>NW_027269278.1:8584147-10984147 GCF_023055355.1 Agelaius tricolor | reverse complement strand
GTGCAAACAGGCAAGATCACAGATGACAAACAACAAAAAATTCCCAATCATACTTAGTAAATGTGCAGTGGAAAGCAGGTACAAGGGTTATTTTTTTTTTTTGAAGATTACTTTGTGGGTTTTATTGTTGTTCTGCACACTTTGAACCCAGTTTTCAAATTTCTGATTTGAACTAGGAAAAAGAACAGGCAACTGAAAGGAAAAGGGGGGTGGGATTTTAAATTGAAGTAATTGAAAGGCTGTATCAGCTTTTTTTTTTTAGACAGCAAGAAAACCATGTCAATTATAAGAAATGTTAGCAAGGAGCTTTTCATAGGGATTTGAAGGAATTGATTGTTTTGGAATCTCCCTCCTAAAAAATCACCTTCCACAAATTAAGAAATCTCTTTTTCTTAGTGTTGTAAAGGTAGATTTTATCATAAAACCCAAAAACACTCCTTGAAAACGACTTAAGCAAATGGGCATTGTCCCTAAACCTTCTTCAAAACCAAGAGGACCAACTTTCAAAGTACATGCATACAGTATGAAAATTAATTTCCACAGCAAAATACTGGAATGGACAATAAACATATTCTTCTTATTTAATATTTCTGATACATAAATAAGGCTCTGTTACACTGTTGAACTGCTCAGAAATGCATACTCCCAAGATACACTTTGAAAAAGGGATCCTAGTGTGCATACTTCATTTCAGTACCTTTTTCTTTCAGTTATATGACAGAATTTGTAGCTTTCTGATGCATTTCACTGTTTTTATTCACTTTGTGTATGACACCACATCCTCTAGAGCATACAAGACTAAGCATTGGGTTCACATTTTTGTTTCGACTCTTGTTGATAGTTCTGGTAACAGACAAGTACCATTTTGTGTCTTTTTTTTATCTTCTAGATCCATTTCCTGCTTTCAAGTCTTGGCAGGAGGACAGTGAATCTGGAGAAGCTCAGCTGTCCCCACAGGCTGGGAGGATGACTAACCATCCATTGGAAGAGGACTGTCATCCCATTCTGTCACATCGGAGTTTGGATTTTGGGCAAAGCCAGCGTTTCTTACATGATCCAGAAACGCTGGACTCTTCATCCAAAGCACTTTCTTTTGTTAGGTGTGTATTTTAATGCAGTCTGGGGGGCAGGATGTGTTAAGCCAGGATGAAAATACATCTGCTTGAGATTGCCACGGGTTTTCATGATCTGAATGAACTGAAGACCAAGGTCAAACATTGTGTGACCATTTGGCTGCTCTGCCTGCCCAGGAACTGCTGCAGTGATTTAGAGCAGAGGTTCAGCTGGGGTGGGATCGTGGCTCTCCAAGTGGCCTTTGACAGATGCTGAGGGAAAGAGGATAAAAATAGGACAAGATTGCAGAGCTTTCCCTGGCATTTGGTCACGGCTTCGGACAAATGGCACTTCCTGGGCTGAAAGTAGTATTTATATCCTTTGTTTACCAGGCTTTGCTAGACTCTGGTCTGATTTTATGTAAGCTCTGGCTTTTTTTCCTTGTATTTTTTTAACCTGGTTTATTAAAGTAGAGTTGTATTTTTTTAACCTAGTTTATTAGAGTTGTCACTAAACAAGCTGAAGGTTATTTGTATTTGTGAACTGGGCAGTGTGACTGTCCAAAACTGTAAATAACTTCTGACTTGTACTGTCTGCTCCTGTTACTGGGAAAGGGAAGTTGAGAAGAATTTTCATGCTTGTTAAGGAAGAAATAGTCTCATAAAAATGTGAAAGCCTGAGACAGGAGATTGGAAAAAGTTTAGAGTTTCTAGTTGTCTGTCTGGCAGGTTTATTGATGCAAAAAGATCCTTGTGCAAGTTTTGTCCAATTAACCACAGAAGATATTTAACAAGTACTGTTAAAAATGATGTAGAAGACTGACCTGCAGAAAAGTGCTGATGATAATAGCTGTTCTCCTCATTCTGAAACTAATAAGGATCTGCTCTAGTAGATTATTAGATTAGTATTGCTAACATCTTGAACTACATAGATTTCACTGCCTGTGTTGAGGGATGTTTCAGGCACTTTGTATAATAAGTGTTCTGGAAAATTCTCATGTCAGTCTTGAAACAAAAAATGCTTTGCAAGAGCAGTAAATGTCAAGGAGCTGTGTGAAAGATGATATAAAACCACATACTTTAGGAGTCTGTCAGTAAAATCTAAAGAAATTTATTAGTAAGCCTAACAAATTATGTAGATACTTTTTGGCTTAATTATCTCTTAACTTGCCTGAGACAGTTGAGTGAAGCTGTTTAATTACCAAGGATTGTTCAGTGGTATTTTCTAGCCTGGGCTTTTATCTGTGCCCAGTCCTTGAAGAACAGCTGAGTATATAGTAACTTGGGTAAAGAGCCCAGGCACCAGAAAGTTGGCAATTAATGGTCCATTACACTTGAATTTCAAATACAGTTTTTCTGTTGTAGATATTACTCATGTTAGGGAGACAAAACTAACATCACATCTTGAAGGCAGCAGCTCAAAGCAGTTTGAGTAAATAGCTCTGAAAACTTGAAATTAATGGATTATGAACTGGAGAAAAAATGAAATTATTAATCTCTGACTTCAATATACATCTTGTTTGTGCTCATTTAATTATCTAAATGACATTTTTAAAATGTTTTTAAACAGAACACGAAGAGCATCCTTTAGCTCAAAAGATGACAAAAGGGAAGATAAGACACCTTATCAGCTTGTCAAGAAATTACAGAAAAAAATAAAGCAATTTGAGGAACAGTTTGAAAAAGACAAAAACAGTAAGGTAGGTTAGCACTTCTGTCTTTACTCAGGATAAAGGACTGCATGGGGGTGCTGAGTGACTCTTGTAGTTCATTACTGAATAATTGTGTTCACAAATGAGAATTTTGTTACACACTGCAAAAGGGAGCTGAGCAACAGCAATATTAGAAAATGTGCCAGAATGCCAGAGCCAAAGGAGGAGAGAGTGACAGTTCTGCTGAGAGACTGAGGCCATTTCAGATGTGTGGAAAAGCAGAAGTGTCTTACCACTCTCTGGTTCAGCTGCTGAAGTTGTTTCAGTTTTATTTTCAGAAGTGTTGTCCTTATGTTGGCACTGAGATCTGAACTGATACTGAGTGGCATTCCTGTAACTGTTCACATTCACCATCACAAATCTTACCAAATCTTGAAAGAAGTATTTATAAACAAGATTTAGTGTGTTTGTTTTAATATGTAGTTTATTTGTATTTTTTTCAGCCCTCCTATAGTGATATTGCAGCCAATCCAAAAGTTTTAAAATGGATGACTGAACTTACCAAATTGAGAAAGCAAATAAAAGGTAAGAAATTGTAGCAATTTCTTCTTCTCTTGCAACACAAATTATCTTCATGGCTGAGATGGCTAAGTCCTTCAGTAAACTTCCACAGCTCACAAAAATGTTTCATTTCTACATTCTGCATTATTCAAAAATGAAATTATTCTTATGGCTTTAGTTCTTTAGGAGGGAAACTTTCCATATGCAAATTGCTATGTTCCTGTACTTGCAGTTAAATAAACTGTGTTATTTTAAACCTTTGGACTGAGCAGTTTTTCTCTTTTCAGATGCAAAGCAGAGGAGCTCAGAGGGAGAATTCATACCTCAAACACGTCCACGAAGTAACACTCTTCCAAAAAGCTTTGGTTCCTCTCTTGACCAAGAGGATGAAGAAAATGAAGATGAGATGAGGGTTGTGCAGAAAGAGAAGAAGCCCACTAAGGAGGCTACACTAGAACTCATTTTGAAAAGATTAAAGGAAAAACGAGTTGAGAGATGTTTGCCAGAAGATATAAAGGTAAGCATGAGGTCATGGATAGGCTCTTTCTGAGACAATAAGGGGGAAATAGAGCACTTGAGGTACCACTTTATCAACATCATGATGCCTCTGGCTTGCAGCCCTTTGCCAGGCCATCATATTTCAGACTCAGTGGGGAAATTATCAACATGAACCACATTCTCCTTGCTCTGTATTAAAATATTTACAAGTTTGTGCTGACAATATGGAACAGCTTTAACTGGAGGAAGGTGGGTTTTACGATGTTAACTAACCTAAGTTTGGCTTAGACATCTGGATAGTGAATAAAAGTGACTTGTGTTTGATGAAATGCTAATTATTCTTGATAGAAAATGACAAAGGACCATTTGGTGGAAGAGAAAACATCTCTCCAGAAGAGCCTCCTGTATTATGAAAGCCAACATGGACGGCCGGTAATGCTTGGCTTTATTTCAAACTCTGCCATTAATGTGTGCATGGACAGCAGTAACTCTTGAGCAATAATAAGACCAGAACTCAGTGCTGGTGTGGGGGGTTCTTCTTTTTCCTTCTCCAAAATATAAAGGTATCTATTGGCCTCCATGTTGCCAACTGAGGAACTTGCTGATTGACTTCTAAAAAAGAAAAAAAGTATGTATTAAAAGTATGTATTAATAGGCCCCCTTTTCAGAAATCAGAAGGTGATTGGAGTGTGCAAAGTGATGGGTGTCATTTGGTGCCTTATATGTCTGTGAGGCAAAGAGATGTCTGAAAAATAAACAAGATTATTGAATTTCCTCAGAAAAGACCAGAAATGTTATTCTGGATTTCACAGAAACAGAAATGAAAGGGCAGTTCCCACCCCCTTCTCTACAGTTTCATCTTTTTCTTTTTTCCCTTTCATTTCTGTAGAACCATCATCATTGCCAGGCACACATCTTTTCCCTCACTTCTTGGTCCCTTTTTTGCCTCTTTTCCATGGATATTTAAATAGAGGGTTTGCCTGTGCTGAGGCTCCCCTAATTTTTAGGAACCATTTAAATCTTTTCCCTGAAAAGTACACAATATTAAAGTGAGAAAGAATGAAAAAGCACCCAGTTATTCCCTTTTATCTGCACAAACCCCCTTTCATGCCCACAGTGTAAGGTAGTTTTATATTCCCAGCTGGAATGCTGGTGGCCTGGCAGGAGAAGCACACGGCTTTGTGTTTGCTTGTCTGGGATGGAGTGACCGGTATCATTAATTCTCTGGTTTCTCTGCCTCTAGGTTACTAGAGAAGAAAGACATATTGTGAAGCCACTTTATGACAGATACAGACTTGTAAAACAAATGTTAACTAGAGCAAGCATTACTCCTATTCTTGTGAGTAAAACAAATGCTATTTCTGTTTATTTTCCCCACTTTTGGACTGTGAGGCTGCCTTTAGAAGAGCTAGTAACACTGTTCTGTGGAACATCTTTCTTGTGGAAGATACAAGATATTGTTGTCATTGTACTTTTGAGGCATTTGATTGATTTACTGCTGAGAACACAGCAGTTCCAAGCTGTCTGTGACCTTGATGGCTCTTGGGAATTAAATTATTCTCTCTGGAAGTAAGTGAGCTGTGCTAACTTGCTGTGGCTGAGATGTTCCCAAGTGCCTGTGCTAGGTATGGATCCCAAGGACATGCTGTACTTTCAGTCCTCCCCAGAATAGTAACACCAGTTGCAGTGCAGGTTGCTGTCAGCAGAGGCTTGAGTGACAGGATTGCCATCAGAACCATTTCATTCCTTCATGCTTCCCCAGAGAGAGACATGTTACCAGCACCTGCAGCATCTGTACAACATCCCTGCTTTTTCATTGTGTTTTCACTTCATTTCCTTCTGAATTTTCTATCCTCTCTCTGTGGTCTTCTAAGAGATGAGGAAGAAAAGTTTCCATACTGTGCAAGGAAATTGATGTAACCTTGTTTATAGTACCTGTAAAACAGCTGGGGAATGACAGCCAGCTGGTTTTGTTCTGCATGAGCCATAATCCAAGCCTTGCATACTGACCCAGACTTGCAAAATACCTGTTTGGATGTTGGCTGCTGACCCTTTTGGAAGGAAGGGGCTGCAGAGCTGACATGAGATAATCTCTTTGCATACAGACAGTTCTTCCCAGACACAGGTAGCTGGGCTTACTCAGCAGGAGCTTAATCTGCTGTTTACATTGTCACTGACAGTTCTGAGCTCTCCCCTCTAAGCTGGAGTACACTGAGATAAAGGGACCAGGTCAAGATTCTGCCTTTCTTGCACGTACATTGTTTTTGGTGGCTCCTTTTAAAGAAAAACATAATTTGGATCACAGTCAGGTTTAGGGGCTTTTTTATCAGAATCCCTTTCTGAACTCCATGAGCACAGGCTGCTCTTAGGCACCAGTGTGTTTCTCTGTGACTGGTGAGTCACAGCTTTCTGGTAGTGCCCTTGACTGATTGAACTCTGTGCCATCTCTCCCCTCAGAAATCTGACAGTTCAGCTGAGATGGGTTTTACATTCTGGGCAGCCTTATTACTGTACCATAGCCATTCTGGTTTCTGGCTGTGAATTAAGGGAAGGGTGATAGCTCACCAGAAGGATTTTAAATTCAGGAGAGATGTTTGTAACATGTTTCCTAACCTGTGCTGTAGGCAGCACCTGTAAAATTTTTTTCACAGGTCTTTGCTTTTGAAACCTATAAGAAATATGAGGAGCTTTCTCATATTGCCAAGGATTGTTCAGTTGTAACTTCTAAGTAGTCTATATTCAGTGCCAGCTATTTCAAGAATTGATTTTTAGGTTTGTGTGACAATTAATTCCATGAGATCTCTTATGTATCCTGGTACACCAAGGACATGCACTGAAGCCTGTATGGAAATGTCCAGAAAAGCAGGAGACTATTTACCTTTCATGAACTGCAGTTTTTGACAGGTCATTGTCTGTGTGGCTTTTGTGTTTCACATTTTCCTGTCCAGAGACCATCTGTTGGAGCTGCTTCTGCTGTCTGGGGATAAGGGATGAGCAGGACATTATGGCAGGTGTGCAGCAGGCACCTGGGCAGGGACACCTGCTTTAGGCTGCTGGAGTTTAAAGGATTTTGACTCTGAGGTGGTAACACATAGCTCTGATTTCACACTTCCACCTGCAGGGCTTCAGAGTGCTCTGGAAAAGGAGCCAGGCATCCATTATTCCCAATGGATGCCTGGCAGGAGATAACCAGCTCTGGCCTCTGTAACTGTGCTTTGGTTTGGGAGGATCAAGAATAAATACAAAATTCAGAGCTATCATTGCACTTTATGAATCTTCTACAAAACATGGAGAGAGCAAATGCTTTTTATTTCAGGTCTGAAAATGAATATTGTAAAATAAATTATAAGCTACAACAATTATTTCTGTGTCAAGGATACCTTGGGTACCTGAGCTTTTTGGGTTGTATGGTTATTTTATTTGTGCTCTGTGAGTATGTTCACTGTCTTTTATTCACCTCAGAGAGGAAATATTGGGTGACTTCAGTGTAATTCTGATTTCAAACAGCACTTGATGTCTTACTGTACATTTTGAAACAAATTTCCATTTTTTCAGGGATCACCATCAACCAAGAGGCGGGGGCAGATGTTACAGCCCATTATTGAAGGTGAAACTGCCCATTTTTTTGAAGAAATTAAGGTAGGTGCAGTGCCTTTAAAAAATACTCCCAGCACTTGTAATAGGGAACTGAAATACATCATATTTATTTTGAATTTCTGTTTTCACTTTCAGGAGGAAGAGGAGGAAAGTGATGGTTTGGCTACAGATCTGAATGAAATCTTAAAAACTGCTGCCCAAACACAGCCTGTTCTAAGCCCAGTTGAAAACTCTGAGTCTGATATTGAAGATGGTCAAGAGAAACTCACCCGGGACCTGAGGCTCTCCAGCACCCGAGCTGCTTCTATGTATGGATGATTAAGTGGATAATTTAATTATAGTAGTTGTAATTATTGTAGTTAGAGTCATGATAACTGAATCTCTGATGTTGGGTGAAAGGGAGTGACATGTTCAGCACTTCTCAGGAAGTGTTTGGATTGAATGAGTGTTCTTTGCTCTGACATGTCTGACTAAGATCTTTTTGTACTCAGTGAATTATTTAGTATCTTCTAAACCTTCTTCAGCCTTACTTGAGCTGTGTAGACAGTAGAAAATTTATACCCCTTTATTAACTGCTAGTTTGTTCTCAATATTTCACTTTCAAACTGACAGTATGTTCCTTATGAACCAGACAAATAAATTATTAGTGCAGCTAGCTCAGCTGTTTCTGAGGAATTGAAATTCTATTGTAAGGCCAACTTATTTTTCTTTCACTTGAAATTTTTAGGCCTGAACTGTTGGAGCAACTGTGGAAAGCCAGAGCTGAGAAGAAGAAGCTACGTAAGACATTACGAGAGTTTGAAGAGGAGTTTTATCAGCAGAATGGAAGGTTTGTTTAGCACAAAACCAGATGCTGGGCTGCAGCCTCATGATGTAGCCAAGTGCATTTTCTAACTTTGAATGTTGTCAGTTGGAATCTGATCTGTTTTGATCTGCTGTGAATAATCTCCTGAGGGAGATAACTTTGTGTATTTTTAACAGTTCCATTTTAAAAAAATAGCATTTAAAAATACCTACTAGAAAGTATGATTTTTTTATTTTAAAAGCCCCATATTATCCCTGTTCTTTAGCATAGGGCAGGTAAATTTGCCCATTTGCCCCTTGTTGCAGTAGGTTGGTTCTGGCAGTGGATATTTGCTTTACCAGTAGAGGTTTTTATAATTATTATTCTCCATATAGTTTAGTTCTTTTAGGTTTCTTATTTGAATTTGTGTTGTCATGAATTGGATTGCATTGCTGCCCATCGTATTTTTGAGATGTCTCATGTCATGAACAAAACTAACAACACTCCTAACAAGTCACTTCCTTGACTGGCAAATGTTCTCACTTGACTTTGCCTTCTCCTGTATTTCTCCTGGTCACACAAATTCCAGTAACGTGGCTTCATTGCGCACTTACTGAATTTGGAACAAAACTCCTTTTGACTTCCATGGCAAATAATGAGGTTAATCATATTAATAGATTATTTATTATAGTCCAGTAAGAATAATGCTCTGCTGCTAATTTGTGGGTCAATCTACTTACAGTAAAAAATGTAGATTGACTTAAATGTGTCTTTTTCTGTAGTGTATACACAGGATCTGAAATGAAACTCTTCATATCCTGTTAGTAAAATTCCCAGGAGAATTTAGGGCAGTGGTTATTACCCAGTGCTGCAGCAGTTGTACAGAATAAATTCTGCTGGGTTTTCAGTTCAGTTTTTTAGGTGATGGCGGTTTTAGCTACAATAAACTAAAATATGCCTGTTATTGGTGAACAAGCTGCCAATAATAATAATTTTCATCTGCCCTAAAATAACTTCTTGTAGCTGCTTCTGTGTTTGGCTTGCTGCAGGATGGATGATTTAGTTGAAATTTTTATGTTTTTCTTTTTACAGGAATGTACAGAAAGAAGATCGGGTCCCAATGCTGGATGAGTACAGGGAGTACAAGAAAATCAAAGCCAAACTGAGGCTGTTAGAAGTCCTTATCAGCAAACAAGATTCTTCAAAATCAATTTAAATTATATTCCTCCAACCTGTTGAGTAACATGCTGTTTCCATGTACTACCCCTGTACTTATTGGGTGCTTGTGTTCATGTGTCATGCACTGTTGAAAGAATCCAGTTTGTGCACTTTACTGTGGTGCCACTAGGACATGTTTGAAGGGTAAGTAGGTCTTGTCTAGAGAGCAAATAAGGTTTCTGAGTTTGAGACTGCTCTATCCAACTTTAGCAAACACAGTTTCCATCGAAGTTTTGTATTCCAGATGCATCCATCCTGTTCCAAAACAACCATAGCTTTTTTTTATCTTTAGCATTCAAGAACTTTGAGACTTTTGTTATTACTAACCTTTTGCATTGTTGAAGAAATTATTAATATTGTAATGCTACACCGAACTATTCCTCTTGCCTAAAAAATCAGCAAATTAAGGGTACAGCTCTTAATTCTTGGAACACTTAAACAGACTGTAATTCCTTTCAAAGGACTGCTGTGGAACAACTTTGATTTTTTGGTATTCTAAATTGCACCTGTACACAGTAATAATTAACGTCTATGGATTTTGCTCATTAGCGGTCACGTTTCCTCCTTGATAAAGATGACAGTGGACAAACCAGAAAGTGACCTTTTCTTAGTGGCTTTTAAACCTTGGAAAACTGAAAAGTTCAATCACATGCTGCCTACAGGACTCATGTCATTGTTGTTCATTTTGATCCCTTTTTGGGTTGTTGTTTATCAGCCAGTGGTGACGTAGTGTTTGGGCTGAATTGGATACGGCGTCTCCGCTTTCAGAAGATTTGAGGAGCACAGTGAACACTGTGGTGGTTGGGAAATCTGGTGGTGCTCAGACTTGTGTGGCTCCACAGAAAGGAGCTGGCTTAGGACAGTTACAATCCCACTGTACCTGAAAGGAGTATGGTGTCAAGGGCTAAAATCAGTGTAGTTAACATGCACCACAGGGAGAACCGTCGGTTTGGAGTGGAAAGATTACTGCTGTTTATCACGGTTTTGTTTTACAGTTGGAGAATAAAAATACATTATCTAATCCTTACGATGTAAGCAAAACAGTTTATGGGCCTTGCATGATTTAGCTTCAGAGTTGAATCTAAATAATGTTTTGAGTATCACATCTGCTGTGCTGAATGATGATTTAGGGACTAGCTTTGCTCTGCAGCAGCCATCCGCAGCTGTTTCTGATCTGGCAAAATCAAAATGTTAATTTCAGCTGGTGCTTTCTCAGTTTTTTTTTTTTTTATTTCAGTGTATCAGTTTGATTGTGGCCATGTTTTGCATGCACCTACTCTCACTGCATGTTTTTATGACTGGCTAATGTCAACATAGCAATGATTCACTCTGCTTTATGAAAGACCAAAAATGAACTTTCTCACAATGTAAGAAATGGCTCGCACATAACTCAGAGACTTGCTGTTCTGTCATGAAGCATATGAAATAGGTTGCAAGTAGGATTTTTAGTGCTCAGATTTCATTTGTGTACTGTAGAATACTTCTTGGTTTGTTTTACTCTGCTTGTAGGCATGTATTTTTGGAATTCAGAAAAAAAAGCACTAAAACTATTGAGCACTGGTGGTATGCCTTTTTTTTCTTTTCTTTTTTTTTTAACTGCAAAGTGATCTGGGACCTTAGAGAATTATGAGGTTAAAGTAGTCTTTGAGACCATTTACCAATTTTATTCAGTTCCATTGTGCAATGTACACTTCAGTTCCTTTTCTATCAGTCTGCAGACACGGGTGTATCCAAACATTGAAACTAATGTGTACTGTATAGTGTTGTACATGAATGTTTGTGTTTTATATACCACATGCAAAATGTCAATATGCACTATTTAAATGTTTTAAATAATATATTCCTCCTTTATAATGCTTAAATCTATATGATTCCAATATTTTTATAAGTGAGTGAGTGATCAGACTGGTTCCAATTCAGAATTAACAGCTGCTTTGTGTTTGTTATGCAGTGTTTGGCTGTTTATTCAGTATAGTAGATAAGCATGGCAACAGTTATGCTGAGTGTGTTTTGTGCCATCCTTGTTGAGCAATAAATAAATGGTAGAACTAGGCATTTTGTGATATAACAGTTTTACTTTGGTAAAAGCAAAAGCTATATATCTATATGGATATATAGATATGGAATATATATAACTAAACCAGATATAATTGCATTGCTATGTCTGGTGCTCATTGTATAGACTTTTATAATAAAAGTACCTTAACCTTTATTGTCTTGTATTTTTGTTTCTCATCATGCTTTCTCCTCCACTGCCATCCCTTATAAAGGAGTGCTGAATCCTTTGCTGCTCCTCTTTGTAGCTGCAGGGTGTTGTGAGGAGGGTCCGAATTCCACCATGTGCCCTGGTGGTGGCTCGGGTGAAACTGCATCCCCTGGAGCCGCGTCCTGCCCGTGCAGGGGAGGGGCCCCAGCGCTCCCGGGCTGATCGCTGGGATCGTGGTGCCGGCCGGGCTTCAGCTCCTGCTGGGGGTGACAGGGAGCGCCCCGGGACACGGCTCCTTCCTGCCCCAGCAGCAGCAGCAGGGTGCAGGAGCCACCACTGGGACGCTTCATTCACTGCTCTCAGCCAAGCACATCGGATGTGTCTCTCTGTATCCATGAGGATCTCTCAGCCTGGAATCAGTACTGCAGCACTTACTGCTGTTTGTGGCCAGGAAATGCTGCTCTTGTGTGTGGTGTTTGTGAGGGTCCCCAGGATGAGGTGAGAGATGAGAATCTACTCCATGTTCTTAGAAGGCTGATTTATTATATTATGATATTATATTATAAAAAATTATATACTAAAATTATACTAAAGAAAGACAAAGGATACATCAGAAGGCTAGAAAAGAATGAATAATAAAAACCTGTGACTCCTCAGAGAGTCACTCACAGCTGGCTTTGATTGGTCATTAAGTAAAAACAATTCACATGGAACCAATCAAAGATGCACCTGTTGGTAAACAACCTCCAGAGCACATTCCAAAGCAGCAAACACAGGAGAAGAGAATCAGATAATTATTATTTACATTTTTCTCTGAGGCTTCTCAGCTTCCCAGGAGAAGAAATCCTGGCAAAGGGATTTTTCAGAAAATATCATGGTAACGCTTGCACTCTGCTGTGTCTACACACCAGAGGATGCTTTTCCTCTCAACCAAACAGCCTTCCATAGTATGTTGTGAGCTCACAGAAAGTGGTCAAGGTCTTTCAAGCTGACTCTTGTGTTCTGTGAAAATCCACCTCTTTGGCCTAAGGCATGGCAGGGGCTGAAGAACTCCTTAAGGTGGAGACTCTGCACTGCAGGTAAGTGGGAACAAAAAACCAGCAAGTTGAGGGAGCAGGGGAGGGAGAGGAGTTGGAAGGCAGCCTTGGGCACCTTCTTTGGGTTGGGACAGAGTAACCTTCCCTCTGATCACATGGCCTTTCTCTGAAAACGGGAAAGAAATTCTTAGGACATTGGCCTGAAGAATGAACAAGGTTCCTACTGATCTGTTCTACAATCCCCATTTTCCCTTAAATCATTATTTATTCAATGAAGCTTGCTGTGAGCAGGATGCTAATAAGGAAAAAAAATTCCCTCAAAGATGGTTTAGTGGGAACTGCTGCAAATGGATGTGCAATGAACTAAGATATTAATGAGGAAAATAACTGTGTTGAACGCTATTAGTTAAAATTGAGGAGAAGCATGTTTCTGAGGGTGCAAAAAGCTCAGTTATATTAGGAAAATCTATTACTGGACTACCAGTTCTGAGACAATGCAAGTCCAGAGCTTTCTGAGCTTTCCCTCTCGGAACAGATTTCCCTGAGCTGTTGTGTCACTGCAGGGCACAGGGCTTGCAGGGAAAAGCCAAGCAGGTGTGGAGAGGGTGTCCTGTGCCCCAGGGGACTGGGGTGAGGTTGAGGAAAGCTTGAAAGGTCTTTTGGGAAATTCTGGGAGAGGAAATGTGTCCAAAGGTTTTGAGGCTCTGTAGGAGAGGGCTGCCAGGAGGAGGAGAGGTTGGAGATGTCACAGGTGCCACACACCTGCTTTTCTGCTGTCAGGCTATGGAGTAATCTGGGTAAACAAACCAGCAGTAACCTCTGTGTTCTGGGACAAGTGTCCTGGGCTGCTGTCTGGCAACAAGATCCCTTTGGTCAGCTTGAGTGCCTGAAGACTCACTATGTGTGTAAGATCACCAGATGCTTGCAGAAGGGATCCTGCCTTCCTGGTCAATATTTTCTTTTTAATGTCCTAGTCCTGCAGTTACTTAGTTACATTTGACTCTCATCTTTTATGTGTTTCAGGACTGTGTAGAAAAAAGTTAGGAAGCCACAAGTTGGAAGCTGCTAGGCTTAAACATTATTTTTTTAAAATGCAATAATCTGGAATTTTAAAAAAAAATTCTGTGATTCTTTGTGAATCATTTTTTTATTTGGTAGCAGCTACTCTTATTCTCTGAATGTTTGGAGTTATTAATACTTAAAGTACTCTCTGCTGGCACATAAAAGATTTTTCATGAGACAGTGGGACTGCTTTGTCTGTTACATTGCATGTAGCATAAGGAAGCCAAGCAATTAAAAATTTGGAGGCCTTTTGCAAAAGTCTCAGTGGATGCTCCTTGTACTGACAATCAGGGCATGTTTGGGGCAAGACTATCTTGAAAAAGTTTGTTGAACTCTCCTTAATATCAAATGCAAAGGATTTGCACTCCCATGTGGGGAGTAATGTCATATTGCAGTTAAAAATTTAAACCCACAGCCCCAAAGCTGAAAAGGGAGAATTGGAAATTACATAATCTGAAAAAAGTTTCAATAGGACCATTAACAGACTGAGGCTGCTATACCAGGTGGGAAGGGAATTCCCTGGAGACAAAGGGCATTTTTGTATCTCTAGGAGTTTTCTACTTATCTCACAATGCATGTTTCCAAACTCTGTTATTCTGACAGGAAAACCTCATTCTAAATGGACAGAATGACTTGGAGGAAAATTTGAGGAGGAGGCTTCCCTACTTAGGGGACCATCTGGTTCACAGTTGGAAGCTTCCTGCTCTACTCTCTTTTGTCTTTAGCTGCAGTGACTGTTCTAAATGTGTCCCAACACTGTACATCTGATGGCTACTGTAAACTAGACAGAATATAGATGTGTGAAACTTCTCTCAGAATTTTGATTTTTTGATCAAAATATTTATTTTTAAAGTAATATTTAAGAGAGTACATTAGATGGCATTAATTTAATGATTCTGCATTCTGGATTATTTAGCTGCGTCATACCGCACTGAGGTATTCCTGTGGATTATTTTCTCCTCTCTACATTCAAGAGATTTGCTTCAACAGACTCTTCAAGTCACAAAAGTAGCATCCTTACCCCTGTGAGCAGTCTTACTAAAGCTGCCAGCTGATTACTTACTGCTGAATATAATGGATAAAATAAAATCCAGAAAGTACTTGTGAAAAACATTCCAATTGCTTCTGTGGAGCTCTTCACCATCTCTTAAATAGCCTTTAAATGGCTCCAAAAGCTGTGTGCTTTAAAAAGAGAAAAATCAAAACTAAAAATTAAATAAAAATAAAATTAAAAAAATAAAAGAAATGCTTTAAAAATAGAAAAATTAAAACTAAAAATTAAATAAAAATGAAATTACAAAATAACAAAAAAGGCTTTAAAAAGAGAAAAATCAAAACTAAAAATAAAATAAAAAATAAAAAATAAAATAAATGCCTTAAAAATAAAAAAATCAAAACTAAGAATTTAATAAAAATAAAATTAAAAAAATAAAAATAAATGCTTTAAAAATAAAAAAATTTAAACTAACAATTAAAGATAAAAATAAAATTAAAAAATAAAAAGCTTTACAAATAGAAAAATTAAAAATATAAATTAAATAAAAATTAAATAAAATATAAAATAAATGCTTTAAAAAGAGAAAAATCAAAACTAAAAATTAAATAAAAAGTAAAATTAAAAAATAAAATAAATAGAAAAATTAAAAATAAAAATTAAAGATAAAGAAATTAAAAAAATAAAAAGCTTTAAAAATAGAAAAAATAAAAATAAAAATTAAAAAAATTACATTAAAAAAATAAATGCTTTAAAAAGGGAAAAATAAAACTAAAAATTAAATAAAAATTAAAATAAAAAATAAAATAAATAGAAAAATTAAAAATAAAAATTAAAGATAAAAAAATTAAAAAAATAAAAAGCTTTAAAAATAGAAAAATTAAAAATAAAAATTAAAAAAATTACATTAAAAAATAAAATAAATGCTTTAAAAAGAGAAAAATCAAAACTAAAAATTAAATAAAAAGTAAAATTAAAAAATAAAATAAATAGAAAAATTAAAAATAAAAATTAAAGATAAAGAAATTAAAAAAATAAAAAGCTTTAAAAATAGAAAAAATAAAAATAAAAATTAAAAAAATTACATTAAAAAATAAAATAAATGCTTTAAAAAGAGAAAAATCAAAACTAAAAATTAAATAAAAAGTAAAATTAAAAAATAAAATAAATAGAAAAATTAAAAATAAAAATTAAAGATAAAGAAATTAAAAAAATAAAAAGCTTTAAAAATAGAAAAATTAAAAATATAAATTAAAAAAATTACATTAAAAAAATAAAATAAATGCTTTAAAAAGAGAAAAATCAAAACTAAAAATTAAATAAAAAATAAAATAAAAAAAAGCTTGAAAAATAGAAAAATTAAAACCAAAAATTAAATAAAAAATAAAATAAAAACAATTAAAAAAGCTTGAAAAATAGAAAAATTAAAAATAAAAATTAAATTAAAATAAAATTAAAAAATAAAATTAATTAAAAACTAATGAAAAACAAAATAAAATCCGTAAAGTGCCATAAAGTGCCGTTAAAGTTCCATATAAGGTAGTGTCGTAAAGCGCGACAGTCGCGATTTACGGCAGTTTTGCGACAGTCGCGCTTTACGGCACCTTTTACGACAGTCGCGCTTTACGGCAGTTTTGTGACAGTCGCGCTTTACGGCACCTTTTACGACAGTCGCGCTTTACGGCACCTTTTACGACAGTTTTGCTTTACGGCACCTTTTACGACAGTCGCGCTTTACGGCACCTTTCACGACAGTCGCGCTTTACGGCACCTGTTACGACAGTCGCGCTTTACGGTACCTTTTACGACAGTCGCGCTTTACGGCAGTTTTGCGACAGTCGCGCTTTACGGCACCTTTTACGACAGTCGCGCTTTACGGTACCTTTTACGACAGTCGCGCTTTACGGCAGTTTTACGACAGTCGCGCTTTACGGCACCTTTTACGACAGTCGCGCTTTACGGCAGTTTTGCGACAGTCGCGCTTTACGGCACCTTTTACGACAGTTTTGCTTTACGGCACCTTTTACGACAGTTTTGCTTTACGGCAGTTTTACGACAGTCGCGCTTTACGGCACCTTTTACGACAGTCGCGCTTTACGGCAGTTTTGCGACAGTCGCGATTTACGGCACCTTTTACGACAGTCGCGCTTTACGGCACCTTTTACGACAGTCGCGCTTTACGGCAGTTTTGCGACAGTTTTGCTTTACGGCACCTTTTACGACAGTTTTGCTTTACGGCACCTTTTACGACAGTCGCGCTTTACGGCAGTTTTGCGACAGTCGCGCTTTACGGCACCTTTTACGACAGTCGCGCTTTACGGCAGTTTTGCGACAGTCGCGATTTACGGCACCTTTTACGACAGTCGCGATTTACGGCACCTTTTACGACAGTCGCGCTTTACGGCAGGTTTGCGACAGTCGCGCTTTACGGCACCTTTTACGACAGTCGCGATTTACGGCACCTTTTACGACAGTCGCGCTTTACGGCAGGTTTGCGACAGTCGCGCTTTACGGCACCTTTTACGACAGTCGCGCTTTACGGCAGTTTTGCGACAGTCGCGCTTTACGGCGCCTTTTACGACAGTCGCGCTTTACGGCAGTTTTGCGACAGTCGCGCTTTACGGCACCTTTTACGACAGTTTTGCTTTACGGCAGTTTTACGACAGTCGCGCTTTACGGCACCTTTTACGACAGTCGCGCTTTACGGCAGTTTTGCGACAGTCGCGCTTTACGGCACCTTTCACGACAGTCGCGCTTTACGGCACCTTTTACGACAGTTTTGCTTTACGGCACCTTTTACGACAGTTTTGCTTTACGGCAGTTTTACGACAGTCGCGCTTTACGGCACCTTTTACGACAGTCGCGCTTTACGGCAGTTTTGCGACAGTCGCGATTTACGGCACCTTTTACGACAGTCGCGCTTTACGGCACCTTTTACGACAGTCGCGCTTTACGGCAGTTTTGCGACAGTCGCGATTTACGGCGCCTTTTACGACAGTCGCGCTTTACGGCAGTTTTGCGACAGTCGCGCTTTACGGCACCTTTTACGACAGTCGCGCTTTACGGCAGTTTTGCGACAGTCGCGCTTTACGGCAGTTTTGCGACAGTCGCGCTTTACGGCGCTACCCTTTATGGCACTTTTACGGTTTTTATTTTGTTTTTCATTATTTTTTCTTGCCTGCTGCAATTGTATGAATTTAAAATTTTTTAAAAGTGCTGTGTGTAATGACAAGTGAAGTATGACCAGTGAGTGAGGGGGGTCCATCACAGCCTAGCCTTTTTTTCCCAGCATAACAGATGCAAACCTTTATTTGTGTGGTCAACAAATAGAACTGTTTGGCTCTCTCATGCTCTCACTCTCTCTGTTTAAATAAAATTGGATTGTGGCCAAGAGAATCAATAGTTTAAATACTTTTATTAAAAGTAACATGGAAGTTGAAAAGCAGCTTTATAACAGGTCAGACACGTTGAGAGTTGTGCTTGGTGCTCAGTCACTCCCATGGTGGTATCCTAGAGCAGGTACAGCAGGACAAGAATGATGTCTGCAGAGGGACAGCTTCAGAACTTTAGAAACCCTACAGTTCTGAGGATATTACAGTTGGCATTGAATTCTTCTAAGGCAGAAATCCCAAACTTACTGGGGAGCTGAACAGAACGGGTAATTTAGTTTTAGTCACCAGATGTGGATATGATGAAAATGAGAAAACAGTCAAGTGTTTGCTGGCAGCTGCCAGCCCTGGTTTGAGGACTTTAGAAGACTTCTGTCTTGTGTTCTATTTTTGTTGCACCATCTGAACAGCTGTAAGTGATGGATTTCTGTTTTGAGTTACAAAATCATCAATCCCAGTTCACAATTAGGGGTTTAGACACCAGGTACCCTCTAGATTTGCTCAAGTATTGTTCAGAAGAGGGGACTGAACCTGAAACTCACTCCCCTTCCTTCTTGAACAGTTACTGCCCTTACATCTTCCATAATGGCTTCTCTGTGGATCACTTGCTGCAGTTGCACTAGACTTTAATAAATTCAATTTAAAAAAAAAAAGCAGAATCATTGTAAATATTTCTCAGGGTGAGTTTACTGAGTAAAAGTGAATTCTTAGTTCAGTTTCTATATTTGAAGAGGGGAAATCAGTTTTAGCGAACCCAAAACTTGGTAGAGGGGCATTGTTTTATTTTTTAGAATGTCTATACAAGCAGTAAATTAAAAAACCCTCATACTGAGAGAACACAATTTCAATTTTTATGTGAAAAGCTGCTTTGCTTTGTTTTTTGAGTTTTTTTGGTTTTTATTTGTTTGGATTTTGGTGTGGTTTTTTTTTTTTTTTTGTTTTGGTGGTTATGTTCTGATGAGTTTTACAGCTTGTCAGAAGGAGGGAGAGAATTAATGCCAGGGATGCATTTTCCACTGAGCTCCATAAATGTGCTGACCATGAGGATGCTCATCTTGTGTAGGTTCAGCTCAGCACCACAGGAACACCATCTCTAACAACCTTTAGAATGAAACCTTCATGTTTCTTCATGTTTGCTGGTGGCTGAAATTCAACCAGTTGTTCAGGCAATTCATTCAGGTACAGCCAGGCTGGTAAATGGTAAGCTTGGAAGACTGGCTGCCTGTGAAGTGAAACAATAATAAACTTCAGATTATTACAGTTTAATCTTTTTTTTTCCCTCCATTCATTGCTTCTGGCCTACATTTGGCTGGTAGGATATGAGAAAGTGTCAAATTTTTTTTATGTATCCCTAATTGTATGCTGATCATATTAACATCACAATAAGTGCAAAAGGGGGTTTTGGGTTATGATTTAAAAAAAATTATCTGAATGGAAATTCTGCCTGAAACTACTGGAATATCATCTAAGAGCACAAAGGTTGAATGAAAATTTTCATGAATTTGTGGTTTGGTTAAAATGGGATGAAATAGGACTGTTTTATCTGATATTAAAGTTGTGCAAGGCAAAAATGCGTTTTAAAATAACTTGCAAAAATAATGTTAAGAAAGCACAAGAAGTACATCATAAATTCAGTGCAAAATGTTCCTGCTAACTTGACTGTTGACTGAAGAGGAATGGATCTCTACCAAAGCAATTTGTTAGAATGGTTCCTGGAAAAGCAAAATTAGATCATTTATGATCAAATAAACATCTCTGATAACAGATGAACAGTATTAACATAGAATTATAGAGTAATATAATTAACTGTATTTTTTTTCTGTTTGTAAGTGGCCTGTAGCCATTTGTAAGTCAAATTTGTTTGGGGTTTTTCTGCAGTTAATATGTTAAGTGCACAATTTAGCTGATGCAGTAAAATGGACAAGCTGTTCTGTCTCACTGTGTGTATTTCAATGGGGCTAGAGGCAATTCAGGGATCTGTTCTCAACTAATTTCCAGAATTCAGTGGCAGCTCTTGAAAAGTGACTTAGCAGTCCAGTCTCATTCCTACAGATCATCATTACAGTCCCTCTTAAATCCTCCTCTGATGGAGCTGAGAATGGAAGCTGCAGCTGAATAATTACGAAGTCATTGTAAAAATACCTAGGAGAGGTGTGTATATATATGTGAAGTAGGTTTTAAAAAGTAAAATCTTGTTAGAGCCCATCAAGAAAGCTGAAATAATTTGCATGTTTTTCCAGTAGAATGTGTCACATAACTTCTAAGCATAACTTCTAAAAGTGTATTTATGCTGGCTTGCAATTAAACTTGAAACGTTGATGTAGCTGCAGCCTGTGCTACATGCAAACCATAAAACAACCTTGGTGTGTGTTGTTCAAGGGGTAGTTTAGAAAACTGTTAGTTGAGCATCAGCATATTGCTGCAAGCTCCATGAGATGTGGACTGCTCCCAGAACAGGTCAGAACAGTAAATCTGAGGATGCTTCAGAAATACAGAGACGGCAGCAGCCTCTGGGCATCAGGAGTTACCATACCCAGGGTTGGTGTTTCTGGTCTAACACTTGTAAGGGCCTTTTAGATTTCCCTCTCTTTCAGTACTTCAGGATCAGGATTTTCTTTTCCATACACCTTTTCACTCAGGAAATTGCCACATGAGCAATAAAACTGATTTTTTTGTGTGTGTGCACATATACAAATAGACCAGTGAAGGAAAGCAGGCTCCATGTCTTACATCTGTATCTATATCTGTGCCTAGATATCTTATGGCAGTGGGCAATTTCAAGGCATTTCAGCGTTAAACTGCAACTTCAGCTCCCAATTAAGTAAAGATTCTTCCCACCTGAATTTCTTACCTTCTGTTGAGTTGTACCTTTGATCTGTGGTTTCATTGAGCTTCAGGAAGGAAAGGATCTCCCTGAGTCAGCAGTTGCAATTTTTTCCTAATGAGGGCAGTGTGTCATTTACCCTTTTATACTTGGAGAGCACTTTGTTTCTCTGAACCTTGACTTCATGCTGGCTTTCCTGGAGGAGCTGAGCCATGCCTCATTCTCTGTTATTCACTGCAGTGAGGCCTTCTTATTTCCTTTTGACATAAACAAAAGTAAATTTTATTTGTGCATAAGTACCAGGCCAGGCAAAGTCTTCCTGGACCTGTGTGGGAATTTGGAGGCACAAATGACTCTGCCATACAATGGATAATAATGCTTTTTTAGCAGCAATGATTAATGCTTCTTGAAAGTGATTTAACATGTCTTGAAACTTTGTATGGATATCAAAGTTGTATCCAGATTATGAAAGAACAAATAAAATGATACACAGCATTAAGTAGTAAGATGATAGTATTTGTTTTGGCTCATTCAAGTACTGTTAAGGATCTCCAGATAGTTTTTGAAAACATGCTCATTTGCTGAATCCTCTGAGGGAGCAAAGCTTGAAAGAAACCAAGCCATTTGAAGTGTGTCAGGCACACATGACTGATATCTGTCCGCCAAAATTATTTGGCTTCATTTGACTTTCTGAAATACGGCTTCTGCAGCAGTGTCTTACATAAGAGATGATTAATAGGATGAGGAAAACAAGGAGCTGAATAAAAAATCAAAAATAATTTCCTTCCCTTGAGTTATTAGAGGGTTAAAAAATTCTGAGACATCCTACAACTGTTAGAAACCATTTCAAAGAAAGCTTTTGCCCTGAAAACAGCTCCATGAAAAGTAAGCATAAAAAGACATTGCCATTTTAGCAGCATCTTTTGAACAATAAGTCTCTCTTCTT
This sequence comes from Agelaius tricolor, assembly GCF_023055355.1. NCBI lineage: Eukaryota > Metazoa > Chordata > Aves > Passeriformes > Icteridae > Agelaius > Agelaius tricolor. The sequence goes on along the minus strand of NW_027269278.1, from coordinate 10,962,327 downwards.
GTACATTAAAACCTCATCACTTTCCCTTATAGTCTGGGAATTCTCTGTCTTTGAGGTAAGGCTGAATCTGTGCTTTTTTGATCTATTTCATGTTTAAGGATATTAACATATATTCAGGATAATGAAAACCATTTCAAATGCACAGAGCATCTTTGTTGTCATGAAAGGCTGATGTTGGCTTCCTGCTGAGGTCTGCAAAACCAGAGCTCTTGAATTTACCAGAGCTCAGAGATGTGCTTCTGGACTTACATTGGGTTAGGAAGATTCTTCCTTGCCATGTTGGCCTGCAGTGATTTTTGGGGTTTTTTTGTTTTTTGGAGGGATGAGGTTTACTTGGACATAATGCTTAGTGATTTTCTTTTGCTACACAGGGACTCAAAATGTGATTCTGTGATATAAATTGTCAGGTTCTGAGGTCAAGGTCCTGTGCCACCTACATATGAATTAATTATTTGTCAGCTGCTGGAGTTTGTATTTTTTTTCTCTTTGTCCTGTTAGAGTTACATAAGGAGTTTTGTGTTTAAATCTCTGAATATAACTTCATTTACAGACTGCTGAAAAAAATCCATGGTATACCATAGTGATGAAATCCCTTTTTTGGACTCTGGTAATTGATATACCTGGAAGTCTTCTTATATGATAAGGACCTCTTGTTTCAGTAAAGTTTCAATAGAATTACCACCTACTTCTGATCTTTCCAAGCTTTAAATCTTTTTATTAATTTTTAGAACCAAGTGGATTATACTCTCTCTTTCTTTCTTTGTGGAAAGACTAAAACTTTTTTCTTAATCAAGTCATCTCTGACTGTGAATACAAAGCTTTCTTCCAAGTCTTCTGGCACACCAAAACATTCACTTTTTTTAAGGACAGCAGATGTCATCTCCAAGAAACGGCATTTTATAAAAAATGTTACTTTCAATCAAAGTGTATTTTTATAGAAAATTTTCAGCTAGTCTAACAATGCATCACCTCATGCATGTCAGTGATTACAGTTTGGATTTGAGGGGAAACAGCTTACCCAAACTTTGAGGCAGCTTATTATATCCTTGCCATGTTTCCTGAGGACAGAATACATTTGACAACTGTTTGTCATTAATTTAATCAAAAATTCCTTCCTAGGAAATTACCAGGGTAAAAACACTGACAAAAGCAACTAAGGCAAAAGTCTATTAGCTTTGTTTCTTCAGGGAAACATTTCATAGACAGAAATTATGCTCTCAAGAGTGAGGAAAAACCATTATGTGAGGAATTTCATTATTACTGAAAAGAACATAAGAGGTGTGTGCATGACTGAGAAGGATGGGATCACTCATTTGAAGCCTCTCAATGCACTGGTGACTTTAGCATTTCAGCAAAATGCCAGAAAAGATGCATGATCTGAACCCTGGTGTCTTTATTACTGCAGCATATTATCCTGGCATATTCTGTACTAAGTGCCATTGAGCACAGCCAACATTTTGGAGTAGAATTCTTCTTTCTCAATTTTTTTAAAATGTTTTCTTACCACTTGGTTCATTCTTCCTCACCCTGATCTTGCTTTGAAGTTGTCATTCTTAGACCTCATCTTTTGCTTTCCTGATTCTTTTATAGCCTTGTTAGTTAAGCAATGCTTATTGCCATTTAAGCAACTGAGGAAAAACTTTAAGACTTGCATCTGATTATCAGATTGTCTTAAAAGTGAAAATTCAGTATCATTCTGGCCTTGTTCTATTACTCTTAGGGAGTAGAAATTCAGTATCATTCAGGCCTTGTTCTATTACTCTTAGGGAGTTTGTCTTGCTGTTATAGGTAAAAATACAATGATTTATGAAGACAAATAAGGTGTGCATCATTCTCCTAGTTTGCAAAAAGGGCTGCATATCACATTATGTAAGTCAAAGAAGTGTGAGAATATTAATAACTCTGTCAGTCAACCTAATGTTTCATTTCAAGCCATGTTTTACCTCTAATCTTAAAGCAGAGTTGTAATCCCCAGTTTTAAAATAATATTGTTCACCAATCCATTCCAAAGTGCCTTTCACTGTATTATTCCTCTTTTTTAAATCAGGAGAAGCTGAAGCAAAAGTAAAATTAACTGTCTGAGCCCTCTTCAGCTTCCTCCCTGATGCCATTAGGCTTTGCTCATGATTATAGCTGGTGCCAGGATGGAGCGAAGCGCCCTCTGGTGCCTGTGAGCTCCTGAGCCGAGGAGAGAGATTTGGGGATTTCCCTGAAAGTAAATTGATCCTTTTCCTTTGACGGTAACAGACCGCTGGGTAGAAATTGAGAGATTAGCATTAACCTCGGCAGCTGATGCATGGACGGAGCAAGGGTCGGGGCGGTGCGAGCCAGCGGGTCCGGGATGCTCCGGGGCTCGGGATCTGCCCTGGGTCACTGAGCTGAGTGTTAGAGCTGCCCCTTGGTCACTCAGCTGAGTGTCAGAGCTGCCCCTTGGTCACTCAGCTGAGTGTTAGAGCTGCCCCTTGGTCACTGAGCTGAGTGTCAGAGCTGCCCCTTGGCCACTCAGCTGAGTGTCAGAGCTGCCAGGGCTCAGGATCTGCCCCTTGGTCACTGAGCTGAGTGTCAGAGCTGCCCCTTGGTCACTCAGCTGAGAGTCAGAGCTGCCCCTTGGTCACTCAGCTGGATCTCAGAGCTGCCCCAAACAAGGCACAGCAGTTGATGTCATTCAGGCGTTTGTACCTCCAGCAGGCCTGGGCTGTTCTCAGAACAGCACCTGGAAGGTTCACAGAACAGACCCAGAAGGTTGTTTATACATTTATTGACAGTCCTGCTCCTCCTGTCCAGAAATAGGAAAATAAAGGGGGGGTAGTTGGTTTTAATTAAACTGTGTGACCAGTCTGTTACCAGTGAGCTCAGACATTTTGCTGTGCCCTCTTTCCTGAAGCTCTACGAAATCCTCCCCTCCCAGAGGGCAGCTGTTGTCAGCCAGTATAAAAGCATTTAAAGTTTCTTAAAATCACTGACTTTGTGCAGCTCTTCTGCCTCTCGGGCTGTCCCTCAGTGAGGTTTCAGCAAGGGCTGCAGCTGCCTGGGGATGGGAGCAGCATCTGCAGGAGCAGCCTGTCCCACCCTGCTGGAATGCTGCCCTGGAGATGTCGCTCTGAGCTGTGGCTGAGTCTCTTCCTTCCATTCCTGGAGCTTTGATAGCTCCAAATTCAGCACCAGAGGGATTAAAATAAAGAAGATGTTTCAAACAAAGCCAGTACCACAATCACTCCTGTAGGAAGAGATTCATGGAGCTTTGTGGGGAAAAATGTCCCACATCTGGCTGAAAGTAGACTTTCCTTCTGGCTCTTCCAAAAAGACAGGATACAGAAATACACTTTTTTTTTCTGATTGGAGTGAGATGGCAGGGATTGTTGTGCAGTAATGTTTACAGCCAGCCTGGGGGCTTTTCTCTTTCTTCTTGCAGAAGTGATTTTAAAATAAAAATATGTTGTACAGACACAGACTTACCCCAGTGATGGAACTGGAACAAAGATTGCTGGAAACCTTTTAGCAAAGCAAGGGGAAGTTGCAGTAATATTTCTCCTTGCTGTAGATGCAGCCTGTGACCCAATAGATTGCTGTGAATCTTGTTTGTTTTCTGTACATCTGTTTCTGGTTAACATTTGGGGAAATGTCCAGCTCACAGCTTTATACAGTCACTAAAACTCACTGATCTTGCCCTGCTGCCAATTCTGCTGTTGCAGTGTATGACCTGGCCTGAACAAGCTTTCATTTGACTTTATGGGCATAACTGGTGATTTTTCTTTATTTATAGGTTTAGTTCTGCTATTCCTATGATGTTAAAAGTAGTATCCTGTGGAGAAATAGCTTTTGTAAGTCACAGTGGGGGCAACTGTGACTCCTTTTGTATTCTTCAATTTCCAAAATGCAACCAGCAGTTTCTAGGATTACAGGAAAGAATAAAGCCCACCTTTTCCTCAGCACTGTCTCCATTGGTTTGGCCCCAGAGCACCTGGTTAGGAACAAAGGTGTTCCTAATTTTGGAGAAGTTTGCACTCTCTCTCCAGAGGTCAGCATGTGCATTTGCAAATAAAAATGCAATTAAATTAGGTGTGAAGGCAGTCCTGAATCAAGGTCAGAACATTTTGCCTCTTTCTGCAGTTAGGAAGTAGCTACATTTTAAACAGATTTTGGCTACAAAGGTATGACTGCCTTCTTCTCTTACAGCCAGGCTGTCTGTACAGCTCATACCTGGCTAAGATGGGCCTAGGAAAGGCTGAGCTTGGGGAGGCTCTTTGCCTGTGGTCATTTCCCAGCTGCTCCAATGGAGACAGCTGCCCACGTGCAACATTTTTTTTAGATGAGCTTGGAATTTGCATGACCCATGTTCATGAGGGGGAGGTAATCTTAAACCCCTCTGGAATCTTGTAAACAGAATTCTCCCTTTGAGCTGCACCTTTGCAACTCACCCATGGAAAGGTAAAAGTGAGCATTTATGCTGTGCTGAGGAACACTGTGATTCCTGAGTACAGAGAAAGGAGTCTCAGCCAATATTTTATCCAGGGAAGGAAGATGTTGACAGCATGTTTACAACATGTTGTGGTAAAGAACTTACCAAGATGCACGGAAACAGAAATCTGGAGAGACATCCAAGCTGGGCATCAGCCAGCAGCTCTTCCTTTAGCAGGGACCCTCCTCCAGGGCAGGAGGCGTTGGAGGCAAGGACAAGGATGGATCCTGAATGAAAGCAGGAGCAGGGAGATGCAGCCCAGCTCCCTGTCCTCCCTTCAGGCTGTCATTCTGCACAGGGAAGACTGGACTGGCTTCAAAAATGGCTGGATTTGAAGAACCTGAGCTTGTTGGGTGTTTTGTCATAAGCTGTATATGTATGAGGCTTTTCTGGCCAAACCTCTTGTGTTTGTGCTGTGTCTCACATCCCAGTTTCACTGTGCCAGCTCTGCTGTGCTCCAGTTCCCCTGCTCTGCCAGGATCCAGGCTAAAGCAAACAGGGTGGATAACGAGTGGGGAGGACACAGAGCCACAGCAAGGCCAGAAAGGGGCCCTGGACCCTGGGCTGTGCAGCCCCTCCAGGGTAGGACAGGTTAGACTGAGCCTAACCAGGCTCACACTGGGGCTCTTTAGGCAGGGCTGGCCAAGGCTGGCAAACACAGAGGTGAAGTCATGGGGTCACGCACCCCCACAGCAGCAAATGCAGCCAGTTCTAGGCACTTCTGAAGCATTTCTTTCTCAGTTTTACTGTGGTTGTAGCTCCCTAGGTGATGGGTGCAATGACAAAGAGGCAACATGAGACTTGTCAAGGCCACAGGATTCATCACCACTCGTGACTGATCTGATGGACTCCACGTGGGAGGGGTGTGGGGAGCTGAGAGCAGCCTCAGTGCCAGGAAAAACTGGGGGCTGGTGATAAATACAATCCCTTTGAATCATCTCAGGCCTTAATTGTCTAATACTGCTAATAACAAGGACTAATAATCCAGACTTTGGCCTTGAAAAAGCTGGGAAATCTTTCCCAACAGCCAACAGCAACCAGTGCATAGACCAGACACCAACTATTGCCAAAAAATGGGAAGGATGGATCTGGGTCTGCTCCCTGATCTCACTGATTTCTGCATTTTTAATGAATTATTGTCATGCCAGCTGCTACCTGAGGAAAAGTGGCTGCAAATGCCTGAGGTGCCCTTATGGAAGCATCATGCCTCAGTAAATTGGATTTCACACATAGCAAATGTAGGAGCTCACCTGATTATCCAGAAGAGGTTCACATTAGCATTACATCTTGAGAAATACATACACATTTATGTTTATGAAATACAAACACCAGTATGATTAATGCAGCTCTGGTTCCTCTAGGGAGCTGTTCTGCCTGAGAAACACCAACTTCTCCTCACTCTCCTGCTTTGATTTGGGTGAAGCTATGTCCTCCACTGCTGGGCCAGCCCATGGATACCAGTTCCATGGGGATAATGAGGGGGCTGAGGAGTATTTCCATCTCTCTGAAATGGGGAAACAAAGCAGCTCAGCTTATAGAACCTGCACTGATGTAAGCCTGGATTTTTATTTTGTATTCCTTCTTAGTCTTTGTGTTCTTCTGCATGCAAAAGTGACCACTGAAGGCAGACCTTGAAATAACACTTTTCTCTTACATGATGTAAGCCTGGATTTTTATTTTGTAGTCCTTGTTAGTCCTTGTGTTCCTCTGCATGCAAAACTGACCACTGAAGGCAGACCTTGAAATAACACTTTTCTCTACATGAAGTACTCAGGAGATACACAGCCTTAGCATATTCCCAGTGCCTTCATTTAGTTACTCAGTACCTTCACAAAACAACAATTGCTTATTAATCTGGATTTCACCCAAGATGGGCCAGGCAGTTTATTACTTTAAAACCTTATTTCATTACCTTAAATGAAACAACTCTGGTTTACATAGCTCATTGTTACTCAGGCATGTTCATGTGGTCTCTCTTATGTGCTAAATCAGTGCTAAATGAAGTGTGTGAAGCAGAGCATTTCCAGAGTATTTTTGCCTGATTCCAATTTATAAATATGTGATTTAAATTCAGGCCTCCTTTAATTGATTCCTCCAGAGATGATAGAGGAGATAGGAACACTAACATGTGCTTCTGCTCAACTGGGCTTGCTCTTTCCAGTTCTTCCTGTCTCTGATATGGATTTCCCATGCCAAATACCCATCTTTAATGTTGGCACAAAAACAAATCCATGGTTTATCTCAATGTAAACAAGAGAAAAGCTCAGCTAATTGCACTCATGGCTGTTACTGACTGCAGAATTGTGGCACTTTCAAAACATTTCTGTGCTCAGCCAGGATTACTTGCTCAGATTGATTCCTTGGCTGAAGTCAGACCTGTCCTCAGCTCAGTAATGGCATTTGCTGTAAGCATGCTAAAAACGTGTGGAATTACTGGTAAATGGAGCCAGTGTTGTTGCCTCCTTTCAGCTGGTGAACCTGGGCTGCTCCTTGTGCAAATGTGGCTGCTGTTGTTTGGGAGGGTTAATGTTGTGTTGTGGTATCATTTGTCCCAGCAGAGTCCATCCAACAGGGATCCCTTTGCAAACCATGAAATTATTTTTTGTTGAAGACTTTTTCCTTGTGTTGAGTGTATGATGCAGCAGCTAGCCCGTTGTTTTCCTAGGCTGGTTATTCAGAAGTTTCAGCATTGTTTGTACCCAGAATTTCTCCAAATGCATTTGAAGGAGTTGGTTGCCTTTCCTGAGCTGAAAACACAACATTTAGCACAAGGTTTTGGGGAACCACGAGGTGAGGTTGCTCTGAACTAACACTGGGAGTTTCTTCTTGTTTCTTTACATGAAAACATGCTTACAAGGAAAGCCTTGCCCTCCAGAAATCAGCTCCCAGAGCTGCTCCTGCCATGCTCAGAAGAGGAGGGCTCCAGGCAGAGCTGGGACGTGGCTTTGCTCACATCTGTGCTCAGCACCCTGAACTCACCAGTGAGAAGGGGCAAGAAGGGAATGGATGCTCACAGGCTGAATTTAGAGGGTGACAGCAGCTTCTAACCTTGCTCTGCCATTCTCACTTGTCACTAAGTTGTGCTGCTGGGAACTGAGAGCCATTTCCACTGCAGGGACGTTTTTGGGTGGATGATGTGTGGGGTAAGGAGTGAGGGCTGAATGAGGTACAGCTGACACTGTGATTGCTGGTAAAGACTGTGAGGCACCTCAGGTTTTCCATTTGTGTGTAAAGACACCTGCCAGAGAAATTCTGCAGACTTTCCAACCTTCCAGTGGAGCCTGTGGGCAAATTGGGTGCTGGCTTCATGTGATCAGCTCCATCTCCAAATGTGCAACAGGGGAGTTATCTCAGTGTATTTCATCACTTGGGCAGCCCAGAGGAGATGTGTGATCATAGCGCTGCAGGATTTTTGGGGAATTTAATAGTCAGTGTAATGCAGTTCAGATTTGAGGGGTTATTTAATGGTACAGCAATGCAGGGTGAAACTGAGGCCTCATTTTTTCTGTTCTGGAAGATGCTTGAGAGGTTTGCTGACTCTGCACCTTGATGAGGAGGTCAGGCTAGATCAACCCCCACAAATTTTCTGTAGTTAGTACAGTTGAAAGGTCTCCAGTTTTGGTTTTGTTCCATGGTGTTTAATACTGTTTTTGAACAAGGTGTCTGTGAAGAGCAGCACACAAACCACTTGGGTGACTCAAATCAACAGCTTGTTGAGAGCCAACAGCAGGATAAGTTGCAACCACTCCTTGATTAAAGGAGGGAAAACATGATAGCCCTAATGACTGATATTATAGAGGGCAACTTTTGGGTCAAGTGTGCAAGGAGAAGAAATATTGATGTTGCCTCACTGGCATGGTGTAGTGTTAATAGGGTGTCAGCATTTAGTTTATGCTAAATATTTGGTATATGCCAGATGACAAATGACAGTGGGAACAGACAGGGGAGGGGACAAGTGGGAAGCTTAGGAGGGTAAGAACCCATCTTTTCCAGGCTGCAGCTGATGTCAGACATTCAAATCTGCTTTTAACAGATCAAGCGAGGAAGAGTCACAGCTGATGTTGGCTATTTAAAATTTTATTTGCCTCTAATGTATTCTCATAAAAACACTCTACTCTATTTGGTTTTAGTATTCAGACAGTACAGACTCCTGGTATTATCACGAGTGATATTAGAGAAGCAGTACAAATCAAGCTACCTTAGCATGTAACCAAGCACAGGTGGAACTAAGCCCACCCACACTTGTTAAAACTAATTAACCTGCTTTCTTAGGCTTTCTAGTTAAAATGCAATACTCAGTAATGGTTACAGTCACCAAACCATATAAATAAAGTCTAACATGGTAAAACGGGAACAGCTGAATGTGCAAGAGTCAAAGTAAAAATATGCAAGTAGGTATTTTGCTAATTAGAGCAATCACCAGTTAACTGCATCTATGTTGTAACTGTCTCTTATGGGTGTGAGGTTTTCCTCTTCATTTCCAGTTAAAGTTCATCACTTTCATACAGTCCAGACTGCTCAGCCAAACGCTGAAATTCCCCTTCTGGTGAGAAAGCTTGTTTCACATCCAGTCCTCTCCCATTAAGTGCCAAATACTTGCTAAAGGTTGGTCGAACCCGTAACTGCTTTGGGGCTGGAAGTGGCTTATTTGTATGTGCTGGAAGAGAGAGAAAAAGCCTCTTTCAGTGCCTTCCCAGAGTGCACAAAGACCCACGGCAGAGCAACCCCATTGCTTTTGATCTGCAATATAAACCAGCAAGCCCTAGGGAAGAATTTAGCAGACAAACCCATATCTCAGACACCAGAGATTTATATTCACCTTCTTGCTTGGTGTCAGGGAAATTGTAGTCTTTAAAAGTGCAAAAGGACACTCCACAGTGTCCTGTACTAAAGAAAAGAGCTTTTCCCAGGATAGTTATTTTCTGTCTGGGAAATAAATCCTCCCAGCAGTCTGAACTTCATGAGATTAATCTTGGGGGCCAGTTCTGAATATAAGATGCAATTTCTGTGGCACTGGGGCCTGGAACTTACTTGCAACCTCTAGCCTGGCGTGGCACGTGGCCACCCCCGCCCCGTTGACCGCAGACACGGTGTACCAGCCAGCATCCTTCTTAGTTGCATTGTGGATCAGGAGGCAGATCCTTCCAGTATTGTCATGGAGCAAGCTGAAAAACCAAGGTGTTAATGCCTAAGTGCTTTGAAGGGGAAGGAGAGAAAGCAGAGTCAGTCCACATGCTGAGGAGCTGAGAAAGCCCCAGAACAATCCCTGCACACTGTTGAGACATGAACATTTGTGTCAGAGCCACCAGCGATTCACATCGTGGCACCATGCAGGTGGCATCAGTGTGCAGCCCCACACTGCACATTTCAGTCCTAGATCTGTGCCTCTCCAGGGGCCCTGTAGTGCTGCAGGCACTCAGAGGAGCCCTGGGCACAGCTCTGTCCCTCTGTGCCCTCAAAGGCTCTCAGCACATGGCCCCTGCCCCCTGTGCCACACCCCAGGCAGATCCAGCTCTGCAGCCTGCTGCTTACACAGACCAGCCCATTTACACCTGATTGAGCAAACACTGGTTGCTGTTTTGTAACACACCGATGGCCAGCTGAGCAGTGGGATACCTTATTCGGTCTGTATTATATTGTACCATTTCGTTGTTTCTTTTCCAGTAAATCCGAGGGGTTGGGATGGCAGAGATCTGGCATTCCAGCCTGGCTGTGTCTCCCTCAAAAACCTTTTTGCTTTGTGGCTTGAAAATGAAAGTTGGAGGCATGTGATGCTCTTTAGCTGAATTAAAGAGGAGAGATAAGGAGGGGTTACTGGAAGTGTGGAATGCTCATGTCATGCTTGTTCTTTAAGATTTTGGGTTGCTAAATTCAGGAGGACACATGTTCCTCATCTCCTGCATCTCCTTAGCCTGCAGGCAGTTCCCATGAGCTAAAGGCTGTGGTAAACACAGTCCACCTTAGAAGGAGAGCAATTAACATATGTTATCAATCCTGGAAAATTAATAACATCAATTAAATTAAATTCTGGACATCTCACTATATCTAAATATATATTCTGGACATCTCACTATATCTAAATATCCCAATAGAAGTGCCTTGAAGAAATACTGCATCCTAAATGTAGTTATTAAAATAGTCTTGGAACAGGTAAGTTGATTTTTATTGTTTGAGGTATGCAGAGTGCAACCTTTGCTTCTTATTACGTTAATGTCCCAAACACAGGGAGAAAAGCAGTAGATTGCTGAGACTTTCCCAGTGTGTCCAGGGAATTATCAGTGCTCTCAGTCTTACCAATTACTTCCACTTTTACTGTGAAAGATGCTTCTCCTGCACGGTTGACAGCCACACATTCGTATGTCCCTGCATCAGCTGATTTGACTGCTTCAAAAATGAACGAGTGGAACCCCTTTTCTGACACTATCATTTTATGGAACTGATCCTGATGAACCATCCTTCCATTCTGGTACCACATCACATCTGGAGTCGGGAGCCCACTGACCTGTGAGGGAGAGGAGAGCAGGGAAGAGTTAAAGATGATGAAATCCCTCCAGCACTACAGGGAGTTTGATGCTGATAGGTGATCAAACCATGCTCCTACTGCAAAGCTGTACAGTATTGTCTAGTTCTGAATATTAATGGGATCTTGCACAGAAAGGCTCAGGGAGTGCTGTGGAAAGATAAGATGAACTTTAGCTACAAGACAGTGGATGCTGCTCCTGCACCCCCCCGTTGTTCCCTTCTTGTGGGTGGCTTTGATCAGGCCCAAGATGCTGATTTTGGGTTCAGCCTTTTGTTCCCAGAGCTGTCACTGCTGCAGTGCTGACACCATAACTGACAATGGCTGTAAATGAGCTGTCCTGCAGGCATGCTCCAGCTTCCCCACAGCATCCAGAAGTTTGGGCAACCTGGAGGAAGATGGCTAAAGGCCATGTGTACGTCTGGCCAGAGTTTACTGAAACAAAGAGGTGGGCACTCATTAGGAAAACCCAAGGCTGTGAGGGAGAGCAGGGTCCTTTCTCACCCCAGGGCTGGTACAGCTGCCATGAATTTTAGGCCATTCTTGAGTTTTGTTTCCATTTAGGGCATTGCCTTGCTTGTCTGCTCCAGCAAGGGTACAGTTAGCTCAGGGCAGACTCACTAAAGGGAGGTGAGTCCTGCACAGACCTCACTGGACGTGTGTCCACTGAAGCAGTGGAGTTCCTGTGCAAAGCACAAGGTTCCCTGCCAAAAAGCCTTTATTCAGCAGGGCATCAATAGTTATTCTTCCCAAGGAGGTTCAGAGACATTCTGTAGTTGTCTATATTTACCACTAGTCAGTTTTAATCATAATCTTATGCAGTTAATTCCACTTACATTTTCCTAGGGAAAATGCTGACATATTTAGCCATCTCCTGTTTCTTGGTTTCCATAGCCTGGGGAGACCCTGCACCATCTGCCCTTAGTACTCTGGCTTATTAAAATCAAAGGCACTGCAGAGACCTGTCTGCATGCCCCACACCCCAAGAGGGAATGGAATGGGAGGGAGAGGCTGGCAGTGGAACTGGGAGAGGTTGGCAGTGGAATTGGGAAGGGAGAGGTTGGCAGTGGAATTGGGAGAGGTTGGCAGTGGAATTGGGAAGGGAGAGGTTGGCATTACTTTGAAGTCCAGCCTGCAGAACCGCCCCTCCTCAATCACCACATCTTCAGGCACTTGAGTGAAACGTGGCTGAAAAAACTTCTCCTGGATTGAGTCATGTCCACGATCGTCGCCTCTAGAGGATGGTCTGCTCCTGAAAATGGGACAGGAAGAGTTAATTAAGAGTTAATTGTGTAAAAGCTACTGTAGCACAAGTGGAATCAAAGCTCTGATTGCAGCTGGAGTCCCTCAACACCTTTAGGAATCTAACAGTTCTGGTTGGTTTTTCAGCTGTAAGTCGTAACTTTTGATCAGCCACTTCTCTTGCTCGAATTGTTCAATGCAGCACACAAGAATAACCTTCATTACAGCCTAATATCCAAAAGATTTAACAAGAGAAACTTGGCTGCTTAATTTTAATAATTTATATTCATTTCAATATTTATATTTCTTTGATAGAAATTAATCTTTTAGAATACAAAGAATATTTTTCCAAGGTGCATGGGAGTTGCATTTCCCTACTCCCTAGGAGTTTTTAAACCTCTAATGCTATGCTTAGAATTCACTGGATTAAGATCATAGGCATCATCACCCATCCACAAATGGTAGCATTTTAGTCAAAAGGGACTGAATTTAGTAATTACTACTTTAGCAAAAATGATAAGCAGTGAGATTAAACCAACATTGTCTAGAAATGTTTGAAGTAAGATCTTGAAGAATAGCACAGCACAAGTTTTTGCTTTACCTGACATGTGTTGTAGGAACTTGCAGCCTGATGTTTTCTGCATTCTGGTGCTTGGGAAGAGAAAGAGGAGAGGTGAGTTCACTTGGAAAGATTTATCCATAAACTGAATGAGAAGCCATTTTAAGTTCATATCCTGACTGCTGCTTCAAAACCAAATGAATGTAGTTCAGAAGTCCTTGGGATAGGAGGTAGAGGAACTTGCATGAGGACACTCTGTGCTCACCGTGGGCTTTGCCATGGCAGAACTTCTCATTGCTGCCCAGGTGATGGGTGCAGCAGCTTTGTCTGGCACACAAAGTTTTCTGCCAGCCCATAACCTTTGTGAGAGAGGAGCAGCACTCCTGGCAATATCTAAACTGAGAGCTGAGTACAGAGTGTCCTTCCCCACAGCAGGAATAGAAGTGGAATCGCTGGCAGGAGCCTCGTATTGTGCCCACTTAAATATGGCACCAGCAGCCATGGACACATGCTGAGCTGGAAAATACTTTTCTTTCTAGATCACAGCACCAGCTAAGCTTGCTGACAACTCTGAAATCACATGGCTAAATCTGCTAAAGTACCCAGGATTGATTCCTGCTAGGAGCCAGGATGTTTGGAAAACGCGACGGGGTTTGGTGCCAGCGACTCGTTTTAGCAATGGAGTCAGAGAGAGCAAGCACTGCATGGAAATTTCTGGAGTGCTTGCCTTGAGCCATCCCAGGGCTTGGTTCTGTGCTCTGCAGCCCAGTCCTGTGGAACATTTAAGTCTGGGTTTAAACTTCAAGCAAGGAAGCAGTTTTAAGTTCAGGGGGAATATGACATGAATGAGGGTTTTGCTGGGCTGAGTTCCAGGTGGAGCCCAAAGGCAGTTGCCTGTATCTGCTCATTTACACAAGTTCTGTACAGTTAGCACTTGTCCTATGAAATTATGCTGTAGTGGTGAAGTTGCTGAGGATTCTAATGACCTGTTACATGGACTGAGTTAAGTTCCTGAGGAATCAGGAGGCTGAATGAATCAGTGACTGCAATATTTAAAAATAAGACTGAACAATGGAAGTAAGATGTCCCAAACATAAGCCAATCTCTGCTTCCAATGTTCTTTTTTTAAAGCAGCATTTCACACATGCTGAAAAGTTGTCAGCCATCCTGTTTTGACTAAATATTTCCCTGTTCTCTGCAAAGGATGAGGCTTCCCTTGCTCTCTGCCATTCATGATTTCTGATCATGAACCTTCTTTCCTGATCTTGCCAGGTGATTGCTGGGGAGAGATTGCTCAAACTGTGAATCCCTCCTTTGCTGTGGTCTCAAGTGTCTGTTCCCTGCAGGAGCTTTGCTGAGGGCTCTTTGGTGAGTGTGTGCCTGCTCCTGGCTCTCTGCTGCTGGCAGCAGGAGGGTGTTTTCTGTCCTGCACAGGTACCCAGTGCCACACCACAGACATTTCCACTAACTTTGAGCACAGAAGCACCAAAGACAGCTTCTAACTGGCCTGAATAACCAACAAATGATGCAAGTCTCCAACTAAAACACTTTGGAAAAAGCCAGTAGTGATAGATTCTAATCTGTCAGCATGTGGGCTGCTGGAATAACTGCTTTGCATTCTCTTAATGGCTGCAGCCCCCCTGCAAGGGCCAAACCCCAACCAATGCCAGCCCAAGGCCGCGACCTCTTGAAGCCAATGTCACTTGTTCCCAGCAGTGGCAGGTGTAAATCTTGCTGTCCTGGCCCAGCCTGCACTCAGGCTGCTGGGAGTGGGTACCTGGCTCCCTCGTGGTGCTGCTGCCTGCCTGTCACAGGCACTGGGTGCTGTGCTGTGCAGCAGCTGTTGGAATTCCTCCCCAGAGAGGTCATTCCTACAGATCAGGCACAGCAAGGGAATGGTGCTTGAATTTTCCCCCTGTGAAAACACCAAACCCCAGCCACGGAGAGCTCTGCCTTTGAGAGCCACCCCTCACCTGCATGGCACCAAATGAACCCCATCACTGCCCCCCCAGGGAACAAGCACAGCACAGCACAGCCCCAGGGAGCCCTTGCTGCAGAGGCAGTGCCCAGGTACCTGTGCATTCTGCATGCTGTCCTCAGCCTGTGTGTCCAGCACGGAGGCAGCATTCACTGGTCCGAGCAGCCTGCGAGCCATCCTCTCCTCATAGGTCAGTCTCTGGGGGCAGAGTGCACAGGAATTCCAGTCAGAAGTCCATTCACTATTTCAGAGCAGCTTGTTAAGAGCACATTAATATGCCACAAGTTCAGGATGCTGTCAATGGAAGCAGGAGCTGACCAGAAGCCCCACGTCTGGCCCAGAGGGTTTGCAGTCTGTGATGCCAACTGAAGTCAGCCTCAATATATACAGCACTGAAATGCATAAAAGATTAAACTGCCTGTTCATCAAAGCCTCCCTAATGCCATCTGTGGCCTTCCACTCCTCCTCTTTCTCTGCTGGGATTATTTATGGGTAGCTGATGGCATCATCCACAGAAGCCAGAGTAAGTCCCAGGGTACCTTTCTGTTAGGGCTGGGAAAACTTCCCAAGTCATTCAGCTGTGGAGCTGGAGGATGATGGATGCTCCCAAAAAAGCAAGAGCCACACCAGAGGCAGGCACAGCCAGAGGGGAGCAGCACTGCCCCTGGAAGCACTGGGGAGGTTTCTGCCAGCACATCTGCAGGGTGAAACGCTGGGCAGGAGGCAAGGACACGTTTCAGGCATGGCACAGTCAGTTCCTGCACTCTGGATGTGGCACACAGGGATAAAAATGAGCAGAGTTGAACTCAAGCTCTGTCAGTTGGGTTACTTTAGAAAAGTATGTTAGCACCAGAGCACCTGACACTTTGCTGCCCACAAAGTTTCACTCAGGCTTGGCTTTTGTGACACAAGGGTGAGCTCTGACTGAATTTCTGCCCTGTACAGATATACATGTGTCTGCTGCTGGCTGGGGAAAGGCTTGGAAGCCTTGTGGGACTTTTCTTTAGAAGAGACCACAAGACCTTCAGCAAAACCTGTGAGAGCTGGATATCCCTGAGGTCCTTACGTGTGTGTCAAGTGTGGCTGAGATTGGCCAGTTGGCTCAGGCTTGTTGGAGGACAAGGGGAGGAGGACACAGTGGTGATTGCATAAGACTTATTTTTAGCCTGGCTTCTTCCTATGGGAAGAAAAGCTGCCTTGCTATGACAAGCTTTCCTACAGCACATAGGACATTCCTGTTCAGGGGCATATTCAGTCAGATTTGACCTATTTGTTTGCCCATTCAATATTTAAAATTACATGTATGACACAAACCTGGTCTCACTGATGATCATGAGAATATTCCTTTCTGCTTCAGGGGAGAGAAGATGGAAACTTTAAACACTGGGCTTTTAGCAGTCTGCCTGCAGCCAGCAGAAAGGCTCCCACATTAGAAACCTGCCTGCTCTAGCTGCTACTGGTAGCAAATTTCCCCCCAGATTTTGATTTCTTAGTAAGAGGGATTCTCTTGTGACCCTCTGCAGAATAAGTAAATAAGTACTGAGACTAAGAGGCCTTCTTTTAGGAGATATTATTATATGCTTTTTGATAGCTTTATGCTAAAAGCTCATATAATTTCTTTCATTTATTGTTGTTCACATAAAAGAAAAAATTTATCCCATTTGGTGGTGATCCCTAGAATGAACTTTCAAATATTCTAATTTTTCCTCAGGTTCTAATGGTTTTGAGATGTTTATTAACCCCAGTGTTGAAAACCAGGTTGTAGTCATTGAGGCATTCTCCCTGGATTTTTAATTTTCTGTGGATGGATGTGATGTTCAACAGGATCCCCAGAAGAGAGTTCAAATTTGTGCCACAGCTCTAAACATGCTCCTTTTTCTTTCACATTGAACGAATATTTCAGTCATGAATGGCTTTTGCTCTCGTGGGATCTGTTGAGGTTCTGAGTAAAGAGCAGTGCTGCTCCTGCATTTCCTTTGGCTTTTAGCTCAGTGTGGAGGCTCCCTGCTGCCCCTCTGCCCCTGCCTGCCCTCCTGGGAGCTCTTGGCCCTCACCTGGTTGCCGTTCTGGAGGAGGCTGTCCTTGCATCTCAGTTTCTTTTCCAAGTCCTGGATGAGGGCCTCCTTTGTTCCTCGAATTTCTTGGTCTGATGTCTTCTGCATAGAGTTGATGCTGGCTTGTTTGTTATACATGGGCTGTGAGTAACTGCTCATGCAGGAAGAGAAAACCAAGTTATTCCTGTAGGCCTGATGGATTATTGGCTACAGCTTCACAGAGTGCACATGAAAATGTGAGCCTGCCTCCTGAGAGCTGTGGTTCAGATGAACCCACAAAGCATCTGGGAGGAGAACAGGCCAAGTTGGGCAATTGAGTATCAAAATCTGAAGGGGAAGAAGCATCATGGTGCAGCCAAATCACTGAGTTTCCTCACTACACAGCATCCCTACATCCTGCAGTGGCCCTCCCAGCCTGACCCTGCCATCCACAGCCACAGGCACAGTCAGCTCCCAGAGCTGGGTACCACATCTGATTCTGAAAGATGACAGGAAAAGAGGGGCAGCCATCAGAATGGGTTGCAAAGGTCTGCTGGAGGTCACAGCACTCTGTGCTGACAGGCTCTAACCTGGTTTGTGACCTGCAGTGAGGCCTCCTGTGCTGAACTTGTGTTCTGAAATTATTTCTATTCCAAGTCCTCTTCCTCCCGTGGCTTCGGAATTTGTTCTGCTGGCTAGACTAGAGGAGAAGGGTTATAATTCCAGAATACTCCCAGCACTGCTTGGACTTACAAACTTAATGTGAATTATAAAACTTGAGTGATTTGCCCCACAGATCAACACAACTCATGTCCCTGTTTGCACATTAGTAGCGTGATTGGGAAAATAATTCCTCAACTCATTGCATGTGGTATTTAAGAGCAGCCTATGCAAAAAGCATAGTGAGGCACTTTGCTGGAAACAGGCAGCCCCAGACTACAAACACAAACCCCAGCAGTGTCCCAAACCCCCCACACTCCTGCAGGACTTCAGGAAACCCTCCCCAGATAACACACCCCATCTTACCTCTCCCCTTCCCTCAGTGCTGTGATTCAGAAAACAGACAGAAATATTCTGATTTCCTGAATGCAAACTGACACTCAAACCTGGGTTTATATCCAAGTCAGCAGGACCCCCTGCCCCTATCAACTTTCCAATATCTCACTTTGTGTGTATTCTACCCTGACTTTCCCCAGGACCTCCAGCTGATATTGGCAGGAATACAAGTTGGTGAGAAGGCAAGGCCCAGCTCCCTTTGAGAGCTCACTGACCTTGGAAGATATTTGGATTGCAGCCCAAAGGCAAAATGATATAATACATATTTAGGAAAGAATTTATTCTTTGGTCTGAAGGGATGAAATTTTCAAGGGGCTGCCTTTCTTTTACATGTATGATTAATAAAAGGGGTATTGTAGGTGAGTTTAGGTCCACATCATGATATGGAACCTGAAAATATTGCTGAGACTTACTAGGACTCTCTAAGTTGTGTTGGGAATACTACTATCTCCCTGCTCATAAGACCTGCTTTGGAAAGAAATTAATTTGAGATAGGTGCCTGTCTTCTATTCTAAATAACCTTAAGAAATTTCTGTCAAATCCAACCAGATAATCCAAACCAGCTCCAGCAAACCCAGCCAGCAGCCTGTGGCATGCCCAGAGTGCAGTTTGACTCCACACAAGGGCGAGCACTCAGCCTCCTACCCTGACCTGCGCGGGCTGTGCCCTACCCAGCACAGTCAGCGGGGGCTGAGCAGGGGCCCAGCTCTGCCAGGGCGTTGCTTTGGGGTGGGCAGTGCTGGGACAGGCAGGGGGAAGCAGGGAGGGTTAGAAGCCGTGTGTACTTACTGAGGTTCCACGGGAGAAGGAGCGGGGCTGTTATAGTCGGGCTGCGAGGGGAGCACGGAGCACAGGAAGGCTGCGGGGGATTGGTTAGGCATGGGCAGGAGCCTCTGGCCAGATGATGAGCTAGCAGGAGACTGTGCAGATGCAGGAGTGATGGGATAGGTGGATTCCTTAGGGGCACTACAGGAAGGCGAGGAGAGCGTGATTGAAGAGCTCAGCGATGACGAGGAGGAGAATTTCTGCCCGCTGGGGTTACGAGGCTGGATGAGGATGGAGGACTGTTTGATTTCTCTGCTTGGCTCTGTGGAGGCTGCTGCAGGTCCTGGAGGCTGCTGTTGCCCTTGGCACACGTTCTTAGACTGGATAAAGTGTTTTGGACGCTCGTAGTTAAACATGGTTGGTTGGCACATAGAGGAAACGGATGGGAGATTAGGGACACTCATAGGAGAGGTTTCACGGCTGTCCTGGGTTTTTGTTGGTGATAACTGGCTTTGGATAGGTGGCTGGTAAAAGCTAGGTGACAGGCCACAAAAGTTTTCCTGGCTGGGCTCCTGGATAGAATGGAACCTTTGCCTTGCAGAATAGAGGCTTTCTTGGAGTGGATTTTCCCTTAAGGAAGACAATACAGATAAAATAAATTGTACATCACAAGCTGAATCACCAAAATACTGTGTTCTGAGCAGCCACTAGCAAATCAAACACTATGAAGTTAAAGTTCAACTAAATTAAACCTTGAACTTAAAATAAAGTTATTTAGGATTTGTTAGAACTGTCCCACAACTGTATGAGCATTTTGAGTTACAGTAACAAGCCACACAGTCTGCCTGGCTCAGGTGCAATGATCACCGGGTTTGTCTTATATGCCAGAGTCCAGTAAATGCTAAAGGAAACAGCAGTTGGTTAACCACCTGCCTAAATCTATAGATAAACACAGATACTACTGTTAAGCCAGGTAGTTTCCCATGTATCATCTTAACTACAGATCCCTGGATCCTGCTGTTTTGTGCCCTGTCAAAATGCTACATGTCATATTTCCCAGAACCTCTCTGTGCCAAGAAATTTCTTGTACCATAGGGAAGCACAAAAGTTTCACTTTCAAGTCTAAAACTAAACTTTTGAAACCAAATCTTCTGATTTCTTCTCTAATGGGTTTTGAATTCAGAGTTTCTAATATCGAGCTGAGATTTGGGATTTGAATGCCAAGGACTGTGTGTCTCTGTTTGAGTTGATTTCCTGATATTTGCTATTAAGGCTGCTAATTGCCAGAAGGACATGAGCTGCAAGATAAGGTAGGGCAAGCTGAGCTGCTCAGAGTCCTGATTTATTTTGCAGGTAGATGCTTGATATCTAAAAACCCAGGCTTTCCATCAACTCAAAACCTGGGAGAGTTTCATTTAGCAAGCTTTTTAAAATGGACAAATTACTTCAGCTCCAGGATAAAAAAATAATCCTCCAAAATAAGCATAAAGCCGCTCAAAAAAAAAAAAAAAAAAAGAAGAAGAAGAAGAAGAAGAAAAGGAATATAAATCCCCACAGTTACATGTGCTGGAAAAAATTGTAATCTTGCCCCACTGAGATCAGCTGTTTCACTGCTATATATACACCAGTGTATTGTATTCCTCTCGTTGGAGAGCCCAGAGAAGGGCTCCACGAGGTCATAAATTCCCATGGGGGGAGATAAGTGGAGACATTGATCTGATATTAAGGACTCAAGGCTATAATTTCCTGCAGGTAATCATCAATATTAGTTGTGAATTAGCTGTAAGTAAACAGAGGCCTTATAGTAAAAATCCCCTAACTTTTCCCTTGTCGTACTCTTGGAATTTGAAGCTGGCTCAAACTTCTGGAGCATGTCCACATTATGTCCCCATTCACTAGTGCAGAAAACTCGTTCAGTCTTGTCTTTATCCCGTTTTTATATCACTACCTGTGCACGGATTTGTGCATTCACTGTACCACAGGCTGTGGACAGCAACCAGCGTTTACTCTGTTTTTTAGAACACTGCCCTTAACCAAGCTCTGGTGCGCAGCGTCACTTCTCACAGGAAGGGGGGATAAGCCATGTTTTCCTCAAATCGTTCCACCTTGATTTGGGAGGGAAAAAATATAAATCCGAAGAGACATTCGACCTTACAAGATGAAAACAGTGAGTAATAGCAGGGGCACTTTTCCTGCTGAAAACCAAACCCGTGTTTTGGCTCTGCTGCTGCCCACGTTCCCTGCGACACCGCCGCACCCTCCAGGTGCGGTTCCACCTTAGCATTCCCAGCAGTCCCTCTCGCCACCTCCCTGACCAGCCTCCAAGTGGAAAGTGACGTGAGAGAACCCCAACAAGCACCTTACCTACAGCCTAGGAGCTGTCACCTGGGCCGTGGCCGGTATTTTGGGAAGGACGGTCATTCACTGTCATAGCCGCCCTCTGCGCGGCGGGACGAGCCCGGAGGCTTTAATGTGCTGCCAGCGGTGACACCGCGGGCCCTGCCTGTCCCCGGCCCCCGCCGCTGTCACAATAAGAGTCTCCTTACACAGCCGGACGCTGGGCAAGGGCCGGGGCTGGCACTTGGGCAGGTGCCCGCGGGCAGCGGATCCGCGGCGGCAGCGCTGGGACCGCCCGGCGCTCCGAGCCCCTTCTGCCGCTGCCGCTCCTGCTCCTGCCGCTGCTGCTGCTTCGGACCGGCCGGCACGGCTCTGGCACGGCTCTGTCCCGGCTCTGTCTCTGCTCTGCCCCTGCTCTGTCCCGGCTCTGCTTCTGCTCTGCCCCGGCTCTGCCTCTGCTCTGCCCCGGCCAGCTCGGCTTTGCCCGTCTCTGTCCTGGCTCTGTCCCTGCTCTGTCCCGGCCAACCCGGCTCTGTCCCTGATCTGTCCTGGCTCTGCCCCGTGTCTGTCCTTGCTCTGTCCCGGCTCTGCCCCAGCTCTATCTCTGCTCTGTCCCGGCTATGTCCCCGCTCTATCCCGGCTCTGCCCCTGCTCTGTCCCGGCCCCGAGGGGCAGCGGTCGCGGCTCAGCGCTGCCGGGAGCGTCCCTGGCTCAGCAGAAGGCACAGACCCGCAGAAGTGGGCAGCTTTTGAACAGAAAGCAGCTGTTCTGCCCTTGGCACCGCCAGGGAGCAGCAGCAAGGACTGCCACAATATGCTCGAACGTCCCGAAATCCCACTTCGCTATCCCAAGGAAATTCTTGCCCAGAGAAGCTGTGACTGACCCATCCCCGGTGTTCAAGGCCAGGTTGGACGGGGCCCTGAAAAACCTGGTCTAGTGAAATGTGTTCCTGCCTATGGCAGAAAAAAGGTCATCTCTAAGGTCCTTTCCCGCCCAAACCATTCAGTGGCTCTAAATTCCTTGTTTAATTCATTTACTAATTTGTAGCTAGTTGCCTCTGTAGTGATAAAGCCCTGGTACCGATTTTAAGGCTGTGCACTAAACACACACTCTAGAGCCAGGTTTGAACGTGGTTTAACTCTCCCCAGCCCAGACCCGAGCGAGCCCTCCCTCCGTGCCCAGGGTCAGCTCCCCCGGCCCCGGGGCGACCCAAGCCGCGCTCCGGTGCGGGGCTCGGTCAGGAGCAGCGGCGCCGCTCATGGATGCGTCTGAGCAGCCACAAACTGAGTAACAAAACTAGCCTTGAGGAAAGAATATTATAAAAATACAGGATAAAATATATTAATATATTGCTGTTTGTATCATTACAGCTATTTACATGGATGAAAAAACGCAGCTGTGGTGTTTTCACCAGAACAGCAGCAGGTCCCGCTGGCAGGTTGGGTGATTCGTATCCCTTTCATCGCCAGCTTCAATGCCTAATTACATCTTAAATTAATATTATAGTGTTTTAAATATCTTAATTATACTTCGGCACAAGTATACGCCCAACATACTTTTGGCTTATAAGTTTATCGCCTATTGTTTAAAACCACGCCAAGCCCGAAAGTTCCGCTGTGTGCGGGCTCTCAGCTGCTCCCATCTCCTTCCCTTGCCCGGCAGTCTGTCAGCACGGAGATCTTCACGAGGTTAATCCACCTCTAGTGTTAGTGTTTAAACATCGCTTGTGAACGAAAATTACAGAGCAGGTGTTAATTGAGTGCTAATTTATATAAATTCCTCGCATGAAAGTGATTAAGGGAGGGAATTCGTTCCTACTTGTTTGAGAGGCTGTTTGCTTTTTATGTAAAAAAAAAAAAAAAAAAAAAAAAAAAAAGAAAAAGAAAAAAAGAAACAAAAATAATGAAAAGGAAGTGGTTTGCACAGAGAGAGGCGAGTACTTGAAAAAAGGTACCCGGGTGACGATCACTGCCCTGCAGGGAGCTGTGAGCACGGTAAAGGGCAGGCTCCGTGCTCGGGCTCCCTGGCTTCCCACCAACCTCAACTCAGCACTAAAGTCGGCTGCGAGGCATCGATTTAAGGAGAGTTTTACACACTTAAAAGAGCGGACACAACCGGGACAGCTTGTGCGAAAGAGAAGGAACAGGAAACCGTGACGGCCAGAAGGTAGGAAAAAAGGTGAGAGAACTGGAAGCTGAACTGATGAAGGCAGAGGAATAAATCTCATCCCCTGTGCCAAGTAACTCAATAGCACCGTGGCCAGCACTGCGAGGTGTCAGAAATCAGATTTTCTGCCCTGCTTCAGTTTACTCTCTAAGAACGGTGCCCTGCTGCTTCTGATTGGGTTTTTTCTCCTCACTGCTTGAGTCATATAGCAAAAAATGCATAGAAAAAGAGTTAAGGATCTGTTGCTTATTAATTAAGGTGCTTAAAAGCTGAATACTAAAATACCTGGCAGTATATTAGTGCCTGAAGCCTCTTCTTTTGCTTGGATTGAGTTTCTTTAATGAAGTTAGTAATCAGCAATGGTTTTATTCTGCTTCAAGGCTGTTGAGGACACCACAAGCTGCAGGTGTAAAGGGCTCAGAAAGGAGTAGCTGGTAGTGGCAGTCTTGAATTGCATTTTCTGGCTTTTGTGGAGTGCCTGTTGCTAGGCAATAATTGGGAGAATACGGGTACAAGGATTTCATTCATTTTACAGCTATTCCCAGTAATGGCTTTGTTCTGTCATCACTGCCTTTGTTGGTAGCTGCCTTTGGTAATACAGTTGCAACCACATTCACTACATGAGGGAATTATATGCTAAATCTGACTAACAAGACAGTTATTTTACAGCCAGCCATTAGCCATGATTGCTGAGTTTGAGGTAGCAGCAACATTTACAATGCTGAGTCACATTCTTAATGATGTTTCAAAGCACCTGGCAGCATGTCTGTGGGATTTAAAGGTATTTAAATTCTCATAGATGGATATATCTAGAAATGTTAATAGTTTCTCTCTGTATTTTGAGATGTGTCCAAAGTCTGGAGTAGTTAATGTTTTTGTTTATATTTATTTTTATGTATATATATATATATATACACACACACACACACACACATATGTAACCTACATTTTAAAACGCTATTACATAGCTGATTTTGGTGGCAAGGTAAATCCCTTTATGCATTAGGGTCTGCTTAGGGTCCCAGCTGATTTTCCTGGAGCAAGCCTGGATTTCATAGAAGGGCTTGAAGTCAAACTGAGAACAGAACTTTCTCTTAGTGATCTGCATGCTGGTTATTGAAGCAAAACCATTTTTACTCAGTGATTTAGCAAAAAAGTAACTCTCTTGCATGGAGACATCTGTACTGAATGTGATCTCTCCTGTGCTAAAATTTGAAGGAGGCTGCTCAGAATTGTTAAAATAACTGGTTTAGTTAAAATGGCCGAGTACATCCAAAAATAATCTCTCATGCAGGGAATGGTCTCTGTCAGGGAGAGCCTTTCCACAGCCTGTAACAGGATCCCTGCAGCTGCAGGCTGGGAGAGCAGGCACACCTCTGCCCCCACACAGCTCTCCCTGTCCCTGCACACTGGGGGAATCCTCTGCTGGCTTGGATGGCTGAACTGTCACCATTCCAGGTCATCATTATGTCTACAAACCCCTGAGAAGCCCTCCAGAAATGGGGATGATGTCACCAATCTATGCTTCCCAACCTGATTTGTTTCTCTGGAGCAATCGAACAGGAGAACTGATAGTGCAGTAAGTGTGCATTGAGAGCTGCATTTGGGATGGAAATTGGATCAAGTCTTGTTATAAAATGGAATACTGAATTACTGGGGGGAGATCTCCATCTCCTGAGTGGGGGGTGTCCCTGCCATGGTGTGGGACAGTTTTCCTTCCATGCACTGGGGCACTGGTTCAGTGCTTTTCCTCCACAGAGTGCTTTGCAAGTCCTGTCTGCATCATGCTTACAGGATCTCAAGTTTTATTGCTGTCTTTCAGAATAGGAAACAGAAACATGAGGTGATGCCACTTGACCAAGGCCACCAAGGAAGGTGGTGGCAACAGAATTGTACCTTAAGATTCCCCAGGTACTGTGATCTCTGCCTCATGCCCTGCTGTGGAGCCAAAGGTCTCCTAGAGGACAATTATTTGGAGTGATGGTTTTGGGTTAGACACAGACAGGCACTCCTGCAAACAACTCCAGGCCCTTCCCTGGTGCTTTAGGTGGTCACACCCTTGGTGAAATGGAGCCCAGGCTGTGACTGCCAGGCTGGTGCTGCACATTGTCATTGTCACCAGGCAAACAGCTCAGGCTGTGCCTGGTCCCTGCCAGGCTCAGGGGCACTGCAGTGTGAGCTGGGATCCCTGGGCAGTTCATGCTCTCAGTGTTGTACACAGCTGGCCCAGGGCTGTGTATTTCCCTCTGTCTTACCTCAGAGGTGAAGCCCGAGGTGAGTTCTCGTAAGCGCCATGGAACTCCTCAGCTTGGCTCTTGGAGCTCTTCTGGCCCAGGCTGGAGCCTGCAGGGCCCAGCCCGGGGCTCTCTGGGCTGTAGGAGGGCAGAGCAGCTGCCCCACGCTCCTTGGCTCCTGCCTGGCTGCTCCTGGGGAAGCTGGGCCTCTTCATGGTGACCTGCACAGCTGCCCTGGGGGCAGCACCTCCAAAGCTGTCCAGCTCTTTAGCTCCTGGAAGTAGAATTGTCCCCAGGTCAGTAGGAGCAGTGGTGCTCACCGGTGCAGTGGAATTGTCCCCAGGTCAGGCAGGAGCAGTGGTGCTCACCAGTGCAGCAGAACTGTCCCCATGTCAGGCAGGAGCAGTGGTGCTCACCAGTGCAGCAGAACTGTCCCCAGGTCAGGCAGGGAGCAGTGGTGCTCACCAGTGCAGCAGAACTGTCCCCATGTCAGGCAGGAGCAGTGGTGCTCACCAGTGCAGCAGAACTGTCCCCATGTCAGTAGGAGCAGTGGTGCTCACCAGTGCAGCAGAACTGTCCCCATGTCAGTAGGAGCAGTGGTGCTCACCAGTGCAGCAGAATTGTCCCCATGTCAGGCAGGAGCAGTGGTGCTCACCAGTGCAGCAGAACTGTCCCCAGGTCAGTAGGAGCAGTGGTGCTCACCAGTGCAGCAGAACTGTCCCCAGGTCACTAAGAGCAGTGGTGCTCACCAGTGCAGCAGAACTGTCCCCAGGTCAGTAGGAGCAGTGGTGCTCACCAGTGCTCACCAGTGCAGCAATGGGATGGGAGGCTGGAATGCCTGAGCAGGAGGATGAGGCTCATTCTGCTCTGCACAGACTGAAACCAGCATGAGCCAAACCTGGCTCTGGCAGGGCTGGGGAGCTCTGGGCACATGCCAGGGGCTGTTCTGGTTGCAGATGGCTTCCAGCACAAGCCAAAGAGCTCAGGTGGAACCACAAACCAGGTATAGACATGGCCAATGTGTTGGGCCAAGCTGGAATCCCTGGAGGGATGAAGCTCGGGGATGAGACTCCTCTGAGAGAGAGAACAGCAGCTCCACCTTGTCATCCTTGAGCCAGGATGGAGAGGGACCAAAACCCCAAACACAGAACAACCTGCATCCAGCTCTGAGAGCTACCCAAGCAGAATGCATTTTTTTGGGGGCACTTATCTTCTCTTGAGCCTACAAAATTGTTTTGGTGTGGCTTCTGCTTGGGAAATATCTGTGATTCTGCCTGATGCTGAGCAGCAGCAAATTCTTTTGTGTTTAGTTGCTCAACACAGAAATCCATGTGCTTACCTGGGGAAACAGAGAGATGTGCACTGGATGCTGCAGACCCAAATTCATTTTCAGCAACACATTTAAATATTCCAGAGTCTTCTGGGAAAGCTTCTGTAATAACCAGGGTGCAGACTTCCTCTGAAATAAGAGATTCAGGCATGATGTTGTAGCACAAGAGGCAGATGCTAACCTGTAGGAGCTGCTCTTTACAGGACTTTTTACTTAGAGGTGGGGATTTGCACTTATAAAGTGCAAAAAAGTGATGTAGAGGGCATGGGAAGTCAAGGGGTTTAGAAGGAGAAAGATTAAAGAAGACTCTTCCTGTGACATTAATGAAACAAAGCACATTTTTTGTGGTGAGTGTTTTGTTTGTTTAGTTTTTTTTTTTTTTTTGGTTGTGTTTTTTCTTTTTTCTAAATTCTGTAATTTCTTGCACAAATTTAAAATATTATAGGTCAGAATGGTAGATATGCTTTCTCTTAGCACAGGGTACTCTTAATTGGCTGAATGTAAAAGGATTGATACCTTTTTCCAAGTGTTGTGGAAAAAATCAGGGTTCTTGCAGCAAAATTAAGAACTTGAAAGCTCTTGGCCTGACTGACTTTTGTCTTCTGCCTATCTTTGGATATTGTTTTGCTTTGGATGAGGTGGGAAATACTGAGTGTGGTGAGGAGTCTAACCAAAAATGCACAGTGTACTTACCAGGAACTGCTGATGAACAAGCCTCTGCTCAAGATAAGAGAGAAAGAACTTAAATTATTATAATGTCAGAATGGAAAAACCCCAAACCCTTCATCCCTCACTCCCTTCCCCACCTCAGCTGTCACCATGGTCACAAAGGAACCCTCTCCTTTCTGTCCATCACAGGGAATGGCATGTGGATAGGGAAAGCTCAGGTGTGGCTGGGGGACCTGGTGGTACAAACACCTCCCCACTGAGGTGGTGCACAAAGAGCCCCACTGAGATGATAACACAAAAAGCTCTACTGACTTTGGAGCTGGTTGCTGTGAGTTTGGCCCTCTGGAGCTCTGACCTCACGCCTGGCAGTATAAGAAATGGTTTGCAATGAGATTATGCCTTTTTCCCCTGAGTTCATCAGCAGTTCTAGCACATGGCAGCAGTGCCTCCATGGCTCATCAGGGCTGTCATTAATCACAGCCTGGAATCTGTGCCTGACCCACTCAGGCAGTGCCAGGGGAAGTGCAAACTGTGCAGCAGCAGCAGCAGCCTGCAACTTGGGGTCACCTGATCCTGTAAACTCTGCTCCTATGAACATCTCCTGCTTCTTATAGCAGTTCTCATTCCTGTCCTGCCCCTGTCCCAGTGCAATATCTGTGCACCAAGAGCTGCAGCAGCACCTACTTTTCCTCAGGGTTCGGAAATCAGCAGAATCCAGGATCTGGTCGTACTCCCTGTACCAGTGAACCTGCAGGGGGGGAGTGGAGTGAACACGGCACTCAAACACCACCAACTGCCCCTTGGTGGCTCTTATGTTTTGTAGACCCTGGAGGAGAAAAGATTTGTGTTAAATGCCTGATATAAGTACTTCCCCATATAAGTATTTCCCCACTGAGGCATTTATATGATACACCTTTCAGGGAGGAAGATGCTCTCGTCTGTATTTTCATTTTGCTTGCAATAGTTGTCTGAATTCTAAATGCATTTGCAGTGGGTTGTGAGTCGAATTTTTTTCACCAGAAGACCAACATTCATTAAAGCCCTGCTTCTGCATTTAAATAAAGATACAAATGCAGGAAAAGCTTCTATTCCTCTGGATGCAGCATTATAAGGGTGGTTACAATGTGAGGTTCCCACTTCAGCCTCCTTTGCAGGAAGTAAATGAGATTAATTCCTGTAAGTGGCTCTGTCTGGATCGTTTACCAATTAAGATGTTAGTTTGATAACATCACTAAAAAGGTATGCTAGCTTTTTTGAATTGTAAATGAACCAATATTCCAGCCTAGAAATGCCTTCTGATGGAACAAGAAAATGCAAAATCTAATGCTGGGAGTTGCAGGATGGGCTGTGTTGTTCTTGTGCTCTTTACCTTTGTAAACACAGGTGTGGTTCCATAGGCAGACCCAGACAGGCTCAGTGAGGGACTCTGCATCTAGAAGGCAAAGAAAAGAGATTTTTATAGATTGATTTTTTCACATGCAGAGACCTGGCTGCATTGCTGGCACTTTCCTTTGAAGGACAAGAAGATTCAGGGTGTTTTATCTGTTGTTCATGTTCTGGGCTAGGAAATATCCCATGGAGAGTCTCCTCCACTCAGGTGCTTTAAGAGGAAACAACTCCCTGGCCTGCAGACATCAAGTGAGTGGGAAGAGGAGCTGATAACCAGTAAATGCTGCTCAGAGCTTTAAGCCAATTAATTGCCCACATCTTGCAGCCTCTGTGCAAAGATCAGTGCTGCTGCCAGAGCTGTCCCCTTCTACAGGGATCCTGACCAGGTTTAGCTGGTCCCAGGTCTGGCACTCCCTGGCTTGGGTCGTGCCTGTGATTGCTACAGTGAGGCTGAACATAGAGAAATGAGCAGGATTTTTCTACTGTCCTGACATCCTCTGTTAAAGCTCAGCTGTCACAGAAGTTCCAGTAAGGCCTCTGATTAGCAAGAAAGGCAGTTTTGAGATGATCAAATATTTGCAGTGCAAGATATGTCCTTGTTCCAGGGTGGAGTGTTGATGTGCACTCATCTCTGTCTCATTTAGCTTTGGAACCATGTGTCTTGCATATAAATGTGCAACTGAAGAGCTTGGGTTTGTTTTGCTGTGACACTGGCCTTTTTTTACAACCTGATCTTTGAAATAACCCATGTTTTCATCTCTTTCCCTCCCAGCCTGGTTTAAGGTGTGAATCTGTCTCTAGGTGCTCTGACTTCCCCAGCTCTTGGCCACATATGTGCTCTAAGCCAGCTCTCTGTTCTGAAGTGAATCTTTGGAGTGTAACTGTGGCAGCCCCTTGGGCATTTCCAGCCCTGCCACTGGCTCCATCAGTTCCTGGCAATTCTGACCAGGAAATGTTCCAGGCCAGAGAGCCCTTTTCAGGGCTTAGGATCCAGACCTTGGAATTAATGCTGACCTTTGCCTCTTAGCCTCTTGCTGAAGATGAGCCTGAGGTGATCCTTGCAAAATATTTCTAGGATGCTGTAAATAATAATTTAAAACGTGTGTAACTGCTCTTTGAGTGTCAGAAGATAAGGCTGAGTTAAAGTGGTGCAACTCTGGTGAGCTGAATGGTTGTGGGAGACTGCACTGGCTGAGGAACCAATGGACAGAAAAACACTGGTGGCTCTCTGCTTTTACCTAGTGTGTGGGGAAAAAAAACAGGGCAGGATGGAGACAGAGGCTTTAGGAGGCTGAGAGAATACTTGATCCAATAATATTTGGATCACTTACTGTGACATTCCTCTGGCCCTGACAGGATGCTGGGACTTGCAAGGAGGCTTAGCCTTCGGATTTACCCTGAGAACCTGCAGAGACAAACATAAAGCAGTGTGTGTTTAGAGCTACCTCCTTTTCCTTTCCCAGCACAGCAATGACTGTTCTGTGAACTGGACATAGGCTGGTTGGGGTCACACAGAGGAAATAGAAGCATCCTGAGTATTTGAGAGTAGGCTCAGGTCACCTCCAGAACATGGAGACACTTTAACAAGGTTATTGATACAGACCTCTATAAAGGACCCAAGTTACATGGATGGCTCCTGTCCAAGATGATAGCATGAGGCCATCAACAGGGCTGAGCTGTGATGCAAGGGCTGCTGGACAATCCCAAACCCTTGGATGTGGGAGCAGGGCCTGGGAATGTTTTTGAGTTGCCCTGGGTTCCCACTGCAAACCAATGCTGGCTGGACTCCACCACAGATTCCCGTGGTGCTGCCTTCCAGTCTATCAGGTAACAGTTGGTATAGTCAGTTTTCAGGACCTGGAATATTGCATGATTTGGGTTTTTTTCTATTTTGCCTCCAAAGAAAAAGGGTGACGAAAAATCAGGCATGTTCAGATTGTGAAATGAGTTCCTGGACTGACATATCTGCTTTAAAAAGTGTCCCATGCACCTGAGACACCATTAACAAAACTGCTTTGGAGGATCATTGCCCCTTCTTTTTCTGCACAACAAAAGACTTCATCATCCTCAGAACTGCCACCACTCCTCATGTTCCACTCTGTTTCCAAGTCCATGATCAGTCTGGCCTCACACAAAACATGCACAGAAGCAGAGGGCACAGAGGTTCTGCTGTCAGAGGGGACTGTGGCCATCTGTGGTGTGGGACCAGAGCACAGGGAGGTGCTGCAGGAGGCATTGCACAGACTGTGTCTGGGGCGAGGAGCAAGGAGAGAGGCTGCTCTACTGAACTGGATGAGAGCAGCTCCTGACAAGTTTCCAGTATGATGAAAGAGGCACTGAACTTTAGCACTAAGCAGGAATAGCAGCAGCTCATGAGTTTGTGCTCAAGACAGTTCCTGGGTTGCGTGGCATCAGTTCCTCGATGTGATCCCTGCTGCTAAGACCTCCTGACGTGGCAGAGACCATGGCCAAGGGATGGTGGCTGTCAGGGCTGCAAGTGTGCCTGGCCTGATGCCCTGTGACACACCAGGCTGCCAGTGTTCCCACAGGAAATGCAGGCAGCTCTACATGGGCTGCTGCAGCTGCCAGAGCTTGAGAAAGGCTGGGTTAACCTCTCATCAGGGCACATCCTGTCAGTTCAGCTGAGTGAAAACCCCATCACTGGGAATTCTGCTTGTTCTTGGCTGCTGCAGGTGTGTACTAAAAAGCAGAAGCCATCCTTGAAATCCACGTTGCTGGCAGCACCTCTGTTTGTAGACAAACCCATCCTTCACACACATGGCTCACGTTGGATGCTCTGTTCTCACCTCCTCTTGTGTGGTCCCTCTGTTTCACAGTTTGCTTCCCATCAGTGTCTTGGATGCTCTCACTGTTAATATTAGATTTAGGTAAAGGAGAGTTCATGGGAACAAATAAAAGGCTTATATGCTTCAGTGCTGGGACAGTCACTGCTTTAATCTGAACTCCCTGGTTTTGACTGAGACCTAATGACCTGAGGGCTGAAGATTTTTAGTAAACCAGGAGACTGCTGCAGAACGTGATGGCTGGTGCTGCTTTAAAGGGCAGAGTGTATTTGGGAGAGTAAATGTCCTGAGAGCATTTGGGCACTGGCTGCAATGCTGACAAGCTCTGCCACTACTAATTGGTTCCACATGGTTGAAATAGTGGCCTTCTGTAGGAGGCCAAAGCTGTCCTCTGTGTGTGGCTCTCCAACTCAGCGGTACAAATGAGAGGAGGTCATTCAGCTTCCAAGAAAACACTGGAAGGTCACTCTGAGGTATCTGTTTTCTCTCTGGCACATCTCCTTTTCCTTATGAGTGATGTTCCAGGCTTCTGTAGCTGTCAGTTCTCAGACTCCTGAGACCCTGATCCCACAGCCTGTGTGTGATCTGCCCCTCTGCCTGTGTCTGCCTTGCTAAGCAGAGAGGTTTTCTACAGCAGGTTAGCAGACCTTGCTCCCTGTGAGGGTGGGGAGGCCCTGGCTCAGGGTGCCCAGAGAAGCTGTGGTTGCTCCATCCCTGGAAGTGTCCAAGGCCAGGCTGGATGGGGCTTGGAGCAGCCTGGGACAGTGGAAGGTGTCCCTGCCCATGGCAAGGGAGTTGAGATGGTCTTTAAAACCCTTTCCAACCCAAACCATTCTGTGATGTTACGAGTCTGTGAAGAGTCATCACCCTACAATTTACGCCCTTGAAAGAATATCTAGCCAAGGTTTTACCTTGGTGAGTCATTCTAGCAGTCCTGGTGTCTCATGTAAATGTCAACCTTTACTTAGTGTAACTCTAGATCTTTGTGAAGTGGACAGAATTAGACTCAGCCAAATGAAGAGTCCAAGGACCTTTGCAACCCAACACCAGGATGATTACAAGGTACATCCAGATCATGCTGTTGACACAAACGGTGACGATGACACTCTGGCATTACCTGAATAGCTGACATGGCTGCAGAATTATGCTATAGGCAACACTGGGACAAATTTAACATGGGGCTAGGAAAGTATTAGATCTGCACAGAGCCCCTTTGCCAGGTGTTTAGATCATGGAAAACACATTAAGTCTGTTTTAGGAACAAGACAAGCATCTGCTGGATCTGAAATACACTGCATTGCAAAGAGTGTGTGGAGAGGGGAGGAGTACATTTAAAATTTACGCTTAGGAGTGAGGCAGAGCTAGACTGCAACATCACACTGATGGACCAGCTTGTCTTCTATTTAAAAAGCAGCCTTGAATAGATACACAGGATAACAACTTCCAATCACTTTGGAAATGCTGCATTTTGCAAACCATCTGCACGTACCTGATGGTGCTACTCATTTTCACAGAGGTGTTCAAGCTTTGGGAGGGTGTGCAAGACACTTGGGTATCTTGTGGCACTACTCTAGGGCTTAACAGAGATATGAATAGGTCTGCAAAGAATGAGGCTGTCCCAGTGGCAGTGGGCTGCAGAAAGCTCTGTCTGGAGCTGTATTTCTTCTGTGCCATATGGGAAACAGGGAAATTGTCACCACTTAGTAGTGAGCTCTCTAGTTGTGAGTTGCTCAGTGGTGTGAATGTGTGATTATAAAGTGGCTTCTCTGTTGCTCCTGGGGTGTGAATAATGAGACTTCAGTAGGAAGTGAGAAAAGAGTGATTTTATTTGCTTCTCTTTCTACGCTCCAAGAATCCTGAGAAGATCAGTTGGACTGCAGAGACTTGTGATTTGTGAAACAATTTCATAAAATCACTGCTCTTCAGGTGGGGATTGGGCAGGTTTGTGTCAGCTGGGATATTCTGAATATAATCAAATAGCTGAAAGAGGTTATTGTAGCCATTGATAAGGTCTTCACAGAAACTGCAGAATCCTGGTTGGATGTGAAGCCTGCTGAGTCTTTCTAAATTGTAGAAATGCAGCTGAGTATGTCTCAAAGACCTCTTTTTTTTTTGGCATATTTTCAGAACCGTTAGCACTGAAGAGCACAATTTCAGAGGCTTGTTTTCTGTGAATTCAGCTTTTAATGCCTCCCATGAAGCAGGCTGGAGATTTGCATCTCAAAAATTGTGTCTGGCACTCCTGTGGACATTTCCATACATGTTTGGGAAGGGCAGAAATGTGGGCTGGCTTTCAAGGACTGGCTCCCTCTGGAATTAGCAAGGACTGTCAAGCACAGAGACCAGCATGGCAGCAGGAATGAGTGTCCTGTGCTTCATGCTTCAAAGCCACTGCTAAGTTTAAGTTGGGTTTGTCTATTTTACAGAGCAAGTGATGCAAAGCACTCAGTGAGCATCAGCTCTCACAATGTAATGGCATTTGAACAATAACTTCAATATAGGAAAGAGTACAGTGGAAACCTTAATTTTGGAGCTAGTTAAGGCACGTCCCTGCTGAGATGGTGAACAAACACAGCCAGTGTGTGGCTCACGTGGTGCTGTACTGCATGTGAGTGCAGGTGTGCACATACTCAGGGTGCTTGTGCTCACAGGCACGTGTCCCACTCCAAGAGCAGTGTGAAGAGAGGGAATCTCAATATCTGCCATTCAAATCTCTTTTGGTTGCCTGGAGGTCCCCGGGGCAGAGCAGGGTCCCTGGCAGGGCTCGGGGGCCGCCTAGCGAGAGGGACAGGCTGGGAGGGCTCACACACCAGGGCCTCGTCCAGAGCCTGGGACAGGCTCACACACCAGGGCTGAGGGGGAATTAATTTTATCCCTCGTGCTGCATGCCTCTTCTGAGCACAGCTGTTTCTCAGGGCTGGAAAATCCTGGCTTTCCCTCCCCTTATTTGGATAACAGCTGAACTGCCGACAGATATTGGACACTTGAGGCAAACTGGAGTTCCTAGAACCAAGTGACTAAATCCCCTTTTAAGCATCGACATTAAAAGGCTCCTCAAGCTTATTTTAAGAGATGCTAAGCTTCCACTTGAAGTCATGAGGCTCCATACTTGTTAAAGTATATTCGTGTCAAACAGAAATCCTGCTAATTTCCTCCCTTTCTTCCCTGTAAAAAAACCCCAGCCCTGCCCCACTTCATTGCATGCCAGAGCATTACAGAGCTGTAGGAGGATTTTGAGCCCAGACTGCCTGACATGTGAAGCCTACAAGCCCTGGGATGAAGGCTCTGTGCCCATGGCTGTGACCTGCAGAGGATGTGTGGGTGTGAATGCAGGAAACAGCATTTGAGCAGTCTCTGGGCATCTGTACCTGTGCTGTATCTTTGGCATTCCGATGGCACATCCCAGAGGCTGTGCTGGTGGAAGCTGAGGGTTCCTCATGTGAATCCTATGGACCATTCAGTGCCATGGAAAGAATGTTGTTTCAAGAACCTGTGAATGCTGTCTCTGCAGTTAGGATGCTGTAACAAAGCCAGACGGAATTCTCTCCTGAAAGCTGTGAGGGAACACCCAAAGTCTCTCAGTCTCCAGGATTCCTGCTCCCTAAGAACTCAGAGTTAGCGCTGAGCTGGTGCCCTGGGGCAGGGCTGGGCTGGGCACAGCTCTGAGCCATCCAGCCCCAGTCCCTCCCCTCGGTGCTGGGAGCATCCATGGGCTCCTGCTGCTGCACAGCCTGCCTGTGCTGGGAGGGCATCGCTCCCATCCCAGCTCTGCCTCGCCCTGCTCACTGTGCAGGGGTCATTCCCATCCCACAGGATGCCTGATGAAACTGCCTTGTGGCCACATTTCCCTTCACAGAGAAAAGCAAGGCACAACTTCCCAAGGATATTTTCTGGGAATCTCAGCGAGGAATCTCAGAGAAAAAAACCCCAATTCTTATCTCATGTGCTGTGCCTGTGTTTGTGCACAAATGGAATGCATTGTGGAAGATCCTTTACCTGAAGGGAATTGGTAATTGGATTCTGTGTGAGTTTTGATCCATTGATCAATTGAATCCAGGTGTGTGTGTTGGGACTGACAGTCACAAGGTTCTGGGCAGCTGAGTGGAGTTGAGTGCTTGTGCAGATTCGTTTTAGATGTAGTGTAATATAGTATAGAATAATATAGTATAATGAAGTAATTAATTAGCTTTCTGATGTCAATGGAGTCCACCTTGTCTTTCTCCCCTTTGTCAGGGTTGCCTTGCATTTACTACAGAGCCTCAGCCACAATACAAAAGCCCACAGTGGTGTTTTGTTAGAATAGAAATTGTGCCATGCACTGTTCAGGCAGGGAGCGGGTGACCTCCCCAGCAGGGCCCAGGGACAGCTCTGCTGCACGTCACAGGGAGGATCAGGTTCACAGGGCAGAGAGGAGGGCAAGGAGCCTGTCCTGCCCTGTGTCCCGTGTGGGGCACACCTTCCAAGGAGGTGCCTCTCATTCCAGCAGCCTTAGGAGATGGGAACTGTGTGACCAGTGCAGTAAGTGTGACTCATGGCTTTGCTATCCAGAGCCCCAGGGATGACTCTGCTGCCCTGGCTGTACCCTTACGTTTGCGTTTTCTGCAGCGAGTTCTGATCTCCACTGGCCCCTGACCACACCTGTTGCATGTGTCCCTCCTTCAGGAAGAAGGAATTTTTGTGAACAGCACTGCAGGAATTGCAACTGCTACAGCATCCTGTAGCACAGGATGTCTTTGCTATAGTAGTAATTACCAAAATGGAGAAAAAGCCTTTTCTGTCCCCAAACATCATGATTTTACTTAGCTGATTTCATTTGCATGGGAATAAAAGGAAAGTGTGTCCTCAGATGGGAACACATTCAAATGGGATGTCTCCAGAGTGACAGCAGCAGCTCTGTTGCACTCAGATGCAAATAGGAATGTGGGGTAGCTTTTGCAGAGCCTGCATAACATTTTTCTCCCAAGTGCTATGCAAAGCAGCACGTGCCTGCTGTGGCTTCTGTCATCTCCTGTCACACAGGTGTCCCTCAAGTGCTTACTGACTGGTGCTGCTGCCTGTAAACCTGAAATCATCAAAGCTGGCAGGTCCAGAGATGAAGCAAAGCTCCTGAGCCTGCTGAAATGTCAGCTCTGCTGCCCCAGGGCCCGTCAGGCTCCTGAGCTGCTGCAGTGAGGGCAGGGAGTGACAGTGCTGCTCCATGGGAGCTGCTCCATGGGAGCTGCTCCTGGACAATGCCCCAGGCAGGGGAGCTGTGCACAGAGTCCTTCAGCACCTCTCTGTAGGGGACACAGTTTGGGTAAATGAAGGTGCTATAGAATGTAATGTTATCCCCTAAAGAGCTGCAGCTCAACCAATTACTAAAGATTAGGAGCAGGCCTGTTGTTAACAGGCCACACCTGTAGCAAATAAGAAGAGTGTTAGAAAAGGGTGGATTGGTGGGAGCTGCAGGTGTTGGTTGTGCTCTGAGGAAGGAGGAGTCAGTGCTTAGAGCAGCAGCCCATGAGAACCATCGAGGAGGTATGAAACTCTGGAGATATGGAACCTTTGCATAGAACTCTTGATAGATTGGACAACACCTCTCAACTGTGCCCTCAGTGAATTCTGGCCCAGGGATCCTGTCCCAGCTCAGCCCCATCAGCCCTGCTCACCCTGGGATAGGCAGTGCCAGCCCTTCCAGAGCAGAGCAGAGTCAGGGGTGAGGTCTGGACCAGCACAGTTAACCAGGAGCCCAGAACCCCGTGGAGCCTGGCTGCTGTGAGGGTGCTGTTTAAAGCTCTCTGGTTTCCCTGACACTCCAGGAGGTGTTTTTAGCCCACTGGTCAGAGGATTGTCTGTCTGGGCTGCTGAGAGGTGGTGCCATGTCCCCATGGTGGTGGTGCAAGGGTCTGGCCAGAGGGGCCTTTCCAGAGGCACAGGCCAGAGCTGGGGGGTT
This sequence comes from Agelaius tricolor, assembly GCF_023055355.1. Taxonomy (NCBI): domain Eukaryota; kingdom Metazoa; phylum Chordata; class Aves; order Passeriformes; family Icteridae; genus Agelaius; species Agelaius tricolor. Next base: position 10,924,854 of record NW_027269278.1, on the reverse strand, counting down.
TGTGCTGAGCCTGTGAACCACAGGAGCAGCTGCTGGGCACCAGGGTTGTGTAACCTGGCTCCCTCTGCTGCCACCTGAGCAGCAGAGTACCCTCAAGCACCTCTCAAAGGGTGCTGGAGCAGGCTGTGAGTGCTGTGGAGTGAGGGGGAGCAGGGGGTGCAGTGGTGCCAACACAAGGAGGGCATTTTCCATAATTTTTTCCTTTGCATGGGCCCTGCAGAGGCTGGAGGGCTGCTGTGCAGTGGGGCAGAGCTGGGGTCTCTTAAATGCTTGTTCTCAGGTCCTACCCCTGATTTCCTCACCAGAGGAGCTGGGGCAGCTTCAGCATCTAAAAGAGAATTTGAGTCCACACCAAGAGCTCTGATTCAGTAGCAGAGTTTGTGGTAATTATCCAAAGCTGCTGGGAGCCAGAATGCACCATGTAACCAAGTCAGAAAGAGCAGCCTGCTGCATGTGCTGCAGCATCAGCACAAAACTCAGAGCAGGGTCCTACCTCTTGCACTATAAAATGTGGTAAAGAAAACTATTCCTGTCTGGAAGCTTTTGCACAGAGCATAAATTGTGCATTTAAAAAGTGTAAATAACCAGGATATTGCAGGCAGTTTGGAAGCCTGTGTGTAGAGCTAAGGTGCAGACTATGGAGCAGTTAAAGGTGCCAATTCCCCAAACCATCATTGTTCAAATTGCCTAAATTAACCTGTCACTGTACAGTCAAAGGCAGCCTTTTATAGGGAAATAACTTTACAAACCCCAAGCCATTTCACAGAAAATTGAGCTGGCAGAAATGATTGCATAGAATTAAATAACTTGCAGAGATGTTTCTTGAATGAAAAATGAGTTCTAATGGTTATTATCTGTGCCCAGCAGGCATCAAGACTGTGCCATCCAAGCTCTCCCAAGCACCTCCTGTGACAATGCCACGTGCCCAAGGAGGAGGAAAGGTTGGTTTCAATGAATTCTGTGGGATTTGGGCTCCCACAGACCCCTGTGCCCAGCTGGTGCCAGGCAGTGACTGCTCACAGCCAGCAGCCCATGGGCAGTGTCTGCACAGCCAAACCCCCCCAGAAATAGCATCAGGCTAATTTTAACTCCATGGACAGCATTTGATATGGAAGCAGCTGCTGTCATACAAAACTCTGGGGCTGTGAGCAACCCGAGTGCTTTGCTACAGCAAATCTGTTCATTTCCACCCAAAGGCCACCAGCAGCCAGGCCTGATTTTAGCCTGCACTTGACTCATTATAAATCAGAGCTGTACATTTGTAACCATAGGCATTCTGTGCCTAAATTCTCAGATTTTAATGCTATTTCTTTAGGAAAGTGAGGCATTTGTTGCCTGTTTCTCTCACCCTGTAATTATTGCATTGCTAGTATGCTTCACCTGTTTGTGTTTGCAGCTGGTGAAAACATTTCCTGGTCATAGTCCCTGTGTTCCCCTCTTGTGAAAAGGTGCTCTACAGTGAAAAGTTGATTTGCTAGACATCATGCTAACTGCCAAGAGCACACACATCTAGGCAGTGATCTCAGTGTGTGCTTGGATTGCCTTCTTTTTTGGCAGCTAACACAAACTTTCTGGGTAGAAAACTTCTAAAAATACAGAAGGGCTTTAATTTCCTGTCTTCTGGAGAGTGGCAGAGGTAGCATATGTGCCAACATTCAGCTCAAGTGTCCCACAAGCAATTTGTATTGCTTAATTACTGGAAAGTCTCTCAAAACTAAAAAAATGCCTGATTTAATGTGTGCCCAGCTGCACTGGGAAGTTGTCACATGTGCAGCCATGTCAGGGTGGCTTTGGACTCCAGCTTGTGCTGCAGGCCTGGCACCCAGCAAGGGGCTGTGCCCTGCCCTGTGTCACCTTTGGAAATTAGGAAATGCCAATAAAAATCATGTGAGGAACAGGAGAGCTTTGAGTCTGCCTGCCCTCCCTGCTAAAAATGAGAAGTTTGCTTCTGCTTAGAGAGCTGCTCAGTGAATGAGTTTAAAATGTTAAATTAGGTTTGAAATGTTAAAAGGTTAAATTAGCAGCAGAGGTAGAGGTGATTTACAGTTCTTGTTAATTGTGCTTGTGGGAAGTGGACAAAGCTCCTCTCTCAGGCAATGAGGACACACCACTCAGTTTTCTTGGTGCCTTTTGCCACAACAGTGAGGAATTTCTCTAGGAGATAACAGTGTTAGGGACAAAGTTCTTGGATACCCCAAACCTACTAATTAATGCAACCAAAAAGAAAAACATGAAAAGGAAGATACTTAGAAAACAAAGGGAATTAAGTTCATTTCAAGGGGCAAAGTTTGCTCTGCTGAGGAAATCCTTGACCCAGCAGCTCCTTTGGAGCTGGGAGGCTCCACGCTCCCATCCACACTTGGCCATTGTCACAACCCTCTGGATTAAGCCTACAGATGTAGGGGGATAGAATATAAGAAAATAAAGATAGTGTAGAAAGCAATCTCACCCCTAAGGAGCTGCAGCTGGGCCAATTATCAGAGATTAGGAGCAGGCCTGGCTTTACCAGGCCACAGCTGTAACCCATGAGAAGAAGATGCTATAAAAGAGTGGGGTGGGTGGGTGAGAAGGGCACTAGAGTCACTTGGCTGCTTTGTGAAGAAGAAAGAGTCAGTGCTCTGAGGAGATGCCCATGAGAAACACCAAGAAGGTTTGGAACCTTTGTGATAGGAGACAGCAGCATGGAACCCCTTTGATGAGATAACAACACACAGACCTGGGCCAGGTGTTTATTGTGCCCTGGGGGCTGGGCTGGGCTCCTGCCCATGGCCTGAGGTCACCCTGTGCTGCTGCCCTGCTGCAGAGGCACAGACAGGCTGTCCCTCCTCCTTGGCTGTGGCACAGGAGCAGCCAGTGATGAGTTCTGGTGGCACAGGGCTGGACAGTGAACCCCTGTGGCTGTAAATGATGCACTGGCAGAGAATCAGAGCAGCCTGAGCTGCTGCAGGGTGGAGCACAGGGTGAAAGACTAAATCCAAACCCCACTGCTGTGGTTCTGGTTGCCTGCATTGCCTGCAGCTCTAGTGCTCTGAAAAGACACCACTGAGAAGCTGTTTTATAATTTCTGGCCACTTTCTTCCCTGTAGAACCCCTACCTCTTTTCCCCTGCCCCACATTTAGTAGCAGGGTTTGGAGCCCTGTGGGTGCTCTGCTGCCCAGCCCAGCCCATATCACAGCTGAAGGTCTGGGGACCATTTTACCTGCTCTCAGGACACTCAGTGGAGCACTGGTGGATGGCTGCTTGCAGAGTCCCCCAAGAAGGAAGAGAGACATTCATGGGGGCAGAGCTCATTGTGGCTTCACCCCTTGTGCCCCTGCTGAGGTGCTCTGGTGGGCAGTGGAGTCCTGTCCTGCTCTGAAAGCAAAATCTTCCAGGTGCCAGGCTGAGAGGGAATGATGCAGGCAGCAGGGCTGAGCCAAGGATGATGTGGGTTTGGAGCTCCTGGGCTGCCAGGATGCTCAAATGACCACCCCTGATGAGCCTAAAGGTAAGAGCAGAGCTTGGTGTGCCAGTAAGGGCAGCGCTGCTCTCTGAAAAGGAAAATCATATCCCTGCCTCTGTTCCCCACCTCTGACAAGCATCAAACATCCTGAGAATGTGGTTAATATGCTAGAAATTAAAGTGTTACTCACCTCTGTAAGCCATCAGTTTGGGTTTGGGGCTCTGGCTGCCAGCAGTTTGTGTCAGTGCTGAGTCTTGAAGTGGAAAGTCTCCTGTCCAGCAGCTCCCTCTGAGGTCTGGAGGCTGTCTGGGGTGGTGGGTTACATTTCTAATGTTCACATCCCTGCTTGTGAGTGATGGCATGGCGGGAATGTCAGCTGTATGGGAATAAACTGCAGCAATTTATTCCCTCCAGCCTGCTTGGAAGTCAACAGGGTGGCACCATTAACTGGAACAAAACAGGTCCAGTGTTGTGAGATACAAAGGTGGCCAGATCCATAATTGCTTATAATTTGAAATGCTAATAGCCCTGAGTGCTGGAAAGATGCCAGCTCAGGTCGATTGTGGCTCTCCACATTGAAAGAGAAGGGTAGAAAAACTTCATTAGAAGCAGGACTCTCTTATACAGACCTGGAATGTCAAGAATTTCCTATTCACTTGGGATATAAAGAAAACCTGAGCTTCTTCCCAGATGCTGAGGAATGCAGGGAGGTGTCTTGGTGGAGCCAGCAGGTGTCTGGCTGGCTTGGGCAGCCTGCAGAGCTGTGGGGTGAGGTTTGTAGGGGATGTGCTGGTGGTGGCAGGGCTGCTGTACACCTGCATTCCACACCAGGTGCACTGAGGAGCCCTGGGGAGGGAGGGAGGGCAGCTCTGGAGGGGAGGGCTGTGTCCCTCAGCAGCTGTAGGGGGGTTCCTGTGCCCCCAAACCCTTGGAGGAATTGCTTTGTGTGATGCACAGAGGGCAGGATCCCCAAACAAAGCTGCCATTGATCTGTGAGTGTCCATAAACAAATTGGTTCTTGTCTGCCCCCTCAGCAGTGCCCTTCCATGGCTGGGCTGGGGTTATCCTGCTCAGCCTTGGCTTGGCCAGCCTTCAGCAGCTTTGTGGCCATGGAAATAACCCAGCTGCTTTGCAGAACCCTGCCCAGCAGGTGAGGTACTGAATAATTATTTACCTTTTGTGGGATTCCCCACATTCCCAGTTTGAAAACATGACTTGTAGTTTGCTTTCCTGCAAGCACAAACCCTCAAATTTTTCCTGTTGCCTTCCTGCTTTATTCACACTGAGTCCCAGAAGCTGTGTGAAAAGGTGTAAATTGTTTTTGGCTAAAGCATCACTCCTGGCACTGTATTAATGGTGGTTTCTACATTTTTTGTGTCACTGCCAATCATATCAAGACCATTTGGGCTCAAGGATGGGATGGGTCCTGCCCATAGCATGGGCCATGCTGTAGGGGTGCTCTCCCCTTCTTCTGGAAATTCTGCCCCAAGTCAATGGGATTTACTTGGATCCCCTCACCAGACAATCCAGCTCGAGGAATTTAAACTATTATTCACCTCCTGGGGGAGTGATTCCCAGATGAACTTTTGGAGCTTTTCGAGTGCAGGGGTGGTGGGAAGAGACTGGCTATTCCAGCCATCTTAAACCCTTCCCAAAATGGAAAAGCAGCAGGTGCAAAGGCCACAAATGCTGGGGCCCTCCTTCCTGAATTGCTTTGTCAAGGGCCTCTGAAGTGACAATTTATACATATAAATATATACATTTATGATGTATATATTTATACATCATATATACAATATATGCAATTTCAATTTATACATCGAATTCTGAGGCAGATGAATAGGGACTTCTTTTTAATTTTAATTTTCTTTTTTTTCAGAGAGATTTCTGAATGAGGAGTGCAGGTAACAAAAATCTTCTTGTGGACATGAAGGGATGTGCTCTTTGGAGAGACTGGGTATCTTCAGTGGCAAGTTGGTGTCTGGGGTAGTTTTGACAGTAAAAATTGAATTAATTCTGACTGTTGTATTCAGAGTTCAGGCAGGAACTCCTCACTTCCTGAGGGAATTCAGCTCAACTTTCCACCCCAGTGTGAAGGAGCTGGGCACAAGCTGGTGTTTGTGCCACACGGGAGCTGGGGGTAGGGAGGGAGCTTGGCAGTGCTGGGGATTTTGGGAGAGAGGAGCTCCAGGCAGGCTGGCAGGCCCCAGCAGGTGTTTCCCAAAGAGTTCCAGGTCACCTGTGGCAGTGCCAGGGAGGCTGTGCCAGGACAGCTTCTGCACCCACTGCAGGGCTGGGGAGGGTGGGGACACTGCTGGGGACAGCCTGGGCCCTTCCTCCAGGACAGGGCAGAGAACGTGGCTGCAAGCTGGACATCACCATTTGAGAGAGAGGAGAGCCTCTGGGAGGTTTCAGTGCATGGAGGGGTCGTTGCCACAGCCTGGCTGGTGTTCCAAGGCAGCAGAGGGGCTGTGAGGGGGTCCTGGCAGTGTCCCCAGGCCTCCCTCCTGCCCTCCCACACTGGGGACTCCACGTGCGTGGCAAACTCGGGCAGACTCTGCCAGGTTTGGCTGGGTGCACCTCATCAAACCTGTCTGAAACTGGACTCACCAGCAGACTCAGCCAAGTCTGCTTAAACTGAACCAAGCCTGAGACCAGCACGGGCTGGGCTGCCCACATCTCTGCCAGCACACTGCTCCAACCCCAAATTTGGGCTAGTCTGGTTCCTCTGGCTTCAGAGGAGCAGTGCAGGTTCCTGTGAGGGCTCTGTTTGGACAACAGGGACAGATTTGACCTTTCTCCTGACATTGCTGTTCCATTTAAGGTCTGATGTTCTCAGTGAGCCAAACAGATCTGTAGTTTTAGCCTAGGTGCTTATCATGGGCATCTTGTAAATTCAGATTATCTCTGACCACATTAGTCAAATACTGTTCTAAATGATGCTGGTGCATATTGAGCAAGTGTGGTGGAAAAGGAGTGCAGATGGGAATGAGCAATTTGGAACTTCTCTGCTACATAACAGAGGTGGCATTGCTGGCAGATATCCTCAGTCATCTGTCAGTATTAACTTCTGAAAGCAGCTTAGCACAGGTGCCTGCTTGCTCTCCACATGCTGAATCCCAGGAACAATATTTTAGTGGGGAGACTGGCTAGGCTCAGATTAAAGTTCTCCCAGAGTGTTGCAATAAAGACATTACTGGATGCTGCCTCGAGGCACTGCTTTATTGGGTGCTCTTACAGCTCTCTTAGTGCTGCTTTCTGGCAGCATTCCCTGGGGTTTCATTTCAGGTATTTTGATGTATCTAATGTATTTTCCAATGTAATTTAAGCCTGTGCCAGTCTGGGCTATACAGATTTGTCTATAGGCAGTTTGAGGAGGGGTGAACATTGTTGGGTGCTTGCCAGCCCTGGGTGGGACACTTGCCCTGATATCTATAGTCTGGGTCCTCTGCAGGCTGCATCAAGACACAGCTCTGCAGAACATGTCAGAGTTTTTGTGAGTTTCCTCTGTGGATGTGGGTCTAGGCTTTGCAGCTGAGGCATTTCCAGAGAGGAATCTTTTATCCTGGCCTTTCCCTCAGCCACGCACTCGCTAAAGCAGGCAGGGCTGCACTCACCACCATCTCCATTTCCATTTCCCATCATCACAGTGCTTCCTACAGCTGGGTTTTCCCCTCGGTGCTTAGCAGATGGAGTTAAATTATTGGGGCAGAGAAGGCAGAGCCCTTTCCCTGGGCTGCCTGAGCAGGGATGGTCAGGACGCGTGCAGAGCGGGGACCGCGGCGCCGCCCGCACTTGCTGCTTTTAGCTCTGGCAGGAGCTCCCAGCGTGCCCAGGATGCCAAACCAACAGCTGCAGCTCTCTTGATGGACACACGAGCACCTCTGGCCCCAAGTTTGCAGGTTTTCATGGCCATAAACAAGGACATTTGAAAGTTACATTGCCTGTGCTCTGGCAGAAATATTCCTCCTGACTCCTGTGTGGCACAGCACCTTTTATCAGCATGTGGGGACCAGCAGGTGCAGGAAGAGGCATGGAGGGTGGTGGGAAGCCTCTTTTCTGGCTAGACAGCAGGCTTAAGTGCTTAAGGCAGAGCCCAATGGTCAGTATAAATAGCTTCCTGTAAGAACAGTGAAAATGATTCTCATACAAAGCAGCAAAATAATATCCCTGGTGAAACTCACACTGATGTCTGAGACCTGCTGTCTGTGACAGGCTGGGTGCAAACTGGGTATCTTGGAAAGGCATTTTCCAGGAGGGTATTGTGAGCCTCTGCAAGTGCCTTCAGTGGAGGAGCTGGATCAGAGGCTGGGATTCTCTCTGGTTTTATATATGGAGATGGTTCTGTTTGTCCTAAACAGGACATAATTTTTAGGAAACCAGCTTGGTGCCCTTCTCCTTGGGACTGCTGGACTTTTGAGCTGCAGGGGTTAAACTCCTGGCTGAGGAGCTAAAAGTAACAAACTGAGCTAGAGCTAAAAGTAATTTCACCCTAAAAGTAAGTGTCTATCTCTGTTTCTATCCCATTCTTTGCTTCTAGAAGGGCATTGGGTCTAATTTCATGCAGCATCAAGGATTGCGCCAGCAAGGATTTGCTTGTGATATTTCCCATGTAAGTAAATTTTGCCTAAAACTTCATTTATCCCTAAATTGCCACATGAGACCCTCAGGCATCTGGAGGATTTTCATTTATGCCAGGCATGAATTGGTCAAGTCTTAATCTTCTGTGCTGCTGTTCCTGATGTGCTGTGGCTCCAGAACGGCAGATGGCACCAGCAGCCTGTGCTGCTCACAAAGCTCAGCTTCCTCAGCACAGCCTCGGCTGTCACCAAGCTGCTGAAATAGGACAGGAATTTTACCTCTAAAATCCAGCTCACAGCAGAGGTGGCCTTTTTTGCTTGTTTGTTTGTTTTTATTTTTCTTGTTGTTTTGTTTTGGGGTTTTTGTTTGGCTGATTGGGTTTTTTTCGATTTTTTTTTTAAATTTTTGTTTTTGTTTTTTTTTTAATCTAAGCATCTTTCTGGACAGCTGGAGACTGTAGTTTTACCTGTAATTCCCCTTGCCCTCGTGGGTGCCTCGCTGGTGGTCTGGGTGGTTTGCAGCAGAGCACAGAAACACAAGGTTTGATTTCTGCTGGGTCCAGAGCTCCTTGCTGCCCAGGTGGGCACAGAGCAGGCACCCTCAGGGCTGGGGCCGAAGGCAGCCAGGTGGAATTGCAGGCTGGGATCAGCTGCTGTGCCAGGGCCATGTCTGGGTGCCCAGGGCCATGTCTGGGTGCCCAGTGTCCCTGCAGCCCCTGTTTGCAGCTGCCCCTGCAGGCTGACAGCTCCTCAGTTCTGTGCCTAAGAAGTTTCAGCACTGGCAGCTCTCCACAGCAGAGCCTGGGCATGAAATTCAGCATTCAGCAGGTACAGCAAGGGAAAGGAGAGCAAACCAAGGCCAGGAGGAAAGGACAGAAGGGATTGCATTCATTAATTGTGGTGATGTTGAATCACTCTTCCCCACTGCCACAGGGGAGTGGCAAAGCCCTGAGCACAGCTCTGGTTTGTTGTCTAACAAACATTTCTGTACATGTGCTTTACCTGGGGCAAGCTTGTGGCACTATCAGTGAAAGCTTTTAAGTTGTCAGGTCAAATCTGCCCAAGCAGAGTTGTTGGGGCCATGTGGCCTGGTTCTGCAGCTGGTCCTTGCCTCTCCCTGAGTGTTTTTCCAAAGCCATGGACACTGTCTGGAGCTTCTCCTTGGTGTCTTTCTGTGCATCTCTCATTGTGGCCTCACCTGGGACCTTCCCCATGGCCTTGCTCCTGAGCTGGGTGAATGCCTGAGATGCAGATGCTGTGGTGAGGATGCAGATGATGGTGAGGATGAGATGCTGTGCCTGGTGAGGATGCAGGGCTTGGTCCCCCATGGGCTGTGGGCACCATCCTGGGTCCAAGAGGAGCAGCTCTGCCCTGAGCACATGGGGGAAGGAGAGTGTTTGCAGCAGCACATGGGAGAGAAGATTGATCTTCTGAGGGATTTGAATACCCAAGTCCATTAGAGTTCCCTGGGAAATAACTCAGATTCATGCTGGCATACCTTGGAAATAATTTTAAATTAAGTACCAAAACCCAATGCACTGCAAGACTCCCAGCATGTAATTCTGAACCCATTAGGAGATTTGTGCTAATTTTGAAAATAATCTTCCTATTTTAAATATTGCTTTGAATGTATTTTGAACTTGACTATTTGGCAGAAGGGGAGCAATTAAATCAAAGGAAAGATTATATTGTGTTACTTTAATTGTGATGGATTGAGTCATTTGCTGAAGGAAAATATCTACAAAGCATGTCTAAGTGCAGAAGCAAAACTGAAAACTGGTCTTGGCTGTTCTCTTCCCTGTGATGAATATATATTTATGTAATGCATTCCTTCTCATACCTTGATAACCCCAGGGGCCCAGAGTGCATGAATGAACTCCACTGAGAACTGCAGGGAGATTGTCTCTGAGCCTGTGAGAGCACGAGGCACCAACCTCCAGGTCCTGTATGTATTCATTTGTGATTTATGGCTTTAAAACCACATTAGGGGGAGGAGGAATGTGCCTGACTATGCATTGCACTGCTGTCTGTGCCATTTGGGGTGCAGAGGACTGTCCCATGGCTGCTGCCAGGGCTTGCTTCTGCTGCCAAAGGCTGGGAAGGGAAGGTTGGGCCTTGTGGGATTTTGTGAGAGCCCTACATCAAACAATGGGTTCCTCTTCAAGAGCAACTGGTGAACCCTGCCTGATTTCCACCTTCAGAAAATTAGGCAACAAGTGGTAGACAAGTGATGATTTTATTAAAACTCTCCTTTTTGGAGGTTTAAATTTAGTCTGGTTATTAATCCATACAGCAGACTGTAGTTTTGGTGGCTTGTATTTGGTGAGTGCTGGGCACTCAGTGCTCCCAGTCCCAGCAAGGGTCAGCTGTGAGTGCTGGACCCCTGGGGGACCAGCACAGATGGGGAGGAGCAGAGGAGGAGCAGGGCCAGCTCAGAGGCTGTGTGACCTCTCTGATGCCACCATGCTCACTGTGAGCTCCCCTCAGGCTGTATCATCTGTCTGAGCCTTTCCCATTCCTGTTTCAGCCCACAGGCTGCTGGCAGCTGCTGTCATTAGAGCTTCTAACTGAGCAGGAATGGTGCTAAATGCTGCTGGGGGCAGGGAATGGCTTGGGCCAAGCTGGGAGGAGTTTTGTCCAGCAAGTGATGTGTTGTCATGAAAGGATTCTATGTGCAAGGGTACAGGAACTGCTTTTGCTTCTAATTAAGCTGCACCTGGAGCTCCTGGGGTTATGGGAACAGAGCTGCACTCCAGGTTTTTAGATCTGTGTGCTGTGGTAATAAAGCCATCAGTATTTGAGGATGGTGTTGGCTGTTAACTGTCCCTCTCTGACCCTTCCCTGGTTAATGAAAATAGCAGTTGGATAAAAAATGCAAAGATTTTGAGTTGTGAAAAATGTGTGTTTGCACCACTAATCACTTGAAAAATCAATCTCCAGACCTTCATTTGTTAAGAGCAGCTGATTAGCTGCTCTCTATGCTTTTTCCCTTTTAATAAAACCCCCGAGTGGAACAACAGAAGGACTATAATTAAGGAGCAGTCTTCCCTTTCCGTGTGACATTCTGTCAAATGTTAGCCAGTGGGTAGCTGGCACACACAGGACAGAAATGCCTTTGCCCTGCTGGGGCAAGGCCAGGCTTCACCTGAGACAGGGAGATGGGGCTTTGCTGCTCTCTGCACAGGCACTGACAAACCTGGGGCTGGATTGTGGCTGTGCTGGATTTGGCAGCACTGTCTGTCCCTTGCTCAGCTGCCCTGGTGGGGAGGCTCTTCCTCTGCCACCAAACTGTGCCTTGGAGGTGACAAAAGGAGCCACAGCACACCCAGGCTCTTGGTTTCTATGTGCTTCTGTCCAAAGGGCCCAGTTTAGATGATGATGATGATGGTGTCACAAAGATCTTTTGACATAGTAAAAGATAACTCTAAGGTTAATACTCTGTCTCCCCTCTATTTTACCTTGGAGAGTAATGGCTTTGAATGAGAAAGAATAATTCTGAATTGTTAAGATTTGTGTGTCTCTTAAATGACTTCCCCGTTCAAAGGTACACAGTACAATTTTTCTATCCAGGCTGCAGGTTAAAAGGAGCTCAGTGAGCAAAGCTGAGGGCTTTGTCTGTTTTCTGACTGGGACCTTCTGGTTTCTAAATGGCCACATATCAGCCATCTGGCAACAAGAAGGGTTTAGTATGAAAAATTAATTAGATACAATCTAAGTATAATTCTGCCTTGGTTTTCTGCAACACAATAACAGTTTGTACCCATAAAAGGCTAGCAGGAAACATGGTAATAAAACAACCATACCTTAAATTTTTTGTTGATTTGCTTCTTTTCCGAAAAAAAGTGAAGAGCTGTCCCAGCTGAAGATATGCCCTGTGCAGGTTCTTGCTGTGCTGCCCAACCCAGCTGTACTGCAGGAGTGCCCACCCAGCTGCTGCCTTGGCCAAACAAGGATGGCAGATAATGACAATAGTGACAATATATGGCAATAATGACAGATTGTGCCATAATGGGTTTATGATGTGGATGAGTAATTATTATGGACTGGAGCAATTCCACAAGCCTTGTGACTGAGGCTCCAGAGATAACAAGACAAAATGTCAATACAATAAAAGAGTGAGATGGGGAGAGACTTTTGGTTATTTTTCTTCCTTCTCTTCAAGACTGAGCCAAGAAAAAATCTGATTGTTTCATAAATTCAGGCTCTTCATATTTACATTGGGGCCACTAGGAGAAAAATACAATTTCAGCTTTACTCACAGAATAGTGAGCATGATGTGGAGCTCGGAGCTCGTGCACAAAGCTGGCCTGGATTCTCTCAGGGTTCTGTCTACATGCAGCTGTATCAATGAACGGATGATGCAGTGTCTGCACACTGTAGCAGGGCTGATGTAAGCTATGGCACAAACAGAGCTCTGGGTTTCTTGGCAAGCAGAGCTGATACAGGGTGGTGCAGGAAGGGCTGCAGCTACTCCAGGAACATGCAGAAAGGCACTGCTGGGAGTCACAGCAGAATGAGTAAACCTGGACAAGGATCTAGAGCTGAGTTTGTCCTGACCTTTGGTTACACTTAAAAGGAGGGAGCTGATCTGCAAATGTGCGTTCTTAGTGATGTCCAACACCTTCACATTTTGGGAGTATTTAAAGAGCAAAATTTGTGCATGGGAAGAGTTGTCTGACAGGACACTGGTTTCCCTAGGAAGGTTCAAGCTGATGTTGAGCTGGAGATCACGAGGATGCTGATGCAAACTTCCAGCTGATGCAGCTGTGCTGCCCCAGTGCCAGGGGTACAGCCAGGCTGGGTGGAATGTGCTGAACCTGTTGGTGGTGGTGGGAGGGGAGATTCCTTGGCTGGTGTGTGCCTCACCTCTGCAGAGGTGAAAAAGGGGGAAAATGTCTTTTGAGGAATTCCTGTGCTGTACTGCAGGCTCAGTGTTTCTTGAGTGTTTCAGGTGTGCTGTGGGAAGCACAGTGCTGCCAAAATCTCTGGGAAGGAAAAGGGTGAATCTGGTATTTGATAGTTTAGTGTGCAGGAATTCTGCTGCCAAGAATCCCATTACTTGCTTAATAGTGCCAAAAATTGACCTTTGATTCCTGATGCTTTGTAGTAGTTATTTTTTAATTTTAAAATTACCTAAGTGAATGGAAACAACTTTTTCATGTATACATGATGGCTGGTAAAAGTTCCAGAATGTGTTGGTGCTTTGCTGTTGGTTTTTGTCTCTGGGATTTATTATTGTTTTGTGGTTTTTTGGTTTTTGTTGTGGTGGTGTTGGTTTTGGTTTTTTTGGTGGGTTTGGTTGGATTTTTTTGTTGTTTGGGTTTGGTTTTTTTTTTGTTTGTTTGTTTGCTTGCTTTGGTTTAGTTGCTCTTTTTGTTTGTTTTTGTTTGGTTTGGGATTTTTTGATTTTTGGAGTTTTTGAGGAGTTTTTGGTTGCTTTTTCCCCCCCTGTAAATCAAACTGCTTCGATTTTCACTGTCCTGATTGGTAAACCTGAATTACAGGTTGTAAAATCCTGGTGCTGGCTCCTTGCATCATGTAGATGTTCTTGCTAAATCCTGTGAGAATAATTATCTCTATTCTTTCCCAGTAAGCAAGGGAGTGGTAGAGAGAAGGAGGGAAAGGGAAACTGAAAATCCAGGTAGAGCAAACTGAGCACTGGAGGATTCTAGAAATGTGATGAGCTTTGAGAAGGAGTAATCCATTTCCCATATGTATTTTGGAATATATATGTATGAATACATGTATATATATACATGAATACATGTATATATAAATACATATGTATATGTATTTAGGGAATTCAGCCTGGGAGAAACCTTCCTCTCTGTGTAACCATCTCAGATAATAACACATTTCCTGTCTCTGGCACCAAAGTGGCTCATTTTTGATGTACTCAGTGCTGTGTGAGCCAGATTTCTGTCTTGGCTGCAGCTGGGGACATTTAAGAGGGTTCCTTGATGTGTGAAGGAGAAATCCATTGTACCTCTGTCACCCCCTGGGAATTCTGGATCCTTTCAAGGCTTTTTGATTAGGACTGCCAAGTGTTCATTTTTGCAGGAGGATGACTGCTGAGATGTTAAAACTAGATGGGAGATTAACCTAAATGCTGAACAATAGGGTAAAAAGAGTGGGTTTTATAGAGCCCGAGTCATTCGATTTGAGAGCAATGTTTGGTCTACCTAAAATTCTTTAGAACAATTTATCTGGAAATGAATGCTCGTAGGGGAACTGTTATTTTATACTTAGGGCTGCCTAAAGCTGACACTGGGATGTGGGGTACTTTTGATAAGGAGGAGTTGCCAGCACCTGGCTTTCCACCTGACTTTATGTGCCCAGAGGGCTGGGCATGGGGTGGGGGTCACAGGGCTGGCCAGGTCTGCCTGTGCTGGCAGAATGAGGTGCTCAAGGAGTGAAGGACTCATTTCATTGCCTAGAGTGTAAGTTTGCTTTCTTTCCATCTGGTTAAATAATGTCAGAGCCAAAGCAAATTTAAATGTAGACACACAGGTTTTCAAGAAGAGCAGGAGAGTGAGCAAAGTGGGTAAAAGTAGGTCTGAGGATTTGGGTAAAGGAAGAGCAGGGAGTGTGACCCTGTGCTACGATGGCTGCATAGCACAATGCTGATTCAACTACCTGCAAGGAAGGTTTATGGTGTGCTGAGCAGACATCTTGGCACCAAAACCTTATTTATAAATCTCTCCATCACAATTCCAATAGAGTTGGAAGCTAGGAATAGCAGAGGTGTAGCAGGAGCACCATATGGTGAGCATGGCCCTCTCCAAGACAGGGCAGGAGCTGGGGCCAGGCTGTGAGCTGTGTTCACATCTCATTTCAGTGCTAAGCACCAGGCTCCAGCTTTTAGAGCAAGCAGGTGCTGATCTGATTGTTAAAGGTGGCATGTGAGTAATGCCTGCCTCGGGGACCAGCTGATTGCTCTCAAGGTAAAGCAAATGAAGTCAGTATAAAAGGTTGACAGATATTCATGGAGATCAAATTTGACAAGCATCCTCTAGATATATGTAATATAAAATGCAGATGGCAGTAATTTGAAGGATCTCTGGATTCTGGTTGTCTAAGGTGGTTCTGCTGGTGTGTTTCTCTATCTGTACCATGTACTGAAATATCAACTTCCAAACCCATCAGGATCCCACAGATTAAGTGGGCAGGAAATGAGTTTCTATTGATTTCAGCCCTGCTTTGGTCTGTTGCATGAAAAAAAAGGGAAAACAAAATTATTGTTTTGCTTGCACGTCTGCCCAGACACACCAGGCTCATTCCTCCTCCACCAGCAGCTCTGCTTCATGAATATCTGTCAGCCTTTTACACCGATGTCTGCTCACCTCTGCCTTTGTGCTGAAGTGGTTTCCACTGGGAGATTTTGGTTTTTCTGAGAGATTTCAGCTCCCCGTTTGTCAGCAACATGAACTGGGACAGAGAAAAAAACCAATCCTTCAGAGTGGGGAGATCCTGAACCAGAGTAGCACCAAGCATCTGGTGGGGTCAGTGGTGGTTCAGTAACACCCACCCAGGAGCAGCTTTCTGGTGAAGTTTTAATTATGTGAATTTATGATTATACTTCAGAAAAAGCATTTTATCTAACTGAGCATAGGGGTTAGATTAGATGATATCAAGAGGCCCCTTCACATCCTCAACAATTCAGTCATTCTGCATATTTTAAAATTCTACTTAATTGTTAATCTAGCAGCTGACTTTTTTTTAGCTTTTCCAAGAAAACAAGAAGCAGCTATTATTTCTTAGCAGCAGATGTACAGTAACCCTTGATTAAATTAATTTGACTGTTCATAGTTTTTCTTTGTTCATAATTTGTTTTTGCACATAACTTGCTGCTGCTATTCTCAGATGCTTTTTGTACAGCTGCTGCAGATCCCCTCCATGCAGAAACACACTGAAAATATTTTAACACTCACCTCAGCCTTTTAACATGGCTTGACTAGTCCTAAAATCTTCATACACTGTATTTGTCTTTAGAAAGAGGCAAGAGCTCAAAGCAAAAGATAATCAACTCTGTAAATTGATAACTCACCAAAGTAAACTAGGCTAACAAAAAACCCCCAAAAAACACCTTTTCCCTTGAAATAGTTGATTTTTGTGTATCTCAATGAATAAAGATGTGAGGTTTAACAGGATACTTGGACTTCCATGATTGTTGGGTTTTTCTTGCATAATGCCCTCAGTATGTGTCTGGTCTGTTTGCATGATGGGGATGAGAAGAAAGAAAGTTTTTGTTATCATTCATCAAAGGCTTTCTTTTTAAATTTAGTGTCAGAGCTTGGGTTTCCTGGAACATCAAGCAGTAATTATCCCCCTGTGTTTGTTGAACTTCCAGTCAACTCAGACTTTGCTTTCAGATTCAATACTAATTCTGGGGCAAATTTTTAAAGGAGTCTCAAGTTCATCTTTAATGGGTAGCCAGGAATCTTGTTCCCAGTCAGTCCCAGGACTTCCCTTCCTTCAGTTGATGACTCAGTGCAGTATGCCAATGGTTTTCTTTGAATACCTAAATGCAAGTGAAGTTTTAGCAGGTTTTAGTTAATAAAGAGCATTTCAAAAAGAGGGTTATGCCCTCCATATGGGTCAGGTTTTGGGGGTTCTGTCTGCCAAGCACTGGGGTCTGGAGGAACTGTTCTGGGATCTCCTTTCTTTTTTCTATTCACACAAATATTCTTGACTTTTGCCTAGGTTTACTCCTCATGTGTAAGGATTGATGCAACATGTGGTTGTGTTTATTTGAAAAGCAAAAAAACCCCCAATACCACTCCCACCCCCAAACCCAATAATCTGCTGGGGACTGAACACCTTCCACTGGCCAAATTTGGGAATTTGATCAGACTACAGTCATGGGCTGGCTTTTAGTAGTTTTAATTATGGCAGTTCCTGAGATGGCTTCAAGGTAGAGTCATCTGACACAACTCCATCACCCAAATAAGTGCACTTTCAAAATAAATAATTTTGTAACTTGTTATAGACAAGTCTGTTGGCCCTTCCTGAGGACAGGAGAGATTTGGGTGTGCTGGGCAGTGCCAGGTGCCCTGGGAGGCAGTGCAGCTCTCACTCCAGCTGTGCCTGGGACATCTGTGCCTCTGTCCTGCAGGTCTGAGTCCATGCAATTAAACACTGCAGGAGTCTCCAACCAAAAATGGAGCTGCCAAGGGAAGGGGATGAGAGATTCTCTTTAGAAGGAACCCAAACTTTCAGAGCTTCTTGTGGCTCTAGTAGCCATTCCTGGCTGGAAAAGCTAATTCATGGAGTGTTACAACCCTGACACCTACATGAATTAACAGGTTTTCCTCACCAGGTGTGAGAGTGAAGCGAATTCTGCAGAGAACAGCTCCACATGTGCCAATTCCATCACATTATGTAAATAGCCTGTGACTAATGGAGAAATCTATGAAATGAAATGAAAGAAATGAAATGAAATGGAAATTAAATAAAAGGCATCAGTCAGTGCATTTGCATGGAAACCAAAGGAATCTTGTTTAAAAATGAGTGATAGCAGACAAGATAATTCTACAGTTGCCATTGTGGAATATTTCTAAGTGTCTTATTAGCATAGAATTGAAGGGACAATGTTGTTTATGGAGTCTGTGAGGTTCCACTCAATTCTGCAGCCTGTCTGACCCTTCCTTCATTGCGAGGTTTCTCAAAGCTTTGCTACAGATTCACTCTCCTCTCATTTTTTAAATTGCTTTTCTGTGTGTACTTTTATCTAGTTTTCTGTCTCTGTTCTCATTTTTTTTCTTCCTCTGCCTTGTACCCCTTAGCTTTTAAAAGTTTTCTTTCTGTTTCCTGTAATTGAGCTGGCTATTCCTATTTTTTAGGTTTTTTTCTCATTTGTCACATACCCTGTTGCTTTTTAATTTTTCTATGTGTCTTTTTATCCCCCTCTTCTCTCATCCTGATGATTTAAAGGGTCACCGTAGCACACTGCTATCTCTGGAGTGTGCTTTGTACCCCTCTGGGTTTGTCAGGGCATCTCTGGAGGTCACAGCTTCTCCTCAGAGCAGTTTTTGTGTCCTCTCCTCCTCCTCCTTTGTCTCCTCTGGGTCAGCAGCTCCATCACAGATCTGAAGTTTGCTCTGGTCCCTTCCTGAGTACCTTTGTGCCCTCCATGGCCATCCCTTCAACCTGCAGCAGGCTCTGCATCTCTCTTGGAGCTCTGGATCTTTCTTTGGACCTTTTGGTGCTTCTTGGTGCTCTGGTGCCCTGCTTGAATGAGAAATGTCCTATTCCAGTTACAGACAGTACAATTCACAGCTGGCCAGGGGGATGGTTTTACACAGGGCAATATTTATTTATCAGTCAATGGGAGAAATCAAAGTCTTTAAATCACACACAGCACTGGCACTGCCTTTGTCCACAGACAGGATTACAGTCAATAATTAATTGAACTCTTTGCTCAATGGAATCATCTCCACAGTGAATGGCAGTTCCCAAGTATCTTACCCTCGTTATAAGGTTATAGGTGCTTAAAGTGAAACCAATCAACCATAAAATACACGGACATATAAGGACACAGTTCATTTACAAGGATGTTTATAAATATATTGGTCTGATCTGCATGACCAAACCACTCAAACAAAGCTCTGACACAGCTTTTATTTTTTAAAAACTAAGACTTTCAATGCTGGAATAGCACTGGGAGTTCAGGCTCCCCCTCTAGCTTTCTGTAGTTAGTTCCATGGTGCTGCTTCCCCAAGGAAGCTCACAGTTCTCCAGCTGGTTGCATCAGGTAACAACTTTCTGCTGAGAAATG
The DNA here is from genome assembly GCF_023055355.1 of Agelaius tricolor. Classification (NCBI taxonomy): domain Eukaryota; kingdom Metazoa; phylum Chordata; class Aves; order Passeriformes; family Icteridae; genus Agelaius; species Agelaius tricolor. The sequence goes on along the minus strand of NW_027269278.1, from coordinate 10,906,054 downwards.
CTGTTAGTATTTTTTTCTACTTGGCTATACCAATAAAACAAGAGAAAATAAAGTCATCAGCATCACTCAAGCCAGGGCAACATTTGCCAGTTCAACTTGAGCAATCCTTAAGTACCAGGTATTGCAGTTACATTTACTGCTGTCACACACCATATTGGAGTCCATAATACTTATGCTTTAAAAACAAGTGATTCCTCTTTGTTCCTATTCCTGTCACAGTCAATTGGCTCCTCCTGACTTGCTTGGAAGTTCAGGACCAGGATACACAGGAAGGCAGTGGATGCAGGGAGAGAATGTGCAGCACTGAGCGACGTCTGGGACAGCGAGGATCCTCTGCTCTGTTAACAATGATTGCTGCAAGTGCAGCTCTAAGGAGAGATGCTTGATGACTGAATGCTCAGGACAGAAATGGAGCATCCATCAACACTTGAGTCAAGTGAAATTGTGAGAAAGAAATGAGAAGGAGAAATCAAGGCACAAGTATTACTGTTCACTTTTGATTCTGAAGCAGTGTCATTGCTCAGAGAGCTCCCACCTGCTAATGAAGAACCCTCTTATGCCAAGCATTTCAGACTGGAAGGAAAAATTGAGTGCTTAACTCTGATCAGGATGTCAGGAGTAGACAATTGCTATTACTAAAAGTGATGGCAATCTTCTTTTTTTTTGCCTGTCTAATACATACTGCCCAAGCACTTCCATGGAGAGACAGCAGAGAGACCATCCATCAGCATCACATTATCTGAACCAGAATTCATTTCATGGCTGCTTTAAAACCACTTGGAACATGATACTGAAACCACCTCTGCTGTAAAAGTAAGCACACCTGGGCTTGGGGATGGGATGGGATGGGATGGGATGGGATGGGAGCCACTCAGGCCAAGCTCACACGTGGAAATCTCAGCTGGGCCTGATTCAAACTTTAAATACTGAGATATTTGCCAATGAGAGCAATCTGAACTGCTGTGCTAGTATTAATAAATTAAATTGTGAGTTTCATGTGCTTCTAAAATGCTTTAAACATGGGCCCTGAAGCTGTAAACAGTGTATTTAAATTTGAGGAAGATGGGTGAGAGAGGTATGTGTTCCAAAGCCAGGGAAATACAGTTGATACAGTTGTGACACCAGCATTTGTTAAAACATTGTTAGGAAATGACCTTCTGAGAGGAGCAGATGGTTTTCAGTGCAGGCACTGGGATCCCCAGGAAAAGTGAAGATCCTGGATCAGATTTGCTCTCAGTGCAGCCAGGTGCAATGAAGACAGTGCATCCCTTGGTTACCCAGGGGTCTCAGGGGTGAGAGCAGCAGCTCCATCCCCTCCCCCTGACCAAAGCCCAGCCCCTCTGACCCTGAACAGCCTCAGTGTCACTAATTTAGTTACTGCTCTAAACTCGATGTAATGCCTGTTGTGATGAACACATCAGCAATAAAGGCAGCCCAGTGACCTGGGTGGAAGTTCACAGAAATAGTCAATGCTGAGAAACTCTCAGCAGTCTGATCAGTGGCCTTTTTTAGGCATTTAGCTGTCTCCTGGTTTCTTTTCTATGATGTACAAGGCAGGTGTTAAGGTTTAGTGTAATCAATTCCAAATGCATGATATTTGATTTAATTAGAAAAAACCCCTAAATTATGCCAAAGCTAATCCATACCTATCACTCAGATACTTGATTACCATGTCACTAATTCTGCCATCCTTGCTCTTGTGATGGGGCTGCCCTGATGACTTCTAAGGGCTCAGACACAGAGATTTCACTGAGGTCTTTTATCTCAGTGTGGATCAGGGGACATTTAACAAACCTGAGCATCTGCAGGAGCTGCTGAGGCTCTTGTGGCAGAGCTCCTCTGATGAGCAGGGTGTGCAGGCACTCTGAACTAATGCTGGAACAAGAGAGCTGTGCCCAAACCCTTTAGGAACGTGATGCCTGTGGAAAGCAGTGCTCCCTCTGCAAGAGAACTTCACAGCCTTAAGGTGAGTTCCATCACAGCTGAGTCATCAAGGAGCTCACTGAAATTTGGATGTGAATGCTTTTTGCTTAAGTGGGGCATTAATAAATTGCTAAAGTTAGATAATACTTTACAAGGGACCTTATGTACAAGTGTTAGAACAAGGGGTTTTGAAACTCACTAGAAAAAATAGAAGGGGATTTGGCAGTACAAGTAATTAATTATATTGAATTTGAATAAGAGGAAGCCTGGTGAGTTTTTGGACTAAAGTGTTCTAAGTACTGTGTTTAAACAGCTCAATATTAACTTATTATTTATGTTGCCACTATATCATGGGTAAAGAAGAAGTTTGGCTACTTTTTTATGGCCACACTGGAAAGTGGTTTTTAAAATGTTTTAGTTTAAGAAAAATTGTGCTCAGTATTCTCCCTCTAGGCTTCTTTGCACTGTGTTACAAAAGAAACTGCTTTCAAACACAGAAATTGTGTTTCTGTGAACAGAAATGAACACATCTACTCAAGTGTGCCCTCTTGGTAGTGCAGAAATGTGGGGGAAAATATTGCTGAAACTAAAATGCAAACCTAATTTTCTACTGGAAGAGAAATCTGAGTAAGTAGCTAGAACAAAATTGATTCTGAATTCATAGTGAGTTGCTTTGGTAATGGACATTCTAAAAGGTCTGTTGTAAGGAGCAGTGAGGATGATAAGAGAGAAAACAGTGGTCTGTACTGGTGCTTTGGAGAATGCAATGCTTTTAGGAGAGATGCTAAATATATATTTCATCTTGAACAACATCATTCTGAGTGAAACTTGCAGTACATCAAATGGGTCCTGTTTTAGTGTTCATAAAAAAGAAAAAGTCCAGCTCTAGCCTTTTCTCTTGTTAAAATTTCTGGGCTGAACTGGTACTAAGCCAAAGCAAACTGCATGAGGGGGCTGAAAGGAAGGTGATGGAGTCAGAATAACTTCCAGGGCCTTCCTTACAGTGTGAACTGCCTCTAAACTGCAGATTCATCGGGAACGGCATTGGTGTAGGGCTGGAAAATAAACATGCCAGAAAACAGTGTGTGAAAGGCTGCTGAAGTTGGGAATAGCAGAGTGCTCAGGGTTTACCTGGGGGAAGCCAGGTGTTTAGGAAGGACAACCCCATCAGTGGCTGAAATGGAAACATTTTTATTGGAGTTAAGGTAGCATGCCAGTGACTGGGAAACTGTGGATTAAAAAAAGTAAGGTGTTAATACTGTTTATAATTTATTATGATTGATCTTTAGGGCTGTTGGAAGTGGTTTTACCAGCATTAATACTATCATAAAGTACCTGTTAATACCATGCCTATGTGGGAGCATAATCCTGGTTTTGCTGAACTAAATGGCAAAGACTTCCTCTAAACCTGGTGGTAACATGACCAAGACCTGCAGAAAGAGGCCATCTGCAGCAAAATACAGAATTTTGGAAACTGCGATTAGATTTTTTTATATATCCACATGGGGATTATTTAACTTCAGAGACCCCTTAGATGCATCTGTTTGCAGGTTTGAAAGGGCAATATTTTCATATTCCTCTTGTGATGCTGAGCACCTGCAGTGGTGAGCTAACACTACCAAATCCTTCTGAAAATTCCTGTTCAGAAATCCATAAAAGATGGGATTGATACATGTCGAGATCATGGCCACAAGGTGGCAGATTGTAAATGCCAGGTTGTGATTACAGCTCATTAGTGCCTCGTAGTTCCAGTCAAAAACCACATTGAATATATTGAGAGGCAGCCAGCAAGCTGCAAAGGTCACCACTATTGACACCAGCATCATATTGATCCTTTTGTTTTCACTCAGCCTGTTCTCATTCTCTCTCATCCTGTCTATTTTACCCCTTCTCCTTCGAAGACACACAAATATCCTGAGATAGCAGATAAAAATAAAGCCCAGTGGGAAGCAGTACTGGAAAACCAGCAGGCTGGTGGTGAAAATCAGCCTCTCTGTAAGAGATGGCCATGCCTCGATGCAAGCCACCTTGTTCTTGTAGAAATCACTGTGGAAGGACAAATGTTTGAAGGGTTCATCTGTTATTTGGTGGAATACTAAAAAAGGAGTGGATATGATGAGGGAAAGCCCCCAGATGAAAAGAATTCCCCAATAAGCATGTGAAATATTGGGCTTCCAGCCACGTGGGTTCACAATTAACTGATATCTCTCAATAGCAATGAGTACAAGTGAGAAAATGGAGACTGAGACTGACAGGCTTTGTATGAAGGAGCCTATTTTACACATTGCCTCCCCAAATATCCAGTGGTCCATTAAGGTGTATGCCACTGTGACAGGAATGCACATGATACAGATCAAGACATCTGATAAAGAGAGGTTGGCAATCAAAATGTTGGTGACATTTTGAGCTTCTTTCCGTCTCTTTATTATAATAATTAGGCAAAGATTTCCAACGAGCCCCACCAGGGTAACCAATGTGTAAGCTGTAATTAGCAAGAATTCTGCAAGGGAGGAAAGGTGGCATGTATCAAAGTTCAAGAACTGGGAAAGGCTAATGTTAGAGATAGTTTGATTCAGGGTCTCGCTGGGGTGCTGAACAGCTTTATCCATCCTGAAGCATCTTCCAACCTATGGACAAAACCTTGCATTATTTAAAATGTAATGTATTTAAATTTTAAATGTATTTAAAATCACCTTTGCATGGAGATTTTCAAAGCAGTGAGTACTGTGGGTCTATCGTTGCAGTCAGTGTCCTTAAAGTTTTGAGCAAATCTAACATGATTAATTAGAGAACTGGAAAAGCAGATGCTTATCAGTGGGTTTATGCATCCCTGTGGAAGGAGGTTGATGAACCTCTCTGAGGTCCTGCACTGACTGTGCTACAGATCTATAACTGATGTACAAGAAACAGCTGTGATAGCAGCTCTGACTGAACTTGTACAGACACTCTCCCACAAATCCTCTTTTACCAGTTGTGGATGAAGTTTGCTTCTCAGAATAAAGTATTCTAAGATCTGTCCCTGCTGAAGATTTAAGAAGGTTTAATGGATTCCAATGAGGATAATCTGTTGCTTTTGTATTACCAGAAAAGAAGAATTGGGTCCTGCCATCACTCTGCTAGCTTAGACATCACACTTAGATTTTCTTTAGAACTACAAAGCAATGTGAGTTAATACACTCAATCCTCCTGAATTAATCAAGGTTATGTGTGCTTGAGATCATGACATTCAAAACCTCTATGAATATATCTAAAAGGGGGTTTCCTGTTCTACTGATGCATTGAAGATAGTATGTCCTTTTTTCTAGATCTGACCTGAGAAAAATGTAAACAAAATAAAGTTCACATTGTAGTTATACAGAAAATAACTCCTCTTTCAGCTCAAACAGGAGTCAAGCAAAAAAAAATCTGGGATTAGAACAGTTCTGTGGTTTTAAAACTTATATTAATGGGAAAAGTTAGGTTCAACAGAATATGATGGGTTTGAATATATCAAAAGTGCAAAACTTAATCTTAATTTAAAAGCTCACCAGCTCTCTGGCTGGAAAGAGGTTGTTTCCAACCTGGGAAAGGAAAAGCTAAGTATGAAAAGAGCTATTTTAAATTTTAAAAATGGGTAATGGATATATGTTCTACACATATATATTTCAAAACTCAAGTTTAACTCACCTTAATTCCCCTGTGAAATTACTGGAAAACTAGCTGGAAGGAGATCATTCTTCACCCCTAGGAATGGTGTTGAGAGCCTGTGGAGAAAGGAGAATGAAGAATCAGTGGGATGTAAGAGGATACACAAAAAGAAGAAGGGATAGGTGGATGTTTTGTTATTATTAGAAAAAATCTGCTTATGTGTAGAAGATTTGTCAGCCCTTTCACAGAAATGGTTGCCATTATTTAATCTCTAAGGATCTTTAAAAGTTTGGTTGCCTGTGCAAAATTAAACACTAAATCCAGGGTTAAACTGGAATTATGATTTTGTAGTTGTTTTCCCACAGACACTCAAAGAATATTCCAGCCAGAGTTATATCCTGGACTGCTTTATCCTGACACTTCTGTTGAAGTTTGGGTGCTTCAAATTAGGACCCTAAAAAATCTCCAAAAAGCACCATGCTCGCCTTTGGAGCATCTATTACCAATTTCATTCTGATTAAAATATTAAAACAGCTTACTCATGTTGGAGTGGGAAGTGGCTGTAGATATATGTGACTCTGTGTGGCCCTGATGTCCCAAAAATGATTTAAATTGTGGTCAGGGCTGGCATTAAGCCCTGTAATCTTCCTCCAGAATGTACCTGGCTTGGTTAAAGCTATATTGGGGTATAGGAATGTACTCTCTGTTGACAGAGTGACAAAAGTATCTTTTGTCTCCTTAAAAAGGAAAAAAGCTCAGAAGTTTCTCTCCTCTATTAGGTAAAAAAAACCCACATAGGACTTTGGGGACTTCACTTTAAACTTAGGGATAACCAATTGGACAGGAGACAAAAAGTCTCACCAAAGCAATTTACCAGAAAAAAAAAGAGAAGAGAACAAAGAAACTAATCACTTTTGTGAGATATTTTACCAGGAGCAAGAACCTCTTGCACCTGGCTCGGGGTTTTTCTGTAAAGAGTTTTGTTGTTTTGCCTTTTATTAAAACTTTTCTGTTTCCAACACTACCACAGAAGCCATCCTGCTGATTTTATGCCTTCTAAGGTAGCTGAGCTATATCTCAGGTGTGGTATAAATCTCCAAGAGCTTATAAGACTTGGCTTGAGGAGACCTTATATCATTGGGGAATGACATGGAAAACTACAATCCTTCTGCAAAAACTGTGCAAGTCTGGAGGCTCTAATGGGTTTTGCAGTCCCTTGCAGGTGTCCCCAGTTCAGCAGGGCAAGAGCCAGAGCTGGGTACTCCACTGTGTGCCCACCAGGCTCCACAAACTCTTCTGCTCCTGAGGCCAGGGACTGTCACTGACTGGCACATCCTGCACAACCTGATGGTGTGGCTGGGTGTATATATAGATATATATACATATCACAAAGAGACTCAAATACATGACAAGCAGCCCCTTCAGGAGGGCACTGTCACCCACCTTTCCTGGAGCAGCCCTGGCTGCCTGGCTGGGGTTCTCACACCCAAGGATGTTTGTGCTGGAAGGACAGAGGCACTGAATGGCAGCTTGGCAGCTGTTGCCCCAATGAGATTTGCTGCCACTTCAGAAGTGTGAGGATCTAAAGCCTGGATTTACCCCAGGGGTGATGTTTCTCTGCAGTCCTGTGCAGTCCACCTGGCTGGCACAGATCTGATCCTTCAAAGACAAACTCTGCTCTTCCCTGCTTTTTATGTGAGGAGGAGAAGCTGTGGGCAACTCAAAAGGCCATGAGGTTGAGCCAAGTTTGTAATATTTTATGCACTATTTGCAAAGCTTGTTTATCTCTCCATGCATGCACAACACAGCTTGATAGCAAATTCTGAATGTCCTCTCCCAAGGATTCAGGGTGTTGGGGCTTCTCTGGCATTTTCTGTTTGGGAAAAGTCCCTGGACTGACCTAACCAGTTCACTTGCTACATCAGTTTAGGCACACTCTCCATTTCACTGTCCCTTTTCTCAGGAAAATGTGCAATTTCTTTTCACTCTTTAGTTTGTGCTGGGAGTTAAAGAGTGCAGTCTTTAGTACACACCATTCTGCAAGGCAATTTAAACATTTCCTTGGCAATAAAGCAAATTCACCTGTCTTGGTAAACATCTGGAGCATTCATAGCATTAAAAAGTAAGTTACTCTAGTATTCGCTACAGCATGTTGAACTATATTGTAATACATACTGGCATTTTTTAATCTAATAAATAAATGTTATTGGAATCAGCATCCTTGGATCACAGCAACAGCTGATACCAGAATTGAAGTGTTTAACAAAAAGAACTAATTACTTCAAGCCCTAATCCATGCATTTTGGAAAAGATTCTCTACCATAGTAAGAGTTTAACACTGTAAGATATTATAAACCCCCAGTCTTGTTTCATTCCTCTATCTGCAGAAACATTATTGAAATGTTCATAAGCAAAAGAAAGGTTTAAAATAAAATGAGTTTTAGAAAGGCTTTCTTTCCTAAGTATTTTCTTACCTATGCTAAAGATGAACAGTCCCATCCTTTCAAGCTGACCAACAATGTTTCAATTACAAACCTTATTAAGTTCCTAAGTATTGCACAGATAAAATGTGGAGGAAAATTTACATTCAATTTTAAATATAGGTTATTACAGAGAATAAAATAATGCTTTAAAAGATATTTCAGTAACTTTTGTCATAGTTCTATTGATTTTCTGACTTCTTACCTGATTAAAAATTCAAGTCATATCCACACTGCTTTAACAATTTTTCTTTTCCCTCAGAGCCAGCAAACACATCTTCTTTCTGAATAAAAGAGTCCAGAGCAAAGCCATGTCTCCTAAAGCCACACTTAAACTCTCCTTTCTTCTGTGTGAAGCAAAGCACAGATCCCCACTTTGCAGCAGTGCTGAGGCTGCCAGGCTGTGGGAAGGCAGCTGAGGATTCAAACGAGCTCTGGAATCCGAGAGGAGACGAACAGCAGTGAGCAGCAAGGAGGAAGGACCAGTAGTCATGGGGATGGATTTTCCTCCACTGTGCTGCTTCCCTCCACCCTGTCAAACACCTTATCATGCAATTTCATTTTCAAGTATTTAATCTGTTCTGCAGTTCAAATGTTTTCCCTCTGCAGGATTTCATACATAAACATTTGCAGATGGCATATTGCTTTCTTAACTGATACAGCAATACAATAAGCTGTTTGGAAGGAGCATGCACATCCTATTAAGTGTATCATTTGCTTTATTGCAATTAAGATAATCAAATTTTCATTATAAATCGATATTTTAGCTTATACTCTTCAGATAAAACCAGTATTCCTGAAAAGCAAGGCATGGCACACTGCACTAGCACATGGTGAAAAGAGGCTTTATTTTTCCTAGTGTTTTTTCAGTAAGAATCCATATGTTTTGTAGACACATGTTTATAAAAATAACCATTCAGCTTACTCACTAAATATTTAGAATGAATATTTATGGAGTGGGAAAGGAACTGCTTTTCTTAGGACCTGCAATCTGGTAAATTGCTCTATAAACTCTTGTATTTTTACCCAGGTCCGCTTAACTGCCAGTATCTCAGTCTGTTTTTTTAAGAGAATGGTTTTTCAAAAAAGCAGTAGGATTTTTGGGATTAGCAATACTGATGCTGTACTGAAGTGCAATTCAGAACTAATTATCTAAAAATATAGTTGGTTGTCATTCTATAGTATTTGAATAAAATTGGTGCAGGGTGGAAAGAGCCTTTGTGACCTTGTGACCAGATGAACATCCTGCTTTTCATGTATTTGAGTCTATTTGTGATATCTTTGTCTAGATTGTTTTTTAACCATCTGTGGAGATCTTGGATTCAAGTGCCTAATTGACTGCTAGGAAGACTGCCTGAACACCTCCCCATAAACTTCCTTCTCTTTAGTTTAACCCAGTGCTTTTTATTCTAGGTGTGTTTAGGAATTCTGATATCTTAACCAAAAATGCTGCAATCAAGCAATGGGAATATATTTTTCCAAAGCATTTCTAGAGCTTGCTGGGTTTGATTATGTCAGAATTACTATAAAAACAAGGCTTTGCCAAAGTGCTTTAGAAATTCTGCTTCTGGTTTTAGTGTAACCCCAGGAAGTCAATCAGGACCTGAACATGCAATGTGATAGATAAGCATCAGAACAGGCCATAAAAATGCATATCTACTTATGAAGCAAATAAGTCAATAAAATTAAAAGATGTTCTGATTCTATTTCTAAATTTCAAAGGTCATTTTGCTTATTTACACATGCCTCTGTTTCTAATATAATTCTGCATGCAGTCCTTCGTTTGTGGAAAAAGTGGGGTCTTTAACATATGATCCATTGGTTTTTACAGTTGTATCAGCCTTCTGCCTCGTGTGGATTTTATTGTGCTGTAACCTGTTGTGAATTAGATCACATCCAGCATCAGAGGCTTGTGGGTGTAGCTGCTGGTGTGTTTAATCCTGATGTCAAAGGTATGTATGCTGAGTGGGACCCATGGCTCTGGAGGAGGGATCACAATGTGTTCTTTCAGCCAAATGCTGGAGTGTCTGTTTGCAAAAAAGGTTAATGGATAGCAGAATTGTGTTTACTTTTTATCAATGGTCTTGTCATTTTTAAATTACTCAGTATTAAGTGATAGGTGAAGTGCCATAATAGGTTTTTAAACTTAAAGTTTGTAATAACTTGTGTAGCATTGGCAACAACCTGTTGGTGGAAAATAACATTTAACTTTTTTTCTTTTGCTCTTTTGCTCTGGCATTTACATGATTCCTTGGCCAGCAGGAATCTTTGCTGATGGTTGATCACTCAAAATTTTTTGCTTTTGCTTAGTTGTTTCCCCTGTGTACCTGTGCAGCAGTCCTTGTTGCTGCCTGTTGCAGCCTCCTCCTTCAGAAAGCAAGATTTAGTAGAGATGAACATGTACAATTTCTCAGCTTCCCACATGAAGGAATTCTTTAACAGCAGATTGGCCAAGAGCTGCTTCACAGACCTGTAAAATCTCTGAAGGGTCATGGAATCACAGACTGGTTTGGGCTGGAAGGGACCTTAAAAATCACCCATTTCCAATGGGCAGGGACACCTCCCACTAGATAAGGCTGTTCCAACATCCACCCAACCTGGCCTTGGCCACTTCCAGGGATGGAAGTCATTTCCAGGACACTTCCAGGGATGGGGCAGCCACAGCTTCTCTGGGTGATTTCTTCCATTGACTCACCACCCCCACACTCAAGAATTTCTCCCCAAATCCCAGCTGACTCTGCCCTCTGTCCCTACAAAGCCACTCCCTCTTGTCCTGTCATTCCAGGCCCTTGCCCAAAGTCCCTCCCCAGCTCTCTTAGAGCCCCTTTAGGCACTGGAAGGGCTCTGTGAGGTCTCCCTGGAGCCTTCCCTTGTCAGGCTGAGCACTCCCAACTCCCCCAGCCCTTGTACCACCCTGATGGCTCCTCTGGACTTGCTCCTTCTCACAAGGGAGCCCAGAGCTGGATTCAGCACTGCAGGTGGGGTCTCACAAGAGTGCAGCAGGGAGGGAGAACCCCCTCCATCATCCTGCTGGTCACACTGCTCCTGATGCAGCCCAGGACAAGGTCAGATTTTTCAAATGCACTTTGCTGGCTCGTGTTGAACTTCTTATCAATCAACACCTGCACATCTCTCTCCTGGATTATTGCTTCCTAATAAATACTGTTCTTCATAGCACTTCAAAGAGGCATAGAAAAGTAAATAAGAATAATTGGAAATCTCATATGTTAGTGTTGGATGTTCTGGTTAATGCCATAAAAGTAAGATAATAAGCTGTGATGGAGGAAAAACACACTCCCCTCACATTTTCCTGTTCTGTGGAGAGATCAACACCCCAGGAAGGGATTCTCAGTAAATAGCTCATAATGTGACCAAACTAGCAACAGCTAAGTATGCACTGGGACTTTTTCTCCATGGATGTACATGTGTAAGGTGAAGCCCTGCTCCATGACTCAGAGGTTTTTAACTAATTGGAAATATTTGTCAAAAAATAATTAATGTTCACTACCTGGAATTTAGGTTTCACTCTATTATACTGCATAGCTCTAAGGGACACCTTTGCAATATCCTTGATGCCTGGTCTCAATTTTGATTCTCAATTAGCTCATGACTAGAATGAAAAGTCAACTGTTTAAAAATCTGATATAACTATAAATGAGTTACTTATAATAACATATTAATTTTTAAAATTGTGTCATGCCTTGAACTGTTGGCGTAATTTCTGGACCTTATTCAGTTGGCATAGAGCTGAGATGGAGATGAATAAACTCCCTGGCTGGAAGGTTAGCATCTTAATTTTTTGGGTCAGACAAGTTACTTTTCTCACTGAAAAAGAGATAAGATATATGAGTAATTGTAATAGGAGTGTGAGTGCATAAATTCATATTTTATAATAGGTTCCACTTTCCAAACCCTGATTCAATTCTTTGTAGTTTTCAAGAACTTCTCCAACTCACTTTTACCAAAAGTCATCTCTGCCAAAAAATTAATTATTTCAATAGCTCACAGATTTGGGAGAATGTGACAATTTGTATTTCTGGTTTGTTCTTTCCCATTCTAGAGTCTTTTCTTAACAACACTGTGAGCACCAAACCCTGCTGTTCTCATGGCATGACATCTGTCAGGGTCTTAATTGTTAATTAAGAAATACTTAAATAATCAAAAGGTTTTTCCCATTAATCTCAGTCTGTTTCAATTTTCCAGCATGTTTCAAATGTAACAAGTGTTTTGATTTTCTGGATTAAAATCAGGAATTCTAAATTGCTATTTCTTGTCTTGAAAGTCTTTACACCACCTCATTTAAGATTTCTTGAATAGCATGGATGTCTTTCAGCTAATTTCAGACAGGTACTTACTGAGCTTCAGAGCTCAGCTCTTCCTGCTGTGTTCAAACAAAGTTTAACATCAGTCTTGCAAAAGCACCACAAACCCACCCCACAGAGGATCTGTGGAATGAATTGGAGTCTAGGAATAGCTAAGGGGAAAAAGATAAAAGCAAGTAGATTTTAATTTAATTGGAAAATACATTATGAAAAATTTGCAGGTGAAAAAGATCAGAGTGTGGCTGAGATTGATGCTGGCTCCAGGTCTTCCTTCGGCAAAACTTAGGATCCTGGTCTGTCTCAGACTAAGATACAGTGAAAATTCTCCCCTCTCACATCTGTGACAGCATCACTACATTCTTTGATCCTTCACAAGAATCTTGACTTTCGAGACCGTATTTTGCTGCCTTACTTTCATCCCATCACTTCAAATTATGGCCAGCTTTTATATACAATTTAAGGAAAGAGAAGAAAGGAAATAATGAATTATTAAAGAAGAGTGAAAAGATGAAAGAGGAAAAGAGAAATTGAACTTCAGAGGGAAGAGGAGGGAGGGCAGAGTTTAAGGAAGAATGGTAACTTAAATCCAAAGAAAAGGATGCAAATTCAATTCTCTGATGGCTTTCCAGTTCACCCTTCACAAAGGTGTGTTTCTTTCTTCAGCAAACTCCCCTTAAAAAGGGCTCCAGGAAGATTTTGTTCAACAGATAAACTTTGATACTACTTACTGAAGAAATAGTAGCTGTGGGTTATTCTGTTACCTTTTTATCTGTAGGTTATCTTCTTTTGCATTAGGCAAATACAAGAGAGGGGTAGAGTTTTATTCCCCATCTGAATTTACACAAGGCAGAGATTTTTATCCTGAGGAGTGTCGTGTTCAGACTTTAGGGGCATAGAAGTCTATCTAGTTGCCTCTCAGTATTTTTAAAACTTTTTCAACAAAAACCCCTCTCCTGATCACTACTAATTCATGAAAGTCTCCAAAGTAAGATCACAGGTTTGATGTTTATGCAGATGAAAGTGCAAACAGCAAAACAGAGTGAAAGAGAAACTTTTGCCAAAAAGGCAAGAGCTCTCTCAAGGACAGCTGTACATCTTTCAGAAGTTTTTGTACCTGTAACTAAAGCAAAGTGCCAGGCTGGCAGTGCTCATGGTGCTGCTGTATTTTTGCAATGCTTCCTGTGAACCACACAATTACACTGCCTGAGGTGTTGGTTTGGGTAGGAGTGAGCCTTCCAAAAGTCTAATAATATCTCATTGAAATGATGAAAATAAAAATCTTTGCTTCTGTATGTATCTCAGAGTGATGTGGAAAGTTATGGTTGAATCCCTTGTATTCCCAACTGTTTCCACAGTTAAAAAAATCTGGGTGAAATTTGTGTGTAGCTAAGGTGGTAGTGTTACAGTCTTCAATGTGAATGCAGAACTCCTTCAGCAAACAGTCTGCATGAAACTTCAAAATGCTTTCTGTCTGCTGAAAGGTCAAACTAGACCTAAGTCTAGAGCATTGTACTATACTAAAAAAAATCTTAAACTCATTAAAAATTCAAGTGATATACATAAATTGCTTAAAAAAATAACCAATGCCTGTCAAGAGTGGAAGCCACAGATGTAACTAAAGAGGTTGAAACTAGTTAAAAAGATATGACTTTGTGTTTATATGAGGGCTTAGATAAAATATTTATAACTTACAAACTACTTCTCACTTCATGATGTTTTTCTATTGCCCTTCTATTGCTCTTTTCCAAAACTTAATTATTCCTTTTCCATCCTGGCAGTTTGGACCTATTAAGTAGCATGAAAAAGTTATGTTTATTGAATGACAGAAATTGATACAAGGAATTCCTTAATAGTTTATTTTGCATCAGCTTTTACTAAGAATATTTGGTAGCACAGGAAATTGTGTTGGAAAGGGACTGCTCAGAGCTCTCTGGTTTTCAATCTCTTAAGCAGCAATGCCCTCCTGTGGACTCTGGGTACAATGATTTCTTCTGAATAACTAGAAAGGTGTATCCATGAACATGATTTGGTTTTCCTTCTTCCTAACACATTAATTAAGATGTCCCATTAAGACATTTGATTAAATTGACATTATTTGGCCAATGCTTCTGGTTTGAGAAACACATTTCCCCTAGGTAATGATACAGGTGGAGCTTTTATCTGAAAAAGCACCTAGCTTTAGAAACTTCAGCTGCTGATTTTTTTTATTCTATAGGTTGCTATCAGAATTGAAAAAATGTCATGCTGCAACTGCCTTGTCAGCAAGTGAAAAGCATGTATTTCTTTGGCATGACACTTTCCTAAGAATTTTTATATCCATAGGCTGATATTATGCATTTACTAGCTTACAGCTAAAAGCAGTTTAAAGATTCTGTGGGAAAGCTGCTGTGGCTGCTGCAGTGTTTCTGGTTTACATCTCACACACAGTCAGGCTCATCTTTGGTACTGCACTCACTGTGGCAGCACTGTGTCTCCTTGGCTCACATAGCTTGAAGGATGTCTTGGTTTGGAAAGCCAGGTGTCTGCTAAGGAAGGCAGGAGCCTCCCCTGAAATGGAAAATGTAAACTCTCCCCACCCCTCTGAATTGCTATAAATTTTAAATTAAGGGGCTCTCCGGCAAAAATATGGGAGCAGAAAATAACAGTTCTTTAATAGGGAAGAAAAGAAAAAGATAAAATAAACAATGCAGTAAACCAAAACAACCCTGACAGAGTCAGAGCCCAGCCTGACACCCTGTGGGTCAGGGTGTTGGCAGCAGAACCATTGGAAATGTGGCTGCAGCCCTCCTGCAGTGTCAGGGGTGGCTCTGCTGGAGCAGGGATCCTGGAGAAAGGTGCAGTCTCTTCCTCTGAAGATCCAGGGCAAGAGGCAGCTGCTGTTCCTCTGGGGAATCCAGTGCAGAAGCTGTGCTGGTGTTCCAGAATCTCCAGATTATATCCAGGTAGGAATGCTTGGCTCCTCCCTCTGGGAGAGCATCTCCCAATGGGATGCTGCAGTTCTTATCAGTCATGCAGTGACATTCAATAGCCTCTTATCAGCAGATGTTATGGAAGAGATAAGAAAAACTGCCCACTTAACAGAAGACAGCTGCCATCCAGATGGCAAATAGAATACAATTAGCTTGGCAGTCCAGGACAAAGGAAAAGTGCATTTCAGGAGCACAGAAAGGCACCTAGTTCCTGGGAATGTGTG
Source organism: Agelaius tricolor (assembly GCF_023055355.1). NCBI lineage: Eukaryota > Metazoa > Chordata > Aves > Passeriformes > Icteridae > Agelaius > Agelaius tricolor. Next base: position 10,890,509 of record NW_027269278.1, on the reverse strand, counting down.
CACCAAGTGATGAGTGGGTGCCTCAGCAGAGGTGAGTCCAGCAGCAGTTGGAGAGGGCTGTTTGGAGCCCCCAGGCAGCTGGGATGACCTGGAGGAGTGCAGCTCTGTGGGGTGGGCAGGAGAAGCTGGTGCTCAGCTGGCTGTTCAGCTGCACCCCAGGGCCTGGGAGGTGTGTCAGGGCACAGGGATGTGAGCAGGCTCTCAGCCCTGCCAGGCAGGGAATGAGCAGAGCAGGATTGGAGTGAAGGTGTGAATGAACAGCATGAGCTCACTCTGGCAGCTGGGAAAGGCGGGGGCACGGCAGGACAGAAGGACACCAGGCCAAGTGCACTCTGGCCTTTGTGCATTTCCAGAGGAGACGTTTCCACCTGCAGGACAAGGATATGTGTGTCTTAAAGGTGTCTTCCTTTCATTAACCAACCAGTTAAAAGTGTAAATGAAGAGGAAGAATTTGGGCTACACCTGAATTGAGTCAGCAGCTGATTTTTCCTACTGATTTATTCACATCTTAAAGAGACTCATCTCCTGATGCAAGCTGTGACTTTTTTCTTTGATCTGTTCTTGGCCTACTTGTCTGTCTTGCTTTCAGGCAGAGAAAGTGTCTGAAAACAAGCTTTGTTTTCTTTGTTATCTCTTGAGGCCATAATTAGCTCCTCTTAATTTTTCATTCATTTTGCTCTAAATTACTATAGGTCTATAAAACTCTCATGGTTATTTTCCAGGTGACACATACTAATTTGTCTTGTGAAGGGCCATACAGCTCTCACCATAACTAGTACACAAAATAGTTTTGTATTTCCTGTAATTTATGTGCAGCTTGCAGACAGCCTCTGGGAAGATTTTTATTTAGTACAGTAGGATATGTTTGTTTATTTAAAACCTGCAAATATTTCAGTGGCATTATGGGATATTCTCTTTTCTTAAACTAGATAAAATCATGGTGTCAGTTCATGCATTGAGATAAATGGATTTAAACAACTTTCCTTGTGGCTGTCAAACACAGTCATTTAATAGGTTACTCTTACTAAAGACTTGGCTATAACATAAAAAAAAATCCAGTCTGAGTCAGATTAGATTACTGTATTGCAAGTACCAATGCTACAGGTAATGATAATCATAGCCTGTGAGACAAAAGCCTGTTCAGCCTCTCTGGATTTCCTCTGGGGCTGTGGTTAACCAACCTTCCAGCACAGCCAATGTTCCTCTTGTGTGTGTGTCTCCAAGGGAGCATTTCCAATTGATCCCCATCAGGGGGATGCTGCAGTTCTGCTTCCTCCCTCCTGCCAGCACCAGCAGGTCACACAAAAAAATGTTTCAAAAAGCCGAGGCAGCTGAAAACCAAGTTCTTTGTCGTGATAAAACCATTTATGGCTGTCTCAGTTCTCTTATGTGGATCGCTGTGTGTTTGCAGAAGCATCAAGGCTGGCACATGGGAAAAGGCAGGATCAGTTCAGGAAACTTGGAACTACATCCTGACAGTGCCTAATGCAAAACAGCAGCCATTCTTAACTCCTGCTTAATTTTTAACATAAACCCTAGTGGCTGCAAGACCAAAAAAAAAAAAAATCTTTGTAATGAAAAATTCACTTAAGTTGAAAGTAATGCTGCAGTCTTCATGACAGCGATGTTTAATGTACTATAAAAGTAAGAGGAAAAAAAGGAAAATTATCTCACTATTCGTCATTCCACAGGGCTTGCACGCTCTTGAACAGCTCTAATTGTTTTTCTGAGAAAATGCCTCCTTTTCAGAGCTAAGGAGAGATTTAAGGATGAGTAGGCTGTGATAGGGTTGGAAAGAGAAAGGGAAAGCAGGGGAGGAATCGGTAGCAGGAATAGTGAGTGAGAAGGAATCACAGAAAGGTTTAGGTTGGAAAAGCCCTTCAAGATGATCAAATCGAACCCTTCCGTCAGCACTGCCAAAGCCACCCCTGCACCGTGACCCAAGTGCTACATCCGCACTGCCTTTTAAATCCCTCCAGAGATGCGACCCCATCACTGCCCTGAGCAGCTGTGCCAAGGCTGGACCGCGTTTTCCGAGGAGAATTTTTCCCTGATACCCGACCTAAACCTTCTCTGGCACACTCTGACGCTGTTCCTGCCACCCTGTCCCCGTTGGGAGCGGGCTGCCAAGGGGAAGGGGGACACAGACGAGGGAAGAGCCGTGGCTGACGGAGCAGACAGCAGCAGGGCGGAGCGCAGGGTTAAACCCCGGGTAGGGCAGGGTGAGGTGCGGGCACGGGGGCGGCCCAGAGGGTTAAACCCCGGGTAGGGCAGGGTGAGGTGCGGGCACGGGGGCGGCCCAGAGGATTAAACCCCGGGGAGGGCAGGGTGAGGTGCGGGCACGGGGGCGGCCCAGAGGGTTAAACCCCGGGGAGGGCGGTGCGGAGCGCGGGGGAAGGCGAGGGCGCGGTGAGGTGTGGGCACCGGGGCGGAGCCCGGCCGGGGCCGTACCCAGCGGGTACCGGCACTGTCCGTGTTCACTGGGGCCGTGCCCAGAGGCGCTGGCCGGGCTCCGCCTCACCGTGCCAGCCACGGGAACGCGAGGCAGCGGCAGAAAGGGATGCACAGAGAGTTTCAATGAACGTGAGGAAGAACTTCTTTACAGCGCAGTGACGAGTGTTGGGACAGACGGGATGTGGAGCGTGCCTCTCTGGGGATACCCCAGAACCGCCCGGACGGGACCCTGTCCATGTGCTGTGGGCTGGAGCGGGGAGCTCGGGCCAGAGGCGCCCCGGGGCTCCCGCCGCGCTCTGAGGGGAGGCCCCGAGCCCCTGGCGGGCTCCGCCATTGGGGGCGCGCGCGAGGGGCGCCCAACGGTCCCCGCCGTTCAAACGCTCCCGCGCGCCCCGCCCCCCGCGCGCTGCCCCGCCCCCCGCGGGGCGGGCCCAACGGGGAGGGAGCGCGCCGGGCCGGAGGCGGCGTCCCATTGGCTGTCGGCCGCGGGCCCGGCGCATTGACGCAGCATGCCCCGCCTCTCCTCCCGGCGCGCGCGGAACGCGTCCCGCGTTCCTATTGGCTGTCCGCCGCGTCCGTCGTCAGCGAACCCCGGGACTTTTGCGGAGGTCGCGCTCTTTCATTGCTTGTAGCACACGTCCATAGCGGCTTAAGCCACGCCCCTTAAAGGTGAATGGCGGGCGGCGCCGGCGCATCGCTCTCGTTGGCTGCAACGGCGGGGGAGGAAGGCGCGGGGGGCGGGGCTCCCGGCGGCCCCTTTGTGTGGGCACCAGTCGCCGGCCGCGCTCCCGAGAAGCTGCTGCCGCCATTTTGTGCGCGCCTGTGTTCGCGCCCACCCCCGCCCGCCTTTCCGGGGGAGCGGCGGTACCGGGGACGCCCCGACTGTGCTGCCGGTCAGGTGAGGCGGAGCGGAGGCGCCGGGCCGCGCCGAGGCAGCTACCGCCGGCGGCCGCCGCAGCCGTGAGGTCGCGTTGCTCGCAGGGGGAAGAAGCGGCAAGACGGAGCAGGAGGGGAAAAAACCTCCGGAGCTGCCCCCGAACAGGAGGAGGAGTCTCGGCGCCAGGCCCAGGCGCGGCCCCGGAGGCAGCATGGAGAACTCGCAGCTGTGCAAGCTGTTCATCGGTGGGCTGAACGTGCAGACCACGGAGGCCGGGCTGCGGGAGCACTTCGCGGCCTACGGCACCCTCACCGACTGCGTGGTCGTGCTCAACCCGCAGACCAAGCGCTCCCGATGCTTCGGCTTCGTCACCTACTCGGCGGTGGAGGAGGCGGACGCCGCCATGGCCGCGTCCCCCCACGCGGTGGACGGGAACGCGGTGGAGCTGAAGCGGGCCGTGTCCCGGGAGGACTCGGCCAAGCCCGGCGCTCACGCCAAGGTGAAGAAGCTCTTCGTGGGCGGCCTCAAAGGGGACGTGGGCGAAGGGGACCTGGTGCAGCACTTCAGCCAGTTCGGCCCCGTGGAGAAGGCCGAGATCATCGCTGACAAACAGAGCGGGAAAAAGCGCGGCTTCGGTTTCGTCTACTTCCAGAACCACGACGCCGCCGATAAGGCGGCCGTGGTTAAGTTCCACCCGATCCAGGGCCACCGAGTGGAGGTCAAGAAGGCCGTGCCCAAGGAGGACATCCAGGCGGGCGGGGGAGGCGGCGGCTCGTCCAGGCCCTCCCGGGGAGGCAGAGGAGGAAGGGGTCGGGGCGGCGGCGGCTCCGGTAACCGGGATCACAACGGGCTTTCCAAAGGAGGCGGCGGCTACAACAGCTACGGCAGCTACGGCGGGGGAGGAGGCGGCGGGTACGGCTCCTATGGCAGCGGTTCCTACGGAGGCGGCGGCGGAGGGGGAGGCGGAGACTACGGCAACGGGTACGGCGGGTTCGGCAGCTACAGCCAGCACCAGTCCTCCTACGGCCCCATGAAGAGCGGCGGAGGAGGTGGAGGAGGGGGCGGCAACTGGGGGGGCCGCAGTAACAGTGGACCGTACAGAGGAGGCTATGGTGGGGGAGGCTACGGGGGCGGCTCTTTCTGAGCTAGAACGCCCATACCCATTGATGGGGAGGGCGTGCAGAGCCCTCCCTTCGATACGGGGCAGCTTCCAAATGGTTTCTCCCCTCATTCGCCGAAGGGCAGCTCCTTTTAAATGCCTCCCTGCTGTGGGAGCGGCTCCTAAATGCCCCCTGAGGGTCGCCTCTGCTGCCTGTGCCACTTCTTTCTCTCTGAAGATGGACTGGGCCCCACATACACATATTTTGTGTTACAGTCATTGATGGACTCTATTTTTTTATTATTACTTGGACCTTGGTCGTTTTTATACTAGCAACGAAAAATGTCTTGTTTTAATTTGTTTTTTGGGGGGTGCGGGGTGGGAAGTGTCTTGCTGATCTGGAGTAAATACTGGGGAGGGTTGGGGGGAAGTTCCTTTGTTGTAAGGACTCGATGCCTGGATACTACGTTTTTTTCTACAAAAGCTACTCGGATCCCATGACTGACTTTTAACATTTCTGTAAAGGAAGAAAAAATGGTTTTTACGTTTTTTATTTTTTAAATAAATCATTGTGTTCATTGACCTTTACATGTCTAATTTTTTTTCCTAGGATCAATTCCGTACGGTTTTAAGGCTTTTCTAGGTTTGAAGCAAGTGTTCCTCTGCTTTTAAATCTCTGTGTACTTAGAGTAGTAAATATTTTGTTGCCAGTAAAGGTCCTAACTGACTTTTTTTGCTAGTGGCTTTCAAACACTCAACAGAGAAATTTTTGAAGTACTAATCCGTGGATGTGGTCTGTTTTTTAAATACTCGTTCTCACTTTGGCAGTTTGTGTGCATCCACCATCTTGTACTAGGCAGTTTGACGTGCTGACATGGTTGGTTGGTCAATTTTTTCTATAGGACTTTTCCATCAACGTATGTACTGTGTAGTTTTGAAGAAATAGTTTGTGTTAAGCATGTGTTTCATTCATATAAAATGTTCAGAATTTCTTATTGCTTAGTTTTCAAGTCCTTGGTTTGTCTGTGTGTGATTCCTTCCAGGAAAGGGTCGACATTTATCCCTTCTATTAAAGGCATCCTTGTTTTCCTAGCCCCGGGTTAACAGATTTCACTGGGAACTATTGTCCTTCCTGCAAGTTCCTGAGAACCCTCGCAGCTCCATCTGCTGTCAGCATGGCAGCCCCGTGCTTTAAGGGCTTCCTTAAAGCAGGAGTAAAACTGCCTTGCTGATGATTGTACCAGACTTTGGAAAGTTATTTTATGCCACTAGATGACTGGTGTAGAGTGCAGTGACATCTGCATGTCAATAAAGATGGGGTCCCTGACTGCTGGTTGGCTGGGAGGGGGAAAGGAATGGATTTGCAATACCTGCCTCAGCACGTAATTGAACAAATAATAATTGCAGTTGCCCGTATTTCAGTGGTGATCTAAACTGGGCAAAGAGCTCTGAGAAGTGAGCCAGCAAGTGTACCAGTAACATAGGTGCCAGTTGTAAAGCAAAGATATCTGTGTAGTCTGCTTGATTAAAAAATGTATATTTGTAGCCCTTTCACGCAATACAATTAAAGTTTGTTGTTTATTAAAAAGCATAATGTTTTAGGGGGAAACTGCCTTCCTGCATAGAAATATAGAATAGCAACGTTTATGGGTTTATGGATATCAAATAAAAGATTTGAATTCCTTATATGCTTGAGTGAGAGTATATATGATGTGGGGCATGCATTTAAAAAGTACAAAGTTATTTTCACTTCAGGTTTCTAAGCTCTTAGAATGCTGATGTTTCATGGGACTGCATCATAAAAGCTGCTTTTTGCTTTCCTCCAGATATGCAAGATACTAGGCAAATAATTCCCACTGATTCCAGTGCAAAGTTAAATGTGTAGGGCTTGGTGCTTCTGGGCTGAAGAATTTCGAATGAAATTTCAAGGTATTGTTACTATTTGTTGTCAATATAACTTGATGATGATTTAAATTGAAATGAGCTTTGTTGTTATTAGAAGTGAAACTGCATCACCTTAATTGCCTTTGTGAGCTTAAACAGGACAACCTCTTGGTATCATCAGGATTTAAACTGAGAGCTGAGTTTCCTCCTGATTGGGGTTGTTTATGGCTCTTATGGAGACTGGCTCTCTTTGGCTTAGCTGAGCTTTTATGAATAGTTCCAAATAACTTGCTGTTTGCAATTATACTGTAATTTTTCTATCTCAGAAGCCTGTTAGTCACTGTTGTGCACCAGCATCTCTTATGCATTGTTGTAAGTCAAGTTTCAGAGTCTGAGTTTGTAAAACACTGCAAGTGCCAGCTCTTGCCCATGCACAGCTTCAGGTGGTTTTATCATTGAAGGCTTTTTCTGTACCTTTGCACTTTACAACCATGTTGGACAGTCATCCTTGAACTTCATGTGAAGCACAGTTTTCTTGTTTTTAGCTGAAATGAGCAGCAGAGTTCTAGGTTGTGTGTTAGTTTGGGGGTATGATTTAGTCTTTGCAGTGTTGTTGCCTTAACCTTATGAAGGAACAACCTGGCTTGCAGGAAATGGTTAAATTCACTCTTGTGATGTGTCTTGTCATTTGATTTAGGAAGCTAAAGGTTTATGCACCAGCTGTAGCTTTATGGTATTTTCATGTTATGTGCTGTGACAGAATATGTTGGTACTAGAAACAAGTAGGTTTTAAAAAAAGTGACTTTGTGAAATCTGACAATTTGGGAAGTGCTGTACTGAAATGTGCTGTTACCTGTGTGCAATAGTCCTTGTAGGACTAAAGTCTGCTAGGACAAAGAGCTGATCCCAAAAATCACATGTGGATTAGGGGGTGGGCTGCCTAGTGTCACCCTCAGGAGATTGTCACCTGTTTAACCATGTGGTTTGAGTAGGTGGCACCTGCTCTGTGACCCCTGGTGTCTGGGGAGTGAGAACTTGTGACCCTGCAGGTGCCATTGGAGAGGATCCTGTGAAGGATCAGGGAAGGGGCCCAGGGTGTACCATGGAATACAGAACAGTGCAGATCTGTATTGAGTGGCATTGAAGACACTGTGACTTCAGAACTCTTGGAATATAAAACTGTTTCTAGTACAGTTCCTAGTTATAAGAGATTTCTTGATAAAGCTTTGCTCATGTGTTTAAAGGTATTTAATGATTTTCTGAGCCCTTGGTGGATTTGTCTGCATAGAGGTGCATAGGAAGAGCTGAGCTGAAATAAGGTGTGTGGCTGGCATGTAAATAAGTTTGTGACTTCACAGTTGCTTCAGGAAGGTCACAAAGATAGAAATAAAGTAACTTTACTGTCCCTTAGTTTGTAGTTGAGTTATGAAGTTCATATGTCTGAAATTATCTCAATAAGTTAATGGCCTTCTGTTCAGGACCAAATGCTTGATTGTGTTGATGTCACCTGTGAGAAATAGAAAATAAGAGCAATTAGTTTGCTTTCAGCATTTAATAAAGTAAAAATGTGGTAGTTTTCTTAAAACACAGATGTTCTTTTATTTTTGTAATCTGCATGACCAAAATGGAATTCCCAAAACCAAACTTTTCAGGCTACAGTGTCACTGAACTCAGTGTGTTGTGATGTACATATAGTTTTTTAATAGTAATGGGTGTTCATGTCTGCTCTAAAATATAATTTGTTCTTGACTTGTAAATTTTATTTGGCTAATAAAACTAGCCTAACTTAAACTTTCATAATACTGACTACTACTGCATTAAAAAGAAACATGTTAAACACTTGTACGTGGAGTGCAGTGATACTTGCACAAGTCTGTGGAAGTACCTCCCACGTGTTTGTTGTAATATCAGGTGCTGGAAAGGTGGTTTAGAGCAGTGCTAACAGCCCAGACAGCTTCCATGGCAGTAAATCTCTGTGGGTCACTGATGGGGTGACACACTTGCAAAATAAAAGCTGTATCTTGCAGGCTTCTGGAGTGTAACAATCCTTACCCTCCAGAACTGGGCAAGGCTTTGTGTTGAATGCTGCAATAGCTGCAGTCCAGGCTCCAGTGCTGGCTCTGGCAGTCCCGTGCTGGTCCCAGGAGCTCAGCCCCACGGGGAGGTGGGCACTGACAGGAGGTGTGCCTGAACTCTGCCAGATATTTGCACATATGGACTTAACGACCTGTGAAGCAGGAATACTTAAAATCGCTAAAAATGTAAAGTTCTCAAATGCTTTATGGTGTCCTCCTCCCCCCCAGCCTCAGCTGAGATCCCTGTAAGACAAATTCTGCTTTCATTTGGCAGTGGAAGGTCTAATTGGATGGTGTAGGTCAGAAAAGTGGTTTATTACCCTGCTCTGCCAGCTGATGCTGCCATCCCAACATGGCATTGCCACTGCTGCCAGAAAGGGTCTGAGTGCTGCTGAGGACCTCAGCCTCCCATCTGAGTGGGAAAAGAGAGCAGCTTCCTTTCTCTACATACCTCAGAATGTATATTCTGAAATGAAAAAGTTCGGATTAAATAATCATATTGTTAATTAATCCCTAAAAAATGGCCTGAAGGTTACCCCTCTGATGTGCACACAGTGAACAAAACACGGTGTGTTTTGTGAGAATGGGGTTTTGCTCCTACAGTCTGTCAGAGGGTTGGGTTTCTGATAGAAGGCAGCTTATCCAAACCTTTAGATTAGGATTGTTTGACCTGTTGTAGCTACTATGGATTAGTGTTTATCATGTTATCAACAGTTTATACCACGTTTATGTGGTTTACCTTGTTACAGACCTTTACTTTCTAAGCTATTTGGAAAAAGGCATTTTCAGTGGTTTTTCAAACTCTATATGGGTAATACCTTGGCTTTGAAAGTGTAACACCCAATTTTCAGTCTTTCACACTAGCCAGAGGCATACTTTACGAAACAATGGGTTATTTAAGATGTTTTGCATAGCTGATTCTGTGATCTGGTGTATGTGTCCCTTAAAGATGAGTTTTCTGGTTGTTATTTTTGTATTTCTTAACGAATAAAACAGTTGTATCCCTGCTTCACTTGAAAATGTATTTCACAATACAAGCACACCACAAGGAGTGCTGAGCTAGCCTGAACAAGCACTATTTGCTTTTGTTGATGGGCATTTTTTTGGTCTCCTGTTGAAGCATTACTGCTCTGTTATTTCTGGAATGTTCATTTATACACACACACAGATGTTACCTCTCCTTCCACTTACCTTTAATGAGTATTTATTTGTGCTGTAATGTAAGCAGTGCTATTGATGAGTGTCAGATGTGTATTTCTCATTACAAGATGAAAGTCTTCCTGCTCTGTATGTTTTCCTGGGAATTTTGTATATTTACCTGTATATGAGGACTTTTAAGGGGCTGATGGAGTTGGATGCTTTTCTTGTTGCTGTTCACTTTGACAAATCTTAGTCTTTTTACCTTCTCTGCTCCCAGAACTCTCACCAATTTCTATTATATATAAATGGGTGGAAATAGTCACTTTTGAATTGATACCTCTTGTTCATATGGCTCTCAGAGTGTTTTAATCCTATAAAATCTATATTCCCCTTAAAAACATCTCTCTGGGGAAATGGGTAGTGGGAACCCTGAAAGAACAACAGCTGTAAAGCTGTAGTTCACTGCAGAAAAGAGACATTCTTTAGATTTTTCTATTTCCTGTATTACCTGCTGAGTAGACTGAACAGTTAAAAAGATGGTACAGTTCAGGTCTAGGCTGTAGCAAAAGAAAAAAACCAGCCAGCTTAAAAACCAAAATTCAAGTACTCTTCTCTGTGGTTCAGCCTTTGCCAGTAGGAGTCCTAACCTAAAGCTGCAACAGCTTTTTTTAAAGTACATTCTGAGTGTGGTTAATCTTGGTGTAACTTCTTTTTGCTAAAAGTCTTTGAGGCAAAGCTGCAATGTTTCCTGTTGTTACAGTAGTAACAGCAGTGCTATTCTCAGATTGTCAACCATCCAAAGAACCAAAGCTCCTTAACTTGGAAAACTAGATGTCAAGCCCAGGCAGACTAATAATGCCATCTGTCTGAGGTATCTGGATATTAACCCTCTTAGCATGATGCTTAGGGTTTCATTCCCAAATGCTTTCGCAGATGGAAAGTACACAGATTTGAAAGAATAGCTCTTCTTTTTTTAAAAAAATTAAATTGGGCTATGTTGAGCTGTGTACAATTTTGGTGCATATTATATTCATCAAACTACTATAAATACATTTCATGAGTAATGCAGTGAGGAATCTATGCCAATTTAGAAGGGAATTACATTTCTGGCTGGAAATATGTCAAGATGCACATTTGCTCACCACCATCAAAGTACCAATCGCTGATTAACATTGCAGAAAAATTCCTTAGAAGCAAAATGAGCTGACGAATGTGAAAGTACATAATTTGTTCAAATGCTACTTTGTACCATGGAATTGCCAACTGGTTTGTCTCAGAGAAGCCCTGTTCTCCTGGGAATGCTCTTTGAATTCAAAGACATGCAAAACCACACATCTGAAAACACACTGTCAGTCTGTAATCTAGTTAATATAAAAGATGAGTACCATGTCAGTCTCTTCTGTCATTTCTGTAATTTTTGTTGCTTTCTGTAGCTTTACAATGGACTTTCCCTCTTTTGTAAGAAAATTTGCTTTCCACAGAAGCCTGGGGGGGAGGGAAGTGTGACTGTAGTCACTGCAGGCACTGCCTGAGGAGGAGAAAGTTCAGGAATGCTGAACCTGTTTGCAGCACAGGTGTGGATTAAAGCAATGCTAGGTAAAATGCACAAGTACTTTGGGTCTGGAAGTTCATGTGCTTTTTACTTTTTCTCTGTGGATCAGTAATATTGTTTTCTGTACTGCACACTAGCCCAGCTGCAGTGGGAAGCCTCCCTCTCCCAACCTCACACCCTGCTGAACAAATTGCAGCATGGGCAGGGCATGGCTCTGGGGGAGGCTGTGCTTACCTTGTTATTGTATACAAGCACAGCACTATCAGCTGTGTTTTGAAATCCTTTACTCCAATTTCATCCTCCAGATCCCCTCCCTCCTCAGAAGGGGTGTCCTCTGGTTTCAGGTTCACTGGCGCTCCCTGGGCCGGGTCAGAGCATTGTGAAATATTCCTGATGCTAAATCCCCAATTCTCTCCTTGTGCTTATTTAGTACCTCTTCAGGTTTTAGTACTCTTTTAAGTTTACTGGGTAACACATTTGGCCCAAGTCCTTCACTGTGAGATTTCATTTGGAGTTTGTTTTCTTTCCACCACTGTAATAATGATGCTCTGTTTATTGGAAGGGGCTCCTTTGAGTCCTGATTGCAAGGTCAGAACTTCTCCCCCAAGATCACTGCTGGATGTTTGGAGTTGTCATTGCTCATGCCTCTTGCACAGGGTGGTTAGCAGCTGCATTCTGCAAGGGTAGTGCCAGCTTTCTACTGTTACTTTCATGGAGGTGTGTCCTCCTGAAAAAGAGAAATCCCCAGCAGCCCAAGGAGCTGCAGCCCTTGCAGTCAGTGTGCCTTTTCCCTCAGGCCCATCCCTCCATTCCTTTCAGCAGTCTTAAATGCAGGCAAATTATTTTTTCTCAAATGACATCATTTAGATGTTATGGGAATTTTCTTTTACTCACCCAGCACCAGTTAAAACCTCAACTTCCTCTGTGTGGTATCAATTTTACTTTTAAATCTTCGAGGCATGAGCTTGGCAGTGAATCAGCCCCAGTGTGTTTTGGAAAGGTTACAGTGGCTTTGGGTGTAGGTGGTGGCAATGGGGAGCTCTTGTTTTGGATATACTGGGGAGTCAGATGGGAGGGAGTTGGGAAACATCACCTTCAGAAGGAAGAGCTGGGCTTGTTTTATTGCTGGAGCTGCTCTGTGCCAAAAGTGTTGCAACGAGCTGATGCCACACACTCTCTAATGCCTTTCTAAAGTGTGGTTTTCTTCTTTCACAGGGTGCACTTCTGTGTGAATGAGAGGATGGGAAAGCTGAGCCCTGAAAAGCACACCACAAAAGTCGAGTAAGTGAACAGAAACCTGAGCTGAGCCCCTGACATACAGTTCCCACTCTGAATAAACTATGGAATATTGAACAGAAAAAGAGGTTTGTCCAGAAAATACCAGGCAAGATAATGAAGGTCAGTTACCTGTGAGGAAGATATGCTGCCTGAGAGGGTTTTCTGTTCTGGTAAAATAATGTGCCTGCAGAAACAATCCTGTCTGAACTTTTGTGTATGGCATCTGTGGGTTTCACTCATTTGTGTTGATGTTGCAGCACATTATGTTACAATATGAGGGTGGTTGGCTGTGTTTCTTGGCTTTTGCAAAGAGCAAGAAATGAAATGTTTTAAAAAATTCCAGGAAGAGAGCAAGACAAATGAGTGTGCAGGGAATAACAGTAGCAAGAGACTTGGGTTATGGTGTTGAGATCCTGAATGGGAATAGCTTTGTTTATGCTGTTCCCTCTAAGTTATAGTATACAAATATTAATTCAGCCATACATCTTTATGAAGCACATGGATAATTTCCCCTTATTACAGAAGGTAATAAGGAAGCATTTAGGGTTATATTTTAAAGATGAAGAATCACATCAAAATTATATCTTAGAAAAAATTTGGTAAAAAATCCCACTTTTTTGGTCCATAGCCTAAACTTTTTTCCCAAGTTCAGTCTTTTTCTGAGCCTGTAGCAAGAACTGTGCACTCAGTAGGTGCAGACTCTAAGGAGGCAGAGAGACTTGGTAGATTTAGGCAACTGAATACTGGCCTTTGCCTTTGTTCCAGTGCCCACAAGAGTAGTCTGTACAGCCTTCTTCCTGATTTTAATTTTGAGCACTGAATTCTAAACAATAAAATCAATCTGAAAATCTTCCTGCAAATTTCTGATAAATATGCAATGTGACTGAAGGGCAGGAAGTGTGTGCCTCTGACACAGGTGATTGCGGGTGACATCCGTGACTGATGCTCCAGGAAAGAGTCAGGAGGGCAGCAGGAAGAGCATTTTCAGCTGCTGGGTAAATGCTGGGTAGGTGAGCAGTGGAATGGCTCATGCCCCAGAAATCACAGATGAGGGTGAAGATGGTCAGGGATCGTTGCCCTAAAGATGGTAATGTTATTGTAAAATTGTTGCAATAAACCCACCATTTGTAGGAATTGTGATTTGTACAAAAGAGTAAAGGAAAGCAATGTTCTGAAGGCAGATTATGCTGGCCTGCAGGAGCTCGGGAGTGGGATGTGTGCCAGCAGAGGGCAACAGCCCGGAGCGCCGCTGGGCAGGCTGGTGCTGCTGCAGCACCCGCCGGAATGGGAATGCTGGCACCCACCGGAATGCACATCCCAGGGGAATGCTGGCACCCACAGGAATGCACATCCCGGGGGAATGCACATCCCGGGGGAATGCTGGCACCCACAGGAATGCACATCCCGGGGGAATGCACATCCCGGGGGAATGCTGGCACCCACCGGAATGCTCATCCCGGGGGAATGCTGGCACCCACCGGAATGCTCATCCCGGGAGAATGCTGGCACTCACAGGAATGCACATCCTGGGGGAATGCACATCCCGGGGGAATGCTGGCACCCACCGGAATGCTGGCACCGACAGGAATGCACATCTCGGGGCAATGCTCATCCCGGGGGAATGATGGCACCCACTGGAATGCACATCCCGGGGGAATGCTGGCACCCACAGGAATGCTCATCCCGGGGCAATGCTCATCCCGGGGCAATGCTGGCCTGGCTGCTCCTGCCCCTGCTCTGCAATCACAGGCTTCAGAACACAGCCCACCCGTGGGAGTCTCTCACTGCCAGAACATCCCTGGTTCCAGCCCTGGGAAGGTCCTCACCTAGGAGGTCTCCCATCCTTGTGAGCCTTGTGAGAACCTGGATTCCTGTGAGCTGCTGCAGTAGGTAAATTGTAGCTGCTGATTTGGTTTTGTTGCTGAATTCCAGCAGCAGCTGGACAGCTGATACCCTCAGGACTCTTCTGCTGAGGCATCTCCAGGTCCCCTGGGAGCCAGTACCTGACCAGCACCTCCAAGTGACTGCACTTAGCCTGGGAGCTAGCAAGGCAGCTGTTCCAGCAGATACCCTATACATTGCATTTCTTATATTAATATCCTTAGTGAACCTTTTTCAAGAAAACATATGGTCTAAATACAGATCTATCTAAATGAGTACCTACTTAATTAGGATGACAAAAGAAGTTTATTTAGAAGGGACTTCTGGAGATGATCTGGTTCAAAGAACCCTCAAAGCAGGACCAGCTTCAGGGTGAGATCAGTTTGGTCACTCAAAGATAAATATATATACTTAATATATGCATTAAAAATAAATATGTTTATATAGATCAACATATATTTTTATCTAAATATCTGTATCTCTAAAAAAAACAGAATGAAAAATAATTTAGGCTGTGAAGATGCAGCTTTAGAATCTTCTGTAAATGCAGTGTTTTATTTACACCTTTACCAGCTCTTCAATGATGAAACCTTTTTTGAAGGAAGATTTTTGAAGAAGATTTCTGAAGGAAGTTGATTAATAATTTCAAGGACACAGCTCTTGCAGACGTAGGAAGGATTTTTCCCAATTTGATGCCATTTGCTTTCTGCTGGGTTTTTGGGAGGGGCAGTGACCTTTCAGGCTTCTGCAGAGGCTGTGGAGATTGACAAGGTGCTGTCTGATTGTATTGGGGCTCTTCACAGAATTAAGTTCTTGTAAGCACTAGGTGTCCTTTCCTTATAGCCTCAGCATTAAACCAGCTGCTGACTTTTGGGCCAGGAGAGTTTTGGATCAGATTGGTGGGGATTGTTTTTATTCCCTCCCTTTGTGCCACTTTTATTGAAGAAGTTCCTTGCTGCTGTGGAGACACTGGCAATGCTTTTCTCTCTTGTCTCCCTGTGGCTCCTTGGAACTGGGGGCTTTGGTCTTTCACCGTAGATCTGAAGATTGTCACAGGAATCTGGGAAGGTTTTGATGGGCTGAGGGATGGTGGGACTGGCTGGGACAGGTGTTAGGGGACCTTTCTACTCTGAGAATTGGTTATATGGTTGTCAGTGATTGAAGGTAGATTAGATATAGGAGTAATTTTCGACTACTTGAGACTAGAAATTTTTGAAAGAGGCTGGAAAAATTCCACCCATCAGGTGTCACTCATTCCTTTTAGCTGAATGCTTTTTCAAGATACCAGTCTTTGCTTAAAAACAAACAAGAAGTTTTTGCCTTGGGGTTGTTACCAACATGATTATTTTGCAAGGCTGCTGTAAAAATAATCTCTGATTATTGGAACATGCTTTTGTTCCACTCCAGCAAGGACTATTCACTGTTTAGCTTCTCTGTCACTGTACCTTTCAGGATTTGTAGAATCCAGTGGTACACAAGCCTGTGGGGCAAAGCATGTAAGAAGGTATTGCTGGTTTGGTTTAATTTAGGTGCTTTGCTCCCAGGTTGATTGGAGTGAGATGTAAATTTTTAAGGTGAAAGCCTAATATTTTGTTATTGAGAAACTTTGTGTTAATAAAAATACACAGGCACTTTGCAGCAGTTTCAGGACTTGCTCTTGTATCTGGACTTTTTATGATTACTGAGGGATTTACTCAGAGGAAACAAGTTCTAGCCCTCATTTCCGAAGTAAATTCTACTATTTTTATATACTGGCTTTTTCTCTGGTTTGAGCTTGTGTCTTGCAGTTTTGCATGTTGTGCATCAACAGTGTAAGACTGGACATGGGGAAAGTACTCGAGGATCTGGATGTTTTAAACTGATAGTTTAACAGGATTCTCTAGGGAAAATGAAGGAATTTTGCCTGAACTGTGTGAAGTTTGACTTCATGGCTTTATCTGTATTTCTTCTGTTTAGGGGTAGGCTGCCAAATGGTGTTTAAATAGCAGGACTCTCAATCCCCATGTGTCTTTGATAAAGGCCTTTAAGTTTCAGGTGTGTTAAGTTTTCTTACCTCAACAATTAGGGTGATGAATCATTAAGATTCTCAACAAGCTTTTGAAACCCTCCTCTGGAAGGCACAATAGCATCTGTTCATCATTGCTGATAGGTTTTAAAAAGATGTATGAGACTTGGGCTGAGGACATGGCTTCAGGAGAAACATACAAGAGCGAGGTAATTTTATTTATAAAAGAGATGAAATGGCATCTTCAAAGAGAAATCTCTTGATACTTCCAGTTATCTCTTCCTCTTGCACAAGAACATTTTGTGAGTGGATGAGTAATGAAGAAGGCAAATGTTTCTTGTCTTTAATGCAATTAACCTCAAAGGCCTCACTGGTGCAGAATACAACTGAAAAATTCTTTTAGAAAAAGATTTATGCAGAACTCTGTGCATTTGTATCAATTGGAATAAAAATGACAAATGTAATTTAGTTCAGTGCTTTAGGCTAAATAGCACCTGCAGTTGAGAAGGACCCATGTTGCCTATGCAGGGTCTATCTATAACAAATCCTTTTGGCCTGATAGATTGCATAAAGGACAGGAAGGCTTTGATAAATTGGGGAACTGAAGGCAAGATCCTGCTTTCTGCTGTGGGAGTGGGGAGACTTCGGGGGGCTGGGACTCCCTCCTTCCTCACTCCCCCTGCTCCTCTCCTGCGCTGCCCTGTGCGCGGGCTTGACCTCGGCACTGGGGATGCTCAGCCTCTGAATCTCCAGTTCAGTCCGTGGATCGCAGGGACTGGAGCGCTTTGGGCCACCCGGAGGACAAGTCCCGGCAGGGGACGGATGCGGGGCCCGGGGGCTGCCCCGCGGGGCCGGCGCTGCCGGTGCCGCTGCCGGCGGGTCCCGCTCGGGCCGGCCCGGCCCGGGGCTGCCCCTGACCGACTCCGCTGCGGCAGCGGGGCCGTGCCGAGCCCGGGGTGCGGAGGGCGGTGCGGGGCGGTGCTGCCGTTGCCCGGAGACGCTCGCAAGCCCCGCCGCGGAGGGGAGGGGGCTGCGCGGCGCGGCGGAGCGGCGGCAGTCGGTGCGGAGCGGCGGGGCGCGCCCGGCACGCAGCGCTCAGCGCTCCGCTCCCGCAGGAAGCGGCTCCGCGGCGGGGGCGGCCGCTCGCAGCCATGCCGGGCCCGGGGCGCTGAGCCGGCCCCGCCGCCGCCCCGCACAATGGAGGAGGAGAGGTGGGTACCGCCGGCAGGCAGCCTTTGTGTCCGCCCGGAGCGCTGCGGGATGGGGATGCCCTGCCCGGGGCTGTGCGCAGGAATGCGGGGCGCGGCTGCGGGGACCCCGGCGGGGATGAACGCCTCCTGCCGCGGGAGCCCGCCAGCCCCGGGGATGTTGCAATGTCATGGTGACAGCGGCGGAGCCCCTTGCCGAGCAGCCGGGGGGCTTCCGTGCGATGTGCTTGGGATGGAATTAAGGACGTGAGGGACGCAGGTCGGGGGGTGTTCGCTAAAATGGAGGTGCGGGGCAGGGGGCTGGGATGCCGGGCAAGGAGGAAGGGTGCCGGACAGAGGGGTGGGATGCAGGACAGAGGGGTGGGATGCAGGACAGAGGGGTGGAATTCCGAACAGAGGGGCGGGATGCGGGACAGGGGGGTAGGATGCAGGACAGGGGGGTAGGGGGGTAGGTAGCTGCCCCGCCGGCACAACGTGCTGGGCTGGTGTGTGTGCCCTGCCTGCGCCTGGAACATCAGGCAGCCGACTTCGGCATTCCGCTCAGGACAGAGTCGCTGATATTCGCTGCTTTTCTGAGTCACGAGTGAAAATCCCCGACGCCCGTGGGTGCTTTGGGGTCGGTTTTCCTGCCGGGCGCTGTGCGGTGCTCGGGCAGTGCAGGGCATCCCGCGCCTCCCTCGCACGGTAGCCGGGCCGTGTAGACTTTATTTCCTGCCAGGCAGCTATTTTGCTCCAAAACCCGGGTGAAGAAGTGTTTACAGAGTCGACCTAATGTCCACTGAACCCATAAAAGATGTTATTCTGCGCAGGGACCTTGTGAATGCCAGAGATGTTCAGTGTTTTGGCTCTGCCCTCGTTGCTCCCCTCTGTCAGGTGCCTTTTGCACACCAGAAGCTACTTGTGCTTCTTCAAATGAAACGTTGAACTGCTCTGGGTTTTTTACAATATTTTTTTAAGAACAGGATATGCTGAGTGCTTCCTTTTGTGCTGGCGACCTTGCAGGGAGTGGGGGAACAGAGAGGGGGCTTGACCTGCTGGTAGGACTAAATGTCAGGGCTTGACAGGAGTTTTGTTTAAATATGATACATTAGAAAATTAAGCTGGAGTCAACCCCCAAATTCAGGAAATTTTCCTTCTGTTGAGGGAAAACATTCACAGCAGCCTGTAGGAGTTGTTTTCCAAGCTCCAAAGGGCAGCTTTCTACCCTTCTGTGACTCAAGGGTTGCAATTGTTTGTGTATTTAATGTGCAAAACCTTTCATCCTGCCACGTTTCTCATTGCAGGGCTTCTGCTTCCTCTAATGGTGTGAACAGTCACCTCTGAATATTAATCCAAACATTAATTAATTTCAAGTGCCTTGAAATCTTAGTTTGTCACGCTGGATGCCAGCTCATGGAATGAGATTTCCTTTTCTTGTTTGTTTTTATTTTTTTTTCTCTTTATTTTTATAAATGAGCCTGTGTTTGAGGAAATGGAACAGAGCTGTTTTGATACCCCAGGCTGGGCTCATCCTTGGCACAGTTGTTTGTTACTTTTTTTTTGATGGCTACCAGCAATGGTCTCATTTTGACTGGAGGCCTTTTTCTGGGGATACAGTGGTGAAAAAGCCCCTGGGAAAATACCTGGACTGTTTTACCTTATCCTGTTTTTTCCAGACCATCTGTTTTTAGGGCATGAATGACTATCCCCATCATCATGTTCTCTGCCTCTGGAAGTGAGGAATGATTACCCAAATTGCTGCTTTCATTTCTAGTTTTTGGGAAGAGGAAGGCAATCCTGAACTGGTTGTGGGCAGTAACGATGTGGGGTTTGACTCTTGGCAAGAAAAGCTGGAAATATTCACCTGCTTTCTGGTTAAAAGGGCACAGTGTGTGAGGCTGTGCTGGGGCTGCTTTGGCTGGTCAGAGCAAGTCCTGGGAGGAGGTGCTCAGAAATGAGCTTGGTGGGCTCAGTCTGTGCTTGGTGCTGTGCTTTTGCCCCCCATTTAAACTCAGATCTGTGTTGGGCAGATTGCTCCTCAAATTTTACACTTGGTGGCTTTCATTCTGGCGGAGTTCCCCCTGGTTTTTAATATTATTGCATTTTCCCTTTTTGTGGTCGGTGAGGATCTGTGTTGTTGGTGCTCACTTCACCTCTGACTCTGGTCTGAGCCTGCCCAGACTCAAATATCCTGTTAACTTGCACACCCAGGACACTCAGTGGTATCATGTGCCCATGTCATTGCACATGAGCAGAAGCACCTGAGGGCAAGGGAGATTTAACCTGAAACATTCACATGTGGCAATAAAATATTTCAGAATCCTGCTTTTCTTTTACTGTGCTCATAGTAAAATGATGGTACTTCTATTTTATGGAGAAATTGCATAAGGCTTGCAGTTAGGGATGATACTCTGGTTCTGAATTTGCAAGAGTTTGAATAGGAAAAACCCGCTGGAATGCTAATTTTTGTTAAAATATTAAAACACCTGTGGTTTTATATTTAAATGAAGGTAGTCTGTGGTATCTGAGAAATACAATACTTGTCTTTGAAAGCAAATGGTATTGTCATATTTGAGTTATTTTGTGTTGTTTCCATTAGTGTCAGCAAGGACTTTTCTTCTCACTAGTTCCCAAAGTCTTCTTTCCCCCTGAGGTCTTCTTTGATATGAATACCCTTTTAGGGATCTGCTGTATGCCAATTGTGTGTTTTCCTAAGCTAATGTCTCCATGTTGATCTAGGCACTGAAAAAAAATCAACAAAATAGGAAAATAATATTGCTATTAAAAGAAAAATAATCCTTTGCATTACGCTGCCTCCCATATGTTTTAATGAAAATGCATTTCTCTGAAATCCTCTCAAAACCCAGTTCAGTATGTGGATCCCTTCAGTCACAATTTTTTAATACCTTTGTATGTACCTAAATACAAATTCAGAAATTGAGATTTTTATAATTATGCCATTACATAGACATGTTTTCCTTACTGTGTCTGCCTGACTAGAGGAATAAAACTATTGGGCATAATGTATTTGTCCTGTGATTTGGGGTGCTGATTCTAAACAGAGAATCAGGCCAGTTAAAGTAAAATGATTTTTCATTGTGCTTAGAGTAAAACTAAGACTAATTTTGGTCTCTGTTGATTTTTGCACACGTATTAAGGTTTTGAAGACTACTATCTGCTATTGGGCATCTGTCAGGTTTTTAGACCAGAGTGATGCCAAACCTCTCAGAAATGTAGATTAACATTTCCTGGTGATGATTCTTACATATCCCCCAAAGAAGCTCCACAGGCTTTGGAAATTCATGGTTATCAGGCACTTTTAAGTGAATCCAGGGGTATGAAGCTGCTCCAGAGGTGCTGGATTGCCCGTGCAGGACTCTGAGCCTGGCTGGGTCTCTTTGGTTGTGGTGCTGAAGCTCTGCAGTGTTGGGGACCAAGCAGGAGAGCAGAGCTCAGCCTGTGGTGCTGAGGCAGGAGAGGAGAGCAGTTCCCAGGGACCCTCCAGGGATGCACAGTGGGATGAGGCTGGCCTGGCCATGTCTGGTGTGCCATCCCCAGTGGGAGAGGGGGGCTCTGTGGTGTTCATGTTGGGCTGGGAGCTGAGCCTGGGGGCTGTTCTCCCAGAAACGTGAGCAGAACCTTGCCCTTCTGTGCTCTGAAGGAGACTGCATTTGAGATCTGCCCTTCCTTCAGGGTGAGCTCCTGGCTCCCATAAAGCCAGTGTTAGAACTGGATTTGGCAGAGCTGGGATTTTTGTTCCTGGGGTTTACCAGCTCTCTGCACGGCAATAATCTTGCCAGGGGACAGTTTATCTCTAAAAGGAAGGCTTTTATTCTTTCACATAATCTACAAAGACATCTGTAATTATTGCTGGTAACTAAGGCAACCCAACTTTACAGTTGGTACATGTGGGCAGCAGAGCAGTGGGGTATGGGCTTTTCAAACACCTTCCTGTCAGCTGAGGGTGGCCACACTGGGGCAGGAGCTGGGCTGGGAACCCTGGCAACCTGAGCCCAGCTCTGCTAGGGGGTCCTGGAGAGGAGGAACACGGTGTCAACAGGCTGGTGATTAGCTTCACTGGCTTAATTGGGGACTCTCAAATAGGGGTTCATTTGTTCTACTTGGGGACATCATTGAAAGGCCACGCAGGAGGGGGCAGCGGGGCTGGCACTGTCTGAAACTAAGAGCCTCTCTGCTCATTTTAGGAGCATCCTGCTGTGCCTGTAAAGAGGATGTTCATCTGGCCCAGGGAAATTAAATCATTTGTCCATTCACTGAGTGCACGGCCTCGGATAGCCCAGGAATAGAACAAATTGCTCCTGGCAGCTGCTCACGAGTCCTGCTGCTGTAGTAGGACATCAGCTTGGCAAACGTGGGGACAATGTCCCCGTGGTCATGGGGAGTAGGGGCTCTAGCACCTCCAGTTGGTCTTGGCTGGTGTCTTTGATCAGAGAACCCTATTCCTCCTTTGCTTTAATCCATTAAAATAACAACAGTGTAATAAATGTAATAATTCTTAGCCTTGTGGGGGGACAAATCTCAGAAAAGGCTGTGAAATGTAATGGTTTGGTCTTCTCAGGGGCAGCTTTTGCTTTCTGTCAGGGTGCATTTGCTTGGAGCATCCAGGTTCTTGCATTTTTATGTTGGAAATGTGTCAGTGATCTCTGAGAGTATGTGCATGGAAGTGTAAAATATCTCTCCCAGATAAAATCATCCTCTGTCTCTTACTGGAACACAATTCTATGGTAGCTGAATCAGTCTTATAGATGAGTTAAAGGCTCTAAGCCATTAATTCTTCAAATTTGTTTTTTTGATATGAGTCACTTGGAAAAAACTTTAAATAGCATATCTTGATCTTTTTTGAAATAAGTTTTCAACCAGACAATCTGCAGTATTTTCTCTTTGGTAAATTCTGAAATCTGCCCCTTTTAATTAAGCTGAGGGTGTCTCTTAGGATGATTTTTGAAAACTTATCTTTCCTGCTTTTTAGGAAGAGCTGATTGATCTTCTTCCAAAATCCTGAAGCAAGTTTTTTTGCTTTTAAAATACACAGACAAATGTTGGTGCAGTTGAGGCTTTATAAAAGCTTGACATTTGACCTGACATTTACTTTGGTGTTCAGTGAAACTTGCTGTGTTCTTTGAACTGTATCTTTTGCCAGCAGAAAAGTTTGAACATCTTTGGTTTCTGGCACTGGAGAGCTAATAAACAAATCTCAGCAGTGTGCTTGCTCTTATTAAAGAGCCCCCATGGTTTCTGTGTGCATGGTTGGGTTTTGGGTCCCTGAGGTGTCTGTGAGGCTGCCCAGGGCAGTGTCCTGTGGTGATCCAGCTCTCCTGCCCTGGGAGCAATGGGAGTAGCTCTCCCTGATGCTCCTTTTGGTTTCACTTTCTTTTTAATTTTTTTTCCTTTTTTGTTTACTCTGCTTACTTCCTGTACGTGTTCCAGCTTTGGAGCCTGAAAGCTCCATGAAGTCACTTGCACTTCCAGAGCCTTTTTTTCCCTTCTTGCCTCAATGGTGCCACATGGGCAGGTTTAGCTGTTTAAAAATCAAAGGTTTATGCTGGGGTGATGAAAACTGTGGTCACCTGGCCTAAGGTTTCAATGAAGGCTTTTGACAGACCCAGCACTGAGGCTCAGCTGGATTTGGCTGTGTCCCTGGAGCAAGGGAGCTTCTTCACTGCAGTGTGCAGGGCTGGGGAAGAGCCAAGGGCCAGCACAGCTCCATGGCCATGAGCACCTCTGGCAGTTTGTGTGGCACAGAATGAGTTCAGTGTTCCTCAGGGATAGAAAAGCTGTTTGTGTCGTTGCCTGGTACCAGTCCCTTGAATACTGAACATTTAACACGAGGAATTCTTTCTGATTTTTCTTCTTTTAACCCAGCCACACTAAGCTAATTGGATGATGAGTGTAACGGACTCTGGGAAGTTGTCTCCCTCCCTGGGACATGTGCTGAGTGATGTTCTGCTCTGCCTTGTGGCTTCACTTATGGCTGAAAATATTTCACTCGCTCAGCAAAGTGAAAGCATTGGACTTGGCTGGTTTTTGGCATCAACCTTTGTGTCAGGCACAAAGCTGGAGGCTGCTCAGTATGCAGGCTGGATCTGAGCTGTGTGCAGCTTGGCTGCTGCTCAGCCTCTTGCTGCTGCAGGAAGGAGAGTGCAGCCCACCAAAGGCTGCTGGGGGCAGAGAGCTTTGTGTGCTGTCAGGGGACACGGTGGTGCTGACAGCCACTGCTCAGGAGCAGGCAGGGTGTAATGCTAGCCAGGGCTTCACACTCCAGGGGTTGTAAATGGTGAATGATGTGGTTTTCAAAGGGAAAGTCAGTGTGTGTAAGTGTGCTTGTGTATAGAGATGTATGTGCATACATGCACACCTTGACAGGAGCTGACAGGGTGTTGTGGGAAGGATCCTTCCACACTTCCCTGCTCTGTGCCCTTCTGCAAACATCACCTTCTAGTCATCAGAGGGCCAGGATGCTGGGTTGTCCAGACAGCTGGTTTACCCCAATTCAGCCTTTTTTATCATGTCAGCCCAACTAAGAAAGCTGGTAGGGAGGAGGGGACAAAGGTGGAGGAGACTGTCCCTTGGAAGGAAAAGCTCTGAGAAGGTCTCCAGTCAGGCACATGGGGCTGCCTCCTGAGAGCTGCCATTCTCTTAGAGTTGGCTTTAGACAAGGACAGCCCTCCTTGACGTGTCTTGTTTGCCTTTGCTGCCAGGTTTGAGGGGTGAGCCATGAACCTGCCTCAAAGTGCTGCTCCTTTCTCAGGTGGGAGCCTTTAGCTCTGAGTGGTTTCACAGGCTCTCAGATCAGGGAGGTGGAGATATTGACCTGCTGTCAGTTGTGTGTAAAGAGCCAGTGCTCCCAACAAAGTAATGAGGCCACGTGTGTGCCTTAGGCACCTGTTGGCCTGGTTAAACACAGCACAGAGCTGAGTGCCTCTGCTTTGACATTACCTATGGAGCTGGTGCTTCTGCTAGGAAGGTTTAATAATTCATTCCATATGTTTCAGTGGCAATAAATAGACTATTTCTGAAATGGAAAGCAGCTTCAGTAAAGCTTTGAAAGCTGTGCAGAGAGATTTAATAGCCCTTTTCTACTTGCCTCTAAAGAAGATACAAGTCATGTATTGTGTGCTTGCCTTTTTCAGATGGGACATTGAAGGCTAAACTTCTTTTTCTCGGTATGAATGTTAAAAAAATCCATGGTACTCTTGTAGTTCCCAGTGTTGAAGTCCATTTCTATACAGTGAGGCAATTATGTTCTGGCTTGAATTTCAACTTATACTGCTTTCCTGGCCTGAAGCCTGTAAGACTGGGCTTTGTCCTCAGGTGTTTGGCACTTCTTTCTTTTCTTCCCTGCTGGCTGAAATGTGGGCTGAGTTGGCTTTCAACATCCATGCAGAGGTAGCTGCATTTTTTGGTGTGCTTCATGTGGAGAACCTAAACTGATGACTGACTTGTGAGTAGCTCCATGCTTAATACCCTGTGCTGCAGTTTTAGGACGCTTGTTTTTTCAAGTGCCATTGAATCAAACTTTCTGCTCCTTTTTTTGTCCCTGTTTTTAGCATTAAGCAGAGTTCCCGTTCCTCTGAGGCAGCTGAAGATGAAAAGGACCAGAGGACAGTGACAGTCAATCCCTCTCACATGAGAAAGGCTTTCAAGGTCATGAATGAATTACGGAGGTACACTTACTTTTGACTTACTGGGCACCCTCTCTGGTTTAGCAGAATTGTGCTGATTGAGAGATGTAGAAAATAGCCTGTGCCATTTTTATTACAGCTAATGGTTGCATGTGGAGGATTAATCCCAAATAGGAAGCTAAAATATAGTCCTTTTGTGGTGGGCTGCTCTCCCCAGTCTCAGACCTCTGTCTTCCCAAAAACATTATCTGAGCCATGGCCTTCATTTATAGATGATAATTCATTTAGTCTTTTCCATTACTTACAGCAAATTCAGCTGTAAACTATGTCCTTAACTGAGATAAGGGTCTGAAACCCAATAAAAGAACATTACAGACATTAAGACACCTACACATAATTACAGACCAAAGATTATTAGTGTACTGTTCTTAGTCTCTTTAACTAGCAGCATCACTCAGTCTGGGCTCAGCACTCCAAAGTAAGGAGTGGAAAAAAGCAAGTACTCAGTAAGAATGTCAGCTCTCTTCTTGCAAATTGAAAAATCCTCATATTAGTTAAAAGAGAACACCTTGGTCTTTACACAGCTGTGTGGGTACAGGGAGAACAGAGGCTGGAAAAAAAATCTGTGAACACAGCCTTGAAAACTGCTGTCATCACATCAGCAAGGTGGTGGCAGTGGTTCAGCCTCAATTGTTTCTTGGTGCCTGTTATCCCACTAACAAGACAGAAGTTCAGTGAGCATTTCTCTGACTAATTCATCAGACTTTTCACCCTTCTAGTTTTAAAAAGAATTCTTATGTAAAGTGTGTGTGTCACACACATGAATGTGCGTGCTCCCTAACTGTTGAGGGGATGTGATGAAAGCAGGTAACACCCTCTGCTCTTCTGCACACTCCAAGTAATCAAAAGATGCTCTAATAGCTAACTCTCCATGGATTAAGTAGTTTCCTAATACACACTTCTCTAGTGTGGAGAAGGATTGGAAATGTTTCCTTCTACAGAGATCTGACAGCAATTCTCTGTTGCATAGGAACAAAATGGAAATATTGTAACTATTATATGAAGCAGGGTATGTTGTAATTTTTTTTTTTTTTTTTTTTTACTTTTAACTGGCATCCTTCTGGTCCTTTCTTTGTACTGAAAGCAAAGGATCTGAAGCTAAAGTTTGGTGCAGTTATATTCAGAAATCTATTGTGCTACTATTATTCCTTTGTTAATTGAAGCAGAGTGGGAATAACTGGAGACAGACAATGTTTCTTAGTGCCTGTGGTTAGGTATCTTGGGCAATACTGAACAGATAAAATAAAGAAGAATGAAAGCTGCCATTAAGCACCTGTATGATGTTTTCATCTTCTGGGTACTGTTGTTTTTTTTTTGGTTTTTTTTTTTGTTGGCTCCTGTTGCTGTTGTGGAATGTACAGTTTTCACATCTCTTGAATGTGCACTGAGCCTGGGATCTGTTAAGCTCTCAGCAATCAGTAGATTAATAGATGCCTTGAATAATAGTTTCTCCCTTTGCATGCATCCAGAAAACTTATTCAGAGGGTCTAGAAAAATCATGCTAAACTTTTAACCTATATACTATATAGAATCATGGATTGTTTAGGTGGAAAAGACCTCTGAGATCACTGAGTCCAACCCTTAACCCACCACTGCCAAGGCCACCACTAAACCACGTCCCTTAGGCTTTTAGTTGGCAAATGTAGATGAAATTAATTTTATGAGTGGTGCTTTAGATTACTACAGCCCAAAATGGAATTGAGCAGAGCACGTTTTACATAAGCTAGAAGAAATGAGGAAGCTTCCATTAAGCGGCTCTTAAAGGAGTCCTCATTGCCCTTCCCCTTCGAAACTGGAAAGAATGTAGGGTACAGACTGCCAGTTCCCACTTTCTTCTGTATTCCAACCATAACCCTCCATTTCACAGCTGTTTTTTCACATATTTCAATATGTGGGGAAGAAGAGACATAGCTGATCCATTAGAAACTCTGTGTATGTTTATTGGATAATGCAGTTTCCTAAAGACAAAGTTCAGTGTGGAGATAAGTATTTCCAAAGAGAAGGCAACATCTAGATTTACAGGACTGATCCTTTTTTGGGCTTGACATTTGAAAAGAACACCCTTAGTTTGCATTTGTATGCTTAAGCATCTTAAACCAACTTATTGGGAGGCTGAGCACTTCTTGCTGTCAGCATCTGCGAAGCTCTGTGCAAACATTAACTAATGAATCCTCAAAGGACAGACGTGGGGCGAGCAGAAAAGGTCACTCCTTAATGAAGTGACTTTTCCAAAGCTCTACAATGAGTCAGTGGGGGAGCTTACAAGGGTTTTGTTTTTGGTTTCTGTCTGGAACCCCGTTCTTTATCCCAGTGACTCTTAATCCCAGACTAATTCATGAGGTAAATGAAGTCCTCAGGCCCATGGATAAACTCCAGTGATTGATACCTCTGCTCTGGCAGATAGCTGAGGCAGCCTCTGCACCTACCAGTGCCAGGACATATTTTGGTGGCCACTTTCCTTTGTGACAAGCATGGAAGGAAGTACAGAAATCACTTCATTTTCCACTCCACCTTTTCCCCGTGGAAAGACAGAAGTGATGCTGGTGTTCCCTTGCATGGCTATTTCTTGTCTTACAGATCTGCTAGAGCCTGGCTCCAGGTAGTGCCCAAATCTTTAAGCTCTTTTGTGCCTCCTCCAAGCCCTGCTTGTTTGAGAGGTGAAGGAGCTGCTTGTCCTTTGTTCTTTGAGCAGCATGTATGCCTCATTTGGCTTCCAGGTTTTTTTTCCCCTGGGGAAAGCAGAAGCACAGGCAGGGCTGCAGCCTCAGGAGGACTCAGGCTTTGCTGTGTAGGCAAACAGTGATAGGAGTTGGTACTGAAGCATTAGAGACCCTTCCCCTGGGATTTGGCAGAAGCTCAGGTGCTGTGTCTGTAATGGTGGGTCTTTCATTCTCTTGGGGCTGTGGTGATGTAGCTTTCACCCTGACTCCTCAGGGAGCTCTGAGATGATCTTTGTGTTCTCTGGTGTTTCCCCAGCAAGCGGCTCCTGTGCGATGTGGTGATTGTGGCCGAGACCGTGGAGATGGAAGCTCACCGGGTGGTGCTGGCAGCCTGCAGCCCTTATTTCTGTGCCATGTTTACAGGTACTGCTTGTGACACCAGACAGTGTGGCTGTGTCTCTGTCAGGAGCTGCAGCACAGGCTGCAGAGGGTTTCCTTGAGGGAGAAGGGGCACAGATGAGTCTGCAGTCTGCTCTGCTTGGTGGGTGATGCTGGCCACCCTTGACTAATTCCTGTGGGGTGAGTAGATAGCATGTGGGGCACTGTGAGGTTACTGTGGAGTTTGGCTCACTGCTTTATGTGTTAGTTTTTTTTCCCCCTAACAAGACCTTGGATCATGAAAGCATTACCACTGAGCACGTGTTCAGTGCCCTAAATGTTCATGGTGCACATCAAAGAAGTTGCTGGCACAGGAGTTGTAGTTTCAAGGCTCAGTCCTGCCGATACTGATTTGGCAGTCACAGATGTTTAATCTCCCATGGCACTTTTTTCTGCTGCCTGAAATAACACTGTTGTTCTCTTGATCCCAGTGTGTTTTAGCAGCCCAGCTTTTTAACGGAGTGAGTTGCTGCAGCCAAGTGTGTTTTGGTAATGACAGAAAGGAAGAAGAGGACAAAATTCCTGCTCTGATCACCTGATCCTTGGAGCAGGTGCCCTTCAAAGGCTGTGCCCAGATGGGTCAGCAAAAAAATGCCAAAGAAAGCTAGGTCAGTCCTGGAGGAGGGGAGTGAACAGCTTATTTAAGTCATTCTAGTAAAATTGGTGTGGTCAGAAACTCCTGAGCTTCATTCCCTTCTTTGCCCTCATTTTCAGGATAGGAACTGACAAATACAAAGAAAATGATTGTACACCCCAGGGAATGGTTTTTACTGCCCCTGAGCTCCAACATAAATGAGGTTCAGGGGTTTTTTCCCTGTTTCATGTTCATTTGCTTGTGGTCTGGGCCTTGTTTCTTCCTTTTAAAGGCCTTGAGATTAGACCTAGTTTAATTCATTTTGCTGGAAGCAGAATGCAGCTTGTCGTTAGTGAAGCTTTTTTCCCTTCTGTGATGGAGGTGGGGAGAAAACCTTAGGTGTGAGATGTGACGCTCCCCATGGTGGCTTTATCAGTGTGGTGAGCTAAGGTGGGGAGCATTTGTGTTTTCTGGGGTGCTGAACCCTGCAGCTGGTACTGGAGCAAACTGAGAGGAGCAAACACTGCTCAGAAGCAGCTGTGTGTGAGGGCAACTTGTGGTACTTGTTCCTGATGAAGAGTTTAATAAAGAAAAACCCTTGGAAAAACCCTCTGATCCTTAGAGGTCATCTGAGTGGGAAGGTGGTGGTGCAGGGCTGCTCATGTTTCCATGCAGGAATTCTCTGGGCCGTGTAATCCCTCACTGTGTGAGTTAAACAGTAATCAGCTCACCCATCATGTGGCTGCCCTGGGCTGGGTGACAGCCTGGCAGCCGCCTGTCCCCTCCCCCTGACGAGTCCCCGGGGGCAGAGGGTCAGGCAAAGAGCAGCTCTCCCTTTGCCTTCAGTCTGGCCAGCCCCAGATTGCCAAGGATCCCTTGTGTGATCCCCTTCCAGCTGCACTGGGGGTCACTCCCTGCAAGGGGACGGTTTAAAATCACACCTTCAGCACCAGCTGGGGGGTGCAACTTGGGTTTTTTGCACTGCACAGCAGTGATAGAGCCAAGGGCTCAGGTTCAGCTGCACTGTGGGGGTGTTTGCAGGAGCTGCTTGTGCACACTGAATTCCCTCTGGAGGGGTCCCCCAGCAGTGAGTAGTGAGTGATCAGTGTGGAGCTGTGAGCAGTGGGAACCACCCTGGGACCCACAGCTCACCCCCCTCCACCACTGCTTGCTCTGCAGGCTCTGTCACTGTCAGCTGGCCCTGGCTTTGGAGTCATGAATGACCTTGTGATGACCCTGGGGTCTTTCCTAAGCCATGTGTGTCCTCTGGTTAGCCACTCCTCTTTGAAGTATTCCTGGATGGTCTGAAGTTGGGTAGGCACATTTTCCATTTGTATCTTCCAGTGCTGAAGGAGAGATGGGACCAGCACTCCCTGAGTGTCCCTTTCCATGCTGGCTTTCTAGAGCATTTTGGATGCTGGCACTATTCTGTGGGGATGATTTGGGACAGTAAGGTCTGTCCATTTAGAAGAAAACACATTCATTTCAGAAAGGGTAACAAATACTCCACTGACACTGCTAGGACTGCTCCTGTCAGATACCTTAGGAATTTTGGAAGTGCTGAAGGAGGAAGCAGAAACCTCCCTTGCAGGTCTTATGTGCTGCTTCAAAGCACTCACCCCACGTGTGAGAAGCTGTGGTTTTGTTATCCAGTGCACTCATATGCTCCCTCAGCACATCTGTGACTTAGGAAACAGCCAAAGCTGTGGCTTTGCCCTGGGAAATGCAATGTGTAGGAGCAGGGCAGGCTGCTGTGCTGGGTAAACACAGCACTGTGGGCTGCTGCAGTTTGGAGTGTGGTTCATTGTGTGACAAAACAGAGCTGTGCTCTCTTCTGGCCCTGATGAGCAGAGGGGAGTGGAAAGGGCACTGCTGGTGTTGAGTGTGGTGCAGGAAAGGGATGCCTCCATGAGGGGCTGGTGTCTGCTAAGTCTGTCCCCTACAGAGGTCTGCTCAGAGCCACCCTGCCTGTTTTGCCTGCCTTTGCTCCCTCTCACCTCATCCCTGGTGTCTGTCTGGCTGCAGCAGTGCAGGGATGGGGTCTGTGCAGCCTCCTGTGAGGCAGCCCTTCCACATGTGAGAGGTGCTAGTGAGTGGAATTATTCTGTAATTATGGTGTTGGGTAGGGCTGGAGTCTGACTTATGAAAGACACCCTAGGAGTTGTGTTTTGTGGGGTTTAAGGTGTGGGGTTTTTTCCTGGAGAGATGTGAGATGAGATGTCCTCAATCCAGAGGCTTGCCCTGGGTCTGTGCTTGGAGGAAGGGGCAGCCTGTCGCCTGCTCCTGGTCTGCACCAACCCCTGCCTTGGTTCCCTTGTGGTGCCTCCAGGCTCTTTCCCATCCCCAGCCCTGGAGGTTTGTCCCCCTGTGACAGTGGGAGGGTCTGGGTGGCTCTGAGCTGGGTCCTGTCCAAAGGTGGGCACAGCCCACGGGACCCTCCTGGCCCTGCTGGGCTGGTCCTGCAGCAGAGCCAGAGGAGGGTGTTGGTATGCAGGGCTGGCAGCTTGCTGGTGGGTGGGGAAGCCCACACAGCTTTTATTTTTGTTGCTTGTGTCACATGGATGCCACCAGGAGAGATGATGTTATCAGATTGGTCCCTGCAGCTATTTCTGCATCGATCTCTGGGTGTGTGTGGCTGAGCCCCTCCCCACTCTGAGGGCCCTGCAGGGCTGGGGGTCCCAACTCTCCCTCCCCATGCAGGGGGGGTCACTGGGTGCTCCTCACACGCACCTCCAGCACCACAGAGCTGATAGGGACTGCTCTGTCCTCAGAGGCACCCTTTCATCTCTGGAGATGTTTGGGGTTTTTAGGGGGAGAAAGTATGTGAAGATGACATTTTGTCAATTAAAAAGTCCTACCTGCTTTGAAGGCCTCCCAAATGTAGGCCATTTATCCCTTTGTACTGGTACATTTGTATTCATGAGCTTCTCTGAATAACATTTTATTATTCCATTTTAAAAATTGAATTTGGGGCAAATATTATTTCAGTTCTTGGTACATTGTTGACTGTTCTACCACTCATGGTCCCACCCCACTCCTATTATTCACCTCCTTATTCACATAGGGAAAGTCAGCAAAGTTCAATGAGCAGGATCCAGGTTTTGCTCAAGCTTGGGCCCTCTTTAGCATCTGACTGTGTGCTGTGCACTGACTGTGCCTGGCCACGTCCTGTGAATGCTGCACAGAGATGTAGGCTGTAATTACTTCTATAGGCTGCAGGAAATATTTTTCCACTTAATCCCACAGCAGTACTGAGTCACCGGATTTCTGAGAGTAGTGATTATTCATGCCCAGGTTTAAGAATTGACATTTCTTCGTGCTCTCCTTTGTTTAGCTTTGTTTTTCCACCTATCATTTTCTTTCCACTTGGGAGTTTGTTCTTTCTTTTCTGTGGAGATCCTGGTGATTAACTTCTGGGTGAGGTCAGCGTGTGTGGGGATGCTGGAAGGGCCTTGGGGAGTCCTTTCTCCTCCCCACTGGATGTTTTTGTTCCTCTGGCGTGCTCCTGTTGCACGGGGAGTGTGGAGGTGTGCATAAAGCTCTGGGTCATGAACAGGCTCTAACACAGCTGTGGGGCTTTGCTTTGTGTACTCAGAGAGGAAATTATTGCTCTAGTTCCATGTGCCTTGGAGTTCTGAGTTTGGGGAAGGGATACAGTTTGGATCCAAAGGTGTGAGCTTGGGAAGGTGAGAGATGAGAACTGCATCTTTCAGTGTGGATGCTTTGCACAAGGTGTAAGTGATGGATAGGTTACAGCAGGGTAATTTAGGAGAGAAGCTTGCTGCATGCTGGGTGTAACTGCTGGCCTGTGTGCTTGTTTTTCTGAGCAGGTTTTAGCTTCTTTCTAAAGAAGGAGAATAACACTGCTTTGCTTTTAATGAAGGTTATACAAAAAAAAATACCCTGATGTTGCTGTTGTAACATATTAATTCATATTAATTCACATTCATTCATATTCATTCTATCCATGTGTATATATATTTAAAAACATTAATAAATCTATATAAAACTATATTTCTCAAAGGCCTTTGTAAGACACATCCACAGTCTCTTGGAGTCTGTCCCTGTTCTGAGACATGATTGAAGGACATACTGGGGGTTTATTTTTAGCTCTTGTATTTGTTTGAATGCAGGTGAACCATGGCAGGTTCTTTTCTGTCAAGAAATTGAGTTTTTTGCATTTATTGATTTATGTTGTTTTACACCAGTGTCCTCAATCTTGAGTCACTTTTTAGGTGGCATTAGGAGGCTTCTGGGAATCTCCCTGGTGGTTCTTCGATGGTGAGGGATGTGCCAGTAGTCAGACAGCAGGAGAATGTGCTGGATGTGTGTGGGAAGCAAGGTCCTGCAGAGCAAACTGTAACTGTCCTTCTGAACTGAATTCCAGGAGACATGTCTGAAAGTAAGGCCAAGAAGATTGAGATCAAAGATGTGGATGGGCAGACCCTGAGGAAGCTGATTGATTACATCTACACGGCGGAGATCGAGGTCACGGAGGAGAACGTGCAGGTGGGTCTGCATCAGCAGCTCCTCTGCAGAGCCCAGTGCAACGCTTGGAACTCAAGGGCACAGGTTCTTTGGGGGTGAGGGATCTCCTCAGGCTGTGGAAAGTAAAAGGTTGAGCTTGAAAAGAGCTGCTTCCAGCCTGTGTTTAGTCTTGAGGCACTTTAGCGCTCTCCCCACGCTTAAGTCATGTTGCATTTGGCTTTTGTGTGGAGCTGTTGTAACAAGAGCAGGCGTCTGCCTTCCAAGAAGCTGTGCTGACTTGTGGGTCAGTCTGTCGAAGGTCAGAACAGACTCAGACAAGCAGTGAGTCAAATGTTTTAAGGCCATGGCAGAGGAATGTGGCTGTTAGTTTTGAAATTCTTCTAGGTAGTTTGAGTTGTTTCACAGAGCTTTGAGTGGAATACGTTGTTCAAACAAGGACATTCTTCCTTTATATTTGTGTGTGTGCTCTGTCTTGAATTTCTGAGAGGTAAATATTTGTTCAGAAGTGGAAAGAGTAATTGAAAGGCAACCTCCAAATAAAGCAGGGTGCTCAGGAAGAGTGTTTTGCAGTGTCACGTGGCTGTGGCTGCTGGTAAAGCTCTTTCTTTGATTCTGCTTGTATTTGTGGTAAGAAAAAGGCTCTGCACTTGGCCTCTGATGTCTGGGAGGGTTGCTGAGAGCTTGTGTGTGGACATGCTTTTCAGTTGGTCTGGTTTTGTTTGCAAGTGGCAGCTTGAGCCTGTTGTCTTCCTCACTTTGACTTGGACATTGCCAGGGGAGCAAATCGGTGTCAGTGATGCTGGGGAGAGTTTTGTTGACCTAATTAACATGGCAAAATTAGACTGGTTCTGCTTGAAACGGGGTTCTTCTGTGAGCTCTTCTGCTCCAACCCCTCAGGCAGAGTGCAGGCTCTTGCTGCCCTGCCCAGGAGCTTGGACAAACCCCTGAGCTGGTCCCACTTTGCAGCACAGCCCTGCACCATCCTTCATGACCTACATCTGTGGGGGATTTTTCTTGCCCCTTCTGCCCTCTGGTTTTACAAATGTGACTGTTTGGTGTGCTCCCAGCCTGGCAGTGTCACTCTGGAAGGAGTGTGGAGCCTGGCTGCCCTGCAGTGAGAGCCCCCAGTGATGAGATCTTCAAGGTGCAGAATTATGGCAAAGGAGCTGAGGCTCAAACCCAGCTGTGGGTGGCTTGGCCTGGCTGATGCTCTGTGGCCCACATCAGGGTCATCAGGAGCTGGCACAACATCACTCACTGGGGGACTGGGGTGGAGCTCCTTGCACCTCTGGGATCTCCCATTGCAGGAGGAGAAATGACATTTTCACACCCTCAGGCTGTAAATTTCCCTGTGTCTGTGAGGAATATGGAGGCTGTATCCATGTGCTTTGTGAAAGGTTTGCTTTCCTTCCACCCTGCTGGGCCTTGGGTGCTCCAGAAGCTCCCACTTGGCATTTGGGATGTGCAGAGCTTGGGATCCCATTTGCTGAGCCTGCCTTGGATGGGGCTTGGGCAATGACCCCAGCTGCATTCCAGTTTTGGTGCTCCAGCTGCACCAGGGTGTGAGCAGTGCTGTGGGAGCTGGAACAGCTCCATCTTACCCAGAAGGTCTCTGAAAGTCCAGGTGTTGCCTTTCCTGAGCAAGTAGACAGCCATATATTTTAGTAAAACATAACCAAAGCCTGCCTTCTGTGGCCCAGGGATTACAGGGAGTTAAAGCAGATCCCTGGCTACATTTTGGCTTTCATCTCTCAGACAGTAAGTTAAAAAAATATAAGTTTTGAATACTAATTTTTTTTTCCCAATCTAGTAGAGCAGGCCCTTTTACTGCAGGATTTATTTCAATGTCCACTCTGTATTAACTCTTCAGGCTAGAGGTAAATTAATTCATAGGAGCTAAGAAATGAAGCTGATCTACTGACTGCTTTAAATTTTATTACATGTTTAAAGTGTTCATGCTGAAAATGTTTTAAGGAACTTAATATAATTGTGTTATGAAACCAATAGAAAGAGAAATTTGTATCCTGTCCCTGGGTGTTTTACTCTGAACAAAATGCCATAACCAGGTTAATATTCACCTTTGGCCACAAGAAGAAAAGGTTACATAAGTGAATATTCTGTCATTTATTGCAAAGTTTCACATGAAGTGAAGGCTAAAAACAACAAAAATTAAGCTCCTTGTAGTCCTTCATTTGAATTAGCAGTGTCAATATTAGAAAGAAGTGAGCAGGTTTGGTCCCTTGAATCACCACATCCTCCTGCTGCACAGCTTTGGGTCATCCCTCCATCCCTCCATCCATCCCTCCCATCCCTCTGTCCATCCCTCCATCTGGAAGGACACCTCAGCAGTGCCTGTCTGTGCTGTTTCAGCAATGTTTCTTTGCAGCCCTGCTTAGGCACAGTGAGAATTTCTCTTTTTCCCAGCAGGTATCTCCTGAGCTCTCCTGTTTCCTTGTCACACGTTCTGAATCTCTAGCTGGGCATGGGTGCTTTTTTAAGGGAGTTCTTCAGACTTTCTCTGTAGCTGGAAGAAGCAGTTTCTGGGTACAGGTGCCAGGTGATGTCATTGTAGAAATTATGGAAAGACAAAAAAGTTGCTCAATGGCATTGACTGAGCAGATGCAGCCAAGGTATCAAAACTTGTGAATAAATGAAAAGACACTGTCTTTGCAGTGAGAAAAATAAGATGAGAGCAGGATAGAAATGAGAAAAAGATGAACAGTAAAGGTAGCATGGAGTGCAGAATGAATGTTCCTAGGCTTGTTTGAATGCTGAGCAGTGCCCAGGCCTTCACAACAAGAAACCTTTTAACAACCTCTTTTGTTGTTTCTTTCCTAATGGAAACCTGTTATTTTGGGGTTTTTTTGTTTTTATAGGCCTGGTATGGGCTCAGGAAGTGAGACTGTCTTTCTAAGCACGTATTTCTGTAGCTATTGTGCAATGGAACGACACAGTGTCTTATATTTTGTTTTTTATGGAAGGATAGATATGTGTACCAGGGACTGTGTGGTCAGCTCCAGTCATCATCCATGTAGTGAGCTCCTGGGGGTGCTCATCCAGTTCCTTCTCAAGATTATGTCCCAAATGTGCAGGCAAAGGAGATTTTCAGCTCATCCTGAGCCCATGTGGAGGGAATACTCTCTTCTAACCCTGCTGGGGTACATGGGTGAGAATTACCCCAAGAAATGCAATGTGCTTTATCTATTGGAGCCTCATTCTTGGAGTGGGATTTCAAGGTAATATAGGTGCAGCAGTAGGAGGGCTCAGGGCTGATGGATGATAGGGAAGTTTTACCTGTGAGCATGTATTTGGGATTAAACCTCCCACTTGTTTGGAAGGCATGGAGCAGAGACAGAATTTCTGTCTTTATTGCAGTCGTGTTGTAGTTTCAGGAAAATCCATCCTGGGATTTCTACACCTGCTGCCTTCTGTTGTTCCTCAAGGTTGGTTGTAAATTTTGATATGCATGATATAAAAACCTCATTCATTTGAAGATGGAGCTTGATACATTTATTTAGAAGGAAGTTGTATCATGCAGTTTCTGTAAAAGGAAGGAAAACTAAAGTGAGTGTCTCAGGGAACTTCAGAGATGCTCAGGCTCCTGGGCTGATCTCACTGGAAGTCATAAACACACATCAGAGCACAGGGTCTGCTGCTCCCTACATGAGTGGGGTAGCTGGTGCTTTTAACATATTAATTACCTGAATTCTTCAGTTAGGTCTTGATTTTGCAGCTGAAGTGGTTACATTGCTGCCTGCTCTCCAATGCTCATGTCAAACCTGCCAGCTCAGTGATGGAGAAGCTCTGCATGGTGTCCTTGAGCAGAGCTGAATGAAGAGATTTGGGAGCAGGCTCCTCCCTGTCCTAGGCAGTCCTGGGAAAACACCTGCAGCTCTGGCTCTAGACAGTGAATACTTTAGTGTATTCCCTCCTTAGTGTGCCCCAACCAGCCTTACCTATGACACCTCATTACTGGCAGGCTGCCTGAGAATTACCCTCCTGATTAAGAAAGTCGTTATCATTCAGGTTGTAATGATTCCCTGGAAAAAGTCCTGACTAACCTGGTTTCACAATTCAGTTGTTAGGAATGATGTGCCATGGACCATGTGTGAGGTGTCCTTGTGTACTGCCACAGTTTGAGATATGGCTCATACAGAGAACAAATCTGAAATCAGCTGTCTGGAGGAAGTAGATATTGAACCTGTCAGCTTTGCAGGCATAGTAATTGTCATAAAAAAATGTCTCAAGAAAAGAGGAAAAAAGATTTGCTAGGAGCTGCAATATTTCTGTTTAAGAAGTGCTTCTGCACCTCAGCTTTCCCTGCACACTTAGGAGTTCACAGCAAGGAAAGAGAGTTCTCTGGCAAGTGCAGTTTTGATGATAAAGGGTTTATAAATGGGTCAGTCCATCTCTCTTCCCCCTATTCAGTCCCAAAGCTGCAGCTATAGTAGGTGCAAGCCCAGGGTGGGGCAGAGCACCTTTCAGCAATGAATCAGGGCTGCTCCTCCCTGGAGCCAAAGCTCCTTGCTGTGCATCTCCCTGGGGTGCAGGGTCCCATTGCAGGGCTGACTCCTCTGGGCTGGGGCCCCTTCCTTAAACCCATAGGAAGCCTTTAAATTGGCTCAGCCTTATAGAAATCTGAGGAGAAACTTGTGGATGTGGCACCAGAGCACTGTGTTGTGCCTGATGCATGTGTTCCCTTTTTTATTTCACTGTTTAACCAAGGCATGGTGTGTCTGAAGTTGGAGAAGGTAGCTCAGGAGGGAAGTTGCCAGTTGTTCCCCTGTTTTCTCTCTCACCTCTACATCCTTTGTCCGTCTCCTGCTCCTGACAAGGTTTTTTGTCTCCCTGATGCTGTCACACCTTCCCCTGTCTGGGCTATTTCACCTCAGGTGGAGCATTTAAGTGGAAGCACTGTGATCAGCCCATGTGCTGCCTGGGAGCAGCTGGGGTGTAATAAAGCCTGATTGCCACCCTTGCACTCAAAAGCCACATCATTAAGCTAATGTCATTTTATCTCCACTATTTGTGCTGTTCAGAGCAGCTTGTTTAAAACTGAGCATTCTACCTGCCTTGCAAGCACAAAATCCCCTTGTTTCTCTGGGCAGGTGCCTGGACCTGTCTCCCTGTTTGGGCAGATGTTCAGTCCCAGCTGTGGCCCTGGATGTGCAGCTGAGGCTTACAGCCAGCACTTCTATTTGGCTTGCAATTTGATCAAATTGTCAAAGCTTCTTATAAGCTTTAATACATCCCCTGCCTAGGGGAAATGCTCCTTTCCCAGTTTTGCAGAGCAGGAATGATGTAAGTTAACTTTTGGCCAAGGCTACCTGTAAGGCTCTGTCACAGTAGGGAATTCAGCCCAGCCTCTGCAGTCCAGCATTAATGAATGAACCTTATATATACAGAGCACTTTTGGCTGAAAGATATTTCTAGTTTAGAGACATCAAAGGTCTATGGAGGTAATTGCCCAGGCAATGTTGTGTGAAACTTGAAAGTTGTGTGGAGTCTGCAAAGCACAGCTGGTGAGCTAGATGTTATATGTGTGTGTATATATATATATATATATATATATCTAGACACACACCCATAGATGAAGCTCTGGACATAAATTAAGCAAAGTAGTCAGTCTTAGTAGTAATAGCTGATAATTCTGACATAGTTTCAAAAAATGAGTGGGTTTTGATTTGGAGGCAGATCTGGTAGAGGCTGTTGGAGTTCAAATATTAAGAGCCAAATCCAGACCCATGTGAGTGACTTGCCTGGATATTAATGGGGTTGCAGTTTGGTCCTGCTGCATGTTTAGGCAGGGCATTTCCTCTTGTTATTTCTAAAGGAAACAGACTTTGTTCTCACGGAAATCCTTTGCTTGCTTTTTGCCTTCCCTGGTAAAAACAAGATGAGTGTTGAGACGTTCAGCTGGGAAGTAAGAAAGAGAAAATCCCCTCATCTCTTGATAGGCTTTTTATATCCTATTTCTGAGAAGTGCTGTATGACAGTGGCCCTTTCCTGAAGGCTGAAGTGGTGTAAGGCCCCTTCTGCACTGCTTCTCGAGCCAGCACAGGCCATGAGAGCAGCACTGGTTTGCCCAGGGGCTGGTGCATGTGGGGATGGCAGTGAGCCCACCTGGACTGGCAGGGATGCATCCTGGATGGAGAGGGGTGCACAGAGGGGGCTCTGGCTGGTCTGTACCCAGAGATGGCTTGCATGGAGCCTGACTTGGCTACCCAAAGCCTTTATGTAGCTCAGGTGGTCAGAAATGGTTCAGCTAGAAAAAAAGTGGTTCACAGCCAGGTTTCAAAATCCTAGAGCACTGCTATCTTGACTTAATCAAAGCCACAAACTAATCTTCTCCTGGCATCAAGAGGCTTGGGCCAAAACAGGCTCCTGGGTTAATTGCCTTCTCTTTTTATTGCTGCCTGTTGGGGTGGCTGCTTGGCAGCAGTCAGCCACTTACAGCTGGGCTGGAGGGGAACACAGCAGTTGCTTAGAAAGACCTGGAGCAGGCTGTGAGTGTCCTGCCCTGGTGTGAAATGGGACTGTGGTGGCAGGGACAGGGAGGGAACATCTTTATCCTTTGCTGCCATCAGGATCCAGGGAGGTGAATGCTGTTGACCTATTTGTTTTGTTTAACAGCTGCTTATTTTTTTTGGGTTGGCAATAACTTTCCGGAAATGTGTGCTCAGATGGTGAGCACAGATGCCCAGTTGGAAGGACATGTGTGAGGCAGCCAGAGCTATGAAAGAGCTGGAATAAGACACGTCTGCAGTTGCTCTTGGACACAAGAAAGGAAGTAGCTGATGTCACGGGCTGTAATGTCCTGATGGATTTTGTTTTCTACTTCCTGTCCTTCTCACTGCCCTCAAAGGTGGTTTTTTTTCCCAGTAGATGTCACATTCATCATCCATTTCTATCTCCTTTTTCTGTGCTTGGTTTTGGAGGTACAAAGCAGTACCTCATACTCAGATGCAGCCGTGATCCACAAGTGTCCCCAGCATTTTGTGTAAGTGCAAATGAGAGCTACTGATTTGAATAGTTGGATTTGTCTTTCCCAAGGGCCTTGCTGTCACCAAACCTGCTTGAGCTTCTGGGAACCCCCTCTCTTACATGACTGCTTGGGCACCCTCCTCACAAGCCAATAAGGTTTTGTTGGAAGTAACAAAGTCCAGAGTTTTGAGGACTGCTGGGCTGCTATGGGCTTTGAATCTGGTGGCAATAAATAATACAAATCTGGCTTATAAATAATATAAAGCCCTTTGGACGAAAAAAAAATAAATCTTTGTGCAGGACCTACCTGCAGCAAAGCCAGAGATTCAGGAGCATCTGTGGTTGCTTCTACCTTGTCCTCACTTTGCCTTGAGGTCTTGTGAGGAGAAGCTGGGAGAAGTTGTGAGAAGAGTTCCACTTATAGCCCAGTGTAAGATAGCTGTTTTCATGTCTCAGAGCATGAAGAGGGACCTTCTGCATATGGGTAGAGCTCAGACTTTAACCTTCCCTCTCATGACCCCACAGGGACGTGTCCCTGTCTGCAAGGGAATTTTCTCCGATCTGTGCAAGCTGTGAACTGCTCCTCGCTGCTCACTTTCATTCCCCTCTCGTGCCTTTGCAGGTTTTGCTGCCAGCTGCCAGTTTACTGCAACTGATGGATGTCAGGAAGAACTGCTGTGACTTCCTGCAGTCCCAGCTGCACCCCACCAACTGCCTTGGCATCCGCGCCTTCGCCGACGTGCACGCCTGCAGCGAGCTGCTGCAGCAGGCCAACGCCTACGCAGGTCAGGGGACGCAGGGGAGGGGGTCTGTGAGCTCACCCTGCCCCCAGGCATGGCAGCGTGGGGCTGAGCATGGCCTGCTTGGTCCCTTCAG
Source organism: Agelaius tricolor (assembly GCF_023055355.1). NCBI lineage: Eukaryota > Metazoa > Chordata > Aves > Passeriformes > Icteridae > Agelaius > Agelaius tricolor. Next base: position 10,849,354 of record NW_027269278.1, on the reverse strand, counting down.
ATTTCTGGTGTTAGAACAGGAAGGGAATGATTTGTTTAGTTCAGTGGCGCTGCAAGTTGTGAAACGTGGTTTGGTCGCGGGGGAGCACCTTAGGAGGTGAAAAAGGAGGAGTTTAGGAGGTAAAAAGGTTTGATCCTCTGGATTTCAGCTCATAAAACAGTTCCTGTGTGTGGTCCTAGCAAGCTCTTGGTGTGCCTGTTGAACAGCTCAGTGTTGGTGCTGGGACCCTGCCCTGGGAGAGCAGCAGGCACTGCTGGGTGTTTCCATTTATTCCAGGGGCATTATCCCCTGGAATGAACAGCACTGGGCAAAGTTAAATCCTGGGGTGGGAGCTGGAACACTCAGCTAACATTGCCATGCAGCCTGAGGCTCTGATCTGTGCAGCAATGGCTCCTTACCCCAAGGGAGGATAGATAGGCTCATGTTACTTTGGGAATGGATGTGTTTGGTTGCAATAAGTAGGTGCAGGCAATGGCTTTCAGCATTTCTCCTCTACATCATAAATGTAAAGCTTTTTCAGCCAGCCCCAAGCTCTGAATTGCCCAGCACTTTCCAGTCTCCTCCAGCAGAGTTGCCCTTGACCTCTGCTTGGGAGAAGCTGATAGTTTTCTCCCAGTTTGTTTTTCTCTTTTCTGATAATTTGTATAGGGACACATACACCTGCTCTTTCCCAGAGCACCTGCTCTGTCCTGCAACATTTTCCTTTTTAATGGTTTTGTCCTTAATTGGACCATAAGTAGGCTCAGTGGAATAAAAATGTATCCACTGAGTCCTCCTCTATTCTCCTGCAAATAAAACTAAAACCTTTTCAGCTGCTCTGGCTGTATTATCCCCTGGAGGAAAAGGTACCTTGGAAGGAATGGTTAATTGTATAAAAGCTTGCTTGTAATATCTCATTATCCTTGTTTCCAGGCCCTGTTTAATCTTTAACCCAACAAGCAGTGCATTCACTGTATATTTATTTGGTTGTTTGGCAATTAGAAGGTCTGCTTTGTTGTTTTATTGGCCTTCATAGGTCCCAGTTAGTACAGCAGCCCATGTAATGTTAATGGAACTCCATTAATAAAAATGCCATTAAAATTCTTTTCACTATGTTGTTTATGTAACAGCCTTAAACCAAGACAGAAGTCCCCAAGCTCAAGAGTCCATGCATTCATGAGCTCAGTTACTTGAGAAATGCTGAGTTCTGGCCAATGGATAACTTTAGTAGGTGAAGGAGCCTTCTTGATGCAGGCAAGAGTTCCTTTATTAAAATCAGTAAATATTCTTCCTTGCTTCCAACTAATAATGAGAGATCAAATACCTTTCTGCTGCCAGATGCAAGTCCAGAATGAATGAATATCAGATTTTGCCCAGAAGTCAGAGTGCATCCAGCTTATTGTGTGGGGAGTGTTTCCTGCCTCTTAAATATTTAAGGCCTAAAGAGTTCATTGGATCATATGTATATTTCCAGTATTAAATTTTATCCACGTGCTGCTATTTTTAATCAGAGCCTTTGGCTTAGCTGTGGGGCTTTGTTTCTCAGTAGAGCAAGGAGGGTCTGTGGTTGGGGAGTCCAAGTCCAGAGTCCAACTCTGCAGCAGCAGCTTTGGTGAGGGGGGCTCCAAAAATCTCCTCTCTGCAAGTTATGCCAGCTCATGTCCCTGTGGTGCTGCTTTTTGTCAGGCAAAGCACTTTGCAGATGTGAAAACTCGAGGCAGATCTTGCTGCAGAGAGAGCTTTTGGGATACAGGAGTCTGAGCTTCTCAAAGCTACAGAATTAGAACTTGAAAGAAGCTGCTTCAGATAAAGTGTCTGAGATTCATGTTTCTGTAATTCAGCCAAAGATAAATGGGGCTTAGCAAGTGACAGGTGAGATTAAATTGGCAGTATATGTAAGAAATTCTTGCAAAACTAAAATTGCTGCAGCTGGCTAATGACATATTTGACCTAGAAATTATTTTTTAGGAAGTGATTATTTTGTGTGCCTTTTGGGTAGATATAAAGCTTGACAGATTTGATGATGCTCAGTCATAATTCTTCCAGTTTGGGGTTATATTCATGCTTTTTGTTTTCAAGTGGCTCCCAGAGTTACAGTATGGAGGGATCTGGAGGCAAAAAAGGGAGAAATAGAAATTTGTACAATTGCAGGCTTAAGTGGAAAGGGGAAAACTACTGGGAAGGTGGCTGCTGTGGTGGCCAGGTTATTCACTACTGTGGACATTGGAATATTCTCAGTGGCTTTTCAGAAAGTTTAGTATCATTTATGGAAGTATTTAATGGGGCTGGTGCTGCTTGGAATAACATCAGGTTTCTTTATGCTGCTCTGGGGCTGGCTTCTGTCTGTGCTGCACTCCCAGCTGCTGTGAGTCTGTCTTGGGTGCCCAGAGCTGCTCTCTGAATGCTCCTGCCACTGACTGAAAACATGGATTTCATTATAATTTTCTGTTCCCCCTTTTCGTTTGTTGAACAGAGCAGCACTTCCCTGAGGTGATGCTAGGAGAAGAATTTCTTAGCCTTAGTCTGGACCAGGTTTGCAGTTTAATATCAAGTGACAAGCTCACAGTCTCCTCTGAAGAAAAGGTACAGTAAATTGTATAGCAAGAGTGAATGTAAGAATGCTGGAATGTTTCTAGATCTTACACCAGGAACTGTTATCATGATATGCTCCTTTGGGGCCATTCTCCAACAGAGATCATGTGGAAAGGAAAATTAAAATAATGTGAATCCTAAAAGCACATAAAAATGACCTTCACTTGGTTGTTCTTTGCAGGAAGTTATGACTCTCAGATCCATATCAAGCTAAAAGCCCTGGGGCTCAGAACCAACTACTTTCCCTCTCTGGAAAACTAGGAAACTCCCATCTGCTGTTGTGTAAAGCATTTAATACCTGCTGTAAAACCTCAAAAAAAAAGTGAATTTCATTAGGCGGGGGAGGAATATTGTCTTCTCTTACATGTTGGCTAGAAAAACAAAAGGAAGCGTAGAACCAAAAGGAAGGAAGGAAATATTTTTCTATCATCTTCAGTGTTTTTAATAAAAAAGGGGAGAAAGGCACTGGTTGATGCTGTTTTTGTGGTTGAAACGTTCAGCACATCTCGTGTAGTCTGGAGTCCCGGGGAGGAGGGTGAGCAGTGTTTATGGTGCTTGGTGAACTCCAGCCCCATTCTCTGGCCTGAGCTTCTTGTGTGACCTGCTGCAGGTTTCTGGGGACAGGCACGTGCCTCCAGTCCTTCAGCTCATCTCCAAATTGTCACCGTGAAGAGATTGTAAAGTCACAGAATCAGTAAGGCTGGAAAAGACATTTGAGATCATTGAGTCCAACCACTAACACAGCACTGCCAAGTCCACCACTAAACCATGTTCCTAAATGTAAATGGTCACTTGGGAGAGTGAACTCACAGAAGAGCTGGAGGGTTGTGTGGTTTATAATTTCAGGGCCCTTATGGATGCCTGCATTTGTGTGGGCTGAGGCTGGGCCTAGCTGTGGTGGTGCTGCACATCCTTGTGTGTGCTCTTCTGCTGCTCAGCCCCTCTGGGCTGCAGACACACCAGTGCTTGGGCCCAGAGGGGCTGTAAAACTCTCCAGAAATCCTGCTCCATGTGAGGTGTGGCCTCAGGGGTGCTCCCTGCTGATCCTGAGCCAGCAAACCCAGAGGCTCCTGCAGGCTGGGGCTGTGAGGTGCCCCGGGGCAGGGCCAGCAAGGGAAACAGCAAATGGCACAAACTCACAGCAGAATCCCTCTGCCTGAGCCAAGCAGCCTGCAAAGGGAAGTGCAAGTTTAGTAACCAATTTTTTCCAGTCCTGTGCAGCATTGTTCAAAAGCTTTTATTGGCCTTGCGCCCAGGGGAATCAAAACGCTCCTTCCCTCATCTGAGCTTTACACAATCAAACCCAGTATTTCTTTAGCTGACTGTAAAAGAACTTGTAAAAGAAAAGATTGTTGAGAATGCAAGGCAGTGGAAGGAAATGTAAGCATAAGCTGCACGTTCAAAACAACAGACCTGAATAACAGGAGAGAGGCAGAAAATGGGAATGGAACATAAACATGAAATGTGCTGGACTTCAAAGAAGTGCTGGAAATTGAGGACAGATTCATAGGCTGCTGTTTCATGTTAACTTCATGACAGACAAGCCATTTTCCTCACTTTTATTCTTCCTATCTGCTAATGTTTCAGATATGTAAAATCTACATGTGTGGATACCAGTCTATACACACACACTTATATCTGTGTGTATGCATGTGCAAAATATTTCAGAAACCTGGCAGCTTAATTGTCACAGCCAGATTTCACAGGGAGTTTTCTCGTTCCTGCTCTTGCTGTGTCTCATACCAGAGCACTGCCATCCCTGGATCACTGGGAAGTGTTAGAGCCAAGTCCTGCCAGGATCAGGGAGGGAGAATTGCCCTTGGAATGCCTCAGGAATTTGTGTGTTCTGCCCTTCCTCTGCCACCCCACAACTAATACCAATTGGCCTAATAAAATATATCCTTATCTTCACCAATTTTGGCTTATTTAAACCCCTAGACTATCAGGATGACAAAAATTCTCTGCTACCACAGAAATCTATTTTAATTATCAAGTGGTGACAGCATTTCCTCATCACTCAAAGATTCTTCTCCTTTCTCTTCTGTCCCCCTTGTTGTACCAGCCTCTGCAGTTACACAAGCCTTTTCAGAAAAGGGCAGAGGTTTGCTGTCCCTGCTTGCTTTTTTTGCTATAGCCAGTACAGTAAATAAATCTGGAAGACAGTTTTATTAATGTTTTCTGTACTGACATAATTGGCTCTTTTTACTGTTTGCAAGCTAAAAAACCAAATAAAATAATAATTATTTGTTATTTACTAAATATGTATGAAGTGGAGGGACTTGAGAATAATCTCCTGCCAACTCAGAACAGTGGCTAAAGAAATTTTTTAGAGGGTTGGGATTTTTTGGATTGGGGATTCTATGCAGAGTCTGGTAATTGATTCATTGTCTCATGCTGCTGACATGCAGCAGAAGCTGATGCAAGGTTTGGCCCTCACTCTTGGGAGTCTCTAACAAATGGATTTTTGGCTGAAGAGACTGGGAAAACATCTGGGCTTGCACTTTCCTTAGGCAGCATGCAGAGAGGGGATATTCCAGGCTTTTACCCTTCTCCTCCATAGAGTGGGAAATTTCCTTCTCCCAAGCTCGGGAGTGCTCCTGCAGCCAGGCAGGTGCCAGCTGCTACTTCAGCCTGTGCCTCAGCTCTAATTCAAGCTGTGTGGGCAACTGCTTTGCCCATCCCAGCCTGGCAGCAGCTCCTGCATGGCTGGAGGGTCCCGGGGGAGCGGCAGCAGCTGCTCGGGCACGGCAGGACTGGAAACAGATGTGGCCTTTAAATAGAGATATTGCTGTCTTGGATTAAAGCCTTTTCCCCTTCTCTGAAATTAGGAATCAGAGCAAATGGATGGTGCCAGAATCTGATTTTTAAAAAAAAAAAAAAGTTATTTTTAGAGTAGGCACAGCAGGGAAGCATCAGTGCTTGCCTGACTCAGGAGTGGACGCCAGCACTGAGGAAGCAGCTTATTCCTGGTGCACATTGCTAGTGCACATTGCTAGTGCACACTTGCCTTACCTTCCTTTAGACTTGTCCTCCTGACCTGTAGCTGGGTATGTCCCAACCCTGTAACCCATTCTGCAGCTCAGCCTTTGTGCAGAAGAGGTTAATGAAAAGCCTGTTTGTCAGCTAAACATTTGCTTTATCCTCCTTCCACATTCATTTGCAATTAAAAAAAATCTCACAACAACCCAGTTTCTACTCTAAAGGCCTCATAACCAAAGTTAAAATGTTTGTTTGCTTATTTATTTTAATTTTAAAATACTTAAAGGCTCTGCAGTAGTTATTCTCCTCAGCATTTGCTGTGGTTTGATTACACCACTCCCTGTTGGGTTGCTTAAATCCTCATTGCAGTGTCCTGAATTCCAAACAGTTCAGCAGGAACTTTGTTGGCACAGGAAATGAGGCTGGTGCTTTACTGCATTTTAAAAGTATATAGTTTAGCCCAAGAGGAAGAAACCCCTTTCTGCTCTGCATCTCCTTCATGGCAGGATGTGTCTGCCAAGGCCTCCTGCAAGTACATTTACCAGCAACAACTGGGGACTGAAAGATGGTGCCCTCATTTTTTGGTTGATTTTGTCAAATTAGTGACCTTGAACCAAACAAAATGGTCTCTTGGGGAGTGATGGGCGGGATGGAAAGAAAGAAATAATTATCTGTGCAAATTGGCCTGACCATTTGGTGACCCTGGAAGGAAGCTGAAACCAAGGGTGCTTGCCTGGCATGCTGGAGGGAAGGGCCAGGGAAGCCTTTGGGAGAAGCATGGGACAGATGGGGTCTCTGCTCAGCCCCCCTGAGTAACTGGGCAGTGAGAGAGCTTGGGCAGAGTTGCCTGTAGATGTGGCTTATGTGTCAGAATTTAATTCTATCTCTGTGGGGAAGCTCCACTGCAGTGATCCAGATCCTGCTGTGCAGCATCCGAGACTGCATCAGCCGCTCTTCCTGCCTTGCTGGCTGTTTCAGGAAGCCTTTCCCACTGCTGGTGACATTTTTAGGCCTTTCTTTTGTGAGTGAGGCTCCCAGTTACATAAGCACATGCATATTCATCCAGGAGCCCACATAGGAGGCTTCTCCTGAGCCAGGGCTCTGCCCATGGGGCTGTTTGTGAGCACTTTGTCACGGGCTCCAGCTCTGGATGCTTATCTCAACCAGCTGGATCTGGAAGTAAAACTAGATTTTGGTTCAGACCAGAAGCCCAGTGTGCCCTTGTTCCCCAGCTGGAGTGTCTGAGTATTTTTAGCAGGGAAATGCAGACAGTGCAGAGGCTCCATGGCTGCAGGCAGGGCTTGCCCTGTGTGTGTGGGGAACTTGTCCTCAAGACTTTTTGGTTTCTGGGGGCTGGTGGAAATGGTGCAGTGGTTAAATATGAGTGTAGTGACTTTACTGTGTAGCCAGGCTCCTGGAGGAGGGAGATCTCTGTTATCAGGAGTAATTGTTGTGGCTGATTTCATGAATAACGTCCAGTGCAAATGTCAGCAGGCTCATTAAGTTTCCTGGCTGCCTTCCAGTGCTCATGTCCAAGAGGTATATGATTGTTCTGGACATGCACTTAGCTCTGGGAGTGATACAGCACATCTAGATGTGAGGCTGCTTGTTAACATGCATGGTCAGCTCAGCTCTTTGCTACAGTGCTGCTTGTGCTGTGTGCAGCCACAGCTTTTTCATCTGTTTCATAGAGATCTTGCCCCCCCTTGCTCTGATGCTCTAAAATCACTATGCTGCTGATTTTGGGTGGATGACTCTGCAAGGAAGTTGTCTCTTCCCCATTTAATTGTGCTTTATCTGTGTAGGTCTTTGAAGCAGTTATCTCTTGGATCAATTATGAGAAGGAATCTCGCTTGGAGCACATGGCTAAGCTGATGGAGCACGTTCGCCTGCCCCTTTTGCCCAGGGATTACCTGGTACAGGTCAGTCTGCAGAGAAGCCAGCAGTGCTTGCACTTCAGCTGCTGGCTGCTCCCTAATCAGTGGCTGGGCTGTTTGTGTCTGAGATGGGTAATTTGGTCTGTTGCTGAGTCTGTAAACAGAAGAATAAAAGCAAAAAACTGAGTGGATTCTGAAATCAATGTGTGCTTCAAAAACCTTCTTGAAAATGCTCTGCCAGGCAATGCTCGGGGCAGAGCTGCTCTCCCTCTAGGGGAAACATTGATAAGTGAATATCTTGTGATTTTTCACCCTGAAAATACTGAAGTGGTGGTGTTACAAGCTCGTGCAGCTTTTTTCTGTCATGCACAGGCAAAACATCGTAATGGAAACACATAATGTGTGATAATTTTGGTTGAAGACGTGTGCTGTGCATGCATATGGGTCTGTGTGGCTGGCAGGGGAGGCACTCTCTGACTCAGTCTGACTTGGAGATTGTTCTTCATAAATGAATTCCTGGCATCTGGGCCTACATAATGAGCTGAGAATTCCCAAAGAAGGGGTTGGCATTTGGGCTCTTTGACTACGATGCTTTTATCATATGTCTAAAAAAAAAAATCAATACAATTGGTATAAAGTAAAATTGGTATTCACAAGATGAACCCATCATGGTTTTGCTTTTCTTTCACTTGTATCTTCTAATGGAATAAAAGGTACTGCCTCTCCTTAAAAATTCTGACTCAGATAAAAGAAATCACTTTGTATCCAGACTCCTGGTGAGTCAAGTGCATCAAGTGTTTGGCAGAGGGTGATAAAATACTCACTTCTTGTGAATGATCTTGGGAAAAAGTGAGAAACTTGGATGTTACTGCATGTGCTTCTTTGGGAGGAGCTGGAAATCTGTTTGTCTCCTGCATTTTTTTTAACGTTGGTGCATTTGAAGGGAAATTCCAGGTTACATGTTCTTTCCATGAAGCTCCTTGTGACCTGTGCCAGTGTAAATGATCTTTGTTGTGTGTGCATGTTCTCAGACAGTCGAAGAAGAAGCTTTAATCAAGAATAACAACACCTGTAAAGACTTCCTTATTGAAGCCATGAAATATCATTTGCTTCCTCTGGATCAAAGGCAACTAATAAAGAATCCTAGGACAAAGCCAAGGACCCCCGTTAGCTTGCCAAAGGTAAGCTGAGCTTCGTGTCACCTCACCCCTGTTCCTGGGGGCGTTTTCAGTCCTTTGACAGGAGATCCAGAACTTGCTGTGTTACTCTTTACTCACTCAGTGGTTGTGCTTGGAAGTGTTTTACTCCCTCTTCTGGCATTGCCTGTGCCCAGCAAGGAGACATAATTAAGTTGAATAAGCTTAGATAAGCCCTTAGGGGAAGGAGTATCTCTGCTCTTGAAGGGTTTTGTCAGCCACAAGTGGCTGGTGGCTGGCTGGGCTGTGGAGTGGCTGCTGGAGTGCTGGGAGGGCTGCCTGAGGTGCTGCTGCCTGGTGAGAGTGTGTGGAGCCCTGTTGAGGAGGTCACAGTGGGTGTCTCTTCCTTTCCTGTATCCATAATCAGAAGCCAGGAAAGCAGGAAGCAGCACCCAGCCCCGTGGGCAGGAAGTCTGAAGTGAATTTCAATGGACTCAAAGCAGCAACTGAATAAATAATCCTTGTTACTCTCCACGTTTATCCTGCAGGCGTGGGATGCTCCAGCCACCACTTTATTAGTGAAGAAAAAAACAACCACAGGAGCTTTTCTCTGTGCCCCAGAGATAAACACAGTGTGGCACAGTCTGTCAGCAGACTGCCACTGAAGGTGCTAGTAAGCATTTGGAGATCCCAGGACATCAAAAGCACAATGTGTTATTTTTCCAAGCACAAACAATAATGAGGTTGCTTTGTGGGATGGTCTATGAGATCTGTGGTGTTTCTGATATTTGGATACTGGACTGTGCTTTGAGGAGTCGTGGTTCTGCAGCACGTGGCAGTGTGTGTCAGTGTCCTTTCTGCCTGCTGTGGCTGAGATGAAGTTGGTAGAGCACAGCTTTGGGGCCATGAAGGGCTGACATGGCCCTTGTTCAGGACTAAAGTAGTTAAGGATAAAAGGAACAGCAAATCAGTGAGTTCAGGGGTTCTCAACATCTTTTATAGCATGACCTCTGAGTACAAACCCAAATCCTTCTGCAGGTCTCTCCTCCCTTCTTTTGAACTGTGAAGAAAGGGAAGGAGGTGATGATCTTTCAGCAATCCTGTTACTGAGAAACTTTCATCTGGCCTGTTGGTCCTGCTGATGAGGGATTATTGTCTGCTGTGAAATCCCTTAATTCCGTAATCGCGTGGAGCCCTGCGGCTCCATGGGAGACTGTTACACAACTAGTAGTCAGGCTGTTCATTTAGACTTAATTTGGTTTCCAATATCATGTTCTCATCTTTGTAGATCAAACAGGCCACTGTTTCCATGCTCTTCAAATTCTTTAAATTGCTGTCCAGCTCTTTACTTTTAAAGCAACCTTGCTTGGAGTTGAGTTTGTTATCTGAGTGACCCCAAATGATGATCTTATCCCCTCAGCCACTCCCAGCTGCCTTGCAGAGGCTAAAGCCAGTTTCCCAACCACTCTTTATCAATATTTGAGTCCCCATTATCTTGTTTCTAGCTCCTTGGTCTTGTAAAAATCAGATTCTCTTGGGTGATGTTTGATTTGCTGTGGTTAGGGGAGCCAATCCTCCCTCTTGATGGCTGTGGAGGGTTGAATGAAATGTGTGCTGAACCAAGTTCAGGTCCAGCTGCTTGCCAGTGCAGGAGTTTTGGGGGCTGGCTGCCAGTGCAGGTGTTGGTTTGCAGTGCCTAGCTGGGGCTCAGAGCCATGGGCACCCTCGAGTGCAGAGCTGCAGGCTCCTGGCATCTGTGTCCATGGGGAATTTGTCTTCTGGCAGCAGACAGGGCAGATTTGGGAAGGAACACACTGTATGCTGCCCAGATCTTCTGCTCTTCTCACTTCCCCACCAGTGTCCACCCCTTGCTGTCGCTGGTAGTGGAGCCTGGGGCTGGATGAACCCTTAGCCTGACCCAGCAGGGTGGTTCTTCCACTCCTGAGGCTGCCCTTGACCACCTTGACATAGCCCTTCCCTACCTGTGAGGAATTCAGGGTTTAATTCCTGCATTTCCTGCAGTACCTGTGGAAGCCAAAAGCCTTAATGAGGCTGACAAATCACATCCTTCAGCAGCCCAGACCCCCCAGGTCGTGACAGTTCTGGTGATTTCCCTGAGTGTCGCCTGCCCCGCAGGTGGCACGGCAGCTGTCACGTTTTATTTGCTGAGTGGCATTGATTATTTTTAGCACCACCATGGAGATAATGACTAAACAGTGGGCTGCCAGTGGAAATTATGCTGGAATCTTCTTCACTTAAAAATACTTTTGCAGTGAGTCTTGGGTATGCTGTGGTGCCAAAAGGTTTTGTATTTCAAGGGGAAATTGGGCAAGTTGCCCACCTTGGACACAGTGAGGAAGGGTAAATGGGGTGGCATTTAGCATGCATTAAATTGGAGAGAAATTTAGCATGCATTCAATTGGAGAGAAATTTTTCCCTCTTGAAATATAATTGCCTGAAATAAGTGTCCCTGCAGAGGCTTCTAGCTGACCTTCAGCACGTTTTGGCAGCTGCTCTTGATCGGGTTGTGGTGATGGTTTCTCTGCAGAGAGCAGCTGCCCAGGGTCATGCCTGAGGTTTTCTAGCTCTCCTCTTCCCTCTGCAGGTGATGATTGTGGTGGGTGGGCAAGCACCCAAAGCCATTCGCAGTGTGGAGTGCTATGACTTTGAGGAGGAGCGGTGGGATCAGGTTGCTGAGCTTCCCTCACGGAGATGCAGAGCAGGTAAAGGGAACTTTTGCTGCAACCTTCTTTGTTTCCCTTATGCAGCTCTTCAGCACTGGATGGATGTCCTTAGTCCTCCCTTTAGCTTCCTCTGTGCCCCTGGCCTCAAGCAGGTCTTTTTTTTGCCATGCCTTCTTCTTCCTTCCCTACAGACATCTTTCCCTTCTTGTTCAGGTGGATGTCCTGCTCTCTAGTGGGGCTGCTCCTGCCTGTCAGCCCTCCCACTGTCTTCCCTTCGTCATCTCTCTCTCCTGGCTGTTCCTCCATCAGTGTTTCCTCTCCTCCTCCCCCGTTGCTGTCTTGGCAGCCCACAGGGGTCCAGTTTTTCTTGCTGGTTTCCTAGTGAAAATCAAAGGAGCTGAATCAGTCCCTCTTGGTGCGGAGGAGTGGGTGATGGAGAGCAGATCTTTAAGCTGAAAACATCTGACAGGGTTGTGAATGTGGCTCACCATTTGGTGTTCCCTCTGGCTCACAGAATTACTCACTCAGGTGTGAGCTCCATCTGTGCCTTATGCTGCCATGTTTTCATGTGCATTTCACCTCCCATACGGCACACACGTTTTATCACGCTCGGCGTTAACCGGCAGAAAACGCCGATTGACATCAACCCGCGTTCCGCTCTCCCCAGCCGCCTTTCACACCCTGGCGGGCCAGCAGCAGCAGCTGGGCAGCTCCAGAGAGCTTGCTGTGAACCCCTGTCCCCTTTTCAGGCGTGGTGTTCATGGCTGGCAGCGTCTACGCCGTGGGCGGCTTCAATGGCTCGCTGCGGGTGCGCACGGTGGACGTGTACGACGGCGCCAAGGACCAGTGGACGTCCATCGCCAGCATGCAGGAGCGGCGCAGCACGCTGGGGGCCGCCGTGCTCAACGACCTCCTCTACGCCGTGGGAGGCTTTGATGGCAGCACTGGTAGGTGCTGGGCGAGCACCAGGCACTGCCTGACCTGGCAAAAGGGCTTCTGGGGGCCCTGCAGGGATTGCAGAGCTTTGGAGCAGTTCTTGCGCCCTTCACCTGGGGTTCTGTAGACAGGGAGCCAGAGATGGGGTTTGGTGTGTGTTGTAACTATCCATGTGCACGTTCTGACCTGTCAGTAATTGCAGAGAATCTCACCCTAATTGCTTTCTTTCTCACCCTTATTATTTTCTTTTCCTTATTGTTTTCTTTATTTCTCTGCAATAAATCAAAATTATTTTATTGCAGAGAATCTCACCCTTTATTATTTTCTTTCTTCTTATTATTTTTAGAACTGTGATACGGTTCTTTCAGCCTCATTCTCTGTATGATTATGCTTTTTCCGGGCTGAAAAGGGATTTTTTTCCTTGTTTCCGTTAAATTTTTCATAGCAACATGAATAAAATACTAGTAAGGAATCTTACAGGGATTTGTCTTGGCATGGCTGTGTGTTTAGATTCACACCTCTGCCTCTGCTGTAAAGCTCTGCCACTTGGTTAAGCCCTGAACTAACTATTGCAGCAGGGTCTGGGGGAATTTTTAAACCTTTGCATGGATGTTCTGGAATGCTTGAAAGGATGTGGGGCTTTTGAGCTTGAAATTTGGACTCTGCTCACCTTGGTGGCCTCAGCACATGGGAGAGGCAGCAGTCCCAGGGCAGGGGTGATGGGGTAACAGTTTTGCCAGCCACTGAAGAAGTGGCATTGACATGCTGGTCCCAGCCTGAAAGGCAAGGGGTTAGGAAGTGGGAATGCAGGAGCATGGTGGGAATTACGGGCTTGGGAGGAGGTGGAAGGCAGATGAAAGTGCAACACCAATCTTTTTTTCTTCTCTTTTTTTTTAATTAGAAAACCTGTGTATCCCCTTTTTAACTAGGTCTGGCATCAGTTGAGGCCTATAGCTATAAAACCAATGAGTGGTTTTTTGTGGCTCCCATGAACACAAGAAGAAGCAGTGTTGGAGTTGGAGTTGTGGAGGGTAAGAAAATGAGCAGCCATTTCCATCAAGCAAATGTTACTTGTCAAACAGAAGCCTGAATGGTTAAGTGCAGTAGGAGGGAATGGCAGGAACTGTTCCCTATACCAGTTGGGAAAGATTGATTTTATATGATGTAATTGCTGCAACTTTTTCCATTCTCCTCTTTATCTTGGTGAAAAATCATGTGTAGCTTTCCAAGAGCCTCAGACATGTATCAGACTAGCCCATGCCTCCTGTGAATGCAATCAGGTGTGTGCAGGTTTCTTTGAATCCTAATTCTGCTGGGCTGGTTCTGGCTGGTGAGAGCCAGCGCTGCTGTGCAGTGGCTGCTGCTGGCAGACGCTGCGTGGATGGAATACCCATCATGGAAAATCTGCTCAGCCAGAGAAACAGGAACAGAGTTTGTCCCACAGCCCCAGGCTGGTGGTTTGGCAGGAATACTAAAACCTGTGTTTATTGACATCAGGCAGAGCTCTGCTGAGGCTCCTGAAGGAGCAGAGGCCGAGGATAGCAAAGGCTGTGGCAGCTCAGAGCGAGCTGGGAGGCTGGGCAGGAGGGTGGCAGCTGCTGGCACCTCTGGGTCAGCACCAAACTTGGGGGAGCTGGAACTGAGCAGCTTGGTTTGGACTCAGGAGAATGAAAAGTTTAAGTAGGAACCATTTATTCCTTTACAAAATCTATTCTGGAGCAAGTGAAAGGCTTTATTTGAACTTGTCTTTAGTGTGGCATAGCACTTTCCTGTTAGTGCAGTGCAGAGCAGCTTTGGCACAAGCCTTGTTATAAACCATATAAACCATGATTTACAGTGCTTTGGTTAGACCTGTTTGAGTGGGAAGTACATGGAATATGTTAGTGTACATGAAATCTGTTTATGTGAGAAGAACAAGGGAGATACATTCAGAATAAATTGTAGTCATTAACTTATATTTGCATATTTAAGAAACACCTTCTTCAAAAATGGCCTATGCTTGGGAAGTGCTGGGCTTCTATCAGTCATTGGAATTTATTCAAGTGGCTTGAATGCAGAAAAAGTATTAAATATGGACCTGAGAGATGCATTTCTATGGACAGATTTTCTACTGGAGACTCATGAAATCCTTTTCCTTTTCTTTTTTTTGAAAACACAAGTAAGTGTTGCATATGTTGGAGTCCATGATAAAAATAATAAGGGCGTATGATGGGCACAAGAGCTGATCACACTGGTGTAGGGAACAAGCTGCAGCCTGCAGTTAATCTACAGGGTTCATCTGAATGTGACAAAAATTGATCTGATGATCAATTATATACTGAAAATACCTAATAATCTGTCAGCCAGGGAAATTGATCTGTCTTGCCTAGATTGACACTCTTGCCTGATTCACTGACGAATACCAGGCAGGACCAACTGCACAAGTAAGAATTTGAAATGTTCTTAGAGACAGGAAGATGCAGAAAGAGGCCATGAGTGGGCCTGAGGGAGAAAGAAAATGAGATAATATTGTTTTCATTTTTCTCTGAGGCTTCTCAGCTTCCCAGGAGAAGAAATCCTGGTGAAGGGATTTTTCAGAAAATATGACAGTGACAGGCTTAGGTGTGTCCCCTAAAGCCACCTGAGGCAGGGCCTGTCCTGGGCTGTGCCTGTGGGTGAGCCTGGCTGTGTAAGAGCCTGAATGAGAGATGTGGGACTCCAGGCAGCTCTTCCAAATGCAGTTTATTGCATCCAAGAGGTTACAGCAGTCCAGGGTCGTGGGCGACAGAGCCTGTGCCTACAGCTGTCAGCTCCAGCTGCAGGCAGGCCTGGAGCTGGTTTTGGTTACCTTGCATTATATACTTTTCTTTCCTGAGCATCTTAATACAGTAGAACCAATCTGTACCTTAACTTTTATCTATAGCCTACCATAACTGCTATAATTACCATATTTATGTTACTGTTCTCCAATCACTAAAAGCTAGTATGTCACAGTGTAGGCCAGAAGTTGTTTTTCAGTTTTCTTGCAGTGGAAAATTCTGAGACCCTTTTTCTACTTGCAACATTTGCTGACTTGTTTGCCTGTGCTATCTTTCTGCTTGGTGAAAACATCTTCTTGTTTATCCTTTGCTCTATATGGGTTTATCCTTTGCTTTAAGTCACAGAGGTGGGTTTACCCTTTGCTTTAAGTCATAGAGGTGGGTTTACCCTTTGTTCTAAGTCATAGAGGTGGGTTTATCCTTTGTTCTAAGTCATAGAGGTGGGTTTACCTTTTGCTCTAAGTCATAGAGGTGGGTTTACTCTTTGCTCTAAGTCATAGAGATGGGTTTACCCTTTGTTCTAAGTCATAGAGGTGGGTTTACCCTTTGCTTTAAGTCATAGAGGTGGGTTTGTCCTTTGTTCTAAGTCATAGAGGTGGGTTTACCCTTTGCTTTAAGTCATAGAGGTGGATTTACCCTTTGCTTTAAGTCATAGAGATGGGTTTGTCCTTTGCTTTAAGTCATAGAGATGGGTTTACCTTTTGCTCTAAGTCATAGAGGTGGGTTTACCCTTTGCTTTAAGTCATAGAGATGGGTTTACCTTTTGCTCTAAGTCATAGAGCTGGGTTTACCCTTTGCACTAAGTCATAGAGGTGGGTTTGTCCTTTGCTCTAAGTCATAGAGGTGGGTTTATCCTTTGCTTTAGGTCATAGAGGTGGGTTTATCCTTTGCTCTAAGCCATAAAACCCCCTTCTACCTAACACACCCTTTGCCTCCTTGATTATCCAGTAAGACCGGCTCAGCAATTCTTTTCCTCTATATCAAAACCTGCTTCCATCTCTATTCCTCCTTGAGACTCTGCATTGAAAAACCTTTCTGCTAGGCATATCTGTGGGACTTTGTTGCCACACTGCCACCCTTCCCAGCACGGGGAGCTGTCACCCTTGCCGTGTGTTGCAGGGAAGCTGTACGCGGTGGGCGGCTACGACGGCGCGTCGCGGCAGTGCCTGAGCACGGTGGAGCAGTACAACCCCGCCACCAACGAGTGGACCTACGTGGCCGACATGAGCACGCGGCGCAGCGGGGCAGGTACTGCTCAGCACGGGCACCACCGCGGGCTTTGCAGGCAGCCCCGGCACGGGACGAGATGAGAATCTTCACTCTGTGTTTCAGGAGGCTGATTTATTGTTTTACGATGTATATGTTATATTGAAAGAAAATGATACAGTAAAGCAACGCTAAAAGAGTAGAAGAAAGGATTTCATCAGAAAGGAATGATGATAAAATCTTGTGGCTGACCAGAGAGTCTGAGAGCCATTAATTAAAAGCAACCACATGAGAGACCAATCAAAGATGCACCTGTTGCATTCCACAGCAGCAGATAGTTATTGTTTGCATTTTGTTTCTGAGGCCTCTCAGCTTCTCAGGAGAAAAGATCCTAGCAAAATGATTTTTCATAAAATATGTCTGTGACACACCACCTGCTCTGCTCACACACAGGGAGCAAAAGTGGGATTTGCCATTGCTGAGCTTGCAAGTGCAGCCTCTTGTGTGCCTTGCTTCCCGTGAGGGGTGAAAATGGAATGGCTTGGAATCTCTTAGCAGCTCTTGTGGCTTGTTGTATTGCCCTAAATAGTTATTTAGTTGTTTGCACTGGGTGTTTTGGTAATTTGCACTGTGCACATGATTTGTATCCTGTGACCTCTTGGTCTTCCCCTTTTTCCCCTCTCATCTGCACATTGTGTAGGATAATAAAATTAATCTCAGGTTTTCCCTTAGCTAGTTTTTAGTTGATTTCTTGCAAGAGTTGGTGATCTGGAGGATTAGAGTAAAGGACCTGTTGTAAAATGATTGGATTCTAGTCTTGATGGTTTCTAATTCGCTACATGAGCTTGGGCCAGGTAGTAATTTGTCTTCTCTGAAAGGGAGCAGAGCTCTCATCCACTGCATTTAAAATCATCTTCAGGCGAATGGGAATTTGTCCTGTTGGTCTTAATGCTCAGTGTGTGCCGTGGGTCCTCCCTGCTATTAAATTGTGCAGGAACCCACAGGCAAGCCTGGGGGCTGCTCTTTGGGGCTGCAATGACCCTGCAGGTTAAGCTGTGGTGGGAGTTCCCTTTTGAACTGGGCAGGTTGAGGCTGCTCTCTACACCCTGTCTCTCTCTCCTCACTCCAGTATCTTTTCTGTAGCTCCAGGTGAGGTAAATATGGACACACTGTTGGTTTGAGTTCTGTGGGAGAGGTTTGTGGTATCTGCTTGATGCTTAAGCCTAGTCCAGTGCAGCCTTCCAGGAGAGCAGAACGAGTATCTCCTATTGTCGGCACTGTGTTGAAACAGCAGGAATTTTGTGGCTGTCGTGAAATGGATTTTATTGAGTTGTCTTTGTTGGAAACACTCTGAGTGCTGCTTTACAAGTGTTTCTCCATGTAGCAAGTCCTTTGTTAGGAATGCTCATACTCCCCTGCCAAACTTTGCAGTTTTCTGTTCCCACCTGACAGCTGAGCTCCTCAGGCTCTGGTTGTCCCCTCCAGCAGGGATGGAGGGGACTGCCCGGTGTCACTGGCCACCAGCAGTGCTGCAGCACAGTCTGCTGTGCAGCTCCAGCAATGACACCGTGCTCTGCACTGCTGTCCCTGTGCTGACATCTAGTGGGGCTGAGGACAGGTGGCCCCAAGTCCCTGGAGGCACTGGGGCTGTGGGCATGTGCAGGTGCTGCCCAGGTTTTGTAGAATCATACATTTTTTTAGATTGGAAATGACCTTTAAGATCATCAGGTCCCACGATTAACCCAGCACTGCTAAACCATGTCTGCAGGTGCCACATCTGCACATTTGTTGAACACTCCCTGGGTTTGCTGGACCAGCTGTGTGGTTCACTTCCCCGGTCCCTGCATGCCCTGTCTCACTGCACAAGGAGGCAGTTTCATGTGAAAAAGCTTGAGCATTTCTGACTCTTTTACTCTCTTGCTTGCTAAATTATTTCTTACAAGTATAAAATTTCCACTAACAGCTGAATATAATCAAATGCCAAGGTGCTGCACAGCCAGGCTGCTGGGCTCAGGTGCAGTTAAGTGATTTTCCATTTCTCAGTGACCATTTCTCAGACACCTGCTCCAGCTCAGGAGCCAGGACAAACATGTGTGGAAGTGTTCTGCTCTTCCCAAGTCCTGCATGTTGGAGTACTTCAACCACACCAAGGATGTGGTCCAGTAAGGTGGATATTTATGGCAGTTAGAGATCAATTGTATGTTTGCCAGAGGTGAACCATGAATCCCAATGTCATATTAGGATTTCAGCACTTGGTACAGTGAAAGATGGCTGGCCAAAACCAAAGCCAGCAGTAGTAAGCTAGGATAATTTGGAGAGGGGAGAGGTGACAGTGGTGGATCTATGTACCTGTCCCCAGAAGGGGATGCTCCTGATGGAGCTGCAGAGCCTCAGTGGTGCCTGTTCTCTGGCTCAGCAGCTCTTCCTGCCCTCTCCTTTCCTGACCAGGAGAGATCCTTGCACAGGGACCAAGTCAAAAACCTGTTGCTATCAGCCTGGCAGGGCCCCTCTCCTCCCTGCTCATGGTTGAAATGATGTGATTCAGATCTGTTTCTGTTTTACTAACATCCCACCTTGTTAATTTTAATAGAGGCCTTTGAACCTATTAAAGAAGATATGTTGCTGGAAGTTTTAACTCTCACGGATTGGTGAACGTTTTAATTAACTAATTTACTTAATATTAGGCAGAAGTAGCTTTGAGATCCCTGTCATTCCTTCAAAAATGGGGGCCTTCAAAAATGGCTGAGAAGGTGGCATTGGAGGCACCTTGTCTGTGCCAAGTGTTGCCAGGTTTTGGGGTGGGAGTGGGAGGAGAGGAGTCAAGTGGCAGCTTCAAGAGCTGTAAGTTGTTGAGGAGAGGAACATCATCCAAGGCATGAAGTCATGTGGCACAATGGCAGCAGGAAAAACAAAAGTAAAAGTCCTGAAAGGGGAATCAGGATGAAAGCAGAGGGTCCCTTGGCAGAAAATATCAGGCAGATGGAAACAAGGTGGGGTGGGAGGCAGAGAGCAAGTGAGTACAGAGAGATGGAATAAAGGCAGAGGAGTATCATGGGACTAGACTGCTGGTCTTGGATTGCCTGAAGCTTCCTAAGAGGGGACATCTGCCAGGCATTACTGTGCAAGTTGCTGTAGCGCCAAGGGGTGGGCGGGGGCAGAGCTGATCTTGATGCACACGTGGCCCATGTTTTTGGAAATGCCATGCCCAGTAGCAGAAGCAGGGATGTGCAGCCCTGTCCCTGTGCTGTGGCTGACCTGGCTGTGCTTGGCAGGTGTTGGGGTGCTCAGTGGGCTGCTCTACGCCACTGGGGGCCACGATGGGCCCTTGGTGAGGAAGAGTGTGGAAGTCTACGACCCAGGGACAAACACCTGGAAGCAAGTAGCAGACATGAATATGTGCAGAAGAAATGCAGGTAACCATGATAAGCCTTTCTGTGGTGGTTGGCTCAGTTGTCTGTGTGTGGTTTTTAATGCAGTTGGTGTGCTCATGGTGAATGTGATCAGTGTTGTAGAAGATAAAAATGGGAGTTGAGGGATCTGCTTGGGGGTGAATTGGAATGTGGCAGCAGCGTGCTGTGGGGGCTGAGTTGGCTCATGTCTCACCATCTGTGCTCTCCTTTGAGGGGTGTGTGCTGTGAATGGTCTCCTCTACGTGGTGGGAGGTGATGATGGTTCCTGCAACTTGGCCTCGGTGGAGTACTACAACCCCAGCACAGACAAGTGGACGTTGTTGCCAACCAGCATGAGCACAGGGAGGAGTTATGCAGGTAAACAGGCATTGGGAGAGTGGCCAGCAGTGGCATCAACTATAAACTTGAGGGCTGTGCCCCCTGAGGCTTTAATTGTACTTTTTTTGTATATTTTACGTTGATTTCAGTAGAAGGAACTTCCACAGAGGTGGTAGACACCTCCCTCGTTGCTGGCCTTTGGCTTTGCAGGATGATTGTAGCAACCCAGGAGCTGCTCCCAGCATAACTGTCTGTCTGTTCTTACAACAGGTGTGGCTGTGATTCACAAACCCTTGTGACACACGATCAAGCCAATGTGAGGAGCAGAAGTGAAGTGGATCCAGCTAGGTGGTGTTGGGAAGATGACTGACCTCTGACTTGACCCATCTCATTGCTGTTAATGTCTTAGCATGACAAGTGATGCGTTGCAAGCGTCATCCACTCTGCAGTGGATTGCATAGCCAAGTGAAAATCCCTCTGGGGACGTGTTCCATGCTAGACACGAGGTGTTGCTTGTTATCTGTGGTGCAATCAGCTGTTCTTCTCGATGGCATGTGTCCTGAGATAATCACTGTGCTTGGACTGCAGGCACGGGATTTTTTGTGTGAAACAAAACTGCTACGTTTGGGCATGTGAGTAAAAACGAATGTTTCTGGATTTCTTCCCTACTGATGCTCCGTGCACATTGTTGGTTGAACTACTTACTCACTGTGCCTGGAGGGTGGACTTTAATACTGGCAGGGGAAACTTCTGAGTTCCAGCAGAGAAAAACAGCAGAAATGGACTGGAACAGGGTGGTCTGGCTCGAGTGTGACGCTGTCTCAGCCGTATGTTTGTACATGCCACTGGACTGCTGTATGTATCCTGAAATGCTTGTGGAAATAAACACCATGTGGTTTTTCTACTTGCCATGAATGCTGTGTGCTGTGCGTGCCGGGACCTGCTGGGCAGTGCCTTCCCTGGGGCTGAGCTCTCTGCACCTGAGCCACTCTGAACTTCCCAGCCCCACACAACACATGCTGCTCCCACGGGCTTTGTTGCTCCTGTGAAACAAATGTTGCTTGAATAGAAAATGTTCCCAACCCACACTTTTCAGCTGTGCTGAAAGCTTCAGTTCTAGCTCTGTCCAGCATCTCAATGCCATTTCATAATAGAGCATTTAGATGTTAAAAAAAACCCTTATGGTGCCATTAATGTAGAGACATTCCGTGCAGCGAGAGCCCTCTGTCACCCAAGCAGGGATTAATGAGCCAAGTAAAATATCTGCAGTGTTTTAATGCTTCCAGAGCAGGGAGATTAACTAATCACTGTCAATGTAATTGCTATTTTAGTCTTGCCCTTACTAAAAGCATTCCTTTATTAGTATCAAGAACTCATAAGATTATTCAAAACAGACAAATCTAGATCCAGATGTAAGGGACCTGTCTTGCTTATTTACCATATTTCTAAAGTTTTCTGTTTAAGAAGATGTTTGACTTTAAAATACCTTTTTGTGTCTCCCTATGAGCTCTGACATGCTTCTGCATACAGAGATGAGCTCCCAGAAGCTTCTTAGCTAAAGGGAACTAGTGAAGAAAAATATTTTCTCTACTCTTTTTCTTGTTGTTTGGGTTTGGTTTTTTTTCTGTTTTTCCCTTGTAGATCAGCTGAGGCTTTTTGTTGTGGGCAGCTGTCCAGAGTTGTTGTGCTGCTTCTGTCTCCATAGATCTGCTCTGTGTGAGCTCTTCTTTGACAGTAGAAAAGAAAAATACTTAAAAATTTATTTCAGAGGGATCCAAGCTGCATCACCTTGTGCTGCTTTTGTAGAGGAGTGGGTTTCCTCTATAAATATGTGTTCTTTGGTGTTTGAGTTGACACAGTAAGATGGGTGCCTGTTCATGGTGGGGAAGCAGCCCCTGCCTGTGTTGTGTCACTGCCCTGCAGAGGGGCTGCCCTTCCCTTCATAGGGAATGTGAGGTAGCTCCCACTCCTCTTGGGATCTTCTTGCTTTCACAAACAAGGGCAAACTGTCTAAAGAAAAAGGCATTACTGCTCTTTATGTCTACCCTTCCACTGTATGTGAGCTCAGAGATCTTGAAAATAGTAATTAAGAAAAAAAAATAGTCCTTTCCATAATACCCTTTACACCTTTTGCTTTGAGTTTTACAATCTGCAGCGAAATGTGCCAAAATCATAGTGTGACATGCTGCTCTCCTCTGAGGTGTTGCTAACTGTCAAAGCCATTGGGGCTGGTAGGGATGTCTATCCCAGTAGGGATGTCTATCCCAGTAGGAATGTCTATCCCAGTAGGAATGTCTATCCCAGTAGGGATGTCTATCCCAGTAGGAATGTCTATCCCAGTAGGAATATTCTCCTGACTGCAGCTGCCTTCAGATCAGAGTCCTGAGATGCACCTTTATGGTGGCATAAGGAAGGTGCTGAGGCCTCAGCTGGGACAGACCCAAATTCACTGGCCCAAAAGGTGGTTCCCTTCTATGCAGCCTGGGAATAAAGGACAAAATGGGACAGACAAAGCATTTCAGTGCAAGGTAGCATCTCTTGTTAGACAGAGGTGACTGGACAAGGCTGGACAAGCATTTGGGCGCTTGTTAGGTCTGGTACAGACATAAAGCTAAATAAATTCCTGTATAAGCTACTGTACAGCCCAACTGCAGCTCAACAGTTGGGAACAGCTCCCAGCCAACATTCCCAGACCTCTGGCTTCACTGGAGTAAAGGCCAATATTACCCAGAGACTGAGAATTTATGTGGGCTGGAGATAAAAATTGGTAGGTACTGCTAGAGAGGTGCAGGGCTGCAATTTGCTGTGTTTGTCAGGTGGCAAAAGTGGGTATGCCTGGAGGTGGGATAATTTTATCCCCTGCTCTCCATCTGTTCATAGACCTTTCTTAATTACCAGGTTTTGGTGGTTCTCTGCTCTTGTAAAATGGCATTTCTGCCCAGTGCTGGCCCAGAGCTGGCACGCTGGACAGGGCTAGGACTCACAGCCCTTGCCAGGGATGGGTGATGCTGTTCCCAGCCCAGCCAGAGCTCCTCGTGGTGTTCCCTCCCTTCCTTCCCAAACGTTGCAGTGTTATGCAAGTCAAGTGACCTCGTTTTCCAGCTATGCAATACAAACAACATGTGATGAACCAGCTGTGCCCCCCCACCCCCAAAATGCTTTTGGAATTTGTCTTTGATGTGTGGTTTCGTGTTTGTATTGTTCATTTTGAGCACCTGAGCCAGATCCTTTACAGATTGCCTTTTTCTAGGACTGAAAACGTAGCATTAGTACTAACAAATTTTATTGTAAATATTTTTATAAGACAATTTAAAATAATTTTTGGACTGCTTTTTATGGTCTTCAATGACATTTCTGTATCTAATTCGTGCACTCCAGTGTGGTTTTTGCTGGCTGTGGTGTAGGTGTGACTCTGTATGTTCTCTGCACAAGAAATGCCATGTTGTAAGGAAGATCTGGGATAGCTGCTGTGCTGGTTTTAATGTTAGAAGGACAGCACTGGGCTCCACATTATGAGATAAATTCAGACCCATTACCTCAGTCACCAGTAGGCCCTTAGATTATTGGTTATTTTACAATGATTCCAATACCCTGATTTAATTTCCTTGTGCCATGAGTTTGGTTCCTGGGTAGTTTGGGGGACAAGCTGTCACTTGGTGGTTTTGTTTCTTGTCTCCTGCATGAGCTTCTTGAAGACAGAGATACTGCCCACAACAGTCTGGGCACAACCCCCAGAATGCCAAAATCAGACAAATTATTGCAGAAGTTTTAGTAAAGCTTTACAGACCAATCCTTAACCTCTTCCTCATGTTGGTCCTTGGTGAATATGAGCACTTTCCTCAGCTCCTTCTGTTGTATCTCGTTTTGGGGTCACCCTGTGCTTGACCCCTGTGGGACTCTGGCCCAGGGTTTCCTAAAGGGGATTTTGCTCCTGCAGAAAAGCCCCGAGGATGAGCCCCAGCCCCAACAGCATCGTGTGTGGTGCACACCCTGCTGGGCTTGCACTGCAGGGCAGATTTGCCCCAAGCAAGCTGTTGTTTGAACAAGTCTGAATGAGGTCCATCTTTTCCACTGGTGCCTAATAGAGAAATTGGGGTGTTTAAAATCAATTTTCAGTTCATTCAGTTTATCCAAACAGTGTCTTTTTATGGATGTGTACAACAAGTAATTACCATGAATACACTTGGCAGTGTTTGCATGTCACCACCATGAAAGCTTGATACTCTTCTCTGGTTTATGTTGTTTGGAGACCAAAATCCTTAATATCCAGCAAGGTGTGGTGCCTGTTCCTGAAGCCAGTGATGGCTCAACAGGTGAATGCTGTTCATCAAGCTACTGTGATGGTTCAACAGATGAATGCAGCTTGGTCTTAACCTTTGGGATTCATTACTATATTGTCAAAGCAGTTCCCCCCTTTGCCCACATCATGCCCAAAAATCACTTTCATGTGAGCATTGTTGCTCAAGGCTGCAGTGTTTGGGAGTGTGCTAGATATCATGGTCTGAATATGGGCTCATCCACTTTTTTTCATCCTCCTTTATCTTTGTTTATGGGTTTATAAATTATTTTCCTCTTCAGTGACAATAAATAAATAAATAAATAAATATTGATAATTTTAATTTGTATATTTTATGTATAAAGACCCTCAAGGGTAATGAATGATTGTGAAGTAATTTACTTGGGTGAGAAAAAATTTTGGTTTTGTAAACCAGACTACTTTGGTTCAGTAGCTGACAGTATACTCTAACAAGTTTGTTGACTGTTTAAGCTCATTTTTTAAATTAAAGATTTTTTTTGCATGAGTGTGGAGGACAAAGGACTTTGCAAAGTAACTCTCTTGACAGCTGTCTTGTCCAGTGCGACGAACAACTCAAGAAACATTCTTCACTGACATATTATGAAAGAAAATCACACTGTAGTTCCCCATCATTTAATTTGAATAAAAACTGGATTAATGAAACTTTTCTGGGTCTGGCTTTTCTTGGCTTTGTTGACTTCTGACCATGAGGAGCAATCTCATCACTCCACGTGGCTTTGTTTGTCCCCTCTGTGATGACAGCAGGTGCCAGCCCTGGGTCACTCTGCCCCTTGCTGTGGGTGCTGGCACTCGCTCGTGCTGATGCTGAGATGCTGCCCTGATGCCAGCTCTGATGCTGAACCAGACTCTGCTCTGCTCCTTTTTCAAGGCAAGGTACAACCATTTCTCCTGGGGCTGGGGAAGCCCTTGGTTCAGGGCATGGTTGGCAGAAGACAGAAACTTTTAGGGAATGCAGCTGGGAAGAGAGAAAAGGAAAAAAATGAGAGTTTAGCACCTAAGGCTCAATATTTCTTAATAACACCATAAAGTACCACATTAGCCAAGTCACCCAACTCATTTTGCTTCATGCTCACAAAACATCTCACTGAGCTCTTTGGTTTTCCAGAAATGCTCCTTGTGCCTCCCTCATCTGTTAATACCGATGTACAACATCAAATTTACCTTGTGGGATCCTGAAATTTAATTACCTGATACACAGATAATGAATGACATATTGTGGGTTGCTCCATGCAGCTGGGGGACTTTGCAATTATTCCTGATTTCATTTCAAAATGACTTTTCTCTTGTGCAGCTGGCTCCTTTTTATTCATGTTTAAACTGATGAATCTATGAACCTGCAGCTAAAGAAAAGCCTTGGCAATCCAGGGAGAAATCTCACTGCCTTGATTTTGCTGCCTGATTTTTTTTTTTCTGCTCTTATTGTTTCTTTTTTTCACCTTATATTATATATCACCAATCTTATATTTTCACCTTTGGGCATGTTTTCCATCCTACATTTCACCCTTGACAGGGCAGAAACTGCATAGCAGTAGCTGCCACCTTGCCTCGTTCACCTCAGAAGGGTCAGGGTTAGGGATTTGCAGTGAGGAAAGGGAAAGCAGAGGGGAAAGGAAAGAAAACAGGGGGAAAATTTATCCAGTGGGGTTACAAGGTCAGAAAAGCAGCTCCTCTCTTTGCTGTTGGGTGTCACACATGCTGGGATAACCCAGGGTGAGATGTGCCTCCTCTGCAGCAGAAATGTTTTGTGATTTGGTGCCTGAGTCATCTGGAACTGGAATCAAATGGAGGGGAGGAGACAACCTCAGCTATGGAAACTCCAATGCCTGATCAAAGATGAACCTGTCAATTTGTGAATAAAAAAGGCCAAAGAGGAATTCCCTGTGTCCCTGAGCTGCAGTGATGATCTGAGTTGGAGATGGGATGTGGCTGTGGAGGGTTCAGGTGGCAAAATTGCCTCTGCTCTGGCTGGAATCTTGTTCTTGGGCTGTGCTAAGGATGGATGGCAGAGAATAATGGCAGTTAAAAAATAACAAACTCTGTTGGATACTTTTGAAAAAGCCTCTAGGAGGCAAAGGACCACTACAGAAACATTGCTAAGAACCAGCCAGGGTTCCCAAAGCATCCCACAGTTGCTCAGTGACTGATGATATTGCCTCACAGAATGTTATTCTGCACTGTAAACAGGCACAAAATCACTTAACTACTCAGTGACACGAAATATTCTAAGAAATTTGCCAAAGTGATTAATGTTAACGTTCTTGTTCAGCAAATTGAATGAGATTTAATTGGCACAGCTGCTGAAACTCAATGCATTTGATTTGGCCTTGATTTACAAAATATGTTGTCATGAGCCTCCTCCTTCTTACACAGCAAACCTCCACAGCCTCTGCTAAGCACAGTGCTCAGTGAATTACTGGTCTTAAATCTAGAGGGGTTTTATTGTCCACTCAGTAAGACTTCTAAAAGGGCCCTTTGAAGTACGAATACCTGTCCCAAAGGATCTGTTCTTCTTACCCAACCACAATAGGTTTAAATGTTACTTTTCAATGTTTTTCTTATACTTTGTTACATTATACTCTTTCTACAATATTTTGTCACTTATTATTTTTAAAATGCTGCAGGATACGTGGTGCACTATGGTCTAGTCTCAACCCATGGACAACTCAAGAAAGAGGGGTTTTAAAATCCTGCAAGAGCAGGGCTTTATGTCTCAAAAATCAGTCGAGTTACTTGTTACATAAGTTGTTTTTAATAGCTTCATCTTGAACATAAAACATGCTTTTGTTTACCAAAGCATATGTGACTTTGGGAGTGGCTTGGTTTATCTAACACAAAATGAAACCGATATCTTTACAATATCTTAGTTAAAGAAAAAAAAAAGGTGGGGAGTCAGGTGGAGGCAAGTTACTTAAAGCAGGAGCACCTGCTTGATGACTTAACCTTAATTGCTATCACTTGGTTGAAGCACAGGAGTTGGCTGCCTCACTTGTACCCACCCTCCACCCTGGCAAGGCAGGGAAGCTTTGATCCCTGCTCTGGGCTGTCTCCCATTTTTCTCTGCAGAAAGACCTCAGACACCCAGCTGGTCCCCAAACCCATGTCCCAGCAGGGGCTGGTTTCTGTGAGAGCTGCTGTGGTTCATATACCCAGCTGTTCCCAAACCCCTGTCCCAGCAGGGGCAGGCAGGACATGGTTTCTGTGGGAGCTGTGGTGGTGCACACACCCAGCTGCTCCCAAAACCCTTTTGTCCCCAGGGTCAGACAGGACTGGTTTCTGTGAGAGCTGCTGTGGTGCATACACCAGATTGGTCCCCAAACCCTTGTCCCAGCAGGTACAGACAGGAGATGGTTGCTGTTGGAGCTGCTGTGGTGCATACACCCAGTTGTGCCCAAACCCTTTTGTCCCCAGGGGCAGAGAGGGGCTAATTTCTGTGAGAGCTGCTGTGGTGCACACACCCAGCTGTCCCCAAACCCCTGTCCCAGCAGGTACAGACAGGACATGGTTTCTGTGGGAGCTGTGGTGGTGCACACACCCAGCTGTCCCCAAACCCCTGTCCCAGCAGGTACAGACAGGACATGGTTTCTGTGGAGCTGTGGTGGTGCACACACCCAGCTGTCCCCAGACCCCTGTCCCAGCAGGGGCAGGCAGGGCTGGTTTCTGTGGAGCTGTGGTGGTGCACACACCCAGCTGTCCCCAGACCCCTGTCCCAGAGGGGCAGGCAGGGCTGGTTTCTGTGGAGCTGCTGTGTGGAAGCCATGGAAGCGGGGCTGACTGCGAGGGGCATTTGGCAGAGCAGGTTCCGGAGGCCATCACACCCCAGCCAAAGCAGAGCAGGGTGGGTGGGGAGGGAGCTGCAGCACAAAGGGCACCCACAAAGCAGGGGCAGCTCTCAGCCCCAGGGGCTCCCTGGCACACAGGTGGCTGCAGCCATTGGGGTGTTTGGCAGGGTCGGTGCTGGTGCCTGTGCCAGGTCACAGGGAATTCTTGTGTTCTCTCCTTTGTGCTTCCTCTCTGCATCTCTGATGGTCATGCTGTGGGATGCAAAAATTCTGGGATCCCTCCCTAAGTGCAGGGGGTGTTTTCCTAGGAGGAGATGATGCTTTGATGATACAGCACCGCAGATTTCTCTTGGCTTCACCTGTGCTTGGAAAGGGATTTTTTTTTGCAAAGTTATTTTGTGTTTAATGAGTTCCAGCATTTTATATGTTTGTTTATGGCAAAGTATTGCATCCTCAGGTGCTGGCTGAAGGAATGTGATGCTCTCCAGTGCAACCCTGCTGGCAGTAGGACACACTGAGGGGCTGCATGCAGCCAGGGTGCTGGGCTGAGGGCTGCAGGCTCAGGTGGGAGTCGTGGCCTGGCTGTCCCAGCAGGGGTGATCCATCAGTGCCATGGGCCTGTTTGCTGATACAGGGCTCCTGGCAAGTCCTGGCTGATCCATCACATGATAGCTCTCTCTGATTCCTTTCCAGGCTGTTATTTATTATGACTTTTTGTCTTTCTCTCTTTCACACTTCAGCACTTTCCCTTTGTCCCCTGTGTGTGCACAGTGTCAATGTCACCAGTCCTGCAGCTGGCCTCCGTGCTGGTGACAAAGGGGACTCAGGGGATGCCCCTGCTCACAAATGTCTCCTCAGCTGCTCTGTGGCTCAGGGCACAAGTGTCAGCCTGAAGGGTGGTGCAGAGCCAGGCAGAGACTGGGGTACAGCCAAGAAGAAAGATCCTGCCTTCACAGAAGGGTATCCTGAGACAAGAGAGATTTATCAGGTTGTCATTTGTGAAGGGGGGTGAGGGAAGATGATTCCCATCTGGGTTGTGAAAAATGCCTCTTACCTGAAGATAAACTAATGGTTTTTTTCTAGACTGAAGGTCGCATTGAGCTTTAAAAGTTAAAAAATTATGTCAGTATTTTAAACTTGCTTAGAAAGCCGCTGCAAAACCTCATCTCAAAGGAGACCTGAATTTGGGTAAAGAAAACTCTGATTTTTTAGTGCTATGTGCAAGAAAAGGACACTTCATTTATTGGAGTTCCTCTCAAAAAAAAAAAAAAAAAAAAAAAAAAAAAAAAAAAAAAAAAAAAAAAGGTGAGCAATCACTCAGCTTCCAGTGCCTTCTTGTCCTGGGGAAGTTTTGGTGTCTGTCACAGTGATTTTAACATTGTGACTGTGGTCTAAACAATTTCTCTTATGCAGCAACTACCTAAGAATAATTAACCCTAAATTAATCCCTCTCTGTTTTCTGTGTGTTTTATAATGTCTGATTGTTATGTTTGATAGTTAATATAGCAAACAGGTTTTTTTTCTGAAAAATGGAATTGGAAAGTCCTAAAAATGTATGTTAGAATGTATGTTAGAAAATAGTATCAGCTTTCTCCAGACTTAAGTAGCAGATATAAAGGATTCTTTCTGCCCCAGCAGGTGCTTATCGAGTGATAATTCAGGTTTTTCCAGGTGTGTGGCTGGAGATATTAGATATAATCAGGCAGTTCCCCACGAGATTCTCTATGTGCTTTATTATAAAGCCTATGTAATTTTTCCCCCCTTTATCAAGTTAATTCTAATTCTGCAGTTTCAAATGCGCGCAGCAGTTTGAGTCAGCGCGGGGTAAATGTCTGTTTTCTCTGGTGCTGGCAGGGTGCAATCATCCCCAGGCTGTGGGAACAATCACTCCAGAAAAATCCCTTTGAATTAGTGGCAGTGGGAGGAAAGAGGCTGGGCAGCCTGATGGGATTTGGCTCGGGATGTGCCATACAGAGCACTGGACTCTGGGGGTCAGCACAGCCAAATAAATGAGCGTGAGCCTGGCTAGCAAAGCCTTTTGTGATTCAGGGGGGCTTCCTGAAAACAGTATTTGGGGGAAAAATAGAAATATTTTCTTCTCAAGCAGTGCAACTGCACGATTCCAGCGTCTGTGTTGTATTTTGCATGCAGATTGGGATGAAAAGTACTGAAAGTGACACAAATCCTTCCTGTTCTGTTCTTCAGAGTCATCATATCTGAGCCTCACACTAAAAATGAGCTGCAGACAAGGAGCTGGAGTTTTTAAGGGCTGTTTCTTTTAAGCCTTGTACTTTGTCATCTCTTTTCTGGTGGGAGGTGCCTGAAGCTGCAGTGAGCTGAGCAACAGCTGATGTGTGGGGGAGCATTTGATGGATCTTAGGGACAGAACCTGTGCACTTGGAGCTGCAGCCTCAATTAAGCCTCAACGTTGGCTGCCTGTGAGCTCCCAGGGGTGTCATGAGCTGTTTTGTGAACTGAACTGTGTAGAAGTCACTGGGGAGCTGGGGTGGGTCCAGACAAGGGCAGGGGAAGGTCTGGGGCACAAGTCTGATGAGGAGCAGCTGGAAAGGGGCTCAGCCAGGAGCAAAGGAGGCCCAGGGGGACCCTCTGGCTCTGCACAGCTCCTGACAGGAGGGACAGCCAGGGGGGACGGGCTCTGCTCCAGGGAACAGGGACAGGGTGGCAGGAACAGCCTCAGGGTGTGCCAGAGGAGGTTCAGGTTGGGTATCAGGGAAGAATTCTCCACAGAAAACCCTGCCCAGCCCTGGCACAGCTGCCCAGGGCAGTGGTGGAGTCACATCCCTGGAGGGATTTAAAAGATGTGCAGAGGTGGCACTTGGGGACATGGTGTAGTGCTGGGGTAACAGTTGGACTCGATGATCTTGGAGGGCTTTTCCAACCTAAACAATGTCATGATTTACCCCACTTCACAGTTTGATTCTCTGCTAATTCTAGTTCCCTCAAGAATCTCAAAGCAGAAATCATCCCTTACTGATGGGGAAAAAAAGAGGCAGGTTTAGGGTCTCTCTCCAGCTGGGACATGCCAAAGATGCCTGGGAGAAATTTGGCTTTTTGCCTCCTGTATAATGATTGAATCCTGCCAAAGCTGCTGGTCCTTGAGTGCAGGTGACAAGGAAGGATGAGAGGATGCTGCTCTCCAACAGCTGAGTTCTGGGATTCAAATCTGATGGAAACAGCATTTAAATTTCAAGTCTCAATGACATTACCTACAAGCTACTCAGCTCTGTAAGTAGCATTTAGTAATTTCTGGATGCCAGAGTATGATTTTGTTGAGCAGGTACAGTTGGTAGCAGGGCAAACAATTACTCTTGGTAGAAATCACAGCCCCTTATTTATTTCACTCTGCCTCCTACCTCGAGGGCTTTTTTATTTGAAACTCATGAAATAAGGCCCCAGAGGTTATTAGCATCTCCCTTTTCTATCATAACCCAGAAGTGGGCACTGCCTAGGAAGGCACTGATTGCCTGTGCTGTCACTGCCTTGTTGATGAACCAGAAAAGCTTCTATTAGTTTATGGAAATGAGACTGAGACTTACACAAAAGCTTGACACCATGCCATGTTTTTAATTAGTTTTTTTTGAAAAGATATGTGAGTTGAGACACGCATACACTGCTGGTTCTTAATGTGGCTGTTAAGGAGCAGGTCCTTGGTTCTGAAATCGGTGTCTTTTCGCAGTGATCTCATTTTATAATTACCATTTAAACAAATCAGACAGTTTCCTCTAATTCTGCCCTTTCTAGAAAATGCCTCTTCAGATGGCCTGCTTCCTTCAATGAGAGATTATCTGGATTTGTTCACAAGCAAATGTAAAAGCAAATGGTAAAATCAAGATCAGGTACTTGATTATTTGTACAGATAGTTTTAGTACTAACTGAGCCCTTTCAACTAAATATTTTCCGTTTTTCATCTTATGAAGCTACAACAGATTCCCCAAATCTTGTGGTTTATGGATAGGATTACTAGTGGATCCTGGCCTATTTGTGGTTTCTTGAGGGAATCACCAACATTTTTAAGACTTTTTTTTCTTTTGTGTCAGGAAGCAGCTTTACATAGGCAAATAAATGTAGAAAAAATGTAACCTAATCCATTGCCTGATCACCTTAAAATATCCCCTAAACTGTTCAGTTTCAGTTTCAGATTGTGACAGATTAACAGATGACAGTTTGCTTCATCACCTTTGGTAAATCCAGTTTTAATTAACTGACATTTTAATGGGTCCTAAGTGGTCCCAGGCTTCAGTATAACTGAATTTAATTTAATTTGTTGGGCATGATTCTGCACTGGGGCAGTGCACAGCCAAGCCTGTGTTCTGATCCCTGCTGCAGCAGTGCCAGCCCTCCATCCATCACCCACAAGTGTCATTGAGAGCTGGTCCAGAGCCCAGCTAAAAGCTGGGTAGGGACCCCAGGAGGCTTCACCAGCTCTCCATGTGACTGCAAATTCGTAAAGAACTGGGAAGTCAGGGTGGTCTGTTTATTTATTCATGTAAAAGAAAAGGCACATTCCCTGTAGGAGCGGTGCCCGGCAGAGGATGTCACCTGCAGGTGGCCCTGCTGTGGCACTGAGGGTCCCTGCACAGCTCCCTCCTCCCCAGCCCTGCTCAACCCCAGCCAGGCACAGAAACCTCCCAGAGACACCAGAAATTGCTGGTTTGTAACACTGCACATCTCTGAGGCTGCTTTTTAAGGGGATCTGCAGGAAAAGCACCACAACCCCGTGGACACCTTTGAATTGGCAGATCCATGTCATGTTGAGGTGACACTGAATTCTGCCTCTTGCAGAATTCAATATTTGAACAACCTTTCTTCTCCAAACCAGCTGTTATAATCTTAGAATAATAACCATCTCTCTTTCACCAAATATATTTTCCATCCTGTGTCTGGGCTCCAGTGTCCAGAGAGACACTTCACCTGCTCTTCTAGTGCAACTCCTATTTGTCCTGTTGAATGAAGCTGTCTGCAGCTTGGAAGTACACAGATGTGCAGAGCATAAGCTGTACAAATGTTAGCACTTGAGTTTGAAGGCCCCTATTAAATTGGCCTGCCTATATTTGCATGTGTACTTACTTAATTCCTTTCTTTACCAAATATATTCAGCGTGCCAGGGGAATATTTCTCTGCTTTACCTGCTGGCAGGGCATCTGTATCACTTCCCACCTGAAAGTGGTGTTGCATCAATCTCTACCTGTTGCCAAAGATATTGATTTGCTAAGAAGCTAAAATACTATGTTTAGAATACAAAATTTAATTTAGTAATCTTAAAAAAAAATAAATTGCTGTACTTGATACCTTAGCTGTTCTGCTCCCTATGCCTCTAGCTGGAACATGTACAACTCTTTTTATTTTTATAAGCCATGTGCTTGTTCTTAGTGGTCACAGAGCACAGAAATTCTCTTTGTGGCAGTGATCTGGTTTGGTGTGTTATGTTTATACAGGAACTTTTTGTTCTGATGGTCCTGTATGGAAGCTTTTATAAAACTGGCACAGATTGAGACTCTTCACTTTCATATTATTGAAATAATTTCATATCATAATTCATATTATTCTTGAAGGGCATCTGGGAGGGTGTGAGAGAGTGGGGGAATCTCACCAAAACCATGCTCTGCAAGCAGGTACTGCTCTGAGTTTTAAAGATAAATGCTGTGACACCCCATTTTACTCAATCACAGCTATAATGAGAGATAATTTGGTGATCTGACCCTGGAAGGTTGGACAGACCCTGCCAGCCCTGATGTGGTGGCTTTGTTGTGTCTGGACTCATCACCTACAGCACCTGGAGAGTTTCTCTGAGCTCATGACCTTGATGGCTCTGTCCATCCTTCGCCTCCCTCTGTCTGTCTGTCTGATCTCCTGGCCACTTCCAAAAGGGTTTATTTAAAATGGAATTGGAATATAGGGGAATTATGCACAACCTGGCAATGCCAGGCACTGCCAAGAGCCGTGGAATAAACAAAGACAAGTTGGTCACAGAGCCCTGGCTAACAGGAGAATTAACAAACCCAGCTGCTGCCAGAAGTGCTTCAGCCAGTGGAACTCTTACCCCAGGGGCCAAGAAACCCTCATGGCAGCAGACCCCAGTTTCTCCAGCCATGCAGGAAGGAAGATGCTCACCCAGCCACCCTCTGGCAAAGCTCTTTCATGGTCCCTTTGAAGGCCATTCACTCTGCCCAGCATGTACTGAAATTACAACTAAATAAGTACTAATATTAATTTAATTTAACTATTACCTGAATATAGCAAGGATTTAAAGGAAATATTAATTTCTTGCTCTTCGTGGTGTAATATTGCTTCTGCAAACTCTTCAGCAGAGGATGAGGAACCCTGGCAAGACTCTAAATATTGCTAAATGCTGCCTTTAACCATGTCTCAGCACACAGAGGATGAAATTAATGAATCTGATGATAATGAAGGTATAACAACAAGATGAGTGTTGTGCCTACAGGTTAATTATCAAGTAATTCAAGGGAGGCTGCCTTTATAAGATTGATTTGTGTGATAACATTGTGTGTTGGTTTTGCATGGCCTGGTTTTTGGTATTGGGGGGTCACAGAGGTGGCTCCTGTGAGAAGCTGCTGGAAGATTCTGCCATGGCTCTGCAGGTGGACAGGCTGCTGGCAGGGCTGGGCAATGAGAGAGGCTGGTAACACCTCTGTGATAACAGATTGGGGAAGGAAATCAAAACAAAGTGGGACACAGGTTTTTTCCTAGCCAGAGAAGAGGAGGAGGAGGTGAGAACATGTGGGGGAAACAACTGGGAGACACCAAGGTCAGTGGGGAAGGAGGGGCAGGAGGTGCTCCAGGGGCCAGAGCTGAGATTCCTCTGCAGCCATGGTGAGATCAGGGTGAGGCAGCTGTGCCCCTGTAGCTCCTGGGGATCCACAGGGATGCAGAGACTCACCCACAGCCCATGGGGATCCACAGGGATGCAGAGACTCACCCACAGCCCATGGGGATCCACAGGGATGCAGAGATCCACCCACAGCCCATGGGGATCCATGGGGGATGCAGAGATCCACCCACAGTCCATTGGGATCCACAGGTATGCAGAGACTCACCCACAGCCCATGGGGATCCACAGGGATGCAGAGATCCACCCACAGTCCATTGGGATCCACAGGGATGCAGAGATCCACCCACAGCCCCTGGGGATCCACAGGGGATGCAGAGATCCACCCACAGTCCATTGGGATCCACAGGGATGCAGAGATCCACCCACAGCCCATGGGGATCCACAGGGATGCAGAGATCCACTCAGAATCCCTAGGGATCCACAGGGATGCAGAGATCCACCCACAGTCCATCAGGATCCATGAGGGATGCAGAGACTCACCCACAGCCCATGGGGATCCACAGGGATGCAGAGATCCACCCACAGCCCCTGGGGATCCACAGGGATGCAGAGATCCACTCAGAATCCCTGGGGATCCATAGGGGATGCAGAGAGCCACCTGTAGGGGGCTAGAATATAAGAAAATAAAGGTAGTATAGAAAGTAATCTCACCCCTAAGGAGTTGCAGCTGGGATAACTATTAAAGATCAGGAGCAGGCCTGACTTTAACTGGCCACAGCTGTAGCCAATGAGAAGAAGTGTGTTATAAAAGAGTGGATTGGTTGGTTGAGGGGAACTGGAGTCTATTGGCACTGTGAGATGGAGGAAGAGTCAGTGCTTGGAGGAGATGCCCACGAGGAACATCAGGGAGGTATGGAACCCTTGCAATAATAAGACAGCAATATGGACCCTTGTGATGTAATGACAACACTCATCCACAGCCCTTGGGGGATGCAGAGATCCACCCAGAGTCTTTGGGGATCCATAGGGGATGGAGAGATCAGTATGGAGAAAACATAGTTTGGAAAAAACTGTGACAGTAGAAAAAATGGGGGAAAAAAAAGTGAGTAAAACATCTAGAAGTCAGTGAAACTTCTCCAGGTGATAGAAAGAAGAGGCACAGAGTGTTGTGAGCTGTAGTGGCTTTGAAAGAAACCAAAAGTAGGGCAGGAGTGCAGGTGTCTGAAAATGATGACTCTGCAAGAGGAGGAGTCAGCAAATGGAAGGAAATGGAGTTGTTTGCCATGGAAGATGGTGGTTCTGGGAGTAGCAGCCTTGGTTTGAGCTGTCCATGGAAAAACTGTGGCTGCAGGGCCAATTCTGAATGAGGCAGAAATCTGCATGCAGCTTCAATTTCTAAAAGCTCATACTTCAACTGGTTTCAGTGCTGGAATAAGCATTTGGAGTTTAATAGAAATACAGTTCTGGAGGCTGGGACACCTGAGGAGACACTCCTGGTTTGGAATAAAGTCACTGTTCCTGTAACACTGAGTTAGTCAAGGATCATTTTGGCCATTAAAGGAGACTGAAACTCTCAGGAAAAGGAGTTTTTTCCACCACAAGATGGCATCAGTTTTGCAGAGATTGGCTTGCAAAAGGACCTTAGGCTGGAGGCAAGAGTGGATTTAAAATAAAAACATTTTAAAATTGATATCAGACTGGTACAAACAACGTATTTGTCTCTCAAGTGTCCCTTGGAAAACTGTGTTACCTAAAACTGTGTTACCTGATTTTGGGTGCACAAAATGAAGGTCCCACTGATCAGATTAGCCAGTGCAGCTGCTGATTGTGATCCTACTGGCACGAACCAAATTTTGCCTGCAAACGCTTTCTGCTGTTCATGCACATCAGATCTAAGTGAGTTTCTATTGCCCTCTTAGGCCTCCTAAAGCCTTTCAGTTGTTTGCTGTAAGCTAGCAACAATATTTACCCTCATTTAAAGCTCATCTGATGTGTTCTAAAGGTCTTTATTGTGGTTTGCTTTATAGAAATCTTCATTTACATGTTTGAATCTTCACATGTGTATTTTCTAATCCTTTTTCTGGGTTCTGTTTTGACTCTGTGTGGCCTCATAAAGTTTTTTTGAGGTAAAATCCCTCTAAATACCTGTGTTGCCTCATAAATCTGTGAACATCAGCTGGACTGCATTTTATATTAATTTAGATAATTTTATAGTTATTATTGTAAATCCAGTAGTAATCTACTATTAAACTCAGAATATATTGGTATTCTTGGACTTCTCTGTTCAGAGTTTTGATTTTTTTTTTCCATTTTATACTATGAAAGATGTCCAAAATCCTGTTCTGTACCATAGATCTGTGGTATTTTCTAAAAAGAGGCTCTTTACAGCATTCCAGGATGGCCACACTCCTCTAAAAAGAGAGAAAAAAAATCTGATTCCTTTCATTTTTTTTTCTATTTTTTTCCCCCACTTCATTTTGTCTTAAAAGCGCTTCTCAAAGTGTCACACTGGAGAGTGTAACTCATGATGTCACAGGGTTATGACAAGGCATTTGGAGATGCTTTTCTCAAGGGGTTTAATCTCTTCTCCATTTTGCACCAAAAACTGCCAGAGCATCAAAGCAATGATGCCCGTGTCTGTGCCCTGGAGGGTGCCTGCAGTGCCCTGGTCCTTTTCCCAGCAGGATTTGCTCAGCTGGCCCCCAGCAAGCCCCACAAAGGAGCAAAGGTGGCGCCTGCACTTTGCTGTGTCCATCACTGACCCCTGGCCCTCCTGGGCCAGTCCCAGGTAGTGATGGCTGTGCCAGGCAGGGCAGGACAGTGTCATGCTGAGGAAAGCTGGGTTTTCCTAGCACAGGCTTGCCTGTTCGCTGTTGGGGTGTTATTGTCTATTTTCCCCTTTTTCTGCAGAATTGGGGATTACAGGTGTGGTGTCCTTCTGTTAACCTGCAGCTGGGAGCCCCCCATGGTATCTCCTGCTGGAGCAGATTTGAGAGAAGAAAATGTTCATTTCTGGTGTCAGTTACCCTCCTTCCTGCAAGCAGAAATGTTCCTTTTAACTTTTTTTAACTCCCCAGGAGGTAAGTTTTTTGTCTTTTGATCTTTGGAATGTTTGACAACTCATGTTATCAGACTTTTGTTTGAAATGTGCTGGAAATAGGTCTATTATTTTTTCCTTCAATAACCTTTCTTTCATAGACCATTTTAACTTCTTAATCACGTAGAGGTAGCACATCATTATACCATTTTCCCTCTACACGTCCACTTAATGGCTTTTTACTCTTTTTAGTTCAAGGCACTTCTTAATTAATCCTTCATCAAATTATTTTAAATATTTCTTTCCTCTACATTTTTAGAAAAGTAGATAAGAAAATAAAAAGGCAAATTATATAATTGCAAACCTTGTATTTTTGGCATCAAAGCTCTTTGACAGAAAACCTGCAGGACCCAAGAGCCTGGTCTATGAGGGCAAAGTGTCCAACAACTCTGCGCATGCTTTAGACACAGTTTGTGGTAGATTTTGCTTTATTTCTGCAGAAGCACTGCCCTTCTCCTTGGGCAGACTGTGCACAACCTTGTGTTTCATGGCATGGCAACTCACTTTGGTTTTATATCAGTTCTTTACTGGTGGCTGTAGCAAGGACTGAGTGCAAAGGCTCCTGCTCCTGTTCTTGGCTGTGAATTTCCCTCCTGGCTAGGAGGCACCAGATGGAGAAAGTTTTTGAAAATGTCCCACTCCTTTTCTGACAGTATACAGTGTATATTGCCACCTGCCAATCCCCAGTGCTGTTAAATACATGTTCATATTGAAATCATAAATTTCCCGTGTTGGAACTGTGGTATGAGGCAGGGATAGGTAATTTGGCTCTTCCCTCTCAACATTCAGTTTTTATTTTTTTTTTCTTTAACTCCATTTGGATAGCTGTACTCTCATACATAATGTATTCCTAAAAATGTATTCAAGTTTGAGCTGGCTGAACATGGTCCCCAGAGTCAGAATCAGTGCTACTTATAACCAAATAATCCAATGGGTTACCCCTGTGTGGGAGATGCTGGGGGTATGGGAATGAACTTCCTCCTGACTTGGAGAAGTGAAGCAACACTTCAAAAACAATGGAAGGGCTCCTGGAAGTGTTTCTGGGCTTCAGAGAAGGAAAAGAAGTGCTTCATCAAGCCTGAGCAATGCATGTGCAGCACAGTAATGAACAGAGAAAGGAAAGAGGCACCGTGCTGAGCCCAAACAGGCTGGGAGCTCAGATGTGAAACAAGAGGAGCTGGTGGAGCTGCTTACCTAAAAATGAAAGTAATACTAAATTAGATGGAATTCAAGGGATTTGAACCCAAATGTCCCTAGAAGTTCAGCTGGATTTGGGCAGGAGCTCCTGGGCTGGCACAGGGCTCTGCAGGATGCTGTTTGCACTGCAGCCCTGTGTGCAGTGACCTGCAGCTGCTGCTGTTATAGCATGAGCAGTCCCTAGAGAATTGTTAAGACTCAAGAAAGGCATGGGCCTCCTTTAAAGCCTCCACAGCCTGATGTGAAGCAGTTTTTGGGGAGGCACCGTGTGGGTGTGATGGCCGTGGGTGGTGCTGGGTCCTCTGTCTCCAAGGAGCTCCCCTGGAGTGTCCTTGAGGAAATGGAGGAGAAAGACTGACAGATCCCTCTCTGTCCACCTTCCCCTGCACCCTGGGCTGCTGGAGATGGGGCTGCTCTGCTGGAACTGTTGTGGTGTTTGTCTCTGTTGTGAATGAGGGAGGAAAGCCTTTTCATCCAAGGAAATGATCTTTCCATGTTAATCAGCAAGGGCCTTGGCCAGTCTCTGAATTCTTGGAACTGACTTTAAAGAGGGAGATATGCATATGTTTGTGATTATTTTACACCAGCATTATTTTGCAGTGGGATTGTTGGCAGAAGCTGTTATTGGGAGTTTTCCCTGTCTTAATTTAAACTGAGACTCATCAAATTAAATTGAACCAGAGAATGAGGCATTCTGAGTTCAATATCCTTCCTCTCCTTCTTCCTCCTCTGCTCCCAGTCCCACACATAATGTGAGCCCCAGAGTCCCTTGGCCAGCAGCCCTGCTCCAGGCCTGACAGAGTTTTCTCTATTTGTGAGAACAAAAGCTGTAGTGAGCCTGGAGCAGTCCCCCCAGACTGGCAGCATGCACAGAGCAGGCAACAGATGCTGGCATTTTTTTTGTAAACCCAAAACCTAATTATGCTTGGAGCAGTCCCACAAGTCTGGGGGGATAAAAACACCCCTCCACTCTGATTTATGGATTCCAGTCACCACTGCTGGGTTTTAAAGCAGCAGAATATGTTTTTCAGTGATGTTCCCTTTCCTCAACCTCAGGAAAAAGGCAGGAGTGAGTGGGGATGATGAGTTTGGTGCCTTCCCACTGTGGGGCTGTGTGTTGGGGCACTCCAAGGGAAGCTGAATCCTCCCTGGGGTGTGAAACAGGGAACCTGGCATTTAGCAGGCATGCAGGTGTGGCCCCAGCAGCTGCATTTGGTTGGTGTTTAGGGCTGATGAAGCTGCTTCCAGAGTGCTTTTAAGGATATCTCTCATATTAAGATATCAAAATCCAGTGTGACTCTGTACAGCTTATTATTTTTGCTGTTTCAGAGTGGGTATTTCTTGTGTTCATCTATATTGAACAGACACTTTATTCTTATCACAGCACCTGCTCTGCAAGCATGGATAGCTGGAGAACCTTGACCCTTTTATGATCCAGGCTTCCAGAGACCCAGAGGCAAAAATATGAAAACTGCCTTTCACAAAAATGTAAATTATAAACTGAATAGCAATTTCTTCCCCTATCAGGATAAAATTTGTATATGCCTGAAGCTGGAGAAAAGCTGCCTAGAGGAGAGGCAAAGCATTTCCCAGAGCCTTGGAAGGAAGGCTCTGACACACCTCCAGCTCAACTGGACTAACAGCCCATGGCGGCTTTTGGACACCTTTTGTGTCTCTACAGATCTCATTTTTGGTGCAAAAGAAATTTTTTGCCTGTGCAGACTAAAGAAAAAATATATTCTGTGTGCTCTGCTTGTGGATGACGGGGAAATGTTGTAGTCCATAGGCAAGTTCATTGGAATTGGACTTGCAAAACAGTTTAGCCACAAGCAGAAGGCAAAGCAGTGGCTTTGGGGTGCAGAGGAGGTGAAGGGCTGTGGAAATGGGCTCCCAGGGACAGCTGAGAGGAGTCTCTGTGTGCTGGGGAGGGCTGAAATCCACCACCATGGTGTGGGCATCTCCTCCAGCACAGGCTGGATCTGGAGGCAGACAGACTGACAGACAACAGCTTCTGACAGGAGGGCTTTTGGCACAATCCTCTCCTGCTCCTTTGGG
Source organism: Agelaius tricolor (assembly GCF_023055355.1). Taxonomy (NCBI): domain Eukaryota; kingdom Metazoa; phylum Chordata; class Aves; order Passeriformes; family Icteridae; genus Agelaius; species Agelaius tricolor. Next base: position 10,808,182 of record NW_027269278.1, on the reverse strand, counting down.
AGCTTCAGGCCCTGGGAACTGATGTCACTCAGATGTGACTGAGGCAGGGATTTCAGAGGGTGTTGGCAGGTTGTGGAGGGCTGAGCTCTGACTGGAGCTGACACTCCTCTGGTTGTGAACCTGCTCCCTTGGCTCCTGTTTGCACAGGAGAGCTCTGTGTGTGTGGATTTGTGTGTGGTGGGCTGTGGTTGGGGTGATAGGGCTCTTTTGAAGCAAATCCCATGGCTGCCCCTACTTCCTGTGCCCTGGTTTGCATGGCAGAGCCATCTCTGAGTGCTCAGAGCAGGATCCCTTCAAATGAACCCAGCTGGGCACTGGGAATGAGCTCCAGTCATTGGGAATGTGCTCCAGTCCCCCAGTGCATCCAGAGAAGGGCTGCTGTGACACAAACCCCTGGAACACCTGTGGTTCACCCATTCCCAGCACCAGGGGTGCCACACTGCCCATCCCACCCCAGGGAAAGCTGATGCTGAGACAGGAGCTGGACAAAACACCATCAATCTTTTCAGTACCCTGGCATGATTTGTTAGAGCTGAGTCCTTCCAGCAAATCCTGAAGATTTTCAGCAGCTATAAGCTTTTATAGCAAATCAGATTTTTCCATCTGGCTGACCAGTTATAAACACACATTTCTCAAGCTGGCTTGTTACACTGCGTTGGTATTAAAAAGAAAACCCATGATGAGCAGTGGAGTGTTCATCTGTGCCTGCTCTTGATGACTTGTGCCTCTTGCAAATGAACACAAATAACCAGGAAAATCAGTTTGCATGTGAAATCCCAAAGACAAAAACAAAAAACAAAGAAACAGGTTGGTATGGGGAAATGTTGAAGGAGGCTGAGCATGCTTGCAGCTCTGAGAGAAGCATTCTAGAGCAATAAAGAGCTTATGGAATATTGATAGGGAGCTGCCTGGATTTCAGGAATGCCACCATCCACCAGCCTTGTCAGGGTGATGGGACTGACTTTCAGCATCTGTATTCAAAAGTATTGATCTGGACCTTCAGTGTAAGCCTTCACCCAGGGATAAGCTGCACTAATTAATTTTCCTCGTTTCTTCTGAATCTAGGTAATTTAAGAAATGTCTTATTGATTGTGATTTTGATATGCTAAATTTGTGTTCTGTGTGCTGTGAACATAATGAGAAGGGTTTGCCATCAGGGGCTGCTGTGGGGGGCAGTGTGGTGTTATCAGGTGGGGGGAAAAGGGAAACACTCCACTTACTGCTCCCTCCACTTGGTTGCTGACATTTTTATTGCTTTTGTGCCTGTTGTGGGCATTTTGGATGGATTCAATGATCACAACTAGAAAGGATGTGAAGTACTTTTGACACTAAAATCTAGCAGCATAACTACAGTGCAGTCATAGCAGATTTAGGAGATCTCAACTCAAAACCAGATTTACAGCTAAGTCCCACTGTGTTCCATCAAACTATGAATTTCTCCAGTTTATGGTATGGAAAGGATACAACTGGGGAAGAACCTGGATTTGGTTTGCTGTGGCTTGGCTGGCCTAATGCCCAATGTTTGGTGATAGCTGATATTAACCTCTCCCCTAGCATGTGTGTGATTTTGGACCATTTGAAGTAGAGAATATCTGAGGTTCTAATGCAATTTATTAGAAAAACATTATTTCCACAAGGGAGTGAAATCAATTGAATGAGAAATTCATGTTTAATCCTCTGTCCTCCCCACCCACACCCCACCCACCCTGTGCAAGAGGGAGGTCTGGAGGAATTCAAGCAAAATGTGGTCTGGCAGTGTGTGGCTTCTGGCTGGCCTCCAGCAGCCATGTGTTAGGCTCATCACCTGTGGGATGTGGAGTGCCAGAGAGAGTGACTGCCACATGTAATGTGGAATCTTTGGTGAGGGAATTCACTGTGCAGGAGACAACTCCTTCCATGGGGCCTTTCAGGCTGCTTGGCAGTTACGAGCTTTTTATAGCAAGTCAAATTTCTTCACCCATCTGCTTGTCTGCTTATGAAAATGCATTCCTCTGGTGCACTTGTTACATTTCATTACTGTTAAATAAAATCAAAAGTCAACATACCTTGGCCACTGGCTTAGTCATCTGTGTCAGCTTTGGATGAGGTGCAGCTCCTATCAAAAGCACACAGATGCTCTGGACATAAACATCACCCCCTGTTACAGCTCCCAGGCCTCTAATCATGGAATCAACTTCATTAATGATGAGTGTAAAGGTAATGCACACCAAAGAGCAGCTGCACTGGGGAGCTTTCCAAGTGGAAACGTGATGGATACGTGATGCAGATGTTGTCTTTCATGAACAATTACATTTCCCTTGATTACAGCCTCTTGAGAAGGAAAACCAGAAAAGGAAGCAAATAGTAAACTTTTTTCCTGATTGCTTAAGTGCCCTTCACAGAATAAGATGCAGTAAAAACATTTGAGGGGAAATGTTAGAGAGAAATTTGCTCGAGCCTCAGATATTCTGGATATCAAGTCAATCTCATGCCTTAGCAATCATTTGCACTCCCTCTCCAGTGTTTCTGTCTTGGTCCACTCCTCTTGGGGAAAGAGGAGCACAACAGTCCTGATCTCTAGGGGCAGCCTAAATGGCCTCCTCCAATTTTGTCTTGTTATCTTTAAAGTCTTAAAAATTAAGAACGCATTTTATTGTGCTCTGTATAAACAGTCAGCTCCCAGTGGGAAAGTTAATTAAAATAGCCAATGCATCATATTACCAGCCATCTGATAGTGCTCAGTGCTCTCTTTTTTATGGGCTCCTGCACATAATTCAGGTTGTACAGATGGAGGTGCACACAGCCAGAGATGTAAGATGCTCTTAGTTGTAGGTTCATCACCTGTTAAAACACAACTATTATTTACTGCAAAGACAAAAATGTCAGGTCTAGCCCAATACTGTGCTAAAGAATTAGACACAACCAGTGAAACTGTGACTTAGATTAAATACTAAGCCCCATTCCCTTTCCTTTTTCCTTTCTCTTTCCTTGTATTGAATTATTTTCAAGTTTCAAGGCCCTCTTGCTTGAGGTTAAAGGGGCTCAATTCCATTTTGTTTTTCTTTCTGTACCTTTTCATCATCTTAATGGTTTTTATTTTCTTTCCTTTGCTGGCATTTCTTTAGCTGGTCGGTGTCTAAAGTGGATGGTTCAGAACTAATTTTTATAGCCTTTATATAGGCACCAATATCCACTCCTGATGGCTTCAACTCCCACTTTGTGTGAGCATGTTCTGCCTCCTGATGCTTCCTTGCCATCTTCCTGGGAACAGCATCCTCTCCACCCCAGCTGGCTTGCAGCATTCTGGCTGCCACTGGTGAAGCCATTCCTGTGTTTAATTTGGAAAGCCCAGTGCTTTTCCTCCAGGATGATGGGCAGATAGAAGGGATCCTGTGGGAAGGCAAGATGGCACTGTGTGTTCATCATATGGAAAAGTCTCTGTGCATGATCCAGTCTTTCAGGTGCTGCTGATGGGACACCAAGCTTGATTTAGCTGGCTTTATAATAAAGCTGTTACCCAAGGCTGTGGGCAGCAGCTCACACCTTTAAATGAGACAGTGCCAAAAGTCAGTACTGCAGTACAGAAATTTCCCCACCCTGCCCACCTAAATCCCAATTTTTCCTTTAGATAACCTCCCATTTTACAATAATAACCAAACTGAGGCCTCTTCATAATGCCACAGTCCTGCTCTGTGCTGTATTCTGGTACAGTCACTCTCTTTTTGCAGGGGGTATCTTAGCAGGCTATGACTGTGCTCTATCTGTTTATTTATAGGCTCAGGATTAATGTAGTGTGGATGAAAAACATGTTTACTTATAGGATTGTGACTAATGTAGTGTGTGCATTCTACATCAGTAAACATTAATGAATATTCCTCTGTGAGAGGCTGAATAAGCAACAGGATTGTGAGGTTCCCACACAGAAAGGCTGGGGCTGCAGCACTGGCACGGGGGGATTCTGTCTCCAGCACAGCAGGATGGGGCACTGGACCCATTACAGAGGCCAGAAGCTGATGTTCCTTTAATGAATAATGACTTGGGGTGATGAAATGTTTATTGAGGTTAGCCAGGGGTGACATTAAACCTGTGGGATGGCACCAGTAGCACAGAATCCATTTTCTCATGTAAGTACTATTCAGATTAAATAACTGCATATTGAATATGTTGGCAAATAACTGAAGTTGAGTGGTTGGGCACTATGGCAGCAGCTATACCAGTCATCATGAAATGAGATGGGAAGCAGTAAAAGCTCTGACAGAAAGCTCACAAACAGTGACAGCCAGCACCACCCCCAAGGTGTCACCCAGCCACTCCACCTCAGCCCAGCCTGCGCTGTGTTTGCCCATTTGCAGCACACATGCAGAGCTGGTTCTCCCAAGCTTTGCAGCATCTTCCTTTTACACAGGCAATGCTGGGCAAAGAAATGATAGAATCTGGAGACCTGGATGGGAATTAGCATAAATCACCATAGAGCAGAGCTGCATTTATCCCCTTGCAGCAGAGCCAGCAGCCACAATGAGGCAGGAGGGTCCCATCTGAAATGATCCTTGCAGCTCAGCACCTCTGCTGTCTCTGTGCAATGCAGATGCCTGGGCCATGATTGGCATCTGTGGCTTCCAGCCCCCAGCAAGAACTGCTGTCTGAGCTATTCTTCAGCTTTCTTTTCCCCTGACAGCTCTCCTCACAGCTTTCCAGCCATCCTACATGTTTGAATTCCTCAAGCAGGTTTGAGTGTGGTTCCTGCAAATTCATCTCAATGCAGGAGCATGGGCTGGTGCTGAATACCCAGGACAGGTGCATGTGTTGTATTTGAGAGATCAAACTGACATGTTTGTGCATCAAATATTGACTGAGGCAGCTCCCTAGCTGAAAGGGAGGATTTTTTGGCTGTAGCTTGTGTTTGCAGAGGGTCTGGCTGGCAGGCACAGCCTGGGATGGTGGGTGCATAATTTCTGCACTCTCTTGAGGAGGCTTTAAGCCATACCTTGTTCTGGCTGCTCTTGCCTCTTCCTTCATCCCTCCCAAATTGTGCCCTCCTTGCTAAACCCTCCCAGGTGCAAAATGAAGGAGCCTCCTCCTTGTTCTCCTGACACCACCTTGATTTGGAGTTGTAAAAGGAACAGAATGTGCAGGGTAAATACTTCCAGTCCCTGGTCACAATTTGGGAAAGAAGACAGAGAACTTCCTGCAGGCAGCTTTATTAGTTAACCTGCAAGAGCAAAAGCTGCCAGCCAGGGACTGTGCTGCAATGGAGCCCCAAAAGGGTTCTTGGGGTTCAGTGTAATGTCACCATGCTTCATTAGCCCCATTAATACTTTATCAAGCAGGAGAAGAAAGTTTTCCTTTGAAGTTATACATTAGGAAATCAGCTTATTATAGCATTAAAATAGTGACAGTTTTGCTTGGGGAAAGGGAAACAGGCAGCCCAGCTATAAATACTGCATGGGAGCGATTAATAACTTCAGGAATAAGCAAGTGTTACAAACTAGAAATTTACTTGCTGTGGCCCCTAAAGCTGAACCTGCTGCAGCTCTGATCTTGTTAGTTCATTCTTTCATCCTCTCTGAGCCCAATGCAAGCCCTTGGGGGAGCACTTCAGGCCTAGCTGGTGCGAAGTACTAAGGCACCATAAAAAGAACATTTTCAGAATGATGTGATGGACTAGTTGGGAATGGAGGCAGGAACATACTGGGCTTAGAGCTAACTTTTTCTGTCAATTACTGTAATATGGCAAAATGTGTATATATCTTTATTGTATGGTTACAGATTGTCTGGGAAAAAAAAAATCTCTTTGCTAGTGGACAAGAAGGAAAGCACTTTGTCTGGTAAGTGTAATAAAAACTGACCAGCACACTGTGCTGTAAAGATGAAAAGTGCTGCAAATGTGTCACTACCTGTTATGTGGTTTATATGAGAGATTTGTAGCCATCGAGACAAGCTGCCCATAGGGAGGACACTGGGAATTTGGGAGAGGGGATTGTGCTTACAGGGGTATTGGACAGACAGATCCTGCTGCAATCCTTCCCATGAAGCACTTTTTGGAAATCTCTGTTATCAGAGGCAGGACAGTACAATCTAAATACAGACCCATTTGGGCTACAGGGTTATCTCAAGTTCCAGGATCAAAATAGGTCTCAGCACAACAGCTCAGCTCTAATCACACAGAGAAAACCCCCTTTTCTCTCTGGGTCAGTGCAAATGCTGTCACTGAGACTGGGCAAGGCTTTGACACGTTTGCTGGAGTAAGGTGGAAAGCATTTTAAAACCCTTTAATAAAATCTAGTTGTCCAAGGGGTTCTTTGCAATGAAATCTCTTTTGATGGGTTTTGCTGAGAAGAAAACTTCATGCTGATCAGCTGATGGCAAGTTTAATTTAGTCTGGTGTTCCCTCAGGAGGCCTTGGCTGCCCCATTTCGTTAATCCTCTGTGATTTGTTCATTTGGGAAGGACATTTTTGTGGCTGCTTGTTTAACTACATGTTTGCATAGCTGCTGGCATAACCCTGAGTGGGTCTGTCAATAATGACTATTTCATAAACTGTTAACAAAGATGTGTCCTGTGCAGACATGGGGAAGGGCTTTGCTGTCTCAGACATGAAGCTTTTTCCTGCCAAAGCCTCCTGCCTCTTTTCTCAGCCCAGGTCAGCCCCCTGCTCTTCCCTCATGTCCCCAGTATTGTTCTGGGAAGAAAAAACAACATCTTTATAGGGATTTCATGCTTAACTTCAAAGGCCTCTAATGATTAGAGCTAAAATCATGGCCTGTCTTATCTCTTGTTATATCTAGCTAATGTGTTATCCCTAACAAAAATGAAGTGAACGAGGTAATCCTTTAAGTTAATAACTTCAGGAATCAATAATAATTCTAGATGCTGTGATTTGCTTTCTGCTTGCAAATTTAGATCAGTAAACTATGTCCCTTCAGCTCCTCTGATAGAAAATGGCCAGAAGATCCCCTTTGAAGTGATGGGCTTTTATGGCTTGTTATCTGTTAATAGTATTTATAATCTAATGAAGAACAACTTTCCAAATCTGTTTGAAATATTTTGAAGCTGCTTATCATGATGTAGCATTATAATCCAGCACTAATTCACATTAGCCAAGGTTTGGATTTCAATTTACAGTTGCAATACTAAAGTTTATTTAGCCAAACCATTGACATTGGTGTGGTGTTCACACGAACAAGGTGCAGTTACAGAGCTCTCTTCCACATTTCCCTCAGAACTTTGGACCAATTTTCTAAACTATGGACAAAGATGAGATTTTGGGGGGTTTAAAGTTTTTAAATCCAGAGGGTTCTGAAGGAAAACAAGGCACATATTTCCTTGGTATCAAATCTGCCTCTCTCGCTGTCTCCAGCTCTGACAGAAAGATGCAGCTCAACATCCCAGGCCTGCCTGGTGTGTTTGTGGCCAGTCTTGCCTTGGTGGTAGCAAGCCCAAGCTGGGAAGAAGTGGCAATGTGCAGATGCAGGAGGAGCATTTCCCCATGGCCATTGGGCTGAGTTCAAAGCAGTTTCTTTTACCATTTCATCCTTTAAATTACTTGAGCAGGATTCACTCATTTTCCTGGCATTTCTCTGTGCATATTGCACAAGTGCCCTGCAGTACAAAACACAAATAAACATCAAAGCAGGGAAAATAATTTGACTTCCTCATCTTTTTGGATGTGCCTTTTTTATTTTATATATATAATTCCTGAAGTAGCCTGTGGCTGATATTAAAGTTCAAGCAGTTGAAATAAAGTGACAGTGAGTCAACTTCCTGGGAAAAAAGGAAACTTTTAAAGTGTGATCAGATCCTGAAGTCTGAAAACAATATAATAGAAGAGAGAAGGCCTCCTTTCAACAGAAAAAGCCTGAACTAAAAATGAAAATTTTCCTGGTTTTGCTATTTTTTTGTCAGTTCTTGCTGCGGGGCAGGACCTTGAGAGTGTCCCTGGGGAGCAGATGGATGAGAAGGAGAGCAGAAGTGCCTGTAGCTGCTCTGCTGCTCTTGACCTGTGCATATCTTTGTTCTGTCCCTCTCTCAGACACTCTGATTGGGGTGGTATCTCTGTGTCCCACCAGCAGCTGCTGCAGCACCTGGGCAAGATTCCTTATCTCAGGGAGTTCATGGCTTGGCAACTGGCAGCAATGGAATCCAAGGAAATATTTCTTCAAAGGGAGTGTTGGCAAGCAGCACTTTTGTGGGAACAGCTTCACGTAGGCTCAGATTTATATAGTGCTTTAAAAATAAATCATAAATGGAAAGTGGAAAATTATGTTCCCTTCTGTGCTGGGAGGGTTGGGAGCACGGTGGGGCTATTCCAGCCTCCCCTCTCCCCGGGCTTACTGCCCACCAGCCTGCCTGCTCTTGCTCCTGACACCTTCTTTATTATTATAAACAAAGTTTAGGATGCACTGGGGTGGTTATTGTGTCAAATCAGCTAATTGGGGAATTGCTGAGAAAAATGGTCTTTTTGGAAACTTTCTCCTGGGTGTTGACACTGCTGTTTCACACCTGTGAAGCTGGAAAAGAGCTGCTGAGGCTGCTTCTCAGCTTTGGGCACATTTGGCCTTTCTTTGCATTTCCTTGTCACCCTTGAACTCCGTGGGTTTCATAGAACCATAGAATGGCTTGGGTTGAAGGAACCTTGGAGATCAGCTAGCTCCAACCTCCCCTCCCCTCCTAAGGAGACCACCCACTACCCTGGATTGCTCAGGGCCCATCAAACCTGGCCAAGCCATTTTATGGCCAATTTTCAATTGTGTTTTGTCTTCCAAGGTGGGTACCCCTGAGTGTCTGGGTACCCCTGAGGAGTGTCTGGTACCCTGTGCCTGGCTCCTGCCGTGCAGCTGTGGCTCCCTGGCAGCACACCCACCTCTCCTGCTCCTCGTGTGACACCCCAGCCTGCTCTTAGGAAACCTTTTCATGCACAGGGGTGAACCTGGGAGTGATCCTGAGCTCTGTGAGCACCTGAGTGTGACGGTGCTCACAGGGGTCCCAGGATGAGGGGAGAGATGAGGATCTGACTCCATGTTTCAGAAGGCTTGATTTATTATTTTCTGATATGTATTATATTAAAACTATAGTAAAAGAATAGAAGAAAGGATTTCATCTGAAGGCTAGCTAAGAATAGAAAAAGAAGGAATGAATAACAAAAGCTTGTGTGTCAGACAGAGAGTCTGAGCCAGCTGGGCTGTGATTGGCCATTAATTAGAAACAACCACATGAGACCAATCCCAGATGCACCTGTTGCATTCCACAGCAGCAGATAACCATTGGGTACATTTTGTTCCTGAGGCCTCTCAGCTTCTCAGGAGAAAAAATCCTAAGGAAAGGATTTTTCATAAGATGTGTCTGTGGCACCTGAGCATGGATGGGGTGTGGCAGCCTGCCCTTCCCAGCTGGCCTGGGATGCCCTGGGGTGGCAGGAGCAGGGAGCACAGCTCCTGCCCTCCTCACACAGCCCGTGCTGTGGCACAAGCTGCTGCCTCAGCAACCCCTCCATGCCTGGCTCCAGCTGCTGCTCAGGGCTCTGTGTGTGCCCATCCTTGGTCACCAGTGGAATGGCCCCTCAGAAGTGCTGCTCTCCCACCAGGGCACTTTGGGAAGCTCAGCACCTCCAGGCACTTGGTGGGAGCTCCTCACAAGCCCATTTACCCTTGGTTATCTTCTGCTGTGCTTTGGGCTCTGTCCTGCTGCTGCAGACCTGGCCCCAGGTTCTGCATCTCTGCTGGCTCCTATGCATCGCTCCCTCAATCCAGGCACAGCTCCCAGCAGCAGCAGCAGCTTTGATATTTGCAGGCAAGGGTAGCACAGACTCATTTAACTTTAGGTGTTTCATTACTCCAATTGCACTGGGGAAATATAATGTTTAATGGCTTTGTGTCACTTGATCTAACAGGCCCCTCTTGGGCTGTGTAACATGACCTATAGAAATGGTGTTGAATTTGCAGCCTGTTAAAATTTTTCCTTGCCCTTCCAGGACTTGCTCCCTGCCACTGCTCACCAGTTTGCACCAGGGTCCATGTGTGCCCTGGATGGAGCCATTCTGGCAATAGGAGCTACTGGCTCTCTCCTCCTCCTCCTCTCTGACTGTCAGATGAGACAGAGTAGAAAATTACATATCTGCTTTCCACAAGCAGCTACAAGTCATTGAACTCCCATAAAAACCAGCTTGTGATACTCTGCTTTTTAGCTTGTCTTATTTGCTTGTTTACTCACTAATTTTTTTAGCTTCAGCAGCTTGTAATGGAATATTGGTTATTAGCAGGAATTAGCAGGATTTGGCTGCTTAGCTTTCCAGAGTAGACTCATTTGCTTCTGTATATGTTATGTGCAAATACAAAATCTGAATTTAAACAACCAAAAGTTCATTAAAAATATTGGCAGCATATTCTAATCATCATGACCATTTTCCTTGCTCCTTCCCTCTGCCAGGTGCTTTGGAACCATTCCTCCTTTGAAACATCCCTGATTTAATTTACCATTCTTGCTCTAGGTGTCCTTTGCTCCCTGTAATTAGTAGATGACTTAAGCCCCTAACATCTGTGGGGGACATTGTCAGAAGGATGCTGTGTGGTGTGTGCTGATTGACATTTCAAATGCCCAGTTTCTTCTCTGTGCCCTCAGAGTTCATGACTCCTGTGAAAGGCACTAATTAAGGCTTGAGACCAGCTGCTGTTGGAGCCACAGAGCTGGGAAGGGAGATCCACCTGGAGGGGGTGAGGATGGAGCAGTGTAAAGGTTCCTCTGTCCCTGAGGTAGTGCCTACCTGGGAAAGGCACTCCTCACAAAGGAGGGAGGTTCTGCCTCTTTCCACCCTCAGTATCCTCCTTTTCTCTCCATAAATGTGTCCTCTTGCACCTTTTGGACCGGATTTGTGGCACTGCAGGTGCCCTGCAGCACAGGACTCTGGGTTCTTCCCCATCCACAGCACAGGCACCTTTCCACACTCTTCAGTTTCCATTTTACACTACTGGGAACATGTTTTTGATGTGAACTTCTCCAAATGCACTGTAGAAACAATGATTTCAGGAACAGAAAACATGATAGGTATGTTAATCCTCGTGCAATGCGGAATGCTGGTGGGTTCAGTTAGGAAAATTATGAAAACTGCAAAGAATGGTTCAGATAAAATGAAGGAATTCTCTTGGTAACATTACATATTCCTCACAGCTTTGTATGCTATTTATAGCAATATATTTGGCAATCAGATGGAATACATTCTCCTTGCAACTTTCAGATTTGGAGCTGGTAAAACAGGGGTATCTGCATGTCTTTGTGCAGCTGCACTTGAGTGCTGAGATTGTGTTTGTGTGTGAGGTTCTTGATATTTTTTTAAGGAAAAAAGCTTTTGGGTTTAATTATGCTTCGTCCATTTCTCTCTGACTTTGCACTCTGTCAAACAGAGATCTCATTTTGATCTCATTTTGTTGCTTCTGTAGTGGCTTTGGGACCACCACCTCTCGTTCTCTCCTCAGCTTTGCTCCTGGAGGTGTGTTCAGCTGAGCTGTGGCAAGAAAAGGCACCTTGCCTCTGACTGAGGCAAATGTGGCTCTGAGAGTGAGGGGGTGTCTTTGCCTCCACTGCTGCTGCAATGTTTTCCACCTACCACAGACATGCTCCTCTGCCTCCTCTAATTCTGGCAGATTAAAGATTTCATGTGTTCTTAGGAGCACCTTTGCTATCAAAAGCAAAAGGGACTCATGGTTCAAAGTCATTTAGAAATGTAGAAAAATTGCGTCCTGAATCAGGTCTTGATTTTTTGAAGGCTGTGACAGTGGCATAAGTAAATAACAATGAAGAACTACGAGGATGAAAATGGAAAGAGGCTGTGCCAGCACCTGCCAAACAGATCTGTGTGAAGAAAAGACAGTCTCTTCTATAGCATACATATCTTACCAGAAATTCCTACACATTCTCTTCTTTGATAATAATAAACCTTTTCACCCAATATATTTCTCAAGGCTGTGGTCTAGCTATAAGCTTCAGACTTTATTGAGGTTCAGATCTGGTGCTGGGCTCCTCATCCAGTCTGTTGTCAGCCATCACTCAAGCCTCTGATTCCTCCCTTGAATCAAAAATGTGCAGTCTCCTCCTGCTTTCTTTTGGCATGCTCTGCACATTTCCTCTCATTTTCTGGCTCTCTTGAGCTTTAAGAGTATGCTGGGAAATAATAAGAGAGAAGATAAAGAGTTGATTTAATGCTTAGCAAATATTGGAAGGATGTTTGTACATGTGATTAGAATTTATTTGTTCTGTTCTTAGGTAGCAGAGGAGGGTTTGATGTAATAGCTGAGAACATACATGGCAGAAGTTGCTGAGGAAGGCCTTTCAATGGTGACAGCTATGAATTTAAAAACAGCAACTGCAATTCACACCTAAAGAATCCTTTATGGAGTGGAGAGGGATTTCTCAGCAGTGTGGATACAGCTACAATCAATAGGCACAAATCCATGGCAGGTGGCTGCAAGGAATTTGAGGTGTGCCAGAAATTTCCAAGGAAATGCAGTGGTGAGAGAGGTTTGGGAAAGGTAGAAGAGATTATGTAGTAAATTTAAAAGTTTCCTTCTTCTCCTATTTGGCATCAGGCCCTGAATCAAAGCCCCTTGGGCTGGGGAGCAGTGGGTGGTCACAGAGCCATAACACTGAGTTCTGGTGTGGGCCAGTGGCTTCTGCAGGATCTCCTGGGCTCATGGGTGAGTGTGATACAGGAATCTGGAAATGCTGAGCTGCTCTGATGTCTGAGCTGTGCTGTGGGGGTGTTACAATAGTGCTCTGAAGGAAAAGACCTCATTGGTCTGCCATGAACAGAAGGGAAAGAAGAAAGGAAGGAAGTCAAAGGTGATGGGAACTGCAAAGAGAATAAAAACCTGGGTATGTAGAAGAAGAAGAGATCTCTGAACAGACAGTCTTGTAAGAAAGTGATGTAAAAATAAACTTAATTTGCTTCCTAACATGACATTGCAGCAACATAAGGTTGGAATAAATCCTGAAATGGTTTATGGCAGAGAATATAGAGTAAAGCTTGATCAAGTCGTTTGTGTATGAAGAATGAAGGAACATGTAGGAAAATGGAGTTGTATTGCAGAAAAAAGTCTGTTGCAGAGGGAAAATAGACATGTGGTTCCAGTTCAGCAAAGGTTGTAAATGCTGCTTTCATCTTTCTCTGCTGAACTTGAGGGGATTTTGTAATGAGCAGGCAGCAAAGAAGGTGCAGAGTCAGACCTCAGAGCTGAAAACTGAGGAATTGGGTAAAGGGACTGGGGATGGCCAAGGGACACAGCCACCCCTTGCTGGCTTCCCTGGGCACAAAGCAGCAGTGGCCCCTGAGTCAGCTCCAGCACCTTCCAGGATGAGCCCTAAGTCATTCCAAAGGGAAATGAGAGCAAGTAACACTCCACAGTGCAGCAAACCAAAATATTGAAAACATACCTAAATTGGCTATCAAATGAGAACCTCAGTACCTTTTAAAAATGTTTTGTTGTTTCTGGTTTTGATGGCAGTGAGAGCAACAGAATCAGAGAAATTAATGGAACACATTTGAAGTGGAGACATTGTTGGCAAAGTACAGTGGTTGTTTTTTCCCTACCATCCATAAATCTTAAAAAAACCAAAAGAAAGAGAAAGCATAGAAAGCCAAATGAACTGTCAGAGCTAAAAAGTGTCGTCATTCTGGAACTGGCTGAAAAAAGTCAATAGAAGACTATTGACTTTAGATAAATTGTCAAAAAAATGTCAGCACTTGAGGCTCAGAGAAAGGCCTCTTGACAGTGGAAACTTATCATTTTCCTTGATAAAAGTCTGTTAAGATTATTAGAAATGCATTGATAAGAAGTTTATAGAGCAGCTTTGAAAATAAATGATGAAAGGAAGATGACAAAGAGCAGCTCTGCCAGAGGTAGGAGAGCAAGTGCTCTGTAGCAGAATGACCTCTGCTAGAGAGGGAAAATTAGAAAGCAAGGATATGAAATACATTTTCCTTGATCTCTAATTTTTTATGATCTCAAAATACTTTTATATGGAATGCTAAAGACATTTCTTATAGAATTGTAATTCCCTAAACCATAGTGACCACTATGAAGGTTGAGGTTGCCAAGTGACTGCTCTGGTAGCGAGATTGCTCATACCTCCAGAGGTTCATTGCATGCTCTCAATGGATGTTTACTCATGGGAATTGTCCATTTGCTCTTTTCCATGAAAAATGTGGGGAAAAAACCCCAGATTTTTACAATACTTTCATTCAAGCAGGCTGGGGTGCTGCAAGACTGGAACCAGCAGCAGGGAAGAGCCCTGGGTGGGCCAGGTTTGTGAGGCTGTGAGCTGGGACACTCAACAAATCAGAGCCCTCTTTAACCCTTTGGAAATCATTTCTAGGGGATGCCCTTATGGATTCACTGCTCCTGCCCAGTGGTGCTGAAGGAAGATGTTGGTGCCAGAATGGTCCAGACATTTCTGTGGATGCTGTGGATCCATTGGGCTGAGGTGGGAAGGGTTGAAACAATTGCTGTGCTTTAAAAACAAAGTCCAGAATTATGGAAAGGGTATAATTAATCTTATCCCAGTGCCTGAGCTTGAGCAGCAGCTGGAAAGCTCCTTACAGACAGGATCCTCTCATGCCTTTTTTGAAATAGTAACTCACAGAGTGCTAACCTGGGGGACTGCCCATGTCCATCACCTGCTGCTTCCTGGGATCCATAGTTCCTTGGGTTCCACTTCCCTGATGCCAGTAAAGGGGGATGTGAAGGAGATTTGCAGGCAGAGTGAAATACTGTGGTTGAAGAACTCTATCTTGATGTGATTTATTTAACTCATGAAAAATGTAAGAAGATTGAATTATATTGGCGCCATATATCACATTGCTGGGTGAAAAATTAAGATATATTAGTGGAATTTAAGTGACTAGTTTATCACTGAATTTGCATTATGATTAGCCCAGCTGTCTCTGCAGTGTGCTCTGCCCTGGGTGTGGGCAAGAAAACAGCAGGCAGGATGTCCAGGTGATTTGGGAACTTCAGACCACAATAAGGCACACAGAAGTGTGTGGCTATTATGGAGTCATGTCTTAATCTGCATTTTGATGATACCAGACTTGACAGAGTGGTAGGAGAGAATTAAGGGGGAGGATTTGCACCAAGGAGGAGGCATTAGTGAAACTCAGAGGGTTTTGTTCAAGACTGAGGAACAAAAGTGAGGTAAATTGCAGGACAAAGGGAAATTTAAAGCGTGTTCTCTGAAATGCTGTGATTTGTCAGTACCAGCAGGAGGAGAGACACAATTCCAGTAATTAGCAAGAGAGGAAAAGTTTGTAAGAAACCATGAAGAATCCTGTTCATTCAAAGGTCTTTTGCTTATTAATAGAAATCAGGGAAGAAAAGCAAAGTAGTTAATGAAATTGTAGTTAAGATTATTTTCTAATTTTAATTTTCAGTGATATATTTTATTCTTTTTCTAAACACTTTCAGGTACATCTCCTGAAGGGTAATGATATCACATTAAAATAATCTGAATAGAATTGCATTCTAGGAGTATTCAATACTTTTATGCTAGAATTTTTGAGAAACACAGATTTTAATTCTCAATTTGAGCCTCCAAAACCAAATGAAATCTGTAATTTAACAGCACAGTTTATTATCTTATTATCTCAACTTTTGCCCTCATCCCTTCTGCCATGTTTGAGTCAGTGGTTTCAATTTCAGGTTAAAAAGCAGAATAAAATGGTGTCTTAATGGTGCAGTGCCCATCACAGCATGGCTGGATGGTGCTGGGCTTCCTCTCCTCGCAGGTGCTCAGAGTTCCTGAAAATGTCATGTGAGGTGCAACTGCCCAAATTACCAATTCCGAGGTTATGGATGGCAGAGCGCTGTCCAAGGGAAAACGCCATCGTGTTTAAAATCTAGACTGACTAAGTGGCTTAAGAGGGCAAAATTTAATTAAATGCCTGGAGCCAGCCTGAACTGTCGGGAATAAATCTAAATTAAATATGATTACAAAGTGATCTAATAGAATGAGATAAGTTATAAATAAATTAGACATAGCCTGTGCGACAGAAACAAATCAACAGAAAGTCCTTGGGTGTATATCAGTCCTGGTACATTTTTATGACACAAATCAAAATAGGATGAGAATTCCTGACTGTACAGCAGAAAGGAGCCTGTAAACATGATTGACAAATCTGCCAACAAAAGTTGAGTCCATGGGGGGTGGAGATGGATCATGCAGCAGTTTCTGTGTAACCTGCTCTTGGTTGCTGAGAGGTTATGAATTATTACAAAAGAGCCTGGGTTGCTGCTCTGCTTCTTTTAATAGCAGAAATGGTGGCAGATTTAAATGGAGAGCTCTTGATACAGAAATTAAATGCCATTCCCAGAGCACACTTAATGGTTTTACCTTACTTTCTGCCAGAGAAACATGGCTTGTGACTGCAAAAATAAGCCAGGGAAATTGTCTCCTAAATTGGAATACTCTCTGTGGTTAATCCAGGTCACAATTAACAGTAATCCAAGGATTTGAATCTAGATAAAAAAAAAACAACCATGTGCTGCACGATTTTGTGTTGCAAAAAGCAAACTGTAATTAACTTGTTGCTTGAGATGAGCCAATAAATAAATTAAGATGAGGTTGGCCGCTTAGCAAATTGTATCAGCAAAAAGCCAAACCAAATCAAAAGGCACCTCAACAGTGGCAAATATCAATGTTTTAACAGCTGGCAAGAGCCAGCTCTTCCCCAATTAAAACAGCTTCAAAGAGAATGCCTAGACTTCTGTTATGAAAGAAAGAACCTTAAAAAAAAAGGGAATGTGTACAAACATGGCAAATATTGCTGTTCAGCCTATTGCCCTCTGAATATTTGTGTGTTAATTCTGATTTCTCCTGGCACAGTGACACATGGCAGGTTCAGGGGAGAGAAGCATGTAAAAGGGCACACTCAGGATAAAAAGAATGAGTGTAAACAAATGTTTGAAATCTGACTAAATCAATGTTTTTTTTAAAGGAAAACGTGACCAGGAGTGTCAGGAGACAGGTGAGGCTGCCTGTGGGACCAGGGAGGGCAGCTGTCCCATCCTGGATGGCAAAATGACAGAGTTTGGTGGCATCAGAGCACTCCCTCCTGAACAGATGCCAGATCAAAACCACCCAGCACTTTTGCTGAGCTCCTCCTGGAAGGCTGTGAGGGTTTCCCAGGGCAGGGCAGCCTGGGGTGCTCTGAATCCATCCTGCCCTGGCAGGAGCTGGGGCGCTCCAGGCTCCCCCTTTGGGGGTACCACGTGTGCTGTGCAGGGGCAGGGAGGATCTTGTTCTCTGCCTACAAAAGGAAACAAAAGTCTTTCTGATAGAAAGACTGCATTTGTTTCAAAGCTAGAAGGAAAAGAATAACCCCCCGTTTCTGGTCTGCAAGTGCCACATTGCTCATGGGAATGTTTACCATGTCCCTGGGCAGTGCAGGGCTGCCTGTTGTGCTCTTTCCACCCCAGCACTCACATTTGTGTGGCTGCTCAGCCTGGGCAGGGCAGCACAGATACAGCTACACCCCACGTTTGTCTCTGGATTTCAGTGTAAGAGAGGTCAGATTTCTTATGAAATTGTGGTTCCTCCAGCCTGCATTTCATTAGTTGGTCACAGAACCTATTGCAGAGACTGATGATCAGCAAAACAAGACTGTCAACTCCCCCTAAGCTGCCTCTTGCTTTTGGGTAAAAGCACAATGTTGCCTTTTATTTTCTAGTCCTTATCTTGCTTTTTTTAGTACAGTGTGAACTGATGCTGGCATGGAAAAACATGACAGTTCCCTGAATCAGCAGATATAGGTTTTAGAATGAATAGGGCTTCTGTGGGAAATTTATTAGGTTTACAGACAGAATTACAATGGTAGTGGATAAAGTAGAGAGGAATATAACCTTGAAAAAAATGAAGCAGTCTACTTCCCAGACCCCTGCCTATTTTTCAAGCTGGTTATGTACAAACTCAAATGACTATTTCCAAACCATCCTTTTAATTACTATTATTATTATCATCATCATTATAGCTATTATTATTGAGATATTTCTGCATTTTGCTTTGCCTCCCCCATACCTTCAGCAACAGGGTGTGTTTATGGCACTGTTACAGGAACAGTGTCTGCAGCTGTCTTTAGTGGAAGAGGGAAGTGAGATGAGCATTTTGAAATGGGAGCTGTAACTTGGTGTCCTCTGCAGGAGGGGATGCAGAGGAGCAGACAATCAGCAGTTGCTGTACTGCTTCCCTTCCCTGCCCAGAATGGGACTTGGATCTCAGCAGGAAAAATGTCTTTTGAGACAAGGCTTCACAAATCACACCCCTATCACATTAAGTAGGTTGTAGCCCCAGGACCTGGATTTGTCCAGTGAGTGTGACTTGATCTGCACTTTCCTTGCACAGCTGCTCTTATTTTAAACAGCAGCCTCAGCCCTGGGAAGGTCACAGCTGCTTTGCTGGGGGTTGAGCTCAGGCCACGTGGCTGAACATGACAGGGGGACACAGGTGGAGGCACCTGGGCACAGGTGGGACAGGCAGGACTGGCCCCAGGCACTGCTCCACAGGTACCACCCTCCTGTGGATGTTTACTCTGCCCTGAGGTGCTGAGCACAGCAAACTCTTTCTGGCAGCTCCATTCCCTGGGAAATGCAGCCACTTTCTCCAGGAGACTGTCCCTAACTGGGCTGCAGTTCGGGTTTGCCCCATGGCTGTGGGGGACAGAATATAAGAAAATATAGTGTAGAAAGCAATCTCACCCCTAAGGAGCTGCAGCTGGGCCAGTTATCAAAGATTAGGAACAGGCCTGGCTTTAACAGGCCACAGCTGTGAGCAATGAGAAGAAGATGCTATAAAAGAGTGGGGTGGCTGGGTGAGAAGGGCACTAGAGTCATTTGGCTGCTTTGTGAAGAAGAAAGAGTCAATGCTCTGAGGAGCTGCCCAGGAGAAACACCAAGAAGGTTTGGGACTTTTGTGATAGGAGACAACAGCATGGAACCCCTGGAATGAGGTGACAGCACATGGTGAGTGTTTGGGGGGCTCAGCTGGAAAGGGGAGCTGTGCTCTGTGGGGGCAGCTGATCCTGGCTGGCTTTAGGAGCTGGGGGAGAACATTTGCAGGGCTGCTGGATTAAACCACATTTACATGAACACCTGAGGAGAGAAAATACAGAGCTGGCACAAATGCTGTCAATAGGAGCTATTGCAAACAAACATTTGCCAAGCCACCATAGGGACCTTTCTATTGCTTTGGTATTGGAATCCTTTTACCAGCCTTATTTGTTAATGGTATCTATACAGGAAAAATGCAGTGCAAATACTCTGAGGTACAGCTGACTTTGCTGCCCTGCTTCCTCTGAGGATTTGTCCTTGTGCACTAAGGTAGAGGGGACTTGTTCCTGATCAAAAACTGGCAAAACACATTCATAATTAGATGTAAAATGAATTTACTTACAAGACATTAGTCATCCTCACCATTTCAAGTAACTAATGTCATTGGTGAAGTTAACTCTCCTTAATTCACACACAGAGAAAAGCCAGGATAAGTAATTGTCTGTTGTTGGCATCTTAATTTTGGAGCTCAGTGCAATATATTTGGTTGCTTGTTTCATGGATCTAATCATTGCTTTATTTGATATCCCTACCCTAGCTGGTATTCATTCTGTAGTTTCATTAAAGAGCACAGGATATCAAGATAAATCAATCAGCCTTTTCTCTTCATCATGGGACGAGTTTTCTCCTGCAGGGGAAAGGGCTCTTTGCCACTTACTGAGCTTTGGCCTCCCTTAGCTGCTGCTTCATTGCACCTTGGGTGCTGCTGAGCTGCCCTTGCATGGACTGGCTGGTCTTAGGTTTAGAAGCTGCTGGACTTTGCAGAGCTGGTTTTATGAACTTGGTGATCTTCAAAGATCTTAAAAGTCTTTTCAAAGAGAAAAAATTTCATGACTCTAAGGAGCTGCTGCACATGTTGTCAGAAAAAGCTGCAGCTGCTGCCATGCTCCCCTGAAAACAGAAATGCTCTGAAAACAGCGTGCTCCCCCAAAACCAGCCTGCTCCCCTAAAACCAGAGTGCTCTGGTTGTGGCCCTGGCTGGGTGAGCTCTGTGTGCCCAGTGCTGGGGGAGGCTGCTCAGTCCCTGCCCTTGCCCAGCTCCTGGGGGCCAGGCTGGGCTGGGGTGGGCACTCAGTGCTGGCCAGGGCTTGGCAACACCTCCAGCTCTGGACTTGATTTCCATTTTTATTACTGCTGCACTTGGGGGAAATGAGGAAGTTAGTTATGTCTGTGTTCACATTCACATCTCCATTGTTAGCCATGGCCCAACAGCCACGTTCTGCTGCTGCAGCACTCAGGTGAAATTGCATTTCTTAATAGGGAAACTCAGCTACAGAGTCTGCAAGGGGCTCTGCAGAGATGTAATAACTGCTTGTTCACCTGTCAAAGTGGAAAGGAAGTTTGGTTGTTGCTTTGAGCGTAATTTTTGCTGCTTCTGTGCATGTTAGACTTGGATTCAATATTAAATAAATCAGAATTCATGAAAAAGGCTACTCCTTTTCATGGCATTAAATGGATTTTGAATACTGCACTGAGCTGACAAAAATGGCACTGGAGGCAATGGTTGCACAGACTGCAGACCTTTAAACTGCATTTGAAAAGGACATAAATATATTCTAAAATTTTCTTTCAAATATTTCTATATTTTCTTACCTTTTCCTGCCCCACTCTCCCTCTCCCCCAAAAAATAATGAATGTGATTTCAAATATCCTGGGAAAGTTTCAGCATAAATATATGTAAATTTTAAATCTGTCTAAAGGGATATTGTCAAATGTGTTTCTTTAAATAGCTTCCAACATTTTTGTTTACTTCTCTTGTACAGTTTTTAAAAGTGCAGAAATAATCCTCCTTGACCCACTGAAGCCTCTTCCCATTTATCAAACATTGATTTTTTTGTGTTTTGTGCTACAGCTTGAAATTAGCAGAACTGTGCTGATAATTAAAATACAAATGATCACAGCAGTAGCCTTTGCATATGCAGATCACTTCATATAAACATCATCAAGATAGTGATCTGTAGCTGCTACATATCATTTGTATTTACACATAAAAACAGAGGGAAAATTGTTTAATGCAA
This sequence comes from Agelaius tricolor, assembly GCF_023055355.1. Taxonomy (NCBI): domain Eukaryota; kingdom Metazoa; phylum Chordata; class Aves; order Passeriformes; family Icteridae; genus Agelaius; species Agelaius tricolor. Next base: position 10,787,100 of record NW_027269278.1, on the reverse strand, counting down.
TAAAATGTTCATTTAGGGAAAACCCAGCTCCCCTCTGCCTGGACAGAGATGAAGGATGGCCAGGCCCTGGTTGGCAGCAGTTTGGAGCTGCTGGAGCTCCTGCTGTGTGCAGAGCAGAAGAGCCTTGCACGTTGCAGAGGGAACATTTGTACCTGCCTCGTGTCTTCCCCGCTCCTGGCAGCACCAGAGACTCTGCCCTGCCCAGGCACGAGAGCTCTGCTGGTTTCTAAGGCAACCATCAGCAGCACATCCATCTGGACACATTCCAGGAAATCAGACCCACAGCCAAAGCCCTCCTGCTTGTCCAGGTGTGAGTGGCAGAAGATCAGGTAACAGTGTGCAGACACACATCTCTGTCACTGAGCACCTTCAGCACAGCTGTGCAGCCCTGTCCTGAGGATGCTCAGGGCTGGAGGTGGAAGTAAATATGCTGCAAATGGGCATTATCAGATAAAAAACAAACCAAAATGAAGTTCTCAGGCACGTGGACACACAGATTGCTGCCATGCACTGGGTCTCTGCTGTCATGGCTCTGTGAACAGAGAGCAGCACCCTCTCTGTAACTGGGAAAAATCCATGGTGGGATGGGGGTCCAGAGCTGAGTTTTGTTGTTTGACTCCACTTTTCACAGAAGGCTTCAGCTCTAGGGGCTCACACCCTGCATGTTGTGTGTGAGTCACACCATGAAGGGCTGTAGGAGATCATGGGCTGTGTGAGATGGTGCAGTTTGAAATCAGTAAGTTGAAATTTGAAGAGAAATGTTTGAGCAATGACTCTCACTCCTGGACAGCAGAGGGTTTTAACTGAATTTGAGCCAAGGAGGTGTGTAAGCTGGACTGGCTACTGGAAACCTTATGTTGGAGGAGCAAATAACTTCTTGTTCTTCTATCCAGGGTGCAGCAGAGGTGTGAAACACAAAGAGGTGCAGGTGGCATTGCTTTGCAGGATTCCTGCTGAAGGTTTTAGGTGTGAGTCAGGTTGGGAATGATGTTCACTCTGCTTTGGCAGTAGACTGCAGTAAGAAGCATTTATATTTTGTGAATAAAAGCTTCAACGACCCAAGCGCCCCATGAAAAAGATTTTGGTTTAACAAAACAATCTTTATCCAAAATAGGTGAGCTAAGGTGACCTTCTGTCCTGATATTTTGCTTCATTCCTTTAGGAAGAAAGTACTTGAGTGCCTTTCACAGTGGGAGGTGAGCGTGCATAACATTTCCTGTGACTCTTAGAATAGCATATCTGGGGGGAAAAAAAAAAAGAAAAGGAAAGAAAAAAAAATCTACTGGGTGTGAGTGGTCTGTTGGTTTCTTAGGCAGGCAGCGAGTTCCTCGGGTGGCTGTAAGCAAGAAGCTTTTACCCTTTCTCAGGGTCTTTCTGCTGTGCCCCGAGAACACTGGCAGTGGCAGCTCTGCCCCGGGGCTGGGGCTGTGTCACCGGGAAGGTCGCTGTCACCTCACCCAGCATCGATTGTGCTGCTGTACCCTGAATAAAGGTTAAAGGAAAAGTTTTCTGCCATATGAAGTGGGTATTGATTTCCTGAAGGCTACTGGGAATTGCATTATGGCTACAGTTTCTTTTGCTGAAATAGTGTCACCTTTTTTCCCCTTTTCATTTTTATTAAGGGCCAGGATGTCTCTTTACTCAAGCTCTCTGCAGTCTTTAGTTGTTCAGTAGTTTGCTTTCTGGTTTTGTGAGGGACTGAAATGAGAGTATGATTTTAATGCTCCCTGTTATACCACCCACCAGTTCCGTGTCTATAAAATTTCATTAACTTTAATGATACAATAAACTCTTAAGAGCAATAATGCAGTGATGATAGAAGGGGAGAAACTCAGAGCACTCCTGTTGTTCATGTGCTCCATATGAGGCCACATCTTCAGTAATTCAGAAAGCAAATTTGGTTTGATTCATGTTGGTACCTGACAGAGCAGTGTCACAGGGTGTGTGTGCAAACCTCCCTGTGCAGGGGGAAATTTGGCTTTCACTTGCTGGGGTGCATGGCTCACCCCCTTCACTCCCAGCACTGATGCTTGTGATTCAGAACTTCTGCTTAACAGGGCACACAACTGCTGACTTATTTTCCAATACACAGCTTATTCAGCGGTCCAAGGCGAGTACAAAATTATTGCATGCTCTCAAATTCCTCTTGCAGGGAAGGTTTTGTTGTTATAGAAATTTAACACTCGATACAGCCTTGCCTTGAAATTGTATGGCCCTGCCAAAAGCCAGCCCGGCTGTCCTTTCACTGTGACCGTTCTGTAAAAAAGATGATTTGTAATTTATTTTTGCAGTAGAATTGCACTCACTGTGAGTGGGGACTACAATTTTGCAAGGCTGATTTAATTTGTTTTCTTGTTTCAAGGACAGATATAATCCCATATTTACAAAGTAATTACATAGTCTTTCATGTATAAGACTTAGTCTGTGGAAGTTATTAATCATATAATTAAATGAATGGTTACCCTTTAAAATTTATTGTAACAGGTAAAAAGTCCTCCAAATTCAGTATTAAATACAGCTTTACCTAAATTGCAGGTGCTGGTTAAAGTGACCAATAGTTTTGCTACTCTATAATTATGTATTCTTTCCATTGTTTTTTTTTTTTTTTTTTTTGAAATTAATTCAGGAGCATGAGTATTTAACTAGAATTGTTTTGGTTTTTTTTTTCTATTTACTGGTATGTTGAGGGGGGGTTATATCTGAAACTGAGGATTAGAAAATAATAATTTTGCAACCACCTGAAGTGCCCATGTCACTCATGTCTGTCCTGTAATGCCCAAAACCTTTGCCAAGCATTTAGAGCATTCAAAATAATGATAACAATTTTTCATTCATTTAGTAAAAGAGAGGGAGAAAATAGAGAAGAGAAACTGAAGTGACCTTTTGTGGTAAGCAGAAATGTGCCAATATTGAAACACAATTATCTGAAGTGCCTGTGGGTACCGGCTTCCTGTTGATAACCCGTGGTGCTAATTACCTGCAAGAATTCAGGGCAGATATTTGTGACTTGAATTAATTGGCTCTCAGGAAAGACAGTGCCTGCACAGGCTATAGAGAGAAAAAAATACAGAATTTCAAGATGGTAAAGGTGCTTGTGATGATGGTGGGGCTTTTTGGTTCTGGTTTCCAGCACTCTCCTCCTCCACATGTATGGTTGTGCCTCAGCCAGCCTGTGAGATGTGATGTTTGATCACACCCCTTCAACCTTCCCAGTGATTAGAAATGTGATTTGGTAGCTTTTCCACCTCTTTGTCCCCCTATAGCCTTGGAAACCTGTGGGGCAGAAGCAAGCTGGCCACTTAATCAAAATACAATGTACTGAAAAGGTCAAAATAGTGGAGCAGACTCACTATATTTTCCTAGAATGGGAGGCATTAATATTCTGTGTCTTTATAGGCCACAGTGTAATGTCAAGGACTGCAACATCAGAGCAGAAAATAGAAAAAAGGCAATAGATTCCCTTGACAAAGATTTTAATTAGAATGAGTAATGACACAAAATTAACTAGTGGGTTTTTAGCACATCTCATTTTGGAAGATACATGGAGTTCTGTGAAGTGGCTCGGAGGATATTTCATTTTGCAAAAACCTGAGTGATTTGCACAGAAAATAAAGTCAGCAACTTTGCTTTTGGATAAAAATGCTGAAATGCCCACTGATGGTAGTGAAGGCAGGACAGCATCACTTCTGGGGTATGAGGTGCCCGTGGCAATTCTCTGCCTAAGCCTCCCTGCTCATCTGCCATAGCTGAGTTAATTTGCACATATCCTGGTGGAGAAGTAAATTGATGTTACATTTTAAAAGGGATTAGGTGGGATCAGGTTTTTCAAAGAGCTTGGTGTCCACCAGGGTGTTTAAAAAGCCAGCAAACTTTTGTGAGGGCTTGAGTCCCGCTGCCTTGAGCATCTGGCTGTGGAGAGCTCTGGAAGATGATGCATAATCCAGAGAATTTTTGCAGAATTCATCTTTACTGCCACACTGAAAAAAGCAGCTTGGTTGCTTTCACATAGCTGCTGAGCCATGGAAGATGTGCTTTGAGCTTCAGAAATGCTCAGGTACCCCCAGCCCAGCCCCTGGGAGGGCAGTTGAGTCCATGCACAGTGACAGCAGAATGAGGGCACCTAATTAGGGACCTCCATCTGGTTGGTTAATGCAGCCTGAGCATCTCCTGGTAGTCCCACAGTCACACACCACCCAAAGCCAGGGCTGGGCTGACACAGTTGTTCTGACCTGTGATGCTCCTATAAAGGTTTATTTTGGCCCCTGCTGCCCACTGAAGCCCCTGTCCCCTCGCTGGGCACAGCTGGATGAGCAGCACTCAGGCAGGCATTGACCTTTTCTTCTGCCCTGGTGACAGATGCTCCTCACAGACATGTCAAAATGTGTTCTTTCTACTCCCTCTCTTCTTTTCAGAGTGTCTTTTTATTGATTAATCCAGGCAGGTAAATCTGAGCCTAAAGTAATTACCTTCTCTTTGTTTCATAAGGTCCCTGGGCCCGATATATTTTAATGACTTTCCTCCCCTTTAATGGATATCAAATGACTCTTCATGACATCCATCATTTCTCCTCAGTGACCCTGTTGGCTGGTTACAGCTGGTTCAGACAATTCTGGGCAAACAGGCCTTTTAAAGATAATTAACATTCAGAAAGGTCAGTTACCCTTGCAGGCCTGCATGCTGATGTTCAGCTGTGAGTAAGAGTTTAGCTACTCTTTATTACAAACACCCAGTTGAAAACCCTGAGCACAGCCAAATCCATTTGTAATAATCCCACACAGGTCTGGCTTTCGCCTCACAGCATATGAATATTGAGCTTTTAATTTTTTCCAATTCCTGCTACCAGCAAAGGGCTCAGCTATATCAATTCCCATCAAATTGTTACAAATATCAGCTTCTCCCACTGCCTCCTGCCTGCCTACTCCAACACTTGCATCCTCAGAGAAATATTTGCGCTTCTTCATTCCCCAACAGCATTGATGAATGATCTTAGAGCTGTAGGAGTTCTAACCGAAAAATCCACTCCCTTGTTTATCTCAGCCTACCTCCATGCTCCTTTCTCCAGGAAAAACACTTTGGATCTGAACATTTATATGTATTTACATATCTACATGTGGATATGAATATCTAGGCATGAGGAGAAGTGTTAGGTCTGTAAGATGATGGGTGCTCTCCTGAGCTGGAACCATTGCAAGGGGAGTTCTGTGTGATCTTGTGATGCAGAATGTCCAGCAGAACATGTTGAAGGGATTGCAGGGCCTGGAGATGGTGATTAGCTGGCAGGGTAGTTTTGCAGGTGTCTATTCTGGCTGAAGGAAATGGCTTGGTCTTTTTGCTTCTAAATGGGATTGAGACACACAAGGATTTAACCCAAATTGCTGAGGTGAAAGAGTCTCAAGGCTGACTGTATGGAAAAAGGAGCTTTCCCAGAGAATAACTGCTTAAACAATTTTACATGTGACTCAAGTAAAAGTTCCCATTATGACCTGCAAATGGAAGCACTTTCTGAATGTACATCCTCCTACAAACTGAAACTAAACTGGGAATTTTCTTTCTTGAGAAAGCTGTGTCTGAAAACAAATGATTTTTCTTTTTTTGCTCTTGCTGCAAGAGTAGTTCATTAACACTGAACTTCTGTGCTTTATAATTTCAGCATTACATGTTTATCTGTCAGGTACTTGTCAGATCAGGCTGCTCTGTGGACAAGACAAGCAAGGGGGAAACGTAACTGTTAGCAAGGGAGATGGGTTCAGCACTTCAGTGTCAGCATGTCTCCTGTGTCTGGGATTTTCTTACTTTTCAGCCTGTGCTTCTCTTTGCACAAAACCTTTTACTGTCATGATTCTCCACCCAGGGCTTGCAGGGCCCAGCAGAGCTATCTTAGGAGCAAGCAGATGAGGTGCAGGTGGTGGCTGCACAAGGCCCAGGCCTGTTGGTGATGGCCACGTGGCCATTATCATGATGGTCAGTGCCTGGGTTTCTGTTGGATGGCTAACGTGCAAGCTTACAGATGTAGAAATGATAAAATGAAGGATTGAAAGGGTTTTGACCAAAACATGGCTTTTATCTCTTCTACTCTTATCAGTTCTGAGTAGGCCCAGTCCTGGGCACTGACACTCCCAGCCCCAGCTGGATGCCAGCGTGGCTTTGGGAACTCTTCCAGTGATTTCTACAGAAGCTTTGTCTCTGCAGGAGCTGCTTGTCTGCTCAGGTCACAGGAGGGCTCAGGGGCTCTGATTTTGGGGCATCCAGAGGATCCCAGCTGTTCTGAGCATTGCAGTGAGGGTGGTCAACTGAGAAAAAGCAAATTCCACATTCTCTATTTCTCAGACTGAACAAACCCACGAGAACATAAAATCTCAGCCTGTTTATGCAGACTGTCTTTATTTAAACCGTGGCTACAGGTAATCAGTCAAAGCTGCTCCAATTGCACTGGTGGCTTCAGGAAAGTCTCTGCCAGCACCAGCCTGGGCACTGTTGGACAATATGTTAGAGCAGGAGTAGGTGTCAGTTCTCCTCTCCCATCCCTGCTGATGGTCATTACTGTGCTCTGGCACTCTCCCTCCCACTGATGGCTGATCAATGAGCTTGGCATGGCTCCAAAAGGACTTAGAGGTCAGTAGTAAAATTGCAGCCATTAGTGAGTTTGCCTTTTGTGCCAGGTATTGCAGAATATTTCCCCACCTCCTCCCCAAATAGTCTGCTTATTGAATTGTTACTTTTTTTTTTACACTAACAGATGGTTCCTAGTGGCTGGCATCTGCAATATTTGGGAACAGATTGATAAAATTGATAATGACCAGTTTCTGCAACAGATGGCTTATAGACAGATTTGGGTGTAAACTGACAATGTTACAGCTAAAGAGAAGTTTCCAATGAACCCACACATTACAGCTATGATTACAACATTATTTAGACCCTGAAAAATGAATCTAAGCTTAGCATGAGCACTATGCAGTGCCTAAGACAAAGGTTAAGAAAGATTGATTAGATAATTAGCATTGCTTTATTAGCCTTTCACCACATCTGCACGATGTTTTTACATAAACATTCCCAGCCTAAAATTACAATGATGATGGTTTAATATTTATTATGTAGATAGGCGAGAACTCAATTTACTTTATAAAATAGAGTTGTCTCAGATTTGCAAACCCCATCTGACACAAAAAGATAGGGAGGAAACAATAAACTGGCAAGAGTGAGCCCCAGGCCTGGTGGGGTGGAAGAACATTGAGTGCAGTTGTGGCTTTTCAAGCCTGCTCCCACTTGTGAGCAGAGCACTCTGCAGTCTAGACAGGGCTGGAGGATGCCTGGGGATGCTGAATTGCATTTTTGGGTTGGCCCTCTGCAGGAACCTGCAGGGCTCTCCACAACAGCTGGGGTGTGTGTCCTCCCCCCATCTGGCCAGCAGATGCAAGAATATCCTTGTGGTGTGTGCTGGTACCACTTTGACAAGGGATTGTGTGGCTTCCATAGCATGAGAGGAGCCCAGGTCTGCAGCACTTGGCAGCTGAAGGTGTCTGAGATGGCTCCTGGCTCCTGCTCAGCCCCTTGACATCTCTGTGCAGGGCCAGGCAGGTGCTGTGCTGGTGGTGTCACTGCATGTCCTGTGTCACAGCAAAAGCTCTCGGGCTGTGGTCTCAGAGAGGTGCCCAAGCAGGGTTCAGGGACCCCAGGGCAGGGCTGGGGCACAGGGATGGTGCTGAGCTGCAGGGCAGGGCCCATGTGCTCGGGCTCTGACCTTACCAGGGTCTGCAGTGCTTGCAGGGAGGGGTGCAGGAGAAGGGGAATGCCCAGCACACCTTTACCTCTCTTGGGGAATTTTTTTTTCACTTCTGATGAATTGTTTTATTCTCCCCAAAACTGCTGACACCTTTGAAGTCCTCCCTGTGTGATGTTGCCAATCATTCCAACAAGTCACTGGGCCAGCACGTACCACCTCCTGGAGATGCTCTACAGCAAGAGGCCACCTCTGTGCTCTTCTCCAGAGCTGGAGCACTTTGGCTTCATCCCTCTCAGGTTTCTGTGGTTGAGATGACCCCCAGGTGTTAGAAAGTCTTTTCTTTCCCAGTCCTGTGAAAGAAGAAGTTGAGATTTGTCAATTCTGCTTTTCAAGGTTGTTTATTTTCTCTTATCTATTACATTCTTTCTCTGACCTGCTGAGATCTGGCCAGCAGGTTGGGCTGTGGCACAGTCCCTGCCCTTGGGGTGGTGTTAACTTTTTATACTAAGAGCTACGTGTACTTTATTTACAATAATTTTCCAATACCTATCATCCATGTTAGACAGTCTGTCTCTAAATCAATCCAGAAGTGCCACCATCCCAGCAGAAGATGGAGGCCAAGAAGGAGGACAGGACATGCCCAGATTCCTCCATCTTGCCCCTTGAACCCCCATTCTAAAACCCCAAAATTCTACTTTTTCACCCTGTGACAAATTAACTATCATTCTACTCAAACTCTTGTGGCTTGTAAATCTTCACATAGAGTTGGTAATTGTTTCCATGGGCTAAAATGGAAGGCACAGGTGTCTTTGACTCTGTGCCAAGGTCTCTGAGCCCCTTGCCAGGGTCTGGAATCACCCAGGGCAGCCAGAGGAATGTCCTGGGTCCCGTCACATCCAGCCCTGGAGGGTTGTGGTCCCTCTCTGGTGCAGCCCAGGGCATGGGGCAGGGTGTGGGTGCCCTTTGGGCTGGCAATGGGGCAGGGTGTGGGTGCCCTTTGAGCTTGCAGAATGTCTCTGGCCTTGCTTGGCTCTGGGTTTTCCTGCCTCAGTCTGGGACTCTTGACTCAGTGGAACAGGTTATTCCAAGCTTGCCTGGACACCTTAATTGTGCCCAAGCTCTCAGAGGCGAGCTGTGCTGGAGCTGTGAGATGGGTGAGGATCATGTGTGGGGTGGGCACTGCTGATAAATTCACCTGCCCAAAAATGCCCTGCTGGGCTCAGCCACCTGGGGCAGACAATGCAGGGACAGCTCCCCAGGAGTGCATTTCCACCTTCACTGGCCCAGCTGAAGATTGCTGGGTTGTTTTTCTAGCAGTGAGAGAAGAGAGGTACCACAGAGGATAACACCACATGAGGAATCCAGATTTTTGTTGGTACAATTGGCACCATGGGACAGTTTTGTTTGTTCCCGGCAAATGTATTTATAAATCCAGGCACTCTTCCTGTAGGCAAAGCTGGAACAGTTTAACTAAAATGAGTGTAAAAACAAAGAAAACTGGAGCAAAACCCCTTAGGGAATAGCAGTTCAACTGAAAATAGTTCTCTGGTTCTCTTAAACAAACAAACTTTAAAACTGGGCTGCAATAATTTAATCTGGAATTGCATGTTTTGTGGTGTCTCACAATGCAGAAGTGCAGCTAGGTGAGCTCTCTGCCCTGCACAACTGCATGTCTCTGCTATTTCTCTCAGTAGCTTTTTTTTTTTAATTTAATTTTTCCTTCTTATGTTACTTACCTTAAAAAAAGAGAGAACAGGTTTGTTTTAAGCAGTGTACAGCAGTGCTGCTATGGGCAGTCCCAGGGTGTCACAGGAGTAACATTTTCAATCACCTTCACCTGTTTTTTCTGAGTGGCGATTTCTCAGAGCTTTTTGTAAAATATTCCAGCTCTGATTCTGATACAGACATTGTGATTGAGATGCAGTTTTCATTGGGTTTGAGTAAATGTGGCTTTTGGATATCTACCTGGAATTGCATTGGCAAACACAGAACTGAATTTGACTGTAACTATTTGCATCTAGTATCAGATTGTGGAAAATAGTGTCCTCAAAATGGAAGTGAAATATTAAAATTCTTGAAGCTCTTTAATCCTTTTTGTTCTTGTTTTCTTTCTCTGATATGAGGTTCCTCAGATGTGGAAAAACAACACCCATGTGCAATACAAATGTATCCAAACAGTGAGGTTAGTTTATTTACATAAATGCTGCTTTCCCTGCCTTCCTGAGATTATTTTCAGTGCAAATCACTGTTGCTTGAATGTGAAGTGCTTATAATGACTCAAAAGCTATTATGGCTTCTGCTCTGAGGGATGATCAGCTTCTGTAGCAATGCCCAGAGAAATGTTCTGCTTCCTAATTGTTGCTCAAGGCAGCTGATTTGCCTTTTTTCCCAGTGTCAGGTGAAATGAGGCATTCCTGCTTGGGTTTTTATTTCTCTGGCTTGCCTGGAGGAGGCAGAGTGGGGAAGGGAAGGGACCTGGAGCCCCTCTCAGCTCAGGAATCTCCTCTGCCCCAGCCTGGGGTGTCCCCTCCATGGGGGCAAGGCTGGAGGCGTTTCTGCCCCTGGCACTGCCCAGATCCCAGCCTGGGTTTGGGCCCTGAGGCCCCTCCAGGTCTGCTCCACCCTGGGACTGTTTGAGTTCATTCCTTTCATTTTGCTTCCCCCACCCTCAGGAAGGGCTCTCAGCACCCAACAACTCCTGGGGCAGCTGGCTGGGACCTGCTCTGGCTCTACAGATAAATCTCTTCCCCGTTTATCATCTTTTGATCAGGATTTAATGAAGCCTTGACTCATCTCAGCTGCCCCAGATCCCAGTGTCTCCCTGTTATTGACCAACACAGCCATTCTGGTGAGATATCCCACAGGATCACATTAGGTGTATAATTATTATTCTATGCTTATTCTCCAGTTTGATGAAAGAAAAACAATTTAACACAAGGATAAACTGAAAACCAGCTAAGACACTGAGTGTATCTTTTTTTACTTGTAAAAACTGGAGGAGATATGTGAGATTTTACATCGTGGATGAGGCAACGATCAAATGTCATCTTTGCAGTGCAGGATTAAACACTGACTCAGGTGTTCTCCCCATATCCTAAGTGCCAGATTCTTCTTTCTGTCCTTATCAGCTGACAGGCTCCCAAGCTGGGAAGCTCATGCCCAGAGGCAATGGGAAACTTGGGTTGATTTTCAGGAAGAATGAGAGAACTTCTGTCAGTAATCACCTCCTGCTGTAGAAATAAAGCAAAAAAAAAAAAAAAAAGGTTTGCCTGGGGCATCAGTGATGGTTGTAATGGTTTTGCACAGCTGGGCTTTTGAAAGAAAATATATAGAGGAAAAAAAGGCTCATTTCAGGAAAATGTCACAAATAGGAGGTTGGCTGAAAACTGTGGTTTATGCCCAGTGTTCCTGGGCACTTTTTAGGTTGTCAGGTGGCCCCAGGTGAACAGAAAATGGCACCAAGGTCCAACACTGAGAGATTCAGGCGAGGTTTTGGGTGGGTGCTCCCTCTCACATGCTCACACTCACATCCATGTTCATGCAGCATTCAAGGAGGTTTGAACCACAGTAAAATATCAGCAAGAAGGAGCATAAAGTCTGTCTGACACACAAGAAATTTGAACTTAAATAAAAAAAAAAACTCGAGGCATGCTGCTGGAATGAATATTGAGCTGTGCTCTGGATTCCTAATAGACACCTTAAAAAAGGATATATTAAAAGGGCAGCCAGTTCTTATTACTTGTAGCAGATTTCATGGTCTGCTTTCGGGCTATTGCAATGAATAACAAAAATAAAATATTCATTCTATTTTCCTATTTGCTTTTCCTAACCTACAGGGTCCCCAGAGCACTGTGGAATTGAAGTGCATCTCTGATTGATAGCAGTGAGAAAGCAACTGTAAGTCAGTTTTAAATTGTTCTAAGTGCAAGATTTATAATTTAAGAAAAATATATAGGTAAGGAGCATTGTCTCTTGTTAGTGAAGGAATTTATGGGTTTAATATGTAAATGGCAAGGATCAGCCTAGAGAAACAGAGCAGGTCTCAACAGAAAGGGGCTGCAGGCCCCAGGCAGACTTTGGTCAGGCTTGGTAAAGCCACACTGGAAGAGCCTGCAAAACCAGGGGTTTTAGGGACAAATCTTTTTTGGGAAAAGCCACTCTTGTACAATACATTTTACTGGGGCAGCTGCTCCAGCAGAAATTCAAGAGCCATTGAAAAGGAGCCAGCTTTTCTGTGTTTATGAGCATTACACTGATTTCTTTCCACCTCTCTCTTGGTCAGGGCAGGTACCAGATATTTCCTGGTACCTTTATTCCTGTAGAAAATGTGTTCACACCCAGAGTCAAAAGGACTTGGGTAATAACAATTATTCTGATAATTCTGATCTCTCCTCCTGACCCTGCTGGCTTACAGCTTCTGAAGGGGCAAGGAAAAAAGGTTCCTTTCCCTCTCCAGTGCCTGTGACAAACATAATCAATAAATGCTATTGGCTGCACTTCCTGTGGCAAACAAAGGGATTTGCTTTAGATCTAGTAGGGCAGTGGAACTTAATTAGCAATTGATTATTAAAGGAGTTCACTGATGAATAACAGCAATTTTATATGTGTGACTTTATCTAGATATAAAATGTGATTCACAAGCACTGGTGGAGTTTTCAAGTCCTTGCTGGGACACAGAAGAGTTTCCAGGGCTCTCCTTGCTGAGCATCCTGGTCACTGTTTGCCAGTGGTGATGTGTGACCGCCTGTGAGGGTGACAGGGACCTGGCAGGGTCACAGCAGGGCTCTGGGAGGGGTTTGGGGCAAGGGCTGCCCTCACCAGCTGTGCACTCAGGGGCCTGGGGCAGTGACCAAAGTGGCCATAAAAGCTGCCCTTAGAGGTGGAACAGTGCAAATGCTGTGCTTGGGACAGATAAATAAATTCTGTGTTTGGGACAGGTAAATAAAGCTTCCCTGGCTGCAGCTGAGCAATGGCTGTGCTGTGTTTGTGCTCCACAAGACTCAGTCCTCTCCATCCTGCCCCATGCAGGATGAAAACACAGGGGAGCCCCCCATCAGCAGCACCCTTTTGTGTAGCACCTTTTGTGCCCTTCATCTTCCTCTGCTCCCCACGTCCTGTCTCTCCCTCTGGCCAAGGGCTGCTCTGTTCTGCCCCCCTTTTCTGCCTCCACTTGTATCATGGGTTTCTTTGCTTTATGTATATATATTTTTTACTGGTTTGCCTCTATCATTTTCTCTCATAGGGACTGCATTTAGTACCATCTTACTACTTTCTTTTTATGCTTCCTACATCCAAATTGCTCAGTATATCACCAAATATCATCCTGTCACTCTCTCCCATACCCATTTACTACTGCTGCTGCTGTTTGAGGCTGCAGCTCTGTGTAAACAAGGAGGAGGATAAATTACCCAGAGGGTTCATGTTCAGCCCCCATCACCCACTGGCCATCAGGCTCATCACACTTTCCCTGGACATGAAATGGTCCTTTCCCATCATGGCCTGTGGGATAATAAAAGAGTTGCTTACAATAGAGTAGGCCTGAGGTGACAGAGAACCAGGAGTGATTTACCCACTCTGTCTACTTTTATTTATAACTTGTGGATTCTCTTCTGAGGGGGAAAAAAAGGGGTGTTTTGACTTTCCATTTCTGGATTATGGAGCAGAGGGTCAACCCTGAGTTTTTGACTTGATGGTCCCATGACCTGAAATAATGTGACAAGTGGAGCAAAATGACAAATTGCCCTTTAAAATGTTTGCAGATGTCACTGGGAGTAAATTGGGCACAGAAATTGATTTCATGGTATTTGCCTCCAATGTCGAGGTAAGAGCCTGAGCAACTTATTCAGATTTTCAGTAATTTGGGGCACCTACATTTCTTCCCAGACTGGCAAAGTGTATTTTGCATGTAACAGCCTCACTTGCTGGGAACTAACATGCAGTTACTGCCCACAACCAGCAGCATTAGCAAAACATGATAAAAAGTGGGTATTTACCATCCAGGCTTACAACTTGTATCAATGTGCACACTTTCAAAGAAATCAGAGATTCAAGATCAGCTTGGATGGGGCCCTGAGCACCCTGTTCTTGCTGGAGATGTCCCTGCTCATTGCATTTGGATTGATGACCCTAAAAGGCTCCTTACAACCCAAATCATCCCCTGATTCCATTCCTCATCCTACCATTCTAAAATCCACAGCAATTCCCAGCAGAAGGAGGCTCTGAACCAGCAAGATCTCACTACAGGCTGGTGGTGTTGTGCCTTCCTGCAGGAACATCACCCATGGAGCAGGGTAGTGGCATCATCAGCTCAGTAAAGCCCCTCTTGCTGCTTTGGGTGTGCTGCAGCAGCATCTCCTGGGCTGCTCCTGTTCTCCTGAAAGGGGATTCTGCATTTCCATCTCCTGTATGGGCACAGCCAAGCAGTTTTCCCAGTGCTGGTGACAATCCTGCCAGGAAACTGCTCCCACATCCCCAACAGCTCTGCCTGGAGCTGTGTCCAGCAGGGATGTGTGAGGTGGGGAGCAGGTGAAGGGGGAATTGGAGATGGGGAGAGGAGGTGAAGGAGGGACTGGAGATGAGGAGTGCAGCTGCATTACTGTGGGGGCTGCCAAGCCTGTGAGCCTTAGATAAACAAAACTAATACCTTCATTTCCAAAACGATGTATTTTCCCTCTTTTCATCTCAAAAGGATAAATATTTCAATTGATTCTGAGATCCTGGAAAACTGAAGTCGTCATCAATCTCAGAGCTCCTCTGCTTGCCTACCCACCAGGTGAAATTGCAGAAAAGGACAACAGCACTTTCCCTCTTGGTGTCTCCAAGCAGGCTGATGCTTGTGCTGGGGTGGGATGGCAATCACAGCAGGGCAGCAACTTTAATTGCCAGGCTCTTATGAAATGCAGCAGAGCTCCCTTTACAGAATTTGATACTGTGGCAAATGTAGCTAGGAAAGAGATTTTCTTAAGTGGATAAAATAGGTCATATATTCTTAAGTGCTAGAGGGTGTTTTCACTTGTTAAATAGTGTTTTCAGTCATTTAAGTGGATTTTCATCACACAAAGTGGATCCTGAAAAAACCCAACACTCACATTATGAATTTATCTCTGCAACCATAAGAAAATCTTCATTTCTGCTCAGTTTAACACAGCAAGTTCAAGCAGCTATTTAGCTTGACAAGGACAAATCTGTGTTCACCATTCACAAAATGGGTCAACTGTGTTAAACAACACCTGTTCTACTGTGACAATCACCAGACACCAAGTTTGTCACCCAGACTTCTCTGGGAGAACAGGTGGGGTGTGTGAAAGGAGAAGTTGTGTCTAGAAGGAAAACCCCTTTCTGCCCGTGGCAGGAGAGACAATGAAGTCTCCTCTCTGTGGCATGAGAGCAATTGGGCAGACAGCTTAGAGCAAAACCCAGCCCAGCTCCTGAGAGCAGCAAATAGGATTTATTTTGGATCAAAAGCCCCCAGCAGTGCCCAGAGCAGACAAGGCTTTGCTCCCTCCCATCCCTCTGCACCCAGGGGTGCCTGAGCCTGCTGCTACCCTTCCCCTGTGCCCAGCAGTGCCCAGGCTCTGCTCTGGACTGGCACAGAGGCATTTGGCCCTTGGAGGCTGCAGGCTGGGCTCAGGACAAGGCTCTGGGCAGTCACAGGGACCTGCTGAGGAAAATGTGGGAATTTGGCAATTCAGTCCCAGCAGCCTTCACAGTGATGGGCATGCACAAACAGAGCTGATGGAATTTCCTCTGCCTGCTAAAGGAAGCATGAAACAAATTATTTTGTGTCCAAAGTTTGTAGTAGAGCCATGAGGGACTTCTAATTAGAGAGCTAATGTGCACTTTCCCAGTGATTAGGTAAACATATTTTTTTGTTATTTATAATAGCTTCCATCACACAGATTCAACTAATTACAAAAACTTCCCTTGTAGAAACCATTTACAATTTTAATTCCAATTATTTTTTGATAATTCAGAAACATTTTTCCTATTACTTATCAGAAAGCAGAAAGTTAATCCATTCATTACCATGCTGAAAGGCTGATTTGAAACCAACCATGGATTACAAAGTCAGAGTGAAGGTGAAAAGCAGGAGTTTGCTGTGCAGAGAGTTGAGGGGGTGGGGGGAACAGCTGTAAAAAAACCCCAATAGCACAAGGCTGAGAAAAAGGAATTTTTTGCAGAGCTGAAAAAGGAAATGCTTGCAATGGTGAATTTACAGCCTGAGCACTCCCATGTCCAGGGGGCTCCTGTGTCCTGCTCTGTGCCAGAGCTGCTCCTGCTGCTCCCCTGCCAGAACTGAAATCCAGCTGTGTTAAACCAGATCTCAGCTGGATCTGCACCAGTTTCAAGGAAAGCAAGGTGGGACAGAGTCCTAAGGATGCTGGAAGGTGGGGCTTGTGCTGCATCCCAGACACATCCCCCAAATCCCACAGCACTGTTGGGAACTGCAGGAATGGTAGCTTTGCCTTTAAAAAATACTTGTTTTACTCAAACCCTAAAAAAGGCCAAAGGTTCAGAGTGTCTTTCATAAGCACTGTGGGATGACAGTGAATCTCCTGTGATTCCTTTTGACTCAAAAAAAATAGAGGTCAGGTCCTACCCATATCCCTCTCCTTAAATTGGATGCTTTCAGTGGAGCTGCACTGATTTACAGCCCTGGACAAAGAATGAATACGTTTCTTTTAACTGAAATGACCTTTTTGTAGTGTACCCAATCTGGAAATTAAACATCCCATCTGATGTCCCATTTGGAATTTCATTATATGAAGCTGTAAGATGTTTACAGCTTTTTTTCTCTGAAAAGTGATTATGCTCTCTGTCACAAACTCCTATAAAATCCTACAAAATTTGCTTCTGCCTCCCAATTTTATATAACAAACTCCAAATTCAGAAGCCTATAAAACTACTTTATTGAATTCAGTGTGAAAAGCTTTGATTTCTGTACATAAATACCTTCAGAGTCGTATTCTTACTACCTCTTATCTTCTCCAAATATTTACTTAAATGCACTTTCAGAAAGACTGTTTCAACTTTGAGAAATGGATTGCTCACTAAAATGGGTTTGACAAGCCATGAATGCAGCATCCAGGTTAGAAAAAACAAAGAGTTTTAGTTTTGAAATGCATCTTGCAAGGCAGGTGTGTGTCTTTTGGAGTGCATGCTCAAAGGTCCAGCTCAGCCCACGTTTCTTGGCTCAGAAGGGATTTTTGGGAGCTGTCTGTCCAGGGATGGAGACACTTGGGAAGGGCTTTGCAGGCAGGGAGGAAAAGGAGGACATGAAGAATGTCCCATTAAAAACAGTGGGGGAAAATTTGACCTTTCAGACCTTTCAAGACAATGATCTCAGCTGTGAGGGCACCAGACCCACCCAGCAACCTTCACCTCTCCAGATGGAAAACCAGCTCAATGGACACCCATTGTCTCACCATTCCACATCCCCTGTGTTCTTTCCCAGCCCTTTAGGGCCCTTCTAGATGGCTTTTTAAGAAACCAGCCTGGAGGTGAGTGCAGCAGCTCTGGTCCCTGTACAGCAGTGGCCAGGCTGAATTCCACCTGGGCTTTGCTGAGGAGCCTGGCTTGCTCTCACAGTGAGCTGTCAGCTGCTGCAGACCTCATTGCCAGAAACCCTCCCACCAACCTGGGCAGAATAAATTGGATCAAGGGAGCAAAACAATCTGAACAGTAGGGGTTCAGTGGCAGAAACCACGCAGGAAAATGGGGCTGGGGCACTGAAACCACAGAGGAATTTCTGCTGGGTGCTGGGCCTCAGAACAGCAGGGTGAGAGATTTTCTCTGGGCCTGAGTCACTGCTGAGCTGGCACTGCTGTGCTCACTGTGCCACGTCCAGCAGACTCCTCACTCCCTTCCATGGCTCTGAAAGTGAGCCTCTCACCCAAAACACTCCTTTCTTCTTCCCTCATCCTCCTCTGCTCCAGGGATGACCAAAACTGAGAGCATGGTTAGTGTTGTCACTGATTGGAGCTGCAGAATGGTAAATTGAAGCTTAATATTGCTGAGTATTTCTGGGGGATGCTGGAAGCACAGAGACCTTGTGCTAGAGAGCCAAGCTCAGCCTGGCTCATCTCATGGACAGGAGCCAAAAGTGATGGATCAGCTCTGCCAAAGTGTTTTCCAGCACATCCCCTGCATTCAGCTGAGGGCCATGGCTGTGGCAGTGCTGTGGTGGCATGGGTGGCAGCTGACCTGGCTTGCCAAGCTCTGGCCCTGGGATAGAGACCACTCAGAGGGCAAACACCAGCAAATGTGTTTGTCATTGCCTTTTTGGAGAGGCACCACTGCAGCAGAGGCCAGGCTGCCTCAGTCCAGGGATACAGGCAGGCAGTGAGGCCCAGAGAGGAGAGCACCCTGGTCACTTCCTTGCAGGATGCTGGGGGGTCTGTGCTTTTTGGCTTTCACCTCCTGCCTTGCCAGCCTGTAAAGCTCTGAAAGCAAAAGCCTGACAGCAGGAACAACCCCTCACTGCTGTTAATAAGCAGAGGGACTAATGAGGCTGAAGCTGAGTGCATTAAGTGCCCACCTGAGCACAGAGCCTCTTCCTGACAGCACTTTGCCAGAAAGGATCCATTTGCTTCCCCCAGTGATGGGCAGGCAGAGCCTGTCATCCTTGTCATTAAAGATTGCTCCAAAGGGAGAAAACACCATTTCTGAGACCTGCCAGGGCCAGCAAGGCTCAGCAGCCCTGCCAGCCCACTGCAGGTGCTTTAGCAGCCTCCACAGTGACCAGAATGCTGCCTGGTGGGGCAGCAGCACTGAGAGAGCACTTAAAATTTCTAAGATTTTCTAACACTGCCTGAGGAAGAGGGAAACTGCACCAAGAGCTGAACCAATGTGGAGCTGATGAGCAGATCAGCAAATGCTGCCAATGCCACGTGCATGTTGCACATGTGAGCACATTCAGAGCAAAAAGCTTCACAACTTTGTATTCTCTGCCCTAGAGTCATTGTCATCTTAAGATTCAATGCAAGGATGAAAACAAATCATGCTGTCAAAAAATCATGCATTAGAAACAAATTATTCTCTCTAAATGCATCTTGGCAATATAATTGATAAACTGTGAGTATGTGAAATAATTGAAAAAGCAGGGTGGGAACATACAGGATAAATGACTAAAATAAGAAAGTAATGAACACATGTAAATAAAAGCCACAATCAATAGATATAAATTACTGCGTGACAAACTGTAAATAATCAGAGCATTTCAGGCCTAGAATGTGATCCTTCTCCAGGGAAAACTTGTGTTAGCAAATCTGCAAAAGCCTTAAGAAGAAAACAAGACGACGTGAGGTTATCAGGGCTGTTTGAAATGGCAGACACGATGGATTAGTCCCTGGATTCATTACTCAAAACCTTCACCAGCAGTGTGGAAGTAAGACATGATACCAGCCCACTTCCTTCCTCCACCCCAACATACAAATAATCCTGGCAGGAGTGATGCCCTCAGCCTTTCTCACACTGTTACAGAGAGATTAAAAAAGGGGATGGCATTTTTCCTTCCTGATTTAGCCATTTAGAAGGGGCTTTTGAAGGCTAACTGTGCTCTCTTGATTGACTGCACTTTCTTCCTTCCCCCCCATCTCAGGCATCCTTGTGCTATTCAAAAATAAACACCCACTGCTCCCAGCTTCTGCAGATGCATGTATTGAGGCAGGTTTTTGTCCACCATGGAGGATTTTATCCCATCTCTGTTTCCAGGTCCTAAATCCTTTCCAGATCCTGGGGATTAAATTATCATCAAGACCAGACCATGCCAAGACCCTTCAGCATGAGTGGGAATGCAGCCTGCATCAGGGATGAGCTCAGCCACTGCTGCTGAGAGCATAAAGCAGCCAGAGATCAGCACTGAGGATGGACTGAAGGGATTTGGGATGGATGAGGGCTGGTGGATTTATACCCTGGCCTCCTGGCTGACTCCTGACAATGCAGGTGAGGGATGCAGACCTTCATTTGCTGTTTCAGAACATGGCTGCTTTGTCTGAGCACAATTCTTCACTCATTGCCCAGAGCACAGCAGGAAGGTTCCTGCTCACCTGCCCACTGTGGCTGCCCTAAATCCCTGAATGTTTGGTGAATCATTGCAACACAGAATGGTTTGGTGGGAAGGGTCCCTAAAGCCCATTCAGTTCCACCCTGTGCCATGGGCAGGGACACCTTCCACTGTCCCAGGGTGCTCCAAGCCCCATCCAACCTGGCCTGGGACACTTCCAGGGATGGAGCAGCCACAGCTGCTCTGGCCAATCTCTTCCAGGGCCTCCTCACCCTCACAGGGAGGAATTCCCTCCCAATACCTAATCCAATCCTGCCCTCTCTCATTTTGAAGCCCTTTCCTCTTGTCCTGTCACTCCAGGCCCTTGTCCAAGTCCCTCTCCAGCTCTCTTGGAGCCCCTTTAGACACTGAAAGAGACCCAGAGTTCTCCTCAGAGCTTCTTTCCTCCAGGCTGAACAGTCTCAATTGCTGCAGGTTTATGTCACATTAAATGAAAGTGGGTTAGAACTGGAATAAAAGTTTACTTAGTGGACAGATTTGAAGGAAGGTATCTGCTGCTCTCTAAGACTGAAGCTGGTTTGGAAAGCACCCTCAGGAGCAGTGTTTGGGCAAAGACTGCAACCTCCACCTTGCTGCTGGCTTGCAGACAATATCATGTGGTAAAAATACATCATGCTCTACATCTAGGGGTAATAAGAAGAAAAGAAATGGCATTAAAATGCAAAGTATTGTCAGTGGTTATTTCCATGGAAAGTCCATTTCCATTTAATAGCAGAGAATCCATCATGTTCTGCCTTATTTCAGCTGTGATGGCTCCCAAGAAAAGATGTAGGTCACAGCACGATGAGGCACTGCCTTTGAGAGGAGCTCAAGGTGCAATTTTCAGGTAGTAGAAGGGAGGGTTGCTTTGTCACTTTCCTTTGCAGCCATGCTGGCACTCACCCTTCCCCAAAAGTGCCAGAAAATGTCACTAAATTCAGCTGTGGGGCTGCACCACGTGGTGCAATGTGAATGGGGGCTGAGGGAGCCTGCAAAGAGCTGCTGCAGGGGGTGTGGAAAGGAAAAATGGGCAGAAGGTTTGAAATTCTGGGTACAGATGAAAGCAAGGCTCAGCCAGTAATTCTGCATCTCTACAGGTGCCCAGGAGCCCAGCTGAGTTAATGCTGTGCCACGACTTGCACCAGTCTGGGGCAGGCTGAGCAGCCAAAATGCCCTGAGTTTAATGGAGCCCTACAAGCAGTGGTTTGGGACTTACCCTTGTTTCACTATAACAGAGAGGATTTCATGAGACTCAATTAGCAAGGTAATTAATTAATCAATTATGCAAAACAGATGAGCAATCCGATATCCTGTTCTACAATGATACAGCTCTTTGTTGAAACTTAATTAATACACAGGCTTGGGGACAAAATAAAAAAAAAAAGGGAAAAAAAACCCCAACCCAAATCCTAGAGAAGAATCAGTTGGAGAGAATGATTCCAACAGAGGATGGAAACTGGGCTGGGGACCAGATGGGACGACAGTGGAGTTATTCTGGGTAGTTTAACAACCAGCCTGATGTTTGTCTCACCACTGCAGCCAGCTGAGCCAAATTGGGCTCTCCTGCCTGCCAAGACAAATCTGTGGTAATTCCTTGTGTGTGACTGCTCAGTGCCCACCTTCCCAAGCTGGCTGGTGCTGTACATGATAAGGGAGGTGTTCAGCAGATGTGTTTGTTGTTTTTGTGCCTCCCAGCTCCTCTTGCAGTACCAGGAGGGCTGCAGGGCTGCTCTGCAGCTTTAGGGTCTCCAACAACCACCAAAGCTCACTGCAGGTGCAGGGCTCCTACGTGACCTGTACCAAAAGCAAGGGGGATATTGATCTTCTGTAACAGCCCCTTGTAACCCAAAGTATTTCAATAGCCTACATTAATCTGTGAAAACCTAACTCTTGTTACAGTCTCTGTTTTATTTAATTTTACTTTAGGCTAATAGTTATTTGGGTCAATTCTTTGCAGTTGTGATAAATTGATACATCATCTGTGATGGAGCAAAACTGTGTCAGGGCTTCTGCTTACACAGACTCTTACTCCAATAGTTTTGCATTAACCAGATTTGTGATACTCAATACAGAAAAATCAGTGTCAAACCTGCAAGCCTCTCAAACCCTCCAAATAATTTTAGAGGTAATGTGTTCCCAAAGCTCAAACCAATGTGCTTATGGGCCTTTCCTTTAGCAATATGCTCTGGGGTCGATTTTCCCATGTTCAAGGGCCAGATTGCAAATGTATTGGCTGGGAATGGAGCAGAGTCATGCTCCAGCAATGATTCTTATTGAGTAACTGTAGATGAGAAAAGGCAGTTACTACCTGGCAAAGACCCTGCATTTTAAGGTTTCTTTACAAACTCTCCCTCTGCCCAAGCCTTTAGCGTGGAATTGCAGGAATTTATAGCAATATGTAGAAGAAGCTGATACTCAAGAGCAGTGGCTGCCAGGGACTGTATTTCCTTCTAAGGCTGCTGTCAGAGGGGTTTCTTGCACAGCTACAGCTGGAGGGTGACTGCAGAGCCACTGAGTGCTCCCACCAGAGTCTCTCCATGCCTGTCCCTCACTGCTGGCCTGACAGAATGCTGCACCACCAGAATTTGCTTCTGGCCTTGCTTCTGGCCTTGCTTCTGGCCTTGCTCTTCCCTTCCTCCTGGAGTGGGTGGTTTGTGTGTTTTAAGCCTTGTTTTCAGGGATTCACTTGTTTTCAGGGAAGCACTTACTGGACATTGCCCAGGCTGTAGCAGGAATCTGCCTCTGCAGTTTCTGGGTTTTCATGGGCTCACCCTGAGCTGCTCCAGTCACTGGGAATTCTCCACTGGGAAAAACGAGGTTCAGTCCTGGAAGAAGTGGATTGGACTTCTCTGTCCATGCTCAGGGGATCCATCCTCCTCATTCACAGTTTACCTAAATCTGGTTTCACTGTTTTCCTTTTCTTTCCAAGATTACATGAAACCATCTCTTCACTCTTCCCCCTCACCCCCTCTAAAAGAGCTGGTCTCATTCCAAAAATGGGAGTGTTCAGAAAGTCAAAAGCTTATTAATAGCTCTCTGCCTCTTTTTAATCTATTCAAAAAGCTGTACAGTGTGCAAAGCTGTTGTGACATGATTTTTCTTTTTTAATAACTCACCCTTTGACTGTCAGTATTTAAGGAAAAATGAAACTAATCATCAGTGAAGGCTGTAATGCTATTGTTTTATAGCTGCTGGGGTGCTCAGAAGGAAATTTTGTAAGAGAAGATAAAAAAGAGAGCAAGAGAGAGAGAGGAGGTGTGTGTGTAAGTGTATGCATGCATCTCATATTAGAGGTTTCACAGAACAAACTAAAAAATACATTCATTTGCAAATAATATTAGTAAAATAAGGAAAGTATATATTGGAAAACAGTGAAAAAAGGCCATTTTTGTAAATTTGTCCTGAGTGCTCCTTTCCATGCAGAGGTATGACACCCCCCATATTGCCCAGATTTTACTGAAGATGCAAAATAGAACATTTGGGTGTTGGATGAACTCTACTGTCCTCCAGGTAAGAGTTGTCCTTGCCAACATTTTACCTTGAACCCTAAATGACCTTTTTGTGGCTGGAGCAACATTCCAGCCACAGTCTTCAGTATCAGTGGGGAAGCAAAGGATGTATCTTCTAGGAGGGAGTTCATGGAAATTAGTCCAGGATTCTCCTCTGAAAATGGAGGACAGAGTCATGGAGAAGCTAAATATAAATCACTGCAGCTTATCAGGACATGACAGGTGGCATATAATAATCTACTTTTTAGTAGATTTTAATGTATGAAACCAAAGTACAGCATAAGCCCAGCACAAGTTGTTACAGGAGAGAGGAGCAAAGCAGGGGTGATAAAACCCAGGCTGAACCTTATATGAGGTGTAGAAGGAATTCCCAAAGTGGATATCCCAAAATTCCAGTGGATATCCCATGCCCAGGGGGGTCTAAAGACATATTTACATACATATATAAATAATGCATGTATTGTGTATCTATTTATACACACATTTGTAATTAGAAGGGAGTGGTGTGTCTGTGTACAGTGCATGTGTAATACAAAGCAAAGCTTGCAAGGTAGCTGTAATTTGAAAGCTAGAAGGAATATTTAAAAAAAAAAACAGAGCACCAATCATCAACCCTTTCTGACAACTAAAATCTCATTTACAACTCACACACCTCTAAGCTCTGGATTTCTTTTGCTTTGCTCCCAGCACTCAGTGCCACACACAGCATCTGACATCTGGAACAGCTGAGACACTTCAGCACAGAAGATCAAACACTTCAAAGAGTCTCAGAGTGGTTTGGGAAAGGGAAAACCCAGTTGTTCTCAGAGTCAGGTAAGTGATGTACTGCAAGTGATGTGTGGTACCCACAGTAAAAATAAACTCATGAATGCAGGCAGTTGAACTGAAATTTCAGGCAGGTTCTGGCCCTTGATGGCCCAACTCAGCCAATGGTGTAGGGACAGACACATTATCAGTGCATACCTGATGAGATGACAATTGTGCAAATGCCTGCAAATTGGTTTCTCTTTTCACCTGGTACTTTTAATATTCCACATACAGGAAAAAGGTGATGAAATAACATTTTTAAACTCTGTAATTAGCACTGCAATAATGCTGGCTGTTTAAATTGGTTAATAATATTAAAGACAAGCTCCTATTTAATTATAGAGACACAAACCCAAGTATTTCTAAATGAGGATGGCTTCTCACCAATTGTATTTAATATAATTTTGCCTTCATTTATCATGTAGATAATGGCCACTGCAGAGTGTGGCTGTGTTTGTGGAATTGCCCTGGATACCTTCAGAAGAGACAGAAAAATGTGACAATTTGCAATCTAGAGAAGAAATAGAAATGAAAGCTTCCCCCTCTGCCCTTGCTAGTTCCTCAAAAATCAATTTTAATATAATTTGAAAAGTTCTGATTTTGGTACAGTTATTCCATTCCGTTTGGTTTCATTTCTGCTTCTGAAATAGAGGTTTCTGGAGACCTTGCATTAACTCCACAGATTACAGCTGGCATTGAACAGAGGTATAAGTTATGAAGCAAATATAAAGGAGCATCCATTTCCATGTATGATTAAATGCTGACTCAAGGTAGTGCAGTATTTTTGGTCCCCTAAGTTTAATAAAATTCAGGACAGGCAACAAGGAGTCGCAGACAAATTAAAATTTATTGAGACAGACAAAAATGCAACTATTTCAGACTACAGTTAAGCATTTACAGTTAACCAAAGGTAGCAAAATGCTCACATTCCACTTAACTCCTTATGGAAAAAGCATTCAGAATTTACTATGCAGTTCTACTTACTATGATAGTCTACATCCATCTACAGTAGGGACATCAAACTGAAACACGAAATATTTGGATCTCTCCTTACAGATCTACACATTGAACAGTAACAGACATCAACAGCATTGAGAAAAGTATAAAAAGACCAGAACCCACCTACTGTAGAAAGGGCTTTTTGATGTGTAGTAACTGTACAAGGCAGTCTGTGGGTGAAAGGATGGGACACAGGAGGGGCTGCAGAGAAGCCAACAAATGGAGGGAGCGAAGCTCGAGCGACCTGGTCTGGGTCAGGTGCTGACCTTAGATCTACATCAGTTGCTGCTTGAGGGAGAAAAGGCTACAAAACTCCTAATATCAAAATATTCCCATGCCAGAAATGTACACTGAGACTAACAGACTAGGCTGGAGAGGCAAAGAGAAGCATTCACTAACAAACAGTGTTGTTTTAAATATAAACTTTACATCTTCAATATAAACTGTAGAATAAATATTAAATAAACAGTTCAAATGGTTAAAAATAATAGTACAGAATAGCTTAAAAAAAAGGCAAAGTAAATAAAGAGGATTCTTTGTGTTCACAGCAAAGGCCAGTAATGACCCAAAAAAACCCAGCTGTGCTGAAATCTGAACTCAAAATTTTGATTTAACTACACTGGTTAAAAGGAATATAAAGCAATGCCTAACAGTATCTCATAGACTGTAATATGAAAAGAAAATGAGATTAAAAATTGGTTTGTGTTTCTAAAAGAATGGGACAGAACTCTGATTCCATTTGGCTTGTGTCTCTAAAAGAATGGGACAACTCAGATTCCATTTTTCACAATGAGAAAAATTGTGAAAAATGTTTGGAAGGTCAACGACTTGATTCAGATGGGAAGTAAGTCTTGTTTTGTAAAAAAAAAAGGAAAGAGAAAAAAAAAAGAATTAAATTAAATTAAGTTGGAAGCAGATGAAATCCTTTACAAAGCATGAAAAATGGAAGGGGCTTGATCTGAAGGAGCACAGGTTCTTGGTAGAATCGCTGGTTTCTTTATCACTATTTCATTAAATAGAAGATTTTCTTAATGCATCTCCCCAAACTGGACACACACACATATGCACACACATATCTGTGCATAAATGCATTTATACAGTCACACAAAGATATACATATGTATAAATAGGCTGCAGGTCCCCAGCACGGCAGGATGCCAGTGGATCACCAAAGGGCTTTGTTAAATATCTTTGCAGGATTTGGGAACTTGCTCTCAAAGCAATCCAGAGTCTGAGCTGCCCTTCCAAGCACGTGTGCCCTGCTCCTGCCTGGCTGGACCCTGGAACTGGGCAGGGCTGCCCTGCCCAGCTGCCCCAGCCCATAAATGGCACATTTCCCACTCTGGCTGGAGCCAGAGGAACACTTGCACGAGTCCAAGAGGTGACTGAACGGTCACCTGCAGAGGGGGGTGTGCCTGGGCCCAGGCCAGCATGCCTAGAACAGTTTGTGTGTGTCTGTGTGTGTTTCTGGGTGCTGGGGATGTGCTACCAGAGGCCACCCAAGCCAGCCAAAGCACCTGACCCTTCACCAGGCTGTGCTGGGCATGGAGCTGTTTCACTGGGGCTGTTTCACCACCCCATGTTTGAGCTGGTGAGTCTGAGAGACAGTAATTGGTTTACAGTTAGATGTAAAGCTTTGATTTATAATTCCAACTCTGATTTGGAAGCATCACACGTGAAAGATCACAGCCAGGAGACCACCAGTGGGTGGTGCTGCCATGTCTGCACATGTAACCTCAAAGATGTTCACATTCCCTTTTAAAGGCTTATTTAACAGCTTTAGTTTAACCATCTTGCATGGGACACAGCCCCCTGCAGCCTCAGACCTGGAACTGCCTGCCAGGGCTCAGAGTGCCAGGCTTTGCCCTGGGGAGTGCTGGGCAGGAGAAGGGATTTGCTCTGTGACCTTTGATGGAAGGCACAGCCCAGGATAAACTGTGTTGGCACAGGACTGCCAAAAAACCCCCCTAGCTCTGTGTGGAGAATGAGTCCAGCCAGGAGGATCAGCAGAATCTGCTGATTGTGGAGCTCAGACATGGCAGAATGAAATGGCAGCTCTGTGCCTTGGGCAGGTCTTGCACAGGACAGCAGAGCCAGACCCAGAGAGTGTGGGGTTAATTAAGAAAATACCAGAGGAAAACTAGACAGGATGTTTGAGAAGGAACCTACTGACAGTGTTCAATTGCTTCTCACAAAATCATATTTAGGAGACAGAAATGCTGGGTTATCTGCTCCTCCTGCAAGCTGGCAGGATTTCTGTGGAAGGCAAATAGAAAAAGTGTTCATATGTGTGTGTGTGTCTGTGTGTGTTTGTGTGGTGCAGCTCATGGAAAATGATTATTAAATATATTTTTCTAAAGCTATGGGAAAACCAAAGGGATTTATTTGAGGCAGGGCAGATTGCAGGCCTTTTGCAAATGACTGTGATGGCAGATTTTTGGGAGGATGCAGGGGCGTGAAACAACAAATTCCTCATGGTTTTACACATCCTTCTGCATTAATAATGATTATGTAGGCTTGCTCTTTGTTCTCAGGTCATTGATCTGGATAAATAGGAAATAAAAGAGGAGAAAACAGGAGAGCCCCTGCAGCACATGGTACCTGAAAGGAATTCCACTTCTGATCACATCTGAAAGCAGAGGTCCTGCCCAGAGGGCTGCCAGGCAGGCACTGGCTTTGGAGAGGGCTGAGAGCCAACATCCCCAGGCCAATGTACCTAAAAACTGACTTCTGCCAATCTGTGTGGTATTTTCCAGCTTTCAACTAACTATGTAGACAACCATGTTGTGACTCAATGCTGTCTCCATCTCTATATCCACCATTTACTCAGAAAAAAAATCTAATTAGTTTTTGTTATAAAAAACACATTTTTCATTCTGCAAAATAACTCACTGGCCAACCACAGGCTCTGCTATAATACTTACACCTGCATCCTGATGCAAGAGTGGGGTTAAGGTTCCTCTTACTGCTTCACAAAACAGCAAAACCAATAAAAGATCACCACAGCACATTACTGCATCTGAGAACTGCCATGGGAAAGGACACTGCAAATAATGTAATGTCAATATGCTCTGGTACAAGAGCTTTGAATATATGGGAGGTATTGAGGGAATCACAGATTGGATTTTAATTCTATTCTCTTTTAAGAGTGTGCATTACAAGTGTGCAGCCACACTGAGCCAAGGGGTTTTGCTTTAGAAATATCACCACCTAAAGCTGTTTTTTCAAACAGGTATCTTTACATGAAATAAGGGACAGTTCCTTTTGAGAGCTGGTGTCTTGGGCAGCATTCTGGCTTTGGAAGGAGGGCTGCTCAGTGGAGAACAGGCAGCTCTGTGCTGTGTGAGTGGGAGCAGGGGCTGCCTGTGTGTTATCAGGGACCCTCCTGGTGCAAATGAGCAGCTGAGGAACAGCTCTGGGGGTGGCTATGGTGCTACAAATTCACCAAATGCTCTCCCCTTAAACACTCTGAAAGGCAGATGGACTCTGTCCCTGCCTCGAGGGATTGGTCCATGGCAGCTGCAGCATCTCTGAAGATCAAGAAGGTCGTGTTCCTTTATCAAATAAAGAGTGTCAGTGAGCTGATGGTGCCCTGGTGGGAGTTTTGCCTTCAGTGTGAGCTGGACTGAACCTGTTGGACTCATTCTCAGAGGATGGAAGGAAGGGGAAGTCCTGCCAGTGGGTTTTCTTCTGGATTTAACCCCTGGTACTGGGCAGCCACTGTCCTAAGAGACTTACTCTTCATGGGACATTATAAATACAGGCTGGAAAACGAGGCACCTGCTTTTCCTGCTTCATGAAAGAAAAACCTCTTTCTCATATGATCCAGGTAACAATTTATGACACAAATTCTCTGACATGAGAGGGGCTTCTTAGCCTTTGTATTGTTTTTTTTGAGCCCCTTTCAGGATTCTTTCATAGGACGGATTTCATAAGTGGTGCAAATGAAGATTAAGACACAAAATGGTTTTGAAACAAAACTCATTGCCCCTGTGGATAGAACAAAAATCCCCCAAACCAACTGAACAAAAGCTGTATTCCAAACAGTCCTTTGCTGGAAAAAAAAAGTTGTCATCCAAATTAAATTGGCTATACAAAATTAAACTCAGTAGAGAGGGAATTTTTGTGCCAGGTACTCTCAGATACAATTGCAGAGATATGATGTGAGTTGCAATATTGTGCAAAACGTGAGTCCTCATCATGATGGGCACTACCATATATAACCAATTTCATCATCCTTATCATCATCTTCATCTTCATCATCTTCATTAGCTGCTCTTACATGAATCTTCAGTTTCCCTTCTTTGTCTTTTTTTGTTGCTTCAGGTTCCTCTTCCAAATCATCCAACAATACAACAGATCCACCACTGCCAAAATCCCCTGAGGTTTCTTGCTCTTCTTCTGAAACAGGTGAGCAGGAAAGGTCATTTCCTCACAGAACACCAAATTCCACATTAATCACTATCCTTGTCATGCAAGCCACTGTCATTTGCAATGTTATTTTTTAAATTAATTGGTTCAGCTATTCATGAAACAACCTTAAAATTTCAATTTTCATTCTGAACTAGGAAAAATACATATAAAGTCTGATTTTTTTTTTTTTGCATAAAACACCCCCTTATGCATTTTCTTCCTTCTAGAGGCTTGACTGGAAAATTCCAAACATGTGCATGCAGGGCAGAAAATCATTATTCCTTTGTAAATCCTTTCATTCCATCCCTGCTCTGTATACCATGCTAAAAAATTTTAAAAAATGGTTTTATTTGAGGGCATAAACCTCACTCTGCAAATACAGTTATTGAACCAAAGATCTGTGATGTTATTCTGGGCATCCTGGACCTTCTAGGTCTCTGTTCCTTCTCAAAAAAGAAAGCTGCACTCAAACCATCCCTGAGGCACTCAGAAGGCCTGTAGGTCACATCTGCCTTGTCTGGGCACAACAGCTAATTGGTGATTTCACTTGCCTACATAATATTGTCCTGTCAGCAATTGTATCTGCCTTGGCTGCTAATGCATACAATTTTACACATTTAGGCCTTCTCTTGTCTGGAAAGTTCCAGCAGATGTGCATTCCAGAGTATACAGAATATATTTAATAGCTATGCAGATCAACCCCAGACCCTTAATTTTAATATCACTAACTGCACTTTCCAGGCTGGTAGCAAAAATACCTTAACAGTGGTTATTGCCTGTTAAGTTGTGCTGCAGCCCTGCTGTCCAAAGGAGCCACGAGAGCCCCATTTGTGTGTGAACAGGAGAACAGAGGAGCACTTTGAACTATGCTACTTGTGCTTTCCCTCTTGTCATCATCCTCAGAGGTACAGCAAAGGCAGGGTTACTGCAGTGTTAATTCCCCATTGTCTGAGGAAAGCAGATCATTACTCACCACAGCTGACTGTGCCTTGCTTTCTGGAGCCAGCTATCTCATTGCCATACTTATCAACACACCAGCACTGCCCCGTGCTGCCATGGCACTGCGTGGCTTTGTAATAACCCTCGTCATTGCAGCGGGGGATGAAAGCACCTGAATAAAACATAAAGTGTGCTCAGTAATGCAGGCCTCTGCAGGAGCAAACACACACACAGGGAATTAGGAACTTAGCACTTATATACATGAAGATCTTGACAATGTTGGCAAGGAAATGCGTGCGATTATCCGGTGCCTGAAAGAGTGAAGGAATTATTTCTGGTGAACTCTTTTCACACAGCCTGGTCACAGTGTATAAATGTGTGCTCATATCCAGCACACAGAGGAGGGTGTCACACAGCTCTAGAGAGAGCTTCAGTCTGCCCCTGAATGATTGATATTCCCACTGAGCCTTTTCACATTTAACTCCTGGTTTTAAACTTTTCTTCCCGACTGGATTATTACCCCAACTTCATTAGTTCTGCATTTCCCCTCCTTCAGTGTTTATCACATGAGTCTTTCCACAACACTGTAATTATCCCTGGAAGGTATCTGCCATCTGCTTGCTATTCATACTAATCTCAGGCACATCCCCTGACTTATTGAGAGCTCCCATGTATAAAAGAAGAAATAATGCACAGGCTTTACAGAGAGGGGCAACAGGATCTGAGTCAGTAAGTCTTTGGATTTGAAGCCCAAGTTTTGTCTCACAATAAAACCAATATATTTCAGCCTTGTAGAGTGTGGTTCATTCTGGCTTCTGCAGAGAGGGAAACTCTCAGGAGAAACCTATGTTATTGTTCCCACAGATACAGCAAATGTACTTCAGTATGAAAAGCCCTCTTGTTCTTGGAGATGAGTTAGCTTTATTCCCACTGGAGGTCAGCACATTCATTTTTCCCTTCTTTGTCAATTGCTTCAATTTGAAACATGACATAAACACCCCCTTGCCCCCAAATTTCTTGTCTCAAACGATTTTTGAGAAAGTGTTTTTCTCCTTTGTCAAAGATACCAGTGATTTACTGGTGGTTCAGTAAAGTTTTTTAACTAGTTCCATGTGTAGCATCTATTCAGACAGCACATGTGTCAAAGGGGCCACTTCCACTACATTTCTCACAGGAAAAGATGAATGAGAAGGTGCTGCCCAAATGTCACCAGATTTCCTATATAAAAGACATAAAAGTGGAAGTCAGTCAGTCTCATGCACACAGAGAGTGAATGTGAAATTCACACAAAGTGAATCTGAATATCCAAACTCGTTGCTCTGCAGATCTTGTCTAAAGTTTGAGTGCTGCTATTACAGGTCTGGGAGATGAGAAGAGAAACCTTTGAACACCTGCAGAAATCTTTGTATATCACATCAGTTTTGGAGACCACATCCATGAGTGAGAGTATTTTAAATAATGTCAAAGCATGGTCTTGTAATAGGTTTGCTAATAAGAATCACCATTATGTACAAATGTAAGCATGCTGGCAACTATCAAAGATTAATTTTCACTATAGTGAAAATAGTTTTAATAACAAATATATGTATTTTCCTTGGCAGGTTTTTGTAAGTTAATAATCAGTGTTTAAAACTTCATTTCACTATCAATTAGGAAAGATATTTTTTTCATATTTATGCTCATGTCCTGCCTCTGATAAGCACTGCAGGTGTTTATCAAACCATACACAGCCTTGGAAAAGTGCTCAGGTGCTGACTGGGAGCTGGTGTAAATCAGCACAGCTGTACCCATGTCACTAGAGGTGCCCTTTTATATCTGATCAACATCTGGCTCCAGGGAAGGATCAAAGGGGGAACCTCAGGGGCATTACAGGGTGAGCACAGAGCAGCTTCTGCATTTTAAACTGCTTCATGCTTTCTCTTTTCCTAGGGCAATGCAACCTTTTCCTTCTTTCAAACAGGCCTTTTTGCATAGTTGCACTGTTTCTTGTAAGGTATGAAAATGTTCCACGCTGCCTATAAAAGCTTTAAAAGATTTAAAAATAAATTGTGGCCCAGGCTCAGAGCCAAGATAACTGTGTGTGAATAGATTCACACTTTGGGTCACAGTGAAGAGTGGAAGGTGCTTTTCCTTCTGCGTGGGAAATTCGTGCCAATTTCTATGTAACACTGGAGCTTTAAATATTTATCTATGCCCACTAATGTCCCAGTATTTGCCAGCCATCAGAGGGAGGATGCAGCATGTCCTCTCTGATGTGTCAGGTGCAGGTCTGGAGAGGATAGAGTGGCTGGGAACAAGTGTTGTACAACGTGATGATTCTCCCTGTGAATTGTACACAAATGTGGACAAATCAGCCTGTCTTTGTTGGAAATGAGCTGGCTACAAGCTCTGCTGTCCTGGAGCATGGCACCCAGACAGGCCATTTGCTGGGTTTGGCATCAGGGAACATCTGGAGCTTTCCTCTCCAGAGGTTCTCGCACAGGCAGTGCTTCCCACAAGCCTGGGCACCACAAAATGTGAGTTCATCCCCACAAACTGCCCCAAGCTACTGAATCCTGCCTCCCCACCTCCCTTTGTCCTGGGAAAGGTTTAGTTATTCCACACAAACTTGAACAGCACTGATGCATCTGTATCCTCTCTATGGACCCAGACCTAGACCTTTTTTTTTTTTTTCATAATTTCCTTATCAATATAACACTCCCCTTCCTTAGAGAAAAGGAGGAGAATAATTATATGCTAAAGATAGAGGTAAAAGCCTGTCAGAATTAAGTACTAGCCAGCACACAGCTCCTGGTATTAGCTATTATATTAGCTGAATCCACAGGGTTGATATAGGAGAAAACAGTGATGGGAGCAGAAATTTATTACTTTAGTGGAGTGGGAGAAGCATTACCAGTCTGCACAGTTGTATGCTCTAAAAGTACAGTCTCTGCAGTTAATTGTACTCCAGATAAATCTGGTAGGAAAAGATGAATAGTGCTGTTTACTTTTTAATTCAGTCTCCTGGGATGCTAGACTTCATTTGAAAGCCTCCAAATTCAACATATCTAATGGCAATGGCTTTGAAGTACTTTGTTGCAACTGTCATGTGTTTTGAAAAATATATAGAGAAGGAAATATCAAAAGTCATCATTTTTATCAATGGATACAAGTTAACAAAAATATTCTTCGTGCTAGTGCCCAGACTGTAAGTGCTGTGCTCTCTATGTCAGGGTCAGAGGAGGAAAGAGAATAATTAAATATTACTTTCTCTGAAAATACTCATCTCTTTTCAACTTTGCCATTGCTACAAGTCACATGTATGTTTGAGCTTCATTTGAATGATTTTTCAGACAGTGAAGAGAAAAGACAATGTTTTCTGCTGTATAAATAGCTCTTATATCAAATTAAAATCTCCATGACAGGTGTCATTATGCAGGAAGACTTTCAGGGTAGATGAAGCAAAGAGTTCCTCTTTATATTATAATTTTCTAGCTTGTGGAACAACCTGTGCCTGACACCTTGATTTGTTGAGCTTCACCACCTTCATTCTTCTTCTATTTTTTTTTTTTTATTAATACAGTTGACTAGAAGTTATTTGTGCTGAGGGACCATTCTTACTCCTTTTACTTTGTCATTTTACTCCTGCTATTGTGATCAGATCCCAGGGACATGTGCTACAACCACCTGCATGTTGAACTACCTGCAACCCAGGCATCATTCTTCCCACACACCAGAACAAACTAATGTTTCAACCTAGGTGACATTTATTGCACGTAGAAAATAACAGCAAAGCATAAAATAAATATGGGATAGTCAAAGCTATCTGTTAAGAACTGGGCTTCTTATTCTTTTAGGTGACTTTGAAAATCATGACACCCATGAGACAGAGAACATTGTGACTTCCTCTGCCACAACATTCCCTTGAACACAAATGCAGAATATTTACTGAATGGAGCACACATATCCCAAGTGATCAATCCTCCCTTTGCTCCCACAGCCAGGAACAGCAGGAGCTGTGACTCTGAAACATCCTAATCTTCACGTGAACTTGCAATGAAAGGATGATGGATCTAAACCACAGTCCCTGTGGCCTTTAGGAATGTTTATTCTTCATTTAAACCAATGAATCCAGGTTGGGATTGTTCACAAGGCACCTGAACCTTGAGCCCAAATGGCAGTGGCATCTGGGAGGGGCAGGATTTGGCAGAGCTGAGCTTTTGCAGGGTGTGCTGAGTATGGAGCAGCAGCAGGCTGCAGTGTGGGAGGCACCAGCAGCCTGCAGCAGAGCTGTGCACACCCTGGGCTGCAGCTGGGGATGCTCTGGGAGCCTGACATGGTCTCCATGATGGGGCTGACAGCTGGGCTGAGCTCAGCCACTCCTCAAGGGGGAAGTGCAGGGCTTGCATCTGTCCTGCCATGCCTCAGGGGCTGGGCTCTGTGGGCACAAATGTGCTGGGACACAAGTTTTGGTAAAACACCAGCACACAAACACCAGGCCACACATCACTGGCTGATTTTAGGGTAGGGAATTAGTCACTTGAAATTTTTTCAGTTCAGCAACCTGATTTTTCAGCAATTAATTGGGAGATGCCAGGTGGGGATTTATTTAACCTAATCTTAGATATCCATCAGAGTAAGTCATGAATCAATTCAGGCTCCCAATAGGCATGAGAGAGGGACAGGCATGACCACATCTTACAGCATGAAGCATCCTGCAGGCTGCCTAAAATGAGGTGGTATGAATTCCTGTTTTCATATACAAAGAATATACTGAAACATTTTAAGGAGTGATTAGGCAAAATTGAACCCCAAGGAAAGCCTGCATTGTACCATAACTGGAAGGGAACATGAATGCATTGGCTTTGCACCTTCAGTCACCCTTCAAAAATGGGAGCCTTGAGTATCAAGCAGCCTCCCAGTACTTACTGTGGCCTGTGAGGGGATGAAGGCAGTATTAAGCTCTGTGCAGACAAGGCTTTGCATTTCTGGAGAGCTGTAAATTAGCTCTGAACCCGTTGCCACGCTGACACCTGTTCTGTGTGTTGCTATCTCATTATTTGTTTAATTTCATAGTGTCAGGCCTACGCTCCATGCTGCATATTCCTGACTCAAAACATTAGTCTCTAATTGAAAAACCATTACTGCATATAAAGTTACAATAATCACAGAAGCTTTAATTAGTTGAGCAAATGAATAGCAAGTAATCGAACTTACCCAACAGACTCTTCCCTCTACTTAGCTTTTGAATTCTATTCATTTCATTCTGGCAAGGAAGACCTAAAATATAATGTATAAGAATCAGTTTCCAGATGGCACGGGACAGGCTCTGTAATGAGTGGCTTCACTGCTGACATGAAATGTGGGCTACTGTACACCTGGGACTGAGAGAAGCCCATATGCTGGTACTGTACTGCAAAACAAATTTATGTCATTAGCTCCACTAATTAAAAAAAAAAAAAAAAGGCAACACTGTAGTTGAGAGTAGTGTTTGGGGGCCATTTTAATTGTTAAACCATTCTACCTCTCTTTTCACCAAACTGACATCATGCCAGCTCCATGATTTATGACTTGCTAATTGGCTAAATTCTGTGTTAATAGAAGAGTAAATCCTTGAGCTTTCTATCAGCAATAGAGCTTATTTCTCGACTGTCTGCAGTGACACTTACTACTTTATTTGCTTTAATGATCAAGGGATGTTAATATAGTTCATCTACGACCATAAACATGGTTCCAGAATGCCCTTCACACTGGTGCTGAGCAAAAGGGCTTTTAACACACCTGCCTGCCAATGAGCAAACTCTACAGGCAGGCCCTGAGACACAGAGAGAGCCAAAGAGCTCCTCTTTGCATGGCCCAGCTCACCTCCTGGCTTCTGGAAGCAGTAGCACCACTCGTTGTTGGAAAGCTTCCCATCCTTGAAGGAGTCACAGGAGTTGAAGAGAGGTTTGACACACGGCTCATACTTATCCAAGTAAATGGCACTGATCTCCGAGGGGTCCAGCAGCAGGTCATAGTTCATGTCAAGCTTGTTGAACATCCAGCCTAAGGAATCCTTACAGATTGGTAGGATGCTGGTGTCAAATCCTGTAAGAAGACAGGCAAATATTCTCCAGCTGAACCCCAGCATGCCCCCAGTACAGGAGCCACTCTAAGGTGGAGCCCTGCCAACTTTTGTTTTTGTGGCTGGACTCTGAACACTGAGCTGACTTGCCCAAAGCAGAACAAAATCCTAAGACTGAACTGACTGTGTAAGGCTTAAACCCAAGCACAGCTACAAACCAGAGCACTACTCACACTCTGTGGGAGCTGTGGGGTAAAGAGGGCTGAGCTTCAGAACTGGTTTCTGTAATTTAAAGTTATCTCTACTCAAAAAATTCTTGCTTTTTTTTTCCTTCAGTCCTCAGTCCAAGTGTCTTGGCCTGGTTCCAGGAAACTGAAATGTGATGAGAAAAGGCTGTATCCACCATATTTTCAACCTAGACTGTATCTGAATGCAATTTAAATCCTGTTTCCCAGACTCATTTCTAGTTGTCTGATCACATTCTTTCCTGCTGCGCTCTCACCTTCTACCTCTCATCCTTGCTTTTCACTTTTCAAAGGCCTGTCTGTGGTTTGTGACAACAAACTGCTTTGATCTGGACTGTGAGCTGTCTGGGGGAGAGAAGAGGTGAAGTGTCTCTGTTCCTCACATCGCTCTGAGGGAGGGCACAGCCTCAGCTGGAGCTGCCCATGCTCTTGTATGCTGTACCAGCACCTTCCTGCAGCAACACAGGGCTCTGCTTCTCCAGCGCTTTGGAAACCATCACCATCATTCATTTTAACAGCCCAGATTCTTCAAAGACTGCTGCAGCAGCAGTGGTTATCACAGAAAGCCCAAGTCATGCATATAGATACCCACTGTGTATATGAGAGACACGTTCCAGTATCCTGCAGTCTCCAGAAAAACAGTGGGGTGGGGCACTATAAATCCACACTGGCATGGTATTTTTTCAATGCTTAAACTAAATTCCAAGTTATCTACAATGTAAGGAAGTATATTTGTAATACAGAGATAATAAATCTGATAACAAGGGTATTGGTTTCAACCAGGACTCAGAAACATGAAATCCACTGGTTGGGGATTTGCAGGGACAGAGGGCTCCTGACACCCTGGGCCCCTGGTGCTCACACTGCTCCAGCTGGGAGCAATAACCTGCCTGTGCACTCTCACTCTGCTTTGGGCCTGAGAAGCCTGATGAGCTTTTTCCTTCAGCTGCAACTTTCACTGAAAGAGGCTAAGCTTAGCTTTGTTTGCTGTATGTGTCCCTTTCAGGATGCTGCTTTGTTGAAGTGAAGCTGAGATGTTGCTGGAATCATGCTGACAGTTTGCACAAGCTCTGCACCCTACTCGCTATTTTAGGCATGAATCCAAAGGAGAGCAGGGCTTTTTGCAGGAAGCTGTGGGTTTTGTATGCAGCTGTGGCTATAGGTTGTCAGTGACACAGAGGGACAATCAGAAGGGTCTACTAATGGGAAGGTTTGTGTCATTCATAATACATGTTTCTCTAAAGAAGGAAGAAGGTAAAGCCATTTCCTCAGGGCTAGAGCAGCTCAGAAAGGGAAGAGAGAAATCATGCTGAACATTTCATCACATTTTTATGCTGTTATCTCCCATAACATTATCTAATCATGTTTGAGCACAGTGAAAAAGAACAAGGCTGTGTGAATAGATGTAGGAGGGAGCTCCTTGCCTTGCTGAAGCAATTAGAAATATTGATTTAAATAATTGAAGTCATCTAAAGAAGGCAAGCAGGACTTGGTCACTCTGCAATCTTTTGTCAAGTGAAAGGATTTAAGATTCCTCACCTTTGCCTTTACAAAGCAACAGGAGCAGGACACCCAGTCCTGCCCTGTGCAGGTGTTTGGTGCCAGATTCCCCCACACAGGGCAGGTTAAAAGTAGTCAAACAGGCAGGGGTAGATCATTCCAGCAGGGTGGAGCTGGGATCAGCTCCAGCTATCCCAGTTTACCAGTTTTCAGGAGAAAAAGAGCTAGTTTCCAATGTCTGCTCTTTTCTGCACAGATGCTCTCTCTGACAATGGATTTTACATGTGGTGGTGGCACTTACTGCTGCAATGGATGAGTAACTGCAAGGTGTGCTGTGTCATCAGTTGAGTATGGTACGTGTTGCTCAGCCCTAATAGTCCCTAAAGGCATCTCTTAACTGGCAGGGACCAAAGCAGGGAGATCTGGCATGAACTTGCCCCTGACAGTGCCTATAGATTATTTCTGAGTCTTGTTGTCCTCCCTGTTGGGAAATCTCCACCTGTGTGTGCAATGGGGATGCACCACCAGCCTGCCCTCAGCACAGATCTGTCCGAGCAAATCACCAGCAGTGACTGCAGTGAGCACAAAGCTGCTCTGTGACACACCATCAGGGCTGGATGGGAGATACAGCTGGGAAAGGTCACTCAAGAAGACAGTTAATGACATTAATTGAAGAGGTTTTGATTATCATTTCTTATAAACAGGGGAGCTTTCACTGCTGTTACCTGAGTTTCAGATTAGATTTATTAAGAGGCTGGTTTACTAAACAGTGCTGGATTATCAGACAATGTGGCCTGGAAGTCCTGAAATATTGAAGTGGTAGGTGTGACAGAAAGTCCTTGGCTAGATGGTCATTATCAGTGGAAAGTTAATTCTTTAATTGTCCCCCAGTATGTTGTTGAAGGTAAATAGCAGCTCCACTTCATATTGTCTCCTGATAAAAGGTGCTGCCCATAAATTGCCTCTGCAGCCCAAACCCAACAGCCCTCGATGCTCTCAGCACCCAGCACCAGGAGTGAAAGCCAAATGTCCCCTAAATGTCCAACACAGGCTCTGATTCATGGCATAACCAGGGCAGCTGATGCAAAATGGCTTTTGGAGCTCACTTACCTTCCCTGGGAGGTCACTGTGTTCCCACTGTGTCTGGTAAGGCCAAGTGATACTGACTGAATTAACTTCTTTTTAGACTCTTTTGATATACTTATCTATAAATATGAAGCAATTTTCTGGATGAAATAAACCACATACTATAATTCTGTGAAGAATTCAGTGCTTGGTTAACAGGCCAAATTTCCAGCACAACAGCCCCAGAATAAGCAACTTCTGTGAGAACTCTTCTGCATTTTCTGCTCATCAGCTCAGTGCTGCAGTGCCTTTGGTGAGAAGCAGGAGGATGGTGCAGGCTCCACATCCCTCTTGGCTCCTTGGCAGAGGCTGCCCACACAGATGCCAACTAATGCCAGCTGAGGTGGTGGCTGCTCTCATTTGGACACCTGCTCACAAGGACCTGGACTAAGACCATCTTGTTCCTCTTTTCAACTGACAGCTGTTCAGCATCCTGACAACTTTCATTCACTACAGAGCTGGAAGGAAATCAAGCTGGTGACCTACATGTAAAAGTCTCTCATCCCATGAACACATAAAATGCTCCACCTCCTCTGAATGAAAATGGAATTAAATTTAAAAAAGTCTTTAGGTGAAAATCTTTATTAAAAATAAACACACCTTCTGGCATGAAAGACTTATTTTCCCCCTTCAAGAGTTGACTTACATGAGCCATTTTTATTTTATTAAAGTATGCTACAATTAAATTAACCTAAGGGGTATAATTAACCTAATTTCCCCCATCGCTTAAAATAAAAGAAGGAGAAGAATGTTCCCCAGAAAAAAAATCCTTTATATTGCATAGACCTCTAGTAAAAGAAAAACAACACCCACTTCAACCAGGGAGACTATCTGGATACAATATGGGGATGTTATGAATTATCAACAGGCTCAAGAGCAATTTGAATCTGATCTTGCTACCTAATTAGTTTTATTATTTCCCTATGTCAAAACATGTCCCTGAGTTTCTTACATCATTTATTGAGGAGATTTTAATTGCACAAAGCCTTCAGAAGACAAAGTACCTGGCCCACAGTGCTTTGCTGGGATCAGAGCTCAGGGAAGGAAGGTTTGAAATCTAAACACAATGATCTTCCTCCTCCTTTTCCTTTCAAGAGAGTTACAAAGAAAATAAAAAGGAGTGTACTTTTTTTTCCTTTACCTGGGGGTGAACATAATACACTCAAAATGCTTATTTACACTCACACTAACATCTTGAAAAATTAATGTAGCACAGAGAAATCTCTGCTGGAAAACCTTCTCTGGACAGCTGATGTGTCCGAGGCATTGGAGTCATGGCATCCCACCATCTGCTCCTTCTGCTGCCACGGGGGCACACCCAAAATGGATTATTTGAGGAGGTTCATGCCTTTTCAAACCCTGCAGGCACAACCAAACCAGCTCAGTTTAATGAAGTGAAGTGTGTGGTGAGGAGGGCAACACAGGCTGAGCCATAAAAAAGGGCAATGTGTACATCAGAGTGCGGGTGTCCTGTTTGCCAGGATTCACAAACATCCTTTCCCACAGCTTGGGTATGTGAACTTTGCTTTGAATTCTGAGTTTAAGGTGTCTTTCATTTTTACAAATGTTTGAAGTTGGAGAGAGCCCAATACTGCTGTCCTCACCCTGTGTGTATTTTCAGTGCCACCAGGGAGAATGTGAGCTGCAGAATTTGGCACATGCAGATTGATTCATGAATTCTGTTGCAAAGCCTCAAAAAGAAAAACAAGCCCAAGTTTTGTGGCATTCAAAAATGGCTTAGGCATCTAAACTCATAAAGTTTCTTTCTTCTTTTTTTTTTTAATTGATATAGAAGAAAATAAGAAAATGTAGAAAATGTGCCAAACTAAGTCAACAGTCTAAAAACGAACATTGTTGAGAGCAAGTGTTTAAAATCATCAGTCAGCCTTTCAAATAAAAGCTGCCAGGAATCAAACTAAACTAAAAAGAGATAACAGCTCCTCTGTGAATCAGAGCAAACACTGCAGAATTACCAGGAATGTTTTTCTCACTGAAATTGCTTAAGGAAAAAACCCCAAAAAACAACTACTCAACACCTTTAGGATTTGGTCTCTGGCAAGGTCACCATGAGGATGTCACGAATCATCTGCATGAAAACATCCTTTTGACAATCTGATAAAATGAGATTTCCTATGATTCTGGGCCTAAAGGACTTCAAATAAAGTTTAAAGCCTCTAAGGCTTTCTGTCATGGGGTTTGAAATGAATTCACATCTGGAAGCCATG
Source organism: Agelaius tricolor (assembly GCF_023055355.1). Classification (NCBI taxonomy): domain Eukaryota; kingdom Metazoa; phylum Chordata; class Aves; order Passeriformes; family Icteridae; genus Agelaius; species Agelaius tricolor. Next base: position 10,745,532 of record NW_027269278.1, on the reverse strand, counting down.
ATTAGCTGTACATCCAGTTGCTTTTTGCACTGTGCTTCGGATCCTCTGCATGAGAATATCTTTTTTTGGAGCACTGTTTCAGAAATAAGTAGGACATGCAATTTTAAAGACTCTGACTTTGTAGTAAATACTGTGCAAAATAAGGGACACATGAAAGAAGATGATTTACACAGAACATGACTTGTTTCACCAAAGAGTTTTAAGATGTGTGGTGGAATTACTGGGTTTGTCTGTAGTTTTGAGCAATACTGCTCATGGTATATTCTCTTTAGGAAGAGCTAATCTGCTGCTACCCCAGCTCAGATGTAGCAAAAAATCGGGGCTGTGGAGACCTGGACCAACACAAAATGCTCACCCTGATGTGCTGGGTCTGCTCTAGTGCCCCTGTAGTCTCTGCAGTGTCACTCTACAGGGACACCAGGTGAAAAGAGCCATAAAAGCAGCAGCTGCTGGGCCCTTCCAATTCTGGGTTTGGACCCTGGCTTTAGAGAGCTCACCCCAGAGAATCAGTGAAGTGAAGTGAGGCACACACCTAGATAAAACTTGTGCATCCTGCTTTGCAGCCCAAGGGCCCATGTGTCTTGGGACACTCTTTAAAAGAATTAATGAGTCCTTACAGAAAGTGAATTTGCATCTGCTCTCTGATGAGCATGACCTCTTTTAATGCTGTTATCTGAATCCTTCCCCTCCCTGGTGGCTAAATGACATCAAAATCAGTCATGTTGGCTTAACCCACAGAGAGTAAATGTCCTCTAGACTGTTCATCTTCTTTCTTTCTTAAAAAAAAAAATGCATCAAAGGAGGCAAAGATGGTGTTATTAAATACCTAGGGCACAATGGGCTCCAGCTTTCTCCACCATTTAACTCTTCTAGCTACATGGCTCAGATGTGGATGTTTTGATTATTCTTTCCCTTACATAAACTGTTAGCAGAAAATTTCAAAGTAAAATGTGAGTTTTTTCCAGCATTGGCATAATGTTCCCTATGCTTGTATGCCATATTTTCATCTTATGCCACCGACATTGTGTTAGAAAATGCTTGGTCATAAAACTGGTGGTTAAGCAGAGACCAGAGTCCAACCCCAAGAAATGATTTGGATGCAGCCAGGTTGAATTGGAGGATGATGGAATTTAACAGTACAGACACAAACTACACCATAATAATTAACCCCAGCTCTTGAGAGAACTCCCTGAGCAGTTGCAGTTCCTCATACAGGGGTGTTCTCCATGGCCTTCAGACATTTATTTGCCTGATTAACTTGTGAAGGTCTCTCTGTCTCTGACTGCCAGTTTCTAGAGCAGAGAGAGAGGACAGAAGGACTGCATCTCCTTCAGAAAACAGCATTTATTTGCAGGACAAGGTCTCAGGTACCTGCTTGTTCACTGGCACCTGCCTGACAGGATGCCAGTGAATAAGCAGGTGGTGCTTGCAGCACCACCAGCAATGCTCAGTTCAATTCTCTCAGGCTGGGAAGCTGCTACAACCCCCAGTGTTGAAGGGGAAAGGGTTCCTTACTGCCTTGTGCTGTCTCCGAGCTCGTGGGTTTGATGACACGATTGGCATCCTCGTGCAGGGCTCCAAACCAGTCCTTCAGCCTCGAGGCCAGACTCCTCAGCTCCTTGTCTGTGCAAGCTAGGAGAGAACAAAGCAGCAGGCTGAGCCAGGGCCACCAGGGAAAAGCCTCTCCCCAGAGAGTCCATTAGAAAAATTGTGTTTATGGTTGTAAAGTTCTCCTCATTAAGAGCTCTGAAGGAAAAAGAGAAGGTCAGGGAAAAGGATGCAAGATAAAAAGAAAATGTAAGTCATGATGAATTTTAAGTTGTACTCAAGTACTTCCTTGGAAGCTGACACGAGTGGTGATGGGAGAAGTGCCATACAAAGCTCCCTGCCAGTTGGCAATTAGAGCTATGTGACTATTTAACTTAAATGTTTTCACCTTTTAGCATTTCAGAGAAAAATATCAGTCAAACAGATGGGGAGGAGGGACATCCTTGCCTAGACATGCTACTCGAAAAAGATGCAAGGGATAATTTATAACCACATTTGGCTTTGTATAAGGCTATTATCACAGTAATAGAAAATATATATACTTATTTATATACAGAAAAAATTGTTATGTTGCTCTAGTTCTACTGCAAGTGAGCCTCTACCACCTCTGAAGGTTGTCAATTCCATTTTGTTATCTTGGTAAAACATTTATTTTCTTATAAATTTTACTGAGAAGTATATAATTTTCCCAGAAATTTCTGCCAAGAGATTAATGTTCAGCTGAAGCAAATATTTTTAGGGAAGAAAGCTGCATTACCCATGAGTTTCTGTCAAAAAAATATTCTTATTTCTGTATCATGTTTAGTGCTTAAAATTGACACGCTCAGGCAATTTTATTATTCCTACTGTGCACTCATTCTACATTTTAAATGACATTTCTTGAAATACAGAGCAAGACTTTATGCCATAGAGGCAGACATCCTTCACAGTCACAATAAGTCTTCTCCATCTCACTGCACATTATAATATCCCTCCTTCCACCTTATTGAAGAAAATTGAGTTCCACAGCTCTCCCAAGTTTAACTCACTGCTCCAATGACAAGGAACTTCCTGATATGTCACAGCTGTTCTGAGGATTTGTTTGTTCTCACACTTTAGTTTGGGACAGGAATAACTCTGAAGTTGAAAATAGAAATTATAGTCTTTCCTAAATTTCAGGGGGAGAAAAAGAAAGATTTCCCCATTTTTTTTTTTCTCTGTAACACTGAAAGGGTTTGATAAATTTTCCTATGAAAGATAAAGATATGAAGATCAATATCCCTCTAAAGTTGAGTACAGGTAAGGAAAAATCAGGTGTTAAACAAAAAAATCCCATCAATGTAAAATAAATGGAAGACAACACAATACTAATTGTAAAGTGGCCTACCTTGCTGAAAAAGCTACCACTTTATTTTCTCACTTGAATTAACATTACACTTTACTCATAGTAAACTATCTTATCTTTCCAAGTTGGGTGAAAAAAAAGAGGATTAATTCATCCAAGAAATGAATAATATAGTTTTATTGTGCAAACCTGATACTTATTAAATAATCATGGTGGCACATGGAGACCAAGGCTGGATCTCTGGATTACAAACATCCATTCTTGTGCCTTCTGGACAGGTACACTGAGCTCCACAGACAGTCAAGGCCCAGGAAAAAGAAATAATAATAAAGAAAATAATTTCTAGAGCCATTTTCCTGATTCAGATCTGTGTGCTTCCAAACACAAAGCCAACCCCAGACACCACAGCAACCCAAATTAAGCCAAATGCTTTGGGGGACCCTGGATTTGCTCCCAAACTCCCCCTGCATGGAGGGCAGGAACAAGGAGCCCACACCCCCTGTCCCCAGCCTCAGCCCCCTGCAGGATGCCCTCCCCAGGGCCAGATAAAGTCTCCAAAATAAATCTCACAAAGTGGTCATTTGGTGTAAACTGCATTGACTGGGGTAATTGGAATCCATGCTTTTAAACTGCAATACAAACCAGGATTGAATGCACAGCATAGGTGGGACAGAAGTAATTAATGAATGGTAAACAGAAGTAATTAATGGCAAATCAGACTTGGAACAACTTGTCTCTATAATTGAGCCAATCAAACATGTCAGGGTCTGTAAAATGCCATTTCTAATGAAGCCATTACAGTTTTTTCATGTTTGTAACTTCAGCCATGTTGAGAAACAGCTTTTTTGAGGGCAGTGTTTGAGAGTGAACCCTGGGTGAATTTATTGCTTTTGTTTTGCTGACCACAAACCCTGCAGTTTTCCTTTGGAATCTGATCTGAGGCATGATTGACAGCAAGCCCAGAACTGGAGTTTTCTGCATTCTGGATAAATTTTCTGTGAATAAATGAGATATTCCTTGAGTATGCTGCTTAAGGATGATTCCACAGTGAGTATGAGGTTGAGGTTCTCTCTTAGGACTGCAGTCTTTCTTCACTGGAATAAATACTGTTTCATGAGTCAAACAGGAGCCAACTTTGCTATTAATATGGAGTGAATAATAAATTTCTGGACAAGACTTCAAAAATTTAATGCAAAGTTCAGTTAAATTTCTATTCAAGTATTTAATGCCCTCAATCTTACTTTCTCCTGCACATTAAAATAGAGGAAGCATCCTTTTATTTTACATTTCTTGCATTAAATTTTATTTTAATGCCTGGTTAAAAATATCCTGCCTTTCTACCCAATAGAACTGCATTCCATTTTTATTTATTTCATTTGAATTTCATTTCATATTCATTTATTTCGTTATCAGAGGCATATAATAATTTTGTATTTTTTTTGTTTGGGGCACATTTGGGACGGGAATTTCATACAAACAAAGTCAATGCTCTGGCATCTAGGAACCAGAGCATTCAATGTTTTATTTCTGGTGGTAGGGCCCATTAGTTATATATCAAACAATTAGCTTGGAGGAGCCCCTCATCTGAGATCCTTACATATAAATTTACATTAGTAGAAGTTATAAAGCATTCTTAAGAACCCTCTTCATGAAAAATGCAGTGCAAATGTATCTCTTCACTATTTATAGAAGTTTCAAGTCCCATTTCTCAGATAAGAAGAACAGGGCTGTAGGAGGAATGGATGTGATAATGGGTCTCTTGCTATTTGAAGATTTATAAGGAGAGAACACCGGGGTTGCAAACAATATGGATATTGGCATGACTAGAAGCACTGATTTAAAAATCCAGGCTGAAGAGAATCACCAAGGGAGGAGACTCTCCACAGCCCCTCTCTCACAACTGGAATCTGTCCAGTCAACTGCCAACAACCATTTAAAGCTCTGCTGCTGTGAAACAGACCCAAGTGCACACATATGTAAATACATTTTCACTGGTGTGTGTCTTTGAGATAAGAGACCTGGGCTTCAATTCATTTCCTACCCCTCTTAAGAGAAAACAACCCACACCTCTTTACCCTGGCTATTTTACTGATGTCAACTGCTTTAGCAGCCATCTGAGATCAGCCCCTCTGTAACACGGATTGCTGGATCCTCCCCTGCTGCTGGCAGTGATGATTGCTCAGAGCCCATGGCTCCCCTGAGAGCAGCAGGCTGGGCTGGCAGCTGCTGCAGCCAGGGATGGGGAGGGAGCTGGGTAAGAGCTGGGTAGGGGCAGCTCCCAGCCCGACCCCGAGCACAGCCCCTGCCCCTGGGGTGGCACTGGGACCCGGAGCAGGGCCAGCATCTGCCCCTGCTCTGAGTCCCAGCAGTGAGAGTGCAGGGCAGGATATGAGAGCTGCTGGACCCAACGACATCCTCAGATCTGCATCTGCTGATGTGACAAATTATCCTGCAGAAAGTGATTTATTAACAAGAACCCAACGTGCAGATTTATTCCCGAGGGTGAAGCACTTGGTCCAGCAGTTATTTATTCCTCACAAACTGAAAGCACTGTTGCTAAATACCTATTTTCACCAAGCAGAAAGCATTAATCTGACCTAATGGAAAGCCATTAGCATGCTGTAAAGGCTCAGGCTTTTATGGGCCTGCTTTTGTTATGGACTTTTGCAGTTCTACAGATACTAATCTATAAACATTGGTAGTGAAAATTAGCAGTATAATATTTAATTTCACTCTTTCAGATAGGGACTTTCAATAGTACTTAGTGATAGAAATCAACATTAAAACTGAACTTACCTGTAGATGTATAAGATTAAATCAATACTGAATCACATCCCATTTCTACTCCAGCCTAGCAAAGCAATATTGTAAAATCTCCGTCCACTAACAACACAAAAACTCCCAAGCCTCACAACTCCTACTGAAGTGAATTCTAAACAAAACTTAATACTTAGGAAGCCCATTCCTGCAGGATCATATTAGTGTCTCACCTGCTGCTGGAATGTTCTGGCACTGTGTGGCTAATCCATATTGTCCAGGAACAAGTTACAGTGGTATGTTACACTATCTCCCAAGAAGCAAAGTGTTGACAACCAGATTCACAGAATCTGTACAAAAGGTTTTGTGCCATTTGACTTTCCTGACATCTCTCTGGCATCTGTCTGTTGCCTTCTCACTCCTACTGTTCTTATTCTAATAATAATTCTTACAAATAGTACTACCAATTACTTGTAGAGTAATATTCCTACCAATTCCTATTCCTATTCCTACCAATTACTTGTGGAAAGACGCTGTTTGGGTTCATATTATTGCTATATAATACTAACTAGTCTGTTAGGTAGAGATTGAGGAGCCCAGAATGCCAAAGGGACACACCCCTGGGAGGTGGAACAGCTTCCACTGTTTCTGTACTGTAGAAGGAAAGAAACTGCAAATGCAGAGAAATAACAAAAAGAAAAAAAAAGTTGGAGCTTTAAAAAATGCATATTTAGTAGTTTAGTGAGGTTAGTGTTCTTCCCATGCAAATTAAATCTTCAGCTTGGGGACATGCCACTTTTTAATAATCTGCTTAAGGATGCAAATGTGCTGCATGGAGCAGAATCCATGGGTTGTGGTCGAGGTGACCAGCCACTAAACATAAATAAGAAACAGAAACCTTTGCAAGAGAGCCCATGGACTGAGATGCTTTTTATTCCTCAACCACAAGAGGTAGTGGATGCATTATTGGAGTCCAGCCCTGCTGCTGCCTGGCTCCCAAGCAGAAAGCAGCTCTGCTGGTAGCACATGTGAGTGGTAACAAACTGTCCAGTCATTTGTCCTCTGAGCCTGGAGGACAAGTCCATTTAGATTTGATTAAAATGTGATATAGCACAAACCTAAATGACATTGCCCATAGTGATATATTCCTCCACTTAGAAGCATTATTTCAGCAATTCAGAAGGGAAAAAACTCTCATTTTTTGCATTTTTGAAGACTAACTCGACAAAATTATATGGTAAAACATATTTGAAAACAATGTGGCAACACTTCTTATAAAGGTTTGACATAAATGTACCTTAGCATGGATGTTGACAGGAGATATTTTGCTCTAAGTACTAATTTTTATATTATCTTTGATTTTTGCATGCTTTGTAAAAAGAAAATGCAGCAATTTTAACCACGCTTTCTCTGGCAAACACCATTACATTTTCTTGTAGGTAAGTCAGCATCTTATTTCACCCTGCTAGAATTGTGTCCACACGTGTGTGGATTATTAAAACAGGCAGTTAAAAAATTGTGGCATCTTTTGGGCTGAGAGGGTGGGTCTGCTCCCAGAAATGCAGAATAGTGCTCTGCTGCTGCAGGAGCTGCTTTCAAAGTAAGCATCAAGATAAATTCAGGGCTGTGCTAACCTTCCACTTCCAATCCAACTCCACACAGATGCATATAAACATACACACATCTGTGTGACTTGCAGATGACTCCCAAGTGTTTTATATGTGATATTTGGGTGATGCAGCTCTGACAATAATGGCCTCCACAAATATTTCATTGTTCGTGGTTGGAAGGAGTAATGCTCTAATTTGCTCTTTTCATTGAGGCCTCAGGCAACTTCTTATAACAATAAAAAATGAAGTATTATGCCAATAATTTTATGAAGTAGAAAGGAATGGATTGTTTGCTGTTACTATAAGGAAAGGTTGTGCATGCCAAACATGCCTTGCCAGTCCAATCAATGAACAGCTTTCCTGTAAAATGCTCCTGTGGCCACCAGCACTTCATGACAGAGCTCTACAAGGATATATTTGTCTCACTGCATTTTTGGCACTCACTGGCTATTCTTCCACAGGGTTGACACCTATGCTGATAACCACCTCTGATCCTCCTGTCACTTGTTTTGCCTTGGCTTACTCGTATATGCAGCAGCAGATGCCAAGATCCTGCAGTTCAGACTTTGAGATGATTACAGGAGCAGCTGAGTTATTGGGAAGATGAAATAGGCTTTGATCTGGAGCTCCTTTGAAAAGGCACATTTAAAACACAAAGCTCAGCTAGAAGTGTGTGAACCAAGATTGAGAGCTACAAAGCTCCCTCAGCACTGGAGGCAAAGTGTACATCTGCCTTCCTAGTGCTTACTGCTGCTTCCTTTTGTGCTCACATTAATTGTGGAAGCCCTGGAAAGGGCATCTTTGCCAGGTAAGTAAGAAGCCTGGGGTTTTATTTTTTATACATCCAAACTATAATTATGGTGGGGGACTTTCAGAGCCAAGCAGGAAGCTTGTGGGAGTAACATCCCTTGTGACATTCTGGCCATGTCAGGTACTATTTAAAATGTCATCTCCTGCATGGTTCTTAGCCTCCCAAAATTCATTCCCCAGCTCACTCTAATGCCCTCATTCAATTCTGTCACAACACCTGAAAGGTGGAATAGAGTTACATCAACTGAAAACTAAAGCAGAGCAAATAAAAATGTCTGACTGAATGGACTTTTCCAACATGCAGTTCATGCAGCACTCTGGATAAAAAAAGGCTTTATAGAGTCATCATGTCCCTTCTTGCCTTCCTTCTTCCCTCCCTCTCTCCCTCTCTGTTTTTCACACTACTTTGAGCAGATGTCCCCATCTCAGAGCACAGACTCCAGCTGGCTTTGGCCATGGCCTGTCCAGCACTGGCCAATCTTTGCAAGAGGGTTGAGTTCTCAGAAAAACTGACCACTGCTCTGAGCTAAAAGCAGTGTTTAAAGCACGCACACAGCTCACAGCCCGTGGGAGGTTTTCACAGATACTTGACTTCGCTGCTGACAGCTCAGCAGATATTACGCTCCAAGGCCTTGGGAATAACAAATCAGCAAAGCTGGAAGAATGATTAAGAGTAGAAACAAAATCACTGTGGTTAAAATGAAGGGATTGTGGGACAGGAGTCCATAGTGTGTATATTTGGGCTTTAAATGGAATTGTTTCCCACAGACCTTCCAAAGCCACAGCTGAAAATGTTAGAGACAACCTGCTGAACTTCACATCCAGGAGGTTGTTTTGCTTCACTTGCTGAACAAAGAGAAATTTTAGATTCTGATCTTCAGTAAAAATGTTCTGAGTTACAGTAGTTGGAAATAACTTGAGCTGGTGATGTTAAGGGAAGCTGCTACTTTCCATAAAGAAAATGGCTTTGAGCTGTAAAGAGTAAAATTAGTAAATTGAAACTATTTGAGAAGAAATGGGCAGATCTATTTATGTCCAATTGGAATGGGAAAGCAACAGCCAAGAATAAAAATGAAAAGACTATATATAGAGGAAAAAAGTGAAAAGAGAGGGTTGTTTCACAGAATGCCTGTGTTGAAGAATAAGCTCATGCACCACTTCTCAAAAAGAAGTTGAAAATATTACTATAATTGAAATGAGCTGTAAGAGACCTCTAATTTTTACAGTTCCTTGTGCAATCACAGATAGACCTAAACTAAATTAGGAGAAAACCCAATGTCAGTAGATAATTTTTTGTAAAGTGTCATAGTAAAAAGAGATCTTCATTATTATTTGAGACCATTCTTTTAAAATACATGAAAGTTGTTCATAGGATAAAACCACTTTTACACAATTCTGTTCTTCTGACACTACCATCTCTTTAAGTTTGTTCAAATCTAAAATCAAGGAGCTCCCAGTTGGTCATTGGGGTTTTTTGTTTGCTTTTATGTGAAAAGGTATTGTTTTTTATGGACAGCAAGATCCAAATGCTAGTGTGTGCTGGGTATGCTTGTTTTGGGGTAATGTTTGGGCTCTTCACTCTCACAGTAATGATCATTGCTCTACCTGAAGAAAGGAACTGCAGAATATTGTGGAGAAAGACAAAAGCAGGACCCTCACTGTGCAGCCTGAGTGGATCTACACAGGGCATTTGCAGAGTGACAGTGAGCACTAGGACTGAGCTGCTTTCTCACAGGAAAATACCCCACCCCAAATTCTTCCCAGAATCCCTGCCAGGATACTGGATATTGCCTAAAACCTGCAAAGAAACCCAGGAATTGATTGGAAAGACTCCTTCTTCCAGGAACTGGTGCTCTATCAAACAGAAAAAAAGGGGGAAACAATTGAGTAGACTCACTTAATTTTTACTGGAGCCCACTATACTTATTCTCTTCCTGAGAGACCCTTGAAAAGCGACAGATAAATCCAATTTCCCTGTGCTTGAGCAGGATGGAGAGAGAGATACTCGTGAGTCAGCATATGCCAGCAGAAGCTGGTTTTCCCCCTCATTAACTTTTTTGCACATCAGCTGATTTTTACTTTATACTGAGTCTATCCCTGTGCTTATTTTCTCTGTTCCCTACAGAATGTCATCATACCTGATACCACCAGGGCTTCATTAATGTGAAATGTTGTCATGTGGTGAATTATTCTTAAATGAGAAAACACAGCCCTAGAAGAGAAAATGAGGAGTTGTTGGATAGCATGTGGCTAGGAGCATTTGAAGGTGTCCCAGAGGAATTCCTCCAGCAAATTGTTGGGAAACCTGATTGAAATTCAATAAGAAAGTGCAAATGAGACAACATAGCTCCCCTGTGGATTGCAAAGATCCCCTGACAGGAAATCAGAACTACCCATGCACTACTGCACCTTGCAAAGGAAGAAATGCACAAATGCCATGAGGAAATGCAGTGCTGTGACTTGGGCAGCATGGAACAACCAAATGGAGCAGAAATCACCACAAGGAAATACAATAGTCCTGAATATTGGGAACCAAATTTGAACAGATTTATGACCTGACCAGGATTTTATTGGAGCCATTTGTACACCATTACCAGGAGTGAGGAGCAATCAGTGTGTGAGCAAACACACTTGTCTGGGATGGTTCATCCATGCTCAAGTGCATCCCATTAGCAAAGGCATTAGAATGCACTTCTCAGCAGAGGCACAAGAAAGTGCATTTCAAGCAGGGCTCTGGGCAGACAGCTCTGTTATTGGATTTGCAGGGACTCTCATGGCAGGAAGGAATGATAAATCTGACTCCATGTTCTCAGAAGGCTGATTTACTACTTTATGATACTCTATTATATTAAAGAATACTATACTAACTAACTAAAGAATACAGAAAGGATACTTATAGAATGCTAAAAAGATAATAATGAAAAACTCATGACTCTTTCCAGAGTCTTGACACAGCTTGGCCCTGATTGGCCAATGAGTCAAAATAACTCCCACCAGAATCCAATGAAACAATCACCTGTGGTAAACAATCTCCAAACACATTCCACATGTGAGCATAACACAGGAGAAGCAAATGAGATAATAACTGTTTTCCTTTATCTCTGAGGCTTCTCAGCTTCCCAGGAGAACAATCCTGGGTGAAGGGATTTTCCAGAGAATGTGAATGCCACACTCTGCAGTGTGATGTGAGCAGGGGACTGTGGGAACTGCCCAAAGGACAGGACCCCAGCTGGGGCTGAAATGAATAAGCACCTCCTCCCTCACAGAACCCGTGCTTGGCAACTTGCCTCAATCTATCCTGGCAAAGTGGTGCAGTGGCTCAATTTTTAACAAAATTTGGTGCTTTTGGCTGAGGTGGTCACTGACACCGTTCTGGGCTCTGTTTCTGGGCCAAAGAGCTGCTAAAGCACAAACCAAACTTCTCCAGGATTAAAGAGAGGATAGCCAAGATGAGCTGAGTGTCAGAGAGGACTGTAGATAAAAAAGGCTCAAAATAGTCACTGTCTGTTATTTGCCTACTGTAACATGTATTACCTCATGTAGCTACAAAACTTCATTTAACAGAGTAAAGAAAAATATGAGGTGGGCCTTACTAATGAGCACATGGCACTTAGAAGCTGTGGGAATCTATAACTTCAAAAAAGTATGGAATGTAGCTGCAAAGATCTCCTACTAATGCATATTTTGAAGAACCATTTAAAGAAATGTCAATTTTCTCAGCTCTTGATGCACATTTGTGTATTTTTAAAATATTTTAGAGGCAGGCTTGAGTTTTGTGTATTCTAGGATATGGTTTATTGAAAATGTCCCAATTTTTAAAAAGATTTGCACTATTAAAATATTTAACATCCAAAGTAATAGGAAAGCAGCAAGTGAGATCAAACCCATCCTGTGGCATTTTGAAAACCATAGGCTGTGCAATTCCAAAAACGATAAAAATGGCTTGTGTGAAAGGATTTTTTTTTTTTGTGAAAAAAATGACAGATTTGCAACTGTGGCTGAAAAAGCTTTGAAAGTGGCCAGGCTGACAGGGTGTATTGTAGGGCAGTTGTAAGCTTTTGTAGATGTAATTATTATCATCTCCCCAAAGCACAGGCAAGTCTGTGAGCAATAAAAAGCAAAGAATAGGAGAAAAGACTGCCTGGAAAGGAGACCTCCCCCTTTCCCAGGCCTAAATGCTGACTTGCTGATGGCTTAAGCCAAAGTCTAAATAACCTGAATGTAATTTAAAATTTGGTCATTCTGAAGAAGATTAAATTCCTGGATTGTACCTGCTGAAAGAATGAGTGAGAAAAGAGGAATGTTCTGGGAGGGGCAGCAGCAGGGGTCAGAATGGAGCTCTGGGTGGGTTCTTCCAGCCCCATCCCCTGCCAGGATACACAAGTGCTCTTCAGAGTCATTATTTAATTACTCTGAGTGATCCACAGAGTGGCTGTGGATCAATGTCCTCAAAGTGTTTGCAATTAGAAAGACTTTCTAAAAGGCCCAGCCAGGCATCCTGGAGGATTGAGGATTTGGAGTGCAGGATAAGGCACTGCCCACTGTGCAAACATCAGCAGCTCTCCAGGGACAACTCTGAACTGGGAGCTCTGAGGCTGTGCTGGTTTCTCTAACACTGCTCAGAGCTGTCTGTGGGAATTCATCCTTTAGAGAAAATATATTTTGCCTAGATTTTTTATCAGAATGTCCAGTTCAAATCCCAGATTTGAGCACATGTAGATCATATTAGTCCATTTAGACTATGGGTCTGCATCTGATTTTCCAAGGTTCTGAATTTACATGGGTAGCTGAAAGTTCCAGGTGTCACACACTGAAAGAACTTTAGGATTATTTAGTCTTCATTTTAGTATTATTTAATCTTGCTCCAAAAGTTGCCTTATGCCTTTTAGATTTCACTATTTCTTTGGTGCTCTTTAAGGATGCAGGGATATAATTTCACATTCCATACATTTTATTTTTTTTATTTTTAATTCACTATAGAGCTTGAATTTACTTTCCCCATTTTGTCACAACTTCCTGGACACAAGTATCTGCAGATGTCAGGACTTTAGTGCACCATTTACTACCCCTGTCACTGTCAGGAAAAGCAGTCATCCCACAAAGGCAACAAAAGTCTCATCATTTCATTGTGAGCTAACAACCACAGGCTGCTCTATGTGTGTCCCAGTGCTAAAGATAAAACATAATTCCCTCCTTCACTTGCTATGACTGATCATAGAAATGCACTTCTAATGTTAAGAAAATCTTGGAGAAGTCATTGGGAATTTTTTTGAATCTTCCTGAAGCCTTCCCTGACAGGAACAGGAGCCTGGATTTAAATATCTGTGTTCCAACAGGTGGAGGGGACACACATTCACTCGTGCTCACAGACTCTCAGAGCTGCTTCCATGCAAGTAATAATGCAAGAGGATCTTCCTCCTTCAGCTGCTGTAAAGGCAGGCAGTAAAGAGAAAAAAATCACTCTTGGATTCATACTTTCTGTCTGTAAAAAGCACTGCTGAAAGCCCAATTATTTTGACAGATACAGGGGAAAGCCAAAAAAAAAAGGACTTAGGTAAATTACAATGCAAGAACTCAATGTATATCTAAAAGTATATCAGGATTTTGCAGTAAATAATGCTTTCAAAGGAAATGGTAATCTTTCTGCATTGAAAGCTTCTGATCTTACCATCTTTACTTCAGATCATATTAGTACTGAGCATGATTACAAGAATGTGCTCTTTGAAGCATGTGTACTCTATTTTCCTTCTATTCATCATAAATACTCTCTCTGTGAAAGCATGCTTTGCCACTGTGCACACATTTTTCTTTCTAAGATTTAACTCATTTCCTAAAGAAACATCATGCAAAAAATCAATCTTGCCAGTTCAAGTTCACAAGGCCTGATTCATTTAACAGATTATTTATTGACAACTGTGAGATAGAAAATAATGGAATGTTGTTACTAAGAGCAACATTCCACGTTCCCAGCAGTGTGAACAGAGATGGTACACAGAGGGCATTAATGCTCCTTCATGGATGAGTGACACATTGGAGAAGAAAGAAGAGAGCTGCCCATGGCTCATGGCTGCCTTCCAACTTCTATTCCAGCTCCCCTTTGCACTCCCACCTAATGTAATCACATAAATCCTGACCTTTGCTGTTGTTGGTTCAATTGAAAAGCAATAGTTTGTGGAGAGAGAGATAAGAAAGCAAGTGTCCTGTTACATAAGCAGTTCTCAGAGAAAACGTGAAAGTTCCACCAAAACTGCACATGAAGGAGCAGACCACAACTGAGTGTGGTAGTTGACAGTTTGATATCTAATCTGGAAAGTACTTGTCTAGGCAGTGTCACAGACAGGAATTAAAGACTTCCCTTCCTTTTCTTTCCTTCTTTTCCCTTCTTTTCACAGTGCCAAAGAAAGCAGAGTCTGCAGTTCTCCAGGTTGAGTACACCTTGGATTTCTTAATATGGTGTATAGATCCTTTTTATCTTCTACTAAAGAAGACATGGTGAAAAGAACCAATTCCCTGCACCATCCCTCTACCTATATATTCCACAAGTGTGGTGGGAATCCTGGACTGTCTCATAAAAATAAAGAAGATTTCCCCTGAGCTGTCTTACGCTCTCATATTCATCACGACTCGAGTGATCGAATGTGACCTTCAGCAGGATAACTACTCTGCTGTCCCCAAGTCAGGCATTAAATCATCCAAATTCTAGTTCAATAGCTCTTGTAAAAGAGTCCAAGCCCTAATGTCAGGTGCTCATGCTCCTGATTCAAAGTACCTGCACACACCCTGGGCAGAGAGCATCTGGTCCCAGGCACAGAAATGGCTTTGACCTCTTGCTTGTTCCTGAGCACCAAGGAGCTGGGGCTGAGCTGACAGAAAATGCCCTGTGTGCTCCAGATCCCATGGCCAGAATCCTCATGGGGAGCTCAGCAAAAAGACCATTTAACTCCTAGAAAGCAGCAGTGAAACATGGCTGTGCTGCAGTAGAAAACAAACAGTTCTGGGCACAGCCTGTCCCACCAGATTGGTCCCTCAGAGATCTGACCCTTTGCCAGACTCCTAAATCCCAGCACTGCATAGCTGAGAAGTTGGTTTCTTTAAGTAACCCATCATGCTCAATGCTAGACAAGCATAGGAAACAACTTCTCATGCATGAAAGACTCTATGCTTTTTGGAAAAAATAAAAAAGTAAAGCTAACCCTTAATCCTTCTTTCTGAAAAATAGCAGGAAAAGATAGCAGGGAACTCCTACAGATTTCTAAAGTGCAAAAAGTGAGGAATGTTTGACATGCTTCATTAAACAGACAAAAGTAGGAAATATTTTGAAAACACAGAGTTGAATACATCCACGGGACTCCACAGGGAAAAAAAAATGAAGAGAAGATTAAAATCTGTTCCCAGAAAGATAATTTAAAACCAGAATGATACATTCCCTCCCTAGTAATCAGTCTTCAAATAGGATGATTTAACTGAGACCCTCAAAATCTCTGTAACAGAAACTCAGGAAAACCTGATTAATTCAATTGTACTGTATTGCACTGTCAAAATTATAAAGTGAAAATGTTAACTCAGCCTACAAGGCCTTTTTACTGTGTAACAGAATTCAGCTGTAATTAAAAAAAATCTCAAGCACCCACATTTCATGAAAACAAGTCTATATATTTCCCTGTGTCAGAGGAATGGGAGAGCCAGGAGGCAGAACTCAGGCACTGATGCATTTACAGGCAGCAGGCACAAGGGAGCAGCACAAAACATCAGTCCAAAGGATTTCCTGAAGATCCCACAGAGGTGCAGGTGACAGGACCCAGCTCTAAGTGTGCAGGAACACAACTTGTGGCAATTAAGTGCTTAGTGGGGAGGAAGTTCAGTGCCGGGGCAGCCTGTACCAACCTCTGAGCCAGCCAGCAGAAGGCCAATAAAAGAGCTTTTGTTTTGGATTTCTTTTAGGTGAGAGATGTGGAATATGAGCTGACATCAGGGCACAAGGAGAGGGGAGCAGAGGAGGTTTGGCAGGGTCATGGAGGGAAACCTTCCATCTGACAGTGTCTCACAGCTTACAGATTGGCTGCTCAGTTCCTGAGCTGACTGCTTGCAAACAAGAACTGATTGTTTTCCCTCTCTAGGCACTTTTAAAAAGAAAAGGATTCATATCAATTCTCCATATGTTAAGCTGTATATACAGCATGATGGAATATGTATGCATGCACAATAACTGGGGATTTTCAAAAGTAAATCTGTATTCTAGGACATAAATGTAGAGGTCAATAGGTCAACAAAGATTAATAAATTCATTCTTTAGCTCCTATAAGGGGTGGAAGGACTTACAGAAATGAACTGTGATGTGCAATAGAGTTGTAGCTGAATATTCACAGATTTCTCAAGAGCTGGATTTTTTTGGCTATTGATCTGCCAATCACTTTTCTGTCAGAGGAAATTCAGTTATCCACATCTCACTGAGCCTTTTTCACCTAGTTGCTTTTGTAGGAATTGTGTTTGTTGTATATCTGTATCTTTTATGTTATCTCAGAATGAAAAATTCAATAGCTGCTGTGTTGAATTCTAAAGATCATTATTCTGCTTGTTTAGAAAATGAAAATGACACCCACTTTTCTCCCCTCTTGCTCTCACCATCAGTTTACTTTCAAACAGCTTGGTATATTTTACTAAATTAAAAAAAAATGATTATTTTGTTATACTGGTATTGTCTGGGCAAATGCTGCAGCTATGGCATTGTCCCTGGCAATAGAATATGTTTGTAAAACTGTTGAATAAAAGCTCTCCAGCACAGGAATAACTAAAGTGACTTCTCACTTTCAGGACGTTGCAATCATTCCTCTTTACTTCCTACAGTTCTACCATAAACCCCAGTGACCTCCCCATTGTCTGGGAGCTCACTCAACCCCCTCTGCTGCCTTGGGCCCTGTTCCAAAGCACCACCAGAATTTTCTTCCCAGCTCAGCATCCACTCTCTGCCTGCTGTACACCAGTACAGACAGACTCATCCATTCCAAGCTGAGCATGTCCAGCCAACGCTGATGCCACCCCCTCTTCCTCCATTTCTCCAACTCTCAGCTACCTTCAGGGCAGATTCCTCAAGAATCTTGTTCTGCCAGGTTTCTGCTCCTACATTTTTCTGCCTGTCTTCCTGCAGGTCCCATTCCTGCTCTCTGCAGCAATTTGGGAGAGCAGAGAATTCATACAATCTGGGAGAGAATTCATACAATCTGGGAGAGAATTCATACAATCTGGGAGATGACCTCTGTCCCCACCCTCCACAAACACAAACTCAGCTCAGTTGCCAAGGCACACACATGAAGGATGGATGGATTGACTTCTTCCCATCAAATTGAAATTTCTGTCCAAATTTCATACACCTCAAAAATGCCAACTGGTCAGCCTACATTTCCCCACAGGCAGAGCTGAGCTCCTCATTGCTCCTCTCCAGTGTTCAAACCCCTTCACTGCAGATTTTCCCCCACCCTTCTGTATGTTTTTAGTGGGGCTGTAGCCTTTGCTGGGACTGCCTCAAGATTATCTCTGCCTAAATGTTGTGCAAAGTCAGTATATGATACTTTAAAACATAATTTCCAATCTAGTCTCACAGGTAAATGAATGTATCAGTTCTCCTCCTGCCTGTTCTCATGCCCTTTCCTCTGGCCTTGCTGAGTCCCACCATCTTCCCTTCATTCCCTTCCAGAATGCTTCTGCAAAGACAATTTTGCCAAGATAGCACAGCCCAGCTCCTCATGCTGACCAGGCCATCTCTGCTCCCTGCATTTTCCCACTGCTCTCCCAGTCCCCCCACACACACATGAGCTGTAACTCTCAGTTTTGAGACCCTTTACATTTCACTTCTGATCACACCTCTACTGAGCCATCCCTGACTTCTCTCTGTTAACTATGACAGCCTTTATTACCCAGTTACTAAATTTTGAAACAAGTATCTTCAGCTTTTCTTGTCACACCTGTCAGAAACTCCCTGTAAACAGCTGCAAAGTCATGTTCAGGGACTTCTGAAACTCAGCTTTAACATGATGCCTACAAAAACCCAGACAAATACATGACAATTCTTGTCTGAGGCACTGACTGTAAGACTGCACATACTGCTGACCTGTGCTGGCACATTTTTAATTAGCAGTGCTAGTGTTGTTCCTTCCCTTTGCTTTATGTAGGTTGTAAACTTTTTGCTTAGAAACCATATTTTTATTCTTTTTACATGAAATGGGCATAGAAAATATCTGACTACTTTATTAGCTAAGCAAGGAAATTGTTAAAAGGAAGGTGTCTATAAAATAGAGAACTGTATAACCCCTTCCAGATGCATAAATTGTATCTTGCAAAGGATATGAAGATGAATATAATAATTTGGCATTGTGTCAGAAAGAAAACCCACTAACTGGGACGGATGATGATAAAGAGAAAATCAAAAATTCATGGCATGATTTAGTTCAATGTAAATCTGAAAAACACCCCAGCAGTGTCAGAGAAATTATTCTATATTTGTTTAAGCGAGAGGCTGCACAGGATGCAATTCAGCCATCTGTGCTTGGCCCATCTGTACTTTGAAAAGTACTGTGGGACTGAACTGCACCATTTCTGCTGTCAGACCTGGGAGACGTTACAAGAGATGCCAAGGAGCAAGAATGGTGGGTGACAGAACATTGACTGAGTGCGTTTTTTCAAATTGTCTTCTCTCCAGTCCCTTACAGAAGCATTTCAAATCAAAATCACTGGCTAAGTCTTCCTAAGGACTCCTTGACATTACTTTTTTTTCCTAAATTGTTCAGCTATTTCTACTCTTCAATGGAAAGACACAGTACCACCATCAGTTAATGATTATATTTAAAAAAGTAAAATAAATAGTGCTCTAAAAAACAGAATTAACAAAGTCTGCTTTGCTAACAAAGTCAGATTTGTTTCCTATGTCCCCAATGGCTTTGAGCCCACAGAACTCTCTAAAGTCACATGTGCCAAAGTCATGCCAAACTGCCTTCCCACAAAACTCCATCTCCAAGGAACAGCCATGGGGACTTTCCTGCTGTCTGCAGGGCTGGGGTCAGGCCAGGAAACTGCCAAGTCTTCCCCTTGGGCCTCTCTCTTCAGCCCATCTCTCAATTTTGTCCCAAACCAGAAGAAAATCACCACCTCCACCTCTCTGCTTGAGCTGATTTATAGGTTCAACAGGTGAGAAAGGCAGTTCAGCAAAGAAGGTTGTGCAGTTTTTATTCAAAAACCCCCTCAAATATATTTAAATTCAATAGAGGAAAAAAAAGTTCTTGATGCAGATAATTCCACCCCATGGGTTTATTTTAAAAGCAGGGAAAATTGTGTTAAAGCAATTAAAGTACTGATGTTGAGGCCTTTTTCCCCCACTGTGAGTGCTGTGAGGGAGCAGCTCTGCTGCATTTACCAGGGACACAGGGACAGCACTCACATGTCCCTGCCATTGGACGGGATCTCCTTTCAGGAGTTTCTTTCCTCTCAGATACAACAAAGGCAGCTGCAATGAATTCATATCTATATATTCACAAAACACTGCAGTTAAGGGTGAGTGGGCTGATACAAAGCCTCACTAGCAGGGAACTATATCTGCTGCAAGGAAAGTAGTAAAATCCACTTAGCTGTGAATTCATACATCATGAACAACTGACAATAATTATTTCGGTCTAGTGCTGCTGGCCTGCTTCAACACTTCCTTCCTTTTTTTCTAATCATACATTTTAGATGGTTTTGCACTTGACTTCTTAACCACAAAGGCACTTAGTAGTTTGTATTTTCCATTAATTCTCTCTATATAATAGTAAGTGTTGCTTCCCCCAAGAGAGAAGTGTAAATGATTGGCTCTATTTTTTTTTTTTTTTTTGTATGATAAGAATGCAGACCTTGTGACTTAGGGCTCAGCAGAGCTCAACACATCTCATGGACCTTTATTTTGATAAGGCTTTGCTACAGAATGAGGGAATTCAGTCAAGTGTGGTCAGTGTAATTAAAATTGTGTTATGCTGTTGATGCACAGGCAGATAAATTCTATAAGAATTAAATTGCATTGGTTTGCTAAAAAAATTGGCTGTTTGTTTCCTTGTAAAAAACAACATCAATTTAAAGACGGTGAATCTATAAATCTGAAATGAATTACAGTAGTTCACAAGCTCTCAGAATAAACAGAGGGCTATTTTCTCCCTTACCAAGAGACTCCACACTTTATGAAGGGTGCAGTGAACCAGTTTAATAACAATTACAAGCCAAAGGGATCTACATGCACAGATTGCTGACTGCTGGCACATTAATCCACTTTTTTTCCATCCAGAGAATCAACTTAGCAGAAAATACTGAGATTTTCTGGGAGTGAAGGTCACAGGTTTAAATCAAAATGTTCTATTTGTAATTTTTTATTTGCCATTTGTTGAAACAAATATGATTAGGTGCAAATAAGCCTGGCATCAAATGTCATGATATGGGCAGATCTCTTTGCTCTGAGTTGAAAAAAAATTCTGGTTATTTTCCTTGTGTATTAATGCAATATTTCATCATCTTTAAGAGTTTAATCACAATATGTTCTATGTGGAATATTATAAATCAAGAGTCCTGCTTGCTTGTTATATGAACCTGAAGTTTAAAGAGACTGGCCTTTTGGAAAAGTTATTCTTTATCACATTTATCAGTCTATAAAAATCAGAGTAAAAAGTCACCTGTTACAATCTTGTCTAACAAAATATTAATACATACTCTCTCATAGGCAGCAGCAATTACTCACAGGGCTGTAGAGATAATGGGAAGAAACTAATGGAAATTACTTTGCACATGCAAGCAAATTCTTGAATTAAAATCAGATGAAAGTCAGATAAAATTGCATCAGGTTTGAAGCTGAAGCCATGTAAAAAATTTTTGGTTAATGGGCATGCCTTCATTCTGAAAAGAACATTAGCTCAGACTGGGAAGTAATCTGTTGCAGATTTATGTGTGAATATTTATAATAAAGTGAATAATATGTATTATATGATCTTTTCCTCAAGTTATTTATGTAGTTAAGATGAAGATAATGTACAATAAAGATTATATAAATAGGATGAAAGATCAGGGCTGAAGAGCAGGAGCAGCTCATTCATAGAAGAGAAGCAGACAGATATTTTCTGGAAAGAATCAATTTCAAAAGCCTTGTGCTCATGAGAGGAGAGTTAGGGTCAAACAAAGGATGTGGGGCAGGAGGAGCCAGTGTCCATGTGCCCAGGCACTTTGCTGGTGATGAACTGATGTTTTTTGTGGGGTACCTGTTGCCAATTCCCGATTTCTGGGACTCAAGCTGGGCCCTCCCAGGGGGCTCCCCTATCCAGGGAGACCCTCCTGGAGTGGTCTTGTGTCAGGAAAGAGAGATGCACTGGATTTTGTCAGTCTCCAGGTTCTTGTTTATTGTTATCTTATCTAGAGTTTTGCATGCTGTCCACACCAGGCTCAGCACACTGGAAAAGCACCACAAAAATGGCCAACAATCTCTTGGTACAAAGTCTTTTAAAGCTAAACTATCCAATTAAGAGCTGACACCTAGATTATTTTCCCTTTTCACCCAATGAAGAGCCTGCAGTGTGGACTTTTCTGCCCAATTATAAAATGCTACTCAAACCCATGAAGAAGAAGGAAGAAGAAGCATGAGGAAGAAAGCCAGTACAACACCCTGTGCCCTCCATCTTGCTCCCATCCACAACATACTAAAAATCTCAAAATCTAAATTTCCCACCTAAGTGATACACCTGCACTACTCTCTACAATCTACTTCACACTTTTGTGGATTCTGGTCTATCTTGAAGTCTGGGAAACTTTCTCCATGAATGAGGGTCAAAGTCAGTGCTCCTCTGAGGGTCAGGGCACCTCAGAGCAGACAGAGAAATATTCCCTGTGCCCTGGCTTTCCAGTTTTTGGTGGCACATAACACATTCAGAAGTGTCATTTTTTTGCCAGGAGATCAGGTGGCACCAGAGCTGGAATAGCAACACAGAAGCTGGGAAAAGAGGACAGAGCAGGATGATGCTGACACCCAGAGCTCCTGTAAGAGCAGGATGCTGACACCCAGAGCTCCTGTAAGAGCAGGATGCTGACACCCAGAGCTCCTGTAAGAGCAGGATGATGCTGACACCCAGAGCTCCTGTAAGAAGAGAATGATGCTGACACCCAGAGCTCCTGTAAGAGCAGGATGCTGACACCCAGAGCTCCTGTAAGCCAGCCAAGGAGTGACTGAGTGTGAAAAGAAGGGGACTGAGGTGTGTTGGAAGACAGGAGAACACCTTAGGAAAGAGGATGTAATAAGAGGGATAAGGAGATACTGACTTTCCTTCTGCTGTTTCATTGCCATGCCAAACATTGCCTCAAATCTTCTCATTTTATCATGATTTTCCAACTAAAATAATCATCTTTAAGGATAATGTCAATACTTCTGGAAAGAATCAACTGAGGTTTGCCATTTCCCCTTTAATTTAGTCTCCCAAAGTTGCAGTAGCTAACAGTGAGGAAAAAAGAAATCAAAAGATGAGGCCTGTGATTTGATTATATCAAGAAACTACATTTTTTACTTCCAAAGTTGTAACTCTGGTAATTTTTTCTTTCTTTCACCCTTAAATAGGTACTTCTGAAATCTGATTGCCTACCTTGTTCCCTATCCTACTGTTTTTCATACAGGTGGTAAATCTCAGAGGGAACTTCTATTCACTGTTAGCTGTTGCCATTTATTTTTCTTGTAGCAGATGTATGTCAGTTCTTTAAGTATGTTATTTATTACTAGGCTTTTAAAAATCTCTTCTGCAAATCTGTGGGGGTTTTTTACTACATGTTCTCAGAATACTTTCAGGGTGTCAGTAAGGCTTATTTATGTATGAAGTTATTTATGGACAGGAAACAACACATCTGCTTCCATCAAGAATGATTCCATGTGCAGATAAACCCAATATTATATTCTCAAGGAATTCACAGAAAGTTAATAGTGGTTAGAAAGTGATTTAGGGAAAATTATCTTGGTGTCTTGTTAGAATTAGCTTACAGTGACATGAATCTTTTCCTTCTTATCTAGGTGCGTATGCAACATCTGAAACACTAGTGAGCCTTTTTCTGGAAAAGATGTTTCAATATCCATCAACAACAACAAAAAAGGGTAAAATCCAGATCACTAGCAGCTTTAGGACAGCAGCTAGTTGCTTTGAACTACACTCTACCAACCTGTTTTTCAAAACTGTTGACAGCACAAGGTATCACACAGATATCACAAAGCTACTTGTGGAAGTGGGTTTGTGCTCATTCTGCTGAAATTAATCCCTTCTGGAGACAGATGAAAACACAGCACTATCATTGCAGTATCTGCCTGACTTGTTCATTTGAAATTCCCCCAGTTCTCCTGGGACAGTATCAGATCATCCACATCCCTGTGCACATTCCATTCTCATCCCCAAAATCACATAAGGAGGGTGGCAGCATTCTTCTCCCAGAGGTGAACAGGGTACTGGAAAAGCAAAGCAGGTAATAGAAGTATGCAAATAATGCAGCCCTGAACCCAAACTGCATACATCTATATTTTATTCTAAAGCATGATCTAAGCTAAATTCAAAATTGTGTTTTCTCCAACTGCAAGACTGCATGGACACCAACAAGTTGCCCAGGGAGCCCAACACCTAGAGGAACTTAATTTTAATTTGCTTGGTTTTCACCTCCAAGCCCAGTTAGGAGCAGTTGTGCTGGTGATAGATTGGCTGCAGTGATGAAGATATTGGCTTGGCTTCCTTCAACTTACCCATTCAGGCTCTTTGTTCCCTCTGTAACTACAGGTGTGCCAAGCACCAGGTGAGATGAGGGCAGCTCCTAGATGGGGAGTGCTCAGTCCCCAGCCCAAGCCTGAACATGCTGTGAATGCTACAACCTGGAGCAGCACAACACTGCAACACTGCAGCAGAAGGTTTAGTGTAAAAAGTAGTATTTGAATAATTTCTCATTCTTACTACAATCATTAACATAAAATCAATTTATGTTGTGACATTTTCAGTTCTCATTATGATCTCTGTCACAAGAGGGAGGTTTTTAATCCCCCATAAAATCTTTAAGAGACAGCAGAATAATATGCACTAAGTGCATTATACAGCTTCTAATGTGACCTTTTCACGGTTCTGCAGTTTGACTGCCTGGTCACTGCTGTTCCTTGGCTGTCTTGGTAATCTGAGAGGAACAGGTGGAATGGTAAATAATCAAAATACTAAATCTTTAAAAGGTTAACTTCATCCTGCAAGTGACTTACAGGTTATATATACATTCTGTGCTCTTACTGTGCAGCCCAGAAAAAAGCAGGAAGAGAAGGAAATGACAGACAATAACTGTTCTTAAGTCAGTGACAAAAAGAATTTGGGAAAAGAGGAAGATGGTTGTGTAATAGCCACTAATTTTATTCTGCCAGTAGTTCACATGTGTTTATGCTGTGTAAAATAATCCACTCTTGATGGAGATGTGGAGGGCTCTAGTCACCCTTCACCCTTAAAATGTCTGAGAGACCCAAATGGTTTATTATGACCCAATGCTAATCCTCATCCTGCTACCATGGTTTTGGGGTTTTTCATTTTGTATGAAATTTAAAAGTAATCAAGAGTGAACCTAGCACTGAGTAAAGAAGTGGCAGGTAATCATCTT
Organism: Agelaius tricolor; assembly: GCF_023055355.1. NCBI lineage: Eukaryota > Metazoa > Chordata > Aves > Passeriformes > Icteridae > Agelaius > Agelaius tricolor. Next base: position 10,720,836 of record NW_027269278.1, on the reverse strand, counting down.
CTCATGTTATTGTTTTAAATGGTGGCATTTACTGCAAAGGCACCCAGGGTCATGCAAGAAATGAGGGGACTGCAAGTGCTGAAAGAAAACAGGGAGAAGCCAACCTATCCAGCCAAGGAGAGCATGGACAAACAGGGGTGATCTGACCCATCAAACAGGGGTGATCTGACCCATCAAACAGGGGTGATATCACCCATCAAACAGGGGTGATCTGACCCATCAAACAGGGGTGATATCACCCATCAAACAGGGGTGATCTGACCCATCAAACAAGGGTGATCTGACCCATCAAACGGGGGTGATCTGACCCATCAAACAGGGGTGATATCACCCATCAAACAGGGTGATATGACCCATCAAACAGGGTGATCTGACCCATCAAACAGGGGTGATCTGACCCATCAAACAGGGGTGATCTGACCCATCAAACAAGGGTGATCTGACCCATCAAAGGGGGGTGATCTGACCCATCAAAGGGGGGTGATCTGACCCATCAAAGGGGGGTGATCTGACCCATCAAACAGGAGTGATCTGACCCATCAAACAGGGGTGATCTGACCCATCAAACAGGAGTGATCTGACCCATCAAACAGGAGTGATATGACCCATCAAACAGGGTGATATGACCCATCAAAGGGGGGGTGATCTGACCCATCAAACAGGGGTGATCTGACCCATCAAACAGGGGTGATCTGACCCATCAAACAGGGGTGATCTGACCCATCACCTGAATGGATTGCTCTAAACCAGAGCATCTCCTTTTGACTCTTTGGTGCTGCCCTGAGTTACTGTCCCATAGCCAGGCACAAGAATTCTCCCAGGAAAAGGGATGGGGAGACAGGCTGAGAAAGTAGGTCAGTTTCTAGAATGAATTCTGTATCAGGAGAAAGAAAAAATTCTAAGAAGGGCTGGACAAAGGGTACAAAATGTCACATGGAGTGATAATGTATCCCCACAATACTGTCACAGATATACAGAGGGAAGGGAAGGACAATAGAGATGTCAAATGATTAACAAAAAATATGATGGCCACCATAGTACAATGATATATAATTTTCTACAGTGTGCCTTTCTTACAGGAGAATGCTTAGAAATGAACAATAACAACAATAAAAACCTAAAAGGGAGAAAAGCCTCCTTTAATGAGATTTTAGAAGGAATCCCATTACAGAGAGAGAAGGGCAGCTCTGGCTGGAAGGGGTCTGTGAGGTCAGGGGAGAGGTCACCTCATGAGGCACTGCTCAGTCTGCCTGCAAAGCCTCTATGAAGCTCTAGCTCCATGTGCTATTTATTCATCCTAAGAAAGGGGGAACAGAGCTTTTCAAGTATTTGAAACTCATAAGCAAGTTAACTTTCTGCTCCCTTGTCTGGGAAGACTTTCAGAAAGGGGAACAGCCACAACCACCGTGCAGAGCAGCTCCTCTCTATTCCCTCCTAAGGTGGCAATAATCTCTATTGCTTTGTAGCCTATAAAGCAATGAAGAGCTGCTAAGATTAATTAAACTCTGAAGAGAAACTGAAGTGTTTAATCAATCACCAGTGCTGGTTGCTGCTGCTATACCATTCATAGGGATTATTATATAGCAATTTGAAATTACAAAGCAAAGCAAAAGCACTATAAGAAGGGTATTGCTAGTCAATGTTTGGATCTCTAGTTCCAGGTATTGAGGACTTGCTTTTCCATGGTATTTGAAAGCTATTAACAGGTCCACACTGACCATTCCCTTCAGCTGGGAGTGCTCAGCACTTCTGCAAATCAGGCCTCAGGGTTTCAAATCAGGAAACTGGAAAATTAGAAGATGCAGCTAATGACCATTTGTGAAAAATCTGGCTTAGCAAGATGGGCACCATTGCAAAGGAAATCAGAGCCAGGGACTGCACCAGAATAAAATTCTTCAGGAGAGCACACTTCAACTGCTCTGCCTACGTGAGGTTTTTTCTTCATCCTTTGCAATTTTGCTGCCTCTTGGGCTGTACAGCTTTGGAAAAATATGATGGAACTGTTGGCTCCTGTAGCCTGCAACGTGACATGGCCAAAACAACACTCTGTACTGAGTGAGAAAATTCTGCCATGGACCAAATGGTAGAAAAATATGCAATGAAAATCACATCATATTGCATACAGAAAAGAGTTGAATTAATCCTACCTAATGGATAGATTTGTTAACCTTTCCCAATTTCAAGTGTACTTTGAAAACTAAACAATTATTTGACAATGATTTCAAATATCAGAGGTATTTTAAAACATATTCAGGAAGTTTCAAAAGACACTTTTCTCAAAAAAAGTGAAAACATGGCCTTGCATAATTCCCAGGCTGGTGACACTGAGGTGTGAGATAAGAAGAGAAACATGGTAATAAGCCTTTGAATTCATGCACAAATCCTGCATTTGCTAACAGTGTGTTTGTTTTCTCTTACATTCCATGTTAACAGTGGTTAACATCTTTAGTGTAGCTATGGGAACATACCAGCAAATTATACATAATTCTAATTTTTAAGAAGATCATTTACAGAACCCTAAACATATACAATAGTGATGTAGACCTCTACAAATTGGTAAGAACTGCTTTAAACTCTTACAGAGCTGGCTTTATTTCTGTTGAAAGGAGGAGGACATCAAAGCTCCAGGATGGGTCCCTCTGATACAAATCAGGCCTGACTTTAATGGAGCTCTGTGGATTTGCAGCAGGCAGAGATCTTGGCTGTCTGATTTTCCAACTGACAACTCTCCTGTATGGAGGACTCCACTGAAAATAGGTATTCCCTACAACCTACACCAGACCTATGTGTATGGTAACAGCCATGAACACTGAGAAATGTAAAGTCTAGTTGAAGTCAAACAGTTGTGAAAAGACAGAAAAAAAAGAGTTTTCTGTAATGATAATAGCACTTACTATATATTATATATGCTAAATACTCAAACCACTTTAGTGAAAAAAGCCATTCATTTCCTTTCATAATATGGTCAAGAGTAATTTCTGGCACAGAGATGTCAGAATCATCAGTGCAGCTTTGTGGAACTGATTACCATGTACTTCAACAGAGACCAGCAAATGCTATTTAAGGAGCAATTTGAATCACTGATGTGGTGATGCAGGAGCTGGTTATGTCTCCTTGATGTGGAAGGATAAGCTGTCACAACACTGACAATGCACAGAGCAACGATGAACTATCCTTAAATTACTCCAGTGCAGGACAGAAATGGAAGTTTGCTCTCATGTCCTTGTGCTGGCTCCTTTCCAGCCCAGTGACAAGGACATCTGAACACCATGTGAGCACATTCCCCCTGAGCAGAACCAGGAAGGATTAATGGGCATCTCCTGAGACCCAGGGAAATGAACAAATGCCTGAGGGACAGGATGTTAAGGGATAAAAGAATATGGCATGGTCACACCAGGTTCATTTAGCCTAATGCACTGTGATGGTGGGAGAATGTGCTGTTGTTATTCTCCAGAAATTTCTTTCAAATTCCCATGATTTTTTCACTATTTAGAGCTGAGATAGATCAAAAATATGAACAAGAAACTGAAATTCCAATGCAATGACAAAGTGTCTTTGAAGTACACCAGGAACTCAAAAGCTTACATGGTAATCAGAGTTACAAGCAAAATCATTGCTAAAAGAAAATAATGATTTGCTACTGCATTCCTTGGGAGAAAAGAATTATTATTATTATTATTATTATTATTATTATTATTATTATGGCTTCTGTGCTGCAGAAAATTTACTTAATTTAGTTTGAGATTATCAAAATAATTTACAAATTGGGATTGACAAGATGAATCACTGCAATACTGACATTTAGCTTGTTCATTTCAAAGTGATGTCTCTGCTTCAAAAACTGTCAGATTTCATTTTTTAAAGAGTTTTTTAAAAGGTCTTTTACTTTACCATGAAGAATTACCCCCTTAAATCCTGACTTTCCAGTCCAGTCAGTAAACTAAAAAATCAATTATTTGCAGAGTACTGGTTTTGGGGAAGAAGGCCAGAAGATGAGACAACCACATACAAAAGTCATTGCAGAATCAAATGGAGAGTGAAAGAGAGCAAATATGAGATTTATCCATAGGGCAGACAGATCCTTACAAGAAGCTGTCTTCTATTCCTAAATTATATTTAGAAATGTACGGGGAAAGGTAGGAGAAGAAACTTTGCTGTGAGTGGAAAAGTTGGCAAGTTCACAGCCATGTAGAGAACCCAAGTACTCCAACTTGGCAAGAGGGCAGATGGTCTCTGCAAACTATTTTAACACTTCTTGGCAGAAGACAGCCATTAAGTAAACTAAGGGAGAAGTTGGTCTTCAAAATCTGAAAAGAAATTAAAAGCATGTGCATGACACAACAGTCCCTGGAGCAAGGTAGGTGTCTAGACTAAAAAAACTGGAAAAGAGCCCCCTGGAAATCCAGCTGAAATGTTTCTCTGTGGAGGACAGTAATTCTTGTTTTGGAAATCAGACGAGTACAGCAGTTGAAGCTGGAGATTGAAACCTCTGCTGGAGGTTTCCTGATGTGTGTGAGTCACAGGAGCTGGGTCTGCATTTGTTTACCTGTGCATTAATGTGAATGCCCAAGGCAATGTGAGGCTGAATCCATTGACATTAGCAAAGAGCATAAACAACTCAGGTAAAGGGGTTTGGTGGCACAAAGTGCCCACAACAAGAATGTTGGTTAGTATTTGACAACAGCAAGAGGAACTGAAATAAGAACATAGCCAAGCACCTAGACTGTGTTTAGTGATATTAAAATTATGCAATTTGTTAAGGACTTTCTGTAGCTAGGCCATGTGGCATCCTTCCAATTCCACTGCTTTATGCAAAACAAATAATTTTGCATAGATTTGCATGTTACTGACAGAAGAAGAGACTTATTAACAACATAAATTACAACTCACTTGTATTTAATTTATTATCTTGAATTAGCTGATGAGTGTCCTCGAGCCTTATCTCTCTGTTTAGACACTAACAGAGCACTTATCACTGTGGCATCAATGCCACTCTTCAGCCTTGATATAGAGCCTGGGATATGGACTCAAAACAGTCAGCTGTGAAATAAAGCAAATTGAATTTTGCCTTGTATAAGGAGGAAGATAAGTCATTTGCAGAAGTTCAGGGCATTCTGTTCTATTAAAATAAATTTCCTAAAAGTATTGAATCCTGTAACTGCTTTGCCCCAGAGGATTAAGAGGAGTATTTCCAGTAGAATGTGTGCACCCAGCTGCTTTGCAGGCCCCAGTCTAAATCTGAAACCAGTCCTTTACAGCCAGTCTAACAAACTGCCCATAAAACCAGCCAGCTGGCTGGATCTCTTCTGGCCACTGCCTTCTCCTCTCATTCATTGTGACCTACAGCTAAGGATGTTTTTCACACTGCAGACCCATGGAAAAGGCTCTCATAATCTTGTTAAAGGCTGGCATACTTGACTTGTACTACATTTGTCTCCCCAGGGAAATAAACATTTTAAAGAGCCTTTGGACTTCAAAAATGCCTTAGACAAATACAATGGCCACTCGAGTAATAAGTGAATCAGTTTTCTGCTCCTCACAAAAATGTCTACAGCCAGGAATTTGGATTTTATGTGCCCTTATACAAACTCATCTAGAGGTTTTTTATTTTTTTTTTTTATTGTTCACATGTTCTCAAGGGAAAGCAATTTCTCTTTCAAGCAGCAGTGACTTTAGGAAGTCAAAGCATCCAATTGCTAGAGGAGGGTTTACTTTACGTCTCATCACTGAAACCCTGCTGTGGAATACAATCTGTTTTCAGAAGAGCAGAGAGGTGAAGGACAAAAACAAATGGCAATTACTCAAAGCCTGTGAAGAGCTTGGAGACTGGTATTCTCTTGCATCTGAATTAGGGCAAGAAAATACACTGGTCAAAATGTTGCCAAGGATAATGCTCTAACACTGAGCAGACTGAAATTTGTCTTGCTGTCATGGAGAATATTAAGCAATAATATAATACTATGTAACACTTGCATTTATGGCTGCTTTTTAAGAAAGACTGAACCAATTTGTTAACTCTCCTTTAGGACAGATGTTTGGCAAGGACACAATAAAATATTCACAGTTTGCACTGCTAACTCTAATTCCATTATTTCATGATTAAAACATTTCTTGCTACTTTCAGAACCTTGCCATACCAGTGAAAAGAGTTTCTGAATTTGCCCCTTGATTATCTACTTGAAAAATAACTGCATTTCAATCCAAATTCATGCAACGCTTTTCTTAGGGATTCCACCAGTCCAAAATGTAACACATTTAATCCATATTAGGGTATTTGAAGCACCAGGAGAAGCACAGTATTTTTCATTATCATAGTTGCTAGAGAAGCACTGTCTTTAGCATTAGTAAAAATAAGTTGGCCTAACAATACTTTTATAAACACAGTGACTCTAGAGAACCTCAAACTCATATATATCTGCAAAATTTCCAATTACAGAAACTGAAACTCCAATGATAATTGCAATATTATTGGGAATTATTTACAAACTTAAGGTGTAGGTATCTGCTAATAAAAATTATGCCCAAGCAAACAGAAACGTGTTTGGAACCTGGTAGCAGTTTGCCATAAAATAAGAAAATAATCTCTTTGTATAGGAAGTTAAATGTAGGAGCAACTTTGTGGCCTTCACTAATTCTTAGAGTGTGACACACAAGTCCAGGCTTGCTTAAAACATAAACTGCATTAATGTAATTCAGTTTCCCAAGGTCAGGAGGAGTTTATTTCCAAAGCCTTGCTCTTAACAGTGCTGTCATACAACATGAAATAACAGCACCACATATCAGCAGGTCCTGAATTTCTTTTGAAACACAAAGGCCTGACAATGAATCTGCTTCTCAGGAGCTTAATATATTGTTTTCACTTGCATCTTCTTTATTGTAGCTCTTTTATACCTGTACTTCAATTGCACATGGCATCTTTCTTTTATTGAGGGCTGCACTTAATCAGCTGGTTCCATAAAGCACCACATAAATTCTGCTTTATGAATTCTTTGTCACAAGAATGTAGCCAAATGCCTCATGTCCCAAGACTCAGCAGTAACACATCACCTTTGCACAGCCTTGCAAAACCATATGGAAATTACAGCAGCCCATGAACAGAAACTCCTCAATCACCTTTACTGTGTTAGGGATGGTAAGGAAAAAATAGAAAGCAGTGATGTTTAACAGACATGTCTTAAAAAAGAGTGAGGAAAAGAAAGAGAGAGAAAGTCAGCCTGGGTTTGAGTGGATAGACATTTGCAAGGTTGCCTTTCAATTCAAGAACCTTGACAGTGTGAAGTGCTGCCATGAGCTCTCATTCTCCAAAATCCCTTACAAGTAGCAGATGTCTTTCCCCTTTCCTCAAATTCCTCCTTCATTTCACACTCTAAACTATATGACTACAAGAAAAAAATCTAAAAAAATTATGTGCAAAAATATTTTTTTTCCACTTAATGCATACTGAGAGAATTGACTTAAAGCTGTATTTATATTATCATTTAAATACCTATACCAGGCTTCTTTCTCCCTTTGGCTTCTCCAAAGCAGCTGAAACAAATCTTTTCAGTAGTCCTGTAGAGTAAACTTTTAAGAGACAGGACTTTTTATGAGGTTTTTGCACCAAGCACAAAGAAGTCTGTGACAGGAATGGCTCAGCTCTAGATTGAAGTAGTGAAAAACTCACTCAGTCTCCTGTTTCATCTTGGAACTCTCCCTGATAGAGCATTGCTGATCTGAATACACAAAAAAAGCCCAGACAAAGTCTTACCAACGTCCTGTCAAGAACTGCCAGTATTTCTGGAGATGCCCCTCCTGACATCCCTGAGGTTTAAATGCCTTTTTCACAGCCCAGAGCTGCTCACAGTTATTCTGTGACCAGCAGCACAACTGAGGCCTTTCCTCCTCCAGGCATTTCTAACCAAGGAGCACTTAGATAAAGCAGATGTTCACATTAGTACACCTCAAGTGTATGATTATGCACTTTGTGCTAATGAACTTCTTCCCATTTCTATTGCTCCAGCTCCCAAGGACATCCCATTGAAAATACAAAAAGGAACTTTTTTTTTTAAAAAGTGAAATACTGTCCAGCGGTTTTTGCAAACAGCTCAATTTCTTGGCATAATGTAAACTGAACAGATAACAATTCCTTCCACTTGCTTGTTTATTGAAAAATCCATTTTAATCATTTATTGCCTTCAGGGTAACAGCATTCTCAAATGCACTTACTCTATACACTATACAGCATAATCCTCATACAATTAAAAAAAATAAATCAAAACAGTTAAAAGTTATATTTACTGGTAAAAACCTGTGCTTTAAAAATTCTGATCTTGTATTTTTTTTTTTGCTCAGAACTTCTTATTGCTCATGGGATTTTACTAAATTGAGGAAAATGATTAACATATAAGCCTCATGTACCAATCTCAAATGTACAATATCAAGATTTCTATGAAAGATTTTCTTATTTATAATGTCCAGAATGCTAGTGTCAATATTAAAAATGAAAGGGAAGCATGATATATAGTTCATAACACTGGTTAGTTTTGTGCCTTTGGCAATTTCCCTCAAATTGAGCCTCCACTGCCCACCAATAATCTAATTTAGAGATAAGAAACTTCATATATGAGATGCTTCTTCCAGTGCCTCTGCAGCCCATCAGGCTCAGAGGAAAGGACTGCAGATGTGGGAAGGATTTTTTTTACACAGGCCAATCTCACTGCACTTTGTCCCCAAAGTCCCAGTGCTGAGGTATCACTCCAGCACATTTCCTGCTAAGAGCTTATAGAAAATACTGAATTCATAGGGATGGTTTGCAGACCTTGAGTTTTCCATGCATGAAACCCAAGGTTTGTTTGTTTTTGTTTGGTCCCATCCCGAAAATGGGAGATCCTGCAGTTTCAAAGTTATTTCTGGTGCTTTTCCTGGGTTTCATTTCAAGCAAACAGCTCAGGTAGGAGCTAATTAATCCCTTTGTGAAGACAACAAAGCAGAATGAGGCACCTTTTTCTTTATATAACTATTTTTTTTAGCCACACCTGAATGTTATTGTATAACATTACCAGAGGATGCAACACACTTGAGAAATACGTGGGCATTGCTTTTTCACAGGGAGTTATTACAGAGATAAACAACCACGAACCAGAAGTGTTTGGAAAATCATGATAAAGAGAGAAATATGGATATTTTGTTGTCACTTCACAGTCCCAAATGAAGCCTAATTCTTGTGGTCTCAGCCAGGATTTTTCAAAAGATGGTACCCCTTTTGCTTTTCCTTTTGCATCCTTAACTCTCCATGGACATTTGAAACCTTTTCAAGAACTGAGAGCTTAAATCTGAATTTCAGTCATGAATGATCAACGAGGCATTTGTAACATACAACTTGCTGTCTGGAATGACAGTGACATGATTTTATTTTACCCAGTTTTCATTTTTTCCAGCTGACAGGGATTCCCTGATAAGCAAATACTTGCTGCTACAGACTATACTTAAAATTTGGACAATTTCTGACTGTTGTCTGTGCCTGATAACACCTGAACCCCAACTATCTTTGTAAAAAAATAGAAAAATAGGTCACAGTGATAGTAAAATCACCTTCAGACAAGCAAGATGGAGCCAAGACTATAAATTATTCAATCCAAACACATAGTGATAACACTGTATAGTCTCATAAAAGAAAATGTTTCCCTATAAACACAGTCTTCTAAACTATTAATGAAATTAGAATACAATATTATAGAAATGTAGTTAAGACCAAGTTTGAAAATCAGCACAGAGTAAACAGATTGCTTAAACATAATCTTAACCGCTCTGTATGTTACTATTAATTAGAAATATTATAAAGGCTTGTCTGAATGCTTGCAGGGTCTAAGAATTTATAATTCAGCTCCAAATTTGAGATTTGACTGTCCAAGCTAATGCCAAGGACTGCTCCAGAGAGGCTGCATCAGGAAACCTGCAGGGAAGGTTAAGCTGCAGTTTTGAGTGACCAACCCCATTTTCAGAGTTTGACCCTGAATCTGAAAAAAACACTAAATGTTGAAACATGGATATTTTAATATTTGGGGCATAAAGATCTATGGTGGTTGCCTAGAAGCTTCTCCCTTATTTATTTTTTGTGTTGCAGGATATTTTAATGTTTTTGTGTGCATGTTGGACTCCTATTTGACAGAGATGGGCCTGAGCCAAATCATTCAGATTTTAGTAATTTAGTAAAGATTCTCATTCTAGTCCACATCTAAGACAGCTACTTCAGAGAAAACAGATAACATTATTTTTTGATTTACATGCAGTCCATTAAACTGAATTACAAAAAAATGCAATTCTCCAGAGACAAATTAATGTAGAAAGGTCCCTGTTGGGTCAGTGGAAGCTATAAAATATGCAAGAATATATATTTGGAATGAGGTGGTGATATCACAAATGCCATCTTCCTTCTTCTGCACTAATAAAGAATTAGAAATTGAAAAAACCAAGAACTAATTTGCCACAATGCTGCATAAAAAGTTACAACCTGTCTGGAAGGATCAATTAATCTCTAGGCTACACTCATTTATACCTCTATGGACTCAGAATAACTTAACCCAAAGTAACTAGCTCAACACTGTTGATGGAACTATTCCAGATTTATACTGGAATAACTAAAAATGGAACTTAGTCCTTAAGATATCAAAAGGAAAAAACTCAAACAACCCAGAAACTGGAAAAAGATGTATTTGAAACATCAAAAGTCTTATTTTCCCCTTTGTTTTACTGAAAAGGTTTGAGGCTTTTTTTCCCTTCACACTGGGATGTTTTACCTTTAACACCACAATGATATGCACTATAATTTATTTCATTGTCAGGTTTCCAGAGATTTTCCAAACTTCTTGGAATAAATGTTAGGGAAATATTCCCAACAATGCATAAATCAATATCCATGAGAAAAAGCTATATGGAACCAGTCTTATTTATTTGATTTTGTTTATGATGAGAGAAATTTTAGTGCTCTAATTATCATTATCAGCACACAAACACCTGCTGTTACTAGATGGTGTTTCTATTAGCACAGTGTGCCACTTCAATAGTTTTTTGCTGGCAATCCAAAATCAAATTACTTCTTGTCTGAAAATTATTGTTACTTGCTGACACAAAGTGTTTACTATGTCTGTCATTTTCTAACCTTTTATTTATGCTAGAAAAGGAAATCAATAGCCATTTAAACAACTTTTTTTTTTTTTAATGCTGTTTATGAAACTAACAACCATTGAACTGTCTCAGTGTGCTCTCTTTGGTTTCGTGCTTTTATGCATCCCAGTATCCTTTGGGACACTGTATCCTTTGTGTGTCCAGGTGGGAAGTTGTCAGCAGGGTCAGTGATCCAGGTGATGCCTACTCTGCCCTTGGGACCTGTGACCCGTTTAGGTTTGGGTTCTGTATCAAATTTAATGTGGAACTGAGCAATCCACAGCTACTGGTTACATGGGTGAGACCCACAAAATCAATTTTTTCAGTATTTCTATTTTAGCAGGTGACCACTCCAGGGGAAGGGATGAAACCTGTATTTACTGCTAAGCCTGGGTAAATGAACTGCTATAAATGCTTGAGAAAACATAAGACTTGACTCAGCCTCAGAGAGATGCCAGGGATTTAACACAGCCTTAAAAGTTCTCTCTGCAAAGATTTCAAAAGGATTGAAAAGAATACCCTACTGTTTTTAATACAATTACACCACAACACAGTTATTTTTATGCAGTTCCTGTCTCCTGCTGCCATCTGGGATTAGCCCTTATTTAGCAATGATGAGGAATTATGTCTCATGTCCTGATTCAGCCTTGAAAATTATGTCAGGAATTTTGGCTCAACGTGATTCTCTTGCCAGGATAGCCTGTTAAAGAGATGCATTTACCAAAAGGGCAAATCCTGCTGACAGGGATGTTGCTGCTGCACTCAGCATCCTCTCAGCAAGCACCTGAGAGCAGCAAAGTGCTGCCTGCTCCTCCCTTCTGTCAGTGCTGCCTCTAAAGCAGATGTTGTCTGCTGTATTTTGGAGCCTGCTGTAATTTGATCAAATCCATAGAAGATCATGCCAAAAAGTGACAGCTAGTCAATGGCTGGTATCATCCCTAACTTCTTATCTGTCTGGGGCCTGCTGCAATCAATGCTTTTGTGCCAAGTTCCAAACCCTCAGAGCCAGATCAAACCACAGCATTTCTACAGGGGACACTTCTGCCTCCTTTTCAAGTTCACGTCAAAGCAGCCTTCACACAGGCACCTGGGTGCTTTCTGGGCATAACTGCTGAGAGCACAAAAAATATTTTAATTCCTATTCCTTGGTAAAAAAAGCATTTAGGGTATTACAGATCCAAACCTAAATTTACTCTCAGGCCTAAGCAAGTTTTTTTGGCTGATTTTCTTTTAGGACACAATTATGATGGAAAACAGAGCAACCTGAAAATTTGCTTTTAATTTCCATCGTATGAATGCTTTGTACATATAATTCAGAACATCAGTATGGGAATACTGAATGGTGGTGAAAAATCCGATAGTATTTGCTCAAGTTGAAAAGTGATTTTAGATTTGATGTTTGAAATCTCTCTGTATTCCTCCTTAGCAGAGCTTTGAGCTCTTAAATCCTACCATTTTGGCTGTTTGCACCTACATGCTAAAATATGGTGCTCATATACTGGTGCAAGAGAAATTTAGACTTGGTTATTCAATGATAAAGTTTGCAATTCACGTTATGTGTTGTCCAATTATACAGTCACAATAATTGTATTTGGGAATGGGAAAAAACACTACAATAATTCTATATCTGGCCTTTCTCACATCAGCTCTTGCTTTTGTCCAGTGCACAAAAGGAGGATTCATGTGAGGTCAAGCAGCAGAACAGCCCTCAGCCACCACTGCTTTTCTCTTTCTTCTTCTGATGCTTGCAAGAGTTTGATTTTGCTGGCTCAGTCTTGGAGCTATTGGCTTTTGCTTCCAAGAGGAGTGGGTGACACCAAGAGCTATCCATGGGGAGCAGAGGCATCTGTCCTTGCCTGCTTCCTGACTTTCTTTAATCAAATATTAATTGGGTGCAGTCACTTACTTCACTACTCCCAAACAGTATCTTGCAGAAGTGAAAAAAAAGTGAATCTTTCATGCTTTGGGGATGCTTTTGGCATAAAGACTGATCTGCTTGTGTGAAGGCTTGCAAGTGAGGAAAATTGTATTGGTAATTGTAATTATTATTTACAGAAACTACATAACTCAGATTTACTTAAGTTAAATTCATCATGTAACAAATAAAAAAATTGAATTGCAGTATTCACACAGAAAATTTTGGGGCAAAAATATCAGGTCCTGCATAGTTTAGAGCTAACAAACCTATTATTTATTGATGAAGTCCAGAGGAAAAAACCCACCTGGTTTTCATGAGATATACTAAAGCTTTGAAACCTTAATTTTGGAATGCTTTTATCATTCCCAAAGTCTGAGACTCAGGTAAGTAACTTGGAAATCTACCTGGAAATTCAGTGTCAGAAAGAGCCTTTTTTCAAAACTAAAGCCACAAAAGGAAACATTTCCTGACAAATCTGCACCAATTTCAAATCAACCATGTTCATGACTCATACTTCATCTTCATAAACTTTAAAATTATGTACTCTGCGGTGATGAAAATCTGTGAACAGCAATTTGAAGCTGAAATATTCGCTGAAAGTGGATTTCAAGACTTTAAATTCTTTTAGTTATCAGTCATTCAGACACAAGAAGTGATACAACTCATTTGGGAAACAAGACTGTTGTTTCTTCCAATGTATTTCATGCACGGAGTGTTCTTTTTTTATAGGAAAGGAACATTAGACCTTCTCATCCATCACACCCAATAGTGCTGGTAGTTAAATGCTACAATTCATACCCTAAACAATGTAGATTCTTGATCAAGCTTGCCAAGACCTATTCTGCAACTTAAAAATGTTCCCTTGATTCTCCTTAGAAATTTAAACAACACATGGCGTATTTGAATATATTTCCTTCTGCCTATTGACCTTATATTCCCCTTATCAAGATAATAAAATTTCCTCAGAAGTTGCCTTGGGCATTTCTGCAAGGTCAAAAGCACACAATGCACAGACAGGGATAAACCTACTTTGAATTACTGCATCCACTCATGCTCCAGTGGCTCTGCAGCCCTGATGGCAACAAATGAAGTCTGGTGTGCTGGGAGTAGAGCACTTTGAAAACACAGAAAGGGTATGGTCAGAAAGAGCCCTGACAGACTGGTAAACATTTACCACCCTGCCTGAGCACCTTCTGCACTAACACAGAGCAAACAGCAGTCACAGAGCAACGGGGGAAGCTGACAGAACCACATTATTGCAACCACAAATTCACACCTGCCAAGAGACAGCCCAGCCATTGCACTGCGTCGGTGTTTTGATAGAATGAACAGCACATTCAAGGCAAAATCTCTCCACTTGCCAGGAGCTTCTGAAGAACTGAAACAGTTTGTTTCTTATCTGAACTTATTTAGGGTGGGATTTTTGGAAGCTTCATTTGGTCTAAAAATAAGTTCTGCTTGATGAGGACTCAACTTACTATTGCAAAGAGGTACCTGAGAACCACCAGCAGACAAGGTTCTGTGCCTTAAATAATTTCTGTCACTGAGACACAGTTTCTAGTCCTTTTCTTTTGTTGAAATTATAGCCTTATTCATTTTATAGTACTAAATCAAAGGGCATACACACTCTGGAAGGGCAGCTAACCTCAGGGCAGTTTACAGCTCAACCTCTGTCTCTGGGTAGCCAAGTTGAAAATCAGCAGCTATCATAGAAGCATATTGTAAAGCTGGGATACTGCTGTGAATTATGAAGCATATCAAGTGTTTGGATAAATCAAAGGAATCTAAATGGGCTTAAAACAGCAAAAAGTAAAAGCATTAGGGTTTGTCTTCTTTTGCAAAATCTTCCATTAGTACCTTCACAGAGACCTGTTTTCTACCTCTCAGACACTGATTCAAAATTCCATTTAAGAAAATGAAGAACATGATCCTGCCATCTCCTCAAAGATTTAACTTTATGGTAGAAAGATTTTATTGTTGTTACTTGCCATTAAAGGTAATAATTCTGGTGTAGTTTTCTTTTGCTTGCATTCATCCTATTTTATTAATGTCTCCATAGCAGCAGTTAGCATTGCAAAAGGAATTCCAATTTTTAAGATGATTATTAGTCTTCATTTTCATCCTCCAAGCTGGGATGTTTTCAGAGGAGCTCAGGGAGGAGGAAGGAATAAGACTCAGACACCACAGTCCATTGTTACCTCTGAGCACATACACTGAGATTGCCTTCCTTTGATGCTGCTGCCAATTTTATTCACAAGCGTATAAAAAAAAAGGTCATGACATTTAGAATTACACTACTTTGGAAATTAAATGTTCCTTTAAATTTTTAATTTCTGAAAGTAATTTATCATGGAATAATATTTGAATATGGTTGAATGAATGTGTAAAGATTAATGCAAACATTCTTCAAACTGGAAGATCACAACAACATATGTTTAACCTTGTTGTGTAATAGGCATAAAAATGTTGATATGTGAGCTTGAAGAGCTGCATTTCCATTTTGCTGGAAGCACTTGCACTGTAATTCTAGTTAGTATTTTTCCATTGGCATGTCTGTATAAGGCATGAGGTTTAGATCTCAATCATTTTCTACTTAACATTACACTTCACAAACCTGGCTACTAAATAAGGAGCAAAAATTAATCCCAATGGTCTGCAGAGTTTTTTCAGAGTTTTATGTGAGAAATCAAACTACTGATTTTTAGGCTCATTCAGCAATATTAATGATATTATTGTAGCATATGAGAAAATAAAATAATTTTGTGTGAGCACTTGAGAAAGCACTAAGATACCACATAACCAACATAATTAATTAATAATAATAGTAATAATAACAACAACAATAACAACAATAATAATATCATCCTTGTCACCAGGACAATGGCAGGAGCATTGCTAATTCAAGTTTGGCCTCTTGAAAAGCCCTCAGGAAAGTTGCTCTGCAGATCACCCAATTCATTAAATTAATGCTTTGTTGGCTGGAGTTAAAGTTTGAGTCAGGCAAAACAAAAGCCTGGGTTTCAGAATACATATACCCTGTCAAATTGCATTTATCAAGATAAGGGTTATTAGAATCTTTTTTCTCTTGTGTGAATGAAATTGTAAGCTTGAAATGTCACTGAAGATTTATTAATCTGATACTCTTTCTGATAAGGGCAAAGAAATAGAAAGGGCAGAGAAAAAGAAATATTTCTTGTAGCCTGATAAGGACTACAAGAAATAGAAAATATGAATAAGGCAATTTATCAGTGGGCATTCTGTAACCAAAAGACTCAAGCCACACAAAGCGATAGTACAGTTATATATTGATTTCAGAACACTGCCATCTACAATACTTGGTCAAAGTTTGAGAGCTGTGCAGAAAAATGTCTGCAATTTTCAAAAAATGATACTAAACCTGAATTTTCAAACTGTAGGCTGGAGTAACACTTGTTCTAGAAAGTAAAATGAGGCCTAAAGTATGTTTTCTTTTCTACTTTCTTTAACAATTTTTCAATATTTCCATTTGAAATATTTTCATTTAAAATATTTCAGTTCATTAGCCAGAATTTAGTTTTCCTATGATACTCTCTCAAGCAGGAGTTATCTTTGCAGCAATTAAGGTGTTTGAAAGCACTACCTGCTTAGAAAATGATTCGTTGTACCATACCCCTTTCTCAGAATGCCTTACATAGAAAAGATGCCAGTTAAGAAAAGTCTTTCTTACATTTTTATAAGAACATAGCAGGAGCCAAATCATCTGCCATGATTTCATTAACAGTTCAACTCACCAGTTTTCTCTGTCTTGTGTTTTAAACTTTCAGGTCCTGGCAGGCAGGGGCAGGGCCCTTCACATCGAGCTGTGATGGTTTTGCCAGAAGTACAGGCATGGAACTCCATCTTGCACTAGAAGCATAAAAAAAGCAAGAATACTATTTAGGACAAGATATAAAATAGCAGCTGTTGATTAAATGAGAAATTGTGTTATTATTAATTACATTGGATAGACTGCAAAACTTCAGTCTCTACTGCAAATATTTTTATAAGATAACACTGACTATTCCTAGCCTTTGTTGTTTGCATTACCTACATTTTAGTTCTGACTTTCCTCTGAGAGCTTTGTGCCTGTGTAGTTGCCCTCTCTTCAGTGACTGCCCCATGGGTATTTCCCCATTCTGTGCCCAGCAGCACCAGTGGCTGGACACTGGACTAATGAAGTAATAAAATGAAGTGAAAGAAAACAGCACAGAAATACAAATGTTCCCTTTGGCTTGATACCTAGTGAACCAAATTCAGGTCCATTTTTTGTCCTCTTCAAGCCCTGCTTTTAGAACACCAGAATCCAAGGGCTTTTGATACACAGGGGAGTGCTGCCTGTGGTGCCCAGGCTGGAGCTCCTCCCTGCAGGGATTGCCCCCTGCCAAGGAAAATGGGAATCCAGGGCTGCAAAATCCCTTTGATCTGAGTTTTATTGAAGATTATGATTCATTTAAAAGCAGGCCAACATGTTTACACAGTGGGACATGACTGGTTTTGACACAGCTGAAGGACACAGAGCCTGGCCCATGGTGTTACCATGGAGGATGCAGTGGGCAACTGGAGCTCACTGGGCAGCAGCCACTGCTGAAACCCAGAGCATCATCCCCTGCAATTCTGGTACAGGGGAGCCAAGAGAATGGATGTTGTTACAAGATAAACACCTCCTGCTTTGAAAGTACTGCAAATACCTTGGCTTTGCCTGCATTTGTTTTTGTTAGAAGGGCTCATCGTGGCCCAAGCTTTAATCTAGCAGCAGGGGACCATTATACTGTGCCTACATCCCATTCTGTTGACATTATCCCCCCACCATCCTCAGCTTCAATGCATCAGAGTAATTCTGTGCTCTCTGTGATGTCCTGCCCTTCTCATTTAGAAAATGCAGGGCCACACACAAGCTTGCAAGTGTACTTTACAAGCTTGCTTGTACTTTACACCAATTTGCCCCAAGACTGAAGGGAATATATGTACTTAGTTTTCAACTATTTGCTCCATAAATACACTTTGCTCAGAGCACAAAGACAAGAGAGAGCACATCAGAAGGAAAGGAGAATAGGAGAAAGGACAACACTGAGTGCAGTCCTGAAGGCAATGACTTTCTGCAGCATATTTTGATAGTCAATGTGTTATTGAGAACACAGGCATAAATCTTCTTCCTGCAGCTGGAGTTGATCATTTAATCCCTTACAGAACATCAATTACTTACATATTTTATTATGCATAATAAATGTAAATTATGTATCTAAGCATTAGCAATTATACTTCAAATACCAACCTTTAAGATGGCACCAGCCTATTTCAAGCCTGTGCAGTTAAGAAAGGAAGAACTTTATACTTAGAAACATCAAGGCAAGTTTTTCCTCAGCTTTCCAGACAATTGATAAAAATGATACCCAAAAAGCTAAACACAAACCAAAAAAAGAAACTGCTTAAATGATTTGTATTATCTGAGGGCAAGGAGGAGAGCCCAGCTTGAAGATCACAATGCTGCAGTCATTATTAACATGATTAACATTACACCCATGATTAACCACATTTTATTCCCACCGTGCTTGTTTGGGATGTTTGGTGTTGGGGGATGAAGATCAAAGAATTCCATCATTTTAAATATTAAATTAGGATAATACTAACTACTTTTCAACACCTAATCACTGTATGTAGCTCTTTATTCCTTACCTAGAGGAAAACATGGAGATCTCTTCTTTGCATGTGATGGTGTGCTTACTCACTGTAACAACCTACACAAGTAGCTCAACTTTGGATTTAATGACTTTGCCTAAGCCTCACTAAGTGATGTTCAGAGGCAGAGTGGCCACAGAGGATGTCTTGTGGAGCAATAATGACTTTTTGGATTACTCTGCCACTGGATCTACAGCATATAAGGAGCCTGCTGGCTTTCTCCAGACCATGGACAATAAGATGATACACAGTGCTTGGAAAAACTCTCAGTCTTTCACACCAAAGGGACATTATACATTTTGCAGACATGAGTCTCAAAGCTCCTTGCAGTGATTGTGCACAGGACTCCATGGGAGCAGCCCCACAGTTTGGGGCCAGTCCCTCTCATTTCAGGGGACTCATTTTGCCACTGATATGATTGGATATGCCTCAACTCTCTGCTGAGCTCCCTGGGTTGTGCAGGCTTTGTATTTTTCTGCAGCCTCCCTGGTGTGTGAACTGCATTTGTTTACTCTGAACCCCAAGGCCCACATAAACATCTCTAAACTATTTTACTGCAAATGGAAAAGCAGCTCTGTTATTTGTTGCTAAATGTATATGGAGATCAATAAAGTATATGAGGGGAGAAATGGTTGAACATATTCATGGAAAATTCATAAATTAATTTATTCAACTAAGATGTGGGAAATTACTGCAGAGTGTGTTTTGGTTAAAGTGTTCCCCTGAGAATCCACTACTCCTATAATGATTCCCTCTTTATTGTCAGTGAATCTACAGCAATGTGTTTTGCATAAGCATTCACATTTGAGGGAGAAAGAAAATAGCTACATAAAATTTATTCTTAGCTATTTTATTCTTGTCTGTTAGTCTCCAGCCTCCAGTCCCTGCTAGAGGAGAATCTAGATTTTTTTTTTTTTAATGATATAATAAAACAGTGTATCTCTGCCTTTATTCTGGCTTTCAACTTCTGGCAGTCAGGTTTTGATCTAATGTTCAAGTAGGTAATCCTGTGGAATAAGTTACTGTGATCTTTTCTGCAAGGGTGTGTATTTGACTGCTGAATGTGTTCATGGACAGCTTGGTGCAGCCCAGTGCATTAATGCTGTGAAGAGTTTTGTATCCTGACATAAGCAACTCATGGATTTGCTTAAAACACAGCCAGGTACAGCAGCACATCCTGCCCTGATGGCACCTTTCTGTGGCAAAGCAGAGTAAATGAGATGCAAGATGCCCCAGGGGCCCTGGGACATCCTGTGTGATTGATTCACAAGCAAATAATCAATAACTGAAATTTTTTTGTAGTCATGCTAACACAGGAGAAAGTGCCAGGTTCCAAACTTCTGTTACTTCTATTTTTAATTTAATGTGAATTAAACAGGAGGGTATGTAGGAATTAGCAGACAATTTACATGACAAAGATAAACATGAAATCTCATTTGAGAAAGAGTGAGCACTGAAACAGGAGGTTAAATTTTATAGTATCCTAATTAAGCATTAAACTCCTGAGATATTACATCATATTAATGGCAGTGTCTCTAGGCCTGTTGTTGAACAGTGCTCCTGCCTGGAAGACACTGCATTTTTAGCACCCTACAGCTTTTTACATTTTCACCAAGAATGATTTCAGAGCACTGTTTGTTTTATGGTGCATCTTTTGTTCATTCACAATATGTCTCTTCGAAACTACACATACAAATAACAAAAGCTCATTATTTTCTACCTTATCTTTTACCCAGTGGCTGCCACAGGCAGAAGCTAAAATTTCCTAAAATTATAGCATGTATATATTTTTAGTCGAGTTTCTTGATATCAGTACTGTTCCCTACCTATCTGTCTTAGCAGATAATTAGAATCCATTGGAATTCAGACACCCCTTTGAGAGGGGTTGTTTGTTTACAAGCTTTAGAGCTGTGCTTGCCATTTCTTCCTTAGCTGGGACTCTTATCACCATTTTCTTTACAAGCCTCTCCTTCCAGTTTTCATCAGATGGAAAACAAAATACAGTATTTGGAACACACTCAGATCAATAGTGTTTTTTTAAAAAAACTTGTCACAGTAAAAAAAGGTTCAGTATCTCTTGTACAAATCCCAAAAGAAATGTCAGATGGTGCACTCCCACTGCTGAACATATACATTAGGTTTTAATGGGAATTCTCCAAAATTTCAGGCTCTGTAAAACCTGAAATCCTGAAATAAGGATTGAGAGACAGCAGTCAACCACATGAATTCATGTTCATTAAAAAACCAGACACTAATGTGGAGTCTGGAGGTGAGTCTCAGATTCTGGGCTGAGGGCAGGGCTGTGTGGTCCCTGAGCACTTCCCCTCCCTGCCCTGGGCTCTGCTGCCTTTTTGTGCTCTGCAAACCAGAGCTCCCCTGTCCTGGCTGCTGGGAAGGAGAGGGGCTGCCCTGGGACACAGCAGCTCAGGGGGGCACTGAAAATATGGGCCAAGCTCTGTCCCCAGGACTGGCCACTTGGGCAGGTGCCTGCTGGCATTAGTGAATATTCCATGGCCAGACCAACACTTGGTGGCTGCTGCAGTCACCTCATTTCTCTGGGCACCCTTCTGCTCACAGAGCACAGCTCCCCACTGCCAGCCCTCCTGCCCTGCACAGGCATTAGTCCAGGATGGGATTGGCTTCTGCTATTGCAACAAAAATTAAAGGGAGGCTGAGGGAAAAATAACTATAATAAAAACACAGTATTTTTCCCTCTTACAATAGCTACCAGGTGAGCACACTTGATCTTTGCAATAAAGCTGTACAAAGATATCTTAAAATCCTGGAGCTCTAATTAGGAGCTATGCTCTCCTTATGAGAATACATAGTTGGTGTTGATATTGATGGGAGTTATGCATACATACTAGTGGTGGAATAAACTCTAATTAACACAACCAATCTATTGTGTAAATACATATTAAAGGCTTTTAAAAATGTGTGCTAGCTCTAGCTTTGAAGCAGATGTTCTTGCTGATAGGCTCAGAAATTCCCCTCTCTGCAAGGAGTGGCATGAAGGACCTTGTTATATCTCAGGTAAACAACAAATATTTGAGAATGTCTCTCACTGCACAAGCAGCTGACAGGCTGGTGGTTCCTAATCTGCTAGAAAAAGAGAACAGCATCCAGGTGGAGGGTCAAGAGGAGAGAGACCCAGGGCCCAAGCCACTGATATTAAAGGGGCTGAACAGGTTTATGCAGCCAAATGCAGTAGCACCAAAAGGTCTCACACAGCAAAGCTCCAAGGAGCAGAAATTGGTGCACACTGCACAGCTCTGCTCTCTGCAATCCTGAAGCTGTAATGAGGGACAGCTGCAGGACTTTGCCCTCTGAGGAAAATTACCAGGGAACAGAAGGAAAGCATGAGACCCCAGCAACCTTTAAATATTAGGGTAAGTCAGGCAGTTACATCAGCAACTGCTCCAAGCACATGACTCAGGTCCTTAAGATTAGAATTGCCAGGTTTAAGATTTTAAAATGAAACAATTTTTTTAATTATTAAAATTTTTAGCTGCTTTTTTTTTGTTAGATCCCAGCCATATACAATCAGAAAGTGACATGTTTTTCACTATTACAGCATAATAGTGCTTAAACCACAAAGTACCACCTTTAGAGTAACAGGAAAGTCAGAAGGTTCATCTTCCAAGAAGAAACAATTGATTCTTGGGCTTCAGAAAAGAACAAGCTGAGTTGCATTTGGCAGCAATCGCGCAATTCAGGATGGCAATAATTGCATATTTTGTGGCTTTGCATTACAATTAGAACTTTACACACCTCTCTAAAAATAGCCTTCAGCTTCTCAGGAGGAGGAGAACAGAAGGAGCTCCTTCTTTTCATCAGCTAAAGACAGAGTGACTTTAGAAAACATAGAGCTTGATTGCTCCATAGAGGGTCAGCTCTGCTCCTAAGCAGAGTTCATGACTTCATAAATAAATAAATAAATAAATAAAATTCATAAGGTAAATATTAAAGACTTCTTTAAAAAAAGAAAAAAGAACAGTTTTCCAACGTGACTGATGGCTAAAGACATAGTAGGATGACTGCTTGTAGACATAATGAACCATCTCAGTGTTTGACTGGCAGGGCAGCAAACTAAGCAAATGATCCTGTACTTGTGTTGCTGCAAACTGCCCTTACAGCCAGAGAATAATCAGCTAATTTGGGGATTCTGGACAGACCACCGAAGCACAAAATTCTGTTTTAATACAGAGCACATTGCCCCAAGAAACAAGTGGCAATCAGCTCAATGTGAAGCAGGAAATTCTAAAAAATGCAGTTGATGGCATGAGCTGGATAATATGGCATTCAAGGCCACAACACTATGTGGAGGTGAAGGACACTCAAGGGACCCTTTAACCATTTATTAATGCAATGTGACACTGAAAACAAATGGTTTCCTATTCTGTGATCAAGCAAGAAAATAGTTCCAGGCACCAAAATCTACTGCATCGTAAAGAAATTGAACTTGTTTTTACAATTTAGATGCCAGTTCGGGAAACATCTAGGTCAAGGGGTGTGTGTGGGAATCTCTCAGTTGGTTTATCACCTTGTAAGAAATTTGGAGAAGTACAGACCAAACAGAGTTGGAACTTGACACAGAAGAATCAATTCATAAGTTGAAACATTTGTGCAATGCTGATTTCAACTTTCCCTTCACTGGCTGATGAGACCATGATGAGTTAAGTGGGAAATGAAGACAAAGCACTTCTGTCCCTTATATAAATAAAGACACCCATCCTCCCTTCTCATGGAGATTTAACACAAAGCACCAGCCTGGCTTAGATCTGCAAACCACCCTGCTCTGCTCCCATCCTCCTCCTGTTACACAGCATGCAAAGGCTTTGGCACTTTGATTTTGGTGACTATTTCAGAGTCCCAAGGTCATCCTCACACTCTGGGCTGTACTAGCTGGTTCTTGTGCATAAATGCAGGAGTTGAGGTGCTGAGGAGATGATGCACAGTCACCCAACCCCATATTCTGCACTCTGTATTCAGTCACAAAAGCTTTTTCTGCTTAATGTCTACTCTGCTGTCTCCCTGCAGGATTTGCATGACAGGTCACTGATGATGAGCATTTCCTAGCTGCACATGGCAGTTTGTGCTTTCTAGTACACTACTCTGCTGTATCTCAGGACATGGACTTTAAAAAATCACTTTCCTACTGCATTTGCTTTCATTCATTCCTAGATTTATATTGTATTGCTTTTGCCTCTATGAAATTATTCCCTATTCTAATGCCTCGTAATCATGAGCTGAGAGTTCATAGCTAATAGCACTATTCAAAGTGGAATGAAGCTACAATTTTTTTCCCTTTAATAGACCAAAGCCATCTTAGATTAAAAGTAAAGAAAATCACAGAAAAACAACTGGAGATTTGGAGTGATCGATGCTGCTTGAAATGTACTTGCCATGTAATTGAGATGCATTCTCATTCTCATTCTGCAGCCATTTACTGATCACATGAGAAGGATGATTTGTCATTTTTACTTGCTCCAAATTACTAAAGGCAATTTAATTTCTCTCATGGAGACGACACATCAGATAACGTGAACATAATCAAGGGGTAACGATCTGTGGCTCTGTGCACACACTGCTGCTCCTGTTACCAGCTAAACAGCCACCTGCATATGGCAGAGGGGAGGCAACACCAGGCACTCAGATCCCCAAGCACAGGCTCTCCACCCAGGCAATCACATTATAAACACAGCAATTGAGCTATGCCGGTGACTACACCAATTCAGATTTCAGATGAGGCAATGCTCCATCTACAGTCATTCCCATACCCCTCTGGCCATACCTGGACCAAAAGCAGCAGCTGGTGACCACTATAAAGGGTGGGCATGTTCCCTGAAGGCTCTCATGCTGTTGGTATGGTGGCAATATCTTAGCATCCCAAAAATCTATTGACTCTCCCTATCAATCAGCAATTACAAAGTATTTAGTACTATACTTGCAGTTACTTTTGGGATGTCTGATGCCCAACAGGATGTGACTGGGGATGGGATTCTGACCACCTATGGCTGTATGGACTGAATATCAGGAAAAGTCTGGATAAGTCCTGAAACAGTATCAGGATAAGCTCAACCTTCTCTCTGATGTATCCAAGTTTTCAAATCAAAGTGAAAGAAAAGTTACTACTACACCTGCTTCCCCTCTTGAAATGTTGGTGAATTAGTCTTGAATTTGTTCTATGCTGCCCATTTCTTCTCTTGCCACACATACTGAGTAACAGCTTGAGTGTTGTTTAGCTCCAACTTAAGGCCAGGTTGGATGTGGCTCTGGTCTAGTGACAGCTGTCCCCACCCATGCTCTTTAAATTCCCTTACAACCCAAATCATTCTATGATTTTGTGGTCACAAAGTTTTGTCTTCCCAGGGCCATTGTTATAAACTTATTGGGGAGAAGAAGTAAGTACCTGGAAACATTTCATAATCCATGGAAAAGGTCTGGGGGGCTTCCAGGAGAGACAGAACAAGGGTTAGACCAAGTGCTGTAGTCCGGGCTCCAGAGCTCATATATCCTGCACTAGCAAGGATCTCTTAGAACTCACTGCACTTTTTTTCTAGAAAGTGGTGGGAGGAAAAGGCTGGGGATACAGTGAAAGAACACCCTGGCTTGTTTGACAACTTGGTGGTGCAGTGAGCAGCAAACTCAGGAGTTCACTTGTGCTGCCAATCATAGGCCAATCATACCATCAAGTCCTGAAGTGCCTCTGCAAAACTGGACACACCAGGTTTCCCAGCATGCATGCTTGGTTTTCAAATGTGTCATCTTTTTCTAACCAAACTTTGTCTTTGCATGCAAGGGGTGAAAGCCAGTCTGAGTTTTTCTGTTCCCAAGCAGCTCCTTGTTCCCAGATAATAGATTTCAGGAAGCCACAGGAACATTTATTCCTGCTCTCTAGAATAGTTATCCCTCCTATCCATTACATCTATCAGATGAACTAGTTCACAGTAGGTTTGCACAGGTTTCACTGACCATGATGTGGCCCCAGCAGTGCTCATTCCTTGTTACAGATGTATGAAATGCACTGTATCCAGCAAACTTCCAGCTCTCAGAGAGACTTTTTGTGTGTTGATTACAGACAGAACAAACCTGAAGTGTAAGTACAAATATAAAATACTCAGCATCCTGTAGTACCCCTGCTCTGGTTGCTTTTAGATTAGCAACAAGACTGAAGTCCTAAGAATGCCAGGGTGCTTTTTAATTGACTTCTCAGAATTTTTATTTTGTAATCAAAACAAAAGCCAAACAATCTCCAATGCTAAGAAGCACTGAAACAAAACATTTGACAGTTACTACCAAAGAAGCTTTAGGGATGTCTTTTGGAGCATAGCAACCAAGGGAGAGTAAGCAGGCTTAAGCTTTGAAGTTAAAGCTTTCAGCAACGTTTCTGATTTCTAAAGAACACAATAGAAACAACAAGAAATTAAAAAAAAAATAAATGGAAAAACCAAACCTCGGGCCTAGTTCAATGCTCACTGAATGGACTTGCTGTGAAAGACACCCATACAAAGAAAGCAGAATTAGTCTGTTTGCTTAGAAATCAAGTACCCACAGCTAATCCTTTTGCAGTATTATCCTGTTTTGGCCTTTAATAAATCTGCTTTAAATTAAAGATGCACCCAAGCCAAGAAACACCTCCTTTGATGTTTCAAATGGCTCAAATAAGCTGTTTGCTAGAAAAAGCTCAAAATATGAATTCTGCAACTGAAAAAAATAAAAGTCCTTCTATGCTACAAGGCTGGCACCTCTCAGGAAGGCCAGAGACCATTTAAAACCACAAATCAGAAGCACCTCAGGCATTGGTCCCTCCTGAGCCCATGCATTAGGGGGAAAAATCCTGAAATACATATCCCTTACAAGCCAAGTAGCCAAGAGCAGCTAATCCCCCCCCTTTTTTTACAATCATAACACCACATCACTGGAATACTGAAACAAGGAATTTTACAGGTTAACTGAATGCAGGCATAGAGCTTGGAAAAAGCTTGGAACAAGTAACTAAACAACTGCAAATGATATTTGTATTTAAGCTTGTATAATGAGCTGCAAGCTGGTGCAATAAACTCTATGTTCTTCTTTCCTCTTCCAGTCAAGAACACAACTTTCAGTACTTGCACTGTATCAGATGACTCACCGTGTAAATAACAGTTTTCTCCCGTTTTGACCTTGACTGCAGAAAGAAGGATTTTAAAAATAATACTGGTTTTACACACCAAATGTACAGCAGGCAAGTGGAACTAACACCAGCAGCAATCCTAAGGTTGTCCTTAGTGCAGGAGCATACGTAATTGATGGGTTTTTAAGTTCCGACCATCACATGCCAATTTGTTTGATTTGGCAGTCACAACTGTGATTCTAATCAAGTTAGAAAAGCAGACCTGTGATTACCATCATCAAGATTGGTAGCTTTCCCAAAAAGAACAAATTGTGTATCTGCAATCCTCACTTACTGCTCACTTCCTTTCGAAGGGCGTGCTCTCGCCCAGAGCCGTTCCTGGCACAGGGCAGGTCACCAGCCACAGGCAGCTCAAGGACAAGAGCTGCTCAAACTTTGTGCTTTATGCTTTGATCATCCCCTTCAGTGAAAATTGTTGCAGCTTTGCAGGCAGGCATGGGAACTTCTGGGAATTTTCCATAAGCCATATAAAAATGCAGGTTTTGGAGGTGCCAGGGTTGGGTGCAAGGAAGCCAAAGGCTTCCCTGTCCCGTGCCCCTTCTCAGGGCTCTGAGTAACTGGGCTGGCTAAACCAGGGTAGTGATGGGAGAAAGCAGCAGCCATAAACCAGCACCCACTCTCACCAGGATGTGACCATCATCCTGGCCTTCATTTCCATTTTTCCTTCTGCCATTCTCAGCCATGAGACCTTGATCCCATGCAGTCTCATACATTCAGATGCAGAAATCCTTTTCCCTTCCAAGCAGGCAGGCTGAAAGACTCGTCTCAAATATTCTTTGGCAAAATGGTTCAACCAGTGGGCACCCACCTTCTAGGTCTTCTGCACCATGAACCAACAGAGAGTACTGGATATTCTTCCAAAACAAAATCCATTGGAGGGAATTGCTCAACACATTTGAAATTTCATTCACTGCAGAGTTAGTAAATACCAATGTTTAAGACAAGTCAAATTACAACTTACTCTGGTTCCATGTAGTTTTCATTGATGTATTATTTTTCCTTCTTGCTGCCTTCTGAATTCTCATTAACCTTTCTGTCAGGACTGCATTAAACATGTCCTGTTAATTCAACTTGTTTTTCAAGAAATCTGACATGGAGATGACAAATGCTCATGTAAATAAAACCCTCTAGTTAATGAAGCGCATAATAAGAAACACAAAATTCTAGTTTACACGTTTTATTTCAGCTTTGCTACTCCAGTGAGTTCAAAAGTGAGATTTTCTGAATAGCTTTGGCATCTGTCCCTATGGGAGCAGAAGAAAAGGTCATGGACTCTGAAGAAACCTAAAGACTTGAAGAACTTCCTCCAAAGCTTTAGCATTTTTGTTATTCTAATATGATATTCTATGGCATACATATCTCCTAAATAAAACCCTTTACATGCTACTCTTAAAATAAGCCAGGGCAGTAAATTTCTCAAGAAAGTTTATAACTTTGTTGGCATTTCTAGTGAGAAGATGCAACCTTGATGCAATACAAGGTAAGGAATAAATATTTATATTCAAGTAGGTTTTTTGAGAAAAGTATTGCATGTTCTATAAACACCAGAAAATACTTGTTAATCCTTAAAAAAATCCAAAGAAGTTTAATTGACTAGAATGATTAATTGCCTGATGTACTACATCTATTCTCCTAAATATTCTTTTGAAAAATATTCAGCAAGACAATTATACTATAAAATTACCATTTATATGACTCCTTTCATCCACAAAGGCGTCAAAGTCCTATGTATGTATAAAGGTATAAATACCCAGTACTGCTCAAGTGCAGCCAATCCTGCAGCAGGAAATATCAAATGCTCTGCACCAGCAGAAAATATAATGGGATGTTCGAAGGGAGCAATGCTATTTAAATTCAGAGAGATGACAACACCCAATTAACCAGATAAGAGTAGTAAACCTGTGCTCAAACACAGGGCTTCTTTTCAGACTTTTGTTTATTTCCCAGCTGCTGAAAATTAGGCCTCATAAAGCAGCTTTTATTTTCTTACATACCTCTCTTGACCAAGCAAGGTAGTGCTCAGACCCTGTGTCAGATGCCCACAGATGCCCTTTCAGAATCCACTGCTTGCTTTAAACATAAATCAACAAGAATGTCAACATTCTCCACAAACCCATGGTTTGCACACTACTGAATGGGCTCTTGGCAAGTCTCACACTTGTACCTGCATTAACTCAGCGTGGCATTGAGTGGCACTAGGACTGGTAATAAAACTGCAAAAGGAATGGTTGGAACCAAATGATTTCAAGCTGGAAAAGCCCATAAGCCACAAATTCTGTGAAAGCAACCCCTAAGCCTTACAGCTGAATTGCTACAGGAGTTTGAGAAAAGTAAAACAGTGTTCCCCCTCCTCTCTGCTAACAGTTGCACATAATGAGCCACACAAACGGGTGAAAACTTCTCAGGTTTTCTCCATTTAACATACCAACTTAAAATCCAACAATTTTACTTTAAAAAAATCATAAAGTAGAACTGCAATGTGGATCATAGGCTGGACATTAGCAAAATTACTAAATACTAGGGCTAATACAGTCTCAGTTTCCAGATGGCCACTGGGCAGATGAAGTTTGTGGCATAAATCTTCTCATTTGCCACTATAAATTCATCAAGGATGAGTGAAGCTTATTAGCAAAACTTAGATGTTATCTCCCACAGAACTGTAAGGCTCCAGAAGATTAAAAATATTTTCCTGCCATGACAAGTACAATGACCTCATAAATATTAGTAGACCCTTTGGCACTTGAAAATGCCAAATCTATTCCTGCTTCTGTGTAATATTACAGGACTGAGCAGAAAAGAATACAAGGATGTTGCTGCTAAAGTTTACCCCCATAGAAGGCTAAGTAAAACTGCAGTCTGAAGTCATATTTCCGTGCTTCAAAAGGCCATGAAAAACATTTGAAGAGTGCATTTACCCTTTTGAAGGGAATTCAGCCCATTAGACTAAGATTTTTTTTCTGAAACATAAATATCTCAAGAACCAAAAGATCTAGCTAGATAATAAATGAGTATTTTTCACATAGGATCAAACAGCCAGTTATACACCATTGATATTTGAACTGCTTTCGTCAGAAAGAGATTTATTTAAACTCCTTTTGAAAGAGCTATTTCCTAGAATAACACAGCAAAGCTGTCATGTCTAGTACTGTACAGTTTGTTGACCAGTTAGTTACTCATCTATTGGTACGTGCATTTATCCCCCATTTATGTGAATGTTCCATTTGTTCCAAATGGCTGAGCTCAAAGCTGGTTGCAGCTGCTTGTGATGGTCCAGACAAAACCTTCCTTTTTTCCCCCTCACAGGTCTGCAGCATTCCTGAATGTCCATAAATAGAACTCAGAAATTATATTTCTAAATGACAATTCATCACATCTCCTGCAGACTGTAACAGTATTTTAAATTCCTACTGAAGCCTCACCAAATTCAAAGTCAAAGATGACTGCTTCTTTTTGGAACCAGTTTTTTGAGCTCTTCCATACTGAGTCTGGAAATTACTTCTTGTGGTAGAGAAAATCTGTGTGTGCCTTCTGCCACATACCTGAATTGTCCAGAGGATGCCACTTTTGATATGTAAGGACTTAAGGCATCTTTGCCCAAGTCCTGTTTTTACAATTGAAACTCCAAGCTCAGCATTGGTGCTTGCTCAGAGGAGAGGCTGGAAATTGGGTCCTAGAGGCACCACTGGCCAAGCACTGCAAAGTGCCATGGACAGAAACTGCAGTCTTGCCTTTCTCATCTGGCTTTGGAAAGGGTCCAAGAACCAATAAAACTCCCCAAAAGAACCAATAAAAGTGAGGCCAGTCCAGCTGATAACTGACTGCAGCTCAGAATTAATGCCCACAGTGACTGATAACAGGTGCCAAAATGAAGTTTGATCTGCCCAACCTGCAGACATTTAATGCCTGAAACAGACACTGAATTCTCAGGCTGGGTTTCTACCTTATTCCCAAACTTCAGACTCATTCTCTCATAGAGAAGAGAATGAGTCCTGTCTCTCCTTGTCTCTCCTTTGCACTGGTGCCAGAAGGGCCAACTTCAGCATCTGAAGCTTCACCTGTCATTTTAGCAGTGATATTATTCTCTTCAACATTATGGAGACTGAGTATATTGATAGGTGAACATTGCTGAAGATAGAAGCACAAATTAATCTATTTTATCTGTTCACTATCATATATGCACATATTGAAGAATTAATTGTATTAAAAAGTTGAAAGTAATGTAAATATTTTGATTGACAGTATTTGGTACACTGGCTGAAGGTGCTATGAGGAGAATATCTGGAATAAAGAGTTGCTGTGTTGCCTTAAATCAATCACTTAATGACTGTGGAGTTCATCTTTGCAGCACCCACTCATTGCCCTGTAGAGCCTGGTAGGGGCTCTGAGCCCTTAGTTCCATGGGGAGGCATTTAACAAATCAGTGAGAACTGGCCTCCATCCTTCAGGAAAGGCCTCAGTCCCTGCTCATTCCCACCACAGCTTGGACAGCCCAAGGGGTGAGAGCCTCATCCCCCTTCCACGTCCTCCTGGCCTCTGGGTTGTCTCAGCTCAGCAGGGAGGGCTCCCCTCATCAAGGTGCTGTGAAGGAGCCATGATCAGGATCATTTGGCTTAAAAATGAGATGAGAATGGGTGAACTGTGCTGTCAGAGTGATGCTGAAGGATGACAGCAGCATGCAGAAGGCAA
The DNA here is from genome assembly GCF_023055355.1 of Agelaius tricolor. NCBI lineage: Eukaryota > Metazoa > Chordata > Aves > Passeriformes > Icteridae > Agelaius > Agelaius tricolor. The sequence continues at coordinate 10,689,220 of NW_027269278.1, read as the reverse complement.
CTGCAGCCCTGTTCATGGCATCACCAAGGAAATCCATCCCTGAGCAATGCACAGGCTGATGGCTGGAAACTGAGGGGACGTGACGGATTTGCACAGCTCCCTCAATAGAAAAAACATTTAATTTAAGAAAGATTAGATTGTCACAATCACCCCTGACAAGAGTGCCTCTATAGCAAGGCCTTGAGCCTATATTTTGGGCTAGAAGTGTGCCTTAGCCAAGACCTTAGAAATATTCACAGTACAGGCTGTCACCAGCGCTACATTTCCTTGTCACTCTTTAAGTGTGACTGATTTGCCCAGATCAAGACTAAATTCACAATCAGCGGCAAGGGCACCCAACATGAATTATAAAACTGCCTTTTCTTCCCAGCCTCCTGGATATGCTAGGGAAAATGCTTTCCCTGCATTCATTGTTGCTTTTTATATCCACAGCATATCCTGCGTGTAATGATGCAGGACTGCTCGGCTCATCCCACAGCCTCCACCCTGCTCCCACAGCAAAGATGATGCTCTGTAAGAGGGAAGCATTTAGCTATTAAATATAAAACCTGTAATAAAAAATGTATTGATTTTATGGCCAAGTGTCTTGTGCTCTGAGATGAAATGGAAATAGAGCTGCCAGTAGAAGTGGAGACAATTTTTTTATGATTTTTAACACTGAGGGAAGGGGCTGGTTGTTTAGTGCAGCTCTGTGGAGGCTGGGGCAGTGCCTGGGCAGACTCCATTTACAGATACAGAGCTCTGTTCAAAGCAAGGAGAGAAAAGAAAACCCAAAGACAAGGGAACAGCTGATTAGAGGGAGGAAGGAATAGGAAAGGACCTTTCCTTTCTCTTCAACTTCCCAAAGTCATGCAAGCAGAGGTGAAACTAAAGTCACTAAATAGACAAACTTAAACCATGCATCCAGAAGAACCTGTGAAGTCAAAGGATTAACTTTTTAAATTTCTAAAAGTGGCTTCCTGGATCTGAGCAGAAGCATGGAAATTACTGCTGGTACAGAGGAAACAGGAGGCTTGGAGCATATCAGACTTTGGGTGGCAACTGATTCTCTCCCAAACCCAGGATTCAGGCCAAAGCTAAAGTTGTAAAATAAGGTAGACAGAGAAGAGCAATGAACAGAAAACCCTAGATAGTGCTCCCAGCTCCTACAGTGACAGATGATGTCTTGAGCATATTAACAAAGCAATAAATCCCACAGAGTGATCTGCCACCCTTAAAGCACAGTGTATGCTTAGCCTTGAGGATTTCTGCCCAAGGGAAGAAAATACTGGAGTTCCAGTGCCAGCTTCCATCTCAGATTCTCTTCCAAAGGTAGCTCTAAGTAGGTCACAATTTACTGGGAGACTGTGAGATGTAATGCTGAAGTTGCAGAGTCTTCTCTGAAGAAGAATCAGATGATGCCAGCTCAGATTCTGATGAACTGGGTTTCACTAATCCCAGCACTGTGGAGATGACTCTGGGTAATGCAGAAAGCTTTCTTCTAAGTCACTTTACAGAAGTTTGTAAGCTTCAGTGCTTTGAAAGTCACAAGACCTACTCCAAGCTTTCACATTCTGTGCTGTGGGCTCACTCACACAGATGACATGGAAAAGTTCATGATAGTACATCAAAAGAAAAACTCTAATTAAAAAGGCTTCCCATTAAAGAAAATGGAAACAATGACAAAAACTAGATTTAGAGTCAATTTTTAGATTAGTCATAAGAAGAAGAAAAATTCCACAACTTTATAGTAACTGTCTACTTACAGAAAAGAAAGGCTCTAAGTTAAACTAATAGAAAACCAGAATGAATGAGATTTAAGGTTGAAATACCAGGAAACTGTTGCTGACCATCATTCCAATACTGTGTTGCATCAGCCTGTGGGGGTGTTCCACACTGACATAAATTAGGAATTCTTCTCATATCACTTTTCTAACCAATACAATTACAGTTGTTTAGTCACAGATCAGCCTGAATGTTGCTCAGAATGATCTCCTACTATTTTGCAGTTATGATTTAGGTCTGAAAACTTTTCTAGTGGAATCAACAAACAGAAAGAGCTGAAATTTAGATAATAATGCCAAATTTATCACCACAGTAGAAATATGATTCATCTGTAATTCTTCCAGAGTTTTTCACCCTTCACTCCTGAATTACAGCTGTTGCCTCATTTAAAACCCTGTATTATTCATACTTTATCATAGCAGTGATCTGACAAAGCTGACTAAAAACCTAACAAACTACTAATCAGCCTGTATTTCACCATCAATGAGCAAATCTAAGTCAAATACCCCTGGGATCACAGCACTACCTTCAGAGTGGTGCACTGGGCACTTCTGGAGTCTCAGTTCATGGCTCCAATCAATTGGCTTTGTGCCTCAAAAAGCCTGACAGCCTTTCCTGCTAGCTGCACAGAGCTAATTGAAAAATGACAAAAGAATATCTCCTGTTGCTATAGTTTTTGATGCTGTGAGCTCTCAGCCAGATGGAAGCTGTTTACTGCAGATTATATTCAGGTATTCTTAATCCAAACATCTTGTTGTAGCCATCAATTTATATATTTTTTTTACCAATCTAATATTTATCCAATATTTCACTGAATTTGACAGCAAAACCTCTCTCTGTGTATGACCACACGAGCTCACAACATTCTTGGTCCATAATGCCCCTGAATTAATCTTTACCTGCCTTATTTCCTATTTTCATTTCCCAAGGAACAGCTTCTTTTTATTTTTATAGACACTATATGGTCCAAAGAAACAGCTAAGTGAAAACATAACAGTTAACTGCCCTCAGCCTGCAGCCCATATCTTTTGGCATCACCAGGAACACTTAGAGCTGCAAGACTGGATTCAGGAGCTCCTAAAAGTAAAATTACTGCTGCAAAGAAAGTACACAAACATCTCTGAAGACTGAAGTGTCCTCACCTGACCCCTTTGTTAAGCACCAGCATCTACAGCTTTAGCAAAAGCACTGATATCCCACCAAAACCAAACAAAACCTGCACACCAAACCCCAAAAGGTTGCTTGTGCCTTCCCTTGTGGATGGGTGCAGAGTGCCACTCCAGCTCTGATGCACAGATGAAGTGGCAATTCCAGGGTCTGGTTGAAGTCTGTTGGATCAGTGCCACTGACAGCTCCCAGCAGGGCAAAACACTGACCCTGCTGTGCCTGGAGGTGTAAGGGCTGGCACAGCCCTGGCCACCACTCAGGCCCCTGCAGGAGCCCAAGCCTTCACTCTGATTCCTGTTTCCCCCATTTCAGGTCTGGCTGGGGACATTCTTTGACTCCCAGTGCCACCACCTGGGAGAGCTGCCTCATAGAAGGCAAAATGGGAGTCAAAATGCACGTCTGAGTGCCTGCAGGTGATGTCACTCAGCCTGGAAATATGGGATCAGGCCTATTGGATAAGTGTTCAAACTAAATGCTACAGGATTTAGAACATGCTTTTAGATTTAAGGAAAAGTGCAGTCTTTAAATTACTGCTCTGGAATTTACTGGCTTAAAAAGAAAGACCTTAAGGCATCCCATCAAAGAGTTATATAACTCAAAAGGGTTTTCCTTGCTCAGTGTTGCTTGTGCAAGATAGATTTAAGTAATAAAACATGCTTCTGGCACTAACCCTTCTATATGGGCTTTATGGTGACAGATTTCAGATTTGAAAATAGAGGTCTCCATACAGGCCAGCATTCCTCTTCTATGCCCTTACAGAAGCTTTGACTGGTCATTTTCTACTCATTATTTATTGCTTTGAACTGAAAAACTTTTGCTATCAACTTCAGCAGGACTTGGTCATGATGTGGATCAGATGGGCCCAGGTTTGGTGCCCAGACCATACCCCAGCCTGGTGCAGCACAGCAGCTTAAAGAGCCTTTCATTTCAGTCTCCCTGCAATTTAAACTGGCTACATCTGATCTGTAAATATCTTCAAACTTCACACAGTTTGTAGCAGCAATCACCCCCTGGGTGACATAGCACTCTTGAGAATGTTAAACACAGAGACTTTAAAACCGGAATTTCTAGCAAGCAGCTTTTCATTGGCATGAAAGGCAAGAGAGTCCTGAAAATACTTGAAATTCTGAAGTTATGAGGAAAAAAGTCCATTAACAAGTTGAAGACTTTATCTGTAGGAGGCTTTTAAAATTTTATCTAATCTAATTGGTATTTAATAAGACAGGTTTTTTCAAACAGTGCATCCATAGTCCCCAGTAAGAATCCCTGTGAACGAAATTAATTATTTTGTACTTTCTGCAGATTTCAATTTTGCATCTTTAGATATTCTCCTTGAAATGTGTAGATAGTCTGGTGTTGCTTTGGCCTGGTAATGATGTCATTTCCACAGATAATTAATCCCATTGATTAACTGGATTTGTTACTTTTAGAGAGGCAGCTAAAAGAAGCAGTCACAATTTGTGCCAGTTTTATTTGTGAACTTCCATTTACAAGTCTATTAGAGTTAGGTCAAAATCAAAAAGTGGCCCACAAAACCCAAGAACTGGCTGTTGATCATGATCTGTGTCAAGGAGTCTTGCAAGTTATTTATGCACTGAATCTTACCCAAAAGGTGGGAGCACAGTACACATATCAAAACGTGACTCCAGGTTTGAGGAGCTGAATAAGTGATTGTACACTTATTTGAGTTTGAAATATGCTGGGACACAAACAGTTTTAACTTTTTCTTTTAATATTCTATTTATTTCACTGGTGGGGCCTTTCACTCCCATGTGCTGCTGTTGGCTGTAAAAATATAAAGATCTCCTCCAACCTTGGATATCCTCTCACAGCAAAGCACTTGGCACCTGCACCTGCCCAAATTAAAGGTGCTGAGCAGTGCCCCAGCCTCCAAAGGGAGCTGCACCCCACACTCCAAGGGAGGCTGCTTCAAGGATGTCATTTTTTTTAGATTTGCTACTGGAAATGCAACTAAGGGCTTCAAGTCTGCAAATGTGATCTCTACCTTAAGCTTGATGGAGAGAGAGCTCCTCCAGCACATTTACAGCCAAACCATATTTTTACAGACATTATGCTGTGTTATTCTAAGCCAGGGAGGTGTGAGAAAGATGTGCTTTATCACATCTGGGAGAAGGACAGCTACTGACTTACTGAAAATAGCCAGATTCCACCTCTCCAGTCGCTGGGACTAACCTAACAATTCAGTTAGCCTGTGTACAAAAGAGAAAAAAGAACCCCCAAAAGATTCACCTAAAACCAAATAGTACATGGTGGCAGACAAGATGCATTACATGGTGTGATTACATGTCTGCATGAAAAGGAATTCTGAGTCTCAACATGAAATATTAAGACTGCAGGCAAATTTTGAAGAACCATGTGGTGCACAGCTGCAGACAGACATGCAAGAATAGGACAAAAATATTCCCCTGCTGATTGAGCCCCATTAGCAGTTTCAGCTCACCCCCAAGAGCTCAGGCAGGGGTGGATATAATTTGCAGGAGAGACAATCCAGCAAGGAGAATTTGTGTGCTGCTGCCATGTACTGCCCCAGGACACGAGAACTATTTGCAGAGGTCCTGCAGGGTTAACTCTGCCAGGCTGGGCAGAAATCCAGATTAGAGCTGCATCCAACAAGGGTTTCCTGTCTTTTCCAACCTACACAGGAATTGGAAGAGACAGCTTGAATAATTTTGCTATCTCCCCTCTGAAAGCCTTTGCTATTCTATTAATAATGTCTTACATTTTACAGCTCATTCTCATCGTGCAATGCAGATGAAGCAGGGCTGTGCCTTCGTCACTCACTGAAGAAAGCCACTCCCACCCCCATTCAGCTGCTGAACTTTCCAAAGGCTCCTTACTCTGCCTGTGCTACCTAAAGAAACTTTTCTTTAAAAGACATTTTGGTATTTCTTTCCAGCATCTCAGTAGTTTTTAAAAAGTTGGGTTTTTTTATCAGACAGGGCAGGTTACCATAACTCTTTTGATATATCTGCTCTATCCAGCTGCAGAAATTCATACTGAGATCTCACAAACAGCCCTGCTGAAACCTGAACTTGGAAACTTCCATCTCTCCTTTATTTCCCTAGCTTTTCATCAAGATCTCCTGCAAGAAAAAGTGAGTACAGCCAGCTAGACCCAAAATGACCCACTTTACTTTCTTTTCTCAGTTTGAAAAGGTAAGAACAATGAAGGCATAACTTCCATTAATAAGAAAATATCTACCACTCTCAAACACATGTAACAAAACATATACTTTTTTCTCCTAGGAAAAATTATAAAAGTATATTTGCAGCAGAAATTGCTTATACTAAGATTGCATTAAAGCAAACTAAAAGGATCACATTAAAACACATTATTTCTCCTTACATACTTATTTCTATCTGTGACACATTAAAATGGGAAAATAAGAGTATAGATCATTGGAGAATAGTCCAAAGCATGTGGAAACAAAAATTAAAAGGTATGCCTACATGCATTTTACATTCTCTTCTCTGCTCTCCTCCAATTATGATGAAAATATCCTGGATGAAGGGAATGAAACTAGTTGAGCTCTCTGCTTCTGTTTTGTGTAGTATTACCTCTGGGAAGAAAACCCTCAGTGAATCAAAAAATTCCACTTGTATCATCTAATTGCCAGTGACTGGGCACAGGCCCAGTTTGTTCGAGGTTTTCTGCAAACAGTGAAATGGAGTCAAATTTTTCTATGGATTCATAGAAATGAATCCCAGTATCTTTCCCTTCCCCTATAATATTCTCAGCATTGTTTTTTCTCCTTCCCACAGATCCTCTCCTAATACCACCAGTCCAAAACCACCTTTGACATCCTCTGCACTGCTCCCAGGTCAGTCAAAACTCCCTCCTGCCATTTCCTCTCCTTGGAAGGAGTAAACACCTCAAAGCAGAGTACATGAGGTATAGGGAGGGGAAAATGGAGAAGAGGATTTGAACAGCCCTTGAAGGAAAAGACAAAGCCCTCTGGAAATGGCCCAATCCTTACAGCACTACCAGGAGATAATCTGGATGACTCCATGTTCTGATGATTTGGAACACTCTGTCCCACCTCCACCACTTCACTCTGACAAAACCCCAACGAACAAAACCAACCCAACCCAACCCACAGCCCACCACCCCCACTCCCTCATCCTCCCCAAAGCCACTCCCTATCTCCTCAGGAAGAACTGTTAACATACAAGATATCACTGGGCAGGCTCTCAACTGATTTCCAGCCCAGGGTACAAATATTTTGAGGGTGAAGAGACATTTCTCTCTGATTTTTGCCTTAGATTCATTGGAAGTTCACAATACTGATTTTGATGAAAACTCTGGGAGCTCAGAGTGACATTATGCTATAAAATGCTTTCACTGGAAAATATGCACATCATTCTACTTGCAACAACTATCACAGTATCTCCTCAATATTATGTGTATAATATCAATGTGATCTCTTTCTAACACCAACTGAACATATTTAATATGATAGAATTACTTTGTGCACAGCTATTAAAAACCCACTTTAGTTGTGGATTTACACTGCACAGATTTTTTCAGCTATGAGAAATGTGTTCACTTAAGCACTTCATGCCACACTGACAAATCACTGAGTAATGTCAACCCCAAGAAGTGTTTTCTAGTCCTGTTATACTACAGGGGCACATTTGAGCATAATGTAGAATATGAAGAAGATAATAATGAGATTTATGTGTGTAATGGAAACTATGTGCATTGCACCTCCCACACACTGTTTAAGAATTATGCCCCACAAAATCATTTAAAATAACTCATATTCTACACACTGTGAACATCTCATCTGAAAACTACTCCTCTGCCTGCTCTATTATACAGGGACAACAGGCAGCTCACAAAGAACAAGCATTATGACTTCAGTCCCTTTGAGTTTCTAGGCTTTTCTTTTGAATACTAAAAATGCAAACCAGCTGTATCACTCAAATAATCTAATTTTCCAAACCACCTACATTAACATACTGGCTGAAGCCAATTACAAATGCCTTAAGGCTTCTAGCCTCAGAAGCATAACCTCACAGGTCAAATTTTATTGTTTGCTCCATCCATCATTACTGACACAGTAAGTCCAAGTACACAAGTCACAGTCAACTCACTGCTGCTTCTTTCTCCCTGTGCTCCTGCTGTAATTTTAATGTAGAGGCTTATTAATAAGGACATTGTCTTCTGTCACTTAGTGCTGGCTCCTTCCACAAAGAAAAAGCTCCAAGTTCTGCTTTTATTTTAACAACATCTAGTGCTCCCTGCTTTGGGGTAATGTGCCCAAGCAAGTCATTGATATGATTTATCCACAAATACTTTTTAGAAATCTAATAAAATGTTTTAATAAGAATTAAAAATACACCTCCCCCCCAAAAAAAAATCAGCCACAAAATAACAAACACCAGGAAAAATCGTACACTTTTGGAAAATCTAGAGAAATTATGTTCTAAATAAGATGTTAATTTACTGTGTAAAATACAGCTGACAGGCCTACATCTCCCAGCCTAAAACAGGCACAGAACTGCATTTTTCAAGATGCTAATAGGATTCAGTCTTATTTAATTCAGTAAGACTTCAGCACATATATTTAAACACATTCCCTAGAAAAACATTGTTTTTCTGGGTCTTTTTGAATAATGAGCACTCAGCAGCAGCAATGTTACATATTCTGACTTCTAATTATTGGCAGCACCTACCTGGGTGCCTAAATAAAAACATTGTCCTCAACACTGCAGAAGCTCATAAACAGGAAGGGGGGAAATCAGTGACATTCTAAACATTATTTCATCCTTCTGAATAAAACACATGTGTGGAAATCAGAAAAGCATGGGGACCAAGCTCTGCAAGAAGCTGCTCTTCTTCAGCATTAACCCTTGCTATGTAAATAAAGTGAATGTGTCATTTTCCTCCCTTGAAAGAAACGAAAACCCCACAAAACACCAAAACCAGAAGGAAACATAAATCTGTATTAAGATTATTTTAGAATGCTAGAAATTGCCATAGGAAAACCCCAAAATATTGTTGTTTGTGGATACCTTGGCCGAGATACTTTAGACATGTATGACTCAACCCCACACACATCTTCCCAGTCCCTCCCTCATTCTTTTTTTTGGTGTTTCTGTAACAATTGACATGAAAATATGAGGAGCTGCATTATCATGCAGCAGGTTCTAGATACACTTAGTGGGTAAACATAAATCTAATCTATTTAAGGAAGATACATTTGAATGAATCCTATCAATGAAATCTGGTCAATCTAAATGACCACAGTACAAAAAAGCATAAAACTGCCAAAAGAGTAGACTACTTCTTTTACAATTTATTTAGGGTTTATTGTGCTGTGTGAGCACTGATGAAACTCAAGACAACCAGGCCAAAATCCTGCACTTCTGCAGCCCTAAAAGATGAGTACATTCAGTTGCTTTAGAGAGCTCTGAGTATTTTCAGAGCCATTTGGGAAAATGGGCCAGTACAGAATTTAGGGGAGTTGGATGTGAGAGGAGCAGCCTTGTGCTCTGGAAGCTTCACCTCTCCCTGTCCCTCAGGGATGGGGGCTGTGGGCTGGAAACCTGAAGGTTGTTTTATTCTGCACAGGTTCTCATTCTGCCTTTCCCAGCATGATATTTCTACATGACTACTGAAGCTGTACATTGAGAAGGATTTTTGGGGGTTTAGAGCAGTTTTCTCTCTATAGTGAAGTTACCCAAATAATATGAAGGAAGAGTTACCACTTGCAGCAACCCACCTAACAGAGGCATTTAATCATAATCTCCTCCAGAGTCTTTAGGCTTGACTTGATAATTAAAACATTCAACTCTGACAAGCCTTAATGTGGCAAAATAACAGATTCAGGAATTAAAGAGAAAATATGGATTTAGAAACTGACACAATGTGTTAATCACAAAGAACGCAGTCTGTGCAAGGCTAAATTCTTGTGGACTGAGAAACGTTAGAATATGGAAAAACAAACTAAAAATATCTTTTCCCTGCTAGGCAAGGTTAGAGAAAGGAGATAAACATCAGCATACCCCAATTAGATCAGCCTGTTTAGCTCATAGTTGCTAAAACTTGGGCACACAACTTTGCATAAATTTTGAGTTCTGTCAGGGCCTTTTTGCTCACTGACCTCAGCACAAATTAAAGCAGTGAAAATTTTAAGTAATCTCTCTTAAGAAAGATTATAGCAAGGAAAAACCAAACCAGGTTGTGATCCATTTTAATCTGTTCCCAAAATGCCTCCAATGTTTCTCTGTCCTGCCTTTGTGCAGGAGCAAAGAGATCACCAGGCAGGACCAAAGCAACCCCCATCTCCTTCCCACACTGACCAGTGGCTTTAACAGAGCTTTAAGTAGCCAATTTCCAACAAAAAGAATCAGTGTCTTCTTTGTAAGAGATTTATTCAAGGAATTAAAAATGTCTTCTTTGTTGTTTTTCCTTTGTTCATTTTTGTGTCTTTACTTCCCCCCTACCCCCAGTCTGTTTTTGAAGAGTTGTTTTCATGAAGACTCCTCCAAAGACTAAGGGGATAGCAACAACCAGTCTCTGAAGGGACATCATGTCCTGGGCCACAGCAATTTCTCATTAATTCACAGAATCTCAAACCTGGCAATATGACAAAGCAGCCCTTACTCTGTAAAAATTGCCCAGAGCCCTTCTCTTTCCCCCCTCTATCTGTTGAGTCACTGCAGAAGCCTCTATTTTGGCTGTTCTCACAATTCATATTATGTCAGGTAAAAATCCTTGCAAACATGTATATATTCATGGGCTTTAGCTGGGGAGCTGTCACAGAAGCAGCTGCAGTGCACAGATGAGTGGTTATGCAGGGCTATTTTTTTCCTGGTTAGGATGTAAAATTGGTAGAGCATTGTTTGGGGTTTTGAATTTACTATCTGACACCACTAAAAAGCAAAAGCTTCTTTACTTCAACACAGAACTAAATGGGATTTGAAAGGAAGCTCAGGAATTTGCAGAACTGAATGATTATGTGAGCAGAGTTCAAAAGTGCTATTTCCCAGCTCCCTCAGAATTTAACAAAGGTTACCCCAATCAGGGGGAAGCACAGATCTTTGTCCTGGATTGTTAATTTGTGCCCAAGACACCCTCAAGAGGCATCACTGGCAAGACTGTAGGAGGCAGAAAACCATTTTTTAAGCATATTAATTGACCAAAAGAGAAATGCCATTCTTCAAGCATATGCAAAAATGCCCTTTACACTCAACCATCTTAAGACACTGACATGGATTACAAGGTACAGAAGAATACAAATCTACCTTACTCCCAATTTTCTGCTCATTTCTAGAGACCATGCAGAGAAGAGCACCATATGAACAACAGGATGTCTTTAGGATACACAGCACTTGATCAAAAAACATTGCTTATCTCATGCTTCAAGCCAAATAAACTGTGCAGCCCCAGATGCACAGCACACAACTCTGCCTGTTTTGCCTTCTGAGAGACAAAATTTATTATTTAGGAGTTGATTATGCAATAACAGCTTCACACAGCTTTTGGATTACACAACTCAAGTCTCACTGGCCCAGAGCACAGGCTGAGGGAACATCTGCCTGGTGGGAATGCAGGAGCCAGATGTGCCAGAGTCAAAAGAGGGGATACACAAAGGTGCTCAACATCAGGCCAGCTCTAGTTCTCCCACAGTCCTCTGAGGTTATTTGGGAGAATAAAGCCAGTAGTGCTAAAAGCCTCGTGTCAGAGGTATTGCTGCAGGGAGGAACCCCCTGCAGCACATGGAGTCAAATAACATATGGAGTCAAATATCCCTATTATCAAATAGGGATAATGCTGAAAATCTGCTACTAGAATAAGGAAGTGGTGAAAATGCTGCAAAATCTTTTTCCTGTAGAAAGTTCATTCAGAATGGTCACATCCCATAAAATCTATCAATTTTCACAAAGAGATATATGAAAGAATAATTTATTCTTGTACCTCCCACCAACAATCTTTAAAATGCATACAGGGAAAAGATGCATAAGGATGACTTGATTTTCTTGCCCATGGAATTTTTTAATCATATCCTGTTACGTCTCACTTTCCCCCTCCTCTCTTATTTTCTTAGTTTTCCCTTACAAAACCAGACCAAAGCTAAAAGTTAGGAGAGAATTTAACCTAACTCTTATCTAAGTGGGCACACAAAAAGTGTTAAGGCTTGCTGAGTCTTTGAGTATCTTGTTTCCATCAGAAGAGGCCAAGCAATCCCTCAGATAAATCACAGAGAGGAAGGCTGTGCAAAACCACAGCTGAGGAGCAGCACCCAGGCTCAAGGACAGGGAGTGCAGCCAACAGATTGATTGTGGAAAACCAAACCACATTGCACTAAATGCTCAACAGTTAGACACTTGAACAAGTCTTTGCTAATTGTGCTTCTGCATACAGACCCCTCCTAATTAAATGTAGCAGCCTTCACTTTGCACACATTTAACTAATAGTGTCTCATTATTTTGGTCGTTATTTTTTCCTTCTGTTTCAAGATTGTTGGAAATTTTTTTTCTCGTACATCCCTGAATATCAAATTTATTACCTAATGTTATGACAACAGGACATGATTTTTACATTTTCAAACAGAAAGAGACATGATTATGGACTTAATTAGTTCACAATGATTTAATTAAAATTTGCAGAACAACAATGTACCTAATTAGAAACATAATAATTATGCCAATGTACCTTTCCATCTTTGAAGGGGCCATTAGTCATTGAGGTGGTATGTTTTGTAATTTAAGATGATCCTAATTTTCATTTTCTGACTAGTTAAGTACAGTCATCGTCATGTTCATGTAATTGCTTTATTAACAAGCTTAATTAAAGTTCCTGTAAAACTGACATCTTCAAAGTTATTCTACTTAATGTGTTGCTGACAAAAACATTAACTAATTACATTGAGCTCTTTACAGGGCTTACGTCCCTCATAAGCTTCATTCATTAGTACTTCCAAGAGCTTTGAAAAATCTGCCTGTATAACCTATGGAAGTGCTTTGTATTGTCACAATATTAAATAGAGCTGTTATACCGAGGAAACTTCTTTGTACAAAGTTATTATGTAAGAGATGGTGCATTTTAATATACTGCATTTCAAGCAGTAACTAGAAAAAATAAATCGGGGAAATCTTTGATAAACCTAAGCCTCTTAGAGTTCAAAGCCCACAGGGAAGGGTGGTCATTTATAAAGTTTTCCAGAAATACAAGCAAATTCTGCAAGTTCAAAAACCACTAATTTTTCAGTTGCTGTAAACAGGGTACAGGGACTGAGTAATACAGACCACATCTGTGTTCAAATTTTGTCATGAAGAAGTGCTGAATTATTGGTGCAACTGAAGAATCCCATTGCTTGGAAGAATTAGTTTGTCATCTGGAGAACAAAACTAGACAATAAAAAACCCCACCACACACTACAGCCCAACAAGGGGGCTTATCAATTTCCACTTTAGCACTTATATGTAGCAGATGAAAAAAATCCAGATCAAGTTTTCAAGATTTCAGAAAAAGGAACCAGAAAGGTTTAATGCCTAAAAGTCAGTGAGATTTTTTAAGCAGTACAACTCCCAAACATGAAGCTAAATCAACTTTAGAGCCATCAAAGTTCTCATTACCTTGTGTCTCCTATAGTTTAGGTGACACTTAAATCATTGTAGCACAAGATGTAGGCATGGCATTTTTATAATTTTTAACATTTTACCATTTGTCTTTGTGCTGGAAATCAACACACTGAATATCTTCCAAGGGAAGATTAAAAAGACAAAAGATTCCTTTGACTAGCCCTCAATAAATTAGTTGTGGGGCTGAAGGGTTCCAAGTCTTTGGTGGAACTCAACCAGGATGAGTTAAACATCCTGAACCTCTGTCTATATCAACCAGTAAGCTCAAAACCAGAGCTTTAGTTTATCTTTTGTTATTTTTTTCCCCCTATAACCCTTGCATTATTGATTTGGTTGACTTTCCCCAGTTTTGCCAAGAAATTCTTGCCTCTAGGTCTACTACATTTCCTGAGAAACAGCTGGAATTATTCCAGGATCAAATGGCTAAATGAGAGCCTCTGAGATGTATATTTAGTACGTGTGCATTTTCTTAATGTGAATTACTGGGCATTTATTGACACCCAAGTTTCACCTGCATTTGATCACCCAGTCATACTTGTGTTGTGTCTTTTCCTTTTCATTCCTTTTTTTCCTCAGATAACAAAGTATGGGAAGGGCCATTGCTGCTGTGGGATGGCAGCCCCAGGTCACCACTGAAACACTCTGATGCTGCCCTGCCAGGCCAGGAGCCCAAATCCCTTCTCCCACCTGAGCTGTGCCTGCAGGAGGGGCCAGACCCACCTGCAGCTGTGTCTGCCTGTCCCACCTGGCTGCCAGCAGCAGGGGAAGCCCAAGGTGCACTTTCAGAAGATTTTTTTCCCTCCAAAACTTTGTGGCCTCTCTCCATGTTTTGCTCACAAGCTCAGCAGGAATCTGCCCATTTTCCCAGCTCGTCAGTGCCCGTTCAGAGATGCAGAGCCAGGACCAGCAAACCCATCCCAGACAAAGCAGTGCCCTCACTCCAGTCCCCCTGGGTGCATTCTCACAGTCAGTGCTAGAACATGGCAGCACTGCAGGGCCAGAAATAATTCCTGCCAACAGTACTGGCATGTGAAAGAAAATTACTGAGAAAACTTTGATTTTAGTGACTTGAAGGCAGAAAAAACGGATCACATTGTCTAGTGAATTCTAACAGAGAGTTTGAGGGAAGCAGTATGTTTCTTTGTAAAGATACTAGATACTCATGATCATTCCTGATCACAAACACTAACATATACTATTATTATATACTATATCATTATTATTATACATTATAGACTATTATTATATGTTGGGACACTAACATACACTATTTTATTTTAATGTTCTCCCTAAAGTATTTTCAGCTCATTGACCAAAATTCATCTTCTGAAAAAAAAAAATAAATTGAATTTTGCTAGAACAGGAGCAATTGATTGTAAAACATAGAATAAATAAAGATGAAACTAAGTTGTTTCAGAATAAATCTTTAAAAAATCTCCTTTGAAAAGAACCCAAAACCCAAACAGGCAACTTCTGTTGGGAGGTGTCTCTGACAGTCAAACATGTCAGCACTAGGAAATGTTTCATGTCTTGTTTGTAGCTGTCAGGCTTATATCATAATGACAATAGCTCAGTGAATTTATAACATTGGCAGTATGTTGATGAAAACCAGTTAGATCTTATAGTGAGAAACAGAGAAGGCAAAAATCCCATTTGGAGCTAACAGAGAGGCAGGTACAATGTGTTTATACGTTGAGAGAGGCAGGTGAGATGCACAGAATGAGTGCATAGATTGACAGAACATGAAATGAAATCTATTTACTACAGAATGTCTTATGGACTCGAGAGTTCAGGCAGAAAAAGTTGTTTTTAAAATGGGCCCACCTTAACCATAAATAGCAAAGCTATGTTACTGCAATACACACTCACAGAGAGAATTAAAGACTAACTTGTTTAATAGGCAACATGTGGCCATTTTTCCTGCAGTCTGTGTGCACAGATGAGAGTTTCTGCTTTCATTTGCTCCTTCTGGCCATGCAAATCTTTCAGCCAGAACAGGAGAGAAGCTGAAACTACCAAGGCATGGCAGCATTTTAACATTTGTGTCCATTGATAAGTGGAGAATTCAAGATGCCCAGCTGAGAAAATAATGTCGCTGTCACAACACAGCAAAGAAAATTTTTTCCCTGATAGCTCTATTTTCCTGTTTGTTTGTTGGTTTTTTTGGTTTTTTTTCTTTTGTTTTGTGAAGGCTATTTTTGGATTTTAAAAGGTAGTTATACTGGCTGTTAAACATTACTTTGTATGCATGAATTTAAGAGAACCTTAAGGGTATTCCCTAAAACATGCTTTCCAGTGCCTGAAGTGCTGTTTTTGGGACACGTGTCCAAGGCATGGAAGGCTTTATTTGCTAATGGGAGATCTGGAATGCTGAGTGGCTGTGAAGACATTTTCTTTTATTGAGTCAAGCCCTAAGGTGATCATATTTTCAGTATAACAATGAGTCAATTTATCCCCACTGGGTTATGGGAATTTTTTTATGGTACCATATATGCTGCATCTGGCACACAAGCCTATTAAAGCCATAGGCTAAATGAATTGTAATATGTTACCCATGCAGTCTAGGAAAAAAGAGACAATTAAAAATAAATCTATCACTGAAGAATGTTTCTGCTAAGTTACTTTATGATTTGGAGACCAAGTCTTAAAAAAAACCTAAACAAACTATCCCCAAATCCTCTTGTCTAAACAAGCCAATCTCATCAAATGATACTTCTTTTTCAGTTGCATCATCAATATTAAAATTGTTCTACTTCATTAAGAGAACAGGCTATTTAGAGAAACATGAATCAGGAAAGTCACAAGATTGCAATTTGACATTCTGATTTGCTGTTTGTCAAATAAAGAAAAGCATACATTTATTAGCACTTTTTACATGAAAAAACATAAAAAAAAACATTCCTAGGGTAATGAAGAGTATAATTTAATATTGCCCAATAACATGAGGCATTTCACCTTCACCCCACATCCCAGCTGAGTGCTGCTGCAGGGGCTGGGGCTGCAGGCAGAGCTCACCTGGCTGCTGTAGGTGTGTCCTTACCTGGCTGCTGTAGGTGTGTCCTGTGGGTGTGTCCTTACCTGGCTGCTGTAGGTGTGTCCTGTGGCTGTGTGTCCTTACCTGGCTGCTGTAGGTGTGTCCTTACCTGGCTGCTGTAGGTGTGTCCTGTGGGTGTGTCCTTACCTGGCTGCTGTAGGTGTGTCCTGTGGCTGTGTGTCCTTACCTGGCTGCTGTAGGTGTGTCCTTACCTGGCTGCTGTAGGTGTGTCCTGTGGCTGTGTGTCCTTACCTGGCTGTTGTAGGTGTGTCCTTACCTGGCTGCTGTGGGTGTGTGCTGTGGCTGTGTGTCCTTACCTGGCTGCTGTAGGTGTGTGTCCTTACCTGGCTGCTGTAGGTGTGTGCTGTGGCTGTGTGTCCTTACCTGGCTGCTGTAGGTGTGTCCGTCGGAGCCGCAGACAGCGCTGGGATGTGCCACAGGGCAGGGTTTGCACTTGGCCATGTTGGCTGCTCCAGCCCAGTGCTTCTGGGCCAAGTTGCCTTTCTTTTGTCGAAGGCTGTAAAATAAGACACACCGCAGTTTTTGAGAAGTTTGTATAAAACAGAAGAATTGGAGCTTCTCTGAATAAAGCTGGATTTTCAGTACAGCATTTATTTAGAATCATTTCAGTTGGAAAAGACCTTTAAGATCATCTAGTCCAACCATTAACCCAGTGCTGCCAAGTCTACTAAACCATAATTTAGAGCAAGTAAATTAAATACAGCTCCTAACAATGCTTTTATAATATGGCATATTACAGCAGACAATCTAAAAAGTCATAAATTGGTAGGCAGACCTAGATTTATAACACTTGATGGTTTCATTTAGATTTATAACTACAAATGATTTCACTTCAGAATATAGCATTTCTTGAGCTACACAGCATTTCTGGTTACACCAGTTTGTATTTAGAGACATTTTCACCAGGCCTTCTCAGAGCTGCCAAACTAGTGCTAAGCTAGCAATGACTTTAAAACAAAATCCTTCAGAAAACACTTTTGTGTGTGATTCTGTATATTGCTATAATATACAGAATATAATATACAGGCAGGAGCCCCTTTGACACACCAGCTACTGAATGATCAGCTGAGGTTCTCAGATTAATCACAGTCCCCCAGGAATGCCATAAAGTCACAGAGAGCATCTCCAAACCCACCAATGTGTGTGTCCCTGGGGAGTGACTGCACTTGTGTTCAAGTTATAGAATACTCAATTATTGCATTAAAAATGCCTATGAAGAAAGACATCTGCTCCAAAAACTTATTGCAAAATGTGCCATTGACAATGACTAACGGCTCATTTTCCTGTCATAATGAGCTACTTGACTGATAGGACGTTAAGTAATTATCACCAGCCTAATGTTGCAAGCTGATTAAAAGTTTGCTTTAGATACCCCAATCCAGTGTTACAATGCAGATTCATTTTGGTGGTGTGTACTTGTCTTTCACTTGAAAGCATTTACAAGAGAAGGCAAAGAATTGCAGCAGCTTTGCTGGAGAACTGGTAAGAAAAATAACTGCCATCTGTTCTTGTACCACAGGAAGAAAAAGATATGATATAACAGTTCAGCTAGAAATGCATTTCAATGTGCTGCTGAATGACTTTATCACAGTTTTAGAAAAATATATACAGATATTTTTTAAAGCAATTTCACTACAGCTTGCAATTTGCTACACAATACCAACTCTGATGTAATGACACATCCAGCTGCTAAATAATATAAATTCTATTCTTTCTTCTCAGTCCTAATTTCACTCAAGTCTAACCTTTGCCAGAGATGAATAGTACTATTAAGAAGATTGGGTCCACAAAAGGAATCCAATCATGATATAATAAACTATGAAAATAGAAGCCAACTATTTAAGACTAAATTCCCTTGTTATTTTGAAAAAGTCTCCTTAATGCAGAGAGCAGCACTCTCTGTTTCAGATGCATTCTGCCTACAAAGGTACCATACACCAGGTGCTAAATGCTGTGGATAAGGATGTTTACTGGCTCTGAGCCCCCTAAAGCAGCCCTGTGGATCTGATCTCTTATGCTGAGGCTGTACAAACTGTTTATTTAAGTTTTCCACAGTAACTGATTTCACTGTAGCTCCCAACTATGCTTTGTTATCAAAATGTAATGATTATCTTATTTTCTTGACCTCTTTGGATTACAGGCATGACTTCTGGTTGTTTTTTTTTCAGCTTGACAGGAAAATTTCCTCATTTACTTTACTTACAGCCCTACACTTCTAGAAATGCACAAACTCAGAGTCAAAAATACGTTTGAATGTTGTACTGAGATACTGATGAGCACAGTCAGGAGACAAATATGAACGGAGTTGTGCTTTTCCTCTGGAGACTGCAGAAGGTCAGAGCTTAAAGCAGACTTTTCACTGACTCTAACTTCCACAATTTCAAAAGTTAGATCCTTTGCTATACATAACATTATTAAGAAGAACATTTTAGGATTAGTTATAGAAAAACAGCCAAGAAATGCTAAATTTGAAGTGTGTGATTTAGTGCCATCATCATCAAACCCATCAGCCACGAAGAGTGGAGGATGGAGAGGAGTGAGTGAATAACGAGCACCTCATCAAAATTAAATATATTGCAGTTCTTAGCTAGACTGATGCCTAAAAAAATCACAGGATCTGAGTGGGAAATATAAACACATTGTACAGCATTTGTGGACCACACTACATCAGGTATTCTACACTATAACATTAAAAGAAAGATCCACTCAGGACAGGGCTTCTTGTCCATCTCTGCACAGCCTTACACCCCCTTGGTCTTAATTTATTCAATCCTTCTTTGATCCCTTCAAGATTCATATTGCAAAGACAATTCCTACAGGAAAATTCCTCTGAAGCTGCTGATGTTTTTCATTTTCCCATCATCACTTAAAAAAAAAAAAAAGAAAAAAGTAATTAAATTTGATTGTTTCGAGCCATTCCAGCAGCTCATTGAGCCTGGTGGCCCTTTCCATCACTTTACAGAGAGTATAAAGAACATGCACAGCCTTAGGCCTGAGCTCTGTTCTCAGAGCAGCTGCCTGGAACACAACACCAAGCCTGGCATGTCCCCTCAGCTGGGGACCACAGCAGCTTCACCTGAGCCCATTTGCTGTGTTCTGCCTGCAGACAATGAAGGAAACATTTACTCTTCCTAAGCCCCACATTCATCTTCGGGATCTTCTTTTAATAATAAAAGGAAGTTTATTCTCGGAAAGAGTGATGTTTAATAACAAGAATTTACAGTGGAGTAGATACCAAAGCATTTCATTAATATGACATAAAAACTAAACAATTTTAGTAGCACTTCATATAATGTGGGTAATAAGGCAGAGAATGCTGCAAGGAATCTGAAGCTCCCTCATTCCTGCAGGTGCATGGAACTGGTAGCACAGCAGCCATTTCTGTGCAAGAAACAGTCTGGCTTCCAAAACCTAATATATTCTTTTCAAGCTGCAAGTTTTTCCAAAATGATAGTGCAAAGTGCCACTGTATTTGAAGCAAGTCAAAAGTAATTTTTGTCAGCTTGGCCAAGTGAGCAACACCTGAAAGTTTTAACTGGATACCCAGGTACCCCACCAAAACCACAGCTGAGCACCTGTCTTGTAAAAGGAACATCTATTTTCCAAAAAACCAACATGTATTTTTCTGCAGTCATATTTTTGAGAGTCTGGATAGGACTTTTGGAAGCTTTTCAATCCTATAACTCCTAACAACACATCAAACATACAAACAAACAAATTAAAACCTAGACAAGAACATTGGCTGCCATAAGCAGCCAGCCAGCAAATCCCCTCTCAATGGAAGTGCACATTCACATACTCTGGGAATGCTCTGCTATGCTAATTATCTTGGTTTAGAATGAATGTGTCAGGAGCAAGCCTGGCCAAAGACAATTAGGCTTTTTTTTTTCCTGACAACCAAATTTAATCCTGCTTTAAGACTCAGAGTTGAAAGGATCTATGACTATTTTCACTATTCCAGAAGCTGGAACACATGAATGTTTTGGTCAAGTATTAAGACATATAGACAAACCCTGTCTGCTCTTGTTTTGCAGACTGGTGAACCAATGCACCAAAAGGCTGAAGAATTATGGAGTTGGCAAGTTTTACAGAATTCAGCCTCTTGTATTTTATCACATTCAGAAATGTCAGTGGTTTAAAGCATCCACAGTTGCACAGTGACTCAAGTTCATTACTCTTTACACACTGCTCACCACACACTGTGACAGTCCAGGGAGCTGCCATCTGCTTGGCTTGCACAGGAGCAGGGACAGTGCCTGAGGCTCTGCAGATGCCACCAGCCAGATGCCAGGAGGGTGCAGAGCAGCCCAGAGCCACAGACAGCTGCACATCAGCACACGGCTTCCAAGCACACAACCCTGGCCATGCAAAAGGGACCTTTAGGAAAAGTGCCTGCACTCAAGGTTTTATGGCTTCCAGGTGTGCCCTGGGGAGCCAGCCCAGCCCCAGCTGGGTGCAGCTGGCAGCCCCAAGGATGGGGAGCACCTGGTGCTGTCCAGCCTGGCAGGGAGCATCAGTTCTGGGCACTGAGAGCCTGCTGGGGAGCTTGAACTGTGCCTTTGAGTCAGCAAAAGTTTGTCAAACAAAACACCTTAAATTGACTCAGGTTAACAAAAAAACCAGCAATGAAACCCAAAAATGCAAAGTCTTAATTCCTGACCAACCCTTGACTGGATGACATAGGCTGAGCTATTTAGGGAATCTCTGTATTTTTCTGGTAACAATTTTTTCAGGAACAGTACAGAAAAACATATATGGAAAAACCTCAGGCAAAGCCAAAATAAAGGCACTTGCAGAGAAAAAAAGATGTTTGGTTTCTTTACATTTGCAATCTATTTACATTTAATTTTATATTTGACACATGTTCAGACTTTTCATTAAGAAGAAAATATGCAATAATGAGAGTATGTTATTTGGCTTCAAGATCAGTTACTCCCAAATGCACATACAGTAAATTAGCAGATTAAGCATTGATGGGTATAATGCAATTACAAATCAGGTTCCTTTGGCAGGCTATTGTTTTGAAAGTCCTGACAAACTTTTAGGATGAAGCAGACAGTAAATAGAAATTTCTCCTTAGGACTTTAGAACTTATTCAGTAATTTTATTGGACAACATTTTACCCAAAACAGTTTTTGTTAGGTGAGTTTTCAAAGGTCTGCTGCAAATAACAGCAGAAAGTTTCTAAAAAACCCCAACAAATAAGTTACACAATGTCTTCTGACAGAAAGTATCAGGTAAACAAATGGTGAGATTGGTACTGTCTCTTCTTGTTCTTTAACTTGGTGTTTCAGTGATGTAACACAACCATAGAATTTGGTTCAATTCATGTTGTAAATTACTTACACCTATGGTGTTTTCTGGGCTTAAAATCATACAACTACTTACTTGAGATCCTACTGAACAGGATTGAGCTGGTTGGGATTTTTTTTTCTTGATAGAACAGGCCTTATGTACAAAATACTGACTTGACAAATCCAAATTAATTCATGGGGACAAACTGGTGTTACTGAACTTTTATTGACATTGCCACTCCTAGCTGGGCTGATTGCAGGAAAGGCCATCTCTTCCCAACAGTCTCTTCCAGAGACTTCTTCCATGAAGCAACAGCCATGTCACCATCCCCAGGGTTTGCAGGTGCCCTGGAAGGCAGGTTTGAGTTAGGCACCCACAGGAGGGCCCACCCACTGCAAGTATTCTCCAGGTAAACCTGTCTTTGGGGCTCTGTGAGTTGTGTACTGGAGATGCAATTATAGCTCTCCCAGAGACATTCCTCAAGATTAGGATTAACTTCATCCATCCTTCTTTCTTTCTGGATGTTAAAGCAAACAGAAATTCCTAAGTCACATAAAACTATTTTAAGCTCTGCTAAAACAAAATTGAAAAGTTCAGTGCACCAGAGCTGGTACCAGAAGCTGGAAGGAGCTCTGACAGCAAACTTGAATGGCTTCCTGAAGCTGGAACAATTCACAGTGGGAACAGTTTAAAATGTACTGTCTGTACCTTCTCCATGCCTCATGCATAGTTTGTTCATGTCCCCCTGAAGGAAGCTTATCACACTGAAGATAAAGCCAGCAGTGCCTGCCTCTTTTTATCTTTCCTTTGCATAAGTTGTTTCTCTTGTTCTCAAGGAAAAGAATGACAAACCTGAAATTTACCAGTATAAATGGCAGTGTTCTCTTCTCTCTTTGTATCATTTTGGTATTCTGCTAGAGTTAAGAGCTTGGCCTCATTTCTAGAACCTTTCATATTTTTCACAAGAGCTGTGTATACCTTGAGCCACTACCAGGCAAGATTTGTGAAGAAAATAGTCTACACATATTACCTTGAAAAACAAAGGTGCTATGCTATTGAATCTGATACAGACTCTTTATTTAAAACAAACACTGTAAAATGAGAACAGACATATGATTACAGTAATTTCTCCATCTGGGTTTTACACTTTCAGATACAAAGAATAATAACATGCAGCCTTGCATGTCAGCATCATCCCACTGTACTAAGTACCACTTTCCATGATTTCAATATTCAAAGAAATAACTTCACCTAACTGGTTTTACTTTCTCTTGCTGCCTTCATATCTTCTCCCCAGCAGATCTGGCTTAAAAGAGCCATAAGAAAGAAAAAGTCCATGGCTCACTGGCAGATGTGCAAAGCTTTTAATGGAGCTTAGTGATGGCTGGGGACCCTTCTGGCAAAATAAAACTAATTCAAGACTGGCCCCCACAGCAAATGGACACTCTACTTCCTTGCTATTCTTTCAAACAATGACATAGATGAGATTATATTAGCAATTAAGTCTGTCCAGAGAGAAGCAGTAGCCACTGGAGTGTTCCCAGAAAGCAATTGGTATCAGAAGACAGGGTTAGAGATGAAAAATTTAGGGAAGAATTAAAGCAAAAATCTCAAGTGCTGAAATGAAAGTGTACCAGGTGTCATTCCAGTGAAATGAAAAACATGGGTTTCTAGGGGAAGAGGAAGCGTTGAGCCTCCATTTCTTACCAACAGTAAGAAGACATTTTGAAATAAGCATGGGGGAAAAACATTCCAGAAGGAACCTGTCAGCTGGATGTAGGGAAGGTTGAAAGGTGTTGTACAGTGTATGTTTTGCAAGAACACCCCCTGACACATCTTGCAGGGAAAATGCCCTGAAGATTCCTGCATGGATCCCACTAGGACCAGCTGGCAACCAGCTCTGGAAAGAGAACAAAGGGCCTGGGGGAGCCAGGGTCCTCAGGGTTATTGGTTCTGCAAGATGAAGGAATCTTCTTATTTTTTTACTTTCTCTGTGTTTTAAAGGAAAAAAAAATGACTTAGACACAGATTCTGAGGCCCTGGAAGGCCAGAAAAACTCTAGTGAGTTTGATTGAGGTGATGCAGCTGCTGCAGGTGACTTCTGAGATCCTGCAACAGCAGTCAGGGAACCCCAAATGCAGCTACTTGAGCAAGGCTACTCAGAAAGCAGCAAGGTCTGTGTCTAAACAGATATAACATGTAATTTCAATATGGATACTCTGAAACTGCCAGGACAACTCTGAACCATATCAGGGTTTCAGTACAAGTATCTTTCTGAGATGTTAGTTCTGGCTTTACTTATTCCTGGACAAAAAATGATAAGGTTGTTTATTAAGGCCATTAGAGAAGCATAAGGATTTCTGCCTTTGAGCACTCAATGCATAAAAATGGTTTTTGAAAGTTCCACTTACAGTCCAAGGTAACAGATTGTTGTGCTTATAGGCAATTCATTTTTTAATCTAAATTCTAAATGATTTTCAACTTTTAGACCTAATACATATGCTCAACAGCTGCACAGGTATGAAAACAGGCAAAGTACACAAAAAAAAAGAACCAAAACAAAAATCGCACACAAACAAAAAATACCAGTGTTCTTAAAAGTCATTGTGCTCTCCTGAATAAATAACACAGCTTCTAAACTCTGCCTGTTCTCATGAATTTTTATAAGAGAATTATTTTCCTTTTCATCGTTATTTTTCCACTAACATAAAAAGGAATCTCAGACACCAAACTATGTAAAACTAAAATGAAATGCCTTGAATTTCAAAGGAGGAGGGGAGATAGCAGGAAGTTTGTAATTAAAGCTGAAATCTTATTCACCACTCATCAGTTTGCAGGAATCTCCAGTCCTGGATTTCACATGCTGGATGAGATGCAAGAACTTGGCACCAAGCACATAAAGGTGAAATGTGCAGCACATGTACTGCCTTTTTTTTGGCACTGGCCCTCTTTATTTCCTGCTAGGACAGCTTATTGTTTTTTCCCCTATTACCAAAGAATACATTTTGAAAGGATAAAGGAGGCTTTTCTCTGCCCAGGATCTGAGTGCCCTGATATTAAAATAATGCATTCATCAGGTCTGCCTCCTCCTGCTGGCAGAACTTGCCAAGATCTCCAAGGAGGCTGAATTGCTGATGGTGTGTGAGATTAATCTGAGCTGTCAGGTTGTTTGGGGAGGAAAGCTGATCCTCCCTCTCTATGCACTGTTTCATGAAATTAGACAGGTTCAAAATTGTTTTCACCAAACCTGGCAGAGCAGTCATTTCCCACCAGTTCCCTGCTCCAGCTCATATTTCTAGTTCCAGTGTTGAACCCTGTATAACCATAGCTGTGCAAACAGGTGCAGGTTACTTAGTAAGGCTAAGATTCAGGGCAGATTTCTCGGCAGCATTTAATAACATTTTAAAGCTCCAACCTGACTGATGAATCCCCCAGAAGCTGAGGATAGAACAGCTTTCAAACCACCCTCAGTCTTGGCCAAATGCAGAGGTCTGTGAGGTTTAGCACCATCAAAGCTCTGATGTGTCCCCAGACATTGAGCAGTTTGGCAGAATGGAACTGATGGAACAAATGAATGGCCTGAAAGAGGCGACAGACCCACCCTGGGCTCTTGCTCAGCTCCATGTCCTTCAGTTCAGTTTATAACCCAGCCTTAGTTATTCTGTCATGTGCCACACAACCCTTAATTCTACATTCCAAATGGCTCCACTGCCCAAAGTGTGAGAGTTTTTTTTCTGAAGCAAAAATGTTCAGAAAGCTCATTGTCACGTTGCAACTGCAAGGGAGAAAAATCAATGCTGCCCCCCCAAAGCATCCTCAGACAGTTCAGCTGTGTTCTGCTTCATTATGTTGCTTTTGCTTATCCTAAGGCAAATAACATGCAATCCTCAGAAAAAAAAAAAAAATTGACATTTTGCTGGTAGGGATGAGAAAGTAAATGAATTTTAAAAATATAGTAAAAATTCTTGCCCTTAAGGCACTAAATCAAATGTTTCTGTTTAAAAATGACTACACAGTACTCCTGTTCTTGAATACTCGGTGCCATGGTTCAGACAATCAGTTACAAGCTGTGCTAGCAAAATATTTGCCCCTTCTGACACATTTTATTATGAGATAGGCTTATTAAATTCTCAAGAAAGCTACAGCAGATTAAGCTGCTGAGGATTTTTACAATTAGCATTGATTACCTAAGAATTCATGTGTGATTTCTGAACAGAATTGGCTTGTCAAACAACAGACAATTAAAAAAAATCAATCCCAAAGCCACCTCCAGAGTGTAGTCAAAATCCACTATTCAAGGTAGGTTCAGGGAAATAATCAGAATGCAGTTTCCTATGTCAGAATAAAATGAATGTTAGTGAAGTGCATGCAAACTAAACCAGTTATAAATACTATAAGGAGCTGAGTAATTTTAAAATCCCATCCTTTTTAGCATCTAAATAGGCTAATGCCCCTGTTGCTTATTCAGCACTGCTGATTTATAGAGCTCAGTACTATGAATGTCTAAACATTCTGCTGAATTTCTCCCACATTCAGTGCTGTCTGTCTGGTTATTGGATGCTGGAGCTCATAATATCTATACCATTCCCAGCTTCTCAAATGAGGCCATCAGAAGCATTAACCCATCTTATATCAGGCTGTGTCTTAATGAAAGGTGACTACAGCTTCGGGAAGGGCCCAGCTGACGGACAGCATTTACATAATCACATTAATTTATGACACAAACTGAATGCACATGATCCAGTGCAGGGACAGCACACAGTGAAACACACCTTTGGGTAAAATTTGAAGATGAGTTCAATTGACATACTTGCAGAAACTGCAAGATATACATTTCATTTCATGAGGTACTTCCACTAAGCGTTGAAGGTCTCGCTTTGCTGTGACCTTGAATCACAAAGCCCAGCACCTGTGCCTTCCAAACCATCCCTTCTTCCCATATTCTTTCACCAGGTAGCTCCAGAGGCCCCTTACTACAGGGGTTAAGGTGGTGTTAAGAGGCACTATACCTACTCATACTTTTGATATTTTCAGCATTTTATAGCTGCTTCCTCAAAAGTTTACTTTCGATTTTACTGTCATTTTACTGTGTGAAAAAGAAAGACTCAACCAGTAGC
Organism: Agelaius tricolor; assembly: GCF_023055355.1. NCBI lineage: Eukaryota > Metazoa > Chordata > Aves > Passeriformes > Icteridae > Agelaius > Agelaius tricolor. Next base: position 10,662,209 of record NW_027269278.1, on the reverse strand, counting down.
ATATTTATACAGAAAACATAACACTACCTGGGACTTTAGCAGGTTGTAAAAATAAATTAAATACTTTGCTACTGAGTTATTACACAGGAATCAGGTTTGGGTGTTGATGGCTTAAGATGTGCCACCTTACTTTCCATCACTTCTTACCACCCAAATTTCACTTCAGCTACTCAATATTGATTCCTTGGACTCCATTCTTATTCTTTCCACAGTTTCTCTGCTGCTGTAATAGAAATCTAAGGACTGCACTAATTCTCTGTCACTGTAAATTGATGCTATTATTTTTCCTCAAATGTTGTTGCATTTCTTCAAAAAACACTTTGGTTTTCTCAAATCCTACAGACTCTATCTTCTGCCTGACTGGCTTAGCTGACTTTCTCCTCTAGCCCTATTTTCCCAAGATCTGGTCAGCTATTATAAGGAAAATTTTATAAAATTGTGAAAAAATTGCAGAGTCCTTTCTTACTCACTGCTGTATTTAAACATTTTGATTCTAATCTTTCAGCCTGACTGTTTTGCCCTGACATCCTCCCACTCAATCTCCTTTTCCTCACACTTTTTCCCTCCTACTTCTGAAACTTTCTTCTGCTTCATTCAGCCTCAAAAATGAGGCCCCTAGGAGAAGCAGTTATTTCTTCATCTACTCCTGCCTGTTCTTTTCCTCTCTGCTAGGATGTATCATATTAAGTGTTATATTCTCTCTAAATTGTATCTCAATGTCATTTTGGTGCTTTACCTGTAATAGTTTAGTCTTCTTACCCTTCTACACTTGAGTCCTTGGAAGTCTGAGAAACTTTATAGGTGTCCTCTCTGGCTTATCCTTCCATCTCTTTGCACTATTATTGCCATTTCCTCTCAGGAACATCTTGTCCACATTAGAAGCTCACTATGTCAAGACCAAATATCCTGTATTTCTTCCCACATCATCTTTTTCCTTTTTCAGCTGCTGTTTCCCTGTCACATTTATTTGGATTTATTCTTTAACCATATCCTCCCTTCCCAGCTGCAAACCAGAGCACATTATCTTTCTGCTTTCCACAATGCCCAAGAGGCAATCATGAATTTAGCTATGTCCTATAGCTCCCTAAAATTCTTTCAGATCATCTAAGCAATCATTCTTTCATTTCATTTATTTATAATCTATTTTTCTCTTATTTTCAGTCTGTACACTACTCAGGGTACAAATGTACTTTTACATTTAGGGCTAATTAGTAAATTATACTTTTGGGTGAGGGCAGGACACATTTGCAAAGGTAAAGTACAAAACATGAGTTTGTTTCTTTCCAGAGCTGAAAATTAATTGACATGCTCTGAGATACTTTCTTCATAAGCCCATTTCCTTCCTTCTCCCTAAAGGAAGGCAGAGGCTGGTTAAATCTTCCTCTGAGGGTTGCATGATAGCAGCTGTAAGGCTGTTTTTTGTATAGATTACTGTGCTTCAGATTCATGCTCTACTGATCCTCATTTCTCCTCTACCTTTTGGAATTTAGCAGAGAGCCCTCTAAACACTGAATATCAGCAGCACTGAAAATTCAGCTTGTATTTCCTGACAAGGCTCTGCAGGCAGTTTATCTCATCTTGATGTGATCCTGAGGTGTCAGTGTCAGAGCAGCTCTCTCCTGGGCTGGGTTTCCATTTCAGCACTCACATTTCTGCTGTGCTGCACAGGGCTGGGTGAAACTCTTTCTGAAATGAAAAAGCTCTCATTGTGTTTCATCCATAGGAGTTTCTAAAAGCACTATGAACCTGTTACACAGGCAGGCAGCTGGTTCAAAATGAAGCAAAAATTTCTGAACTAATGAAGGAACTAATTAGCAAAACCCCCAGACTTCTGGGCTAAGATAAAGTGTTGTTGCAAATGAAAAATTTATATACAGATAAAACATAGAGGCTCAAGAAATTAACTATGGATGAGGTGCTAAGCAGGAATGACCGTGGTGTAATTCAGCTTGGCAGTCCTGGGCTCGGGGTAATCTGGGGTAGCAAAGACTACAAAAATCTGTCAAAGGACTTGAAAGAGATTTAAAGCCATCCAGAATAATGGCACACACATTACAACATAGGGCAATGAATAATGGACAGAATAATTGATGCAACAAAACCATAAAGTGTCCTTTTTGTTCAACATGAACCATCTATTTAATATGCCAATAAGGTACAAATTTAGAATTTATAAAAAAGAGGAAAGAAGAAGCATGTGTAAGTTTCCTGTGTTTCTGTCTGCTGAACTGCAAGGCAGGGACTGGATGCAAGACTAGAGGAGCAGGTTTGGGTCTTCATTTATGTTTTCATCTGTTTCTAACCAGCTCTGTTCACCTGAATTTTTAACTCATTAAACAAATGAACAAAAATCTCACATTATGTCTTACTACTAAGGTTAATTAATTTTCCACAGTTGAGGATCACTGATTGTAACAACCAAGTAATCAGGATGGCTTGTTTTGTTTCATAAAAGAAGATGGATTGCATGGTGATTAAAGCTAGAGGCCAGATAAATGAAGCAAAATTCCCTACTCTTACTCCCCATATACATTAAAGAATATTATCCTAGATATGATCATAATAAAGCTGACAGCAGCAGTTGCAATAAAAAAATAAAGCAGAATCTATTGTTTCTTAATATTGGCAAGCAAAAAAAAAAAAAAAAAAAGAAAAAAATTGAAAGGCTCAAAATTTTTGCGAGTGAAAGGAGAAAAAAAGGGGAAACAGAAGAAAAATTGACAAAATTGCAAGAGAATCTGAAGTCACAAGGCTGCAATCTGCATTGGTGACAGGCTGAATGTTAATTCTGAACAAAATATGTTAAATTTCAATGCAGTGTTAATAAAAAGTTTGTAAAGATTTACTTGCAGAAGTGACATAACTTCAATACTTGAAATATGTTCAGCAAGACCTCTGCAAAACTATTCTTTTCTACTAGAACCTGCTACTTGAAAAATTTACAGATTATTGATTCAGTCTGGGTCAGAACTGTGGCTGTAGTAGAAAACTCTTCTGATCCAAATCAAAACTGTTGTGACCGTCCTTCCATGACCCCCTTAAAAAAAACCAGCTGCACAATCCTTTAGGTTTGAAGGACAAACAAAAAAATACAGTGAAAATAATTGAAATTTCAATGAAATGCACAGCATGTTTTAGCCCTTGGATGTATTCTTCTTTTTTGAAAAATTAACATAGTTTTGAAATTTGACACGGTTGTAAAAGAGCCTCTAGGTAAAAATTGTTCTTTATTTTAAAACTGCATGACATTGTATAGGAGAGTGTTCATTCAGATGTGTGAGATAACATAAGCCCTCACTAAGGGAAAAAATAATTTCTTTTCAGAGTGAAGACCTGGAAAGAAGAAAAGCACAGTGACTGTCAGAGAATGCTTATTTAATGACAAGTTTTGCTGCTGGAGGTAAAGTAAAATGTAAGTAAAACACTGCAGTAATTAGAGTGATCACATCACTAAGTGTTCACAAGATTTCTGAATCCTGCAGGTGTAGTAGGAAGTCCTCAGAACATTCTGAAGCATCTGCTTTCCCTGGAAAACTATGCAGAGAGGTAATGATAGAAATTGCCTATTCTCCCTATGCACAGAAAAAAAAAGATAAGTTGAAGGCTGTTGGGAAAGTCTACTTTGCAATATTATTACTTATTAAAGATACTGTCCCAGGAAATGGAAAAGAAAGGAGACCAGGGATGTTTTTTTAGTAGTTGGCATTCATCAGAAACCAGTGAAGACCCAGGCAAAGGATTTCATCTTTCACAAATCATAATACAGTGTGTTTAATAGCTATCATTTTAGAAATAAAATATGAAAGCAATGCTGGATCACTTCCAAATAATGAAAAGAGAAGAAAAAATATCTCTCAACACTTTTCCAGGAGCACACTCATACTCTATCTCCAGAGATAATAATGAAAGATAAGGTTTTATTTTCTCTAGGTGCAAATGATAATTGAATACTCAAGTCAGTAGGAGCGGTCTATATGCTACTGACTCTCTTCACAAGCTTAGCATGAAATAAATTTATCACTCCATGAGGATGGGAGGTGATGACAGCACCATTCTGATTTGACTGACTTCTCAAAGGTGTGCTGGGAAGTCGTGGGAGTGGATTTTATTTACAACAGCAGTAGGGACTCAGTAAATCCTGAGTGCCAGCTGAGTGCCATAACCATCAGGCTGCTGGGTGAATTTGGCATAATTAATGGAGAGATCAATCTCTTCTCCAATTAACACCAAAGGAAAGGACTAAAACCTCCAGACTTTCAGGGAAAGAGAATTCAATAATGACTCAAAGAAGATCCAGAAGTCTATTCTACCTGAGTGACAAGGCTTGAACCTCTCCTTTTCACATTCTACATTCCAGGTCTCTTTGTCATCCTACTCACATTTGTGAGGTGAGAGACTTTCTTGTCAAGAACTATTCTTTACATTGCTAGAAAATGTTTTGTTGAATTGACAGGAAAACCATTTTGTCAGAAGACTCCAGCACACATCTACTCAATGCTTAAAGCTGAAAGCTTGTTTTCATTTTGAGCTTATTTCTATTTCCACTTTCTCAAAATGTTCCAGCGTTGAAAAAAATCTCAGCAGGGAGTCAAGTGCAAACTGAGCAAAAGCTACACAGAAAATTCTACAAAGTTAAGAGCTAATCCAAGAACAATAAAATCCCCATAGTTTTAAGTACTTTATCTAATTGCAATATTTGATTTCATAGAGGTGGCAATTTTACACCAACTGCAGTGACTGTAGTGCAAGATTTCATCTTTTTTTTTTTTTTTAACCACTAGTTGGAATAGGAAATAACTCTATGGGATGTGCCAGAATTTTTTATTTTTTAAAATTGCAGTTACTGAACATTCTGTATTTGCTTGTAATGAATCTTTTAGGATTTCATTGGGAAAGTAGAGAACATAAATGCAATAAGTGATAACAAAATGAAGGCTTGATAATTCTCTCTTAACTAATTTGAAAACTTGTTAATCTTCCTGCCCCTGCTATTTCACAAGGATTTAATAACACAGATCTGTAGAAATGTTTTGTGATAATTATGCTCCATTAATGTAATGGAATCTATCACGATACAGTTCCTACTTATTTATTTATTTTAGACAGCTCTATGCTGTAGCTGGTTAAGCAGCTGAGAATGAATACACAGATCAACGACACCATAGAATAGTTTCAGTTGGAAGGGATCTGTAAAACATCATCAAGTCCAACCCCCTGCAATGAGCAGGAACATTTTTCTTATGCCCATGATTTTTTCTGCCCTACCTCTCAAGATGTAGAAGATGCTCATGAGAATTAAATCATCATATATTACAAGACTGCTTTCAACCTTGAGATAGAAGAAATATTCTTTCAAAAGTGCTAAGATATTGCTCTCTCTGCCTAAAAGGTGAATGGCTCAGCATCACCTTTCTGTACATAATTTGGGAGTGGAACAGTGATACCTGAGCAAACACATTTAAAGAAGCAAAATATTTGGGGTTGATTTCTAATCATGTTTAGCACTGCCTACATACAGAGCTTTGAGCAGAATGTACTCTGGTGGCTCATGTCCATAAATAATCTCATCTGTGGTCCATTGGTTGAAGAAATCTGATACAAAATGACTAAACTGAAAATCTGTAGGTAGAACTCTTGATGAGCTCTGGCCAAGCACTAGGGAAGCAATCATAAACTTATTAATAAAAGAGAATGATAGAAATTGAAATATTAAAGAAGGAGGAAGTAATAGAATAAAAGTTAATTTTGATAATATAACATCCACCAAATAAGAAAATGATTGATGCAAGAAGCTCCTTTTCATTGTTTTCATGTGCTATTTCTCTCAGAAGAGTGCCATTAGATGGAATTGCATGGCTCTGAAAAGGATCAAACACCAAAGACTATCTTTTTCAATTTTCTATTTTAGCTGACATTCATGTCTTTGTTGTTAATCTAGTTTGGAACTGGCAAACCTCTGTGGAAATATCTTCACAGTGTAAGTTTTTTGCAAACTTCAACTCAAAAATGAAAGCTCATTGATGAATTCCTTAGGGTAGTCTTGGGTATAGTTTCATCATTTTTCCTAGTGAAGTTTTGTGCCTGAAATGAAGGATGTTGAAGGAGATGTGAAATTTAGCAGAACTCTGCTGGAAACCACTCTCAGCTTTGGAGGAGCCAAAGCTCTCCCCCAGCAGAGCCCCACATGTGGGTAGGAAGCTGAGAGTACTCAAGGCAGGAGGTGTGGAAGGGTCTGACCCAGATGATCAGAGTTTCCGCCTGTTGTTTTTGGTGCCTTTCACTGCCAGGGAATGGCTTCAGAAGCAATAACTGGCAAATCTCAGCAGTGCAAAGGTAAAATAAAATAAAAAAAAATAAAAACTGTTTTGTAAAATAAAACTGTAAAATAAAAACTGTTTTGCAAACAATAAAGATCAGTTTTTAGTTGGTTTAAAAGCTGTGTGTGTTGAGTCTTCATCACATGGAAGACACGTGATTGGAAAAAGCAGCAAACTGGCCAGCTTCAAATGAAATGCAATATTTTTAAGACCTAATTTGCAAATTTCATACAAAATATATTGTTTGTAATATTGACTGCAATTGGAATGGATAATGCCATTTACCAAAAGGCAGATTTGAATTTAAATGCTGCATGTGTAACATTTTTTCCAATATAACAGGATGCTGGAAATTGAAGAAAAACTTTAATAAAATTCCTTTACTGTAAACATCAGCCCCAATCTTACAAAAGCATGGCTTTTATTAGCACTAAAAAGACTTCCACTGAACACATTTATGTCCTGAGGCTTCTACAGCAAAAACCAGCAATAAATTTAGAATCTCCAGTAAACAGATTATTGTATAAACACAGGATAATTTTTTGGTGCATTGGAGGTCATTTGTGAACATTAAATAGTAATTTACGACTGACTGGATTACTCAACAGATTTAAGATAGGGATAAAAAGCAAAAATACAGGCACATATTAAATATTAACACAAATTTGCTTCCAGCAGTTCTATGGTTAAGATTTTTATAAAGAACACAAAGAAGATGAATCGGGAAATACGTCCTGAACTTACTGGGCTGTGATAAACCCGAAAATATTGCAGATTCCAAGTCATGTGAGGATTAATGTAGTCATAGAAGAAGTCAGACAACAGCAAAGCAAAACTACACCCATGTGACTGCCAGGGCCAGTGGTGAAATGTAATGGTGCTGACAAGGAATCCAAAGAACGTGGAACTGCCCTCCTGCACCCCACATCCTCTTACACCAACCTGCTTGTATTTTAAATATAGTGATGACAGTGTATGAAGGTTGATTGAAAAAGCATTGAAAATCCAAGAATTATGAGGCTACTCCATATGCAAAGCCTAACAGCTTCTTAGAGAACAAGGATTCAGAGGCAGTGAATCCCTTCCAATTTTATTCATTTGTTCACTATTCATTTGTTGGCACATCTCGTGACATTTGCCAAGCAGATGACATTTATATCAATTACTGTTTTCATTTCTTGCTCACTTTAAAGTGAGCAAGAGAAGCTTTACAAACGACAAAAAAGCCAACATCCCTTATGCTATCAACAGCTTACAGTCCAAGTCAGGAACAGAGAAATGCCATGGAGGAGGTGACTGAACTTTTAACTTTGCCTTCTTCCAGCTATCCTGAGGGAAACAGGAACTTTTGGATGCTAACTTAGCTTTGGATGGTGGCTCTCAACAAGCTGATAAGAGGCATGCCAAGAGGTTTATATATGACCAATATATAGTCTCCAAAAGAACCCACTGAGACAGTAAAACCACTGAAGAACAAACATGATGTTGTCCTTGTTTTACCTTTCATATATTTAAGTTTTCCTGCTGGCTCGTGTTTCCCGTGAATCTGCTGCAGATCTTACATTCACACATTAAGTTTCAGACATGCATATTCCATCATTATACATTAGCTTACATATTAGTCAGAGCTCAGAGCTCTAAACACTGCATTTTATATATAGTTTGTATGTAATGCTGAACTAGGTATGGCATTTACTTCAAACTCTTCCCTCAGCCCCCTTTTTGTTATCATGTAAATAAAAAATGTTTTACATTACAGACAAAAGTAATTAGTGTGTGTTTCTAGGAAGGATGAAACAAATACAGCATGTTATGCAGGAGTGCTTGAAGCAGCAAACTGCACATGTATTTACAATATATATCAATTTAGAGATCACAAAGTGTCAAAGCCAGAGCTGTCCTCCAGAAAGCTCAGGTGAAAAGCCCAGCTGGAATAAGGACTACTAAGCTGCACACATTCCAAGAGGAGTGATGGAAGAATCATCAGAGGTTTAAAGCAGGCATGGATAGAACAGCCATTTTAAAAAGGGGATTAATTTCAGAAATAAAAAAATAAGAATTAAAATCTTAAAATCTTTTTTGATGACTCAGAGTCACTGCAAAACCAAAGATCTAAAAAGAATTTAAATAGCAAGAAGATGAAATGATAATTTTGGTTTTCTTTCTTTACTGATCTTAGCAGCCGAACCCAATGATCTCTGCTACAAAGGAAAATTAAAACTGCCAAGAGGAATGTCTTTGTAAGAGAGCTTGATTTATAAGAAAAGACTATGAACATTTGCCAATCTAGCAAAACAATAGCAGGTTATTATTCCAAAATAAATACTGAGGAAACATTTAGGAAAACTCCAAAAGTTTTAGCTGGATTTCAATAAACTTAGGCTAGATATTAGCCAGTTCCCAACAAGAAAGGTTTGGATGTTCAGGATTCATCCAAATGGAGTACAGGAGGCAAAAAACCTTATTATCTTTAAGACAGAACTTGATTGGCTTATGAAAAAGTTGATTTTATACTTTTGCAGAGGGATTAGACTTAATGATCCAAGAAGTCACTTCTAGTCCATTTTTATATACTGCTAAAAGCATACAACTAGAAATATTATGAGCGGGAATATTACAAAGAGGTATTCAACACATTCAGTAATAGTATCTTTAAGTGCAAAAACTATTTATAAATGCTAATTAAAGTGCAGAAAAAGAAGTTATTTTCTCATTCTGTTCAATATAAAAACGCTCTGATGATAGCAAAGGTACCCAGAAGTATTCAGGTGGTTTCAGTGAGGGCTCTGAAGCTGGTCTGAAAGGAGCAATGCAGCAGGAGATTGTCTCAATGCCCACTGTGCCTCCTCTGTGCTTGCAGCTCCCTCAGGGGAAAGCAGAGCACAGAGAGGCAGGAGCTGCAGGGTAAAAGCCAATGACCTCAGCAGTGAGATGCTCACCCAGCAGCCTGGTGCTTGGTGGCTGTGAGCAAAATACCCTGAATCCCCAGCTGACAGCAAGAACAACTTCATCTCCTGGCATGGCCTGTGCAGACAGGGATTGAGGATGCGCTCTAAAGTCTGTTATAAGAGAGTTGTGCATTACTATATATTTCAAAAATTACTCATGTCCAGGAAGAGCCCATCACCTTGCACCACTCTAATGAGGTCTAAAGCTGCTGGAGTATGAACCAGCTCTGTGGAGAGACAAGCAGAGTGGCTACCTGGCCTTGGGATGCAGGAAGTCCAGGCTATTGGTGACAATCTTGTGCAATTCCCATGGGAGATATCTGTGCTCTGCCTGACCATGGCTTTTCATGTGCACGTTTTCCTGCAGAAGTTAGGAAATTCATGGAAATACCAAAATGCATGGTGTAAAATTTGAGCTCTTTTTGCTTTGAATTTCAACATGAATTTAAAGTAATTCAATATGAATTTAAAGATGACTGTAGTCATCTTTGACTTAAAGTCAAGGAAGGATCTTTCATAAGTTTGTGAATTGTTCAGAGGTCTTTTACCTCCGAGTTTTCAAATACACCAACGTCAACAGCACACCTAGAGCTTGGGAAAGCCAGAAAATAGCCTAAAAGGAGCATGAATTCTCATCTGCTGAGAGGACAGACCATAGCCAGCTTCCTCCAGAAAGTAATCAACTGGAGGGTGTTTGTGCAGAAACCCCTGGCTGCAAGTAGGTCACTGGAGGCTCAGAACTGAGTGAGCTCACAGCAATGTGTGGGATGAAAGACAGTCCCTCCATAGCCTCTCCACATGGTCTCTGCAGTTAAAAGCAATTTAATGTAGGCAGAGCTGAAACTGAGAAATGGACCACTTTGAGGGGGAGACCTACAGTTTACAAATGACCCTGCTCAGGAGAGTAATATCTGCTTTTAACACCAGCGAGTGCTGCTCCAATATTTGAGCATCCTTGGACTGAATCCCGGGCAGCTACTGATGGAGACTCTCTTGGAGGAAAAGCTATTAACCTTTGGGAGTTCATGCTTAGATCAGAATTTTCATAATCAAAATTTTAGAAATAACTGTAATGGAGAATAGTGCCAGACTCTTATGCTGTTCTCTCTTAATAGTTAGTGGTCCCCTTGAGCACTTATAGATTGATGGCACATCACACCATGTGCTCTCTGTCTTATGAAAAGGCAACTTGGACTCCATAACAAAATGAATATTCCTTATTTCCATGTGTCTGGTACTTGCCTGTTGCAAAATCCCAAGCTCTTGTGCTGTAGTGGAGGTACCTTTGTTGTCAGGCAATCTGGAGATGAAATATTTGTAAAAGCTTTCAAGTTTCCTCCAAGGACTTGCACACATCACTTGCACACTCCTTGCACGTCACATTATCTACTGCACTTGGCTGTGACCTCAAAGGCCCCTCTCTCCTTGATTTTCGTGCTTCTCATTTCTCTTTGTGGACAAACAGCATGAGCCACAGTTAAACTGTGCAATGTACCGTGAGGGATTGGATATTAGTAAGAATAACAGTTTTTACAGAGTAATGCACTGGAGTTAACAACTTACAAAAAAATACCCCAAACGACAAACATTTACTCAATCCTGTTCATGTCTAGAACTTTCATTCACTGAGGATTAAAGTAACTCTCCAAGATTCTATCAGAGCAACCCTTGGGAATAATAAGCCTAAATTCTGGCAATTTCCCCAGTACAATAGCTTTGCTTGAAAGAAACTTAATGCAATCTATTTGGTCTCATGATTGTGTGTTTAATCAAATATTTCAATGCTTTTTCTTCTGAAGCAAAAATCTATGCCAGTAGATTAATCAATACTCAGCACTAGAGGTTGATAAAAAGTTTTTCATAAAAAACATTCCTTTTCTTCTTTTTTTTTTTCCCTAGGAAAATCCAGATTTAGAGTTTGAATCAGTTTGCAGATATGTGTAAATATTGTTGTATTGTTACTTGGGAAAAAATCCAACCTATTTGAAATGGCTTTCTTTTATAATAAAACAATGGTCAAAAGATTTTCTTTTGACTCTGAACTGCTCAGTTTTCTTCCCTTAATTCTGAAAACATTAATCAGCAAAAGAATTCATTTGATGCTCATAAATAAATCTGCAGTAAAAAAAAAAAACTCATAACTGTGAATTCATCCAGAATTCACCAAGACCACTAGAGATGCAGAAAATAATTATGATATTTATGAGATTTAGGTTGGATATCAGGAGAAGTTTGGGCACTGGAAGAGGCTCCCCAGGGAAGTGGTCACAGCATCAAGCCTGACAGAGTTCAAGGAGTATTTGGACAATTGTCTCAGGCACGTGGGGGGATTCTTGGGGTGTCCTGGGAATTGGACTCAATGTTCTTGATAAGCCTCTTCCAACTCAGCATATTCTGTGATTCTGTGATTCATGTAAAGTACCCTTTGGGCTATGCTTTTCTCCCTGAAATGTACATAATACACAAATGAACAACAATTATTTTCTAAATCAGTGTTAAAAGGAAGAAGAGAATAGAAAAGAGCTATGAACACAGCAAGGTTAACTGGGGAGCCAACTGATGGTATTAATTGATCCAAAGATAATTAATCATCACCCAAGTTTGGTTCTCCTATGGATTTCTCACCTACTCAGGCTTTGATAAACATTACCAAATAAATCAGGCAGAATTAAATGAGCTGAGGACCAAGCCCTCCATGGCATCAGTCAGGGCACTGGGAGTGTGAGAGCAGAATTTTCAGCACAGGAGGCTGTAACCCCCACAGGAGCCCTTGGTGTTGTGCCAACCCTTCATTAGCATTAGCAATGAGACAAACAAGAAAAAACACAAGTCAGCGAGAACAGCAAAACAACAGGGCTGGGTTTAGAGGCCCTATTTTAGCACCTTTTAAAAGGTGATTGTTGATGTAATCATAGACACTGAGGAATAGCACTGTTTCAAATCCTTGCTTATGTGCACACAACTTTTCAGTAAATCTCTGAAAGTGCATTTGCTGTGGTCAGAGATTTTTCTGTAATGCTCCCAGCAGTTCTCCAAAGCAGGTGGGTCACTGATGTCCTGGCTGTGATTGCTTTGCCTCCCCCTCTTGGATACAATTTAAAGCACTCACTGGCAAACCAGAGCAATGCTACAAAAATGCTCTATTTCACATATGGGGATGTTTTACTTGACTTGTTTTGAGCAGGGTCCTTCCTAACCAGAAATGGTGTATCAGCTGCAGGATTTGTAAAGAAAGAGAGGGAGATTTGTCTGCTCCTTGTGGGTAGGTGTAGTTGCCAGCACTGGCACGCTGGTCAGACCAAGGCTTTGACGTGTAATTTAGAAGAACAGATGTTTTATCTGGGAACTTGTCCAGATCTTAAAAAAAAAAAAAGTGAGAAACTCAGTAGTAGACTCTTTTGTCAGTAGCATTATCCTTAAACGTCCTGGAGAAATAGTGAGTGAGTAGCTGGATTTCTAAGACACAGCAGAGAAGGAGAGAAGATGCGTGATATCTTTGTGAGTGACTTCCATTGCAGTGATGAATTAATTGGTCATTGCTGGTCAAATGGACTGAACAAAGCTGTAAACCCTGGACATGTTAATATGGCCATTATTTTCACATCAATCCTCTCTTCTCATTCTGTTCTTTTGAAAAGAGCCCAAGAGTGACATCTTTCCTTCCCATGTGCTGCGCTGTCAGCACCAGCAGACACAAATGGCTTAAAGGGACTGAGAATGCATGAGACAACTTTGAGAGACATTAACTACTGCCTTTCATGCAAAACTGAGCTAATAAAGACTTTTCCTCATAGATGTCCAAATTGAAAGGGGTTTTAATCCACTCAAAAAGATTTCATAAGACTCTATCACTAGTACAAGGACTATTAAGCATGTAAGGAGGCACCTCCAAATTTATCTTTTTCACACTCTTCAATTACAACTCAGTCTTGCCTTTTCTCTAAATGTACTGTCCAATTCATACTGTAAATAGTATGTGCTGAGAGGATGTGCTAACAAAACTCCTTTATCTGTCTGAAGTACCTCTCAGACATCTTCTGCCTTAACTTCTGAAGTACTAACAGCTTACAAGAAAAATTAGTTGGTTAATGCCCATGGAGAAAGACAAAAAAAATAAATAAACCCCCAGTGGTTCTCCCCTGTTATTGTCTGGGTTCTCCCATCTTTCTGCTTGCGATAGGCTCTTCAAGAAAATGCATACAAATAAAACACAAACAATTAACATGAATAAATATACCAACAGGAATCCAAATTATGCCATTTTGCAAAATTCCCTTTGGGCTACACCCTTTTCCCTGAATTGTACATAATAATCAAACAAAACCCAATTATTTTCAGAATCAGTATGAAAAGGAACAAGAGACTGAAAAAAAAAATCTACAAACAGAGCAAGATTAATTGAGGAACCAACTGATTGTATCAGTAGATCCAAAGGGCAGAGGGTTGGAATTAGATGATTTTTAAGGTCTCTTCCAACCCAAACCATTCCATGATTCAGGACCCAGGGCTGCTCACGAGGTGACTGTGCAGGGGAGGAGGAGCAGAGAAGGAGGAGGCTGCAGATGCTGCACAGGAGAGGCCAGACTGCCCCTGGGGCAGGGTCTCAGTAGCTTAAATAACACATTCCCATGCAACTCAATTTTCTACACTGCTACTGAGCTCCTGCAGTGGTTAAAAAAGCAGGCATTCCAGCAGAAAGGAAATGAAATGGGAACGGCATCGTGCTGGCACTGGTGATTTCAGAGTTTGCAGCACACTGTGCCTGGAAAACCACAGCTCTCCAGCCAGGCAGGCACTGGGGGACACAAACCAGCACAGCTCTGTCTGGGAGGCTCAGCAATAACAAAGGTGTTGCTCTCCATTACCTTCTGCTGAGCCAACATCCTGTGCAAAGCCACTGCAGCAAGTTGATAATGATGCATGAAATGGAAAATCCTCCTGAGCACACCCAAAAGCACCATGGATGTGCAAAACAATCACAGCAGCACCGTGTTATTTGGTAATTGTTATCACATGTGCCCTCACTAAGATATTCAGATATTAGCTGGTTTTACATAGGTGCAATTCCGCCCCTTTTAATGTGTTTACTCCTGATTAACACAGCATTTAATATGACTGGAGTCAGATGTACAGCAGTATTCAGCTCAGGCATAGAAAAAAATAGAATGCTGTGGGACTGAAGATGAAAACCTTCAGGGGGTGTCACTCCACTGATTCAAATCAACAGACAATTTGCCCTGGTTACTTCCCTCCTTGACCTATCTGCCCTCTGAGGCCAGGCTAGCTGGGTACAGGGAGAATAAAACCACTGTGGGGTTATATGTGCCACTGTCACATATCAGCAGTAGTTCTTCTGGCATTGCAAAACTTGCTGGAAATTGTTTGGAGAATTTTCAAAGTAGGTTTTCAATACTTTTTGATTCATCTCCATAGTCACAGTGCTACTCAAAGGTTTGCTGAAACAGCTGCAGGCAGTGGAGGAATCATAGAGAGATCACATGAAACACAGCTTGCTTTCTGCAAAGAAAGCATATTCAGTTCCTCTGCACCATTCCTCTGAACATTTTGACTACTTTGGAGACGTTAAATACTGGAAATAGCTCAGAAAGCATTTGGCTCAACATCTATGTCTATGGATCACAAGGACTACTATATAATGCAAGGATTTAAACCAGGTTTCAATCCCTCCTCACTAGAAAATATAAGCCACATAATGTCAAAAATATCATTAGAGTGTAAGCACTGCATATAGCAGACCCCTAACTTCCTTCCAGGGATCATTCCATACTAAAAACCAAATACTGAACACACTGCCTCATGTGCATTACACCATTAACTTTGGACTATCAATCAAAGACTAATTTTTCTTACAGGATTAGCTTCCTCAACCAGGTGACAGTGAGGAAAGATGAGATGTAGTACATGGGAATCAGATCATCCTGAATTTAGTTTGGCTTAAACAGTTGCTGAACTACAATATTAGCTGACAACAACATTTGGGGACCTGAGCTGTGTTACAGGCAAATTTTTTCTTCCATACTAAACAGAGAGAGAAACTGAATAGCAGTCCCCAGATTTATCACTCAAACATAATGAAAGCAAGACAATGTATTCTCCTTAAAGTGCAGACCAAGCATTCAGAGTTGCTCATTACAGCAGTACACAATTTATTCTGTTACATATCTGTTGGCAGGTGGAGGGGCTGATTCTTCCAGTTTAATTCTGGGTCTTGAGCTCTGGAGATACTCAACTCTAATTTCCCTACTGGTTCTACTAGCTCTCCTTCCAAAATAGGGCAAAGTCACATTTTTTTTTCTCAACATTTGTTTATAAATTTCTCAGTTCTTGGTTGTAACATATCTCAACCCATGATCAGTAGGCTTTTGTTTGTAGCTTCTCTCTGTTTGTAGCTTCTCTCTGTGAAGTTCTGTGGTCTAATTTGAACATCCTGGCCTTGTAACATATTAGCTAGGCCATTTGCTCTTAATTCAGTCATTCAGCAATCTGATCTGGAGATTTCTCTAGTTACGAGACTTCTCAAGGAGTTGCTCTACAAAATTCCACCAACATTTTTCAGCTCTTTAGCAAATTTAAGCAGACGTTTGATACATTTAAAAAAAATCTTTGTTAATCTCCTGCTAATTACTTCTAATTAAGTTATCAGAAGTGTAGATATTTCTGGCACAGTGTTTTCATATTTCATGTTTTCAGTTTCTAAAATATGCATAATTACTGCTCTCTGGGGGGAGAAGATCCCTCCCAGAACTGGGAGAGAATTCTGCAATCCACACCACAGGATGCAGCATGTTCTGGGTCATCTTTTTTAAATAGCCTCAGCTATAAATATAAAATGTCTGTCTTTTTTTTTTTCTTAACCCAAATTAAAATTTAAGAGAATGTTGTAAAATGATGGGGGTTTAAATATAAATTTTGGAGTTTTCTCATTTTCCTTCTTCTCCCCCACTGGGTGTCTGTGGCAGACACAAAAGCCTGGAGGAAGGGGAAGTTTCCTCACCTGTTCACCAGCTGCTTGCGGCTCACGCAAATCGCGGTCTCGTAGTCGTGGGTGACGCACACTTTGTGTGGGCTGCACTTCACCTTCAGGCAGGGATCTTTGGATGGATCAAGGGCTATAAAAAAGTCAAAATTATTATTATTATTGAATCATTAAATTATTAAATCATTTAAAAGATTTAGCATTAAATTATCAAATCATTAAAAAAAGAAAGTGAGAAATGCACGCAGAGGGCTCTCCCAGCAGGTGACAACTGGTTAGAAGGAACACTCCCCCATGTGAGTGAACAAATACTTTGATATTTTATAGTATGTGCTGCTGTTTTCAGACTGCATGGGAAGTAGAGACGTTTACACAGAAAGGTAGATGGAGACCTTAAAGACTCATTACTGAACAGTGATCTAATTGGTGTTCACATTAATATTAGACACGAGACTTTGGGATGAAGTTCTGGTTTAACAATCTATATCACGCTGTTTATTTCACAGAAAAGCTATGTTTGGATAAAATGTACTCAAATAACAAAATGACCGGTATTTTAGAGCTTACTAATAACTGATATAATGCAGAGTGCTAATAAATTTAATTTCACAGCTGCTGTAAAACAGGCATAATATTTTCAGAGATTATTTTTAATTTTTACAGCTAAGCATCCCCTGTATTTAAAATGCTTGAGTAGAAAAGCTGCAACAAAATAATCCTGGCTTTCACACAACAACCTGCAGCACCAGCAGTGCTGTCAGAGTTGGGATCAGACAGCACAATGAGTTGCCATCTCAGAGCAAACATGTCCAGGCTCTTGTCCCATTTGTATCTGTCTAAATTCATTCTTCTACAAAAGAAGGTTTCTAAAATCAGCAATAAGACATTTTCTGCCAAAATGAATTACAAGTATTCAAAATATGGTTATGTTAACATGTCAGAAGGAAAGTCTCTGCCATACCAGCCACAGAGAAATTTCACTTTTGTTTGAGAAGTGATTTTTACAGAAGCTCTTTTTGGACATTCTGTTGCCATGGATTTGACTTCTGTTCCTCTTCAATGTCTTTAAATCCCATTTTTCCTCTCCCATATCTCCTCACATCTTGGTCCATTCTTGGAAATGGGCAACTCTTGTTTTCATTTTGGGGATGGTCTAAAGCTCTTAATTGCCCTTTATGATAACCATTTTTGATTTCTACTGAATAATCAGAGAAACTTTCAAAGGAGACTATTTGAAGTAGAAGAAGTTTCAGTTTGCTGTGTACCAGATTTCTCTGAGAGCAAATATATTTCCAACAAGCAGAGGATTCTTCTGTTTTCCTTCGGCTCTGAAGTGCTGCAGCTGTTCTGTGCTGGGTTAAACAGCCACAGCTACAAGCTCCTGCCACATTAACACCCATTACACATTTGTGATGGGCAATTAAGCTTCACTAGTGCATATGTATTTACTGGAATGCCTTTGGTGCAAGACAGGGGGAAACCGTAAAAACAAAGCAAAAGTGCTAAAAGCTTTTTCTTTTAAACCATTAAAACTGATAGAAGAGGTGAAGTGAACAAGGAAGGAGAAGAGACCATCTGTTTCCTACACCATAAACAATAAGGCAGCAACATTCAAAGTGTTGCCATTAGGAAAATACATAAGCACTTTGAGCAGACAGGGTCTGTCCCACTGGAAAGACCAAAGGCTGTCAAAGCTCTTCGGGGATGTTTTACTGCTGCCTTTTGGTGTCTTTTTTAAAGCCAGACAGATGAGAAGTATCTGATTCCCTGCCCTTTACATTCCCAGAACACAAACAGTGAGAGACACCTTCTTAATCCTCTTACTTCACTCTCTCTGGAGACTGAGTTAAGGACTGAGGCACATCTTTGACAGGGATTTAAATGGCAAGCCACAGTTTCCTGAGCTGGCTGTCTACCTGGATATTCTTAAACTGCAAACCAGTGAAACACCCCCCTTCTGCAAAGCCTTTCATGAGTGAGCACCACTTGGAGTGTGCAGGGTCACCACATCATCGTTTCAGTGGCTGAGGCAGTTCAAAAGTCATATCCACACACAAATTAATGACCAGAACTTTTGCTCTCTTGCAGCTGGCCTTGCTCTGTTGCTGGAGCCCATGCACATTGTTTGCTTCTGCTGGCAACACATCCTTGAAGCAAAATGCTGCATCAACAAAAATCGCTGTGCAAACTGGCTGGGAGCCCAGGGCTAAGAGCTGCCAGGAGCTCTGGGCTGCTGGGAAGCACAGCCTGGCCTTGTGCTCAGTGTTCCATCAGCCAAAACCTGAGAAGTGGGGATGTAGCTTTAGCCTGGAAAGTCAATACTAGTTTGGCATGAATAAGGAGCAAAATTTAGGCCCACATGGTCTATGAGACATCATGCACAGCTACAATACTTAAGTGTTTTTTTCACAGTAAAATTTACTCTAATTGGTGAATCCATTCCAGGAGCTATTTAGGTCTTCTAAGGCAATAAAAATGCATGCAGTTCTGAAATAGCATCACACTATACATTACTGGTAAAAGGAACACAACTTTCAATATTTTGCAATTTAAAAATTGTCTATTCTAAAATAATAAACACCGTTAAATAATCATCAGGAAGGAAAGCAATGGGAAAAGATGTGGGTGGAAATCCTAGCCTCCATTTCCTTACAAATCTGGCCTCAACTCTCTATACCTCAGTGACTTGCTTCTAAAATCTGAGAACAATAATAATATTGACAATAAATCCTCTTGATTTCACCAAGTATTGAGAACTCTAAAATTTCATGATCACTGTGCCCCAAGCAGCCTCCAGCCACCACATCTCCCACCAGCCCATCTCTATTTGCAAACAACTGGTCTAACACAGTCCCTCACTGGGACACCTGGTGGGGTCACCCACCAGCTGTGACAAAAAGTCATCCTCCACACACTCTAAAAACTTCCTGGACTGCCTCTTTTCTGCTGTATTAAGTTCCAAGCAGATGTCTGGTAGGTTAAAGTCACCTACAAGAACAAGGGTGGGTGATCCTGAGACATTCTCCTGCTGCTTGTAGAATGAGTTGTCCACCTCCTGGTTGGGTGGACAATGACAGACTCCCAGCAGGATGTCAGCCTTGTTGACCTTCCCCTCAATTCTCACCCACAGGCATTCAATCTCATTGTCATTAGTTTCAACGCCCATGGCATCAAAATCTTCCCTAATATAAAGGACCAGTGGTGGAAAACCTCATGAAAACCCTTAAATGGAACACATAATAGAAGCATCATTTATTATTCATTACAAACAACCCTTACATGCAGTTCAAAACAGTAATTTATTAAATACAAGCCAAAGTGTGTGGACTTTGTCAGAATACAGCAAAAACCCATGATGTGGATTGTTATTTCTGGAGATTCTTTTCCCCACTTATGCAGAATGCATGGTCCATATGAACATAAAAGTTCAAAGTAGGGATTTATATGTCTGCAAAGTTCCTCAACATGTTAAATCCATTTGGAAGGTTGTTCTACTGCTAAGCAAGACAAGCCCTAAGGAGAGTTTGTAATAAGAAACAATTTCTGAAATATGCTAATCAAAGATCATGCTTTGTTAATCAGATTTCTACATGACTAGGAGCAGATGCTCATCACTGGAAGAAGAACACACCCTTGGGAGTAAGATGAAACATAACAACCATATTTGTCATTACAGTTCTTTTTGTCCTAAAGCAATGAGTATGAACTCTTTGAAAATGAAGAGCTAAAAGTACAAATAAACAAAGTGACAAGAAGATGTTACTTTATCAGCTTGAAAGGAAAACTACAGCCATCCCTTCACTATGTCAGGGAGTCTGCACTCAGCTCTGGCTGCACAGTAATAACAAAAATACCTTAAGCCTGGCTTTGAGATGTGAACATTTTCCCACTTTTTCTTTAGGCTGAGTCTGAAGGTGAAACTGATATGATTAATTAATCTCACTTTAGAGTGGCTGAGCATTCATTCAACATTTATGTAGGGAGATATGTGTCCAGCCAGTACAGCAATTAAACGATTCACTTGGACAAAAATTCTCTGATGAAAACCCCTTCAGTCATCCTCCCTATCATTTTTTGAACCTAGGCTCCATGGTTTCCTGTTCTGAGAATTTCCCATGGATACTGGGTCTCCAAGGGAAGGATCCACCCCAGGAGGCAGCTGCCTGAATTATAATACTGGACATCTCAGTATAACAATTTTCAGAAGATTTTTATCTTGGAAAAATGTAGGAAATTAGAAAAATATCATCTTGGCTCATGAATCTCACTCTTCCTCACTTCACACCCAGAAGTTTCTGTTGCTGACATTTGCTTTCTGGGAAGCTGTCCTGGTACTCAGAGCTGAGAAGTCTCTTCTTTTTTTCTTTTTTTTTTTCTTTTTTTTTTTTTCCTGGCCTAGCTTTTATTATGCAGAGCAACCTAAGTTCCCTCTTAAAATGATAAATCTTCTATGGTAATATCAGAGAGAGACCAAAGTAATTGGTAGATGATAAACACCAGGGATTGCAGGATTGCATCATTCTCCTAAAAACCTCCTAATGATATGGTGATGTTGTTTTCCAATACCAAAAGGGCTACAAACACCAACTGCATCCCAAATCTCTTTCTGTCCCAGCTCCACACAGCAGCCCAGAGAACTTTCCCCTATGGACTGAACACACTTTCCCTCTCCCCTGCTTGCACCATTCACCAGAGCTGTGGATTTGCAATATAAATCAGTTTTGGACAAAGACCTACCAACAGTGTTTGAGACACTTTTCTATTACATTTCACATTTTTATTTATTACCACAATAAAAAAAGACTTATGACTCGCAGGAAAATCTTAGTTCAGTCAATGGCAGTAGAGGGGGAAGTTGCTCTGTAAGGATGTAGTTCCATATGTTGTGCCAGTGGGTCACTGTGTTAATCACAACAGAGCCAATTTGCTTTTCACACATTTGACTTTAAAAGGGTGATAACAAATAAATACTTTCAGTGTCTCACAGCAATGGATGTGTAATCCTGCAGAAACTGTACAACTAGTTCACAACAAGATTTATGAGGTTGGTTCTGTTTTTATGACCGTTCCTCAGGGGGAAGAGAGTATTTTCAAAATGTAGCTGTTTAGTGAAGCTGAAATGAACTGCACAATAAAAAGAGACGGTGTTATGTAAATATTGGGGGGTTTGTATTTAAAATTGCCTGCCAATAAGCACTATGATCATTCAGTGACAAAATAGGCCTGCATAATGCAATGTCAAGAGCAGTTGCTTTTATGCAATCCCCTTGGAACTGTTCTGACTATACAAGAAAAGAACATCTGCTGGGGAGGTATGATGAAATGGAAAATGAGACCTGCTGTTTTCAATACAAAGATCCTAGTGTGCATTTTAATACAAAAGAGATCAATAATAAAGTCAATTAATGATGCATTACATGATATGTGTGCATTTCAATATCATTATGTGTTACTTGATTCCAGCTATGCTTCACAAGCAGGCAGGAGAAGGAAAGCACAGTTCCTGGCTGTAGAGGCCAGGAGATGGGCAGGGAAGGGAAGGGCAGGAATGGGAAAGCTGTGGATGAACAGCTCTGGGCAGGCAGGGGACAGAAGGCTCTGACTCCTCCTGCCCTCTCAGCATGAAACTCAGATGGCATTTAATGTCAACTGCAGATCTAGGAGGGAAGGTTCCAAATCAGCATCGTGTGTCCACTTCCAGCAGAGTGAGGACCAAAGAGAAAGTGACTGAGGCTGCTGAGTAGGGCCTTGGAGGAATTTTACTCTATGCTTCCATGAAAACCATCATAGAGCAAATGTGAAGGAGCCATTAAGCCAGGTGAAACACGTTAATAAAAATTCCTACAAGCTCCCTTTGATTTTTATGAGGGAAACAACATGTTTCCAAGGCATGCTGGCTAAGACCAGCTTTGGCTTTAACATTTTGGTTATTTGAAGTACGCCACAGCCTTCCCATCAGAGTTAGAGCTTCATCAGCTTCATGGTGAATTTCTGCTATTTTTTCTAAGGTGAACATGGTAATACATATTAACCTAAAGAGCACCTCTCTTGGCATGGTAAGTTTCCAGTGCCCTACTGGTAAACTTGAGCCAGTCCATGTGCTGGGATCAGACTGTCACTGGGGCTCCATCCAGGTGCAATGGGACTAGCCCACCCCCCTTGAATGGACAAGATGTCCCAGGAAGCTCTTGATGGAGTTTCAGGCTTTTATAGCCATTCAGAAGACTTTGTTCTTTGTTGGAGCCAAGTGTAACATTTATTCTCAGAGTTGATACTGTTAATAATTCTGGTCTTAAAAATTTTTATTTAACAACAGATTACAAGACCCACCCACCATACAAATGTAAATAACACCAATTGTTTTATTCTGCTTCTGCAAATATTGGCATAAATCATTCAGCTTCATTAGGGCTAAAATTTGTGCTAGCCCAACCCCAAGTTTAGGAGAGAACATGTCCTCCAACCACCAGCTCTGATATTTAAGTCTCTCTCTCTCTCCTCAGAGCAGTTTGGATACAGAAATCAATTCAGCTGAAAATTAATTACTGAATGTTTCAAACATGTATGTGAATTATTTTCAATAAATGGAGTTTCCCAAGGCAGTTAGGCAATAACATCTCAAACTGGCAACATTTGCTCCATCTCTGTGTAGTATTTTTGTACAGCTTTGTTTTGGAGCACTCTAACATCTGAGAGGCTGAAGATGCTGATACAGCACACAGAAACAGCTATTTTAATTTTTACAGACAGTTTAAAAATCGCTTTTTATAACTGACATATAATTGCTTTTGACATTGCTGAGGGCCATCCAAGGCAGAAGATGCTTCAAAGGACTCTGCAGATTTCCTTTCTGAAGAAAAGGATAAGGACTCTTGGTATTTAAATTAAATTTTCTGACGAATACACAGAAATCCAATTCAGTGGAAAAAAAAAAAAAGCAAAGAAAAGAGAAATAGGGCAGGATTGGAAGTTAGGAAATGTGCTTCTACTGGTGGGTGTGATAAT
Source organism: Agelaius tricolor (assembly GCF_023055355.1). Lineage (NCBI taxonomy): Eukaryota > Metazoa > Chordata > Aves > Passeriformes > Icteridae > Agelaius > Agelaius tricolor. The sequence goes on along the minus strand of NW_027269278.1, from coordinate 10,638,942 downwards.
GAAAATCACAACCTTCAGTGCAGAGACCCTTTTCACAAACAACCCTCCTGCCCTCAAGGCAAAGGTTTCCCCAACATGCAAGGATGGCTCACTCCCATCAGTGCAATGAGTACAATCAGAGCCACGTGTTCCCTCAGCTCCAGGCAATTCCACTATGGGATCATTTGTGCTTGCATGTGTACCCAAGGGTGTGTTTCTGCATATCTCACTGAAGGCAAAACAGACTTAAAAAAGGCCCCTGACAGAAACATATTGGTCAGATGTTATTTTCAATTATTAATTCCAGGGAGCAGTGGGGTATAAAAATCACCCCATTCTCTGGGACTCAGAGGGCTTTGGCAGATGTTTAATGACAGCAGCTCTACAGCTTCTGGTTTAGAGTCTCCAAAAACCCCAGGTGTTCCAGCTTCAAACTTCCTGGGATAGAAGGGAGAGCTTCAAAACACTGCTCTAAACTTTAGTTGGTGGAACGGGAGGAAATGCTGAACCCTTTGTGCCTGCCTTGCAGGGAGGGCCCAGCTCTGCAGGATGGGCTGTGAGACCCTCAGGACAGGAGCAGAGCTAGAGGTGTCCATTTCCTTCCACTGCTCAGCTCTGCGGCCTCTCACCAACACAGCGAGGACACGGTCCCTGTCCCCAGGCTCTCCAGGGATCTGCAGCACTCCGGCCTTTCCCTGCTCTGCCCCAGCAGAGAGAGAGACATTGGGAGAGCCATGGGGAGAGACATTGGGAAAGATCCATTGGGAGAGATCCATTGGGAGAGATCCACTGGGAGAGAGCCATTGGGAAAGATCCATTGGGAGAGATCCATTGGGAGAGATCCACTGGGAGAGAGCAATTGGGAAAGATCCATTGGGAGAGATCCATTGGAAGAGATCCATTGGGAGAGAGCAATTGGGACAGCCATTGGGAGAGATCCATTGGGAGAGAGCCACTGGGAGAGATCCACTGGGAGAGCCATAGCTGCCCTGATGCCCCTGGGTGCTCCAAGACCTGCCAGCCCTCATCAGAATGGAGCACCCTCCCTTGGACTCCCACCTTCAATTTCCTGGCAAACGAGCGTGATGAAAAGAGAGACAGCCTGGGAGCTCTGCACTGGTAGATCATGCTGGCTGGTAACACCTTGCCAAAGGATTCTAAATCAGATTTAAGTTTTGTAAGAGGCTGAGGCTGCATTTTGAATATCTGTCATTGAACTGGGTCCTGTGACACCACCTGATCTCCTTAAACCTCGAGATCCCAGTGCCAGAACAGAACTCTGCTTCTTTCCAAATGCCTGAAAGATTTTATTCTCTTTGCTGCTAGGAAAATACTAAAAATAAAAACTAGAAAGTTTTAATAATGTCAAAACCATACAAAAAACCTCTATATCATCATAAATAAATTAAAAGGAGAAAATATATTTAATTTAATTTTGAGATTTCTGAATGCTTGGACTTAACAATCCTATGGTAAGTTTGAAATACTGAATATAATTTCTCCTGTGAACTGACTTAGATTATTTCTGCTTTCTGTTACACTGGAGCGAATTATAATTTATTTAGTGGGATTTAATTTAATACACATTATTTTACTCCAAGGCCAATGAAAACAAACCAGGTTATACCTTCTTGAGAAAATAATATTTGAAATTATTCATGCATAATTAAAAATATACCATTCCCATTTCAGATTAATACAAATATATGTTTTAATGTGCTCAGAGAGAATTTGCATTGCTTGTTGTGAAACACTTCTGTAGTACTTCTGAAGTTGCTGGAATTTATACTTCAACTGAAGTACTAATATGATGGGTAAAAAATTGCTATGATTTAATTCAGATAGCTAATTCATAAGATACTGAACCCTTTTCCAACTCTGATTAAAAGCTGTAATGAAGTTTAATACTATGAACTATGACTAGAAAAAAAAATTGAAAAAGTAACTCCTCTGTATTTTTCACAGAGAATATTTAACCAATCACATTTTATTATTCAATATATTTTTTGTCATTAAATCTCATTTCAAAACATGAACAACATGTACATCTTTTAATCCTTGTTTTTAGAGTTAACGCAGAAGAAAAACTACATCACTGTTAATACTGATTCCATCAGCAAATGGTAAAAAATAAGGACCAAACTGGTTTTACAAATCAGTATTTCAGTATGCATAATTACAACTCTTTCCTAACACAGCACTGTAGAGAGCTAAGCAAGCAACAAAAATTCTGGGTATGAGTTCTCTGAAAGGCTGACGAGGTTGCTCTATTTGTTGACTGAATGTCAATGTTGTCACAGTTACAGCAATTCCCAGACAGGCTGCTGCCTATCTCCACATGCCTGGATTTAAATGGGAGGGAAGACATTCTGCTCTGGAAATGAGAAAAAAATCTACTTTTCCCATTAAGTTCCTAAGCTTATTTTCTAGGATAAATGAAACAGAATTTGGCTGAAAAGATTATCAGCTATTGTATTTAAAATGTATAAGTTGTCCCAGGAAGTTTTCAAGACCAGGTTGGATGGGGCTTGGAGCAAGCTGGTGTAGAGGAAGGTGTCCCTGCATATGGCAGGGGATTGGAACTGGATGATCTCTAAGGTCCCTTCCATCCCAAAACACTCTATGCTTCTCTGATTTTCTACTTAATGAATAAGCCAGAACACTGATAACATTCTTTAAAACAATATGTCAAGGAAGAATTTCCAAATTTGCACCTTTTCTTAGTGCTCTTAGAACATTAATGCATGGGCAGTGCCAGTCCTAGTCAATGGGGCAGCAAAGAAAGGACACCCTTACACACTGCCTTCTTGTTCTATCACTGCCTTCTTTGTCCCTTGAGATAAAGGAATTTGTCACTTTGTGCTCCAGTATCTTTCCCAGCATTTAAAATGGAGATAGCAAAACTCATTGTCTAGAAATCAGCCTGGGACTCTTGGAAAGCATCACAGAACACAAGCAAAGGAGCCTGAGAATGACTTGTAAGGGAATGGTTTCAGAAAAGTCAAACTCTGCAGAACTAAGAGCCATTTGATGTGCATTTATGGCAGCCTGATTGTCTCCATGGAAACATGGGAAAAACACTTCATCTTTTTCAGCGACAGAAGATTTATTTCCATATTACATTAGTTTTAGTGTGCACCGAGCAAAACAAATACTAAAATAAAAGGCTCTTGAAAGAGTGATTTCATTATGAAAACAGCAGTTTCAGTCCTATGATGTGGAAGCACCTCCTGCCAAGGTGATGCCACTGTGGAAAACCTTGCAGATGGGCAGTGTTCTGTGAACACCTCTGGATTAGGGATGAAATGGAAAAACCACAGAATTGTATATTTACAGGTAAAGAATTTATTGTCAGAAGAAACCACTAGAATCATTAAGTTATAGAGATTTTAGCTATCAGACAGAATTAAAAATACTCTGAATGATGAGTGTTACTTCTGCTGCTGCTGCCCATGGCTTGTACTTAATCCAGATAAAGGAAACACATCAGAAGTGGAAATTGGCTGGGGCTGGCTGGTGTAATAGATTGTTGCCTAATGGAATTTTCATTGCTTCTGAGAGGAATTACCTAAGCAGGAAAAGATGAAGCTTCTCTATGGATAATCAATTAGTCATATAATTGATATCTGGAAGAAGTTTAAATGGGAAATAAATGAAAGGACAAACACCCAGCCTGCCTAGATCTAAAGTATAGTGAATATAAATACAGCATAGAGAATTCCTTCTTCAAGCATGAGTTTAACAGAAACAAGCTCTAGGACAAGCAATGTCTGATACCATTCCTCACTCCAAAATGCAAGAGAGAAGCTCTAGTGTGAAACAAATAAAGATGAAAGCTCCTAAATTACAAAATCATTTTGTAAAAATTAACTCCACTCTGCTGGAATTGATCAGTAATTGCTGGAATTGTGTTAAAGGTAGAAATTTTGAGACTGGGAGTCTCTAAAAGTAGATCAGTGACTTTTCTGCACAGAATGAGATAAAAGGGTAAAATTAGCAGGTAACCTCAGGAGTGGAAAAAGCAGATTGTCAAATGGGCTGGAAGACAGAAAGTGGTCACAAGGAAAAGCATTAGCATTGCAGTTTAGAAGTGTTGAGTGGAATGACAGCAACGAAAAGGTGAAGTCACAGGACTTGTACCACACTGCAGAATTTATGTACAGAAGGGAAAAAAAAGCAAGCTTAGGTTCTTTCTATAGTTTTTTTTCCTTGCTACAATTTAGTTGCTGACATCTCATAATCCAATATTTAATTCACACAACCTGAAGTTACTATCTCAGTTTTGAGACCCCAAAATTAATTTTTAACAACAAAAGATCACATCTAGAGAGCTGCTGCTGATCAAAGTTGTCTTTTTATAGCTCTCTGACAAATGCTACAATTCTTGTTTCATTAATGCATTTCAGGGCATCATGATAGGTCTTTTGATAAGTGATAATTTTTAAACACACAAACCCAATGTTTAGAAGGCTTTCAAGGATTTCATAGTTTATTAAGGAATTTATAGTTTAATTAAAATGTTTTATGTTTCTCAAAAAATGCATTGATGAAGATCTCATCTGACAGAGGAGAAATGCTTTTCCTCTTGCCACTATTTAGCTAAAATAATTCTGAAAGAAGATCTTTTATGGAGAATTAAAGTTTGAACAGCTCCTTTTTCGAGTAACTGCGGAATAACTAAAATGTTGTTTTGTCCTTTTCCTACAGAGAAAGAGCTGAAGCTGCCTCAGGCAATACAACAGCAAACTCTGTAACCTTGCACTCAGCATGGTAACTAAAATTGACTTCTACAACAGAGGAACAACTGTTCATAAGAGAATTGCTTGATTTCTGGAACACCTAGGTAAGAACAGCCTTGGAAAAGAGTAAGCTCCCTGAGTTATGAAGTCAGCCTGAATTATTCAGGGTTCCTGATGTACATGATATTTTTTTATTAGAACAAAGATAAAACAGCGTCCCTATGTATGAGTAAAGATGAATCATTTAAACACACATTAACAATGGAATTGGAAACTGGGGTTTACTGTCTTTCAGGGAACATATATTTCCAGATTCAACTTGTCTGATCAGTCTCTAGACAGATCTGGAGGCATTGCCCCAAATACTTTCCAGTTCCAAACAAGATCCTTATGGAAAAATGACAATTAGAACAATTGACCTGAGTATTAAGGAGATAAAAAATGTCCATTTATATAAATTTGCTATGATGTTGAGAAAACAGAAATTTTATTGCAGCACAGTTTGTCCATTCCACTGCTTCTCTTGCAGAATATATATTTCTATTTGCTTTTAATCAGTAAATTGCCATTTTAATACTTCACTACAAAGAGGTCTTCTAAACTTCCAGAAGAGGTTGGAGCAAGGTGTTCAGTAAGAAAGCCTCTCAGTGAGGGTGTATCTCATATCTCTGCTCCTTTCTGATTCCTCCTCTCTACTTCATAGGGTTTGCAATAAGCCCCTGTGATATTTGGGCTGACACTGAACTGGAAAATGAATTTAGCTTGATTTTGCCATAGTCAAACATTAAAATCTGTTCAGAGAAAATGTGTTTGTCTGACATGAATACTGAATTTGCATTTATAATTTGGGCAAGATCATTTTCCAGCTGATGTCACAGCACTTTCCAGGATACAGATGCTGACAGAAAGCCTAACTCAAAATTTTAATCCACTCAAAGTCATATCAGAACAAAGACTGAAGACAATCTGAGCATGCCAGGAGTGCAGAAGGGAAAAAAAAATAACTGAGAGCTTCATGCTCTGCGCTCTGACCCTTTTCCAACACTTGGGACATTAAAGTAACTTTCCTGAGATCCAGAGGTGGGGAACAGCTGTACAAACTAATAGGCCTGAGCAGCAGTTATATTCCAGTCCTGTCTTCTCCATCACAAGGAACACTGGCACATCACTTCAGCTGCTGCCACACAGGCAGCCTCAGGACTGGGTACCATTAAGTTCATCAACAACAGAGTAAAAATGTAATTCTGCCCTTGTAATTCTCTTGAGAGCCTTTATGCTATACATCACAATTTGGATGCAGAGAGTCAGCGTTTCAGTTCAGGGTGTTTAATTCAGCTACTCACTTTAACTATCCCTTGATTAGACAGTACATATAGATTAAAAAAAAAAAAAGTAAAGACATTAAGAAAATATAATTAAAAGAAATAACAGGATTTTAGTGTATTATTCCATGTGCATGCCTGGTACAAATGAGTTATGAGGAAATATCACAAAACCTCAGATTAAACTACAGTAACAGCCATTGTACTAATGTGCAAGACCTAATGAGGGACTTCCTTTCTCTCTTTCTCACACAGTATCAATTTCATGCCCTATAGATTTTTAAATGGCCCACAAATCTTCGTGATTTTTTTTTCTCTAAAGGAAGACTACCATAGGAGGTTTTTTAATGTGAGTTGAACAGTCAATAACAATCAAGATATTTATTAGGCTTAATGGGCTCCTTGAACAGGGCAGATTCTATGTGGGACATGGCCATTAGTCCATGTGTGTAGTAGCCTTTACTACTGGTCCCAGTCTGCTGAACTGGATGGTGCCACACTGACATTAATTTATAGATTGATTTTTTTCAAAGGCTTGGCAAACACTTCAGAACAGGAGGTGTCAAACTGCCAATGTCATTGTTTCCACAGAAACATCCTTCTTTCCTCCTTCCAGTGGATTGTCTCAGTGGCTCCTCCTTAAAGTTTCCTATCAAGCTAATTAATTCAGCAGTTTTCCAGGCAGCAGGATGATTTGAAACTCAGCATGTTCTCCTACTGATAATTTGCTAGCATATCTAAATTTCACATCATTAACTACGTTTCAGGTCGATTTCTGGATCATTTGGCTTTAGAAGGAAACAGGACAAAACCAAAAGGCTGCAGCTAAAAGGCTTTACTGACCCTTCTTATTTCCTTGAAGCCTGAGAAATCAAACAGATGAAGAGGAAGCTTGGCAGGCTCGTGATACAAATACAGAGAAGTGAAGTGTATTTTTACAGAGAGTGGATTGTCAGGTTTTTGTAGTGAAATAAAATGAACATATAGTTGCTTCCTTCTGTAAGTAATCTGAAATAAGGTATTCATCCTGCTTAAAATCCCAGAGTGTTAGAGTTGCAGTGCTGATCCTTTAAAAAGCTGTTTATCCACAACTTCCTCTGCTGGCATTCACTGGCAATTAAAACTTGCTATAGAAATGTCATCATCCATGAAGAGCCATTACCTGCATGGGAAGTACTAAGTGCCTCCATCAGAGAATATGCAAATTTGCAAATGGCCATATTTTTACAGATACTTATCTTTCAATGATGAAACACCAGACATTATCATAGACCGGTGGAAGCTTTGCCTTCTTTGGGATGAGGATTTCACTTTCTGCTTTCAAATGGGCTTTGCTAAATGACTCATAAGATAAAACCAACAGGAAAATAGGGAAATGCTTATCTACACAGTAGCCTTGGTCACTTACAGGATTAAAATACTTCATTGTATTGCTGACACATTTGAGAAAAAGGAGCACGCCAGAAAGTAACAAATGGAAATAGAATAACAGTAGACATAAACATTCTTGCCACCATGAAAAAGCTGATAGCTGAGCAATACATATCATTGCTCCCACCATGTTTTAAAAGAAAAAAAGCAAACCAAACAGTAGGGACAGGTGGGGTCAATGACCCCATCTCTGCATGCTGTTATAGTGCCAATATCTTTGTCTCTCATGCTTGATAGAGCTGTCAAAAAGAGGAGACTGGAACAGCTAGAATCTTTCATTCTCCTGTAATGAATAATTCACAACTCTGGAATTTGCTTGAACTGCTGAATGCTGGGCCTTACAACCAGATAATTAAGTAATAAAGAATAGGGGATTTGTTGCATGGTTCACTTGCCAGTTCCCCAAGTTCATGTAAAGATGACAAAGTGCATTCCTACATGTGCATATACAGAAGCAGTGTAGGAAGAAGAAATCATAAAAGCATCACATGACTGCTAACATCTAGACAATGCACATAGCTTCCAAATGATCTTCAAGTTTGTCCAAGACCCCAGTTGAGGTTTTGCCATATAACACACCATTATATTGTGTGAAATGATCCCACATGGAGATGAAGAAACCCACAACTGATCACACTGTCTATCAGAACAAGCTTTGGGCCTTCCCAAGAAGATCAGCTGGAAGCCCCTTTATTACATTAGATTACACATTTAATTACATTATCCATCAACACCTGAGAGCTTCTAGACTCCTTTAACTACTTCCTTGGGATTAATTGTGCCTATTACCAACTGTCCTAGGTCAGATTGCAAGGATATGCAAATACACAGCACTGCCTCAGATTTAGTGGGGAAAGACAGAAAGTGCTTAACAGAGTATTGCTGCCCATTAATGACATCTCAAGCTGTGTCCACACTCCCATGTCAAATTTCTTCCTCTCTAGGACCAAGAATTTTCTGCATCAAGTATAAAACCAAGTAGTTATGCTTGTGTTATTAGAAAGGAAAGAGTACATTTACTATTTTGGTAACATTTGGATGAAGTATCCCAGATAAAATTTGTACATTGCAGAGAGAGGGAATTGGGCATGAGGCCATCTGTCTTCTGCCTGAAACTGGTAAAAGCTTTCTTGGGGGTACACTGGGGATCTGGCTTAAGTGGGCTGGCAAGAGAAGGAAACAAATGAGAAACAGTTAATGAAGCAGAATGTGAGTGAGCATCAACCAGTGTGACGACTCTAAAATAAAGATACGTGCTCTTCTTGTAGATTTGCCTCAGACTCCTGAGGCAAATCTTTAGCTGAGAACTCCTACATGAACAGCCCCCAGGGAGCACTTAATGTTACGTGAAGAACAGAAGGCTTCATGTACTGGCAACTGTGCATTTTCCAGTGCAAAAAAAGCCCCAGACCTAAAAAATATCAATCAGCTAATGCTCTTGGAAATGCAAGAGAGAGAGAGAAGTACTAAGAGACAGAAGTACCAGAGATTCTTTCTGACTGCCACATCTTCTGTGGGCTCACTGACCCCACTCCTATCTCTAGCACACAGATTACTTGAGAGCTTGCAAAGGCAAATGAAGTACCCCATAAATGCTGTTTCTCAGCATGTCAGTATGTTTTGGTACTTTAACCACAGGTTGTCTGCTTGATGGCATAAAATAATCCTAATTTTCCGCTCTAGAGTTTTGCACAGATTCCATTTGCTAATTCAGCTTGCAGCCAGCATTTAATTTAACTCTAGGCTGTATCCTCTGCTTTGAGGCTTGCTCATCTTACTTAAAACAACTCAGAGGATTCAATATCCAATTAACTTTCTGAAAATCTAGTTGTTCCCCAATTTTGCCAGTTGGAGTGAGTAAGTGCTAAATTTACTCACCAACACAATCTTTTATTATAACTTGACATCCTATCTCATCAGCACTGCCTTGAAATATTGACCTGGGAAATGATGCTGATGTTTAATTGGGGTGGGTGTGGTGGGAATATGGGTGAGTGGAATTTCATTAAGTAGCACCTACCAAGTTACTTCTCCAGGAGGGAACAAACATAAATTATATTACATTTCCCAGGTGGAAATGTCCTAGACATGAAAATATGGTAACAGGCAGCAATTAGAAGATGCCAGAATTTGGCTTTTAAGGTCCTAAGCTATTGCAATGATTACACTTCATTAAAAGGTAATAATTACCAAGGACAGTTGACTACACGTCCAATTCAAGCTCTTACCCGAAATGTTTGGCTGAATGCCTGCTTCAAGAAATCTGTGATATGGAGAGCTATGACACAGAGCTTCTCTGGGCAGGGGCTGCTTGTGGTGAGGGGAATTGCCATTTCAATAACACAATTTCAAACTGAAACATTCTTTCTGGTAGCTGAAGCAATCTAAAGCACTTGGTGTCCATTTCATACAAGGGAGTGTAATCCCTTAATACATTCTGTTCCACATTTCCTTGCAGTCTGTATAATTCAAAGGGACAAAAGTGTAAGTTGCTCCATTTGAGAGACTAAAACAAGAAATGAAAACATTTATATCACTTAAATCTGACTCATTCACACTTCTATTTAAATCTGAAAAAATCAAAAGTTCTCCAGTGTTTGACAACTACCAGCTGGGAAATTATATTGATATGGAAATGTCAAGACATAAACATACCAGGTGGGAAGCCATCTCATTTAACATTAGAGTCCCACACTGTAGGCATCTAAAACCCAACCACTCTCCTGACTTGTTTTTTTTACAGCAATCTGACTGTGAGCTGAATTACACCCTGGAGTATCTATTGCCTGTACTGATGAGAAACAGAATCCAGACAATCAGATCCATAGTAACAGACACTGAAATGTAGACAGATGAATCTCTGCTGCTGTGATGATACACCCTAAGGATACTGCAACAATCCATACAGGGAAAAAAGAGAACTTTGGCAAGCTCCTTTGTTACTGAGGTATTGCTATTAAAAATATTTCATTACTAACAACACTACCATGAAAAAAAAAAAAAAAAACAAAACCTCGACCAGAGGGAGTCTCATCCAATTTACTTATGAAGAATTCACAAAATCTGTCCTTTGGCCATTTCATACAGGCAATTTTTAAAGTGCTTTCCTTAGATAAGAAGAAAGAGAGGGGTATCATATCTTTCATTATTCATCAAAAAAAATCAAAAAGCATTCATGCTTTGAATTTAGTCAGCAAATATATCAACAGGTACCATAGCCATTTATTAAAAAAGCAGCTTGTTCAGCCCTGTACCTGAAATCAAGGACGTGTCTTTGCATGTATCTTTTGAGTGTTGAGGTTTATAAGCCTGGTAAGCAGGATTATGGATTCCATGTTTAGACTACATTATTTACAGTGACTTTGTTAACCTAAGCTTTTATACTCCAGTTATCTATCAGAACTGGTAGCTTGTTCTGGTAGATACAGCCTAACACTATTAGCACCTCAGGAAGATTTTAAGTTTCTGTACTAATCCTTCAAGAATGTTATAAAATTGAAGCAGTGGGCCACTTTAGCCTGTGAGGAAAATGAAAGCAAGTTTATCAGTCTTAGGCAAGGAAATATGGAGAAAAACAGGCAGAGATAGACAGAGAATTCTAGTATCCCTGGCTGCCAGTTCTGTGCCAGTTCACTGAAACATGCTTCTGTCATCATGATTTAGCCAAATTGTAGGCTGCACTCTGCATTTGCAAAAGTTGGAAATTTCTGGATGCAACTGCAGGTGAAAAAGACCTCAGTTACCAGGAGTGGCCTGTCCTGGCTGGCTGAAGGACTGGTAGTGTCAGGATTAAAGAGAGGATGATTTTATTTGTGCTGTAGACAAGAAAAAGCCCCTGTATATTCACAGAAATGTGACTATGACGCAGTAAATGCTGGGGGAGATGCAGGCTCCATCCCAGAGCTCCCTGCTGAGGCAGTGCCGGGATGGGCTGGGCAGCAATTCCTGAGTGCACAGTGTCACACACGGGCAGCCAAGCCAGGAGTGCTGTGCTGCCTCTCACACTGCACTGGGGCTTGGGGGAAAAAGAGAAGGACAGGAACATTTCCTGCAACTGCAAACTCTGCTGGATTTGGGGAGAATTTCCCACCCCTATGCAGAACTCACAAAAAGAACTGACACCATTTACACACACAGTACTGCAAGAAAAAAAGTGAAAGAACCAGCATCAATGGAAGAAAAAATTAGGAATAATAGGTAAGCTAGAATTCACATAGCATTAATAAATCATGGCCAGATTTGAATACAATTAGCTTAATGGACATCAAGTACAGGAAGCAATAGAAAGTGAATTGTGTTGCCAATGCCATTAAAAAAACATTTGTGCTCTTGGGAGTACTGTGACTGGACCTGTATTTCATATTAGGATGACTGGCACATTTCAAAAAGAAGCTGGAAACTTGAGAAAAATTTTTTCCATATCTCCAACTAAAATAAAATTCCAAACTTTTTCTCTGTTATGAAATGTTGAGTTTTTAAGTAATGATCCCTTCAAAGTGTGTTAGAGAATGTGCCTTCTGACAACTTCTGGTGAGGCCAAAATTGGATCAGAAGATTTTAGGATTAGCAGAAGCATCCCCATATCCCCATGCCTGGTGGGAGGCTTTATCTCTAAGAATATCTTCTCAATAAGAAAGTTCATTATTTGTTGGTTGTTTCAATTATAGATAGAAAAAATTAAATAAAGATTCATTAATACCCTGAATGCTGATTGTATAAATATTCATTCTTTCTCCTGTTCTCTTTTTATTTACGAACTTGCTTCACACCCTAAGAGTTTTTAAGGGCATGAACAGTCCCCTTTGGGAAAAGAAATTGTATAAGCAAAAGGATTTTTAGTTTATTATACTAATAGCAACAAAAAAACTATGATTACTGCTGAAGGAGATTTGTGTCCCTCCAAATCCTTCTGATATTTATGCAAACACTCAAAATGGCTGTGTTTTTTCCCTCTGGGGAGGAAATCTTTCATACCCCAGTGTAAAAGCAGAGTGGATATTCCCACTGAGCAGGTTAAAGAACTCATTGAGTTTGGTGTTAAACCAGGGGCATCTCAAGGAACAGAGCGTACACAGAAGGCAGATGGAAACAATTTCAAGTCCACTTGAAAATTCCCAAAGCAGTAAGGGGCACATATGTTTTTATTTCCCTAGGCACAGGCTAGGAGAGAACTCTTCCTGATGTGCCCATGGAAAATTTCAATTAGCGTGAGGAACATCGAGATTTTGCTGTGGATGGGTTTGTGGCCGCCGCCAGTGCCACTGATTTTGGGAGACACTCAGTACCTCTGGATCTGAACTGCCTCAACTCCTTTGCCAAACCTTCCTACAGATTTATGGAGAAGCAAGCAATATGGCTTGTCATAAAGCAGTTTCACACTGTCTCTGTAAAGATTCCTGCTACTTTAATTGGATTCTCAGGCATAGCTCTCCTGCCTTGTTTCTGTACTGCTGCACAGTTCCATTCCATCTCCACAGTAATCTATAACAATTGAGTCTGAAGTGAGGCTATTAGGAAAAGACAAAAGCATCTTGCTTCAGGACTCTCTATAAATGAGAAACATATTCCTAATTTCATATTGGTATTTCATTTATTTTAGGCTTATAAAGGGCTCATATACTCTAATCATGCAAATGGATAGTACATTTCTGTTTCCATCAAGTTTCTGATGTCAATTTTTTCTTCAGTGTTGGGGTAATGGAATTTTTAATTATTTTTTATATATTCCACCGTGGATATTTGGTGTTGATTTGTAAATAAATAGAACAATAATGGAGGAGATAATTATTGCTTGTACGGAAAAAAGGCTACCTAACTATGGAGTTGTCTTTCTAAGTATGCTGGATTCTATCAAAGTAAACCTTGAAAAGTTGTAATTGAAAGCAAGTGCACCCCTGGCAGGCTTTACACTGATAAAAAGGGCATGATAATTAATCACTTGCCTTATTAGAAAGAAATGATTCTACACAATGATTAAAAATTACTACAAGAGCTGATACCCTGTTACCTCCTCAGGAAGGCAGTTTTGTGGATATAAGAGACAATAACTGCAAATTCTGTCAGTAACAGAACACAGACAAATTGCAAGGGACATGGTAAGGGCAGTGCTAACACCAGGGAAGAGATTATTAAAATACAATATAGTCTAAAACCATCTCCTGCTGAATGAAAGGAGTGCTCTAATAGCATATGTGATTAGCTGGAAGGAAAACCTCAACAGAAAACTTTCTCTAATTTTGTCTTCTCAATCATGTATTTTTTCCTTAAGCAATGAACCCACAGACCTTACCTATGGATTATTATCTGATTAAATAATGGTATATTTGGTTTCAAGATAAACCACAGTATACTCATCATCACCTTGGACATTGTCTTTAAAGACCAGTTTATGCACACGACTCAAGCAAAATATAAGACATCTGAAAATGGTCAGCAGCCTTGAAATTCTGTATAAAGAAAAAATAGTTTTGCTTTATACAAAAAACCCAACAAAACCCAAACTCCCAAACAGAGACCACTTTGCTACCTCAAATGAAAACTACAGAATTTTGCTGTGACCTGGTGATACCTCTGGTTGGTCATGACTGATATGGATGCTAAACACTGAATAATTTCTTTCCATGATTCTGACCTTCTCTTGACGAAACAACAGATAAGAGGAAAGAGGCTGAGAGGAAGAGTGTGTTTGTGGGACTTGGTGCTATTACATATGCTTAAATTTAAGACGAAGCTCAATAACCTCAGCAGTCACAAAGTCTGAAAACAGACTCAAATGAAGCACTGAAATGAAGCTACCCTAAAAAAACACCCTTCCTTTGAATATTTCAGACTAAAGACAAAACCAGCCATTTAAACCATGGCTTATTTTGGAATCAGTCTGATATCTACGACCTTGAATTTTCAGAAATCAAGGCAATGTGATTTATCAATGGCACTGCTGCAACTGTCTGACAGACCACACAGGCAGATTAGAATTAACCTCTGGCTCTGAAAATGCATCTTTTCACTGTCTTCTATCATGCCTGGGGAAGACAAGCAACAGGAATATACTTGGGATATTAATGACAAAAAACTACAGCAGTTCACACTTTTTGCTGACTGTGACTCATTAGCCTTGTCTGCCCACCCATCCTTTATCTCCTCATAATTTCTTACTAATTATCTTCTACATCAAAGCTTTTGGGTGGTTCTAATACTGTAAAATCATCTAACGAAGCACCATACTTCAAATTATGTTTTATGTAACAGCAGGTTGCCAGATGGATAAAACGTGGCAGGAAAAATGCCCAAGTTTCAAACCATTCGACCTTTCTTGTGGTCACAACCCTGGCAATAACAACTGAAATATTCAAGCACCCAACTCTGCATTTCCTGAGGGACTGGGAAACATGCAAGTGTGGAAGGTACCTGCCACCAGGTGAGTGTTAAGCCTTGATTCAGTCAGTATGAGAACAGCTATCACAGCTGGGGAGCTGTCTCTTAAATCCTCTTTTCAATTCTGTCCCCAAAACCTTTGGTATCTTGGTCAAGGCAGTGTCATAATAAATATGAAGAAATAACAAAAGCAATGGTTTGCCAAAGGTGCTCATTGTCTGGAGCCTTTAATATGGAGCTCAGTAACCTCAAAGAGACCTGACAGAGGTGGGCATGCAGCCACCTCTCCTGCTATGGAAGCTATTCCTCTCTCAGCAGTGCTCCTCCTGCCCAAACACGGGATCCCGCTGCCTGACAGCACGGCCGGCTCGCACAGCCAGGCAGGCACGGCAAAGACAGCGATGACATTAAAGCAGCATCTCTGCTGTCACTGAAAACAAAGGCCCCATTTGCTGTTTCCTCTGTTGAGGCAGGTGGTAAACAAACACTGCAGAGAGCTCCCAGCACGACAGGGCACCGGCAGCACGGCAGATTTTCCATTGCCCTGTGTACTGGCTTTTGTAAGAAAGCTTTAGGATTGAGGCTGGTATCAACACTTCTTGCTCTTCAGGCAAAACACAGGCAAGCCTTATTAAAACAGCAAGTAGAATTTTCCCCTGGGATGTTCAAACAAGCTTCCCTGGAGTGAAAAAAACCCAGTCCATTTATAGTTCCACGTGTGCAAGATGCCCTTCTTCAAACTTGACATTTGTGCACATGAACAGAAGGTATTTCCTCAAATATCAGGAAAACAGCAATTCTTTGCTCAGTTTCTCAGAATTCAAAACTTTGGCTGTTGTATGGAAATTCACAGATAAAAGGGCTTTTTTTTCATGCTGACCAGAACTGCAGCATCACTGTCATAGGAAAGTGATAAAGCTAATAACTTAACAAGATCCCTAAAGGATTGAGCATTTATGCAGACAGCAAGAATACCTAGAATTATCATAATTTACCACACAAAGGATTTTAAAGCTTAACTATTTCAAGGCTTAATCTGGTATCTGTGAAAGCCCAGGAGAAGACCTAATGGGAAGAAGTGTGCAGCTGTGCTGGGTGGCTGTGACAGATGACTGTGACCATGGCTGTGTGTGGCTCCTTTCTGCTTCACTTGCTCTCTGCACACACGGTGCCCACTGGCATCCCAAACCCCTCACTGGCACATTAAAAATTCTCCTGCACTCTGGCTACAGAAGGTCCTCTTTTCTCTACATCATTCCTGCTGGCCCTGCTGCCTGCAGCTGCAGGGAGTTTCTCTGCTTCTGAAGGTGTCTTTGAAGTGGCCTTCAAAGGACAGCGCTGTGTGTGAAGGAAATTCCTGCCTATTTGCTTATTGTCCAATTTTAACACACTTTTTTTTCTAATGGATCTTCCTCAATCCCCTGTGAAAAAGGGGACATTGGACTTATTCATGTAATTTAGAAAAGAAATTGCCATTTTCCTTTGCTGTTTTTATCCAGCCAACATGACAGACATTTGCTGACTTAAAATCCAAATAGGCTGTGCAGGTGGCTGACTAACTCAAAAGGCAAAACTGACCTCACAGAGAGAGTGAAATAATAAAACAAATTAAAGTTATAAGTTTCACTGGGTTTATAATTATTCATAAGAACAAATGGAGACTCCAGGAAATGCCAACAATGCCGTGTCAAACATGCATGAAATGGGAAAAGAAGCTCTAGCCCTTCAATGTTCAGTTAAGACCAGCAACCACTGCCTCCCATCTGGGACTAAAATTATTGAATTATTATTAGAGACATGCCAGTGCACTGGGATCTCTATGTTTCTGTGTCACAGCTGTGAGCCATGCCATTCCCATGAGCCAGGAACCCAACAAGGAAAGACCAAGACATGTGCACTGGTTATTTGTAGCCATATGTGTATGGCAGCCAATCCATCTGGAGCCTGTTGTGCATGCCAGATATTTTTGGGAGACTGGACAGGAAATGGGGCCTGTCTATATCCAGAGTTAATTAGTAACATTCTCTTTGCCTTTTATCTTCTCTGCCTTTCATCTGTGGATGTTTTGCTACATGAGATGCTGAGGTGCCCTTACACAGAAGTAGTGTTACAGTGGCTTAAATATAATCCCCAAATAGTTTTAAAACATACTGACATGTGTGTGGGGGGGTCACCTCTTCAGTGAAGTTAATATTGGTAGACAGAGTATTAAAACAAAATAGCTTCTTTTGATGTGCACATTGGCAGATCAAGGAGTTGTAATCACTGAACTAAATCTCTCTGAAAGCTCTGCAGAATGCATATGCTCATTAGAGCACAATATTGCTACTTAGCAATCCTCTGAGCAATATTTATAAAAGGAATAAATACTGTTAATGTGAACAGTTCCATGACTCCCATGCCTGGGCAATGCATTTGATGAGTTTTAAAGATGAATAAGATATGCCTTAAACCTTAATTTACCTCCATATAATTGACTCTTGACAACCTGGGCAACTACTACAGATTGTGATCAGAAACAGTTTATTGTACAACCTGCTTGCCCTTAGTGGTTTACAAGATATATCTAATATTTCTCAAATTAAAAAATAAAAAATAGAAACTCACTGTGAAGCCTTAGTCAGGATAAAAATCAGAGGCAATGTTATAAGAAAGATGGTTTAATTAGTGTAATATTTAAGATAAACTAAAGCTCAATAACACAAATTAACATGGAATTTGCTAATCAGTAAATCATGCCAAAAACTGAATCTCAAAATAAATAATTCCCCTTTCCTTTAGACTGCCAGGATTTTAAATATATTTTTGTATAATGAAATTTTTGATGTTTTACATTGCTGCTTTTGGGTTATCGTGTTCGTGACATGAGAGAAAAAAAATCCTTCTCAGTAATTTGTTCATCTTATACCCAAAACTTTAAAGAGTATATATTTTTACACATATTATATATATATATATATATAAATAGTTGTAAATACCAAAGAAAAAAAATGGTAACCTCTGTAACTAAGGAGTGGACAAACACAGGCAACACTATTCTAAATCTTCTCCTCCACAGTATTTGGGAAACAAAGCACGCATCTACTCAACTGAAAATGAAAAAAAAAAAAATGAACAGCTTGGGAGCTACAGACAGAATCCCCAAATACTCAGCAAAACTCATGTGCAACTACAGAACCTGTGTGGCCTTTTGGCTCTCAGAGCTACAAACAATGGATGATATTAAAAACCCATTATGGTTGAGGAGCTGCCTGTGCTCTCTGGAGCCTTTTGAGGTTGTTGACCAAAGGCTCTCTCCCCTCTCAACTCCCCCTCTCTTCAGAGAGATGAAACAGAGCTCAGATTTTTTTGCAACTGATGTGTTTCATGGGAAGATGATTTCTCCAATCTTCACTGCTAGAGAATGGCAAACAGGAAGTGCTTCACCCACTGAGAAGAGACAGAAATGAGTCAGGAAGAATTAGAAATGAGTTGCTGCTCCATCCCCCATGGGGACATACAGGTAAGAGAAGCCTTTTGTCTAACCAGCACCTTAAAATGCCACTTTCCACGCCCCCAGCTGCTTACACTCTTGTGCACTGATTGTGTGCAAAGCTCAGGATGGGAGGTTTGTCTTTGCAAATAACCTGAAGTAAATTTGTATAAAGGAGGAAAAAACCTACCATTAAAATCTTGAAATTTAGTAATGGTCTGATGGCCCTAAACTATTTCATGTCTGTCATCCCCACTTGACCTCTGGCTTCCCTGTCCCACAGGTTCACAGTGATGACTCTCCATCCACTGCAGTGCAAGGACCATCAATTTACTGCACACATGAATAACTCTCTTCCCAAATTGGTTTCTTCTGAGAGAAGCAATGAGAGTAATTTTGCAGTTTTAAAGCATTATATGGGCCCAAAGCTGCCAACAACCATTTAGATACGAAGCAGGGTTAAATTTCTTGACACACAGCTGGCACAGCTTCATCAGATATTAGTGAGAAATTCAGTGATAATTGCTGCCCAAGATGACATTTTCTTGTTCACTTATGAAGTGTGAAGATTAAAAGCCCTGAAAATTTTTAAATAAAAATACCTGCAAATACATATTTCTATATACTAAAATATGCACGTGTACAGCACAAGATAGCCTCTTTTGGTGACTTACACCATCTTTTACTTCCAGTGGATTTCTGAGGTAGAAGGAATTATGTACTTGTTGCATTCCTAAACATCTTAAAATGTTCTCTGCTCCATGGTGCTGGAGAACATTTCCTCTTGTGTGATGTGACAAAGCAGTTCTAGAATGATGTAATGTTTGACAATACTCTGCTACCCAAGGACCTCCAGCAAAGGACATAGGCTTTGCCCTATTCAAAGATGATGAAATGATGGTCTCAATACTCAATTACTTTAACTGATTGTCTCCTTTTAATCCATTCAATTGGAGTAGTTGGAGTAGGTGGATTAATGCCATTTCAGGAGCAAGACGAAAAGACACCTACAACAAAGGAATGTTATGGTAATTGGCACTTGCAAAAACAGAAGCAGTGCTTGAAACCTGTTCTCTAACACCAGGAGTGACCTGACCACTCTGGTGAATATAAAAAGCCTCAACTCTCTGCTTTGACTGAGTGTAGCAACAAAAGTGTTCTGGGGGCTCTTGTGAAAAGAACAAGAGGGCTAAACAAGCCTCAACTCATCAGTGTCAGTAGACATCAGGGGACCTTGCATCCCCAAGGAGATATGCAGTAATTTGGAGAAGCAAAGCCTATAAAAATGTATTAATTATCATAACATACAATACTGGCCTAGCTGGCACTACTGCAGCCATAGCCCTTTAGTCTTTGCATTCTCCTGTAAAATATGATGTCTAAGAGCTTGGAAATGACATATAAATCCTTGTCTGCTTCAAGAGGGGGGCTCAAGGACCTGTCCCAACCTGTCACCCCAAGCTCTCCTGCCTCCACACCTACTAGAGCACTGTGCTGTATTATGGGGATGACTGTCATATCAAACTTGCTTAGCTACAATGTATTCCACAGATAATCAAGGGTTGTGGCTTAACGTTTGTTGTAATTTTTAAAATAGCTCACTGAATTTCATTAAATGTCTCAGTAGAGGCTATTTCTGAGCAGAGCTGTGAAAACAGATGTCTGGAGAGTGCTGTATTGCAAACCTTGAGTGAAATGACAGATCAATCTTTTCACAGAGATTCCTGGGGATATAAGAACTTGACTCTGTGCCAGCCAGGCAATGGCAGCTGCCCAATCGGGACAGAAAGAGGATAAAGCAAATCACTCATGTTGTACCCAGACAGAGTCACTCCTTCCCCCACCTTACCCTGGTGAGCTGGAAGTGTTTAGCCTGGAGAAAAGGAGACTCAGGGGTGACCTTATCACTCTCTACAACTCCTGAAAGGTGGCTGTGCTCAGGTGGTGTTGGTCTCTTTCTCCAGGCAGCACTGACAGAACCAGAGGACACAGTCTCAAACTATGTGAAGGGAAATATAGGTTGGATATTAGGAAAAATTTTTTTACAGAAAGGGTGATAAAGTTCTGGAATGTTCTGCCCAGGGAGGTGGTGGAGTCACCATCCCTGGATGTGTTTATAAAAAGAGTGGATGTGGCACTGGGCGCCAGGGTTTAGTTGAAGTGTTCAGGCATGGGTTGGACTTGATGATCTTGAAGGTCTCTTCCAACCCAGTGATTGTGTGAATTCTTCTGTAAGGGCAGAAGAATATTGGAGAGCTGTGTCTGGAGCTGTGCTGACTGCCAGGGCCTCAGGTCAGCTTCATAAAGAGGCAGCTTTGCCTGAGTGTGTAAAACCAGGCTCTAAGCAAGATGGGAGCCAATGCATTGACAGAACACGTGGAGATCCTAAAGCTGTTTTTCTACCCCCCATTGGTGCTGAAACACAGTGATAACAATGGTGATGTTCAATGCCATACAAGTATTATTCAGATGGATACAAGAAAAGGTGGGAGGCAAATACAAAAAAACAAGGGGGATCAAGATAGGTAGAATATGATCAAAGATTTAAGGAAGGGCTTTCCTAAGAGAAGTTATCATAACTAGCATTCCAGCCATGTAATTTTTTTTTGGCTTATGGAATCCCACTCCCTTCCAAATGTTTATGCAATGCCATGGTGCTGGAATAACTTTCCTCAAGAGATTCCTCACATGTACAACAGCTATACATGGTATTCTCCCAATTAACATAGCATTTTTCAAGCAGATCAAGCTTTTTCCAATTCAAATGCAGACTTCAGCCCTGTTAAGAGGTTCTATACACACTCAATATGTGTACACTGCCCCAACTGGAACAATAAAAAATTATACTGGTATTTAAAACACAGCAGGTTTATTAAAAAATATAGTCTAGAATATGCTCAGTACTTCATTTGTTATTTATATACAGATTCCTCTGAACTCAGAATGCCATGTGAAGGCTCACTGCGAACTCTACACACATCAGGGATATGTGTGGTATGGAGAGCACACTCATGAATATACCACAAAATTTGCCCCAAAAGGATTTTGGCATCACAGCTGTTTAAGCAGCAACTGTAAATTCTGATCATGTTCAGCGGAGATTGGAAGAAAATACAAATGGTAGCTAGGAAACAAAGACACTTGAATAGGAGGAGGTACAAAAAGTAAAAACACAGTATCCTTCACCCAGCTCCCAGACTTAGGCATATTTTCTTGATTTGTTTATTGACAACACACTTAGGATAAAATAGTAATATACCTCAAGTGGCACTATCAGGAGAAAATTGGAATGCAGAGTAGCTTAAAAATCCTTTACAAATGGAAAGAATATTCAGTAGAAAATAACACATCTTCAGTTTCTTTTCTACAAGTGGTGTTTTGTTTTGTTTTACTTTCCTACTTGAAAACAGCAATAATATATTATGGAAAACCTGGTGAGGGAAGGAAGGGGGATTTTGTATTTCAGGCACTGGACTGTATCCCCTGAAACTTGGGTTCTGTCCTGAGGAAGCTTCAGACCTCATTTCTGCACAGGTCATATTACCATTCTTGCCTACTTCAAAAATATTTAATGTAAAAGTGTGAGACTGCAAAGGATACATATATTACAGTGACAGAGACTGTAAAATCATCACATTTTACTAACCTGAAAGAGCTGACAGTGAAAATTTGAGTTATTGCAGGATTCTCTCTTAGAAGGACAGTAGGATATGACTCAGGTCAAACTCTCATTTTTTTTAAAAAGTCCTATTTTCTCAAAAAAATAAAATTAATCCAACAGATGAGGGCTTCCTTGCCTAAAGTTGTTGAACTCCTTTCTCAGTCAGCAGTAATCTAAAAACTCTCTGCTACTTCTACAGGCCATAGCATCACTGTTTCTAAGCTGTGTTATTCTATGATATATTTTTAAAGCAATAGCAAAGCAAAAATGAGCTATGAAAACAAATAGTTTTTTCTAAGTAAAAAAACTTAGAAGTGGGAGTCTTGACTTTTTTTTTATAATGGTTCATGTTGGGCTTTTTAGAAATACCAAAAATGTCTACAGTCACTGTGTTCTATGTCCTGCAACATTCACCTTACACTTTAAGCTATGATTGCATGGAAGAATCACAAAAAAGTCTGTAACAGACAGGCACTGATTTGTGCTTGATAGGACAAATTAATTCTATTCTACAGGAGTAAGGAAACCATTACACAAGTCTTGAGCAGGCTGCTGCCTTACAAATGATCACACATTTTCCTCTTCATCAGCATCCTAATTCCCTGAAGACAACTTCGTTTTATCACTAACACACTGGGAGTCCACAGTTGAAATCTGCCTCTGAGATATGTGCTTTATTTTCAGCTGCTTTTATTGTTATTTTTTTCATGCTAATTAATTGTTAGATGAATCAAGATCTGGATGAACTGGCATCTCTGAAATCACCAGCTCTGATGTGCTGTCAACTCTGGGCCCATGGGCTGTGTTAAAATCCTGCATTGGATTAATCTCCATTTATCCTCTAGGGTTGGGGTTCAGCTTTGCAAATGCTTTGTGAAACAAATTCCCTTGTAGAAACAAATGGTTTGTTCTGGACCAAAGAGAATAGCCTATGATGCATTTAAAACAGAAAATTGATTTGTATGAGCTGCTTGAGAAGTTCTGTTGTTCTCCAGTCATGCCTGGACAACACTGAATGGGTGGATAAAAATGTAAACTGGAACTGTACAAGGTCATCAACCAATGCACATATTTTTGAAATGTGTATTCCCCTGCATGAGCACCTCAACATCATCTGAATACACCTCTGGAACAAGCAGAAACACTTTTTTTTTTTACTTTTCCTCAGCACAGAACATCATCACAAACTGAAGCGCGGCACGAGCCCTCAGGGATTCTGCAGCACCAAACCCATCTCGTGGGGCTCTCCTTTCTTCCACATGGTTACCCAGCTCCTGCAACACCTGCTCTGCTCCCACTGGGCTCTGCTCAATGGGCCAAGCTTGTTCCATTTTCCATTTCTGGAGGGAGACATGCACTGCTCCCTCTGCACTGCAACTCTTTAAATCAAACCTCCTCATTTCATTAGATTCTAAGATAACTTAAAATACCATAGGAGGCTAAACTGGAGGGAGCAGAATGCCAGAACTGAGGAAGGAATTATCCATAATTCAAACATTTCAGGAAGCTGAATACCACCAGGTCCATAACATTTTCTGTTCTGAGCTTCCTTGCTTTGTAGATCTTTTTGACTAAGTGGCTGCATTCAGTGATAAGTATCTGAACTGCTCATCTTTATGAATTTTGCAGCTGAAACAAATGCCACAAATCACAGTTACCTGACAGAGCACCATGGGGAAAAAGGGTTCAATTCATTCTCTGTGACTTTTGGAAGAAGCATTTATCATATAAACATTATTTTCTGAAATACTGAATTTGAAGTTAAGATAAGTAAAGCTGACATTTTTTAATGTTTGTTCTCCTAGGTGTACTAAAACTTGCTAAGAACCTTTTTTCTTAAGGGAAGCAAAAATCTCACCCACAGTGATTTCTTTCCTCAGGAATACTTTCAAATTCATTAATTTTAATAGTAATTCAGGACTTTCAGACCCTGTAGTATCAAGAAAAGAAAAACTTTGATTTCACGTTAGTCTGACACCCTTAAACCAAACCAACCAAACATTCCTCCTGAATTTATTTAACCTTTTCTTTTATCTGCAAGCTTTCATTATACGGGGCACCTGCACAGCAAATTCAAATTTCATTTATCATTCCTTTTTAATTTTTGTTGTTTCAATGCCTTCTGCATGCTCCTCTTCCCCTCATGTGCCAAAGCTGAACTCCCTGGTGGATGTGGGAGGTGTCTTTCTCCCCACAGCTACTCTAACAATTTACTTATTTCTGTAGCACAGTTGACATTTCCTCTAGAAGACAAAAACACACAAAAAAAGAGACAGAAATACTTTCCCAGGTTGTTTTTCTTGTTGTGTATTTCACAAAAATATCTCAGTAAAACATACCAGGAACAAACTGTCTGTGAAATCTTACACTGCAATTACTGCCTACTCTACAATAAAACAGGTAATGGATAGAAACTCTCCTTCTTGGTATATATTACATGAACTTGGTGTTTTTCCAGTCTAAAAATAAAAACCCATTCAGCAAATAATTGAATCTACTACAGGAAATAACAGGGGAACCATCTTCTTCATCAGTTCAAGGATGAAGCCCCTGATTTCCCTGTGAGGCTGCAGGAAGCCTCCAGTGCTTCGAGGGTTTGTGGACAGAGACTCTGCTGCAACACCTCAAAGTTCCCCTCAAAGCAAGAGAAAAAATCTGAAGGACTGTGACAAATATCATTTAATATCAAACATTAAGGGGAAGATTTGTGACTAATGCTGGAAACTTGTATTTTTTTCAAAGCACAGCAAGATGCACATGACTATGTGGTGGTGCTGCCTTCATGAATCTTACTGAAAATAACTTCTTCACCTTTAACTTATTCAGTAAACCAAGAGGCTTTTAATCAAAGCTGCAACTGTAATGAGTTCTGTAACCATAATATAGTTCTTTCTCAAAAGCACCAAATGAATGCACTAATCCTCTGAGAGCCATCACTAACTGAATTCTTTCAGAATAAATTAAAATTTACAGCATAACCAGAGATTTTGTTATTCCCAAGATGATAATGTGCTTCAAGGTTTCCATTTTTAGCTTCTTGGTTCTTTTGGTTTATTATTTAACTATTTATTTTACCAACATATTCTTTTTATAGGTAAAATAAATAGTTATGTATTCTCATAAATACATAATAATTATTATTGTTATTATTTAACAGTGCTGGTACATAATGGGAAAATATAACAAATTTTCAAATAAGGAAATGGATCACTCAGTTTTAAAAATTTAGACTTTGTTAATTTTCTCCTCTCTCTAAGATGGCAAACCCCAACAACTTCAAAACATGACTGTCAATTTGTTTCTGTCGCTTCTTCAATGGAAAATCTATCCCCTCCTTCCAAAAAATTCACTTCCAAATGAGGTTCTTGTGAAATTGGCAAGTCTTGAAACCTTTGGAGTGTCACTGGGGTTTCTACTTGGCTTGTGTCTATTACAATTGCTGACATGGGATTGCTTTTTCCCCCCTCCTCTGGGGTTTACTTGCATTGAAGTCAGGACTTAAATAATCATGTAACTCTTTTGTCAGCTTGTCACTTTGGTGTACAAAGGGCATTTCTGCTTGACAAGTGTGTTATAAGTGCTCAGAATTTAATGAACAAGACAACAAAATAAGAAGCAACAGAATACTAATATTTTCATGCAAACTAATAATGATGATGAATATTTGCAACTAAAACTTGAAATATTTCTACAGTTCTCATAAACACACCCAAAAGAAAAGATGCTTGCTGTGAAGTCAGACATACTTATCTGCATTATATAACATTAATGAGGTTCCCTGCTGTTTCTGAATTAACTTTAAGTACTCTCGGTGTAGTATTTGCTTACAAAAATATAATGTTATAGTAAGTCAATTTCCTTTTATGTGGATTTTAATATTTCTCTTGTAAATAATTTAGTTGCATTGAAAAAAGTCCCAGAGAGCTGTATCATGATCTTATCCAAAACCTGCTGCCAAATTCAGATTTTATAATTTGAAATTAATTGGTGTTAAAATTTTATGTTGATAGTTGTGTAACAGTATGTAATGTTGATTGTGGTAGCATAAAGGCCCAGCTAAATCAGATGACTGAAAGAAGGACCAGGAGCTTTCATTCCTTGCAATACAGTCAGAATCTGTGAGACGGAAGCAGAAGAAAGGACTTACATGACACAGTGACAGTGCTTACACTGAGGGAGCAGTTTCTGGTTTTGAAGTGCAGTAGAACATGTTAAACCCCTCCTAACTCAGCTATATGGAAGACATAATAATCTCATTTTAGAGATGAAAGAAATGCAGCACAAGTAAGAGCCCTGGTAGGTACCAGACAGCTCTTTCAACAGGAGACAAATAGTTCTCTCCAGGTCAACATTTTCAAAGGCTGCCACCATTAGGCTTCCCAGAGTTTAGGCTGGATTGCAACACTTTCCAGGGTGTCTGGAGATTTCAGAGTTGGCTGCCTTTGATTTTGAGTGAGAGAGGAGCAGGGAGGATGCAAAGGAAAGGAAAAGAGGTGGGCACTGTCCCAGTGTCCCAATGCATCACCAATGTTCAGTGCACAGCAGCACTGGACATGGTCAGACCCCCAAGACAATCATTAACCACACACATCACCTGAGGGCACAAACTGGGGCAGAAATTTCTGCAGTCCATATACCCAAGACTCCTTTGATTTTAAAGAAAAGCACAGGTACCTATGAAAATACCATCCTGGGCAACATCCAAGGCTTTTCCTAAATGTGAGTTCCTGTTTAGGTACAGGTCTATTGAAAAGGGGATTGTAGAAACCTCACCCATTAAAATGATTGTGTTGGAATATGCTGGAAACACGAAAGGAAAATGGAAAATAAAATAAATTACACACTATCATCACAGACTGACTGTCAACAGCCACCTCCTACTTAAGGGTCCAGGAGCAGAACCAGGGATTTCATGTATAAATGCATGGACAAATGTATATTCATGAACTGCAAACCATTCAAACTTGCTGGACAAATGATTTGAAAGAAATCATCTACTGATCTGAGGATGCTGATTTAGGAATCTCATACATATTCAGTACCTAGGTGTTTCTTAATCAACTAATCAAAGCACTTGACTAATTGATTGCTTTCTGCAGTGGGGTGAAAGTCAGTTCTCCCTGACCTGGTTTGAGTTACTCCAAGAACTGATGAGATCTGGTTTTTATTTGTTCAGAGAACTGATTAGAGCTGCTTTATAGCTGACTTATTCTTAACATCTGCATTTTCTCTGCTGAAAATTCTTTCCATTCTGCTTCGTAGCTATGTTTGAAGAAAAGTTGAGTAATCCTATCAGATTTCTTGCTAGTTTTCTTATCAATGTTTGATAACCTTCGCACACATCCACATACATTTAAAAGTTCCCAGACAGTTTTCTATTTGTGTTCTAGCTGGAATGTTTTGCTGAAAATCTTGATGGATCACCAGGTGAAATCAAAGCTTTGGGACCTGATAATGAAATACTTTTTCAGGAAAAATTGCTTCTGAGGTTGAGCTGAGCTTCCTGTTCCAGGATTATATGAAACCAAGAGAAAAACCAGGCCCTATTCTGCGTCATACTCTGTAAAGTGGGGTTTTCTTAACCCCAAAATTTCTCTTTGTGGCTTTTCCAAGCATTGCTTTGAATTTTATTGTTTTTGTGTTACAGCAGAAATACACTTTAAACAGAGTTTAAAAAGTAAATTATGAAAGTGGGTTTTTTCCATTTTAATGCATAAGACATTTGAAAACATTTGAGTTAACATAAATGTTTTTGATAAAGCTTTTACACTAACGGTGAGATTTAATGGGAAACATCAATTGAAAAATATAAGTAAGAAAAAGAACCAATTTCATATGGTTCTGAGCAATCACCTTTATTATTACATTCTTACTAAATTATTTAATCAAAGTGACAAGCTGGAAGAACTAACCTGAGAGAAAGAAATTTCCAAAGATGCCTAAAGATATGGTATAATGATAGGTTTTAAAATTCAGGAGAAGTTATTTAAATATTCTGCAGATAATGCTGAAAGTGAGAGGCAAAATGAGAGGATTTTCAACACCTGTTGCTTTTCAGTTCTGTTCTCCAGGAGTATCACTGTCAGAGTCTAGAAAGAAACTAAAGGCTCTTGCTGTCACTTGGCAGCAAATGAAATTCCTCCTTGAACTTGCTTTTTATTGTTTTGACTAAATTTAAGAACCATAGAGATGATCAACTGGTCTCACAGCCTTGGACACTGAGGTTTTGTGGCTCCAGAAAAGAGAAAATACAAATTTAAAGCAAAGAACCTGAATGCTTCTTGACATGATATCTCTCAACCTCCCTAACCAAAAGGGCAATAAGATTTCTATGTCCATTTAAATACAAGTTCAGAGACTTCCAAAAGTCCTAAGCAAAAACCAAAATTTTTCTAACAGGAATATTTATTCACTGCAAACAGCATGTTTATATTCTTTAGCACATAACTTAATTTTCAGATGGGTCACATGTGAAGAGAGGAGCATTAATCATTGTACCAGAAGATTTTGACTCGCACAAGTCAAGCCTTGAAATCTTCTATCATGTAAATAAAATCTTGGGAAAAAACTGTTCCCCTATAAGGAATGCAGACAGTCATTTTAACATCAATGCAACCTTTCAAAGTTTCAGAATTAAAACATACCAAAAGTAGATATATTTTATAACAGCAGTGTATTTCCCTAGTATATCTTTTTGCACAGAACTAATGTATAATGCAATCACTTTGGTGCAGCAATAAATATACTAATTTGAGAAATTTTGAGTTCACAAGAAATAAGCCTAAAGGAAAAAGGAGAAATATTAATTCCTTCAATGAGATGCTCACAATCTGGAGGGAATTTTCTTCTGAGCAAGACCTTTACACTGTGAGGATCTAGTCACACATTCCTATCTAAACCTGCAGAGCTGGCAGCAGAATTTCCTGCTACCTTGGGATTGTAGTTTTACTATTGTATAAAATTTCAAGGACAGCTTTTTTATTTTTCCTTTACTTTTACTGTAAGAGCCAGGACTCTGTACATTCCAGTGTAAATTGAAAGCAAAGCCTTGAAACCGTGTAGCATTACTGTGGATTTACAGTTTTATAACTGAGAGCAGAAAACTGTCCCTAAATATTCAAGGTTATTGTGGAACGATTTTATAGAAGAGAAAGATATTACTTTAAGGATAAAATAGGGAAATTAATCAAAAGGGATTAAAGTGAGAAAAATCTGACAATTCCAATCACTTAAACAGCACAAGGATGAAATCAACTTGTCTTACCATAGCTATATTACACTAATCCTTTTTTTTTTTTTTTCCCCAGGAGGAAGAAGTGTAAAGTAATTGCAGAACCAGCTAGATCCCAAGAGTATATTGCTGTATAAGAAAAATAATCTACTGAGAATTTTACCAAAGCTTTTAGAACAAACCTTACCACTAGAAAAAAATTGTTCTTTTGTAACACACTGATGTCTGTATGGATATTCTGGTGAGCACATGATTGTTCCTCAGTCTTTCTGCAAAGATGGTCAGATGTAACATCAGCATTTATTATGTGAGGAGGGGAAGGAGCAGACAGCAGGGTAAGAATATTGAGGGACCTCAGAGACCACAAAGACCAGAGGAGGAGCACAGCCTGAGCTGAATACACTGGGCTGACTTTTTCCCATCATATCAAGTGGGAGAAGGCAGTGAAAACTCATAAAGATTCCCAAATTCTCCTCTCTTCTGTTCCCAGAAAACACACAGTGCTACAATGGGGCCAAAGGCCAAACACTGAGGTTAAAGCAAACTTCCCAAATGTTTCAAACATTTTTATCCTGCTGGCAAAACCCAAGAAGGCAGGCTGTCAGAAAGCAGCCATGCATCTCCCAATGATTTAACATTCACACTGGCAACACTTGAACCACTGACCTCAGTATTTACAGGTTTTAGGACTGGAAGGAAGAAAAAAAAAGGCCAAGGCACCTGTTTTTAAAAAGAGAGCAAAAATACAAATGTTCAGTATTTCAAAACCTCTTTGTATGTGTCACCAGATCAATGCAATTCATCACTGACCAAAATGGCCCCCAAAAGTGTTCTATTAACTTCAGGACAGTGTGACAAAAAAAGTCATTATTATCAAAGTATATTAAAAAAACATGCTTCAGCAATACAGAGTATTTATTTTTAAACTTCTTCTAAATTTCTTTTATTTCTTCTAGATTTGTTGTATGCTTCATTTTTTTAAGTCAATGCTACCAAAGGCTGAGGAGGGAGTGCGGACACAAACTATAAGCAGTGCAAGTGGAGATGATTATTTTGAAATGTAAGGAAATATCTTCTCTTTTGTATTTCCTCAAATTGATAGAGGAATACCCAATTTTCTTTACAGAAAGTAGCAAATGAAGACAGTTACTACAGGCAGGGGCTATTTTCATAACAATTTGTTCGGGTAAGTACCAGGAGACTTTTTATTCCTACCTGGGGAAGAAGATTACAAAATGTTATGTTTGATTGAACCTGACTACACTTACATTACTTCATATAAAATGCCTTTGCAGAAATTAATGCTGAAGTCAGTTAAAGGAGATGCAAAAATAAATATTGAGAGAGATCTGCATTATCATGGAAGTGAGAAAATATAGATAACTTCCCTTAATCCATGTATTTGACAGTTGGTCTGTGCTGCTAGAGAACAGCAAAGCTGTAATGCCATAAATTTTCATATGTCTTTGATTCAAATGAACAAGAAAGCTCCACTGGGGAGGCAAGCAAATTTAACTCTTTTAGCAGCAGGCTTCATATCTGGGGATCCCTTTTTCTCGCTCCTTTAAAGTAACCAGTAAATTCCTGAGGTGTTTTGTGGACTACATAAGTAAAAGCTGCTGTTATAGAAATAAATCCTGCAAGCAGATCAGGATAGAAAAAGACTAAAAATGCAAAAACACTAATTGCAGAATGCAAACCAAAATGTTATACCCTTGATTTAGTGCTTTCATATTATGATTTCTGATTTCTCATTCCTGAAATGTTTGACTTTTTTCACCTGTTTCTCCCTGTAATCTGACCACAGAATTTCCATGGTATATTAGTTTGATACATGTCTTTCATTTTCGAACTTTAATCTGTGATATCATCAGAATAAAACTATTATTATTATAGTGACACAATTCTCAAGATGTATTTAAGGAAAAACTAGTTTGTATGGGTACACAGCAGGGCAAAGAGCAAGGTTTCCTTTTTTCCTAGAGCAGGAGAAGACACAGACTGGTTAACCACAAATATTTCACACAGGAGTTTTTACTAGTAGACCCTCTAATGTCAATAAGTAAGTCCAAGGAACTGTCAGAGCTGCTAAAATTCTTTGAATCTTGGTATTTTGATGCTGCTCATATACAAATGTCCTCTTTCTATTCTACACCTGAGAACCCCTTTTCTGCAGTTTCCATTTTTGATATTCCCGTGTTTTACTTGCTGCTTAAGGATATCAGCAAGTAATAATTATGTATTATAAAATACATTGCTGGGAAGTTATCACAAAACAACTTCTGTCATGTTACCTAGAAAGCAATATTAAGCATGAATATCATAGTCAGATTATTTATTCAGCACTTTATTATACTGTTTCTGCCATAACCCAGGTAAAAATGTACTGCTTGTGATAAAGGTCCCCATATGATTATCTTCATTCTTATTTCAGACTGAAGCAGTTTTCCACTAAGTTTTTTGGGGACTTACTTTCAAGTGTTCCCATTAGACAAAGCCTTGTGTCTAAGCTACAGGCAATTTAATGCAATAATCTAGGAAAATCTTCCTTCAGATGATAACAGAATGTGTTATAGTTGGCACTTTGGTGACAGTCTTTGGAGATTCTGGTATCTTTGCTGTGGACTCCTTTTGTGTACTGCTAATTAAATCTCACTGAAGCGCCTGCTTCAGTAGATAATTTTAGTTTCTCTTTCTAGTTCCTGAATGTATTAGTGGTTTTATGAGAAATGTGCCCACTGGTTGACAGGTTAAATGGAAAAGCATCTTGGCCAGAAGTGCTGTCACTGGATGGCAACTGGGGCATCTCTGGAGCTCTGATGCACTCAGCAGATGCCAAGAGATGTCTCTGCTCCTCACAGCTTGATCAAATCAGTTCTTAACAATTAAATCCTCATTTGGCCTCCTCTGTGCTTGGCCACTCTGTACTGAAAGTCTCTTAGGAAATTTAGAATCCACTGTCTTTCTACATCTTTGTACAACATTATACCATCAGTTCTACAGTGCCTTGCATGCTATTATTGTTATTATTTTTTGTTTTCAGTATTGATGTTTGTCCACCTGCCAGACTAATCTCAACTGACATTCTCCAGCATCTGTATCTGTTGGCTGATGTCCAGTGTGTGAAAACTAAATTGCTAACATGTCCCTTCAATTTTCCTATCTACAAGTTTGCTTTGTTTTACTGCCATTACAGCAAAAGTCCCTATGCAGGTTATTTTTCATTCTCATGTTATTTTCTGCCACTACCCATAGGTATTTAATTGTATTTTCACTGCTAAGTGTATGCTTCTATTTTTGCATTTATTTTACTTCAATTCTTCTGTTGTCATTAATTCCCTAACCTAATGAATTATCTCTGCTCCTTTTATCCTGAATTCAGTGTAAGTCCAATGACTAGATTTTTTTAACTGTCTAGAGATCTTGATAGACTGAGGATAGAGTCTCTGAATGCTCATTTGATCTCTCTCTTTGTTTGTATTACTGATCTATCAGGAATTAACTCATCTTTTGAGATTTGATAATTGCATGAGTCAATCACTTGGCACAGCTCAGCTAAATAGCACTTTAGTGTTTATTCAGGTCCCTGACTGCACAGGCTTGAGTATCTTGTGACATTTTTGTGGTTTGCAAATACTCCTGGAGTGCTCCTGGAGCTCTGTGTGGATCCCTTTGTTTGCTGCTGGCTAATTGCTGCTGGTCTGTGTAACAGCACTTCTGCTCATGTTTTGTTTGTGTTTCTGCTCGTGTTTTGTGCTTCTCATACAGCACCCACTGTGATCCAAAGAATATTCAACAGTAAATAAACCCTGTTTCATGTCCATCTGCCCACAGGCTGGGGTTTGGTACTTTTCCATTAGTGCTGTTTGATCTTTCTGGTTTGTTTGTTTGTTTGTGTACCTGGAGGAGCAGCCTCACCGTTAACATCATGTTCTCTCCTCAGCATCAGAAGAAGGATCAAAACCACACAAGAGTGAGGCTTTGTCTTTTCTCCCCATAGAGAATTTTTCTTCTTAACATTGGCAGGCATGTTATCCTACTCCCCCTTGATTACTACCTCACATAATGCTCCCCTTTGAAAGAAGCAAATTGCTGCTACAGAAAACCCTTTTCCAACCTCCAGTGGGTTTCCTGTGGCACACAGAACCCAGATATTGTGCCATGTTGTTAACCACCATCTGCAGGTTCTTTGTTAATTAACTATTTACTCCTTGCAGCTCTCCTGTAATGCTTTGAATGAATGTTTCTCCAAACCTGAGGTTTGCACATACTGACAGAACATACAGCACAGCCAAAAAAGTCCCTACACTTCATCTGTCACTGTCACAAAAGCAGCCAATTACAAATCATCTGGCAAGGCATCTTTAATCTAACCTATTTTTATGTTGCTTGCCATTAATTTGTTAGATCAAAACCATTCAGCTATAGAAATGAGTTAGTTCACTCCCCAAGTAAAATCAGGGAAGATAAGTAGCTCACAAAATCGTTTAAAATCTGTGGAAGCTGATAAAGCATATTTATACCTTCTTCTCTAAAAGTGGTGCAGTCTAACATAACTGCCAGGTTTCCCTGGGTCTGCTGATTGCTTATCTCTCAGTACATCACAAAGGACAATCTGGATTCTGGGACATAAAAGCTGCCAGGCAGGGTTGATTGCATTAACTGGAGATCAATGCTACAAGCATGGAAAATACTACAAAGGTATATGGAACCTTCCAAAGAGAATCAGAGCATCCAGTCCTAGTCCAAAATTCAGAAATTGTTTAGATGGTCGAATATACCAATGGTTACACAGGTGTGCAATCAGTTCCAAAGCCACATTTTAAAATATGTTTCCTTTCCAATGGTAGGCTCTGGGTGATGAGTTATAGGAGCTACATGATGCTAATCACTTGATCACTCAACAAACCCTCCCTTCACCCAAAGAACAACAGTAACAAGAATTTGTTATCAAAACTGGGTATGAACTAATGAGTCTTTTCTAAAAACATGCAAAGTTATTTGCACTTAAGGGGAGACAGGGTAAAGTGGGCGTAAAAACTTGGTAACAAAGGCCAATTTCTATGTCCATTTTGCACAAATAGAGAAAACAGCCATCACCCAGGGGGTGCAATAAGGCCCATTGGTTTATGCCCAACACAATCAATAAAATCTCCATCATCCTCAGTCAAGCTTGATTTAGTCATGCAGAGAACAGCTCCTATTGAATATTGCATCTCTGCCTATTGATATTGCTGTAGATTTCAGTGAGAGTGATCATCATTCAGGACTACAGATCACAGCATCCCACAAAATCAAGCACTTGAGTAACAATTTCTGCCCATGAAGAGTTTGAGGCTCTCAGGGATCTTCTGATGAGGCATAAAGTGTGAAAGCTCCATCCTTTGTAGCTAGGCTAAGATGATTGCATGTGTGTATGCCAAATCGTTTTATTACATATCAAAGACATTTACCATTTTGTATGAGACTTGAAACAACAGTTTGAGGATTTGCCAGCAATAGCTTTTAAAGAAATGTTTACAAAGAAAACAGAAGAAATTACAAGGTTTTAGAACTATTAGTATATGAGCCTAAAATTTTGGAGGACAGGTCTGCATACCTGAGAACATCTGCTGTGCTGAAGTATCAATTTCCATGAAAAATTTATTTAAGAAATCATAGGAGAAAGGTTTTTCTGCTTTCCATATAATCCAAAATTAATATAACATAGCCTTAATGTACCTGAACTTCTGGAAAAAATATTTTGACCCCTCCTGAAAATAGGCAGAATCATATAAGCACCTAAACTTGACTAATGAGCAAGGGTGAAGGAAGAAGTGAACAGCATTTTCATGAGCTGATCTTTCACCTGTGCCAAGAGCTGACTCTGGGATTCCCTGAGCCCTGCTGGGCAAAGTTTTGCTCTCAGGAAGGAGAAAATTCAGGAAGAGCAGCTGTAACTCTGACCCACATCAGTGTGACTGATGGACAGATCCAGCACTTGGTCATCCTCACATCCTGCTCCCATTTAAGGGATTAAAATGCTGAGGGATATCAAAACACAGCCCTGCCTCAGGCAGTGGCAATTTCTGGAGCAGTCCTAGACCTTGCTGGGAAGGCTGTTTACATTGCAGACTACTGGCTGATAGCAATGGCCAAATCAGTGAAACAAGATAATTTCTCTCCTACTCATCCAAGTGCCTCCAAGCCATTTAAAATTAACTAACTGCAAATGAAGAAAATAGAATAAATCAATTTTCAGGTTTGCAAAATACTGCATTTTTTTCTGTAATGACATTTTTTGCCTCTGCCCATTCATGATTTTACAACTCATTGCCAACAACTTGAATGATGCTCAAGCTTCCACAACTTTCTCCTAGTGCCAAAAAAAAAACCACTAGAAAAAATTTTTTTTCCATGAAAAAATGGAACCAACATGACTAACAGCAGCCAAAATGCAGATGCCAGAATACATACATAATTTTTTTCCCCAAAGTTATTATCATGGCTTCACAATTTTACTGCCTCCCTGCTGAAATATTTGGTCTGCACATTTTCATCCTTAATGCACCTGAACAAACAGTTTCAGCAACATAGATGAATAAAATGTTGAACAGATGCAAATGGCTTTTATCTTATTCCTATTCTGACAACCAACTTATGCAGTCATCTCAGGTCGTTCCTTATCTATCTACAAACAACTTGAAATTGTCCATAATGCTTCTTTTCCCTCTCAACATTGATTATATTTATGTTTCCTTTATTTTTCATTAATTCAATCAAATCTGAGGAGCAGCTTGATTAACGTTGCTCTTAAGCAATGGATTTATGGTTTGGAGATGATCTTCTGTCATGCCAAATGTGTTATGTGCATTAACACTTCAGTTCAGCAAAAGGCTGCTGCCAGAGCTCAAATACAAACAAAACTTTTAAAAACCAAGAGATTCCTTGTATTACTCATTTCACTGGCTGCTCTCCAGGTCAACTGCCATTATTTATGAATAATAAAAAATTCTTTTTACTATATCATATAGATGTAATGAAGAGAGTTCTTATTCCTATGGAATAAGGAAAAAAAGACTCAGAAATCTTTCAGTGCAAAGGTTTGGACTTCTGGAGAATTGTAAAATAATGATGCACCTGTCTTGCAGCAGATTTCAGTGTAGCATCAGCATCTCTTTTCCACCCAAGAAAAAATTCCAGATTAAATTTGTGGCAATAGAGTATTTTCCTCCTTTGTGAATGGGATGCATTTATTATTGCCACAGTAAATTGGGACCTGTTTGCTTTCCAGTCCTCAACCCTCTGCTTATCAGATCTTTGAATGACAAATTAATATTTCATCATTTTTCAAAATCAGGGAAATAATTCTGACATATATCTAAAATGAAAAATACTTTTGTGAAAAATGCACAAAAGGAACAAGAATGATGAATGTTTTACACTGATTCCAATGATGCATTTACAGTACATTCAGTACAAGACAAAAAAGGGAAAACAAAAAGTGTATTTTATAGGCTTGGTCAATACAGCTGAACCAAACAGATCATCACACCTCCAATGCTGGGTTTTTTTTCAGAATGCTTATCCAAGAAATGTTCCTCCCATTTTGTCCAGAGCTACACTACATGGTACAGTAAATGCACAGTAAAATACACAGTATAGTATTTGAATTTGATAATTGGGCCCCAAGTTAGAAAAAATGTAAATACTGTTTCCCTGAGTGCCTTTTATTAATTTATTTAATTTTACCTGAAATTCTAAGAGTAATGAAAAAATTGCAAGCTTTGAATTTTCCCACATTCTGGCTGCCCTTGTTATACAGCAGGGAAAAAAAATCTGATGCTAAAGAATTAAAAGCTTATCTTCCCACAGCCCATTTCTGAAGCTTTGGTCACTAGAGGACACCAGGAAATACCCTTGGAGATGCAAATTTTCATTGCCCAGACCTATTTAAAGTGATGTATTTACATATTTATCACTTGCTGAGCTGTATCTTGATAGTATATTTAACACATGCAACTGAACTAGCCTGCCTGACCTCAGCTGTATCACTGGGAAATAGACTCATTTCCCAAGTTTCTATTATGAAAAAAAAGAAAAAGGGAAAAAAAAAAAAACAAACCCAGCTATACTTATATGACCCAGAAATGTAAACATCAAGCCATAATTCCTTTCACAAGGCAGCCCCACTTGAGCTATGCATGAGTTATATGGCATTTGAGATGACAGTCATATTTGGGGTGATTAAAAGTTATTTGCATTAATAAATAATGGGGTTTTTTTGCAATTCAAATCCATATCTTATCCCAGGAGTGATTTATTAAAAGAAAAAAAATCAGATTACTTCCAGCTTTTAGAAAAAGTGCCTTCCTTGAAACAAAAAGAATAGCCTTTAACCAAAAACAGAAAGAGCACAACTTATACAGATGAATGTGGAGAATTTGCATGGAAAATTAGAGCTACATGACTAAGAACTACTTGTTTTAACACCATGTCTATAATAAATGAGTCAAATACCTCACGTCAGTGCCTTGTCAGACCTTTGCACATCACTCAACACACAACCCCAAATGCTGCAATGCATAGGAAGCTCCTCAGTTGGAGCTAAAAAGTGCTAAACAGCTGTTCCTACAAAATGCTGCATAAAATAATTCTGTCTCAATATTGTACCTATTTAATCCATGTTGCCATACAATCACTACTTCTCATGAAATATTTCTCTCTAATGTTATTTTTTTCCATTCCTTGCTGATTGTTGAATCCAATTCTGGCCTCATGCTCAAGAATATTTGAGCCACAGACCAGAGTTTTCTACTTTTACTTGCCACACTCAGAAATGGCTTGTGTGAGTAGCTACCACAGGGCTTTTGAGTGGAAAACCAACCAGACAGAAGTTGTAGATTCACTTAAAAGTTGAGGGAAAGAAATGAATCAAGGCATGCTGGAAAAAGTCCAAGTGATCTGAAGGAATGCACAGGCAGGGTTGGGAAAGAGAACAGGGTTACACATATCAGGAATTTGAAAAGCTTGAGCTGCTGCAGATCCAAAGTCTGAGTTATGTGCTGAGTTTTGGCAACCTAACTTAGGATGAATAAAATGAAGGCACAAGTGAGCTGACCAGTAAAGTAGCTTTTGCCTTTATCATTCCCAGAGCAAAACAATGATGGATTAAGAAATAGTGAGTGCTTGGAAGGAAAACTGAGACACACAAACATGAGTGATAAGGGTAGAAGCACTAAGTGGGCTTAAAAATATCAGTGCACTGAAACAAAGCCAAACCAGGCATCAGGGGCTCTAATAAAAATGCAAATCTTGAATCTGCATCACAAATACAATTGAAAAAAAAAGAAAGATGTCTCTTTACCAATACAGAGAATTCTGTGAGAGCAGAGATTCTAGATATCTAAAGGGTTACTTGTGCATACCATCAAGCTGAAGCATTTCACAAAAGCAATTAACAATCCCTTAACTACACCCACTGATGGGAAAACTCAGAGGACCAGGGTGGTCAGGTCATTGCTTCATCCAGGGTCCTGAACCCACTAATGAAGAATTCTGCAAAGTGCCACATGAAGCTGATGGGCTGAACTGAGGTAACAGATAACTGAAGTAGTTATTAGTTATCAGTGTCCTATGCATCTGGCCTCTGGTACTTCAAAGAAAGAGCTGCAAGTGAAATATATTTTTATGTGATTTAAATCACAGTTAATCAGGAGTTTCATGTGCCACATCTCCAATGATCTGATTGCAAAGAATTAATGCACTTCTGTCTATTTTTGTCTTTTCATTGCTCAGCTTTGCATAAGGAAATCTGTTGCAAGTTACTATGGAGTACTAAAAGGGTAAGGAAAAATAAATTAATAAATTAATTAATAAAATATTAAGACACTTCCCAACCAAAGGATGCTTTTTCTGCTTTTTCTGCATAAGATGCAGTTTTAACAAATCATGGCTAGCTGGTGGGTAGCAATATATAAAAGTTAACACAGCTCCTTCCTTCTGAAGTTAAGGATGCTTTCTCAGTGAAATAAAGAGACTTCTAGAGATAGAGGACACTCTCTTTTTTTGTTGTAATATATCAAGGACTGAA
This sequence comes from Agelaius tricolor, assembly GCF_023055355.1. Taxonomy (NCBI): domain Eukaryota; kingdom Metazoa; phylum Chordata; class Aves; order Passeriformes; family Icteridae; genus Agelaius; species Agelaius tricolor. The sequence continues at coordinate 10,599,661 of NW_027269278.1, read as the reverse complement.
TAAGCTTTTTAAGTAAATTAAGAATGTTAATCTCACTAAAAAGTGTGTCACAAAATCATTGATCTACTCAAGCAACTAAAAACCTCATTCTGATGTAAAGGCTGTGGATTTCAGCTAAGGGGCTATAGGACTGCAGAATATGGGAGAACTTGGAATGAGGTAAAAATTCAGTGATTACCAGAGTTTCTCAACATTTGGCAATCTCAACAATTTAGTTACAACTATGCAATTGGTACAAACATTTTGACCCCAAATTGGAGAACCTTTAGGATACCTTGTGAAATACAATCTTAGGAGTAAAGAAAAATCCTCAATTCAGTGTTACTTTCTGACAGTTGTAATTAATGACTGAAAAGCCACCAAGCTTGGGTAAGGCACTCTGAGTAATGAAAGCTGAGCAGGTCATTTCTGGCTCAATCACCTTTTTAAGGCTGATCCTTCTGTCTCTCCAAGCAGGAAACTCCTACTGCAGTCAACAGGAACTGTGCACAGAGGGGAAGAGTGATAATGATGCATAAGGCATTCCTGCACCTAACTAATGAGCAAACCCAGAGCTTTAAAAGTTAAGCAACTGAGGGAAGTTAATTTTTCTGGAGTTTGAATGGATTCACAACATGACTTTTACAAGCACACACACATAGGGTCTGAACCCAAGACCTCTGAAATCAATGGGAATCTGTTTTATGTCCATGCTTTTCTGATTAGACTCTCAGCAGTTCATTTAATACAAGATATGAAACAATTTACAAAGCTAATTTATGTCCATTTTTTTCCAAGTGTACATGCTTTGCAGTATATAATGCCATAAAATAGAATGTGTTCATAATAGCCAGACTAATTTGCAGCAGATTCTCAAAATCTTTTTGCAGAGGCAATATCAACTCCAGTGATACTCTGCATACCTAAGTTGTTGGATATTTCAGCTACTAGTAATGCTTTTAAAATTGGAATGAACTTTTAGAGTGCATCCAGTGTAACATTTATCTCCTGCTATCAATATAGGGTGCTGTGGACTATTTTGCTAGATAGGGCTAATAGCAGCCAGCTGACTTTGCAGCACAGGGGTTATACAATGAACCTTTTTCTGTGCACCTTATCTGATTTCAGGTCAGTCAGCCCCTTTTTGAGGAGTAAGAAACACAGGTTTTTCTGCAAAGCTTTTCAAAATAAAATATTTAGTATTGTCCACAGGCTGAGAAGTGATAACAAAAGAAACACAGCTGGAATTAAAATTCTGCTGAAAAAGAATGAAAACCAGCAGCACTGAGAATTTCTCAAACAAGCCTATCAGTAGCTGCACACATTCTGTTCAATTATACTGCCTTTACTTCAGAGTTAATAAAAATCTACTACATAATGCTTCTTTATGGAGATTGATGGGCATGTTTCATGCTAATTCCATCCTGAGTTAGTAAGCCTTTATTTGCCATGTCAAGGCAAAAATGATGGCAGGCAGCCTAGCAGAAATGCCAGCACATATTTTCAAATGTCATTAAGTTGCAAACCAAATTAAACTATTGACCAAATTAAAGTGTTTACCACACATGCCATCTACACCTCACTCCTGGTAGAGGCTGAGGTGACACCTCATGGGATCAAAGTGCATTTTACAGAACTGACACTTCTGGCTCCCAGGAGAGACTACATGATAACATCTATGAGGGACACAGGTGTGACTTCCCCATGCACAGGAGTAGAGGGAAAAAACCCCCAAAAACAACAACTGGCAAACACAAAGAAAAGCATCAAATATGGACTACGATTGGAAATATGATTTACTTCAGCAGAGTTCTATTTGATCTTATTTATCATATCATTCTGAACTGGAAGTTTGCTGACATGGAGAAACTCTAAATCTGGAGAGATTGTCCCCAAGGGATATTCTCATCCCTGCTGATACAGAAATGGAGGGTCCAGTGGTTCAGCTGCCAACCCCAGCACAGCCAAGGCTGGTTCTGACTCCAACAATCAATCTGCCCTCAGCTCCAGCCACAGCAATTCACCTGCAGGCAGCATGGCCACTGTGGCAGTGGACAAAACCCTCACTCCCAAATTTCTTTTGTGTACCAAGACAGGACTTGCAGCTCTTGTTCTATTCCTTTGCAGCTATCAGTCTCAGACAGCTGAGTTTCCCTATATGAAATATCTAAGTGCTAAAAAGTTTTCAGCAGCTCAGTTTCTGACTAGGAAAAAAGAATTTGACAAAACCACCTTGACTTCTTGTTGTCACTTTGTCAGTACTTAGTGCCTGATGGCTTTGATTTAGGTTCAGACACTCTCAGCAGGAAGGATGCTCAGTTCCCAGCAGTGAGAACAAGGCTCCTGGGTTTTGACCAGTTTGATAATGGCCTTGCCAAACAGAACAAACATTACCCTGGCTCAGCAAAGTGTTCCCAGGGATGTGTGAAGCTGGTACATCTGTTCCTTCCCTCCGGGCTGCTGGGCAGGCTCAGCACCTCTGGAGGCTCAGCCCTCAGAGAATGTGGAATATACAGGATAATTCAGAGCAACTGCTAAACAGTCAGCATCCATCCTCACCCCCCAGACACCAACAGGCAAAACTGCCCAGCCAGCATAAAACGTGCTAAAGTGAACACAGGCATCTGAGGAGTTGATTTCATTTTTTTCACATTAGTCTGTCTTCACACAAGGGGCATTTTGCTAATTGGCATGATTCAGTTAAATGAGGAGGTATTTTGAGATTAAAAAACATAGCCCAACTGTTGGGATAATGGAATGGGGAGCAGGCTCATAAGCCACAGAACTGAGGAAAGGAGCTGTCATGCTCTGGAGGTTACAGTTAAAAATGATCTTGGGAAATGAGAGGAATGAATAAGGCAACAGTAAGTACACATAAATACAAAGCAGCAGCATCACAAAGCAGAAATCAAAGCAATAAACACAAAATGGGGATTGACTAGGTAGAAATAATACAAAATGAGATCCCAGCGTGTCAACAAACTGCAGGCTGAATAGGAATCAAAACTGTCAAGCTGCTGCAACAGAAGTAAAGTCTTTGAACTGTAGTGTATTATCAGGAAAGTCTTAACTAAAACACAGGAGATGATTATTCTGCTCTATTAAGCATTGTTGATACCCTCAGCTGGCACATGGCTCAGTCTGGGTAAAAGTATGAATAAGATACACAGGATAAGAGGGTAAGATGAGGATAAGAGTTCAGGAGGGGACAGTAAAACTGATAAAAATTTGAATATGACTTCAAAGGAAATGAGAATTCCTGTTCAGAATTCCAACATTGGGGAAGCAGTGGGAATTCATCCCCCACCTCCCAGGGAAAGAATATGGTGACCAAACAGCCAAGGCAAGAGCTTTGCTTCTGGTGAGATGGTTTCATTTGGAGAGTTTTACAATTGGAAGAAAAGAATGAATTTCTGAATTTTGAAGAGACAACTGGGTTACACATTTTCAGTAAAAAAAGCACAGTGAGGAATGTTCTGATAATCCTTGAGGAGTCCCTACAGTGTGGGTATGAATGCAACCCATCCTCATTTTCTTGGTCATCTTTAGATAGTCTAAGTGTGAGACAGAGGTTCTGGGGAGTGCATGAGGGATATTTACATTTAATTCCATGCAATCAGTGTGTGGCAGTCATATTAGAAATAATTTTTCCTGTGATTGACTCTAGCAGCAAAAATTACTCCAAACTTTCAGGCAATATCTTACTTGTTTTAAATATCAAGTTTTGTTAAAATTGGTTATAATCCCATTTCAGTGGTACATTAAAGTAAAAACACTACTACATCTTAATATGACAAAAAAGTAAACCAAATGTCATTATATCTCCCCACAGCATACTGATAATCTAGAGCATATTCCTCATTTTAGAGCAGGTTTGGAGTGACAGTTAGGTGGAGAAGATAAAAAAGAAACTTTGAGAGAAACTGTAAGGGCTGAATTTTGCAAGTGAAGGAAAAAAAAATAAAATAACATATTATTGTGGCTACTTTTCTATTTCTTTATGAGCAAATAAGGCAGATTGGAAAAATGATCATTCCCATCAGGAGGTTCTGAAAAGATATCAAATAGATTAAACTGCTCTTATGTTTGTGTTTGAATGTAGAAGCAACAGAAAGCAATTTCAGTTCAGGGAGGCTGAAGGTAAACAGCAGTAATCTTCAGTTTCATTTTCATTCTGGCAGGTCTCCTTGCTGATGCTTTGCCCTTAATTGCTTTTCTAGTTACCTGGTTGAGCATAACTGTGTGAGATCATATTCAAACAAACTCACTCTGTTTTCTTAACTCCTGAAGAACCAACATTTTTTCCACCCTGGATTATGCAGTTCTGACTTCATTAAGTAAAAGGTTGACCTTTTAGAGGTTTCTTTGTTTGGCTAGGTTTTTTGGTTGTGTTTTTTTTTTTAACTTCACACTCTTAGTATTGCTATTTTCTGACTCCATGCAGATATGCAATGTTTGACAGCAAGCCTTTCATTCATGATTCCCAGCTGCCCTACAGTCATGGAAGCATCTTGCTGCTCCCTGATCTTACCTTTCCCTTTCCCCCTGATTATTTCTGATAGCAAAAACACCAGATGCCCACAACATGGGGGCTGATCTGACCTTTCTGATCGCACAGCAACTCCTACAAATAGATCCTGAAAAAGCATTAATGGGAGCAATCAACTCTGCTGATGGGGAACATTTCAGCACTTCACAAGTGAGAGGGATCCATGCTGAAGCAGTAAGAAAACAGACAATAGCTGGGATGGAGAGAGTCAAAAGTAGTAGAATGAAAGAAAAGGCTGAAAAGGCAGAGAAAACAGCAAAGTTCACAGATGCCAGAAGATACAGTAGTGGAAAATGCAACAGAAATTCTGAAGGAAAATGAAGCCAAAAACCAGACACAATTAAAAAAAAATTATGATCACAAGGGCCAGATTACTACTGTATGAATATTCCAGGAATGAAACACATTTACTTCTCTCTGATAGGCAGGATTGGGAGTTAGAGATCAGTCTTGAGAACTTTCCAGCATGGCCAGAATGAGACAAAGAGGTTGTGCAGATGCTTCAACCACAGTAGTGCTGCCCTGTTACTTAAGTTTAAGTAACAGTTATTCTTTGTCACATTGATATTTCACTTGTTCATAATGCAGAAAAAAAGTCAGTCCCTCCACATAGCAAAGAATTTTCACCTTCCTTCCTTTTATTTAAATTGATTCAGGAGACCATACTCAGACTGCACAAATCAAAGCACATAAACCAAATCATCAGGGGCATCTCATGATTCAGGGAGAGAGGTGTGCACACTGAGAACACATAAAGCACATGGGAGTGATATCCAGCATGCAAAAGGAATGATTTTGGGCATGCACAATATTTTAAAGATGCAAAACCTTTCATGGTAATTCTCATGTTTTTGTGGGTTTTTTTCCATACCTATATCTACTGTTATATTTTAAGGGAATTCTTCTCTAATAAAATTCGGTAATTTAATGCACTGATGGTAATGCTGATTCAATTTTCTGCTTGCATAAATATATTCTAAATCCATATTATAATAAATACAAAATACCACTGGCCCTAGGTGTAAAAATCTGTACTTTTAATTATCTATGTAGCCAGAATTAATGATCCAGTAATAACTCTCATTTGATTAACTGATCAATCATACTTTATCTGCACTACTATAGCATAATATGGGCATCCACTAAGAAAAACATTAAAAAATAAAAGATCAATTGGTTCTGAGCATAGATTAAAGGATTATTTGACCAGATGAATGCAATGAGGCTGAAATTATTTCAAACAATGTGGAAACACCATTTGTTTCAAACTTCCTCTTCTGTGAGGAAGAACTCATGGATCTATGGTTAAGAAGACAGCGCTGAAAGGAAACATACCAAGTCTTCATATAAAGAACAAGCCACCAAATTTAAGGTGACACCCAGTTGTTTATCACTTCAATGGCACACAACACGAAAGTTTTCAATTCAAAGGCTTGAACTGCAGAAAAGGAAAGTTCAGGTGACAAATTTCCAATGATTAAAAATATCAGAATAAATTGCTGGGGAGACTGTGGACAGTGAGGAAACATCAGGAGTGATGCAGATAGGGTTGATGTTGCCTTGGGGGAAGAAGTGAATTACTTAATTCCTTAAGAGTGTCTTGAGATAATGACACACCATGTCATTTCCAAAGCTTTGCAAGTTTAGTGGATTGAGGAAGTGATGAACTAATTATTTATATGAAAAGATTCTGATAGGATGATATATCTACTAAAGTAAGTTTTAGCTGGATTTATAGTTTGTTCCCTGCCATTTTCATCTCTAGCAGATGAGGTGTGAAATTGCTTCAGTAGAAGGACTCAGCACATAACAGCATCAGACAGCCTTTAGAAGAACAGGACTGCCAGGCTTCAGGATCATGCTGAGCTCATCACTCCCCTCTGGATCTGCAGTTTCCTTGTTTATGCCATATTTTCTAGGGAACTGTGGAAGCCAGATCTGGTCACATGCTCATTTTTTCATGGTTGGACCACTGACACTTTTTCAGTCTCTGCAAATGAAATTGTGCCCGAGAAAACAGCACTGAATGGCAAAATTACAAAATGTGGGATGCACACACAATCCCCCTGCTTCATCTGCTTTATTCACTTTGAGAATTCTTCCAAATCCATGATCTCATAAGCATTTGAAGAATGAGGCTGGGTACCTCAGACAGCACAGTAAGAGAGAGGCAAGGAGCCCACAGGGTGCTGGGCACCCCTCAAACTCCCTCAGCAGAGCTGGTGGAGGGATCTGAGCATGCTCTGGCTGTCCTGTGAAGGGAAGGCAGGGGATGAGAAGAGGCTTCCTATTCCCCCCAAAGTGTCAGACAATTCTACCAACAACAACAACAACACTGCTTTTGAACCTTAGTACTTTTATCTGAGAGGAGAAATGACCTAAATCCACAAGCTAAGCAATTAATCAAAGCTTAAAAATCAGCTAATTTGGACCAAATTTGCCCAACTACTGCCATAATGATGCTTACATGGACAGGAAAATGCACATGATCCAAATGCCCAGTAGCCAGGTTTATACCAGAATGACTGAAAAAGAGAAATACCCAATGAACATGCGTTTTCCATCCAAGTTATGCAAGTTAATTTAAATTTAAATCACTGTAACTTCACAGCCCAATTTAAATCACTGTAACTTGACCAAGAAGCCCGCACGTAGCTGAGGATAGAATTGGACACTGATGAAATTCTGCCTTTGTGTTCTGCCCCTCAGTAATCCATTTAAATCTATTTGTCATACACCCCATCCAGTTTTATAAGCTTAAAGGAATTTTTAGTACGTCCTTTTTCAAAGAAAAAAAGGACGCAAAAGAATTAATGAATTTAGAGTTAATGCCCAACTTTATTTGTCAAGACAGGAAAATTATACTATAATTCATTAAAATAAAATCCATTCCCCACACATATCCAACCCTAGGCTCTTTATGTGTCAGAGATGTCACCTAAATTCACACCATTTGGTGGAAAATAAATGCTACTAAGTTTTATTAAAATATTTGTTAAATCACATCTACCCTAATTGAAATACAAGGAAAAACATTGTAATTAGCTCCCTACTACAAAGATTTTAATGAACTTTTTTATTTAGTCAGCATACCAAAAATTAATTTCTCAAACTAAGTGTTCTTATCATTGAGGAAATTGCTGATTTACATAAGAATGGTCTCTCATAATTATTTAGTGCCTTAAAAAAACAAGCTTGTAAATATTTCAGACTTTCGTTTTTAATAGTTTCCTTTTGAAACCTCTTGTGCCAATGTACTGGACAAACACATGGAGGGAAATAGTGAAATAGAATTTAACACAGACATCCCTAAAACAAATAAAATTGTTCACAAAAAACACCTTTGTTCCAGATATACCTTTAATTTTTCACTCCTTGCCTTCATCAGACAAAAAGCTCTATTTCCATCTTGTACTACCTTGCTCCAGCAACCTCCTGAAACCCCATCCCCCCTTTCACTGAATACTAACTAGAAGTGAGATAAAAACTTCATTATCCTAAGGTGTAAAGGGTATGGATTCAATATTTTAATTAAAGAAAAAATAAAAATAATTTAAAACCTGTGCAGAGATCACAGAATTCCTGTTATTTCAGAAAAGCAAGCAAAAGACTCTTTTCTCTCTACTAGATTGATGAAAAAGACAGCATACTAACAGGCAGGCAAAAATCAGCTCTGCCAGGGGACTGCCACACAAAAATTCCATTATTAATCTACATGATCCTTTTTCAAAGCATTCAACATCATCTACTGCATACTTTATTTTTGCTTCTCTCAGCTTTCTCCCTCTTCCTCATCCCTTCCCAACTCAAATAGTGAAAGGTACACTACCACAAGTTTCCAACACACCCTTTTTCCCACTGAAACTGGGTAATTTTCAAATACTCTGGCAAAGTATGACACAAAGGCTGAGGAGAAATTTCCAGGAGAACCTTTCTGCTTAAGGGACACCTGTCATGGTTATTTAATGCAACACATTTCCTCCAAGTTCTTGTCTTCATTTGAAAGCCTGGCAGAATTAGTAGTTCTTTAATATTTCAGAAAATGTGGATAAAGTAATTTCCAAACATCTTATGTATAACTAACATGAGCTGTGTCTCAGTTGAGATCAGTGCCCAGAAGAGGCCCTGTGTGCATCTTGTTTGCACCTGGTCCCATCTAACTTCTGCCCACTGAAGGTTAATTAGGCTCAGCTAAACCTCAGAGGGGCTTCCTAATCTGAACCACAGACAAAAGGAACAACCACCTCCAGCTTTTGGGTAACTGTCCAGATGAGAAAAGTTAAGCAACTATGTCCTTTCTTTAAATCTGCAGCCTGTGAAGTTAACTTGTTGCATTTTTATAAAAGCCATAAATGTAGCCCTGGAGTGCATTCCTCCTCCTGGGCTTTCTGCTTCCTCTCGACAGGTGGCCTCTCTCTCCTCTTTCATCTCCAACCTTTATTTTTTTTCCTATCTTAAAAAATAAAGTACCTGACTGACTGACATGAACAGGCCTATTTCCAAATCATATCAACACCTTCATCTGCCAAAAAGTTCCTCTTCAATGCAATTTCCAAGGCAGAGCTCTCCACACCGGGTGCCTGCCACAGTTCCATACATCAAGCACGCTGCTCACAAATGCACCCCATGACACTAACAGGGAACACAACTTTCCCTACAAAATCAAGGGAGAGCAAAGTAATAGAAACTGAAAGAAGATAAAATGTTTTGTAGGTAGTGGAACACCAGCTGATAGCAATTTCTCTTTCAAGCCACAGTATACTTAATTTATTTATAGGCATTGGGAAAAATGTTATTGCCACAGCTCTGCGTAGGAAAATACACTAGAAGTGCCACTTCATGAAAAAGCAGCTTAGAAGTAGAAACATAAGGAAAATGAATAATGTTTCCTTAAATATCAAGTCCCATTTCTTGCAATAGAATAATGATGAAGCCAGGAGCTCTGTCAGGCAATTAGGAGGGGGAACAATTAAGTACAGCCTATAGCCAGCACACAGCAATGTCACATTTAGGAATTCTATTGATGAAGTATCTAAAGATGAAAAACATAATAACTCATAGTCTTTAGGTCTAAACTATCACAATAAATATATTTATGTTTCTGATACTTGGATATATCCTTCACATTAACATCCTGCTGGTATTTTTCAAATAGACTTGTGCTTTTTGTGACTCTACTTGAACCTGGCTTTTCATGGTTTTACTTTTATCTTCTTTGGGATAGCTAAACATAATCTGGATTTTGAGGATAAATAAATCCATTGGGTTAGACTGAATTAACTATAACCATATGCTAGAGTTGAGAACAGGATTAACAAATCATGGCTACTGGATTTCTTTTAGATAACACTGAGTCCTTAGGCAGCTTAATGTCCACTGAGATAGAACCTGACATTTTTTGTTAGATGCCTGTGTTTAACACTGTGATGTGCAGAGGTTCTTCCCTTTCGGTTTTGCAGACTTCTGGTTATGTCAGTAAGCTTTCACTGGATTTAAATATGAAAGGTCATTCAAAAGGCACCACTGAAGAGAGAAACAAGCCTCAATGCTGGAGCCTTTCCAGCAAAGATACATTTGCTCTTAGAGAATATGTGCCTCTTCTGAGGAATTTTAACCCCCAGCAGTTAAATAAAGGATAAACTCCATGAGTGCACAGATAGATCATATAACAATAATTACAGTGATGCTCACTTACATTGCATTAAAGGTGGCTGTAATGTGCAACCATCCCTAGGATTGCTCTACTGTACATCCAGTTACCACAGAGTTCTGTTTACTTGTTACAGATAAGATGGGAAGTGAGAGACTGATTTGATTGCTCAGTATATAAATTAAAGCTATCCCAGGAGCAGAACATACTTATATTGCAGGTTTTATTGTACTGCTTTGCCTTGTGGTTAAAGTGAATCTAACACTTCCACATTTTGGGCAGTGCAAGGATGTACATCCATAAGGAAACAATGCTGCTACTGATCTTCTCTGGGTAAAACAGAATAAACCCTCAAACAGACCTTCCAAGGAGAACAGCAGAAATAAAATTTCAGTCTTCAGATTTCCTGTCCTTGCACTTCAAAGAAATATATGTAAATTTGACAAGCCTTTCAAAGCTGTTGGCAATAGCTGCTAAACACAAACAGGTGTTGATGCTGAAGTCCATGGATATATTACAACCAGAGGACTCAGAGAGAAAAGACAGAATGAGATCAAATGACTAAACAACACTTGCCAAACTAAATTTCAACATACTATGCTTAAGGAATTTTTTAGCACAGAATAGCACCAGAAGACATTTGAAAATTTGCTTTATTCATCTTGCTGTGGACTGCTTAGCATCAGCAGTTTGGAGTTTAAAGTAACTTTCCAAATGACCAAGTCTGCAAAGCTAGAATGCAATCATATTAGAGAAGAAATAATATTATTTCATGCAAATATGTTTAATTTGAAACAAGGAGAAGATGAAATAAAATGGCTGTGATTCACTTAGTGTTTTGATGACCTGGGCACTTAGGTTTACAGCAGAGGGAGATTTAATTCCTAAATATATAGGTATCATCACATCTTAGCTCATGAATTGAAAAAGTAACTGATTTTCACCCAGATCTTTAGCCTTAGGGGTAGATCACAACCTTTATTCCTGGAGAAAAAAATGAACAAACAACTACTAACATCTTGCACTTTATGAACATTACTTCCTTCAAGTAAAAACCTGTATTTTTGCAGGTGGTGCCAAAACATCTGTCCAGGATATTGGTTCATTTATTTTCTATTCTTTGCTTTGACTGGAAATTTATTTTAAGAAATCCTTTCTTCAGCATTTCTTCTGCGATTTCAATGGAATTAGCTGGTTTTCATTAATCAAAGTACAATCACAGAGTCACAGTGCTAGAATGGCAGTTCTGGGAAGGATGCTGGTTCCATTCCCCCTCTCCACTGTGGACCAGCTACTCCTGGGTCACTATCTGCAAGACATTTGTCTAATGTGTTCCAGAACACCTTTCAACAGAGTCTCCACATCCTCTTTAAAATATTTTCCCCACTGCTTAAATATTGCTGCCACTATGAAGGCTAAAATTAATTTTCTTTGCTGCAGTTAAAATTACTCCCCCTTGTTATATCCAGAACGGATGTAAAATCAGCCCTCCGCTCTCCTGTTAATTTTAAGCATTTAGAAGCAGGATTTGTGCACTTTTTTGCTTTTTTGTGGTTTATTGTGCTGTTTTGTTGGTTTGCTCCTCTCCTTCAGTCTTTCTTCACAGAGGATATTTTCTGCAACTGTGATCATCCCTATTACATTTCTCTGGGTACTTTCCAGTTGATTCCCAGTACCCAAGAAGCCTGGTACTCAAATATGGACAATGTATTCCAGCCAAGGTCTTACTGGCACTGCTTAGAGCTGAAGGATTACTCATGGTTACACATGCCAGTGCAACATTTGCCTTTTTTTGCAGCAGAATGACATTGTTGACTCATGTTCTATTTGTAATCCAGTATAATCCCCTAGCCCTTTGCTCCAAATTTATTACTCATTGGTTTTCATCCTGTTTTGTGCAGATGATTGTTCAAAGATAAGAACTTTGCATATGCCTAGACTAAATTTATCCTTTGTTTTTAGACCATTTCTTAAATTTCTTAAGACAACAGAATTTTATTTCTGTGCCACATTTAATAGGCAGCCTAATTTCAACATCCATAGTTTAATTAAAATGGTAAGTAACAGTAAATGTTAAAAAGTGGGAAACAATACTGGACCCAAAAGAGATCACAGAGACCTCTACTCAATTTATCCTCCCAGCCTGACATGAACCAATGACAGCTACTACCAGAACACAGTTTTCCAACTGATTTTTGTACCACCTCAGAATTATTTCTTTTAGACAACATTTCTTTAACTTGCTTATAAGGCAGTAATGGAAACTAAAGTCAAAAACCTTATTAAGTCAAGATATGTGATGCTGCAAGCTTATCCTTGAGTCTCGAGGCCTGTAATTGTCACAGAAAAAAACTGAGTTTAGTTTGACATCCATGTCAGTTTTATTCACCCCCTGATCTTACTGATGCTAACAAATATTTGCTTAAATATTTATCCTGGTGTGGAAGTTTGTTTTTTTTTCCCCAGGATTTTAGGTTTAACTCACAGGATACATTTTCCCATTTTCTTCCTTTCCTTAATAGAAAAAAATAAACAGTGTTCCTTGTCTTTTCCCAATCTTGTACAATTTCATAACTTTTCAAGGATAACTTTTAGCATCTCTCAAATTATTTCAGCTGTTTCCCTTAAACCATAGATCAATTCCAGCTGATTTATAGATATCTAATTTACCCAAGCCTGTCCTTTCCCTCATCCAGAATCTTACGTTCCAAATGAAGATATCAACTATGTTTCCACCTGGTCTCAGCAGCCCTTTTATGTGAAAGCCAGAGCAAAGCCAGGTGCCAAAGCTTTGGCCTTTTCACCAGTGCCTGCACAGGAGCATCTCTCTCCACTGAGCCATCATTTTTCTTGATTTCTTTTTCTTTCTTCTAATACACCTGTAAAAAATTGCTATTTCTAAATTTTAGCCCAAAGATCTTGTTTTGTACTTGGCTTTCTGGGTTGAGGCTACCACCTGTGCACCCTTAAGAGTTCACTTAGCTGGACTTTCTGTAGGGTCACTGCAGTCACTAAGGGTCTTGTAATTAGCCAAGCTTTTGGACAATTCATGTTTGTGCTTCCTACATTGAGCAAATGCTAATTATCCCTGTTTTTCTTCCTCTAATTCTTAGTTTACTTAAATCTATATTTTAAACAACTTGTCTTTACTTTGACATTTTTCTCTTTCTAAAAATTCTCCATTATGCATTTTTATGGCCATTGCCACTCTGCCTTCTACTTTTATTCTCCACAGGAGTTCCTGTTTTTCAGCCAGAACCAAATGACAGTAATCATCCATTAAGTGGCAAGCATATAAACATGTTTAAATACTGTTCAAACTAGTCTTCTGACTGGATAGTGATTCAAGGGTCACTTTGGCATGCAGATGCCATACCATCCAAAATTTAAGTCAAATAACATTTCAAAGCTGGAGGCTTTGCCCCTCATTGGTTTGGCCTTCTTAATCAGAATACAAACCAAAGCTGTTTGGCTAAGGAAGGAAGATTTGCAGCAAATAAGGAAGGAAGATTTGCAGGCATGTATTTACAAATATCACCTTTAAAAGTCTAGGTAGGTTACAAAAAATGAGTTCCTATATACTGAACTGAAGCACAGGGAAGGAGACCTCTGCTCCCTGAGAGATGCCAAAGAGAGCAGGGCTGGGTTCTCTGATATGCCCCCAAAATTCCCTTATTTCAATGGAAGCTGGCTGAGCATGGGGAGGGCATGAATTTCCCTTTGAAAATCATGTCTGCTTCACAGTCAATGAAGTAAGAGATATTAAAAGCAAGCCAGCACCATTATTGACAAAACTAACAAGTGCTCCCCAAGTGCTAATAAAATTCCAGCCAAGCAGCCTATTGATCACGGCCTCTGCTCAAAGCACATCAGCCACAATGCAATCACACACAAGGACCCCAGCCTGTCACTCCCTGTGCCATATTTAATGACAAAATTGGTTGCTTACAAGCCCATAAGGAATTTAATATTACCCTTGTAGCATGCAGAAAGAAGCACGTGCATCTGTCTGGAGATGAGCAGCCATATGTGCTGGAAATGCATTTGATGGGAGACAGTGTATTTCATGTGCTGCATCTCAGCTATTGTTTTTGGTTGATTCAGTTAACATGTTCTAAAATTGGACTGATTTACTGAAGATTTGCAAACATAATTCATGTGCACTTGCACTATGAATAAGCCTCTAAAACTAATTCAAGCACAGTCAAAAAATAAATTGCAAAATAAGTTATTCAATTGAAATCTGCCATCTGAGGCACTGTAATAGAAAACATTTATTATAAAACTAACATATATTTGTGGCTAGAGATGTGTTCAGTACTAAACATCTCTTTGTGAGGAATTTATTCAGGCTTTTCTGAAAGAACATCTTAACTGGGCTAACAGAAAATTACATGTTCAAAAATAATTGCAGGTTCTATGATTTTCATCCTGCATCTCAGGCTTCCAATTTTCACTCCTTTTGTTTTGGAAGGCTTATGAATTTTAGGCAAACTTTTTTTCTGCACAGCTGCAGAAGCTCATTTCTGGAGTCTGGATTTGTGATTTAAACATTGGAAAGACACAGGTTGGATGTGATGCACACGAGAGGAAGCACTGATACCAACACATTCATCTTGAAATGTAATGCTCTAAATTTGGTAAATTCACTTCACAGGGCTGCTGGGCTGTGAAAGTCACAGGCTATGCTACACTGGAGGCCTCAATCCACTCCAAAGCAATGTTTCCTCTTCAAAAGTGAGGGTATTTTGCTAGTTCAGCCTTTCATTAGTGCTCAAGGGGAGCTCTTTGAAATGAGAACATGTCTGTAATTAATAATGATAGTCAAGTCTAAATGAGTGTGTCTGACATTAGAGTCAATCATTGATAGGTCCAATTCAAGCAGATAAAGATTTTCACATAATACACTGGGATAAGGAGTTTGAATATTTTTATTTTTTTGTATTACCTCCTCTCCAAGGGCAGATAATGAAAGCCCTGAGAAAGAACATCCCTGTCCAGATTTCTCAGTTATTGGGGAAGAGGATTGGGAATAGACAGTGAAAAGAAAGACAAAGGCTGGAAGACAAGGGGGAAAGGTCAGACTATTTCTAATCAGGAGCTTTTTTTTCCCTGGAGCTTGGAACATTTGGTATTGCTACCACCAGAAATGGGTAAAAGTGTACCCTGTTTCCAGCCAGTCCTTGTGTCTCAGTGCTGAAGGCAGAGCTGAGGGAGGGGACTCAGGCCAGCTCCACCCACTGCAACCATCTGACAGTGTCACAATCCAAATGGAAAGGGGGAAACTTGCACCTCCTTGAACAGAAAATTCCACAGTTCAGTGGATGGTTTTAAACACATATTTGGGGGAAAAAATCAGCACTACCACAGAATCACATTTTTACCCCTCTTACTGCATCCTTCTAGAGATGTGTTATTAAGAACAATGGCAGCTGAATGTTTTAAAGGTGTTTTGATTCACAGCTCATGCATCTGCAATACAAAGTACACCCCATTACTTCCACAGTTCCTGTGTTGTGGGCAAAGATGCTTTTAAAAGTCATATGGCAAATTGGACACAATTCCAAACCGCTTCCAGCAATTTTAGGGGTGGCTTCTAGCAGACCTTTTCAGTAACTTAAACTTATTTTTTTTATTTAACAGTTTTCAATTAACAGAATCCATAAAGTCTTAATGAGTTCATTTTCTGGCAAGTCTGAATAGGTGCTGAATATGAGACACATTTCAAAATCTCTCACTTGAATTATGCTAAAGTTTTCCCCTATTCCCTCTTTTCTTTCTCCAAAGTGGATGAAGAAGACTAGGAAAGTATGCCAGGTTAGCTGTCAAGCTCCTTAAGAACTCTCAAATGACCTTGTCAGGAAAAAAACCCAACTCTTTGATTCATATTTCAAAATCTTGACTACCTGCCCCTTCTGCTCTTCTGCTTTCTTGCTTCTGTAACTGTGACAGAATCAAATTCAATATTAATGACCAGCAATCATTTCCAGGCTGCAAACTCTGCTGCCTTCTGCAGTCCAAGTGCCTCGTTAGCTCAGCTCTGTCAGTAAGTCTTACTTTTGTATTGGTTTCTCCTGGGTTAAAGATGAATATAAAGCTGGGCTGGTAGCTCAGCTGAAAAAAAAAACCCCTCTGATCACTCAAGTGCCCTCTGAGTTGCAGTTGAACCACTCAAGTTGACTCCCCTTGAACAGATCTGTTATCCAAACACACCTCGTGTCACTCCCTAGAGGTTTCAGTGAAAGCCACGAATGCTTTTTTTACAAAACAAGGAATTTCTTCTCTTGAGACAAACACTCAGGTATTTCTCTCCACACTACAAGCAGAAAGCAGACAGCTTGATTACACTGTTATTGCTTTTCAATGCACAATTAAATAATTCATCCTGCTGAATAAAGCCAGCTTTTTGTTAGAAAAGAACAGAGAGTTGGTTGGATGCAGCAGACTACTTTAAGAGATGCAAATGAAGTCCAAGCCTGGAAGTAGAACTTTGCTGATTTTCATAACCTCTGATTACTGCTGGTTTTTAAGTCTGTTAAACATATGGAATCCTGCAGTTACCTTTGTGAGATGCTCTGGCAGGTGCTTCCTGCCTTCAGTTACTTCCAACCCTGCCCTCCCAGCTCCTCCAGCCTGGTTCTGCAGTCTGGCTCCACATAAAGACTTCACAATTAGAATATTCAAGCAGAATCGAGAAGTAGATTTTTAATATAAAAACTTGTAAACCTGTTCCAAAAAGTTAGTACTTGCAAAAAGAGCTTTAGCTTGGTGACACCACACTTAGATTTTCTATAAAATCCCAAATCTGTTTTCATTCACCTACTGGAGAAATTTTTTCTCTTCAGTAACTCGGAGGAATCTTGGTCTTGTGAGGTTAAAAGAAGCCTTTGAGATATTCCTCAAAATAACAATGGTGTGGTGAGAACACAGACCTGCTAGTGAATTCACAGGAGCAAGCTAGGGCTCCTCACCACAGGATCTGCACAAGCTCTCTAGATATCAGAATCCCAAAAATATAAAATGAAAGTTTTTCTATCTTCAAAACCATACAAGAGCATAAGGGACATTTAAACTCTCCAAAGTGAAATAGAACAACATGGGAAAAATACCAGGGCAGGGAGAATGGAAAAAGAAAAACAGATTAAACAATTGTCTTGCAGCTCCTGCTGCATAAAAGAGCTGGGACAAATTCTTCTGACTGTTCTTTTTCCTCTCTGTGGAAAATTACAGAAATTAAAGCTTTGGTGGGAACATCTGGGAAAGATAAAGCTTCCCTTCTTTCCTTCCTTCCTTCATCTCAGCAGTTTCTATTTTAATACAACTCTCTCTATATACACATAAATATATCATGTATACATTTACACACATATACATACCTATATGCAAATATAAACTGAGGATTAGTCTTGTCAGCATCTGACTCATAGGGCCCACAGCAGCATCATATAATTTCTCTTCATTTTTTGGATGACAACACTGGAATCAATGACTAAAGACTCACATGCTCTGTGCATATGTAACTAAACTAATCAACAGTTTTCAAACAATTATTTTTTTGGATAATAAATATCTTTAGAAATGTTTCAGTGGCTATTTTTAACGTTCTAGTCAGGGCAAATTTTGCCACAGCCAAGAGCAGTGACCTCTGTCAAAAAGAACGATCTATTGGCCAAATAAAACCCATTTGTAAGATTTGAGAAGGAAGCAGTGCACAGCTCTTGTGCAGGGCAGAGTACCCTGCTCAGACTGCACCCACAGTCTGCATTCTGTCTCCTGAGCAGAGACATCCCCAGTGTCAGAGAAACTCTACCCTGAAAAAGAAATGATCCTTTTCTTTACAAAGAGACAGAAATCTTACCAGACATCCGACATATCCCTTCAAGGTATCCATGTGTGACTTTAGATTCTCTACAAGCATTCCTGCTTTTGCCCACAGTCAGACATCTCAGTAACACAATATACAGGATAGTTTTAAAGCATGTCAGTTCAAAATCTCTCTGCAATACTTTGCCAGGATTTACCTTTTTGTTTTTTCTCTTGGGAAAACAGAGGGTCACAAGGCCTCCAAAAGTAGTAGGAGCATAAGTTCTATTTGAAGTCAATAGGATTTGTAATCCTAAATCCCTCGAATGCCTTTGAAAACCTCTGTGGATATGTGTCTTGACAAAAGCATCAACTTTGCCTTTCCTTTGACACTGAAGTTCCATTTCCCTAAAGACGGAGAATCTACACTCCTAAGCTCTAACCCCAAAGATATTCCTGTGAGCTACAGACAATACAAGGAACATGCTTGGCAATGAAATATAGAAATAGACACAAAGTGAAATTTTCAAAAGCACCTTCAGAGACTTCCAGTAAGTATTTTCTTCTTAAACACTTAAATAATTTTGAATTTCTTTTTCCTGTTATGGCTGTTGTATCCAGTGCTATCCCAGACACAATTAGAATGGGGTTTTTTTGGGTATTTTTCCTATCCTTTAGTGGCTGGCCTGGAAATATTTGAGGTACTGCCATAACTTAAACCCTCACCAAGACAAAGTGCAAAACATCATTTACAGAACCTGCATCTGAAACAGCAGCATATACACAGCACCATTTCCCTTTTAAAATCAGCCCTGAAATTCATGCATTGTAGCTGATTTCAAAGAATTGGCCTCTTGAGTGTTAGAAAACACAATGGTTACATTTACAACATTAATTTAGTAAAGCCTTTAACATGAAAGAAAATGAACGTGAAGATCCCTGTTTTAAATTGCATGTTAAACCAAGATTCATGGTTACAGACAATCTCTCTGAGCATGCATTTCATCATTGAACAGCAAGTGGAATGGATGGGGATTAAAAAACATGGTGAAAAAATAGCGAGATGAGTCAAACTCTTCTACATAAACCACCTCAAGCTGTGACTAAATTGGGAAGGAGATGTAAATATGAATATAGCTCTTCACTAAAGCATGGGACAGACAGAGGAAGGGAGGCATAAAGCATATGGGGATATCACAAAATAGCAGAAGACAACCACAAAATGTGTATTGAGTTTACCTTGATCAAACGGCTTGTTTGGATTCCAGTTTCTGAAATAATCATCCTAAATGGGGATTAAAACAAAAAGAAAAAAAACTCAGGAAAAATAGAATCAGTATTTTCAATACTATTTTACACAATTAAATGAATCAACTTGTGTTTTGATTCTAACAGATTTAGCTCCAATAAGATAAGACTAATCAACAGGTTGTGTCCTAAAGAGTAGTAAATGCAGGTTAGAAATTAAAGAATAAAAGGTCCTTGGATTCAGAACCTTGAATTTTTCTTCTGGATTGTTTTTGAAAGCATGCCCACTATTAAATATTTTATAATAACTCTGTATGATTTCATGTTAGCCTACAGTCTTTGAAAAGAAAGAACATACTGTTCAGGTAGTATAACGTGATCCACAACATCCTGGTGTAGTGAAAGATCAGCAGAGTGAATTCAAAGATACATCCACATGTGTAAATCACACCGTTGTGAATGTATAAAAATATAGGAGTAACATTGCAAACACTACATTTAAATAGTACAACAACTTCCAGGAGCACTTGCAGTGAATATTTCTGTCACTGTTCCCACTATTAAACTTTAAAAGTTTTATGAAATCTGATGTAAAGAGATCATTGTGCTGAGAGTGTTGTTGTTCTGTTCCACACAATTCTCACTGGATTTTACACAGGAGAAAGCAGGGACTGTCAGAGTGCCTGGCCAAATAATGATTGTTGCAAACTAGCCTCTCTCAGAAAGAATGGAAAACTGCATGGATTGGATCAATCTGTATTCTGTGCACTTAGCAGATATTTATCTGAAGGCAAAAGTTTCCCTGCTTCAGAGAGCCATCAACCCTAGTGCTGAAGAAGTGGAGTTAAGCCCAGCTGATATATCCATTTCAGCACACTCTGTGCATCTCACTTGTGTCCTCTTTCAGAGGACGTGATAACAACAGAATTATCTATTTGAGATGGGGAAGCATAGAAAATGTCTATAGCACTGTCAGATTTTTCTGCATATTAATCTTTGTTTCCTTTTTAATATATCCAGTATTCTATATTCATTTCCTGAGGGATGCCACTAAAGAGATGTATTCATCAAGCTGTCCAGAATGACACTGAGATTTCTTTTTCCTGCCAGGATGGTAACTAAAAACCCATCTGTGTGAATAAGAGACCTAAATTATTTCTTCCATAGGGCTACATTTACCATTTATCTCCAGTACACTGAATTTCACACGCTCTCATGCTATCCAGCTCACCCTGACCTGGAATATTTTGGAGATTTGGAAGTCAGCACGACTTTATGGGGTCAGAGCAGGCTGTTACAGGAGTGAGGACTCCACAGCCTCAGTGAGCACCAGGAGATGCACTCCATGTCCCTTTCAGAGCACTGTGGACAGGATTGTTCTGGAGCAGGCAATCATGGCCAAATGCTGGGTTACATCAAATTATTCTGCATGACTAGCAGAAGGAAATGTATATTTTTTTTTAACCAATATGTTCATGCTCAGTGTCATACTGACTTCATGGACAGTGATAATGTTCCACAATAACAGCAAAGCCTGTTAGCCATAATTTATTTCAGATACATCAAAAGTATCCATATTTTTTTTTTCACAAGTACAGGGTTTGGCACCAGAAATAGAATCACAGGCTTGCCTTTGAATTTCACAGCTTTGCTAATACAAAACCCCCTCATGGTTATACAATGCTTTGTAACTGATGATGATGTACTGCTAAATTCACCAAGCATTAATCACTTTTCAGAATGTGTTGGGTTTTCAGCTTTTATGGTGGATTTTTTTTCAGCAACCTGCTTATATATTTTCCAAGGTGTTGCTTTGCTGCTGGTTTTTCAGCATCAGAAACTGTTAAATAATTCAACTCCCAGCAAGAATTTCTTATGCTGGTGGCATATGGAACCAGTTTTGAAATAAGGATTGGAAAGGGGGTTTATCTCAATTTCAGTGTCAAAGGAATATTTTACAAAAAAATGCACCTTCCTCAAAAAAAACCCTACAATACAGCAATCTCTTCTGTAGATCTATTATTCCTCCTCTTCTCCTTCATGCAGGCCTGTTTAG
Source organism: Agelaius tricolor (assembly GCF_023055355.1). NCBI lineage: Eukaryota > Metazoa > Chordata > Aves > Passeriformes > Icteridae > Agelaius > Agelaius tricolor. Next base: position 10,578,376 of record NW_027269278.1, on the reverse strand, counting down.
TATTCCATTTTGAAAATTGAAATTATGTTTATTTTAGAATGTGCCTGAAACCACAGTGTGATAACATAGAAAATACGGGGAAAAAAAACCCTAAAAGGTGGAATAGAGAAAACCTATGAGATTTTCAATATATAAACCCCATTATTATTTATAGGAGTAAATAATGACTATACATACATTAGAGCAATACAGTCAATAGCAGTTCAAAATAACTTCTGCCAGTTGGACAACTGTCCTGGTTTCAGCTGGGATAGAATTAATTTTCCTCTTAGCAGCTGGTACAGCACTGATTTGGGATGGGAATAATTTTGATAGCACACTGATGTTTTAGTTGTTGCTGAGGAATGTTTACTGCAAGCCAAAGACTTTTCAATTTCCTTGGTTTCTTCAGAGAGGAGCCAGGAGGAAGAATGGCCAGGACAAGGGCCTCAAACTGGCCAAAGGGATATTTCACCCCTTAAAGGCCAGAATAGAAACTGGGCTGAGGAGGCTGGGGAGAGATGGTCAGTACTGGGGGCATTGCTCAGCAGGTGCTGAAGATTGTACTGGGCAGTACTTGTCCTTCTTATGGTTTATTAATCTCTCCTGTAGTAGTAGTAGTAATAATAATAATAATATTATAGTGCTGTTCTTATCACAGCTCATGGGGTTTACCTTTTTCCCCCCCAATTCTCCTCCCTTTGCCATCCAGGTAGTGGGGAGGGTGAGGGTGTGGTTGGGTGGTACCTGAATTAAACCACAGCAACACAAAATACAGAACCTGGGCTTCACTTCAAGCAAGAACTGAGACTGAAGGGTTATGGCACCATAAAGGTGAAACTCACCCTGTGGATATGGGGAGCAGAAAATCTGTGTCACATTTAAATGCACACCTCAAGCTCTGTCTCAGAAGCTGGCAGGGCTTTGTGCCAGTCCTAAAGAAGGGGTGAGATTTATAACAATATCCTCAAATGACTTTGTAAGAAGGTGGAACTCTGATTGTCCCTGCAGGAATATCATTATTTCACTGCAACTTCTTCCCACTGAGAAGCAGCATGTGTGTGTGTATATATATATATATATATATATATATATATTTATATATTTATATATATATATATATATAAATTCAAATCTCTTTAATCAAGTTGATTGTATTTCCCATTCAGTAAAAGACCTTCCTGACATAAATTTATGTATTTCTAAACATTCTACTAGAGTTCATACTACTGTGCTAAAAATTTCTTATTCCTTCTGTAACAAATAAAGCTTAAGCAATTTTCATATTAATATTTTAATTAATCAATATTAACAAAATAATTAACATGTATCAATGCATTTCATTTATAACAATATCAACAGTTGATCAAAAGTGTTTCAAATATAGAATGAATTATAATATATTGTAAATATTTTTATTCACTCTACAGATATTTACAAGTTAAAATTTAAAAACCTACCTCAACTTCCTGAACACGTAAGCATTACAAATGAGAAAAGAAAAAAAGAATGAAATAAAGCAATATAAAATTAGGTTAAAATTCATCAGTTATCTCCTTAGTGGCCTTTTAAATGTGAAATCACTTATTTCAGATGACCTTCACCCCCAAATGAAACAATTTTCTCTCTTTTCTGCCCTTTCCACCTCTGTTGCCGTGACCTAGTTTTTATCTGCTGCACTATTAGCCAAAGGCCATTCTAGTAACGTGTTTCTTTCTTGTAGAGCACCAAAAAAAGGCTTTTTCATTCCCTTTTGGCAGGCAAAACCACCAGAAAGTGTTTTCCATAGGCTCACCTGTACATACTTGGTATGAGAGAGACATAATTTAATTTTTTTCTTAGCTGATTTTAAAGACTATTTATTGGATGGACTTTGAAGGGAATGCAAAACCAGGCACAGGGCCACTTCAATACAGCAGGTGACAGCAAGTGAGAAATATTTTTGATGAACAAATATTTAAAAATATCTTTCTTCTTCCACAGAATTCACACTTTGAAGGTTTTGCGATGGTTCAGTGACTGCATATGACTAAGTCAATCTTTTAATTAACTGAAGGGACTCTGCACACCTAAAATCATGCATGAAAAGAGAAGAGCTGATACTGCAAGCCAAGGCTGGATCTGACTCCCTTAGCTAAATTCAGGGTTATAGAAGAGTGATGGGTTGGCTTTGCTGAGTCTCACATCACAGGTTAAATATTTCACTTCCAATTTCAGGAAAAGAAATTCAACTCATGTCAGACCAGGCCCAGTGCAATTCTTGAGGAAATCTAGAGCTCTGTTCTGTTCTCACTAGGTGTGGGGTAAGGCCTTTGGCAGGACCCTTTTCTGCCCCCTGGATGAGGTCCATTGCCTGCCTGAGGTGGGCACAGCAAGGCAGGGAGCCCAGGGGCCCTCACACAGAATGAATCTCACCAGTGATTTCCTCACCCCAATTAAATTGCAGGACTGGAGCTGCCTTTTCAGTTTTGCATCATGGAACCCTTTTTCTAGATTTTACCCTCAGGATATCTAACTTAGCTATCAGTTATGAATATAAAAAATGAAAAATATATATAAAAGCAAATATAATTTTCTAGACTTGAGCCTCAGTTGTTCATTGCATTTTTATTATGTTAGTTTGAGCCATTAAGAGATTAGAGCAAACACATTTTCACAGAATCACAGAGCTGGAAGGGACTGACAAGGATCATCAAGTTCAACTCTTAAGCAAATGGGCCACATGGGGATCAGAACAGTGATCTTGGCATCCCTAGCACCATGTTCTAAAATCAATTTTGCCACACCATGCATAATAAATCCTTGTTTCTTAAGAAGACCAAAATGATCTTTTAGCATTCAGTATGTGGCTGTCAAATCCAGCCAACTTGATTGATGTGCCATCAACAAAGTCAATCAAGAGAATAATCCTATCTTAAACTAAGTATGCAAAGGGCACGTTAAAAACATTAGTTTAACAGTTCACAAAAAGTTTGTATCAGAAATTTCAAAATTCTCCTTCATTAGAACCCTTAGATTCATCAGAATTCATAGACTGGGTTCTGATTTGCAAAAAAATCAAGCCTTGAAGTGGACCTGGGTCTAATACAAGTTCCTGTTAGTCACCACAGAAAAGTCAGCAAATAGAAATTGTCCCTAAGACCGTGACATCAATATGAGACTGATCTTCCCTCTTATTACCCCTTCCATCACTACAATAACAATACAGTTAAAAAAAAAATTAAATTAATGGCAAACCAAACACATTTATCCTCTTTTCCCCTGCCAACTAAGAAAGCAAACAACAGCTTCTCGTTCTCCTGAAGTTTAAGTATTAAAGTTATTCCCACTAATCCCACTGTTTTGTCACTTTGAATTTAGTTATTACCTAAGACTTGATATTTTGGAAGAGTTAATGAAGCATGGATAATTTAACACACAAACACTCTCTACACTTTATTTACTTGTCAAAAAGAAGCTCTTGCAAGATGCTCTTATTTATCAATACAGCCAAACATTAGTTAAATGGCTTCATAAATATTTATATTTGCTACATTAATTGAGCTTATAACTTATTTGTATGACTCAAGCAGAAATCAGATGCTGACTGAAAACATTCCCCTGATTTTGTACCTTTCAGAGCCAGCTCAGCTCAGTTTGCTTCCCCAAGCCTGGGAGCATCCCCCAGGACTGCAGGAGCCTGCGAGGTGCAGAATCATCAGGGAAGGCTCACAGAGCCCTCCTGAGGAACCTCCTGCACCAAGGAGGAACCCCAGGACTCACAGAGACCCCCAAGGAAACAATCTTCACTCCCAGCTCCTCCTAGCCAACATGAGTTTAAATGTCTAAGTACCTCCAGGAGGGCCATTTATTAACACTGCTTTGCAGCCTGCTCACTATTTCCCTCTCTCACCTTCCATCTATGAATAAACCCTTCACCCTCATAAGGACCAGCTGGAAAAAGTGGTAATTACCAGCTCATTGCTTTTGTTAAAATTAGCTCCAGGAAGATGCAGCTGCATTTTCTGCCTCTCCACCTTGCAGTGCAGAAAATCATTCCAACACCAAGCAGTGTTAAAGCACCAGCTGCTGCTTGCTAAAGTCAATCCAGCCTGTCATAAATATCTCCCCAAGGCCTATTGACTGTTTTAAGCAAATAGCTTGTGTCAGCAAATTACACATTATTTATTTATCTATTTATTTTTTTATTTGCTTAAGAGGAAGAGAATGTATTTTACCCACTGAGTATTTCAGTGAACAAAGCTCCCCAATGAGATCTCTGTGTTAAAACATCTCTACCCAATTCCATGCTCTCTCCCAGGAATCATAGAACTGCATCTAAACAGGATGCTTTGGCTTAGTGAATTAGTAATGCTGGTGCTGGAGATATTTAGCTTTAAATTTTGTATGAGAAAGTTTTAAGTTTAGGGAGAAATTTCCCAGAAAGGCCAGGAGTATCCAGGTTTACTGAAGGAGCTCCCAACATTAAGTGGTGACACTGAGAGAATTCATGGCAGAAGAAGCAATGTCGAATGTGATGAAAAGTCTGCAATGTCAGACCTGCCTAGAATGCTAAGTCATTAATAAAAATATAATGAATTGATAAAAGTATAACCATTCACATTAGATTCTGATATAATGGCAAGTACATTAACAGTGGTTTATTAATAACAGTATGAAATTCATAAATAAATATCCTAATGAGTCCTCAGATGTGCATGGCATTGAAAAAATCCTTGACCACATCTTACAATCTCAGATTTCCCATAAGACCCAAATTCTCAGACTTTTGCTCAGATACCACTAAGATGCAACACCAACTTCTTCTGCCCATATTAACAGCCCAGAATGTTACTGTGTTTCTAATTTTCCAAAAATTAAAAGGTTTTTTTGGTTGGTTGGGTTTTTTTTCCTGCTTAATTAGGAAAGATTTGCTACTCCTATTTTGCTGAAAGACTTTTCCGGAAGTTTCCATGAGCAATACTGAAAAATGTGAAACTTTCATCATAGACTTTTCTTACCCGTACTCACAATCATTCACTGGAGTGCAACAATTTTAAAAATTACAATATTTGGGAAAAAAATGAAATATTCCTTACCACTGAGCCCATATCAGCTAGAATAAGAATTCTCATTTCTTACAACTCAATCCCATGGGCTTTTATATAGAAATCTTCCTGCTGCTCTCTCGGGTTTTGCAGTTGGTTGTTTTCAGTTTTTTATTTGGTTGGTTTTGAGGGTTTTTTTTTTGGGGGGGGGGGGGGGGGGTGGGGATTTTTTAGCTGTTAGGGGTTTTTGTAAAAAGACAAATACAGTAAGAATTAAAAATATTTATTAAAAAAGCCCAAATCACTCTATATTAATCCAAAAGAATGAAGGCAGAGTGTATGCCTGCAATGTTGAGGGCAAACATGCTGATTTTCAGTGCCTGTGCTCCAAGCAGGATGAATGGGGGCCAGCTGTGAGCCACTGTGGCACAGCCCTGTGCCAGCACACATTCCTGACAAAGCTGATATATTTGGGTGGCTGGGACAATCACACAACTATCTGTGCTGGAAATATCTAAAACTGGGGGACTGGCAGGGAAAAAGTGCCTTGGTTTTATTATTCTTTGCTGTCCCTTTTGGCAGACTAACTTCAGAATTACAATGCACTTCTGCCTGAACTCCTCCTCTCTTTAGCACGTGCTAAAGATCCTGTCACCCCTGCTTGAATTAAATAATTCTCCCTAACGTCATAAAGCCTTCCAGAGGTCACAGCAGGCCATGCTGCAGGCTGCACAGCCCTCACAGGGCCAGCAAGGCAGAACTCCCCAGAGTTTGCATCCCAAGGGATGGGCTCACTGATTCCTGCTGGGCTGCCAGAGCTGCCACAGCCCCAGAGCCAGACTGACCCCTGGAATGGGAACCACCAGCTCCCCCTTCCCCTGCTGAGCAGCACCCACTCACACAGCAAGGAAGAAGCAGAGCCAGAGATAACAAAGATATATTTGCTCTCCTTCCAGGTGCAATTCCTAAAGCAGCATTACTTCTGCTCTCTGAAATTCCCAGCTGGACAGCCAGGCTAACTCACTGCCTCTGCTGAGCCTCACAAGGTCCCAACTAATGCACAGAAAATCCAGAAGTGCCCACCACATGAAATGAAGATTCACAGGTCACAGCCTGGCCTAATGATGCTTTCTCACATGATCATTTGCTTGTTTTCCACTTATCAAAACCACCATGCCTTGATCTCAGTTTATAATTGCAAATACTACTGGGGGATGGCCCCTGCAGGGTCTCTATAGAGAGAATTGTATTGTTAATAAATCATATTCTCAACAGGGATAATACTGAAAACAAACCTTGAAAAGAGAGCTGCTGAACTCTTTCTACATCTTAATTTTCAGTCAAAAATTCAAATTACGTGCTTAGAAAGCAATTGTTTTTAGGCAGCTTGAAAGCCAAACACATTAAGCTGAAGGTTATAAAGCCATTGGCAATGTGGCTTCACTTGCTGTACCCTTGTTGCTTTGACAATATATCTGCAGTAGCTGTTTTTGACACAATCACTGGTTCTTCTTAGCTGATCATTTATGGGGTTGTATCTGGAGAACAACACCCACACAAAAAAAAAAATCTAATGCTACCACTGCTTTCACACATGGGAACTGCTTTACAGAGAAAAACAATTTGCATGATGATTAAATACATTGCTAGTTCTTGCTTTATTTTAAATTTTTCAGAAATTTCTTCTGAGTCATGTAATTTTTTTTAAAATTACTAAATTGGGAATAATCTCATTATGAAATAAAGTGATAATTCTCCTAATATCAAAGTTATAAAATAGAAGTTATGCATAAAATACTGATGTTCCACTTAGATATACAAATCCCAGTGGTCAAAACATACAAGGCAACAAACAGCAGTTGAATAAAATCAACTTATCTAACTTTGATATTAAGGGACAAAATTTTCTGTAGAGACAATTAAATTAGTTACAATGTCCCAAGTCTTTCAAATACTTATTTAAATGCATAACTAATGACTGGGAAGAGGCTGTATGAATTATACTGGATTATGGGCAATGCACTGTCCCTGGGAGCACACAGGCTTTTTACTTCATTTGTAGCTACAAGGAAAATCTAGCTCCAAGTATTGTAGAAGAAACCTTTGCAAAAGGTGAAATCAAACATGCTGCTGTTGAAAAGGACAACTTTGCTGCCCTTTAGTCACTTTTAGCCAAAATTTGAAACTTCTTAGAACTGCATCAGGAAGAAGCAGTCATGGGCAACCAGTCCATGACACAACCAGCTGCTGAGTGTGGGAGAGGGTTGTGCACATTTTAGATCAGAAACCCTGTGAGCCATTACAAATGTGCAGCTTCCATTCCAGTTTATAACATCATTTTCTTAATTGTCTGACATTTTATCCATTCTAAGAAAAAATAAAAAAGAACACTACATCAAAAATCATTATGCAAAACTGAGGGCGGGTTAATGGGAGCAAACCAGTGAAAAATGTGCAGCAGTTCTGCAAACAGAAATGCTGCTCCCCTTCTGGTAAAGGCTCCTCACTCTGGTTGTCACCAACTTCAACACCCAGCAGGTTATTTTAGTATCTGGCTCAATTTATAAAAGTCATCATGTGATGGAATTGTACAGAATAGCTGGGGCTGGTTGATTCAGCCACCAGAGTCACAGAATGATTTGGGTTGGAAGGAACCTTGAAGCTCATCCAGTTCCAAGCCATGATGATACCCCCAGACCAGGTTGCTCAGGGCCCCATTCAACCTGGTTTTGAACACTTCCAGGGATGGGGCATCCACAATGAAGTCCCTTCATTCAGCAAAGTCCTTCATTACGCTCTTTTGTTACTGATAGACCTGTGTTATCTCTACCCATTTCCTGAAAAATCATTGGAGATACAAAAATGTAACTTTTTTTAGTGACAGTTCCTCATTAATTTATTACTCTGATTAAATAAGATTTTTATGAATATTAAGAAATTAATTTTCTGTGTCAGTTGTAAAGCAACAATGACAAGTTACTTTTCCTCAGTGACTGCTACTTGCCACCTGGCTAAAGCAATAGTATTTTGTAGAGAAACAGACTTTTTTGGAATGGTATTTCAAAGGCTTTAGCTCAAGTAATCAATAACAATGATAAAAAAAGTAATCTAAAAAGGCCAAAGAAACACAATATTCTGATTCAGGCATCAGATAGCTAAACTGCAGTAATGGTTCCAGAGGGATTCAAATGTCAAAGCTGTTGGTGTCCACAGCACAGATTTCCACTACCTTTAAGCCTACTTTATTTTAGCAGAAGAGAGCACCTGACTGCTCAATTTGTGCATAATTTGCTTTTAAGAAGTCCACAGAACACTGTCCAAAGGCAACTTCAGATCCATGCTGAGCATTTTAAGGCACAGAAGTCTTGCATTTGCAATGAAGAAGGTGCTCTAATTTACACATCTCTGCTAGGAGGACTCCTTGGCAGCAGAGGAACTCCAGCATTTCTGGATAAAGATTTTATTCCATCCCAGCATCTTCCCCTCAAGGGGGGAGGGAGACAGTGACCCCTCACACCCTAAGCACTAATTCCAGAACTGCTCACCCCAAAAGTACTGCTGCAAATCCTACATCATAATGTCAGCTGGAAGTCAATAACAAACCCCATTCTGTTAATATACTTGGACTCTTTGTTTCAGAATCATGCCAAACAAAGGAGCAGAAAGGTTCAAAGAGAATTCACTGGTGTTACATGTTTTCAGAAACTTTGATCATTTTGTTTATGCTTGCACTGGCACTTGGTTCATCAGCAAAGATTTGCAATTGTGTACATGGGGAATTTCACACAGTAAGCACTCCAGAAACAGCATTCAGTATCAATTACTAACACACATTCAGAGCTGCTTTAGAAAAGGTTAAATTATAAATAGGAAATATATATTGCATTAGGCTTCTACAGCTGTGATCACAATGATAAAGCAATATTCAAGCTAAGTTCAGATAAAACTGAGAAAACTAAGAGACATTTCGTTTCTTCCAGTAGCATGCACTTGGATCAAGGACACATATCTGAAAGAACTCCTGCAGGAATATATAATGCACTCCTGAGGCTGCCAGAACATGAGCCTCTGCATCAGTGACAAAAGGTCAGCATGTAGTGTGGCATGGAGTGAACAATGACATGAGAAACAAAGATGTAGCAAAACTTTATTTTCCAATCTTAGGAACCTTCTAACCAAGTGCCCATGGCTCAAGAGAATAGAGAGCTCCCAGATCTCAAAATTTTTGAACTGTTCAGCTGTAAATAGAAGCCTGCTCCTGATCTCTAGACATTATAGTTGCTCACTCCTGAAGGGATTAAATCACAAAATGGGTCTAAAGAAAATCAAAATAGCATTTCAGCAAAAAACAGAACCTGAAAAAGCCAGCATTGACAGACATCTGAAGAGTACAGAAGGTCATAGAGAATTCTTTAAGAAAAAGAGAACATTTGCATTTTGATCAGCTGTAATTTTACACCTGAGGTCTAGTACAACCAGCTATTTAATTCTAACAACTGAGAAAATAGTTCAAACTTGCAGTACAACTAATCTCCAAACCTTAGAGATATAAAATCAAAGGAAATGTGTATTTAGAGAGCAGCTGCAACTACAGGATATGGAATTAAAGAAATGTGCTGAGGATCTCTGAAAACATTCACTACAAGATATAAAACACTAAATTACCTGGCAATTGAGAGAAACTGTGGCTGCCCCATCCCTAGAAGTGTTCAGTGCCAGGCTGGATGGGGCTTTGAACAACCTGTTCTGGTGGAAGGTGCTCCTGCCCGTTGGAATGAAATGACCTCCAAGGTCTCTTCCAACACAAACCATTCTGTGATAATACAGTGTCATTCAAATATTGATGGAATTAAGACATGTTTTAGTAAGGCAGAGAAGATAATTTTTACATTAAAGCTTTAATGTCTATTTGTAGGTTCTCTCAGACAGCTCAAATTAGAAATTACACTTCAAACCCACTAAGGTTCCATACTCACCAAGATTAAATTCACCTCCACAAACACTATGAAACTTCTAATTCATGTATGTTTGGGATTTCTGAGAAACTAAATAACAGCAGCCCTTGCTCCAATGGAGATCGAACAGATAAATAAAGCACAATTATTGACAGAATAATTTGAAATGTGTTAAATTTGTAGCAAGCTAACCATGAAATGTGAATTATAATCATGTCTTAATAGGGAAACATAACCCAAACTTTTCCAATTGCTATGAAACAAACATCTGGGGACTTGCCTCATTCTAACTGAATTATAGACAGTCAGGAATGTGACTGCTCAGCTGCAGCAACATTCATTTAGATTATTACCTTGCATGGCATTGTCATTCCTGACACTGTATTTTGGCAGATTCCAAGAAGGCTGTCAAGCCATTTGTCAGCTCAGTCAAACATAATATGAACTGGAGGAATATTTCAACAGAGTTGAACTCATTTTCACCCAAGTATTTTGAGAAATGTTTGTGAGGGAAACAGCAACCTGAATTCAAGAGAAAAAAAATTCAGATGAATGAAAAATATCCTAGAGAATTTTAATATTAGCTAGAAGACTGGAAAAATCTGCCCTCTTCTAGATCTCCCAGTTTGTCTACTCCTCAGAAAATGATGGTTTAACCACACTGAGACTGCTACAGTAGATGTTTAAAGGAAACAGCATGCACTTGTTTTCATGCTACAATCCAGCAATCAGTTAATAAAATGCAAATTATGGTTTAGTGTATCACTTCTTAACAGAGGATTGAGAACATCTGATGTCTGAAAAGCATTTATGTGACAGAGGAAGGACCAGACCCTTCAGCAGTGGCAATTTGCACAAGCAGGTTTGCAGCTGTATCTCATGGAAGGAAAGCAGATCACAGAAAATGCTCCTACAGTGCAGATTCTGACACCTCCAACAGCCAAGGCAGGGTGCCTGGGGACTGGATTTGCAGAATGGGATAGTTCACACTGAGGATCCAACATCTGCTCTGCTCATTAAGTTCACACTTAGCTCCAGAGTAGCTCCAGCCTGATCCCCTGCACTGATCTCTTGGCTGTGAGGTTTGCTATCTCCAAACACATCTTGTTTTCTCCTTGCATCAACAAAGAATCCATTTGATGTGCACTGCAGTGTGCAGTGACTGGAAACAAATGGGAGGTTTGTTTCTGAGGTAGACTGGGATGGAAACTAAAATGTTAATGAAGAAATGCCCTGTGCTCACTGCACACTACTTCAAGACCTTCAAGGATTAAAATAGATCCTGATTAAATAGAGGATGGCTAAATCTAGATCATGTCAGCTGAACTGCTGTGGGATGAGCAATAATACTGACTGAAGAGAAAGTGAGGGGAAGGTCTGACCCAGTGTGAGATGAATCCAGAAGCTGAAGTACAATGCAGCAGCAAAAGGGCAAGCAGGAACCACAAGAGCCATCTGCCAACAGACCATATTTTGCACTTTTTAATCATTCTTTTCTTTATAGCAGATCCTCTTTCTGAAATTCCATCTATAGCTCACCTCTGAGACAGGCTGGTAGATCCTGAAATTTGCTGGAAGGCACCATTATATATGGGCAAATATCCTTTCAAAAATGAAGTGTCATTAATCATGACAAGAGCCATGAAGAGCTTGAAGAAAATGGCCACAATGAATCTCACATCTGCTCAGAAGGATGAATAAACATACACCCCACACCAATGTCCCTGCAAGAAACAGCACTGCTTTATTTGGCTGTGTTTTGGCTCAGTATGATCCCCTCTTCTCTATATCTATAAATGGGGTAAAAAAATGGAGCCTTGATTTTTGAAAAACCCACACTAAATCCATATACTTGGAACTTAAAATAACCATATTCAATATTCTGTGTGACTCTTTGCCACTGTAAGGTGTGACCCTGTTGTGTGCTTTCCTGGCTACCATATCTGTGCAATTACACTCTCAACTGCAGCCCTTTGCCTCCCTCAAAACTGCCTGCACTGACTGGTTTACAGCTTAATACATCTAGTTCTGTATGCTTAATTTCACATTCCTGCCTCAAAAAAATCATCAACGTTACAAAATAAGGTGGGGAAGCAAAAATTCATTGATCAAAAATTTTCTTAATTCTGGATTTTAAGACCTTCAGAGTGCCCCTTCAGTTGTACAGCTTTTTTTCCAACAGGTTTGCATTGACATTAAAGAGAACTGCACAATTACCTGTAGATCTTTTATTTCTTTATGCAAGGTTCAGTGGTTCTGTGGTTTACAAACACTGCAAAGATTTTTCTGTGACTGCTGACAACTCCAGCAACAAAAGGACTGTTTACTGAAAATTGTTAGCTGCTTTTGTTCTGAGCTGATTGCTTCAACTTTAGCATGCAACTACCTAAAAGATTTCTTATTACTTGCATTTCTTTACCTTGGCTCAGATTTTCTTCTTAGTTTTCCATTCAATCAGGCTAAACCTCCTTTGCTCTCACCGATCTGTTAAATTTCTCCCAACTTCATACTGGCTTTCAGCCATCCATTGTTAACATTTCTTTGTAAAAGACAGTTTACAGTTAACCCTGTTCTGTCTCTCTCCTTTTTTCACTCAAGCATCTTTAACTAGCTCTTCAAGCTATGCACCCAATTCTTTATTTCCTCTTATTATGAGCTTAGTCTGGCTGTTTGGCTTCCTGCAATCCACACCTCCAATGTATTCTCACTATCTTTCATTCTGGCCATTCTTTATGTCAGAAAAACAACTCCTATTCTGCCTTCTATTTCACTTCTGGCTGTCATCGAGATACCATGATTTTTCACCATCTGTCCCAATCCATTTGATGGATTGTCACTAGAGTTTCTCTCTCCTAAATGCCCTTGATATCTTTAATTACCTATTTCTCTCTGTTTACTTTGCACTCACTGGGACAGATTATATAAATCAGCAGTACGTGAACTGAAATTAACAGATTTGTACAGATGTAAAAGTGACAGAAATGAGAGCAGAATACTGACTAAAGAAACAACTCCTAATTTCTTTCTACATATATATCTAATGGAAAATCATGGCTGAGAATTTACAACATTTCTTCCTATGCTTAGCATAACAAATTCCTTTCTGTCATCTGCAGCAACAGCACTGGCAAAGCCAGCAATTCATGACTTGCTTATGCTGTAGAGTAAAACAGCATAAGCAAGCATGTTTATTTCTTATCTGCCTTTATAATAAAAGAAAATTTAAAGGAATTTCCTGAAAATTTATTACTTAGGGAATGCTCACACAAACTTGCCTTTCTTCATCATCCTGCCACTTCCAGATTCTCATGGTGTTCTGATGAACAATCCTTATTTGTACCTGTAGTACTCATCAACTAGACAATGGATTGCTTCCTACTTTGTATTTCAAAGACAGACAACATCAGTTTCTAGAGAAAGCCAAACTAGACTGCAGTTTATTTGTTTTAATCATCCAGTGGTTCTCTGAAAACTGAGCCAAAGAATTTATCCCTAGAAAGCTGGACATAATACATCCCCTGGACCTACCGTCAGTAAGCTCAAAACATAATAACCTTCTCAATTTATTACAATTCCAGCATTTCCACACTGATTATATCTGAATCTACTTTCAGTCTATTCTAGCCAGGCAATAACATTGTATATTTTTCATTTTATGGATTAAAGTTCCACTTCACTAAGAAGAAACCCTCCAAGTGCTTCTAATCCACCATCACTTCCCATGTGTGATTTAAACACTCAGGTTCCTCTTTGATGGTGAAGATTGCAAAGGTGCTTTGCAGAAAGCAGCTCAGATGTGGACACACACACACACACACACACACAGCCCTGCCCCAGGGCACATCTCCTGGGCAGCTGGGGCTGGGCTCTGCTGGCCCCAAGGGCAGGTGAAGTGGGGGCACTGAGGAATCCAGTGAAGGAGAAAAGTCTCTTATCACTTACCCAAGTTTTTTTTGGCTACATGGCTTTATGGGCTGCTCACACAAATCTGATCTAGAGACTTATTTTTCCACAGACAGCATGGTGAGATTCAAAGGTAGCTTGGCCACAGTTAAAATTGATCATTTTCCCAAAAAGGCAGCAGCTGGCCTTTGTTCATTCCCAAACTCATCTACATGGGCTGTGCTCTGTCTGCCCCTCCTCTGTCTGATTTGCTTGACTGTTCTCCACACATAGCCATGTGCCATGTGTGGTCTGGCCAGACCATTCTCCTGACCACACCAACAGCTTTCGTGCACTTTCAGTCACTTTCTCAGTTCTCTCCTCAAGCAGTTAAAATATCTCCTCCTTTCCCAGGCTTGCAATGGGAATTACTCCTTCAGGAGCAGCTAAGCCCCTCCAAAAGTGACCAAGTCAAGTTTTAGCAGCTAAGATTATCAAATCCAAATGTTGATAAATCATAACACCCCAAAATAGCCTTCAAATAACAGAGATGAGCCTTGTTTTTTTTCTCAATATAGCTCTTAAAATGTCAAAACTTGCTTGGCTCTTTGGAGTGCAGTGCTCTGAGCCGCCTCTGAGCACTGAGCTACTACAGGTATTGCTGCAGTTCAGCAGACTGATAGCTGAAATATTTGTTTTATTTATATACATGATATATATTCTCCTGGCTGTCATAGAGTATGCTTAGCTTTTCTGGAATGCATAGCAAAATCAAAAAAAAATCCTGAGATGGAAGATGGATAGAGCAGGGCTGTATGTGCAATCAACAGAAAAATCCTTCCAAAGCAAGAATCATGTTACACTTGCTGCCTTATATATCAGTGTTATTTTTTTTAGCTCATCACTCAAAATAAAGTAATTTCAGAGAGAATCTGGGGGATGTTCTGGGGACCTCTCATCTCCTGTGTCAAATTCATATAAATACACAAAATACCCAATTCTACTTAAAACCATTTTCTTCCATTTGAAGAGTGATGACCTACACTTTTGTATGCTAAACAAGCTCTTAACATTGCTTGTTTACTGCAATATTCCCTTTAGCAACTGGAGCTGTGGAGTGGCATGATGATGGATTCTGCTCTTGAAAGGGATTTACAGATGAAAAAATATATTTTTTTTATGTTCAACTGTATTCTAAATTGAGTTGCTGCAATGTAAAGAAGTCTGATTAGGTAAGATAGAGTCTGTAAATTTTTTAATGGGTACTTATTTTTTTGCAATAAGCAATTTTTGCCTTAAAGAACAACCAAAAATTACACAGTACAATTCCTTTCATTCTAAAACATCCAAGGGTTTTAATATGTGTGTTTGCTGCTGGTGGTTACTCCCATAAAATGCCTCTGACTGCACAAGTTCCAAAAAGACTTCTCATTGCAGTGCATTTCCAAGCCTACAGAAAGGCACAGTGCAGCCTGTCCATCCCATCAGACACTCCACTGGATGGGGCTGAGTGTCTGCTCCCCTGCTGCTGTGAGAAAATGCTGCAGAGTGGCTGATGGATCTGTACAGGGTGGGAATGGAGACAGCCTCTGCAGCCATCCATAAACTCCTCTCATTTCAACTGCTTGCTGTCTGCTACTGAGAGGAACACTGGGAAGAGGGAAGGAAAAAGGCTATTTTTTTAAAAAAAGATAATAATAATAAAGAAAATAATTTCCCTTTATCATCTGGTATGGCAACGTGAGCCACTGGATCCTAACACAACCCTGAGTATCACATCTGATAATAACTAAGACATATATTTCCCAAAAAAATTAATGTGGCAGCATCATGTTCCCTTTCCACTGGAGCATCCACTCTTGATCAACAAACATCAGGGATAATTTCTGATGATGACTAGCCTATCATAGGCAAGAAAAGGAATTTGTTTAAAATAAATAAACCAGGACAGAACAGTGCACTGCAGTGCTCAAGAAGCAGCTAAATATTCCCACAGAACAGATTTGCTGAAATTCTGACATCCAGATGAGGAGAGGTGACTAAACCTTGAAAGCAGGTGAATTGAGGCTGGTTCTATGCACTGACTCTGAGATGTCTGAGTTCACCATGAAGTAGTGCAGAAGTATATTTCAGGAACAAATTTTTTCCTTTAGAGAAAAGCCAAAAAAAACCAGAAAAAATAGGCAAGCAGATTATATTTCCCAGGTATGTACCTTTGATATGTTCTGCATTTTTTCTAGTTTTGCTGTTTGAAACATTGTATTTATTATTTGAGTAAAACTAGATGTGCAAAATGAAGCAGATAAAAATGTGGGTCTGTGGGGGTAGTTTTTTGGAAAAAAAAAAGATAACAAAAGGGCATCTTTTGATAAAATGAAAACATACCTATAACATGTATTGGTCAAGGAAAACACCATTTTGGCTTTTTTTGTGAAAAATATTTGAGAGAAACGAAGCCCTCACCTGTATGCAACACTGGCAGTTTGGGCTGGCACAGCCTGTGGCACAGGGAGGGCATTTTGGAGCAGGCAGCACCATCAGCATTGGTGGGGGAGCCCTCTGGAGATTCCCTGCTCTGCTCCAGCCCAGCTGCTGACTGGGCCTGAATCCGTGAGCAAGCAAACTGTTTGCAAAAAGCTTTTCCAAATGGCTCCTCCATTCTCTTTGAAATGGTTTTCAAGCTGAGCCCACTTCAGTTTTCCTTGTTATTTGAGATCTGTTATGCTTCATACACAGCTTTATTTTGCTTTCAGACTCATGCCTGATTCAAATTAGGCATAGGGAGTGAGATCATTGCTAATAGGGGGGAAATCATGTTCCAGGGCAGCAACTGACATACAATTTAAATCATTCCAACAAAACTGCACAAATAACAACTACCTGGATAACCTAATATACCTTGGCTTGAGACACAAAACTTTGCTATTTTGAGAAAAGACCAGTTATTGTTTCCTCTAATATTTACAAAAGCACCTTTGCAGCTGTCTGTCAATTGAATTGAAGTCCTGCCTGCATACAACAAATTGTTCTGGAAAACCTGTTGTCATCTTATTGCAAAGCTCCCATACCTTCTCAGTGATTTCTCATGGGCATCTCCTTGCAGCACTGACTCCTTCTTCCTCAGAGCACAGCCAACAAACTCCAACAACTCTTTCCTCACCCAGCTCACCCACTCTTTTATAGCCCTCATCCTCATTGGACACAGCTGTGTCCTGTTAAGGGCAGGCCTGTTCCTAATCTTTGGTGATCAGTACAGCTGCAACTCCTCAAGTGTGAGATTACCTTCTGCACTATCTTTATTTTCTTACATTCCATCCCTCCACAAAAACCCACCCAGCTGCTCTTACTAGAATAACCTACCTCAGAGGTTTTGTGATGTTCTTACAGAACATCAACTTCCCCTATAGACAATCACTTTGTAGAAGAAAGAAAAGCCCCAACAGGAGCAGAAGTCTCAATTTGCTGTGGAAGCACTGCCACACAGGCACAAGAACATTTCCAGTTCTCCCAGCACAGGACATGTCCCAGGTATGTCCTGAAGTGAAGCCCATTAGTCTAGAAGTGAAAAGTTAATTCTGCTTCAAAATCTAGGCTATCTAAGCAAATTCTTATGTAAACTGTTGCCACAACACAGCAGGAGAGACACATGATGAATTCAAGTATGGAGAAAAAAGCCTCTTCATCCCAATAACTACCCAATTAATTCTCAGGATTTACTCTTAATGAGTAACATTAACTTGTAGACACCCAGTGAAACAAACCCAGAAAAGGTTTTTCAGTCACACTCGTGCTGTCTAGTTAACACTGCAGGGTAGTAACATCCCCAAAAGTAGAATTTGATCCATTTTTCTAGATAATAGTTGTTTTTAGATCAAATACAAATTGCAGAGGCTTAGCCTTTCCATTATGTAATTTAATTGTCATCCTCTCCCTTCTCTATACAGAAAAAAGATAAATGCCTTTTTGGCTTCCAAATTCGTACCCTTGAGACAGACAAAGCGTGGATGAACATATTAAACACTAGAGCTGTTGTGTCCTGGTGAGAATGAGGGGATCATTTTCTTTGCATCTTCTGACCTGCTATAGAAATCTATAGCACATTAATCATTCCTAAACTCAATCTCAGTGTGAGGTGGGAGCAGGGTAATTTACTGTGTCTGCATCAGATTTTTCTTTCATCAGACTTTTATACAGCTCAGTGGAAAAAAGTAATACTTATAAGCTTAACAGGAATGTATTTCTGGTGAGGAAATGTTACTGTTACCCAAATGTAGAAATTAATAATTAAGCTTCTCTTAAGTAAGCATCCACTGTATAATAATTCCTAAACTCATTCATGACATAAATTGAACTAATTAAATTAGAGATGTTTCTTCCCCAATATACAACAGATATGTAAGCACTGAGACAGCAGAATGATGCTCATAATATCAATACCTCCATAGATTAGCCAAAAATGACAGCCTAATTCCTGGATAACATCAGAGGTGAAATGGATCAACCATATGCTGTAACTTTTGGACTAAATCCTCCATCTTCTTTATTCATGAGGCTTTGTGCTTCTAAAAGCTGTATGCTGGAGCCTTGCTGCTGTATTCTGTTTGCTCCCTTCAGACATGGGGGTCCTGTCTAAGATACAAGGAATGGGGCTGAGGACACTGCAAGACAACACTGCATTGGGAAGGATGGCAATTCTTGCTTCCTTACTGGAGGAACACATTTTCACAGCTGCCTGAACATGACATAGGCTGGAAAAGACCAGCCCCACCCTCTTTGTCATTATTTTTCCCTGTACCAGTTCTCCACTGTCTCAACACAACCACTCACACGACTGAGTACTCCTGGATAAGGAACTGCACTGATTAAAATTTTGGGTGGGATAACTCTGCTCCCTGCCTCCTATTCCTGTGCATCAACTGGATCTCCTTTGAGGATGCTGAGAATCACCCAAGCCCAGGTGGCACTGAGCAGTACTCAGCTACTCTCAGTGTTTTTCAAGGCACAGAAGTATTTCAGTAATTGGCTACAAGGATACACCCAAGGGGTGATCTCAGAGCCCTCTGCAAAACCTCTGAGCAAGAAGGACAAAGAGAAGAACCCAGCTCCCACTCCATCTAAGAGGACTGAAATCACAACAGTGTTTTCTTTGTTTAAAACTATGTTTTGGCTTAGAATGAATAAAAATTCACTATTGCATAGAAAATAGTACCCACCACAATACTTCTATATACTTAAAGGACCAAACTCATCAGAACAGTCTGGCTGTTCAAACTGTACAAAGCATCTGTAAACTACAGTTCCTGGCCAGAAGACACTGAGGAAGGTGATCCTCTGCATTTCTCTCTAATTCTCCTTAACACATCATGAATTCAAACTGCCCAGAATTTACATATGTGTTATTACTCTTCTCTGCACATTGGATTCTACTCATGCCTCAGTGCTGCAGGGAACACACTGGAGTGACCATGCAGCCTCTGGAAAGTGTTCCTGAACAGGGATCCTCTGTTTGGCTATTGAGCAGCAGCTATCAGCATCTATTGGAATATCCTTATACTCATGGCAGAAAGGGACACAGTATCATTGTTCTACCTTTAAACCTATGTGATGTACAAAAATTAACAGAGATGTGGCATTCCTTGAATCCCTGCCACTTGTCATATTCACAGCTTTTCATTTTGCTTGGTGTTTATAAGGGTTTGTTCAATGCTTGGTGAGAGAGAGAGCATGTAATGATCTGTAAAGGGCCAAGTCCTCATTAGACTCCAAAAATTATTGAAGATTCCAGCCAGGAACCCTGGAAAGGGATATCACGAGTGCCTATTCTTATCTCCTCTTCCCTGAAGCCATAAGGACAATTTTTATGCCACGATTCAAAGTTAGAAATGTTCCTGTCCAAAAAAACCCAAAACAAAAATGCTTGGAGTATTTCCAAAGGAGGATTTCTGCATATTTCACCTTCTCCTACAAATCAAACCCAGATATCTGGGGGTGGGAGGAAGGTTGGGCAGAGACCAAGCATAAAAGCAGTGCAGTTTGATTTAACTGTCAGAAAGCTCTGAAAGTAGAGGAGTGGGCTGAACTGGAAAGATTACAGCTTCAGCTCCAGATACCCTCCTTGATATACACAACCCATTTATTTTGCCTAATTCAGCCTTTCCATAAACAGGCAGGACAACTATTTCTGTACTTAATGTTGTCATTGATACCTCTGCAATTCAGGAGGTACCAGTGAGTATTAGCATTAAGACATCAATATTCCATCACTGACACTGGCACAAATTCAGAAAAGGAACAACACTGAACTTCTAAAATGCTATGGAAATCACCAGGCTTTCTAACTATGTCCATATTCATTGCACACACCTTGGAGTGTAACAGACTCGCACAACTTAATCATCAGCTCTAAACACTTTTTTCTACTGCTGCTTCCCCACTTTAGCAATTTTCTGTTATTTAAAATGCAGAATGCAAGTGAAATAAATGCATGCATGAGCAAAAAAAAACCCAATGCCTCTTCCAGCCATCAATACACACTGGCAAACACACAACTGCAATAATGGGCCCATTGTATATTCCTAATGTTTCTCATTAATCAAACCTTGTTTGTATTAGAAGAAGGAAATAACTGTATCCAAATTAACTTGCCAATATGATAGCCATTAATAACACCAGAGTGAAGACTCATGGAATGCAATTATGGTAGCAAAGTAATAGTGGTACAAACATAAAACATGATATAGTTGATACAAAGAATGGAACAATATGCATTGTCAGCTGCATATATAAAGGTGCTTTTGCATGTTCTTATTCCTCTAATTCCTTGGAACTGAAACCATTCTCAGTCCACTCAACAGCTCAGACAGCTGTAAGATACCATTTGCAGAAAGTGGCTGCTTCTGGTCATTCTGCAGGGTGCTGAGAAGACAGCAAATGTGTGGGTAACAAAGGTTCTTGAGCTGTGGCAGAACTTCGTTGCCATAAAATAACAAAGAAGGAAGAACAACTTGTAGGTAGGGCCATTATTTCTGGGAAACACAAGAAAGGACTTGAAAACCTTAGTTTCAGTCACAGCTTGAGAGTGAAGATAGGATCACCATCCTGTGATCTGAGCTCCAGAGACTCCATGCAGCCACTGGTGGGACTGCAGATCTTCCATTCTACAACATGGAACAGAATCAGGGAATCAAAGCCCTCTAAAATCATAGAGTCCAACTGTTAACCCAGCACTGACAAGGCCACCACTAAACCATGTCCCCAGGTGTCACATCTACACAGTGTCCTGGCAAACTTGTTCCAATGTTTGACAGTTCTTTCAGTGAAGATTTTCCCTGATACCCAATCTAAACTTCCCTCATTTTTCATAGCTACACTAAGTTTTTAGTATATTTTCCTAAGGATATGGTGTTTGAACATTCTTTCTGTGTTGGGGTTTGTGCACAAGCCACCAAACTCTGAATACACAGACTGATTTTAAATCAGTGTGGTGAAAAGAGCAGAGGGCTTCACATGTAACTATATCCCAACAGGAGAAATGGATGAGAAGAGAGCTTTTCCAACTGTCTCTGCTAGAATACTAAGGCTGTGGTAAGAACACATATATTATTCATGTGCCTGATGCTCTATGAAAGCTGGAAAAGCTTTCACGTGGCATAAATCTGTAGGAAACCAAGCCTCGTTAATTTGCTGCTCAGTGAATATTTACTTATTCCAACCTAGCTTTCAGTGCAGACACTGTAGACTTATCTGTTTTCTTCAATTCCAAACCTGTGAGTCTAAGGTTTTGGCATTTGGCCCACAGCTGACAGGGGATGCAAGCAAGATGAACAAGCCTGATAAAATTGGAGGGCTTTTTCTCACTCTGTGACCAATTAGTTCACTTGACACAGTTAAAAAAAAGACAAAAAAGTGGCAAGCTTCTAGGAAGACCAAATATTCTAAAAATACTTAAATTTTTACCAAGTATTTTAGGATTAAATTCTAACTCCTCACATGGCCCTCAGTGGAATTACTGCAGCATTTTTGTTACACTTCAGGAAGAAGATCATTTACTCTGTAGATATTGTCTGAAGAAAACATGATTATCAGAGCTGGGGAAAAGCCAAGCTAAGTGTCCTGTGCTACCCTGACACATGGTAATCAGTGTCTCACACCCCTGTGAAGGAGTATTCCACAGGTCAATACTCAGAACACTCAGGCAGGGAAGAATCTTGACCAAGAGATGCTAAGATTTCTCTGAAGGCAAAGGTTCTCACTTGACAGGCCTGTTATGTGTGTGTATTTCTCATTCATGCTGCCACAGTGGTAAGTGAGGAATGGCTGTGATGACACAGAAATACTGCATCAGTCCCAGACACTGCCACTGAGCTGCTGCAGCTACTGACAGCAGCACAGATCAGCAGTGTCAAAACTGCTCTGAAAAATTATTTCATTATAGGAATGGAAGATGTGATTTTAAAATTGTCTTACTTGGGTCTATGAACTGAATTCTTGCTATCGATCAGGTAATCTGCTGTGTTGTTTAGGAATTCTTGAAGACAGAAGAAACTATAAGCATGATATTTTGGGATTTTTAGGGTTTTTTTTTTTTTTAAGAATACAAAATTAAAAAAGGAGACAACATTTCAAAGCACCACTAAGAGATGGATTATCCCACCTTTTCACACCCCAGAACTACTCCAAAAGCCAAACACAATTAACCCTGAGCTTAATTCCTGTTAAAAAAATCAAACCAAAACAAACCCCCAAAGTACATCATTATATTTATGCCAGTAACTAAGATTGCAGGAGGCCTGAGCTTTTCTGGAGGGTTGGCTGTAGCAAAGATAAGGATCAGTACACAAGAGCAGCTGTATTCCCACTGAGGGTTAATGGAACTCTCTGACCAGCTGCAGATCCCTGCTTTGCCTTGGAATTGTTTCTTTTCCTGCTGAAAATTTTCCATTTTGCATAAGATACTTAAATATTGATTAATCCAAAAGGCCAGGCAGATGCTTCTTTTGCCAGGTAGACAGATAAGTTGGCAGACAGCCCAAATGGACTGTAACATGGGCATTCATTAATATTTACACATTTTTGTTGAAAGTTTAAGAGTGTTAACCAAGGAGTCAAAGAGCACACAGAATAAAATACATCACAAGACATCTCCTCACCATCTGGGGGATATGAAGGTTAAATGTCCATAGCTAGGTGAAAGATTTTAGCAGGGCACAGCAAATCTTCGCCTAAGTGCATTCTCTCATACCCCAGAAAATACTTGATTTCTCATTAAATAGTCTGGTCTTTACTGGAAGAAATGAAAACATCGCTGCATAAAATATTTGCCCAAAACACAGTGCAGAAACACACATTTCTATGATTAGCAGGGCAGAGAAATCACCCTGCTGAACAGTTTGCTGTTCATCTGTCCAGCTCATAGACAATGGGGGTAAAAATGTGATGGAACAGAAAAACAGTAATTAATAGACAGTATCAGATAATAGTCACACAATCTGTATTTCAGAATAGGCTATTTCTGTCTTAAACATTGATTTATTTTTTCCACCATACCTTGCAATACAGATACCCATAGATGACATCTAATCAAAATTAATAGGGTCATCCAGAGTTTTAAGTAATAGAGGAAGAGGAAGAACTTCTTCTAGTTATTGTTATCCTGGTTAATACAATTTAATATATTAATGTGCTAAATGTATTAATGATAAATGTAATACATAACTAATGTATTAAGGGATGTGCTAAAGTTAATATTTTATTGTGTTAGACCCCCTGCATTTATAAAACTCTTCATCTCTCAGTCTGTGAACAGAGCCCACACTGACAACTCACAAGTACAGTGAATATAGAAATAGCTCTGAGACTCTTCCAGAGCTTTTAAGTTAGTAGTTGAAACGTTAAATCAAAGGGACAAAAAATGTTGAAAACCCCAATAAAATATTTTTCTTCACTAATGAGGATATTCCTCCCAAGAGACTGTAACAAAGGACTGGTTAAAGAAATTCAAAGTTTCAGTTTTATTTGTCTTGGCCACTACATCCTTACCTTCAATTCCTGAGTAGTTACTGGTTTGTTTGCTCTCAAGAGAGCCCATCTATCTCATTCAGCTCCTGCTGTTCTGGGATGAAAATGGGAGACTAGGGCAGAAAAAAGTTTTCCTCACATTTTTAGACAAATAAATAAATAAAAACAGCTTCAAAATCTGAGTTTGGATATTAGAATTGAAGCACTTATCTATTCATGTGACATGACACATTTAAGTTGCACATCTTGCTATTTCATTGTGGGGGATCTTCTGATCAAAAAACCTCAGTGCACAGCCTTGAGTCCTAGATGTACCATGAAAGAGTTAATGCCAATGTTGTCTGAAATACCCCAAATGAAGGCTTCCTGCAAATTTCACTCTCTGCTGTGCCCTCACACAAAACAAACAAAACCTCTTTTGGGTCAGTGGGAGACTCTCTGTGCTAGAGCATCCCACTGTCCTGGTTTGGGTCAGGAGCACAGAGTGCTGCCCTGGTGGGCTGAAAAATAGCACCAAGATTATATTTTAATTATCTTTGCTTCAGGATGTGTAAGTGTGCCCATTACACCCCTAAATCTTTTCCCAAAGCCCTGAGCACAGGGACACACCAGGATGTGTCACATCAGTGTCACACAGACACAAATGGTGATTTCCCACCCCACATCCTGCCCTGGGGACGTGGGCAGGAGCTCTCCTGGGCACATTCACTGCCTTTCCTTGGTCATCTTTCTAAAAAATATCCTCATCTTCTCCTACAGAGGCTGGGATTTATGGCCTCTCCTGCACACTATTTTTGCTTCAATCAATTCTGAATTATACAGCAAGAGAGCTCCAAGAGAAGAACAACTCCCAACAACAATCAGACAGTAAATACAGGGATGGCTTTGAGCCCCTTCTAGGTCAGCACAGGAAGGAATGTTTCATCCTCTTCCCAGATTCAAACATGAATATAGAGCACCTTATCCAACTGTGTTGCTACATTTCGTTTTCAAGAGTTTTAAAATTAAATGGAAATTTAAATTATTTAAAATAATGACCTTTAATCTTGTGAAATGGGATTAAAGGGTTGAACAGAATTTTCCCCATCAGGAATTACACATGGGGACCTCTGGCCCTCTCTGCTGCTGATTACAGTGGATTTGCCTCTTGTCCTTCCCAAAGTCCAGCCTTTTAGCTGTCTCTTGGGAGCTGTAGACTGAGGATATCCCACAGTGCATGTATTTCCCATGTTAGATCTCCTCTTGGAGCAAATTTGAAGATCAGCTTCAACACAGCAGCATTCCAAGGGCCCAGCTTCTAACATTTCTGTGTTAAAGGGTCTGGCACATTAAATTGAGTTCCCCAAGACAAAACCCTAATGAATTTTATTTAAATTATTTTTCTAAAAATTCCAGTAGGAAAAATGTAAAATGAAAAGCCTTAAACTGAATTCTGAAAGTCCCCTTTATAAATTGTTTCCTACATTCCCTGGGGGTAAAAGTGTCCTTCACAGGAAACAATTATTAGAGAAAGCAACCTGCCTCACCAGAGCCTCCCACAGACTTTCACCCTGGATTTTAAATTCTCCAAGGCTTTTACTTTGAAAAAGTATTTTACAGCCCAAAGAACGATCCTTCTGCCTTGAAGTCCACTCTTACTGATACACCCCTTTTCTCCCAGAAAATAAAATCCAATCCTGTATGTGACTTTGTTTAAATGAACAGAGATTTCACACAGATGATTTATCATCCTTCAGCAGAAGGCAGCACCAATCTTATCAGCATACTTTGGGTGTCAAGTGTTCAATTAGAACAGTTTGTAGCTGGCTGTCTTATTGAAGCCAGGGGACCTGAGGTCAGCATTGATTGTGTATTTTATTGATGGGGATCTTTCCTTGACAGTTGTTTAGAGAAACACAAAAATACAAAACACAGCTTTGAGAATAACCTCTAAAAAGGCTGCAAAATGAGCAATTACTTATCATACCTCATCCCCTCTCAGGATGCTTCTGGGCCTTGGAATCTCTCCCAAAAACAGTGTCTGCTGGTCAAATTCTACATTAATGCCAGCTAAGGTGTAGGGATTGTACATCCTTTGCTATCTTAAAGCTTCCAAACACTAAAAGTTTCAAATGTTTGTCTGCAGATTCCAATAATGGAAGGATTGCTTTAAAATTGTGCTGCTTCAATACTAACAGCACAGCAAAATTAATTATAGTTTTCTTGACTCTGTCTGTTGTGTTTCTTACACATAAGGAATAAAAATATGTTCAGAGCTTTTGTGAATTTCAAGATCAGTGATCTATTCAGAAGCTTCAGAGAGACAATGCAGCACATTACAAATGCCCTGTGCTTCTAAAGCAATTCCAGATCTAAGGAAAACCTCAAAATCTCATTCACACACGAAGAAAAAAAAGTCCTATCAAAATGAAAAGTTCATTTTATGGTCTAAGAAATCATTTTATAAAAAGAAATATTTCTACTCAGACATCTCCTGGAAAACATGGAACAACTCATTCAGTGGAAGGTGTCCCCACCCTTGGAAGGGGCTTGGAACCAGATGAGCTTTAAGGTCCCTTTCAGCCCAAACCATTCCATGATTCTAAGATTTGGAGCAAAGCCACAGCTTTATTAGACAATCATTTTTAAATTTTTTTTTATCTTTGATTTACAGGAAGTCAAGATTTCAGTGCAAATAACTATGCAAGAAACCTTTCAATGTATTATGACTCCATAATTTATGGAAAACAGCCTCAAAATATTTTTTCTTGAAATGCAAAACAGTTTTCAGAAAGAAGGTGCTGTTCTTAGTGGTTTCTGATCACTCTTTCTTCCCAAAACATTTCTCTGAATCAAGTCAGGTATTCTTAATGACAAAAATGAAAAATCAGATGCCTGCCTGAAACATCACTTAGAGAGAACAATTTTTCTCGTATTAAATATACTGCAGTAAA
Organism: Agelaius tricolor; assembly: GCF_023055355.1. Lineage (NCBI taxonomy): Eukaryota > Metazoa > Chordata > Aves > Passeriformes > Icteridae > Agelaius > Agelaius tricolor. The sequence goes on along the minus strand of NW_027269278.1, from coordinate 10,551,583 downwards.
TATATAACAGGCTATCAATGCTCCCAAGATAGATGCAAGCATTCCAACCACAAAAAGTCTGCATTTTGCCAATTAAAAAAATAATAGCAAATGGAGGCCTATTCCATCACAGGCACAGTAGTAGGGAGATATGGAATAACCACATGGATATATGGTTATATGGATATAAAACTGCACTATGGATACAACGAGGTTTTTAGGGAATTGTTAGATACATCCTGTTCCAGTTTGCATAGTCAAAAAACACATTCCCAGCTAAAGGGATTACACTGGAGAGAAAGCACAATCGTAACCCTTAACCCCAGTGTTTGAGTTCTTCTGGTGAAATTTTTCTTTTTTAATGGATGCTTGGAAACGAAAACGTCTTTAGCCAAATGACTTGGGTGGATAATTAATTCTGTCTTTAGCCAAATGACTTGGGTGGATAATTAATTCTGTTGATCCCACAAAGTGAGAATGCATCAACATAGAATATAGACGCATTTTGAAGGACAACAGAGCAAATAATGTTTAAATCTTTCTTGAAAGCAAATAACTCTGACTTGGCCAATTGATAAGAGCAGTGATTTCAATACAATCGAATTGAAATAAAGCAGTTAAGCATTTAAGAGTTCAGTAACCTTCCTAAAAATCAATCTTTCTTTTAAACTAGCCTCCCTGTCATTCCTTAGCTTTCACAGTTTTAAGGAACCAAAAGTGCCTATAAAACACCTGTGTGGTGAATTTTTTTTTTTAAGAAATCATATTTGGGAAACACTCTAAATAAATTTAACAAAATCACCAAAACCTCCACACCCCAAACCAGATGTTTCTCTGGGGAACTGGGTGCCCCACATGATTGTTGCTTGCATGCATATGTGTGACTGTGAGAGAGTGACTGATTGCCTCATCTCATGGTGAAGATCAATAGTTGCTTTAAAAGGAGACAGATTCATGGAAGCTATTGGATCCAAATAGTTTATTGCTTTGTGCTCATCCTTTTGTTTAATGGCAGCTCTCAGAGTCACCTCAGCAATTACTCTTTAAGTTGACTTTCAAGTAACTTCCTTGCACATCACGTGGCCTTTTAAAGGTTGTGTTGAAAAGCAGCATCTCCCTCTCCCAAAGTGTTTAAAATAGAGGTGGTGTCACATTCTTCAGCGTCAGATGGTGGCACTTAGTAGGAGGTATATACTAAGAAAACATTGCAATTTACTTTCAGCCTCTGGAGCAATCCTTGATCTCTGGAATTAACTACTTGTTGGAAATGTCAGACTTGTGTTGCTAATTTTGATGCCAAAGGAGTTGGTAAATTACTGCACTTCAGAGAAACATCCAAACACCTGTGGGCTCATCTCAAGGTACCTGACCTACCCAAATCTCTGCGTTTACTCCAGTGCTGTGGAAATCCATTTGCTTCTATTATTATTAGATCATAATCCAATGAGTCAGCAGGTTTCATTACTGCATAGTTTGTGTAGCATTGAAATACAAATTTGTTTTTTAATTATTGACATAGCTGTATTTTTCAGCTTCTGGCCAATCGAGTTATTCTCTCTACAGCACTGTAAGCCTCTGCCTGCCCTCACCTCCCTCCGTTTTGTAGGGAAAGAAATAATTTTTGAACGGAACATTTAATTATAAGAAACCTCAAGGAAGAAAACCCAACCTTTCATCCAAAATCCTGAAAAAATCCTGAAAAAAAAAATCTGGTAACTCAGGTAACTGAGTTAGAGAATGTAACCTGCCTCACCATAGCCTCCCATAGATTTTCACCCTGTATTTTAAAGCCAGCTTGCTTTTTCTCCTCAAGAGGTGATGTTGTGAGGATGACAGGCTGTACCTATGGCATCAGACTGGCCTGAGCTCCAGTTTCATTGAGCTGGTGTCACATCTGGGTGCAGAGTGCAGCCTCCTGTGCCTTTACTAGGGACACACACAGGGGGAGCTGCCAGTTGGGATTTAGGGGTCCCTTGCAGCAACACCAGTGTGGGTTCACCCCATGATGCCAGAGCACTCCCCAGGCTTAGACACAGGCACTGTGTTCTTCTCCACCAAGTTATTTGTCATGTCTATCAGTGGCCAAAACCCATAAAAGCTTGAAGTGACTTCTTCACAAGCTTTATTCACATCTACAATCACTCTCAGAAATGTAGAATATACAATCACAATTAAAACAAAGCTAGGATTAAACACAGCATCAGAGTCTTGTCAAGGATTTTTAGCTGGGAGGATTCAGCTATCGTGACTTGAAGCCATGGTGGCTGCATGATAGACAAGCCTGGACTTTCTTGGGAGGACAGAAATAGGTAAATCTAAAACACACAGTATCTTACTTTATCTAGTTGTGGAAATAGTATAGAGAAAAGCAGAGAATATCTTGCAACTTAAAAAAAAAAATCAAAATGTAAAAAGCAGCAGTAATTCCCAGCCAGCCTTTCTTTGTCCTTATCTGCTTAGGAGCCAGGCTTACCTCCTGTTGGTGCCACATTACTCTCCCTGCATCAATCACTGCTCTGGAACTGTCACTTTTTCTACCCAGTGACTTGTTTCACACACCACTAAGAGCAAACCCAAGGTAAGGCCACACCACTAGGTCAGAAAAGAGAAATGCTCACGTATCTGATCACTGTTTTATGAGACAAGAAGCAAAACACCACTGTGGAGGCTGCAGCAAGCAGACAAGCTTTATGCACTGCTCCAAGGAGGGAAGACACATCAAATTGGGCACCAGATATTCAAACACTGCTCTCTCCCATGGTCTGTGCACAATACAGAGCACACACACCATGGAGCTGTTGGGAAGCTGCTGTCAAAGCCACAAGTTTCAGCAAAAATCCCCTCTCACCCTGCATATCCCGAGGGGCTCCTGTCCTCTTTTCACTGAAGTATTCCAGTGCTGCTTCCTTCCACATTCAACCTCCCATCATCTATTTATTTCCCCTCATCCATACTGAGGACTGTGGATGTTGCCTAGAACAAGTTTAGCTCCGTAGGCTCCAGATAAAACATTGTGTCTATTTGCACTTCTTTAGAAGATTTACAATCTCATTCTACACTAAATCCCAAGTAAAGCCACCAAATATAATGGTATGTGCTATTACATGGGTAAAACAGAGCTCACATTGCTGGCTTTGCCCTGCTTATGTCATCAGGATAGCAGCTATTCCCTTATGCCAGCTAAATACCACAGATTAGGCTAAATTCCTTGCTCAGGCTATGTTTACTTGGTCACTCTAATTCAACATGAATCTCTGTTGCCACAGAAATAGAAAACAGGGATTTTATGTCTGTATTAGGCTGAAAACTCATCTCTTTTTTTCAGCCAGCCTGGTTCCTTGACAGAGGCTACAGAAACATACGGGTTGATATTTATAATTAGGCTTCACAGTAAGCGTAATACACAAAATAAAGGACATGCTATTTCCAGAGGTTAGATTTAAGGATGAAGACTTGATTTCAATGCTATTCACCTCCCTTTATTAATATTCCACTTGGCAAGAAAGCCATGCCAATTTTCTGGTATTTTCTTTTGTTACCATTTTTTTCCTTTTGAAATCCTATGAGAAATCTAAAACCAAAATTAGTATGATAATTTTTTCACTTTTTTTTTTTCATTTGTATTTTGTTTATACTTCATCAATAGGAATAAGCAGCCAATCCTCAGAGAAATAAGTGCTTTAGTTTCTTCAAAGTGAATCAGACTGGCTTGGTAGTCCATCACTGTATTACTCTAAGTGGCACATTGGCACCATTGTCAGGGGCCCTTCCTGTGCCTGGAACAAATACCTCTCCCATCAGATAAAAGCAGTTCACTTCAACACAGGGGAAATATGCAATGTTTATTAAAATAGTGTCAAGTATTCTGGACCAACTGCCAGTGAACAGCTTTATCATCTGAGTGACAAATATTGCTAACAGCTGCAAGGGAAAAGCAGTCAGATATTCTCCAAGGAATGCACCTTCTATCAATCTGTCCACTCTTGTTATAAAAACTGTTTCAGATATTTATATACAGGACATGACTTTTTCTTCCAAACAAAAAGGTTAAAAAAAAAGGGTAGGAAAATAATGGGAAGGAAGACAATGGGTTCTGGGATCTGTCTACTATCTGCCTTCTTGACATTTATTCAATAAAATATTTCAGAACAAACATGCTAAATACGTATTTTGTACAATTCCTTTTGTTCCACTTTATGGCCTCAGAATGCTTTATTTTCAGTTCTGCCCCTCGGTTTCTTGCCCCTAAGCATTGCATCAGAAATTTCTGTTTTATTTGGACCCAATTTTTAAAATGAATGTTAGGTGCTAAGAGATGCATACATTTAATTATTACAATCCAAAAAGAGAACAACACTGCCAAACTTGTATCAATTTCTTAAATAAAACTGAATTAATGAACTGGAGTTAATAAATGGGTAGGGAGCTGGAAACAGATGGAGAAAGCTTCTGGGGCTGTTTGGAAATATAGGTTGAGTTTTGAAATCCTGATATGATAGGTGTTTGTCTATGTATGTTGGCACCTAAGTTGCAGATCCAGACCTTTGCTAAATATGAGTAGTGACTGCTGTCTAGCCAATTTGCAAACTGGGACACATCTAGCATCATTTGTCTTAAAAAAAGAAAAAAAAAAAACAATCTGATTTTCTCACCAACAACTGTTGGGCAAAGAAAATGCCAGCAGGACAGGAGGTCAAGGCCCCAGGAGCACTGAGCTGCCTGGGCAGCAGCAGGACAATGTGTTCCAGCCCTCGACAGCAACTGCAGGGCAAGCGAAGCTGTTAAAGCTGCACACATAAGGAAACCAAGGTACAAAGTTGGGAACACTTTTGACAAGGTCACCCAGCAGGACCAACACCACAGCTGAGGAAACAACCCACACATCCCAGTCCTGTGCTCCCATTAGGCTGTTTACCCAGAATATGCATCTCCTATGGAGGCATTCTCCTACACCCTCTTCCTCCTATAATTTTGTTTAACAGCCTGCTGAAGTTACAGCGTATGTAATTCTCTCTAATATTTACAACCTCTGGTTAAAACAATTGCAACCTATTAAAGTGTGTTATAACCTCACAAAAAATAACCTTGTACAAAAATCCTCCACGGCTCTGTATCCCTAAATCTTAACAAGGTAATTTTAGCACTAGATTTCCATCTCTGCAGAGCATAAAAGAGTCAAACATCAGACAGCTACATTTCAGAATGCAGACACACCAAGGCAGAGTGAGACTCCTGTACATCACTGCAGCATGAGTAAGATCAGGGTCAGGGACCCCAGACACAGCTGAAACACAGAGCCAGAGAACACACAGTGCACAGGGAGATCCATCAGCCCAGCAAACATCCTTTCTGCTGGGAGAAAAGGATTTCTCCTGTATCCACTGAGTCATGTGGCTGCCACCCCAGCAGTATCTGCTTTTTTACTCCTTCAGAAACTTGTCATCATTAGGTTCCAGTCATAAGGATTTGATTCTGTTTACTGTGAAAATCCTGAAGGACAATGCACTGCGTGGTTCAGTGCACACAATTCAAGGAAGGACCGTATAATATGCCCTAAGATGTGAAAATGTTTAAGTAGAATTTAATTCACTATGGAAGATGGGTAAACCAGAAACCAACTTAGTCAGAGCAACCCCATGTACACTGTAATTATGGAGTTATATCAAGCCTTGAAATTCTAAATCTGTTACTCTGCATTTCTTCTGCTTCACTTGCTTCCCACTGCCACACTGTGTCGTATCCAATAACCTGCCTGTATTTCTTGGATTGCTTTTTCCACACATACTGGCTGGATGTTTATAAAAGGATCTCCATTTGTTATTTTCTATATGGGTTTTACTTTCTCAGTTTCTATTGGCTGTTGACAGCCTTAGTTGCATACCCATTTTCTCCTGCTCAGTCTTGCCTATGCACTTCATTAATATGCTTTTTTACCTATTTGTTGTTTTTTTACTAATCTGGGTTTAGTCCCATTCTCTGAAGTTGCCCATGTCACCTCCCCACTCCATCTTCAGGAAACCTTCTTAGGGTTTTACTAATGAGAGATGGAAAAATCCTAAATAAGAAACATCATGAAATGTATCTGTCTGCCAAAAGGTGACTTTTTATGCATTCATCCTATTACAAGGACAAGAGCCTGCCAGTTTAGGGCTCTGTCTTGTGTCCTGGTAAGAAGCTGCAGGTACATAAACCACATCTCAGAGATTTGATTACACTGGGGAAGAAACTTTGCTTTGCTATTTCATAACCTCCCTTCTTGCAGGAAGGTCAGAGTATGAAGATGAGCCTCCCACTGTGCTCTTAGCTTAATTACAGAGAGTGAAGAACAACTTGATGGACGACCTTCTTACGAAATCACTCATCCCTTGGCCTCCATGAGCTTTCATAATGGAGCTGAAAAAACTGTAGCAAGTGATAAGAGGAGGGTATTAAGAATTTTCTGAAGAGCAAAAATGGCTCCAAAACCTTGTGACAGCATTTCAGAACTTTAAAGCCTGTTTTTATTCCTAAAGGTCCAAAGCTGACCTGTTTTTTTTCAACACTGTGATTTTCTTCCTTTGACATTTCTAGTTAATAACTAAATAGTTTCTCTTTCCAACAAAAGCCCACATTAAATAGGACTTTGACAAAATGAGAAGAGAAAAAAACCCTGTATTTCTATATTCACATTAAGTATTTCTGCACTCACATTAAAATTCACTAGAATAAAATGGCCAGAGGAAGAATACATTTAAACATATGTGACAATTCATCAGTCCATCTCTGAGAGCCATTCTCCCTTGAGAAGCTCTGAGACAAAGGGGACCAAATTTAGGAAGCAGTTTATTCCTGCAAGGGCTGCAGCATTGGGTTCAGTTCTTTGCAAGAAGAAATATATTTGGCCTTTGGGGCCCAACTTGAGAGAGGTTTCTTTCTATAGCAATGTTTGCTGGGGCAGCTCTGCTCCTCCAGCCCCACCTCCTCTCTCCCCTGAACCACATGCAGCTGTTGAGAAGACAAACATCTTGACTGGAGCATCACCACAGCCTGGTGGGCTGCAGAGAGGCAGATTTACACACACAAAATAAAAAGAATGGAACTGCCTAGAATTGAACTTCCACTGAGAAGGTTCTGGTGAAACAGCCTGAATCCTTCACCTAACGAGTCAGAGGAAGGACTGCAGGTAGACATGAAATATCTGAGCTGATACCAATCATTGCTCCTCTCTCACCTGTCTTCCTCAACACAGCTTGAGATGAAATCCCATCCTGTTCTGATAACAGTGCCATGGAAACAGATACCCTCCCATGAAAAGGTTTTGGGTTAAATGAACTTGTGGTTTACAAGAGGAAAATGTAAAAAACTAAGATAAAGATTAGAAAGGCTATTACTTACAAAAGGAGTTAAAACCTGATTTTTCCCCTCATTTTCTGAAGCCTCTAGCTTTTTCCATTATTAGAAGAAGGCAAGACAATTTCCCATTTAATTGCTTGGATTCAATCTTCCATGTAAGCCTTTTCTATTTATATATGCAGCAAATTTTGATGGCAAAATTTTTATAGAAAAAATTTGAGCTGTTAGCAAAACCAGAAATAATTCTGTATGTTGACCCATATGAAAAATAATCCTTTTACTTACCTAACAGTTAAAATCCATAATAAGATATGTTTTATTTAATACACTCCCTACTTGCCATACCGATAAGAGAAATGAAATGTGTAAGCTAATGTTGGAAACCTTCACAAAACTGTCTTTCCTTTGTACTCTTTAGATTAGAATGATTTTTTTTCCTAATAGCCTTTCAACTTCTCAACATACATTCTCTCTTACCCCCCCCCCACTGTATGTTTTTATGTTGTAGCTAAATTTATCTGCAAGTGATGAAAAGGGTTTCCTTCCATTTGCTTCCTACAGACACCCACCAATCAGAATGTGTAATGCCTCTGCAGATCTTTTTCAAGAAAATTTGCCAGGGTAGATCAAGCATTTAAAACACATTTTTCCTTTATCTCCTACCTCCTATCCAGCTACCTTGAACCAATTTAATAGGCACTCAGTATTACCACAGAAAGAACTAAATGACCTCAAAGTCCACGGAACAGGAAAATACAGGACTGCTTTTTCAGGTATTGATTCTGGAACTGTAGTCAGAAAAAATTCTCTCACAAGCCAGTTGGTCTCAAAGGAAGGTTACAGAAACTTAACTCACTCGTGAGTCTTCAGTAACATATATATATATATAAGAAATACTTGTTGGGGAAATGGTGTTTAAAATGAATACTCTCATTATTAGGTGAGTACATAACTCTGTGGGAAACTGGCCCACGAGGTCCATTTCAGAAAGATGTGCTTGTCCATCCTCTTTTTCTCAGCCACATCAGGACTTGAGTTGCAAAGGAATAGACACATACCCTGTAACTCTTCAAAAATGGTGGGGGAGTAGGGGAAAAGTGAGAAGAATTAAAACAGACCAAGTGAAGTACATGTAGGCGGTTTACATTAACACTTTTTGACATATCAATAGCTTCTATTTTTGGTAGTGGTGGGGTTTTCTTTTTATTCTATAAAAGCACTGAATAGCATGACTGCCTTATAGGTTTAAAAATTCAGAACAGCTGGAACAGAGTTTGAAAAGTGAGTTTGGTTTCCAGAGGGGCCTTGAGGACTATTTTGTTGAAGGTTCTGGGTCTCTCATTTCTTCCTCAGAGGGTTTTCAATCTGAGGACACATTTGCACAAGAACAAATCTTCCCAAAAGTAACATCACACCCAAACTTGCATTGAAATGTTAACAGGAAATTAAAAAAAACCCCAAACTAAACACCTTCCTACTGTTTAGCAAGTGGAACTTTAAATATAACAGCAGGCCCACGGGATGAACCCGATTCTCAGAATCCCACATCAGCTGTCCCCAAGCTTTTATGATGTTTGTTACTCTGAAAATGCAACTTCCCCCATGCTACCCCCGAGAAAAAAAAGGGACAAAGAAACCAGCATCTGCCATCTTGCCATTGATTCTCTCTAAGAAACTCTGCACTTTATTTATCTCTGTCAAGCATTTGGAAGCAGACATTCATACATCCCAACAATTGAATCCAACTCCACGGGCAGTGCCAATTCTTCTCCAATGCAAGGGTGACATGCTACACTGCTCATAGGTCATCTAATCAGCAGTGAAATAAAGAACTGCCAGACCTCATAACATTTAAGCTGTCCACAGAATGAAGTGTGCTGCACGTACCCCCTGCAACTGGAGTACCAAACACACACTGCAACATTGAGAAGCCTGACTCAAAACTCATTCCAACTTAAAAGTTTCCATTTTAATTAACTTCTTCTGTTACATTTTGCTTTGCCATCATACCATAGGATGGGAAAATACAGCAAGCTAAGCAAAGGTTTATAGTCATGCAATTTAATGTGAGAATTAAAAGAAAAAAAAAGGCAAAATATAAAGCTTTATTTGCCCTTAGATATACGTGTACAACTGCCAGTTTGCAATAAGGGATTTTTTTTTTTCTTAAGACAATGTATATTTTTAAATCAGGAAAGGGCAGAAAGTGGGTCAGAGTCATAATTGGGTAAATGCAAACAACCAGAAATTAACTCAGATCTCCTCACGCTTTACAGAGCAGGCAGGGAAGGTACAATTCTGCTAACAGAGGAGACCTTTAGGAGGAGAACTAGCCAACTAGCCTGAAGAACTGCCAACACCATCTGTAACCTGTGGTGGCTCTAAAGAGACCTGGAGCCACCCGAGTGGCTCTGAGAAAGCTGCTGGCAGCTCCTTCCTGCACTGAGGAAGGGAACACACCTCAAAAGGAAGGCAGACCTATTTCCAATCTGCATTTTTCTTCACAGTCCTCCTGCCTCAGCACAGCCAAAGGTCAAAGCCTTCAGCAGGCAACGATTAAAAAGCAGAAGCTTTTGTCTTTTCAATAGCCTTAGAGTGAATGATTTTATTTGGGAGCAATCTGTGATGCAGGGAGAGGATTTAACTGCAGCTGCACCAGCAGCTACAGATTCTCTCTTTAACCTGATTCTTTTTTTTATTAGTTCTTCTTTATCTGTTTATTGGCCCAGGGAGTACAAGGGTGGAATTGAATGAGAAACCCAAGGGAGCTTCAGTCTCAGTCAATGCAATTTTCCTCTCTTTAGAGGCTAAGCACAAAGCCAATTGCTCTCCAGAGTTCCTTAAACTCTCATCCATCTATGAAACCACATTCATCATCCTCATCCCTACATTCTTCTCCCCTAACACACTGGCCATTCAAGTCCTACAGACTTTTTTCCCCAAAATTCATTGAGATGCAAGAAACTTCAGTATTGTCTTTTCTTTCATTTTTTTTAAGTGCAGCAGAACACCTAGAAACAGTTTTTACATAAATTTCCCATTTATTCTGCACATCAAAAGGATATGGGGAACACAATTAACAAGCAGTTTTAAGTGGAAGGAAATTTAAGTGAATCAGAAACCAGGAATACTAACTTGTTCATGGACACTGAATTCTTCAATGGCCCTTTGAAATTGCCCCAGGAGTGAAAGCTGGGGAATATAACAGTATCATGGGAACAGGCACTAAAGGAACAGCAGTGAGAGAAGCTCACATTGACTTTGGAAATGGAGAAAATTGGATACTGTGCCCTCTCAACCTTTAACACATGCAGTCTGCAGGTAAGATAAGAAACAGTCCCCAAAAGATTAATGCAGAGGGAAGTGTCTATTCTTTATATTCTTGTAAATAGGAAAAGAAAAAATCACATCAAATTCCAGCAGAAATATTCTGACTAGAGACTAGAAAATCTTATTTAAGTCAAGAGGAACAAAGCTCACGTGCAAGCTGTGGAACAACAGGCAGTAGGAATATTTAGTGTTTTAACAGACTCAATAAATATTTGCTGGGAAAAGCACAGGAATTGGAGCAAAAGGGTCAGCCAAATAACTTAAAGGTCTTGCCAGCCTATTGTACTTTGATTTAAAACCTCTTTATAAAATAGTTTATCTAAGCACAGCCTACATTTTAGCTGCACAAAACCTGCTCATCCTAGTCTGTGTCATCAGCTCAGGTTAGAAATCTGTTCTGTGACATCTGCAACTGCCTTTTCTTCAGCAATGGGGTATTCCCTCCTCACTCTCTTCAAATGTCTGCTTAATCAGAACATTTAGTCAAAATACATGATATTTTAAGTTTATTAATGTAAAAATGTCTCTAGAGCTCAATTTATATCCCATTATAATTTACTGCACTTTAAGCATATGCAACAACCATTATTCATGCAATCAGAAATGTTTTCCTGATTGCATTTATGCAGTTTTCAAACATGTATTATAACTGACCTTATTAAATATGCTGAAGCACCACTTACACAAAATCATACAAAGGCACAGTTCCTCAACTGAACTCTCAAGTAGCACTTACAAGCATGAATCAGTGCTAATTGCTTCACATTTATCATCTCTGAAATTAGAGTATGGGCAAAAGTTCTCAAACAAACAGCTGTGTAGGTCACAGCTTGGCAACAGCTTGCTAAGCAAGTTATTTGCTCCCCCTTCACCCCAGACTTGTTTTTTAACCCCATTTTCAGCCAAATAGTCTGAGAGATCATGTTCTTTCTCATCACCTATGAATGTCTACTCTAAATTTATAAACATTCCTCAAATACAGTAAAATCATTGGTTTAAAATGAATACTGAAGCTCAGGTTCTAAACCATGCCATGTACTTCACAAGCAGAAATTCTGAGACTGTGTACATTCTTGGTAATTTATTTTATGCCAAATAGTTTTCTGTTATGTTTTTATGGGTGTTTGTTCCAAAATAAAATGATTCCTTTAAAGTTTGTATGTTAAATAAAAATCAAAACAATGAGAAGTCAAAAACTTCTGTAGAAACATATGCCCTTTTTCTTCAGAAGGCAGAAACAAATTACAGAACTTGATTGCCCACAACTTTCATCCTTGTACAGTCAATGACCCTTTCAAAAGATTTGCCACAAACATCCTTCAAATTCAACTGGAGAGTGTTTTAAAAGTGCCTTTACAAAAGTGTCTAGTGGTTCCATGTAATTGTGTCTCCCAACCTCCAGCTATTAAGTTTACCCCATGTTGACTCCCAGTAGAAATATTCTGAATTATACGTTTTCTGAGTGACATCAGTTTACATCAGGAAAAGATCTGATCCACAGTTGTGGATTTGTTTGGTTTTTTTACCAGCACTCATAGAGCACTTGAGTATTACTTATGAAATGAATGCTTGGCAACTTGGGCACATTTACTCGAGCACATAATCAACAGTTACACTTTGGGAATCAAGATATGCAGAAACACCATGGTGTTAAAAGCTGGAAAGAAAACAGAAATAAATAATAACCATTCTAGACATAGCCTTTCAGAGCACATAGGACCACAGAGACTTTTTTGCCTGGAGGCTGTACACAAATCTGAGGAAACCAACGTGTGGATGTCAGTGTGATGTGCAAAGACCTTGGTTTGAGCAAGATGGGGCACCCGCCTCTCCTGTTCCCATTAAATGGCACCCAGGAGTAGAAGTGCTTGTACTAATCACATCCCCACAGTGCAAACATCCTCTCCCTCCTCCACGATGGAGACAGCCTGCTAGGTTTGGATAAAACCAAAGGACTTGTATGAGAGCTTGGCAAGACAGAGAGGGGATGTCCAAGGCACTCCCTCCTTCCTTTGACAAGGGGCAATTAAAAAAGTTACACCCCAAATTATCATAGGCTGACCACAGCACCCCAGATCTCTCCATGGAAATCTTCATGGCTTTCACAGTGTACAATTAACTGAGAGAAATCAAAATTATGAGTATGTTTATAGAACCTATTTCAACTATTTGTGTTCCCTGTACCAGTCACACACACCTGAGTTGGACTGGGCACCAAACCATTCCAGATGCATGAGGACAGCACCAGAGGGAGGATGAACCTGCATCTCTTTAGGGGCCAAAACCATAGGGTAGTGATTAGGATATTAAATCTGAGATACTTAACCCAGCTATTATTCCCTGTGAGAGCCCATCCCAGCCTCAGCTCATCCTAAGGGGTAAAATTTACCTTCACCTTAAAAAAGGTCCTTTCTTTGATGCCAAACCAAAGAACTGGAACATGTCACAGCTGCCACCAGCATCACTGCACATTCCTGTCAGGTGTCAATGTCTTCTTTGCTCCCACAGAGGTTTATTCATCTCAACAACACCAGCTTTCTCCACAGAATCCTGCACAATTCAAGGGCAAGGAAGGCCAGAAAGTCTTCTGGAATTGTTTCAGGCTAAAGTTGCTTTCAGAGTAGAATAAGGCCCCCTGTATATATTCATGGCTCATTTGTGGTAGTGAAGCAAAAGCCACTTGTCCCACATGTCTGCAGTCAGAAAGGACAGAATGAGAGATGACCATGACTGTGGTGTGAGTCCAAGAGAAGATGACTCTCTTAATAAAGACACTTTTAAACAAAGAGCTATAATCATGAGCAAAGCCTAATGGCATCAGGGAGGAAGCTGAAGAGGGCTCAGACAGTTAATTTTACTTTTGCTTCAGCTTCTCCTGATTTAAAAAAGAGGAACAATACAGTGAAAGGCACTTTGGAATGGATTGGTGAACAATATTATTTTAAAACTGGGGATTACAACTCTGCTTTAAGATTAGAGGTAAAACATGGCTTGAAATGAAACATTAGGTTGACTGACAGAGTTATTAATATTCTCACACTTCTTTGACTTACATAATGTGATATGCAGCCCTTTTTGCAAACTAGGAGAATGATGCACACCTTATTTGTCTTCATAAATCATTGTATTTTTACCTATAACAGCAAGACAAACTCCCTAAGAGTAATAGAACAAGGCCTGAATGATACTGAATTTCTACTCCCTAAGAGTAATAGAACAAGGCCAGAATGATACTGAATTTTCACTTTTAAGACAATCTGATAATCAGATGCAAGTCTTAAAGTTTTTCCTCAGTTGCTTAAATGGCAATAAGCATTGCTTAACTAACAAGGCTATAAAAGAATCAGGAAAGCAAAAGATGAGGTCTAAGAATGACAACTTCAAAGCAAGATCAGGGTGAGGAAGAATGAACCAAGTGGTAAGAAAACGTTTAAAAAAAATTGAGAAAGAAGAATTCTACTCCAAAATGTTGGCTGTGCTCAATGGCACTTAGTACAGAATATGCCAGGATAATATGCTGCAGTAATAAAGACACCAGGGTTCAGATCATGCATCTTTTCTGGCATTTTGCTGAAATGCTAAAGTCACCAGTGCATTGAGAGGCTTCAAATGAGTGATCCCATCCTTCTCAGTCATGCACACACCTCTTATGTTCTTTTCAGTAATAATGAAATTCCTCACATAATGGTTTTTCCTCACTCTTGAGAGCATAATTTCTGTCTATGAAATGTTTCCCTGAAGAAACAAAGCTAATAGACTTTTGCCTTAGTTGCTTTTGTCAGTGTTTTTACCCTGGTAATTTCCTAGGAAGGAATTTTTGATTAAATTAATGACAAACAGTTGTCAAATGTATTCTGTCCTCAGGAAACATGGCAAGGATATAATAAGCTGCCTCAAAGTTTGGGTAAGCTGTTTCCCCTCAAATCCAAACTGTAATCACTGACATGCATGAGGTGATGCATTGTTAGACTAGCTGAAAATTTTCTATAAAAATACACTTTGATTGAAAGTAACATTTTTTATAAAATGCCGTTTCTTGGAGATGACATCTGCTGTCCTTAAAAAAAGTGAATGTTTTGGTGTGCCAGAAGACTTGGAAGAAAGCTTTGTATTCACAGTCAGAGATGACTTGATTAAGAAAAAAGTTTTAGTCTTTCCACAAAGAAAGAAAGAGAGAGTATAATCCACTTGGTTCTAAAAATTAATAAAAAGATTTAAAGCTTGGAAAGATCAGAAGTAGGTGGTAATTCTATTGAAACTTTACTGAAACAAGAGGTCCTTATCATATAAGAAGACTTCCAGGTATATCAATTACCAGAGTCCAAAAAAGGGATTTCATCACTATGGTATACCATGGATTTTTTTCAGCAGTCTGTAAATGAAGTTATATTCAGAGATTTAAACACAAAACTCCTTATGTAACTCTAACAGGACAAAGAGAAAAAAATACAAACTCCAGCAGCTGACAAATAATTAATTCATATGTAGGTGGCACAGGACCTTGACCTCAGAACTTGACAATTTATATCACAGAATCACATTTTGAGTCCCTGTGTAGCAAAAGAAAATCACTAAGCATTATGTCTAAGTAAACCTCATCCCTCCAAAAAACAAAAAAACCCCAAAAATCACTGCAGGCCAACATGGCAAGGAAGAATCTTCCTAACCCAATGTAAGTCCAGAAGCACATCTCTGAGCTCTGGTAAATTCAAGAGCTCTGGTTTTGCAGACCTCAGCAGGAAGCCAACATCAGCCTTTCATGACAACAAAGATGCTCTGTGCATTTGAAATGGTTTTCATTATCCTGAATATATGTTAATATCCTTAAACATGAAATAGATCAAAAAAGCACAGATTCAGCCTTACCTCAAAGACAGAGAATTCCCAGACTATAAGGGAAAGTGATGAGGTTTTAATGTACAAGAAGAGAGACTTATTGTTCAAAAGATGCTGCTAAAATGGCAATGTCTTTTTATGCTTACTTTTCATGGAGCTGTTTTCAGGGCAAAAAGCTTTCTTTGAAATGGTTTCTAACAGTTGTAGGATGTCTCAGAATTTTTTAACCCTCTAATAACTCAAGGGAAGGAAATTATTTTTGATTTTTTATTCAGCTCCTTGTTTTCCTCATCCTATTAATCATCTCTTATGTAAGACACTGCTGCAGAAGCCCTATTTCAGAAAGTCAAATGAAGCCAAATAATTTTGGTGGACAGATATCAGTCATGTGTGCCTGACACACTTCAAATGGCTTGGTTTCTTTCAAGCTTTGCTCCCTCAGAGGATTCAGCAAATGAGCATGTTTTCAAAAACTATCTGGAGATCCTTAACAGTACTTGAATGAGCCAAAACAAATACTATCATCTTACTACTTAATGTTGTGTATCATTTTATTTGTTCTTTCATAATCTGGATACAACTTTGATATCCATACAAAGTTTCAAGACATGTTAAATCACTTTCAAGAAGCATTAATCATTGCTGCTAAAAAAGCATTATTATCCATTGTATGGCAGAGTCACTTGTGCCTCCAAATTCCCACACAGGTCCAGGAAGACTTTGCCTGGCCTGGTACTTATGCACAAATAAAATTTACTTTTGTTTATGTCAAAAGGAAATAAGAAGGCCTCACTGCAGTGAATAACAGAGAATGAGGCATGGCTCAGCTCCTCCAGGAAAGCCAGCATGAAGTCAAGGTTCAGAGAAACAAAGTGCTCTCCAAGTATAAAAGGGTAAATGACACACTGCCCTCATTAGGAAAAAATTGCAACTGCTGACTCAGGGAGATCCTTTCCTTCCTGAAGCTCAATGAAACCACAGATCAAAGGTACAACTCAACAGAAGGTAAGAAATTCAGGTGGGAAGAATCTTTACTTAATTGGGAGCTGAAGTTGCAGTTTAACACTGAAATGCCTTGAAATTGCCCACTGCCATAAGATATCTAGGCACAGATATAGATACAGATGTAAGACATGGAGCCTGCTTTCCTTCACTGGTCTATTTGTATATGTGCACACACACAAAAAAATCAGTTTTATTGCTCATGTGGCAATTTCCTGAGTGAAAAGGTGTATGGAAAAGAAAATCCTGATCCTGAAAGAGAGGGAAATCTAAAAGGCCCTTACAAGTGTTAGACCAGAAACACCAACCCTGGGTATGGTAACTCCTGATGCCCAGAGGCTGCTGCCGTCTCTGTATTTCTGAAGCATCCTCAGATTTACTGTTCTGACCTGTTCTGGGAGCAGTCCACATCTCATGGAGCTTGCAGCAATATGCTGATGCTCAACTAACAGTTTTCTAAACTACCCCTTGAACAACACACACCAAGGTTGTTTTATGGTTTGCATGTAGCACAGGCTGCAGCTACATCAACGTTTCAAGTTTAATTGCAAGCCAGCATAAATACACTTTTAGAAGTTATGCTTAGAAGTTATGTGACACATTCTACTGGAAAAACATGCAAATTATTTCAGCTTTCTTGATGGGCTCTAACAAGATTTTACTTTTTAAAAGCTACTTCACATATATATACACACACCTCTCCTAGGTATTTTTACAATGACTTCGTAATTATTCAGCTGCAGCTTCCATTCTCAGCTCCATCAGAGGAGGATTTAAGAGGGACTGTAATGATGATCTGTAGGAATGAGACTGGACTGCTAAGTCACTTTTCAAGAGCTGCCACTGAATTCTGGAAATTAGTTGAGAACAGATCCCTGAATTGCCTCTAGCCCCATTGAAATACACACAGTGAGACAGAACAGCTTGTCCATTTTACTGCATCAGCTAAATTGTGCACTTAACATATTAACTGCAGAAAAACCCCAAACAAATTTGACTTACAAATGGCTACAGGCCACTTACAAACAGAAAAAAATACAGTTAATTATATTACTCTATAATTCTATGTTAATACTGTTCATCTGTTATCAGAGATGTTTATTTGGTCATAAATGATCTAATTTTGCTTTTCCAGGAACCATTCTAACAAATTGCTTTGGTAGAGATCCATTCCTCTTGAGTCAACAGTCAAGTTAGCAGGAACATTTTGCACTGAATTTATGATGTACTTCTTGTGCTTTCTTAACATTATTTTTGCAAGTTATTTTAAAACACATTTTTGCCTTGCACAACTTTAATATCAGATAAAACAGTCCTATTTCATCCCATTTTAACCAAACCACAAATTCATGAAAATTTTCATTCAACCTTTGTGCTCTTAGATGATATTCCAGTAGTTTCAGGCAGAATTGCCATTCAGATAATTTTTTTTAAATCATAACCCAAAACCCCCTTTTGCACTTATTGTGATGTTAATATGATCAGCATACAATTAGGGATACATTAAAAAAATTTGACACTTTCTCATATCCTACCAGCCAAATGTAGGCCAGAAGCAATGAATGGAGGGAAAAAAAAAAGATTAAACTGTAATAATCTGAAGTTTATTATTATTTCACTTCACAGGCAGCCAGTCTTCCAAGCTTACCATTTACCAGCCTGGCTGTACCTGAATGAATTGCCTGAACAACTGGTTGAATTTCAGCCACCAGCAAACATGAAGAAACATGAAGGTTTCATTCTAAAGGTTGTTAGAGATGGTGTTCCTGTGGTGCTGAGCTGAAGCTACACAAGATGAGCATCCTCATGGTCAGCACATTTATGGAGCTCAGTGGAAAATGCATCCCTGGCATTAATTCTCTCCCTCCTTCTGACAAGCTGTAAAACTCATCAGAACATAACCACCAAAACAAAAAAAAAAAAAAAAAAACCACACCAAAACCCAAACAAATAAAAACCAAAAAAACTCAAAAAACAAAGCAAAGCAGCTTTTCACATAAAAATTGAAATTGTGTTCTCTCAGTATGAGGGTTTTTTAATTTACTGCTTGTATAGATTTTCTAAAAAATAAAACAATGCCCCTCTACCAAGTTTTGGGTTCGCTAAAACTGATTTCCCCTCTTCAAATATAGAAACTGAACTAAGAATTCACTTTTATTCAGTAAACTCACCCTGAGAAATATTTACAATGATTCTGCTTTTTTTTTAAAAATTGAATTTATTAAAGTCTAGTGCAACTGCAGCAAGTGATCCACAGAGAAGCCATTATGGAAGATGTAAGGGCAGTAACTGTTCAAGAAGGAAGGGGAGTGAGTTTCAGGTTCAGTCCCCTCTTCTGAACAATACTTGAGCAAATCTAGAGGGTACCTGGTGTCTAAACCCCTAATTGTGAACTGGGATTGATGATTTTGTAACTCAAAACAGAAATCCATCACTTACAGCTGTTCAGATGGTGCAACAAAAATAGAACACAAGACAGAAGTCTTCTAAAGTCCTCAAACCAGGGCTGGCAGCTGCCAGCAAACACTTGACTGTTTTCTCATTTTCATCATATCCACATCTGGTGACTAAAACTAAATTACCCGTTCTGTTCAGCTCCCCAGTAAGTTTGGGATTTCTGCCTTAGAAGAATTCAATGCCAACTGTAATATCCTCAGAACTGTAGGGTTTCTAAAGTTCTGAAGCTGTCCCTCTGCAGACATCATTCTTGTCCTGCTGTACCTGCTCTAGGATACCACCATGGGAGTGACTGAGCACCAAGCACAACTCTCAACGTGTCTGACCTGTTATAAAGCTGCTTTTCAACTTCCATGTTACTTTTAATAAAAGTATTTAAACTATTGATTCTCTTGGCCACAATCCAATTTTATTTAAACAGAGAGAGTGAGAGCATGAGAGAGCCAAACAGTCCTATTTGTTGACCACACAAATAAAGGTTTGCATCTGTTATGCTGGGAAAAAAAGGCAAGGCTGTGATGGACCCCCCTCACTCACTGGTCATACTTCACTTGTCATAACACACAGCACTTTTAAAAAATTTTAAATTCATACAATTGCAGCAGGCAAGAAAATAAATGAAAAACAAAAAAAAAAAAGTAAAAGTTCCATAAAGGGTAGTGCCGTAAAGCGCGACTGTTGTAAAAGGTGCCGTAAAGCCCGACTGTCGCAAAACGGCCGTAAAGCGCGACTGTCGTAAAAGGTGCCGTAAAGCGCGACTGTCGTAAAAGGTGCCGTAAAGCGCGACTGTCGCAAAACTGCCGTAAAGCGCGACTGTCGCAAAACTGCCGTAAAGCAAAACTGTCGTAAAAGGTGCCGTAAAGCGCGACTGTCGTAAAAGGTGCCGTAAAGCGACACTGTCGTAAAAGGTGCCGTAAAGCGCGACTGTCGCAAAACTGCCGTAAAGCGCGACTGTCGCAAAACTGCCGTAAAGCGCGACTGTCGCAAAACTGCCGTAAAGCAACACTGTCGTAAAAGGTGCCGTAAAGCGCGACTGTCGTAAAAGGTGCCGTAAAGCGCGACTGTCGCAAAACTGCCGTAAAGCGACACTGTCGTAAAAGGTGCCGTAAAGCGCGACTGTCGCAAAACTGCGGTAAAGCGTGACTGTCGTAAAACGGCCGTAAAGCGCGACTGTCGTAAAAGGTGCCGTAAAGCGCGACTGTCGTAAAACTGCCGTAAAGCGCGACTGTCGTAAAAGGTGCCGTAAAGCGCGACTGTCGCAAAACTGCCGTAAAGCGACACTGTCGTAAAATGTGCCGTAAAGCGCGACTGTCGCAAAACTGCCGTAAAGCAACACTGTCGTAAAAGGTGCCGTAAAGCGCGACTGTCGTAAAACTGCCGTAAAGCGCGACTGTCGTAAAACTGCCGTAAAGCGCGACTGTCGTAAAAGGTGCCGTAAAGCGCGACTGTCGTAAAAGGTGCCGTAAAGCGCGACTGTCGCAAAACTGCCGTAAAGCGACACTGTCGTAAAATGTGCCGTAAAGCGCGACTGTCGCAAAACTGCCGTAAAGCAACACTGTCGTAAAAGGTGCCGTAAAGCGCGACTGTCGTAAAACTGCCGTAAAGCGACACTGTCGTAAAAGGTGCCGTAAAGCGCGACTGTCGCAAAACTGCCGTAAAGCGCGACTGTCGTAAAAGGTGTCGTAAAGCGCGACTGTCGCAAAACTGCGGTAAAGCGTGACTGTCGTAAAACGGCCGTAAAGCGCGACTGTCGTAAAAGGTGCCGTAAAGCGCGACTGTCGCGCTTTACGACACTACCTTATATGGAACTTTAACGGCACTTTATGGCACTTTACGGATTTTATTTTGTTTTTCATTATTTTTTAATTAATTAATTTTTTAAATTTTATTTTAATTTAATTTTTATTTTTAATTTTTCCATTTTTCAAGCTTTTTTTTATTGTTTTAATTTTATTTTTTATTTAATTTTTAGTTTTAATTTTTCTATTTTTAAAGCATTTATTTTATTTTTTTAATTTTACTTTTTATTTAATTTTTAGTTTTGATTTTTCTCTTTTTAAAGCATTTATTTTATTTTTTAATGTATTTTTTTAATTTTTATTTTTAATTTTTTCTATTTTTAAAGCTTTTTATTTTTTTAATTTTTTTATCTTTAATTTTTAATTTTAATTTTTCTATTTATGTTATTTTTTAATTTTAATTTTTATTTAATTTTTAGTTTTGATTTTTCTCTTTTTAAAGCATTTATTTTATTTTTTAATGTAATTTTTTTTTAATTTTTATTTTTAATTTTTTCTATTTTTAAAGCTTTTTATTTTTTTAATTTTTTTATCTTTAATTTTTAATTTTAATTTTTCTATTTATGTTATTTTTTAATTTTAATTTTTATTTAATTTTTAGTTTTGATTTTTCTCTTTTTAAAGCATTTATTTTATTTTTTAATGTAATTTTTTTTTAATTTTTATTTTTAATTTTTTCTATTTTTAAAGCTTTTTATTTTTTTAATTTTTTTATCTTTAATTTTTAATTTTAATTTTTCTATTTATTTTATTTTTTAATTTTAATTTTTATTTAATTTTTAGTTTTGATTTTTCTCTTTTTAAAGCATTTATTTTTTTATTTAATTTTTTTTTAATTTATATTTTTTAATTTTTCTATTTTTAAAGCTTTTTATTTTTTAATTTTATTTTTATCTTAATTGTTAGTTTTAATTTTTTTATTTTTAAAGCATTTATTTTATTTTTTAAATTTTATTTTTATTAAATTCTTAGTTTTGATTTTTTTATTTTTAAGGCATTTATTTTATTTTTTTAATTTAATTTTTAGTTTTGATTTTTCTCTTTTTAAAGCTTTTTTTGTTATTTTTTAATTTCATTTTTATTTAATTTTTAGTTTTAATTTTTCTATTTTTAAAGCATTTTTTTATTTTTTTAATTTTATTTTTATTTAATTTTTAGTTTTGATTTTTCTCTTTTTAAAGCACACAGCTTTTGGAGCCATTTAAAGGCTATTTAAGAGATGGTGAAGAGCTCCACAGAAGCAATTGGAATGTTTTTCACAAGTACTTTCTGGGTTTTATTTTATCCATTATATTCAGCAGTAAGTAATCAGCTGGCAGCTTTAGTAAGACTGCTCACAGGGGTAAGGATGCTACTTTTGTGACTTGAAGAGTCTGTTGAAGCAAATCTCTTGAATGTAGAGAGGAGAAAATAATCCACAGGAATACCTCAGTGCGGTATGACGCAGCTAAATAATCCAGAATGCAGAATCGTTAAATTAATGCCATCTAATGTACTCTCTTAAATATTACTTTAAAAATAAATATTTTGATCAAAAAATCAAAATTCTGAGAGAAGTTTCACACATCTATATTCTGTCTAGTTTACAGTAGCCATCAGATGTACAGTGTTGGGACACATTTAGAACAGTCACTGCAGCTAAAGACAAAAGAGAGTAGAGCAGGAAGCTTCCAACTGTGAACCAGATGGTCCCCTAAGTAGGGAAGCCTCCTCCTCAAATTTTCCTCCAAGTCATTCTGTCCATTTAGAATGAGGTTTTCCTGTCAGAATAACAGAGTTTGGAAACATGCATTGTGAGATAAGTAGAAAACTCCTAGAGATACAAAAATGCCCTTTGTCTCCAGGGAATTCCCTTCCCACCTGGTATAGCAGCCTCAGTCTGTTAATGGTCCTATTGAAACTTTTTTCAGATTATGTAATTTCCAATTCTCCCTTTTCAGCTTTGGGGCTGTGGGTTTAAATTTTTAACTGCAATATGACATTACTCCCCACATGGGAGTGCAAATCCTTTGCATTTGATATTAAGGAGAGTTCAACAAACTTTTTCAAGGCAGTCTTGCCCCAAACATGCCCTGATTGTCAGTACAAGGAGCATCCACTGAGACTTTTGCAAAAGGCCTCCAAATTTTTAATTGCTTGGCTTCCTTATGCTACATGCAATGTAACAGACAAAGCAGTCCCACTGTCTCATGAAAAATCTTTTATGTGCCAGCAGAGAGTACTTTAAGTATTAATAACTCCAAACATTCAGAGAATAAGAGTAGCTGCTACCAAATAAAAAAGTGATTCACAAAGAATCACAGAAATTTTTTTTAAATTCCAGATTATTGCATTTAAAAAAAATAATGTTTAAGCCTAGCAGCTTCCAACTTGTGGCTTCCTAACTTTTTTCTACACAGTCCTGAAACACATAAAAGATGAGAGTCAAATGTAACTAAGTAACTGCAGGACTAGGACATTAAAAAGAAAATATTGACCAGGAAGGCAGGATCCCTTCTGCAAGCATCTGGTGATCTTACACACATAGTGAGTCTTCAGGCACTCAAGCTGACCCTGTGCCAATAACTTACCTCTAGAAATACTTTTAGATAGTTATGCTAATTCTGAGGCATTGAACAAACCTCAAAGACGAACCAGCTGACCTGTACACCCACTGATTTGGTTAGATTTAACTTTGGAATCTCTGAGTGTCCTTGGTTGTGTGGTGGAACGTGTTCAATTGAGCATTTTTATACCAACACACTGCTCTGGGCTAATGCTTTGCTGGCCCTCTCCAGAAAAACAACTTCTGAATGTCTATTTCTGATTAATTGTTCAATCTAATTTACATTAGAACACTAGTAAATTATTTTTGCATTTAATTTTTTTTTTAAACAAACATTTAACCAGACATTCAGAAAAACTGAGAGTGGAATGCACTAGAACAAGAATTCTAGTTAAAAATATTCTAGGGTATTACTGCTAAAATGTGTTGGTTTTTTCAGGTGGAATTTGAAATAGTGAAATAATTTATTAAAGAGCATGAAATGTCCTAAGTAGAGGTCAGCTACTTTTAAAATGCCCCCCTGCACATTAGAACCCCAAATTTCTGAAATTCTCAGCAGCAATTGCATATAGTGTATTATGGAACTGTACTTATTAGACAAATGGAGGACTCTGTCAAAACTCACTTTCAAGTTCCTTATGTCAGAAAACTGCTCTTCCTGAAGCACTTAAAGCAAATTCTGATGCACTGATAAAAATAAGAAAAAAAGTTTTGCTCTGAAAGTCTTACTCTCCAGATGGTGCAGAAATATGGAACATAACCATAAAACTTCATGTTTACAAAGCACAAGAACAGAAAGATTACAACATTAATGAATTATACTTTTCACCATCCTTTTCTTTTTAAAGTATATTTTTCTGACCCAGCTTCTCATTGCTAATCTACTCTTTTAATTCTGCAGAAATCCATGAAAACACCAAATATTCTTTTTTTCCCCAAATGGCATTACCATATAAATGAGGAATAGCCAGCAGGTATAATCTTGAATTTTAGAGCTACTTTGCTTTTAGAATAAAACACAGTATTATCTGAACAAAGCTCAGCTCAAAGCTGTTACCTGATGTGTCCCAGAGGTAGCTTAACCATGGACAACATCTTCAAATCAACACAACAGGGGAGAACTGACAGTGAAAAAGGTGCAGATCTGAAGTTTCATACTCAGATCCCGACTGGATGATCTTCCCCCTCAAGGGTAAGGCTGTGTCCTGCCCTCCCCATCCGTGCTCTCCTTGGAGCAGCACTTTGGGACTGCAATATGACATTATGTCCCCTTGTCCTGCCCTCTCAGCTCTGGACTTTGAGGCTCACCCTGCCTTCTCCACACATGCAGGGTCTTCAGCTCTGCAGTTGTTGCTCCTCTGCTTCAGTCACACCATGGAAAGAATGAATGCAGCCCCTCTGAGCTGCAGATAAGTTATCAGCTGGCAGTACTCACAGCAGCTCATCAACAGGTGAACCCCACACCTGATAAAATGTCATTTCCCTCTGTGCTCTAGAGTGGAAAATTAAGTCCATTTTTACATGCCAAGTTTCTGTGTATATCTGTATCAGAAAACCCATGGGTCACCAGGGCATAACAGAGGAGAAGATGTTTTATTTCTGTTTCCTTCCCAATATATTTCCTTCTGTGGCCTACTTGTTAAGAATATCCTATTACTGTAAAGGGAAGGCCACATTCTTTCACTTTTCCCTCTGGAGTTGTACATTGCTTGGTCCCCTTTTGCAAAATAAGTAAATTATTTATGTCTCAGAGAGAAGATCACTACAGCATATTAAATACAAGATTTACTAGAATTATAACCTGGCACCAGTCTCTTCCATGCTGCTGACTGCCTTGAGTACCCCAGCTGCATTCATTTATATTCTAGAATATGTATAGGAAAGTTAAAAACTCTGCAGCCCAAAAATACTGACTTGGTAAGACTTAGTGCCATTTTCATAAGGAAACTCTTGTTCTATTCTATGTGTTGATTGAAGGACTGTGTTGATTGAGCTTAAAGTATAGAAAGATTCTGTATGAGGAGATACCTGAATATTGACCTGAAAGGCAGGATTCCTCTGAGCTGGTGTCTAGGTTTCCTTTAGCCAGTAAGCTGAGGCAGGCTCCATTCATCTCATGCTAACACAGCTATCCAAAATAGGTCAGATGAACCACATCCAAAATTAATTGTCCGTTTCACTCCAGTGGCTGCAAAACAAGTGTAACCACTTGGCTGAAGTACAACTATAGTGCAGCCTGCTCAGGTTAGATCAGATGAATTGCATTTAAAGTGTATCTTTTGCTCTATTAAAGCCTGAAAGATCACCAGCCTGGCAGAATTCTGTAATGAAAAACCAAGACTGAAACATGATTGTACTGCTTGCTTAGCAGTATGGACACTGATGCCAGTTCCCTTGGAGAGGGATTTTCACCACCCTGACATACAAGTTGCTTCCTGAAAGTAAGGTCTGTCCTCCCCATCCAAAAAAAAAAAAAAAAATTAAATAGTTTATAGGTGACTTTGCCCTGCTGAGCCAACATATGGCTCTTCAGTTAAACACTGCAGGTGTTCCTGCTGGAACCACAATTGTCTCAGCTAACTATGGAATGATAAACAGGGAACACTGGAATAATGAGAAGCAAGTAGAGAAAGGAAAGGTCAGGGAAAATTCCTAGCACTTTTAATATGTGATATTTTAGCTTATGCAAAAACTGAATTCTCCAGAGAATTAGAGTCAATGACGGCCTGAGGAAACCATTTCCTAGAGCACTTGGTACTAAGAACTTCCTAGGTCCATCTAAGGAACTGGTGGGGCCATGGCATGGTGACCATTGCAAGCCACGCAAATGCCACTGTATGGTCTGTACAGGCAAGTGCCCACTCCAAGGGTGCTTGCCCAGGAAGCTGGATATTCTCTAATTTAGTGGCTTGGGTCATACAGGAAACCTGAGGGGGTGTAAATTGAAAACAAGTTTTCTAAACCCCTGCCTTGCACCACACTTCCTCTGTGAGCTGCTCAGTGTCGTGACTGAAATACCTGCATGTTTGCCTTCTTTGGGAAATCACCCCCACAACAGGTCCAAAACAGCCAAGAGAGTGGAATAAACTTGTATATATACACATATGATGGATGGCTTGAAACAGCACAAGTCACACTTCAAACCTGCAGTTGCTACTCCAGTCCTTAAATAAAAACTAGAATAGTCTTCAGTCCAGTCATGGGTTAGGATGGCATATTCTAGTTACAGCCTGGTTTCAGTTTTGTGTACAGGCTGATTAATCAGGCTGTACATGGCAGAAACTGATTTTACTTATATGGAAATTCAGTAACACAGTAGCAGCTGTGTTGTACATCAAACAGCATGACTAGAAATGCATCTATGGGCACATGACAGCATGTGACCCTTTAGCTTGCACTATATAAATCAAACCAAGTCATCCAATGATATGACTAGTATTACAATAAGCTACTTACATTTATTTGCTATTTTAAATGCTGTAATAAGGTATTCTGAACAAAAAGCAGTGCACTGCACTCTGAGAGACAGAACAACTGAAAGTCCAGAATTTCAATGAATTCAAGTATTTCCTTATTTCAATTTAAATGTATATTTTTTTTTTATTTTTAAGGTCTTTTACCCCATCAGACACACTGAAACAATACAGAACACTACTGCTGAGTGAAGGCAGAGCAGGTTCCATTCCTGCAGACTCAAATCTGAAGGCAGATGAGGATCTCATATCTCTGTACACATGCATGGTAATGTAGCAACTTACTCCTCTGCTCTTTCCTGCTCTCTGTCCTGCCTATCTGAAATGTTACAGCTGTTCCATTTCCCCCATTTGCAAAAACATTTAGCAATTCTCATACTCCTAATTCATGGATTTGAGAGTAATATCCTCAGTGGGGCCATTTATTTTACTGCAACCACATATAACAGAACCTGCACTCCTCCAAGGAGCCTGTGATCAGGGTTTGAAATTACTGTTATCTTCCTATACAGGTACATTTCTCACTAAATAGAACAAAACATTATAGAACATTATTTCAGAATAACACAATGTAGTTATCTAATCTTAGGTTTCTCTGCTACCTACCAAAGCTATAGAACAATTTTAATTTATAGTCTTTTAGGAAATTCAGTGCTCCTGAGGCAGACTGCTCACAGAGAGCAGCTCTCTTGTCTGTCAGGGTTCACACCATTGCCTCTGCCCAATGAACTGTGATGGAAAGCATTGTTTTGCCTTCCTCTCCCCTTCAATCCCATCAGTCACCCAAACAGCTCATGCAAGCTCTCTGCCACAAGAATGCTGCTGTTTGATGGCTAAACTCAACAAAATCACAGGATCTTTGA
This sequence comes from Agelaius tricolor, assembly GCF_023055355.1. Taxonomy (NCBI): domain Eukaryota; kingdom Metazoa; phylum Chordata; class Aves; order Passeriformes; family Icteridae; genus Agelaius; species Agelaius tricolor. The sequence goes on along the minus strand of NW_027269278.1, from coordinate 10,523,967 downwards.
TCAGGGTATAAGAGCAGAGCCCCCACCTGCCTGCCCTGACAGCCTGACCCAGCCCTTCAGCATCCCAACACAGAAAACATTGGACAGGTGAGTGATACCAGGGCTGACCACTGGCAGACAATCTCCCTGAGATACCCCTGACTCTCCCCTCAGAGAAATAGCTACAAAGAAAAACCTCAACCAGCTTGAAATTCTTACATAAAGATGACAAACCATCAGCCTGAAAGAACTGCACTACTATCATACAAAGAGGAAAAAAAAAATAAAAACCCACCCTAATATTTAAAAGCCATACTTTACATAAGCATCAAGCTTAGAAATTGACAGCCACATCCACTGAAAAAGAACACCATGTCTCAACTCCCACAGAGCACAGCTCAGCAGGAGTCACAGGCAGCACAACTGCTCATGCAACCACTCAGCAATGACAACAAATTTCAGCTATAAGGAATCATCAATAGTTCATGAAGCCTTCTGCCTCTTATCTCTCCCCTCCCACATCTCACCAGAAACAAGAAGAAATTCTGTCTGAGGGTCCTCTAGGTGTCTGGCTTTTCCAGAGCCACCTTATGTAAGAGAAAACCTAAGTTTACATTGGTCATAAATTGCCAGTACATAAACTACTAAAATTCTCAACACTATATGACTTAACTTGGCAGTTGTAAAACACAGTAAAAAGAGAAAAAAAAAACAAAAAACAAAACCACTCCATATCATTTTGGTTGAACATTCCTGTATCAGGACATGAATCATAGAATCACCACATCATTCAAGTGGGAAGGTTCCAACCTCCCAGGCAAAGCACAGATACACAACTCTTCACATATGTGAATTATTAATGCCCAACATATACAGAAATAGGAAACAGACATTTGTCAGATGAGTCTGTGATGTGCAACAAATTTCTGGGACTGCCCTTATGGCCCATTACTTCCAAGAATGTGCCTTGCATGCATTTGCCTGGACATCTGCGCTCAATCACCTCAACAACTGCTCCCTACAGGAGTCAGGAACTGCCACTTCTTTAAGAGATATTTGCCCCAGTTCCAGAAAACTGGATCTCTTGTGGCTTCTTAGATGCAAAGGTGTTATTGCTGAACTGCATACAAACCAAATATCTTCTGAAATACACAGTACAATGGCACTGGCTGGTCAGAAGACAGCGCTGCACTTTTGGGAATTCCCATACCACAAGCTTCTTTTCTATGCAAGCCCATCCATAGAATTGATTTTCTAATATTAAAGACAGGATATCTGAGACAACTCCTCTATCAATCAGCCCATCATGCTTATAAATTAACTTTATTGCAAACCTGAGCTTTGTTCAGGTGCAGCACAATGGATTACTTCCCCCAAGAGAATAACATTTATTTCCAATGCTTTTATTGATCTTCATTTTTGTTATTTGCCTGAATGCTACTAAAACCATGGTATAAGCAAACCAGCCTAAAGCTTAGAACATGCCAAAAGTCTTAATATACTACATTACATCATCCATGCTGATCAATATTTCCCTTTAAGCCACTGCTGGAAAAACATGCAGTTACCTTTCAGTAACTTCTGTAACAATTCATTAGGATTAAGAGATATAGGCTAAACTGTTATGGATGTTCTTTTCATGCCAGTGAACATCAGCTTTTTCTATGCATTCAAAGGCATTCATATTATTGCCCAAGTGCTGCTACTTGCCAGGTGACACTCAGCATAAAGAACATCATGAAACTTCATGTAAGAGATCCCATATTAATCATGAAAAATCTGTGCGATTCCAGAAAATTCAGAAACATGCAACAATAATAAAGCATATTACAATTGTCTCTGAGTCTTTTGAGACCCTAAAAAAATACCTGGCTTTCTTCATTCTGCAAATGCAGGATTACTGGAGTTTTATCAGCAGATTCTTGGCTAATAGCCAAGCCTAATTCAACAGAACAGCATTTTAGTATTATGCTTTGAGACTTTCTTAATCTTGTTATTTCAATGAAGTTACACTGAATTAAAAACAATGAGAGAGATTTAGGCTGAGAGTATTTTAATTCCTCCTGTATACTGGGTTGAATAGAATTGTGAGCAATAGAAAGAGTTAGAACCTGAATTGCTTACATACAGAATAAAAAAATACTGCAAAAAAAAATCTGTAAATCATTAAGTAAATGCCATATGAGGAAAGAAGGAAAATTAAATTTAAGAAGCACCCTGAAACATAATAGTTTATTTCCAACAAAAGCTACTATTCAATGGATAGACAAAGTTACTCATTGTATTCCAAACAATCCAGTCTTTGTCAGCTCCATAAATCACAATAAATCATATGCAACATATTTAAAATAAACAATGAAAGAATAAAATGACCCCTCAAAAGACAAATAATCCCTAGTTCAGAAATGTTTTGGAAACTAATAACTTGTATATGCCTGATCCACTCAATTCCCTGTGGTAATAATAGATTAATGCTAAATTCATTAATCACTGCAAAAGACAGAACTGTTACAAAAGAACCATGTTGGGACTGCTGCACTAATGCTCCCCATGGTGTGAGATTCATGTGTGGCCAATACAATAGGAACCAAGGCAGTGATATTGCCATTTATAAATCTGGTGTAACCTTTTTATTCAACAGCCTGCCCTGGAAATCAAAGCTATCGAGCACATTGGTGTTTTTGATCTCACTGCACCTTTGTTTTGCTCCCAAGTCACGAAACTGAAGAATCCAGTGCCAAGTTTCTATATTGCAATCATTATCTTGCCAAGGTAGCAGTGTCTTATCAGCTTTGATCAGTTGGACACTCACACACTGGAACTGCCTTCCAAGTGTTCAGGGGCAATTCTCAGGAGCTGCCCAGGGTTTCCTCACCTACAGTACAGAAACTTGTCTGATTCCTTCTTTTATACCTATTCAGCACGTTCCACATGCTTCCTAATTTTCCATTATAGCAAGGAATTTGTAATAAACACTCAATAAATGCAATATTTCCCACAGGTATCACTGCAAATCTTCCATTGCTTGACAGAATTGTCACTTAACAAGGATGCAAGTGCAGAGGCTTTCATTAACTGCAAGAAAAATGCATTAATTGCAGTTCCATGAAAAACATATACAAGTAAATTAAAATTTGTCTGTCCCCAAATTTGCTAGCAGCTGGGTCAGCAAAGCCTCTAGAACAGCAGGCTCAAGTAGAGAGCAGGATCGCACTGCAGAGACCTGAATTCTATTTGTGGCTCTGCCCTTCACCCAGTAAAGTGTCAAACCCAAAAGTTATATCATCTCTCTGCCTCAGATTCCCAAAGTAGAAACACCCTTTGTGACTTCAGAGAAAGCACGAGGTGTAACAGCAATGCCTTCCAGGACTCCAACCTCATTAAGGGTGTTGAGTACATTTTCAGTTCTGTGGACATGTTAAGACACCTCAAGAACAGTGAGAAAGCTTTGTGGTCCTCTCCAAGAATGGGATCAAAATGCCTGATCTCAATGACTCATTTTAAGGTCAGGGGCAACACCTGAAGCTCAGTGTCAGTGTAAGGGAAAATCTGGTCCCAGTTTTTAAATTTCATGTAGTGGCTTTATTAAAAAGATCACTATTGGAAAAAAAAAAAAACAAAAACAACTAAGCCTCAAATGTCAAGGCTTGACCAAAAAACAATACAGTCAACTGATATCTTACACAGACTTCTGTGTTTTAACCTTGTTATTTTCAATTATATGAATTTAAATTTCATAAACCACAAAGTCACAGAAATCTAGAGATCCAAACTGTCACCTAAGGGACTTCAAAATGATGTATAGATTTTATCTGGAAGGGGGTTGTTTGTTTGCCTTTTTAGTTTTAGAACATTTATAGTATATCTTACTTAAATTTTTAACTATTTTCCAAAATTTTCAAGGTAGAAAGCAAAATGAAATCAGGCACTGGTGCTCAGATTCTGGCAGCAGCTGCCATGCAGTGAGACCCCCAGAAGGTGACATTTGAATACTTAAAGGACTTCATCTATAAGCATTGAAAAACTCAACAGCTACAAAAGCAAGCCTTGCACCAGAGACTGAAATGCAGATATAAACCTTCCAGTTATTGACTATGTTGCTGTTTGAATTTTTCATTTTTTTTTAATGAAACAGAGATTGTCACCCAGTGCCGTGCATTTAGAAACTCCAGTCTTTGCACAAGCATGGAACACTTTGGGATGAACCTGACTCAGCTTACATGGCAGCCACAACAGATCTGTTTCTGTTTCTTCTTCTCCCAGACCACACTTAATTCAGCTGCTTTGATAAAGGAATAATAAGTCAGTTTAGGGAAAGCATAAAATGCACCTGAAAAGAAAGAGAGTAAGATACAGCAGAAAAAAAAAGTAACCTATAGGAAAAGGCAGTTCAAAGTGAACCCAATTATATAAAAATATTTACAAAGTTCTAATTGCTATAAATGAGGGAGCAACTCATGACAAATTCCAATTACAAAAGGAATTATCTGCTCTGCAGCAACTAGTTGGGTGACATTTATAATACACAAGAAATCATGAAGCTTAATTATTTGCATCTTCCATTACTACAGATGCTGCATGGAAATCTAATTAAATAGATCCAGTAAGACTTACAGATGGTAGCCTACAAGTAAAACAAGAGTTTGCTGATCCATGCATTGTTTTTAAAGGAATTCATAATGACCTCTAAATAAAATGGGAATCAATCTTTATTTTAATGTGTTACAGTGTGAAAATACCTTGCAAATCAACAAAATATTTACACATTGATCCAACCTACCAGGATGAAAAAAAGGAATATTTTCCTTAGTCTGAGACTATCTCTGCCACAACACACTCTCTTCTGTGGTGCATTTTTTACATATTGACTGCAAAAGAATGTTTCTTGCCTTAGGAGTTTTCCCAGAAATAAAAAGGGGAGGTTCTCTTTATGGCGGACTTCCCTCTTCACTTGCCGTTCACCCACACCTCATATTCTTAAGTTTCTCAAATAATCCAGTGCAAGTGGGGCCACAGGCTTTAGAGAAGTCCATAGATTCCTCTGTGACTCCCCTCTGCATTTTGAGCTTCCCAAATACATCATTATTCACACTCTACAACTGAAATGAATAAACAGAAATTCACAGCAACCTTGCAAAAATCAGCACACTGTGATGAAACAGAATTTTACATGAAAGTCAAAAGGTAACAGAGAGGTGCCTTTTTTTAAGATTTTGAAAATTGTCATTGTTGCAGTGAAAAGCACAACTCAGGAAAAAACTTACTATATTTCCTAGACTCCCTTTCTAGAGAATTCACAGTCTATTAGAATTTTCTGAGGGGTTCTTCTATGTGCAGATAGATTGATAAACAAACAATACCATGTATGAGCTCTGAACTAGAGCCCCTATAATCTTCCAAATGCTTGCACTCAATGTGCTCTCTAGAAGAGCCAATGAACTTTGCACCTTCCTCTGGATGCACCCAGTGATCCATCACTTACCAAGAAAAAATCCACCTAGAACATGTGATGTTCTATTTGGCACATCCCCAGCCCAATCACAATTTAAAACAGGAGCTTAAGAAACAAACAAAGAAAAATAACCCCACAATACAACCCAAACAGAACAAATGAAACCTAAAACAAGAAAGGAAGGAAAAATAGGCAACAGTAATGATGGTTTGCAGATTTCAGCCCTTGAATTACAGGGGTCACTGCCTGAACAGCTCCAAACACCATCAGAGCATTCAGGGTTGAATGCAAACTGAATATTCATCCTCTCACTTCTGAATGCATGTGTAAAATGCTGCCACTTACCCAAACTCCTCACAAAATTAAAGTAACTTTGTGGGTCCTTGTGGTTTCATTTATTGAGCCCTAGGGCTCAGAGTTGTGTCTTGCCAATCTGTCTCTGATTAAAAAAAATGATTACAGCTTTACTGCTCTCCTCCTGCAGCTCCATAACCTTGCAAAACACTTGCTGCTGTGGCAATCACAGTTCTATTTCTCTTCAGCTATCGGTTGTTGCAAATGATTTGAAATGTTGCTTCTTGTGCTTTGAATTTGCATTTTTGATACATTTGATTTTCTGCCATAATACATTATGCCACAAGCAGTTTGTTGGTAGCAGTTTGGATCCTCTCTAGTGATTCCTAGGTGATGTGTTTATTTTAACTGTTATTTTCTTCATTTGGTGCCTCTAATATAAAAACACTATGCCTTGAGTATGACTAGACATTTATCTGGACAAAGTTTGTTGCTCAGGACCAAATGTCTTGGATAAATTCTTTAATCTCACAGTCTTCAGCCAGAGACATATTCAAGAGAAGGGATACAGTGAGACCTTCCTTACACCCCAGACATCTCCAGTCTGGTTCAAAACTCTGCTGGACTAGAACAGGCCATTATAGGGGGCAGAAACCTCAACCCTGCTGACCTTGCACAGAATTGCCTCACAATCAAGAATCCACAAAGAATGTTTTTAAGCCTTTATCCTGCAACTTGCACTAAGCAATACTTAGATCTTGCTTCTGCTCCATTTACTGCTGTTCCTTTCATTATCTTCATTAAAGCTGGCTCTAATTAAGTGGCTGGTATATATTTCCAGCTGCATGGCAATAAAGGCAAAATATGATCTTAGATCAATTACTTCTGACATGCTCTGCAAAACTAGAAAATACACAGCGTATTAATCAGCATTATGTTAAGATTCCATTAAAAAACGTTTAGCAGATGAGCCTGGATTCTCCTCAAGGGTTTACTGTGTTATCAAAGGCAAAATTCCTTAGATTATGGACAGTAAGAGTTAAATTTTACTGATGTGTCCCATTTGTTGTTGCAGGTCACTCACAAGGACAGACATGAAAGGGCATCTCTTCTGAGCCTTGTAGAAAGCTTTGCCAATGACACAATCAGCCACCTAAGGCAGCAGCATCCATGCATGATGTGACAATCAGATCAGGCCTCAAAGCAGAAGCAAAATGTGTATGAAAAATCCCTCTCAGGGAAAAGTTTTCAGTAAGAATCTCCCTAAAAAAAAGAACTCTGCTATTTCCTCTGAAGGTCAGCAAGTAGTCAGCACGTCAGACTAAAAGTGACAAACTTTGCAATGAGCTCTCACTGAAAGCAGTCAGCTACACATCCCTTCTTGTTTTACTGAGAATTCTTTCCGTGCCAATTGCAGCAGCCCTGAGTCTCTCAGGTAAGCAGTCAGTAAGTCACTGACTCAGACAGCAACTCCCACTCACATATAACAAAATCCTACCTCCAGCAGCAGCCCTAACTGCAACAGGGGAACTTGCTGGGAGAGTTATTGTCCCCTGGAAATGCCCAGGAAACACCGATCACTTTTGACAAGAATGTCCTATGGGAAAGGGAGCAGTTCCTTCTGGCTTAGATCATCAGTGATTTCTCCTTGCAAACCTCAGCGGCTTTCCAAAAGAATTTCAAAGTGGCAGAATCTGATTTTACTTTGCAATAATGAGGCATTTCCCTTCCATTACTTCTTTCTAGAGCTGCATCCATCCAGGTCCAGCCTCCTGCCAGGATTCACTTCACACCCTCATCTCCAGGACTGACAAACATGCCAGCTGCCCTGGGGACAGGCTCCTCACCAGGATTGATGTGGAGAAGCATGCTAATTGTCATTAGTATTGTCAACAAATACCACAAAAGAGTTTCTGTAACAAAAGAAAATCCATTGGAGCATCCTTTCCAATGCAGGAAACGTTTCCAGTAACTGACAGCAGGAGCTGTATAATGGGAAGTGTCACTCATGCCCTCTTATCTGATGTTTAAGGGTTATCTATTTACACCAAGGACGAGTGTATAACAAATCAATAGCCACCTCAAATCAAAGAGTAATTACATGGAAAGGAAAGAAAAAAGGGGAAAAATTAACAAGTCAGGTGTTTCAAAACACTGTAGCATCATTCATTAAGATCAATGCTAATATTTAATTGGAAAATCTTTCATAGATTACTAAGTAACTACTTCAAAATAAAAATCTAATCTAGAGCGAGTGTGATATGGCCTATGGAGGTAGATCTAGTTAAGATCAATAAATGAGGAACAGCTATTCTGTCCATTTTCTTAGCATGATCCTCTCCCTTCCTAGGGCTCCCACTCTCTCAGTGAAATCCAAGTGCTGTTATTTGGAGCCATCCACCAGGCAGTGCTGCACAGCCCAAAACCTGAGTGCATTGATTCCACTTTGGGCAGTGACACACTGAGTAGGGAGGGAAGAACATGCAGCTGTTTCTTTTTTGATCATCCTCCCTTGCTGCTGATGTCCAGTAAAGTGACTGAATTCATGTTTTCTGACCACAAACCTTTCACCACTACGTTATTTTGCTCAACTGTTGAAATCAAAAGGCGCTCCCTTGGTCCAATGTAACAATTTCAGTCACATTGGCAAGCTCCTGTCACTGGCAATATCTTGCTCTTGTGAATAAGAATTCACATAAAGCAGAAGAAGGAAACCTGAGCAAGGAATTTTAAGTCCTCAAAAATGAGCCAAACACATGACACAAATTTCCAGAAGACACAAGAATGAAAAGCTTTTTACTTTACAGTTGTTTTTACATTACTTTCCAGTCATACCTTCAACAAGATTAAAAAACTGTATTTGCACATTTCTCACAGTTAAAGTTCAAGAGAATAATTCTTTATATGAATCACTGACATTACAAAACTATTCTTGTGGAATATGCCCTACACATCTGAATGTATATACATTTATTTTTAAGAAGATTAGAAAGATAAATTTGTATTGTGTATACCTGAGTACAACATAACTTAAGGAAGACTGGATGTAAAGCTTAAAATTTCCCATGCCAACCTTTTCCAAGGGAAGTTTGGGAGCTGACTATGAAGAATATCAATAGTTCAATCAAACTCCGGCTTTAATACTCTAATCCAGTTTGGATGCAAACCAAAGCAGAGCAAAGTACTTTATTTGGAGCACATTCAGTGGGTTATCAGATGAAATGCTAGCAGGAAAAATTGCCATATCAAATGCAGTATCACAGGGAATAAAATCAATAGAGAAGACTGCCTGTATCTGAAATGACTGAACAGACACACAGAGCAATTGAGCACAAATATCAGTAAAATCCTTTAGATCAGACCTGCAAATTTAAACAGATTTAGACTGCTAAATCATAATCCTCACATCCCCTTATGCAGTTAGCACACATTATAAACTATAAACAAAGCAAGACATTAAGATTGCTCAAAGTTTGATTTTTTTTTCTCTCCTACTTTATTTGGAAGCTGTTAGTATTTCCATGATTTTTTGATTTATATTGTAACAGTATTGGACATGACATATATGAGCATGTGCTTTGGGACTCTTCTATTACCTGAATTGTGCTAGTGAACAAATTCTAAAGGCCACTTGCAACAACTTTCTTGTGTTCTGACTTGAAATTATTTTTTTAACCTATACCTCTTTATTTTTTGCTTGAGGCTACTGACTTAGAAAGCAAAGTACAGACATGTTTCAGAAAAATAGGCTTCTTCTGATAGGATTGTTTTCTTGTCTTTCAAGGGAAAGAAGCTTTAAATTAATATGGAGTATATAATATCTTCATGTGGAAAACATGACCCCACTAGAGGTAAATTTACCTGGCTTGAGTGGGACCACAATTTCAACTTTAAACAACAGGCACTTGAAAATTACAAATAACTAACATCTGTAAGTGGGTAGAAATTGAAAAACACTGGGAGAGGTTCAAGTTCAGGAATAAGCATTTGATTTGATTTTGATCAGCAGCTGAGGACAGAGAGCTGCACATCAGCTATAAAAGTGCTCAACCACGAAACAAGAGCTAAGACAACCACTAAGGTGGGTTTAGTATTGTTTAAAGTGAAAGCTTCAGAGCACCAATATGTCACCAGACTGCTTGAAAATAATGGCAAATCTGTCCCAGTGACTAATCTTTGAGCCCTGCCAGCACTCAGAATTTAACAACACTGAAATGGGGAAAGAAAATAATGTCACCTTGTCATTCTGAAATGGACCTATAATCAAAACCCTTGAAGTGGGTTCATAGAGAAGTATCAACCCCACTAAAACAGAAGGCGAGCTCAGCTTGAAAAGAATAAAATACATTTTGTGATCTCACAAAATACAAAATGGCACATTCCATATCTCTGCAACTCTTAGTCATTTATTTGGAATTGTCAGTAATTTATACTGCTTATTTGCAGGTCTGCCTGCAGCCTTACAGCCTCCCACTGTGATTTTGTCAGATTCCAAGCCCAGCAGGGTCAGGCTGGGTTAACTCTGGTGTGTAGGACCAGCTGCTACATTTTACCCTGTAGACAGCTGCCTTTCAAAGGCAGGTAAAGCATTCCACAATTTAATGAAGTCTCAGGAATAAGTCAGTCACTAGAAGATTTTCCTCAATACTTTTTGCAAGATTCAAACACACTTATTCTTTTGTGTAATGTATTTGTGGTTTTATGGCATCAACATACAGACACCTCACTGACCACAGCATTTCTGATTATTTATTACCAAAGTCTTATCAGGACTGAGTGATGAAATTACTTTTGCAAAATAAATAGCTTTCCAATGAAGTCAAACAGATTTTGAAACTTGTAACTATGCAGCTACATGTTTGGGCTCAAAATTCAACCATAAACTAATGAAATGCATCACTAAATAAAAATCCTACAAACAGCTATAGAAAACCCTAATTTAGAGAAGGCAAACCAGCCCACTGAATTCATCATTATTCTTTAAAGTTGAACACCTACCACCTTGCAGATTTAGCAACTCTAAGCATAATGTCTGCGTATTTAAGAGAACTGAGAGTTAACATATTTGTTACTGCTACCAGAATTCAGATTTTTTTCATTTTAAACTCCTTTGAAAAGAAGGCATTCTCCTCACCTCCTTCCCAAAGCTAGCCTTTTTTTCCTCTAGTTTTTCTATTTACTCACATCAAAAAAAAGCACCAAGCAGAAAGAAATATGGATAAGTAGATGTATTTGAAGAGACTGCTGCAAGGAATCTGGTTATAAAACTTCAGTTGCTGTTACAGATTGCTACACCTTATTGTATCATACACAAGAACCATAAGCAAAATTGTCAGAAGGCAACTGAATAGAAAGATAACTTGTACTCAGCTGGCTGATAAAACCAGTAAAAAAAGAAAGGAAAGGTTATATATGTCATTTACTTCAAAGTATGAGGAGGCCAATTGTTTGAAGAGCTTACTGGGGTCTGCAAAAACTCTGCTGGTTGCACTGGGGCTAAGCACAAATGTGAAAATAAAGATTCATTGAAATATTGGAAATATGACTGACTTTCATGCCTGTGGTTACACAGTATGTGTGCAGGTAAAGTGGAAGGATGCCACCAATTTCAGTAGATCTTTCAGAAAATGGAGTGGGGCTCAGAGAGGCAGTGATTTGCCTCACACTTAATTTTCTCAGGCTCTCTGGGAAACTGCTTTGACACACACAAGGGATCAGATAAGTAAAAACCATGGTTTGTCACAAAGATAAGAAAACCAGGTAGGGGGTTATTCTGCATTTCTGAAATATGCTGAAGCTGTATCTTCAATCTGACCATGATAAAGCTTTATCACAGTGAGGACTTCACAACTTCATTATAACAACATTTTGTTCAAAGCTTCCAGCAAGGTACCAAAACCATAGCATAGCCATGCTGTCTGCTTAGTACTGCTGGCCAGAGAAATTAGCTAACCATTATATTGACTCAATCAAAATAATGCAATTTAATTCCATGGTATTTTACATAATAATGGTCAGGCTACCATTTTCCTGAAAGACAGCATGACATTTACAAACTAAATTAATTTCTATAGCACCTATAAAATGGTAAATACTCAATATAAAACATTAACCTCAGGTTTCAAATAGCTCTTTCACATAATGCAACTTGCTTTATACAATACCTTTATTTCCCATGTTAAATGACTATATCTGCTTTACATTAGTGTTTATCCCTTATGTGGTGTTTCAAGAGGCTCTGTTCAATTTATTTGCAGGACAGACAAAATTACACTTGTTAATGATCCCTGTCTACCAGAAAAAATTAACATTTTTGGCTAGGCTTTAAGCTTGCTGGAAAGATTGTACTGATCTGGCAACTCTCCACCACTTTTTCAGGAATCCAAATTCTTTCTAACCTGGTATCTCTAAATGACTTCCTTTGGAATCCAACACATTCCAAAACAAAAGCAGCATTAAAAACATACAAACTAACTTTGGAGAGAGATACATCTCAGAAAAGAAGCTCGCCCTGATAAGGGGAAAATGAGGAAAAAATAGCGCAGCCTGCAAGTCACAGTGGAGAGTGTTGCATTTGGGCTTAGCCTCAAAGCTTAAGAGACATAAATTCCATCTTCCAGAGTATAAAGAAATGATCCTGTAGGGTTACAGAAGCAAAAATATCACCGTCCTCTTCTTTTAATATTTTGAGATCAACTGTAATAGATTTCTAAATTACTACACTTCAAAGAGACTGCAGTACTTTGCTTTAACGTGGGTCCTAGAAAAAAAACCATTAAGAGCACAAAAACTGGACAGCTAAACCTTCCAGTTCATGTGAGATTTGTATTAGATTCCTTAGGTAAGAAATGCATTAAACCCATTACTTGTTTCAGAGATACTGAAATAATAATTGTCCTTTAGTCAGTAATGTTAAGTTTTATGGCAGACACAACAATAAAGAGAATCTGCATCTTCATCTCCTATCTAGTCTCTTGAACTGGAAGTAGAGATCCTCCTTCAGCTAGACAGACTTGAAAAACCCCACTTTTTTGGTGAAGCTGTGTTTAGGAAGCTTAAATAAATGCTTACAATTACAAGTTGGACAGACTGCTAGAGAAATTAGGACTCAGAACTAGTCTCTACACTTCTGCCAAGGCTATATAATTTTTCAGCACTGGTTCATGCTTTCAAGTCCTATAGTCCCAGACTGCAGGAATTCCTGGGCAGGCATACACACCAGTTTTCAGTGTGCCAGGTTTAAGACAAAAATCAGACTGATCACATCATCATCAGTTTAGATAAAACAGCTCTGCTCTGACCTACTGGCAAGCAATGTTTGGTGGCAAACTCACAGGACTTGGAGGAAACTCAGACTTGAAGGAAAAAAATATTAAAGATAGCTGTTGTCATCTCATTGCAAAAGTTCCATACCTTCTAGGGGATTTCACATGGGCAGCCCCTTACAGCACTGACTCCTTCTCCTTCCTCACAGCACAGCCAACAAACTCCAACAACTCCCTTCTCTCCCAGCTCACCCACTCTTTTATAGCCCTCATCCTCATTGGGCACAGCTGTGGCCTGTTAAGGGCAGGCCTGTTCCTAATCTTTGGTGATCAGTGCAGCTGCAGCTCCTCAGGGGTGAGACTGCCTTCTGCACTGTCTTGATTTTCTTACATTCTATCCCCCCACAGATATCTATTATAAAAGGAGGGGAGAAAGATTAACACTAGGAAAAAAAAGAAAGAGGATGGACAACTGAGATTGCAGAGTGAAGAAAGAGCAGAATATGCTACAGAGTCAACTACAAGAGATACTGCAAGATAAGCCAAGAGAGAATGAGAGATGGAAGAGGGAAAGTAAAAGCAAAGCAAAACCACATGAACCTGAGGATCAGCATCAGGGGGAGAGCGTGGACAGCCCAGAGGTGAATGAATCATTTCAGCAGCAGTCAGCTGGGCAGGAGGTGTTTGCACAAACCCTTTGAAGGAAGGGTCTGTTTGCACAGAGCCCCACAGAGCTCGGGTGCTGCAAAAAAGCCACACTTTCAGACTGACAGATGCTCTGAGGTGGAAGATTTCTGTAAAGATTTTTCAGTACCAGAGTTTATAGCTGTTACAATGACACATGGCTTCGTTGTAATTTTCCATGTAAAAGGAGGCAAAAAGATTAAAAAACAAAACTAACAAAAACTCTCCCCTTCACTAGATAAGTGAGTCAAGTATAAAAATGTTCCCAAGCAAATGACAGCTTTTTAGTTCATCTTTACATCAAACAATGACAGCAGTTTGTATGACTCAGACAGATGATTTGGCTGTTGTCCTCTCAGCTCACTCCAGAAGGGAGGGAAGGAGAGAAGCAGTTTATTTTTAAGTATGCCTTACTAGCAAGATTATTATGAGAAACCCATTAAAATGTTTTCTTTCCTTGAGAGCTGGGTTCTTGCTTAAAATCTGCTTCAGAGATAAATAAGAGTAGGAGGGTTCCTGGGAACCTGGAGACAAAGCAGGAAGCCTTAAAGAAAAGAAAGAAACTATTTTGAAAATCTGAGATGCTTTAATTCTACTAAGATCTCTTTAGCTAGGACATGAACCAAAATATTTTATAACTAAATCTCTTTCAGGAAGCACATCACCTATTCCTATATTGTTGATGAATATGTCAAATATAGGATTTTAAATGTCAGTGTAGAGTTTCCAAAGGGAAAGAGCACTGCCTGAAGGATAATCCATACTAGTAACAGCCCTTTCAGAAATACTCACTTAACCTTTGGGAGGCAGGAAGATATTCTATCTGGTTTTCAGGGGCTTAGCCTGAGGCTAAAATAGTCACCAAATGGATAAAAGTCAGAAAACTGGTCACCAGAAGGAAAAATGAAGGGCACTTAATTATTTTTACTTTCTCTACACAACACTTCAAAATGGATATAAGGAAACATCATTTTTTCTTTTTGAAAGACTCTTTTCAGCTCTAGTATCACATTAAAATTCATAACTCCAGAAATCATGAAAGTTTGGCCTCTGTTATCACAGTCTATTATTTCCATGGGAGAGTTCAACATGTTTTAAGGGAATCCTACACAGCTTAACTCACTGCAAAATACAGCAGAGGAGCAGATGGAATATCAGCTATTTCTGAACAGAACTATAACAACATCATAGAATCATAGAACATTTCTACTCTAGTTGATAGCAAGGAGAACAGTAAAAAAAGCTGCCTCTTTTGCTTCTGAATATATCTTTGTTGACAAAGAAACTTAGAAAATAAGGTAAATTCATTCTATAGATGACTTCTTTATAAAATGTGCATACAGGTTTGGCAAAAAATGCTTCAGATTTTTCTCTGAAAATAAACAGTAAAACTTATCTAAACAGGTTTATATTTAGGCATAAAACTGTGAATCTTAAACAATACTTTGTGTAATTGTAAATAAGTGTGTGAATAATTTTCATATAAACAAACTGCCAGAGACAGTTTTAATCTGGGTTGGCTGATTTCTAATTTTTTTTTAAACTCAGTCTTTTTTACCCTCAGAATCTCAGTAACAGGGACATTAGTGCTTCATGGTGCCAGAACATCTCAAAATGCAAGTGGATCCTTTCCACAGAGATCTGAAGCCCATTAGGATTCCTCTTCCAGAGCAGTCATCCTGCTTGCTGCAGACTCACAGAAACCCCAGTGCTCTCTTGGCATAAAATTGCCACAAGTGCCAAATGATTGAGTGGCCTCTCCCACTTATGGGCAGCCCTACCCTGGCCAATTATCAAGGCTCTCCCAGGCACCAATCTAGGAGCCTTGCCAGTGTTACAGGGATAAAAGCAGAGCCTGTGGATATTGGATATTCTTTTTAACTCTGGCTGGTAGTTTGTCATTTGATTTGTAAAGGGAGGTTGGACATGACTTTTAGTTTGGCATTTTCTTATTGTTTTTATTTTCCAAATTACAGTGACAACTCCTACTGCTTCACTTTTGGGAATTTGTCATGAAACTGTGAAGCATGATCCAAGGTCTATCTCTGAAAAACAGACTTATTTTTCTCATATTCAGTAGGGTAAAAAAGGCTGTAGAGATTAAAAATCCGTTTATGTTGCTTTGCTTTGCAGAAAGTAGAAGCTGAAAATAAAAATAAAACCATTTATGTAACAGAAATGATGAGGCTGAAATGAAGGAGGAGCTTTTCCCACAGCATTCCAGCATTTGCTATTTGTGTACTGTGAAAGCAAAAGATAAAAGAAGTGCTCTTAACTAAGCACAGAAGTGAACTCAGTGTCAGATTTACAAGGAGTGATGAACTGGAAGACATGGAGGGAAGGCTGGGTAGTTGCTGTGTTCAATGCAGGAATACAAAGAAGTCACCAACCATCTCCTGCCCCTGTGGCCTCTGTGTACAGGCCCAGCAAAAAGGATTTGCAGTGCTCAGGAAGGGCGAGCAGGCAAAGGCTGAGCACTGCTGCTGACACATGGAAAGGAGGTGGGAGGAGAAGGAGCTGCATGATCACAGCAGGGTGCAAATCTTCCATGGTTTGATTTAACACTGCACTTGTTAGAAAGTTCAGAAAGGCAGCAATGCTCCCAAATCAGGAATTCACTCTATAAACAGCGTTTTGGACAAAAGTGAGCAACAACTTGCATTCTGCCTTTCCCCAGAAAGAAACACTTCATAGGCAGCAAATGAAAATTTGCTTTATGAAATCTGTTTTTGTTTTCCCTCCTGTCACTCCTCCCAGCTGTTAACAAGATGCTGTTTACTCCCTGTTGTTGAATTTCACTGGTTTTCACCATACCAAGCACATTTTTCATGTTGAGTTGCTGAGCAGTCACTTAATGACCTTTTTCAAAAGTCAAGTCTCCCACTCTCTGTACATTCCTGAGGTACATCCCCCAGGCTTTCTCAACCATCCACTCAACTCACAGCCCTAAGTACTGGGCTGCTGGTGGCACTAGGAGAGGGGATTAGGTGGCCTGAATTTCTTGCTCAGCTTTTTGCACAGTCATGTTAGTGCAAGTTACAGTCTGAGCTGGGAGGAACAATTCCCAGCCCAGCAGGTAGCTGTAAGCCCTGTCATTATGGGGAACACCATGTAATTCCTCAGCTCCTGAAGGCAGCTGGAGTTTGGAGCAGCACAGCTGCATTCACTTCAGATCCTGGGTGATGGATATGGCATTTTGTCTATTCCATACTTTCAGCAATTAAGAAGCATCTTCGGAAGCCATGAACATGCAGATAAGAGCCATTGAGGTGGTGTTCAGCAATCACTATGAGGAATGGCATCTTAAAAATCAACTGAAATCTTCAAAAACAAGGGAGAAAGCAGAATTCTACTGGGCAAAGTTCCTACAACTCATGGGCCTGTTGGCTCAAGTGGCTGTAATAAGCTAATAATTTCTGGAAATTCGTGGTGAAGGAACAATTTCTGACTAAAGTTTCAAACAGGTTGGGCTTAATTCTGCTGTGGGGGCAACTGAAATTATATTGCTTTTGTAGCTCCTGTAACTGAATACTAAGATTGTTGTGACTGTTTTGGTAATCCCTAAAGTGAAAATACTTCAATTAACTTAGAAAAGGCTATTTCTGAACCTGAACTGGTTTTATGGGATCTGCAGAAGGAAAGAGAGTCCCAGGAAAAGTCAAATCCTGTGACAGTGCTGCTCTTTCAATAAACTTTCAATATAAACTCTTTCAATATAAACTTAGCTGAAGTTTTTCTGTAGTCTGAGCAAACTACTCTTAAAAAGAGCAGCACACTGAGAAGGCAGAGAGATTTTCAACACAAAAAGACCCCATAGTGACATGGTTGCTTTAATTCAGTTCTACTACTGACCACATCAATTGGAGATAAAGATTAATTATTTGTATTATAAAATTTATACTGGTCAGCAGTCCTCAGAAAGATGACAGGCCCCAGTGAACTCTCAGCTTTTGCACAATCATCTATAGACAAACACAAAACTACTATATTCTGTGAACTATTTTCTGTGAGGAGATTTAGGGAGTTCACAAAAGAAAAAGAAAACACAGCTCACAATATATTTAAATTTACAGTTCAGCATCTGGAGAAAAATAGGAACTATCAAAGATCATTTCATTGGCCATTACAGATATCCTCCAAAATATTACATACATAGAGGGAATGGCACTACTGTTCTCACAGAAATATTTTTTTATCTGCATCCATAGAGTCTCCAGGGAGAAAGAGTGATACAGTTTCACAGAGAAAGAGAATATCCAGTTCATTGTGACTTGAAGGTATATACAGGTCATCTCACAGAGATAAATATCTCAACATGGGTTCATTTATCTTTTTTTAAGAAAAGATAAAAGCAAAAAGAAAATGTGATCTCGACTAGATTGGATGGTTGCAATAATCCATTCAGCTCCTTTGGGACGGAGAATCCCATATTTCTACTTTATCAATGAAAAACAGATTTAGCTTATTTTTCTCTTCAGCAACCTTCTCCTTGCTCCTACCTCTACTTAAAATCAAATATTTCTAAGTTTTGAATTTGGAACATGGAATCACGCAACTAATCAATCAGCCTGTACATCCAGAATCTCATCATTTCCAACATTACCTCATACATATCTCGGTGATTGTGCCTGCCGGGCTACCACTGCCTTCTAAAAAGATTACATGGACCAAAAGAAAGCTCTTTGTTTTGCCCTCTGGCTTTCTAAGTGAAACAAGTGTCATGGTGAAATGCTGACAAAATTCTCTCATGTTTTCCAGCTTTGAGAAATTGCAGCACCATGTTCATGTTGGAAGCACACAAGCAAAATATATACCCAGGGTTTTTTCATTTGTTTTGTTGGGGGTGTTTTTTGATTAAGCTACAGTACAATAGTTACTAAAATTTGAGCACAGAACAACTAAATTGTTCCCTGCTGTGCAGACATAGGACAGGGGAATGGGGAGATCCTTGGGACATTTTGCTGTACTTCCCCTATACATAAATTCATGCATAACAGGTTTCATGTTTGCAGAACAGTAAAGGTTGAAATTATCCTTTTGAAGCACAGGATACGAGCATCCAGGAGATATTTTGTAAGCTTAAATGTTTTCCATGTCCTACACACTAAATTACACCAACTGTTAGAAATTATCTTCCTACTTTACTCCTGCACCACTGTATCAGAGCAGCATCTAAGGGAACAAACTTCTTCCAAAATAAGCTTGCAGCAGTACATGATCACTCAATGGATGCTCTGTTTTATACCAAGCTTTTGCCATCTGTTCGTCAGCTAATTATGAATGCTACAAATACCCACAACTACATTGCAAGGAAAAAAAAGTGATTAAAGTGCATATATTCTTTCTGCCATGCATCTTCATTGTTCATCTCAAATGAAAAGCAACACCACCCACCACACAAGTCCCACAGCAGGAAGACCACAGAAGGGCAGATGTTTAGAGCTCCTCATCTGGCAATCAGCCATTGGTGATTGCTCAGAGTCCAAAATGTATTGTGCACACTCAGCAAGACAAGCTTAAAACTGTGCAGAATCACACACACGTCTGAAGTGGGGCTTGCAAACAGCTTTGCTCACAAGAACTCTTTGCTGCCCAAGTCAGGGTCACCCAGGATGCTGCTCAGTAGGGAAATAATTTTCAGCTGCATCCTTCCTAAATCCCTTCTTGTTCTCCTCTCCCTCTAACCCTAACACCATCATCAAAGTGTCATTTTGAAATTACTTGTAATGAAGTGAAACATCGTTTTCCTCATCTACCTTTTTCCCATTCTCTCTGTGTTTATAGATTCATTACCTGCTATACATGCAGATACATGTCATGTTCTCATTTCCTCTTTCTGCCAAGTATTTTCCATGAGGAGAAATCAGTGGGCTTTAGTAAAGATTGTTCCAGACATGATTTCTCACCTAATGGACCATGTCTCCATTTCAGTCATGACTCCTCTCTCTGGATCCACTAAATCATCCAGCATTCATTTGCCTCTGACACAGATTGTATTCTTTAGGGCTTTGGGATATTTTGGTATTAGGAGGCCTTTTGATTGGTTTCATTCATTTTTTTAGTTTTATTTATTTCCTTGCAGCTATAGAAAGAACTGAAAAAAACACATTTACTCCATCATTGCTGTTTCAGTAACTCCTAATTTCAGGGAGCTTCAGCTTTAAAATCAGCCATGCCTTAAGAAATCTTATGGCATCTTATTTTATATCCACATCTCTCCTTAGTGAGTTCAGATTTTATAGACAACTTTGTGTCATTCTGGAGGGAACACATCAGCTGCACCATCCCTGATATATCAGTAATGGGTTTGCAATTATGGCGGCAGGTTTCAAAATTGCTTCCTATTTGCAGCTTCTTTTTTTGCTAATGGAAACTGCAGCACATGCCACATCTGTCTGTATTTGTACATTGCCCTGCTGTAATAGAATATTGCTCGTTCTTGATTACACAGGGACATAGTCTGCCATTAAAGTGTGGATGCAGTATCTCAACAGAAACTGATGCTAAGGTTGTGCAGTTACTTAAAAAAATACTGATAGCAAAATATGGCCCATAAAAAGTTGTTTGGATTTCTTTTTCCTTTTCATACTGAGATAGGACTATTTGTGATGCCATATGTTACTTTACAAGGGGAAGTTTCAATATATTTTATCATGGTTCTAAAATTGTTTATAGTAGCTTTTTGTGAATGCTCAAAAATTGTTGATCTATACCCATTAAAGTTCCATGTACTTGTGTTCAGTCTTCTTTTCTCTTTTACAGGCAGTGCACATGCATAGGAAATGCTTGCTCACAATCTCCAACAGCACTGTCTCCAGGGGAAAAGGATTACATTTCATCTCAAGTTATAAGTTCATTACAAGTCACAAAACCTTTGCTCTGCTGAGCTTTTTAACTTATTAAGATGAGACACATGCATGAGAAAGAAAGCACTTCTTCATCAGAAGAGACAAAGACTTTATAAAAAGGAGACTAAATATAAAAACAGACATTTGTGTCACAGAAAGATCCTCATTTCAGTCCATCTTGCCTCATATTCCAATGAAAACAAACCCTTAAGTGTCTTGTTATATTCAACTTAACTTTGTTATATAAGCATGAAGAGACTAATAAATCTGTGGTCACTGATCTGAATCACCATATCCTTCCTTATGAGCAAATATATCTGGTTTACCAGCTTCCTTCATGCTGCATAACTGCAGTTCTACACATAACTGACAGTATGCAGTATTTTAGCAGTTTATATTTATTCTAATTAAATGTGGCACAATTTCCTTTTGGATGCTGCTGTCCTGGGTGAACCATAATGTAGAGATTCATGGTATGCTTAAGGAATACTGCAGACAATTCTGTATTTAAACCACTAATTATCATATGTTTATAGATATCCCCACTGAATGTAGCACTCCGATGTACTTTTATTAAAACAGGGGGCTTTTTAAGACAAGTTTTAAAAAGATCAGTAGATGTAAAAGACCTGAGCCTCATGAGTTTCACTAGATGTAGTTAATATAAAAATTAGATTAACACAGGAAATTCACTCTACCTAATACTTGTATTTTAACAGGAAATACCTAATCTCCCTCCAATATGCTATTCACCTAGCGTTAAATAAATAATAAATAACATTTAGCTAGCATAAAAGATTGCTTACCCTGACTTTACTTATAAAAAAAAAAAAAGGAACAAAATTTATCCCTTATATACCTTGAGTGAAGTTAATGTTATCAAACAAGAAATGAATCTGGGCCAATAAACCCTGCTGTCAGATAGTGGCACATATATCCACACAGACCTGTTAAGCTTTGTCTTTCTGTATTCCAGCACAGTTCATCGCTCTACAGAAGAGCACTGTCCTGGGACTTGCACGACATAAATATTGTTGTTATATCTGGCATTAGCTTGATGGATAACTCTGAACCAGCTTTATCCTCTGCTTTCACATCTGTCTAATCTGGAATACATCCCCATGTGCCTAACCACGTCAGAAAAGTGCTTTACCCCACATAGCACGGGATGACACAAAAAGATTCAGGATTTTCAGGCGAGAGGAGGGGTCCTCAACTTGCGCCGCACAGCTCGGTCCCCTGAGCGGCTCCAGCACCGGACAGCTCCGGGCAGCACGGCCGGGCCCTTGAGATCCTCCAGCACCGGACAGCTCCGGGCAGCACGGCCGGTTCATTGAGCAGCTCCAGCACCGGACAGCTCCTGGCAGCACGGCCGGGCCCTTGAGATGCTCCAGCACCGGACAGCTCCTGGCAGCACGGCCGGGCCCTTGAGATGCTCCAGCACCGGACAGCTCCGGGCAGCACGGCCGGTTCATTGAGCAGCTCCAGCACCGGACAGCCCCGGACGGGCACAGCCAGTTCTTTGAGATGCTCCAGCCCCGGACAGCACAGCCCGGCTCTGAGCGGCTCCAGCACCGGACAGCTCCAGGCAGCACAGCCAGTTCTTTGAGATGCTCCAGCCCTGGGCAGCACAGCCCGGCTCTGAGCGGCTCCAGCCCCACACGGGCACAGCCAGTTCTTTGAGATGCTCCAGCCCCGGGCAGCACAGCCTGGCTCTGAGCAGCTCCAGCCCCACACGGGCACAGCCAGTTCTTTAAGATGCTCCAGCCCTGGGCAGCACAGCCCGGCTCTGAGCGGCTCCAGCCTCGGCTGCCTCCACCAGACCCTCAGCAAACCCTGCAGCAGGCAGAGCTGCACTCTGCTCTGGAAGCAGAGTGGGCACTGGCACATGTACACACACAGAGCTGTTCTAGAAATCAAGTGTTCAAAGTACAACACTCTTGTTATTCACCAAGAAATGCCAGGGAATTCTGAATTCTCTCAAAATGATTTTTATAAATATTTACTAATTGTAATCAAATTCTGTCAAGAACTTTAACATTCCTAGTACACACAGAAACGCTATTCTAATAGCAATGTTTTCTATTCCCTTGAAGAAACAATTTAGCCTAATTTATTCTTAATCCTACAAGTATAATTTTCAGCCTCTCTCCCATTCTCTAACATTTAAGCATCCCCCCACTGAGTTCCAATGACTGCAGCTACTTTTACCTTTCTACCTCAATCTTTTGTCCAGGTTCAAATTCTCTAACTGCTACCACTTGAAGAGAAAGCCAGAAAGTCCAAACACTAGAAGATACTACACAAGATACTACACAAGATACTACACTAGAAGACAGTTCTGGAATAAACTTCTGAAGGGACAACGGAATGCAGGGAAGGAAGGATGAAGACTGATGTCCAAGCTAAAAACCACACAAAATTTATGCTGTGCAATTTCAAATGAAATTGTGTGCACAGCTGAATTTCCTGATTAGACAATTTCAAAGCAACCTGCAGAGGCAGACAAGTATCACTTACCTCTATCAATCCCTGTGTTAGTCAGAACTCAACTGTAAGCCATGATATATTGAAACCTTTTTCAAAAACTAATCTGAAAAGAGTTACTCTGACAGTAAACTTTAATAAACTATTTTTCTATCTACCTGGGAGAAAGCAATCAGTGAAGTAAATTTATGACACAAAGTTCATTAAGAGGACAGCTAAGATCACAGAATTAATTGAAGTCCCCATGTACCTATTTAATGAGAATGATTTTCTGTTACCCAGGATTACAAGCCAAGTCACAGAAGTGACAGATAAAGACCAATCTACTCCCTGCCAAAGCCACTATTGAGTAGCTTAGCAATTTATCTGTAAACTGAATTTTGAATCATATCTTAGCCTTGAAAGTCATTAGACATTAGCTGCTCAGTCCAAACGTGTAATTCAATTTTCGCTGCCAACCTGCTACAGCAAATCCCCCAATGATAACTGCTGGAGTTATCTAGCTGATAACAGACTGCTTACTCAGAGCTAGCACTTGGTAACTCCACAGCAACAAGTCCCTTTCTAAAGCTGGAAGAGTTAAGTGGTGGAAGTACAAAAAATCACACTGGAGGCAGCAGCATCACCTTAATTTTACTGTGTCAACTCTGCTTTCTTGTTTTGGTTGAAATCTATAAAATGTGTACTTTGTAGACTACAGATGTTTGATTTTCAGATAGTTTGATTCTTCCAGGGACTTTGAGGGAGCTTCTTCTATTTATGCTAGCCAGACACCTGATCTTTCAGGCTTTTCCAACTCCTCAGGGTCCTCCAAAAGGCAAAGAGAACTGTTTAATCTAACTGGTCTGTCATGTACTGTGGATCTTTGTCTAAGAGAACAGGAAGATAAGCAATACAAGAATCAAACTCAAGCTTCACTAAAGCCTTTGACAATTTGGCAATTTTTGACAATCAGCTTCAACATAACCAAGATTTCACTACAGCTCCTTTGAACACATCTCAGTTTTGGTTACATAAGGAAAGGAATAATCAACCTGTCCTTGCATAAGCAGATGTTATCTAAAAGAAATAGGTTTTCACACCCCAGATGTAATATTTGAACTCTACTTTTCTCATGAAGTCCTACTTCTTGTAAAAGCAGCTCAGCTGCTCCACCCCAAATTCAGACAGGCTTGCATTTTACCCTCAAAACACACACAGGTTGATAAAGACACTGACTGGAATTCCATGTCTCTAGTCTCATGGTTAAAACTGTAAGTATAAAGCTAATAGTTAAAATTTCTGAGAAACCCCACCCCATCCCCACCATCCCCCAAAAAAAGAGGTGACAGTCTCCCTGATGCTCAAAACAGGGTATCATAAATACCCTTTTGGACCTTTAGAATAATGGACCTGTTTTTCTGGACCCTCACCCTGGACAACTTACCTAAAATAAAAGTAGTATAATTTACCCATAGACACCTGAGCTTGATAGCAGCTCTTACACTAACCAACATCAGAACTCAGCCTTCTATAAGGCTTTTCAATCCACCCATTTGATATTACACTGACATATGGCTCACTTTTGTGGCATTTTTTCCTTTTTTCCTTTTGTGAATCTCTCAGGAATCTGACAAAATTACAATTTAAATTTGGATTAAAACAAGCCCCTATAGAAAAGAAATCCACTAGAGGGTGGGGGGGAGGACAGGACAGGGACAAGCAATAGAATACAAGAATGGTTACTCTAAAAATGCATTAAACATGTTGGAGAAAACGTTAAATCTACAGAATTTCATGGTAGGGATATGATTTGTGACTGCAGTCTGCAGAACCCTTCTGTCAGTGAGGAAACTATTAAAGTTATAATTTGAAACATAATACAGAAACTAAAATCCTAGTTTTGTACTGACCTACTTAACTTTAGAGTCTTAGGTAATTCCTAGGGAAGCTGGATAAGTGTCAGTTAATTAGAAAAATCTGGCTCTCTGTACCTTCCTTAAGTTAATTATTCTGACATAAATGCCATTATTTTTCCCCTTGTCCACTGCAAAAGGAAAGTGTCAAGTTTGAGAAGGGCTTTTTGAAAAAGCATATCTCCTCTGTTGTAAGAAGCTGATTATGCATTACACTTGCACAGATTCAGTTTCATGTTTTCCTATTCTTTTAAATTTCATGCAAGTACATCTCAGCTGTACTTTTCAATCACATTTATATTCCAGCCTTGTCCCCCTGTTGAGTAAGAATTGCTCTAAGAGACAACCTATGCTAGGAGTGCCTGGGTAGACTTATAAATCACATTTCAACTCTGTTGTGCTGCAGATCCACTGGAATACACACACACAGAGTCTTCACCTTCAATTAAATCTCAAGGTGGGCTGGCAATGACAATCTCCTGGGAAGCCAGCCTGAGGTGCCTGTGTCCTGTCACAACCCAGCCACTTGGTACATCCATTACCCAGCTAGGAAATATTCTTCAAGAGTACTGTAACCTTCCTTATGACTAAATTCATTACAAATAATTAGCAGGACCTGAATGGATTCTCCAGGAATGTATGTATTGAATGTACCAATAACTGCTTCACAGAAAAACCTGTGCTTACATTTGAGCTAAAAAAAGAAAAAAAAAAGATGTTCTGTTAATAAGTTATGGCAGAAAAATACTTAATTCTTCCTGTAGACCTAAATACAATATAAAAAAATAGAAAATGCAGTATCAGATCTGGTAGTTGACTCATTGAAGGCAGGTGTCTGTCAGGGAAGGGACAGCAGAAAGAAGCCAGTCTACAGAAATGACCTCTTATCTCAAAAATGCTCCCAGAGCAGCAGATATTTGGGTGTCACAGATCAGGTTCCACCACACTGCATGGATAAGGAGCAAGACAACAACCAGCAAGGAGCTTTAAATCTCATGATCTAAAAACCCAAGGCCTTTAGAATTTTGACACAATGCTGGATTTTGTGTCATCTTCTCAATAAACATTCTGAAGAAAATCCACTCATTTGTAATAACTTTTGTTTGACTAAATGAATATATTATATTATTTTAAAATAGGATCTTTTCTTCTATGATGCTGGAAGGCCTTTGGATTACCAACTCCATAAAAATCTTTCATGAATTTTACTGATCAGAAGAGCTCAAAATATTCATAATTATGTGGTCCCTTCTATATAGTGTACATTTTTATGTCTTCAATAGAAGCAGAAATCTTTCATTTTCTGCATTCCTACAGTATATTTGCTCTCCTCAGAGTAGCATTACTTTTGCAACTTAGAATAACTCTGCAAATCAATGAAAGTATACAGGTTTTCCTTCTCATCTATTTCGAGCTGCGCTGCCAGGACCCAGAATAAATTTGTGTTAGCTCTCAATTCCATGACCTTCCACTTTGTACTTTTAAATTTCATTTCATTTCTATTACCTGAGTTCCCAAGGTCTTCCAATTCTGCCTGCTTGGTATTCCAACCCTTCTCGGTACTGGTCATGTTCTCCAACTCCCTGCTATCAAATTTCACTACCACACTTCTAATTTGGGGCTAAAAAAATCAGAGAAAGGTAAGAACCAACAAGGGGAAATGCAGTGAAGAAGTGTGAAGAGCCAGCCCAAATGACAAAAATCAGCGGCAAAGCTGGAACAATTCAAGTTCCTAATCCTGTATTTGTTTTGTCACCTAACACTGCACTTCTGATCAGGTGTGAGGAGGAATTTGCAGGCTCAGAAAGGTGATGTACATTAATAGCTGACAAAATTGACCCTTCAGTGGTTTGTGTGAGAAGTCTAATATCTATCTAACCTGTTGATAGGCATCCTCAGCAGGAATAGTTCTGTGTAACTATTTATCCCCAGTAAGTCTGAGCAACGTGTACACACAGATGATGACATTTCATGCCTTGCTCCTTAGGCTTGCACAGTCTCAAAGCATCTCCAGGCATAAAATACATGGAGGTTTTAACATGATAGCCTGAACTGAAATTCTGTAAGCAATAAAATTTAGAGAAACAGCTTAGTTAATGTTCAGAACGTGGTCTGGCAGCCTGCCATGCATAAACATGCACTGAAACCAGAGTTCATGCCAAGATTCTTAGCTTTCAACTTCATAGAAATTCCTTGTGGGGTTTATACTAGATCCTCTTAGTTCATTTAACTTTTTTCTTCCTTTTTGCAGTTTAATCCATGGCTAGTTGAACTTATTACCTTTTTATATATAAGCATTAATAATGTAATAGACATAACTCCAAGCAGAAGTAATAGAATTAGTCTGTTCATATAATTTTGATTAAAGACAGATCTAACACTAAAATGACATTTATTCTGTGCCTTCTGTGCCAAGCCTCTATGAGCACAATGAGATGCTGCAGTGTGACCTGTTACAACAACATGTATGCTTATTCCCATAACAATAAATGCTTCCTGAGGCTTGTAAGAATTCACATTCAGCTCCCAAATCTATTCTGAAGCTCCTCTCAAGCCAGAGGATCCCTCTCCACAGGTTTGATCAAAAGATTGAGGTCTTCATATTTGGGTTCCTGGTATCAGAAGGTCTAATTTGACTTTCATAATCCTCATGTCTGCTTTTCCAAGCCTCAGATCTGCACAAGGGAAATAGCTGGAGGTCCTCCCCAGAGAGTGCATCTTGCTTACTTTTTCTTTTTCCAGTAATAATTACATTGATTTACTTCTTATTTTTTAGAAACTTACTAGTCAGTTACTTAAGTATGTACCAAGCCACATTCAATATATGGATTAGGTGAATAATAAATTCCATATTACCACAGATTCTGAGCTCTGTCCTTTCTTATTTACAGCTTCAACATATAGTTGTGAGGAAGAAAAATACTATTATCCCCAGCTATAAAATTAAACTTAAGGCACAGCTAAGATTTTTTCATGTATCACACAAAGTCCATGGCAGACAAGGAAAAAGGGGTGAAAGACAGACTGGAGTAACAGGTTTAGATTGCACTGAAAACTTATTAATCCCACAGACATTGCACTGTTATTGATTCTGGGCAGATGTAAAATATACAAGATTTTCAACAGCAAATGTTTAACAACAGATCAGTCACACTGGTCTCACTATTCATTTACAGCTTTTTTTTTAAATGGAGAACTTAACCAAGAAATTGTGTTCAAATCACATGAAAAGATTGTGTTGTAAACTGTTGTTTTAGACACATCCCTTGAGGCCTTTGGAAAATGATGACACATTTCACACTATTGAATTCAGTCACATTTAAAAACTTAGCATGATTCTGTGGCTGTAATGCAGATTTCAAATGAGGTGTACTTCTGTGCCCTCTTTTCACAGAAAAGTAGTGACTGCTGAGACAATAAGTACAACTACCATGCTGCCTTTGCCCAAAAGAAATTTGGATCACGCTAAAAAAAAAAATAAAAATTATCATTAGTTTCTCCTCAAATTAGGCCATATTGGCCCATAGCTCAATAAGGCTGACCAACCAATTGATTTTGAAAAGAATAACTGAAAATGTCAAGAAATGCTTAATTTAAAGTTTTATATTCAATTCACATCATCTGGGTAAACAACCCTCCCAGTACTGCAACATCATGGCAGATTTATATGCACATCTGTGTGTGCAGATGTTTCTGCTGATGCACAAAAAGTGGCCACACCCACCCAGAACTTTGAGCATCAAATCTCAGCTCCACACCTTCAGTGCTTTTCCCCACCATCCAGAAGGGCACATTCATGTAAATATTTGTGCAAATATGTTTATATAACATGACATAAATTTCACAGAGCAGCTAAGGGTAATTGTGCTAATTACTGCAACCTTGCCTCTGCTGATTTACGAGGTACAAGGCTTCTGCCCCGGAGTGACTGCAGTGTCAGATCCAAGACAGTTTAACTGCAACACCACTTCTGCACTCCAGCCTCCTGTGCAAAGCCTACACTGAGAACCTGATGTAGACATGATGTCTATAAAATTAGTTTATTAGTTTGGCAGTGAGGGGAAGGGCAGGATAATTTTCCTAGAAATCAACAATTATCCACGAAATTCTGGTCTAGTGCATCCACAGCAAGTAATACTCTTATGATGCATCTCATCAGGCTGCCTTCTAAGAAATGTTTTAACAAATATTTTAACAATCTATCTCCAACAGCACAGCCATGAAGTAAGGACCAGATTTCTTCTAACCACATCTCTGCATGCAAGAAGTGTGCTGTCACTGCTGTACCTGCTATGCTGGCAGCAGCTCTACCTGTGCATGGCTTCACCTGTGGGCACAGAACCTCTGATGGAAGATTATGATCCAGTAAATCAATGTGGTTGAAGACAAGTAATTAAGAGCTTAATTACATATGTAAGCTTTTTATGTTTTCTTTTCGGAAAAGGCTTAGTAGAAGATGATTACTAGTCTGTTAATTTGCTCCATAAAAGGTTTCATGAATAATTATATGTAAAATGCTAGTTTTGAAGTAATTCAATAGAACCACTAAGATGGCCAGATAGAAGGATACCTAAGCTTTGATGAACTTCATATTACTGCTTTTGCTTGGTAGACCACTGGTTAAGGTTGGTTTTACTTTTCCATAGAATGATTCTTCCTACATAAAAGAGTTTTGAGACTCTTTTATGGGGTTTTTTAGCATTTTCAGAAGGTCTAAAAAGGCATTCTTAGTCATGAATTCTTAAAATACGAGAGGTATTATTCATGAATATTATCCACAAGAAGAGAAATAGTTTCTCTGGACTTGTGAGACTGTGTCTTGGAAAAAGGGACAAGAAAAGAAGTTGCAAGGACTCCAGTTTTAAAGAGAAAAGAAAGAGGGAAGCAGAAAACATAAAAATTACATCAATTTAAATAAAACATTTAAGCCTTGTGATTAACATGAGGCCTCCATTTGGAAGGAGACTGTTGAAAGATTGCTTGCTACAAATCTGTCTCGAGTTAGAAGTGTTTTCAGGTGAATGTGTCGATTTCATTCAATTTACCATTTTCAAATGCTGGCCAACTCTCACGTCAGGTGGGATGTAGAAATTAACAAGTGAAATCCTCCACCTCTGTTCCCTAGAAGACTAAACCAGATATTTACAAAGATTCCCTTGAAGTCTGGTAAATCTAAGCATCCATTTTTACTGTGGAATGCCCTTTTCTGTATGAGAACTCAGCAGTCCCAGCAGGTGGATGTGATCAGTGACTGCAAGTGAAGACACATTCCAAGACAGCTGTTAATTGCCACCATTGCTAAGGCCACACTCTGTTAGGCTGAGATTCCGAGCAGCATTTCTCACACAGAGATGACCAAAAATACAGAAAAGCACAGGGAGAATAAGCTAAGCAGGGACACACCACATTTAACTGCAATACCTTGACTTCCCCTTTCTAAAGTCAGATCCAATTTTAGGATCACAGAGACAAAACCAGAACATAAAAGTTTGACTTGTTAATATCCTATAAAAGACCAGGATTCCTAACTAAACAAACAAATTCTTGCAGAAGGGTACTACCAGAACTGATAGCCAGCTCTAGTCTTCCCTTTCCTAGAGTCTCACTGTGGCCACAGTGCACAAATCCCAGAAAATAAAGAACATTTAGCCTCACTGTGCTCATGATCAACACGATCAGTAAAGCTTCCATCACACAGTCTTGGGCAGACTGAAGCAGGGTTTTCTGTGTGCTCCAAAAAAGCTTCTTCAGTGTACAGACGGCAGAAGTAAGAGGAACTACTTAAATATTACTTCTATTTTAAAAAAGTTGCATTTCCCTTTCTGCTGTCATTGACTTAATACATGATTGTATTCAAACTAGGGGAAGTCTAGAATTAATTTTGAGCCTAAGAAATTAATTTGTTTTATACAGATAACACATTATAATACATCTTAAAAATATCCCTTTTTTCCAGACTACAGGGAAGAAAAAGAGCTAAAGCACTGCTTCCTCCAACACTACACCAGCCTCAAAGATCTCTACAGGCAGAATTGACAATAAAATCCTTTCCACAAAAGCTGCAGGCACAAAAAGCTTTGCTGTTTACCACCTTGTGGCTTGAACTGGTAAGTATTCCTTCTTACACACACACCATTCCATCATTTTTCAGTTAAGCAGACTCTTAAGCAGCAAGCACTGAACAAGAAACTTCACTCAAAGTTCCTCCTCAGAGGAAAATCGAAGACCATAAGAACAGCGAGACTGACACGGAGCCCGGGCTGCCCCAATCTATGGGGTAAATCAAGAATGCCAGGACTGTCTGTCCAGCTCCCAAACAACCCTGAGCATCCCTCACACAGGCACCAACCGGTTGCCCAAGCTGCATTTCTCTTCTACGCACAGCTCTCGGCAGCCAGCAGCCCCCTGGAAGGATGCTACGGTCAACGGAACAAGAAACATGCGGTAAAGCGAGCAGTACTCACATCCCGGAATTTGTTCCAGTACTTGTCTTTATCGTACTGCGAGACGGTGCTCAGCCATTTGTCGTTGTCCAGGAAATTGCCATGATTGCTGTTACTCGTGATGATTTCAGGATGCCGGCTCTCCACTTGCAGGAAGCACCAGGCAGCGATCACCAGCACCCCCGACATCTGCAACGAGAGGAGCGGAGCGAGGAGCGGCGGGGGCAGCGGGGCAGCCCCGGCTCCTCGGGCTCCCAACTTTTGAGGGGACCCAACTCGGGGCCACTCGCCCCTCACGGCCCTCGCCAACTTCTGCCTGCGGAGCTGCCGGCTCCGCCGAGACCCGCCGTACCCTCCGGCGGCCCGGCCCGGAGGGGCGGGGAACAGCGTCAGTAACAACAATAATAACAATAATAATAACAACAATAGTAATAACAACAATAAAAATAAACCGGGCCGCTGGGGCCGGGCGGGGAGCAGCCAGGGGACAGCAGCGGTACGGAATCGCAGCCAAGCCCCTCGCGGGCGCAGCCAGCGCTGGCTCCGCGAAGTTTGGCTGCCAGGGCGGAGAAGAAGCTCCTACCTCCGGGCAGTGCCGCCGGCCGGGCTCCAGCACCGTGCGCCGCTCGTCCTCCTCCCGCTGCCGGTGCCGCGCTGCGCTGCGCCCGAGCCCTGCGCGGTGCCGCT
This sequence comes from Agelaius tricolor, assembly GCF_023055355.1. NCBI lineage: Eukaryota > Metazoa > Chordata > Aves > Passeriformes > Icteridae > Agelaius > Agelaius tricolor. Next base: position 10,491,933 of record NW_027269278.1, on the reverse strand, counting down.
GAGCTGCGTGCGGTGCCGCTGCGCTCTGTGTCTGTGCTGTGGCGGTGCCGCTGTCTGTCTCTCAGTCTGTCTGTCTGTGTGTCTGTGTGCCTGTCTGTCGGAGCCCGCGCGGAGCCGCTGCCCGTGCCGCGTCCCGAGCCCGCCGTGTCCGTGTTGCGGGTGCGCGCGGGGCGGGCGCGGCCGCGGTCTGGCTCCCCCTGGCGGGCGCGGGCCGCGCTGCAGCGCAGGGGCGGAGCGCGGGCAGCGCCGCCGCAGGGCCGGGCCGGGCCGGGCCGGGCCGCGGGGCCCGTGAGGGGCGGGGGGCGTTAAACACAAACAAGAGAGGCAGCGTTTAAATACTGCAAAGGCCGCTGCCAAGAGGAGCGTGGGGATCCTTTTCGGTGGTGCCCAGAGACAGGACAAGGCGCAATGGCCATAGATTAAACGCAAGTTTCACCTGAGCATGAGGAAGACCTTCAGGTGGAGGGTGACTGGAACGGGCTGCCCAGGAGGGAGTGGAGTGTCCCTGTATGGAGATAATCAAAACTCATCTGGACACGGTCCTGTGTCACCTGCCCCGGGTGATCCTGGCATTGCAGTTGGGCTGGGTGATTTCCAGAGGTCATTTCCAATCCAAACAATTCAGTGAAACCTGGGGAGGGTGACTGTGAGGATACCTGAAGAGGAGGGCTGTAAGCAACCCTAGGAAGAGCTCTGTTAGGAATCTTGGGGAGAATCCTCTGTGAGGATACCTGGAGAGGAGGGCTGTAAGCAACCCTAGGAAGAGCTCTGTTAGGAATCTTGGGGAGAATCCTCTGTGAGGATACCTGGAGAGGAGGGCTGTAAGCAATCCTGGGAAGAGATCTGTTAGGAATCTTGGGGAGAATCCTCTGTGAGGATACCTGGAGAGGGTGCCCGTGATCATATGTGGGGATGATCTCTTGGGAGAAATCCTCAGTGAAGTCTTCACTACCGCTGCAGTCTGAAGAGACATAAAAGTGGCCTTAAAAACATAAAACCCCTATCAAACTGCAGCTTTCGTAAGCCCTGGGAAGAGATGACTGTCTTGAGTCAATGGTTTTACAATTTACGGGAGCAGTGACATTTCCAAAGCTCAGAGGTCATCCCGGGTTTGTTCAGGAAGGCGCTCCCTCCCTGGGCCAGCACATCCCACACTGTGAAAAGGTTTTGCTCCTGCACTGGAGAATGACCTCAGACACTGCCCAGGAGGTCAGAAGGGTGCACTGAGAACAGCTCATGTTGTTAAAAAGGAGGAGGGACAAACAAGGGGCACTACATCGCTCTGGGAACTGGGCTGAAAGGAGGAGACCTTCTCCAGGGATAAAAAGGAAAGTTCTCCATTATCAGTGGAGGAGGTGGGAGGGGTCTGCTGGTTGGTTTCCTATCTCCAGGAATTCATCCCCTGATACATCATATGATGCCCTAAAATGAGGACATACACTTTGGATGCTCATTTTAAATAAAGCAGTGACTATTGTTCCATATGATGTTTTTCAAATATGGTTCATTAAACTGTCTTGTAAATAATGCCTTTTCTCTACAAAAAATTGTCAACAAGGTTAATTCCACATTTCCTGACAGACACATTGGGCATTTCTTAAGTAATACAGAACAGGGTCACGTTTATTTATTTTTTTACGGCTGATCTGAGCACTGAATGCAGGACACAGATCTATTCCTAAATCTGATTTTAAACACAGTTCCCAAATGTGATGTTACCTCAATAAAATCCTCGGGGATTTAAAAAAACTGTGAAGTTTTATTAATTTTAACAGCAGAGAACAAACACATGCACATAAGTGCCCTGCATTGAATCCTCCCCTTGGTGCACATAGAATCTAATGAAAAGTACATGCCTGCAGGAGGGCAAAATATAACCCAATAAAAGCAACAAATAGAAGAAATCCAAACTGAAGCCCTGCAGATTTGAATGTAAATCCTTACCTAAAAGCCTTCCTGTGCCCTCCCTTTTACAATGGACTGTACTGTTTTGCTGAAGGTGGCCCAGGGCACATATTCCTCTCAAATCTCTCTCTGTTGTGCACAGACCATCCTATAAACTGTTCATTCATGTGGGAGATAAGGTTTATATAACTTCCACCTGGCAGGGTCAACACAAGCTCCCTCCCTTCTTACTTAGATTAACGGGGTACTGTTCAGTTTACTCTGTATGGGCCTTTTCTGTAAGGCTTTTAACAATAGAGAATTTGTCTCTTCTGCACAGTCATTAAAGATCTTTCACCATTTTAAATCTGATGGTTAAGAGATTTCCCCTGTGACCTTATAGAAATCCATGGCCATTCAGCTTTACACAGCTCCATTTGACTGCATTTCAGCACCACCGGGCACAAACCCTATTACCTGCTAAATATTTGAGGACTTTTATGCCCCATGACAGTTGTGCACAGGAGCACTAATTACTGCTTTCTTCATCCCACTGGAGATCCAACCAACTCAATTCTCCCTTGACCAATTCTTCAACTCATGAATTCCTAGGCTTGGCTTGGTAAAAAGCAGCAGAACATTGTTTCCCCCAAACTTGCAGGAGTTCCACCCATTATATATTTATAGGAGCAGTTAGTTCACCCCTGTAAAACACACTTGTTAGCACAGTGAACCAGACTCAGTCCTTTGGTGACCTCAGTACTGTTGACTTCACTGAGTATGAAATAGGCTGCTCTGCTTGCCAGTCAAAGACCTGGATGATAAATTACAGAAACATTGTCTATAAAGTGAGTAATTACTTTCTTACATGTAGAATTTGTGTCAGAAATGTGTCTTCATTTATTTAATTACTTCATAATCCCATATTCAACACATGGCTAATCTTTCTTGATCCTGTAAAACACAGCCTTCCTGTTTAATCCTGATAGCAATCTCTATCACTCAGCAGCTGCTGCATTTCACCTCCACACTGTTTATCATCCATGACTAGAATTGAAACACCCTTGTCGGCTGGTTTTTATCTTGGGATGGTGCTATAATTGCTTCTAATTCTCATCCAAAAATACAGGATTGCAGATCTCCCTGTTGTGGATGACTTAAGTATTTGGTATTTTGGATGTAGACAGCTCCTTTGTTCCAAATTAGAAGAAATACTGAAGTGGTAAAAACCTTTCTTTTATTTTTTGGGGTTTTTTTATCTTTTTTTCTTACAGCTGTAAAAAGTGCCGCAGTATTGAATTTGGATATTATTTGATAATTCAACTGTATAAATCTTTTGATCAGAAGTTGTATTAACAGCCATACCCTGCCAGCTTCTCTGTGCTGTGGCCTGTCCAGGTTTGTTCTGGAAGCAGAACCCTCTGGTGCAGAAAGGATTTCACACACACACACAGGAATCAAGGGGCAGATCTCGACTAAGACCAAGCTCCCCGTGCAGAGCAATGAATGTCTTTGTGGTCTTAATAGGGCACTTGGGAACTCTCAGGTAACAGAAGAGCCTTCAGCACCAGCCTTGCCTGCAGCAGAAACACAAACCAAGGATGACAGGAAAACCAAGCCAGGCCCTCCTGCTTTCCCTGAAGCTCCCCTCACCTGGCCTCCCAGCAGAGCCCATGGCCAGCAGCTGTGTACCCAGCAAGGTGAAGTCCACAGCAATAGCACAGAAGCATGTGCAGGATTTTACTTCCTCCTTTTATATTTGGCAGCAAGATTCACTTTTTCACTACCTTGATTGCTTCCATAGTTCTTGAGGCAGAGGCTGCAGCCTTTGTAGTGGCACCTCAAAGCTTCTGTGGACTTTTATTCATGGCTTTCCTCCTTCTCTTGTGAGCCACAATTCCTCTCATTCAATTTTTTTTTTAAACATTCACTAAGGAAAGAAAATCTTTGCAGTGACCAATGTTTAAAGTGAATTTCTTTACTGTACCAGAGTCCTTCATGACTGGATTAGAAAAATTCAGGTCTGGTAATTTAAACAGATTTAAAAATATATCACTATAAAGGTGCATGCAGTGGGATAGACCTTTATTTAACAACCCTTTGTATCTTCCATGTACTGTCGTATCCTTTTAATAGACAATAATAAAACTTTTAAGAGTTTTATTTCCTCCTGTGAGTCTCAGAACTGCAGATTCAGCTTTGTTAGCTCTGCTGGCCAATTGTGCAGAAAAAAACCTAGTTTAACCTGTGCAATAAGTGATTGGTGGCTTATACAAAGTTCCTGAGACATTTGTTCATTTTACAACAGGCCATAATTCTGCTTTAAAAATACTGCAAATACAGGTTCTGATTTGACCTCTTTATTTGCCTCTGCTCCTGGCCTCTGCTCCCTGTGACAGCCACATTTTATTGCAACAGTGCCTGGAATCTTGCAAGAATTTGCTAAATGCTTGCTACATGAGTATGTCCCATGGCAGGAGAGTTATGGTTCCTAGCAGGCAAAGTGTCCCCAGTTACTTTGGTGACATTGCAGTTGGTGCAATCCCCCATGTTCTCATCCTCCTGAACCACTTAACCCCTTAATGTAATAACTTAAATCACTTAATGTCAGTGATTTCAGTGAAAGAGAAGACATCCAATGACCAGGAAAGATTATCATGTTCTGCAGTCTATTTGCTAGTTGTAATTACCCAGATTAAAGTGAGTTTTAATACTGGCAAGTCCTGGACAAAGTAAAAGCTGAGCACAGTTTATGGTAGAGAGTATTAGAAACAAAATAATTCAAGTAAAAGGGCAGTAAAAATTAATAATAAAATTATTTATCACATAAAAAAGTGGAAGGTGGTTTTCTAGGTAAATCTTTCTCAAGTTGCAATGTCTTGCCCATGTCTGTCTAGAAGTGAGAAGAGAAAAATGCATTTAAAATTGAAAAGACTCATGTTCACATAAAATGTATAATCAAATACAAGGTTACACTTAAACTGAAAAATGAGATTGAGGCAGGTATTCACAATGTTTAACTTGTGTCTTCTGAGGCTCATCCTCAATTCCCTCTGTCATAAGGAAAAAGAAACAAGTCTGTGTGAATGATGCCTTAGAGCTGATGTCTGTCCTAGCCACTGTGGATTGTTTTGTGAAGGATGCTATCAACTCCAGAAAGAGCCTACAAAACCAGAGGCACACCAGCTGTAAGGTAGGCTTGTGATTGCTGTCCTCAGGACCTACAGAGTAACTTTATAAAATAACTGACATGAATCAGTCTTTTTGGGTCACATCAGAGCATTCATCAATTTAAAGACTAAGTATTTAATGGGAAGATAATCCCTGCATATTTGACAAATGGTTTCATTTTTTTATCTTTCTAGTGGGTCTGGTGATCATGACAGAAGTGATTTTATAGTATTTCACAAAGTATCTTGTAAAATGGCAACCATATTTTATAGTGGCTTTTATTACTACTGGAACTTTTACTAGGAATTACATCACAAAAATCGGTTAACATAAATATTGCAGTGAAGAGCTTTCACCATTTAATGCCAGAGTTAACTCTGCCAATGCAGCCTTCTTTTTCAGATGGAAAAGGTCATTAGAATTAAATTTGTTCTCAGACTTTTTACTTAGCTGAGATGAAACACTGGTATGAAGTTTTGTAGTTCTCTTCAACCTGGAAAATATCATGGCATGATCTGTCACTGTCAAGCTGTCTTACAGGGTTGCCTTAAGCCTCTCTATAATATATGAACAGAAACAGAGATTTGGAGATTAACAAGTGGAATATAAAATGGGTTTGTTCAATATTTACCACAGTAAGATCTGTTTTGAACATCTGCCAGGCACCACAGCAGAAAACAATAATAAATAACACCACTTACATTAACAGGCAGCTTTCAGAAATTAAATTTGCATGGAAGATGGAGCATCATTAATGGTAGAACTACATACATTAAATTTGCATTCATGTAAATGTTAAGAAGACTCAAGTATGCTTGTACTTTCTTTTCTCCTCCTTCAACTTTCTCATATTTCCCCATTTTTGCTGCAAATTTTCTTTGATCTTTAACACAACCTTATACAGCCTTCACATTGTGAGCCCTTTATGGTTCTGCCTGAAAATTTCTTCCATTCTTCCCTTTCTCCTTCTGTTTACTTCACTCTTCCCTTCCCCCTTTTCCCTTGTTCATACATGCTAAAATTCTGACAAAAGCAGCAGCTTTCCTGCATCTCATGGAGCCAGTGCTGCCTGATGGAGAAGGAGTCCCAGAACATCTTGCAGCTCGAGGCCAGGCTTGGCATCAGCCCAGCTGCATATGGTTATCATCAGCTTTGAATCTGCTGAGTAATGTGGAAACAACTGGAACTCGGGATTTATTGTAGCAAATATTCTGGCTCTCTCTAAACCTTCTTTTCATTAAAGAAAATAAAATACAAGTATCGATGTCTATAGATGAGGACAATAAAGATGAGCCACAGCTGAGCCATAATGGTTTGCACACTCATAAACCCTCCTCAGTTTTTGTGGTTTCAGTGCTTTCCTTTGGGGGATAATGTGAAGATGTGCTGGAATGAAATACTCTCGGATAATGCAGGGAAACTATTTTCTTTCTGCCTGTCACTACATTTTAGGTGTGAAGCTTAAACTCTCTAGGGAAGCTGACAGTTCTCTTTGCCAATAACTTGGACCCTTCTGGAAAGCCAAATGCTGTTTCACACAACCACCAAATCCCTTGAAGCCCAAGTGCTTGAGATGAAGAGTTTGGGAAGGGAGGGAAGAGAGGCACTGGGTGTGGCAATGGCTGGAAGAGGGGAAGAGGTGCAGGCAGGATTGACCTCAGCGTCTGCTGGGAGCCAGGAGAGCTTTGAGAATTGTGGACCTGATGTCCCAGGTGTCACATGAAGGTTCTGAAAATCTGATTCTCACAGGCAGCTTCAGGCCTTTGGGTAGGAAAAAGAAAAGAAGGAAAAGGAGACGGGTCAGTTATCTTACTCTGGATACCATTATGTCTGCAGAAACCTAACAATAATTTTCCAATTGAAAAACAATTTTTTTTATCTCAAGCAGAGTAAACACTTTTCTTAAGTATTTTGCCAGCTCAAACTAAATATGAAAATTTATTACCATTGCCAGAGGACCTGAAAAATAATCTTTTGAGATTGTTTTTGCTCATCTACAAGTGCCTGGCTGTTGGTTACATATACACACTCCAGAAGGGCAACAGAATGAAGTGTACTGCTTGATTATATATGTTTTTCTGAATGCAGTTCATAAAACCAGCCTGTCTAACATGAGATGAAGTAAAAATTGCAAATTCCAAATATACAGCTGAGATCCCCCTGAAGAAAAAAACTAATACTATTAGCACAAGTCAGCTCTGCATGTTCCTGGCCCATATACTTTTAAAAATGAGAATATTAAATTGTTAAAGAGGCAAAGATAGTGACTCCCCAAGGCTTCATAGAAAAATTTATGAAGATATACACAAAGGTGACTTTAGACATTAAAAACTCTAAGAAAAGGTCTGAAGTCTTGCCTCAAATGAAGCATGTGCTATTAAATATTGTCACCTAGGCCAGCAAGAGAGACCACACTGAGTGAAAGAGCACATTAGAAGATAATCACCAGCACACTGATGCAACATAGAAAGAATTGCCTGTCCTCTGCTGTCCTCTCCAACAAGAGAATTTAACAACAATGTCTAGAAACAGATATATAACAGTTATATTATTCTGTCCCTCTCAGCAGCATTCTTGCAAGAAACTACAATTAAATAGGCAATCCTGTGTCTCAGTTTATTTTTCTACATATGTAAATACTGACAAGCTCAATAAACTGCTTGGTGTATGTGGCTTCAGTTTAAGCCATTAATTTGAAATGTGGCTTCAGATTCCTGCCCAGTATTCCTCATCATTCATAGTCCAAAGGGTTGCTGGGAGAAAGTGTCAAAAGAACAAAGAGCCTGCCCAGACAGACTGGACTTGTTTCCAGACTTCATATTAAAATTAAAAAAAAAAAATGTAATTAGTTTAATCACTTGCTGATGTTTTATTCAACAGAAGACGGAAAACCTGTTGAATGTTCAAAATCTAAAGCTGCACTCATTAGGGACACAGAGCTACCCAAGGAAGTGGAAAAGCAGCACCATGGTTTGGGTCCCATATGTATCCCACAGCTCTCACCTGAGGCTGCCCTGCCCCTGAAACCCAGGCAGAAGGACAGAAGGGCACCCACTGTGACAGCTTCCCTCTTCCTTCTTAAGGGTAAATCCAAACTCTTGTGCTCCCCACAAAGTACAAGGACTCTACAAGTCCTGGTTTGTACCTAACAAATACTCAGTGACAGGGAAACATATGGGATACAATACAGCAAAAGCAAAATGTTATTTAAGATCTTGTGGGAAAGAACTGAGAAATGAATTGTTCTGAACTGCACAGAAAAACATAACTCCCTCCCTCTTTAAGTCACAGCATAAAGTTTTACACTGATGAAGACAAATTTTTAAAAAAAGCTTAACCTCCAGACAAGAACATGGAGTGTTTTGGTTAATTTTACCAAAAAATTCTCTTGGGCAAATGATAAATAATTTATATTCTGTACTCATTTAAACAACTCATTCACTTCCTAAATGCAAAGTACAGGTTCTTGGAAGAGCCTTTGATTAAAGCTCCTCACATCAGTCCTAGGTGTTACAGCATGGATACTGGAGACTTTATGAAGACTGAGAGAGCATAAGCAAAAATAATAAGAGATGTCAGTAAATTAACCCTTTGTCTGGATCCTGTTGAGGATTATATTTCAGATTTAGTTCCTATTGAATGATGAGTGAGATAATTAATATGAATCAATTCTCTAGGGCTCAACTTTTAGAGTTTTAAAACAGCTAATTATTCCATGGAAGTGGAATAATACATCATACATATTTATCCCAAGCCCTAAACCTTCAGTAATCACTTCTTGCACTCTCTCTTGCACTGGTGTAGCAGGGGCTTGGAAGGATAGAGACAGGAAGGACTCTGGCTTAATAAATGCAGGATGGATATAAATAAGCACTGTCTAGCACTAATAGGCTGTGCAGAGAACTCCCAAAGGGGACATTGCTTGAGACTCTTAAGAAGAGGATGATTAAGGCATTGGTGAAAATACTCTGGGGAACTATCCTGCAGTGGCAGAGAAATGGGCTAGTAGACAAAACAGGTAGTTTCTAGCAACTTCAAGGCATGGAATTCTATCCCCAGCAGCCATTCAGACACCTCCAGAGAGGTAAGGTTATTTCCTATGTACATAAAATTCATGTATGGGAATCACAAACTCCTCTATTCAGCATATAAATGCACACAGTTGTGTAATCTTAATACAGAATATAAATAAACAGTGACAGAGATGCTTAAGATACACACACAAAAACTGACAAGGTATTGCCCTGGATGTGTCAGAATGCAAAATGGGATATGGCTGCTCTGTATTACACTACATTCCACTTATAAGTTTTTCCATATTCTTCAAGGGTTGAACAATTTTTTGCAATTTATTTACTCTTAGCATTAAAGAGTACCAACGGTGAATTTGCATCCAATCCTTAATCCAAATGGACTTTCCCAGCAATTAAAATCTGTATTTAAAATGCAGTTTTAATATTGTGACATTCAAAAAGCAACCAAAGGTTTTCTCTGATTTTAAGTAGAAAGAGGAAATAATGTATTATTCAAGCTCCAGAGCTTGCTTAATGCAAGATCAATTTTGTTAAGTGTTGCTTAGCAATGGATTATGAGTGCAGATCCTGAATATTAATGCAGAATGGGTATGGAAGCAATTTTTGTGAAAGTACACTTTAAAAGCAAAGGCTTTTCCTGGTGAACCACAAACAAATAAATAAATACCTCCAGAGTTCCATGCACAAAAGGAGGTCACATCTTCTTCACTTCTTGCATCATTTATTGGCCACTAAGCCAAACAGGAGAAACTTTTGGATGATCTTTGTTGTTTTCCAGATATGTACCCAATATGCTGAGAGCCTGCTCCCAAACTCTGAGGCAGAGCCAAACTTTGTAGTGGCACAGGATGAAGTCAGAGCAATGGAATCAAAGTCTGGGTCACAGTTTTCATAGTGTGTATTTTATATCTGCAATCCAACACATTGAGTTTTTAAATTTTATATATATATATATATATATATGTAAGACTTCTCCTGCACAGTGGTGATGTAACTCTCCCTTATAATCAGAGCAAAGATTTTTGGCATTTAGCTACTTCTGGTTTTGGTATAAAAGAAAGTGCCCATCACCTCACACAGTAAAATCCTATTTTATTCTGTATTTTATTTCTATATGGTCTGTAGAAGAGAGGACATGTGGGCCATGATGTGCTGGGACAATGATGGGCCACAAAGCCATGCAGGAGTTGCAGCTGAGATGGAAGTTCCAAGGTGGGTTTGTTTGACTGAGATTCCCTGCACAAACTGTGCCTGCCCCACCCCTCTGCAAACAGCCTGTTCTGACAGCACTTTCTGACAATGTGCTTGGCTCTAAATACAGACCCCTCTCCTTCAAAGTTGCAGTAGAGCTGGTCATGAGGATTGCAACATCTAACAACATGCTTTGGCAAACCCTAAAGATGGCAGAATGTCTTTTTGACCTTTTACATGGCTCACATTCTCCATTGTTTTTATAGCGTTCATTACTTGAATTTTTTAATGTAATTTTTTAAATAAAACTAAAACAATGGAGAGATTATTGTCTTATGCCATCATTAAATACTCCTACATCTATATTCTACATTGCCCTTTTTAGCTAAAATTTTTCTGTTATTTCATGGGCTTTATCATACAGGATGAAGTCTGAAGCACACTAAGATCATTGTTCTAGAAGATTTCCTAGCATCTGTCTACAGGAGCCTTTGGGGGCCTTCATGTTAATTTACTGAGTCTATGTTTGTTAAAGATGGGGATTTATAACAAAGTACTTATTTGACTCTGATTAGTGTCTAATTTGTGTGAACAGGTCCTGCCTAATAAAAGAATAACTTTTTGAGTATATTTGTTCCTAATTCTCCACTTTCCACGCAACTTGGGAAATCCTACTTGTGTTTTTTTCTCCCCTCAGACTCAGCTTTATTTATGAGATCTAATTTTCTTTAAATGTAGATTTAAATGAAGTGTGGATTTGGTTTTATGCATTTCTTAGGGGAACTGAGGAGAACAATATATGTGTATGCAGATGTGTGACTGTTGATCCTCAGACCGCTTCCAACTCCTAATTAGATTGTAAACTTTTCAGGACAAGGGCAGCCTCATAGTCTGCATCCAGTAGCTGACTACTATCTTCATCCTTAACATTAAAAATAATTACTGGTGTTTATATTATAACATCAACCAGGGGCTTCAGAATTCGTACATAAAATATGAGGCAGTCCTTGCCAGAGCCCTGATAGCAGAAGTTATTTCAGCAAAGCACTTAAACATAGATGTGACCTTATGGGTAAACTTAGAGGCAACTTCAGGGATTTTCTCTTGCTTCTTTTTTTTCTTTCCCTGTTTGTTTTTTTATCTTCATCCCCTCCTACTGTGGCAGGATATTTAAGAGAAGCAGAGCAGTAAAAGAAACTCAGGAAACACAACCATCTTCCATCTTCATAGCAACTTTGTTCCTTAGTAGGAGGGAGAATTACTTGCCTTTTTATTTTGAAAATGTAATGCTAAGGCTGAATATCAAAGAAGCATGATACACTATCTCAGCCCAACCATTAGTGACTTCCTTCTTCCAGATTCTGCAGCACAGCTAAAATTTTAGGTAAGTCAAGCTCAGAAATTCAGAAAAGACCTTCAGAGATATCTTCAGAAAAACCTTACTGCTTGAATTGGTTAGCTTGACTGCTTAGGGCTCAGATAAGCAGCAGAAATGCTGATGGCCTGTTTTTTTATGCTCTTTTCTTGATTGGTAAACCCTAGATAGTATTTATTTACTCTTCCACTCTCATGAGATAACATATGGGGCTTTTTTATTTGCTTAGGTTTGCTTTCAGAAAGCTGCATTAATTTCCTGTTACTTTGGACATTTGTCTTGCATTGCAGTTCTTGGTTAGGTGACATTTTCCTTGTGCCTCATCCCAGGGGAAGTGGAACTCGGTGTCAGTCTGCAAGGTGAGGGTAATTTTGCTAAGGAACTCCAGTGGGTCTGTCCAGGGTTCTCTACTGAGCAAGTTAGGTGTGCTCAGCTGTGTCCAAGGCTTGCCAAGGCAGGCAGTGAATAATATTTTATGGAAGGCTCTGCCTCGGGAAGTGTGGTCCACAGAACCACAGTTTTCTGTAACAGGAGCCAAGGTTTTTTGAGTTCTCCCTACCACACGTAAAGAACAGGAGTTTTCACCTCAAAGTATCCTGTGACTTTCTTTACCACAGCATCACTGCATTCATTCCCAGCACACATCTGGACAATCTTGCAGTGCTCAGCAGCACCTCCACATCCACCCAGCTGGGCATCCCTCCCACACACACTGACTGGTTGAATGGCAAAGCTGCTCTGTGAAATCAACATCTGCCTAAACACGGGTCCTGTCTTCAAAATTCAGCTCTGCTGCAGAGTTTAGCATTCACCATCTCCTGTCTTCAGCCCCAGCAGTAATTGCTGTGATGCAGCTACGTATGATAAATTTAATAAACCTGGGTCAAAGCAAGTGCTGAATATCATTATGGACAGGACTGTGCGTTTACAAAAATTGCCAGTCAGGTCTAATTCCAGAATTCATATTTACAGTGTGCAATCTTACTCATGAAAACAGCCTCCCTGAAGTCATTGTTTATAATCTTTTCAGTCAACATTGCTCTGCAAATATGAATATGAAAAGAAGTTTTAAAATGATGTGATTTTTCTCCTAGATAAAATTTTCTTTAAAATGTATCTGAGTAGCTGAGTTAGGGTGGGGAAAAAAAAATCAATCTCTGAAACTAGGAAATGCTGCTGTGACCTTTAATTACACATTTCAAATTAGGACTATGTCACATTGAATTTGCACATAATCAGACTGGATTGCAGAATTTAACTTATTATTCAGTCTATAGTCTATAACAATTAGGCTCAGAATTTGATCCCAGTGTATGGGGTACACATATTTTATGGCAGGCATTGACCAGAGAATAGAACACAGCTTTCACTTCATTATAGAGTGGTGCCAATCTAAGTACTCCCTCATCTTACTCTCTCTTTTCATCACTTTTCAGTCACCTCTGTATCCTAGAGTGTACAAACTGCTTTAAGAATTGACTTAAGGAACTGGCAGTTCAACTCTGCTTTCATGGGAAGGAAGCCAAGTTCTCTTTTCTTTTAATCATTCTGTCTATGATCTGTGTTTGAAGAAAAGAGTTTCATTTTCCTTTGTTTCTTTTGTTTTGTTTATTTTAATCAGGACTATAAGTTGTTTGTAATTGCCATCTCTAACTGTAAAAACAATTTTAGCTGGTGAATTTTGCTATCATTTATGTTGCTGTATCAAATGTCCTTCCTCTAGCATAAAAGCATCTAACTTAAATGGATTTTTGGTATTTTTTTCCCTTTTTGTCTTTTCAGATGGAGAACCACACTTTTCTGTACCTTTATGCTTTTGAGTGTTAGTTCCTATGTGTAAACATCAGATTTAGCAACAAATCAGGTGTATTTTGCACAGCAACTAAGGAACATTTTGACTCTTTTCTGGAGAACACAATTCCTGTCGCAGGCTGGCTGATGAGAAAGAGTTTCTAATTAACACATAAATCTCATAAAATATACTGGCATGCTTGTCTTCTGTCAGAGCAGGGATTTAGAACCAGCCTTTTACTCAATCATGTCCAAATCCACTGTGTTTCTTTACCATTAAGGAAGAAATATTAAGCATTATTTCATCAAGTCCTCATCTTTTCATCATGCCTTGAAGAGAAAAGACCAAGCTAAATCCCAGAGACACTGAAAAAAGCAGAAAGGCTTTTACTTTATCTGGGAGGCTCAGATCCACCACTGTGTGAATACAGATTTGGCAGCTTATGACTGTATCTTGAACCAGAGAAGGTTAATTCTGGAAGAAGCTCTCCTGTATGACAACACCTCTTCTGTTAAAGGATGAGATTTAGAAAACTCTTGTTAGCCCTGTGCAATGTTGCTGTTGGAGAAAATGGTACAAGAAGCAGACCTGGATGCTTCCAGGGAGAAAACAATGTGCCTCCTTCCTTGAAATGCACAAGGCATCCATTGTACTGTAATTCCAGGCTGGATCATCTGCCAGTATAAGAAGACACTGCACATAATTAAAATCAATAGTGATGTGTTGATTTATGCCTGCTGGAGATCTACTTCTCTACTTCAAGCATCCAAACTCAAGAAGGAACTTGGAGGCAATTTAGATAAGAAACACCAACTTCACTAAGAGCCAACATAACTGATTTCTGAGCAAAGGTATGCAGAGCATTCCTAAAGAATGGATCACAACATGTTAAGGTGCAGGATGATAGGAACAGCCTATTGCTTATAGGATTGTGTTTTGTTAAAAAGGAAGTACATCCAGAGGGAAGGACAGGATGTAACTTAGTGATGGACAAAATCCAGAAGGGTAAAATTAAAATTAATAACAGCAAATATCTTCAGTGGCTTTGGTAATTGAACATGTCAGAGTTTTATTAAGGATCATGATGAAGATATGCAGCTATGATGCCATGAAAGTAGAGGCAGATAAGTCTCTAAAAACATTTTCCATGGACACTCAACTTTAATGGGATTTTTTTCACCTTTTATCATCTGAAAGTTTTGTGCGATACAGCATTTTATTTATATTGCTTTATTCTACCCAGTAAGAGCAGATGATAATCTGTTGAAAGAGCATTCATCTGTTTTTCCTGGGATTCCTTTGCAGGCCAGCCCTCTGGGTGAGCTCCAGAGAGGTCACACAGACAAGTATCACCTAATGCCCATTAATCTCTCTTTGTTAGACAAAGAAAAATGCTTAGAAGGTGAGCAGGGCACATGGTATTGAACAAAAGCAAAGAGTGTAAGCCTGCTCCAGGATCCTTCCAGCAGATATCCATAATGCTGAACTCTATTTGTTAGAAAGCTTGACCAGAAACACAATGTCTGATTTTTGCTGTAGGGTGCAAGTGCTGAGGACAGGGAAGGAAAAGTAGAAATTTGTCTGTGTGCCTGCCACAGCTCCCTACCATTCAGAGCCAGAAAACAGAGAGAGAAGTGTGAAATATCACCTCAGTTCTGTTGTTCCTCACTGTTACTTCCCCTCAGAATCAAATCTGGGTTAGATTGATAAAGAATGGGATAGAAAGTCACAGGAGCACTGTAATTAAACAATTGAAATAGCAACATCCAAACAGCAGTAGCAACTGAATTTTCATGATTTCATGATGGCAAGCATGGAGTTAAACATAGAAGCCCAATTATAAAGAGAGATGGACAAAAGCCAGAAAACAAAAATTTTACAACCATAAATTGAGATTGTGCTACAAGTGGTGAGATAAAAGCAAGAGGAGCACCTGGCTCTATAAATGCAGTAGTTACTTGAAAGAGAATGCCTGAGAGTGTTTTATTAAAATTGGGCTTTCATAATAAAAGCGGGGGCTTATTTAATAAGTATTCCTCCTAAAGACTTAAAGCGTCCTCTGTCCATGCAGTCTGCATTCCAAGGTTATCAGAAGAACTGTTGCTATGGGCTGAACTCAATTTAGCACATGCTTTTTTGTGTGGTGAGTGGATGTGAAAAGGATTCAGCAACACAAATCTGTCTGTGTTCTGAATGAGAAATGAACTTGTGTTAAAGATCTTGCAAACCTCAACTACAGCTGCACAATACTGATACCGCCAGGCAAGAGAGGATGACCTATTTGTGTCTGTCTGAACTTTGTATTCATCTTTTGATCACAAGCAATGAAACCTGAGGCAATACACCAAACAGGAGAATGTAAGGAAGTGAGAATTGTGTATTTAATTGTCCTTATATGCTGTTTAACTTCAGATTTTAATCTAAGATTTTCCTCTTATAAAATCTCTTTAAATCCAAAAATACTGTATGCTCGGGAGATTTTTAATCATTACTATGAACAAGGAAAGTTGGAACACTGCAGAGAGAAGGTTAGAAAGGCCATGTATTGTAATGTAAATTTCATTGTTAGGATCCACAGAAATATATTTCATTTTTCTAAAGAGGGAAAAAAAAACCCAAACTCATCATTATCTGGATCCATGGCACAACAGAATGAAATAAGACATTTTGCAAAAAAGACCTATCATCTTCCTTCCCCAAGTATTTGTGCCCTACAGCATTTGTACACAATTCTTTGTCAGGAGATAAATCTGTTCTATTGGTTTATGTGCAGATTATTCAAGACCTCTAGACTAAAAGGAATGTTTACTGAAATGCTACAATACGGTCACCACAATCCAACAGTAATGATACCCTTGCTCCAGTTCAGACATCTACCCCACAGACAAGTCCTGAGACCCTCAGCCCTGGCATCATTTCAACCAAGACATGGGAGAACAAGATGTTTTCTCTGGCCCCAATACATAACACACCCCATAAGAAACACTCTGGGGTTTAAAATATGTTCCTCTCTTTATGCAGTCTGTCATTAGCAAAGCAAAGAGCAGCTATGGTATTATCTAAAGAACCCTGCTTAAAAAAAAAAAAAAAAGAAAAAAAGAAAAGAAAGGTAGAAGTAAAAATGTATTTGCTTAAATATTTCTGCCACTCAGATTTCTTATTCATACTTCCAGGTATTTTCAACAATGTTCAGTCCTCTGCTCCCATACAGCAACTCTCAGAACACAGAGTGTGTCTTTCATTTGCCAAAAAAATGTAAAGGGAGAGATGGACACAGTTCACCTAACTAGGCAGCAAAAGATAATCTGGAGCTGTTAGCTCATCTCACAACTCTGGTTATTATTTACTTAGATCAGTGGGGTCTGGAGATTATTACCATTACAGTCTCTTGTTCACCTCAGGCACACATTCTCATCAACTCTTGTTATAGTCAAATAAGTGGCTTGAGACAGTTCCCCCAAAATTCATTGTTTTCAAATCAGTGTCTGTATAGTCAGAGCTCCTGCATGAGCACTCACAGGATTGCTGCAGGAGCCATGCTGTTATTTTGCTGGTTGTGTGTCAGAATTCCAGAGGTGTCCCAGTGGGCAAGGAGTGACTGTGTGGGACACCATGGGCACAGCTGAGCTGTTCAGTTGGCACATCCAGCCCCAGTGCCACCCCTGAGCCTGCTTCTCACTTTGGGCCTACTGGGTAATATTCTCCAGCCTTTACCTTGACCAAACACTCCTGTCCAATTACACAAAACAGTTGGAATGAGCCTTGAAGAGCACAATATAACCCAATACCTGGAGTCAACAAGGATCAACATCTCAGTGTGTGAGCAAAGCCCTGCATGTGCTGCATAAACGATGGCAAGAGCTGCCTCTTTTCCTCTCTAGGAGAGCAGAGCAGAGCAGAGCAGAGCAGAGCAGAGATCCTTTCCCCTGTGGGCTCTCTAGCTCACTCTTTTAATGGCTTTGCTTTGTGCCAAGTCCTATAAAACACAGCCCAGACTCACTGCAGTGTGTGAGGCTAGCTGTGTACATAAGTCACACAGCAGCTCATAAGTATTTTTGTTAGCTATGTAGAGAATGCCATGTTATTGCAAGGTAGGCACATTCATGATCATTAAAACACTTCCCTGTAATGGCCATAATTACATTGTGATATTCTGTTACACTTCTGAGCACACACCCATCTCAGAGTTAACATGCCTGAAGATATTTTCTGTAAGGCAGGTACACCTCAATGTTTAGATCAATAAAAGGACTCTTAAATTTGGTACTTGTGCCTTTTTATGCATGAAATTGTGCTGAGTTTCTCTCTCAATATATGTATAACCAAGAGAGCTAACAGAGTTGCTGG
This sequence comes from Agelaius tricolor, assembly GCF_023055355.1. NCBI lineage: Eukaryota > Metazoa > Chordata > Aves > Passeriformes > Icteridae > Agelaius > Agelaius tricolor. The sequence goes on along the minus strand of NW_027269278.1, from coordinate 10,474,139 downwards.
AATTTTAAGTACTGCATTCACTGAAGTTAACTTATGGAAGTCAAAACTATGCAGCACCAGGGAAAAAAAAATCAGATTCTGAGAATCTCAAATCATAAGATCCTTGTATTAAGATTCTGCTAGAAAAATGCAGTTGTGAGAACAGAATGAAGCTCCTTCCTAAGAAAACAACTGGCACAAAAGAGTAGGAATATTTAGTAAGATATTTCTGTCTCCAACTCAGGAGTAGCCTGTTCCTGGAGTCACAATATTTCACTGTAAATATTAAGGAACAGCCTAGATGCCAACACACAACTGTCCACATTAAGTAGAAATGCAAGGGCATGAGATAATGATGTGAAGGTGAGGAAGTCAAACCCCCAAGAACAGGCAGGAGACTGCACTCAATTACAAGAAAAGTGCAGCAGCACAGTGAGAGGAGTAGGAAAGGCTGGCTTTGACCCTCCCAACTAGAGGGAGAACACATAAGAGAGGAAATAAATCTTCCAAATGCCATGCAGGGAAATCATTGATTCAAAGCAGTGTTTGTTTTTATGTAACACAGTGCACACATAAGCAAGATGGTTTAAAGGAAAGCTGGGGTGATTAGTAGGAATGAACATCAGGAAGGAAACTGAGTTTGTAACCCCTCTGATCTGGCTTTCCTGGCTTGCCTGACTCACCTTTCCCAAGTACAATAGTTCAGAGCCAGCTGAACATGCCAGCAGTAGACTTTGGACTCCCCTCCTAACCATGACTGGTGTCACACTCTAGAATTGTTTTTTGTCTTTTTGAGCTCAAGGTCAATCCAGGAAGCTTAAATCACCCATCATATTAGAAGCCCTTTCTCACTTAGAGAGTCACCCACAAGTCTGAGTGAGGGGTAGTGCCAGGAAGGGACTTGCAGCTCCCCAGGCACCCAGACTCCAAATTCCCCAAAGGCTCTTGCCCACTCCGACTCCAAAAGCCACATACTGAAACAATATGACATGAAATGGTACAATATGATTTGGTAAGCAAAGGGTGAAGGGGATAAAGGTGAGGATAAGTGAGGACAAAAGCCTGAAGGAAAATGTAGAGGGGAGGTTTATCCTTTCATCTCTCAGCTTTGTTTCACCCTGTATGTAGCATGGAAATAATCATGTCCATGACAGGCAAAGCTGCTGGGAGGATGCACATTCTGTTCCATGGCAGCTTTCAAGATTTGACAGTTTTATTTCACAGTGAGCAGGAAAGGGTCCAAAGCCCTGTGAGACCTATAATGAAAAAAGCAGTGTCAAAGCATTCAGTTGCTGATCAAAACTTGCACATTTCAGCTCTGGACCATGTGAAAATGCAGTCTTCCTGTAGGGCTTGCCTTTCCTGTAGGACCCTGAGAATTAAATTCCTGGCCTCTTTATTCACAGTAAAGCTTTGTTGTTTTTTTTTTTCCCTGTAGTGTACAATAATCTGTCAGAAGAGGAACCCAAATCTTTTTCTTGGCATCCCATGGTAACCTAAAAAGTTCTTCTTTGAGCTGTTTTCCCTTCCCCATAGCACAGGTTTCCCTCCATGGTGTACTATTCAGCATTTCTTGCTTAGCTGATGTTATTTGTACAAGAGTCTCTGAACAGAGCCTGGATTGACACAGGGACATGTTTCTCAGCACCCATGTGCATTTACTTTTCCATTTTCTCTGTGCCTCTGGCAGTTGGTGCAGCAGGCAGAATATCCCTGTCCATGGGGTAGCACCAGTGCTTTGAAATAGGAATCACACCCACAGGCTCACAGTGGGAATTGACCTCTCAGCTGCTGGAAACCTTGAAGCCTTTTTGTGTCCACTTTGGAGCAAAGGAGGGAATTACAAAGTCTCAGCAGTGCAAGCAACACAGTTGATTCCTCAGAAATGTGCAAATCTTGATTAGGAAATTAAAAACTTAAATAATGCTCCCAAAGTTAACAGGCTTAGGCTAGTTTGCAAATCATAAATATTCTTGGAGAGTCATCAGCATCTTTCAAAAGCACAAGAAGTTTTGCTTTGTTAGGATTGCTGTTGCACACATATTGCAAAGCATCAAAAAGAAAGTAGCCTGGCATGGTTTCTTAGAGCTGAATTATCTACATGAAAGGCTTGTGAAATTAGATCCTTTCTCCATAATCAAAAGACTTTTTACAATGATATGAAACAAAATGCTTTCATGGAGAGTATAAGTCATTCCTGTGTTTTATCTTTATACCCCATTCCTTTAATCTCATGGCATGATGTGGACCTCAGTTGAATCTAGAAGCCTTTTAGCTCTGCAGAAGCACTGCCTGGAAAAAGTATATATCTGTGATGTTATGAACATAAGAAAAAGAAAGAGATATACTGGTTTAGAACTCTCCACTCCTTTGACCATTTTCTTTATTTCACTACTATTTTGTCTCAATTTCCAGACATTACTAGTGGTGTAACACAGTACAGAAATATAACTTGAACCTTTGTTAGTTGAAATAAAAACTTGGGTTTATTATCTGTAATCCCTTGGTATAATTCCAAAATTATAGCACTGAGTAGATGTACAGCTGAAGGTAAATGGTTGTCATTATTAGAGCACCCTTTTGATCATCATTTGATCTCAGTCCAAATCATGTATAAAAAATGTAGCAAACAGTAAAGAATATCAACCTAGAGCATTTGGTTTTCTATGAATTAACATGATCAGGAATCAGAGAAAGTTTACTTATAGGAACCTTTCAGGCCTTCATTTATTCTTATTTGTATCAGATTTGTAGGACTTTGGATCAACTTGGTTTGCATTTTTTAGTATTTTCCTCCTCCTCACACACCTTTGCCAGTTTCTGTCTTATTTTTCAGTGGTCCTGGTGCTGCTTAGCTCCCAGACAATCTGAATGGGAGCAAGTTCAAGCCATAAACTAGGAAAAGGAATTTGACCATCAAAACACTGAACTATCTTAAGTGAAATCTCTTCAGAAGAAGAGGGCACTGGATGCCCAGAACATTCCATTTTTCCAGTCACAGGCTGCAGTGGTTTTAAATAGAGACTGCACATGGATTTAGTGTTGTGGCCTTCAAAAAGCAATGCATGATGCAGTCTGTGCTCTGGAGAATTTTCCACTGCTGTGCAGTGTCTGAAAGTTTATTGTGTGGCTACTCAGAACTAGAGCAAGATTATTCTCTTTTTAAATGTAGTTCAATAATATATTGAAGTTTTTCTGAATCTTGGAAGCTGTCAGAAAAACTCTTCGTGCTTGGTCAAGCAAAACATTTTAAGTAGAATAGCTAAGATCTGTAGTATGATTATTCAGAAGTTTTGCTTTTATTTTAGTCTTTAGTCACAAGATCTGACAATTTACTACAGAAGATTTACTTGAGAATTAAACAGATACATTTGTGGTGACAAACAGTATATGAAAGCTTTTGCTAAACTGGGACATCCCTGTGCTGGAGTGCTGTGGTTTGGGAATTTTTAAATCATTTTTGAAACTTTCTAAAGAGCACAAAAGTCTGCTTTGTTCATCTTCTGCAGATTCACCAGAGCTGCACATATAGTTTGCACATTTGTCATCTTATTTATGACGACTTCAAACATTTTTTTAACATCTATTGAATCATATAGTGAGTTATGGCTCTGGTGAATTACCCAGAAGTCATGCCTCTGAATATATAAAAGATCAGGATGGAATGTCTTCTGTCTTATATGTTTCCAAGGGCAATTGCTCATTAGCTGTTTTCAGATCTGGTCTGCAGGTATTTGCATTTTAAGAAAGTGAGCAGTCTTTTCAATGGGCCACCATCAGTCTTCATGTCAGCTGCAGCAAGCAACATTTCCCTGCATTGTTTTGTGGTGATAACTGAAGGGAACACTTGGGACTGCATTTATTTAAAATTGTATTATTTCTGAAAGAATGATGACAACTGGCTTGGGTGCAGCCTGCCCAGCTTCATGATGCTCAGAATGTTAAAAATTTCATTCACATTGCTGTAATGGAGAATGTTTGGTAGAACAGAAAGAGGTTGCTATATTCTCTGTAAGCAAAGGTGAAGGCACCAAAAAAAAAAATTCCCTGGTCCATAAGACAGTGATGGGTGTTCAGCCAAAGGCAATTATAAACCTTCCCTCAAGAATGGCTCTTCAAATGCTGGGATATTTCTGCCCACTCTCTCTACTGTGGATGAAATATCCCCTGAGTAGCTGAGCCATGGACTGATTACTAACAGAGGAAAGTAATTTTCCCATCCTAGCACTTTCACAGGTATAAGAAGTAGTTTCTAAATGTTTCTGTTCATTTTCCACTTAATTTTCTTCTGTCAGAAACAGAAGCTCAACACAGTTTGAAATTTCAACATTTAATTCAACCTGTTTTGAAAAGCTGTTATCACCTGTTTAATGGGTTTTACTACAGAAGATCTCTTAAACAGGCAAAGAGGGACTATTAACACTGAACATAAAGATTGCTTTTCATTCCCCCAGTAGTAAGATTCACTTCAACCTCCTATTTTTGACTTCCTGACACAGCATTTCATATGTTGGTTTATCTTCTAGGAATAGAAGATACTTAATGGTTACTAAGCTTCCCTTCAAGGAGAATAAAAAAATTAATTGGGGCTGAGCTAAAATATAAAGACATTTGTATTTAAAGAGTCCAATTTGGTCTTAAGACTCCAATAGTGACTAATTAATCCTCAGTTAGAGGCAATTGTTAACAGTGAGTTTTGCCTTACATTCTCCACACAAAAGAAAACTTTCAGTACTTATATATTGATAATCAGCTCCTATTGTGCTCCAAAATAACACTACTTTGTTGAAATTTTGCTTGCTATTCTCAGAATAGTCCATGGTTACTGCACAGGAGGAGTATGTGCAGAGTGACAGTTCTGTCACTGGGTGATGAGGGTCCTAAAACCCTCAGCTCAGGGTCAGTGGGCTTTAGGTCAGCCCCAACGGCCTGGGATTTATCAGTGAGTATTTCATGTGCCATTAATTCTGTGTTGGGTGCAAGGAAAGGTCAGGCCCCAAAGCAGCAAATAATTAAGCAACTGAAACACTAATATCTGCTTCAACACATCAGCTCTAGTACCAGTGGGGGAATTACAGTTCACTTCAGTGTGAAGAGAATGGAATCCCACCTTCTCCTTCAGTAACCCACCTTCCTGAGAGAGAGCAGTAAACAAACTGAGGATTTGCTACATTGCAGTGTCTTTTGAGATTTTATAAAACTACTTTTTCCTTGGCACAATGTCCTGCCATGTCTCCTCTGAACCCCAGCCTGTGTTTTTGTATGACCTAGGAGGGGCTGATGGTGGCCTTTGTGGCCTCACAGCAGGTGCCTTGTGGCAGACAGGCAGCTGGAACCTGGAAGCTGCAGCTCACCTGTTACCTACTCCAGGGGGCATCGTTTGCACTGATCTGAATTAAGTTTGTACACTTCCCACTGAAATGGTGCAATGTTAGTTACATCAACTATCATTGCTTCTGCTGTTGAAGAAGGCTATAGATCTAATTTTCTATAAATTTATTTTCATAACCTTTGTAAACCCAAACACTTAAAATAGTAATTGTGAATGCTACAACGTGGACAGAACATCTAAAGCACCTTAACAGCCACTGTGATGTCTTTGGCTGAGTCAAGCACATTCTTGACAGAAGCATCAACTCTACCTTCTCTTCCCTATTAAAATAAAAATAAAATAGTTTTAGCAGTGGAGGCACATCCAGAGATTAAACTCAAACTCTTGTGTTTACTTGAGATGTCTCAGTGAATTAATCATCTCACTTTGTTAATTAACCTTGCTAGTACCATTAAATAACAATGTGGTTTCTGTTCATCCATGGAACCAAGGCTGCTTGGTACTTATTTGACTACAAAGGCTCCAGCAATGACTCCCCAGAGCTGTTTTATGAGAGGGACTGTGAAAGAGTCTAATCTTAGCAAGGTGATTTATATTGGTCTGTTTACCATTGCTAATTTCAAGGTCAATAAAGCAAAGCAAAGAAACTTGAGTCTGGACTCAGAAAACAGATTAGGAAAACAAAGAGCTAAACCTTCTTGTGTTCTTGAAGCATTTGTTCCCTAACTTAGTGAGACTCAAGTACTCTTGTGAGCTCTTTTGTTCTCAGCAACATATGAAAACACTAAATTGTGAAATATTGCTCTTCTTTCCCTGTTCAGCTCCTTCTTACAAACCCAGAAAAAAGGCATAATTAATCAAGTACCAGCTTTTTTACCCAGAACCCATTATTATTTTTATGAATAATTGCTCTCCTATAAGTTTTTTGTTAGGTATCAGAATCTACTGGGTAGGACTCAAACAAGGGGAGTGGTTTTCCCTTTAAATACAGCCTCAGAAAAAAGAAATGCCTAAGCCCACATGCTTTGAACCAAAGCTTTCCAAAGAGCATCCTCGGGTGCAGGCTCAGGAGGATGCCCATCTTTAGCAGGTTTGAGACTGGGATGCCAGGAGAAAACAGGTGTCACAATGAAAATGTCTGCAAACTGTTACACTACTTCAGTCTCCACAGAAATGGGACAACAATTCCTACTGTTATTGTAAGACTCTTGCTACTCTTAAACAGAGCATTGATCACAGCATCAATGGCCCTGTTGATATCTTGCCTTCCAACCAAATACTGGAGCTGCAGCTCAGATCAAATCAGAAACAAGCTCCAGCTTGCTTGGCTGGTGTTGTGTTGTGTCTGTATAAGCTGGACTGTTCTGTTCCCCCTGTCATGCAATGGTTCTGCCCTGGTCCTCCCTTCCCTCCTTTATGCTGCCAGTTATCCCAGCTCCTCCCCAGTTGCCCTGGAGATTATTGTACCCTTGCTCAAATCCCTGCCCGGTGCCCTGTCCGTCACTCTACGCTCCCACCCTTCTCTCTAGAACTCTCTAGAAACTTCAGCTAGAGCGTCGAGTGATTGGCTCGGGGGCTGGGGCCCCACCCTCAACTTATCCCCATTGGTGTTCTCCCTAAGTCAATCTTTTGTATCCCACTCCTCTCTGAAACCCCATTCATCCAAGGACTGACTCCTCCCTTGTTTCCCTCCCTCCTTATGAGCTGTTGCAACTTCCCCCTCTATTTCTCTTTGGCTGTTGGTTCCCCTGGGGCCCAATAAACCTGGACTCACCCCAGCTGGAGAGCGCTCTCCGATTCCTGCTGACTGTAGCCACAAGCCAAGCCGTGTCCTACCACAATTTGGCGCTGCTGTCACAGCACAGAGCGTTTGCCTTAGGGGCTGTCCCGAACCACAGAGACTGGGACAGTGCCCCCGTAGTGCCAGCGGTGCTGGACAGCCAGCCAGGATGTCCCAGAAGGACAATCAATCCTTCTCCAGCTGGACCGCTTCAGGGTGGGACTGTACCCATCCTGAAAGAGCAGCATCCTGATTAGGTCTGGAATTTAGCGTCATCTTCCTCCTCAAGAAGAAACCATGGCATTTGTATCAGAATGTTCTGTTTTGCACCTTTCTGTGTTTTCAAGGTAAGGCTTATTACCAATGGTTTTGCATTTCCCTGTTGAAGATTTAGGTTTTTAGATTTTCTTCATTTTCACATGGCTGGAGAGCCTCTAAGTAATTATTTTTGAAAGAAGCTTTTCTGCTTCACCTCATTTTAATGGACTTTTTTTTAGCAAAAATAAAAAGAATATTAAAATAAAGAGAGCAAATAGTGGGGATCCAATCTGTCTCATTTTTAAAACAGGCCAGAGGAGGCCATAAGTACTTACATCTGTACCCCTTCCTCCCTGGCCAAATCAGCTGAAAACCACAGAAAAGGAAAGGAAAAAATAAAAGGAATGATTGGTAGGAAATCCATTAATCTATTTTAAGAGAGGAAAAGATTGGGTAACATTGAATAGTCAACAAAACAAAAGTCAAATTGAAACGATTCTCTTGAGGTTCTATTGAGAAGTTTGCTCGGGATAATCCTCCTCAACGACCCATCTTACTCTGCAAATACAGAGAGGCTTCCTCTCCTCCTGTATCAGTGTGATGCATCTACAGCTGCCACAGCCCTGACTGCAACAGAATTCCTTGGGCCTGCTCTGTGTTAATGCCAAGGGATTCAGGTGCTGGTAGAATCCAGCAGAGAGAAGAGGGCAGGATACCCAATTCTCAAATAATCTTTGCTGAAGGAACAACAACAAGGTCATTTCAATAAGCTAGAAGAGCCATTAATATCTTGGCACCATGATATTTCCTAGCAAGTCAGAAGGCAAGCTTAAAGTAGGGATTATCTGGAACCAGTTGAACTGAAACTGTGTCTTTTTATTACCTCCACGACAGGACTTCCTGCTCGGCACAGATGGCTTTGTCAGTCCCTCTCTAACAGAGCTTTTCTTCCAGCTCTGCAGCAACCCATCTGCCAGGGTTATTATTCTTTTGTCACAAAGGAAATAATGTTTCTTTCCCAGGCACAGCCACGGATAACTATTTTTTAAAGCCAGCTCCTCGTTTTTAATTACAATACATTTCCCAACCTAACACCCCAGAAAGGCTGCAAGAGTAATGAAAGATAATGCAGCTTTATACACAGTGACTGTAAATACACATTATTCATTCAGTCTGAAGAAGCAAACAAGAGTCCAAAACGTTACCTTGAAAAGCAAACAATGGCTCTTTTTAATAAATAGATCTCTTCTTCAGCAAGGAATATTATGTTTATTAGAAAATCATAGTTCTTGGGTAAAAAAGAACATCCCCAGCAATTATTTTCCTTCAATATTTTAGCTGTATTACAGACTCATAAGAAAATATTTGAATAATTTAATGAGAATTTTTTCACATGATGTACTTAGATTTCAAAAAGAGCATCAAATAATATAGCAGCAAAGTCAAAATAACATCATACAGCACCATCTGGAACATCAAATTACTGTATTTGAAAGCTTTGACTAAAACTATTTGCTACCTGCTGCAATCTGCAGAAAATACCACAAAAAATGATCCAGTTAGAGGAAGGTCATCACACAGACCTCATTCCAGGGATAAGCCTGCTGCAGTTTAGAAATGCACATTTCTGCTTCCTACTGAAAAAGGTACCCTGTTGGGAAGCTAGAGGAAGATAAAATAGGTACAGCTGTTTGTTTGAACAATCTTGAACTGGGGAGCTATAGAAAGTACATATTTGCTCTGCCACCATGAAGCCTGGAGCAGAAATCACATCAGCTCCTTTCCCAGCCTGGCTCTTTGCCCACACACAGCCTGCCCTGCAGGGATGCCCTGGAGCCAGCTTCAGCCAGGGACACTCTGGAACTGGAGCAGTGCCCAGGGGCACAACCAACTTTTAGTCATTCACAAACACTTATCTTGTATATTTAAGTTACTGTCCTGATTAGAGAGTGGTCATGGACTAAAGGTTGTGGAGCTGGATAGTCCCAAACCCAGCCCTCTCTAGTCCTTTACTATCAGGGTCCTTTCTGCCAGCAACAGGAAATGGAGACACTTTCCAATGAGGTCCAGCATCCAAATATCTACATTGATTAACTCCCTAAAGCAAGAGTGCAGAGAAAAATTCCAATATGATAGTGCACTGGGAAACAAGAAAGCTCGTGTGAAATAAAACACATTTCTTTAACTTTGGTACACAAGCAGGCAACCACAACATTCTAAATATCTTTCCAGTCGCTTGAATTTTCCATAAAGATCTTTTTATTCATAAGAATTAAGCCATAAACTTTCTAACTTTGACAATCTCAGCTGAGACACATCCCTTGGGCAGGATGAAAGAATAACCATGACCCAGTATTTCCTGCAGAAAGTAATTCTGCCTGGTGCTATCTGCTGCTCAAGCATTGTCCTCATTGGACAGCTGGAAATGTCCCTTCAGATCCCAGCTATACATCAAACACCTCTGAGGGCAGCTTGCTCAGTTGGATGGAAAATGGATCATGACCTGAACACTCCCTTGGAGTGCATCCCCCTGTACAGCAGAGCAGGGCTCCACAGCACTCCAGTGCTGCCAAGGGCAGCTGGGGAATGCATTACTCTTGCAAAAGAAAGCAATCTCTAGTGCTCCAGTCAGCTTTATCAAGCTATTTATAAAGTAACTTGATAAAACAGTTAAAACACTGATATAAAATATTTTGCAGTGACTCCAGTGTTTTGGATCAACAAGGGTAAATCTCCATGACAAAAAAATTAGAGGCCATCCTTGCTGGAATCTGTACTTCTACTTCATCCCATTTGCCTTGATGTCACTCCTTGTGACTTGTCTTCCTAGAATAGCTATATGAGCTAAAATCTCACTGTTTGGGGGAGAAAATACCAAGTTTTACATACTAGAGGGTTTTATAAATAAAGATATTGCAGCCTTGTGCAACACTGTCATGTCCACTCTGTGTGAAAACTGTATGTCTTTGTCTACTGCTTTTGAATATTATATTTTAATTCAAAATTCTATTTGAATCAGAGCTTAATCAGACTATGATACTTGTATCAGCATGCTCTCCCTTATGAACTCCTCTGCAATCCCTGGTTTATTACATTGGTTGAGCTCCTTATTTTTTAATATGTTTGAGGAGGACAGGACTTCCCCACTTTAAAGGCAAGGTAAGATTGAGAGTGAGTGAGACCCTAGGAGTCACTATTAAAGTGTTTGCATTTGCCAAGAGAGGAGCCTGGTAGGGATTTTCACAAGTATTTAACAAAGTCCTTTCATTCCCAGTGGATTTAAAATCCATTTCTCTAGAGACATTTGTGCAGGGGATGATGTGAGCCCTCTCTTTCCCCAGGCCAGCAAGCCCTGAGGAGGTCAGGCAGGTCTGAGCAGAGCACTGAGCTCCTGCCGAGAGCCTCCATGGATCTGCTCAGGCTCAGCCTGCAGTCTGCCTCTGCCAGACAGCTCATTATGGTAGCTCAGAGTATTTGGGTCTGTCTAAAGCCTTTCTTGGGAGATGCTCCCTAAATCCTTGTCACTGAGCCAACCTGTAACTCTGAATTCACAAGTGAGGCTGTCGCTGCTGAAAACCCAGAGAAATTTCTGTAGACTGCAACATGTGTAGAATAACTTGACCCTTGGGTCTTCTACCTCTAAGTAGTAGCAAGACCTTAATGTGCCAGAGTGGTTTAATGTCAGATTTTAGTGATCTATTAAAAAAGGGGAAATATATTTTGCAAAATTGAAATCCACATTTAGTTTAGACATGGTTCTTATGTACAGTATCTCATGACCTGGGAGAAGACCTTTCCTCTAACCCAGTCATTGAAACAACACAGCTGACTGCAGAAAATTACTAATTTATTTCACTCTAATAATTTAGAGCAATACCTTTTTAAGTTGTTTTTTTTTTTCCTACATTTGCACAGTGTATGCTGCTAAGGTTTTCCCATGGATAAGGTGGGCTGTTCTCTGACATTACAATTGAACCTATTGAACCTGTCTGCTCAGTCCTTTCTTCTTTCGTCACACAGGGACAGCTGAACAGACCAAGAAACCTGTCCCTTAACAACAGGGTGACCCTTCAATTGGCTGGTGGAGCTGAAGGTTCCAAAAGCAGAGACCTGTTCTCCTGGGGGAGTTTATTATGTGAAAGAAAGGTTATGCATGGTAAATTCCACCAGCAGAGAAAGAGCCCTTTGCACACACAAAAGGAGCCAGTCTTTGGAAATGTATAGCTCCATTTAAAAATAAATTAAAAAAAGCTCTTAGAGATATCGAGTACTCTGTGTGTGGAGATAAAGGTATTAACTTTCTGGACTATTTTTTGACAAAGGAGGAGTTCTACTTTTGTCTTTGCAGAGACACTCTATCCCTCGGAGACTCAAGAAAAAAAATGAGTGTGACAAGCAGTGGAACTTTTTTCCTTTTTTTCCTTCTGATGAAGTCTTCAGGGATTCACAACAGAGATTCAAATAAAAAGTGCTGAGAGCTTCCTGTGGGATGGCCAAACAGAAAACTGTGAGTGAGGCTGCTCAGCACTTTGCTGCTTCCCAAGAGCTTTTCTCTCTTCAGGCCAGCACACTGTTTTACTAAAAGCCCATCCTATTAAAGTGAGGGATTGTGCACATACACATCCACAGATCCCACTGCACCAGGAGGGAGACTGAGGAATCTCCTTGAATTTGCAAGAATTGCACAAACTCAAATTAATGTCTGCAACTGCTGCGCTGCAACTTTTGGTTTCCTTACATCCTAAAGAACAATCAGGTCTTTCAGCCTTCAAATTTCCTCAGTTTTCAAAAAAAGGAATCAAATTTAACACCATCCTTAGCCATTCTTGACACAACAAGAATTCTGATGCCTCATCAAAACCCTTGATTCCATCTGCCACCGATGGATGTGAAATTACATTAACCTTTCTGGATTTACTATTTACCTGCACAGTGATTTACGATGCAAAGATGTATTTTAGCATTTAATTTACCTGGTGCTGCTAAAGTCCAGTTTACTCAGTAATGACATCTCTTCCTTCTTTCCCTACACATAGGAACAGTTACAAGGCTTATTTTTGTTACTACAGACAAAACCCAACTCACATTTCAAACACAACAGCACAGGAAGGTGTTTTGTCTCAGCATGCAACAGCTTCTGTAGCCATCTATTCAGCACTGATTTTTTGTTGAAATCCTTACTGTTATTGAAAAGTAGAGACCATACCAAATGATCAGAGGTTGGTCCCTTTTCAAGCAATATTTTCCTGTCTTTGCCACACATGTGCCCATGGAAGGGGCATGAGTCACAGAGAGGGATGAGTCAATCAGACTCACTGCTGACCTGCAGCTAAAGGCTTCAGAGTCCTCTAAAGGACACCTGGAAAACAGCACAGAATAAAAGCCCAGCAGACTTTTCAGTGGGAAGAGAGCTTTGGGAGTATGAGAAACCTTTATTGGAAATTGTCAGTGTGAGCAGACACTGGTTGCCAAGGTTCCAGTTTGCCCTTAGGCTGATTTCTTAGAATCATAGAATGATTTGTAAGGGAAGGGACCTTGATGATCATTTAGATCCAAGCCTCTGCCCTGGGCAGGGACAGCTTTCACCAGATAAGGTTGTTCCAAGCCCCATCCAACCTGGCCTTGGACACTTCCAGGGATGGGGCAGCCACAGCTTCTCTGGGCAACCTGTGCCAGGCCCTCACCACCCTCACAGGGAAGAATTTCTTCCTAATATCTAATCTAACCCTGCCCTCTGTTAGTCTGAAGCCATTTTACCTTCTATCACTCCATGCCCTTGTCTCAGCCAGCCTTTGTTTCGTGTCTGTGCTGCTGTACAGGGTGGCCTCAAGGTGAATAAGTCACCTGCAGCCTCCCAAGAAGCTGTGGTGAATGGGATTTGTGGGGGAGAGAGAAGAGGACTCTTCATTTGCAACCAGCTGTTTAGGAATACTCAGGTGTTAATCTAAAGCACAGTTTGGCCTCTGAGAGTAAGACACAAATATCTTTAGAAAAGAAAAAGCAGCTTTGCACAGTCTCTCAGAAAAGCACAGTATAGTTTTCAAATTCTCAGTTCTTAAAACATTTCTTATGCTTCAAAGTACTTTCCTTTAAAGATTCTCAACTCCCCTGAGAACCTTAGCTGTCATTATTTTTAAATGCAAATTTCTATCTTCTAAACTACTTAGATTCCCTGAACCCCATACCAGTAACATCTAATACCTCAGAAAACCAAAAAGTAACCCAATTGAAACTAATTTTAATGGTTTTTTTAATGTCCAAATATCTTGCTGTTCTGGGGAGCTTGATTCTCAAATTCTTTTAGAAACTATTTTTTGTATGGCTTAACCCATAACAAGGACAAGGGGAGAGAGTTATTCAGAGTAAGAGGGACAGGTGCTGGACTGAAGGAGGGCAAGGAGCATCCTCATGGCAGCCTGGATGAAGAAGCTGGGCCAGGGAGCTGAAATGACCTTTCTGCTATGCAAGAGACCAATGTCAGCCTCATTAACAGAGTCCCCAGATCTGGTGCCCTCTCTAATCATCCCTGTTGCTTCCTCTAGAATACTCCCTACAGGAAAATATTCCAATAGCACTCAGGGCCTCACAGGATAAAAATCTTTTCTCTTGAACGCTATTATTTAGCACTAATCTTCAGAGGAAAACAGATGATTGGAAGAAGTTGTTGATAATTCTGGCATTACAAATTAAAGGGCAGTGGCAGGGAGATAACCCACATGTTTCTTTTCCCCTTACATCAGCTCCCAATTGATGCAGGTACATTAACACCAGCAGAGCTACTCCTGGTTTACTCCAGTACAGCTGAGCAAGAGCTCCTGCCTTACCTTTCTTAGACCTGCAAAACCATTTTTGGGATCTTGGCTGTAGAACTTCTGGGTGGAAATAGCCTTTGGTCATTATAAGATCAGGAAATTAAACCTGAGGAAGCTTAGTGATGCCTCCAGCTGACAGCCCTTCAGAAGGTGTTTTACTGAAGGCAGCTGAGGAGTCTGCATTTTAAACACAAAAAGGTTTAAAAAAGAAAACTAATGGGACAAGTAATGGATGTACTCTCAATTTAAGTATTACAAGGACTTTCTAGGAGATACAAACTCTATTTGAGACAAATGGGTTTGAAATTGTTAACATTTCAGGGAAGATGTGGCTGCAAGACAGCTTTCAACACAGGGGATCTGTCTCAACTGATTTATCTCCTTGTTTTGAAAAAGGATTTGGGGATGTAGGGCTGGGAACTCCAAGGCTTATTTATACATTTGAAGTAAATAATCAGTTTTCTTACTACCATGCTGAATCAGAATGCTGCATCTGATTGTCTGTATGAGAGGCCACACTGGTGCTGCTGCTGATGTAAGGAATTGGTCATTGTAAGCAGTCAGAAGCCAAAACAGTGAGGAAAATAATCTATTTCTTTCTTTGTCACACAAAATTATAAGATTACATATTACAACGGGTGATATTTCAATGGTTAGAATTAGTTTCTTTAAAAAAGGTCACAATATAAATCCAGCAGTGTGGAGGATTTGTGTTGACAGAGTATTCTACAACTTTTGAAGTGCTTTTCAACTTGGACTCCATTATCCTGCATCATTCATGAAGTGCTTTGAAGTGCTGGCTTACAGAAAAGATCACACATACCTGCAGAGGTCCAAGTTTTCCAAGCTGACTAAATTTTTTTGCATCCATGACTTCTGCTGAAGAAAAAATTAGTTTTCAAGCTAGAGGAGTATAATTTGGTAAGACATTATAAGGCTGTAAAATAACAGCAGCAGCCTTTAAATGCTAAATATTTGCAGAACTCCTAGCAAATATACTCTTCTGGCTACAGTGATTACCTGCCTACTGAAATGTTTGCATACTTGCCTGTATTTAGTATCACCCTTTGCTCAGTGTAATACAGTGTTAAATCATTTTCCAGTGTAATCTTGTAAAGGACAATTGCTGTTTGAGCCACAGCAGCTAAACCCAAGATTAATTACTGAAACCAAAAAAATGATAGGGAAGCCCAGGAAATAACTCCATGGGAAGTTGGCCATCACAGTGACTGTCTGCTGTTATCTTATTGCAAAAGTTCCATACCTAATTGGAGATTTCTCATGGGCATCTCCTCACAGCACTGACTCCTCCTCCTTCACACCACAACCAACAAACCCCAGCTCTCTTCTCTCCCAGCTCACCCACTCTTTTATAGCCCTCATCCTCACTGGGCACAGCTGTGTCCTGTTAAGGGCAGGCCTGTTCCTAATCTTTGGTGATCAGTGCAGCTGCAGCTCCTCAGGGGTGAGAATGCCTTCTGAACTATCTTGATTTTCTTACATTCTGTCCCCCCACAGCTGTCACATTTGTAACTGTGAGGGGCTGCAAGGTTGGCTTCAAGGTCAGATCCTCCCATTCCCAAAGAGGAAGGGTGAGGAGGGTCCTGCCTGCAGCTGGACAGGGCTTGGTGCAGCATCCAGGTGTCAGCACCATCACAGGAGTGAAATGGCAGACATGGGAGGAGGGCAAGAATGTCTGCACACATATGTTCTCCTTTCCAGAGCTGTCCAAGCATTGGTTTGTGTGTTCATTTGTGTTAATTGTCCCAAATCCAGCTTTAGTTGAAAGCCTGTTCTCTTCCACAGGGGTTACAGTGAGCAGCTGCACAAGCAGCACCTTCCAGCACTTTCCAGAGCTGCTCCTAAAAGGAAGAGGAGGAGCCTTGTGAAGCTTTCTGCAGTGAATTTTCTGTTCTATTCTGTTCTATGTACACTTTGAAGAGTGGGTTAAATGACAGAGTCCCACTTTTCAAACCCTATTTACTTGACAGGTATTGACTAAAAAATTTTGAATCTTTTCTCCTTGGATACAGCTCTGATTATGCCTTTTGGGTCTCAGATTGGTGGACAGTAACATTCTGGTGACAAGATGATAAATTTGACATTCTTGGAGAACAGTTTACTGTGCAAATTACTGCACTATAACATACTGTGCCAGATGAAATAAATAGACCATACTTCCCATTTTTTGAATCTTGTACAGTTGTTAACACTTATGCAAAGTGGATATTAAATGTCACTTTTTTGACATCCAAATCACTTCATAAAGTCTCTCAAATGTAGAGGCTTCTGCCTCCAATACTGGTGTATTAGGAGTTTTCCTGCACATTTATTCTGTTAAAACATTTTTAACATGCTTCATGCACAAGTTCCTCTCCCTCTTCAGCCTCCCTTTCTCATTGCAACTGCTGACATGCATTTTTCTTCCACTTGTCAAATGCAATTTCAGGACACAGGTTCTTTATCTGTTACACCTTGCAGATGGGGAATTAGAAATTAATAATGATATATCTGTTGGAGCTTTTTTGATTCCTAATTCAGCACAGCTTTTGGCTCATGACCACATGGATGTCCTAAAACATTATGCACTTATAAAATGTTCAGGGGCAAATGCTATGGAATAAATGTTGACTGAATTCTCATCAAGTGATCTCATTGCATTTTAGAAGTAATACAATTTTACCTTCATTTAAAAATACATCTTTATCCAAAACCTGCACATAGAGGGTTTCAATGTTACTGCCCTTAGAGAAATTGTCCCTGATGCTGTTTTTTCCATCCATGATTTATAGCAGCCTATGTCACAGATGTCTTATTCAGGAGACAGATATGCCAGAAGAAAAGTGTCAAACGAGTTGTGAAGCAGTGATGAAATACACCCTCTGAAGATGCATAATCTACATCAAAATAAATAACTTTGTAAATAACAGAATAGCCCCAAACGATGAAGATTTAAAGAAATGAAATGTGTGGCTTGGTGGAAAGGCAGCAGACATGCTTATCAGCAAGAGCAGATACAGGCTACTGGAAACAGAAGTTACCTACTTAATATTTAATTGTTGCAATTTTGCCTTATATTTAGCTTGGTTTTCCAAACCAAAGATTTGGCTAAAGTACCAGGGCAGCTAGCAAAGACGATATGAACTGCTTTCTCTTCTCCCTTTTGTTTCCCTTACACCACAGTGTAGTGTTTTTCTGCACAAACACCTCATCACTGAGGGAATCTTAGGGGGAATCTTCAAATGCACCTGTGCTGGGAGCAGCATGCAGGTGGTTCTCAGAGGCTGGAAATGGTGCTGGTGATGCACTCAGTCCTCTCACATTACCCTTGCTCTGAGAATGCTTCAAATCCAAGTTTGTTCTGAGCATTAAATTGGCCTTGAGATGAAGCAGCTGTCTGAGTTTCCTTGGAAGGAGGCCAGCTGGCTGTTAAGGCAGGCACTGCATATCCTAAGCAATGTTCCTGATCTTGTCCTTTCATCTGGTGTCCCCTGACATACAATGATCTCTTTCTGGGAGCTGTCTTGCAGCTTATGAATGTATTAGAGGTGCTGGTTGAGCAACTTCTCCTCTTTCCCCCAGCTCAATAGTCCTCTGATTTTTAAAGTAATTTGAAAAGCCACCCAATAACATCGATATCAAGCAAAGGCTTTAGCCTAGGATTCTACAGATACCACATTCTCAGAGGACCCACATGATCTAAATACTGCCTTAATACAAAAAAAGGGCAAAAAGCCTGTAGGTAATTAGGACCCAGGTGTACTGGAGGAGCTTTGTGCTCTCCCATCAGCTGGGGGAGCAAGATGAGCATTCCCTGATTGTTCCCACAGCACTCAGTGCCAGGTGCCAGCACCTTGTCCCACCCACTGCACGCCTCAGTCTCACCACAGCTGGGCCATTTCACCTGGATTTCCTTTAAAAATCAAACCCACGAGTTCAAAACAAAATCATGAAGGATAACACTTCCTTTTTTTTGCTGGAGCAAAAGATACAAATGCATGAGTATTCCTTCAGAAATGTTGACCTTTTCTGCTTTTCTTTGGATCCAGAGTAAAATCCCATTTCATATGACTGCCATCCCTAATGAGACAGAACTGCTGTCCCCTTCACAGCTCCCTGCAGCTGACTCAACAAGTCACTGTGTGTGATGGCAGCATTTTGGAAAAAAGGCAGATTGAAACACTGTGATACTTCTCTCATCATAATGGAATCATTCCCGATTAAAAACCACTCTTTTCACAAGTGCAGTAGTTTAGTGTTTATTAAAACCTAGAGATCAATAGGTTTTCTTAATATGTAATGCCTCTGGGTATCATATGCCACCATAAAATAGAAGAATTCCTATAAGCTGTGTGCCTGATACTCAAATGAATATTTTAACCTTTCAGGAGAAAAAAACCCACCCCAGTTCCCCCCACACCAGCTTCCCTCAAGAATCCACTTAATCATATTTTGAAATTTAATAAGGTTTTAGGAGTGATAACAGTGTGCTAGGTTACAGCAATGGAAGGGAATGGATTATTCTAACCTTTAACAAGAGCAAATGTGAAGGGCGATTAATTTGGGAGTTTTTCTGAGGTTGGAAACAACATCTGAGCTCCTTGAAGTCTATTGTTTCACCTTCTGTTGAGGTTGCACAGCCATCTCCTGTTTAACTTCCCCCAGTGAGCAGCCAGGAGTTATGGCACCACCAAACAAGCTGGACCCACACGTGGAAATTAAACTAATACATCTCAGGAAGGAGCTGAGAGCTAAAGCAGAACAGGGGAAGGCTCCTGTGCTGAGTTCTGCCACAGATCAGAGCACATTATCACCATGGCTCTTCTGGGTTTAGACACAGCCCACGAACAGAGGAATCCACTCATCTCCCAGTCCCAGAGGGTGAGACTGCAAGAGCTATTGTGTGACAGCAGAACAAATAATATGTAAATAACTACTTTGAAACCTAGTTCTGATCTGTGTTTTCATTCTCACCAAAGGGCACTTCTCAATAGAGGCTTTGATCCAGCAGGCTTTGGTGGTAACTTTGATAATTCTTAGTAAATTATCCTCTTGTTGGCAGCAGTCTGGAATTGCCTGCACTCCCTTGGTTGAAAGTTTCCATGACTTCAGGCTGTGAGTCACAGAACACCTCTGACCTGAGCTGGGGAGAGGGAGAGGCAGGAGGGAAAGGACTGGGGAGCATCAGGTGTGGAGCAGAGGTTGGTCTGAAGTGTGTTCCTTCCTTCTGCAGCAAAGGAAGGTGCAGATCTAGAGAAAACTTAAATGACTCTTAAACCATGAATTTTCAGAAACTGAATTGGGGGTGCCATTTTTAACAAACACTATGTGCTATTTTCTGATGCATTGTTGACTACAGTCCACAACAGAATTTTTTTTCTTTTAAATAGCACAATTATGCAAGAAGCTCTTGGTATGTATCCTACTGAAGTCACTAGAAATGTATGGCAGACTTAGAAAGCAACAGTGTGAGCCATTGATTATAGACAGACAGAACTGCCACCACCTCTGCCTGCTGAGAGAGCTCCTGCAATAAATGTGTTTGTCTCTCTGTGTTTCAGATATACCTTTTACCTCTGCATCTCATTTGGATCCACCCCATGGTGCCTGGGTTAAAACCCTGTGGCATCAACTTTGAATTACATTCTTTACAAGCCAGAATTGTCAGGTGTTTTAAGAGCAGGAAGAAGATAGAGCAAAATGATATAAAAAGCTTGGAATTTTTTTTTCTGAAAAATTCTAATGCAAAGGGGATGTAGCACACAAAGAAACACTGGGGAGGGAGAAATGCAAGGGATGGACTGTGTTAAATCAGCATGGATAAACTTTCTCACTGAAGCTCACACATGACACTGTAATCAGTCTGCACACATTTTACCAGTAACCAAGGCATCATAGCAACCTGTATATCAGCTATACCCATGTAAGCAAGCCCACAGTTGTTCTTCTTTGTTTTTCATTTTCTTTTTAAAGCTGACTACATTTAAGTGTTTAGGCTCATTGTAGGTTGCATTCAATTATTTTTTTAAATATTTATTTTAAAATTTATTTAACTTTTTGGTGATATTAAAGTGTTCAAATCAAAAACACCACACGTGATGAGTACCGCTGAAATACTGTTTTTCAGTCCAGAAAACCTGCAGTTTGAGAAACATCCCTATAGATCCCTATAGAATATCACAGCAGACTGAAATGGCTTCAGGCCTTTCTTTGTCCTCTGCAAACAGTAACAGTGACCAAAGAGCCACAGGACAGGAGGATGCAAATATGTCAAATATTCATCTTGCCAGGTACCAGCCATTTCTTTAGGGTTTTGCTTGGGTTGACAGGATCCCAAGATCCCATCTGGGAACCATCAGACTTCAGGACTGTGAAATTTGGCTTTTGTAGCTTCAATGACAGAATGACCTAACACATTGCCCATGAAGTGCTCTCTCCCTGGATTTAATATAGATTTGCAAAATGATTCTGCATCGATGGGAGATGAGGTGTGGTGAGCAGGAGAGCACAGAGGCAATGCATGAGGCACTGCTGCTGCTCACTGAGGACAGCTCTGCTGGCTCATTAATTCTTAGCCTGTTGTTAATCTCAGATGCTCACTTGATTTTGTGACCCTGCCAGGTTTCCATTTAACACAGCCCTCTGTAATGTTCCTTTTTCCTGCTGGTTTTCTCTTCCTGGAACACTGCTGCTCTCTAGCTTTCAAAACTCCTCATGCCCTCCACTTTTCTCTTACACACTTTACTGCTTTCCTGTCTAAATTAAGCTGAAAACACATAATTCATGTTCTAGGCAAAGATATCATGTTTGCTCTGCATGTTTTTAAAAGCCAGGAGCAGAAATTACTCACCTCTGAAAGGAAGGTCAGCAAAAGCAATCTATCTCCCAGGAACAAAGGAACAGTGGAAGGACAAATATTTACAGCACATGTGAGACATGAAGTTTCTTGTGGGCAAGGTGCCCTGAAAAGCTGGAAGTGTATATACAGGCAAAAATCATGGATGAAGTCACACATAAATGTCCTATACCCCTCACAGATTCATACAGCACCATCAGTGGACAAGGGAGGGACTGATGAGACTCTTGTGAGCAGTGAATTGTTTTTACCATGTCTCTTCTTTCCTCTTATGTAGGCAGAAAAAGAACAAAGAGAAAAAGAGTTTAACCTGCATGAGAAGATGCTGCCATGTAGAAGAAGCTCTGACAGATGTGGATGGCCCTGGGAAGGAGCCTTAGGCTGTGTGTGGGCAATTCCAGGTGCTGCTGGCATCCCATGCTGTGACAGCCTCAGAGAGCCCAGGATGGCAGGGCCAGGGGTACCTGGTGTGGGGGGGGTTTGTGTCACAGGCAGGCAGGGCAAGGGAAACACCAGCAGCAGCAAAGTCAGTGCTGGTGGAATAGGTGAGGGTTGTAGGAGAAATCTGGCATGGCTAAACACTCTCATCATCTCTAGCATCATCTCCAACAGGTGGTGGTGGGGTTTTTATCTGAAGATAAAGGTACAGCCTCCAGTAAATCACCCTTTTAAGGTAACATCTGCATAAGCAAAGTCTGAAACTTGACCAGCTCCTTACAGGAACATTTCAGCAGGGCTCTGGCTATGCCTTATGACTTTAGCTTTTATATTTTTTATATATTTGTAATCCTGTGATTCTTTAATTTATAATCAAACTCCATATACAGTGTTAGCTACTGTTCTCCCATTTTGGTCAGACACAACAATTCCTCTCTAGGCCTGAGAACCAAGGACACCTCACTGTCTCAGGGCCTTAAGATATTAACAAAAGTGAGTTGGGGGGGAGCAAACCTGGGCTAAATGACTTCATTACCTGAAGCTGTAATTGGAACATTAACCTCCAATATGCAAATAGACCAAATGTATAAAAGTATAATACCCTATGACCTGTCATTGATTTTTGGTTGTAGCCCCTGGGGGGATTTTGTCTGCCTGAAATGTACCTGAAGGCCCTACAATAAATATAAGCACTTTTTATTCCCTTAATTTTGTCTGGTCTCTCTTTTAAGCAATCCCAAAAAGGCATCAGCTATGGCACTGACTGCCCTAGCAAGAGATGCACAGCTCCCCCCTGCAAACCTAAGAAAATTCTGCCATTCACTTCTACCTGCTCAAAGCTATGGTGATGACCTGGAAATCACTGTGATCTAAAGGCATATGATCAATAAACTGCCTTTGATTTCACACTTCTAAAGACAACTTCAGAAGCCTGAACTTCGGAGAGAGGGGCTGTCCTTTGTGCAACCAGATTTGTCAGCAAGGGAGAGCTTTTTGATCTGAGTCTTTTGCAAAGGTTTCTCCTGACCTTTCCTCCCACACACAGGCATCTCTTGGGACACAAATGCAGCCAAGCCTTTGAATTAAATTCATATTCTTAGAGCTTTCTTGTGTGTTCATCCTGTATTTCAATGATTAATCTGAGAGCAAAATTCATCTTTGCTTAAAAACTTCCTGTGAGAAGAAGGGTTTGGTTTTGTATTTGGTATTTGGCTGCTTTTTCCTTTAGACACAAGGAAGAATTTATTTAGGAATATCAAGAGAGGAAACTGTGCTGTGCAGCCCTCAGCTCAGCTGTGTTTGGGGCAGCTGTGGGCAGGACTCCAAGATAAAGGAGGGAGCTCCTGGGGCCTCAGTGGCTGTGTGACCATCCACACCCACCCCTGAGTTTTGTAGCACGAAACTTGCAGTGAAAAGGCTCAT
Source organism: Agelaius tricolor (assembly GCF_023055355.1). NCBI lineage: Eukaryota > Metazoa > Chordata > Aves > Passeriformes > Icteridae > Agelaius > Agelaius tricolor. Next base: position 10,451,262 of record NW_027269278.1, on the reverse strand, counting down.
GAGACTGGGACCAAGTGCTTACATGGCCAGGGACTCCCTGCTTCAGTCATTCCAGACAGGCAGAGCAGCAGCTGGGTTACTGCTTGGGTTACTCAGCAGGGTTTGGGAACAGAAGGGCTCAGTCTGGGAGGCAGATTTGTTCATGTTTTCAGAGATATGTTTATCACTGACTAGAACTGACTTAAGCAGGAGCACTTTTATTAATTGTTACAGCAAGGGGTAAATGCTACTGGGCAAAGACTACCTTGAGTTACCTGCCAAATGTGAGGAGGGTCTCCCTGTAGGGGCAGACTTGGGATGAATAGAATTGAATAGAAAGAGCTCTCTGCAACTTGAAGCCTTAAGGCGGCCAACAGTGCCCTCTTCGGGATTCTTGCTGAATTCCTTCAGTAAAGCAGGAATTTACAAACTGCTGGCTGTGAAACGTGTGCTTTGCCTTTACTTTACTCCTCTTTGTATGCTAACACACGGGATGTGTGCAACACTAAGCACCAGTGGAAAACAAACCCATTCTGAAATCGTTTTTGTAATTGTTATTTTCAATATTAGATACTGACACGTGTCAGGCAGAGCACTTGGTCTCTAGACCATGGTCCAGCATTGTTATACTTACTTTTAGCCTTTATGAAGACAATTTTCCAGCTGGAAATAAATTACAGAATGAACGCACCAGGTGCCATTTTAGGTGCTAAAATACTCAGGACTTGGGTCCAGGTGCAATGGCATAAACCAGAAATTGTCCAGACTTAGCTGAAAGTCTGAAAATTCCCCTTTGCCCCTGGTGTACAATCACTGACACAAGACCCCTGTGAGCCATGAGTGGCTCCAGCTTCATGCCCACCCTGCCTCTCCTCAGAGAAGCTCCTGCTTCACCATCACCACCTAGAAAAGGATCTCAGGAGCCCTGAAGCACTACTTTAATATACATGACTTGAACTACAGTTCAAATTACCTGGTTTGGCTCTATGTCACTTGAGTCTGTGCTATCCCAATTCTCCTTTACATTGGGAAGTCTCAAGAGAGTTTCCTCAGGTTTTTCTGAGCAACTCTGCAAAATTCCTCTGAGGTTCCCCTTTAGGTTGTGTTAAAACAACTATAAATCTCAAGTTTGCAATTCAGACCATAGTTCTAAAAGTTTTCAAAGCTTAATTAATCACAACAGCAATAGACAGCCTTTTCAGCAGCTGCCCAGCAGCTGTATTGATCCTACATGTGTACTCAGCATCACTGAAACACCAGCAAAATAATTTATGGCCAGTGGCAGAATAGCTGCTACCAACAAATTATAACCAGAAATAAACAGATAATGCAGAGTTATGAAAAATGAAATAAAGTTAGATGGGCATAACTTAAGTCTAGGGAGAAATAATCACAAATTCACACACCTAGTTTCAAATACAAAAGCCCTGGAGCAATAGGAATGGTGTTTTACCCATGACTACAGACAACTGAGGGAGGGCAGAGGCTAATAAAGAGATGAAGGAAAAGCAAGGAAACATCTGAACAGGAAAGGTTGCTTGAGATAAAACAATTAAGGGGCTTGGTTGCTTTTCCTTCAGGTTTTGGAGATCAAGATGAAATGGAAACTCAGGGTTTTTGCTTTGTGTAAAGAGAAATAAGAAAAACACAGAACTACGGCAGCACCAAGGATTACTGATCTTTCTATAATAATGCAGATGGTGAAGGATGCTCAGATGGTCTAGAAGACAAGGAAACATTATGAAACACAGCCAGAGTATTTAATGGGCAAAGAATCAGAAAAAAGTCTTTATTTCCAAGGCTGTGATGCTGTGGCTCAAGCAGGCTGGATGGAGCCCCAGAAATGCAGCTGGCTGTGGCAGAGGAGTCCCTGCCTGTGTGCTGGGGGTGCCAGAGGAGGTGTAAGAAGCACCTGCTGCTCTGCACTGCTGTGTTTGGTCATATTCTGACTTGCCTTTTTTCCAGCATCTCCCTGAATTCCCTGCTTCAGACCAGAGAGTTAATTGCCTTTTTTTCTTCTCCAAGGCTGCCTGTGTAGAGGCACCATGCCTGGAGATGACTGCTCTGGCTCCTGAGGAGCCTGACAAGCAAAAGGTTCCTGTGTGATCTGTGCTGGTAATCCATTCAGACTCTTGTTTCCCAAAGTGTTGTGAAAAAGCACAAATTACTGTACTCACAGAAGAGTTGTTCATTGTCAAAAGCAAATAATGCCCATCTCTAGCAAAAACATCACTCACTAGAAAAGCAAGCGGTGCAGTCAGACTGAATTACAGATTATGGAGAGCTCTTGCAGCTGCCTTTGCTTTAGAAGAATGAATCCAATCTCTCTTCAGCAAGGGAGGAGACATCACCCTGTCCCAGGGTGAGCTTTCAGCTCCACTGAGGCCCAGCCTTTGTATCACTTTATGAAAGCATAAGGAAGAAAAGGTCAGTGGTAAAGAAGTTTTTACAATTACATATGCTTCTGAATTTTCCAGTATTGTGTACATCCTTTCCCTTGTAATCTCCTGGAAATCTATCCAACAGCAAACGCATCCAAGGTAGCCCTGGCATGGACTAGACAGAAGGAAAAAAAATGTATAGCTTAGGCCTAATAAAAAGCATTTCTCTCCCTGTCACAAATGCTTTCATGTGATGCTGCACTTCTTTCTTTTTTTTTCCCTACTATTTTTAATATAAAAGTTATACATAAACACTGCTTTTGCCATGTAAACACAGACCCTATCAACAGAAGCCAGGAAATGAAGTATCTTTTAAAGATCTAGCTATATATATTTTTTGTTTTCATGTTTTGCTTTGGAGTCTTGTAAAGAGCTACAAGACTAAACCATCCATCAAAGTCAGCAGCCAGTGGTGGTCAATGTGTCCAATCTCCTGAGCATCACTGGGAGCAGCTTGCAGGATGAAATGCTGCTGACAGACCTGACACACAGCATTACATCTGCTGATTGCAAAGTTCAACGTGCTGGTGCTCCTGCACTAAGCAGCTCTCACACTGCAAGTAGGAGGGGGAGTTATTTTTAGCCCCAGGTATTCCAGTGAGACATTAAATGCTGATGTTGGAGGGGACAGTGCATGATTAGCTGAAAGGCAGACAGGAGCGTTCTTGCAATGACAGCCATCGTACTGCGTGTCACCTGCAAACGGGAATGTGGCTAAAAATATACAGCAACAGGATAAAAATACACTGTGCAGAAATTACAGAGCTAATGGAACACCCCAAAAACATGGTAAGACACTGGAATCTTTCTACAGCAGCACAGAATTCCTTTAATCAGACAACAAAGTGTCACTCCCTTCAATGGAGTGCTCAGAGGTGGCTTTAACACTCTGTAACAGGGAGGGCAGAGTGGCACTACAGCTCCAGGACTCTTCTTGGGAATCAGCTACTTTTAGATTGACTACACCCAACAGGTTTGCCTGTGGCAATGAGCATGACCAAGACACAGCTTGACAGGACCAAGTGCAGATTCTCAAAGTCCTGTTTGCCCTCAGACTCTGATCCTGCACAGCTGCTGAGGCAGACACACCTCCATCCTGAGGGGCTGGGGCATGTCCAGAAAGGGCAGCAGAGCTGGGGAAGGTCTGGAGCACAAGTCTGGTGTGGAGGGACTGAGGGTGTTTAGCCTGGAAAAAGGAGGCTCGGGGAACTTTCTCACCCTCTAAAACTCCCTGACAGGAGATGTAGCCAGGTGGGCTTGGGCTCCAGGATGAGAGGAAACAGCCTCAAGTTGTGTCAGGGGAGGTTTAGGTTGGATATTGAAAGGGTTGTGAAGCATTGGGAAAGGGTGCTCACGGCAGTGGTTGAGTCACTGTCCTTGGAGAGATGTCAAAGGTGTGTAATTGTGGTGCCTGGGGTCATGGTGTAGTGCTGGCCTTGGAAGTGCTGGGGTAATGCTTGAGCTTAATGACCTTAGAAGGCTTCTCCAACCCCAGGAATTCTGTGATTCTATGATGTGGGGGTTTTGGGAGTACAGCAGTGACTGTAGCACCCCCAGGTAGCAATGTCCAAACCCCTCCATACCAGTCAGTAAGACAATGGTTTTTAATTTACTGGGGATATTTTTTCCCCAATAATCTTAAAAACTGTTTGTTGTAGCAATTCAGAGGAGCTAAGTTTTGTTACATTTTTCTCAGCTACCAAGGACATATTCCGTGCCAGGAGAGTGTGTTTGTGTCCCATGAGGTTTAGCAGGGGAGAGGTGCCTCTGGGCAAATGTCTCAGAATTCAGACACAGCAGTGGTGGGCAGAGCAGTAGATGGCACCAGCATCCTGCCAAACAAAACAGAACAGCAGCAGAAATCCCTCCCGATGGGTTTTTCAGTATGCAAAGAAAAAGTATTGCAAAAGGAATAGTGATCTTAAAAATTGTAATTCCAGTTCAACTGGCAGTAATAAATCTTGATTTACACATGCCTAACCCACAGCCAGTGGCCTGGGAGGCACCTTGTGTCAGAGGGATGGAAGGTAGAGGTTCACAAGGTCCCAAATATAGCAGGGGTTCAGGTGTGCTGCCCACAGCTCTGTCTGTCTGTGCTTTGGTGTTTTGAGCAGGGCAATAATTCCCTCAGTTCTGGAAGGCCTTCATGACAAGCACAGAACAGGGACAGCAGGAGCTTGGGCAGAGATGTATATTTGATGTATATTTGATCATTTGTTAGCACCTGAAGAATTGGCCTGCAGGGGATCTGTCACTGCTTACTTCAGTTCCTTGCTAGACATCACAAGTGCTGGGAATGCTGTGCTTCCCTGCTAAGTGACATTTCCTTCAGCACTCAAGCACCCAGTTCTGCCATCTCCTGAGCTTATTCCACACAAAAAATCATCCCTCAGATCTGACCCTTTCCTGCACCAGAGATAAATGAGAAAGCACAGCCATGCTCTGCTGCTGCTTTGTGCTTCCCTGTCCTTTCCTTGGGCCCATCTGCTCTCTGCCTCTGGCCCACAGTGGCACAGTGAGGTGACTGTCCCCTTGCTGTGCACTCATGGGGCACCCAGGGAGGTTTTCAAGGTGCTCTGCAATTACCAGAAATTATTGTCTTGCATTGAACCAAGTAATGGGCAGGAGAAAACCTGACAAGTCCTGGGAGAGGCAAGGCCATTAACAGTGTCACGGTGGCAGTGATCTTATTAACAAGTGACCTTCCAGAGCAGAGCAGAGCATTCTCTGGAGATGGGAAGCAGCCAGTCCCTGCCCTTTGCTCCTCCAGGAGCTCTCTGAGCAGCAGGGGATGGTGGCCTGGCCAGCAAGGAGCTGCTGTGACCCTCCCCAGGGCTCCCCTCCACCTCTGCTCCAGGGGTGGTGGCAGCCCCAGCCCTGACCCTGGAGCTGGCAGAGAGCAGAGCAGGATGCTGGCATCTGCCTCTGATGCTTTCCAAATATCCAATTCACTCAGTGAGCTTTTCCAGCCCCGAGTGCAGTCCTTTTTCAGGGTAAATGTGAGATGTAATCACTCCTAAGCTGTGCACCTTCTCTATTCTCCTCTAGGCAAGAACTGCTTGCCCCCTCTTTGTGTGCCAGTGAGAGCAGGAATTCCTCAAAGAGGAGATAACCCAGATGTGCTGGTCACATTACAGTTGTTCTAACATTAATGTGACTTGCACATCTGGGTTATCTCCTCTTTATGGGGGAAAAAAGGTAGGGTTAATTAATTATATAGATCTGAAATTGCTCACAAGCAAATAGGTGACCCTTTGATTTCAGTTATTTCATCAGAAATCAAATGAATTGATGAATTTCCATTGAACTAAAGAAATGATTTAAATGTGTTTCAGAAGAACAATTCGCTGTCAGTTTACACAGAATCAGCTGAAACCAGATGCTGCTGCCACCTGGAACAAAGGGCAGAAACAGTGACCTTTACCTAATTATTTAAATTAGTTTGAAGTATGTGAAACTAAGAGATAAGAAATTCCATTATTATCAAAACTGTTCTGCTTCCTTCTATTCATTAAATATTCGACTTCAGCACCAAACACAGTTAATATTCTCCTTCTGAATTTGAGGATTTTTAATAATGCATTAAATTATTCCTTGGGCTTCACTGAGGCATCATAGCATACACAATGGTTTTTTTCAATGCTTATATACACAAAGCAGCTGGTTGGTTACCCAGGAAGTGTCTGACTGACACCCTTTGCATCTTTACAGATTAAAATTTTGCATTTAATGGCCAGCAGTCACACTGTGATCCTAATTGCAGTGGGCAGTGCATCTCTGTCTGGAGCCTCTTCCCTGGGCACAATCAAAATGACTCTTTAAAGTGCTGGGTACATGTTTGGAAAATTAATTCCTTATTGTAAACAATATCTCAACTAAAATGCTCTCTCTTTCCTTTTATAAAGGATCCAGGTATGGTGGGAGGGGTGACTGGGCAGCACAACTGGGCATGTGCCCCTGGGCCACCCTGTTACCCTCTTGTCTGACCTCAATTTCATACAAAAACCTCCCTTCAAGCCATACCAAAAAAATATTGTTTAATAACAAAAAACCCTCTTTGAATGGCCATCACCATACTGCAGTTAAGCAAAGTCCTGTGAGTATGTATAAAGCATTGATAATGATTTTGGGTTCCACAATTATGCCTGAGACTAAAGTTTAAACTGGTTTTGAACCCTGGATAAGTGGGTTCCTGGCAGAATATCCCTGAATCAATTTTTCTGTGTCTCATAGTTTTTGGCACACACTAATACTGCTAGCAAGTGAATCTCTCAATTTTTGGATATAAATGTCACTCCTGTCTCTGGCCTGGAAGGGGCAGTGACAAAACAGTGTGAGATATGCTTTAGTTAATTGCTTCCTCTTGCCAGTAAATATGAAACTGGTGACCCCACAGTGGTTAGTAAAGATCATGAAGGCAAGACAATGTGTTCTGCTTGGCTATTTCTACCCCTTTGCCCTCTTTTCAGGAGAAGTTGGACTACTGTACTCTTTTTTCTCCTTTTTCTGGATTCCACAGTAACAAAATGCCCTCTGCCATGTTCCTGCCTGTCATTCAGGAAATAAAAACTCTGTGGTTTCAGGTCCAGAACAGATAATTTATATTGACTCCAATCCTGCTGGGTGAAGCCAGAATTGATCTGGGGCCTCTCTGAGACTGCACAGTTCCAGCAGCACTGTGCCAAGAGCAGGGAGCCTGGGGCCAGAAGGGTTTCAGGTCAAACTGCAGCAGTTTGGGGACAGCAATTTCTGCAGCACAGATCAACTCTGGGTTTCACTTTGGGGCAGGTCCCTCAGACAGGGATCAGCTGGAAAGGTTCATCTCCTGCCAGAGCTTTCTGGGACAGAGCTGCTGGGGAGATGGGGAGCTGTGTGATAAAGACAATCCCTATTTTTCTGAAGGAGCAGGAATGCCTTGAGATGCAGGCCTGGCATCCAGAAAGGCAGAGGATACTGCCTCTGTGTGCTTACATGGCCTCAGGATCTCACATATGTGTTTAACCTGGAAATCTACAGTTCTGCTGTATTGGTGCAATATTTTATCTGGGAGTGCCACACAGAAATGTTCCCATCTTTGCAGAAGCTCTGGAGCTGGCAGGAAGGGAAAGTAGAGCTGCACCTTCCCTTGGGTTTCTAGAAAAGCAGACAGCAAATCTATTCTTATCCCAGCTGAGCCTGCCCGTACACATCTTCAGAAACTTCCACACTTCATTCCAGCTTTGAGCTCCCCTTTCATTTCATTGCCTTCTCTCATCCTCATGAGACTTCTCAGATTTATGGGATTGTCAAGGATATTTGCTTTTGCTCAGTTATAATTATTGCCTTTCCTGCATTTTTAGTACAGGTGGCTCTACTGTGTGTCAGCCATGCTAAAAAGGGGCAAGTAGGTTGTGGGGATGTCTCATTAAGGTGAATTTTAGGTTTAACAGAGCACCAGGGAAAAATATTAATGTTATAACCTGATATTGTCCCACATTACACTGAAATCTGGGAAAGATGAACACTTCCAAAGGGACAGTCCCCATTAAAGGGAAAACATATAGAAACTTGCATGGATGACACTAAAATTTTAAATGCATTATATTCCACCAGCCTGCCTTTTCTTGGGTGTCAGAAAGTTACAAATAAACTTCTGGAGAGAGATCACAATACTGGTTGCAATAATAATACAACAACAATAATAACAAAATAATTCAAAGTATAAAATTTAAACCAGAAACCTTTCTACTTTTACACATGTAATTTACTTCTTGATGAGAATTTCCTTCTTCTCGAAAGTTCCTAAATCTCATGAAAGCTTTGAATACCAAAATCTTCTCAGATACATCATGTGACATTTCACTTGGTAACTTTTGAGGACAAAGCTTGCTGAGATTGTGAATTAAAGCTGCCCAGGTTTGGAGGAACAGGGTATTTAAGGAACAAGAAGACCAAGAGAAACATGAAAAATAGAGTAATTTGGAGGGTTTTTTTTGTTCTCTTATAGGAAGAATCATACCTAGAGAGTACAACTTGTCTTTAAGTCTATCCTAATTTCTCTGTCATTTATCAAAAAGTCAATCTTGTCTTCTATTAATAAAATTGAAGCTCTGTATTCTTAGAAAGCTCATCTGTAACTTCTGTCATTGTGACGCTTGGACCATTTTTTGTTGTCACTGGCATTAATTAACCATGAATATTTTTCTTTTAATAAGCCCACAAAATCCAAATAGATGTCTTTTCAGTACATGAAATCCTGCCCATAGTTCACTTTTTAATACCTTTTAGCCTTTATGCTTTGCTTTCTTCTCCCTCAAATGAATGATGTGTGACAAAGGCATTGCTATCCCAGAGAGAAGCCTCTGCCAGCTTTGTGCAAATGGACAGCCAAGAAGAGAAGAGACTTTTTAATGCCTCTGCTATGGAATGACTGCAGCAGGAACAACCCTTCTTGGGGTGAGAAAGCCCAGATGAGAGACTGGGAAACAGCAAATACTGAGACAATCATCCATCCCCGTTGGAGGTTATGTGAGGGAGCTCACTGCTCAGGCATGGGCAGCTTTTATTTTCTGCTGGATAGTGCCTTTGATTACCTAAAGAGGGGCTGCAATGATGGAGAAGCTTTATTTAAATGGTGCTAAGAAGAAAAGATCAGTCTGCCTGTGTCAGCCTGACAGAGTGCTGGAGCCCTCCCTGCTCAGCAGTCAGTGGCTCACCTGAGGGAAAGTTCCTGAGCACAGACATTCCCCACACTCTGATTAGCCAGGGCTGTCTCCTTGGCACAGCTGGGACATCCATCACCACTAAAGAAAGGGAGTATCCACTTCTGAGCTTCAGGAAGAAAATGTCAGGTTTTCAAAACCAAGTAATTATCCCCCAGGTCTTCTCTCAGCCCCTCCCCACTGCCTGGGTCTGCCCCCCTGTACAGCCAGGAGCCCAGCTGACCCATGTGCTGGATGTACCTGGACAGAGGGCAGTGAGGTGCAACTGAAAATGTTCCCCATGTGAAGTGTTTCAGTTCTGGCAGTCATGGAAAGTTATTCATACAGCCCAGGTTCAAATTCTGTGGGCTGTGTAAGAGATCTGAGTCTGCAGAGGTGAAGGATTAGTCTGGAGGAACTCACTCTCCAACTGATTTGCAGAGGGGTGGGGTGGCCTATGAGTCCTGCTCTCATTTGTGTTCTGTTTTGGGAAGAGTACTGCAAAGCTGGGAATTCCTGCATTTCACCACCTGGAACTGACCTACAAGAGCTGCCTCTCACTCCATGGCAGCAGGGACCAGCACATTTCTGCTTCTCTGCACACCTGAGCTATTTCTCAAACTCATATCTGGCAGAGAAAACTTCCCAGGGTAAGCTGTCAGAAACAGAGGATAAGAGGGCAAGACCTGAAAGAATTTGATACACTTGCCCTAAGGAGCAAGAGCACTTACTCATGTCAGCCTTACATAAATCCCAGGGCAAAAAGAGCTTACAAACCTGTCTTGCCTTTTAGTAGGTTTGACAGCACTAAGCAGTCAACTCTCAGAGCAGATTTCAGATTCCAAGGGGTGTTTTAATTCCTGAGAAATAAAAGGACATAACCTATAATGAGGAACCAGGGACATGTCCATGTACTTCAGTACTGGAAACTGATGAAGACATCCAGGGCTCTGCTCCTGTGACAGGCTCAGAGGTGTCTGAAGACACACTTATTACTGCTCTGTGTTCATTAGATACTCTTGTGGTTTGAGTAGCATCTGCTTTTGCTGACAGGATACCATGTCCTCATTACCCCATCAGAGACATGGGTTTACATTGCTCATGTGAAAGTAAGCAAGCAGAGAACGAGGAGGCAAAGATGAGAAACCTTGCCAATGCTCATAACACATCCCTGCTCTTTCATCAAATTTCTAGTCTGGAGAACTGCCAGAGTATTGAAAGGAGACAGAGAGACATGCAAGGAGTGAGGAGGAAAAAAGGGAATTGTCACAAAGCTGATTGTATTGGATTTTCACAAGCCTCACTGTCTGCCTCAGCAGATGCACAGGCAGAATATGCACCAGGAGAAACAGCAAATCTGACACCACATTTCATCCCCACCCCAGGAATGGATGTCTGTCTCCTAGAATAAAGCTGCTAAAAAGGCAAGTTCCTTATGAAATCACAGAAGGAAAGGGGTGGAAGTGACCCCTGAAACACTCCAAGGTCAGCTCTCCTGAACCCCTCCTGGGGGAGGCTTAGGGAGACCTGGGTGAAGGGAGGGGGCTGCAGCCCCCAGGCACAGGAGCTTGGCCCTTTGCTTTGAGTACTTTCATAACAGAATCACCCCTGCTGTTATCCAAACTCTTTATTTCCATACCTGGAAATTTCCTGGCTCAGCAGAAGTTCCTATAAGCTAGAACTGACCTGTGGCTATAACTGTTTAAATCCAAAGCACCATGGTGCAAATTAATTCTGACATGTCCACTCTTCAGTCTCTGCTTGCTGCTCCCCTTCCTTCAAATGACCATGAGAAAAATGACTTCTTAGTACACACCGTATCACATCTTGATGGAATATAAAGTCTACTGGTCAGGTAGTACAAATTAAATTAATTTCATTCATGGGTTTTAATTTACTTCCTACAGAGAGATTTTTTTTCATCCCAGCAAGTTAATGCCAAAGTCAATAATGACTGCCACCATAATTTCAACCTTTCAGTTCAGTTTCCTGAGACACATCTGTAAATGGAATCAGTTCTTGCTGTGAAATGCATGTGCTGTTTATTTGATTAGCTCTTGTATAGGCCCTGTCATTCCCTACCACAGAAATAATTGCAGCTGTAACCTGTTAAACCAAAGCTTGACTCTCTAAGTCCCTGTGCTAGAGGCTGCACAGCTTTCTGTTGCTTTCCAAGCCATTCCTGACCTCATCTCCACCCTGGGTTCTGTGCCTGATGCATCAGCCCAGCAGGTCTTTACAGAGCCCTGGACCAAATGCTTGTGTACAGCTGAGGGTATGAGAGAGTCACAGAATTGTTTAGGTTGGAAAAGCCCTCTGAGATGATGGAGCCCAGCTGTTCCCCCAGCACTGCCAAAGCCACCACTAAGGCATGTCCCCAGTGCCACATTCACACATCTGTTGTGTAGATCCCCTCCAGGGATGGTGATTCCAGCACTGCCCCGGGCACTCTGTGCCAATGCTTAATGACCCTTTCAGTGAAGAAATCTTTTGAATTATCTAATCTAAACTTCTCCTGGCACAGCCTGAGGCAATTTCCTCCTGTTCATGTCTTGGGAGAAAAGACCAGTCCCCACCTGGCTTTGAAGGAGTTGTAGACATCAAGAAGGTTCCCCCTGAGCCTCCTCCCCTCCAGCCTGACTGAGCATGGATTTGGGCCAAGGGGGAACCTTGTTGGCATAAATGATGAGCTAGAGAAGATGAAGCATTTTTAAAGGAATTGCTGTTTGCAAATAATGCATAAAGCTAACAAAGACATTGCTGGTGATTTTCCTGCAAATGATATGTACAGCTGCCAGTGAAATAAAACCAAATTTTACTCCTTTTTCAAGCGTTCAACATGTCTTTTCCCACTTGAGACATTCTGGCTAAAGAAGCATAGTACAGATCCTTCAATTTGAATTGTCCTGACTAACATGATGTCTTCTGACATCTCTAGGTCTTGTGGCAAATATAAATTATAGTCAGGGTCTGTACACTTTGTTCTCTGGTACAGTCAAAGACACATTTGCTGGCATGGAAACCTCTTCTCCCTTCCTCTGCATTCTTCACCAGGCAGCACACCACTGCTGTGTACCAATTCACAAAATGTTTCAGCACTGAAAATTGATTCCTGTTCAAATTTCCTAAAAGCTAAGAAAGAATATTGCCAGGTTGTAACGGGCACATTTCAGATTCTTGTCTCTGCTTGCCAGTTGTTTTGCAAGCCTTTAAAGTTTATAAATAGGACAGCAGCAGAGGAAACTGCCCTTTGCTCCAAACCTGGCTGATTTGCTTAAAAAGCATTAAAGGTTAATCAGGGCATGGCTATAAGGATTTTATTTGTGGTTCAGTAACGTTGATTGTTTCTCTGAAAAATGCAACCTGCATTTTCTCATGGCAGGCCTTTTTATTAATAGATCAAAGGAGATAAATGATATAACACTCCCCTTTTCCCCATGCTGTAGAAAAATCTGCCAGGAACCACTGCAGCACATTTGTGTTAGAGGCTAAGCTCCTAGACTCCCTGACCCCCTTTTGACATCAGAATGGTTAATATTGTATTCTTGAATTGCAAACAGGTAACAGTATCAGCATTTCAAGGGGATTGCTACTTCTTTTGCTTTTCTGCATAGGACCAAGTACCCAATGCCCTTAAAACCTCTGCAGTTGTGATTAAAACCTGTGACAAATATCTGTTCTGTGATTTTTATTTTTTTTTTTAAATCTCATAAGGAATACCTATTACAGCCCTTACAATGCTGTGTCTTTGCACGCCTTCACCCTGGTGAACAGTACAGCTGCATCTACAAAGATGACAAAAGAAACATCACCAGTTCCTGCTTTTCTTTTTGGCAGGTCCAACATTCTGCTTCAGGGAGATTCTGAAATAACTTCATGGCACTGCTCATTTTCAGAGCTCAGTGCATAAAAGCACAAATCATAAAACTCAGCTGCATTTAGCTAAAACATTTTCTAGGGCTCTTGAACTTTTCAAGTAATCCAGGCCTGATTTACAGCTTCCTATAAAAGTCAAGCAGCATTTCAAGGTTTCATGTGTCACCAGTGAAATGATCCCATTTTGACTGCAGTTTGCTTCTCTTTTGTCACCTTTGAACCCTGATTATAAAAATACTCATTTGTGTTAACTAGTTGAATGTGATGAGAATCAAATGAAACATTCACCCAAATCTCTCTGCAGCTTTGCTGCTTTCATTTTCAGTGTTCCTTAACTTTCAGCCTTCCTTAACTTATGGTGCTGTACTATGATGCATTCCTGCTGTGACCTCTCCATGCAAGGCAGACACAAAACACCCACTCTGACAGTGAAAACCCTGAGCTTTTCTCATCCTTGCCCCAGGGGCCACATTTCCTCAGCATTTATGCAATTAGCACTGCTGACTCCAGTGGAGCTACTTTCAAATTGCACTGATGTTGTTTCTTATTCTGATTTGTAGATTTACAGGTTAATGATTAAAGGAACAAAAAAACTCATATTGCCATATAGCAGATGGCAATATTAATTGTTATCTCCTCATTTGTTTTTCCCAGATGAATCCCAGACTTTTCACCCCCTTCACAACATATTTAGACTCCTGCAAAACCGAGCAGTGAAGGTTCTAATTTCCCTTCACTTTGGCAGCAGAAGAACACATTAATAGATTAGCTACCAAAATATTTACCTTTTGTCATATAATGGTTTGGTAAAGAGTTGAAGTGACATAGACAAAGCCCTCCTAAAAAGGAGATGGTTTAACAACCTCAGCATGGTGCTCCAGGAGCTGATGGTGCACACTGATAAAAACACCCATCACATTTCTACATTGGGTTTGCTCAGTTTTGGGTTCCAATCACTGCCTCTTACCCTTTTCTCCTCAATTTACCCTTTTCTCCTCAATTAAGAGGTACCAGGAGTTTTTGTTGCAGAAGCAACTTTGTCTGGTGATCACATCCTCTCTCAACTGGCTGTATTAATGGAAAGAGCCTTTGTAGAATTGTCATCCAAAAATCCTTGACCTTGAAACTCTTTCCTGTGACCACTGTTCAATCATCCTATTTACAACGTGGACAGCAGCACTGCCATCCACAGCAGTCAAATATCTACCTTAAAGTAGTTTGCACACTATAAGTCTTATTTAACACTTATATCTCAATGTTTTGTCCCAATGAGGTGAAGCTATGATTTTCCATTGTGCCTTAGTAGTTAGTGTTTGTGAAAACCTGAAAGTACATACAGATATTAGGATTTGCCTTAATTTTTCCATTTTAACTATAAACACACATTTATTTCTATAATATCATTCCCACAAATTTCCCCTCCTATGGACAGTTTATTATCACAAGAAAGTCTAAAACTTTCCTTCTCATGACAAGTTACTGTATCAGAAAATGCATCAGGGTGAGGGTTCTGAAAACCACAAAGCCCAGAGCTCCCAGCACACTGCAGCTGCAAAGGGCATCCCAAGGAGAACACAAAACTGCCACAACATGGCCCCACCCCACCCTTCCTGCCTGTCACCAGCCTCACCCCTTTATACCTTTTATGCTCTCACCTGGGGCTAGGCTTGCACCCAGGTTTAGGGTTCTGAAAACCACAGTGTGCTCCAGGCACATTGGATTAAAATAAGGTAGTGGCAATGGTGTTCTGGGTGGTTAAACAAAGGGCAGGTGAAGTCATTGGAGTGGAAGCATATATTTAAAATTTATTTAAAGCATGATAGCTGTCATGGACTGATAACTGTTCATAGTGACTTTGCTTCCAGAAGTCAGTTCTTGCTGCTCTCTCACAGCACACAACCTGTGCTTTTCTCTGTGTGCTGGTTCCCTAGGCAGCACTCTGGCAGGCCTGGGCTAGAGTTTCTTCCTCCACTTGCAAGTAAAAATCTTTTAATTATTTCCTGGGTCTGCATAAGCTGGAATTGGTATTTTAAAGAATTTGGCATATTCCAAAGCAGAAGATGAGGTGTGCAGTGCTGCAGACTGCTGGATCTCTTGTGCTGTTGTATTTTTAGAACAGGCTACAACGTGTTTGAGGTGAGATCAGGTCAGGGATCACAGATGTGCTCCTAAGTGTTCCTAGACTGGGTTGTTTCAGTAGTTAAGACACATCCAGTTCCATGACAGCTACTCCTTGGAATACAACACAGCCTCATTTTCTAAACTGTGAAGCAAACTGTTACAGCTTGGGCTCCTCCTACCTTTCCAATCACAGCACATATTGTATTAGTTCAGGCGTGATTCACACTCTGAATGTTTATGAGCTCCCTCTGAGTGTGTTTTACTGAAACAAGCTTTGACAGCTGCTAAAGATTTTCAATGGTAAAAATATATTCTTTGTGATTCAGGCTGTCCCCAGGCTGATTAGAACAGCAGAGCAATATGTGTGTCTTGAGATATCCTGGGCAAGAGGTGCTTTCCTCTGAAGAGACAACTCAATCTGCTACAATTTCTTTTAGAGAAATACAGTAATAAACAAACATATTAATTGGTTGGGTAATTCCCACAGGAAACAGGACCAAGAGGTTTTATTTGACTTAGATACTGCTGTGGAAATGCTAAATGAAAGCAAAACTCTGACTCAGACCTGAAGGTTGAGGTTAAAGCTCTCTGAATCCTTGGAGCCCAGAGCAAAGTTTGCTCTTGTTTGGGAAACTGGCCAGGCAGAAGGCTTCTAGCCTAATAGAAGGACTTGTTTTCATGGGCCTATTTTCTTTTGGTCCCTCTGTCAGGAACTTCTGTCTTTGCCACACTGTTTTATGTCTGGCCCCAGGTGGAACTGGCCAGGCCATCTGGAAAGCAGCTTCAGTTTCACATTTCATTTTAATAGTAAAATGTGGAGGGATTGCAATTCACACAATTCTTGTGCCTGAGTTCTGAGTTTGTGAATATCTCTGTATAAAAAAATCCACTCTTACCTACACTCCCTTTCTGGAGAACTTGTGTCCATTTCCCCCTTTTCTCATTTTAAACTAGGAGATCTTTGGGGCAGTGATTTTTCTCACTCTGGTATCATGTGTTCCCAAGTATAACATAGGAACCAAAGCTCTATTTTCTACTGCAAAACTAAAAGGTTTGCCAAAGATAACAGCCTTACAAGGATAACATTTCTTTTCATCCCTTTTTCACCATCTTGAGAAGTTATTATGGCCACCCATTACTCTGCTTTTCCTGTGAGTTTTGCTGGCAGAAGTGTCTTTCCATCATTGCTCTGCCCCAGAGTAATGAGATGTGGATCCAAGCAAGATCATTCTTTTTTAGACAAAGGCTCAGGCCTGAATTTGAAGGAAAATGTGCACAAGTGTAAGCTCAAATATCTGTAAAATCTCCCACAGTCTGGCTGTCAGCACTGTGGAGCATTTTACACATTAATCAGTGTCAGAGGGGATGATGTCCTGGTCTCAGAAGGGTGAATGCAAGTATGAAATTCAGTGATACCCTCTCAACACACTACAGAATATTGTGCAGAATACGGGTAAGAAATTAATTTGGCATAAATTGAAAATTTTATCAACTGGTCTTGTGATTTTGCACTGTGAATGTCCCCCTGAGGCAGTACTGGCCATTTACTTAAGAGTTGGACACAAGGATCCTTGTGGGTCCCTTCCAACTCAGAATATTCTTTGAATTGTGTCCACCCAAACTGGGTAATGAGATCTGCAGGGCCACGAGGTTACAGAATCCCTGCTGGAACAGCAATGCACCTCTTGCTATGCACAAAGCATCCCACAGATCCTTATCTCAGTGGCCAACCCCAATTCCTGGCTTCTGTAAGCTTTCATAGAAAAAGGTTTTTGTTGTCAAAATTATGTTTTTGACTCCGTACATCTGCCTGTTATAAACTATCCCTCTGACAAGAATAAAATTCCTTTAAATCCCCAATGCTGTTGGATTATTGACAGCCTGAACTCCTAATTCACATGTCACTCAAGAAGAACTTTGTCTTAAGATGAACGTCTGTCACTCCTGTGTATTATTTTACATATGAAAATCAGAGCAAAATTTCAAAAATAGCTGTTAAATCACAGATTCATAGATTTCCACTTTTCTCTGTAGTGTTACAATTAATGCTCTTTCTGGACTTGTAAGAGGCTGAGCCCTGCATGTTTCTGTAGAAAGGGACACATCCAGGTGATCAAGGTTTAATTTTTACTACCATGATGCTAAATGAGCTGTTACCCCTGAATGGGGAATAAAAAGTAGAAGAAAAATAAGGAAAAGCAATACAGGCTCCTTTGACTAAATATAGTGTGGGCTCAGTCCATTGAGCTGAAGTGTGCAAACAATTACTACAGACATCCACAAGATGTGACAGCTTCACTCCTGTGCAGTATTAACACCAACAGCTTTATCTTAGCAACACATGAAATTTAGTGTTAATAGCAAATGAGTCACTGAAGTAATGTATTCTAGAACTAAAGAAATTTAAAAATGTAGATTTTCAACAGAGGGGTAAAACAGCCAAAGATGTGTCAGGGAAGCACAGTGATCTTATATTCTGAAATCACTTATGCTAGATGATACATTTTTATTTTCATGCATTTCTCTAAAAATTAGCAAAAGAAAACATGCTTATAAATACATGAGGGTAAAAGGGGCATAAAGTTCAAGCACCAGTTTAGGACTACAAGTCCTACCTCATACTACATCAAATATTTTTTAATAAGCGTTCATGTTGAGGCTGAAAGATCTGTAACTTTGTGTAGCTGCCTGAGTAAAAATCCCACATCATGATATATAGGCCACTAAAGAATGAATAAAGACAGCATAACTAGGCCTGTTCCAGACCAGAAGATCTTGCTACCAGACAACACTATCATTAGCAAGTGGATAATTATTAGCAAATAATTTCTGTTGTTATTGTAAAACTTCCATACCTTCTCAGTGATTTCTCATGGGCATCTCCTCACAGCACAGCCAACAAACTCCAACTCTCTTCTCACCCAGCTCACCCACTCTTTTATAGCCCTCATCCTCATTGGGCACAGCTGTGTTCTGTTAAGGGCAGTTCCTAATCTTTGGTGATCAGTGCAGCTGCAGCTCCTCAGGGGTGAGACTGCCTTCTGCACTATCTCTATTCTTTTACATCCTACCCCCCCACAAATTTCAATAGGGTTAATTGTGTTGTAACATCATCTTAGTTCCAGTCCTAAAGATGAGGTTATGACTATGATCTGCTGAACTCATCAGTCTCTTGTAAAAGCTGAAAAGTCCTCTGTGCTCGTAGAAGGCAACTGTAAATGTTCTCAAATCACTAGGCTGGACTTCTCACACCAACAATTTTCTTATCAGATCTGTTATAAACCTTTTTGGCCCAGGGAGCTGCTGTGAGTTTCTGACCTGCACTAACCCTGCCAGCCTTACCAAACAAGAAAGTGTCCGGGACAGAAAAGCTCACCTTTCCTAATCTTTCCATTATAAGATGCAGAGAGCAGGCTAAATGAGGTGGGGGAAGGAAGTAATGTTTGCTGGCACCTTCTTGTGTAGGTTTGAACCTGCTTTGGTAAGAAATAATTTGTGAAATGATTGGTGTTGGCTGCATAAACAATGCTTGAGCTGCTCTGCTCAGTCTTGCACAAACTGCTCCCCAGTGCTCCTCTAGCTCTGTTGTTCTCCTTCAGAGCTGAGTCACCCTGTTGTTCCCCTGAAGGAAGGTGTTCACTGCTCAGGAAAACAGAGACTGTTGGGGGAATGATGCAGGTCTCTTTGTACTCTGCAAAGTCTGTGCTGTGTCTGGAGACTGCAGGAGCTGCTCTTCCTCAGGGAGGGCTGTAACCACCAGTGCCTTTGCTGCCCTGAAGATGTGGGTGTTATGAAGCAGAGGACTTTGCATTTGCACCCTATTTTGGGGTGTGATGGAGAGTGAGGAAGTATCTTCTGTTCTTTCAGTTCAGTGTATCTTCTTTTCCTTGTGTGAACTTATAGAATATTCTGCACTGACTTATAAGCCTTGTCCTTTCTTGGCTTTCTCCTGCTGGAAATGTCCTTAGTCATAAAAGAGAAAAGCTTCTCTGAAATACATTAAACTATTCAAACCTTATAACATGTTTTCATCCCTCTAGCAGGAGATTTTTAGGACTGAATTTACAAAGCTTCACTGCATGTACAACTGTAGACTCTTGCTGGTAGCAGGAATGAATTGAATTGTCTTTCCTTGGTAAAGTGAGAGAAAAACAGGACACCTAAAGGCTCAGCCCAGACTGAGTATGCTGTGCTGACACACTCACTGATTTAATGAAAACAAGAATTATTTCTGTCTATATAACAAAAACTGATCAATGTCAAGGAAGATTCTTCACTTCTCAGTGGTAATGTCTCCACTGAGAGGTCTGTGTGCTTTGCTGGCTAGTCCCTGGGTGATTCAAGCCTTGAGACAAGCACCCCCTGGTGAAAATCCCATGTCTTTCAGAGCCAGCACTCAGTGCAGCCCATTGTCACAACTTCCCTGCCAGCACAGGAGGGGTCCCATGTGCTTCCCACACAAGCAGGATGCCCACAAGGATGAGGGCACACAGCAAACAACACCACTGGGAATTTGTCCAATGAGTCCTTCTGGTCTTCTGCTGGCCTAAAAAGTCATGGTGCCAAAAGAGTGGTACAGTCAGGAGAATTGTCCTGGGTGGAAGAACATGTTGTTCAATAGAAATGTTCCTGCAGGGCAAAGCAGAGGGAAGAAATGAGCCCAGCATGTACAAAGGATTGGAAGGAACTCCCCATTAAACAACAGTGCAGTAGGGGAAGGGAGAGCAATTCCTTTCTGCCCAGGTACATAAGAATGAGTGCATGCTACCTTGAGCAGCTCAAAAGCAAATAAACACCCCACCCCAACTGAAAAAAAAAAAACAAAAAACAAAAAAACACCCCCCCCAAACCAAAAACCCAACAACTATTCACAGTGCTCAGGAGCTCACACTCCTCTGGCAGACCACAGGTTGGTTTCATCCCTTGTCATCCAGCCTGCTCTCCTGGAAGGCCCACATGTATCCTGTGTATTCTCATTAAATAAGATGTAATTTTTGCTGAGTTTCTTCTTTATGCCCTAGTTTCCACTTAAGAGTACCAGCCATTCAGAAGGAAAAGCCTCTGTATTTTCCTCCCTTGAAGGTCACATCTTTATATCAAATATTTTGTGGTCTTTGACATTTCTAATGAGTAATGCTTGAAAAGGCTGCTGGCTCTGGCTATTGTGTGAAGCACTATCTGAGACTGACATTAGCAAAAAGCTCTCAGTCCAGCTCAGGAGTGACATTGCTGATGTGCCTTTCACATGAGGTGTTTTATCCCTTATTCTTACATTCAGATTGATGGATTTGCTGGGATTATTCCCTCTGGGCTAATAGCTACAATTTCTTTGTACATAGAAAATTTAAAAGGAGTAGTACATTTGATTGATTTGTTCAGGAACTAGGTGTGATTTTTGGGAATACATTTGAAGTGTCAGATGTTGAAAGCTAATTGCATATTTAACTGCTCAGCTTCACTGAGGTTTAACTTCAGGACTGAGGGCCAGATGAGTCACTAGGTTCACACGGCTGGCTAAATGCTAACAAAGCAATTCAGCCCTGTTTGTTCAACTTCCACCTGATTTTGTTCATGGCTGCATCTTTACCTTCCTCCTGCTACCAGAAGTTCCTCCCTGTGAAGAACCTTGCTAACAGCTCAAACTGAACTTTGAGATGAACCAAGTTGTCTTGAGAAATTGGGCCTGCCCCATCTCTGGAAGTGCTCCAGGTCAAGCTGGATGGGGCTTCCACCTGGTCCAGTGGAAGATGTCCCTGCCCATGGTCAGAAGGGCTGGAATAGGTGATCCTTGGAGATCCTTTACAACCCAAGCCAATCTCTGAGCCTATGCAAGTTAAGATTTTAAGAAAAGTTATCTCCCCAACTGGGTCTCCTTGTTAACATGGCACCCACAACAGACACTCTCCTGCCCAGCCTATTGCCTGTACAAAAGTCTTGGTAAGAATTTCGTTTTGGTAGAAATTTAGTTTGGTAAGCTTATGAGTTGGGGTGGCAGGTAAATCATCAGCCTTGAGGGACTCTGCACAGCTTCTGTCCCACAGGAGTGTGGAGGCAAGGGAGTCAAGGTGGATTTACTCTGCTGAGATCTGGCCTTGGGTTATTTACTCACCTGCATGCCCTCCCATCTTTTCATGACAGCTTGTCTGTCCCCTGCTCAGTTTTCTCTCTATTTTTTTTCCCTGGGTTATTTTTCACTGTTGTTTTTCTCACTTAACCTGAATGTTAAAGGAAAGACTTTCAAGGAATGATGTAGTATACTTGACTGTGTCTTGGGGAAGGACAATAGGCTAAATATAGTTTTAGAAATACTTTCTTACCCCATCTTTCATCATTCCACGAGTTTAAGACAAAAGTGCAATTTCAGTGGGACTCTTCATGGGTCAATGAAAAATGAATTCCCCATCTTCCCCTGCAAGAATAAGCATTAAGCTGTGAAATGTCACATCCTTATTAGAATGCCAAGACCACGACTGTCTGTTTCAATATTTTCGTGAAAGACAGACACAGAATAATTATTTTTCAGAACAAATACTTGTTACAAAAACACCCCTAACCCTTAAACCCAAGAAAACCTGCAGCAAGTCACAGAGTTACTAGTGACTTTTAAATAATTCTCAATTATATTCCAACATCACCAAATGTGACATACTCTTTCATATGTGAGGAAAGTGAAAGAGGCATTGCAAGAGAAGATGGACCAAAAAATTTTCCAGTTTATGTTGCAAATCTGTAGCTGGGGACATAAGTGTGGCTATGTGCCTACACATGCCATGTCATTAAAAGATTACATGATTTAGTATATCCAGTATTGCTTATAAATCTGCAATTAATCACATTCTGTTTCTTGCAGTTACTTATGTGTCCTTTGTTACAGGCACATTATGCCTGTATCCCATATTTTTAGCTTTTATATAGCCCATTTATTGTATGTAATCCAAATATAGATTAGGAGCTGCAGAGCTGTGCAGAAGGGCCAAGCACAGAACTAACACCATGGCAGTTTTCTGTCACTGCCATGTTTCTGTCCTGACACTTCTCTTTCAGGGTTGTATCACATCAGCCTGTCTTGAGGAATCTGTTTTCTTTTTATTCCTGTCCATAATTGCTATAACTTGAGCTGAATGTGATCAGCACTTTCAGGCAATTGTCCTACAACAGATTTTTAGTGCTCTTTCTAGATTTTTTTTTTCTTTTATTTGCTTTCTGAATTAAAACCAGTTTAAGCACCCATGCTTCAACTAGTTGGGATTTAGCAGTAAGATTCACTTGAACTTTTGCAAATGAGAGCATGCAGCTAAGAACAGCTAAGGCAGGTTCATCTGGCAGTGTTGTGGGGAGCAGAGCAGAGGAAGGGAGAGGAGGAACCTCCTCCTCCAGGCTGGCTCAGACATGGAGGTGTCTGAGTTGCAGATAATCAAACACATTCACATTCACAGCACTGGTTTACATGAAGGAAAGGAGGTTTCAAGAATCAGTCCTGTCTGCCACCTACATTTGCTCTCTCCAAATTCCAGGAAATGGATAAATTCAAACTTTGCTGATAGGCAGCAAGAGCCAAGTCTGTGTTATGACACATGGAACAGGGGGAGCAGATGCCATCTTCCCATTTATAGTGAGGAGAAGGATGAAAGAAGCATCTCTACAAATTAAAAAATGTGGAAGAGAGACCATACCAAACACAAGCTCCTCTGATCCTCGAGCAGCCC
This sequence comes from Agelaius tricolor, assembly GCF_023055355.1. Taxonomy (NCBI): domain Eukaryota; kingdom Metazoa; phylum Chordata; class Aves; order Passeriformes; family Icteridae; genus Agelaius; species Agelaius tricolor. The sequence continues at coordinate 10,428,459 of NW_027269278.1, read as the reverse complement.
AGAGCACAAGAGCTGTGAGTAGAGAGGTTTGTGCTCCTCCTGAGGATCCCCACAGGGATCAGGGAGGGAGCTGCAGGGCTGTCTGCAGGTGACACTCCCCAGGGATGAGGAGCTGCCAAGTGTGACAGCACCAGAGCACTCCCCTTGTGAGTTGCATCCCATCCCCTCTATGCAAGGAGTAACATTTCAGCTCTGGGTTGAGGAATTTTTCCCTCTTATTATGTGAGAAAAACTGAACCCAAAAATTTTTCTATTCAGGCAGTTGTTTTCCTCAGCCCATCTCCCTTCAGGGGCACCCTGGCCATGGAAAACAGAATTGATGCTGAGCCCATACAATGAGCTGTGACTGTTGCTACTTGTCCTCTTGCCTTGTGCTGGCTCTTCAACTCGTTGTGTATCTTGACTGTCATTCATGAGCTTTGCTTCTGTTTTCTTGGCAATCATAATGATAATTATTCATGTCTTTCATGCACATTGCACACATTCCTAAACTCTCAAAATAAGACACCTCAGTGATATGAATAGGAGGCACGTAGGTAGGTCCTGTTCTGCATCATGGTCCTGAATATTTACAAGGTAATTTCAAAATGAAAAATAAGTGCAGCTCACTAATGAGCTATAGCTCAATGTTTCCTCATGGATATATACTTATAGGTACATATTCTTCCTGTTGATCACTAAGAAAACATGTGCAGGGAGGATCAGCACAGCAAGATTGAAATGTAAAGAAAGGTAACTTTTAAGAATATTTATTTATTTATAAACAAATAGAAGCAAAACTTCTCATTAGGAAAAAAACCAAACAACAAAACAAAGCCACACCAAACATTCTTTTCCCTAGTGATGAGACTTCTTTTTAGTTTGAAGCTTTTCTGATAGAAAAATAAAATAAGAGGGAAGATTTTGTAGCCATTACTCTCTCCAGGGGGGAGTGGTTCAAAGTAGTTTTACCAGAATTATCTACTAATGAGACTTTTGCCTCAAATTCCCTTTTTCCTCCCCTGAAGAGACTTTATTCTCTCATCCTGAACCCTATGAAATAGGACAAAACACAATCACAAAAAAAAGAGAAAAATCACAGCATTAATAACCCAGGAACTGCCTCAGCCATGGCAGAGCTCCTGCTGGCAGATGCAGAGTGACTTCAGTGACCTCTTGAGCCGTGTGTGCATTGAAGGTGTGTGGGAGCTGCTCCTTCATTATGGAGCACATCAGAGAGATGATCTGAGAAACTCCCCTGCAGCAGCTGCCTGCTGAAAGAGCAGGAGATGAACTGAGAGCTGTCTGGCCTGGATCTTCCCTTTCAGACTTCTCAATGGTGCTGAACTCAGTGCTCTGGAAAAGCTCTAGGCACCCTTCACTCTGCATTGCGTTTCTTGTCGCTGAGTTGCACAGCTCCTGCATCTGCAGCCCTGTCAGGACTTGGTGAGATGGCCCTGGGGCTCTGCCAGCTGCCCACTGAGGCCACCCTGCCAGGGAGCAGCTGAGGTGACACACCTTGGGCAGAAAGCTGTCCTCACCTTGGGCAGAAAGGTGTCCTCACCTTGGGCACAAAGGTGTCCTCACCTTGGGCAGAAAGGTGTCCTCACCTTGGGCAGAAAGGTGTCCTCACCTTGGGCACAAAGGTGTCCTCACCTTGGGCAGAAATGTGCCCTCACCTTGGGCACAAAGGTGTCCTCTCTGACCCTGGCATTGCCATGGAGCAGCACCAAGGGCTGGCACGTTTGGGAGGATATTCCTGATCACCCACCCAACTTTTGCCAAGAATAACTTTGAAGAGTGTGTGGCCTGGTTTTGGTAAAGAAGCAGAGAGACAGGCTCTAAACTAAAGGTGAGCTAAAGGCCACCTGGTGCTGTCCCCACAGCAGCCCAGCACTGAGTGGGCTGAGCTTGTTTGAAGCTGCATCTGCCAGTCCGTGGGCAGCTCCCTCTGCCAAGGCAGCCCCGTCCTTCCTGGGCAGGGATGTGTTTGGGCAGTGCTCAGGAACCCCTGCAAAATGAACCATTCACTGCTGTGAGAGGCTTTTGGGTGCTGAATCAGCCTTGTGAAACTGTCCAAAGCAGGCTCCTGCCAAGGGTGGAGTGGGAATCCTTTGTCTGGAAACAGTCAGCTCTGCTGTCCAGGACCAATTTGTTTCAATTTCCAGGGGTTTGGCCTTGCCAGTGACTCAGCCTCTCCCTCACTCCTAGGTACTCCTTGTGTTTTTTCATGGCTCTGTTCTTTCCCTCTCATAGAGAAGGGGACCACCTCCCTAGGATGATAAATAAATAAATAAATTTCTTGTGCACTCTACCTGTGTAGCAGCAGCAGCACTGTTGGAGATGTTATTTACATGAACTTCATTAATATTTATAATCACATTTATAGAGTTGTTCAGCAGGAGGCTTGATCAAGTCAATAGTATGTCTGGAGATCAGCCTTGGGTATACTACTTTTAATGAGAATAATTTGCATTTAATAAAGTGCCTGAGGTAGCAAGTTTCAATGCAGATTTCATTTCTCTTGGTGTTTGGGGAAATATTTGGATTACTGGTTTGATTCCACATCCATTTTCACTTGCAGTGACAGAATGAAAACAGACATCCAAATCCAAAGAATCAGGCTGACAGGAGCAACATCAGAATATGCCAAAAAATAAAAGGAGCATTTTCCTTGTAACCTCTATAACATTGGTAATGCAGAATTAGAGTTGGACCCTGATGGCTTTGAGTATCTACCTTTGTCTTTGTCTTAATCCCTGAAGATATCTAGAGGGGTAGTTGGAAAAACCTGGGGTTTTCCTCTGGTGCATTTTAAATAAGTTTTACCTGTTAAACCCACTTTTCCCTCCCCACAAATATTCAGGCTGCTCTGGTCTCTCAATGTTCTAATTTCACCTGCCTCTGTTTGTGTGACTTCATGGAGACATGGTTCAGAACCAGGCAGTTTTCAGGACCAGCCTTCAAAGGCATCCTTCTGCCACTGCAAAAAGCACCACATTCCCTTGGCTGTAGTTATTTATAGGCCCAGGCCTCTCCACAAAAAGTTGAAAGGCCAAGGAGATAATAGATGCAGAGTGACTTCAGCTTGAAGATGGTGAGCAGAAATAGATCCAGGAAAAAAGAACATCAGAACTCTCTCTCACTCCTCCTGACCCCTGGGTAATTTGAGGGAAGGGATTTATAATCTTTTTGTTCTCTTCTATTGGCAAAGACATAGAAACATGCTGTATCTAGTTATATGCCCCACTGTTTCTCATTATTTCATAGCTTTGTGATTTATTTTAGCCTCAAAATACTTGAGGCTTAAATGCTTAAATAAAATTTTTCCCCAAAAGAATTCGCATTCCACCAGCCGCAGTTTTTTACATGGGCAGCTGGTTTGGCCAGGCCATGTCTGCAGTGGGATCCCCCTGGTGGTGGCTGTTATTTCTTGGGAGCATCAGTGTGAGCTTTGGAAGTGCTGTTACTGAGGAATTACCAACCCTGTGTTACCAGCAGCACCAAATCCCTGCTCACCTGGGATCCGTCGTGGTTCCTGTGGCTCCTGGGCATCATTTGAATGTTGTGTGGAACATCCCACGGAGAAACCTGCTGGCACAGGAGGTGCCCATGTTCCAGCTCGTGCTTTGGCTACATCATTTCAGTTTTTGAGTTTTGAGCCAGCTGCTTTGCCATACAGTAGGATCTGACAAGGCCTTGCAGTATTCTTATACTTAGTGTGAGCCATGAACTTGGGGAAGTAGAGCTACCTCCAGCCATTCTCAGATGGTTGCTGAGCTGCCATCTCATGGCATAAATGTTACAATAGCTTCATTAACAAAATTACAGCCAAATTCAGTGGGTGTGCTTGTGGTTTTAATGTTCTTGACCCGAAAATCATGGAGATAAGGATTACCTTCTGTTGTTGTTTATATAACCTGATCTTTTGGAATGTTTGCCAGCCTGTGGCAGGGGCATTGGAGTTAAATGATCTTTAATTTCCTTCCCACCCAAACCATTCTAGGATTCTGTGATATTGTGGAGGTTGGAATTGTTTTAAGCAGCCATTACAATAATTTTTTTCTGGATAGGCATTTTCTGTTCAGCTTATTTGTACATTTTGCAGTCATTTCAGCAATTGTTCAGCAAACAATAAATGAAGGACTCATTGAGGGCTGACCTTGCAGAGATAAAAGGAGAAGGAATAAACAGAGTATAAGTGCCTGTAGGTGCTTGCAAACACAGAAACCTTGACCAAGGATGATTTAGAGCCTGAGCAGGGTTTATGTAAATGCTACAATTATTTTGCATTCATACTTCAGTGCTTTTCCACTTCCTCAGGAAGATATTTTTGTGTCCGAGATCATTAATCTCCCCACATAGTATACTTTAATGCTTGAGATTATTTAATATATTTGGCAGTCTTGCTTGTTGTTCTTAAGCATATATTGAATTTTTACACAGCAGCTACTTGTGTAATTCCTGTAACATGCCAGAACAGCTTCCATTTAGTGTCCATAATTTTCTGACTGTCTGGAAGAATTTTTTAAAAAGAAGGAAAAATTTAAAAGATTTTACCAAAACCGTATCTACAATTTCATTCTCTCTTGCATTGGAATTTATCCTCTTGCTATTGCAGCAGCTACTGCTTATTAGGAAATAATCTTCATGATTTGGAGAGTTTGTTTTGAAGTTTGGGGTCTGACTGTTAGATATATTGGAGTAAAACCTAGACAGGAATTTTAATGACACTCTGGATGATCATTTTAAGGGCTCTCTGGCCTTCCACAGAAGTTTTCCCATTGCATTTGCTGCACATTTTTTGTGTTCACTCCTCTTTCCTCCCTGCCTTTGGTGCTGAAAGGTCACAGGCTATTGAGAATCCCAAAAAGCTGATACTGAGTGTGGGTTTAGTGCAGCAGGTGACTGAACCTGCACTGAGCAATCAAAGAACTGCAGGACAGGAGGGACATCTCTGTCTCTCAGCCAGAACCTTCACTAATTAACCCATACTCCCTGCTGACACCCTCTGGAAGAGGCTTCCAAATCCTCATTTTCATTGCTGATTTTCTAAAGGGTTTATTATTGATTTGTCTCAATTTATACTTCATAAAACAATTGGGTATTAATGGATGCTCTGCATTTCCAGCCATACTGCAGGCAGTCCCTGAGTAACAACCAGGGGAACTATTCTAGGTTCTGAATTCCAGTGTGGAAACACACTTACTGTATTCTGGAAACACATTTACTGTATTCTGGAAACACTTACTGAGGGATTTCAGTTTCTATGGGATTTTGTGGGAATCACCTGCATTCACCAGTAAAATATGATTAATGATATCACCATTCTAAATGCAAAATGGGGGCATAACCCTAACCCTAACCCTTGGTGTGGAGGTGTTCACAGGGGTCCCAGGACAGGGGAAGAGATGAGGATCTGACTCCATGTTTCACAAGGCTGATTTATTATTTTATGATATATATTATAATAAAACTATACTAAAAGAATAGAAGAAAGGATTTCATCTGAAGGCTTGCAAGGAAGGCAAAAAATGGAATGATAAAAATGCTTGTGACACTCAGAGTCTGAGCCAGCTCATTGTGATTGGCCATTAATTAGAAACAACCACATGAGACCAATCCCAGATGCACCTGTTGCATTCCACAGCAGCAGATAACCATTGGTTACATTTTGTTCCTGAGGCCTCTCAGCTTCTCAGGAGGAAAAACCCTAAGGAAAGGATTTTTCATAAAATATGTCAGTGACATCTAGGCAGTAAAAGCCACCTGCTAAGGCTGCTTCCAGGGAAATGCTGTGGTGGAAGCCATGGTGTGGCAGTTTTGTGTTCCCCTTGGGATGCCTTTTGCAGCTGCAGTGTGCCTGGAACTTTGGGTTTTTGGAACCCAAACCCAGTGCCTAACCCTAACCCTAGCTGAGGCTGTAAAAGGTTCATGTGGGTGAGGCTTTTGCCAAGGAAGAGGTGGGGACGGAGCCATATTTTGGCAATACTTCCTCCTCTAACTTCCCCTTCATGCATCCTCCTTCTCACACCTCCTCCTGCCTCATTAATAATCATTTTGCAAAGAGGTTCTCGTGTTCAGTGTGTCCAGAGCAAGCAGGATGAGAAATCTCTGCCATGAGCAGAAGTAGCAGGTCAGTTCCCTGCCCTCAAGCCCATCTGCCTCTGAGAGCCCTGGCTATGCTGAGGCATCACTGGTGCCAGGAAAAGGTGAACACACCACTGGCACAATTTCAGGCCACTGAGCTAAGTTTTAATCATGTATCTTCCACTAATGTCAGAAGAAATTACATGGCTAAATCCCTGCAAGCTGTTTTGGATAGGTGAAAGTTAATTTTACAGCTATTGCTGGGGCAAAGAAATAGGCAGCAACTGATAGAGACTGGCAGGGCAGAGGGAGATTAACAGCTGGAAAAAAGCAGCCCCCCCATTATCCCCCCAAAGGATGTCAGTGCTGTTGGCACAGGACACTTCACTGTCACCCCTGGAGCAGAGGAGCCATTGCATTGCACACACTCCAGCCATGATTCCCTCTAGGGAAGGATGGGGATGCAGGATTGCTGGAAGGACTTGGAGCACAGGTTCATTTTTGCCTCTGAAAACCCTTGGGCAGCTCAGTGCCAGGACAAGTAACTGCTTTTACCAACAGCCTCTGACTTTCCAGGCTAATTACCAGGGACAGGAGCATCCCAGCACCTCCCAGTGCTCCCAGCAGGACTGACACAGCCTGGTCCCTGCCCCCTGCAGCACCTCAGGCAGCTCTGCTGGCTGGTGAATGTCCAGGGCACCTTGTGCCTGGGGCAGTGGGCACAGCTCTGTTCAGAAATGCTCCTGCAGGCACTGAAGGCACAGCACAGGCACTCAGGACATGGAGCAGGACAGCCCAGACTATCTTACAATAAAGGGTTCTCATTTCACTCACAGGTAACAGATCTAGAGTTGGGTTTGTGGTGTTGGTTTTGTGTTCTTTTTTTTTTTCCCCCCCAGTAAATTATAGGAATTGTGCCCTCCCACTTCTGAACCTGCCTGAGGTCACTGCTGTGCTCCCATTGCTGTCACTGCTGGAAAAGGCTCTTAAACATCCAGGATCCTTTGAAAAAGGAGAAAGTGAGCAGATAGATGAGTTTCTGGATTACTAGAATCTCTAGAGATTGTTTTTAAAGGCTTTGTATTTAAAAATGGTTGAAGATAAGGTATAGTACCTTCTGCATGCTTCATTCAACAGCTGCAGGATTAATGGCAGCACAGCTGAGAAAGCATTTAACATGCTTCCATCTCCAGGAACCCAGTGCTCCCAGAGTCTCTCTGGGGAGCATTTTTGACTGTTCAGGAGAAAAAGGTCCATGGGATAACAGCACTTTTCATCTCAGCAAAAAACTTCACCTGTGTGCAATAGATTATTTTAGAAGCTGTGAGCCTGAGCCTGTCAGTTAAATCACAGCAGAAAGAATTAGAAATAAAGTATTTGGTAAAACATAAAGAATATTGTGGAATGAATTCAGCATGGCAGCCAAGCTGAATGTTAGTTTTCCTGATCACAAAACCAATAGACAAATCTACTTCAAGCAGGGATTTCACTCGTTCCTTCATTTCAATGCTTGCAGTGATGTCGGTGGTTTTGTACATATGGCAAAAGCAAATTTGGCTCTAAATATGAATTTAAAAACCTTTCTCAGAAAAATCAGTGATGGCAAAAATCACAGCAGAGCTTTTCATATATTTTTAAGCTAAGACAAAGGTGGTGAAGATAACAATATTTATTTAGCTGCTCTCTGCTGATTAAACCAAGCACTAAACAAGGACACATCCATTGCAGATAATGTTTTCAGCACTCACTGCTGAGGCCATTTAATTAATTGTTCTCCTGGGGTCAATATCAAGTTATGTCAATAAACATTTGAGCTCATCCAGCACCAATAGCTGAATCTGTTTGTTTGATCTAGCAGTTTTATCTTGTGAACATGGCTCCTGCTGCAGAGTCTAACCACAAAAACACCTCAGGAATTTTTATTTTTAGGTTCATAGAAGGATTGCACCCACGGAAGTATAAAACTGCTTTTGTTCTTCTTTTAAATAGTGATGGAGTTCCCTTTAGATAAAAAGGATCTGGTGGGGAAAAAAAGAGATTTTGATGTATTAATGGCTTGTTTTCTAGCTGAAGTAAGAATAATCCACAAGATTTTGTCTTCCTCTTTGCAGAGAAATGTTCAAAAAGCAGATTTCCCCCCACTCTTAAAGGCATCTATGTATATTCAAGAGAAAAAACCCTTGAGTCTAGCAAATCTGAAGCCTTTTTGTGAATTATTATAAGAAAATAAAGCGGTTGATTATCTGTCATTAGGCCTAGAACAAAAACCACCTGAATTTAAACACACAATTTTGACATTCAAGATATCATCTTCAGGAAGGAGCCCTCATTTCTTTTGGTGCCGGATTTTATTTTTTTTCCCCTGAGACAGCAGCCAGCACTGCATCTGATCAACACACCTCATAGCACACAGAAAACCTTTCCTGCTTAGGCAGTGTGCAGGCAAGCTTGGCTTAGTGCTCCTGGAAATTGGCCACATGAAATGTCATTTCAATGTGGAACAAGTCCAATGAACTGGAAGTTATAACAAATCATTTCATAGTGAGGATTATTTGCTTATCCTATTCATAGAGATTGGGCCACACCATGGGAACTGGACGCTCTTCAGGTTGCACCAATTAGCCCCCAGTTGCTACTGCTTTGGTTTTCTGGTGTTCTCCAGAAAAAAAGCAACACAGGAGCATGAAGCAGGAAGGCTGGCTGGAACAGAACAGCTTTAAGTGCTAAAAGTAGAACAAAAAGCACAACAGTCAGCCATTTTAAATACTTTGCATACCAAACCTTCTCTCTGGTGTCACCAGACAATTTCACCCACGTATCCCCTGTGTGTATTATCAGAGTGCTCAGGAATCAGGAAAAGGTGAAGACACCAGAAAATATGAAAGTGTCCAGGGAAGCAGAAGGTTATAGGTGAGTGCAGATGCTCAGTGAGAAAGCAAGCACAAGTTGTCTGCTCTTGTTTTTACTGAAAAATCACCAGTCTAAGCAAGAATGAGTATTTTTGGGATAAGCGGGCTTCTTACTTGATAGCTCTTTCCTACTCTATGTGGTGTATTCTAATTTTGGTATAGAATACCACTAAGTGAAGGATAACACGATCACTTGCCTTTATCAAATGGGCTGAGTCCTCCCAAGGGAGGCACGTGCTTTAAATTCCCCAACCATTGGTGCCAAGGTAGGTGTCACCAGCCTGGAATACATTACACAGCTGACAGGAGCCCAAAAAGAGCTGAGCTTTCCAGATATCCTGGTATTTTTTCAGCATGAGCAAAGATCTTTTTCAATGAGATATGTCAGGCACCAAAATCAAGCAATTACTGGTTATAAAACTATTAGCCTGGAAAAGTGGACAGTCTGTGTGTAACTTGCTGTTAAATGACCCACTCTGGGTACATCGTTCATCATGGTACAGAAAATGGTCTTTGTTACTTGAAGCAAAGCTTAGACCTTTAGTATTCATCAGGGACAAAACCATTCCATGAAAGAAAGAGCATTTTAATTTTGAAGCACTAGATTATGTGGTTTTCAAGCACATCATACAATGCACCGGGAAACCCTGTATGTGGGAACATTTTTCTATTAATGTACAATAACCTCTTAATAAGGGAGGAGATGGATCTTGCTCCTCAGATCTATTTACATCTCACCCCATTGGACTGAAAGACTTATAGAACAGAAACTTTCTGCCAATACTATGAATTATTTAGCTGCTGGGGTGTAACACTTAGTAGATTGTAATAGGTTTGGTTTTGCCAAAAGGAAGCTGTTTGTCACTACCATCCCTGTATTAGCACAACATTTATGGCACTGGAGTGCCTTAAAGAAAACTCCATCTGTCTTGAACTGCTGTTCTTCTGCTTTGATGTAATGGTTCTTGAAGCAATAAGAGCTGCATGGTCCCACCAACTGCTGTTAGCTACAGAAATAATAAGTACTGCATTGAATTCTATTAAGGAGTACTAAATATTCAGTGTGACTATAGAATTTCCCTACAACATCCAGATGGACTTACACTTCCACTAAGGAAACAGAAGTAAACATCAGGAAATTTTCTGTTCAGGATTCACTGCTGGTACAAAGTGAGTTCAGCCACAATCAGGGTACTAATGAGCTCTGGGCACTGATGACCACAAGAGCAAGAAAATCGTGTTACATGATACTGAAAATAGCAAACTCAGGAATAATATCTGCTGGACTGGCTAAGAGTCCTTCTCCTTCATCATCATCTGAGCTATGCAGCTTACAAAGTAAGCAGAAAAATTGCCATTTTGTCTTTGTTTTTATGGTGGGGTATATACACTCACATATGGAATACATGCAGAACACCTCTGAAGATCACAAAATAGATATGAAAGCTGTGCAGAACCCTCAATTTTATTTTTCTACTGCACTATTTTAAATTGTAAAATGTCTATTCAGATGATTACAGCATGTTGCTTGCTCGTATTCCAGAATGTTCATTTTCTTTTCACATTTAATATACTGGAATATGTGCACAATCATGCTGTGCGGGGTAATTGAAAATTAAACAGAGAATTACTCACAGCAGCAATATTTTAAATTCAAATAAGTTGCACAACATATGGCCTTTATAACATAGTCTAACAAAAATTTTGTAGCTGCTTAGATGAAGCAGGTGCTTTCTTTTTGTACTGCTGGATCCACACCTGTATTGTCTGAGGCACATCTCCAGGCTGCTGCCACATCAGGGCCTGGCCAAACAGATTTCACAGCCAAATGCTTCATCAATTGCCCTAGCCCTTGATAGATTCTCCAATCCATCTTAGATGCCCAAAAATTTTAAAGTCCCTTTTTACAGGAAAGCTGGCATCTCCAAAGCCACCTGCATCTGTTTAAACATTAGGTCAAGGTGGATCAAGGCTGGTACAGCTCAAGAAGATGTATGACCCCATCAGACCAAATTTCCCTTTTTCCTTACAGGGTGCAGCACCTCTTGGGCATTTCTGATTGTGAGACCCACTGTTGGCAGAGAGCTTAAACTCCAAATATTCAGCACAGAAAACACTTCTGCAGTCTAACCTTAGCTGTCCAATACACATGCTCCAGCCTGGAGTGAGTTCTTTTGCACTGCACAAAGTTTTTGGAGGTCTTGGGGAAGCCCATCCCTTTCCAGCTCCTGACACAGGGAACAGCCCAGCTGATGCAAACATCCTGCTCTCAGACATTACCAAGGGAGGGGTGCTGGCACATCCCAGTTATCTTCAATGGCTACAAAACTCATGTCAGGTTTGAGACAGCAGGGAAGCCTCCTCCACAGAGCAGCACAGAACACTCTCTTTGGGAGCTATAACCTCCCCAAAAAGGAAACTCAGAGAAATGAGTATTAGACAGCTCCCTGTTTCATTTCCCTTTTTCCTCATACTTTTCCCTGTAATATCAGAAGCAGAAATATCTATGTAAGAAGAAGGAGTTTTGCACCAAATAATGCACGTTGTAAGTAATGATTTAATCTTTCCTTATTTGCTCACTCCAGAGATTATTCAAAGTTCTTATCATTTAGATGCAATGAACATGTGTATGTGCCCACCTTGAATATTTTAAAGGGGGAACTTGTAAAAGTCTCTACCTTCACACAAATAACTAAAGATTACTCCAGGACCTCTTTCTTATGTCACACAACCATAACTTTCCTCTGAATTAAGAGGAACCCTATCAAGTTATCCAATTATTTACAGTATCACCCAGTATTTGGGTGCACAGCTGTCTGATCACTAATTGCACACACACCAACACAGCCAGGACCACCGAGGGAAGTCCCCTGATTTTAGAGATCCCTGGATTTCATGGGCATGAGGGAATCAAGCTACAGAGCATTAATTATTTTCTTCTTTAATGACAGGTAACATTCCTCTGTCATTGCTGCTCTCTATTCAATTATCTGTTTGTGGGAACCTGCATAACACCAATGCTCTTTGGCTGGGAAACAACGAGATGTAAAGCAGAAAACTGATGCTCTTCATTACAGTAATTTTCAACCTGTCTGACAGCAATAGGAATTCAATTACAGTCCTCCAGTGGCAATAAGCTCTGTGCACTAGATCTTAATTGTTCAACCATCAGGTTGCAATTTGCATTTGTAGTATAGTGACAGCTGACTGTTTCCATCAGTAGCAGACATTTATATTCATGAAAAAATAAATATATTGTACATCTAGCTCAGCAAGGAAACTTTCTATAATGAAGGAACCAGCCTATTTACTTAAATGGTTGCAATATTTTGCTGCTCTGGAGTCTGACATAGAGCTTTTCCTTGGTATTACAAACTAGAGGCACAACTGTGCCCTCTGAGGGATAGTTATATTTGGTAACCATGTAGAGCACGTTTCAGTTCCCCTCTCCCTTAAAGAAATCAAGTTTTATAGGAAAAGGTTTCCAGTATAAATGGGTATGTCCTGAACACTACACTTTCAAAGCCTGCATGCTATAGATTTGCCTGTGTATAAATAGAGATATGTGAATATTTGGTAGGGTGCAAACAAACCCTTTATCTTGTGCAGCTAAGCTATAAAATAACCCTTAAAAATTGCTCCAGCTTTTCTGGAACAGTGATGTATGTACAGGGGAAGCTGTATGTACATCTTCTTCCCTCCAAGAAGCTTATGGAAATGAGGAATTTTTGGAGCATCCAAGAGGGCTTGTCAAACCCTAAGCAGGGCAGAACTGGGGAAGTGCCACCCATGTGGGGACTGCCCACCACTGCCCACAGCCAGGGCAAGGTGGGTTTTCACTGATGGCTGCAGTCAGAAATTCCTGTGTAAAGAGGAGTTTGGCAGCAAAGTATTGACCCAGTCAGCTCATGGCTGTCAGCCCTTAGGGGTTTGTTAACTCAAATTTAAAATCACTGCCAAAGATCAAGGTGAGAAGGCAGGGCTGTGTCACTAAAGCCCAGAACAGGTATGGGCTGGCAGTGTCAAAGAACCCTGTGCTGCAATAAGAGAAATTCATGAGTGGGAAAGCAAAGGGCCAGGATTGAAATTCAGTAACTGAACAACCTGACAGAATTAGGTAAAATACCTGCTTTTACATCACCTTGATTTGACAACTGGTATCATTCTTCATCACTTTTTTAAAAACAAAACCATGTTTTTAAGAGCTGGGAAAACAATGACAACTCAATGTTGTGTCCCACAGGCAGCTCCTGCCCTGATGAATTACTGCTGCCTCTCACCACACATCACTGCAGGGCACAGGGAATGAGAGAAGCATTTTTGTGAGAGGAGGTATCAGAGATTTCCATCCACAGCTGAAAATCCTTTCCTTTTCATGCAGATAGCACAGCCTGGGACTGCAGCCTTGGGATGTTTTGCTGCTCAAGCCTCTTAGCATAAAGGTGCCAGGTGCTTTACCAGGCTCTAAGGACTTATTCTGATGGGTCTGCTCAGGACTGAGCCTGCCTGTGACAGCCCTTCAGGAGTTTCCACTTCATGATGGATTTCCCTGATGTGGGCACTGTTTTCCTTCTTGCTGTTTGTGTCAGATACCTTCTCTGGCATCCTAAATCTAAGTAGCAATTTGTTAGTGACAGTTTTAATTTAATGGAAAACATTGTACCTGCAATAGTAGGAAAAAAAAAATCAAAGAAATTTTTGACTGTTTTTTTTCCTTTGTCACTCTTAGAATACATAACCCTCCATTATATTGATTCAAGGCAGTCTAAATCAACCTGACTTCATTTTCCAAGATGAATAAAGCCAGAGCTTCAACCAGTACAAATAGGAGTTGCACCCATACTTCAGAAATAATAGAGTTCAGATACTTTTCATATATTTATACATATATAGTATATGTTATATTTTATAATTATTTATGTATTACACATATATATATATTATTTATATTAGAATTTTAAATATGTATCTGTTTTCCTTCAAAAGCCAGACAACTCACGGCACCAGACCAACACATTTCTAGGACACAAACTGTTTTGATTTTTGGAGCTATCCCTATTTTAACATATGTTTTCTTGTTACTTAGGTCACAGGAATTCAGTACACTCCTCTGGTTTGCTGCTTGAACTCAAGTGGTAGCTGTACTTTCAGGGAAACTTTTTTCTTATAAAAAAGAGGAGGTTCAGCTCAATTTCCAAGTAGATCATAATCCATATCCTGTTGTTTTAGAAAAATTAGTCAATCACTGTCCAGAAGGAAAAACCCAGACCCTGCTGGTATTTACCTGGGTGCAGAATAAACAAACATGCAGGTAACTGGTTTAGGTTGGAGATTATATTCTAAAAGGTTATTGGCAATAATAATTTTATTATCAACCTCCCCACAACCCTTTTCTTACAAAAGCAGCACAGATGTGAACCTTTATGCCTGGAACAAGCTGCCTTTCAGATGAGCAACGAGATACTGTACGAATGTCATATGAGAGCACTGCAAGAGAATTCCAAAAGGAAAGAATGCTGGTTTGATCTACATAATCACTTTGGAAAGGGTAAATCTCTCTCAAGCTGGGGTTTGCAGCCTCAGACGTTATTGTCAGCTCACAGCTGCCTGCTCTGAGCCCGATAACAGCCAGGAGTTGTAATGAGTGTGCTGCAGAAATATTACAAGCAATAAGCTCTGAAAATCAATGAAGCATGTACCCTTCAAACCAGCCTGGTGTAAGGCACATCAAGTGATATTTCAGGTGTTATTACAGCTTTGTATGCAATGTTTACTTGGGCTGATTTTGTAAGACAAGCCTTTTCCCAACCCCAAAATATAAAATCAGTGTTATTGAATGTAAACACAAACCTTGCTTTGTGTTCCTTAAAAATCCTACCTCTTTTCTCCCTCCTGTTATTAAAAACAAACAGCCAACTAAAATGTCTTACCTCAGGATTACCTTTTAAGACAGAAACCCTTGTATCTGCATTTTCTGCTTTGCATTAACAGAGCTCTGCTTGACTATGCATCAAGTATTTATTCCAGGGAGCTTTGTCTGCAGAAGACACTACCATGATTCATCGTGCATGTATGCTTACTAAATTTTATAAATACTGTAAAATAGGCCATAAATGCTGCTTTATGTTTTAAATCACTGTTTTGTCTAGCCAAAATGTCTTGAGAGTAGTAGTGCTAGGAATTCAGATAAAGAAAATTAAATGGACATGTGCTTTGCATTCATACAACAAAATCACACTGATATAGAAGTAAATCTCTAAAATGATATGGGTAAAAAAAAAAAAAGTTATAGTATGATGCAAACTGCAGGAAAAGAGACAGATTCCACAACCTTTATCCTGAGCTGAGCTCTGCTGTGCAGAGCAGCACTCAAAGGCTCCCAATGTGCCTTTCCCAGACCAGCAGGGCCAAAAGAAGATCAGCCAGACTTTATTTAAATTAACTGTAATTCAACAGTAAAATATTTTTTAAACATGAACTCTGCTTCAGCTGCTGTGCTGTGGTGCCAGAGCAGCTGAGCTGTGCTGCAGGCAGGCTCCTGCCCAGCACGGAGCTGTGCAGGGATGCACGGGCAGCTCCTTCCAGGCACCTCGCCAGCCCAGCAGGGCTGAGCACGAGCACACTGGGCCAGAATGCCACAACAGCTTCACAGCATTATTATTTTCCCCCTCTCCCTTATAAATATATATTTAAAAAAAAAAAAAAATATATATATAGTAAATCAAAGGCGACTCTGACGAAGGGGAGAGAATTGCATCTGACTTTATTATTTCAGAAGGTTAATTATTATATTAATTATATATTATATTATATTATTCTATACATTTAAAACTGAATTTGTTAAGCACTTAACTCTGCACACAACTGCACACACTCTGCCCTGAATCTCGTGACTGTCACTCTACAGTCTGCACACACACACACACACACACTCTTGGCCCTGATGGGCCAAGGAAACAAAACATTTTCACTTTGGGTAAACAATCTCCATACTGCATTCTACTTTGGTACAACACAGGCACAGCAAGTGATAAGAATTGTGTTTTCTCTTTCTCTGAGGTTCAGGGAATGTGAATCTCAGAAATCTTTGGGAAGAATTGTGCTTTGCTTTTCTCTGTGAAATGTGCTAACATATATATATATATATATGGACAAATCCCCAAGGCTTCAGTGAGAACTGTGAGAGTTCAGAGGGGGATGTCAGGATTTCTCAGCATCCAGGTAATTTCATTTTCCCTTAGAATGTTTTATGAATTTTGTGGGTTGCAGAGTGCTGCTGTCTCACTCTCTTACCAGGGCTGGCATGCTGATGGACTCTCCACAGCACAGGCCATGGAACTCTGCCACCAGCCAGACCTGTACCCTGAGACTCAACTGTCCCAGCTCAAGAGAAGGGGTTCAATAAACTGCAAACAAGAACAAGCTCATTTAACATTGAAATATAACATGAATGCCTTGGGTTGAAAGGGACCTTAAAGACATCTCCTCCCAACCCCCTGCCATGGGCAGGGACACTTTCCTCTAGACCAGGAACTCCTCAAAGCCCCATCCAGCCTGGCCTTGAACCCTTATTCTTCCAAGCTCACTCAAAACATATTTGGAATATTTCCATATTCCAAAACATGGAAAATACCATGGCCATCAATACATACAACATAATGGAAACTTTAACTACTGGAAGCTACTGGTGAGTGGTCTGCCAAATCCCAAATATGAGACAAGCAAGGAAGTAGTTTTAAATAGTGAAACTTAAATTTTGCCAGTGGCAACATGAAACTCTTCACTTACTGAAATTTCATTTCCTTCCCTAGGAAAATTGTGTAGGCTCAGGCACAATCAAAGATCTCCTGAGTGCCAAGGACTGTAAGGACTTCTCTTTCTTTCTGGCTGGCTTCCCAATTAATTATTAAGTTAAACTTAATATGTTGGTCCTCTCTGTCTTGCAGGTGCCTCTAGGACTGGGCTCTAGAGTACATAAAAAGACTGCCTAATGCTTCAGGAGACACTTGATTATCAGCCAGTCAGAATTATCAGTTCTCTCACCTCAGATGTACCAAACTAACACACATTTTGCTGTCTGTGAGCTCCCCACTTGTCTCCTCCTCACAATCCTATTGTGGCTCAGTAGAACCCATCACAAAGGGTCAGGTTGGCAATCAGGGAAGGAGTTTTGGTGGTAGTTCCACCTCATTAACAGGAGATGGACACACTGGGGGTACTGAGAGCAACATAGACTGATGCAGATGGAGGTGGACTGACTTATTAGAGAAGATTAAAAGAGCAAAATCTGTGTAGCTGGGTCCGGTGACAGACAGTGACCATCAAAACTTCTAGGGCATAAAAATTAAAAGGCGTCTTTAGACCCTAAGAAGAATGTGTGGAACTAGAGAAATAAACACTCAAGAAATTGCTTTATCATTGTGAGTTAGTTTGTACAAAACAAGGTTTGCATTTACTACAGATATTTTTTGCCAATTACATCTCAGTACTGATGAATTTGGCCTTCAGAAAAGCTCCAATGCAAGACAATTTTAACATGCATAAAAGATATATTTTTATGTTAATTATTAAAATAGTAGCTGAAGGTGGAAATACAGACCTCTTTTCCAGGCAAAGAAAAAAGTATTTTATATATATATATATATATATATATATATCTTTGGGCTTTCATCATAAAGAAATTTCTGGTTTCCTGGCAGACCCAACACTTTACCTCACACCAAAAGTTTGGTTTATTGCCTTCCTGTCTACTTTTATGTTTTTATTTCAGTGACTGAGCTGATAATTAAAAAAAAAAAACAAAAAAACCAAATAAATTACAGCTGTCTCTGTATTCCAAGAATTTCCTGTACAATATGCAAAGGTTGTAAGGAAAAGCAGAAGTTTGTGTTTCTTGGTGAGGTTGGATTAGGCTATAAGGCCATTTTTTACATCTAATCTAACAATCTGGGCTGACTGCCTTTACCCTCTGGTCTTTACCCTTCAGGTCAGGACACCTCCATTTTAACATTAAAATCTCAGGCAAATGATTCTGCGGTGATTACAAGAAGTCAGCCTTTAGAAATTATCTCAGATTCATGGAAAGCCTGCCATAATCAGGGGTGCATTTTTACTGCATCTGTTATATTTAAGAATATGACCACACATTCAGTTCACTGATCTTTTCCACAGAAAGGTTGCCTGCTTTGCCACCTATAAATTGAAGCCATTTATTGAACTTTTAGCAAACCTTGGGCATTAAAATGTAGCATATATGAAAGATTATAAAATGTGTGATCAAAGGAGACCAGCTCCTAGTAAATTTTCTTTTCTAATCTTCCCTCCTCAGGCAAAAATCTGGATGAATAGCTAAGTTAGTCCCATGAGGTGGATGAGACTTTGATAATAAAGCTTATGCTACTTACACTGATTCTCATTCAGTTTTCTGAAATCCATTTACACAACGTGATTAAAGAAACAAGACTTGGCTTTCCTCTAACATTCAGGCACATTTTGTTCACAAAATACATGCAAGATCATACCCTGTGTGTTTTTTGGAAAGTAGGAAAAATCTCAATACTATCTCCTGTAATTACAAAGGAAAAGATGTAGAGGTAGGAAAAAGTCTTTCAGACTGTGCAGAAGCCAGTAAAATACAGCAAGGGAGTCCAGGATAGTAATTTTAATATGTTTTAATACGTAGCTAAAAATCATTGGAAATTGTCCATAAAGAGCCTCTGATGCACTTAAATTATACATCTCCCAATGTGGCCTTGTTGCAGCTCCCCAAGTAATAGGAAAATTAATATTCTAGGTACTTCTTTGCATCCTTCTGATCTTAAAAAGACCTAAAAACTAGTCCAGAAACTGTAATGACATATTTTTAGACAATTTCACTTAATGCTTTTTTTCAAGATGGAGGCACAAGGGACAGAATCTTTGAACTCAAAATCCCTGCCAGCAGTTCTGATGAGTAAATAAACACATGTTTTTTGATGTTACCATACCAACCTGAGCCAAGGTTTCATTCTACACAGCTACTCAGAAAACACCCATTTACAAAAATAATTGAATTAGTCTTTCATTAAATAGGTGTAAATAATCTCCAACTGCCTCACAGATGTACAAAGTTTTGGTTGAAGAGGAGTTTTTTTGGATGGAGTGGGGAGGTTGGGTAGTTGGTCGTTTTGGGGTTTTTGGTTGTTTTTGTTCATTTCTGCACTCTGCAAGCTCCACAAGTGCACTGTGACCTTCTGGGACAGAATAGATTTCTGCCAAAATTTTCAGTGTTTCTCTGGCTCAGCAGGTTTATTCTTTAAAGTCTCATCTAGGCTATTTCTGTATTCTTTGCTGCACATCACCAGGCAGGTAGAGAGGTTTTTCTTTGTGAAAGATTTGGCCTCAGCACAGATCTTGCAAATTTGTGTTTTTTACAGTGTCAGACCTTTTCCTGACACAAGCTTCAGAAAAGCCAGGTGTGGTCAAGTAGCTGAAACCCTGCTCAGGTGATAAAGTAAAAGAGTTCTTATGAAGAGGGAAAAAAAGGAAGAGAAATTAAGGCCCTGTTGATGCCCCCCAAGGGCTGTTTGTCATCAGCTTCAGTCAGACCCATCAAATTCCAGCAATTCCTTTATCCAAGGAGTGATGTTTTGAGAAACCAAAACCCAAACTGTTCCTTCCAGGCTCAGATTATCTTGTTGCAAGGAGAGCTGCCTTTATAAGAGGATTTGCACTAATTACATAAAGTATGTTATAAAACAGTGCTCGGGAAATAATAGACTAGAAAGCCAGAAGGTTAATAAGAAAACTGATCCTGTACCCCTCTCTGTCCTGAATTCCCACATAGGAAATGCAGTCAGGATGCTTAGTAAAGACACAAACCACAATTACTTTATGGAAATTATTTCTCAGCAATGCAACACCCAAGAGTTCCCTTCCACACTCATTTAAATGACTGGTGAAGCAAATAGCAAAATCAATAGCCACAGAACTCAGTCTCATTTTTGCAATTAAACCCCTGAGAGAGAATCCATCCATAGCATGCTGCTGGCAGTCACAGGGGAGATTGCAGCCTGCCTGCTCTATCTGCCTGAGCACCTCATTCCCATGCAGCAGCTCTAAGGGAATATTTCCCATACACAATTCCATTTAACCTGCTGGAGTGGGGGCTCTGCAAGTGCCCTACATTCATTTACACAGCCCCCTGCATTCCTCAGCTCAG
Source organism: Agelaius tricolor (assembly GCF_023055355.1). Classification (NCBI taxonomy): domain Eukaryota; kingdom Metazoa; phylum Chordata; class Aves; order Passeriformes; family Icteridae; genus Agelaius; species Agelaius tricolor. The sequence goes on along the minus strand of NW_027269278.1, from coordinate 10,408,281 downwards.
TGCACACACATTAATTACTGGAATTGGAATCAGGCTTGGTTCAAGCAAAGGGGATGATTTAGTGGAAATTTGCCAGTCTCAGGTAAGTGCACCCCGTGGTGGGAACACACATTGCTGTGGTGGCAGGGTATGGCCATGTGTGATTTTATAGCTCTGTGTAACAGCCAGCCATGAGGAGAAACTGCATCCCTGAGGGGGTGTGCAGGGTCAAGAAGAGATGTGATAAAAGCCTGCTCCTTTTACAAGAGGCTGAGAAAAAACATTTTAGACATTGCAGCAAAGGAAAAAATCTTCCCTTTACCAACAGGGGCTTGGGATGCAAGCGCACAGAGACAGGCTTGGCTGCACCAGATCCCTCTCAGCCCCAGCAGCAAATCAAGTGGAATTAGTTTGGTCTGTGCAAGGGAATCTCAAATTTGATGCATTAAAAAAAAATAAAACCCCAAACACTGAAATAGCAGCAATAAATTTAAATCTCCAATTTTCAGCACATAAAAGTTATGTGTATAAAATGTTAACATCACGCAGATTTGCTGAGCTTATGCTCCAACACAACTTGAAAAATACTACAAATTACATGTTTTGATAATGTCAAGTTAAAACACACAAGAAAAATGAGAACATTTCTGCAAAAACCCCTGCTTTCACCAACACTACTCTTTTGGAAATAAGAAGATGCTCATCAGAAATTTTAAATAAATTTGAGAAGTGCCACCTATGCCATGTATATGTACCACTTCTCTCACATGAGCATGTTGTCCCTCTTTCCTCCTTCTATGGAGAAGCAGGACCAATTACTGAAGCTTTGATCCTACTGAAACAATGGGAGTTTTGCCATCTGACTCTACTGCAGTCCCTTTTGCTCCCTTGCTTCAACATTTACTAGGCTTACAGAGCTCATTTTTCTAATGGGTCTTTCCCACAGGCAGGGTTTGTGGAGTAACCCTGATGATGTGGCAGGGATCCCTTAACAATATTAAGGAAAAACAAGGTCACTTAAATATTTACATTATTCCACTAAGGCACAAATGAACACCTAAGTAGTTCAGGGAGGCATTGGGGAAGTTTTTTCACTTCTTTCCATTTTGACTGTGTCCCCAAGTCATACACGAGAAGTTAAATATTTCCCACAGGAATAAAAGCTCCTTGGATAATGTTCATTAGTGGTTAGGAAAGTGGGAGAGGAAAACAAGTCCAAAAGGTTCAAAAGGCTCAGCAGCTTCCCCCACCTGGCTGTTATTGGTGGTTTATTGTTTAAAGTACAAACAAAAGGTACAGCAAAATACACATATTATGACAAAAGAAACTGTATCCCAGCTTTGGTTCTGCACTGCCTCATGGTATTTTGGGGCCAAATTGTCTCAGCCCAGAGGGGTCTCCTACTGCTGGGTTGTACCCACATGAGGTATTCTCATGCCCAGGTTGGATCTGAAACTCAGGGAAGCAAAAAAATCAGAGCAGAGTCTGTGTCCTTAAAGAACAGGGCAAACAAGTATTTTTAGGATGGAGTCCAAACCATACTGTCATTTTAATCTTGTTTTGAAATGTGTTCCATGTAATATTTTAAATTTAAACCAATCTGGAAAGGCATCATGCAACCATAAAACTAACCATGGAGGCAGAGGAGCAGGACTAACAAGGCAGATGCTTTATGAGTTTGGCCAGCTTCCTGCTTGCAGATAAAAACTGCCAGATGCCTCAGTGAAGAGAATTCCTTCCTGGGAATGCTGATTCCAGAGTTGCAGGCCATAATACTGATTAGACAGGAAGACCAGAAATTAAAGGCAAGAGGAAAACCCACAGAACTGCTTCTCCAAATCCCAAACATATCTGCCATGGCCACTCTGCTAAGAGCATATCACAGTGTCTAGTTTGACAAATGTGTCCTTGCTACCATCAACTCCCACTTGGAGCTATTGACACAGAACCTCCATAATAAGATGATAATCCATAATAGGATGATAAAGAGCCCACTGCAGGAAGTATATGGAAATTAAAAAAAAAAAAAAAAAAAGAAAAAAGAAAGGAGAATGTGTTTCCTAGCAGAAGTTATCACTGAACAACATATGCAATTGACTCTGCATGATTTACCCTTGTAGTTTAACAAAAACTGGGGTTTGAACAACTGGGTGTTCATAGGACAAGAGGACACAGCCCCACGTTGCACCAGGGGAGGTTTAGGGGTCACCATTCCTGGAGGGATTCAAAAACAAGTAGATTTTGTGCTTAGGGACATGGGTTAGTGCTGCACCTGGCTGTGTCATGTTAATGGTTGGATTGGAGGATCTTAGAGATCTTTTCCAACCTCAACAATTCTATGGCTATGAGTGTAACAGGCAAGGAAATTGCCAAGGAAATTCATTTATGTGAAAGAACTTTCCCTCAATCCCAGGAAAACCCCATGGGGAGAGCAGCATGCACCACAGACAAGCAATGAAAATCACACTTTGCTTACAGCTGCTTAAGGATATTATTTTATATTGGCTATCTACAGTTTGGGGTTGAATCTCATTGCCAACAGCAAATCCAACAATGTAAAATGAAACAGAATCTGTCTCATTGCAAAGAAAACCCAGGACAGACAGAATGAAGGACAGATACACAGAAGGGGTTAGGTTTTTGATAACTTTGGAACAACAAGTAACCTGCCTTGCTTGGCTGCAAGGAATAAAACCATTAGAATATAAATATCAAGTGAGAAAAAGACTGCAAAATGGCATTTAAGAGTTATGGACCAGCCTGTGTGGACTCACATCCACTGCACTTGATGAACACTTAAGAAGTCACATTTTTTTGTTGATAGCACAGCTGTAAGGAAGCAGAAGGAGACTGCTTGGGGGTCTCAGAAATGGTACTGAATGTGGAATCAGAAAAATATATTTATTTTTAAAGAGAGAGAGAGAAAATAAAAGAGAAAATAGAAAAGTCATTTTAGCAGTGTACCCTTCCTAATGCCAGCCTGTCCAATTGGTAAATTGGTAGCAGCTGTGGCCCTTTAGGCTGTTTTGCATAAAATAAAGAAAAAAAACCCAAAAAACCAACAACAACAAAAAAAACCACCCCACAAAAACAACAAAAACAAAAGCAAAAAGTGCCCCACACCAGTAGTGGAAAAGAAACATTCTTCCAACAACACATCCTATAACCATTCCTATCTATTTTGTGTGTTCTAACTACAAAATATTTACAACACATTTCTGGAAAATACATCTCAAAGATTGCTTTAAAACTTTAACTGTAAGAACCCTGTTTATACCACAAAACCAAGTTCCTCACATGTTTTGTCTCTTCCAGCCACAGACAAGTCCCTGCACTTATAAAGGATCAGTGTTTTTGTTAAAGTGTGCTTTATTGATTAGCCACTTTATTCAAGAGCATCATCATAAACTCATCTGCTTATTAATTTCAGCTTTATCTGAACACTCCCCTCTAGACACTACTTCTTCCTCAGGCATATCTGCCACTCCTGTCAAGAGTGCTTCCAATTTAGTGCCAAGAGGACCTGGGATGTACTGACTGTGGAAAAGCGACATTGGCGTGGATTTGTGAATCCCAGTGGAGATAGAGAAAATAATGAACAGCAAGCCAGAGGTAAATTGGTGTTCCTTGCACCAGGCTGTATCAATATGGGCACAAGTCTACAAAACATTAGCTGCAGCAATGAGAGAAAACATTGAAAAGAAACATGGTGTTAACAGAATGCAAAATTAGGCTGAAAGACTCCTACACACACCCTGACAATGAGGGCAGAGTGTTGCTATTAGGCAGTGTCAGCTAAGCAGAGAAACAGCACCAGGATTTATCTGTTCTGGGAGCAGAAAATATATTTTGTTTTATCTGTTTTATACAGTTGCAACAAACAGAATGAACGGCTCATTAAACACAGTATTATAAAATACATGCAGGGCCACACAGATTTGTTCAAATCCATTCCCAGCTGAACCACAGGCACTGATCTTGCAGCCAGGTCAATACTAATACACTCAGTAGTATTTACCATAGTTTCAGAGTGAAGTCAATTATAAGGGCTGACCATAAGCCAGAGTTCAGTGTTTATCCCAGCATTCCAGCTCCTGTGGACCTCAGGCTAAGCCACAGAAGGCTGAAAGGCAGGGTGGAGCCTGTGCACATTGGCATCAGCATCATCATCTCAATGAGCCAGGATGGGCTGGACCAGCCTCCTGCTCTCTCCTTTTCCAGCCAGGGGTCCCAATAAACCCAACAGTGGCAGAGATCCAGCACATCTCAGAAAAACATCAGCAGAAAGGTGAGGAATGCAGTGGCAATAGCATTTAACTTGCACTCCACACTTATTCCCAATCCAGCTCATGTTCCTGCAGCTAATTCATGTTTGAAAATGCCATCCAGACTCATGGCAAAAGCTTCAAAATGCCAGAGCCTTGGCTCTGCTCCATCTCTGTCTTTGGAAGGTGCAGAGAACAGCTCCGTGCAAGGCAACATCTGGCTTTTAATACTAAGTTTCCTCTTAAAACATGAATCCAAGTTACCCTTACTTCATGAATATTTACTATCAAGGACGTCAGTAAGTTCAATGAATATTTGTCAGACCTCACTCAGATATTATGGCTGTTAGACTTCCCATATTGAATCATCCAAATACTTAAATACAGCTAAAAACACTTGCAAGAGTAATCAAAACTGCCTTAGGACTGTGTCCTGATTGCTATAGAAGAATTTGCAGGTTAACTGAACATCACAAGCTATGGGAGATAAAACAAGTTTTTGAATCTTTAGTCTGATCTTTCTAGATTTGTGATTAACTGCAAAAAGTGTTATTTTAATGAAAGTAGTTACATACTCTTAAAAGTACACCTTTCAGAGGGAAGCTTTGAGAAGACAAAACATGAAGACTTTAATGACAGAAACAGTAGGAAAAATAAAAAAGTACATTTTATATGTCTGTGGTCTTACTCTTAGCTGTGAACAATCTGATCCTGAGTATTGGAGTAGCTGGAAAGGAGGGAACAACCAATCTCTCTGCAGAGCTATTGCTGCAAATACACACGAGATTTATTGTAAAAACTGTGATAAAATCCATACAAGCAAAAGCAAGGAACAAAACCCAAGAAAAGAATGGGAGATATTTACTACTCAGGGGAACTCTTTAGCCAGGAAATGCTCTTCTATATGCACCTGTGTAGCTGGGGTGCAAAGATCTATTGAATTTTTCAATTTTCAAGATCACACTAGGGAGATCAAGAGGGTTTTTTGGCATACAGATAATTCATATTTGCATAAAATGGACCTAGGATGTCACAGCTATGTGGCTTAAATTACAGCAGTGTAGGAAGGTGCCCCTTTAAAGCACTTGATGGATGAAAACATGTAAGACAGTTGACAGCTGGATAACAATCTTTTTCTTGTGCAGCATCATTGTATCATCACCAGCTGCTTTGTGAAGTAGCTTTTAGAACCAGCTATGCATTGCAAATGCTGTAACACTTCTCAGGCTGTTAACCCTCTGCTTTACTTACTCATCTGAGCACCATCAATGAATGCTACAATATTACAATATTACTTTAAGGATTTAATAAATTAGTCTACGAATGTGAATAATTCCCCCAGTGATCCCAGAAAGTCAGTAAAAAAGAAAGCAAACAATGGCTTTTGTAACTCTCATTTTACAGGAGCCTGTTAAAATAGGCAAGTACAAGAATACTATTCTATTTCATTGTTTCCCTGTTTTGCTGTAGCCAGGATCTTTCATTCCCCTGCACCTGGAAAAAGCATCATGGGAGCCCAGGACCAAGTGGTGCCTCCAAGGCCCTGGAATCCAGCAGCCAACTTGTTTTATTCCTTCTATAGATTAAACTTACATTAAAATTCCTGCTGGAGAGCCTGATTCCAGAACCTCATTCCCCAAAACCTATTTCTTCTTTCAAAAACCCCAAATTCCCTCCAGGCAATCAACAATCTGCTGTGAGCTCCATGGAAGGTTCCTGCCTTTGCCCAGAGGGGAAGGGCAGCATCCTCCTCACTGCTCCAGCCTGCCAAGTCAATGAAAGCAGTTACATTAAAAGTACACCTTTCAGAGGGAAGCTTTGAGAAGATAAAACAGGAAGACTTTAATGACAGAAACAGTAGGAAAAATAAAAAAGTACATTTTATATGCCTGTGGTCTTACTCTTAGCTGTGAACAATCTGATCCTGAGTATTGGAGCAGCTGGAAAGGAGGGAACAACCAATCTCTCTGCAATTGCTGCAAATACACACGAGATTTATTGTAAGAACTGTGATAAAATCCATGAAAGCAAAAGCAAGGAACAAAACCCTAGAAAAGAATGGGAGATACATCAGCCAGTGCTGATTTTGAGCCTTCAAACCTCTGCTTTTTCAGCAGCAGCTTCCAAGTGCCCAAGCACAGAGGTGCAGCTCCACAGATGCCTTTGCTGCCCTGCTCTTCCCTAACACTATTCTTTGTTTCTTTAAAGTTAGATTTTTAGTAAAGAAAAGAAAGTGAAAACCTAAAATTAAGGTTTTACCTTTCAATTTCTTCATTTGCTCCCTTAAGAAACTCAAACATTCATACAGACTAAATATAATAATTTTGATTAACCTCCTTTTTAATAACTAATCAGCATTCCTTGTTATGGTTAAACACATGCATCCACCTTGGAAATTTGCATCAATTTGTTGCAGTTTTCACCAACACTATAATCTCCAAATGACAGGAAAAGGAACAAAGTACCAACCATACAAAAAATATTTTTTTCCATGAAAATTACTTCCCGTTGGCATCTGCAATAATTCAGAAACATTGCACTTCTAGAGCATACAATACATAAACACCCATGAGAACCTGCAGAGCTAAGAATTTTTCATTTAGCTTGGAAATTTGTCAGATTACAGGATCACATTACTTACTGTCTTCCCACAAAATTTTAAATCAGGTTTAGTAATTTAAAAGCAACACTCACTCAATCACTGCTTCCTGATGGGAGCAGACCCCAGGCCAGCACTCTGCCTTGTGCAGCAGCAGCTCCCTGCAAAGATCAACATTCTCTCACACTAAATCAAGGATTTATTACAGTTCAAATCAGGATAATTCACTTTTTAAGGAGAGGAAACTCAAGAGTGTCTAAATCAGAAGTAAAAGGGCTCCCAACCAAGCTCACCCTGCTCCCTCCATCCATGCAAGCAGGTCAGTGCCTCCAGGCTTTGTGCCATGCTGAGCATCCATACTGAGCCCAGTCCCACCCTGAACCACCTAAAGCATCATCACAGAGCTGCCACAAACCAGAAAAATACACCCACAAGCCCTGCCCAGGACACCTGCCTTGCCAGAATTGATCACAGCTGTTTATTAACAGCTAAAGGACATTTTCTGACTCTTGTTTTGTGGGCTTTTTTTTTTTCCTGTTGTTCATTTTGTAGGGTTTTTTCCCTTTTAAAACTTCTGATTCAGAATATTAAAAAGCATATTGCAGTATTATGCTTTCTGCAATATATTTATGTTGATTTTAGTGGTTTTTTTTTTCATCCTGTGGGTGATTGGTGTTTTGTAGATTGTTTCTTGCTAGATGAGCTAGATGGAAATCCTTACAAGCTGTGTGTAGTTTATTCAAAGAAATGTTGAAAGTTGCCTTGGGAATTGTTGTTGAAAGCACATCTTGGCAGTACCTGTGCCACGTGTGGAGGACACAGCTCTGCTTCTCAGTCTGCTCACGCTGAGCCTTCTGAGGGTTTGTCAGGCAGAAGGATAGGGCAGAGTGGTTATTCTGAAAAAGAAAAGTGCTCTTTCAAGGGAAAAAGAAACCCCCAAGCTGGTAAATATTGGACAGTTTTCTCCTCCCTTTCCCTAGTACTAGAGCTGCAGTAGGGTTGAGGAACACAGAACAATGCACTGGTACTCAGAGCTGGTTAAAACCCAAATAATCTGCAGAAGGGCTGGTGCTTTAAGAGAAACCTACAAAAAACATTAGAGAATATAAATTTGTAATAGAAATTGCACTGTTTAACTTTGAAAACTCCATGGCACAATGTTTGATATAGAAACACCTCCATGTTGACAATGACTACTCCAAAGCTGAAATTTTAGATGTTGTTTCTATGGCTCCTTAAGGCTGATAAGGAAAATTTAAATCCAAAGGCAAACCCTTGTAATTTATGTTTATTAGTGAAAGAGGGCCCTGGGGCAGGAAAAGCTATTTGGGGGCTGGCATGTGAGTCAGAGGCATTTTCCAAGCTGCAGCAGCTGCAGCTGGCAGGGAATCAAGCCCTGATGTGCTCTGAGGAACCTGTGTAGCAGCTTGGCTGCAGACTGCTCACAAGGCTGTGGGGAAGACAATGATAGCTGAAGTTGGGTCTGGAAAGTGACATTCTGCTTTATGGTGCAATTGAACAAAGCATTTAAAGACATATTTAACTCCCAATAGTCAGTGTTTTAATTAAGCATGTGCTTAAGGATGCTGTTGTCTAATTTGGGATACCTGACTCTAAAAACATGGTGTGATGTGAGGGATTTGCTATAGGTTTGGTGACTGGCTTTTATTGGGGTAGAGGGAGGTTTAGAGGAGGACGAGAAGCTGCAATAAAAGCATATAAATGAATAATTGCATTAACCTTTCCATACCTCCTGGGAAATCACCAGAAAGGTTTTTCCCACTGAGTTTATGGCATGTTTAGAGTCCTTAATACTGACTTCCCTTTCCCTACTTACTGAAGCAAGGCAGGATATTCAGTTCTGGGCTGTCTCCCAGCGTGTCCCTCCAGCCCTGCCAGCACAGTGCAGCTCAAATGGCACAGGGAGAGCACAAAGCCTGAGCCCACTCTGTCCCCGAGTGAGGCAGGGAACCTGGGGGTCACTGCTCCCCTGCTGTACCATTAGAGCCAGCAGGCTGCAAACAGATGGCTGTGCCATGCTAAATGTACTACAATAAGATGTAAACAACTTCCACCCAAGCTAAGTTTTGCTCCTGTGTGCAGGAGCAAAAGGAAAAACTGGAATATTACAAAATCAGGCTTGTTTGCAGAGTTTTCAAACATTTTCTGGTTGTGATTGCACTGAGGTTATCACCCTAGGCAGCCACAGATAATCCACCCAGTCCTCAGTTTCTGGGCAGGGGAGTAATTCTTTCTCCTGAATTAAAAATAATGCTAAGCTGAGAGAGCAGTTAGTTTTATTTTTCTCACATTGCCTTTGTGATGAACTCAACCAGATTTATGGTTTTTGTAACAAAACTGTCCAATTATTACCAAGAAAGGTACAAGATATGGAAATAGGATTCTAATTTATTCTCTTAACCCCAATCCACTATGGAAATACTTGTCTAACTTGTAATGGAGTATGAAGTACATTACAGCAACATTTATGCTTAAACACTACTCCCTGACTGATCAAACAGGAGTTGTATCAAGAGAGAAAATGTATGAAATACCCCAGCACACAGGAATGTCATCAATCATGAACATAACTGTGTGCATTTTGAAAAGCTTTCAACTTGGTCAACTCCTGATCGGTGTTTCTTTAATTGCTTTAATTGGGCTCTTTCCTCTGGTGTAAATTGGTGTTTTTTCCTGGCTGCCAAGCAAAGTACAGCTTGTCATCTCCCTGGGAACAAATGCTTATTTTGTCCTGCCCCAGAGCACTTTGGTTTGTCTAGTTATCATTTTCCTTTTACTTGATGATTAGTCTCCATGTGCTTGATTATTTTCTGATTTTCATTTCCACATGAGGTATGGTGGAACAAGCCAGTATTTTAGGTCTTCATAAAAATATGGCAAAAAATCCCCTTAAATTGAACCAAAGGTCCAAAATGCCCTCCAGACTAACACAATTTTTTTTTAATTTTTTTTTAGTAGAGGTATGTCTTGAATATAAGAGGACACTTGCAAGGTAGTTTCTACAGCTAAGAATTTTTCAGATGAAATATTAAATACTAGTGGCTTTAATATGCAATCAGTGTCGTTTCAGGAATAGAAAAATATATCCTTTCCAGCTTGAAGAACACACATTAATCTCTTCAAAACCTCTGCTATAGCAGAATGGTCACCACAGGCTTTGAAAAGAAATACTTGGAAAGCAGTAATAGAACCTAGTGCCCCAAGGTGCTCTGTGTCCTGATCCTGCCAGCTGCTTAAATCCCTTAATCCCAGGAGGGCTGGAGCTGGAAGGGACCTGTGGAGACCCTGCAGCCCAGCCCCACTGCTAAAGCAGCTTCACCTGCCACAGGGTGCCCAGGACCTTCTCCATGTGGCTTTTGAATATCTACAAGGGAGAAAACTCCACAATCCTTCTGCTAAGTCTCTTCCAGTGCTCTGTCAGCCTCAGAGAAAAGCAGTTTTTCCTCCTGTTCAGATGGAACTTATTGTATATCAGCTCCCAGCTCCACTTGCTCTGTGGATGCCACTGAATTGCAAGGGGCCCTGCCTGGAAAATGCAAATTTGAAGATTTGGAAGGGAGTGAGACCCCTCTGGGCCAAAGATATTGGCCATCCTTCTTTTTGTGCTGTTTATAAAGATTTGGAACCAGAAGGTAATGTAATTTTCCTCTTGCTTAGGGTCTTGATTTAATATTCATTTACAGAAGCCATTTTTCTTTGCACAATGGGATGGGCAGAGCATTAATGGATTTTTCTACTCTGACCTATTATATTTTGCTGAAGTCTGCCAGAGGCTTCCAATCCCTAGAAACTTTTCTGGGACATCTCCAAATCTGTAAGCATGTGGAGACACTAATTAATGTAAAAGCTTTACTTTCAAAAGCAGGTCTACTAAAAATCTGTACTGATACATTTTTTAATTTTTTTTTTTTTAGATCTTTCAACTATATGAAGTTATAGAGCTTCTATTTTACTGAGGTATTTGGCTCCATGTCAAGCAGAAGTAGAAAAAAAAAGGTAATTTTCCAAAAAATAACTTTTACTAAGTAGGGTTAATTTCTTACTTGTGGTATATGAAGATGTGTTGTGTCTTACCAGTGCTCTCAACTTCTTGAGAGCAGAGAGCCTGAAGAGAAGTTAAAAATCCACAGTTTTCAAGATGTGAGGAGCTGTCTCACTGCTGCAGGCACTGAGATGAAGCCTCAGCCCCTGCTCTTGGTCTCTAACCCTCACTGACCCATTGCCAGGGGCAGCTCCTGCCCAGCCTGGATCACCAGAGGCTGCCATGACCAAGGCCAAATTCCATCAGCAGTTGCAGACAAAACCAGGCAGCTGCAGACCCTGCACCTTCCACTCATCCCTTACATCTGCAGCAGATTTTCATCAACCAGGCACTGGTTGATTTGCTGTCACCTCTTTGCAGGAAAGAGATGTTTTAAGTAGGCATTTCTTTTTCTACCCTCTCAAAATCAAACTTTCTTTGTCAGAAATTCTCCTCTACAGACCTTTTTTTTTTTTTTTTTGTATTTGTGTGTGTGACTTTGAGACCAATCTTCACAGTTTTCCTCAATTTCATCAGCTCTGCTTGATCAGCTGTGTTAGATTTGAAGCAGTCAGCTGTTACCCAACACTGGGATTTTCTCATTTTTCAGAAGCTGTAAAAACATTATTTTAGCATAAATATTTATTGTGTTTATTGATGACTTAAAAAAGAAAAGGATGCTCTCTGAAATATGTCTGCTATTTTTTTATCTCCCGCTCTCTCCTGGCACGTATCCAGCCAAGCCTTTCACACAGCAGAGCCCTGGGAATCAGTCCCTGTGATGAATCACTCTGCTTGAAAGTCCTTCTGTGCCATTAAATCAGGCTGATGATCCAGATTTCCTGATGTGTGATTCTGTGCTTCAGATGAAAATTGGTGAAGTCAGTGAAGCTGTCCTGGTCCTACACAAAGGTGATGTGTCCTGGAGGTGAAGCCTGGCAATGTGCTCTTCCCTAGAACCACAGAGTGGTTTAGCTTAGAAGAAACCTCAATAAACCTCAAGAAACCTCAATAAATCATCCAGATCCAATCCCCTGCCATGGCAGGGACAGCTTCCACCAGCCCAGGCTGCTCCAAGCTCCATCCAACCTGGCCTTGGACACTCCCAGGGATGGGGCAGCCACAGCTTCTCCCTCTGCCAGGGCCTCACCACCCTCACAGGGAAGAAGTTTTTCTTAATATCTGATCTAAATCTGGACTCTTTCAATTGAAAGCCTTGTCCAATCACTTTTCTTTTAAAAAATGTAATTTTTCTTTTAACTTTTCAAAATATAACTTTTCTTTTTCTTTTAACTTTTCAAAATATAAATAAAAGTATAAAGAATGAATCTGAGCAATTAGGAGTTAAAGTAACACCAAATACAGATGTGCAGATGAAATTACTCAGATTTGTATCTCTGAGTAGTTGTTTGGAGGGTTTCTAATTTTTATCCTACAACCTGTATGAGTGTCCAGAATACCTCGAGGGGCTGCTTTTAGTGTGGCAGTGCTCAGAGACACTTTGGTGTCAGGGTTTATTCTTCTTGTGACTCAAACTGCAGAAGAATAAACAGTCTTGTTTGAGTTCAGTGATACCAGCACCAGACAAATGGAATTACTGCTGAGAAAAAAGCCAACTCCTGCATGAAGGAGAAAATAAAATATGTATTTTTAAATAAAGCAGAGGCTCTTGAAGTTCCCATGAAAGTAATCATTGAGCAGCAGTAGGCCAAGTAGCCTATTGTGCAGAAATAAGAAATCAGTTGATTTGTAATTTCAGGTCTTCCAAAAACCAGCCCATATAGAAGTTTAAAAGAGGAATATGCATTTTCTGTGAGTAATTTATTTTTCCTGCTACCTACAGTTCTCATACTTTAAAGCAGAATAATTACTCAAACACCCATGTATGTTTGTGTGTGAGAACTCTTTACTGTTTTGCTTACAGATTTGAAGGCACAGTGTGAAGAGTGGTTGAGAGATCTCCAGTATTGAACTGGAATCATTATATGCCATAAAATATTAATATTGTTCTGACTTAATTTTCTCAGGTTTCCCAATTGATAACTTAAAACAAGAGGTTTACACCTGCCACAATCCCAGGAGAGCATCATTTCTGGTGAGTGCACAGGCACTTCTCTGCTCCTGGAAAGGTCACAGGCTATGGGTTGGATGGAACTTGGAGCATCTTGGTCCAGTGGAAAGGGTCCCTGCCCATGGCAAGGGGTTGGAACCAGGTGATCTCCAAAGTCCCTTCCAAACCCAGACTATTGTGGGATTCTGTGTCTCAGGGATATATTGTGTCTATTCTTTTCTGTTGGCATTAACAGAGATAAAATTAGAGCTAAAAAGTAGCTGGGATTTATTTTATATTCATTCTAAAATTAACCTCTGAGCTGGTCAGTTTGATTGTTTCTTTTATGATTTATCTTTAAATGTCATTGAGCAAAGCACATCACTGCTGGAACTTCTGAGGGGATTGTTTTCAAGAATTAAGAAAAAGGGGCAGGTGAAGGAATTAGCAATTAAAAGACGACTTCTGAAGAGGAATGTACTAATTAAAAATCTGAGGAATTATTTCAGCTGAAGTGCTTTTCTTTCCAGAGACACAAGTATTCTCTTGAGGGAACTGATGATGAGCTGTTAAAAAGAAATACAGCTCATCTTGTTTTGTGATGTTTTTATTTGTAATGTGGTCCTTTTCCAAGCAATTTTCAGAAGATTTTACATTTATAATATGTACCCATAAATTGAAATGGGTAGAATGATAAAGAATGGTAAAAAAGTCTAGAAGGGGGTTATTTTATGATTTTGATATACACATGAAATACAAACAGTGAATACTCCACATTTCTGAGCAGGCTGTGTCCTTCCAAAGAACACATCTTCTTTATCCACATACCCCTTTCTCACAGACAGGAATTTGTTCTCACAAATAAACTAAAATAAACAACACCAAATCAATGGAGTTTCCAGCTTTTTTTCCCTTTGAAAAATTGAATTTCATTGTTTCACTTTGTATACATGACGAAATGAATGGCAAAAATAAAAATAGAGGAGGAAAGGAGTGATCCAGACTGGGCAGACTTGATGCTGAAAAATTAATTAAGGCTTTGTCTCATCTGTGCCTGCTGAATCTTGGTGAAGTTTAAGAAACTTTTTATTTAATATGGAAACACTGTAGATGAAATAAAATTATTTTCCCTTTCACACTGATTAGAGGGGATAATGTGAAAAGTGTTTCATCTGACACAGCTTTGTGGAAGCCTGAGACCAGTTGATTGACAGGACTGGGCACTGGAAATAGAAATTACATCCTGCAAATGAGGTTTTTGCCTGGCTCCACATATCACTGAGGCAGATATTCATTGAATTAAACAAAATAATCCTAGAGTTTGGGCATGGGGACCAGGAGGAAATGGTACAGAAAAACCTGTGAGCAGCGTAAGCAGAACAACAAATAGTTCTGAAAACAGGCAGGTAAAATCCATGGCAGCTCTTTCCAGCTGAGCTCTGCAGATCTCAGGATTTGATATACAGGCAACATATTCCAGCTGGATCAAACTGGATAAAACCAGAACAAACCAGTTCAAACCCGATCCAGCTGCATCCAACCAGACAAACAAGGTTCAAGCCAGTACAAATCAGATCTAAGAGCTCCCCTGGGCAAGCTGCACTGAAATCACCTGTTTAAGATGGAAACAGTTGCTGATAACCAAACAAACTGGAAATTACAGTCCAGAGAAATGCTAAAATAGGTGAGTGCCACTTAGCTCCCTACTCCCCAAAGAAATCCCATTCTCTGGCCATCCTTTACTCGTGATCCAGATGACAAATGGAGTAAACATGCTTACAGGTTCTTTTCAGGTATTCATGCATTTCAAGTGAAAAGCTGGCCTTTCAGCACCTGTGGTCTGTGTCCTGGCTGTGCTGGCACTGCTGGACTCACCTGGGCTGGCCATGCTGGCCAAGGGTGCTCAGGGTGCCAGGGCAGCTCTGCTCCTCACAGAGCTCTGGGGTCACAACAACCACAGTTAGGCACAGTTGTGATATTTCTCCATTGCATCTTCAGTGAGGAAGAGGAGGGCTTGGAGAAAAACACAATAAAGCAGGATTGCAAATATACTCATTTTTTTGTGACTGAGTGGGGTAACAGGGGGAAAAAAGCCACTATTTTCCTAAGAGATTAAGACAGATAAGGGACTTTAAAATTCCCTGTGACTGGGAATAGGAACTGAAGGTCTCATGCTGGTTCTGAGACTGCTTGACACAGTGGGCATTCACAGGGGATTCTAGTGTTTCACAGGAAAGTTATTATTTCAGGAAAAAAAAAGAGAAAATTGTTAAAAATGAGGCATTACATAACCCTACTTTCAGATTAATTTACAGCCTCTTTAGAGGGTGAAAATACTACTTGTTAATAAAGAGAAGTGATGACCAATATTAGCCATGGATGGTTGTCCATGGACATGGACGTACAGAGCAACTTCTCATTCTTAAAATCTCTCCTCTCCTCTCCTCTCCTCTCCTCTCCTCTCCTCTCCTCTCCTCTCCTCTCCTCTCCTCTCCTCTCCTCTCCTCTCCTCTCCTCTCCTCTCCTCTCCTCTCCTTCCTTTGCTTTACTGAGAATTTTAGCAATTAATGAGCAGCTAAAACACGACCATGGCAAGTGTTTGTCACTGGAGGTGAATTTCTGCATGCTGGGGTTCTTAAACATGAGAAAACAAGTTTCAGGTGATGCAAACCTGACTGTCTCAGGGTTATTTTGAATCTTGAAAGATTCTTCCATTTTCTTTGTCAGGAAAGGCTAAATTGATAGAAAAGGTTGCTGCAAATCTGTTCTCCAGCTGCAGTTACTGGAGCTCCTGGACAGGGTATTTCAGCCTGGGACTTTTTGTCAGGTACTGTGAGATGCTGATACCAACAGTGGGAAATGCCAGCAGGTGCTCACTTTGGCAGATCTTTAATCTGAGAACTCTGATTTAATGTTTGAGTGGCAGATTTAAGTGACTGGATTGGACTCAGGCTGTGGCACTACTGACACTGACACACTGTGTGCTCATTAATTCAGGATAAAATATAAATTACAATTTTGCCAGTGAGGTACTGCTGTGATCATCTCTGTTATTTACCTGCAGAGAATCTAAGAGAGGCTCTTTGAGCTCATGAATTCAGTTTATGTGACTCTGGCTCACTTTTCACTGCCTTCCATTCATGTTATTCCTCTTTTGTGCACTTCTCCTTGACCACTTACTTTCCAGTCTTTCTGGAGATTTTGGGAAGTTTTCTCTTTATGTTCAGCCCTTTCTTCTCCTCACAGTCCTTACCCATTGCATGGTGCTGAGTGTACTTCATTAATAATTATTCCACACAATGTCCTCCTTTCCAGCCTCTTCCCACATAGAAAATGCCTATTAATCAGTCTGTCTGTCATACTCATTATTCATAAATAGACACATGCCACAGCACTGAAAACAGACTATCTGTCTTACTTAGGAGCATCCTAGATCTTAAATAAAAGAGACATAACACTGCAAAGCACTCAGGACTTTGACAAACAAGGGAAAGAGTGGAAAACTGGATCATCACATGAACTAGGGATTTTCCATTCAGAAGCCTTATCCCAAAGCTGGCAGTGAAAAATAAGCAATGGTCAGAAGGGAGAAGAAAAATAATCCTATTTCTTTCTTTTGAAATCATCTCATGTTCCAATACTCAAACCCTTTCCATTTTGGAATTTACTTGCCACGCTGTCAGCTGTCTCAGAGCACAGTTAAGACAAAAACTCTCACATTATTGTGCAGAATGTGATAAAGTGGGAGTGGAAATCTGAGAAAAACACAAACACAGGATGCAGCTATTGTACCCACAGAAAATTAAAAGGAAATGAAGGCTGCATGGAGGCTTTGTCCCAATAGCTTATTTTCTCCATCTTTCATTTTTTTTCTCAATCTCATTTTACTACATCTCTATTCATGTAAATAAGTCTGGAACTTATATAGACAAAATGTATATGCTCATTATATAAAAGATATGCTCCAGAGCTATTAATGCTTGAGTTCTACAGAAGAAACTGGAAAAGAGTTATTTACTCAGAAATGGGCTTCCACTATCAGAAAAGGATGATTTCTTAAGGAGAGCTTCAAATTAAAGGCTTTCAGTATCCATTTTTGGAATGTGAATTTGGTGAGTTTCATTTTAAAAGAGAGGTTACCCTGAGTTTTGCACTGTTTCTCACCAAGGGAAAAAAGCCCTAGATTTTGGGGCAAGCTCTCCTGTCTTCAGATCTCAAGTAGATCTGTGTTTGAACCATAATACAAATGCTCAGTGAATGATCCTAAAATGCAAGTCTGAATCACCTGGAAGGTGTGGGGTGACTGAGAGCCCTGATGAAGAGAGCCTGGATGGGCTCTGATTCCCAGGATCTCAGGTGGAATTAGGGGCTCACCCATCCCTGCTCCTGTCAGGTTCTGCTCTGTGCTGGGTCACAGACACCCTGCATGGGCAGGACATGGGGTTCCCCCAGGCAATGACTGATCCCAGCTGCAAATATCAGCTTTTGGGGGTGCAGGAGCACCTGGGCTGGGTCTGAAGGATGATGGGAGTGTTGAAGTGCAACATGGATGGTTTGTCTGATGTTGTTTATCACTAAATGTGAGTGAACACTCAGTTCCAGTAACTGAATTAACTTTCCTGTTTCAAATACATTTATTTTACTTAGAAGATGTGGGATATGTATGGATTCTTATTTTGCTAGAGTGATGGATGAAAAGAAGAAAAATCTTATGTTAAAATGGATTAGGTAGAAGTTCTAATTTTTGCATATGTGCAGACATTAATTGAATAACTGGAACAAAATTATGTTTAACACAGTGAGTTGCATGATCTTTTTAGTGAGGAAAAAGAAGTGCTTGCTAATGATGGTGCTGAATAATCAATCTGAAAATCGAAAAAAAACCTTATTACCAAATTAATCTACTTTATTACCTGTCTGTATTTGCTCAGCTATTGTAAAATACTACATTGAGAATCCAGCTTGACTAAAGTAGTAACAAAGAACACCTAGATACTGATAGAAGATTCCAAAGGACTTAATATTATATGATTTTCAGCCTTGGGTTATAAACTGTGACCTTAGGTGAAGTGCAGCACTTTATATATTTAAAGAGCTCTTACTTTTGCAGTAACCTTGCCATTGTAAATTAATCTGGAAAAAAATAGTCTTCATTCATTTGAACTCCATGTGTCACTGTGCTGCCAGACAACCTGATAATTAGATTAATTTGTGCTGGTTGTTGTTTAATTATTATGCCTCACAAATGCTTAATGTTTTCAAATAAAGAACTATCCATTGCCATCCTTGAAACAATTTGATAACTCAATGAGTTTTCAGAAATTATATTTGTAATGAGCCATTTCTTCTAAAACAATCAGGTATTTTCATCTCAATTCCCTTGTTCTTGGTCAATTTTCATTGGGATTTTCTCCACCTAAATCCATGTTACTGTTGCTGTATTGCCTTCTCATATAAAAACTTCTCCAGTGATTACAGGGAAATCTCTGGGTCTCATGTGACTTTCATCCATTTTGTGGCACCACTTTTTTCTTTAAAAAAAGCTTTGAAAAGTGAATTTTATTTTCCCTGAAAATATGGTATTTTGCCTTCTGGTATTTGGCTCAACTGTTCTTTGTGTTAAAAACCACACAACTGTACAGGCTGTTCTCATGGGCAAAGTTAGGGCTCCTTTCCTCTTCATTGTTCTCCCCATTTTTCTGTTGAAAAAACTAATACAACATCTCACTGTTGCTTCAAGCAATCTCTCCTCTCCAAAAGAAACTTGTTGGAATACATTTTCCAGGTATTAATCTATTTTTCTAGCTTTATTCTGCTACAATCCTGAATATACTTATGAGATTAAAAACTTTCCTCTTTTCCTTGTAAAAATTATATTTATTATTGTTATATTTCCTTCTGTATCTAAAAATCAAAAGCAAAAGCTCTGTCTTCAGGACTAAATTCAATCAGTACTCCCAGTCTCAGTTTTTGAGGGTGGCTTGTTTCCACAGCCAAGGCTCTGCGGCAGGTCACAGGACTGGCAGCTGCACTTTCATTTTTTATGCTGCTTCAACCAGCTTGCAAAGTCAAAAAAATGTCCTATAAACATCTCTGATCTGCAGGGACAAGAAGAGAGAGACTCAATTAGGTGGATTGAGAGAGGATTTTCCAGGGTTTTAACCAGTCTGGTGGCAGCCAGCCTCTAGTTTGACATAGTATTAAGTATAGCTTTAAATAAAATTAAGAAACACGTGGTTAGTCCATCCATCTTAGGAGCTGATAAAAGGAGGGAGTAAAGAAAGTACAAATAGGAATGAAACTCTTTCTGAAACTGAGGAATTACCTTGTTTTCAGGCTGAAAGTACATTTTCTCAGTAATTCTTGTACACCGATTACAAATCACTGAATACACTTTATGTGTATATTTTATATTTGAAGAAAAGCAAGGAGGCTGAGGCAAAACTTCATTTCTTTGAAATATTTTCCAAGCTGCCTTTGGGTCTGCACTGATCTCCTCACTGCTTTCCATGGAGTGTATTGATGGGGAATTGAGAGCAGCACCCCGTGAGAGCTGCTGGAGCAGTAAGGAACATTCTCCTTGTGCCATTCCAGAGCAAATCTGCTTAGCACAGAGAGCTGAAAATGAGTTGTGAGCTGAGAGAGTTTGATTGAAATGTCAGAGTACTCAGAGCCCTGTGGAGTTCCCACAGAAGAGACTCCTGCAGCAGAGGATTGTTTTGACAAAGGAGTCCTGCTGTGGGAAATCTGCAGCTACACCTTGTGATGAGTAACCACACACCCGACTGAGAAAAATTCCTGTCACTACTTGGATCATGAGACATTAGCAAGGAATATTGCTCCAAAGCCAAAGTCTTCTTCCTAAATACAAGTGTGCTCTTAAAATCAATATATTTATGTGCAAGGATCAGCCTGCTTTGTGAGCTTTGAAGTCCATTCGGGGGAACGAGCGCCACATTTCTGAACTTAAAATAAGAAATTCAAATGCAGAATGAAGTAGCACATACAGCAGAAGCCAGAGGCATTATATGCAGCAGAAAGAAAAGCAAACTGAGGTCTCTCTGGGACCTGTGGTGCAGCTAATAAAACTAAAGATCTGGTAATGCACCGTGTCTGCTTCTGAGAGGGTGACGAGCACAGCTGGAATCTGTGGCAGTGACCGTGAAGGATGCAATCAATTGGGAGTTTGATCTTCTCACTGAATCTGTGCTTGGCACTGAATTTTAAAAATGCATTTTCTTCGTTTCTTTTGAAATAAAAAAAAAAAAAATGGAAGCAATCTTGACACTGATCAAACAAGAAATACTGACATGCATATGTATTTTCTTGCATGGTGGCTGGTTGAGATTTGGAGCCAGGAAATAGTTTGTTATATCTGCACTGAGAAGCTGGAATTACACTTAGCATTCATCATCTCTTCAATTTACAAAAAATGATACACTCAGTACTTCATGGAGAGCATGGTAAATTAATTCATTCAATTTTTTATTTGTTCATAGCTTTTCCCCCTCTGTTTATTGAGGCACCAGCTAGAGCAGGCAGCTCTGCTTCCACCAGGAACATGCAGCAGGGTCTCCATTTGAAGCTGTGTCCTTCCTGCTCAGAAAGAAGGCATCTTCCCTGAGGAGAGGAAGCAGTCTTGGGGGTCTGGAAAGTAGGGCACACATCACATTGCAGGTCAGGTGTTTTGGGGATCTGGGGAGAAGCTGAAGGCTGCAGGCTCTGGCCAGGCACCAGGGAGAGCAGTGAGATAAAGCTGCTGGAAGCTCCTCTCCCTGTGTGCCTCTGATGGACCTGGGCTCTCAGAAAGTGCTGCTGAAGGAGGGCTCTGTGTGTCTGACATGGCATGAGGTGAGGTATGAAAGGAGCATGTTTCCATATTTTCTTCTGGCTGGCAGAGAAAGAGCCAAGGTTCTAAACTGCTTACAAAAAACTAGAAGGGCTTCACAGTGACCAAAGACAGGCTGAACTTGTAGTTTTCTCCCAGCTCATCTCTCAGGTCTTCAATATCATTCCAGCTCCAGGAAAATCCATTACTTCCCTGACTGCTCAAGCTGCAAGCTCTCACCATAACGGATTTCTCTTCACTTGACACCTTGGCTAGAAGTGCTCTGGAGGAATGAACTATTATTTTTGTCTGGTTTCAATTTGGCACTCAAGGAAAACCTGATAACAAGCTAATATCCAGCTTGCTGAGGGAAAGGCTCTGTCACTGGAATGAAAATGTGAATTACTGATACAAAGCCTGAATGTAGATTTTCAACTTTGCTCTTGCTAGAAAAGCCTTTCCTATGCTTAGGAATTGTATCAGGAACTTGGAGTCCACCCTTTCCTGGGGTAAAATGGGGAAAACAGCAATTATTTTTCTTTTGCATGTAGAAACATATCCTGTCCAGAGTAGAGATCCCAGCACACAGTTCCCCATCTTCAAACCCTACCAAAATTAATTCTGCCCAAAGTAATGTTGCTATGTGCCAAGGGGTTTGGATTTTAGTAATGTTTGAATGCTTGAATTGGAAAACAGTTGTCAATCTTATATTTCAGGATCTCTTTGTTTTTATTATCTCTGCTCTGCCTGCCTTTAAAGGCTTCTAATAAACCACAGAAAATATTTAGCCATCTTTTTCTTTCTCAAATCACATCTTGTTGCAGTCAAATTTCTCCAGGGTTTGGTCTTAGCTTGGCTATGAGATGTGCCTCAGTTTGGATGCTGTTCTGAAGTCATCAAAACATAGTGGATCAGCCAAAATTTGCTTGAGAACTCTTGAAAACAGGCTGTCTCTTGAGCTTTCTAATGTTTTTGGCTTCCAGTCAGACTGGAAATGCTATGGAAACAACACTTATGACAGTCCAACTCCCAGCTGCTCCCAGAACTCATCATTTGGGAAGTAAGGAAAAATCACAAATTAAATGAAAACAAACTGAAACTCAGCAAAGATGCAAGCATGGGTTTAGGTAAATTCCAGCAGTTCCACATCCAATCACACCTGGTTTACCTGCATCTTTTTACTTTAGGGAGTGGGGACCACATGGAGCTCTTCTACTTCAGGTTTGGATTTTCAAAGGTGTTCAGTTCTGGCCTAAATCTATTTTCTTTAAAGCTAGTGGGTAGAGTTTGGATTTCAGTGGGAGTTGAATATTTTGAAAATCCTACTCTGGCTGCATTTTTGATCAAAGGCACTTCCACCTCATGTTCCTTAAGCAATGTGCATGGATGGTAATCAAGTTTCACTGCACTGCCTGTGAGATGGGCACATTAGTGGGGCAGGCTCTGCAGAAATCAAGGACCTCTGGCTACTTAAACACTTTTGCCTTTTATTGGCATCAAAGACAGAGGAAATCAAGGCCCTGATACTGCCTCAAACCTCTTGAAAATCTTCAAGTTGAGCTAAAATTCATCAAACTGTAGGTTTCTTTCTCAGAACTTGAGAACATAATCAGGACACACATAAATGTAGATTGTGGAAGTTTTAAAGGATCTGGGTGTTCAAGTAAAAGCAAAGTGATGAGCAATGTCTTTAACAAGTATTGTGAGACACATTCAATCAATATGGAAGTTGCTCATTTCTCCACTAGAGCTTCCTTCTTCCCACATGCTTTGCATGGATCTTGGTAGGATGGAGCTGGCACGAGCATTAAGCAGATCAGTGTATTTTGCACCTAGCTGGGAAATTTTTAATCTCTTCAGGCATGAGGATGGAGAGATTTAAAGAGGAACACTATCTTTACAAAACCAAACCAGAACCAAACAAAAAAGCCACAAGCAAAACAAAACCAAAGAAAAAGCCCACCAGGGAATGCTCTAGCTGTGGGGCAGCAGGCAATCAGAAGCAGGGCAGGGCTCAGTTTGGGATCTTCAGGTGCCCCAGCAGCAGGGGAGGTGGTGTGAGGTCTCCCATCTCCCCTGGCTTCAGAGGGGTTGCTCTGGTTTGCAACAACTGTGAGCCCATTGGAATCCCTTTTATTTCATGGAGAATGAGACCATTATGGTTTTTACTGGAGGCTGTTTTGGTGGGGAACAGGGAGGCAGGAGCTGGGGTAAAACAAATACTTCTGGTGTGTGATTCCAGCAGTGTTTGGGTGCTGCAAACGAGAAGCCTGAGTGGATTTGGTGGAAGGCAGAGTTACCACAGCTCTGCTGCCCCAGGATAAGGTGCTTGCCTGGCTGACCCTCAGTGGAACCCGGGATCAGCCCAGGCTGGAATCACTGGGCAGCTCCCAGCCCTCCCTGAGCTGAGCCCAGCAGAGCACCCAGCACTGCTGGCTCGTTTGGTTTGTAACCATAACAGAAAAGCTTCCACACCTGGATGAGGTTTCAAATGTTTAAACAGCTTAAATGTAGCATAAACATGGCTTGTAGGAAATCCATGCAGTTGAGGCAAAAATTGTCACCTGATAATAAATGGGATCTGACTTGCCTCTGCCTCACTGCCTTCCCCATTTCACACTGAGGTTTGTATGATATTTCCCTGCTCTAGGATGTGCAGATTGGCTTCATTCAGAATTTGGGTGCCTTAATGGAAACCTTTGCTCTACAGTGAATTTACATCTCTTTGTCTTGCTGCTTGTGTTGCCTGTGCTCATGATATGTAAGACCTGAGTTTCAGGTAGGGTAAAGTAGAGAATTGAAAATTGCATTCCAAATGTAATTTTGATTATATAATTTTAACAGTGGGATTTTGTTTTTCCTTTCCTTGAGGTCATGTTTTCCAGAAAAAATAGGCTTCCTGGGAAAATGTGAATTCATTTTCTCAATTTAATAAAAAAGTCTTAGAAACATTTGTATGTAAATTTCACTGGTAGAGGTCATGACTGCTTGTCAAAATAAACAACTCTCAGCTTGCATTTTTTCTTCTTTCACTTTTTATTTAAATCAGATAGATATCATGTGGAGGGAGAAAGATGACAAATGAAGTATCCATGGTATGCTATGATGGAACATTAATTTATGATGTGGTGTTACCCTGAATTTTGGAACTGATCTTCTCTTAGACCAGTACATTTCAGTCTTCAAAATTAAAATATGCTGTACCAGGCAAAATTCTGCTTGGCAATGTTGCAGGCATCATCTGTCTTGCAGATTTGTGCACATATGCTGCTGCAGAAGTAAAAAATTCTTTGAATACAACATTTGTCAATAATTCAGGAATTTAAATAAACAGAAATAAATTTTAATTGAAGAAATTCTGAGGGGTCTAAGCTGAAAAAAGATACACTTTGTAAGCTAGAAAACTTAGGCTGATTTTTGTGCCATTAAAATCTGAGAACTGCTAAAAAATTGTGATCACTGCTCTATGCTCTTTTTAACAATAATTGGAGCTAGTGCTGCTGAAGTGCATAACAATTTTGTAATCTCATTCCAATCCACCTCACTTCCTGAGCAGCCTGTTTGGGGAAAGTGAGACTGAACTCTGCCTGTTTATCTGCTGAACCCTGAGGCTGTGAAATGCTGATTTATGGCCAACACACTCAACACCTCGAGGGACCAAGCCCTTCATCCCAGGGATATCTACAGCACTGAATTGCAAACATGCTCAACTGTGGCTTTTTTCTTGGGTTTTTGCTTTTTCATTCAAACTTTGGTATTCACAAAATGTCTAGTTTGGAAGATTTTTCAATACTTTCAAGCTCTCCTCTGCAGTTTGTTGGGAGGGTGATTAATTATAGCAAGTGGAAAGGGCATGAAGATTTATTCAGGCAAAGTTTTAAGAAGTGCAAATGTCAATAAAGAAGTTGAAGAAATTAAATACAAGAGCAATCCAAAATAGAGCAGCCATGGTGACAAGTTTACAGTAAGATGTAAAGATATTTGTATTCTGCAAACACTGTCCTGTGTGGTGATACCTCCTGGAATCTGTGTGGATCCACGGGCTGCTTTCTCTGTAGCTGTGTTGCAGATGAAATCTGTACTGCAGAATGTATTGAGGAAAATGTCTTGGCTCAGTTTGCATGATAGCTGATGAGTGAGATGGAATTTAATTTTAATTTTATTAATTCATTTTAATCAGTTCTTGAAATTAGGTATTTGGGAGATTCACACCAAAGTGAATGGACAGAATTAAAAAGCCACAGATCCATATTTGAAAGCTCACATTTCAGGTTGCTATCAACAGAAGCATGAGGTTGTTCAGCCTTGCTGAACAACTTTTGACAAGAAAGTTGTTCGAATATTCATTTGAGCAAGATATGAGAGATACTGTGAGATCAAGCTCTTTGCTGTTGGGTCTTAACTACAACTTTCCTATAATTGGTGCACACAAGACATAGGCCATGTTGTCTCCAAAAAAATTGTACTTGGCAAAAAATCACACTGTTTAGTTCTGTAATTGTTTTAGTTAAATAGAAAGGTTTTTTTTCTTTAGAACACATTGAGCTATTTTACAGACAGATTGTCTGGTTAATTGTTGGCAAACTCAGTGTATGGTGGGTGGGTGGGTGTTTCTGAAAAGAGAAATCTTGTCTTAAACATTAAATTCCAAGGCAGTTTTTACAGGAGGAAAGCAAATAGTCCATATGGAGATTAATTCACAGCCTCAGTAATTGGGCTCAGCTGAACTGTGGATCCTGGGAAGTTGAAGTGATAATGTGGTCCTGAAGGACAAAGTTCCTTATTAGCAATGCTGAGCAGAGTCAGATTGTGCATTTTGGAGACTCTTTCCTTGCAGATTTCCTTAGTGTGACCTTAGCACTGCAGCTCCCCAGCTCCTTCCTCTGATCCAGACCAAAAACTTCCCTGCTCTCAAGGCTTGCTGCATCTTCTGTCTCACTTGAATTGTAAAGTGTTTCTTTAAAATTATTTCAAAGTCCTTCCAAGCTCTCCCTATTTAGGATGTTTAGTCCCAAGCTTGCCATAGCTCTGTACTGCCAGCAGAAATGGTTGGACGCTTTTTGGGGAAGAAACAGGTTGATCCTGAGGAAGGAAATCCAGCCAGTTGTGCCTCTTGCTTATTATTCCCACCACTATTCACAGCCTGACAAATAGGATAGCAGGCAGGAGGTGGGCATTTTCCATCACTGGTTTAACACAGAAAATTTCATCTGTGTAGCACCACTTTTGTGTTCCTCAGATTTCCAAGAATCTTCTCTTTGAGTTATCAAGTCTTTAGACTTTATAGCTTGGAGAACATTAGGAAGAGTGCTGAGAACTCCCTTTAAAAGTCAGTTGAAAATAGGATTTCAGGCTGAACAACAGAAAATAATTTCAAATACACTGATAGATGCAGTTTGGGATTATTTTTTTCGTGAACAAAGTGTATTTGATGCTTTTATATAGCTGCTGAGAAAGTACAAGTTAAGCTCAAGTGACAAGAAGTATCTTTCAATCCTTTCAACATTTTTCTTATTGCAATAATGCTTAAGTTAGGGAGAAGTGAATCCACAAGTCCCTCTGCAGTCCCAAGACAGGAAGAATCTCAAAAAGTCATCTTGTGTTCAGGATGGCAGTGAAAGCTCAAATTACCAGATTCTGATTAATTATTGTGGATTTCATTGTATTGCACTGTCCTCCTGCTGTGTTAATGGCTGGGTGTTGAGCAGTGATTGCAAATGAAGTTCTTGTCTTTGTGTCATCACATTGTATTGGGTGCATCACTGAATCTGTGGTGGGTTTTTCTGTATTTAAAATATATTGGGAAGGAGGTTTGTGTCAAGCAAATTAAGGAGGAAAAATAGAGGAAGGGAGGAAAGGAAGAGGCTCTGCAGCCAAAAGAAGCAAAATCACACACGTATTTGAAAGAGCTGTAACTCATTTGTGGGCTCATGGTTTTGTTCCTTTAGGTTTGCAAAGGACTTGAGATCTACCTCCCGTTTGGGGGAGTGTGTGTTTTCTGGAAGACAATGCTACCCAGGGTTGGTAAATATATTTAATTGATTTATTTCTGCAAATCATTTCAATGCTGAGGGTTGTACTGCTGTTTGGAATAGGTCATGCCATTGTATCTGGTTGGAGATACCACTCCTTAAAATCCCACTGCTTCTGAATTCCTCCTCCCAAAAAGAGCAGAAGAAGCCTTAGGAAAATAATAGCACAAACTATTTTTTTGTAAGATTAAAAGCAAAGAGCAGGAGTTGAGACCAGAGGGACACTTAGGACGGGTAATACAATTTATAACTTGTTCACTCTGCTTTGCTTCTTGCTAATTTGGTTTAAGATGTTTCCTGATCCTGTCACTGAGATTTACCATGCAGTTCCCCTTCCAGACAAAAAGGAATTTTCCACTGCTGCTGGAGCAGTGGGGGAGCAGATGGCAGAGCTCTGGGAGAGGCAGAGGCTCCCTGGTGCAGCAAGGGGGAAGGAGGCATGGGACAGGGTCCCCAGAGCCAGAATCCCGTGGGGTGACACACACTGGGGAGCTGCTCCACTAATGTTTAACAAATTGCTTCAGTCACAGGAGGAAAAATGGCACTGAGGTGAAGGGAAGCACAGCAGCCTAGTGCTAATCTTGTAAAATATCTGATTCTGGGGCTCAGCACAGGATCTCAGAAATGAAGTGCACTTCTGAAAGTACCTCCTGGTCTTCTGCCTTGATAGAAAGCCCTTCATTAAGTTTTCCCTCAAATAATGCATAAAATGAGCTCCATGAGGATGCTGTAATTTCACTCTACTTTAACACTCACATTCCCTTGATTATCCAGGTCCTGCATTACAGCATGGCAGTGGATAATGTTTTAAGGGTTTTAGAGCTGACAAGACAGACAGAGATTTATTAGAGGACAGACTTTTTTCTGTCTTGGCATCAGTGTGTGTGTCCCTGAGAAAAGTGATGGGATTTCTTGGCTCTGCTGTGTCCTTCTGCTTCTCATCCATCCCCACCTTATACCCTCTCCCCTCCAGGGCAAGCCAGTGTGCCAGTTCAGATCTAAATGAAAAAGTGGGTGCAAGAGGAAAGTAAAACTGGAAAAACTGCTTGAGTTTGGTAGAAAAAATAAATTCTTAGAAATCTATTTTTTTTTTTAATTGGGAAATCTGGTTACATTGAAATTACTATTTTACATTAAATTATTGATCTCCAATTCCATGCTCAGCAGAGCTCTCCCCAGAAGGTATGAGAGCTCTCACTTCTACACATTGAATTTATCAGATAGTTCTTTCAGAAAGCCAGCATTGGAAGTGTTTCCCTGGGTGTGAATTGCACTTTCAGGGTGTAAGTGTAGTGCACAAGAGCCTGGTAATCTCTTCTCCTTTTTCCTAATGAAATGGCAGCATTTTTTTTTACTTTTCCCATATATATTTATATATATATATATTTAATACAGCAGCACATGGTAGAACTGAAAATTCTGGCCTTTGGGGCTCTGCTGAAGGCCGAGCTATGAGTTCAGTATTCATATTGTGTAATGAACTTTACTTCTGAGAGAAAAAATACACATTTCAAACATCATAATTCATAGAAAATTTTATGGTTTTTATTATAAATGAAACCATTCTCTTCATATTTGCAATTTTGATCTTAACATAGGAATAATAAAAATGCAACAAAAATGTCTCTTTACTCCATTCTAAAGGAAATATAAAGTTAAGAGGATGAAACAAAAACTCTCTTGGCCAATCTCAGACCAGAACAAATTGTAGAGCTGAAAGGAAATGAGTGAATTACAACTTATATTACAATGTCCCCTCAGGCTTTGCCCGCATGATGAAAACCAAAACAGTCTTCTCAGGAAGATTGAAGAATGAAGAAAAGAAATGTCTTTTTCCAATAGATGGCAAGGATTCATGTGGTGAAAAGGACAATTGGCCACTGAAGCAAGAGATTTCTGTTGGTATTAGAAATAAGAGGTTTTTTGGCTTCTTCTTGCAAACTTATGCTTGTTTGTGTCAGTTAAATGGTCATTTAGTGGCATTTGAAGAATCTATTTGTAGTTCTATCTGATGTACCCAATAAAACCCAGCTTTGTTCTGAAAACCAGGTTATGCAGAAAATCTGTGCCATCTCCATCAGCTTTCATAGCCCCTCTGAGATTAAACCACATCCCCAAGCCTCTTGCTTGCCTGTGCTTAAGGGACAGAATTTATTTCATCAGGTGAACAATGATCAGTTTAATTTTGTAACTGAATTTTCTCAAATGCATTATTTATGCTCATTACCTCATGAAAATCAGTGGGAGTTCACCTCCAATAAGCTGAACAGATGAATATTACAGTTTTTGAAATGCTCTGCAACACTTAGTTAGGACCTGTACTAAAAGCAAAATAAAGAGCTGATATTTTCCTTTTTATTTGAAGTGCCCAGGGAAGCAGAGAGGAATTATTGGGATTTGTTATTTGCATTCCATAAATCTGAAATAAAAGTCATGTCTTTGCAGAAAAGACTTTGTATTTTAACACAGTAGTTTAATAATATTGTACATACAACATTTACATGAGTATTTATTTTTTGGAAGGGCTTTCATCACTTACCCATATAATAAAGCAGAGCATTCAGCTGCATCAAAAGATAAGGCAATATAGATGATCTGAGTTATAATCAAAGATGGGGATCAGCAGTTTATGTTTTCAGCAGCAGTCCATGGGGAGGTACAGAAACCATCTGCACCCTAACCATGTAATACAGCTCCACACATCAGTTATTTACTGCAGGCTCTTCTTTGATCCTGTGTGGTATTGCCATTGATCAGAAACCCCAGCTCAGCTCAGCAAGTATTGGATGTCTCACTTTCTTCAAAACCAGTCTGGAAACCTTCCCAGGGATGCATCTGCTCCTTTAATTTGCCACAGAGCTGAAGAATTTGTGAAGAAAATTAAAGCTGGAATAAACATCCAGCATCCTAAATCTTCATGCTGTGGTGGTAGAAAATGTGTGTAAAGCAAATGGAAAAAGCTTCAACAGATGTTCTGCTTTTAACCCTAAACTGTAACTGATGCCATGCAAAGGAGACCTGTCCATATGGCAGAAATAATCCCTTGTTTCAATTATTTGTTTGTGATAGAATTGGTCTTCCGTGAGTTCTACAGGAAGATTTTCATTTACATTAAATAGGAAAGTATTTACCTATCCAAAGGAAGGTTTCCTCACTTTACTGGTTTCATATATTCCTTTCTATTCTGAATTGCATATATCCAGAGGCCAATTGTCTGGACTTTCAAAGGTTCTGCTACTTGGGGTAGCCAGGGATCCTCAGCAGCAGCCTAAGACAGTGTAGTACAAAAAAATAATTGGGTGTAGTCCAATACTGAAGGAATATTTTCCTTGCCTGGGATTTTCTTAAAAAGTTCTTTCCACTGTTCCCTTTACCCCACAGTTTTCTGGGGGTTTTTTTGGGGTTTTTTTTGGGGGTATTTTTTTGTTTGTTTGGGTTTTTTTGTTTGGGTTTTTTTTTGTTGTTGTTGTTGTATTTTGGTTTTTGGGGTTTTTTGTTGTTGTTTGTTGTTTGTTTGTTTGTTTTGAAGGGCTTTCTTTTGAAGGGAATTTGAAGGGAATTCTTAAGAGTGGAGGAAATGCATGGTTTTGGCTCATCCAAAAACCATAACATGTCTCATTTAGGAAGAGTTCTGTTGAGGTTCCTCTAATCTGACCTCTGCAGGCCCAGCCCACCCTGTGCTCCTCTGAGGAAAGTTAACCAACCATAGTTAATCAAAGTTAAATGCAATCATAGACCAGCTTGGGTTGGAAGTGACCTCCCCTGCACCAACCCCTGCAAAGAGCAGGGACCCCTCCAGCTCAGCCAGGCTGCCCAGATCCATGCCCAGCCTGACCCTGAATGTTTCCAGGGATGCTGCCCCCACCACTTCCCTGGGTGCCAGTGTTTTACCACCCTCACTATGAAAAAATTCTTCCTTCTATTTAATATAAATTGATATGTGTTTAAACTATTAGCCCTTCTCTTCTTCCCTCCCAGGCTTTTGCAGCAGAGTGCAAAAGAGACTTAAATGAGCTCTGCTTTTGCTCCTGGTTCAGAGCTTGCTCTCCTGCTCCTGCTGCTGCCATCCATCTGATTTTTGCACAGCACCTCATGGCACAGCCAGCTGGGGTGGCCTGGTGGCAGGTCTGTGATGGGGACAATAAGTCATAATCAGCTAACTTGAACATTAAATCTGGCTGCAGTCTGGACTGAAAGCTTTCCATAAGAAGCAGGAGAAATGATCCAGTGGGAGCTTGCACAGAGTTCTTTGGGCTTTCTGCCAAGGTGTCATTTGCAGCTGTGCTGCTCTCCTCCTCTGGAGTCCCTTGCTCCAGGCTGTGAAGGGAGCTGGAGATCAAACTGAGGCTGGAAATTTATATGCCTTGAGGTCTTGTTGCTTCACTCTGACAAGGTCTTTCCCCACTGGCACACAGGAGACCACACAGGCTGGGATTCTGTCTGTTCCCACTGTTCTGTTTTCCTCTTCTTACCTTTTAGTTTCTCTGTCCCAAAGTCCTCCACACATTTCTTGTTTCTCTTCCCTTGCTGCTGCTCACCTGTAAATCACCAGAAATCATTTCCTCTGGCTCTCCTTTCAGCTTAGCAGGTGCCATGCACTTGCTTTGAGTACATGAAATGTGGACTTCAGACAATATTATGGCCTGTTTGGGGCTTCTTTTGGGGAGAGGGATTTTTTGGTAGTTAATGGCATGGAACCAGGATCATTGCAAATAAATCCTGGAACCTTGTTGCTTATTACTTGCCTGTAACAAGTACAGAGTGAATGGTTCTCGCTCTGAGCACAGAGTGAATGTTTTATCACTTTTCTTTTCTGTGACATCACATACAAGATATTCACAAAAGATCAGGGTAAGAGTTAAGATGCTTTATTGAATATGAAAGGGAGGGAAAAAAGGTGGCTTATATAAGTTATTCCTTTTTGTTTTCCTTCCAACCCAAAAAGAGGAGCCTTAAAATCAGTTTACTCAAACTGTTCATGATGCTGAGCTGTAAGTCCATAGACTGGTCTGGAGTGACTGTCCTGGGAAAGGGACAGTTTGTAAATGCAGCTGCTGTTGTCTAATTTCATGAAATCTTGAAGGAAATTTAGTGAAAACCTGTCTTTTTTAAATACAAACCAGATTTTCTCATAGTATTCTGTATATAATACAGAATTAGCATTATATACAGTATAATATATTTCAAACAGTTGTTTGAAATAGGAAGATTGAATCCCTTTTTCATTGCTCAGACTCTGTGTGTGGTGAAAGGAAACAGCATTACAAGCCAAGTGAGTGGCATGGCCAGGTTCAAACCTATAATAAAACCCAAACAAATTGGGGTAGTCTATGCTTTTCCACCTCAGTGAGCCCAAGAACCAGTTCAGGCTGAACCTTTTTAGGGCTTTTTGACAGAAGAGATCCATTATAGCTGAACTTCCTGAGAAAATTTTAGAGCTACATTTAGGTGAATCAGAAAACAACCCTACCATTTCTCTGTAAGAGATTTTGGGAGTGGACTAAATATTTCTTGGAAGGCAGCTATACTTGGGGCACTAGTACTCCACATAGACCAGAGTCTGATTCTGCATTTTTAGGAACTTATCCAAAACTGAAACCTTTCTGCTCTTCCTCCTGTGCAAATGCTTTTTCTGGGAGCAGCTCTGGCTGTACCCACAGCTGGAGCTCTGAATGAGAAGCAGACCAAACACATCCCCCTTCTTGTTTCTGCAGCAAAGAGAGAGGATGCACAGAAATGCTTTTATCCAAATTGTCATGTTCAGAGATCTTTCTTTTTATTATTTTCTTGACTTGATGTGTTACTTCCATTTTCACTTTTCTGCTTGACTGAGAAGATGACTGGTGTGAAGGTGAGCAATGGTGGAACAAGGACTGACATCCTGGAAAAAGAGCTGCTCTGTGCCCATGCTGCTGAAGAGAAGACTTTCAAACACATTTTTACTATAGGGAAGCAGACATATAAATGTCAGAAAATGTTTACATTGGTCTCCTAAATCTTGGGTCTTGCCCATGGTTTGATAATGTTATGCTAGTGAATAAATGCTTTATTTAATAGGAATTTTTCACTCAAATTTGCTATGTTTAAGTCTGGTTCTTGTGGGGTGCAGTGTAGATTTCACAGAAAGTAAATAAGAAAAGAGTAAAGGCTAGCTCTAAACAAACCTTTCTTGCTGTAGAATTTGTTTAAAGCAGAAGTTATTTCTACTACAAATAAATTACTCGCCATGAAGTTTCTTGAACAAAAAAAATGCATCTGAAAAATATGGGTGGAGAAAAATAAAACAGATTTTTCTTTTCTATAACAACTGTAAATCTAAAACCACCCTGCAAAGCTCCCTGTGCTTATTCTGGTTTTACATGTGCACAGGGGACACCATGTTCTTGCACTGAAAGACAGAATCCAGGGGTAAATAATTTTTCTAGGGAACCACATATCCCACAGATGGGCAGGGAAGATGTGTTCTCACCTGGTTCACAGCCAGCTGGCTTCATTGCTCAGGGCTCTCTGTTGCTTAATTCATATTTTCCTTGGTGCAGTCCTGGTTCTCCTCTTATTATTATGATCTTTTCTCCAGGTTGTTGTTGGTTCCTGATTTATGTCTAATGTCCTTGATATCTGGAAAGTACAGAAGTTCTTCAGACTCCATCTCTTTCCCTTTTAAAGGTTTTAAAGGCTCGAGTTTCATTTTATGCCTGTGGGTTGTTACACAGGAAAAAACCAATGGAGGATCCTTAGAAATAACATTAATCTTACTCAGTGTCATTCACTTCAGGACTCCATTTTCAAGACATGCTTTCCCTGTTTCTCCCTCCCTGCCCTGCTCTGTCTTTTGGTTATTTAACTCCAGGTCTCCACTTTTCACTGGTTCCTAAATTTCTCTTTTTCTTTAACGCTGTCATTTAAGAGTGGATAAACCAGGAAGATAATGAGTCTCTGTCACAGAAATGAAAGTCATAAGGAAGAGCCAGCTTGATGCTAACTTGCTTTCTAGAGCCAATGGGAATTCTTAAGAGTGGAGGAAATGCATGCTTTTGGCTCATCCAAGCATTCAAAGCCTGCCTGTAGCAGGCTGATAAAAGCCAGAGATAAAAGTGCCTGGTGCCCTGTGTGGGGCTCTGTGGCCTGGGCAGCTCTGGCAGTGAAATTCTTTGGGTTGAAGGGCTCTCAGCCTCTCCTCTCAGCACATCCCTCCTGCTACTTGGCATGGGAAGGGCTTTGCCTCTGGAGACCTTCCACCATCACTGCTGCAGCTCAAAAGGGCAAAGCCAACACTGACAACAGCAGAAGGCTGCAAACTCCCCTAATCCCTGGCTCTGGGAGCACTGTCTAGGCAGAAAACCAAAATTTCACTCATGCTGCCTGGGTAATCCATGGGTGGATTATGATCTACCTCTGGAAAATCCGTGCCATGGACATGTTTGGTGTATTCTCACTTAAATCTAAAATGTGTCATGAGGTGGTAAGAAAACTTTCCTTCAGTTTCTTCAGTTCTCCCTCATACCTCATTAGGCTCAGCAGCTCTGCCATGAAACATTATTTACATCTGTGCTCCTACTATTTCAAAAATAATGTGTGGGTAGACCAACTTGGAAAAATAGTACACAAAGAAAGCAGGATAGCCTTAATTAAACAAATTAGTGTTTGTCTAGTCAGTGTGATTAACTTTTGTCCCTGCAACACCCTGAAATGATAGCACTAACAAATATTGCAAGGCATTTTAAAATTAAATTAAATGCTCCTTTGATTACATTAAAGATAATGCATTTTAAATCTAGTCCTTCAGGAGCTGTTGCTCTCCAGTGACAGCACTGATCAATTTGCCTTGACTTTCCCTGCAGAAGTAATCTTTGAGTCTCCTTGAGTCATCATTTGATCAAAGGGCATTTGCAGCTGGGCTATTTGAGCAGTCTGAGTCGTCATCTTAATGTAAAGGTCCCAAGGGAAAGGAAAACCAGAGTGAATGTGCTTATGCATGGGGGTAATAAATTGATCTGAGTATGTAGATAATTACACACAGGTAGGAAAAAGCAAAAGGTTTGGAGGAAAAAAGCCCTGCTCTTTACAGCCTTGATAAAGAGCTGTTTGAGTTGTTATTTTTCCAAGAAAATCAAATCACAACTACCAATTATTGCTACCTGCAGGGGAAAAACCATTCCTGGATTACACATGCAGGACAGAGAAGTCTGGTGCCTCATTTCTTGCACAAGAAAAAGGTATGCACTGAGTATGTTCTTAGCAGGGAAATGAAAGCTGTAAGGAAAGGATATCTCCTGGATGAACTAAAATATAGCATTAAAAATGTTGACATAAATATACATGAAATTACTAATACACATATACCAGTTTTAACTTGGAAGGATTTTTGATATTTCTAAAATAAATCATAGAGAGCATATTTCAAAATTATTTATAAAACTTGAAATCTTGATATTCTGTCTTGGACTTGTCTTCTTTTCTTTCCTTGAAATGCCAGGGGCACATGGTTATTGTTAAGGTGCTCAACCCAGCTTGGGAATGTTTTTCTTTTAAGCAAGCAAAGTGTGGTGACTTTTTCCAATGAAAAAAGCCATGATTAAAAGCTTATAAGTCAAAGAGCAATTTCCTGGGTAATGGGATATTTGCAAATGTATGCTGCAGTGGCTTCAGATACTGTGGTCATGCAGAGCAGGAGCTGGGTTGCTGCAGATCTCTGTTTTCTTGCTTAGACATTGGCCTTCTTGAAATTCAATTACACAGATGCAAAATTCTCATTCTAACAGCAAGGACAGATAACACAGGGATAAAGCATTAGTGTGCACACACACACTGCCTTCTTGAGAGAAAACTGATATATCCATGTTGTTTATGCCATTCCAGTGCCAGCTGCAGGGACAGGAGTTTTTTGTCTCCAAACAAACCATGTACTCCTCAATCCCTGGCATGAAATCACAGTCCTGCAATCTGAAGCAGGTGATGTCTCCCCTGATAAATGAACCAATGGAGGAATTAAAATCTCCAGACAACCCTTTTCAGAGGGAAAATAATCTGGTCATCCCAATTCCTGACATGGAAGAAAACTATGAAATGTCAGCACCACTCTGCTGCAAAAAAAAAAATTAAAAACATTTTTGGGGAAAGTAAGGCAGGTTGGTCTGATATGAGGTGCAATATTGCTTCAAAGCACAAAGGACTTCCCAGAAATCCAGTATGTTGAACAGAACACCAAACTGGAATTTAAGATGCAAAATAAAAGCCTATAATCACACTTCATAGCTTCATTTTGAATTTGGAGACTGTATTAGGGATGAAGTTTAGTATTAAAGCTGTGGCTTGACATATCCCAAGGATTTGAAGCCTAGAGCTTGCAGTTCTCATTTATCTTTCTATTAAGCTCTCTGACAAGTTTCAGAAAACCAGGCAGTTGAATCTCCAGTTATTTGTGCTGCCTCATAGTAGCTAATAAAGCTGTCCTACTTCCTCAGAGGTATGTAAAAATGTAAATTGTTTTGAGAATTTGTTCGTTTACTGATGTATATTTTCCTTTTGCATATTTTCTAAATGAGTACCATGGCCTGGAGGGAGGGGGAAAGTCCTGTGAAATCCTACACTGCTATATATATTGAGATTTACTTTCTGGCTGCAATTCTACCTAATTATTACTGCTTTCTAAAATTGTTCAGTATAATGCCCAAGAGTCCCAAGACTAGAAAAAAATTGTATATTGTGAACAAGCGAAATTTGCTCATTAAGTTTAGTTTCCTCATGCTATGAGATATTTAAACAAATAACAATCTTTAAACATCAGAGTAATTCTCTTGAAATCCTGATGCTTTGATAAATACTTAAGAAAAGCTTTTCATTGAAAGAGAAAACCATGAGTTTTTTTAAAACTATGCATTCTTTATGTATATGTTATGGCTCATTAAGTCATCTCCTGACTTGCCAACTATAGCACAGATGATATTTTGATTATCAGATGCTGCCTTATGAGAAGAAATTGCAAATTCTCCCCCAGACACGTTGCTGTGGTGCAGGAAGGCTGAAAGAGCTGGGACTGAAGAGGAATTGCAGAAATTACTCAGCCTCCTTGAACATCACAGTGTGGCATTGGATGATGGAGAGGGATGTGATAAATATTCCTGTGGGTAAAATAGCTGTAAAAAGAGTATTCTTTGTGAGTTACAACATCTCACATATTTCTTTGGCCTCTTCCACGCAGGATGTAATTTCACCATTGCTACCTGGACAGAAGGAACATAGAGATTGCTCCCATAGTATTTCACTGAATTTCAATTTTAATACTGAAATTTTCCAGTTACTCGTGGGATTTTCCTGATGGGATTGAGTCACATAGTTCCTGTTAAATTCTAAAGTAAATCCCCAAAGTCAGACTTTCAAAATCACAGGCTTGATGCTGTAACGTCAGTGATGATTTCACTCAATCGGGTACAGCAGCTCCCCATAGAACACAAATTTTTATTATCTGGAAAAGTCAAATCAGGTTTGATTTCCTCTGTGGGCTGGATTTTAGGAGGCAGATTTCTCTCACAAGAAAGGACAGGACACATTGGAAAAGCTTGAATATAGAAAACAATAAAGCAAATAAACTGGGCAGGCTGCTGGGTTTTGGTCTGGGCTTTGCATTCCCTGTTCCTGACACACAAATCAGGAAGCAATTGCACACTGTGGGAGTCACAGCACTCTCTCAATGTCTGTTTCTAGGGTTTTATTCCCCTCCCTGTGTTCAAGTGATCAGTTGTCATCCCCCTGTGCACAGGACCCAGCAGCATTCATGGAGGGAGGACTTCAGACAGGGCCAATACAAGCAGAAACCAAAACAGTTTTTTTGTTAAAGCAGCTCAGTCCATCACCCCAGTGCTTTTCCCTCATTGCTGCGTGAGTAGCTTGATGCTGGATACAGAAACTCTAAATATTTTATTACATTTGTACTCTGAGGAGAGGTGGATTTTGTTGACAGTCAGCTTTTACTATGAAAGGCTAGTACATGCTTCCAACATTGCAATCTATTTTTCTTGGATAAAATAGAGTGAGGGTCTTTTTAATAATA
Organism: Agelaius tricolor; assembly: GCF_023055355.1. Classification (NCBI taxonomy): domain Eukaryota; kingdom Metazoa; phylum Chordata; class Aves; order Passeriformes; family Icteridae; genus Agelaius; species Agelaius tricolor. Next base: position 10,370,436 of record NW_027269278.1, on the reverse strand, counting down.
AAATGTGCAGCTCAGCTTTCAAAGAGTATAAATTTAAAGTACTCCATTGAAGTGCATTCTTTAAAAAAGTAATTTATTTTTTTTCCGGTTAAATTCAGAAAAAAGGAAAAATAATGCAAATAAATTTGTAGTTATCTCCTTGCAGAGGGGTAGGTATTTTTAGTGTTCATTAGTATCTATTTTGATGAGAATTGCAAAATTCAGATTACCATTCAGGTTTTATTCATATATTCATGCAGTTCAAAGCAGTTTTGAGTAGATGCTGCTTCCAGGTGGTTTGTAGCTTCTGTTAGAGGGTTTAATACCAGTGAATTGATGTGCTTTATTGCCTTCTCTTACCTGAATTATCCCCATTAGTCTTACTGAATTTGCTCACAAGTGTCATGGGACAAAAAAGAGGAATATTCCTGGCAATGCACACCCAACTTTGTGCATGCAAAAAATTACAGCTGATTGGGGAAAATTAACAAAAAATTTAAAATATCAAGCATTTTCCTTTTTTACACCATTCTGCTGAACACTGCAAAGCCACTTTATATTTATAGATTTAATTCAAATAGTAAAAATCTCACAGACTATGGACAATATTATTGCATTTATGCAGCACCATGAATTTTTGGGTTGGATGTCTTATGATGCAAAGCAATTCATTCTTCATTATTCATGAAATTAATTTATACAAGCAGTGCCTAAACTTGCTCTCATAGAAACTGGAGAAATATTCTCCTTGCCTTCAGTGCAGGAAAGGACAAGCAACTGCAATATTATACATCTGGGAGCATAGACATTTCTGGAAAACCTTTTATTTCTCTATACAATGGGGTAAATGAAAGATTATGTTCAAACTTAAATGAAAAACCAGTAGAGAAATATCAATTCAGTTGTCTAAGAAGTGAGTAGTATTTTTTGCAAAGGATCAGTAAGCAGAATAAATAGAATAAGAGCTGAATAAATAAGGTTTGTATAGAAAAGAACTCCATGAGGGTATCACACAGCATTGAAGATGGGCTCTGCCAAGCAGCTCTGTGGGGAAATAAATGTATACTAAAGGGAGCCAGTGAAAGGTTGACTGAATACAAAATAATGTCAGCTTTGTGTCCTTACAGACTGAAAAAAACCATCCCCAAGCCCCCTTCCTGTCCTTACTTCAGATAAATCTGCTGTGTCCCAAGGGTATTACAGCTGGAGGTGCCAGCTCACCTGGGCTGGAGGGGCACAGGCCCCACCTGGGAAAGCCTCTGGCAGTGCCTCCTACCATGAAATGCTGCTCAATTCCAGAGGAAATTCTTGTTTCAGTGTTAAACCTCTCCTCTGCTGGTCAGCCTGCCTGGGCTCTGATTGTGGCTTGTCTCTTTCCAGGGCTCTGGATATGTTTTTCAAGCTTTTAGATCTTGGAGACTTTAAATGGAACTTAACCAAAAAACTCAACAGAGTCTTTCCTTGGGTCAGTTATTGATCCAATAACAGACCAAACCAGCTTCATTACATCATTTTCTGGCTGCCTGAAGTCAGATGGAGAAAAAGTTGCTTTCCAGCATTGTGGAATTACAATAACTTCATATATTCCCTCACCAGAAAGCCATCTATTCTCTCATCCTGCAATTAATCTTGCAAAAGAGCAAACAATGACATAGAATTAATCAACCACTGTGACAAAAAAATTGTGATGGAAAGATGAACCCAGCTAAAATTAATTTTTTGAGCGACAGCTTGAAGCTCAAACAAGTGGAAAACATGGTGCAAATTGTACCTAGCTTCAAGAAAGGGATTTTAATGAGAAATGTAATGGCACAGCAATACTAATCAGTTCTAAAAACACAGTCCACCTTGGGCTACTGAGTGAGTCTCTTCCCCTTTCCTGCATTTTCCCTCTCCTGTGCAGCACAAAGATTGCCCTGCATCCATCCCCAGGCTGGGGGAAGCGCTGCTGCAGCTGAGTGGGTTTGTGCTCATGTGCAAACGTCTGTGACAATGTCCTTTGGCAAATGCTGCATGAAAATATTGCTGATGGGTCTTCCCATGTATGCTGTGTTATTCACCAGGAATCAGCTACCCAGGAAGGGCCCTGGGGGCTGGGTGGTGTCTGTCACACACTGGCAGCTGCCAGGCAAGGACAGGGACCTTGGGATCCTGATTCTGCATCATTCTGCAGCTGCAGACAGGACAATCAGCAGGGAAGTTCCACGAGTGCCAGCTGGGGCATTAAGCTTTGGTTCCTGCCTGAAATACAGCAGACACCACCACCTTCTTCTTTTTAGGGATGTTCAGCTTTGTATGCTTTGTTTCTTTAGGGTTTTGGGGGTTTTTTAGAGCAGAGAAGTCTTGTGCCTTTCTTATGGACACTTCAGAGAAAATCAGGCAACCTGTCCCTCCCAAAATGCTTTTGTGCATTGATGGAAGTGGAAGAGGAGCCTGGTATGTCCTCCCATGGATTCCTGGCTCCAGGTAAATTAATTCTCCCCTACTTTAATTGAACTTCACCTCAGTGAACAAAAGAGGTGTGTAGAACCCAGCTACTTCTCAGGTTCTCATTAACTACTATTTAGCTGCCTTTACCTGTGCTAGTATTTTCTAAGTAACTGAAAAGGTTCTGATTTTATAGCAATGAAATATTATCCTTACTTTTCTTTGCAAGTATTTTGAAACTATCACTGCAGCCTTTTTCTTCCAGATTTTAGGAACTCAACTGGCATGTACAAGGGTGCAGGTTTTATTCAAGGTAACTTCCTAAATTTTCCATTTTGGAGTTAAAAAGACTGGTTCATTTACAGTTTATTTGTTCCTTTGTTTTTTTTTTTTTTACAAGTGAATGTATAAACCTACTAAATATTTCTGTAGTTGCAGTGGTGATAGTAACTCAGCTGCTCTTGGTTTCCAAATACTATTTCAGGATTGGTTTGTAAACAGCAAAACCAAGCTCACAGATTCCTTAGCAGTAAGCTGTCTTCTTATTTAAGTTTTGCTGTTAGATTTATTCATTGAAAGAATACTTGAGAAAAAGTACTATGAAATACAATTGTTTAAAAACTTTGTAGGAATAACGAGGTGCTTTACTGATAGAGTGATAAAATATGATTGCTTGGCTTGCAGAAGGCTTGTTGTATGTCTGCCTCAAATAGAAGGTACATCTTCAGCTGATTAATGATCATGTATTTCTCTATGGTTCCTTAGAATGGCAAACAATGCACTAAAATGTACTAAAATATGGAGGTGAAGATGCCTTGATGTGCATGAGATACAGACTAACAGTGAATACATTGAATCTTTGTCTCCTTTTTGTTTCCCTCTCTCAAGTCCTTTCTAAAAATGATGGTAATTGAATAGATAACAAAAACATAATGACATAGTGAATGATAGGCCTGACTCCCATGCAACACCCTTTGCTCTCTTCTAGGGAGGTACCCTTGGACACCACTAGAACAGGGCTCACAATAATCTCTGGGCTTCTGCAACTTATTCCCTTCATTTCTCAACATTCCATTGTTTCCATTGCATCTTTGCAGCCTTTTTGAGTGATGTTTCATACATACAATTAAGTGACAAAATCTATCCCTTCCCCACCTAAGGTGAGATGAGACATTAGAAAATAATTTCCGAACAAATGTGTCACCATTGTGCAATATGCAGTTTCTGATTCTTAAATCCAGATTTTTGGGAGGAAATGAGATACAATTAATCAATTTCCTCCCCTCTTCCCTCCCAAATGGTAGTTTTCTTATTTTAATAAAAGTCCCTGTAATCATACAGAAAAAAATGTTTGTCAAAAGAACACATATATTATGGCTGTGGAGCATGTCATGGTGTATAATTTGCTTTCTTTATCTTAGAGCTATTATTGTTTTCCTTCAAGTCTCCTATATTCAAGGCTAGATGATTTCAATTACTTCAGATCTGCTGTAGGTCATGTTTTCTGCTCCTACAGTCATCCACCCTTTTCATTTTAATTTTAAAGAACTGAGATAGATGAAACAATAATTTTCAAACAACTGCAACTTTAACTCCTGGTTAAAACTGGGTGAAATGGAATGGTTATTTATTTTTTCTGCTAAGGAAAAAAAATTGTTGTGTTTTTTGATTGTTTCTGCAAACAGCTCTCAGAATCATATTTCAGATTTATATTGAGGCTATAGATTTTCAGAGCTATCTAGAATTAATCAAGAGTCATACAAGAGCATGTGTGCAGTGTTTGGGCTCACAGCTCAGGACAGACACTGCAAGTGCATCCAGTCCTGCTGGAAACTGTAAGGGCTCCAGCTGGCTCAGGAGTGCCCAGCACCTTCCAGACAGCCCTGGCAGTGTCAGCAGCCTTGGCAGAACACAACTGGAGGAAAGGATGATCAGAATGAGTGACCAGCTGAGTCTGGAGGAAAAAGTCAACGAATGCAGATTGCCCAAACCACAGGACAACAAGCAGCTGTAGATTTCTGTCACTCCAGTATTTTGGAAGGGAGGAGAGAAAGAAGGACAGGGAGGTCCCAAAGGAGCATGAGAAACATCTGCTGCTCCTGTCCCCTGTGGCCCTGGCATATGGACCCCCTGGGAACTGGACTTTCTGCTCTGCTTTTCACACTCATCTGAGACCCCAGAGTGCTGCAGACACCCAGCTGTCCTTGTCTTCTGCAGCAGATGTGCTCTCCAGATGTCTCTGAGGCTCAGAAGCACATGTGGAGCAGCACCCAGCTTTGTTCAACTCCAGGGGAAGAGGGGTTGAAAAAACCAAAAATATGTTCCAGGAGTTTGACCTGGTGCTGGCTTCAACTCGTGGTTCTCCTGCTGTCATTGAACATTCTGGAAGGTCCTGCCAAGGGAGAGACTTTACATTGTCCTTAAGAGCCTAAACACCTCCTTTACACTGATCACCTGTGCTGGTGCAAGCTGGAGGTCTCAGAACTGAGAGCTAATTATAGAGCTAGTTATGGGCTGATGGGACAGGGATTGAGCACCACATAATTCTTCAGTCCTTGTTGATGTATCCCCTGAATAATTTTTGAGGGAAATTTTCTAGGGGTTAATCATATATAGAACTATAAAAAAGTAATTTTGCCTCCTAAATGAAGATATTCCTTGGCAAGCCTTTTGAAATCCATGGTGAATCCATCCAAACATTCATTTATTAGTAACAAAGCAAACACAGCTTGAATGGAGTCAGTGCAGGAGTCAGCTCCCCGGGCAGCAGACTGCAGGCCCTTTACCTGGTGTGTAATTCTGAGCATGCTGCTGCTGCACAGCACCCAAACTCTTCTTGAAGAGACTTTTCCAGAGCCTCTGGTCCAATCTGTTGATATTAGCACCTCCTGGCCAAGGCTGACTCCTTTGGTTTATTTTATCACCTATTTCCCATCTCTTTTGCTCAGTGCTCTTCTACCCACCATACTCTGTTCGGGTATGCATGCAGAATATAAATGTTTTGAGGATAGGAACAATTGAGTAGAGAAAGAATAATGAAAATTAATGGGGGGCTTTGGGTGACATTTATTGCCTCTTCTCCAATCAATATATTCATAGTTGGTGAACAATGCAGCGGAATAATTAAAAAAGCAAACAGCATATGTCCTTTCTCACTAGGCAAGGAACTTAATCATGCATCATTTTTCTACATCTGTTATGAGATTGTGGGTGCTGACACTTTTGAGTTGATAGATATTTTGCTCTGTAATTTGTTGAGTATGAAAGCATCCCTCAGCAAAAAAATATGAATCTAAAACATTGTTCTTGGACTTTTACCTACAAATTCTTATAAACATATTCCTGAATAAGGCAACATTCAAGAAATAATAAATGCCAATCCCAAGCATATCTTTATTTTTTATTGTCTTTTTTTACATTCCTCTAACTTCTTTTCTTTTAAGAACAAATAAACTTGATTCTATTAGCAGTAATAGACAAAAGATAAGCGAGGGAAAACCACCACACAGCCCACATAACTCACACACCACAACTCAGAATGTCTGCACTACAAACAGAGGATGGGTGAAGCAAGGAGCTGGCTGATTTTTTTTATTTTTTGGATGCAATTTCACATGAGATGACCTACATTCCTGCTGTGTCTAAATGCACCAATAGTTAAAACAAAATACAAACAAAGAAAACACAGTTCTAGCCCAGAAAGAGGAGTGGAATAATTTTGATTTATGATTGCTACTTTATTTTTCATTGTTGCAAGTCTCCATCAGCCAATATGACCAATCCTTCTACTGGACCATTTTTCTTGTCAATCATCTGCTAAGAATTTCAGACTCCCATTTTAAACAGTGAGTCTTTTGTTATCAGAAATCAGCTTTATCTTGAAAACAGTTATCTCTTAAATTACCATCATGGGAGGGGTGGACTGGAGAAGGTTTATTTTCCAATTTTTTCCCCAAGAGCTTTCCTTTTATGCACAAAGCCTATGGAAGAAAAGGCATCGTTAGCACAGCATCAAAGAATCCAAAGAAAGGATAACCTTTTCTCAAAGCAGGGGCAACTATTAAATGAACAATTCATTTAATTTTTAGTCACCTTCTCCTTTCAAATGAAAAGCAATAGAAACACATGTCAAAGAAACCAATCATGGTAAAATCTCTGTGCAATAGGCAGACTCTAATAGAAAGAGATGATGGTACAAAGGACTGAAAAAAGCAGCTCTTCTTTCTTCTTCTCTCTTTTGTTGTGAACACAAAGATAAGTGCCTGCAATCAGATGATTTTAATGAACAATCCAGTTGTTTGGTCTGGATGGTATATTTCCAGATGCAATCTATAGAGGTGTTTGAATATGAACTGGTTCCTTCCTAAATGTTGACTCACCTGGCAGGACCTGGCAGGGCAGCCCTGTTGCAGTGGATGTGCTTTCTCCAGAGAGAGCAGGCAAAGGGGAGGGAGAGAGCCCCTGCAGGAAAAAATGATTTTCAGTGCTTTTCCCACACACACACACACACACTGTGCAAGGGTTCTGATCTATTATTTTCTATTATGTTGTGCAGGACCTGCCTGGTTTGAGTGAGAAGTTCCATTTGCACGGAATAGAATACCTGTGGTAGCTGTAAAATCCCCAAGCTCTGGAGCTAAACATTCTGCTGTGTGCAATCAGACTAATACACAAATAGGAAGGCATGATGTGATCTTTGTTGCACTGACTATCTTGTTTTGGGAATGTCTGTGTGGGAGGCCTGATGCTGAAGTGGGAGACAGAAGATCACTGGTAGGAGTAACTGTGCATCATGTTACCAAGAGATTCATCTGGTAAGTACACAGAAAATCTTCAATATTCAGGGAAACTGTCTGGTTGGTAGTAAGATGCTTGGAGAAGTCATATGAACACATTAACAGGTCTCTTAAAATTCCAGGTAAATTTTGAGCAAGTCAGGATTTGTGGACAGCATTTGCTCCTAGTCATGGGCCTCTCTCCCCACACATTTTGTTACCACAATCTTTTTTGATGATATATTTAAAAAATCAGGCCTCAAGCTGTACTTTTTCCCAGAAGTGCCTCCCTTTTTCTGATTTCCATCTCTTCAAAATCCAAACAAGTATTTGCAACACCTGAACATTACATTTATGCAATCAGGTCAATATTTTCTCAAAAGCAAAGTATAAAAAGTATCTCTCTTTGTAGAGAAGTTGAGATGACTCCAGTGTGTGAAGAGCACCAATATCATAAACAATAATTACAATGTTCTTTTCTCTTACTAATGGTTCTATTGCTTGTATTATTACTTCCTTTCTTATAAAATGAATTATGTCCCTGGAGCTTTGTGAAGGGATTCATATCTACTATCTAGGCCTGGGGAGGAGAAGAAAAATTCATATTCACTTAAAACATCTCATAGTGAAGTATGGAAATAATAACTAGCTAGAAAATTAAGGAGATTTCCATGGTTAGTAATTTGTATGTAGTTTTGACTGTAACTACTAAGGCCTTATGTTGGATCTAAAAATATATCTTTATATAAATTAAAAAGATTAAATATACATGTTAGAAGTCTCCTGGGCTATTAGGTAGTTGTGTTTAGTTCTCATCTACTGGAAAAGATCCATTTTCAGCACTTGGTTTCAGTACTTGGTACTGAGTGTGCCTTCCCCTGCTGGACATTCATGAAGAGCACAAAGAGCACTCTAAATCCCATGAAATGAGGGTTTCTCACTCTCACAGCTGGCTGCATGGAGGGATTGTGCTTGGAAAGAAGTGGGATCTCACTGTGGCTTTGCACTGCTCAAGAGTACAATGTACAGGTTTAGTTCTGCAGCCTGTACCTGATGGTGACCTCCCGTGAGTTTACAGAGATAGAAAATGTCCCATCCTAGGATGTTCTAGGAAATGTCTCCCAGGACATTGCTGCTAAAGGAAGCTCAGCTCTATATTATAATTTCTGTTCTTTTGGGAATACATATTTATCTGCCCCTTTACAATCAGGGTCCTTGTCTGACTGTTTTTCTTCAGTGTGAACCTTGAACAGAGCACAGTGCAGCAAATGTGGATTCAATTGTTTGCCTATAGAGATACACCCTCAGATTTCTAGCTGGAAGGCTCTAGGGATTGATATATGACATTTTCTTGAGATAGTAATCCAAAGTAATTAAAAAACACAAGTCACGAATTAAAACATAACTTGAACAAAACCCAGAATTAAAATACGTATTTTATCCCTTTTATCTAGCCTCCTAATCAAAACAATAATGCTTTGTCTAGCTTGAAATGTTAATTGCATTCTATAGGTAAAGGATCAAAGGAAACAGTGCACATGAAACTGTAGCTTTGCAGGTTATGTATTTCTTGTATTTCCTGTGTTTCTATGTATTTTTTGCAGGATCTGTATTTCCCTGCTGTGAATGGCACTGGGCCAACACAAGACTTCCTGGGACAAGAGCAATCCTTACCCCTCAGCTCTAAACTGACCCTGTTCCTCCACCTTCCACAGAATCCCAGAATGGTTTGGGTTGGAATGGACTGAAAGCTCATCCAGTTCCCCCCTGTGCCATGGGCAGGAGCACCTTCCTCTAGACCAGGTTGCTCCAAGCCCTGTCCAGCCTGGCCATCTTTTTTTTCAGCTTAAATAAATGCATTTTGCTTTCAGATGATAAAATAAATCAAGATTTAATATAAATAATTTTGCAATTTGTCTTGCATTTTTCTTATCCCTGTTTCAGTAGTCCTCAGTTGAGAAAATCCTGCATTAAAGCTCCTTGATCCCTTTCCTAATGAGAGAAATTAAATTCAACTTATGTGACCTGCTGTGAACTCACCCAGCTCTTTTGGGAAGGGGAAGAACACCTGAAATTCACAGCTGTACTGGTCTCTTGAACAGAAAAAGACAATACCTGCTGAAAAATATAATATTCCAAGAATATGAGTGCTGGATATGATGGATGCTGACAGATAGATGAGAGTAAACAAGGTAATAGGAAGATATTTGTCAGTATGACAGGGGCTGGTCTTCGCATGCCCGAAGGCAGATTCCTATCAAGAGAAAAAATCTTGAATGTCTGTGAGCGGTAAAAATGGGGGGTTGAGAATAAGCAATGAGGTGATCTAGCAAAGTTTTGGGGAGCTCAGTAAGAAAGAGGGATGGAAAGCAAGATGGTGAGATGTCTTTAGCAATCTGGCATGCAGATGGTCTGGGGATGGGTCAGAGCTGTCCAGGGGCTCTGTGCTGCAGGGATGAGCTGGCCTGGGAAGGACCAGGAAAGGCTGGACACTCAATTTATACCAGCAGAGTGGGGAAGGCAGCAAAACGTGTGGAAATAGAGATGTCACACAGGCCATGCAAGGAAAATGATCTTTCAGCAGAATTCAGAGTGAACAAAGGGGAAGAAAAACTGTGGTGAAGAGATGAAAACTTTAAAAAGAACGTTTTGTCTCAGGAAATCTAGGAAAAGTTCTACTTTCTGGAAAACTTTTAGTTTTGGATTAAGGTGCATAAAAATCTGTGTGACCTAGAAGGGGAAATGAAGGTATTGCCTGGGAAGTAGGACTGGATTACTGTTGTCTACAGTGAGGGAAAAGAAGATTTGGAAGGATTATGGAAATTCCTGTGTTTAGCTATACTGGTCTTGAAACAGAGGATAAAAGCCATCAAAGGAACACTCCATAAAGGTCACTGTGATGTTTTAGAGAAATATCAATTAGTTAAATAGCTAAATTTTCTCATTTTTGGGAACTGGATCAACTTTCTGTCAACAAGTTCCTATTTCATAGGTACAAGGTACTGCCTTGCTCAATGAACAGGAAAATACATTTGTGTTACTGTTTTAAGTACCTAAAATTTATTTTAAATTTCTGTTACTATTAAAGGCTAATTTTTTGTGTGTGTATATAAATGGCAAACCTATGGAAAACTTCTACTTTCTTGTCCTTTCATTCCCCTGTTCCACTGCTCTCTCTTCTTTAATTCCATGGTCCTTTCTCTCCCTACATTCACCTATGCAGAATAATTTCCAAAACTATTCAAACTCTCTAGGTTATTTAAGGCTACTGCCTACAAGCCATCCCAAGGGTTTTCTCTTTCAGTGTAGAACAATGTGTGCATGTTCCTGTCCCAAAACAACATCACCAGGCTCTGCAGCGTGGATCTCATGGTGCTAGAGAAGGGATGAGAAATGAATAATAACTTGTTCACTCTGGTTTTGTTTTTCATAGAATGAACCCTTTGTCTCCAGCTTAAGAAAAGATTCTGTGCTCACATTAAGAGGTGTACAAGGACAGAGTTCTACAGTGAAGCTGCTCTTGCTGAGGACTCAAGACATGCACTTCAAATTGTTCAGGAGCTGAAAGCTTTGGGAAGGACCAGCTCAGTCAGCTGCAGGAAACTCTGCTAATGTGGGGATTATGTGTAAAGTGTGATTTTTATCTCTACCTCTGCCAGAGTTGGGTTGTGATTTGGGGAGTGTCTCTTTATTAGTCAAACGTCAAAAGTACTTCTAGTAACATTTTGTACTAATAAAAGTATTAAAGAAAGAGATATGTGTTTGACACCTTAAACAGTCAGAAATGCTTTATAGGTGGGGACTACACAACACTGTGGTGTTCTCCCTTGTGTGGTATAGAGCTGTTCTTACATCAGTGGTTTGGATGACTCAGTCTTACATTTGTCTCTCAGGGACTGGAACCTTTTGTTTTGGATCTAGGCACCATCATTCAGCAATGTTTATATAGCGAAGTTTTCTATTTTAAGTCAGTTTCTATTTCCTTCCTGGCAATATTTAAAGAATATTTATTACTACAGACCATTTCCCCAGAGTAACTAGATGAATATGGCTTTTCTAAACATTCCATAAATTAGAATTTTTTTTCCTTTATTACTTAGTGCAGCTGTTCCATTTATTACCTTTTGTTAGGGACAAAAAATACTTTGGATCTTTCATTTTGCAAGTAATTTACTGCAGGTTGGTTTGTTTCATTGTTGGTTTGTTTTATTGTATTCAGTGTTAGCTTCCAATATGGCAGGGGAAAGAATTAAAAATTTGAGACACATTTTGGCATTGCATAAAAATACTGGGTTTTGCTTGGCTCCTAATTGCAGTTTCAGCTCTTGCTGTTGCTGCTTTCTGAAACCAGAACAGAATTGTCAGAATTTCTTCTGTATTAGAGGTCACAGACAGGGCAAACAAACACTGCTATTTCTAAATCATAAAGTTTGCCTAAAAAGGGTAATCATTAAGCTCTAATTTGATCAAAATATAAGCAGTGTCCTTGTAGCAGATTTCTGAGGTCATTTGAGACACCTTGGGAGAACTGAGAGATCCCCTGTGTCTTTTCTGCCTCTGATTGCCAGCACTAGGCAGGAGAGCAGAAATATGACATAGCCTCATGCTTTACATAAGGTCAACTCATTTTGCACAGGGGCCAAGTCCTTCTGAAAATAACAGCAATAACTTTTAACTTATTCTAACATCTCCAAATATTTGTCTAAATGATCTTGGTTTCTGTCCTCCTGCTGGGGTTCCAGCAGGGACAGAGGCAGCCAGGGGCAGCTCTTGTCTTTCATCCCTCTCCCAGGGTTTCCATCCCACCTTGGCTCTTCCACACAACTGCTCCTTCTGTGCCCTTTGCAGGACATTCTACTGAGCCAAATATCAAGGATAGATATTTGGAACAGAATTTTCTGGAACCCTGTGGTCTGGAGTCCCAAGTCCCAAATCATTGCTGCCACCTGCTCCTTCAGCTCTCATGCAGTGATGGATTGGAACTGGAATCCAAAGCAAAGGCTGAATTTATTGAGTCAAGAGAGGTCTGTTGCTGGCTTGATTAGAGCTTGAACTTCATCTGTTCTTATGGAGCCAATGAATATCTCTCTGGGCCTCACATGCTAAGAAGTTTAAGCCTTTTTCTCTTTGAAAAATAAAGGTGCAGGAGTGCTGAACTTCCACATTGAGAACATTCGGTTGCAAAGTCAAGCAGCAAGTTCAGTGAATGCCACAAGACAAAGCCACATTCTGAACAAGCCCAGGGATATTTGAGGCGTGCCAGTCTCCTTTCATGTACAGGCTGAATAGTAATGAAGGCAGAAACGTTTAAAGAAGGAGAACCAAGGCTTGTCCCAGGATTCAGTGGCTGGAGCAGAGCCCCCAGGGCTGCTCCTGTGCTGGCTGGGGCTGCCAGGAGTGTCTGAGCCTGCTGAGGCTGCAGTGAGACTGCAGGAGCAGCTTCTTGCAACTCTTTGGCGTGTCTGCCTTTAAATAAAGTATTTCTGTGTGCAATTCCCTCTGTTGGTTTATAAGGAACAGTTTTCATGTCTGCTGCACTACAAACTCCTCCATCTATCCGTGACTCATCTGGCAGCACAGCACAAAGAAACAGCCCAGATTAAAAATGCTTTCATACGTGGAGCTGATGGAGATTTGTTAATGTCTGAAACATTTTTCTCTTTTCTTTGGCTGCCACTGGCTTGCATTATCATTCCTAATCTTTTAAGACTCAGGGAAAAAAAAAAAAAAAACAAACAAAAAATCAAAAAAAAAAACCAAAAAAAAAAAAAACCAAAACCAAAAAACCAAACAACTAAAGAAGATAATTAAAGAGTTTTTAGTGTAAAAGGAATGAAGGAAAATTACCATCACAGTCTGTCCTTACATGGCTGCTTGATTTTTCTGCTCTTTAAGCAATATGAATTGGACCCATAGTTTGATTTCTTTCCATAGACTCATTTGGGGCTGTTATCTGTTTCACAAGGAAAAGCCATCAATTCTGACTTAATTTAATTTACTTTTATTGGAATACAATAGTAGAAACAGATGCTTATGTGTGGATTTGATTATACAGAAAATAAATCTTTTTAATGCTTTCAATAAATATGAATGGTTGCCCAATACTTCTCATTTTATTGCTGCATTTTTCAAACTCCCTTTGAAATTAGTTGAATTTTGATATTTATCTCAAGGTGACAAGTAAGCCTGAAAATCCTCTGGGTTTTTTTTTTCTTTTGCTTAAGGATGGCTATAGGAGTCTCAGACTGTAGCTAACACAGAATCCACAATCTTAGAGATAATTTCTTAAAGTACAATTCTATTGTGTACATCCAATTACCATGGAAATCAAACCCCTACTGTTAGAACCTTTCACAGTTCATTTTTCAACTTAGTACACTATGAACTCTTGTTCTTCAAGTGTTATTAAATTGTCTCTTTAAAACTTCTTTCCAGTGATCACACACAAACACAGAATGACAGAGTACCCTGAGCTGGAATAGATCCTCAGGGATCACTGAATCCCAGCTCCTGGATAGGAACCTGCACAGGAACACCCCCCAAATCATACCCTGTGCCTCAGAGCCCAGTACAGCAGAAGAGCAGTGTCATTGCTAAATTGGAAAGTACCTGATCACTCTGCAAACCTTCTGAAGCCACTTTCTACTACTGGACAATAATTATAGCTCATTTCTTCCAGAGCCTCATTGACCATGTACAGGGTATTAAAACTGCCCTGTTGTGGACATCAGGTGTGGACATTTCTGTTTGCCAGGGGACAGCTGCCACTTATCTCTATTCTAATCAAAGCATGAGCAGAAAACCTAAATTTCAAAGTGGTTAATGCAATTTAAAAGTAGAAATATTATGCTTAGAAGCCATAGATTGTTTTTCTTTCTATTCTGTATTCCCTCTGCAAAGGACAGTTGAAGTTACACAATGACTTTTTGGAAACTTTTGTTTTAGCACAAGAAGCACCACTGGGTTTTCCAGTGTGACCTATTTCAGCTGTTATGACAGCCTGAGGATCCTGTAGTTCCACTGGGTGGTGGCACCCCTCTGTGAAGCCCCAAATGTCACCAGCACAGGCTCTAAACCTCCAGCCTGCTTTTCTGGGTGTATTTGCCACTGTGACTGGACTGACACTCAGCAGACAGTGTGGCTGGGGCACTCTGCTGTCACTGAATGGCAAAATGAGCGTTGCTCATGGTTTGTAGAAGTCTGTGGGAGGCAGGAGCAGCATAAATGACACATCAAGGTCTATTAAAGCAGCAGCTGAGTCTATGGCAAACTGTAGTTAAATCCTGACAGGGAGAGGCTTTGTAAATTACAATGCCAGGTGTTGGTCTCTTTTACCATGCTAAAATGTCCTATGGGTGATGAATTTTGGGTAGGATTCAGCAGGGATCAGGCTGTTTGTCCTTTTACATCCTCAGAGAGCCCCCCAGTAACCAGACAAGCACCATAATGGTCACCCAGCCTTGTGACAGGAGGGTGTCATCTTCTGTCTGCTATCAGCCAGAGCCTGCAGGACCTCAGTCCACAGAACAGGGATCAGCTGGGAGAAAACTTCCTACAAAATCCCAAACTTCTTCCAGAGATGCATCAATTTTGACAGGAATTCCCTTGGAAATTTCCTCAAAATGAGGAGATGTGGCTAACAATTGCCTACAATAATCCTCTGGAGGTGTGAGAGGTTCAAACTCCTGGGATTGGATTTGTGTCCTGATGAGCTGCTGACCCTCAGCCCTTTCCTCAGCAGCACCAAATCCCAACACAGCCTGGCATGGGTCTAACAGGAGATTCTTCTCCCCTTTGCTGCCCCTCAGAAGCTGGGGATGATAGGAAATCATCCCTGGTGGTTTGGGAAAAGCCAAGGAGATTACTGGTCTCCTTTCTATTATGATATTCACTACAAACTTCCCTTCTGCAAGAAGAATCTTAATAAGGTAACTTTTGCCATCAGAGAAATTATATAACACTTGAAAATACAGAGTTCAAACCTTCCTAAAGGTTTAGATGTGATACATGGTATTAATTCACTAATTGCTAAATTAATTACTGCACGCAAAAAACCCACAATAACAACAACAAACAAAAAGATCACAAAATATCCCTTAGTTAAGAAATTGCTTAGGTTTTTCTGTTTGTTGGATGGGGCTTTTTTAAAAGCAAAAATCTGCACTGAAGCATTCTTTTGAATATTCCCATTGCTCTGGTGGTGCTCAACATGATAGGGAAATCGTTTGATAGGAAATGAAATGCTAATTGTACCTAAAAAAGGCAGCATCTCTTCCATCTGCATAACCTGACTTGTATGGCTGTCAATAACACATCAAACCTCTAAACAGACAAGCCTAGTGTTTATGAAAACAATCTTGCCTTGAAATTTTGAATAGAGCAGAGCTTTTTTGGTTCTGAACACATTTTTTACCTTGAAGCAGCTGATGCATTTGCTGGGAGCCAGGACAGGAGTGGGGCTGGCACTGCTTAAATGAGATTGGAAAAGGAATAAAAAAAAAACTCTGTTAGTCACAAAGGAGTGTGCATTGCACTGGAAACCGTGCAAACTTCATCTAACATAAAGGGTATTGTCAATTACAGATAATCCTTGCTAATTAAGTATTGATCTCATTTGCTTTTTATGTCTGGCAGCAGGAACAAAGCCTGTCCCCAAGTAGCTGCCCCAGCTTGGTTTGGCACTTTAAATGGCCCAGTCCATTTGAGCAGCACTCCCTCTGTGCTGGTGGGTTGGATGCAGCTCCCTGTGGGTCAGCTCTGCCTCTGCAGCTGTAAATGTGGGTCAGTGCCTGCCGTGAGGCTGCTCCTTATCTCTAAAAGCACAAACCCTCACACGCCACTTCCCAGCGTGCTGCGTTTGTCTGTCCTGTGAGCAAGCTCATTTTTCTGGAGCAGAGAGCTGATTTTGTGCCATCAGCAGTGCTACCAGCCTCCTTACATCTGTCCTGGCCCACCTCTGCCACCAGCCCCCTGTGCCACAGCACTGCCAGCGTCCTGCCTGCTGTGGCACAGCCGGGATATCCTCAGGGCCAGTGCCCATCATCTGTGCTGCATCACTGGGATGTGGATGCTTTCTTCCACCGTTCAAAAGAGAACCATTAAGTTACAATAAACCCCCAAAAATAACTCCCAAAAAAAGCCAAAACATACAAGCAAAATGAAATGCCACCAACTGGTACTGCTGGAGAGGCAAATTAAGTGACTGTGGCACCTGTTTAAAGGAAGCAGTTCAGCAAAAGTTAAAAGAGAATTAAAAGCAGTAGCTCCTACCCACTACCCAATTTTAAATCTGTGTATAGGACTCGTGATTGAGATTTACAGGTGTGAAAAATCAGTTCTGGAAGGGAAGTGCACAGTGAGCTGATTGAAGGTAATATTTCACACCACTGGAATTAAAGACATGCCCAGTGCCAAACCATCTACAAGGGCTGGTCATGCACAAATTATTTTTTTCTGTGAAAGTGACTGAGCACTGGCACAGGTTGCACAGAGAAGCTGGGGGCTCTGCACCCTTAGAGGAACTGGAAAGCTGTCTGGGCACAGTCCTGGGCACAGCTGCCTCTGGGTGCCCTGCTTGAGTAGGGGCTTGGACCAAATCAGCTCCAGATGTCCCTTGTAACCTCTGTGAATTCAAAATGTATGACCTAAAATGAGCACAGCAGTCCTTGTTAAAATTTCTTTCATTAATCAGACGGCTGTAGTGACCAGACTCTCTTGGGTTTGTGTCTTGCCTCATTTTTTTTTTTTGTTCAGCCAAGAAATTCCTTTTTCTTTCCACCCAGCTGCTGCTGAACTGTTTCTGTGAGTTTCCTGCCCTGAGCTACCTCAGGGTTTTCAAACCTGAGGCCAGCCTGGTTTTGTCCCAGCATGACTCTGCCTGACTCGTGCACTTCTGGCTGCCTCCATACAGACTGTGGGGGACCATGTCCTAGAAGGACCCCTCCTGTCACTCTAATCACACTTTAAGAGGAATCTGATCTTCACATTCTTTCCAATCTCTGCATGTTTTCAAATGGATTTTTTTTCCTTTTGCTGTTCCTTTTTTTTTCTTAGTTTCAAGCACCATTAAGAAGCCCCCTGCAGTTTTACCTCATCTCTCTGTGTCTGCTGCTGTTGGTTTATAGGAAAAACATGATCTATGTATTTATCTAGTGAAACATGGTTATTTTTTCTCTAAAAGCACTCATGGCTATTTTTTCTCTTAAAGGACTTAAGTTTTCCCCTTAAGAAATCCATTGACTCTCATGTATCACTCTAAATACCTCTTCAATAGGCATATTGCTTTCTCTTTCATTAAAAACCTACTTCACCATCTCCAAAATACCTGTTTTGATATGAAAAACATCCAGATTTCCTACCCATACCAGAGGGGTCTGAACTAGGTGATCTATAAGGTCCCTTCTAAACCAAAATGTTCTATGATTCTATGAAATTAATTTGGCATATTTCCTTGCTCCTGTATACAAACCCTTGTGCAGCTTCTCCTGCCCTGTTTCCTCTGTTCCCACCATTTTGCCTCAATAGAAACCCACCAGCAGTACTTAAGTTCAAAACAAAATAAGCTCTAGGAGGGAACAGCTTTCCTTTTCTTAGGCAACACATAATTATCCACTCCTCAGTTCCTATGGAACTTGTTTTCCTATTAGGCTTACAAGGGGCTGCAGCTGTATTTTTCCCTTCAATCTCCCCCAAAAAAACCCTCATGTTGGATTTGCTTCCTGGTCATTTTAGAAAATCAGTTCAAAGCAAAACATCACCAAGTCGCCATATCTGGAAAGTGCATTCCAGTGTTGATGTGCCTACACAGAGTTGGTTCCAGTCTTGTGGCAAATACTCTGCTCTTGTGATGCCTTAACATTTTAGCTTTTATATTTTTTGAATCCTGTACTGCATTAGTGCATAACTTTAAACTCCATATAGAGTGTTAGCTGCTGTCTTCACATTTTGGGCAGACAAAACAGTCCCTCTAGGCCTGAAATTCAAGGACAGCCTGCAGCCTCAGGCCCTGAAAAGTATAAACAAAAGTGAATTGGGAGGAAGCAAACTGGGGGAATATTGTAACTGGGGAATATAACTAGACTTCATTACTTGAAGCTGTAATTGGAGGATTAACCCCAGATATGTGAGAGGACCAAACTTACATTTGTCTGAAAAACTCATGACCATTGTCCATCTTGGGTGTAGCCCCTCTCAGAGACTGCCCAGGGTGAACTTATTGAAGGCCTTTAATAAATACCTGCTCTATTCTCCTAACCTTGTCCAGCCTCTGCTCCAGGCAGCCTCTCCAAGGCATCCCTTGCTGTGGTGGAAGGGAGGGTTCTGACCCTGCACAGTGAGCACTGCAGTGCTCTGAGCTTGGCCCCAGGAACAGCTGGGGCAGCTGCAGCAGGGATGGGTTGGATTCCCTGTTCTGTGTAACACAAGCTGCTCAGGATGTTTGCTCAGGATTTCTGCTCAAAGAACTGGCTTGGAAGCCACCTTACAAATAGCCTCAGATTTGGTGTAACAAGGGTTTTGCCCATGCTGCAAAAACATCTCTCTTTGAAACTTTTTTATTTTAGCTTTTGACAGACTAAAACAATCTTATACTCTCTGCATTTTTATGAGGAAAAATTACTCTTCTGTTCTTTAATTCTGCGGTCCAAACAGTAATATTTGAAAGACTTATTGTGAACAAAGCAGGGAGATTTTCCTTGTTTAATTTAGTATTCAAAGTAAGTAGAGACAAAAGATTCTAACCCTTCTCACAGTTAAAGCAGCAGAGTGGAGAGGCAGGTGGTGTGCACAGTTTCTCAAAACTGAAATAGATCTGAAAGCATAAAGTGGCCACAGTGACCTCTGTCTGTACAAATTACTCAGGTTGGTTTAGCTAAAAAAACTCCCATTTCCTGAAAGAAAACCCTGTAGAAAAGGGTTTTGAAAAGGCATTTCCTCAATGTGAGCCTGAGCAGGACCTTCAGTGCTACTTTCTAAATCTTTCCATGGAAACCTCTCAGCAGGGGAAGCATTAGGCTCTGAGGATGGTTAGCCTTTTTCAAAATAAGCATGAAAAAACATTAAAAAAAATTGTTCTTGTCATAAATGTGAACAAAAATACATAAACCTGTCTCCAGTTATCAACTCAGCATCTTTATTTGTGAGAAAAAATGGTCAGGAAGGCTTGAGGAGGAGCATCATTCACAATATCTGGATGGGCTCAAGGGAAGCCCTGTGAACTCAGTGCTCTTTCTGCTAACTGGGTTCAGTTTTACTTTAGACCTTTGGTCATTTGCTGGTGCCACTGAGCCAGAGATTCTGTTCAAGAGCCCCCAGGTTCCTGTTTACTGTGTGCACTGCTCAGATGGACAAACCCACCAGTCATCCCTTGAGTATTCTCTTAAAATTCTGAACTGGTGGAGGAAATGATGCTGGATTTCCCCTAGAACTGTGAAAAAGAAAGATTTCTCTCCTCTCCCATTATCACCCTGATAAATCTCTGTAAGATGCACCTTCTCACCTTTCCAAGCTTCCCTGAAGAACAGCATAAGGCAAATGGCTTTCATGAATCATCTCTTATTGACAGGACTCTCTACCTGTGTTTTGGGGAGATAAGGGCTTTTTATCTGGCTATCAGAGGTGGTTGTGGACAGAATGCATATGACAAAAATTTACAGAACATTCTTTTTCCACTGCTTTAGGATGCACAGATATTTACAAATAAATACTGATCATAGAAAGATGATTTATTTACATTCATTAAATTTATTATGAGCCTTGGCCACGAGTTTTGTCTTAGTACAATGAAGCATCTCCTAAAGACTGAGATGAGTTGGAAATTGCACCACTGATGAAACCAGCATTTTGTAGTGGTGTTGCTGACATGGTTGACACTTTTTTCCAGTGGTGGTTCAGTCCAGGTCTGTGAAGATGACTCCAGGAGTGACACAGACTCCTTTTGTTTCCTCCAGGAAGCGTTGGCTCCTGGCTGTACAGTGGCATGTTAGGCTGTGCCAGGCTGAGGGCTGTGTTACACCATCAGGTGCCACCCCAAAAATGCTCACTTGGTGTCTGATTACCAGAAGATACAAAAAAACTAATCTGGCTTAATTTGAAATTTTACTGAATCTCAGGGATTTTGTCACAAAACTCCTGCTGATTCCAGGCAAAGCTCAAGGCCTTGTCATGATCAAGAAGATCTGATGTACCTATTTGCTTAAATGATCATTATAAAAAAGATTTTCATTCCACAATCTTTATTCCGATCACCACTGTGAAATCATGATAATAGACAAAGCATCAGCCACCATGTGTTATTCATTAAGCTGTGCAAACTCAACTGCAAGTGCAGAATCCACAGTAATTACATTTGGATAATTTTTTCAGGAAATATTTTTGCACAGCAGACATCTACCCAGACAATTTATTATCAAAATACTGACTTGTGCTGGTTGGCATAAAAGGAGAGTTAGAACAATCAGGTTTCATGCTCACACAGTTTGGTGTCACTTTTCTAGAGCTGAGACTGCAATTTTTTGACTGAGCTTGAAAGAAGGATTTTAAGATGATGGGTCATTGACTGCTGGCTCCAAGAAAAAGGAGTGGAATCAGTTTGAGGTTTAAAGTGCAGTATCAGGACAGAGAAGGATTTAGGGTGATAATATCTGAGGGAAAGTCTTCTAAACAAATCTAAAGTTTTGGAGCAAAAGCCAAGGCAAAAAGGAGCTGTCAGGCTTGTCATGGTCAGGAAGACAAAAGGCTAGGTAGATTGTAAATTATCTAGCCCTTTTTTGAAAGAAATTTAGAAATTAGGCACAACCCCTAAATAATGTGAAGTTTTTTGAAGTTAAGGAAGATGAAAGATGTCCTCATCTGGTGAATTAATTCACTTCGAAAATTAGTCAATTGTTACCTCTCCAAATTCAGGGTTATTTGGTTGGATGGATGCACACAGGACCATCATCTTGTGGCAAATGTTCAGTCTGAGCCTCATCCACTGCAGGCATAAATGCAGTGACTTGGTTCTTCCAAACTGGGATTTGTCCTCTTTGACTGAGATGTCTGTAACCATCCCTTAAATCATTGTCTACATTAATGTCTTGTCAGGAGGAGAAGAGGTATGCTGGGAATAGATCTAAGGCACCTAAACAAAGCACATCTCACCCTGGGAGTGCTTCATTCTTTCCTTTGACAGCAAAGAGAGGCTGTATGTCTAGTTCAGAGTGCCATTACCTCCTCTCTCTGTAAACCCCTGTCAGGAAAGATGAATCCCACGCCCAGGAGGTACAGAAAGGAGGCAGGGATTTCCTACAGCCACAAGTTTCTCATGTAGGAGGAGCCCTGTGGAAAAGCACAGCTCAGGCTGAGGTGTGGAGGATCAATGGGAGCTCCTTCACTGGGTGGAAATGACAGAAGGAAGGATGACCTGCTGCAGGTGAATAATTGCTGGGCAATTCCTGGGGGGATCGCAGTTAATGGAGTTGCATCTTAATTAAACCTCATCATTCAGAGCTTCCCTTGATTGCTTCTCTTTAACAGTAAATAGAGGAGGGAGGCAGATAGCACAGACTCTGACAGGAAAGTGGGCTGTTCCCATTAATGAGTGTGCATTGTGCAGTAGCTGCAGTCAGCAGTGGCATCAGGCTGGGGAGGAAAGGGGATTCTTACCACAGCTGTCCTCCCCAGCGATTAGGAAAGCTCTTCAGGAGAGCTTTTGTGTTTAAGCACAAAGTCAAGACAAAAAATTATGCCTAAAATGTTATCTGAAGTGTTTTGAAAATAATACACAGCACAAGAGTTTCCCAGGCTGGCAAACTGAGTTTTGGGAAGAGCACTGTCCGTATGAAGTAGGTGTGATGCTATTTATTCCACTCTTTGAGCTTTGCTTTAATTTAGGGAGAACTTAAGTCCTGGGGTCTAATGAAAAAGTTCATATGTAATCAAAACAAAATAGGTTAGAAAAATATAAGCCAAACTGGCTAAAAGCAATTACTGACATTTTAAAAAACCCATAATTTCAAAAGTTTTCACTGAAAAACTGCTTCAGACTTCCTCAGACTTTCATCTCCCCAACCTGTGTTTGAGTAAAAGGAACCTTCTTTCACTTTTTCCTGCTCTTAGCACATGTGGATCCATCCTCTAACCTACTTGGGTAGTTCTGGCACTGTTTGAAGAATAAATAATCTGATCCCTGAGCCCAAGCTGAACAGCATGAAAAAGGAGAAGAGTGAACCTACTTTCCACCACTATGGACAGATTTTTTCCTCCCAAGTAAATTTTTAATCAAAAAAAAGAAGAGAACATCCTACCAATGTCCTCTAGTCAGCACCACTCCTTTCTGAAGGGCAGGGAAGGTTATGTGGATCAGAGATATTAAATAACCACAGTTGTGTTCCAGAAGGAAACTGGCTCTGAGGGTTTAATGCAGACTATTTTATATTGCCTTATATGCAGAATGTAATACACTTTAGTAATGATGCTTGAAAAAAAGTTTGGTGTCATAGTTAATCCTCTTTTGCTCAAATATTTGTATATTTTTTATCTATCAGCAGTGGAGACCAAGACTCAAAACTCAGTCACCTCATGCAAAATTCTTAAATATCACCATTGATTACTGCATAGATTAAAATCACAATCTGTACATGAGGTATTTATCATACCAGTTAGATTCACAAAGATTTTACATAAAATTCAGAATGTAAAAGGCAGGAAAGATTTCCAAGTCTTTCAACATTGTTTGAAAGGTATGCTAAGTTTTTACTGCTTTCTTGTGATGATGTATCATGTATCTATTGTTCATAAATCCTGTTTTCTTGCAACCTTCTTTGCAAAATAGGAGCATGTCAAGTGTAACTTTAAATGACTTACAGATGTACTCAACAAGGTGGAATGAAAGACCTATTTCCCTGCCTTTCAAAGATGACACTATTGACATTTTGTTTCCATCATGAAACAAGTATGGGGTTGCCAGAATGCTCAAATGCTGCTGCCTTTAAAATGAAGTGCATATCAAATGCTCTGAGGGAGTAATTCAAAAAACTCATTTTCCAGTATAGTAAAGAGCAAGAATTATGTGCTCTAGGCACATGAAGAAAACAAAGTAGATCAGGGTTAGTTTTAATGCAATGGAATTGTATTTGAAGACAATTGGCACACACTGATTTACTGCAATAGTACATGGGTTACATCTGTCCTCTTTTGAACTGATGTTGAAGGAATTTGCAGGGTTGAACCCCTCAGTTGCAAAGTTGCTAAATAGATGCTGAGGGGCTGTTATGCCTTTGATTTGCTTGGGTACCCAGCAGCAATCCCAGTTAAAACACCTGTGTGGAGCTGATCCTGACTCTTTGGAACTGTAAAATGCCACACCTAATACTCCTGACTGGAGAAGTTCCACTAGAGAGTTTCTGACCATCATGGCTGAGTTAAAGATCTCCCTGTGCTGAGTCTGACACTTCCCATCTCCTGTGCCACACTGGGATTTGTGCTCTGAGTTCACCCTGCATGCTGCCTGTGCTGAATGCACCAGTGGTGAGAACTGGAGATGGTGACAGCAGCACTGCAGGGTGTGGCACTGCTGGGTGCAGGCCTGCTCTGCAAAGGATGGGGAAAGATGCTCTGATTAACACTGCAACTTGTTAATCCAAATATCAAAACTCACTTGTCAGCTTAAAACTCCTATCTCTGAGCTCACTTCATTTGCCAGGGACTGCACTGAGAGTGATAAGAGAAATCTCATATCATGGAAGTATTGGTGTACAGTACGAAAGATGAGGTAAAGGAATGAAAGCTCTATTTTTCTCTTGAGTTTTTCTTATCCAAGAGGAAGCCAAGGCAGTGGCCAAACTGGTAATAGGCATTTAAGGCAAGTAATTGACTGCTAGCCTTCAAAAGGGATCTGATGTGGGTTTATTATCTGTCTCATTCTTCTTACAGCATATAATAGAATTTAATGTTGGAAGCCAGGTATCACATATCAAATACTGATAACTATTTCAGTTCGTCTCCAGATGAATGTTTATGGAATGCCTTCATTCTGTGGGTATTTTATTTGAAGAGATATGAACAAATAAACTTGTCCTCAGAAGAAAACCAGACTTTGCTGAATTACAGAACATGCCCAGAAAGATGCCTATCTATGGAACATGTTGCTCAGGCTGATTTTGTTATCATTGAGAGTAAGGACTTTGTTAGGCACATCTGAAGCTTACAGTCCTGCTGGCATGACATGGATATTCTTTATTAAAGCATTTCTGAAGGCTTAACAATTGTCTATTTTCTGTAAAAAATATCTGACCATGGGTCCTTGGAAGACACTCAGAGGACTTTGCTGGGATTCATCCACAGGCAGGTTCCACTTTGGGATCTGTTTTCTACTATTGTGGTCATTTAATGCAAGTATCAAATTGGGGCACTCTTTGAAATGCTGTTGAGATATAGTTTCTTGGGTTTGTTTTTATTTTAATTCTACTATGCCAATCATATTTCATAGCACAACAAAGATGACATTAACACAAATTTTGCTAAAAGGCACTAAATCACAGACACACACAAAATATTTGTTTCAGATATTTTTTCTTCATCTTTTCTTCTGTGCTGAAAATGCACAGAAGAACATGAGGTACCCACAAATCTAAGCTTCATGCTGAACACAATGTTATGCAAAATAGCCTTTATCTTGTGGATTTTATTTAAGGAAAGAAAAACTGTTAGGGATTAAAGTGTTTGGCATGAAAGATCAAAGAAGGAGCAAATTGAATAAATAGAGTGTGTGGAGTCTGTTGATTTCATTCAATGTCCTGTGGACAAGGAATTTACTAGTGGTTTTGTGAACTAAGCTGTCATCTCTGCTAATTTTCTCTTCTGCTCAATCAATGTGTAGACATATTATGTCAAACAAATGCTTGGGATTCCTCCAGGCTCAACTTGGTGCAGTTAATAAACCTCTCACTCATCAGCTTTCAGTGCTTAATCTGGATTGCTTTACCTCCTCCTGCTGACTCTAGAGGCTGCTGAGAGGGACTTTATTCTCCTGCATAAAATTTTCAGTTATTTCAAGGCTTGTTACTTTCAGATAGAGAGATTGATCTGTGCTTGAGCCAATCCTTCATCTCTGTCACTGTCTCAAAGCCAGAAGAAAGGCCATTGTGTGGCTTTGCTGTCAAATGCTGCTGATCACACTGTGCTATTTCCAAAAACAACTGCTTGTGAATGTTCCTAACAATTTTTTTTCACTTTAAAATATCTTAAATGTCTAGTTCTATTTTTTTTTAATTATTTTGAGATTTCAAGTTTTTTAAGTACTGCAGGAAAGTTCACCTTCAGCCAGTTTGTTTTAGCTGATAACTCCAAGAGCACTGGCATCACAACAGCATCCCTAAGAGGATGGGCTTTAGACAAGCTTGTTCTGGTGATAACACTGTTTACAAAACTGCTTCAGAGACGAAGGAAGGCCAAAATCAAGCCAGATTCAGAACAATGTTTTGAGATGCTGACTTTCAGAACACATGGCAGGATGTTTAGGACAGGCTGCTAACTACAAAAATCCTCAGCAGTGGTGCTGTCAATGCTGCTGTCACCAGCACAGTCTGAGCTCTCCATGTCTGCAAGGACTCAAGTGCAAATTTAATGGAAACCCTGATTTCAAAGGCTAAACTTTGCATTTTGTACTTCAGGCTCTTCTCAGGTAGAGTAAAATTGAACGAAGCAGGTCATCATCTGTCCCATGTTATATATTGTTATATATACAGTGCACAAACATTTAGGTGGAAATCCTTCTTTTAGACACACACAGTTAATCTGGGTTCTGCTCCTTGGCTTCTTTAAATGCTTGAAGAAATGGAAAAGTTATCCTGAAGTGTTATCTCATTTCTGCTCTGCAAGAGAGGAGCTGGGAAGTGTAGCTGGGCTTTTGGGGCCTTGTTGGTGGCCAAGAGGCTCAGCAGGACCAGCCCTGCCAGAAGCCTTGGGGAAGGTCCCCATGGGGGCTCAGAGCCACCCTCGAGTTCCCCACAGCACTAAACTGCCCTAAATTGTCCCTGATGAAAAGTGGGTGAGAGAACAGCAGCATTGATGTTCTCACTGATAATATTATTATTCAGATTGTTTTGGAAACCTATAGGATAAGCATGGCACAGCTGAGGGTTTGGGCTGTCATTGGTAGAGTTTGTGTTCATTCCCTAAAAGGCAACAAAAATGCAGTTTTGAAAAGGCCAGGAACAGTGCATATTTCTGGGGAGTGAAAAGTGAAAAAAGGTTTTTGTGCTTAAAATCTTAAAATAGAACTGAGAACTTAGTGTTAACATAAGATTTGCATTAAGTGGCCATTTCTCTAATATGTGGTTAAATACTTGCTTTAAAAACATTGTAAAACATCAATATTTTACATTTTTTTACTTTAAAATGATGCCATGTTTACAGATTATA
The DNA here is from genome assembly GCF_023055355.1 of Agelaius tricolor. Lineage (NCBI taxonomy): Eukaryota > Metazoa > Chordata > Aves > Passeriformes > Icteridae > Agelaius > Agelaius tricolor. Next base: position 10,343,854 of record NW_027269278.1, on the reverse strand, counting down.
TTCTAGAACCAGATAGTGAAAATAGGTATAAAATATCTTGCCTTGGAAAAGCAAAAATGTCTCTTTGACTTATAATTAATGTAATGTAAAAATAATTTGTGATTTTGCAATTTTCCAAGTTTGTTTTGCTCCCCCCCCAAAAAAAAAATCCAAAAAGAGAATTTGCTATTGTGTTCTGATCCTTAGATGGAATATTTTGGTTTATTTTATGTCTTTCCCACATTCTCAAGTATTGATTACATAAAGATTTTTTGATTCCAAACAACAAAAAACATATTCATCTTTTCTGGGGCTCTTGTTTCTGGTGTTCATGTGTATTGATTCCCATGAAAATGAATTACCTTATGTTGTTTTTTCTTTATGTACAATATTTTAGTGAAGAGTTTTATCAATAATTTTGTGCTTGGGAATACTTTTAAAGAAATGAAAATATTGAACAATCACAATTCTGTGAATCCTCTCCAGTAATCACACAATTGTATGCAATTTTGTACCTTGTGGGTTTCTTTTCCCTTAAGCAGTTATTTCATTTCAGCATAGAGGAAGATTTGGCACTAACAGATGTAAATGTTCTGTACTATGCAATTAGAATAAAATTCCTTTTCCTTGAAATTCTGCCAATTTACAATATTGTGAACAGAGGAACAAAAAAAAAATGAGCTGAACATTATAAAAAATCCTGAGCAGGTCTAAGATGGAAAAAAATTAATGAAACACATAATAAGCTCTACCTATACATAGAATATTTCTTTTTTTAAATACTGGTGAGAGATATCATATTGTTCTATGATGCTTCTGGAGGGAGCAATATTTAACTGAAATGTAAGTTATTCAGACCACATCAGTAGAACTGCTGAGAGTGGATGGAGAGCACCATGAGAGGAATACATCTGCTCTGACATCTAAATGCAATTAGAGGGTGGGATCCAGAAAGTATCACGGGGGGAAATGGCCATGGGGTCTGCAACCAAATCTGTTTGGGAAGCGTGCAGGAAGTGTTGCATAAAATCTGATTCCAAAAGACAGCAGAGGGAAAGGATTCAGAAGGGAAATGGGAAGAGTTTAGGGCTAATCATTATATGCTCAAGTGTGAGCGTGGCCATCTGGCAACTCGTCCCCAACCTGTACCCTCAGGAGAAAGGAAACTGTGGTGAGTAGAAAAGATGAGCAAAAATAATTAAACACTTGAAAGAGAAAAATAGGACAAAGAAAATTATAAAAGCTCTAAAAAGCTTTGGCAAGGGTTGTGAAGAAGCAGTAAAACTGGAGGAGAGCAGAAAAGCTACCTGAAGCTTCTTTTAAAAAAAAATATCTGAGGTTGGCAACAGTTCATCATCCTACTGTTTGGTGGGAAACAGCAGCAAAACCTCAAACACCTGCACATGCACTTCTGTAAACAGCAAAGAATACACAGCCAGTGCAAAAAGAAAGGAGAAAAAGAGATGGAATCCTACCAACCTTGTTCATACTCTTAATGTTCTTTTCTTTATTGTTCATATTTTAGCTGAAGTGGTTTGAAATGTTGGTGATTAATACATGCATGTGTTTGAAAGAAGGACCAAATCAAGTTTTTCAGTGACTAAACAATACAGAAATGTCTGGAAAAAATGGTTTATCAATGGTAATGACAAAATGTTTATCAACAGAAGCAAAAGTTTTTCCAAAAAATCATTGAACTTCCATTTGTCCTCTTGTTTCATCTCTTGTGACAGCAATTAAGTGGTGGAAATCATTAAGAGACAAGAGAAATTACTCTGATGAGTAACTGGGCAATTAACTACTCCTAAATCAATAAAAAAGTTTAATATCACAATTTCTAAACTTTTTTTCCCATTTGATTTAAGTTTTCTCCCCAAAAATCTTTCTTTAGTCTTTTAGTCTTTATTGGTGGTGCATGTATAACTGCTTGAAACTCCAGACATAAGCAAACAAAAATAGACTTTTGTTTAACATGAATATGTTAAGAAGTTGATATTCTCTGTCTTCAATATGTCTGGGAATACAATAATATTTGAGGATAAGGAATAATGAACCCAAAAGGAACTTCAAATTTTCAAAACTACAAACCTTGAGAGAAAATTTGAAGTCTCAATATTCATTCAATGTCATGACATAACCATACAATTCCATGACTTCTAAAATTGCTTAATTGTTTCCATCTTTTGATTCTGCAGAGAAATGTGCACTTGCTTGGTTTTTGTAGGATGCAACAATTACCATGTGTTTTCTTTAGTTAAAGGCACAGGTGAGATGAGAAAAGTAACAACTTGATTCTTTGATAAAAGAGTCTTGCCAGTGAGGCAAGAACATTTTTGGTACACTCTACAAGAGTGCAAATGTTTGATGATTTTTAGGAAAAAAACCACAAGTTTTCTATGGTTTCTTACTCAATACAACTTTAGTCAGAAGAGTTTTGTATAATATTAGAAATAGATTTCTCAGCACACTCTTTTCATATGAAACTGTTGCAATAGCAAAATGCAAAGTTAATCATGATGAAAGGCAATTTGCAGAAGTTCAGAACCTTCTGCTAAATGCCTTTTAAAAGAACCAAGTGTAAGATTTCTTGGTTCTGAAGCTCTGGGTTTCCACGAGTTCTGAGCTGTGCTTAAGCAGAAACCTACAACAGTACTTTGTACACGTTCAGTGTGCATTGATAATAACAGACTACAGACATCCCCAGGCCCCTTTTTTCCCTCTCTTTTTTTTTTTTTTTTTTTGTCTTTGCATGTTAATCTGGCATAATTAATTGCAATTGGGAGTGCTGTCAGTATTTTATCAGCTGCAGATTTATGGAGTGGATAAGATGTTGATTATTAAGATTATTAAGAAGGTCCTCCTGATAACTGAGTGCTAGACATTGCTGGGGCTTTAGGGGTTTGTGGCTGGGTTTTGGGTTTTTTTAAGTAAAGGTGGGAAAAACATAAGAGCACAGAAATAGAATTGGTGAATGTTTTCCAGTGAAGTTACAACTCAAAAGAGTCAGGAGATGTAATTGCAGCTGTACAGACACATGGAGCAGAAATGCAGTGCATGCATTTCAAAACTACCTCAACAGCATAAGTGAGTATGTAGCTGTGAGCTGTGGAGTCTTTCTTTTGCTTTCTTTCATTTTATTTTCCAATCTGCACAGGTTATCTCTTCCTACACAATGCTGATCTCCCATGAGCCTGGTGACATCCACATCCTTCTCGTATTTGCCAATATGAGACCTGATTAATTTCTAAGTGAACTTCAAGAGGCCCTAAATGGGGCAAGACCAATGCCGTGGGTGCATTTTACAGAAGAGGAGGTGCTGACAGTGTCAAAACAGAGTGCAGTGAATCCTACAGGTCTGGCTGCTGCCCTTAATCCTTAGAGGTTAATACTCTCTCCCCCTTATTCCAGACAAAAACTCTCCGTAGGAAAAGACTTCTCCTCCTCACAGCTCAGGCTGGTAAAACTAACTTCATTGCCCAAAGATGTGGGATGAAAGTCCTGCATCAGCCACCTTCAAATGTTTCTAAAAGGCATCATCTGGGATGCTTTTCTAGTGCCACTGCAGAAGTCACAGCAAGCTCTCTGTGGTCCTTGCCAGAATGGTCAGTGCCCTCAGGTGTTTCAATCAAATAACATCCTCAGATGATTGCACAGATTTGAGACTGAAAGAAGGTGAAAAATCTCCTCCTAATCAGTGCTCTCACTTCTTTCAGTGCTGTGAGGGCATGGCAGAAGGAGAACTTGGGGCAAATCATTCCTGTTCCATCCTCCCATGTGTGCTGTTTGGAGAGCTCTGGCCTGCCTCCCACCATCATCCCTCCAAGCAGAGGGGCTCCTCCAGGCTTGAACTCCCAGAGACACGGCAGGGGAGGCAGGGTGCATTATTTGGTAATTGCATGGTTAGGGGATCCTTGCATCCAGGTAAGGCAAAGCAGGTGGCAGGGGAGTTGCACCAGTGGGGAAGGACATGGAAGGTCAGGGACTTGGAGAGCCCTGTGTGACTGGAGCTGTGTGGGAGGCACTGGGAGCATCCAGGGGGGTGACTGGAGGAAGAACACCTGCTGTTACCACTCAGAATGGGGGACAGATCGATGCCCCAAGTGCTCCTGGATGCAGCTTGAAGTTGTTCTGGCAGCTCTCCCCTGCCATGCAAGGGAGGGGAGCGATTGAACTGACTGATTCTTTTGCACCTTGGTTTCACTCTCCTTTCCCTCCTCTCCTAGCACACGCATACACACAGCCCTTCTCCCCCACTTCCTAAAAGCCGGGCTCTCCTGGGTAAGGGATCAAACAGTCCCAGCCCGGGCATGGCAGACGGGGAGAAGCGGCTCCAGCCGCTCGCGGAGCGGGGCGGCACAGCGGGGTGAGGCAGAGCCTGGCATGCGAGGGGAAAGCCCCGCGGAGCCCCCCGCCCGCTGGGCAGCCCCAGGCAGCCCTGCCCTCCCCGGGAAGGCTCTGGCCCCGCCTGGGCTCCGGGCTTGAGAAGGGGGCGCGCCCAAGCCAGCATCGAATCCACACCTCCGGGAGGACAGCGGCGTGCCAACAGGGGGAGGGAAGACGGGCAGGACAACGCCACGCTCATGCCAACCTCGCAGCCGGCTCTTCCTCCAGGAGGCGAAGCGCGGGCGCTCCCGGGGAGCCGTGCCCCGGCAGCTCCGAGGGTGGGATAAGGATGAGCGGCTTGGGCGGCGGCTGCAGCACCGCGGACAGCGGCAGGACCGAGCGGCACCGCGGCCAGCGCCCCGCGGCCACGGCCGCCCGCTGAACGGAGCCTGCCCGACGCGCACATGTAAGAGGCTGAGCGGGGATGGGGGTGGATGGATGGGTGGATGGATGGATGGATGGATGGGTGGATGGGTGGATGGTGCCCCTGCCCCTCTCCTCTCGGCTCCTCGCTGCAATGCCGCTCCTTACTTAGGCACCGGGAAGTTTTGTGGGGGTTGGAGAGGGCTCCGGGTGACTCGGTCTCCTGCAAGCCTGAGGATGGGCTGGTGGGACCAGGGTGGGTTGGATGGGTGTGCAGGTGGTTTGGATTTCACGAGTGGTTTGGCTTTTCACCAGTGTTTTGGCTTTTCACCCTTGGAATTTGTGCTTGCTTTCAGTGTAATGCAAAGGGCTTGTTGTTTGCTGGCAGCACATGGTTTGGAGGCATGCTGTTGTCTTCTTTGGTAGCTGGGTGAAATGTTTAAGGGTTTGTTTTTCGTTAAAGCAGTTTGGGCAAGGTGAAATGAAAAATAAAATTTAAAAAAAAAAGTGAAAGGGGACACTGTATCCTGCCTGTATCGTGCCTGTTGCAGCTTGCAAGGTCTAATGGTTGTCAGGGGTCCTTCTCTGCACGTTGTTTCCTGTCTTGAGATAACTATGAAGTGAGCATTGAAAAGGGTGCATCAGTAGGGGAAAATGACATGCAGCCAGAACAGAGATTACTAGTTCTTTTCAAAGCTTTTCTTGCTCTTTTTAATGGAACTGCTTGATGAAAATCAGCGTTACACTGCCCCCTGCTTGAACAATTGGAGATTTTTCGTTTCTCTCATCACTAGTAAAAATTTATGAATGAACAGGTATTTCTCTGTTGTGTTCTCTAGTATGATCCAAGCCTGAGTTTTGAAGCACTTCAACAGTGAGGGTGAATTATTCCTAGTTCCTAAAGCCAGATTAAAAAAAAAAAAGTAGAACTCATTCTTCTTGTGACAGTTGATTTGGTGGTCAAACCTATTAATGAATGAACGATGGGAGAGAATGTAAAAATACCTTAATTTTGGTACATCTATCTCAAGTGTTCTGTGATAAATTTTTAATAATTAGCCAACTTCACAACCAGAGATTAAGGGGAAACAAGGAAGGAAGGGGAAAAAAGTAACCTAGTACTTGTTTTATAACACAAGAAGAATTTGAATAAAAGAGCAAAGGTGATTATTTATCAGTCTCTCCTGCTGTGAAAGTCTTGTATTGGTGCACGACATTTCTATGGGATGGGGAAGAAAATGCTGATGATTTATAAGAAAGAGGAGGGTGAGACAGCTGAAAAGCAGCGGATGTTTTTTTCTGCAAGATAGCTGGTAGAAAACCAAATTCCATATCCTTTCTTTTTTTCCAAACCACAAGACAGAGCTGCCTCTTTTCTAACAGAGACCAGGGAGGATTTGAAAATGTAGATGCTGTTAAAGATTTGGTGGTCCACCCTAAATGTTTCTAGGCTATTGTCCTCAGAGCTTTTGCTTCACGTCACTAAGATGTTAAAAGTGTTCATGTGTGTCATTGATCAGCATTTTTTAATGGCACCAGAGGCCTGGTTTGTCTTCCTGAACATTCTCATGCTGCCATTCCTTAAAAAGATTTGAAAAGGTGTGGTTTTGCTGACTGCTCCTGTAATTCCACGAGGAGAGAGACCTCTTTCCAAATTTTTCTTTTATCTGTATGAGCAGTGGGAATGATGGGGAGAGGATATTACTTCCTGCATCTGGTTTGTAGGGCTACTCTGCAAATGAATTAAATCTGCCTGCATGGGCTAAAATTTTCTATTAATTACATCTAAAAATCTATTAATAAAAAAAACCTAATAATACATCCTAGACATGTACTCAACTTTACATGTAGGAGAATGACCACATTGCTGATGGTATTGAATTGGGGTTTTCAATGTTGGTCACAATCCAAGAATAAACAAAGTGGCACTTCAGCTTTTCAAAGCATAGAAAACTTCAGAATAAGCTGCTGCCAATCAAAGCAGCCATCCCAAATTTTACTGAGTCTGTTTACATAGTAAATCAGCAATATGTGAGAAAGGATACTTAAAATTCTTGTCTTACAGGAGAAAAAGCTTGACTTAAGGTAAGATTTTAAAGGCTGATTAAGATTTTGAAGGAAAAGGGGGTATCAGAGGACTCTGGCAATACAAGTCTGTGCAGCATTTGGAATGGTAGCCTGTTGTATATAGGATAATAAATGTATGCAGTTGTGTTCAGTCTGTGTTCCTTGCCTGAAGTCTGGAGTAGACTTCAAAATAAGTTGCAATTTTTAATTAAAAGATTAAACATTCTACTATTTTTACTCTGAAAATTTTGAATTATTCATTTAAATTGATTGATTTCTATATCAGTTTGTGTTTGCTTTTAGAACCCAATTTCCTTCTATTTTGTTCATGTTTATAGCATGTCTTACCTGGCCAGGTTTTCTGTGTGGAACCAAGGGTTAACAGAGAAAAATGGTCCTTTGATATATAAGAGCTGTGTCAATTCCAAAGAGGCCTCAGGGAGTCTGCAGCCTTTATGTGCCCTGATTCTTTTCAGAAGTATTGATGTAAGTAGAAAGAAAAATAATAAATAAAGTGTCAATTAGACAGTTTCTGAGGCTCTGCAGGAACTGAGGGCAGTACTTTCAAAATGGCTTTCAGAAACTGAAATTTTCTTTTCAACAAGGCAGAGTTAAGGTCTCATCAAAGCCTGCTCTGAGGGGTGCTTACAGAGCTTATAGAGCACAGTAATGGTCATATATCCAAAGTCTCTTCTGTAGTTTCTGAACAAAGGGGGCCATTGAAAGGACACAGGGAGACTCCTGCCAACCTCTCCCCACTTAGAGAAGGCAAACCCAAAGTGTAGTCAGAGACCAAGTGTCCCTAAAGCTGCCTTTGTAAAAGTCCTGCTCAATTTCTAGGCTTAAAGACAGGTAAAGGTTGACATCACCTGAGAATTCCAGAATTGCTGCAGTTCCTAATACCTATTGATTTCAATATCTTTCACAGACTTTGGATGTTTTAAAAACTCAGGCAGGTACTATTCAGCCTCTCCTACACACTTTTAAAGCTCTGGTTCAAAGCCATGTGTAAAAACTCCAATTCAGCCTTTTAAGGCACTCGGGTCTTTGAACATTTTCTCCAAGCCCCAGCTCCAGGTGGTAGCCCTGCCCTTCCATAGGTTTTTGTGTGGGACTGGAGAGGCAGCAGAAGGTGCTGAATGGCAGAGTCTGGAGCACTGTGGAAAGGAAGGTCAAGGAGAGGCCATTTGCTGGAATAAGCTCCATGTGAAGCAGCTCAACTCCTTTGTTATGTCCACCCTGTCCTACATGTCAGCACTCAGATCAGTTAAGAGAGTGTGGCTGCAAAGAAAAAGGAGAGTTTCAGCTTCAGTGTGTTTCTAATGCATCCCCTTTAAGAACAAATCTCATGTTGTGCCATGTTCCCCTCTCAGACACTGAGTGTCTCAGTGCCGTCAGAGCCAATTGCAAGGACCTGCTCTCAGTCACTTTAATTAGAAACTGAAATGCTCCCAGAGGAAGATTTGTTACCAGCTAAATCACCTTTCAGAAAGAGCTATTCTTCTCCACTCCCCACAGGAGTCCAGACATCTTGTGGCTCCCTCAGCCATGGAAAGCTGGATGTGCTTTGCTGCAAGCAGTACTCAGGCTCTGAAATTTTTAATTTTCTTTTCCTGGACCATTTTGTCTCCAAGAGCACTGCATGTATTGGCATCCTTTCCTGGAAAAACACAGTATTTAACTGCAGTGCCTGATGAGTTTGATCAGTAGCTGTCTCAATAAAATATGCAAATACGGAGTCATTTCAATCCAAAGCACCTTTGAAGAAAAATGATAAGATAAATGCAATCAAGTCACAATTACTTTTATTAAGTGAGCACACTACACAGGCTCAGTAAATATGATTAGTTCTAAATCTGCCTGCACACAGCTGAAAAGCAGAACAGAACAAGGTGTTGAGTACAGTCGTGACATTGCAGTAGGGTTCAGTTTCCAAGAGCTTCAGGTACTGCATACTTTGCTCTTTGCACTACTGCTTCTCTTGTCATGATTCAGTGCTCAGGTCAAGCATAAGTATAACTTTTTTTCAGAAGGGGGTTTGGCAGCTGAGCATGTCTAATGAAATTATTCAAAGTTAAAAGTGTAATTTTTTATTCATCTCTACTACTCTATAAAGATGATAAAGTGTGATAGCTGAGATATTGATCTTTGCTGATGAGCAAGGGGGTGGGGGGGTCATGATTCATCTGAGGTGAAGCCCTCTGGATGCTGGTGCTCCTGCCCTTAGCTGCAGGGAGCGGAGATCAGCTCTGTGCTGTGGGGACATCCCTGCTGAACATTTATGGCAAGATAAATATTGGATGCTCATTATCTCTGTGAAGAGCAGGTGTTCTTTCCTGTTTCCTCTTTTTCTGATGCAATTTCTGTTGTTAGAAACTGTGTATGAAAGCAGTGTTCTCTCTGAATTGGAGAAAGTGAAATGAAGGTCCTCTTTTTCTGGCATGTTTTCACATATACAACAAACAGGTGTGAAATAGCTCTAGGCCAAACTCTAACCTCTTTTTCAGGTAAAAATCTTAACTAGGCCAGCAGTAATATTTTGTGTGTTTATCTTTACTTTGGGTGTGATTATAAGACTATCTGTCCCATCTATGTGGGTTGTCCTTTAGAGGTAAAAACATACCTGAAAAGTTTTCTAACAAAAAAAAAAATCAAGAACTTTACTTTTACATAAGGAAAATATCTAATAGATTTCTTACTATTGGAAATTATAGATATTTCTGAGTTGCTTCCAGTACTGACACTTAAGTATAACAACAAATATAAGGTTGCCAAATGCCTTACCATACATGGGCTTTGAATATCAAAAAATTCAAGTGGAATTCCTCCAGCTTGAAACAGCCAATAAAATTAACTGTCCTAAAATATTCAGGCATGTTCAATCCTGCTGCACTCATGGGTGATCACTGAGCACCTACCTGGTCTGGACTGGTTTCCCCTTGATCCCAGCAATGATGGCTTAAGTCATCACTTGCTTGTCCTTTCAAGTTGCTTAACATTTTAAGAGATTTAATTCAACACTCAGGGACTCCCAAGGCTGTAAATTTTTAAAGTGCTTTCTGGTTCTATAACTCCCCACTTAACAAAGTCACAACTCAGAAGTGTTTCTTTGCATGTGCAGTCCTTGCATGAACTCAGCAAGGTTCCACTACATGTTTAAAATGTAAATGCTGTCCTGAGTGGCTAAGGACAGGAGCTCCAGTTTAGAAAAGCATTTGTGCATATGGTTAAACACTTCTTTTTAACCATGTGTTACTCTTCCTGGCCTTACTGGAACTGCTTCTGAGATGAAAGCTAATTGCTGAGGAAAATATCAGTGTGGATGCATATATGTTTCCAAAATTTGGACTCCACTGAAATCAATGAAACCTATAATGTTGACTTCAAAGGGTCCCAAATTTTACCCCAGGCAGTTTTTGGCTTTAGAGAACTCTATATCCCTGTCAAATATGTAAATTGCATAATTTATTTATTTAGTTGTTATTGTTTTCTCTTATAGTAAATTTCATGCAGTCTAGGGAATTAATTCACTTAACCATATTGCCTTCATTATTCTTGTATACCTCATCTCTGTGTGCTTCTTCAACTTCAAACCACGCTGGAAGGAAATAGTTTTAAGATTCATACAGCACTTTATCTCTCAATGGAGCCTGGGATGATATGTTCAGTTCCTACTAGCTTTTATTAAGATGTTACAGTTATGCATCAAAGCTTGGGGGGAGAGGTTCTCAATTATGAATCTGTTTCAACCTTGCGTGGTCACATAATTGATTCCCTAGGATTTGTTTAAATTTTAATGTAACTCTTGAAAAAAATGCTGTAAAATTTGTTTGAAAGTCTTCAGTCCATATCAGCACAAAAGTGATGAATTTAAATGATAGATACATATGTATATATTAGTGCCATAAGAATAGCAACCTTGACAATTTCAGTGTCCTGGATCTTTAGATACTTTGGGTTTCTGATAACCCTGTGTTTTGCCAGGTTCTTGCTGGTTCCTTTGTCACTCCTTTGTTACCTGTTCTTGAAGGCAATGTACCTTCTCCACTTTGTCTCCTGGCACAGTTCCCTCTTGTCACTCACTGCAGAACTTTCCAACTTCTGTAGTATTTTTTCAGAGAAACACATGAACTTTTCATTGACTGAAGGTCAGCACTGACTTGGAGAACAGATGGAGTGTGGAAGGATGAACCATTGCCACCCACTGAGCATTAACACCTGCTTATTTGTTACATCTGTCCACTGCAGCTCAGAGGCTCCTGAAGATTTTACCCAAGTGATTTAGGACTTGCCATTGGGCTGAGTGCAAATGCTGTCTGTGAAAGAGGTGTTTTTACCTTTTTACTCAGGCTGCACGTTCTGTGGGCTTTGGATGGCAATTAACTCCACATGCTTAGACTCTAAAAGGCACTGTGAGTGTCTTGAAAGGCTGCTGCAATAAAATTTTTTAAAAGAGCAACATTGAGACAGCTCTGAATGCAAAATATGAATGTTTTAAAGGCACAGATACATTTAGGATTTATGTTTATTTCATACAAAAGTACGTTTTCTCATCCATGAGACAAACTGCACATAACATTGCTTTCTTTGGGACTTCCAGAGAAGGTGGAATAAGAATAGTTTGTCTTCATCGCACCAGCTCCAAGTGAAGGGCATTTCAGCCACATAACCAGGGAGGAAATTTATGACTCTTTTTCTCCTGCCTTCTGTTTGTGATGAGAGACCTGTGTCTTGTATTTCTGCAGTAGCTCTCTAAGAGATGCTCACTGGGGACTGCTGTGACACTATATCAGGAGTTATTCCTGTGTTTTTTAGACTTTCCCCTGGATCTGGATACTTGTATTTGAAGTGGCCAACTGTAGTTCAGTAAGAAATTAGACAATTCATTATTGAACTCTCTACATCAGGAAACAGAAAAAGGGTAGTATATACCTTGAAAAAAAGAAGGGAATGAATAGGTGGTTTTCTTGTACCAGCTGAATCTTATCAGAATATGCAATATAATTATCCTTGTTACCATGTGCTTAAAATTAGAAACATATGAACTTTATGGAACATAGTTTATTGGCCTGATCCAAGGTCCATTGACAAGGGAGAGTCGTGCTAACATTCTTTAGGGCTCGTGCACTCAAGGACAAAATTCAAGAAGAATAGTTCAGAAAAATAACATCTTGTGTATACTAATCCTAAATATGATGTAATGAAATTCTAAACAATACAAATGGAAAATGATATATATTATAAAATATAAAAATATAAAATGATATATATAATCATTGATATTATATTTAATATAATTATATAATATATATAAAATAATATATTATATAAAAATTATATATATTATAAAATTATGCATTTATTTTCCTATTTATCAAGTCAAGGATGTCCTGAGCATCCTTGTTGCAATCAGGGTGAGCAAATCACTTGTCTTTTGTTCAGAAGCTAATCTTTATTCCACGTGTATCCAAAATGATTTTAAGTAACTGGCTCAGGCCATAAAAAGCTAGCCAGATGTGGCCATAATGACAAGTTTCCAACCTTCTTCCAGGTTCTGTGAAATGATGACTCTGCTGGGATATAACCAACATTCCTCTCTGGTTTTCTGCAGGTTGAGACACAGCAATTCTAAAGACATGCATCGGAGGCACGCCACCCTTCGGGAGAAGGGCCGGCGCCAGGCCATCCGGGGCCCTGCCTACATGTTCAACGAGAAAGGCACCAGCCTCACTGCCGAGGAGGAGCATTTCCTCGACTCCGCAGAGTATGGCAACATTCCCGTCGTGCGGAAAATGCTGGAGGAATCCAAAACCTTGAACTTCAACTGCGTCGATTACATGGGACAGAATGCCCTCCAGCTGGCCGTGGGGAACGAGCACCTGGAAGTGACAGAGCTGCTCCTCAAGAAGGAGAACCTCGCCCGAGTCGGGGATGCCCTGCTGTTGGCCATCAGCAAAGGGTACGTGCGCATTGTGGAGGCGATCCTGAACCACCCGGCCTTCGCGCAGGGACAGCGCCTCACGCTCAGCCCCCTGGAGCAGGAGCTGAGGGATGATGACTTCTACGCCTACGACGAAGATGGAACTCGCTTCTCCCACGACATTACCCCCATCATACTTGCTGCCCACTGCCAGGAGTATGAAATCGTTCACATCTTGCTTCTCAAAGGTGCACGGATTGAAAGGCCCCATGACTATTTTTGCAAGTGCAATGAATGTATGGAAAAGCAGAGGAAAGACTCCTTTAGCCACTCTCGCTCAAGAATGAATGCCTACAAGGGATTAGCCAGTGCTGCTTATTTGTCTCTGTCCAGTGAAGACCCTGTCCTTACTGCTCTAGAGCTTAGCAATGAACTGGCCAGGCTAGCCAACATTGAAACTGAATTTAAGGTAACTCACCACTGTGCCTTTTTCCTTGGGCTGAGAGTGCTCAGGCTGTTGAGTAGTTTATGTGTTTGATCAAATTTCAGGCTGCTGTTTGAGAGGTGGGGGAGTAAGACTGGCAGAGACTGCCAGATGTGTTAGCTATGCATAGATTCAGATCACTGTCATTCTCCAGTTAATAAATGCTTGGAACTGAACATTGCATATTACAGCAGAAGCTTAAGTTTCTGTGTTGCACACTGTGATTGCTTAGAATCTCTAGTTTGCAGCAGGAATAAAAATTAGATTGTTCAAAAAATGGAGACTCGTTTTTTGTAAGAAAGGTAAGTCTTTTAATTGAGCAATCTATTTTAGAGGCAGAGTTCTAGAGACTGTTTTAAGAATCCAGTACATCTAGTTCTGCTACAATGATAAAAGGTATAAATCAAGAAAATTTGGTTCTCTGTAAAATAATTTAAACTGCATTGCATCTTAATGGTTTGGTGCTGCATCTATGCATGATGAATTGCATGAAAAAGGAAAAGAGAAACAATCAATAAATAGCTATGAAGTTTATCATCATGCCAAACGCAAGAGTAGAGCTTGTGGAACTCTCTTACAACTTATTTGAGATTTCCATTATCATAATGAGTTTGTAAATGTTCAATGCCATTTGCAGTATTTCTGTATGTCATTTACATGATGTAAAGAGCATTGTCTCCCTTTCTAATATAAATTAGTCATTAAACCCCTCATTTTCAGTGGCTCAGCCATCAACATTAGCCTTTTTTCTGACATGGCTATTGTGCTGCTACAATCAGGATCAGTGACTCTGGGGTAATAAAGTCCACATTGTGAGTACACTGGGGCAGGATGCTCACCAGGAATCCATCATTTCTAATTAAGAAAACTATTCATGTGTTAAAGCATCTTTTTCAGGATTTGTAGCTCTATAATACGAAGGACTGGGGAGATCACCCCCCTGCACCAGGCCCTGGTGGAGCTGCCTTCAAACCCAGGTTCAGTTTTGAGCCCCTCACTCCAAGAAAGAGTTTGGGATTTCTAGAACAGATCCAGAGAAGGGCACAGAGCTGGGGAAGGGTCTGGAACAGAAGTTTGATGAGGAGCAGCTGAGGGAGATGGGGGCCTCAGCCTGGAGAAGAGGAGGCTCAGGGGGGACCTTCTCAGTCCCTACAGCTCCCTGAAGGGGGTTGTGGCCAGGTGGGGGTTGGTCTTTTCTCCCAGATAACAGGCAACAAGAGAAACAGCCTCAAGTTGTGCCGTGGGAGGTTTAGGCTGGATATCAGGAAAGATCTCTTCACAGAGAAGGGGGTCAAGCCCTGGAAGAGGCTTCCCAGAGAAGTGGCTGTGTCACCATCCCTGAAAGGATTTAAGAGATGTGCGGATGTGTCACTTGGGGGCATGGTTTAGTGGTGGCCTGGGCACTCTTGAGTTTATAGCTGGATCTTAAAGGGCTTTTCCGACCTAAATGCTTCTATGAATCTGTGCTCCCCAGTTTAAAAGTAAGAAGAAAACATATTCTTGGGCTTTGCAACCCTTTAGTAACTAACAGGAAAAAATTCCCAAACCACTGAGATCTTCTGGGCAATAAAATCAGGGTAAAATTTTGCAATTTCTTTTTCCCCATGTACATCAGAATGCAAGGACACAATAATTTGAAGGGGAAGTTTTATTTGGAATCAGTCTGACTGAAGCAACCTCCTTGGGCTCAGTGAATCCCAGTGCTTGAGTGAGGGTTGCTCCAGTGTGAAAGCACTGGAGGCTCATGGCCACACTTAACAACAATAATATCTCATTAATGCTCCAGCTTCATTTCATAGACAGCTGTGTATTGAGAGGAGCATGAGCAGCCTCAAGCATTGTGTGCCTGTCAGTCCTGATAAGTGTCTGGCTGCAGAAAAGTAAATATATTTCTACCAGAATCTTCTCTTGCACAAATCCTCCAGGAGCAAACCAACAATCCAATATTGAAGAGCTCCATGGTGGTTATATCTTTGCACTGGCAAATGGATGTGAACAAATCAATACCAGGAAAAAACCCCAAAACATTAGAAACCATTTGCTAAATGACTGCATTTCCAGGTTTTCCAAGTTCATTGTCTTGTTGGAAGGGTCTGTGCAGCACACATCCATAAATGTTAGTGAAGTACCTACCCATACCATAAGTTTGCTTCAAAGATTTCACATTCCTTTGCTATATTAATTCTTCCAGAAATAAGAAAGTTCTCGAGATTCTAATCTATTCTCACTCTAGCAAAAAAAAAAAAAAAAACCCCAGAGGTATGTATTTATGTAAAAATATTTATTCTTATTAACATAATCAGTGTGATGTGAAATAGGGTATTAATAAAACAGTGGGGGGTTTTTCACAGAACATGACAACTTAAGAATTTATTTTGAGGAAAGAACACAATTGCTGAAAACATGTTTAAGAAGCCCACAAATGAAGAAAATTTATGAAATTAGACAAGTTCTAAAGGGCTTTTTTTGTGATTAAAATAGAATTTTCCCAGAAACTTAATATGTTTGATTCCTAAAGTTCTATAATTAAAATTGGTACTCAAGAGATTTATAAAATTATCACTCAGGATTATTTAAGAACATTATTTAAAAATTATGTGCAATTGCAGAAATGCAGTTTTCAGGAGGTACAAAGAGTCCTTGAAATGGAAAGACACAAAATTTTAATAATGTAGGTGGACAAATAGTAATTTAGTAACCTCTGAAGAAACTGCTAGCATGAGCTAATTAAAATATAAATGCAGTGCCTCTCTCCTGCTGCTTGCTGCCCCAAATCTCTTATGCAATAGCACCTTTCAGCACATCAAAATGAGAAGCCAATGCATGTGCTATTTTTTAAAGAACATTACATTTTTTAAGCAAGTTGCCTCTTTGTGCAGAGAAATGTGAAACAAAACAGCCACATGGACCACTTTAAAGAAGAAAACTTGTGTTACCTGTGGTCGGCCAATTTATCCAGTCTTTAATATTTTACTGTGGCAGAAACTGAATAGATTTTTATCACCCTAAATTGCTAAGATTCAGTAATATGCTGCAAAGCTGATGAAACAGCTTTGCAAAATGTTGCCAAAACCCAAATTTTTCTTATTAATTGTAGAAAAAGAAATTGCTATGAAATTTATAGTCCATTAGTCTAGAAATGAATATGACCCCTTCTCCAAAGTAAAATGAAAAATATGGAACCAGTTGTTTCTATGACAATACACATAGAAATGGGGTGGGTGGGAAACCCCTAAGAGACAGATTTCAGAAGAGAGAGAAGCAAACATCAGAGTCCCTGTGTATGTGTGCAGGTCTTCAAGCAATGATATTTCCTGTAGTGGAGGCAGCCCAAGTTGAAAAAGAATAACCCTAATTCAGTGCTTTGTCATTTTTGTGTATCCCACTTGAAAGCTCTAAATTAAGAACCAGTTCATTACTTTCTCTCTCTTTCTAGTTTTAATTTTGTGTTTTAAAAAATGAAACCAACATCCACTGGAGCAAAGGCAGTACAGATTTGGGGCCTCATTTAGTCCAGTGGATGGGTCCCTTCTGTATCACCCTTGAAACGCAGAGAAAGAGAGGATCCCGTGCGGATTGAAGGGTTCCAAGTGACCCTGCCTCTGCAGAGTGTAGGAAAAATGGGGTAGGAAACTGAGGGGCACCTCAAATCAAAAATCAAAAGTACAATTAAAGCAATTATAGGACAAAGTTAAAGTGCTTTGTAGTTTTCCACAAAGGGACAAAACCAGATATTAGGCTAATGATATATATGTGAAGCTTTTTTGAGGGAGAAAGCATTTATTGTCAGCCTAGCAGAGCTAGGTTCTCTCTAGTCCACACAGGAAGAATTCTCTCCTCTCATTCTCCCCTTTTGATTCAAAAAAAAAAAAAATCTCGGTACATTCCAATTTCTTTAAAAGCTTGCAGATCTTGTACCTCAGTCATAAAGCAAACAACCCTTGTGCCATCTACAGAGGATTCTGTTTGTTTTGCTCATAGAAATAAGTCTGATGTCACTTGCAGTGTGAATAACACAGCCAGGGTTTGTCCATCTGGAGCAGGCAGGCACCCCTGAGCCAGGCTGATGAGAACTGCTCTCCCCTTTGGTCCAGAGGAATCCATCTCCCTGAGTGCATATGCAGATGTCTGCAGTCACCAGCTGGTCACAGCCAGGTGACTCATTGCCAAGGCTGGAATATTCAAAGCAGTGTCAACAGAATTGTTTTTATATGTCTATCAAAAGCCTTAGGAGATTGAATTTCTAGCAAGCAGCCTGCAGGAAATGCCTTTGCAACTGTCTTAAACAGCAGCATCAGCTCAATACTACTGTCCACAATGTGGAAACAGAGTGAAACCCAGAACAAGAGCTCTGTTTACTTTTCCTAAAGCAGTGACTGTGGACTCCTTTTTCTGGTGAGATCCCACTCCACAGCCAGGACTGTTTTACAGCCTTGCATGCTCTCAAATTAGACCACATGCTTGTGTGTGTCAGGAAGCATCCTTGTGATGAAGTAAATCAGGCAAATCATTCCATTTAGCAATCCAGACAAATCAAATTAGAGACTCACAAAGGAGGCTTAGAAAAAATTTCACCAACCATAAGCAGTAAATCAGAGCTCAGCTCCTCTTGACTAAAATGTTACTAAAAGCAAGATCAAAATCACCACCTGGAAGACATATGGTGTGTGGTCTTTGTTTACTGCTCCCACCAACATTGTCAGTGCAATTACTACAGCAAAACGTGTTTTGTTTCTCACTTATGTGTTTCTTCCTGTCTCTTTTCCCTCTAAAACACTTTCTCTACAAGCTTTTGGGATCCAAAGGCAGGTCCTGGCAGTGAGCCTGCTCTCATGTGCAGGTGAGCATCAGGTGCAGGCTCAGGAGCTGGGAGAGGCTGTGGGATGGGAGGCTGGTGGGGCAAGTCCAGTGTGTGGATACTGCAGGGATGAGCCTGAGCTGCCTCTGCTTCCACTGGGGCTGCAGTGATGGAGAGCAGCTGAGCCTCAAACCCCTCTGTTCCCATGATGCTGGAAGAGTAACAAAACAGCCCTTGAGACTGTATGATTTGCTAGGATGATCTGGCTCTCCTCCTGCCTCAGTAAGTCAGCTCCAGCTTTCATTCTGCCTAACTATAAATTGTTAACTGCACAGGATATGCTTAACTTAAACTTTTAAAGAGAAATTACTCAGTCCATTTTCTTGGTATTTCTGGCTCCATGCTGCAGGGAGTTAAAAAAATATCTATTATTAGACTATTTTGAAATGAGTGACAAAATGATGGAAAATGGCATAAAACATTGAAGAGTGAAATAGTATCCTCCATCCTTTGAGAGAATGGAGGATGGCAGTGAACTTGGAAAGAGAAAAATACTTGAAAACCCTCAGACTGTAAACCAGCAGGGCTGTACTTATAAACTCTGCTTCCTACCCAGGCTGGGCAGACTCTGGGGTTTGTTTGCTCTCAGGGCTGACTGATGGGAGCTGGTGCCTGCAACTCCTCTCCCACTGAAAGCAGAAACTGGCGTGGGAACCTCTGTAATTATCCTCATGAACATTCCTGTAAGTCCATCACTTTATATCTCCACTCTGACCCATTCTTCCTTCAGTGATCTTTTCATCTTTTCTTAATCTCTGCCCTCAACATATTCTCTGGCAGACATCTTGCTTCTGTTATGTTTGGGATTACTTTTTATGACTCATATTTATTATCTCAGCAAGTTGCTCTTAAAGGCTTTAGTGTGTTTATATGGCATTTGTTTAAGTTTTCATTTAATTTTTCAGACATTCTGTTCCTTTATTTTTCTTCCAGACAGGAGTTGCATATTTTAAAGAGATGGATTTTTTACTTAAGCAGCTTTCTTTTTTTTTCCTCATGTTTCACTTTGCTGGGTTTTAAGAAGAGAAGCCAGCAGGGAACCTCAGAAATTTGGTCTGGTAGGCAGAATGTACTCATTGCCTTTTATTACTGTTTTTATTTCTCTTGCACAGCTCTTAGTCTTACCTACTGCCTGTTTTGAAAATTAAGCATCCCAGTACAAATGAGTATAGGAACATCATTACTCCCAAATGATTTTTTTTTGGATATTAATTTTTCCAGGTCAATCTTCAGTGAGAATATTTTTTTTTTTCTTAGGGACGGAGTCAGGAATGTGGTTTGGTGGTTTTTAACTTTTAAAAAGGACTGATCCTTTTTTCCCCCTCTCACCTATAAACCGATTTTCCCCACTGCCATGAAAGCATGCACATTTAGAACCTATGATTTTTTTATTTTAATTTTCACTTGTGCAAAGCAAATGCATAAACAGGTACAACCAATAATTACCCAACTCATAGTACAGGAAAGAATCAAGTCCCAGTAAAGCAGGGAAACAAATTTCCTATTGTTACAAGTTTAACTTCTTGTTGGAACAAATTAGGTATTAAAATAAGAGAGGAAATTAAAAGTGATAATGGAAATAGCCTGGGAGAAGGAGAATAGATTTAAGCCTTCTAGTGAAATCAGTGCTTGGCTCACTGAGTGGGACTCACTCTGTGCAGAAGGAACTCATTCTCTATGCTGTTCTTTTTCAGAGACAAATTCACTATTAATAGCTGCTACACCAGCTTTGTCTTGATAGCTAAATTAATTCATTGTGGTTACATTTTTCTAAAGATATGTAGCAAAAACCGTGGAAAAAGGATATATATAGTCTTTCTGCCCTTAAACCCCACCAAATCTGTGACTCTTATGTTGCTCTCTACTTATTTATAAACTAAGAAATATCTTTTATATTTTGAGAGTTGTTTTGGTAAGTGCTCTTTTTAGGCTCTGTGATTAAATAATTTTCTGCCTGGCATATTGCCCAAGAAAAATGGTTTTAAAATGTTGCATGAGAAGAAAATCTTCAAAGCTTTTCAGAGGGGTGCAGAGCCATTGCCAAAGCTGGGATGTCTGGAGCTGCCTTGAGAAATGCAGATTTGTACCTCTGTGTGTGAAGGTGTGTTAGCATCACAGTCAAGCAGAGAAGTAGGTGCTGTGATTCACAGGGAAGGGTTTAACTCAGTCATCTACAACCCACACCTGTACCTGGGAAAATGAAGAACATTTTTCATGGAAGTTGTAACTCTGTTGGCAGCACAAGCCACTGAGCAGTCACATAAAATTGGATAATGTCCACTGCCCACAAGGTTATTTCACCTACCCTAGGAGTGACATTGTTGTTAAAATCTCCCAGCTAAAAAGAAAAGCTCTTTAAAGTTATCAAAATGCTTTATATGCAGGAAAAACTTTTCTTTACTTTCCTGGGGAACCAGCCCATTCTCTCTTTTGAAAGACTGAAAAGGGAAAAAAGGTTCTTCCTTCTCCACATCAAAGCATAGACAATGCACCAGTGTAAGAAAATGGAACATTTGAATTAATGCTTCAATTGACTCAAGTTGAATTAAGCCTCCCCTAAAAAATCTCAAAAACTTGAAGGAAACTTTCAACATTTGAGGATGGCAAGACAGATGCAACCCTGGAAATATCTGACTCTCCCAGACAGTGTAGCTGGGACACTTTTATTTCCTGTGATGCTGCTGCAAGTGAGCTTTTTGGCAATGCCAGTGTGCACACCATCAGTGCAATGTTTATTACCCTTTACAGCTCCCTGGGAAGTCGTTTTTAGTCCTACTCAGTTAAGGATGAGCAACATTGCAACTGCAGCACTCACATCCTACTGCTTCCAGCTTGATTGAACACGTCCCTGGAGCAGGATTTTAGTTTAGGTGAGCAACAGACATGATCATAAAAATATAAAATCACATGGAATCCTTTTATAATCATTAATGGGAGAAAACATCTGGGAAGCAGAGAGCAATAGAAAAGTGTCACATAAGGAAGTAGCACAGCAGTTGCCTCACCACTGCCAAGCAATTCAGAAGCATTTTTGCATATAAAGCTTTTAAACCAATCACTGTGATGCTTTAGCAGGTAGAGAATTAAGTGTAAAATCTGGAACCAGTTGAAATTGCTTTAAGGTAATTTTTCCTCTGGGATTTCAGTGTTTCCTTAAAAATAAGCAGCCCATCCTCTAACAAGAGCCCATTTCTGAGGAGCTGGAAAATCCCTATAAAAATAGTTTAGAAATACTTTCAAAATTTAAATGTTCAGCTTACCACAATCTTATTATTCTCCCATTTTGATCTTTATAACAGCTTTAACATGAGAGAAAATCTCAGTAGCTGGCAAAACCCATTGACCATTTTCTTCAGATTTGTAGAAGCCATGATTTCTTCCTCACCCTTTGAAAGAATGACATGCAGTGAAGCAGTGGGGTGACAGCAGGTCTGATCCAAGGCTGACCCCTGCTCATGGATTCCTCTCTTTATACAAATGAGGAGTAACATCTCACATTTCGGATCCATCACAGCAAGGCGTGGGGGGCTGTGTATCACTAGGTGGGATTGATCCCTAGCACAATCTCCCAAAGATCTGGATTCTCCCACAGGATGAACCTTTGTCTCTCCAGTCTCTAAGCAATAAAGGTGAGACAAAGCCCTCTGTGCCACTCCTGCTCTTCCCTGCCTGCCCTGTCCCTGTGCCGTGGCTGGGCTGGAGCCCTTGCAGAGCATCCCAAATTCCCTGCCAGCCCTGCTGCCAGCTGCTCAGGAGCTCTGAGAGCAGGGACAGTGATTTGGCCACTTGCCTATGTTTAGCTAACAGTGACAGAGTGTTTTCCTTTCTTGCCCACTGAGCGTGGAAGACAAAATGAGTCCTGGTGCTCAAAGTGGTGCATGCTGTTGATGGCAGTGCAGTGAGAGGGTTCCTGCTGCCCTGAGCTGCTGTTGAAAGGAAAGATTCATTGGGCCTTTCCATCCCAGTCACTGGGTCCTCTGCAGGGAGCTAAGAGCTCCTCTGACTTTGAGCTTGCCCTTACACACTCACTCATCAAAGAGAATTTTCTCAGCACACTTACTTGCGGCCGCATTTCTCTTCACAGAGAAAAGCAAGGCACAACTTCCCAAGGATATATTCTGGGAATCACAGCGAGGAACCTCAGAGAAAGAAGAAACAATTCTTATCTCATTTTCTGCACCTGTGTTTGTGCAAAAGTAGAATGCAAGATGGAGATTGTTTACCCCAAGTGATGGTGTTTTGTTTCCTTGGCCTGTCAGGGCCAAGTGTGTGTGCAGACTGTTGGTCAGCAGAGTCACAAGATTCTGTTCAGTAGAGTTGAGTGCTTGTGCAGGTTCAGTTTAGATTTAGTGTAATATAGTATAATAAAGTAATTAATTAGCCTTCAAATATCAATGGAGTCATCCTCATCATTTCTCCCTTCGTCGGGGTGGCCCTGCTGTTTTACTAACTGATATAAAATGGCACAGCAACACAATCCCCCTTCTTCCTCCCCTCATCAATGAGTGGTACCAAGAGTGGTCAACCTTAGAGCACCAAAGATGAAGATATTTTCAGAAAGCCAAAATCCAATTCTTATTGAGGAAAACAGGCAGAAAAGGCTGTGATCACTACTGTGATATCATTCCAATCCAACATTGGTAAGCTTTGCATTTAATTAGTGCCACCAAATGGCCAACCAACCAGCTGGTACCAGCACTGGGGTTTGGGAATAGTTAGGAGCTGGGAGGTTTGTGATGAGCAAGATGATGGCTTTCCAAAGAGTGCTGCTCATTATTCACGTTGGGAAGGGATATCTACTGGAACTGCAAATGTGCATCATGAGGATGAGTGCTCGGAATAGAATAATGGTGTTAGATCAGCAGATGGGAGAATGGAGTCAGGTACATTTATCCAAGGCACTGTAGGGAATCAATATCATATTAATGGATGTAAACAAAGTA
This sequence comes from Agelaius tricolor, assembly GCF_023055355.1. Lineage (NCBI taxonomy): Eukaryota > Metazoa > Chordata > Aves > Passeriformes > Icteridae > Agelaius > Agelaius tricolor. The sequence goes on along the minus strand of NW_027269278.1, from coordinate 10,320,857 downwards.
ACACATTCTGGGGATCTCAAGTCTGACATCAAATAGGATGCAGATGGGAAGTGATTTAGTTTATCCCTCATTATGTTGTTAATTGTTGTTATTGTAGATAATTGTGATGAACTTATCCTCACTGAGTCCAGGCAGACAATTCAGAGAATTGTGGATAAACAGTAATGGTGTACAAACAATTTCATATTGCTTTAAAATGGTGCTAAGTACTGTAGTATCTATGGTTTTGTGGCATTCACATGATCAAAAATGGCAATTTTCTGGAATTTAATTCGTTGCAGGGAAATTGTCACCAGTGCAACATGGAAGCAGCTCATTACCCACTGGGTGTCATTTCATTCTCACTGTCCAAACTCCAGGATCTGAACTCATTTCAGAACAAAGAGATATAATTATGAGATTTTATATTCATATTTCTGCTCAAGAAGGTTCTGCAGCACGACTTCTAGGTCTGCTCTTCTCAGAGAGAGGAGAATTTCCATAAAGTCAAGAGTGCCCTATGCCAGGACTCAGCAGCTGGAATCACGTTTTTCTGAAGTGCTTGGTTGCTGCTGATGTGCTGTGGGAACCACAATTTCACCCACTTTGATGCTTGTGACCAGTTTTATTAGAAGCTCTCCTTGCTGAGCATTGAGAACTGTGGTAGTTGGCTGTTTGAGACCTGGAAAACATAAGGTTATTTAAATTATTAATATCATTTGCAGTGGCTTGCAATTAGGTCAACATTCATTTGCAGGATGGATTTAGGAGGAGTCTTTTTCCTGATATGCATGTGCTGCTTGTAGCCAAAATTCCTGTGAGAGAAGGGACTCATAGCACTTTTGAACATACAAATGTGTTTTTTAAGCAAGTTGAAGGTACCAAATTTACCTCAGTCTAAGGGATAAATGAAGCTGTCATGAGCAAACAATTACTGTGAATTTAAATACATTATTTTCTCCTGGTTGTTTGCCATCTGATTTTCAGGAAACACAGAGGTTTCAAGCAGCTGAGCTGAAAAGAGCCATACAATTGAGGAAGAGCAGCTAATTCTTTTAGTGAAATGAAGTTATTTCATCTCAAATTGTACAGGAAATAGAAATCTTCCCCAGAAAAGCTTGCAACAAAGAGATCAGAAATGTAATATACATGGGAAAATGTCAGAGAGAAAAAGTATGGATGGCATGAGAAATGAGAAGCTTGGCCCAGAGGTAACTTTGTGCTTTGAAAAATTTCTGACATCAGAGCTGCAGAATGACCTGAAAGGAGGTTGTGATGAGGTGGGGGAATGGCCTTTTCTCCCAGGTGATTCTCAGTGTCAGATCCCCACACAAGGAGAGAACAGATGTTTGAATGCCATGAAGAGGGATTTGGAGCAATGCACTGCATCATCATGAGCTTGATTTTACTGCTGACATGAGCAGATCCTAAACTCTTCTTCAACCACAAAACCATCAGAGTGTTATTTTGAAATGCATAGTTTGCATTTAAAGGGAAGCTGTTGACAGGACACTGGAGACAGGCCCTCTCCTTGACCACATTTGTGTATTCCCCACATTTTGCATGCACATTTCACTAATGCCTCTGTCCTGTTTATGAGACATCCAGGGACTTGACAGTTTATCTTCTGAAAACAGGTGTTTCAGCATAAACATTCAAATGAACTAGGGAAAATCTGGAGGAAAAAAACACCTTTCACTCAGCTGAGGAATCAAAAGCTGTGGCTTATTTGTGATGTGTGTTTGAAAACAAGCTGAGGTGATAGGAAAGAGAAGCACCTCAAGCATCAAATGCCATCTTATGTTGAAAAGCTTCTATGCTAACCTTAAGACTTTAAATATTCTCATTTTTTAAAAAAAATTTTAGACCAATATAATTTCTGTTCTAGGTTAAACAATTATTTTCAGAGACTTGGAATGGGGTTGCAGCTCTCTGCTGAATAGCACTGCTGTTCCTGCACAGGGATGCTCAGTAATGTCAGGCTGAAGGTGACTTTGGGGGAAAGCAGGAGAGGAGATGGAGGTGTTTTTCTGGCAACTCATTAGGTATGAAAAGCAAGACTGTATTCTGTTCAGGGTGAGAACTTTGGATAAGTCAAATCATCCATTAATTTCAGTGTAGAGGGAGTTCACATGTACAGGAAACTTATTTCAAGTTTCAGATAGTAAAGAAAATCAATAGAAGTAATAAAAAAGGCTGAGAGTGGATTCTGAAATTTCTTATGCTAGGGAATCTAAAACTTTGAAGAGTCAGGAATTGTGCTCAGTCACAGTCCTTAACTTTTTTAAGGATTGTCTTTGATTCCTGTGTTTGCTTCCCCAAATAATACATCCATTAATTTTAGATTTTAAAAACCATCCAGACACCTTTTAAAGGAATTGTTCCAAGGGGAAGTCAAAGTAAAGTATTTTTCCTTTTCTAATGTTTTTATTGATGGAAAAACAGCTTCCAAAATTTATTCATTAGTTTTGGTCCCACTGAAGCTACATTTATCAAAAATATTAATAATTTCCCAGAAGGTATTATTGGTAGTTTTTAGATTTGTAAGAGCTTGTAAGTTTCTAGATTTGCTAGAGCAGAAAAGAGCTAAAGTACAAAAGAGTAGAAAGGAAACAGGGAGGTGCAAACCTGTCCTTTCTGCTGCTTTTGACAGTTCACACTTCAAAGTTCTTGGAATGTTATTGCTGAAGATTAATCATATACCTGTACCTGCAAATGATGCTGCAAAACACGGTAACAATTCTAAAGGATTTTCAACCCCACAGCTAGAATTACTACCACCCTCTTGTCGAGCTTCTTGAAGTATTTAATGTATCTACCAGTCAATAGGTACAAGATGAAATCCAAAGTCAGTGGTTTGATGGATTCCTGAATGCTCTATCCCCTTGGTGGAGGGATATGCTGTCTCAGACATGAGCTTCTGCAGTGCATAGGAAGAGATGAATTGCAGCTAGAAAGCTGAGAAGAATAAAGAGACATCAAAAAAAAAAAATAGTCTCTTTGTAAATCAGTCAGAGCAACTGCCATTGAAATCCTTGCAATGATGCAAGGGATGTTATTTCCTTGGCTTGTTGGAAGTCAGAAAATTTTTGGTCCTCAGTCAAATGATCCTGTTGTTTTCTGGGCTTCTTTGGAGAGGAATAATGTCAACACAGACACACACTGGTTTGTCCTTGGGCTCCTATATTGGCCACATCTCTTGGTGTCTCCTGACAGAGTCTAAAATCCCCCTTTGCCTGGAGACCCCTCTGCTCTGCCATGCTGCAACCTGGCACTGCTCAGAGGACAAACCATGGCCATGTTTGTCTTGGCTCCATTTAGAAGGGTCCAAATTGCTGGGAAAGCAACAGAGTCACACTTGTGAAATGTCAAACTCTTGTCTTTGAACAGATTGCTTATTATATTATGCACGCTGGAGATTAAGAAGTCAAGGTCTGGATCATTTTGAAAATGAACTGAGGCATCTGTTCCTACCTCTAGAAACATTTAGCAACCTGCACCTGAGTGGGGAAAGGTTTTAAACCAGCACTGGGCTCTAAATTCAGAGACATGCCCACGGCTATGGCACAATGTACCCAGAGCTCCAATAATTCTCTGATGTGCTGCCACTTAAGGAGCAAGAGAACATAAACCAATGTTTATGTGCTTTCTGGAGAATTAACTGTACAGCCTTGGCATAGACTGTGCATGTGGGCATTTAGTCTGGAAACAATAAGAATGCACTCAACTGTATTCAAAAGTGTCAGCAGCTGGCAAAGCTCTCTGGGAGGGTGCTCAGTGCATTTCAGAGCAAAGCAAAGTTACAAGGCCAGGACCAGGGCAGGGCCCTTCCTCAGCATCTTCTCTCATCACCTTTCCTGCCACAGGCCTTGTGCTTCTCTTCACTCCCAAACATGTGGCCAGCCAAAGGCACTGTAAGTACCCACAAGGAAATCTGCCCCACAGCTTTTCAGTGCAGGCTTGTGCATATTTCATGTGGTGTCTAATTGGCAAATATTTATAAGCATTTTGAATATTTGACATGATGGTTTATTTAACAATTTCAATTCAAATCTTGCGTGAAATATTTCAGCATTTTGTCCCCCTCCTTTCTCTCAGCTTTATTTTCTTTCTAGAATAATTTTTACCTGGGGGAGTTTTCTGTTCATATTTACAGAATTGTCTCTCCATTTTTTTCCTGCTGTCTCTTCTGAAAATGCTAATCTAAGCAATGCAGTATTTCTCTCCTTGATATATGTGTATGTGTGATGTAGAATAAATACAAAGAGCCAAGAGCTCAAAGAAACATAAAAAGAGACTCTATGCAATGCGCCTGCAGCTTTCATTTGCACAGCAAATTTAATGCTACCCAGAAAAGCCAGATAGGTTCCTGGTCTTAGTTTTTCTCATTTCACTTAACTTTTTTACTCAAACTCCATCCCTCTGACCTGAAACAGCTCTTTTCTGAAAATATCTGGTTGGTTTTGAACAGATGTGGAGACATGACAGAGTTCATTTAGAACATAATCAACAGATAATAATAGGGTACTTGGAGAAATTGCAGTGAATGACAAGTACCATCAGCCTTTTCAAAACAGCAAAATTAGACATTTTTAACTCCACATGCACAACAGTGTTAGAAGAAGCAGGAAATTACTAATTTGGAATCCTTTTATTACATTCTAGTTTTTAAAAAATGATATTGTAACATTCTCAGGCATTATCCTGATCCTGCTCTGCTCACTACCTCTATTGGAAATAAAAGTCTCTTCCATGTGTTATTTGAAACAGACTGGCTCTCTTGCCTCCTGGGTTGTATCCCTCATCTTCCTCCCTGAGGCTTGACAGCACTCAGCCTGTCAGGATGAGGCCCCAGCATCTCTCATGTGTGACCTGCAATTTTTCATTAGTGTAAAAATCCATCTGGTTTATGAGCCTCTAAATCCTGAGACTTCCATAATATGGCACCTAACTGGGGAGCCTGGGAAAGTTTGGGTTACTGTCATTGCCTGTGTGTGCTTCTGCTGCCCTGCCAGGAGAACTGAGCTGGGGTTTGTGTCCCCAGCCCTGAGTTTCCTGTTGTGGCACAAGTCTGACCCCACTGCCTGGCCAGGCTTGCAGCCAGGATGGTTCTCCACGAAACTCATTTGGACAGCAGGGCCATGAGGTGCCTGGTTTAGGGGTTGGAGCTGGCTGGCAGGGCAGGGTGAAGTGGGGACTGTCCCTTTGCACCCCGAGGCACAGTGGCCAATCTGCCCCTCTGTGCTCGGGCAGAGTCATGGGAGTCCTCAGGGCTGTGATCTTCAAAAGCCTTGGCAGAGTAACAAGAACCACAGAGAATCACAGAATGCTCTGAGTTTGAAGGGACCCACCCAGCTCCTGGCCCTGCACAGAGCAGCCCCAAGAATCCCATCATGTTCCTGAGACTGCTGAGCTCCCTGAGCTCTGTCAGGTTTGGTGCTGTGACCAATGCCCTGGGGAGCTTTTTCCAGTGCCCAGACACCCTCTGGGTGAAGAATATTTTTCTAATATACAACCTAAACCTCTCCTGACACAGCTTCAGGCCGTTTCCCCAAGTTCTGTAATTGCTCACCAATTTCTGGAAGTATCTGGAAATGCATCCTTGTCTTTCTTCACCTCCTCCCACCCCTGGCTAATCTCTGCCCTGGGCTGCAGCCTCCCATCCACTGTCCCAGCTTTCCTTCCTGCAGGGAAAGCAGCATCTTGGATGCTACCAAATGTATGAAATACAGGCAAATGTGTGAAATAAACAGTGCTGGCATGAACACCAATAGAGCTTGGATGCTGCCTGTAAATAAATCTTCTTGGCTTTCTTGGGATTTTTCCCGTGCGTCAGAACTCACAATTCAGGATTTTAGGTGCAGGTACAGAATTTCTGCTTGCATCACCAGAGCTGTGCTTTGCAAGCCAGGATCAGAAGAGGCTTGGCTGTCAGACCTCTGTTAATCTCAGTTTTTAAGTAAAGAATAATGTGTGCTTGAGAGAAATACCTTGACATGAGGAGAGTCATTGAGTGTGTTCTTGCCATCAGGGTGATCAGGCTTTTCTATGATGACTGTGAGCATTAAGGAGGCCAGAACAAAGATGACAAATGATTTTGTAAAAGGGATCATCAGAAGACACAGCAGGTTCAGTGATCTTTGAGTCTTGTTTTAACAGATGAGCAGTCTCCTGAGAGATGTAATCTGCCTGCCTGCCTGGCTGCAGAATTGCTGTAGGGCAGTTTATTTTATTATTTTATTTTATTTTATTTTATTTTATTTTATTTTATTTTATTTTATTTTATTTTATTTTATTATTTTTCTCTCTACAGCTTGTACCTTGGATAGGATGTAGGGCTGCTTGTGTCTACTTAAAAATCAGAGTAAAAAACTTTGAATGAGGAAATCATCCATAGTTTCTACAAATGTACAGAACCAGTACAAAACATTAAGGGTGGAGATGTGCATAAAGTTGGGTCTTGATAGAGTTTGCCAGCTGGGAACCTGCCACTTGCAGATGCTTTGGAAGCACTTTCCTAGTTGCTACTAAACATCTTTCTTTAAAGAAAGGAGAAGAGGGAGAAATAATCTAATCTAATACAAACTAGTTGCTCAGATGATGTGGAAGTGGTGATGAGAATTCCCTAAAATGTGCAGGTTAAGAGATAAGCTTGTGAACTTTGCAAACAGTACATAGAGAACGGTATTAAAGCCCAGCAGAGTTCTCACCCTCGGTTTTTTTAAGCTGCTGGACTAATTAAGCATCTCCATTACCTGTGGCAGCAAGGCATTTCATTCCCACCCTACACATGTTTTCAGATCTATCCATATTTGCTGTCCTTCACTATTTCTGTATTTATTTAGAGGCTGATATTTTTCTTTGGCCATCTATACTCTCAGTGAAGAGGTAAGCTTTCAATTTATTGAAATTCATCTTGGTGTGGGGAAGATTAAAGCATGGAATTGATGTGAGAGGAGTGCTTTGAAGCCATAAAGTAAAATCTATCTTTCATTTACATTTCAGACTTTACCTCACCCTGTATTTGAAAACATTTACTCCACAAATCCTCTCTATCTCCACAAAATGCTCTTGTACTAGATTTAGATGTAAATGGAACATTGGCTTTTGCCTGGGACATAAGAACATCTTAAATCTTAGTGCTCTAGTTTGGCACATTTATGGAAGTCTTGGTGGCCCAGCTTCTGCGATGGGGCATTCACCCAGATAAAGATCTGCTTGTTGTACTCTTTATGTCTCCTCTTAATGAAGATTTGAAGTTCTTGCTCCCCTCCATTAACAACACAATTAGAACACCCGGTCTGACTACAGCACTCAAGGACAAAAAGAGGAACTCAGATCTCAACTTTTTTGATATGTAAGAGGACGTAAACATACAAATTTCACCTTGCAGAAGGTGTCAGCAGTAAAATCCCTGCTACTCCCCAGCTGCCTTCAGCCCCTTCTCCTAAACTCAGATCAGAAATGGCTTCTTCTTCCCCTTCCTGTGAGAATGCCCCACCGCAGCCCTGAGGGGCTTTCTGCTTCCCTGAGATTATTATTCTGTGATTATTCAATTGTTCTGTGCTCTTCCCGTGCATGAAAAGTGAAGCTGGGACACGCACACACGTTCATGGTAGAAGTAACCTCAAATCTATGACAAAGTCATTGAACCAACTGATTTAAAATCATTAGCATCTCAGTTCTGAAGGGGAAAAACTGACCAAAGAAGTTAAGCCACCTCTAATTAAGTGTTTTAGACAGCGCTGTTCTAACTAATTAATGAATGTTTGCACAGTGCTTTGAGATCATTGTGTAACAAGGAAGGCTAATATGTTGCTATGTGTAAATGATAAATAGATAATTTAGAAAACACAGAAGCACAAAGCCAGGTTACCCTTATCACTTCATCAAAGACAAGTTTAACTATCTTCTTCTTTTGGCTGCTGGCTTAATTAGATAAGGTTCTGAATTTAATTAACTCATCAAACCTAATTTGAAAAGACCTCTCAAATCAGTTAGAGCTTGTCTTATGCTTATTATTCCTATTTGTTGCATGGAGCCTTTAATATCACCATTTTGTTATGATATGAATGGTAGCCTTAATTGTGTTCTAATTTACAACATTTACTCAGATGGTGGCACTCTCCTCATTTTTTAAGTGTCAGCATGTGAAAATCAATCACAGTTTAATTTAGGGCAGGGAAATTGCTCTTCTAGTCCTCTGTCAAGTCAGGTACAGGTTATCTTCTCCCCCATAAGTGTAATTTCAAAGTGAAATTATTTCACAGGAAATCATGCTGAGTTTCTGAAGTTCCATTTCTTGGAGAGGGGTTGTGACAATTTTCACCTGGATGCTCTTTCAGGACTGTTTAACTAAATTCTAAGGTTTGAGGCTGAAGTTGGTTTTACAACTATATAATTCATTTGAACACATCTCTGTGTGATGCTCCAGCTTGTTGTACCAGTCTGAAACTTCTTGAAAGTTATGAAAGAAAGAATTACTAGGAAAGAATCCAAACTGAAAAAATTGCTGTATATTTTACCCAGTTAGCAGGACCTTTTTCTTGGCCATATTTTTACATTCCTAGAGATACGCCACACAGAGAGCAGACATCAACTGATTGCTTAAAATCCAAATTTCCCTAGAAATTATTTACTTGTTCTGTAAAACTCGTTCTATTATCATGCAAACTGTGCTGCTGATAGAAACATTGCTAATTAAGTCTGGAGGAGTTCCTGTACTTTTGTGAAAAGCCATCAACATGCTGTGTAAATCAAATGCTTTCTTACTCTTCCAGGCAGCAGTTTTGCAGAAGTAACCTTGCTCACAATTGCTCTCTCTCCCTTTTTTCATTTGCTGTTTGCAGCCCAGCTTTCCAGCACACAATTAAATACCTTTTTTTTTCTGTTTTCCCTCAGAATGACTATAGGAAGTTATCTATGCAATGCAAGGACTTTGTTGTGGGGGTGCTGGACCTGTGCAGAGACACTGAAGAGGTGGAGGCTATTCTGAATGGAGATGTGAACATCCACTTGTGCCCTGAGCACCACCGGCCGAGTCTAAGCAGGATTAAACTTGCTATTAAATACGAGGTCAAAAAGGTAAGCTCTTCCCTTGGGTCCCATGTGCCTTCACATTTAATTGTGCTTCTTTGATGCCACCTGAAAAATAAACAAAAGATGCACTTCAATGGGACCAGGACTGTCCCCAGAATTTTAGCAGCTTGTGGCTTGATTTGTATTTTCTCACGTGCTTTAATATGGAGAAGATTATCTGCAAAGTGAAAAAGTATTTGAAACAACTAGTCAGCCTCACAGAAGTGTGTTTTGTGAATGGAAAATGTTATTCTGCCAAATTCTAGGCCTGGGTGGTCCCAATTAATTGCTCCTACAATATGCTTTGATGGAAACTGGGCTCCTGCTGCGGGACTCGAAGAGCATTCCAAATTTTTGAGCTAACATCTGCTCTCTCATTCCCCTCCCAAACCCACCACCTGCTCCATTTTGCCTCTTGACTGTGCTGGCTGGAGAAGGTCTTTTCCTGTTATGAAAGCCATTAATTAAAGAGAATCTTAAAACATATTTGAAATTAAATGCTTTCATGCAGGAGCATGTAGCATGGAGCCAAATGTTCTCTCCTAGGATGTTGTGTCTCTGTTTTGTTCCATCACCAAGACCAAGCTGAACATCTCAGTTCCCTCTCAGTCAGATGTTCAACAAGCTGGGTCAAGCTTAGTTATTGAAATTGTTGCTTTGGTAACAGGAGGCCAAACTTGCTCTGGTGCTCTTTCAGAAAATGAGCTAATCTAAGACACAGATTGTACCTCATCATGGAACAATGCCCAGTGATCCATGACCTGAGAATCGTCAGTCACAGAATCACAGAACATTCTGAGCTGCAAGGCACCTTGAGCCTTTTCAGTGTGTGAATTCTCTTGTGCTGCTTTGCTCACTTATCCTCCTAAAACTTTGTGTCATCCTTTTGCTACCAAGGCCACGAGCTGGAGCTGCTGTGCTGCTCTGGGCGCTTCCATCCTGGCTTACCCGGTTCCAGAGGGACATTCCCCCATTTCTTACCCTGTCTGTATGTGCAGCTTTTCACAATGCATGAACATTGACCTAAAGCACCAGCAGGGGTCATGTACAGTGGACCTTTTCATGTATCAATATCTTCCTAAGCCCAGGAAAGCTGAGCATCCTTTGTGGAACAGCAACTTGTTGCACACTGGTAACAAGAGTTAAACTAATTGCAGGATTCTCAGGATGGCTCAGGTCAGCACTGTTCAGCCCATTCCTTTCAGCAGCTGGTGTGTGTCTATGTGTAAGATGAGTATTTAACTGCTGACTCCAAAACAAGGCAGCTCAGCCTGTGGGAGACACAGACACACTCAGATAAATGGCTTTGGCTTTGGCAGTGACGTGATAATGGACTGGAAATGGTCACACTTGCTGAACAAAGACATTGTGTCACGGTAACACAGTAATTAATTCCTTAAGAGGCAATGCACTTCAGGTGCAAGCTTGTTATTCAGTTGAGAGATATTTAGGTTTATGTATACAAATCCTGTGCTTTGAAATCCATTTCCATTTTAAGGAAATCTTATCATAGAGAGGGGTCAGAGGGAGGATGAAGTATTATGCATATTTAACGAACAGATTCTTGGACAGATTGTGTAAATTTTCAGTCACTTTTCCAAAGCTAATGACTCATCATGACTAGACCTTGTCCAGTTCTGGGCTCCTCAGTACAAGAGAGATGTGCAGCTCCTGTAATGGGTCCAGCAGAAAACAAGGATAATTAAGGCACTGGAGCACCTTTCTAATAAGGAAAGGCTGAGGGAGCTGTGCCTGCTCACACCTGAAGGGATTCCCCACCCTTGTCTGTCAGTGCCTGCAGGGAGAGCCCAGAGGATGCACCAGGCTCTGCTCCGGGCTCCAGCTCACAGGACAAGAGACACCAGACAGGAACTGATGCCCAGGAAGTTCCACCTGGATAAGAGGAAGAATTTCTTCACTGTTCATGTGACCAAGCACTGGAAGAGATCACCATAGAATGTGGAGTCTCCCTCACTGGGGATATTCAGGAACTGTCCCAACATAGTCCTGTGCCATGTGCTCTGGGATGACCCTGCTTGGGCAGGAGTTTTATACAAAACAGCTTCAGGGACTTCAGAATGGTCTGACAAAGAAAAAAAAAGAAAGAGGGATTAGTGGTTATGAGTTATTTTTTCATTAAGTTCATATCCAGACTAAATATTTGCACTCGCATGGGAAATTTTAAGAAATATTTGATGTTTAAAAAATCTATTTCTACCATTAGCTTCTTAATTCCCATTTCCATATTAATACTTAGTGCCTACAATAGGTTTTCTTTGATGAAAAATTGCAGAGAACCATGAAACACATTGAAAATTATTATTTAATATCCATTATTTTACTTTTACAGCTGCTGATGCAGTCTGTATTTCATCACATTTGTATTCCTAGAGTCTGGGAAAGATGTCAAGGACTCCCACCCTCAGACAGAAGAGCAATTGCATCTGCAGAGTTTCATCAGGCCTTTGCAAAATCTTTTAAAATCTTCCTATTTCTTCCAAATTCCTTTGTTACTTCACTGTCCTCACACAGTGCAGTTACTGCAGTTATGGTGTCTACGGAAAATGTTGTGTTCACATCAGAGCTGAAGCCTTCTTTCCTCTTCTGCTTGGTAAACCTGCAGCTGGTACCTACAGCAGGTTTTTTCCATATTAATGGAAATATCTCTCCATTTTTCCTTCTGTCCAGTCAAAGTCCCCTATTACCTCATTCATTTTCAACTTCAAAAAAGCAATTTCCTGGTTAAGCGAAAGGACATGGTTTTATTGATCCTTATCTTTTTTCCTAATTCACAAAGTTTGACATGAACCTGTAAAGTCATTCAAGAAAGCATCAACAATTACAGGCTTCACTTGTTGGTCTCTTTTTTCCTTTTCTTTTCTTCTGCAAAGCATCCTACTAACACATGTGAGAAGATGGTGAGAAGCTCTAGGCTCTAATTCAAGGACTTCCTATAAAAGATATTTGAAGAATTAAGAAGCTCTGCTTTTACATATTTTGTAGCAAGGAGAAACCCAAAATTAAAGTAGTTTATAAAGTCTCTATAAAAATGGTGTATTGCTGTTATTCTTCACAGTTTTTGAAAGAACTGAATAATCACTCTGTACTCCAGGATTTTTGGAAAAAAAATCACTCAAATGTCCTCTGACCAAGTTTTCCAGAGGCATTTTTCTGTTTAGATCAGCTGTCTTAATGATTCCTTGAAAATTATTAAAATGGAGACGGTTTGTCAAGAGCAAAACAAACAATTTTCAAACACTTAAGCATTTACTGAGTCCTGGATTCCAAGAACTGAACTTTTCGCCCACGTTAGGGGATTGTTGCAAATTCACCATTGTCTCCCCTGGTTTATTTAGTGATGCTTTGCACCTGCTCACTTCAGCCAAGAAGGGATTTCTTTCCCTTCCAGCTCTGCAGGGTCTGGGGCACGGGGAGGAGGAGGGCAGGGAGCAGGAGGAGCAGCCAAGGACTCTGGTGCTGCTGCAGCCCAGGTGCTCACCTGGACCCTGGAGCAGGGGCTGGGAGCTCTCTCAGTGAAAGCAAACTCTGGAGGGGGGTCCAGCAGCTGCTCACAGAAGTGGCAAAATAAAAGGCAGCATTAAGGTGGGACAGGTGGTGTTGGCTTATGACCAAAAGCCGCTTCAGTTGCTAAGTTCTGATCCCAAGCACCATGAGCTCTGTGGCCATAGGTATCCTCAGCTGCTGCTCATGCAGGTTTACAACATCTGAAAGCTTACTGTGCTCTTGATTGAAAATTTTATAGTAATGATTTTTTTTTCCTTTTCTTGAAACATTCAAACAAATTTGTTTTCACCCAGGTACTTGAAATATAAGGGTAGCACACATTTTTTCTCTGTGTGAACTCATTTCTAATTAAGCCAGAATATGATCCCTGCTTTTGAGAGGCAGAGGTTCAGAGGCTGGAACCACCCTTGGACAGCCAATGGTGAGAAAATTAAAGTTTTGATGTCTTACAATAAAACCATTTTGCTGCTGTATATCAGCTGCACAGATGCACATATTTTATGTTCTCGTTTTAGTCTGTACCAATATGATCCTTTCTTGTCTCTCTTTAATGTTGTCAGGGGCCTTGTGTCCACATTTACCTTTAGGTGTAAAGCTGTGGCTTCTCTGTAGGTGTACAGCTATTGCTCCTCTGTAGGAGGGGACATTCATTTCCCTTCTTTCCCAGTGGCAAAATTCTCATTGCTCTATTCTTTTAATTGTGCATGTTGAGTGCCCACCTCTGTCTCCTCAGCAGCTCTGTCCATAACCACCACAAAGCCAGAGCACCTTCCTCTTTCACGAGTTTTAATTGAATTAACAGTAAGACACACAAATTGGGTTGGGGGAAAAAAAAATAAGAATTAAACAGAACACCAGATGGCTGTGTAAATCCTATTTAAGAGAGAGCTGGAACAGGAACTTTTTTCATAACTATATTATTAATAATTAACATATGGAGGATGCTCTGCACAGAATACTCATGGCTGCATTAGATTATAACTTTTCACTGTGTTGGTCACATGACTCAGACACTTGAGGGCACGAGAAGTCCCAGCTCTCATTAACTGCTGCAACAGCCTGGATGGGAGCTGGAGAAGGCCAGGAGAACCAGCCCTGCCTGTGCTGAAGGGCTTTGCCCCCCAGATGTGCAGTAACAGACACTGCCCAGAGAAGCTCCACTGGAGCATCCTCAGGAAAGTTACCTGGGACAGCTTGGGTTTGTCCCAGGAAACAAAGGGGAAATAAGGGAAATTTATTTATGGGAAAATAAGGTGGGGAACAGAGGGCAGGAGAGACCCAGAAGTGACCAGAAGTTGTGGCAGTAGGAGAGCAAGGGGTGGCTCTGTGCCACATGCCATGGTGGGGGAGATCTCTCTGCCCTCAGTCTGCAGTTACCCTGCAGGATTCTGGGCACAGCCACACCTGCACACCTGCCTGAACACCCAGGGAAAAAACTACATTTGGGTAACCCAGATGAATGATTCACATCCACAGCTTCAGTTTAGGAATTTCTCACAGGACAAACATTGACCTTTCAGTGCCCCAGTGACACAGATATGGCCTGGAACAGGACAGGGTTATGGTTTACCATCTGATGAGAAGCCTCAAGGAAAGAACTTCTCAATCAAAAGAGCTTCCAGAAAGTTGTATTTTTGTTTCTGCAATCCCTCATTAATTTTTTTCCCCACTTTTTAGTTTCAACAATATGTGACTGAGGTCTTGTGAAATCATTGATGGCCTGGACAGAGGTGGTGGGAAGAAAAGTACCTCTTGCTTCTGTCAGGGGGGAGCCAGTGAATAATGTAAAATGTTGTTTAATATCAGTGGAAGCACTGTGGTCATTCTGGACTCTAAAGCTTGTCCATGTAATTTTTCTTTTTAGAGTTTTAATTGCATGTTGCAGATGTTTTGACAGAGATTGGAAAGGGAAGGAGTTACTTCCCTTCCCCAGAAAATGCATTTCTATATCTGAGTATTTCATTAGCAAGGTTCCTTCCTCCCACTAAAATCTGTGACTCTGATTATTTCCTTTTTCCCAGATGTTTTAATTTCTTTTCTTTTCCTTGACGAATCTCATTTTGTTATTTCCTGCACATACATCCATCCTCTTAAGGTTTCAATGAATCATTTCTCCATCCTGAATATTGTCTGCAATATTCCCAGTTCACTGTAATATGCAGACTTAATTATTTTCATTTGCAAAGTGTCACAGGGTCTTAAATGTCCATCAAGATATAGACAAGTGAGCACAAGAACACACCAAAACCATTGTATGGATGTACATCACTGGTGAAAGGGCTTTAAATTACCTTTATTAATAATTAATAATAAAATTCCCATAGAAAAAGGCAATTAATATGGTTTGCTACAAACCTGACCTTAGCTGACTCCAATTTTGACTTTGCCTAAATCCCCATAGACAATGTTTTAAATCTCTCCTTCTGTGCCCTCTGTGGCTGCTTTTTTAGATACCAAAGGGGCATTGTTGTTTGGTAGTTTACTGTGGCATGTTTTCAGATGAATAATTCAATGATAAAAGATTTTCAAGTGGTTTTGATTTTGCGCAGATATGAAAATCCTGAAATGTTAAAGGCTGGGCCTTGCAATTCAGTATCTTGTTTTCAGATAAATAATTCAGTGATAAGATTTATTCATATATGTAAAAAGAAGAGAAATCAGACAGTAACAATAAATCTCTTCAGAAAGCATGCAGCCTGCTGGAAGAAGAAACTGAAGTTTTCCAAAGAGCCAACCACCTTATTTCCTACCCTAGAGGAGAATGCTGAGCCCAAAAAAGCCCAGTCTTTGTCTCAGGAAAGTCAAATTATACAGAAACTTAAAGGCAAAGCAAGGTTTAAACTGAACCAATCACAGCATTTGTGTAAACTCTACATTTTCTAGTTACACACATCACACATGTAGATGTTTTTGTAGAGCAGAACGAGTCACAGGAATGAGATGTGGCTCTAAACTGGACCTATGTGAAGGTTTTAAGTGTTCAAAATTATAATTTTGTACTGGATAACTCAGGTCAACCAGCAAGTAGATCCAGATAGTGGATTTCAATAAAACTGGGGAATGTGTGAGTATCCTGGGTTTTGGTGTATTTGCCCTCTGCCAAATGGCTCTAATAATAAAGATATTTTGGTTTAGAAAGAAAAAATGTGAAAGGTTTTGTAAAGGTGCAATTTATTACTAGAACTGCTCTAAATACTTGTGGGTTTATTCCCTAAATGTAACTCAGAGGCTGAAGCTGAATTACTTGGGCTTTTTTTCCTGATAATCCTGGCTCATCTGGGCCTTGCTTACGAATACAAACCTTTCCCTTTGCTGCAGGTTGAAAAACACTGAAGTGAGACTCCAGACAGCAGCTCTGAATATTCACCAAGCCTGCCACAAAGCTCATCTGCAGGATGAGCAAGAACCTCATGAATATTTGTTGATGCCATTAGACAGTCAAATGAACCCCAGGGCCAGGGGAAGCTGCAGCAATGCTCAGGGCAGGGACATTTCCTTGTTCTCTGGTGCCTGAGCAATACCTCAGAGGACCTTTAGTCACCAACTGTTTCCTTTCATGCTGGGGTCAGATCCCATTGAAATGAGACCTGATCAGCTGAATTTTCTCTCATCCATGAAAATCTTTCTTTTGCATCAGGACAAAGGAATCTGGACCTGTTTTTACTCCTCCTTGTAAGGTTAGCCTGGTGCAAAGTGTTTTTAAAGCAGGGCCCGTGGCCATGGATAGAATTGAACTATAATTAGAGCAGATCTTTTTTTGTGAAGAGGTCCCAGTGTCACAGCATGGGTCTTTGGAATGGAACTTTACTTATTATTTCTAATTCATTAGCAGTAGAGCATGTACTTTTCTATTTCTCTCTTAAACTTTCTGCAGTTTTATTTTCCTCTCTTGAAGCCACAATAGCAAGGAGTGAACCAAGTTCCAGCCATATTCACCCCCTGACAATTTCAGCTGCCAGAATTCGATAGCACATGCATTTGCTAAAGGCAATTTTTTTTTTCACACTCCAGAGCATGAAATAAATACATAATATATAGAATATCTGCTTCTGCTAAGGTCTCAGAATAGTTTCTGCAAAGCAAAGGGCTCTTTGTTCACTTGGAAGTTCACAGGGCAGAGATAAGGAAAGGCTTTTGCCTGTGCTGGTCCTTCCCTGCTCTGTGTGTTTTCCAGCAAACTTCAGTAATTCCCTCTGAGCTCTGTCATCTTCTGCTCTGCATCAAGTGAAACAAATCTGTAACGGGTCTTCTACTGGATAAAAAAAAATGTTTTGACACATTTTCCACCTTTTGTCCTGCCCCCCCAAAAAAGTATGTTTCAGTTCAAGAAAAGTATTTTATTCAGTGTAAATGCAGACCCTTTATTTAGGCTTAAAGTCTTAAAAATGCCTAAAATATTGAAGGAATCTTCAAAAGGGAGGAGTGTTATAAAAGCAAAGAAACTTTTTTTTTGTTTTAATACATTCAGTGATTTTTTTTTTTTCCCTCCTATTTGCATGTGGGGATATGTTTATCTCTTAATTCATCTGATCCTCTTTGGTGAAATGGCAGGGTATTTTTGACCCTTCAGGGGAAGAGCAGCAACATCCTGCTTTGACCTTTCCCTGAGTTTTTCCCAGCCCTGCCAATGTTTGCTGATACTCCCACAGTGTTCAGCAACCTGCTGAGAAAGGATGATTTCATTCCTCCTTTGGTGAAGGCTTTGCTGGGAGAAGCACAGCACTGCCTGTGCAGCAAGCCCAGCTTTCCCTGCCTCCCTCCTTCCCTCTGGTTCTGCTCAAGAGCAGCAAAGCTGCCAAGGAAACCTCACCTCCCCTTCCAGAGCAGCCCTGGCTTTGGTCCTGCTGGGAGCACGAGCATGGCAAGCTCAGCTGAGGCTGTGTTTGTCTGGGAGGTGTCAGGCAATCTCTGTGATTATTCTGATGTGCTTTTAACCTTTCAGAGCACACAATGGGTGTGGTCCAGATCCCACATGATTTTTCCAATGTGTGGATCCCTGCTCCTCTGCTCCTGACAGCACAGAACCACAGATTGGTTTGGGTTGGAAAGGGACCTTAAGGATCACTCAGGTCCAACCCTCCTGCCATGGGCAGGGCTGGTAAAATGGGAAAAGCCATGTGTGCAACCCATTTGATGCCCCCTTCCTTTCCACTTGTAATTCAGGGGCACAAGGTGCCAATTGGAAACCCTTTGGATGGCTCATTTGAGTCAGCATTTTCCCTCAAATTTCTGGCATTTGAAGCATTGCACACCCAGCCCAGGGTTCTGTGAGCAGGTGCTGCAGCCTAAAATGTGTTAATAAATGTAGGTTTGCAGAAGCAAAGAGCTACATCAAAAGGGAAATGCTTAATAATGAACCCAGCAAGGTTGCTCCAAGGACATGAATGCAGCTACATCATGGAAAGAGAAATTGCTCATCCCTGCCCCTGCCAGTGTCTCTTGACATCCCCAATGTTCTCCTGAAAGTCTATTTATGCAGCTCCTTTTTAGCTCTCACTCAGTGATTAAACACTGAAGTTTGCCATGAGGCTGACAGGGAAGGCACAAGCAGAGAGGACACGACAGGAGCACCTCAGGACTTTGCAGTCCCAGGCTGATGTTGTTAGTTCTGATCTGCAGGGTTTTATCTGCCTGCACTGCTTCACTGATGAGCTTTGCCTTCCTGCCAGAGCCCCTGGCTATTCAGTGTAGGGTACATTAGCAAAGTTAGATGATTCTGTCTGACTGGTTCATTCTTGTGCCTCAGTGGTAGATTTCTGTACTTATAAGGGAAATGGAATTATTTCAGTAATAAAAGAGATACTGGTTTCTTTCTGCACGATTAATTCCAATCATCTGAGGCTGACCTCTGTCTCTCAGCTGTCTTGCCGTAAGTTTTCTTATTTCTGCTGACACCATTTTTCTGTCCAAGATAGAGACCCTCTCCTCTCCTCTCCTCTCCTCTCCTCTCCTCTCCTCTCCTCTCCTCTCCTCTCCTCTCCTCTCCTCTCCTCTCCTCTCTCCTCTCCTCTCCCAGATGCTTTCTCTGTTCAAAAGAGTAAAAATTAAAAATTAAAAGTCTTTCTATTGCAGTGCTTTCTATCAGAAGTAAGTTTCTATATGTTTATAAAATATAAAGGTACTTTATCATCTCTGGAGTGAAACTCTTGCTTTTTTGAGCAACTACAGGAAAAACTCTCATTCTGTCATAAGAGCTCAGAAGTGTTTCCACACAATGCATATAGCATGTTAAGCTACCAGAGAGAGCTGTCACACATCAAAGTAAATAGAAATGTGGAGAAGTGATCACTCAATGTGGTATCCACAGTGGTCTCTGAAAAACCTTCTTTATTCCTATATGTAAAACTCTTCTTTTGGGTCCTTTCAATTCCCACTGAACTCTTCGAGAAACTTTTCCCATATTCCAGATAAATGTTCATGTCCCTTATTTAATCCCCTGTAGCACAGGGCAGGGACTTTTGGAGGTGTCAATACTTACCTGAGTCTTCCACTACCTCTCAAAAATGCTGCTTTGGTGGCTTCATTATTTGAGCTGATTGCTGTGTGATTTTATTATGGGGGTTTTTTAGCCTTTTTTAACTTAAAAAGCTGTGTGAGTGATAGGCTGGAGGGAAGAACAATTTCCTTCCCACATCAAGGGGTATGCAGAGTACCAGGAACAGAGTACCAGGAAAATCCACTGCCATGGACTGGGGCCCAGGGCCCTGGGGTGATTTCTGAATGCAGAAGCACTGCAAAACATTTTGCTTGAGCTGGCAGATCCTGATGCATTACCTTAGTGACTCTGCCCAGGAGATAAAGCACTCAATGCTTTTAAGTGGCTGGTTTTGGAGCCAGGCAATCCCCTCCACTGCCAGTGCTTCCATTTCAATCAGAGATTTCCTGCCCTCCTGCACAGCCCTGGTCACACTGCTCTTTCTTGTCTGCAGCTCAGGAGCACCCACGGTTTGTCCCTAAAAGCCTCCTCGCCTCATTTTCCAGCTCTGAGGAAAGGAAAAGAGCATTTAATGGGAACATTGAAAAAGCACTGCAGCATTCAGTCCTCTGAAATTCAATATCACACATCACCATTTGTCATTTTGCTTTGAAGCATTCTGCCTTGAAGCTTTTGTCTCAAGCTCCGTTCTTCTCCATGCCTGAGTGTCTAACCAAGCATTAGTGTCATCTTTACCTTGGTGTCAGTGCCCATCCCAGGGAAGAGAGAAAGTTAAATGGCACATCTCTGAGGAGATCTAAGACCAGTTTCTGAAATGTTAACAGAGACAAGGCTGGCAGTGCCCAAGGGGTCACTCTGGGTTTCATTAATATCTGATAGGGAAAACAATGAAAACTGTACTGCTTGCTGTAAGCAACTAACAGATTAAAACTCATTCATGCTCTGATCTTTAACTTATTATCATCTTATCATCTCTGATCCTTAACTTATTTTTCCCTCATTTTTGTAATAATCAGAGTAAGATGATGTCCTGGGGTGACTTTACGATGCTGAATTATATCTCCATTCATCTGTTTAGCCCAGAAATAAATTGTTTGCCTTTAAAATTAGATCCAAGAGCAAAGGAGGGGAGAAGGAAAAGCAGTGAACGTTTTGTGTCTGTATTCAAAAACAAAGAGCTTCAGCTCTGTGTGTTGTCTGTGTTGTCTGCAGCATGGACAGGGAGCAGGAGAGAACTCACCTTTGACTTTAGTCAGTTTTTTTTAGTTAGCTGAGCCTGGAAGGTTTTTTGGAGCTGTTCAGCTGTTGCTCAGTCTGGGAACACCAGGACTATCATCCAGGCTGGGACACCAGACCTGAGCCCCAGGGAGACCAAGAAAACACCAAGGACATACCCATGAACAAGACTCTTGCTCTCTCCAATCCACAGAAGGACTTTCTGAATTTGCCATCTCTTCAGAGCAACAAGAGGTTCCATTATTCAATATTATTAATCTTTTCATGTTTGTGAGTACTTTGCTTGTTAAATAAACAGAGTTTTCCACTTTTCCCCAAGGAAATCTTTTCCCAAACCAGTGGCGGGGAGGGGCTGTTTGAATTTGCTCTCTAGAGGAAGTCCTTAGGAGGTTTTTTCCCACATTTGCCACAAACCAGGACAAAAACTCTCTTGGTGCACAACATGGGGCTTGAGAAAGTGGAAAAAGCCTGTACTGATTGCATTTTGTTGTATTTTGTAATGGGATAAAGCAGTCAGTAGCCATGCTGCTTGAATTCATAATGTCTCTCTGGGTGGAGGCCTTCATGTGTCTCTGGTCCCCAGGCTTTTTTGAGGTTTTAACACTTTTCTGGTCCCTGGGCTTATTTTCCTATCTGGAGATAGCTCCAGTGTTGTCCCTAATACATAGTTTTTACAGTAGAGGGGCATGGATTAGTACAGCAATTGTGCTGGGCTCAGTGATAATGATTTATAGGGACTTTACAAAGGTACTGGGGTTTGTTCAAGGTGTGTATGGTTTGTGGTTTCTTCATCCAACCCTGTATCCTAGTTCCAGTAGCATGTTTTGGGGGTTTATTAGTAATTGCACCCCGTTTGTTAGAGGAGGAGCAGGCAATGAGGCTTTTCAGCCTTTCCTTTCCTTCTCCTCCTTTGAATCTGTTGCATCACTGGTTTAGAATGTTCTGTTTGCCCTGCACGTTAAAGAGACCACGTTCCTGGTATTTTATCTCACTCATGTCTAGAGTGAGGGCTGAGATGTCCAGAGGGGCTGATGAGACCCCTGACCCAGGAGGGGACCTGGCCATGGAAAATCCTGAGTGGTGTGGGGAACGGGAGGATTTGGGCCAAACAGATGATGATGAACACCATCTAGGCTCTATGGCACTCTGCCTGTCTTTATTGCCTTGTACAAAATAAATTGTTCCACTGAACTGGGTTTTATGGCAATTCCTTCTCAATTTTCCTATACTCGTATTTTTATTGTAGCTGTTTCCAGACACATTGAAAAAATGGGCAGATTAAAATGTCTGATGAAGTCTCTGAAATGCCAACCAGAAGTCTTTGACTGTCTCATTGCCAAGGACAACTGAATTTCTTTGTTTGAATCAATCCTGAACAATTGCAACAGGAGGAGGAAGTCTGGGTATTGCTTGGGCCCTTCATCCCAGAAGTCTGCACATTCACCAGTGTCATTTCCCTTCCCATGAGTCACTACAAGTGTGGTTGAATTCGTGATATCTGAAAATAAAATTTGCAAAAGGGATCAATTCTCTACTGAGCTTCCTTCCACTTTGTTTTTTTTGTCCATTTGCCAGGAAGAGAACAAGCCCAAGCAGCATTAGGACAAACATAAACTCCAGGCATTAGGAAATGCCTCCTTGTAATACTGCTGTCATCACCTCAGCCTTACACTTTAAATGCTCAGAAGGACTAGGACTCGTGATTTATAATTACCTTTTTTTTGAAAGCATTCTTTTTCATGAAAGCAGCTTAAAAGAAAGCATATTTAAATGTTAATATTTCCAGGGAAAAATTCTAAAGACAAAGGACGTTAGAAGAACCCATGAATTATCTTTGTTCTGATTGATTTATTCCGTGGAAGGGGTAGAGTCTCATTTTCTTTTTTTTTTCTTCTTTTTGAGAAATGTAGACCCCAAAGCCTAATTCATCTCAAAAGCATATTTTAAACAGATGCTAATGTGCTATTAATGAAGGAAAAGTGTTACTGCCGAGCAATCCTAATTATTGTGCAACGTAATTAGGATTGTATTTCCTCCTGAACAGTAACAGTTCTGTTATGCAAACATCTCAAAAAGAGTCCATTAAGTTCCCAAATCAATCATCGTTCACAGGTAGTGAAGATGAAAGCACAGTTCGAATTTTCTCTGTTTTTCAGTCCCAAGAAAACGACAGATGACAGCTGAAATCCTCCAGCTGGGTGATCCAGGGCAAGGGTGGCTGCCAGGCGTGGTCCCCATCCCTGTCCCTGTGGCCCCCGAGCCCTCAGCAGCCTCTGCTTTCCTCCTCTCCTTTTTCCTGACCCCCTTCCTCCTCCCCTTCACCTCCAGAAAGGTCTACTCTTTGAAAGAGCAGAGCATTTTACATTTCCCTCCTAGGAACATTTATTCAGCCACAGGACTAATAAATGAAACCCTCAGTTCTACTTATGAAATCAGCTGCACCAGCAGCATATTTATTTTTCATTTTTTCTTTCTATTCTTTTGCATTTTAATTATCCTTCTTTGTGATTAAAACAGCTACATTCACAATTGCTTTGATCACCTCAAAGAGCAATATGAACTAAAGTTTCATCTTTTATTATAAAACTGTTAGGTAGGATCTGGTGGTGCTGTAATTTTGCCATTAAGAAATGGCCATTTTCACTTTTCTGCCATTCACAATTTTTTTGCCTCTTTTTTTTTTTTACTTCTGAACAGTAAACTGAAGAGTCCCAGTTACAGGGTACAAAACAGGTACTTTCTGTACCAGAGCACCACAGCTTTCCCTGCTGCTTTTGGATTTGTCTTTTTGTCCTATCAGTAAAGAATGAGCTGTCATATTTTGAAAGGTACTCTGAGATAAAGCATTTAAAGTAGCAAAATACCAGCCAGATCTCATAATTTGCAGGAGAGCCCTGCAGAATGGCTCCCTTTTGGCCTTTACAAAGTGAATAGAACAATTTAATATTAGTGCTGTGTTAAGCTGCTGTGTCAATGGCCTTGGCAAACTCATCACAGTGTTTTTCAGTTTGAGTTCCAAGCCCCTCTCTGTGTATTTTCTGAATCTCAGGGTGCATTGTCTTACCCCAAGAGGAAACTTGCTCAGAGGCATTTTGTCAGTGCTGACCACTGATGGATTTTGGGGTTTGGCTCAGACATTCTGCTTTTTAGTCATGCAAAAAATAGCTTTTCACTAGAGAAGACAAGGAGAAGACAAGGAGCAGAAGTGATGCATGTTCTGCCACCACCTGGGGGTCCTGTGTGCCTGGTTTGCAGTTTCCTATTTATTTTTCCGTAGGACAACAAAGACATGACCTGTCACGTTCCACAGGCAAGTTCAGAAGGTTTTCCCCTGAAATCTCTCCCTCTTCAGACAATGCTACTGATGTCTCTGTTTCTGCTTTTCTTGCAGTTCGTTGCTCACCCCAACTGCCAGCAGCAGCTGCTCACCATGTGGTACGAAAACCTCTCAGGCCTACGGCAGCAATCCATAGCTGTGAAGTTCTTGGCAGTTTTTGGGGTCTCCATCGGGCTGCCCTTCCTTGCCATAGCCTACTGGATTGCTCCCTGCAGCAAGGTACAAACTCCTGATGGGCTGTTCACAGGCACTTTGCCCAGGGCCTGCAGGGAAACCCCAGATTTTTCCATCAAGATGTTGGGAAGTGATTCATGGTGTCCTCTAAGATTGCCCCAGGGGAGAGCAGGCTTGGGGCGTTGCTTGACAGACACCAATGGAACTGTCATGGTTGGAGATTCAGCTTTGCAGGGAAAGAAGTGGGGTGGTGGGCAAAGAGGGTGAGGGAGTGGGGGACAGGAAAACAAAAGGAGAAAGAAATGTATAGGACATAACAACATAGGAGTGTAATGAAGAAAAAATAGAAGAGACACCAAAACTGGAAATAACTAAAGGAGGAGATTTTTGTTTTAGTTAACTCTGATGTTTAAATTCTTGGGGTTTTATGCACTTTTTGTTGTGGGTTCCTCCCTTCTTCAGGGCTCCTTTGTTACCTTTCCTCCTTCTTTCTGAGCTTGTGGTTTTAATTAGTGGAGCATTGTTGTGGTTTTAGTTAATGCAGCATTATTGTGGTTTTAGTTAATAGAGCATAATTTTGGATTTAGTTAGTGGAGCATTATTGTGGTTTTAGTTAATAGAGCACTATCGTGGTTTTAGTTAGTGGAACATTATTATGACACATGGACCTGAAACTCTGGCAAGCCCCAGGATTCTTAGTGTTGCAGCAAGGACCAGACTGAATCATAAAATCTTTATGGTTTTGAGGGAAGAGATGGTGAAACCTGGAATACTGCTGCATACCTAAATATAGATCAGATGGAGGAAAAGAATTTGGTGAGACCTAGAGGTCAAAGGACCAGAGCCAAACATTAATTTAGGTAAAATCTCAAGTGGTTTGTGGTAGGAAATCTGTTGAAGTTTCATCCTGAAAGAATCTGCTCAAACAAGTGGAGATAAATAGGTGTATGGCTGAGTGATAAATAGCTTTGTCACTGCTCTTGCCACAGAAAAAGGGGTGGCAGGGGAGAAGATCATTTCACATTCAGCAATAGCCAGCAACATCATCCCTTACAAGGCAGATATCTTCTGCAGGAGGCTTGTCACAGGTACTTAAATTTGATAAAAATGACCCCTGGCACTGGTATTTTATTCAGTCTTGAAAGCATCTTCTTCCACTTCCTCTAAAAACCAGTGAGGAATCCTTTCTAACTTTATCAAACTCAAGTAGTTATAGATCCATCAATTAGTATTGAAGAAAGACTATAATTTGAAACACATATTAATACAACCAGAAAAAGTCCTTCAGTACACCTGAGATACTAAAACACATTTAAGCCTTGGTCTCCTCCAAAATAGCTCCAAGAGGAGCACTTTGTGTTAGAGGATATGAGGATGTAACTTTATCTCCTCGAGGTCTGTACAAACACAAAACTCCTCATTTTTCATGGGTACCAGCCAGGACTCAGAGGTGCTCACAGAGAAGTTCATGTGAGATCCAGGCTGTGTTGTGGGTGCTTTTGGCTGGCTCATAGAGGGAATTATTGTGTGGAATTACCACCTTGGTTCCTTCATGTCAGACCCCAGCCTAGCAGGGATTTATGAAGCTGTTTAATTTCCTCCACCTCTGTTGGATGTGTTGGGAGTTGGCACACCAGCCAACAGCAACATTTGTGGTGCAGTCTCAGAATTACAGAGGCCACATTTGAATATGGCAATAGGTGGGAAGAACAATCAGACTAGAAATAAGTGGAGAACTTGAAATAAAAACATAAAAACTAAGAGGAAAGAAACTGAGGCAACCCCCTGCTAAAACTAAAACAGTTTTACAGGAGAAGTAAGAAATTATTGAGAAAGTTACTTGGTTTTAATTTCTTGAGGTAGGTGTATTAAAATTTAAAAATGGGGGGAGGGGGATACTTAACTTTTCTTCAGCTTTGATTTCATTATCCTAAACCTTTCATGCATTGTCATTTTTCAATGTTCCTTCCTTCTCACCCCACTAGACTTTGAAAAACCACATGTAACCTTCTAGCACAAAGCCCAATTGAAATTTCTTTCAGGCAGGTATTGTCTTTTAATGCATGGATTTGCCTTGATCAGAACAATGTAGTCTTGATTTTTGATTGGGGCCTGTGATAGAAATAACTGAATCACAAACACAATTTTTTCCCTAAGAATTGGTACCGCACCCAAAATCATCACTGTTAATTTCAAGGGCTGCAGGTTGATCCAAGGGCCTGCTATCCTCTCACAGTGTTACTGCAGAAAATTCTACACAGGCAGCATCTCCACTCTGAGCAGCCCAGTTTTGTCCTGGTCAACTTCACAAGTGTTTTATTTGGTTTTTACTGATGAACCAGTCTTGATGTTACACAACTGGGCAAAGAAATCATTTTTCCACCGTAATAATCAGTTAAGATATTTAACTTACATCAGGCCTGTCTTCAGAGACTCACAGGTGCCCAGGTATGAGTCAGGGGCTCATTTCTGGACCAAGGCAGCAAGAAAAATGGAAAGTCTCTTCAGTATTTAGTAGCAGACACATTTTCCAATAGGATTTCCGACTCTGTCAACTTTATAAAATATTTTATTGACATTTTATAAACTCTGATAAGAAAAACAAATAAAGCCCCGAATTCTAGTACTTCCTTTGAATTTCTACTAGACCTAGAAACCTCTGCTTTTGAAATATTTCCTGTTCTGCCATAAGCAGAGACCAGGGCTCCTTGGAATTAATCTGCTATTGGAGATAAATATGAAAACAAGTAATTTCCTTTTTATGTCCTTTTTCCTATGAAGTTTTATTATCAAATCAGTGGATATTAAGAAAAAATGGATGCTATCTTGGCATCAAAGGGAAGGAATCAATAAGTAATAAACTGAAAAAAAAATTCCAATTAGCTTTGAGGGGAGTTTGGAAAGACCCCATCCAGGCCAGCTCTTCCATTGCTCCCTGTTGTGTCCAACACTACAGGCTTTGGCCCTAGTGCTCCTGAAAATGCTTCTACTCTTTCCATCATTCTGGAGTAATCTTGTCTTGGGTCACAGAAAATTTAAAATTTAAAGAGTGATATTTAAATTCATTTACCAAGAAAGCTTGTCAAGAAGAGCAGAACAATTATCTGTAGTGAAGAGACCTGCTGCTCTTGTTCTTGGCTTAGTGTATTAAAATAAATCCTTGTATTCTGGGAGTAATTCTCCAGCTTTGGTACTAATTATGAGAGAAGGCTATCATAGCAAAGCATTTGAAAAGCATTACTAATGTGTATTTAAACAGAAGGCTGTTTCTTACACATTGATAATGAACCGAGAATTCACCATTAATAAAAGATTCTAACATATAAGGGTGAGAATTGTGTCCATCATTAGGATTTATATTGACACACAAGTGCATTCATATAACACAAACAAACATGTCTCTCATATAAATGTCCTGGCTCTTCATTTTCCACTCACCATATGGCCAGGGCAATTAGATATTACACGTGGGTTTAAAGAGGCACTGTAAGACATTGCCATGCATAGAAAATTACCCAATGCATAATGTCTAGTAATGGCAAATAACAACTTGAACAAATCTAAACTCGATTTAGCTAATGATCCTGAATCAATTACTGAATCTTTTTCACCGTGGGCAAAAGGTTTCAAATTTCATAGTGAAAAACATCTAGGACATCACATCAAATGTCACTGTTAGGTTGGATGTGACATACATACATGTGATCAGTGTCTAAGAAAAAAGTTTTTATTCTGCATGTTCTTCAGCTTATATACTCTTAACAAAGCATGATCTTAAGTCATTAACTACATGACAATAACCTATATTAATTGGTGCAAAGCAATTAGTGTCAATATAATTGGTAAAATTTTACAGAAATTTAATAAGGCACATATACACATCTACTTATGCACGTAGTTAGCTTACAAAAAATTTCATGTATCTTTTCTAATTTTTTTCCATCCTGACAGCTTTGTCTTCTTTTTTGCTGTGGACACACTCAAAAATCATCACTTGTTATATCTTCTATTAACTCAGCTTTGCTTGCAGGCTAGCTGGGGTGGGTAAATAAAAACCTTCTGACTGTGCACGTTCCATTGCAGCTGGGACGTACCCTTCGAAGTCCTTTCATGAAGTTTGTGGCTCATGCAGTTTCTTTCACAATCTTCCTGGGGCTGTTAGTGGTGAACGCCTCCGATCGGTTTGAAGGGGTCAAAAACCTCCCCAACGAGACCATCACGGATCATCCAAAGCAAATATTCCGAGTCAAAACAACCCAGTTCTCGTGGACAGAATTGCTGATCATGAAGTGGGTATTGGGTAAGTAAAGCCAAAATGTCCACAAGTGCTCTGTGGAAATTCAACATCATTAGGAATGGCATAATACACAGTGGCAAGACAAAGAAAAATTAAAAAAAAATACAAAACAAAAACAAACAAAAAACCAACCCTCCCACCCCAAAAAATCAACAAAACCCCAAGCTAAACAAACAAAAAGCCCAAACCAAGAAAACTCCCCAAAACTGAAACAACTTACTATGAGTCTAGAGGTTGATGTCAAGACTTTTGATGAAAAGAGGAGTGAAGAAGTCTTTGATCTTGGCCACCACTTTTGAAAACATTGAATGTTGCTTAGCAAATTCTCATTTACTTGATTTGTTTCACATTTCATCATAAACGCTATAGATGTTGCCTATTTCTCTTTGTTGGTTTAATCACTGCATCTTAAAGAAGGTAATATTATAATAGAAACCTGTGGCTTCACTCTGGGACAAAGTGAGCAGAAAGAAGTGTGGTGAGTCTGGCTGATTTATTACCCTGCCATGGGATCCTACTGTAATTCACTGAACCTCAGTGTCTTTGTCTGCAAAATGAGTATAATGTCATTTGCTTTTCTTGTAGTGCACTCCAAGGTCTAGTGATGAAACCTTCTAGGCAAGTAAGAGCTAGATTTTATGAAATCCTTAGTATGAAATTTTTGCTGGTGAGAGGACAGTGCAGTGCTCAAATCTCAGAAAAGAAATTAAGTTATTCAGCAATTACAAAGTAAGGATTCATGTGGGTGAACCCTTTGAGTGTGAAAGTGTGCCACATCCACAAGTCAAATTTCTAAGGAGTTTCAGACAAATTCAGATGTCTCTCACTTTTCCTACAGGCATCATTTACTCCTGGCAGGTCACTTAGTTTGAACCACTAATTTAAACAAGTTCAGGAGAATTTATTGGGAAATTGAGCTTATCAGCTCTGGAGAATCTCTGTCTACCTCTCCTCTATCTATTTTTGTTCACCACCATGATTTTGATTCTCTTCTTGCAGCAAATAATTCCACTGTTCCATAAGTACTCATGGCATTAAATTCCCCTGAAAAATAGGATATGGCTGCTCTATCTGATGACTTCCTGGCCAATGTTTCTTTGTTCCCTGTCCCTGTGATAATCAGAATCCCATACAGGATATTAGGCTAGAAAATACTGAATAGATGCCAGACTGGATAGAGTAAGACTGTAAGATTTATTTTTAAAATTATATTAAAGCAGTTGGACAAGATGATTAGATTTTAAACTAGGTATTCTTTTCTTATAGGCAGTAGGTATCTGTCTGCTTGTTGAGTTCCTGAGAGATGAAGAAAACATTTCATTTAAAGAGAAGGTTTTCACTTTTCTGGGAGTAGAAAGGTGATTCATTGTACAGACTCCTGAATATAATGAGATTTTCTAATGACTGCCTACATCTGCACTGGCAATCTTCTCTGGCCATTTTACCTGCTTGCCTCCATAAAGCTTCAAGTAATGTTTCAGCAATACTGAGGTGAAAGTTTGGTGCACATGGCCTGCAGACACCTGCACTTGTTGAGCCCCATGTGTGACCCTGAACTTCAAGGATTGTAAAAGCACTAAGGGTAGCAGCTTTTGGTGCTAAAAACGTACAGATATTATAAATACCTATATGCAAGTAGAAATATAATTGAAGTGGCCAACATAGACCTACCTAGTGTCCTTCTCTGATGGAGTGACTGTGTTTAAGTGCACAAGGACAAGCTGCAGATGCCATTTAACTGGGCTTCTGGAAAGCCTTTGACACGGATCCCCACAACATCCTTCTCTCTAAATCAGAGACAGATGGATTTGATGGGTGACTGATAGATGTGTAAGAAAGCTGCTGAGGGTTGTGTGGGCAGTGGCTCAGAGTCCACTGATGGACATTGGTGACAAGTGGTGTCCCTCAGGGTCTGTACAGGGACCAGTGTTATTTAATACCAACATTAATGACAGAGAGCTCAGGTGCAGCCTTAGTGAGCTGGCAGATGGTAAATGCTGAGGCTGGCACACCTGAAGGATGGGATGAATTGTCCAGACAAGTTTAAGGAATAGTGGGGATCTCATGAGGTTAAACAAGAACAATATCCCCTTTGTGTGTGGTGCACAGAAATTTTGGCTCATGCACCCAGGGCTCATTGCTTGCCTTGGCTGCCTTTTCCCTGTGGCCAGGACTTCCCATCTCTTCTCTTCAAATGAGGAAGGCTGGCATTTTCCTCATGAGCAGCATGGACAGAAGTGTGCACTGAAAGCAGGGGGTTTATATCTAATCCCCACTGCAAAAGCAGCCAGGGTAGCAGTTAAAACTCTGGGTAGATGCAATCTGAGCACTATTAATCGCTTAATCCAACAGCCTTTGGTGGACCCAGGAAGGCTCAAAGGCAGCTCTGCAACATCAGCTGCTCCTGATTTATGTACCAGGCCAGAGGATACAAAAATCTGACAAATTGTTCCTTTTTGTGCACAGGTGGTGAACAGCACTTGCACACTCCCATTTTTCTTCCAGATGGGCTGTGCCTGTATCTTGACTCTCCTTCCCCTGCTGAAACCAGAACTGCCCATCAAGGTGACATTTCTGATTATCCCTGCTGTGGGAACAAGAGGCATGCAGGAGCCTAGGAACTGCTCACATCCCACACCTCTGAGCATCAAACTCAGGGAAACACCCCCTGCCAGAGCCACTGGGGGCCTCAGAAACCCACACTGCAATGTAATCCTGGCACAGCTGCTTTGTCTAACTACTTCTCCTTATTTCTTACACCTCATCTTATGTCCCATCCCCTGAATTTTAGCTGACTTTTTTCAATACTTTTACTAAAGAGGAGCTTTAAATTACTCCCTCACAATGTATATACAATTACCCAGCAATACTGACCAAGTAATTACTGTAACTTTTCTACTTGTCCTGAACAGACATTTTTAAAAAATGATTGCCACAAATTTGGGTAAAAGAACAGTGGAAATTATAGGCCAATAGCACGTCACTTTCACAGAGGGGTTCTTATTTTAGTCAGACTCCTCCGTTTTAGACACTTCTTCATTAAGCGGTGGCTTAGGTATATTAAGTGAGCAAGATTAAAAATAAATTTGGATGGGAATCATTTCTGGTCATCAGTGAACAAGTGCTTGGTTGGGCAATGCTACCATGCATGTGCTATTTCCTTAAGTGCTTTAGTACCTTTATAAAGCACACATGTAATGCACAGGGCTAATGGCTCCCATCCATCATTTCTGGAATGCTTTTTCTTCAAGGTGGAAATGTGTCTTTAATATTTCATCCTTGCTCCAGGAAAATTCCTGAGAAACCAATTCTTCCACCTTCTCCCTTAGGCTATTTATTATTAAATCTCACTCATGGTGTGGGATGAAGCTCCTGCTTTTACACAGCCAAGCACCATGGAGGAGGAGAGCTGGGAGGCTCCTCTCCTGCCCTCTGCCCGGCATCCTGCAGGTCTCAGGCTCTCTCCCAGGACAGACCTAAATCAGGGCACATCTCCAGGGAGTTCCCAGGGCTGTGGAGCTCACAGGCTCGCTGTGACCTTGGCTGATGGTGCTATGGAGAGCTCAGCTTTCCTTTTTCTCTTTCAATCCTTCCCCATGCGCAAGGACCGAGAGCAGCAGCTCTCCTCTCCTCCACCTCAGGCTAAATTCCCAGTGACCTGTTTCCCTCTCTGTAACCCCAGTGCACCCCTGGGGACACCCCAGGAGCTTCAGAAGGAGCCAAGCAAAAGCATTTACATGCCACACCACGAGAGCTTCCAGCAGAGAGGATGAGAGGAGTTCACGGAGAGGAGAAGATTGCAGGAGGCCACATGGAAATTGGCAGGCGCTGCTCCTCCTTGATTAAATGTGAATTTTGCTGCTGCTATGGAAACAGGACTGGGTAGAGCGCAGGAAATATTTATCAGTGGGTTAAATATTCCAACAATTTAGCTATTCAGGAGCAAGATTTCGGCCCTGGAGCCCTGCTGGGATTGAAAGTTGGGCAAATTGGTGAATCTGACCTGAGTTCTTTGACTGAATTCACTTGTCCACTCCAGCTCTTCCCAGTGGGACATGGATGTCAAATATTTGAATTCACTGGGTTTGGCAGGTTTATTTTTAAGTCTGTTGTCAGAAATCATCAATTCGGGCTAAACTCAGTGTTTCCAAAGTGGTGGTTCAGACTTTAATATATGGAAATTCATTATTTAATACAGAAAGCTTTATGAAATTGTAAGGAACGAATTTCTGTCTTACCCTTTTTTAATCATACTAAACTTACTATTGAACAGTTCTGTTTGCATTCTCAAAATGGACACAGCCACTATCTTAGGGAAGGAGGAAAAGAGCAGCAGAGCAAGCAGTGCCATCTTCAGTGCCATGGTGTAGGAAGGGTATTCTGGGGACAAGAGAGGAAATCTACATTTTTTCCAACTGCATCAGGAGTAGAATTTTCTAGTGTCATCAGAATTCCCAAATGGTGCTTTTTCTGTAGTCATCATCAGAAATCAGCTTTTCCACTGACTTATATAGTGACATTTTGAGATTTCTGCATCATAAGCACAAAAGGTTGCATTAATTTTTAAGAAAAGATGACATGAGCCATTCTCAATTCATTTGTTTAATTAAAGTCTTTTGCTTTGATCTTAAAAGCCACTGCAAGCAGGAAGCAAACAGATCTGTCTGAATAGAGGAACAGGTCCTGTGTTTGTTAGTTAAAGATGCTCTGATCCCTCCACAGGTATGATATGGTCAGAGTGCAAGGAGATCTGGGAAGAGGGTCCACGTGAATACGTGGTGCATCTCTGGAACCTGCTGGACTTTGGGATGCTGTCCATCTTTGTGGCATCATTCACTGCCAGGTTAATGGCTTTCCTTAAAGCCTCTGAGGCACAACAGTACGTAGATCAGTACGTTCAGGATGATGACCTCAATAATGTCACCCTTCCCCCTGAAGTTGCTTACTTTACCTATGGTAAGATGCTTTTTGCTATCTAATATTTCCTGTTCTTTTAAGTTAATGTGTGGCAGTACTGAAAGCAGCTTTCTTTTTGTGATATTTATATAGTTTTCCTCTAAATAAACCAATTTATTTTCCCTAGATCTACCCATTCCAGCCATCTTCCTAACCAGTCAGAAAGGACCCAAACCTCACTCAGCCTCTGCTCTTGTGCTACAGCCACATTCAGGTCAATCACATGCTGAAAATGTAGCTTGAGCAACAGGTAATTAGGAACTCTGAGTGAGCAGAATAGAATTTAAATTACAGATGAATTAATCTGCTTGGCTTTCCAAATGAGGGAGGAGGGAAATGTGTGAACAAACACAGGATCTGAGGCTGCAGTAACTCTGCATTTCTGTTACATCCAACACCTCTACAAAAATAAATAAGAATAGCAATAAAAATAGCTGCTGCTCATCAAAACCTACATTTTTGTAGAGCCTGTATCATCTCTAAAGTGCTGACATTGGGAAATACAATCCACAGCAGTGCCTTGAAAATGTTCTTTTGGATGGCTGAAATGGTTTTCCTTTGCTGTACAGAAATGAACAGAGCTTCACACACGTGTGGGGACCGGAGACATTGCACACCTCTACCAGCTCTAGATGGCACCTGGGCAAAACCCATGGGGATTTTTGCTCACAGGGGGCTGCAGAAGCTCCAGAACTGGGCACTAAGGAGCACCAGTGGCTCCCTAGGTGTTCTGCTGGTTGTTCTGGTGCTGCGCTTGGGCAGGAGAGGAGAGCTGGGCCAGCACTTCCTCCACTTAGACCCACAGAGCCCCAGAGCCACGGGCCTGACCCAGAGCAGTTCCACAGGGCCTGGGGGCCCCAGCAGCTCAGCCTCTTGCACCCCTCCCTGCCCACACAAGCCAAGAGCCACGGAGATGGGGTTGTGGCTTTTCCCTCTCTGCCTTGCTGCTCACCCATTTAAAGTGAGTTCATGACACAAAGGTGCAAAGGGTCCAGAACAGAATATCCCAACAAGATCCTGTGAATTCCTCCATCTGCTGCTTTTCCTTTGGTTCAGATTACTGCAAATAATGCCTAAGTTTAGTGCTGTGGCCCTGAAGATGTCACATGTTTTAATGTGAGTCTCAATCTTTCCATCAAGAATCTGAGGGGATGCAAGGACACTTATAAGCCATGTTAATACAAATGTTTACATTTCAGCAGATTAGGTAAATGATGCATATTTGGGGCTTTCTAAAATAGAAATATTAGAGTAACTAGACTTCAGAAACCGGTTTTAATATAGAGATAATATGAAAATGGTACACAATGTTTATACCTGCTTTATCTAAACAAATCCTAACTTTCTTATCTAATGGTGGGGTTAGAAGATCTTGTTCTCCCTAATGCTTCCTTTCCAAATACTGACACAGTGCCCTGTATCCAAATCTACAGCTGTACTCCACTGTGTTGTGGTTTTGGTTCTCCATCTCAAGAGCTTCAATTGGAGAAAGCACAGCACAGTTAATATTCAACTAGGAAACAGAAAATAATCGAGTTTGTTTAAAGCCATGCTGGTTTTTTTTCACTGTGTGGCTTCAGTAAATCCCAGTGATTTGGCAATTTCCTGCCTTTACCATGTGAAAAATACAACTAATTCACCATATTTGTACAGCATGTTGTGGTCCAGTGTACAGTTACCCCAAAGTTGTTTTTTTTCTCCTGTTTAACTCCCACCCGAATGCAAGACTGAGTCTGGAAAAGGGTCATTTATCATAGCAGCTTCCACCTAACCCTTTTTGTTACTAACACCCAGTGTACATGTATTGTTTTAGCCAGGAACAAGTGGCTCCCCTCGGATCCCCAGATCATTTCAGAAGGCCTGTATGCCATAGCTGTGGTACTCAGCTTCTCCCGCATTGCTTACATTCTTCCAGCCAACGAAAGCTTCGGCCCCCTGCAGATCTCTCTGGGCAGGACTGTGAAGGACATCTTCAAGTTCATGGTCATCTTCATCATGGTGTTCCTAGCCTTCATGATTGGGATGTTCAACCTTTACTCTTACTACCTTGGTGCAAAGTACAACCCCGCGTTTACAACGTGAGTACCCGCGGGACGAGGCTGCTCTGCAGGGCTGGCCCCCCTGGCCCTCGGCTCAGGGGCTTCCTGCTGCAGCTCTGGGGGGAAATCACACCCAGGTTTTGACAGGGAAACTGGTACCACTGATTTATTAAAAAATATGGGTGTGGATCTAGTACAGATATCCAACTGTGACGGACAAAGACTCTCTAACAGTTTAAAGTTAGAAAGTGTGTTTAATGTAGGATAGCTCCCAAATCCACACTGCAATTTACAGGTGATTACAGAGTCCTTTTATCTATACAGGTATTGAATACCCAGAATACAAATGCATATTCATCACCTTGGTACATCCCATTCCCTGCTTCATATGGTAATTAGTTCAAAAGCTATTAAGCATTTTATTAAGCGTATTAAGTGTAGTTTGTTCCTTGAAATGGGTCGGTGGTCCCTTTCATGGGGAGGGGTCCCAAAATGAGGAAGTAAATGAAGTCTTCCTCGTTCTGACCTTTCTACCTTTTCAATGCAAATATGACAAATGAACCCTTGGTAGAACTCCCATTCTCTGTCTCCAATTGGTTTCAGAACAGAGGAGGCCTACAATTGTCTTATGTTCCTAAAAGCTATTTATCAGTTTCTATATTCTTCATTATAAACCCAGCTAACCAAACATTGTGTTGACAAGCAATGAATTATTAGTTAACTACTAACTCTTAACTTCATCAAGGCCTACCCATTTATTTTAATTAACTCCAATAAAGCTTATCTCTAACTAAAATCTTAGCTCCTCTGAAATCTCTAAATTCCTTAAAGTTTATGTCTCACCACAGCCTGCAGCCCTGGCAGCCAGCTCTAGGCCTGAGTGTAGGGAGAGGAGTAGTTCAGATCTGGTTATTTCTGGAAATCAAACATCTGGAAATGTTTGTGAGATGTTCAGTTCGATGTGTCAAGAGAAGCAGTGGAAAAGTTAAACCTAAGATTAATGTTCTTAAATCTGTGAGATGAAATGTGTGTAAAATAAGGAAGGCTTTTTCTTCTCTGAGAGCCAGCATTGTGGGTTCAATTCCCATAGAGGCCACTCATTTAAGAGCTGGACTCAATGGTCCTTGGGGGTCCCTTCCACCTGTAATTGTGTGACCTGTTTTAGGACATCATCCCAGTGCAGCTGTGATTATCGGGTGCCCTTCTGCAGAGCCAGCTGCTGGCCATGGTGCTCAAAACAGAGCAAAACCACCCAGGGTGCCTGGGATGTGGGGCTCAAGCAGAAGCCATCTGAAAGCTGCACAGAGCATCCCACCAGGCTGCTCCCCACAGTGGCTCTGCCTGGCCACGCTCCCCTGCCAGCACTCCCAGCCCTGCAGAGCTGCCTGTGCTGGGAGCCCCTCCTTCACCTTGTCAGGGATGTTGGGAAGAGAAGGAGGTTGTTGCAAATGCCAATGGAATGAGGTTCAGGGTGAGGCTGCTTTTGAACTTAGAGCCCCTTTGGTGGGGTGGTGTTCACAGGGGTTCCAGGATGAGGGAAGAGACAAGAATCTTGACTCCATGTTTCAGAAGGCTGATTTATTATTTTATGATATATATTATATTAAAAGAAACTGATATATTAAAACTATAATAAAAAAATAGAAGAAAGGATTTCATCAGAAGGCTTGAAAGAAAAGGGAAGAATGGAATGATAAAAGCTTGTGACTCTCAGAGAGTCTGAGCCAGCTGACTGTGATTGGCCATTAATTGGAAACAACCACATGAGACCAATCAAAGATGCACCTGTTGCATTCCACAGCAGCAGATAATTACTGTTTTTCTTTTCCTCTGAGGCTTCTCAACTTCTTGGGAGAAAAATCCTGGCAAAGGGATTTTTCAGAAAGTATCACGGCTACACTTTGGTGGCAAGGCAAAATGCAGTCTGGATTCTACAGGACCCAGGAACACAAGTCCTGATCCTGTAGGGGACAGCTGAGGTCCTGAAGGAGTTTCCAGAGCAGGGGACAGTCCTGTTGAGTATGAGGGATGTGTCCCATGCATCCAGGGGGAAGCCTCCTCCCTCTCTGCAATGTGGCACCAGCACAGCATGGGACAGCCTGTTTTGTGTCACAAATCCACCTTGACTTGCCTTAGGGACACAGTGGGGAGGGTTTTCCTTCCCACACACCTGTCTTGGCATGATGTTTTCCCCCTGCTGTGAGCTGACTTCCAGGAAACCACTCCAGAGCCATAGAGCCTGAGCCCACAGTGGTGACTGTAAGCACAGCAGACATTTGATGCTGCATTTGATGTGTCAGTCCTGGGACATGTTACACATGAGCCTGGGGCTAAGCTCATCACTCCTCTTGGAGAAATTACCTTTCCAGCATCATTTCTGTCCTGCAAGTTGCTGTTGCCTTACAGTTTTACCACACCACCCTCTTGTGCCACATGTAACCTGTAACACAATGTTTACTTTCCCCTGTTGAGCCAAATTTGCATTCTAGACCTCTCCTGGAGCTTCAGGGTGCATTTTAGTGGAAGGATTTATGAGACCAGATACATTTACATTTATCTGTGCTCAGTAGTTGGGGAGAAGAGAACTGAGTGTGTGGGATGTGACTTGCTTCAGATTCGAAAAGGAGATGCCCTTGAAGCACAAGATTTAATGAGAATCAAGGCTGTATCACCTCTGGCTGCCTGGGGGCACAGCAGCCCTCACTTGTGGCATCCCCCAGGCACATCCCTGGAGAACAGCACTGACAAATTCCAGCCACTGGTGCAACTCAGCCCAGTAGCTCTCTTATTAGCACTCATTATCTAAGTGCATCTTCCAGTAGTTTGCAGCAGTGGCTCTCTATTGTCAGCGCCCGGCTGGCTCCAGCACTGCCAGCAGCACGGGGGGCCCTTCTCCCGAGAGCTGCCTTCGGGATAGCGCCTAAGGCAGTGCCCAGCTTGCGGCTGCAGGCACACCTTGTGCAGAACGGAGTCTGGTAAAGGCTGCAGCCAGCGGAAAGAAGAGGGCGGACTCCAACTGTGGCTTAATCCAGGCGTTAATGAACCCCAGGGGCACCAGCAGGAGGCGACAAGGAGGAGGAAATAGCAGCAGCTTTTAAAGGGTAGGGAGAACAAGGGAGGTGCCAGGCATTGGGCCAATGGGGGTGCAGTGGGGAGTGGGGTCCAAGGGATTGACACCTGAGCAGCACCAACGGGAACATTCTGGGGAGGGGCCCCGGTTCCTCAGCCAACCATCGAACTCCCCTGCTGGAACATTCTAGCAGTAAGGGCGGGGAGTGAGAGTGATTGGCGGGGTACTGGGGAGGGGTCAGAAGGAAAGATCCAAGGGTTTCCAGGGAAACCGGGGCGGAGTTTAGGGGATACATTGTCCACTGAGGTGGAGCCAGGGAGACAGACAGCTCCAAAGGCGGGAAGGGAGAACTGGGGCAGAACCATTTTCAGACATAGGGGGAGTGGAACAAACCAACCTAATAACTTAACAAAACACACTGCAACAGTAGTTACTGTCTTTTGATTGAAATAATGATCAAACATTCACTAAAATGATGACTGCTCACTGGAGTAAAGATTGCTTTGAATGCCCAAGGGATATTTGGACTGGGGAGACATCCTCCTTAACTTCAGCCTGCTGACTACTTATCCTGGGGCAACTTCATGTTCTTACAAAGCAAATCTTCCATGAGCATAAATTTTCCTTTCAAGAATTTGGAAGAGCCTTTAAAAATACTTACTTTCTTCTGATTATTTAAACACACAGGAGTGGCAAATGATGATCAGTGGAAACGAGCCCTTTCATCATGTGAAACAAAGAGAATAGATTTACATTCGTTCCAAAAATCCTTCTTAGACATTCCATGCAACAAACTAGAAGGCCTGAGGTAGACAGCCTCAAACAATTTTAATAAGAAAATTGCAAGGTTGTTTTGGCAGATGGGCAGACACCAGTTGTAGCAATTCCTCCTGCTCTAGTTTGGGTGGCTGCTTGTTGGCCTTGCTGAAGGTGATGGTCTCCTGATGCCATCAGCTTACTCATGGAAAGGAGGAAGATTTCAGTATTGGAGCTTGGCTATTGCAGCTGTCCATTCCCTGAAAAATCCCTGGGGCAAAAAGGGGTCATGCTTACTTTGGTGTCCTCATAACCCTTCTGTGACTGCAGCAGCATCACAGAAGGCATCTCCTGGGAGCATGTTTGTGAATTCTGATGAGGATAGGTGAAATTTTAGAGTGAGTTTTGCAGTCAGAAATGTGAATATTTAACTCTGATTCTCAGAGGTCACTTGGACAGTTGTGACAGAAAAAGACCCACTGGATTTGTGCCCATAATTGACTGTGGGCAGTTCCAAACAGCATTGGCAGCTCCCTGGATTGCCTCAGTGGGAAGCCTTAGACAAACAGCTGCTCACTAAAATACTTCAAATTACACATTTAAAAAAAGCACACCTTCCCAGGGCAGTATGTAAGCAGAAAAAAGAGTGTACACTGAGGGAATTGCTTGCTTAGTTCTGATGATAATAGTTAGTGAATATTTGGTTTAACTTTCACCCTCCCTTTCTACTGTACTTTGAAATTGTGTACTCAATTTCTTCTCTCTTCATCTACAGAGCAAGCACATAGCACCCCAGTGGCCTCTGCTTTGGGTTATTATACAAGGTTTCTGTCATTTCTCTCCTTTTGATGTTCTGGAAGCAAATGAAATAAGGATGCAGTTGTCTTTACTCCACACTAGTTAAATATAGAAATTATTTAACTAAATACACTTTCAAAAATTTTTGGAAGTTCTTCAATGCTGAAGAGCAGATCATTTCCACAGCAGTTGCCACCACACCAGCTATGTTTATCTGTTTATCAGATGCTGTGTACAGCACACAGCTCTTGAAACAGCCTGTAATTAAGAACATGCTATGCAAACAAATCGAAATGGAGGCAAGGCTGATTGTGTTCATCTTGCTTTCTGCATCAGAAATCAGGCTGAAGGCTACAAGGCAAGGTTTTCTGTCTCACTCTCCCCAAAGGGGAATGTGACTCACTGCTCAGTGCCAAAGCTACTTCGAGGCTTGGAGGCTTTTTTCTACTTGTTTTGTTTTGTCAAAATGTGATAGTTTTGTAGATTGCATTGACTGTGTTGCTTTTTTGGCAGAGTTAGTTCTCAAATTCATTTAAGGAGATAAATCTGAAAGGATGCCTTAAGGTTTCTTAAAGAGGAGGGCACAAGACTGATATGAAATGAGAGCCTTGCCATGATCCTTTTTCATGAACAGCACACTGCTGTATACAAAAGTGAGGAAAATCTGCAAATACATAATTGGCTATGCACTGTTAGGAAGCATCACCTTCCTCAATACAAATTCTTTACATTTTACTGCAATAAATATAATGAAACAAACAGACAAACAATCTCTGTGGTCTCCCCAGTGCAGTCAGTTCTAGCACAGTAGAGGGTGATTGCTGCAGAGCCACCTCCACAGGGAGCATCTGCCAATCTGTCACTGCCAGACCCCCCTGCTGCCAGGAGCTGTCAGTCTGGGCAGGACTCCTGACTTCCTAAATCCTTCATTTGTTTGCCTTTGAGAAGGATAAAACACCTGCTGACCTTGCAGGAAGGGGGTAAATTGCTTAGCTGGCAACAAGGAGACACATTGGCATCTTGGAATCTTTGAGAACTTGGCTCCCAACATCCTCCTCTCATGTTTTAGTGAGATGTTCTTGAAAAAAAAAAAAAAACACAACAAAACAAAAAGCCCAACTGATGTTCCCTGCAACCTGTGCCAAATCTCGTGCAACCTGGCAATGATCTAAAAGGGAGAAGGAAAGAGTCATCCAGCCTTTGGGAAGGGTAGGGATGGACTAGTACAAGGTCTCCTTAAATCATTTCCTCTGACAGAGAGACCTGCATCTGCCTGGGGGCACTGCTAAACATCATTTTGGGGCTACAGGTTGGGTCAGCCTCTGCAGCAGCCTCCCAGTCCCACCACCACGGGCACTGGTCCCTTGCCTGACACTGGAAATCAGGTTTATGGAGATGACAGAGGAACCTGGCAGCCCACCCTTCCCTCTGGGGCTCAGGGTGGTCAAGGCTGCTCACAGCTCTCAATTTACTTTTCAAGGAGAATCTGGCACTGCTCGAGTATAGAGGTCAATGCTCAAGCTGCAGAAAAGGAGCCGAGCTGACACATTGTATTAAAACCTGCCAGCAGGGTGGAAAACTGAGGGAACCTTTCTAAATTAAAAAGGAAAGTTAATAGCAGGGTGCAGCTGGGCTCGGGGCTGGAGTTATGGTTTTTATTAGTCTGGGAAATCACCTCGGTGGTGGGTTCCAATGCCAAAGATCATTGGTGTAATAAACTGGAAAGCACAACATCTATTGAAGGAGCAGTGGCCAGATTGCCACTGCACAGTGCAGGGAGTCTGACACAGTAATGCCAGGTCAGCTCTGCTGCAGATGAGGGCAGCAGAACAGAGCAGGGTGTTCCAGGAGAGGAAAAGCAGGTGGAAAAGTGATGGCACCTGAGTGCAGCATGGTCAGAACCCCCCCAGGGGTATCTCTCCAGCCCTGCAAAGCAGCAGAGCAGGGTGTTCCAGGAGAGGAAAAGCAGGCGGAAAAGTGATGGCACCTGAGTGCAGCATGGTCAGAACCCCCCAGGGGTATCTCTCCATCCCTGCAAAGCAGCAGGGTCAGGGAGTGGGCATCAGTGACTCTGGGGATCCGGGAACATTTATTTGTGCAACATTTATTTGAAGCATCACTCAAGGTCAGTCCCCACAAAACAATATACAGAGTAAATATTACACTATTTACTGCAGTTTTACTACTACTTGTAAATGAGCTATGGAGTACAAATTATGATGATAATTAAAAAGCAGTTTGCTGCAGCAGAAAGGAGCTGTCCGGGAATTCTGCACCAGCCTTTCAAAGGGTTGAAATTAATTTCTCTTGCTTTTATGAATGGTGTAATTGACACTGGAATTGATGTAATGTTTATTTTTCCTGTTGAATATGCCATGGTTTGTGTCTATAAGCTGTTTCTATAAACAGATTTAGCAGGATTAGTAAGATGCTACTCTAGTAAGAAAAATTTCATCAAAATAATTTTTATGGCAATGTTTCATTTGAAGGTGCTCCCTCCTGGCAGGCAGGAGGAGAAAGGAGGCAATTAACTGTTAACAGGCTCAGCAAAGGCAAAATGCCTTCTAAGTTAAATATTAGGCAAAATGCTTTCAAAATGTGCCAGCATCCCTCCTCCTCCTCCTCCTGCTGTCCTTTTCAGTTGTTGCTGCTCCCCTCCCTTGTTACTGCCCCAGCTCCTTGTATCAGACTCTCCTTCTGACCTGTTAGTCCAGCTTCATTCTTTCCAGCCCCACTTCTCTTTGTCATTGGCTTATTCCCCTTTTCCCTGTCTTTCAAACTTTTAATTTTCCTCTTGCTCCTTTCTACTCTCAAGCAAGGATAATAATCAAATCAAAATGCTTCTCTGCAACATCTTCTACCACTCCTTAAATCCAATTTCTTCCTACGAATGCTTGGGTGTCTGACATGTTTGGAGTCCCAAAGCAGGGTGGGAAGAAAATCAGACTATGGGAAAAAAATCAGACTATATTTGCACTCTGTGTTCTTTATATTAATGCCACAATGCAGAACTTTTCAATCCTTTCTCCTGAGTAAAAGACATGCTTCTCTTCTGCCCTGGAAACTGCAGAGAAGGAGGTCAGACTTGGTTCTGTCTTCTTGGGATGAAACAAGAGTGAGTGAGT
Source organism: Agelaius tricolor (assembly GCF_023055355.1). Lineage (NCBI taxonomy): Eukaryota > Metazoa > Chordata > Aves > Passeriformes > Icteridae > Agelaius > Agelaius tricolor. The sequence continues at coordinate 10,278,051 of NW_027269278.1, read as the reverse complement.
GAGTAGAAGCAAAAGCCCTATATAAAAAGTTTCAAACTGCAAGTTGCCCATGGATTTTTCATCCCTATTAGGGACACAAAATCCAAGTGTAATGCACCTGATAAGAACAGATGGAGCAAATCAGGGCACTCTGTAACTTTGTAGTATTAATCAGAAATCATATTTCTTTATCAAATCAGGAAATGTGATTTGGCACATCCCTGGGTGATGGATAATGGGTTGCAATAACTGTGCCAAGATATATTTATATTTGTGGATTGCTGCTTTTATTATCAGCATGTGGCCTGGCTAACCCAGTGTCAACTCTATTAAGAGATTGTTTGTTTTATTTTTAGGGTAGAAGAAAGTTTTAAAACCTTATTCTGGTCAATATTTGGCTTATCTGAAGTGATATCTGTGGTGCTGAAGTATGACCATAAATTCATTGAGAATATTGGATATGTACTCTATGGAGTATATAACGTGACTATGGTGGTTGTGCTGCTTAATATGTTAATAGCCATGATCAACAACTCCTATCAGGAAATTGAGGTAAGATAAATCAGATTACAAACACAAACTTAATTATTACTGATAATGAAGATGCTAAAAACCCAAGGAGGCTGTAGTTTACTTTACATCCAAGGTTAGAATCCTGAAAACATCATATGTGGTACAACAGTTAAGGCTGAGTCTGTCCCCAAATTATGATTTAATGAATAATAAACAATTAATCATTTCTATAACTATTTCAGCTTCCTTGTTTTTAATGACCCTCTGTGAGTAAACCAAACTTCCTTAACAGGTATTTAATGAAAGTGGGTTTTGATATTTTTTATTTCTTTTCTTGATTATGATAATTTATCCATGTGTGTTGCTTTAGCTGCATTGTTTGCTTATGACAGAGTAATATTTCTTCTGACTTTTTGCCCTGTTCTCTACTGCTTAAACACTCCAGCCCATGTAGATATGAAACACATGTGCATTCATGAAAATGTTTAGACATTCCATATTGTCCAATTACCAGGCATAAAACTTGACACAATTTTTTTGAAAAGTCATTAGGGTCTGCAAAACATGACTTTGTGGACATTTACAAAAAACGTCTTTTGAAGCATATAAACAGAGCCCTCAAGGAATATTAATAGGTTTCTGCAGAAAGGCATTTGCAGGGTTTACCCAGCCCTGTTCAGTAGTGTGGCTATTAGCAGAGTGGATTTGCTAAATGCTTTGGACATAAACAACTCTCTGCTAATCTAAATAAAGGCAGAAAAAAATACATTATTTGGATAATGTTAATGGTGAGTCACCTTTTACTTCTGATTTGTTAAATGTCAAACTTCTGCAGTTGGGTTTGTAGTAATTACTTGTCCTAACCTCCCCTCAAAACCTGACATTGAAAAAGGCCAGGGCTGAAAATATTTTCTCACTGTAATGTTGGATTCATCCATGAACCGTAGTACAAATATAACTCTATCCTGTGCATGCTGCAACTGAGTCTAAATGTCAGAGAGACCTTACACATGCTCTCTGCCCCAGAACCTTTCAGGACTGCAGAAAGCAGAGTCATTTCTCCAAAGGTTTCTAATCATATAGGATCAAGCAATTCCCTGAGTCCTATTCACCTGAAACAAGTTTTACTTCAGAAGTGGTCTCAGCCTCTTACTGCATTTTCCAGTTTATTGTAGTAGACAGAGATGCTCTTAAAAAAAAAAAAAGGTCTCTGAAAATATCTGAAGAGATGGACTATAATAACTTTCCAGTTTAAACTTTGTGAAAGCCATTTTCTTAGAAAAATGGTTTGTCATCCTTCTTGATGGCATGGAAAGTTTGGAAATTTTGTTAAAGATTTCTTGTAACTATCAGCAAACAAAACAAGTGTGAGTTTTTGGCCCAGATCCTTCTAATTGAAGAAAAACTAGTTCTTCTCCTAGTAATTCATTTAAGTACTCATTAGTGTGAGATTTCGAGAGCTCTCTGTGAATCTCTGTGAAGATTAAAGAGAGTTGTAGAATCTGAGCCATATAGGTTGGAAAATCCTATGAGCATTCACCCAGGTGGCCAAGGCCACCACCAAACCATGTCCCCAGGTGCCACATTGACACATCTTTCAGTATCCCCAGGGGTGGTGACTGACTGCAGAGGAAGTCCCTATTGCCAAAGTGTTTGTCTGACCAGAGCAATGTCAATAATGTCCTGGGATGGACATTACTGAAGAATTAAATTCCATTATGGTCAGTGAGCAGATGGTTTGCTGTTAGCTGCAGTGACAAGACCATATTTTCTTTTTAGACCTTCCATTTAACATCTCTCTTTGCTGCTTCTGGTTTTCCTGTGTTTATGCCTCAAGTATTGGTGCTTCCTGACAAATCTGGATTTATGGAAAGAAATCCTTTTGCTAGCCACAGAACAGAACTACTCCCATCAGTAATACCTTTAACTGCTTAACAGAAAGGCATTAGAACTCTTCATTAGTTGTTTGTTCTGTAATTCACCTAAAGAATTCTGTGAGGTGCAACCCCAAACCATGAGAACAGCAAATGGCAGAAGGGAATGCTGCTGCTCTGGAGAAGACACATTGCTGTAGCTGTGGCAGAATTCATCTCCATGGTGTCATGGCAGTTCCTGAGCAGGTTCCAGAGGTTCAGGATAATCAGAGGGAATGAATTCCAGCAGACCACAGATGTACAGGGAGCTGGCAGATCCACACCTCTGCTGCTGCTTCTGCCCTCCATGTAAAGCACAATGAACACAGTATACAGCAGCTGTATCTGATCCTTTCTTCTGCCTGATAAATGCTCCTGGTTCATGGCCCTGAGCATCCTCCTGTATAAATGCCAAGTGAACGATTTCCTCCATAAAATATTAGCTAACCTTGCCCTTGTTACTTGGAAGTGATCCTAGCCCACTTTGACAATTCATAAAGGACATTCACAGACACTGAATGACAAGGTTTTCACCACCTTCATCAGTGACAGGAGGTGAACAGTAGGAGACTTAAGGTGTTTAGGGATACATGGTGGTGAATACAGACAGGACCCAAGAGGAAATCAGCTGATGATAGAAGAATGCTCATCCAGCAGTGTCTGAGCCTCCCTGAGGGGATTCCTGGCCAGAGCAGTGGTAACAGATGGCACAGAGCACTGCAGTTCATCACAGACAGTCTTTGCTGTTGTTGTGCTCATAAAAATTTTTTCTGCTTTCCATGTCTCTATATTCTGACACATTCATTTGTCAGCATAGCAAAAAACCAGATTGTTACTGAGACAACCCTTTGATATACAAGGAAATAGTCTAATATTTGGAACACACATACACTCTGTTTATGCATAATTTTGTTTAAATTTTCCTTGTTTTGAAATCACCACAGAGAAGCCTGCAAATACACATTTTGTGCAGGGGCCTTGTTCTGGGAGGCAGAATTTGGTTGCAGCTAACTCCTACCTGTATGTTTGTCCTGGTCAGAGCTACATTCCTTTCTATTTACTAATTTGGATGTTGATTTGTTTTTCCTTCTTCCCTTCCTAAGGAGGATGCAGATGTGGAGTGGAAGTTTGCACGTGCCAAGCTCTGGCTATCCTACTTTGATGAAGGAAGGACTTTACCTGCTCCTTTTAATCTAGTGCCAAGCCCTAAATCATTTTATTATCTCATACTGAGAATAAAAATGTGCCTCATAAAACTCTGCAAATCTAAGGCCAAAAACTGTGAAAATGACCTTGAGATGGGGATGCTGAACTCCAAAAAACGGGTATGTTTTATCTGCACTTTTCAGCTTCTTTGTGGAAAGGATTCATGCCAGGGAGCTTCTGGAGGGGGCTGGAGGGTACACAGGGACAGTGGGGACAGCACAGCCTCTCACAGGACTTCACCACTGCACGTTGTTCTATCATATTGCAAGCAGAGGGCCCTCCCAAAGGTGTGGCCTCATTGCACCAGGCACCAGGGAAAGGGCGATTTTTGTAAAAGCAGGCACTTTTTAACTTTTATAAAAGCCAGAACTTCTTAACTTTTATAAAAGCAGGCACTCCAAGGCCAAATAAGCAAGGTCAGAAAGAGGGGCAGAAGCAGAGGCACAAAGAGGTTCACAACTTGTCTGGCTCAGGACCATTGTTCCAGGCTCTCCCAGCTGAGCTGTGTGACACTGCCCAGGGAGGGGACAACAGGGTGGCACTCTCCAGCTGAGATGTGTGCAGGCCACCCTCAGCTGTAACCTTGGAAGGAAGACTGAGGAGAAGGGAAGGGAAGCTGGAGGAGGCTTTGCAGAATTTGCCTTTGGGATATGTAGACTTTAAGATCTGCCTGGATCTCTTGGAGGAGCAAGCAGAGCCCTCCAGCTCATGGTGAACCCTCCTGCTCATGGTGAACCATCCAGCTCATGGTAACCATCCAGCTCATGGTGAACCCTCCTGCTCATGGTGAACCATCCAGCTCATGGTAACCATCCAGCTCATGGTAACCATCCAGCTCATGGTGAACCCTACTGCTCATGGTAACCATCCAGCTCATGGTGAACCCTCCTGCTCATGGTGAACCATCCAGCTCATGCTAACCATCCAGCTCATGGTAACCATCCAGCTCATGGTGAACCATCCAGCTCATGGTGAACCATCCAGCTCATGGTGAACCATCCAGCTCATGGTGAACCCTCCTGCTCATGGTGAACCATCCAGCTCATGCTAACCATCCAGCTCATGGTGACCATCCAGCTCATGGTGAACCATCCAGCTCATGGTGAACCCTACTGCTCATGGTGAACCATCCAGCTCATGGTGAACCCTACTGCTCATGGTGAACCATCCAGCTCATGGTGAACCATCCAGCTCATGGTGAGCCCTCCTGCTCATGGTGAGCCCTCCTGCTCATGGTGAACCATCCAGCTCATGGTGAGCCCTCCTGCTCATGGTGAGCCCTCCTGCTCATGGTGAGCCATCCAGCTCATGGTGAACCATCCAGCTCATGGTGAGCCATCCAGCTGGTGGTGACCATCCAGCTCATGGTGAACCATCCAGCTCATGGTGAGCCATCCAGCTGGTGGTGACCATCCAGCTCATGGTGAACCATCCAGCTCATGGTGAACCATCCAGCTCATGGTGAACCCTCCTGCTCATGGTGACCATCCAGCTCATGGTGAACCCTCCAGCTCATGGTGAACCATCCAGCTCATGGTGAGCTCCCCAGCTCATGGCGAACCCTCCAGCTCATGGTGAACCATCCAGCTCATCGTGAGCCATCCAGATCATGGTGAGCCCTCCTGCTCATGGTGACCATCCAGCTCATGGTGACCATCCAGCTCATGGTGAACCATCCAGCTCATGGTGAACCCTACTGCTTATGGTGACCATCCAGCTCATGGGAACCATCCAGCTCATGGTGAACCATCCAGCTCATGGTGAGCCCTCCTGCTCATGGTGACCATCCAGCTCATGGTGACCATCCAGCTCATGGTGAACCATCCAGCTCATGGTGAACCCTACTGCTTATGGTGACCATCCAGCTCATGGGAACCATCCAGCTCATGGTGAACCATCCAGCTCATGGTGAGCCCTCCTGCTCATGGTGACCATCCAGCTCATGGTGAACCATCCAGCTCATGGTGAGCCCCCCAGCTCATGGTGACCATCCAGCTCATGGTGACCATCCAGCTCATGGTGACCATCCAGCTCATGGTGAGCCCCCCAGCCCATGGTGAGCCCCCCAGCTCATGGGAACCATCCAGCTCATGGTGACCATCCAGCTCATGGTGAGCCATCCAGCTCATGGCGAACCATCCAGCTCATGGTGAGCCATCCAGCTCATGGTAACCATCCAGCTCATGGTGAGCCATCCAGGTCCAGGCAAAGCCCACAGCCTCCAAAGAGGATCATCCTCCCAGGAGTTTGAGAGAGCTGCTCAGGTCTGGTGCTCACCCACTCTCTGCCAGCACCTAAATTGAAGGGAGAAGTCTGTCCATGGGGTTTAGTCTGTATTATCAAATAATTTAACCATCAACATGGGGAGCATTGCTGAGATAGACAAGCATGTCTACAAATTCATTTAACACTGCTATTGATTACTGGAAGAACCACTAGAACAGTGGAGTCTCAAAATGAAAGAAGTGTTTCTCCTTCAAATAATGATTTTTAAATGATTTTAAAATGTTATTTGAATCAGACTGCACTAAGCTCGCTTTGTTTGAAATTTAATTTCTGCTTCAAAGCCTAAAACAAAGTAATAAAATTTTCTCTAAGCCTCTGCTTCCCCAAGCCTGATGAGGGAAAGTGTCTGGCTTGCCCTTTTTCATGGAACTCATGCAAAATTCATATTTTCCATGGCTTTAGCATAAGCAATTAAGAATATCAGTCATTTCTTGCTTGCCTATTGATTTTGTTCACGTATCATCTTCAAGAGTCTCTAAGTTCATGATATACCTGATGAGTAAGAAAGAAATTTTTTAAAAATTACACTATTATTTCAGATTTTCAATCATTATAAACATCCTGATTTGAAAGAAAAAAAATAAATCAGGATCTCTGGCTCAACCATGGAAGAAAAGCCCTTATCCAGGGCCTCTCCTCTACACAGAATTGCATATAGGTGCAGAAGTCTATGATATTTATTCCTTGAATAAGTGACTTTTTTTTTTGTTAGTATTGGATCAAAAACCTCAGAGGTGGATTACAGTCAAAGAAATCTCCAACAAATTTTATGTGTAGTGTCCAGAAAAGTCTCCTTGGAAGCTTCTAGAGCTGTCATGCCTCTGATAAAAATGAAATTGTCTGTTTAAGAAATGCATCTTTTTCTTGACCAGAAAGAAATAGACAAGGGTACTGCTGTTTTAAAAGGACTTGTGAAAATCAATTGTGTTTCAGAATTTGGTTTTGTACCACAATCCTGTTCTTCCAAATACAAGTAGTGATCTCGTGTTCTGAATTGATAAGCATCAGCCTCATTAAGATAAAAGTATTTTGTGCCTCTTTACACCTTGGTGTCTAAAACTTGTGTGTGAGTACCATTTCTGCCTAGATAACTTAGAATCCAGATTTTTCCATTAATTTGTGTATTTTTTGGTTTTTTTTCTGTCTTCCAAATATTTCCTCTTTTGGCCTGAATGTTCTGGCTTTTACTCTGCTGTACACAGAACCATTTCCTACTGTTTTTCTAAAGCTCTGCTTGGTTTGGGGCTGTCTGGGTATGAGAAGCTATCATTGATTTAATCATGTCATGATGTTTTATAATTTCAGAAAGTTCGTTTTCACTCTAGCATTCAAAACACAGAGAGTTTTTCTGGGAAGAACGCTTACACCAAGCCCACGAGATACCAGGTAATCAGAGCATGAAAGCAGGAGCCAGGGGAGAGCTCTGCCAGTGCCCAGCTCCTGCCTGCAGGAATCACCTTTGCCTTGTCCCAGGCGATGCTGTCCTGGCACGGGCACTGCCTCAGGGCTGGGCTGGGGTGTTTTGGAAACAAAAGCAGCCTGTACCCCATGGAAACACGCATGGTGTTAGCATTTGTCATGCTAATTAATGCCTCCCGAGGGGGTTTAACTCAGCACACATCACCCAACCTTTACTCCTCCCATCTTGCATCGACAGCATTTCATCCCCCATGGCTCAGCCACCTCTCCAGCTGCTGCATTGACATTTGCACGTGCTTCCTCTGGCTCGTCCTGCCCAGCTAAGCCTGCAATGTGCTACGGTTCAGAACCCCCCTGTGGCTGCAGAGGTGGCACAGGGCACCACAGCTGCCTGTCCAGCTCCAGTGTGGTGCCAGCAGATGTGCAAACGTGTCCCAGGGCAAAACAGAATGTGGCCCACAGGATTTTTGCCTTCTTTTTTAACATAAAGTGGAAAGGAATCTGATGGCAAGTGTTGTGTCTGAAAGGACTGACATTAAAGATAGATGTGAAAAATAGTTAAATTGGCTAAAATGTGCAAGGGCAATTCCAGAAGTGGTTTGTCTTGTGTTGGTACAGCTTCCAGCACAATGGGCTCCCAAGGTGTTCAGCAGACCAGTAAGAAATTTCTACTGGTTTTAAAAATTTTTCATGCTTTTCTACCAAAATAGGAGGGGTATCTAAAAATCTAAGTTAGAAATGGGATGCATTCACTCTGGCATCTGGAGTTAGTTGGCTTGATTCTATCAAAGGAAAAGGGATGAGAGATTGTGCCCTGCTCAAAGTGGCATTTCAGCACTTCTGAAACATCCCCATCCATTCAAACCCACAGATGATGTGTCAGCCTCTGCTGGACTGGTTCTCTTCCTGTAGCTATTATTTCTCAATGAGGCCACCCAGTGTTTATGGTAAATTAGACTTTTATTTCCAATATTGAAAAAGCCAAAGGTGAAAATAGACAAAAAAATATAAGTACCCGTTATTTTGTTTTAATAATGCCAGGTTTGTCTTCAAACTACCTTAGAACATTTTGGTTGCTGCAGAAAGAAATTGCCCAAATAATATAAGGAGAATGTAATAGTCTGAACATAAAGAAAAAGGAGCAGTGTGATAATTTGTCTGGAAAGCTTTTCTTCTACAACTGGGAAAACCTTTGAAGCAGTTGCTTCTTGCTTAGCAGTGTTTATTGAGGGATGTATCTGCAGTCTCTGCAGTCTGTGTGCTTAAGACTATATATGAACAGTGCTCTAGAGGGATAACAAAAATATACAGAATTTAAACATGCAATATTTTGAAAAGCATGAGGAACAATTCAGTACAGCTGCCATGATTTGGGAATAAACTAGTCTAGGAAAAATGATATCTTTATCAAAGAGAATATGGGAACTGGTGTAAGGAGAGGTTATGTATCATTTTTTTCCAGGTAATAAGAACCTGCGTTCTGATTCCTTGTTTTAGTCTAAATCTCCTCTGACTTCTGCTCTGGAAAAAAATTACTTATTTTTGGACCCAGGATTTCCCTACTTTCCCCAAACATTACTTCATTTATGTTTTCTCAGGTGACAGCCCTACCTCCCTCTGGATTCTACTACCTTGGCCATCTCCAGCACACCGTAGGTGCACTGTACCTCATCTCTGCTGCCTTAGCCAGATGCCTCTGACATACAGGACAGTCTTAGTCATCCCATATTCCATGGCTGCATGGCATATACAAATGACTGGATCCTTCTTTGATCTCCACAAGCCTTTTGCACTGCTATAATCCTTATTTGGCTAGTCAGAAAAAAGAGCAGGTGTACTGTTTTCTTAATGTCACACCCTTTGTAGCATTTTTCAGATGTTCCAAGCAGAGATGTGATTGCTTTGTGAAGGGAGTCCATGCTGGGAGATGCTTCTCCTTTAACACTGGACCTCTGGTCAAAGACACTGAGCTCTCTTGTGTTTGCAGAGGATGTATGTAAATCTCTGTCTCTAAGAGAGCAGTTCTTTTTATGTTTATATATATTTATTCCTTTTTTCCTTTATAGGTTTTTATTATGAGATTTTTTTCCTCACTGGGGTATCTTTTCTAAAGTGAAGACAAGGCTATCAGCTGTACCCCAGAGTGCAGCCCAAAACTGCCAAAGTTACTTTCCTTCTACATAAATGGAGCTTAGGCATTCTTGGAACAATAGCACATTGCAAGCTCATATCCATAACTATCATCTATTCCCATACTTACTCTTCCTTACTAACAATCATCTTCCATTTTGTAAATTTACATGGCTTTACATTTTTCACCATATATGTCTCTTAAAATCCACCATTTCCATAAGAAACTTTTCTCCCTTAAGTCAAGTTCCCCACCTTTCTTCAGACTCTCTTTTCTCTGTCCTTCTCTAAATTTATTTTCTTTTTAAAACCCAATGACAAGGGTAACAAAGTCTTTCTGTGAACCTCAGGTCAGCTGCATTGTGAGTGAGTTTTCTAACATCATTAATTAACCACTTATTTCTTCCTGTAAAGTACTATTAGACAGCAACATGCTAAAAGAAGGCTCTTGGAACCCATTTCCTTAGCTTTTTATTGGATCATCTGTGTTTTCTTTCTGTCTGTGGGACATGCTCTACATTCACATGCATCCCACAAAGAACCCCAAAGTGCTGAGTGATAGAGTGACTGTCAATCAACTACTGTAGCACAATGTTCACAATGTAAAATGTAAAATAAATGGGGGGGGGGGGGGGGGGGGGGAAATAATAAAATATCCCAGGTGAAACCAGATGTTTGGGTTGCTCATAATAAGTCTGGCATGTGGACAGTCTCCCACTGAAGGAGTGTTTCTGTTCTCCTTCCAGAAGATAATGAAGCGTCTGATCAAGCGCTACGTGCTGAAGGCTCAGGTTGACCGGGAGAATGACGAGGTCAATGAAGGCAAGTGGAATTTTATAACTGACCCACCTAAGGAGCATGAGCTGTTATTGCTGCTGATCTGGCCAGTAGGAGGGTTGAGCTTAGTTGAGATGCTCTGTAGAGAGATCTTGCTCATGCTCACACTCAGGTCAGCAGTGCTGACTCTGAGCCACCCTTGTGCCCTTGAATTCCAGGTCCTTGTTTGTCCTCAGCAGAGCACAGATCTCACAGGATCTTCACCCTGCCCTGCTCACCCCTGTAGCTCTGCCACCAGGGTATTGCCAACACCCAAGCTTACTCTGGTGTCTAGGTGAAGCATTTTCTGACTGCCCTGCCCAAGCCTGCCACAAGGACTCTGTTTTGAATGGGATCCAGATTCATATTGCTGTGGTGGCATGTGGGATTTGTGTGCAGACAGAAAGGAACCTCTAACACCTCTTAACTCCCCTCCTGCAAATACCCTATGTAGCTGGAGATCAGATTGTGGAGAGAGAACAAATTTGAGAAAGAAACATGAACTCTCCCCACGTATTTGCTGTTGCTGTTGGTACCAGTACTGCAAGTACAGGTTATTCCTTGTAACTACAGATATTAAATGTGTAATGCAGGGAGATCAAATGCAGCTCCACACACATTCCTGACAGAACACACTGCAATTATTGATCTCTCGGGTCTTGGAACCATAGGGATTATTGACTTGGTTCAGTATGGCTAACAAGAACATTTTCCTCTTTCAGGAGAACTTAAAGAAATCAAACAAGATATTTCCAGTCTCCGCTATGAACTCTTAGAGGAAAAGTCCCAAGCTACTGGTGAGCTGGCAAAACTAATACAGCAGCTGAGTGACAAGTTTGGGAAGACCTTAAATAAGGACATTTGATGGTGAATACAGAGAAAGACAACTTGTTTTCTAAACATTGTTCATTCTCAACCAGCATCTTAGGAGGGCAAAAACATGTGAAAGATGGGTACTGCACACTCAGATTTTGCTGACAAGCAAGTGTTGGTAGGAGCACTTTGCTTTTCTCCCGCACTTGGTGAGTGACCAGTTAAACCTTTTCTGATACAAAAGTGACTTTATGGTAAAAATCTATGCCCCTCAACAGAAACAGATGCACCATAGAGAAGGCACCTCCAATTAAAGGCAAAAAAATGCCAGATCTTCATTCACCTGACTCCAGAGAAGACAATGTAACTGTGCTCATTAACACCAACAGAGTCTGTACTGACCAGGAATGGGTGAAGCCTGAAGAAAAAATGTGCCAAGCATATTCCCTGCAAAAATTTTTAAATTCCTATTCTTGGGTGTGTACTCTCCTTTTATTTAGAATTTTTGTTTACATTGGCAACCCTGAATATAACTTTGGCAACCCTGAATATAACTTTGTTCAGCCCTGTGGCTAATGAAAAGCTAATGAGAAATCATCTGTTGAAGTGACCAAGGCAGTGAACAAGAAGTAGACACTGACAGCATTGGAAAAATGAAATCAAGCTTGTGGGGTAAATTATCCTTTAGCCTGATGAAAGGATTTCCAGCCAAACACTCCTGTCCACCTTTTCCAGCTGTATTAGCTAGTCTGCTGATGGATATGGTCTCTTTGTATGCACTTAGCCTCTCTTTTATCTTTAGTCGATCCCATCTCCGATAACAGTGGACTGAAATATTCGTCATGATGTGAAACTCACTTCCCAGGAATACCCAGAGATAAAACACCTTGTGCTAATGTATTCAGTTCAAAGAACAACACTAATCCAGAGACAGCAATGCCACTGAGCTCAGCTTTCAGATTCCAGAGGTCAAACTGCAAGCCATAGGGAGAGATCGATCACAAAGAACATTGCCCAGTAGTTTCCAGCCTTGAAATTTGTACAAAAAAGTTTCGATTGAACATTCTGACCAAAAAAAACAAAAAAAAAGAGGAAATGAAGGAAAAATCATTGTAGAAATTGTTGTCATGTTTTTGGCTCTTACAGAGGATGAGAAAGGGATTCAAAGTGTTCTAAGGCTGTGGTAATAGAAGGATCACACTTTTTCAACAGGAAAGTTGTAAGACTGTGCAACACAACTGCAAACACGGATGGCTTGGGTTTTCATGGTTGGCTACATGATTTCAACTACTTAAAGCACACCTTACTACTTGGGAACCATGGAACTGGACTGTTTGTTTACATGAGACACCTATAAAATGAACATGACATCTAGGTTTCAGCTGAGACAAACAAGCAGAGCCAGAAGGTGACCTGTGATCAGTTCTTAAGTGCCAGATGAGAATACATATAGCCTATTAGAATAATAGTTATATTTGTACAAAAATAAAAGAAAACAAAATAAAAAAGTGTACTGTACGTAGATCTGTTTAGAGAAAAAAAATACTGTATTTTTACCTTTAATAAAATTATCTTGTATACTGTAATATTTTTACCTAAAAATGGAAAAAATAAAATTACCTCATAATATTTTGTTGTCCACTGAGTGAAATATTTGCTGGATCTTTTGACTACCTATTACATGGCCTTTGTTTTTTTTTGCTTTTCTCCCATATGTGAACAATGTAATTATTATACAAAGTGATTTTACCATAGTCATTCTGAAGCCTGAAAGAGCCAAAATGCAATGCTTAAACTAAAATACATTTATACATTTTAAATGAATAAAACTAGGGAATGGTATTTACTCAGCACTTTGGGCTGTCTCCCACAGCAAATTTTGCCAATATATTTCCAGTTTTCTCCATAAGAGGAAGGGATGTATTTCATGGCAATGCTACTTGTCCCCTCCCCACCTTTCCAGCCACTGTGTAAAACTTTTTTTCCATTTGAAAAACCAGCCCTATTGTCACAGCACCATCTTAAAATTTAATCTGATTACATCTCTACACCAGGCTCCTGACCAAAGTATCCCTTCACCCTTCCCATTCATTGTTTTAGGGATTTAAGGAAAATTGTTCTAGGTAGAACTTACAAGACCACCATAATTTAAATTTCTCATGATATTGAATGCAAGTCCTGCAGAAAGGTTTAGTTGAAATGCTGTGATGCAGTTATGTTTTGTATATTCCAACGCAGCTCAGCAAAGTGCCTGATCTAAAGTATAGCAACACCTGCAGGAAGATTCTTCTACTGCTAAATATTGCAATCAATGCATGCTCTGCTCAGCACAAAGAGCTCCATAGTGGGCATAACTTTGGTGCATTTTTGGGTCCCAGGTGGAGGTGCAGCTGTGCCCATCAGCTCCTGCCCTTCCAGCATCTGGAAGCAAGTGAAAGAGTGCAGTCCTGCCACAGGGAGTTAGCATGCTGCTCTCACTCAGGAGCCTGCCAAGAAACAGCACAGTATTCTCCAGGGCTTCAAAAGTAGACTAAAATATTAAAAATATTGTTTAAAAAAAATCTGCTTCCTACCCTTTTGCATTTACATTCTTGAAAGTATCAAAGTACAGAGACTTTATATAAATATTCATGACAAGCAAAATCCCAGTACATCAGAGCACTTTTCTCATCTGGTCCCAGTAACACACCCAAGAAAGTTGTTCACTGTGTATTAATGGACTGTTGGCAGAAGCAGGGTTTATTCTCCAAGGTCAGTTTATAAGAAATTAAAATTAAGAAGCTTCACTGAAAGAGAAGCCTGAGAGAACTTAGAGAGTTTGAAGAGGAAAAATCAAGGTGGGTGAGTGCCAGATTGGATGAGAGCTGAGACATGCGGGTCCCCTGTCCCATTTCCCATCACCAGGGGACCTCCTGGCAGAACGGTGTCACATCAGCTGAGTTGGATTTCCTCCAGTCTGTGACACCTCTGACCTTTGGCTTTGTAGTGTAGGACTTGGTATTCCTTGGACAAATTCGTACTGTGAAGGGATGGAACTTTTTACACAAATTATTTGTAGATACAGAATTATAACTTTTTATGGGAAATAAGAGAGGTCCCGTAAAAATGGAACTAATCTGGACTCCTCCACACAAAGGTGAATATTCTCCAAGAGATGGTCACAATTCTGCAAATACCACAGGCCAATCAAACTGGAACTGAAACAGACACCCTGAGGAGGATCAGAACAAAGTCATTCACGAGCCACTATTGATTTATTGACTGCCCAAGTCTCTAGGCAGTTGTTCCACACCTTGCAAAGGCCAAACCAGTCAGCTGCTGCCAACAGAGAGGAAACAACAGCAGGAAGCATTAACAGGAGTTGGTATTTCATGGGGCTGAAGTGCCTGGTGTTAAGCAGGGACCCCAAGGGACAGGTCCCAGAGCAAAGGAGCTGCCCAGGGGCACCTGGCACCCTGGCCCTGCTGCAGCAGCAAGGGCTGGATGGGCTGGGCAGCCACAGGGCAGATGTGATGCTTCATGCTCATCTTTGCTCTCCAGCTGGATTCATTCTGCCTGTAACCTTGTGGAGGATGACTAACAAATACTGTCCTTAGTTCCCAAAAAACATGGTTTAAAAGTAAATATTATGAAGAATATGAATGGTGTAATGAATAATGGCTTACAAGGCTGCCTGCATCCTGACCAGAGCTCATATTAAATTGTCAGAGCTAGGCTTTATTTTTAATTAATCTACATGAGGAAAGCATTTCCAGCAGGCCAAAAGAAATTGCCCTAATTAAAAGATACAAGAAATGAATGATCACTGAGTGAGGACAAGCCAGGACACAGTCCATCACCACAAAGGCAGGAGAGCTGAGCAGCGTGGACAGGGCTCCAAACACGTCTGCAGCTGAGAGCAGATCTCTGCTGCACCATGGCCAGGTCTGGCTGCAGCCCTGGGAGGAGGCAGGACCTGCCCTGCACCTGCCACACAACCCCTGTGCTGCCTGCCTGGCAAACAGAGCATTTCATCCTCAGCTGAGGATGAGCAACCCTGGGTTACCCCCCTGAGTAACCCACAGGCAGGGAAGGGAGCCACAGCCCCAGGAGGGCTGGCAGGCAGTGCCCAGGTGGGCAGGGTGGGTGTTTCCTCTATCCAGACACTGTAAATACCTCCCCTGGGACCTGAAAAACAATTCTGCCCTTGCTTTGCCACAAACCTCTCCCCACTGCAGTGTCAGAGGCTGCAGGCAGCAGGTCCCAGTACTCCCCTTGCACCCTGGCTGTGACTGGGCTGTGAACCCTGCAGGTAGCACACCTGGTGCTGGACAGCAGCCTGCACAAGCTACAGCCTTAAGGAACTGACCTTTTAATTGAGAAAGGAGGAGTTTTATGCATTTTTATTGCACGGGGGAAATGAAATAGCCTTAGCTTCCAGTGAAGAAAGGCAGATGCAGAGAAATTCAGTGATTTGCCTTAATAACCTGAAAGGAAGGGCCCAAAAATGGGGCTGTGGTTCTGAATCTTATTAGAAAATATGCTCATCAGCTTTGCCCTCTCTTAGTCCCTGTTCTGCATCTTTGTAGGGCATATACTCCTCAGTGAGGGATAGGATCTGCCAATGCCTGATGCCAGCAGCACAAGAGCAACAGGAAAAAAAAAAAAGAATGATTGCCTCAGTGATCATATATAATTTTGGGAAGCCAACCCCTTCAATCCCTGGGAGATTTTAGTGGCTCTATATCAATATGCCTTCACTATTGTTGAATTTAAATAAAGGCAAATAGAAAGGGAGATTGCAACTAAAGGAGCAAAATAACTAAACTGATTCTAAAATTTGTGATGACTTTTACTGCAGGTAAAAGGACACTCTCTTCAGGTCATTTGAGACAGACATTTAACACAAACCTGCAGTGTGACAAAGGGGATTAAACAGTTAATGAACAGCTAATGATCCTGTTAATATGCAACTAATGTTTACTATAATACAGACTAATATTTAATTCCCTTACTAATGATTAATTATTGTGCTGCAAGGTTTTAATTAGGCTTACATAGCAGAAGCATGGGGGGTCTGGTGAGGAGATGAATTTCTGTGTGAAGCCACTGCCCTGAGTCCAGGCTCTTCCCCAGCAGCTGCCCCGGGGTGGGCACAGCTTTGACAGCTCAGCACAGCCCACGTGGGAGGGAGCAGGAGATGGAAATCGTTCCCTTGTACATCCAGGTGGGTGGCACAGACTCATAGCAAGTTGCTTTTGAAAACAAGCTGATGGAAACCTGTCCCTGTGGCCTGCAAATGAGAGCATCCTGCACTGTGCTCTCCCCCGGAGCAGGGCTCCAAACCCCTTTGCCCTGTTCCCAGCATCCCTTCTGATGGCAGGCACTGCAGCAGGGATTGCAGGAACTCACTCCAAGGTTTTCATTTGAAGAGCAAAGCTTCCATGAAATTAAAAAGCTGGTTTGATGCAAAAGTGCTCTCTGTGCAATAACATGCTTTGGGCCAAACCTTCACCATGATTCCCAAACACAATTAAAAAACTGAGTTTATCCTAAAAAGCAGCTCGTTGGGCTCGTGTGTACAGAAGCAGCACTGACTGGTTCTGTCTGTCATTCCTGCAGCCAGCCAGGACAGACAGACAGGGCTTCAGCAAGATACTCAGAAGAGCACACTCAGAAGTTGGAAATAGGAGTATTCCCAACTCCATTGGCAGCCAGCCAAGTGACCCCACAGTTTAGGGACTTTGATTTTTGTCCCAGATTTCAGGCAAAGCTTTGGGTGAGCAGGCTGGTTGGAGGGGCAGCCCCTAAGCCCACCTTGGAGCAGAGCTCAGTGCAGCAGCACTACCCCAGTGAGCCCAAAGCACAGCAGGCAGTGAATCACAGAGACCTGGGCAGAAGCAACATTCACTGCACAGTGAAGAGACACGACCAGAGGGAGACTTTTGTGCTTGTTCAACATTCTGAAGTGCTTGTTGTGTACCTGGGAGCACCTGGCTGGCCCCTGATGCCATCTAGGCATCACAGCAGAGCCACACTTGTCCTGCTGTGACAGGAATCCCTGTGGGACATGGGTGTGGTGGCAGAGCCCAGCACAGGCACAGGGGCTGCAGGGAGCAGCAGGGACTGCTGCCACTGTCCTCCAGGGCAGGATGGAAGGGATGATATCACAGACTTGGACCACAGACCTAGAGCAGGTTTTGCTTTCAGAGCAGAACAAGGTGGGAGAGGTGAATGCAGGCAGGAGAGGAGTGAGAATGAGGGAGGAACTTTGCACTCATGGCAGCTGAGCTGTAGCATGGAGACTGAGGTGTGCATCATTGTCTGTGCCTCATTGTCCTTTGGGGTGAATTACAGTCCATGCTCTCTGAGTTTTACTGCTGAGTTTCTTTAAATATTTAGAAAAAAAAAATTGGGGGGTGAGGGATGGGGCTCATGTTCTGCACCCATCCTAAAGGTAAAATGATGGGGAGGGAGAGATCCAACTAAAAATATAATTAAATGAGAGGGAAAAGTGGGTGTCAGCAGGCATAAGAGAAAATAACAGCCCTTTCTCAATTGGAGTTACAGCCACCAGCATGAACACCTTTACCCAAGCTGTGCTGGCTCAGAGCTGACCCCTGGGGACAAACAAAGCAGGGAAACAGCTGCAGAATCTGCCCAAAGCCACCCCAAACACTGCCTTTGGCTCAGAGACAGCATCATAAGGCGGTGGAACAATTGTGCCTGGTAATGTCAGCTCATGCCCAGACTGCAGGAAGCCCTCAGCCCCACAGGTACCTGGTGCTCTGAGAGGAAGAAACTGCTCTTTGTTTGTTTGTTTGATTGATTGGTTTTTTTCAGGAGTTTTTCCTGGCTTTTGACTGTAAAAGTTGAAAGCTCCTGTACCTGCAGAGAGCTGTGAGGAGTTTCTCTATTTTCTCCATGCTTTAGGATAAGCTGCGAGTGTCTCATGGGGATTTCAGCGGGCATGTGCATTCAGGAGGGGAAAACACAGCCCAGAGCTCTCCCAAACCCGAACTGCTGTGCATGGGAGAGAAGGGAGGGGATGGAGCCGTGCCCCTCGCTGCTGGTTGCAGTGGGAGCCAGCAGGTTGTGCTCACGAACAAGAAATCCAAGAAATCCGCAGCTCGGCCGCTGGGATGCTCCGCAGCAAAAGCAAAGCTACAGGAAAAAAAAAACAACTCCTCTTTCTGCAGGGTTTTTCTCCAGTTCATTATAATCTGTTTTAACAGCCCATAACGTGATTTAACAGCCCATAAAGCCACAAGGATCTGGCACTTATTAAATGCTGTTGTTAAGAAAAAGAAAGGATGAACTGATGTTTTCTTGTTAGAAAGCCAATATTTCTTCAGCTGACTTTGATGCACTCAGAGAAGTTTTCTGCTTTTTGCTGTCTTACTCTTTTTTTAAAGTGTCTGCTGTCTCCTAGAGGACAACACCTTTCAGTATCTCTGATTTGTACCTGCACAAAATACAGATATAGAGCTCCAGAAGAAAATTCCCTCTTCAGCTGAATTTTTTGTGTAGGACCTACTGTGGCCAGAACTGCTGCTTCCCCAGTATAGGGATTCTGCTACTTGAACTGATTTAAAAATATAAAGGTTATGTTCTCTTCCAATCTGTACCTACATAAACCAACACCAAACTAATTTAAATTAGAAAATAAAAATGCCTGTTTTGGCTATCATCTCACATGCAGGGTTTCCTTAATCCATTCTTCCAGTTTTAGTAGTATCTCTAAGAAAGCATGGACAATTCTTAAATCTGAGGTACCAAGATGTTTGTGACAGCACAATGACTGACAGTTTTTTCCAAAATCTGAAGGGGAATCCCTCCAGCTTTCACGCTTCTTGGAGCTGGAATTGACCCTTAGGCCTCTTTCTTGTTGCCTTCCTTTGTGTAAGGCCACAAAGCCTGTCCTTAATTAAAGACAGCACTCCAGTCACAGCCTGGATCCCCGAAGTGCAGCAGTGGCTCAGACCTGGCTGTGTGAGAACAGCTTAAACCTGGGTGCTCCCAGAGGCACCAGAGCCAGGGAAGGCTCAGGAGCCCAGAGCAGCTCCCCAAAGCCAGCATCAATTTATTCCTGGTGCTCAGGGCTCCAGCAATGCCAAAGGGACTCCTCTGGGGCTGGGGTGCAAGGCAGGAGTGATACAGAATTTTGGGATGACACATCCACCACACGTCAATTTAAATTGGGTATTCACAGCAAAAAAAGCTGAGCTGGCCCAGATAAAGAAGTTCAGCTGTTTCTTGAAAAAAATAATAAAGCAGACAGAAAAGCAGGCTGCTGTAATTGAATTAGTGAAGATCAGAAAAGTCAGGATGAGTCCATCAACAGCTCTGTGTGCCAGTCCCAGTGCTCCCAGTGCTCCCAGTGCTCCCAGTGCTCCCAGTGCTCCCAGAGCCCTGAGCTGCAGGGCCTGGAGCCACCCCCATGCCATGGGCACCCCCTGAATGTGACGTGCTCAGCCTGAACCACAGCCTGCATCTTGTTCAGGCACAGGGCTGTGGTTCAGAAACATATTGTTATCTAAGTCAACCCTCTCAGCCAACCAATTCCAGCAACTCACTTAGAAAACACCACCCACGTTCTGTAAAAATTCAGGTTTGAGATGCAGCCCACAGAGATTAATGAGGGTTTGAATTTATGCCTCAAGAGCTCCCAATGGTTTGGTTTTTCTGCTATACCATTATAATCTTCCTATACATGAAGGCTGCTCTGCTCATATACTTCCAGAAAGGGCTTGATTTCACAGCTAATAAAAATTGCATTCAGGAAAATTAAATAAATAAAGCAGCTGCTATTACTCAGGCTGCAATTTAGCACAAAGTCTGGTGATGCAAATTAGTGTGCAGTGGCCAAACTGAGTTTCAGGTGGTGTTTTTCTCAGCTGAAGCTCTGCCATGTGCAGGTGGGCCCCATGAAAGGGACCCAGTGGGGTGGGGGCTCTGCACAGCCCCTGCACCTCTCCTGGTACTTGGGGGCACTTTCCAGCAGCCCCCAGAACACCATGGGGTGTTCCCTGTGGAGAGCTTTTCACTCAAGGTTTGAGGAAGGGCAGAAGCCAGCAAGACCCTTCCAGTCTTGCTCAGGGCAGTGACAATTCCAGCAGCCCTGGTGACAATTCCTCAGCACTCAGATGCTGCTGGCAGCCATCCTGTGAGTGCACCCATGAAAAGCAGCCAAGCACAGCTCTGCACAGCCCAGGCACTGCAGTACAGCACTGAACAGGGTGTTAGCTGGGAAACACCCCTGGGAATTTATGGTTATAGTGAATTTATGCTCTGTTGTGCTACAGCAGGCACAGGCAGCCCTAGCACAGCACCAGGGTTTTGCCTTTCTGTGTCAGTGTTGCTTTTCAGATTTCATTTTTATCAAAATTGAATTGGACACCCTGGGGGAAAGGAGGGGCAAGAATCCCAGCACTGGCTGAAAAGCCAAATACCCTTGTTCACACAGGCTATCAGAAGATGTCTCTATCCTGTGCACCTCTCCCAGAGAGGACAGAGAGAACACTTGCCTTTTCTCAGCCCTGAGTATCTCCTCTTGCATATTTCTGAGTGACCCAGGAACCCATAAAGCTGCAGGAAAGAAAAGACATTCTTCCTCTCTACACATTCCATGGGAGACACTGAAACAGCTCTCAGGGTGGTCCCACTGACCAAGCCCAGAATGACAGTGGGGACCAGCAGTGTCTGTCACTTGTGATATTCCTGCTCCTGCATCCCTTTGAGCCTCACTGTGCACAATCCAGCACAACTGTACACACTTCATGGGTAATGTACTCAAAATAAGCATTACTCAGACTGATGACTAGGTCTTCCCTTACAGCCATCTGGATGGTTTATTTTAGAAAGTGATTTGGAAAACAGCGCTTTATTCATAATTATTCCGAGGGCTCCGTTAGAACCCAGGGGCTGCAGGGATCCAGCTCCTGCCTGGTCTGGCTTTTCTCTCACTGGCCTCCAGCTTCACAATCCCCTCAGCAGTTCCCACAGTTTTTGAAGGAGGAAGATCAGATTTATCATTAACCACAACAGCCTCTTATCATCAGACTTTGAACTGCAGCACCAGGCAGGTGCCAGAGGTGACCCAGCACAAACTCACTGACCCAGAGCCACCACACACACTCCAGCACATCACCCTGCACTGGGCTGCAGCCACTGACAGAGCTGCAATTTACATAAATGCAAATTAATATTCAAACTGCTCACTCAGGCCTTTGCTGCCTTTCAGTGGGTGTCACTTGCTGCACTGGAGCCACCGTGGGCATTGGCAGGTTCAGGATGCCACCAACACAGGTCCCAGGGGCTGGTGCCATCCTGCCACGCAAAAAGGGAGAGGCACTTTAAATTTAGGAGGGGTTCCTGTGTATCTCATCCAAGCCTCATGGTGCCTAAATTATTTATTGTGCATTTGCTGCATTATTTATTGAGTCCCTTTTGCCCACACATGCAAGGAACATGAGCCAGTGGCTCTGCCACAGATTTCATACCCCATCCTAGCTCCAACAGTTCCTTCCCATCCTCCTCCAAAGGACAGATCACCTTGCTGTTTCCAAGGTAAATATGTTTTCCCTTGGGTGCAGAGTATGGAGGTTCCAGCCAGCCTCTGGAGAAGCAGGATTTTGCTCAGCAGCTGTGCCAAAATGAGCTGAAATTATCCCCCAAGATCACAGGAGGAGTTTTTCTATAAATGTGGCCCTGGTCACTGTGAATAAGGAGCCCATCTCCCCCCAGGTGTTCACATGCCCTGGAGGGCACTGCTGACTCTCCTGCTGTGGCCACCACAGCCATGGAGCATCCCCCGTCTGAGCCACTGAAGTTGTCAGGGACTGGCATGAGGCTGTGTCAGGGGAGGTTTGTGTGGAGTGTCCTCACCCCGAGGGTGGCTGGGTGCTGGGACAGGCTGTGGTCACTGCACCAAGCCTGACAGAGCTCAGTGGGTGCCTGGACAGCCCTGCCAGGGACAGGGTGAGGTCTGTGGGGTTGTGCTGTGCAGGGTCAGGAGCTGCACTCAGTGATCCCTGTGGGTCCCTCCCAGCTCAGGATATTCTGTGACTCCAAGGCTGGCTTTGCTTTCCCACATCAGGGCAAAGCTGCTGCCTGCTGTTCCACCAGAGCCGGTGCTGCCTTTTCAGAGAACATTTCCATCTGTAATTACTGCACAATGGGACAAAGTGAGGGTGCTTTGATCATGTATTCATGATATCTCCCCTGCTTTGAAGATAACTCTGCAGAGTGACAGCAGCTGTTTTAATCTCCCAGGTGGTGCCAATAAATACAGGAACTGGTAGTTTAACACAAGCTATCCATGTTCTCATATTCCTCCAATATCTAATAATAGAACAGAACTGTGAAATATAGCAATGATCCCACAGCTGCAACCACCTATTAAACCAGGACAAGACATGGAAAGGATGGCTGTTAGCACCATCCAAGCCAGTGAATTGTCAGATGCCCTCCCATCTGCAGAAAGGATTGCAGATTTCATTTATTTCTCCAATAGCTGTCAGAGCAGAAAAAAAGGAAGGATATTTTAAAAGGGTATCAAAAATCATCACTGTCTGGACCAGGATGGAACCTCTTAAATTGTTAGATTTCACAACAGAGTCTACATGGCACTTCTGCAGGTCTTTCATAATCCTGCCTTGTCAGAAGGTTATAGGGCTGCTTGTGATTTGATCTCTGAAGTAATTGCTAGTTGGGAGAAATAAGCAAGACCATTCATTATATTTCACAAAGAACAAAACAAAACACAAAAATAACAAGACAGAGAATAGATTTGGCCTGTTGAAACAGATGGATATTCCCTCAACTACATTTCAAGGGCAGGAAGATGCACCAATCTCTTTCCCACTGTGGATTTTTAATAAAAGAAGCAGAAGCAAACAAGGAGGGTTGATACCATGAAGCTGCAAAGGCAGCTGCAGTCTCAGGAGAAGCAATTTTGCCTACAGTTTGTGCTGTGTGGTCTCCAGGGATGTATTCTTTGCTGGCATTAATTGGCATGGAAAATCAATACAGGCACGTTTATAAGCTGCAGTTGTTGCCTGGGTCTTTCTTTGCTTCCCCTCCACTGGCAGGGATGTGCTGTTTATTGACAAATTGCTCCTTGGGATGATATGTGCTAACTCCACAGTTCCTCCAGTAAACTCATTTCTCTCTAATCCCCTCTGGTGCAGAGGCTTATGAAGGCAGTTGTGATTCCTGGATCTCTGCCTTTGGCTACACCTGTGATTAATGGTGTTCCCCAAGTCTTGCAGATTTGGGATTTTGAGAATATGGTGGGAGAAAATTTGTATTTGTCAGGCCCCAGGAGTCTAAAGTGTTTTGTGTCAAATCTTCCCTGTGTGGCATTACATTATCCCCATTTACACATTATTTTATCCAGACTCTCCATTTCAATTAGCAAGTCTTTAGGGGTCCCTTGAATGAAAAGATGAAGAAACACACTCAAATTTTTTTGCTGCTCTTTCCCTTGAGACTCCAACCATTTTTGGCTGTACTCTCCTACATATTCTTCTCTTATTTAAACATGAATAGTTTACTCTTTTTTATTTCTACTCAATTTTTCACTGTTTTAGTATTGGTTTTTGCATTTGCTGCTGGTGTGACATTCCAGAGAGGACAGGATGAATGCCCTGCAGTCCCAACAGAGCTGTCTGCTCTTGCTGAACCTCTGGGACTGAGTACCATTCCTTGCTCTTTACTGGAGATCTGCTAAGGGCTGAAATGACAATAAATAAATAAATTAATCCAAATTGAGACCATACTGCACATGGTTAAGGGGGAGTTAAGCTGGCTGCTGGTTTTCCCTCTCAGTGGCTTTATCTCCAGGCCAGCATCAAAGAGATTTGCTTGACAGCAGACAAGCAGATGGAAACAATAAATATGCAATAAAATAATTGCATGGATTGCACTTACATGGGAATGAGAGCAGTAAGGGGGGTGTATAGAATAGTACAACTCCACAAGAAAGAGTCTGCAAGTGTCCTGAGGAAAGGAATTTCTGTTCAAAACCTTCTGATTTCCCAGCATTATCATCTGGTCTAGCAAAAGGCTCTGCCTTTCCCTGAGGATGTGGTGCCAGCTGTAGATGACATTTGGTGCCAGGTTGAGTGTTAGTCCTCAGCTCCCCCTTTGTGAGAAGATGCCCCTGTTGGTGTCCCCACAGACGTGGGCCAGAGGAGGAACATGGAAAGCTGAGAAAATTGGGATTGTTCAGTGTGGAGAGAGAAGGCCCTGGGGTGGTCTTTTTGTGGCCTTTGGGTATCTGAAGAGGCTGCAAGAAATCTGAGAGAGGCTGTTTTACAGGGCTGGTAGTGCTAGGACAAGGAGGAATGACTTCAAACTGGAGGAGAGAAGGGTTAGATGGGATATTAGAAGGAAATTCTTCCCTGTGAGGGTGAGGAGGCCCTGGCACAGATTGCCCAGAGCAGCTGTGGCTGCCCCATCCCTGGCAGTGTCCAAGGCCAGGTTGGAAGGGGCTTGGAGCAACCTGGGGCAGTGGAAGGGGTCCCTGCCCATGGCAGGGGATTGGACTGAGATGTTCTTTAAGGCCCCTTCCAACCCCAACCACTCTGATTCTGTGTCCAGGCCTGACTCTTTGACACTGCTAAACAAGGACAAAATGAATCCAACTTTGTGATGCTTTTCAAAAAGGAATTGCTCATATCTCTGAGGGTTTAAATTATTCTGTCAGACATTGCTGCTGGCATGAACTGTTGGCATGGAGACTGATGCGAAATTTAATACAACATAAATAAAATATTAATGACATAGGAGAAACCAGTAGTGATTTAAAGAGATACTGAGCTGCCAACCAAGCTATGGTTTGGAGTTCATCATATGAACAAGAGGGAAAACAGTGATTAAAGCTACAAAGGCAGTGAGGAACAGCTTCATCCTGCCAAAGTCTTCTGACCATCGAAAGCACTCAGGAAGGTCTGGTTTGGCAGAGGGATGAAATTAAAGACTTCCCCAATTTTTTGTTTTCATTTTCCCCAGAAGAAATAATGGAAGTCCCTGCATCAGAAGCAGCAAGGCCGGGCCAGCAGGCTGTGGGACATGGCTGAGAATGCACCAGACACATCACAGCAGCCACTGAGGGCAGAAAATCTCTGCCCTCAGTCTTGGGTAGCCTGTGCAAGAGGAAATATAGCCAGAGGGGAGGAGAAAGGATATTGCTAGAGTAGGGTGCCCAGAGCAAGGAAGCATTGCTGATTATATTAGCATGGGTGTAGTCTGAGAGATTAAGGCTAAAATCCCTGTTTCAATAATAAAATTGTTCCAATAGGTTCAGCTGATTCAGATTCCAACCCAGGTGTGCAAAGGTCCAGTTAAGAGTATTTACTGAAAGCAGTTTGTAAAATGCATCCCATTCTCCAATACCCTGCACAATCACCTTTCCCAGTACAATTTTTGGGTTTAGTGCTGCATTGCCAGTTTGAGAACTCTTTTTCTTCTGCAAAACTATTTCATTGAAAAATTCCCAACAAACCTTCATTCTGAATGCTCACACCAAGTTATATTTGTAGTCACATGCTTCCAAAACATACAAAGATAATGAGCACTGAGTGTAACCTAGAGCATGATGGAAAGCACTACATGAAATCAGATACTTATATGAGCTTTTCACAGGCTCAGGTAATTGAAAAGCTGTTGGCAAACTGTCAGAGAGAGTCAGCAGAGAGGCAGGAATGATCAGAACAGGTCCTGAGCTCGTGCAACCAACACAGAGCTCAGAGTCAGACCAGCTCCATTGAAACAGCTGGTCTTGGTGAACATGGAGGCACAATTTCATCCCAAACCAGCATTTTTATTATTTATTAATGTCTAAATGAATGGGAAGTAAATCCTCTCTGCTCACCTCTTTTCTCTTTACAAGCCTTTGTTATCCACACCCCTCAGTCCAGATCCTGCCACCAGTTGTATGGAAACAATATTAAAAAAAAATAAATTTTCTGAAGCCTGATAATTTTCCTTTTACATAAATCATAAAAATTTCTCTTGTGAGCATTGAAATAGAAAGGCTGAGTGGTTTGGGAGTAATGCAAGTATATCTGGGCTAAATACTTGAGAGAGAGCTGGAGATGAAAGACTCCCAGATACCATGTATTAGTCATAATTTAAAAGCCCTGTCTCCAGGAGATAAAATTGTCCCAAGTAACTTCTATAAATGCTGGTTTTCTAGTACAGAACTTACAGCACTTCCTATTGAATGCTCTGTGCATCACAGAGCATCATCACAAAGAGCCACAGGAGGACATTATGTTGGGTGACAATGGAGACCAGAGCATAATCACTGGGGATTTGTGCTCTATCATTAACTTACCATTCAAAATGAACCAGAGAAAACAAGAGGCACACATCCTCCAGAGCCACAGGGCAACAAATTCAAGGGCCCTTTTCTGTTTGCAGGTGCAGATCAATCAACTGGGCATTTGTGCATGTGCAAAAATGGTCACAGTGCCTCTTGCACAAATGGGAATAATTGTATCTGAAATATTTGAAGCATAATCCCATTGTAGGAAGCTCACACAGGCACAGGGATTAGTGGGAATAGTCACTGAGACAACACACACAGCACAAAATCAGTTCACATCTCCATCAATTATTCAGCGAACGAGAGCTGATGTTGGGGCTGGTCCGTGGCTCTGTCAGTTTATTCCACACTATCTAGAAAGCTGCATGAGGTGCTTATTGACTCATGGGCATGTGGGGAAATGCAGGAGAATGGTGTGGAAGTGCTCATTAAAGTGTTTAGCACATGCACCTATTGTGCTTGTTTTCCTTCTATTGTCTCTTGGGCAAGGCAGGAGGCTGGGCCGTCTCCCAGAGAGGATGTCTGAAGTCAACATCAAAAATATTTTCCTGGGAAGTGGATACAGATTTATAAACAAAAGTACTCCCAGGCAGAGGCCAAATGTCCTCATTGCCTGGTTAATGTCACCCCTGCACCTTCCATGGTCCCTCTGGATGTGTCCCACAGAGGACAAAGCTCCACTCCCACCTGATGGGGAGGGGCGCCTGCAAGGGGCTGTGCCCTGCCCCAGTGATGCTCAACACCTGTTCCTCTGCACCTCCTGCACAGAGCTCCCCTCCATGGGCTCTGCATTCTAGACTGGAACTGTCTCTATTCAGCAATAACCACCCTGCAATTCTCATGTCATTTTAGGAGGAACAGACAGGGAAAACCAGGATGCTTTATTCAGTCACTTAAAAAAAAAAAAATGTTTTCTTTCTGTCAGTGCCCATGACCCCTGACAAAGATTCTAAGAAAGGCTCCTGGTTTCCTGGTGTCCTGCTCTTTTCTACACCCCTACCATCTCCCTTCTCCCCATGCCTCTAGCCTGTCCACACTTTAGAGCAGTTCCTTGCACTGAGGGCTCCTAACTAAGCTCCCACAACTGGGATCTTGCTGTTAATCCCTCTCAGATGAACCTTTTGGTGGTGTTTTCATGCTATCACATTACATCTTCATTACTACAACTTCAGATGTTACTGTAGTCCCAGTAAGTGCTAGCAAAATCGTTTGTGAAAGTACTTGTAATTAGGCAAATCATTATAAACACATTTATGGTAGCTCACCTAGAAGCTGAGCATTAGGCTGCTCAGGAAAAGCTCATTTCCAGGCAAATAGGTTCCAACATCAGCTCCTTCCCACTGCAGAGAGTGAGGGCGATTGGAGATGGAAACGTGGGAGCAATGATCCCAGCTGTGCTCCACCCTCGGGGAGGGCTGTGGACAGGCAGCAGAGAGGGCAGCGCCCTCCGGGTGGATTTTTCTGGAGCAGGGTCCCACAGGAGTGTGTTTTCCTGGCTGTACTGGGCAGAGGATCCACGGGATCCATCAGAGGGGCTTGACAGAAGTCGGCAACAAGGCACAGGATTAGCACTGGAAGAGAAAACCAGCAAATATTCAGTTTTAAACAGCAATAAGGCCAGAGTACATGAGAGGTGCAATTTTTCTTATCTCTTTACCATCATGCAAAAGCAAGATCTTTCAGCAACCGTATCAGAAAGTTCCCTCAGCTGCCTGCTGAGCAAAGCTCAGAGAGCAGGAAAGCCACAGGAGTCAGCTGCCACCTCTTCCCAAACAGCAGAGGTGCTGCTCTCTCCAGGCATTCACCATTGTGCTCTTTTTACAAGACGACTAAAACACCTCTAAAAGCACCCGTGTCGTGCCAGATTTCTCCAGAGGAGACTTGCCTGGAAGAATTTCAGGAGTTTGCATGCATGCCCTCCTTCCAGCCCACCCCTAGGGCTGCTTGCTGTGACCTGGAGATGCCAACACTGCCTGCACACCTTCCTCCCTCCCACCCCTCCATCCAAGCTCAGCTCACAGGCTTTGGTCACTAATTGTACCAATGAAGGTTGCCAAAATAAACCAGCTGGTTTTGTGCAGGAACAGTAGCCTTTATGTAATTTCTGTCACCTTTAGCTGTGACAGTGGTTATTATTATCAGCTGAGGAGATGGGAGCATCAAGGAGATGTTTTCTGCTAGATCACAGCCGACCTCCTGCTGCCATTTAAATGTTTCTCTCATTGAACATTCAAAAGCTGAAGGGCTCAGACACATTCTTTGCCCCTCATTTCACCACAGCTGACCCAATAACACACAAAGGGAGCTGATTTGCCTTTGGAATGCCAGATTTTGCAACCATGGCAATACGTAAATGTGTTTCCCTTCCCCCTTCTCAGGGAAGCTAGCTGAGGTACAAAAGCCCGAGAAGAACAGCAAAGTTTGTCTGCTCAGTGAATCTGGAGTGAGCAGGCAGTGACACCCAGGAGGGACTCTCCAAAGAGTTCCAAATTGCCCGATACAGATCCTGGCCAAGGGACTGACAGCTTGCAGGAGCCATACATGTTAATCTGCTTAGCTGAATTTGCTACAAGCTTGGCCCAGCTTTTAGGGTTTGCTCTAAGCTACCAAACAGTCCTGTCTGATTACTTTTACTCCTTCCAGCACAACTTTCTGAGTCAGAAGAATTTAGTGTTCTTATGGCAGAAAATTATAAATTCCACTTGGACAAAGTTTGTATGCAAGGAAGTTCAGAGCCTGAGAGGAACCTCAATGTAATTTTCACCTTGTGCATTCTCCGAATTTCATTGGTTTGTTTTTTTTTTTTCAATGAGAGAATACTGATACTTCAAGAGATGCTTTAGCACAGCAGAATGAAATATTCACACCTGTAGTGAAACATTTAGTGAAACATGCTCATGTAGCCTTTGGCTCACTTTGGGTGCTCATCTCACCGGTGATTCCTGCCCTAATCTTGTCACATGCCATTTCTCTGGGGGATTGCAGCCTATTTTCCAAAGGAAATGAAAAAGTCTCCTAGAGACTTGCAACAAAATCCCCGCAGCTAAATAGGAAAAAGCTTCCACGGCTGCTTTGTGGCTGCTCTCCAGCCTTTCCTTCGGCTGGGCTGGCTGCTCTGCCAACAGGAGCTGCTTTTGCTGAAGCTGCTCCTGCTGAGCAGCTCCCACCCTCCCACACCCAGCCTGTCCCCAGGGTGTGTTTATTTTGTTTATTTTCCTGCTGCGGGTGCAGGCGGCAGACGGGGCAGAGCAGATGCTGAGCTCCATCCCTGGCTCTGAGCGAGCAGAGCTTGGCTCAGTCCCATCCACCCTGCCCGACAGCGCTGGAGCTGGCACTGTGCAGGGAAAGGCACAGCTCCTCTGTGCTGCTTTATCCACTGTGCAGGGAAAGGCACAGCTCCTCTGTGCTGCTCTAGCCACTGTGCAGGGACAGGCACAGCTCCTCTGTGCTGCCCACTGTGCAGGGACAGGCACAGCTCCTCTCATGCTGCTCACTGTGCAGGGACAGGCACAGCTCCTCTGTGCTGCTTTATCCACTGTGCAGGGACAGGCACAGCTCCTCTGTGCTGCTCTAGCCACTGTGCAGGGAAAGGCACAGCTCCTCTGTGCTGCTCACTGTGCAGGGGCAGGCACAGCTCCTCTGTGCTGCTCTAGCCACTGTGCAGGGAAAGGCACAGCTCCTCTGTGCTGCTCACTGTGCAGGGGCAGGCACAGCTCCTCTGTGCTGCCCACTGTGCAGGGAAAGGCACAGCTCCTCTGTGCTGCTCTAGCCACTGTGCAGGGACAGGCACAGCTCCTCTGTGCTGCTCACATGTGTGATGGTGTTCACAGGGGTCCCAGGACGAGGGAAGAGATGAGAAACTTGACTCCATGTTTCAGAAGGCTGATTTATTATTTTATGATATATATTATATTAAAAGAAAATTATATATTATAACTATACTAAAAGAATAGAAGAAGAGTTTTCATCAGAAGGCTTGAAAGGAATAGAAAGGAATCAATAATAGAAGCTCGTGACTCTCAGCGAGCCCGAGCCAGCTGGACTGTGATTGGCCGGTAATTAGAAACAACCAACAAGGACCAATCAAAGATGAACCTGTTGCATTGCACAGCAGCAGATAATTATTGTTTTTCTTTTCCTCTGAGGCTTCTCTGCTTCTCTGGAGAAAAATCCTGGCAAAGGGATTTTTCAGAAAATATCATGGCGACAACCGTGGCAGGGTAAGGCACAGCTCCTTGGTGCTGCTTTAGCCACCATGCCAGGGAAAGGCACAGCTCCTTGGTGCTGCTCTAGGCACTGTGCAGGGAAAGGCACAGCTCCTTGGTGCTGCTCTAGCCACCGTGGCAGGGTAAGGCACAGCTCCTTGGTGCTGCTTTAGCCACCATGGCAGGGAAAGGCACAGCTCCTTCGTGCTGCTTTAGCCACCATGCCAGGGAAAGGCACAGCTCCTTGGTGCTGCTCTAGCCACTGTGCAGGGACAGGCACAGCTCCTTGGTGCTGCTCTAGCCACTGTGCAGGGACAGGCACAGCTCCTTGGTGCTGCTTTAGCCACTGTGCAGGGACAGGCACAGCTCCTCTGTGCTGCTCTAGCCACTGTGCAGGGACAGGCACAGCTCCTTGGTGCTGCTCTAGCCACTGTGCAGGGACAGGCACAGCTCCTTGGTGCTGCTCTAGCCACTGTGCAGGGACAGGCACAGCTCCTTCGTGCTGCTCTAGCCACTGTGGCAGGGAAAGGCACAGCTCCTTGGTGCTGCTCTAGCCACTGTGGCAGGGAAAGGCACAGCTCCTTGGTGCTGCTCTAGCCCCTATGGCAGGGAAAGGCACAGCTCCTTGGTGCTGCTCTAGCCACCATGGCAGGGAAAGGCATAGCTCCTTCATGCTGCTCTAGCCACCATGGCAGGGAAAGGCATAGCTCCTTCATGCTGCTCTAGCCACTGTGGCAGGGAAAGGCACAGCTCCTTGGTGCTGCTCTAGGCACTGTGGCACAAAGCGTTTCCGTGCCCCTGGACCTGCTGGCAATGGCTGCAGGAGCACCCTGGCAGCAGCAGCATCCTGTTGTTCTCAAGGAGAACTGCCCCATCAGTGCTTTCCCTTTGCTCTCCGCGGTGTCCGTCTGTCCTGGCTGGCTGGGAGGAGCAGGACACACAGCAGGGCACAGGGCTCAGCCTCTGCTCCTCTCTGTGTGTCAGGCACATCCCTGCCTGACATAGCACCCTGTTTTCAGAGGTTTTGCTGGAGCTTTGCAGAGGATGCTCTTGCACAGGTGAATGTAGGAATCGTGCTCTCCCAGCTCTCCCACCAAAGGTAACCTGTACCAGCCCCTTCCTCACCACTTCCAAACCCACAGACAAACTCCATTTAATAATGAGGTGTTTACATGCACTAACACACTCTTACATGCAGAAGCAGCTGTTGCTAAGAGAAGCAGATGCTCGATTTCTATAGAGGCAGTTTACTCAGCAACTGGTGCCAACACGGGGCCTCATCCTGCACGGTGCTGTTGCTCAAGGAGAGCAGGGAACCATGTAGGAGGTGCTGAGCATCTTTCTATTCTTTTCTGTTTCACACCTTCTTGAAAACAGGCGGTGTCTGTAGCTCAAGGAGAGCAGATTTTGACTTCCCTGTGGAAGGAAAACATTCCCCCATCAACAGGACATCTGAGCAAATGCTCTGAAATTAGTCACTCGTTTAGAGCACATAAGAAATGCCACATCTCTGATGTCACGTTTGATATTGTGGTGATTCTTTGCTACTGTTTCCCATTGGCTCCAACACCAAAGACTAGAAACACCATGGGAATTAAATATTGTTAAGGAATTTATCTGAGAATTTATCAAATGTGAGCCACACAGCTCAGGCTGTATTTTACTCACCTGGGAATCTCAAGGCATCCCTGAAGGCTTTTCTGCAGCAGTGGAAAATGTTGGAAATGTGCTCAGTTGTGACATGGATGCCTACACAGCATGGGATTCCCTGGGCTTGAGGGTCCCAGGGAGTTCAGGAATGAGAATGAGCAGGTGGAAGTTGGAAGGCATGAAATACCCTGCCATTCTGGGGTTGTGGGTCCTTGAAATCTGCACCTGGATACAGGATCTCCAATCTTCCAACCACCTGAACATCCCAACAGGGGTTCAGGACATCTTGTGCCCAGCTGCATTGACTGGAATAATGCCCATCCCATTAACTGGAATATCTCCCTCTGGGTTACCTCAATTGCCCAGAGGTGGCGAGGTCCCATCTGAATTTCCCATTTCCCAGCTTGCCTGTCTCTCCCAGGCAGCAGGCACAAAGGTTACAGCAGCCTGAGGCACCTTCAGGAGAGCACACAAGGCATGGAGCCCTTGCTGAGGTGTTGCTCTCACTGCTCACCAGTGCTACCCCTGCTTCTTCCCCTCCCACCATGGCCTGGGACACACATCAGGTAAGCTCTTAATAACTCTTCTCTGTTCCTATTTCATTTTGAAGGCTGCTGTTCCTACTTACAAGCACTTGGATGGTGAAAAGCCCTCAGAATTTTCTGGTAATACCAGATCAATTAAAAAAAAAAATTCTCTCTGCCTACAGAACTTGCACTCTCTACATATGGTCAACTCTTGATTATTGGTCAGTATAAAATCCAAAATTACAGTATCAGCATTTAATCTGGTTTCAGTGGTAGATTCTCCTCAGATTTCTATAGGTGTAGCATCAAGCAAAGAAAAACTGTGATTTTAGGGAGTTGCTTTTTTTGTGTGTGTGTCTGTGTCTACAGAGATGGTGTGAAGCTCTGTGACATTTTCCTCCTGCCCTCAAATCTGCCTTATGCCTCCCACAAAAGAGCAGCTCTTTATTCTGCTGGGAACTAAACAGAGAGCAGAAACCATGGTTAAGTGCAGGCTTGTCTCTCCTGCAGCCACAGGAGAAGACACAAGGTCCCTGCAGGACCACAGCAACCACCACAAGAGCTCATTTGCTGATTGAAGGCAGCCTCTGAGGGATGAGGGTTTGGGGTTGGAGCACTCCCCTGACAGCTCCTGCACACACAGATGCTTTATGAACTTGTTTTATGGAGGTGCCAGGGATTTCTAGCTCCACTCCCAGCAGAAGGATGTGCTTACCTGGTGTGTGCTGCCAGAGAACCCCAGCAGGGCAAGAGCAGCACAGGCTGCAGCTGGCCGTGGGCTCTGTGTGTGTGCTCAGGGTGATGTTGGCCAGGCAGGAGTCTCCAAGCCCTTCCTGCATCTGTCTGCCTCTGTGTGAACTGGAGAGACCCAGGAGAAGACCTGACCTGTGAAATCTCCACCTGCAGCCCCTCTGGGAGAGGGGAGGGCAGGCACAGGGGGCCAGGGGGTGCCTGAGCACAGCCAGAGCTGGGGGAGTCCAGGCTCCTCTCATCCATCTCCACCCCAGGGAGCAATGGCCACACCAACCCCATGCCTGGCAAAGGCTTGCCCAGCCTGCCCTTAGAGACCCCAGGGACAATGTCCCAGAGCCCCCTCCCCAGCTCCATCCTGTGCTCTCACCCCCTCCAGTCACTCAGCCATCTCTTGCCACCCTCCCTCCCCATCAATCACATTTTGTCTGTCTTCTTTGGCTTTGTTCTGCTTCTTTTTCTGTTCCCTCCCTGCCTGTTCTTTCTCTAATTTCTGACATTGATTTCAACACCTTTTGTTCCTCCTCATCCTTGTCTTCCTTCCCCAGATCCTCTTTGTGCCTGTCTCAAGCACAGTCCAGGCTGTGCAAAGTAATCAGCTCTGAAAACCTTTCCAGACTCTATTTTCCTTCTTGGAAAGAATCTCAAAACCAAATAATAGATGTTTATTTTAATTAATGATAGACCAAAGCCTAGCATTAAAATCTCCTTCTGCTGACAGAATGCACTTACCTGACTCCTGATTTGCTCAGTCAATGAGGCTGCTGGATTCTTTCATTGATTCCAGCCAAGAAAAGTGTCCCACAGCAGACTTGGCTCTGCACATAAGCAGCCCTGTAATTACAGAGCACATCTGTAGTTAGGTTAAGGCAGTCTGCTTCTGCAACCTGTGATTTTCCAGGCTTCTAACCAGGCAATGATGGGACCTGCTGAACCAAAACTTCTGCACTTTGCTCCTTGGTGAGTGTCTCATTGCAGCAGGGCTCCAGAGAGGCAGGACTGCAGTTTTTAGTTGTATAAACAGATAATTGAGAACCCTTCCCACCTTTCACATTACTCTTCCCATTAGATAACTGCAGTGAATCAGGGAGTTCAAGCCCTCAGTGCTGTGAGTCCTGTGCAGTCACTTCCCTGAGACTGAAACAAGTCTTTCCCTGGTGTCTGAGTGGACAGAATGTCTCTGTCAGGGTCTGTCTCAGACTTATTCCATGGACAAAAATCAATCATGACCCAACTGAATTTTCCTTGACTCTCTAGGGCAGGACAACTCACTTGTTTAACCTTTGCAAGCATCTCCTCTTAGTACCAGTACTACAAAGAACTGCAGAATCACAGAGTGGTTTGGGTTGGAAAGAACCTGAAAGATCATCTTGTTCTAACCCCCCTGCCATGGGCAGGGACACCTTCCACTGCCCCAGGTTGCTCCAAGCCCTGTCCAGCCTGGCCTTGGACACTTCCAGGGATGGGGCAGCCACAGCTGCTCTGGGCAGGCTGTGCCAGGGCCTCACCATCTTCACAAGCAAGAATTTCTTCCTTACACCTAATCCAAAGCTATTCCTTTCTGTTTGAAGGAAGTGTTGAAGCCACTCCCCCTTGCCCTATTGCTACATCTCCTTAGAAATTCCTTGGTTTCCCCCACAAAGGTTTTTTGATTGTTTGGAAGGGGATTTTTTGAGGTAAATATGATAAATAATATTTCACACTGAGAATTGAGTTAAAGGCTGTTAATATCAGCACACTGCTTTCCCCTCTGCCTGGATAGACACACCAGTGTAAGTTCCCAGTAGGTATCTGGGGACTTTTGCCATCCCCATGTCACATTGCCACGGGTGCCTTTGTCATGCCAAGTGCATCTCCACATCCTCCAAGCACTGGGCAGGCTTCTAAGGAGGTGCTGAGCAATTGTTGCTGCCAGCTCCTGGTGCTCCTCAGGAAATCCCCATCCAGCCCTCGGTGCTTCTCTCTGAGGGCAAACAGCATTCATTGGATCTGACCCAAGAGGAGACACAGCCCGGGGATGGGAACAGCAGACAGAAAAGCAGACTTGCTTCAGTGCAGGGCACCGTGTGTGCTGCAGCTGCCAAAATCCCTGAGGGAGGATGACCCTGCAGACTGATCCCAAAGGCTGGCAGAGCTGGGGAGGGGCTGTGAGCGCTGTGTGAGCAGAGCCAGGGAGGAGCTGTGTGAGCAGAGCTGCAGATGGGGGCAAGGCTCGGGCAAAGGGGCTGCAGAGCCCAGGGAACAATCATAGATACAGAGATTCATACATTATACAAAAATACAGACATATTGTATAAAATAACTGATAGCACTGGGCATGAGGATGCCTTACTGAATACCTGGAATAATCAAAGAAGGCAGCAATTTTTTTTTTTCCCTAAAGGAGAAAGGTACTTAACAAAATTCCAATTTAAGCATTATTTATAGGGTAAACTTGTCACCAAAGCCTCTTGCAGTGGAAATAAATTAGGGCTCATCCATCAAGAGCAAATGCTGCTGTTCCAGCCTGCCCTGGTGCAGTTTCACAGCAGACTGAGCCATCTCCCAGCATTTCCCCAAGCACCTGGAGCTGATCCCATCTGGGCTGGGTGGTTAATCACCCTTTCTGCACAGCACTCCAGATGAAGGCAGCACCACATTAAGGTAATCTGGAGCTGCCTGATTCAGATAATCAGAGTCACATCCCCAGGGCTTGCCTCCACTGAGAAACACAAAACAGCCAGGATGTGAATTACCAGGATGTGAATTATCAGTGCCACAAGCCTTTGCCTTAGGTCCTCCTTCTCCCCACCAAAATTAACATCTCCCTGTTCAGCCTAACCCAGATACACAGTGAACTGGGCTCAGTGACCCAAAGGCAATTTCAGAGTGGAGGGAAGGTGTGGTGATGGAAATTAGTGTGAAAACTGCAACTTGGCAGGATCAGCTCTGCTGCTCCTTCAGACATTCCAGGTTGGTCTTTGGACATCTCTCCCTGTGGAGGTGGGAATGTCATCTCCTTCACTTCCTACCCCTCTCTTATTTTAAGTAGTGAATCATGCTTTACTTTTCCTTCTTTTCGAGTCCTTCAAAGTTCCAGACTCCTGCAATATCAGCAGCAAATAACCTCTGCTGCTATGAAATGTTATTTTATCATTGTTAAGTGTCATTTGTCATAGCAGAATGACACTTCTGATTTCTTAAAATGTTCCCCATGTGAGAGACCTTGGTTCCCCCCTAATTAGCAAATTCCTTTCTGGTATTCAGAAATAAAGGACATATTGCACTCTAAAATTTCAGGATTAACTGGAGGTCACATCCAGCATGGCTGTGAACCCTCCTGAACCATGGAAGAGGTGAGAAGACCACGGACAGTATTGAATCATTTTTGTCAGAGAAAGATGATTTTATAGACTTTTATAACAGAACACAAGACCTTGGAAATAATTTCTGTATGAGAAAATGACAGGGAAAAGCAAAGTGCCCCAGAGCTGATGGCTCAGCCCCAGAGCAGCAGGCACAGAGTCCTTCAGCTGACAGCAGCTTCATTAGCAGCCAGGCACGCTGCATTTGCTCCAAGGTGCCCAAAACACAGCGGACTGACAGCCCTCCACTGGCTTTGTTGGGCCTGTTAGAGAGAGCAGCAGGGAATCAATTAGCAGCCAGGCTAATTAAGTGATGTACAGGGTGGACTAACACCCCAAAGCCTCTCTCAGCCCACAGCAGAGGCTGGACCAGGAGCCCATCGCCTTGAGGCTGCAGGAGATTTAAGGGAGAAGTCAGAGACAAACAAGGACAAATTTGGGCAAACTGTGTGAGATGCTGCTCCATTGTGCAGATAAATCCACAAATCCAGACTGTCCCAGAGAGCAGAGATTTGCTGTGGGGCAGCTCTACCCACAGCCAGCTGCCAGCACTCACATTCCCTCCCCACCCCATCTTCACATTTTTTGTAAAGTTCTTCTCAGCCTCACATTTTTTTAAAGTTCTTCCCTGGTGTGAAAAACCTATTTGGACTTTGGGGAGAGAGTTTTCTACTTGAATCCTAACAGTAAAGCACCTTTTGCAGGCAGCAAATTACTGGCCAGCATAACAAATATAAAAACCCAAGAGGAAACAGAAAGTAGGAAATCCAGGAAAATAATCACCCACTTGGCCAGACTGAAAACAGCAGATTGCTTTGGAAGCTTATCCAGACCATGTGCAAGTATCCAAGGTTTTTCCCTTTTAACTGTCAAGTAATCTATACCTACCCACTTGTGAACTTTAGTGAAAATAATGAACTGGCACATATTTATAGCAA
Organism: Agelaius tricolor; assembly: GCF_023055355.1. Taxonomy (NCBI): domain Eukaryota; kingdom Metazoa; phylum Chordata; class Aves; order Passeriformes; family Icteridae; genus Agelaius; species Agelaius tricolor. The sequence goes on along the minus strand of NW_027269278.1, from coordinate 10,240,249 downwards.
AAGTCATGGCACATTAGGTATTCCAAAGGACTTATGTAAGCATCACTTTCTTTAATGCAGTTTGAGAGAAACTGCTTTAAGAAGCTTTATCAGCATAAAACATATTTTGAATTTAATGGAAATTAGTAATTGGCATGGCAAAGTCAAAGCCATCTGAGTGGGATGGCTTACCCCTGTTGGACAGTATTTTTCACTAGCTATAATGGTTAATCTGCCAGTGGAGGGAGGAAAATTCTCTTCTATTGTCAAATGCACTGAAACAAAGGAGGAAATTTCTGCAGTGGATGGGGACTTTGGGAAATAAATGGAATATGGTAAATTCTATGGAAAAAGGTGCTTTCTTCAAAATAAATCCAATTAACCCTAAATTGAGGAAAGAGTCAGAGCAATGTCCCTATGACTAAACAAAGCACTGGGGTTTAGCCTGGCCTCAGCCTCTCTCTCCTGAGCAGGAATTTTCTTGTGTCCAGGCAGGAGAGTCCTGGTGTGAATTTCCCACTGAAATCCTCTGCTCTGAAATATTTGCACCTTCTTCACAGCCAGTCAGTGGTCAACTCCAAAATACATTTTATGTGCAAATGGCAGAGCCTAAGGCTTGGATTTCCTTTCAGGAGCTGGTGGCAGAGTCCAGGGCAGCCAAGTCCTGTGTTGTTACACATTCCTGAATTTGTTCTGTTAGATGTATGAATTAAACATACATTTACATATGGAGAAGCCTGACAAGGCTTTGTGGAGTTTAATTTATACCCTGAAGTTTGTTGAGCTTTGTCTCTTACCCTGCCATTCTTGCAAAGAACACCCAACCCCACTTACCACAGTAGATGAATTTAGAAGAAGGCCACTCTCTTGGGTCTCAGGATAATTTTGTCACTTGGGGTAGTTAAGGACACCTCAGGCTTGGGATGCATCCTTCTGTAGCTACAAGCCATCTGCTGACAATCATTCCTTCACAAATTCACTCCCCTGCTATCATCAAATAGATCCCTATTAGCTGGAAATGAAGCTCCCTGCAAAAAACAAAGGGAAAAAAAAAAACCAAAACAACAGAAAAAAAAAAAAAACCAGAAAAACAACCCAAACAAATTCTGCTTAAAACCAACAACATGACCTCAAACCCCCTCCTAAAAAGGACAAGTCAAGGTCCGTCATAGGAGGGGGTAAGTCTTATTTATCCTAAATTCAGCCAGCCTGTGGGAACTGCAGGGCTGACTACAGCCTCCTCTGGCCAATCCTTCTTGGTGACTCCTGCTGCTCCCTGAGACTGCAGTGCTGTTATAAAGCTTTCCTATTAGCTATTTAAAAAGAGATCATTTTGATTAACAAGACTTTTCCTGAATTCTTCTATTTTATGGCACTTATCACTTGCTGAATTTTTGAATTCTTCATTAGAAGCAGCAACCATATCAAAGCAAGAGTGGTTACCAAGGGTTGTTGGGTTCCAAATGAAAGCCCAAATCCCACAGGAGTTAGGGCTGTGAAGATTTGTAGCCTACTAAAATCTAAGATCTAATGAAATCTCCAGCATCCCTATGCCACTAAATGTATCACTTCCCTTCAAAAAAATGAAACTGCCATACCTCCAAGGCTTGCACTCAGACAATTTAATTTCTACTTTACATATATACAATTTTCTTTTGTTGTAAAACTCTGAACTCTGAGAAACATATTGTCCACCTGTCACTGTCTTCCAGAACCTCCAGCACTGAACTGATACTGCAATCTTTCATAGAAATACTCCTTACTCTCCACCATGAACCCCTTGGGGCAAGAAATTATTTTTCCCCTCTTTTTGTGTGTTGTGCCTGACACAGCGGGGGCCAGATTCACATCAAGCAGCAGATAATAGGATCTGCAGCATAATGAGTGATAACAAGCAGAGTGGTAAATGATGTCATTTAGTGGATACTGTCCCTGTGGTTCACTGATGGTAGTTTTTTTTATTGAACAGGCTTTTCTTTACAGTTTCTTACTGATTTAAAAGTCTGTCTCTACCATTATGCCTGTCTGGGTCTCTATTTAATGCTTTCCTACTGCAGCTCCTCTTTTCCCATCCCTCTTTCTCAGCCTGCTTCAGGGAGTTGGAGACTCTGTTCTTGTGTATACTTTTCTTTTTCTTTGCCTTTCTTTTCCTTCCTTTTCTTTTTCTTTGCCTTTCTTTTCCTTCCTTTTCCACTTTCACTTCCCAGCCTGGTAAGCACTGTGGGCAGTCAGGTGCCTCTGAAGGCCACAGTGGGACTGCTACCACAGAGAAGCAGATTTGCCCCTAAACCAGAGATGATCTTCACAATCCCACACTTGAGAACATGCAGCAGGAGCTAATACAGGGCTGCTTGGTGTATTTCCATTAATCATCTTGCCCTCATCCCATCTGCCACCTCTTTGCTTTGGTGTGGCTCACCCAGCTCCCAATTTCAGAGCACTCAGTGCAGAAGAGCAAATTGAATCCAATCTCTCAGCACAGCCTCCAGCATCTGCTGCCCCACCCTGGGATCCCTGCACAGGCTGCTCAGTGCCAGCCTCATCCCTCTTGTCTGTACCACAGCTCCCATTAGACCAAATCGAGAACATTCATTAATTTGTACCTGAACTCGGAAGTTTCACTGAGAAACATATTTAAATAAATGTTAGAAATAACATAGTTAGAAATAATCAAAGAAGCTCTGCTCTGTGTGGAAACACCTTTTGGCCATGTCTTGTCATTCTTTGCAGGGCAGCAAAGCCAGGAGCCCAGCTCACCCTGGGAGCTCATCTCTGCAGGTCAGAAGCAAGTGAGAGATGCAGGTGCATAAATGGAGGGATGGGAAAGCAAAACAGGGAAAGATAGGCAAAATTCCAAGGCTTATACCTTTGAATAAGAACCACAATTATATGAGTGTGGATTTCATTATTAACATTTTTTAAAAGCTACTGAAATATAAACAGAAGTAAATTATCAGAGCAGTGTGTTTACCTCCAGCAGTCTTACCTGTTTTTATAACGGATTTTCTCAACAATTCATAAGTTTTAAAGAAGATGCCTTTAAAACCATGACCATGATGTTTGATTTATCACAGATACTGAGGCCAGGGTGTTTTCTGGCACAAGAGCCAGAGCAGGAGGAGGCAGCACTGGAGTCAGGCAGTTCCAGCACTCTCTGATGAAGAGGATGAAGTCCCACCAGCCCCAAGCTGCCCTTTGATACCACAGCCAGCTGTTTCCTGAGTTTTGGCCATGTTTGCCCTGAGAACACCTTGTCCTGCATGGCTCTCTCTGCATTGGCCATTCATGGGTTTCAGCAGATCTCTAAACGAGACATGATTGTCCTTTCTGTACCAAAATCAACTCAGTGAAATGATGAGTCTGGGTAAACTAATGGAAATCCTATCATCCACCAGCCCAGTTCCACTCTGCTTTCTTTTGGAGCATGCTACCTCAGGCATTCACTAATTTGCCATTCATTACTTTTTCTGGAGCCCAGCTGCATTGGCTCTACCCCTCATTTCTTTTCCTCACAGCACAAATCATTTTGATGCCTGCATAGCTCTGAACCAAAGCAGCCATTTCTTCCTGCTCAGCTCAGCCTGGTCCTGCTGCTGGAGAAAATTCATGTGCCTGCTGTTCTCATCCATCCCTGGAAAGGGGGAGGGCAGGGCTGTGTTTAATAAAAAATATCTTACACTGTTTGCTGACCAAAGAGTTGTTCGACACAAGCTCCATTCTTAGCCATGCTTAAATTATTCCCTAAGCAAACAATGCAAACTGCACACTTCATCTTACCCCACACAAAAATAAACAGAACACACAAAATATATGGTTCTGGTTTAAGTTCCCATATAAAGAACACCGATTTCCACTTTGCTTAAATATTTTCTGCATAATGTTTGCTGGTTAATTTATTCTTTTACTGGCTACAACAAATTAAATGTCAGAACCTGTTTATTCTATGAATTTTTAAGTCTAATAGTGAGTCTCCTATTTCAGCTTAAATAATGTTGTTGATGAGATACCTCTTGATGGATTGCATAAATAAAGCCAGATACAGAGATTAAAAAAACAAGAGCTAGGTTTTTTCCTTGTTCTTCTGAGTTTACCAAAGATGCAAGTCAATAAATAAAACAGCTCTATTTTCCCTAAATCTTCTCAAGTGTTTGGGTGTCTTGTAGAGGTAAGAAAAGACACCACCTGCAGGATCCCTGCTTTGGGGTCCTTCCTGCACATCCCCCTGTGTCCTGTCTCAGATGCAGGCAGGAGGCTGGAGGGGATGGGGTGAGGTTGGAGCCCCCCCAGGGCTCTGGGACCATTCCCTCCATCTCCCAGTATGGGCCTGGGACAGCAGACTGGGAGCCACTGAGGCCAGCCCAGAGCACAGAGCCCCTGCTCCTCAGCCAGGGCTGCCTTGCTGGGCTCTGCCCCTCCTCAAGCCAGCACACGCAGCCCAGCCCGGGGTCATTCCTGCCCTGCCCTGCAGGCACTGCCAGGAAGGTGGAGAAAAACCCCTTTTCACCCTGACCTTTGGAATATGGAGCTGTGTCTGACATGTCAAACACCAGATCTCATCTGGAGAGACAATGTCCAAGGAAGGACCTGATCCATCATGGCCCTTTATCCTGGGCTCGTTCTGGGCTCTTCAGGGCTGCCCATAGCTTGCAGTAAGAGCCTGTCTGAAGTTCCCACATGCACTTAGTATAAATATTTCCCACTAATTAAACAATTTGCTCACGAGCTGTAAATGGATTAAGCCTGGCAAAGACCTTGTGTATCTCTAAAGCCACCTTATGCTAATCCACAAACAAATTATATCAATTTATTTCACACAAGAAGGCAGAGGGAGTAAGAATCAATTTAGAAACACCCTGGCACTGCCAGGAACTTACCATAATTTTCACTGCAGAAGCAGATGTTGGGCTGTTCTCTTGATTCTTGAAGCTAAAAACCAAAGCAATGTGTAACACAGGTCTCCAAAGGCCCAGAGCTGCCATCCACCTGCTGCCAGCAGCTCCTGCCAATTGCCATGTGCTTGGAGCCCACCAGGGATGAATTCTTGTATTAAGACTTTTTTAACAGGGTCAGGGACAAGCTCCTGCCTTGCTTTCACTACTGACAGACTTAAAACTGTCAGCAGCAAGGGGTGCAGGGGTTGGCAGGGCCCAGTGTGTGTGAGTCACAAGCTGCAGCAGGGCTTCCCTGGGGACAAGTCACTGCTGGCTTTTTGGATCTGTCTCACCATGTCACTTCCCACCAAGTGTATATAAAGAGAAGTCAATCAAAAGGATAAAATGGGTCTGATTCATGGGGGTGTTTCTTCAGATTTAGGCAATTCCACCCAAAACTCTGCTTCAGAAATGCAGGAAAACTGAATGCAGAAGCCAACAGTAGGAGCAGAGCAATTTCTGTGATGCAGGAGCAGTGATGAAGCCCTTGAGGGAAAGGAAGGATGCAGGTGGAAAGAGCAGGAAGGAGATTGCCTCAGTTTATCAGTTACTGATGCGATGAACAGAGAAACAAAATGGGGAAGGCCTGGGCTAAGGAAATGAAGTTGTGGCTGCTGCTGAGCTCTGCTGGTCCTGCTGGGTCATGCAGGGGGCTGGGCTCCCAGCAAGGGCACAGGTGGGCCATGGGCAGGGGTGGATGGAGAGCAGAGATGCTCTCAAGGAGGTATCAAAAGTGCAGCTCCTCTGATAACTGGGGTGTTCCTCTGGCTTTTGGGGAGGCTGGACCAGTGAGGGTGGAACACCACCACTGGGGAGGATGGACCAGTGTCAGACCCTTTTGTTTGTGCCTCCAGTCTGAGGATGAAAGGGCATTTCTGGACACTGGAGGGGCAGGAGGGATGGCACTGGCACCTTCCCAAGGAAGACAAGCACATAACAACTGTTTCTCACTACATCAAAGAGTTATTAGCCTCCACTATCTTATTGTACCAGTGAGTATTCCCAAAAGAAGTGGAGAAATACTGGTCTGATTTCTCTCCATGGCCAGGGGAGTGCTTGTTCTGGCTTGGCAGCAGGGATGAGACAGCTGGGCACAGAGGTGTTTCCTTTCAATCCATCTCTGCAAAACCTGGAGGGCTGGGTCCTGACACTCCCAGGAACAACCTGCCCTAATGGCCACTCTCCAAATGAGATTAGGACAGAGGAGTGTTAAAGAACACAGAATCCTAGAATGGTTTGGGTTGGAAGGGATTTTACAGATCATCCTGTTCCAAGACACCTCCCACTAGACCAGTCTGATCAGAAATGGTAACAAAGCTGACAGCATCCATGCAAAGTGGCTCCTTCATTTAAATAACTCTTAACCAAAGTTTATTTCGTAAGCAGCAGCAATGCTAAGAGGGACAGAGCATCTCTTGGAGCTTCTTCTCACTAATAAATTCCAAACTCAAGAGAAAAGACCTGTAACTGAGACAAAGGGGATTTACTTCAGTTCTTTTTGTATCCACGTAGGTTGCTGAGTAGTTTCTCAGTGAATTACAATAGATCACTCAGCTCAGAATCTCTTTACAGTCTTCTGGAATTAGTTCCAATAACAAGTGATGGAAATATTCTATTCAGGCAAAGGATTAGGAGAAGATACACACACTCAGTGTGAAAATTAGCAGCTCATGAGAACAAAATTATTTCCTCTCCACCTTGCCACCAAATCTGCAGGCAGCAGTGGGTTCAAGCAGCTGAAATTAAGGGCAAATTCATGTTTTATGGGAGCTGAAGGAGTCACCCACTCAGCCCAGCATCTGTTGGGGGTCAGACCAGATGCTGAGATGACCTCAAGGCTCAGGTAGGGGCTGGGATCCCAACAGGAGGTGGGTGCAGCCCTTGGGAAGGAGCTGAGCTCCAGCCTCCCCTGTCAGAGGAACCCCAGCCCCGCACACAGCTCATGCTAAAAGGGAACAGGGGCATCCTACAGGAATGGCTCTGTTGAACTTCTCTGCTACTGTGAGGGCAAAACAGAGCACACTCCCCCATTCCTGTGCCTTGGTACTGGCAGGAATCTGCTCTCCACTGATGGACTGAGCTGTGTGACAAACACTGCCTGAGGGTTCAGAGTTATCATCGAGGGAAGGGGCACATTCAGGGCTGCTTCATTGGGACTCAGAGCTGGAAAATGCTTTCAAAATGCACTGAATAGAAATATAGATCAGTAGAAGAAATACTGTCACAGTAAGGATGGAAAACGACACCTGTGTCTTCATCCAGAATATCCATTTTTTATTCTTCACAGCTCATATTTTAATGGCTTTCTAAGGCATCATGCTTAATTCTAGTTGGTTAGTAACTTCTGGCAATTCAGTTCATTGGTTAGTGATGACTATTGTATGTGGCCATCAAAATCTCTCCTCTCCAGAGGTGTTTACACTCTTGTCTCCTGGGAAAAAGGTGTTTCACACAGGTAGAATCTTTCTTCTCACAGGTGTAAATTGGTTCCCACAGGAATAGATTGATATCCAAGTGGATTTTCACTGTTACAAGTCCTTTCTAACAGGAGCTTATCAGGCTAGCTGTTAGCTGTACCCAGCCAAAGCAGCAAGGCCTGAACCATGATTTTACAAGGCCTTTCTCTTGTCAGGTTTTACCCATAAACCACAAAATACATCACAAAATGACTTTCTGAACATCACTGTCAACAGACCCAGTATCACAAATACTTTTATGGCATGTTTGCTTGAGAAAGAGACTGTGGAAGGCATTATTCTGTGAATATTGGTATATTTTCTTCTGCAGGATGATACAGCACAGACCTACCAGTGCAAGCCCCAAGGCCTGGGAACAACCCAGATTATCTTGAATATCAAAATGTACAATTGTGCATCGCCTGCAGAGGCAAAAAGATCACTTGGCATTGTGTGACTACAGCCTCGTTATCATTGTAACTTAATTATTATTTTTACTGCAAAGCTTTTCCCAGTGTCAGACCCACAATCATCTCTAAGTAAGAGGTTTATATTCTTCTTCCTGTAAATCAAACTTGGAACAAATAAAATTTTGTGAAATTTTGTTGACCTCCTGCTGTTGCTTCTGCATTTGCCTGCCCCAGCCAAATCCCTGTGTGTCCTCTTGGACAAACAGTCCAAGTCCTTCCACCAAAATTACACACTAGATTTGCAGCCCCCTTGTGTTTTATTATTCCATTGGAGGGTAGAAACAGCATAAGAGTTATATAAGGAGTGACCCCAAAACATGAGAAACTCTCAACCTCTGCACAGATCATCTCTGAACTTGCAAAAGGGCTCAGTTGGTTGGCTAACAGAAATATTTACCCAGCTAGAGGGAAAATACTCAGCCACAGATTTTTATCTAACAGTGTCTCTAGTGACAGCTTAACATGGAATTTGTACTCAAAGGGGTAATTTAACTTCAACAAGCTTTTCCTACAAAGAACACTGAAAATTGCACTTTCTCTGGTCGATGCTTTCTTTGTTTCTGGTATAATGTTCTCTCAGCATATAGAAGATTACTCATATTTTGTTACTCATATTATTTACAGACATAGGTCTCAACACATACACAGGTATTGTGTGTACCACTGAGATGTTGGAAGGAAAAACTGCTGAGATTTCCACCTCTTCAAGAGAGAGAGGTTTGAACCAGTTCCCAGATGTCACATGACAGTTAAAATAGAATTATACTCATGTTTTTATTCAAATAACTACTCTAAAATTACAAAAGATAAGTACTACCTTTCAGCATGAATAAACTTGAATACATGCTAAAAATAATCCCACATTAACTCCTGAAGTCGCTGCCTTCTGGAGGGTGTAAATGGATGGAGTTTGCTTTAGATGTTTTACATAACCATATGTCAAAAAATTCAATAGAATGAAAATTGCATATCTGAAAAGTAAATCTGCAGCTATTTGAGAGGTAGTGTCACTTATTTTTTTAAACAGTGACTCAAATCTTTTATCTAAGATAAAGACTTTTGGTGCAAATAATTTTTTTTTTACTCTGGTGGGAGAAAAATTTTAGGGGATGGACAAAAAGGTCTGAAACAGTCTAGGGATTAAGGTACAATTCTCTCACCCTCACTTAGAACTGTTTGTACTTAAGGATGTAAGCAGCCCTGATGAAATCAATGAACTCCACTACAGAGAAAGGGACAACTCAAAATGAGGAGGGCAAGCAATGTCTGAGCCACTTCTAATAAATGTCCTCCAGTGGCAGGCTGTGGTTTCAGCTCTGAACCAGAATCCTCTCCTTTTTATCTTTTTGCACATCCCAGCAGATTTCTGCCTCAGCCAGCTGGTAGGAACAGCACAGGACATCACCCTTGGGCTCTGCTGCCACGGAGGATCCTGAGCTCCTGCAAGCTCAGAGAGGAGATATTTACTGTATGTCACTTATTTCTTAGAAAGTTCTCTCAACACTGTGTGTGGCACTGAGGGACAGCACAGCAAGGCTCCAACAGCTGGCAGGGAGTTTCTTGAGAAGGCAGGGCTGGGCTCTGTGTGTTTCTCATAACTCAGAGGACAATTTCCATCCTCGATTCAGGCATTGCTTCCACCAGTACATTCCACCAGCAGAACTGTGGAACAGTCTGGAACTGTGAATAATAAAAGAAGTATTAACCCAAGTACACAGATTACAAGATACAGCACAAACAGCTTCCTGCTATATGGAAGGGTGAGTTCAGTAAATCCAAGTAAAGCAATGCCATAAGTAGGCAAAATACAACACAAAATGAATTTGTGAGTACGAAGCAAAGAGTTTGAGAACTACTGCAAATGGCAACTTCTGAGCATTTAAAAGGTGGAAGATTATGCCTTGCTGGAACAGAATTATTCAGGAGTCATCATCTGGGCTGTAGTGTCATGCACAGGATCTCTAAATACCTTGGCACTCATCCTGCCATTTCTGTACACATCCTAATTACAAAGACACATGTTTTCAAAAATTATGGTATATATTATTATAGAACAGTTCTAATTCCCAAGAGCAGTGGTATCCAAATTGCAAGCTGATAAATGTGCAGTGAGCCTCCTTAATGTTACTCAAAGTTCCAGTGTCAGGGAGGAAATTACATACTGGACCAGTTCCCAGAGAGGGTTTGTAAATTCATTTGGGGTCCCTAAACACTGTGCATGTGAGCTGGTTTTCCAATATGTTGCTAGGCTCAACATCATTGAATAATTTTGGGGAAAGAAACTCCCTGTAGAAATCCCAGGAGTGGGTAGCCTTTCCAACACCGAGTCTTAGCCTGTAGTGTCCAACTCAACATCCATATCTGGTAGGACAGACTGACTTAATTTTTCATTACTGAGATCTATTCAGCACATAACTGCACAGTTCTCCCTGCTCTGAGCTGGTTCTGCTCTGATGACTGCACCCCCTGGAAGCAGAAATTCCTGCCTCATTTGGACATCAAATACCACGCACTGGGGGTGGGAGGCTTTGGAAAGGTCCAAGCTCACCCTTCTGCCTCCTGATGTGCATCAGAAATCCTCCCTGCTCACACTGCAGCACAGAAACCAGCACAGACCTCCTTCACAGCCAGGCCCTGCAGTCATACACTTGTAAATCATTCTCAGCTGTGGATATTTATGATTCAAACATTTCTTCTTCTATCAATAAACATCCTTCAAAGCCGAGCCTTTGCTCTGTAACGAACTTGAATTCAACAAGCAAATTTCAGGCCTTTTTTGAAGATCCAAACAATATGAATATGCAGTTAAGAATCTTTATCTTTGCAATCAGTCATTTGCCATCATTTTCCTTCTCTTTACTTTCAAGTTTTAGCAGAACCGTGTGATATTATGTCTTACATAATACAGACTGGATAATTACCAAATGTCCCATATGTTGTAGGTCATTCCCACAGCTGATAATGCTTCAACTCTTGCCCCCTGTTTCTCCATGAGCAGGCATCCTACCCAGTTTTGATGCACACAATAGATTGGGTAAATCTATTTACCCAATATTTGCAATATTTACAAATTTATATTTACAATGTAAAAGAAAAGGATTCCTTTCCATTAACAAAAAAAGGAAAAGAGAGGAGAGGAGAGGAGAGGAGAGGAGAGGAGAGGAGAAGAGAAGAGAAGAGAAGAGAAGAGAAGAGAAGAGAAGAGAAGAGAAGAGGTTTTGAACTACCAGAGCAAAACATTTTAATTAGGCTGATGAATAAATCAGTCCAAAGAAGTATCAGAATCTTTCATGAGATGGCAAAATTTATCCAGCTGTGAATCTGAGGAGTGGATGCTGAGGGCAGCCTGGAATCTGGGGCAGAGACAGGAAATTATACCAACAGCTGCAGGAGAAGAGGGGTTATTTTATTTACATGAGACACGATAAGCAGCACGGCCCCTGGCACAGGATTCACAAGAAATCCACATTGCAGGACTGTCAGTGCCTGACACTTCAGATCCTGAGGTACAGAATTCCTGGGGCTCCCACAGCCTCATGTTTGGGGGGAGGTAATGGGAGCATTTTGTGAGCAAAGCCAGTCGTGGCTCAGCAGGAGAGGCACGTTGTCATGTCAAACTGTGTAGATGCAGAACTTCCAGGAGGATTTCTTTTTCTTTTTTTTCCCTGCAGTTGTTTTGTTTAGCCAAGTATAATCTGTATTTTAAGGCAAACAAGATGGTGGTAACAAATGGGTCGCCTCATTCTCTCACAGGGCTTTGTGAAAGGGGAAAGTGATTGTGCTGCCTCACCAGAAAAGATGGTGATTTCAGAAAGTAAGCTCAATTGTCTGAACAATATTCTGCAAACGAGTGAAAAAAATTTGTATCAGAGAACAAAGGATGAGTCACAGAGAATTACTCAATAAGAAACAGCAAGTCAACTTTCAGAGGATTTGGGTGATGTGGATATCTCCTGAAATTATGCTTCACTGCAGCATCAGTCATGATGGAAACAAGACACACAGCAGTGAAAATACCCTGTCATTCCATAAGTGGAAAATTTCAGGTGACAAAAACCAAAGCAAAACTCAGTCACACTGTATTTCAGATAGCTCATGTAGACTCTGCAAGGTGAGCCCAGAAATCTCCCAGAGAAGTCTGAGGGGCAGTGGTGTTTTACCCACTACCCCATCAGGAACAAGAGACTGATGACAGGAATGATTGAGGCTGGATTTTGACACTTGAGCATACATAGAGTAGGTGTAGAGAGGATTACAGTTATGCACACAGATGGAAGAAGTAGATCACTGGAGAACAGAAGTGTGACAGTATTAAGACAGATAAAGTAATTTATTTCATAGGAAACGATTATACAGTTGAGAATCGTGGGGAGCTTTCTTTTCCATCAGAGTGAAAAGGAAAGAATATCTGATTTTATTCCACATGATCCACAAGATGTGTCATGTGCCTCTGATGGAGTCAGAGACATTAAATGGTTTAGAGAGTGGGTGAACATTTGGATTTCTACCTGATTGACAACGTGCAAGTCAGAGAATTGGCCCAGCATCAATGAGTATCTCATTAATTTTGGCATTAAATACTGTCAACACTGAGGGAAGAAAGTCATGTAACAGGTTCAGAATCAAGACGTTGCCCTATATTTGAAGAATCAGCATTGAAATTAATATAATTTTACTAATTCCCTGTCCCAGCCTTTGCCCTGTGGAAGCTGGAACAGTTCTTGTGTTTAGGAGTGGAGTTTTTATAACCAGTGTTTCTCAGCGTCCACTTCATCTAGTGACCAAACTAAAAAAAACCAAAACTCTGCTGGCAGTCACCCACTGGGAATTATCTTGATGTCAGCAAGAGCTTCCACCCAAATCTGGCACAATATGGTCTCCTCCTCAGAATTACAGGGTTTTGTGTTGCTTTGCAGCAGTGGCACCATGCACAGATCAGAAAATATTCTGCACTCAGGTGCTGATGCTTCTGTCCCAGGTAAGGTGTGCACCAAGCAGGGCTGACTCCTGGCTGCAGAAAGGTTTGTACTTGTTGTGTTCTGGCATGCTGAGGCCAAATTCTCTCTTTAGACAACCCAGGAGTTCTACAGAAATTAAAATATGAAATCTGGAATTCTGCTTGAACAGGATGGAAGAAAATGAGTCTTTAAGGAGGAGAAGCAATTTTGAGGTAGCTGAAAAATAATTTCAGAAATTAATTGCCTTTGAAATAACTGGCAATGCTATCTAGGCACCAGGTAGGCAATTATTTATTTTATAAAGTAAGAGTTTTAAAGGATGTTGAAATTGGAGAGCAGAATACTTGTATAAAATATATGGGTTTTCCTGCTAGTTTTCCATAATGTTATCTGTAAAACACATACACACAGTGCAAAGGCATCAGAGCCTTTCAAAGCCTTTTGTGTATTCTTCCTCTACACATTAGAGAGGGAGATATTAAGAGCTGAGCAAATCATCAAAGGAAATGTATGTGCCTAAATTTTCCTTGAGTAGACTACATATTTTCTGAGGATCTGAGTCCAGAGACACCAGATGGTTGTTTTTCTCAGATATTTAGGCACCTACACATGCAAATAGGTGCCCAGCAGTATTTTCAAGCATGTCCAAACGCTTCATTCTCGAAATAACCATTGAAAATATTGATGCAACATTTTCATCCTACGATTTTTTTTTTCTAAAATATCAAAGGAAAAAAAAATACTTCTGTGGAAATTTTTAATTGAAGAGATGAGCACCCCCAGGCTACAGAGTGGGGACTACACAGATCTGGGATATTTCTGCCAAATGCGACACTAGGCAGTGGAAAGTGATGGTGGCAGCTCTAGGAACAGCCTGGCACTGGAGGAGTTAAAAACTGCAGTTAAAGAGAGATTAAAAGTTACAGCCAAATTTAGTTGTGTTGCAACCATGCAGTTAAACATCTCTGTCTCTCCCTGCCTTCCAGGATTCCCCCAAAACTGAATGGGGACACAAAAATACACTTGGGAGGGGTGATGTGAAGAAGTTCAGATGACATTTACCCTACAAAAATTCAGCAAAAATTCCTGAACCCCAAAAAGAGGAGAAGGAAGCAGCTCAGACAGGAGAAGATGAGAAGTACAAATATGAAACAAAAATATCAGATTTACTCCCCCTTTTCTAAGAACATGGATCTTGTGCAGCTGAATGCCAGCAGAGCTCCCTGATAACCAAAGAGCCTGTGCTGGGTTCTGCTGAAGAGGAATTGGGTGTTACTTCTGTTCTTAAGAAGAATAATTGATATTTTGTCCTAGAGATACCTTTTTTAGATTCCTGACACTGCAGTAAATTAGTCTATAGCAAAATACAAAGGAAGATGGGCTTGGGAACAATTAAGGAGTTTTAAAATGCAACAAAAAGTTACAGGGAAAAAATCTCTTTGCTATAATTGATAGTTTTCTCTCAAAGGGAATTAACCGAATTTTATGACTTTGATCTTCTAAAGAATGAGGTTCTTAACTTCATTAGTCATTTTGCTTCAGTTTCAGCATGGATGCCACAAGAGAGAAACCCCCAGCCTTTTAAAAGGGGCAATCCTCCTACATTTGTCACAGCTGCCCTACTGAAGTTCAGTTCAAGAGAGCAGTTAGAGATTTTTTGGCAGAAAATCCATTATAATTAATGAGCATTTATAATTAATGGCTGGCCTGATGTAGCCTTTGAGAAGGATCACAGCTTTTCTCCTTGTGATCTTAATGCAACAATTTCACTTTATGATCACAGCCTTTCTATCTACTTAAAAACTTAGCAATGGGTTAAATGATAGCAGGAGTTAGATAATTCCACTATTAAGCAAAGTTAAAAGCTCTTTGGTTTGCTGTTCTCAGAGACTGCACTAACTGTTCTGATTATGAAGCATGAATTTTAATAACAATACTGTACTGTACTCCTCACCTGCATAGGTTTAGAACTAATTAAAATGCATCAGGAATGTATCTGCTTCTATCTAGGCAAGGAACATGACTGAGTAACAGATCTTCCATCACCTCAAAAGAACCATCTCTTGCTAGCACACCTTTCCTCTGCAAAGCTAAAAATCAGATCAAGCTTTTACTTTACTGATGGGGGAAATCAGTTGCAAGTATTTCTGTTTGCTTTATATTTCATGCAGTTTCATGAGCACTGTTACAGGTGAGAAAAAGAAAATATTGTTTTTCCAACTGATAGTGGAGTTCGAGTTTCTCAAATTTATTTCCATGAAATCATGGCAAAATGAAATTAAAACCAATTTTCTTGCTCCATGAAGGAGCAGCTATTGCAGAAGCAATAAGATTTGAGATTATTAAAATAACCCTTGTCACACCCTGCTAGATTTTATTTCCAGGTACACTCAATAACCCCGAGCTGCAGAGCAGCTTTGCTGCGGTGGCCATGGGGACCAGGGCAGCCCCTGGAGATTTCTCCAAGGCTTCCCAAAGCTCAGCTGCTCCAGCACTGCCATCCCCGTGGCAGCGTGGGCAGCCCCTTGATGAGTGCTAATTCCAGCCTGAGGCAGGGAGAGCCAAGCTCGGAGCTGTCACAGCTGGGGAGGGACAGAGGGGACACAGGGCGCTCACGAGGGCGAGCTGTGCCACCCTGGCTGGGATCCCTGCTGCAGGCACTGGCACCTGGGCTCCCACTCACAGCTCTTGCTCTCCAGCCCTCCCTGGCAGCTTTCTTGGGCTCTCTTCTCCTCTGGCTCTCCCCACAGGTCTCACCAGCATCCTCTCACAGGAACAGGGAGTTGTGCACCCAGGGTTTGTGCATCACCAGGAAAATCTCATCTGATTCAAGGCTGGGTCTGCTCAGGCAGGGACAGAGCATTGTCACTCCTGTAATAAAATGTAGCTGAAATGGAAGGTGCTGACAATGTGGAAATATGTAAAATTCTGTAATATCAAATCCTTCTCTGGGATTTAGACTCCACCTCAGAACAAGGAATAAACAGACACAGAAACCTGATGTACATTTCTAAGAGCTTTTTGTCTCCCTTTTTGGGTGAGCATCTTCAGTGAACAGCACAAATCTTTCAGATCAGTTCTTCTGTAGGAATGGAAATGATTAATTTACCCTTCCCTTGTACATCTGCAGGTGTTTTTAGAGAGCAGAAAAATAGGGAAGAGGTTGCTTTTCTCAATTAAGGATTTCACAAAAAGAAATTGAAACAAAGTTTTTGTTCTGCCATCCTACAGATAATTTATTTCAGCTTAGGACACAAACAAGATTTCAGCTGGAGGAAACCTGGTCTCTACTGAGGACAGACCATCCCCTGCTATGGGCAGGCCCCATTTTCAGAGGGGCTCTGTGTGTTTTAGAGGAGGTTTCTATCTATGTTGTCATCAGAAAGACCCTGGAGTTAAAAACAAGGAATGTGATTTCTTGAGTCAGAGTGTTCTGAATGACAAATTAGAAACCACAAAACTGTTTTTCTTTATCAGAAAGCACACAAGCAATTAAACTCCCCAATCCCTGGCCTGCTGAGGAACACTGTGTTCAATTTTCCTTTAATTTTTTCACAGTCATAGATGGAAATACATCTTAAAGCAGTAGCCAGCCACACTGAGGGACTGGTGCTCTAGTGGGATGATGGTAGAACTTTCCAGAGAGTGTCAATAGCTTATTAAGATTTCAGCTTCATCACCCCCAGGGTTCAGCTCCATCTTCCACCCTGTTTTAGATGCTTCTTTAGTTTGTTGGGTTTTTTTTCAATTTTTCCACATCAGAGCACCTTGCCACCTTTACTGATTAATCCTCTGGATCCCTGCAGGGTAAGGAAGTATTACCAAGTCTGTTTTTCAAAGCAAGGAGGAGTTTGCAAACTAAGATATTGCAATATAGACATCTCATTGCACAGAACATGACCAGAGACACCCAGGCTTGGCATGCATGCATGGGCTGTAAAACAGCTTCCCTCTGTGTGTCTAGGGGATCATCCAGGTTTAATATCTCACCTTATTACTTGCTGTTGACTCCCCTCAGAGCTGACAATATCAACCTTAAGAAAAGCAGAGCAAAAATCAATACTCAGAGAAGAAAGGGGAGCCCCATCTCCCCAGGCTGTCACTGCTGCCTGACAGCCACAGCCAGAGCTGCCCACCACTGACAGACCCTGCCAGGGCTCAGAAACAGAGGAGGAAACACTTCTGACACCAGACAGGTGAGCTGGACCAGCAAGGAGCCATAAATAAAAGGCAGAGTCTGGTAATAAAAGAGCCCTGTGATGATCTGGGAAGCTTCACAAATAATCCTTGGCTCATCCCAAACACCTGATACTGGCAAAATTAATGTAGGGAGGAGGAGGGAGATGCCAGAGGATTTCTGCCTGAGAGTTCAACACTTTCTCAAGAGATGATGGGGACCCCCAGCCACTCCTGGTCTGAATTCCCTACAATGAAGTTAACACTACAGTTAAATGGGAAGTTTTGCAGCATCCCAGTGGAACAGGCAGGAGGAGGGTTATACACACAGGTGGGATATCTTTTGTGCAGCAGACTGAAGAAAGACTCCCTTTAATCCTTTTGAGAAGAGACATGGATAGGAGACAGAGAAGCACAATTTTCCACAGCCTCCCCAGAGGATCTATTCAGGATGGGGCTGACACTGCCTTTTATTCATCTTGCAAGTTGGTGAGGGACTGCTGACACCAGAAGCAAACCATGTTCAGAACTGAAACCTTGTTGAAGTTGTATCCCCTCATCCTTTCTTTTCTTCCCAAAACTCAAACCCAATTACTGGGGTTGAACGCTGGCCATACAGCCCCAGAGAACAGCACACAGCCCTGATCCTGCACATCCCTGTCCCAGAGAGCACCAGGCTGGGCCAGAAACAGCCCCAGGGAGCGTCCTGGGACTGCAGGGCCAGCACTGCCATGGTCCTGAGCCAGCACAAGAGGCACCACCACAGTGCCTACCTGAGCCCTGAGCTGGGGGAAGCTCTGCTGCTGCTGCAGAGCCCAGCCCAGCTCCACGGCCCCTTTTGTTCCCAGCTCAGCTGAAAAACCAGCACTGCTGGACTCAGGATCTGTCTGAGTGTAAAGGAGGCACCAAAGACAACCTTTCTCTGCAATGAAACCTTTTGGTTTTTCTTCCAGAGCTCCTCCTGCTCGTGTTCTGTATGTGTGGATGTATGGGAGCTGCATCCCCAGGAGCATCACTGGATGCCCACCCACATCTCCTGGCTGGGTGAAACTCTGTCCAGCTGTGCTTTGCCTTCTGAACACCCCAAGAAGGTGACTGCACAGAGAAAATTGCTATTTTTGTCAGGACCCAGGGAATCCATGCACACCCACACACAACCTTTCACCAAGGGTGAAGCTCTTGCCCCTGCAGAACCCCCAGAGGCCACGTGGAGCTGCCCACCATGCTGGGCCAGGGAGGGCAGGCAGGGAGGCTGGGATGCTCCCACCATCCATGCAGCAGCCAGAGTCACTGCCCCACACCCACTGGAGCAGTGGCAAAGCTCACTGGGATGGCAGGAGGTGTGTGCTGCTTATTGCCCATCCCATGGCTGGGTGAACCACAGCACTGTCCCAGCCTGGAGAAGAGCAAAGGATTTGGATGCAGCACTGACCAAAGAGACACAAGCTCCCTTTTATAGAATCCCAGAATGGTTTGGGTTGGAAGGGACCTTAAGATCACCCAGTTCCACCCCACTGCCTCAGACTTCTCTAGAAACTTCCTAAATGCTCCTGCTTTAGCTGGTGCAAACGTGTCCTGAGGAACCTAATGGTAGCAGTTAGTTTGAAATAACACACACAAGCTCTTCTGAAACAAAACATTTTCATGCCTTCTCTGCACTTGAGCCAATTTCTT
Organism: Agelaius tricolor; assembly: GCF_023055355.1. Lineage (NCBI taxonomy): Eukaryota > Metazoa > Chordata > Aves > Passeriformes > Icteridae > Agelaius > Agelaius tricolor. The sequence continues at coordinate 10,221,605 of NW_027269278.1, read as the reverse complement.
CAGGCATCCTGCCCCATATTTAAGAACCAAAGGCAAGATCCCCACATCAGGTGTCTAGCACTAAATTTTATTGCCCTGCACTTGAAAATATGTTCCTAAATATCTCAAACTCAGGCACCTGGAGATAAGCATTTGCCTTTGGAGCGAACAGAAAAGGAAATAATTCCTGTATGTTATTTTTATTTTCTTTCCTTTATATGGTTTTAAGCTGCTTTTATGCGGCACTGGAAAGTTCCAGCCCGTGATTTGTGGCATTCTGGTCTGCTAATAGAAACATCCCCCTGCCTGCTGCTCACTCTGCAGAGCAGAAGGATCGTAATGCAGATTGTAAATGGTTGCATTAGGGAGAAAGATAATGTTTCTTTCCACTTTCATTTCCCCGGGTTGGTGTTTATCGTGGTAGGGGTTGCGTAAGCACATGACAGAGATCATGCATTATTCACCAGGCTGGGCTGGGGAAAGGCTCCAGCCCTTCAGAGCGTGGATCCACGCCCGGCAATTCCCACCCGCCAGGATTCGCGCTGCGTGTGCTGGGAGCTGGGCTGAAGGATTGGCAAAGCAAACAGGATTGGCCTGGGGAGCAGCAGGGACGGGGCTGAGGGGCACAGGCTCTGCTCTCCCTCTCCTCGGCTCTGCACAGTTTGTGTCATTATTTATTTCACTAGACTGGACCAGAACTGCCACCGAGTCACCACAACCATCAACCAACTCCTAAACAAAACACCTGAACAAAATCTCTTGCTCTTGGATGTATCTGAGGGCAGACAAACCCAGCCGTGGGGTGACACAGGAGGAGGGAGAAGCCTTTCCAGCCCCAGACTGTCCCCATGATGCCACCAGGGCCAGCAATGCTGACCCAGTTTCTAAGCAGGACAGGAAGTTGCAACACTCTAAAGTTTATTATCATTAAACTCTAGCCAGTGTCAGAGGCCCTGTGTTTGTCCTTGCAGTGCTACTGCCAGTGCACATAAAAACTAACAAAATCAGCCACTAAATGCTGGCAGCCTTGGGAAAGAATTAAAAAAATCCCCCAAACCAAGAAACAAACCCAGTGAAACTACTAAATAAGGAATAAGTTAATGAGGAAAAATTAAAAGGAACTGAAGACTTTAAAAACTCTTCCAAATTAAGGACAACAAAGAGAAAGGATCAGCTCTTATTTTTGCAATTAAGGTGTTATTTATGGCAATTTAGCTGTTTAAAGATTAAGCCTGGATACCACAGAAAATACATCTGATTTACTCCCAAGGCTTCTCACCAGTTTGTATATGAGCTCCAGCCAGCCTAAAAGCAAGAGGAGTTCAGACCTCCCTGTGTGCACACAAAGCTCCTGTGAAACACCCCAAGGATTGATCCCCACGCTGGGCAGCTGCACTGTGACCCCTGGAAACAATCACAGCCCTGGCACCAGAGCTGGGACACGGCACCCTCAGGGCAGGGATCTTCCAGGAATGAGAGAGAACATTGTGTGGGAGCAAAAGGGAAAAAATAAAGACTCTGGTTCTGTGTGTACATGCAACCTGCAGTGAAGAGAGGTGGAGAGAGGGTGCTCACCCTGTGTGTGCAGGGCAGAGATGCAGCCCCACGAGGGATCTGGGGGCATTTACAGGGCAGAGCAAACAGCGCCTGTGCCCTGTCCCAGCAGCAAGGGAACCACCCCATGCCAGGGCTGTGCCATCCTACCCCAGGGACACACCCAGGGCAGTGCAGGGAAACATCCCATCCCACCCCATCCCATCCCATCCCATCCCATCCCATCCCATCCCATCCCACCCCATCCCATCCCACCCCATCCATCCCATCCCATCCCATCCCATCCCATCCCATCCCATCCCATCCCATCCCATCCATCCCATCCCATCCCATCCCATCCCACCCCATCCCACCCCATCCCACCCCATCCCATCCCATCCCATCCCACCCCATCCCATCCCATCCCACCCCACCCCATCCCATCCCATCCCATCCCATCCCATCCCATCCCATCCCATCCATCCCATACCATCCCATCCCATCCATCCCATCCCACCCCATCCCATCCCATCCCACCCCATCCATCCCATCCCATCCCATCCCATCCCATCCCATCCCATCCCATCCCATCCCATCCCATCCCATCCATCCCATACCATCCCATCCCATCCATCCCATCCCACCCCATCCCATCCCATCCCATCCCATCCCATCCCATCCCATCCCATCCCATCCCATCCCACCCCATCCATCCCATCCCACCCCATCCCATCCCATCCCATCCCATCCCATCCCATCCCATCCCATCCCATCCCATCCATCCCAGGGCTGTGCCATTCTCCCCAGGGACACACCAGGATAATGCTCCCCATGGGCTCAAGGGATGGAGTGAAAGATGCCAAGGAGCCCCTGGCAGAGCCCTTTCTTCTGCACCACACCTCTGTGCAGGGAGGAAACACATCAATGGCCATGACACCCCTATGCATCTTTTGTTGCATTTTCCTCCTGTTACAGAGTTGGAAACATCTGCAGAGAGCCTGTATGTAAAACATTAAGACTGTGCACACTATTTGTAGGATTCAGCCCCAGACACCTTCTTGGTTTTCTTACATATTGGTAACAATATGTTACCAATGAAACAATAAAGGAAATAATGAAACAATAAGGAAATAAATAAAACAATGAAAACAATAAAGGAAATAAATAAAAGGAAATAAATAAAAAAAACCCCAACATGTAAAGCTTTGTTAAACTCAAAAAGCAGTTCAGAGAGGAGAGAGCTGAAGATGGGATGGTGCTGGGAAGGCATTCAGCCTTGCTGTGCTGCTGCTCACAGAGTCCCCTCTTTGAAGGAGGCATGAAAGGAGACATTTCAGCATGAGAGTTCAAACTCTGTGGCTCTGTTGATTTTTCCAGCCCCCACGGCTGCCTGCCTCGGCATCCTGTTCTTTGAACGTGCAGAGTAAATAGGTGTAGCTCCTGTGGCTCTGGGGGCAGGAGATGTGCTCCCAGGAGGAGCTCTGGGGGCAGGCAGGAAAAGCCCCTGCTGCCATCCTGAGAGCAGCGTGAGGCACTCAGAGCACTGGGGCTGAAAAACGGCAGGAAAAGAGAGAGAGGGAGAGTCGAGAAAACCTTCCATAGAGGGAGAGCTCCTTGTGGATGACAGGGTGCCCAGGACTTGTGAGTAACACACAGGTAATGGCTCTTCTGAGGATGGATGCAGGAGGGTGTGAACAGCAATGTGACAGAGATGTGTCAGCTTTCTGCCACTCCAGCAGAGCTGCTGGCGGCACAAGGGGTTGAACTGGAGCACCTGGAGCCTGGCAGGAGATGAGGAACAAGCTGACCAGGGCCTCAGAGGGTGTTGAGTTTTTATTTTATTCAAATCTAACTGACCAGATTTCTCTTCTCTTCCTTCGCCTTCTCTCAGCAGAAACATTTATTATGCTAAGTTAAATGTTTAACCACTGGCACTGTTGGCTGCAATAGCTCATCATAAGCAGCTTTAGCGTTTGCTGGGATCAGCACCCTGGGGCTGGAGGTGGTGTTTTCCTCTGCCCGGTTACTCTTCCTTGCTCCTCTCGTCTCCCCGGCCCATTTTTCAAGTTCCAATGCGTTAAAATAAAAGTATTAACGGCGCTTATCTGATGCATGGGAGATTGTGAGAGCAAGCTGGCGAGCAGCCAGGAGCTAATAGCAGCATAAAGCAATTTGCTGAAAAAAAGAATTACCATGCTAATTGTCAGGCTGGAGAGGGTGCTGGGGATCACAGAGGAGTAAAAAAAAAAAAAAAAAAAAAGGACATTGATTACTCTAGATTTAAACAATAAAGGGATGAAGAAGAAAGAAAGGTTTTGAAGCAATTTTCTTCTTTTTTGTCCCGTTCTCTGCTACCCTCCCCCAGCTCAAAACCTCCAGCCAGAGCCTCAGGCACTCACGGGAATTTATCCGAAGATCTCTTCCTTTTTAGCATCGTGTCAGTGCCAGCTGCACCGCGGGCTGCGGAGCTGGTCGGCAGCACCGCGCAGCCCTGCCCTGTGCCCTGCCCTGCCCACGGAGCGGGGGGCAAAGCCGGGTCTGACAGAGCCGGGTCTGACAGAGCCGGGTCTGACAGAGCCGCACTGCCCCAGCCCGCGCCTCGGCTGAGCCCAGCGCCGGGGGAGGCTGCCAAAAACTGACCCATTCCCAGCGGAGCTTTTTTGGGGTTTCTTTCTCGAACAAAGGGACATCGCTCTTTTTTTATTAATTATTATTTTTTTAAATTTATTTCTCTCAAAGCAATGAAGGAGTGCCTGGAAAGCTCAAGCAGAAAGCTCAGCCTCTTCCCGCTGGCTCCAGAGAGCGCCGCTAACTGGGATTAAGAAAGTCAACTAATGCTTCCCAGCGCCGGAGCCTCCCGAGGCAGGGAACCGCGACGGCAAATCCGGCCGCATCTCCAGGCAGGCAGCAGCCGCCTCTGGGCGCAGATGCCGTTTAACCCCGGATTTATGTGCATCCCACTCCTGCAGAGCCGCTGGAAAACCACCGTGCCTCCCCTTGGCGGACAGTGAGCGCTGCCAGCCCAGCCGGGGCTGCTCCGTGCCCGCTGCCAGCCGGGCTGAAGAGGCTCTGTGTCCCCCAGCCCATGCCGGAGCGGTGGCACCGGGCTCACAGCGCGCTCCCAGCACATCCCTGCTCCGTGCCCGCTGCTGAAGAGGCTCCGTGTCCCCCAGCACATCCCTGCTCCGTGCCCGCTGCTGAAGAGGCTCCGTGTCCCCCAGCCCATGCTGCAGGAGCGGTGGCACCGGGCTCGCAGCGCGCTCCCAGCACATCCCTGCTCCGTGCCCGCTGCTGAAGAGGCTCTGTGTCTCCCAGCACATCCCTGCTCCGTGCCCGCTGCTGAAGAGGCTCCGTGTCCCCCAGCCCATGCTGCAGGAGCGGTGGCACCGGGCTCGCAGCGCGCTCCCAGAGCTCCCCGCACATCCCGGCTGACCGGCAGATGAGCCAGCGCATTCCCCCAAACGAGGAGTGCTGGGAAAACCAGGGCCAGGACACGAGGTACCTGTATCATTTTTGATTAATATTTGCGAGTAAATGCTGTAGATATGAGGCAAGAAGATTTAAAAGAAAGTCACTGAGCCGTGCAAGTGAATTCATTTGTTTCAGACAACATGCGGCTGGGTTGCATCCTTTTACAAGCAGGAACATTATTTCTTTCCTATGCCAAAGACTGACTGCGTTTGCCCTCCTGTTTTACTTCTGCTGTGGAAGAAATTTAAGCAAGAACATGTATAGTGAATTGCTCAATTCTACCAGTGCCACTGAAGCTCACCTAATGATTCAGACCAACACGCCCTACCTGAGCAGCACTCCGAGACCCGTGAGCTCCTCTGCTCTTTACATGTCGACAGCCAGGGTGTTAAAAGAAGGGGAAATAAATAAGCCAGACCTGGTGACTTACATCATTCTATTTTTCTTTCTGTTCTTGACTGTGACATTCATTGTGTTCTTCATAAACTGCCAGCTGAAAAATTCTTTTTTTGCTACTCTTCCTTACGACAGATCGCTCAGGGAGGCGAGGAACCCGTGGAGGACACAAGCTGTCTGACACCTCTCATCCCAGCAGGAGCAGGCACCACAAACCCTGTGCAATAAGGAGCTAGTGCCATGTGCCAGTGCACGGATGTGAGCCCCTCTAGAGTAGTGGGCAGGAGGAGATTGCTCAGAATTCTGCTGTGTGCCAATCTGAGTAGCTGTAAATAAAAAGCTCCGTTATGAACTGAAGAGAATGCTTTAGCAAATTGATACAGGTTTTGCAAAAAATTGCCCCGTGATTCCAGATTAAGCTCTGTGTGTATGCAAATGTCATCATCCACCCATTCAGTGTCCATACAAGGATAATTGTATTAACAACAATCTCTGATTTGGGCATCTGGTGGAGCTTGTTCCCCCATGTTTAGGAAACCAAGCATCAAATGTACAAAACCAGTGTATTTACCTAACAGCTCAACAGAGATGAGGTTACTTTCCAGACCTGTTTTTCCCAACTGCTGCTGGAACTGCATGGTGATGCTGTGGGAGGCCTGCCAGGCAGGAGGAGAAAATGAAAAATGTTTATTTAGGCTTTTGATTGTCATTCTGTTAAGGGTGTTTTTGATGTTTGAATGCATCATTGATCAAGTCTTAAGTTACTACTTATGTGAAACACTTACTACCTAATGAATTTATTTTCATCTTTCATAAGCTGCAAAGGAAATTATTTGCCACAGCATGAAACCAAAATAATCAGGCTGGGGAGAAGTGGGAAAAAAATTAATATATTTAATATTATGCAAACTAATGAGAAGTGTGAGCAGAGTGCTCCAAGTTTGATACACAAAGTGGGTAAGTTCTGAAAGCCATAAAACACAGCTTTATAGGAATAGTAGCTTTACTTTACCACTCCTTGCTCTTCATCTAAACCTAGCCCAATTAAAAGTATAAATTATCAATATGACAACAGCTTGATTCAACACTGGTCACTGGCAACCCCTACCATTTCAAATTACTATCTGATTTTGTTCTAAAATCAGAACAAAAAAAGCTCCTGCTTAACACTGGTAGGTGACAAACTATTTTGTAGATGTTGATTTCTTGTAAACTTGCAGTTACAGCACAATTCCAAATGAAGCTGCATGAATGTGGGAAAAGTGTCCATAATTCCCACAAACAGCAGGCAAAGGGCTTGGGTTTTGGGTTTTTTTGTTTTTTTTTTTCAAATCAAATGGCTCAACATACAGGAGAATTGCAGCTATCCAGAAACACCTGGATCCAGTGTGTTTCTGGATAGCTAAATCCCAAATCCTACTGAACTACAAAAATAGTCCTAAATCCTATTTTAACTGCAGTTTTGGGTATTGGATCATCTGAAATGGGTTCAAAGTAGTGTCAGATGCTGCTCCTAACCCTGTTCTTGACCTGCAGAGTACTCCAGAGGAGATGGGTGTATATATGTGTACATAACTTATTTCATCCAAAGGAGGAGATTTAACAATGCAATTACACACAGGCTTGCACTTAAGAACACAAAGTGTGTATATATGGAAGTCTGTTTGCAAGTTTCTTCTTTTATAACCCAAAAATTGCCCAGTTGATAACACTTCCATGTCATTGTCTTTGTTACCATGTCTTATTTTGCTCCAATAAGCTAAACTACTCCATAACAGATTTCAATATTTTATTCCTTGATATGTGGCAAATATTTCCTCTGAACCAAATTTAACTAGTGTAATTCCAATTAATGCAGAAAGCAACAATAAATGCAAGTGTATTTCTCTCAGCCCTTTTTGAATAAATCAAGTTTTATCAAATCAGACATTTCTTATTTATTTTTAAGTAATGACAGCTTGTTTTCAGCTACCAGCCATTATGAGTTTGGTCTAAGAATTTCTGCTGGCAAGAGCCTCAGAACCTGACAGAGCACACGTTGCTTTGCACTCTTTATTTAAACATTCAAGAATAGCTCCAGAATAATCCTATTTTTCGCCACAGCCTGGTTGGAGTAATACTACAGAAGAACCTGTCATGCTGAGAGTATTAACTGATTTTCTGGGAATGCTTTTATCCATGCCCTGTGTTGCTCTCATCAATATCCAGGATCATTTCTATTGCAGAAGAGTTTCATTAATGATAATTTGAATTATAGAATCCTAGAACAACTTGGGTTGGGAAGGACCTTAAAGATCATCCAGTACCAACTCCCGTGCCATGAGCAGAGTCATTTTCCAATGCCAAATTGCTCCAAGCCCCTTCCAGTCTGGCTTTCAGCATTTCCAGGGATGGGCTCCACCATAATTTTAGCCAATGTATGAAACATATGTGTAGAAAACTTTCTGTTTTACCAGGCTCAGATTCAAGCTGACCAAAAAAATCTACTTTCCAACTGCAAGCACACCAGGGAGGGACTGACAGGCATTGCTTCACTTGCTGGAACTGTTTTATTGGATGCATGACACATGTTGGGTCCCATAAAGCTTTCTGGTATTAATCTGCTGGTGTGTATAAATCCCACTTGTCTTTCTGAGATTTTACCTTGCCCCTGCTGTCCCACATCAGCTGTAGCAGGAACATTTCTGTCCATGGTCCCTGTCTGTGCAATCCCCACTGGCTCAGTCTGTGCTAACTCAGAGCATCCCTCTGGTGACAGCCACACCGACTCCTGCCTGAGGCAGGGGCTGCAGGAGGTGACAGTGACAGTGACAGAGCTGCCTGTGACACCTCAGATGTGCTGCCCACTGCTCCTCCCTCCAGCCGAGCAGGGGCACATCGAACAGCAAGAGTTCAGCAATTAAATATGAAAGTGACTGAGCTGGCAGAAAGCTGCTCTGTACTCCAGGACAAGAAAGATCTCTCCTGTCACGGGTACAGGACACCCAATGTTTAATTACTTTAATTTGCTTTTCACATAGCAGTGAACAGAAGCAGCCTCTGACTTATTGAACACGCAGTGTAGGCTGCAGAGGGGGTGGAAGAGGGCTGGTTTCACCCAAAACTTTTTTTCCATTTGTAAAAATCTCATGAATAAAGAATTTCAGAGGTTGCTTTGGCCACCTACTCCCAGAGTTGCTACTGTACCTCCAAATTCTGCAGAAAGACCAGTGAGATTAAGAAAAAACCCTCTTCATTTCTACATTATTTAAAACTTTTAATAATCTAAGTATTTTGTTTGCTTGCTTTTTACTTAAAAAACTGCCCATAAAAATCCACATAAAGCTTCTGGAAAGCCAATAAGCCACTGAAACTTCATCTGAGATCTCAAAAATTAGGCTGTATAATCTGTGTAATACTACCACAGTAAATCTTCTGGAGGATTTTCATGGCAATCCTTGTCTTGGAAGCAAACCCATGAAAATAGTACAGTATCAAGAGTTTAATTAAAAAAATGCATTTTTACCTGAGTGACTGACTGGATTCTCATTCAGAGGAAAAAAAGCTCTTATTATTGAGAAAATGTCAGAATTTCAGAGCATTACTGCAGGTGGCAGTCTGCTGGTAAAATTAAATCCCAAAGCAGGAAGCCCAGACAAGATAAAGTTGTATCACCATCTTCATTTCAGTTTTATACCAGCAAAATCAGTTGTCATTGTGGAATTGGGATTCAGTGTTTTTGTACTCATCCTGCCAAAAAAAGATTTAATATATGCACACCACTTTTCACCCTCTATTTCTGCAGTATCTTGGTAAACAAGGGAAATGTTTTCTTCCCCTCAGTCTTTAAAAAGAAGCTAACATAGAGTTCACCAAAGTTCTAAATGTACATTTTACTGCAGCAGTACTGAGTTACAAGAGATATCTGAGCAGCCTTCAATTCACTGAAAGGCTCTTGGTCAGCAGTTCAAGCTCAACACATTCAGGCACGATGAGTTGGTTCAAAATGTTATGGTTGGCCACAGTGGGAAAAAAACCCCCAACCACCCCCAACAGTCAGCAGATTGCTGAGGTCTCACAGAAATACTTCAGTTGGCAGTACAAAAAAGAGTTACATAAGTACTATCAAAATGATACCATTTTGGCTAGCTGCATTCTACAAGAAAAAAGAACTATTTAAAATGAAGTTAGGAAATAATTTAAGTCTCTGCTTCTGAGAGCACAGCAGCTTTCAAGTTTCCAAAAAGCTACAGAAAAGTACTCTTGAAATGACAGGATCACCTTTGTGTGAGGAGGAATATGGACATGGAGAGGCATCAGCACGGGATAAATTAACCCTTGTAAACAAACACTTGAGACACAGAAGTACAGAGAAAGGAAATCAGAAGAATATGTGGGGTTTTTGTTTTGTTTATTGAAATATGAGCAGCAGTATGCAAAAAATATCTTTAAAAACATAACATAGCAAAACCTAGTAATTTTAAAATTAACAAAATAAAAAGATGTTTAGAGTTAAATGAAAAAACCTCATTGCTAGAACTGTGTTTTCTACAATGTAAACAAAAGCATAAAGGTTATGCTTGCAACAAACACAGAAGCAGGTTTATGGAGCAGCACAAGAAAGCAACATTATATTGTAATCTGATGGTTTGGTCTATTGATTTGAATTCAGAATGGGAAACCCTCCTCAACAGAAACTTCACAACTCCAGAAGAAAGTTAGTCACATGTTTGTCATTTGAAGCAAAACATTTAGAAAATGGTTTGGTTTTGTTTTTGGTTTTTGTTTGTTTCTTTGCCTTTCCAGAAACCATCACCAGCACTTTGAGCAAGTAAAACAGCATCCTGAAAAAGTTACTATTTCAGACTAGTGAAGAAGCCTGACACATTTCAATGTCCTCTAGAGTCAGACTGCAAGAATCCAAGTTAATCTTACACCCAAGAATTGACAACTTTCACATTTTAATACTGTGGGGGAAAAAAAAATCATTGCTTCAAGCAAAACTAAAATAATTCCAACATTTTAAACAATTCTATCCTGAATTGTAACACCTGGGCTGTTTCATCATTCTTTTGCCTGTTGGGCTGTTCTGTCAGATGTGTCCCTCACTGGTCAGTCATGCTAGGTGGTTTTATTTTGGTCCTGTAGATTCTATAGCCCAGTGTCAGCCCTTCATGCCTGATGCAGTTAATGAGAGTGACACACAGGCACTGCCTGGCTGCCAGCAAGGCCCAGGTGTGTGAGGAGGCACAGCCAAGCTGCTGCCTTATCTCAGGGACTGTAAAAGCACTGCCAGGAAAGCCTCCAGGGTAAGCCTGCTCCAGGCTCTCTGCTGGTATTGCCAAAGCTGTCAACCAGTGCTGGGGCTGGTGCAAAGCAGAAAAAGGCCCAGAAAGAAGAAAACACACTACAAGAGCCAAATGAGGTTTTACTGAGGAGCAACATTCAGTCTGAGCTGGGCTACACTGGAAAGGCTCCATCTGCCACTACCACACCACTGGCTGAGTCCATCTCCCCATCCCTCTCTCTAGGCCAGGGGTGATTTCTGCACAGTGTGCTCTACCAGGAGCAGCACTCCCTGCTCTGGTGACACTTTACACACTGTTGGCACCAAACAACTTTCTATCCAGTCTATCCATGCACCCAGATCTGAATATTGTATCAGCAGCATAGATGAACAAAACAGGATTAGCAACATCATGAACCAGTAGCACACAAAATCTGCTAACCAGAAAGCTCCCAAAAAGCCCTACCAGGAAGGACAGAGATGTAGGATGCAGACAAACCTGACTGGGTTTGCTCCTGCAAGCCTGCCCTGCCAAAACCAGCAGTCACAAGGATATCCCAGCACTGCAGCTACTGCAGTTCCAGAATATGTACAAAGCAGAAAAATGCCAGAGCACTTCAGTACTTAATGACAGCATCAGAAGTGGGTTAACTGGATATTATTGCAGAAATTATGGTTCAGTGCATGGGTAGCCAATCTAACCACAATACTAGCACTAAACACCAGCTCTGGCTCACAGCACCCACTGCAGCACCCATTCTTGAGTCATTCAGTCAGCCACATATAAGCATACAAGTGAACAGAGAGAAGCCAGGTGAAAAACATTTTGGATAAAGTAAAATCTTGTACCTACAACTGCAATCTTTCCTTAATTCAATGTGCCATGTCATTTATTACATAAGCTAGTCAAGAAATATAATATTCTGTAGTGTTAAATATACATATTCAGCAACTTGACAAATGTCAGGCCCCAAGAAGAAAATAGAAGCAGGATCCTGTGGCCAACTGACTTGGCATCTTATTCAATCAAAAGAACTGTCTGTGGGTTGCAGCTCCAAAGAATGAAAGGGAAGAAACCAAAGCTAAGTGGCAGATAAATGTTACTCCCCTTCTCCTGAAGATGCACTCATCTGTTTTCAAACATACTTGAGAAACTGTTTAAAAAAAACAAAACAAAACACAAAAAACCAAAACAGTAATACAGAAATTCCTGTACAAGAGAACATTAGGGTTCTGCAGAAGTGTTACATTTTATTCCTTTAAGGCAATTCATAAAAAACATTTTAATGACACGTAAACAATTCTTATCCTCTAAGATCATTTGTTACTTAGGTACCATACGATGCACGATTTCCACACTTGAGGAGAAACTGTCATTCAACAGAAGACACAAGAACTTGTTTAAAAAATAATTTTCTCAGGATTGCAGTAATTAACTGCAACACATTTTTTAATAAGTATTTGCATAATAGTTTTCAGTCTCTCCCCCAAACACTGAACCCTTTTCTGAAAAGGTGTTCAGGAAAGAGAAAAAGCAAGGTGAGTTTAAAAAATATAATAGGGTCTTTCTGCATGCAAAATTTTGTATATAATTCACTTCTAATTTTCTTAACATGTTTCTCTCAGCCTCTTTTTTATGATATAAAGGACAGAAATATGTCTATGTTATGTAACTGATTTTAGTGTTCAGTACAGTGTTTAAATTCTCTACTTTGCCAAGTGCAAACATGGTTAAGTTCAACCAAGCCAAGTGCAAGGTCCTACACCTGGGTCCCAGCAATCCCAGACACACCCACAGGCTGGGCACAGGAGTGACTGAGAGCAGAGAATGACTGGGGGGGTGATGGCTGATGAAAAGCTCACCCTGACCTGGCACTGAGCACTCACAGCCCAGAAAACCAACAGAGTCCTGGGCTGCATCCCAAGGAACATGGGCAGCAGGGGGAGGGAGGGAAGGCACTGCCCCCTCTGCTGTGCCCTGGTCAGACCCCACCTGCAGTGCTGAGCACAGCTCTGGGCCCCCAGTGTAAGAAGGACATGGAACTGCTGCAGCAAGTCCTGAGGTCACAATTCTGGTAAGGGGACTGGAGCACCTCCCCTGCAAAGAGAGGCTGACAAAGTTGAGGCTGTTCAGCCCGGAGAAGGAAGGTTGAGTGGAGACCTCATGGGAACCTTCCAGCATCTGAAGGGGCTACAGGGAAGCTGGAGACGGACTCTTTGTCTAGAACTGTAGTGACAGGACAAGGAGTAACAGGTCCAAACTGAAAGAGGGCAAATTTAGCTTAGACATACAGAAGAAATTCTTTACTGAGGCTGGTAAGGCACTGGCACAGGTTGCCCAGAGAGGCTGTGAATGCCCCCAACCCTGGCAGTGTTCAAAGCCAGGTTGGAGAAAGGCTGGAGCAGCCTGGTCTGGTGGGAGGTGTCCCTGCCCATGGAAAAGGGGGTTGGGACAGGGAGATCTTTAAGGTCCCCTCCAACCCTTAACATTCTGTGATTCTTTAGATGTGAGAGAGAAATTCCATTGTCATATTAACACAGTCCTTCAATCCCATAAAGATGCCAACCACAGCTACAAGTCTTCTGACTGAAGCCCTGCCATCAGGGACAGGATCAAGAGCACAGTTTTATGCAGGCTACAAAGAAGTGATTACTTTTGGTCATTACCAAGAGGTCTGAATTAAATTACATGATCTGGAAGTAAAAGCTTCTGCATTCAGTTACTCATTTGCTAAGCCACTCACAGTCTTCAAAGAGACTCAAACTCATACTTGAAAGTGAATTAAATACAGTGTAATCACTAATACTGCATAATGTCTACTGAGAGACTAAAAAGGCCTAACACAGATCAATTCCAGACTGGTAAAATAAAGAGCTAGAACACCAAAAAGAAAACAAAAAACTTATTCCTTCCAAAAAGTAGTAAGCACTGCCATTTACAAATAGTAGTGTTTATGTTAAAATAGAGAAAGGTACCTAAAAAGAAATAGCCTTGGCAACCAAATCCAAACGGCATGAGTGTAAATCAAAGCAAAACAAGAATCACTACTCCAGAACCGTGCAGGATGTTTACCTTGGATCAATTACTACTTTAAATGGTGGTTAAAAGAGATATTACAAAACCAAAGTGGGAAAAGGCTAAGAACTGCTATTCTGCATTAATATACAATGTGTTTATGACAGCATTTTCCAATAGAAAATACAAGTGTTTTTACACCACTCCAATATTTGTAAAAAGTATATTTCATGTGTACATTTAAAAAAATCACATTGTTCAATCTGAGGCAAATTAGCCATAATAAAGTCTAATTTTGCTTATGACAGATGTCAAGATGTTAAAACACTAAGCTAAAAATACAGCTTGCAAGCTGGAGCTGCACATGTTCAAACAGTTTCATTAAAACACATTAAAAAAATCCCAAATTATGATATGTATTTATTTTCTGAAGTCAGTCTTCATTAATTCTTGTCCCTACAGGACAAAAAGGTTTTCCAGTTAAGACATTTGTCTGTTTAAGTTTTAAGGGGAAGAAGGGGAAAAGTGTTCTGAATTTTTCAATAGACTATTTTTTCCCTTAGGGCTCAACTGTCACTTAAGCATCACAAGAACAATTTGAAATGTAAAACTGATTAGCTATACACAATGGAATTGGTCACAAAGGGATCTAAAAAAAAAAAGTTAAATCATAAGATCCATTCTCCATATAGCTCACAGTATCCACTGGAAGTTTCTCTAAAATTAGAATAAGTTCACTAAAAATAAGGCTGAAGGTGGAATTGCAGCACTATGAAACAGATGAGATGGGATTAAGAGGAGAACCCATTTGTGTAAGTACTTTATCCAGCCACTGGAGGGGCCCATGAAGATGAATTTCTATCCAGCACGGGGTGCTCGTGACATCCTGCCGGTGATATTCAGCTCCCCAGCCCTAGAAAATGAACAAAAGGGTACTGATCAATTTGAGGACATGATTGTCTTTTAAAATAACTACCAACAAGAAACAGGAAATCATGATCTCAAGGTATTTATCTGAAGGTAATTCCCAATCTATCCAGACTGATCTAAAGGAACAAACCCGAGGCTGGGAAGGAGCAGGAGGGAAGCTGCACCTGGAATCCTGAATCAAGTTATGCATGCTACAGCCTCCTGTGGAGCTCCTGAGGATGACTCCTGGCCATGGCCACATCTCTCTTCTCTTTCAACCTCCTGTCCCTCTCCTCCACACTCTCAAACTGAGCAGTATTTGACATAACTGACAAAAGCAGTGAGACATCTTTGGGACAAGATGCAAACAGAACACCTGGAAAGCCCAAGTTTGGACTCCACACTAAACCTGAGACAGACAACATCTTGATTAAATAATACTCAGGAAACACTCCTGTGAGAGTAACAGCACACCTTGACTTCAGGAACTGAAACCATGTCCTTTTTCCATATCCAGGGATTTTTTTAAACTAATAATCCATTTGAAGAAGCTGAAGATTTTCTACAATAATTTTGCTCCTTTCTACTAACATTCTTTTAGTGGACTTGTTATTCACTTTACTGCTTGAAATTTAGACCATGAACTTAAATCTCCTTTAACAAAATTACAGCAACCATAATGAATAAATTCCTGTCCTGAATACTAAAGTAACTGAATACACAGCCAACATTCAATATAAAATCTGTGCTTTTCCTTTCTTGCATTGATTGCCTTCCCCCTCAGTTAATCACTTTAAATATATTTATAATTGAAAAGAACCACATCAGGCCAGAACAGCTTTGCTGCAGTGCTAATGGAATTACTGCTAAATACCCAACCCCACAATAAACTTAAATACCCTCAGAATAATTTACCTTTACAAAACTCATTCGAATGGTGCACATTTTGGTGAGCTCATATACTGCTTCAAATCCATGATTGACAGACTGAGCTAAAAGCTGAGCAAACTCCTGATTGTTAAAAATCTTCAGGCTGCATCCACTGGGAATCTTGCATACAGTTGTTGGATGAAAGCCATGGTGGTAGTTGCAGTTCCTGCTCTGTACAAATATGCTGCTATCACTTAAACACTCAGCATAGACTTCTCCACCAACATAGTAGAGATGAACTCCTTGAAAACAAAGATAAGAACATTTCAAATTACTTTGTTGTCTCTGATTTCGAGGTAGTTATCTTAAATTCTATTTTATTGGGGGAAAAAAAGAGTAAGTTTCTGCCTGAGGAGGTTTTCAGGAAAGCTTTTGCTTGCATTATAACACACCCTCATTTCAACACAGCAGTGTCATGGTACACCAGCCACTAGATGTCCTTCTCTGATCAATTACAGAATAGAATGAAAAAATTACTGCCACATTTCAATTGTTATTTCAAGCTATTTTTCTAGAGAATTTATGTGAATTTATTATTAAAACCCCAGTTTTATACACCTGGCAGCTTCTACCTATGCCAAGTAGAACAGAAATAGGTGTGTCCTGGGAGAAGGGTCAGTGATGGGACATGAATGAGAAAGAATATCCACAGTCTGCTCAGATTTTCAGCACATTTTATCAAGCTGAAGGACAGGTAAGTCCAACTAGCTGCTCCACTTAATTACCATCAGGGTTTACAAACCTTAACATCAACACAGCCCCCAGATTAATCACATCTGTCTGCATTCAGCTAGGCACATGTTTTGAAGTCTATACAACATTATTATTGACTAAAAATTAATATACAAAAGCTGCCCATCCCTTCAGCACCCAAACTCATCTGCTGCCTGCTGCTTCACTGAGAATCTGCCTTCCCTCCCCTATGCCAGTTTTACATGCTTGGGATCCAGCTCTGTTTAAGTCATCCCTGCAATACCCTGAGAATCCACTAAGGACCATCCTGTGATGTGCCAGAGGAGGCTGCAGCAAGTCAACAGATGCAAGTTAATCCATCAGACAGCAGCCACTGCTGTGAACAGTGCTAGAGCCACTTGGGACTAAGGTAGGATGGAGGTTGCAGAGGAACTGTTGGCTTCAACAACTACAAGCAGCTGTCACAATCTGGGGTGGGCAAGACTGCATTTTCACAACACAACCCTATTTATTTAAAAAGACAGTGACCACCACTTGCCAGCTACAGTAAAAAACCTTAGCACACAGGATTGACTAGCTCTAAGGAGGCAAAACCTCAAGACCTTTCAAGCAAAAACCTTAAATAAACAGTATTTTATCTCTAAATAACCTTAATTGTTGTCAGAAGAGTCACCATAAAGCAAAGTTTAAGTTCAATAATTACTATTAGAGATGCAGCCATTTTAAAGCTCATTACTATTCTACAATGATGATGGGTCCTGGTTACACTTCTGACCTTAGGCAGATGCACAAGATTTCTCTGCCAATACCACTAAAAGGGGTGAGCCAAAACAAAAGAGCCTCACAAACCACCCACGCCCCACAAATCACTTGCTCTCCTTTATAATATTATTTTATTTATAAATTTTTTTTGGACAACTGCAACACAGGCCAAGTTTCCAACAGACACAAATAGAACTTCTAGTCTCCAAATTATCTGCAAAATTTTGTCATATTTATAGTTATTTCTAATTAAAAGATTGTTATGGGAAAGGGTGAACTTTCATCAATCAAAACTCAAGACCATCTTTACCAAATGCTCTTAGGTGGTAAAAAGGCTTCTAAACATGTGCAAGAGAAAGAGGGTTCTCTTCTCAGGACTGAGTTAATCACAAAAAAAAAAATTCAGAAAAAGTGTTCTACAATTTAAGATAATCCAGGCACATTCCATCCAAGATGAAAACTGTGCATCTCTATGTACTATCAGCCAAAACAGTAAAGGAAAACTAGAAGATCTTGCAAAACCTGCTGTCTCCAGGAATCCCTCCCACACACATCCACGCCCCATGGATTCACTCAGACAAATGAGCCCTTGCAGTTTTGCATTAGCACTTCAAAGTCCTGCTGCCAACTCACCAAGATATTTGAACATACTGTAGACAGAAGGTAATACCTTACAACAACAAAACAAAACAAAAAAAAATCTCTGACATACTGCAAAGGTGTATGCAGGCAGAATTTAAGAAGCAGATATAATGTGGAGTATCATGGTATATCCTGTAATGTTTCTTGGTGCTGAAACACAGATCACTACATTTACCCTAACAAGCAAGCCCCCATGGCAATCTATTTTGGTAAGGCAGGGGGAATATTTAGTCTTTTTAATTAGTGACAAAGAAAAATGCAGGCAATTCCTGACTAATTAGAATCAAACCATACCCAACTAAGTTGTTTTCTGATACTGGAGAGGTAGATAATGTATCACATCTCAGATTACCTCCAGCATTCTCATCTGAGAATTATCACTGCTGCAGTGTAGAGAAATAAAACCAAAGACTTGGTTCATAAGACAACTCAGTTTTACCTCTGTCATAAGACAAACTCAATTTTACCTTTGCCGTAAGACAAACCCAGTTTTACCTCTGTCATAAGACAAACCCAGTTTTACCTCTGTCATAAGACAAACTCAGCTTTATCTTTGCCATAAGACAAACCCAGCTTTACCCTTGCCATAAGACAAACCCAGCTTTACCCTTGCCATAAGACAAACCCAGCTTTCCCCTTGCCATAAGACAAACCCAGCTTTACCCTTGCCATAAGACAAACCCAGCTTTACCCTTGCCATAAGACAAACCCAGTTTTACCTCTGTCATAAGACAAACCCAGCTTTACCCTTGCCATAAGACAAACCCAGCTTTCCCCTTGCCATAAGACAAACCCAGCTTTACCCTTGCCATAAGACAAACCCAGCTTTCCCCTTGCCATAAGACAAACCCAGCTTTACCTTTGCCAATGTGCCGCCGAGTGTTCTCGATCGTTGAGTTGCGATTCACGTTGGAGAGCAAGCCTAGGCAGAACCTGTTCTTGTTATTGGAGGGATCTGTGAAGCCATCTACTAAGACACTTGTGGAAGATGCATGGAAAGCCTCCCCAACACGGTTATTTAACTCATAATACACAATGGAACACCAGTGTTTGGGTTCTTCATAGGCAACAGGCTGAACATCTGAAAAGCAAATGGAAGGAACAGTTTAGGAAAGAGTTAAAACACAAAAGCTACAAGTGTCAAGCAGACCTTCCAAAACACCAAGCTAAGTAAAATCAGAGTAAACAACTATGATGGGCAAGAAGTGTCCTGATTATAACCTTAAAGATTTTGACCTTTGTGCATTTTAGCTGGCCAGTTGATTTGATGATTGTTTTCCAATTTTAAGCCTGATATTAAAAACAACCTTACACACACACACAGAGAACAGACTATGTGATAGCAGGTAAAACATAAACCTTCTGCCCACTTTTAAAAAATCTGTTATAACTGGTATTTTGGGACTCTATTTTCAGAGCCTTTATGCAAATGTTATTCCAGCAACAGACAAAGGTAGCAGAAAAAGAATGAAAAAAAATTCAACTCACTGTAAGCAACATTATGCACCTGAGGCTTTGAAAGGAAAAGATGAAAATAAAAATAAGCAAGGTAAGTTTTATTTCTCAATTACGTCTCTTACAGCCAGAGTAAGGGGCTAGGAGGACTGCTTCCACCTACCAGCAAGATTTACTGGATTTGAAGTTATTCATTCAGTTTGGTCATGAGTTGCAAGACACCAAACTATGTAATTTTACACCAGACTATACAACTTACCTCTGGTAGAAATATTTGGCATGATCTGAGGGATCATTGTATTGCTTGTGTCCATAGACTGTGAATTATCCTGCCCCATTTGTTCATCAGGGGGCATATATGCAGGAGGTGGAGTATCAGCTACAAACATGAAAAAAATAAGAATAAATTTCAACAATTTAGAGTATTTATTTATACATTCTACAGTTGTAAACATACAAAAATATTACCAAACAAGATGTTAAAAAATTTGGCCTCATTTTCAAAGAAATCTGAACACAGCCAGCTGTCTTTACAGTAAACTCCTGCAATAGCTGAAATTTTACCTATGGAACCAATAACAAGATTGGAAACTTGAAAAAAAATAAGAGATGCACTTTTTTCTTTCTGCATTTTTTTTCCTTTAATACCTGCACTCCTGCATTTGGGATGGATGACTCTGCTTCCCCCTTTTTGTCACACAAACAAAAGCTTTCTTGCCTACCCTCTTCTCAGTGTTCAAAAACAAAGCAGTAGAAGAAGTAACTATTTGCTTAGTATAACAAAGGCCTAGAAGAGTTTGGGGGATTTGCTGCTCCTGCAGGCTGAGCTCATTACAGAGGTGTGGATCTGTTTTCTTCCAACAGCACAGCACTGAGTGTGGCAACACCCCACTGTGCCCCATAAATGCATCCACCCCAGTACTTGGCCAACACAGATGCTCTCTGACTGGGACACTTCTGGGGAACTGAGCAACCAGATTACAAAGATTAGGCCACTGAGCTAATGGAAAAATAAAATCTCTATTAAATTCCTGGCTTTATACACCACACCAATAATCACACAGAATCAGTAAGACTTCTTTCCTTTGTCTCTATGAATTGTTTTTTCAGTGTTTTCCAACTCGGTTAAACAGAATCAGTTTAATCCAACTTGTTCCCAACAAAAATGGTTCTTTTTTCCAGTTAAACACCATATTTTAAATTATTTTATTCAGTGAAAGACATCAGTAAACTTCCTGTTTGGCATCCTGCTTTTGGTTTCTTTTCATTGCTATTTCTTCTTCTGAAGTATGGATTAGTTACTTCACTACTTCTGTAGTGAAGCTGTGCAAAAAAACTCACCAGTATTACATCCATGACAAAAAACAGTTGGAAAAATAAAACTGTAACAATTAACTCTGACCAGTGTCAAAACTAGGAATAAAATCCCATAAAATGCAAAAGAAAAAGCCATTTATGGCAAACACCACGAATTCCTGAGGTCACGGGTCACAACAACATGTGACATTTCAATGATTTTTATTGAACTGCCATTCAGGCTGTACTCACCTGGCAGCTGAAAGGGACTGGATGGCCCAGAGCTGGCTGGGGAGCTTGGGTAAGTGCTGCTGGCTGGAGAAGGGGGGTAGGGGCTGTTTGGTGAGATGGAGAATGGAGTGCTGTTGGGCTGCTGGAAGGAGTCCGGAAACGTCGCGTTGTGAGGCATGTGCGGCTCGTTGTGGCTCAGGTTCCTGAACTGAACTAGCAGGCTGTGCTGGGGGTTGAATTCACTATGTCTAGGCACTAACACTGGAGGTAGAACTGCAAAAAACAAACAAATCCCAAATGCATTTAGGTTAAAACCTGAGATATAAGGTAAGAGATACCAATAATGTGCTATTCTGCTCATCGTGATAATTTCAACTCTGGAAATTATTATTTCTGGGGTGGAAAGAGGAGCAGGGGATGAATGTGGCATGCCTCTACCCCATCCTCTCCTGCATTTTTTACATCATTCTTAATGAAAGGTTCAAACTTTACTCTTGCAAGAATCACAAAAACACACACATATTTCACAGCACCAGAAGGTGACCTTTTTCTAAAATATAATAAACTAAACCAGGCTACATGTGGCACATACTGAAACACTGATGCAGAAGCGCAAAACTTACATCTGCACACGTTAGCAAATCAGAGAAAATGAGAATACAGTCTCTATTACTACAGTCAAACTCTACAGTTACATATTGTCCTTTCCACTGAAGAGAAACAAAATCTGTACTGCCATATATTTTAGCTTCAGCACTGCTGGAGTTTGGAATTCCAGTGCTGCAGCAGTGCACTTGAGCACTACAGTCAATGCAGCAGAGTTACAACCACTCTGGGGAGCAAGGGAAGTAACTTCCCACCACACTGTCCAGAGCAACATTCTTCATCTCTCCCACTGCAATCCCAATCCTCCTCACCTTTCCCACAGCACATTTTAAAAGCAGGCTCCTCACCTGACACACATCTGACACATACCTCCCTCTAACTGATCACATCTCCTGCTTCTATTCATCTCTGCTGTCTCCTAGCTGGAAGTCATGTGGGGAACTCTACCACCCTAGAATTTTATTAATTTTATTTTTCATCTTTTCAGTTCATGTCACACACTGATTAAATAGCAAGCCCCTGAAAGGCAGCCACCAACATCCTTCCAAGGCCTGAGATTGAAACAAGTTTCTCAAAGAAAGTGAATCTGAAAGCACACATCACTGCTTTCTATTTCACAACAAAGGAGAAGATTGCTACTAACTTTAAGGGCAGCAGGCTAAAGAAGTCTGTGGGTTAAAGGTGACTAATCCCAAAGAAAACAGCTCGGACCATTAGTACAGAATGGACCACACACCTCCCCAAAACCCCACCAGTAATGTACCCTTTGAACATTCCTCTCCCAAACTGCCTCACACACCACTTTCAGTTGGTTGTACAGTACCAGAGGAGGAGGAGGATGGAGTGAATAGTTAAGTGGTTACTAAAGATTCTGTTCAGTTTTTCCGACAGTAACTTTCAAACATACCTGGGCTCTCCACCCTCTTGTAGTGGTATGGATTAATGCAGACTTCCTTTTGTTTGGATCCAAAAGGAAATTCACAAATATCCAAGGGCTTCAGCTCGTGGTGGCTCTGCAGATCCGGCCAGCGCCACACACGGCAGTAGATGACGTGGGGAAGGCCCTTCCTGTGAGAAACCTGCAGCCGTCCGTCCAAGGAGCGGGGGATAGTAACGCACTTGCTGGGCTGCCCTGGGCTGCTCAAGGCTTTCTCCAGTTCTTCCATAGCACCCTTTTTCTTTTTCAGCTTTTTCACCAAAGCATCAACAGCTTTTTCTGCCCATTTTTCCTCTTCATCTCCTTGTTTCCAGCCCAACAGACGCTTTACAGCTGGGCTAGTAAAGGAGAACAAACTGGCCATTGACGTCATTTGACACAAGTCTTCAAAAAGTTTGTCGGGTTTTGTCTGTTGGGTTTTTTTGTTAATTAATTTGCTTTTTTCCAAATAAATGTCAGTGTACACCCAAAGCACTTATTGCAGCTGATGAGCCGTATTATTTCCTGGAGGGTGACAAATGAACATAGAGATGTCAGTGATGAAGCCTTCGCATCAAAAATGATGATGGATTCCTCCAATTTAGTTCTAGTAAAAAGATAATTGAACAAGGAATTAGTAAACAAATAAAGGCTGTGGTAAAACAAAAGGCATAGATGAGAAGACTTCCTCTTTCAACCCTAGCATTGCACCTGACTTTGTTTCAAAACCAAATCCCAGAAGTACTACGACCCCACTCCAAAAAAGTGATCAGTCCCCAAAGCTTGCACTACTGATTAGTGGGAATAGGGACCACCAAGGGATGATGGTCAGTAGAGACAGCACAACTCCCATTAACACTCCTTAAACTGATCACTTTCTCTCACAAGATAAGCTTGAGGAATATACTTTCAAACTAGCAATATAGCCCTGTCATGGTGCTGCACTAGAAAACTAAACTTGCTTTGAAGAAACAGGGAAGAGGCAGGCTGGAACCACCAGTTCCAAGGCCAATACTGCATGGAAATACTCAGCTTCTCAAATGGATCTTTATTTCCAAAAAGGAAAAAATCCTAAAGCATCTGCTTTTTCTTGGGCTCTAATTAGTTACCCCATGTTTTTGAGAATATGAAAAGAAATTAGGAAGAAACTGCAGACAAAGAACACATAGCACAATTAAAAGAAAACCCAATAAAAAGCACAAACCAAACCTTCTCCAGCCACCCAGAGAGGTGGTCAACCTTTTTTTAGCTGTAGCTAATTTTATGCTGCACTTCCTTATATCTTTTAAGAAGAGTATTTGAAGAGCTGGATATTTTTAGCCTTGGCAAAAAAAAAATTGTTTTCTTCTCCCCAGAAAAAAGAAGGGGGGAAAAGACGTGGTGGAGTAAGCATTAGAAATGTGACCTTTACTATAAAGTGCCTCGGAAAGGAGAAGAGCAGAACAACTGGCTCATGAATGGTGTTTTACCACTCACCAGTCCTAATGCAAATCCTCCCCCCAGCAATTTAAGGAGTACCGATGACAAGAGGAAATGATGGGCTGTGGCAAAGAACTGATAAGAACTTGTAAAATCCCTTGTGAATACTAAATAAGCAAGTATAGACAATGAGCAGCTGGCAAAAAGCAAGAGCAGAGCTAAGAGAAAGGATGTCAATAACAAAAGATGCTTCCTCTCTTGCTACAGAGACTGCCAAACAACATTGTCTCTCCACTTTTGATAAACCACGGTGAATTAGAACACCTACCCCAGCCCAAGACACCAAATCTGCACATAAGAGAAAAAGGGGGTGGGGGGGAGCAAAATGTTAAATATCTCTATGCTGGTTCTCTTAGATTGCTACATTTAATCACAAAGATCTCTTTTCCTCCCATCTTTGATAAACTAAAAGTCACCTGATAAGGCTTTTCAAGTGTCTGGGCACATTTACAGGCTCACTCAGGCACTTGGACAGATCCTTCTATGTAACAAAGCCATGTGCTAAGCACCAGCAGCCAAAGCTACAGCAAACATCCCTAGGCAAGGCATTTATGTCCCAAGTGTAACCATCCTATATTTTCTATCATGGAGTTAGAGGGTGAGGAAAGCAGGGAACAATCCCAAGGACACCTGGTGTTCCTTTACAGGAAAAAAATCAATTTATTTCATGCAGTAGCTTAATCCCATTGGTAGTTGTTTGATTATTCAACTTTGTTTCAGTAATATGGAAAAAAAATCGGAAAAGCAAAACAAACAGAAAAACTGTTTGAAGGTCTTTTTCTTCCTAGAGCTCTCATAAAAAAAAACAAAATGGAAAAAAAAAAAAAAAAAGAGAATAGAAGTCTCCCACTGCTTCAGTAACTCCCTAGAAGAAGGTATTGAGAAAAAAACTAAAGGAAAAAACTCAAATAATTACATATCACCTGTTTTCTTCAGAAATATCACCATGTCTGCACTTTCAGACTAATTTAGATCCCTTGGACTATTACACATGAGAATCTTTGCACCCTTCAAAGTAACAGGAAATACATAAAGGGAAATAAACTTGGCCAGGAACTCAGACTGAATTTTTTCTTTTACTGAGGATAAAAGTTTACTGTTTCAAAAAGTAAAAGCTGTTTATAGTTGCAACTAACTTACTTTCAAGCCTTGCATACATTCAATAGCTGCAAGATCAGCAACTGCTCACACCCCTAGAAAAGGAAATGAACCCACCTAGAATCTCAGACCAGAGACAATTAAAATGTTCTATTTTTGCTTTCAGCTATGCTTTCAAAGAATCTTATGCATCATCAAGGCAGAAGATGCACTGGAAATTCCTCTAGTTAAGTTGAGCTCAAAGGAGATCTTAACAAACATCCCCTGATCCATCCCATTACAGGAGCCCCATCTGTATTAAGAAACCAAATGTAAAGATCTACAATTCTATGCTACGATCATGTAAAATTTTATTTTGTTTTTCATTATTTTGAACATAATGGATCAAGTAGAAAAGATACTTTATTTATTTTCTACAATTTCAACATCATTTACCCACAAATACACTCGTGGAATAAACAAGCTCACTAAAAGGAAGGCAAGTTGGAACAGTTCTACTAAGATGATATTTTGCAGTAATTTGTATTTGTAGGGCAAGTGGCAAGGGAATTATGATAAATGACTGTCCTACAAACTATCATTTTAGAAATAATCTGTTCACAGTAAGTAACATAATTAACTCTAAAAACTTTACATTTGAGGGTTCACCAACAAAAGCAAAACCTGGTAAAACAAGTATTTCAGAACCATCAGAACAGATCACACTGTTCTGATCAACAGATTTGATCAAAACTGCTTCAACTTCTTCAAAAAAAGTTTCCGCATACATGCTTGTAACTGTAACCACTGAAAAATGGGACTGTTGAAGTCCTTAATATAATTCACTGTGACTCCATTCTGGCCACTTAGGAGGCTTTAAAGACTCTTCAGTAGAAGTGTATTTGAACCTGTTCAAGGAAATCAAGGCCAAGAAAGAAATTGCAACAAAATACGAATAGGCTTTGACAAGTAAAAAATGACACTGAATTTATCTCACTGCACACCTGCCCAAAGTTCATTCTGGATGGCAAAACACTGAAGGTTTACAGCTTTTGCCTTTCTTAAGAAAACAAGGCAGAGTTAAAAAGGTTCATGAATCATGAGCTGGCTTCATGAGCTATTTAAGGCCACAGAGCTGTAGGTTCAGGTATTTAAGTAGAAACCAAACATTTCCATGTAGAAATTGCAATTCATGCAGGATTTTTAGATTTCTGAATGTGTGGCACAAACCACATTTAGAACATTTACTTGCATTTGCTGTAATTTCAGCATCTAATTTGTGAAAGGTTTCTAAGTAATCCTGACATCTGCCAGGAACAGCTTCCCCAGATCATCTGTACTTACAATCAATTTCTTCTGAGGCTTAAAAGCCCAAGTTATGAGCAGTGATTGCAGTACCACAGAGCATCACTGAGCTTTGAATACAGAAACAAATGCTTTAAAAAGTCACATTTTCATTCAATGGTGCACAAATTACTCTTATTGCTGCACCTCTAGACACAGCTGGTAACAACTTTCATGGGGAAAAAAAGCTTCCTTAAGAGGCAGAGGGTCTATTATGCATTACCTTCTTTTATTAAGTAACTTTTCAGCCAAGCTACAAGAGAACATCAACAGAAAACCACAGTGTTACATTAAAAAAGCTACAAACACTCTTTTAGGAGTGAGTGTAATGAATTACATGGAGTAGCATGAGGGGGCTTTTAAAGGGCAAGTATAAAAGGAAGTAATCGTTGTATCAAAATTAGACTTTGGGGCATGCATTATTTATACTTTAAAAGTTCTTGTTAATGACTACAGCAAATGGAAGGAAACTAGTTGGGTGAACAGATCCATTGTTTGAAGCCCCTCATTAATACTTCAGCCAGATCTAAACAAAGTTGGCCAACAACAGAACCTATATTTCATTTAAGCAGTGGGAGAACTCTACCACCTTCCATCTGCCATCACAAATACCGAGCAACTCGACTTCCCTTCATCAATTCTTGTGAAATTTCCTTAGCCTTACTCCATTAAACTGGCAAGTTCAGTAGGTCCATTTGATGCCATACCAAGGAATCTCCTTCTGGCTAAAGGACCTGAGCAAGAGTCACTGCAGAACAGAAAATGTAACATTAAATATGGTGTACCTAGTTTCATGAGATGCATTTTGTATGTAATGTATTCTCCAATTGATTCCAAACCAATTTCCCACCTGCAAAATCTAGGTTTGAAGTACCATTAACCAAGCAAACCATCATCCCAAGCAACAGGGCAGTGAATGATGCTTTCACAAGCACAAGAATAAAATGGGTAAAACCATTTTAAAATGGGCAAAACCAATGACCCTCATCCCTTCCTATTGCCAGCACTAAGGCTGTGTTCACATGTACAAGGACTATTCTCTTCCCACTAATTTACTTGTTTGCAAATTCAGGAAGCCTCCTGTAGCATCAGACCCAATGTGAAACAAGGAACTTCACTGCTGATGATTAGAAGCTGTTTTGAGACTGAACTTCATACAATAAACAAAGCACCACTTATAAGCACAGCACAACTGGGAGTTCATTAGAGCTGCTGCAGATCTGCAGTTAAAGCTGTTCTGCAGTTAAAGCTGCTCTCAACTTTATTGCCCTTCAAACTCAGAAATGCTCAACTATTTTGACTCCATACACACATTAACATACATATTCATACAGAAAGCTCAGAAACTGAACTGCAGTAGTATATTATAGTGTGTTATGCTATATACACAGATCAATACTTTCTTTAAAACTACAACCTCACACATCATTTCACTTGGCTTTATTAAAATCCTTCTTTCCTTATAAATTTCCTGACAGGAACTGTGCAGGATTGTGCTTGGGTTTTATTATCATTTTCCCAAGCTTACATTGTAGCCTGGCACACAGTCCCATGCAATGGCACATTTATTAAGAGTTTTTTCTTGA
The DNA here is from genome assembly GCF_023055355.1 of Agelaius tricolor. Lineage (NCBI taxonomy): Eukaryota > Metazoa > Chordata > Aves > Passeriformes > Icteridae > Agelaius > Agelaius tricolor. The sequence goes on along the minus strand of NW_027269278.1, from coordinate 10,194,018 downwards.
AAACAAATACAGCAGAAATTTTAGTTCCACAGTTTCTCCATACACATCAAGCACAGAACAAATCCTAAGACAACACTGTGATTAAAAAACTTGTTCAATGAACTTGAAGGGCCTGCATCCTTCAAACCACTGCCACAGCCTCTCCATAGAAAAGATTTCTATTCAATCACCCTGTGCAACATCTCAGCCACAACGAATCCCACCAATGAAAAAAACTTATGGGGACAAGAGGCAAAAGAAGTTAAGTAAAAGATCAAAGAGATTTTATAAATCATATCAAAAAGGAACTTGTGGTATTTTCATGAGAACTGGCATCCTGCTGACCAAAATCTATGGTAAGTGCTTTTACCCTAGCACTAGATTTCTTGCTTCAAACATGCCTTGTAAGGAAATATCATCTAACTGATAATATATATAAACAAGAAGACAAAAAAACTATCTGGTATCTTCAAAACTTTTACTAACTGTGACTGCCCTGCAAACAGAAAAATCTACTGACAATTGCTGACAGGGCTGTCTCACACAATACTTTTGCTTTTAATTTCCACATCTGTACACCATCTAACATAGCTTAAAAAAAATGCTGAAGCATTTAACTCTGTCAGCTGAGAAGTATTTAACCAGCACTCTCTTATAAAAAACCTAACAAACTCTGAGGCCAAGCACAAGCAGCAAGTAATACAATGTACATGGAAGATGTAACTCAGATAGCAAAGTGATGCTTCTGCTTCTTCTTAAAGTTTCCTCAAAACTACCGTCAAAAAATAATACCAGTGATAATGATTTATACCACAAAAGAGGTCCAGGCCAAGAGAGCTCCACTGCATTTCCAAAGCATCCTCATTTCCATCTGATGCCAATAAAAGCTCAGAAAAATTATAATCAAAGAACAGTTTTGAATTTGTTCTGCATCATGGCAAAATTTGAGTTTAACTCTGATACAGGGGAAGGGAGAGGGAGGGAGAAAACACCAAAACTTGCTATGCCTAAAATAGTGTATTTCTTAAAGCATCCACATTTACAACAAAAAAATCCAATGCTCTCATGGCCCTGGTCTCTGCAGCTGCACTAATTACTGAGCAATTAGCCTATGCAGAAATACTCAAAACTGTAATTTCCATCTTAGAACCAAAACCTGTCTTCCTTAAGTGTTTTATCAGAACTGTACATTTTCTCACTTCTCTGTTTCAGCTAAGTGGCACTTTCCAGCAGAAGCATTATGCTGGAAAATGCCACCATCAACAGTAGACAGCCCTGAAACTGCCTCCTGTTTTTAAGGTTATTTAAGATCTACTCTAACCAAAGCAGATAACTACAACTTAGAATCCATTTCTTAATTAAAATTCCAGAGAAAAGCACTGCTACATTTCACTAAACATGAAAACAAAGGCCTATGCCTCCATTGGTAGGTTGGACATGGACAAGCAAGTGGATGATTAGGAATGACCTCAGTACTACACTTGGAAACAAAAATGGGAAAATAAAGGACATCTTGTGCTTTTCACAAACCCTAAAGTATGCTAAAAAATTAACAAGCTGGACAAAGCCTTCTAAAAATGTAAACGCTCATGTGCAAGACCTTCATTAAAGACCAAGATTCTAAATATATGAGTTGGCAGCAGAAAGTATAACCTGGAAAATGGGCCAGCCAAAAAGCTTTAAAAGAAGACAAAAAATAAAGATGTATATGTGTGTGTGTGTGTATACACTTCATTCCAACTGAATTGCATTAAGCCTGTGACAAGTTTACAAAAGCTACAGGATTGGAGGGAACACTGACAATAGTAACTCAACAAGGTTTTTTTTTCCCCCTTGCACAGAATGAATGAATGGCAGAGTATTCTAAATTTGTCAGTTTGTGACATCCACTGACCCAGAATTCAGAGACACTACTTCATAGTTGGTGTATCAGTAGCAGGGACTCTGACAAAGATCCTCTGTCAAGGATGACAGTGCTGGCAGGCACAACCTTGCTGGTAGGTCAGTGGGGATAGGACTTGGCAGGCAGCGTCCTGCACCACGCCAACCCACGCTGGTCAAGCGCGCCCCAGCCCAGCCAAACTCCTCTACGTGCTCACAGGAACAGGGCTAAAAAGGCTTCCAGAAAACAGGGCAGGAACTTGCACTGTGACTAATGATAACGGCAAAAGTGTTAAATTACTGCTCAGCTGGCTTTTAATGAGCTGCTTATCGTTAGCCATGAAGATATCTCAAGTGCACTCAGCTCACACAAGAATAAATCTTCTCATTCTGAACACGAGCTGCTTACCTGTTATTAAAAAAAAATCAGTAAAGATCTTTAAAGAAACAGTAACAGATTAAAATAAAATTCATCCCACCAAATCTAACAGAGACATTTGAAGAAACTTGTATTTTAATTAAAAAAACCCAAACAAACATGACTATAGCCAGCAAGGCCTTAACTGGAAGGAAGGGAAGACACAGGGACTTGCACAGAATTGCCACAGGGGTATTTCTGCAGGTATGTAATTCAGCCAAGAGCAATAAAAGAGTCCCTTGCACTTTCCTTAGACATCTATAAAGAAAATAGAGGACAGTTTTCTGCAATTAAATATGTCCTCCAAAGCATTAAAGATCTCAACATAATTTGCAAAGAACATTCAAATAAGCCCAAAAAGTTCCTTAATTAAGCATGAGCACTCCATCTTGGGAGACAGTTTTTTCCAGCTCAAATAATATTCTGTGATCATAAAAAACCTCTGCACAGATCACCAACTCCAGGTGCAAGATTAAAAATCTGACTTCCAACAAGTACAAAATAGTACAGGGTCAACAATTACAGTTGTTCCTTCAAGTTCCATTAGAGGTTAAAACTACAACCCTGAAAAAAAACCAAAAAAACCCACCCACACAGCTGTACACAGCAGCACACCCTGTTGTGATCTTTTGTCATCAATAGAAAGAAATGCAGAAGAAGCCTCTCTTCCTTCTTTTCCATTTGTCAGCCCCATCACCACTGTCCATCTGGGCTTCCACCTGGAAAGTCCTCTTCAGAAAAAGAGAAAATTCCTATCTCAAGTGTATGCCCTCCACATTTGAAAGGAAAAGAAAGATTTGAAAAAGGTAGGTATCCCAGTAAGCACATGGTTTCTTGGGGTTTTATTTTGCAGAAATAAGTGGCATTAGTCACTTAGCAGCAATTTCAAGGCCAAGTGAACAAAATTATAATATCAGAGGTAAGAGTAAACCACTATCAAACGGTAGGGATTAAGACATTAAATCCAACACAGACAGGGCACTCTCAAAAGTTACAACACACTAATTATGAAACATCTTCAATTAAGTTATTTGCTGCTTCTATTAACTTCCACTACCACTAGCTGCCAACTTCATAAAGCATTACAGGTTTTGATGAGCACAGGCACATGCCTGCAAGTGTTTGCACCTTTTTCTTTACTCCAGTCAAACTGTGATTCCTCAGAATACCAGGAAAATATTCTGAGCAGAACTTCTGTAACTGACACACGCAACAACTACGCTCCTTTCAGTTTTCATTCTTTTTAAAGCCACCCATGGAAGGCTAATTATCTGAAATTAACGAAGGAATGAAAACAGCATGAGATTTCATCTAAACCCATCATATACTGACAATCTAATTTCCCATGACAGACAAAACTTTGCTGATGCAAATTCTGACAGTTATTCCTTGGAGGTTTTGTTACAGCAGTGAGCCCAAGTGATTCACTGCATGGAATTTCTAAATCCCTACCTATTCTACCAAGAGACTCAACAACTATTATTGAACCTGTTCAATAATACATTAAACACTACTGCTGAATCAGTTCTTCCCTATCTCACTTTCCTGCGAAATATCACTCAATCACCTTAAGGTCACATTAGAAACCCCACAACTGGAACAAAGCACAGATTATTTGATTTCCAGTCTTGTGCTTTTAACCGCAAGAGCATATTTCCTCTATTAAATTTACAACCCGCAGAAGACAAAAATTGCCATTCTAAATCCCCGAAGCTGTGCATCTGTTGGCAGGCAGCTGTCAGGGCTACACGAGAGGAAGGCCAAGGTGGACAAGTGTGTAAGTGTGTGTGTGTGTGTGTATGTGTGTGTGTGTGAGCCCGCACATCGCCTCCCGCCTCTTCACCAGCGCCTGCAAATGTGTTTGTTGCTCTCCCCTCGCTCGCTCAGGCCTGACTCCAGTTAAGAGAGTCCTCGAATCCTCCCCAAAAAACAAAACACCCGAAAAAACCCAAACAACAAAAATAAGAGACAACCCTCTCGAGCCTCCGCGGAGCCCGGCGGTGTCCGCTCCTGTACCGGCACCACGCGTGTCCGCGCAGCCCCGCGGGCGGCCCCGCGCTCTCCTCTCCTTCTCGGGGCTGCTCCTTCCCCCGCAGGCCGCTCCCCGCGCCCTCCCGCCCCGGCGGGACCCCCGTGTTACCGCGGGCCCGCCCGAGGCCTCGGCCCCGTCTCCCTCCGCACCCTCACGGCCGCCCGGAACCCGACTCGCGGCGCCGCGACCCCGCGGCCCGCAACCTCCCTCCCTAACCATCCCGCCGCCCCGACCCACCCGGCGCGGAGCAGGCGGCCTCCCCGGGGCGGGTGTCCGTGAGGTGCCGGCTGGGCCGCGGCCGCCGCTGCTGCTGCAGCGAAACTTTGCCGGGGGAGGCGGCGGGACGGGAGCGGCGGCGGGGCCGGCGGGGCCAGCGCCGGGACCCGGATGTGCGTGGGGCGGGGCCGCGCGCGCGCCACGGCGGCGGCGGGAGGAAGCGGGAAAAGGGCCGGGCCCGGCCCGGGTGCCGTGTGGGAAGGGGCCCTGTGGGGAATTGGCCCCGCGCTGTGAAAGGGAGCGAAATAAACACAAATAATGAATTACTAAATAAGTGTGCGGGGTTCGGTGATCAGAAAGTAACGTCTCACATAACGGAGCAGTAGAAAAGGCCCCGAAGGTCCCGCTGCGATGGCGGGCACTGCTGGGGCCGAGGGTCGGCGCTCTCTCGCCGTACCGTGCGCTGCTGCCCTGGGAACCGGGGCTGTTCTCACAGAGCCCCCGGCTCACTTGGGCTGGAAAAGAGTTGGAGATCACTGAGCCCAACCTCTGACCAACACCGCCGTGCCAACCAGCCCATGGCACTGAGGGACACGCTCAGTCTTTCCTGAAACTCTTCAGGAACAGTGACTGCCACCTCCCTGGGCAGCTCCCTGCAATTTCTGAGCACCATTTCTGTGAAGAAATTCCTCCTGGTGTCCAACATAAACCTCCCCTGGTGCAGCTTAAGACTGTGCCCCCTTGTCTTGTCACTGCCCAGGAGCAGAGCCCGGCTCCTACCTGGCTACAACCTCCTTCCAAGGTGTTGTAGAGAGTGGGATGGTCCCCCCAGCCTCATCTCTGGGTGTTATCCACAACGTCTTGGAGCAGCTGAGGTCCTTCAAGGGGCTGTGTCTCTGAGTAAATTACTAAAATACCTAGTGGAGCTTGTGTCAGCGGTGTCAAGGATGGCTATAGAATGGATTGCACAGATGAAGATTTTCCTACTGTGTATAATGCCACTATAGGACAGACTCTTGCCGTCCTCATTGTGTGACATGGAAGTGAGCACTGTTGCCTCAAAGCTGCTTTTGGACTACACAGAAGAAAATTTCAGAGCGGTATTGGGCCAAAAGCATATCCAGTGTGGCACAACAATGTCTGACCTTGGTTAAGCATACTGCAGGCACAAGTGTTTCTTGTCATTTTTAACTGAGTGAATTATTAGATATGAGGGTATTTTAAAGAAGAATGAGCAATGAGTGCAAGGCTGACCCACGCTCAGCTCTGCTCTTCAGGGCCAGGTAGAACCATTCACCACAAACTATTGTTGAGGTCTGAACTCCAATGGCTTTGAAAAATACAACTTTATATGGGCAACAGGAATGTCCACAATTAGAGGAAAGTATTTCACACTTCACTCACTTCACAACACAAAGGCTGCTTTCCTCAGAGACTGATCATGGCCAGCTTCATACATACTACTGAACTAAGCTAAATCCTCATCTGATAACTACAGAAATTCCTACAGAAGATTTTCTTCCTATGGCCAAAAAAAAATTGTGTAGGAACAGATATATGTGGCAAACCCATTATTTGTTCATAAATTTGTGTGTCTGTAGAACATGTAACTACAATTAGACATCTGGCATGCCAATTGTATCTGGCATGCCAACTGAATCTTGCTATCAGATTCCTTTTGGAAAAAAAATAGAAGCATGCAAATATGGTTGAAAGTGATTCTATATACATATAAAAATATATATATAATTAAGTTACAAAGAAGCCACATGCAACCTTGTGTTTTATTTGTTTAACTTAAAGGTATATCATCTACCAAAAAGAAAAAATAAATCAAGAAAAAACAATGTAAAGTTCAAAGAAATAGGGAAAAATATCAATTGAGCCAAGCTGAAATTTCGATTTCAAGTATATTTGAGCTTTGAAGAAATTTTCTTCTGGTTCAAAACTACATGGCTCTTGGATGTAAACAGAAGTTCTTAAGAAGTCAATTAATAGCTCAACAGGATATCTCTACTAAAGTTCATGGCAGCAGTGAAGGAGCAAGGCTTTGGTATAATTTAGTCCCAGAACAGAGCTAACCTTTGGGGACTCCTCTGTATCTCTGCACCAGCAATTGTTCTGCTTTGGCCAGGCTGTCCAAAATATGGGACAAAAAATAAAACAATAACTGTTGGCCTTTTTCCAAATCTTTTGTGTAACTTAATTAATAAACCAAGTAACAAACAACAAATTGGCAGCAGGCATTTTAGGTGTTGTTCATGTGCCAACCATCATGTCTCTGGAAAACAATATGTTCTCCTCTGTTGAGGAGTTACAAAACACTTGTATACTGCTGGGTGAATCTACATCACAGAGCTCCAATGCACTTCCTGCTGTAGAGGTTTCAGGGCTCCCTCAGTGATGAGGGAAGCTGAAGGTGTGCATGCAAGAGTAGGGGGAAGACAAGCAAAACTCTAACATTTCCAAAATTAAGTTTTCCTAAAAATTCTTAATTTAAAACTACAGGCAATGCAGACATGTCTGCTTGCAGCACACCCTTCTCAGAAAACAGTGATTTTTAAGCACAATGCAGAGGCTATTTTGGAGTGTGGTAGTAAGAAATATGATAATTGGTCTGAAAAGTAGGTCTCTTTTTTTTCAGTGCCATTTTGTCAGAGACTAATGTTGAATGGTAACCCCCAAATGTCTGAAATCAAAGTATCTCTTTGTAGTCAATGAGACTGATAAAATACAAAACAAGTGACATTGGCTACCTGATGATTCAGGTCTGTGTGCCCTTAAGGCCACAGGAAAATTGACTCCACTTTCACCACTGCCTATTCATACATGGTCTCCATCATTTGAATCTCTGGTGCCACATTCTAGTGGGTCCACTCTAATAACATATCAAGTTCAATAAAGGGACAACAAGGAGACTCAAAGCGCCCTGGACACATTTTCCAGAAATCCAAAAATTTCACAAATTCCTGAATTTCACAACTCACGGAGCCATCGATCCTATTTTATCACTGTCAAACCCAGATTTTCCAGCACACAGACATGCAGCTGTGTTCATCCAAGGAAAAATGACTACCTAACCTCCCTTACCTGAATGTTTTAATAATTAAATTATGTTAGATTCTGCAAAGACAACTGCACATGTTTATACTTGGGGGCCTGCCTTATAAAGTCAGCTGAAGTACAAGTACCTGTCTGATTCCTTTGTGCACAGGCTAATGGCAATGAGGGCAGAAAAGCACCTTCCCACAAAGCTGAGTTACAGTAGGTGTTTATGTCAGAGTGAGAGATAACCTCAAAGTCTGATCAAAGTACAAAACAACCAACAGAAGAACTACCTACAGCTATCAGGCCTTCCGTGGTTGAGAAGTGTGAAGTTCAAGAACTATCTTAGATTCCATTATTTTAATTTTACTCTCTGGATTTTGAATACTATTCCTATATTTCTTAATGAAATTTTTAGTTGTTTAGAAGTGAATTAGTATGAAAATCAAATAGATTGTTTGAATTATAAGGAAATAGTCTTGAAAAAAAGTTGCTTTATCACAAAACTATGGCCTTCCTTTAATTTCTTAAATGGCTGTATTGTTCAATTTCATTCTCTATCAACTTTCTAATTTACTGGGGAAAGAAGGTGGAATGTTGTTTAAAAAAGAAAAATAAATATATGTAAACAGTTGCCATGTCTCTACCCACATTAAGCATTTGCAAAGCCACTTTATGTTAAAAAAATCCTGTAGTGTGAAAGATGGCCTGGATATTTAAACCAAATCTAGCTTAAAAACAGAATTAAGGGAAATGGATAGGATAGCTCAAGAAAGTTCCACTCTCACAGCTGTCAGCTGAGAAGAAATGGGGGAAGGGGGAAATGCTGAGAAAGGAATTTTTTTTTTTTTTTTTTTTGGCAGTGAAGAGAGGAACATGCCATCCCTGTTTGAAAAGTTTCAGGGTGGGAAAGGCTAAGGAGGGGCTAACATACTATACATACCTTTATGTATATTTTTGAGGCAGAAAAACAGTGTTGTGTTTAAGCAGAGTTCAGCGAGTGGAGAGGGAGGGGACATTCACTCTGGCCATTTGGTTCTCTTAAATAAGCCCACAATTGACAGCAGGCTGAGAAAAGGCACAGGAGGTGGTGGGAGGCTGCCTCCCAAGAAGACAATACAAATGCTGTGTATCTTGCATCACATATGTAAGAAAATGGAAATAACCTTCAGTGTCTGGAGGAAAGATATTGAAGAGTTTATCAGCAAGGCCCTCAGAGGTGTAGGCTCCTGTGAAGTCACACTAACTGGCTCACAGCCTTTGAATCCCCAGAGCTAATTCTCAAATTAAGGAGCCTGTTATTGTTACAGCCACACTTCTGGGTACCTTGCATGACAGCTCACAGAGAGAAAGGGAGAGAAGAATTAGCCTTGTTTCCTGAAGCTACAGATAGAAGACATTAACATGAAATTGTAGACCAGGTGAGAGAAGGCAAGCCAAAAGTATTCTTCTGAGCAAGTTTAAAGCTGCAAACTTCTCTTCCTAGACTGGGAAAAGAAATGGGCTGAGACACTTAGCTAAATAATGCTATGGGACATCTATGGGGATGTTAGAAACAAAGACATAATTATGTAAAAGTTTTGTAAGTTCAGCTCCACTGCACAGAATAAAATTGTGAATGTACTGGGTATGGTATATCCAGTTCAACAGACCTGAGAGTCACTTAGGATGCAAAACTGAACACATAATTCAAGAAAAAAAGCCTGAAAAATATATTAAAAGGGCAACATCCTAAGAAAGGAAAAAGGACACTGCAGGAAGACTGAGATGTGTATGAAGGTATGAATAAGAGCATTTGCTTGAGAACTATCACAAAGTCCACATCAGAGTGGGAACCACCATTTGTTGACACCTATGGATACAGTCCAGCCAGGGCAGAGTACTCCTAAATCAGATCTTCTTGGAATGGGGTGAAAACCTTCCCAGAGAAATGGAAAAAATGTCCCAGCTGATGAACACAAAGTATTATAGTGCTCTTAGAGAGGAAATGGTAAAGATAGTTTTAAACACCTCGAATCCTTTGAATATTCCTCTGGTGTTATTTTTCTGGACCATCCCCAGCTTGCCCTCACCATCACATCAGCAGTATAGAAACATGCAGTGCTCTCATTCTTCTAAATCAGTGATTTTCAACTATTTCCAGAATATGACCTCTCATTACAAGAGCACTTTCTGGAGTCTGACACCTGCTACTAACCTCAGAGGAAAGTTGTCTTTTTTGTCACTTTGAGGAGTTGTCTTGACAGCTCCTCAAAGCTGTCTGCAGCAACCAGATCAATTTCCTATGGACAACAGAGAAGATGGGCCACGGAATTGGGATAGAATATGTAGTACAGAAATAAGATGAATCTGGCATCACAGTGAACTCCTTACAGGTACCATAACCCTGTGATCACCATGAGCTTTTTTCTTTGATGAAAACTGGCTTCAAATTAGCCATGAAGAAAATTGTGTCTTCCTTTCCTAAAGGTTTACTCCCTTCCCTCCATTTGTTTTATATCCCATACCATTAGTCAAACATGGAGATTTCTGGGTGAATTCCTCAACGTTATCTCCTTCTTGGTTCCAGTTTTTCCTAGGGTTTTTCAGTGCCCAGCCCAAGCACTGCCTTCCAAGCATGGTCCCTTTTGGTGGTCCCTGGCATTTGGGTGGGACACGTGCTCACTCCAGGACAGTGAGGAGATCTGACATGCAGCCTCACATAATCACCTCACTCACCATAATCATCTGCTGACACAGTCATGAGCTGTGTCATCCAGCAATAGAAGGACCCAACATCCACAATAACTGTGCACTGAAAACTTGCATTTGTGGCTCCATGGCCAAAACCACAGGAAAACTATTTTTAGCACAACGGAGCTCTAAATAGTGGAAGCTCTGAAAATTTAGCTCACATCACGGGCCAAATTCTGCTCCTGGTTACACCCACTCTATGGAGAAGCTTGAGTATAGTAAACAGAGACACTCTGAAACAGAAATTAATTTTTTTTTAAGTGAAGATTTGCTTATGAGCAAAATAAGTATTTTAAACTTTTAATGAAGAAAGGTATGCATCCTCCAGTATTTCCTCTGGAAATAAATGAAAGGAGAAAGGAACTGTTTGAAACTGAAGCTCTCCATTACAGTAACTGTATCTGTTGTGATAAAGGTAATTCTTCCCGCCTGTATATGTGTGAACCATAGAGCTGACATCTCTCCATTCATTACACAGCCACTTTTGGCCTAGACCAGTGAAAAGAACACTGAGTTTATCTTTATCTTAAGAGAAGGCAACACAGATGAGTGTAACCTATGAGTAACAAATCAGGTTTTAATAGCTAGACCTACACTTAATTACTCACAAGCCAACTTTCTAACAGCCGTTTTATCACCTCAGGATTTCCCAACACAAAACAATTAGTGATGGCAGTGCAGAGCACTCAGGCTTTCTCATGTAGGAACTGACAGGACCTGACTTTCTCCTTCTGGGTGTAATTCCAACGGAGTCACCAAGTCACAGGGTGCTGAGCCTTTATAATTTGCATTTAAATTTTGTGGCACACTTAGGGACACAATTTTGTTTTCTAGCCTCATGACCAAATAGTTGGGTTTAGTAATTTCCTCTGCCATATCAAGATCTGCATATACAAGCATAATAATGTCTATTGTAAATTAAAGTGCTTTTGGGCATAGTGTAGTACAGGACTTGGACAGTGTGTTGCAAGCTATTTGGTTTCTCTTACCAAAATTTCCACTGATTTTTTTGTTGTTGTTTTTCTGGGGTTTTTTTTGTTTGTTTTGTTTTTGTGGGGTTTTTTGTTGTTTTGTTTTGTTTTTTGTTAGGAGAAGAGGAAACTGGATCATCTTCTAAACGCAAAAATTTTTGGAAAAGCCAGTAAGATGAGAAAACCATAAAACAGTAATATAGTAACTATGTTATTTCTCACTCACTATCTTATTGTTGATGAGTCTTCTTGCACTCTTTAAGCACTGCCCTATGACATATGTTTTAAAAGGAAGTACAGGAAGGAAAATCAAAAGGCAAACAACACATTTTCAATTTAGTTGCATTTTTTCTAATCCGATGCAAATTAGTATTGTTGTTGTCTAAATACCTTCATATGTAACACTGTAAAGGGCAAAAAATAAATTCATAAATGCTTCAGCTGCTTAGCCGGCCCTGTGTAAGGCACTAAAATAGTTCACAACCATAATTACAATTCACCACATCTTGGGAATGACATTTAGGATTCTCGAGGCGCTTTTAGATAATTTTTAGACTCCGCATAGAAGTTCAGCTGTCACAAAGTCAGTTTTATTTTGTAACAGATTTTATCCTTTGGAATGTTATGTTTGGAGTGAGCTGAAGATATGGAAAAATACATGCAATATAGTTTGCTTACCCGACTGAAATATAACTCCTAAAACAAAGCTGAAACTTTTTTCCCCCTAATGTTCATATCCCAGCCTGTGCTTGTCCACAGCTATTTAGACTTGGAAGTGGGGGCGATGGAGGGGGGAAGCAGGAGAAAAAACTTTCCCCTACTGCACTGCTCTGACTGCATTAGTGGAGTCAACGAGAATTCCTGCTCTCTCTGCAGTAATTAAATAAACATTTAACATTGCGGGATTCAGTTGGAATCCCAAAAGTTAACAATAGCCTGAGCTATCGGTGTCGCTATCTCAGGGGTTCTGCTTTCACGGGGGTATATTTAGATCTCGGCCACATCGCCCACTTGCATTACGAATAGTAAAACCCCCTCTCCTAAAAAGAAAAAAAAAAAAAAAAAAAAAAAAAGAAAAAAAAAAAGGAAAAACGAAAAAAATACCAAACCAAGAAGCTCGGTAAAATCTGGAAACTTTTACAAAGTGACGCCATCTCCGCGGATCTCCTTCCCTGCTGCACAACGCACTTCAAAGCGGAACAAATGCAGCGGCCGGCAGGCTCGCGTAAAAAAAACCAAAAACACCAACCGAAAAAAAAAAAAAAAGGCAAAACAAAAAAAAAAAGCAGTAAGGAATGAACACAGCATTACCTTCCAGCAATTACTGCAGCTCCATTTCCTCCCCCTGTATTTTGTCACTATCTCCCCTGCAGGGACCCCCGTGCCCCTCGCCCCGTGTCGGGCACAGCCCTGCGGACGGTCCCGGCGCGGCGACACCCCCGAGCTGCCGGCGGACAAACCTCGTCCCCGCTTTAGAAACTTTCTGCACAACTCGTGTGTCAGGTCTTTTTTCCCTTCCTTCTTTCATCCTGTAATACCGCCCTTCGCGCCGATGCAACGCAGCCATCTTTTGTGCTGTGCCTTTTCCTACAATCCCTGGATTTTGCCGGTGTAAATCCTGGCTTTGCCCCAGAGCACGCTGATCCCTTTTGGTGATTAATTTATCCAGTTTGCAAAACGGGAACTGCGATCACGCTGTACTGATTCTTTGCATTAAGTCTCTCTGCAGAAAAAGAATAAGCACAATCTGAGTTTTTAATGGATATAAATGTATATGTGCATGTGAAATATGTATAAACACATATGTATACACATTTAAGGTATTCACATGCTATGTCTATGCTCATATCAACACACACACCTCAAAATTGGGAAGTTTAATTAGGATTATGGTGCTTTTCATGTAAAAATTATAAAGTATGAATGATCTTTTTACCAGGCCTATGTTTGCATTTTACTACTCTGTATGTATAAACAAGATGGCAGAAATGGAAAGTAACATTTGTAAATGAGAATACAGGTTTGCAAAAGACAGGTTGTTCTCTGTGTATCTACTGAGCTAAACACCATAAAAATGGGTTAGTCTTGTTGACAGCAGAGCTCACAGAGGTTCCAAAGTCCAGTCAACAGGAACAGTTTCACAGCTGCACCCCCTAGAAGAACCACTTAATACAGAACATCAAATGTATGCAATTAGATGCCTGTAGAATCAAAACATTTGTTATTAAAATAATGCTAATCATTAGCCCTTGCTCTTCATGAAGATGACTAGAGCTGTGAATGACCAGCTCAACCCTCTCAAACCCCAGTCTGGGAGAAACTTTGTGTCTCCCTCACACTGCAAGCTTGAGTTCCCTTGCCAGAACATCAATGTTCTGACAAGATTTGAACCAGCAGTGGAAAGGAAGGTTATAACCCCCTGTGAGGTGTTGGCTTGTCAAAGGAAAGTCAGACTTAGCAGATTACTGCTGGTTTTCTTTGAAGGATTCAGCCAGAGTTTGAGAAAGATAATATTCTTCTTGATGTATTCAACCTGGATTTCTGAAAGGTTCTTGGCAACGTCTCCCACTTGTCTTAGAGAAGATTATCTGCCAGGGAAGAGGAGGTAACATCTTCTAATAGGTGTAACTGGTCAAACGAAGGCAGAAAAGAGTGATGGTTTCTGGTTCCTTTTCACAGCAAAGGAAGTGGAATTTGGCAGGGAAGAGTGCCCATTGGTGCTGCTCACTGTGTCACTGGGTGAGCTGGAGAAAGCACTGAAATGAGCTGTGGATAACAAAGTCATGTATGAAAGTGAAGGTGAGGACTTGGTGTGAAGAACTGAAGGACGAGTTTCCCATACTGAGTGGGAAATAAAAGGTGGATGAAATCCAGTCTAGATATAAATGCAAAGTAGCACATGAGGGGGTGAAGTAACATCCAAGATTACATGATCTAACATTATCACCCATGCTATGTTTTGTAATAGTTCAGTGCAGGTATTGGATGAATTTTTGATCACCAAGGAATGCACTGAACATCAAGAATTGCTACAAAAGCAATAGCAAACAAAAGATTGTTTCCATGCTGGGAATTCCTGGTGCACCTGCATCACAGGTTCCAGGCAGAGGGCCAGTTCTCCATGTCAAGGAAGGATTGCTACATCTAGTAGAGGTACAGACAAGCCAAAAGGAGTGGTCTAAAGATCAAATGAGTCCCATGCAGAGCAGGCCTAAATGTTCTCTTCCATCTTGAAAAGAAACAGCTGAAAAGGGATATTAAAGACATCTGCACAAAGCCCAAATTGAAAAGGTGAAAGAAAAGCCTTTGTCTTCAAGTTCTGGAAGAAGAAAACTTAGCTGCAGGCTTTTGAAAAGAAAAAGTTCTTTCTTCACTCAAAGTGTAATAACGAGTTCAAATTTCTGCCCCCAAACATTGTGGATACTAAAGCTTTACATGAGTATGAGTTCAAAAATGAGTTCAAAAATCAAAACTGGTGACAGAGTAAATTCACGAAAGCAAAGCCCATTAAAAGTCATTAAATACAAGACACTGGTCTCTGGCTCTGGAAGTCCATGGTTGCAAATTGGTGGGTGAGGATTCCAGGCCATCACTGCAGAGAAAATGCTAGCAGGCAGAACAATCATTTGGCATTTGAAAAGTTTTGTTTGATGGAAGAAAAGTCCTTTTGAAACAGTAGTGCCAGCGAGGAACATCGAATGGAAAAGCAACTTCCAAAACTTGAATTTTGACAATGATGAGATGGGATTGCAGCTGAACTTCTCCTTTTGTCCATTCTCCTCCTTCTCAAAACTAGCAGTAAAATACAATGTATTTCATGAGGTACTTTAACAAATTTAAATAGACCCATCTCAATTTATGACAATTTATATAGACACATCTCTTCAGTGGAAGAGATGTAGGCCAGAGATTCTTTGGTCCAACTCAAAAGGATGGCAACATACTTGAGGGATATTTGATTATTACACTTTCTAAGAGAAAAACATTTCCATTGCTATTAGAAATACGAACAATATTAGGTTCAGCTAGAAAATGCCACATGTCCAAAATCAGCCAGATATATCAGTGGCAATTTCAGGGCTCAAGCTTTTAATTTAACCCCCAATTTTGATTCCAAGGACTGCTCTGATGCAGAGGATCCTGGGTGTATAAACACAGAGCAGTTATAGTTGCTCTGCAGTTCCCACATTTCTCTACAGTTCTACATTTTGGGGTTTTGCAGAGCAAGGAGGTTTTTCCATTCTAGATTGCCAAAGAGCTGTTTCTGAGAAAGCCACACAATTCAACTTGAAATAAGCTCTTTCCTGCCTTTCTTATACATAACTCATCACACCCAGATTTTAATATTTGTGTTCTTGTTTCAAACCTACTCTTCTAATTTGTTGTATGAGCAATGTCTTGATTTTCATGCTGTTGAACAAATTTCTTGGAAAAATTCTGGGTTTAGTGCCAGGTATTATTAGTGGGATAGTTGGAACTGCTGATAGAAGGCTATAAACTTTAGTTTTAGGAAAATACTGATTAGTGCTTACATTTAAGCATAAGGATAATCTCCCATTTATTCAGTGAAGTATTTATGGCTGTGCTTTACTTTAAGCCCACGTTTAAATTCAATTAACTTCATTTTAATAATGGACTTAAGTGCTCTGCTCTCTCAGGATAATAAGACCATTGGCATTTCATTTAGCTGGCTGAGCTTGTTTTTAAGTAAATTTTGTACTCTCAAGCACAAACTGACAAACATGCAAATAAGAGTTACCTTTTTGCCTAAAGACAGAAAATGATAAACCAAGTAGTTTTCCAGTCCATGAGGGGAAACACCTAGGCAAGGAATAGATTTTCATTTCCCTGATACTATCATATGAATTGTCTGGAAGTGAAACACTGCCTTGCAAGGAGCCTTTGTGCCATCTTTGATCTCCTTCTGTACTTGAGCAAAGAGAGACACAAGTGTTGTTTTCCATTGAAATGAAGGACGTTTGTTTGCTTGTTTTCTAGACAAAAGCAAATGTCTTTGAGACATTGTGGGCCACAGCTCCACTTGATAGAAACTGGCACGTCTCTTTCATTCCAGGGGAATTACACTCATTTTACACCTCAGAGTACATCTCAGAGACTTTCCACGTCATGTATGAACTTGAATAGAGAGATTCTGTATCATGAGGTGAGATCATAATATGCAAGTGTTTCACAGACATAAAACTATGAGGTCTGGGAATGCTTGACGGTAGCTAGTAAATACAGTATGGTCTAGTCATTAAGTGGGACCAATTGTTTATAAGCAGAATAAACCAGTTGGTAGGCAGAGCCAAAAAGCAGTTTTCTTTACCATGGCACTCCTAATTAACAGCTTTTCCCCACTGAAGCAATAAAATGAAAAATTATGGTTTTATTAAGTCTTATGTGGCTCAAAAAAAGCCCTTTCAAATGTCATTAACACTTGATCTGTTCACCAGAGAAGTAACCATTTTAAAAAGAAGTTAAAGAATAATTGAAAAATTTGAGGATAAACCAGCTTACAGAACTGGCAAGGCTATTTCTGATGCAAATTGTGAACTGGCCTAAAACAATGCCAATTTTACCACCATTCAATGTTAAAGGAAATAAATTTTGTTATGTTGTCATAGTTACTTCAATTAATTTGAAGTAAAAGAATTTCAGTATTTTCTAATGCTGTTAGTGTTTATGGAACCAGACCAAAAGCAAGCCCAGCAAAATTGGAAATTCTGGTTTTCACACAATTACTTCTATGAATAATATTAGCAAAGACTCAGTATGAAAAAATACCTTGAACACATGAAGCACACTTCCATTTTTATATTGTGAACATTACTGCAATTATTTTCACATACAGGAAAATGTATTCCTGGCTGAAGGGCAACAATACTGAACAGGTATTGGGAGAATATAAGACAGGAAACTTGGTACCTTCAAAACCAAGAGTTTTGAGTGATTCACAGCCAGTTTAGAGCAGCTCAACTCTGCAAGAACTGGCAGGTGGCTGTGGGTACAACCAGCACCTGAGCTGCCACAAACACTTGGGCACATCCATCATCTACCCCAGGCAGATGGTCAAGCCCAGGGAGGTGGAAGGAGAGTGGGCTTTCCCTCCTCCAGGCCAGTGTTGCTGCAGGAAGTTCATATGCATAAGAATGAAGTGACTTTGAGAAGTTGGCATGAGCACTTCGGGGTTTTCTCTCAAATTACAGCATATTGGTGCTGCTGGTGGCTCAAAAATTTACAGACAGCATAATGCTAAGTAGGATGGCTTCCCCATGTCCTGCCCTTCATCTGACTGATAAACACCCCTTTCTAAGTTGAAGGAACACTGGGTTTGGTTTGAAGAGGTCCCTCTGGCTGACTGCTCCCCCTTGCCTGCCTTTTGTCCTTTCCACTTATTTTCACGGGCTTTGTATAATCTGTGTATAAGCCCTAAAGATATTGTTTTGTCCTTTCTTCTAAAAGGTAAAAAAGTCCGAGGACAGAATGATTTCAGGCTGTTCAAATTCCTGACATGGAAAACCCTGTGGTTAGTCAAAAGTAATCCTGTTATTTCCACCAGTTTTACAACACTATAACCATCACTTCCCATTGGGTGGTTTTGAAGCTACATCAATGCAAAGGGAGAACAAAGTTAAACCATCCCATCTTCTGAGTACAGAAGGGCTTTGGAACCTCCATAAAACTTCACTTCCTTGTTGTAAATGATAATAATTCAGGACAATTCTTCATAGGTTCTTTGCATTTAAACATCAAATGACATGCAAGGCTTCAGAAGCACTCACAATCTGTGCTGTGAATCAGAGGAAAAGAAAGCAGTAAGAGTTAATAACTTCTTTGGAGCAAATCATTATTTACAGCTGGTTCACCATTAATGTGTACTTGAACAACCACTCTGAGTTCATAAAGTTCAGTGGATTCAGTAAATTTAAATGAATTATTGTATATTAAAGGCCAAGTCATATGTGTTTTTATGTAGGCAAAAGCTTCACTGTTTCTTTCTGAATAGGGCCTGATTAACAACAGAATTCAGCTCTATGTTAATGCACCATTTAGTGCCCCACTTTTGCACACTGCAATGCTGCATCTGTGCCCATTTCATGTTCTCAGCTAAGTTAAAAGCCAAAAAGAATAGATTGAAATGGTGCATTACAAGTATCTCACACATAGTCTTGCTTATAAGCTGAATGTCTTTTTTTGTAACCAAAAAATGGCCTTCTTTCCTGACTGAAGGCCTTTTCTAAATCTGAATCTGGCTTTTAAAATTCTTTATGGTAGCAGAGAGAAAAATCCCTAAATCTACATTGATGTTGTGCTTACAGATTTTCCTCCTTGCACAGGGCACAAAGAGCTGCCTGGCCAGTGCGTGGTTCTGGGGGAATCATCCATTTTTATCACTTTCAGTTATTGTTTCCTTCCCTGGCCACAAATATTTCCCACAGTGCCACTGTTTTCCCCTGACCTCCTTACTCATCCAAGCTAATAGTTAGGGGTACACTGGGCATTTTGTTATGCTATTTTTTTATGTTCTGGTAAGCATGAAAACACTCAGTAGGGATTCCATTATGTTTTAGCACTTGTGTTGAAGGGTGAAATAACTTCACAGCCTGCCAGAGGAGTGATGCATCATGAATAGTTCCTTCCTTTATTCTACATATTTTTATTTAAACATTCCTAGCCATGTTTTGTAACAAGCTGCTTTCACTGTACTAGACTGTCCAGAGGAGGAGGAGGATCTGTTTTAACTTTCAAATGACCATGAAAGATTGGAGAGAAGAAATAAACAAGAACATCTCTGTGTAAAGTTATCAAACTTTTTGCAGGCATCTGAGGCTGGAGAGCCAAATGTTAGCAAAGAATTTTTACCTTTGTTCAAGGTTTTGCTACCCTTGTTTTCAAAAATTTTTATTGTTTTCACCTGGGTATTGATTGATTCTCAAACTGTGACAATTTTATCTCTTTTGTAATTTCTTTGAAGGCTGAATCTGTCAGAATTTAGGTGGAGAGAGCAATAGGCAAACAAGTGTCAAAACCCCATTGGGTACCCTTTTTACTGAAAGTCTTCAAATTTTTCTCACAAAATTCTGTTTCCAACACAAGAAAATGTCAGCTTTGACATTTTTGCTCTGTTGCAAGAATTCACCTCATTATCACATCCAGCTAAATAACTGCACCAAGCCTTTTATTAATGAACATCTCTGATGAGTGAAATTCCCAAACCTGCTTTTAGGTTATCAAATTTGTGAAGGTCATTTCGCCTTAGCAGGTGGCCCTGCCTGGAAGGGACTGTGACACGTTCAAGAATGGATCATCAGGGAGAAGAGGAAAGGGCATTTTCCTCCCCTCAAAGCTTTTCACAGTGCAGTTCAAGCCTGAAGTTACTGAGTATTTCTGACTCTTCCTCATCTCTAAAGCAAGTACATCAGCAATGAAAGGGTTTTGTATATACACAAGTTGAAGTCAAGTCACAGAAATGTTGACCAGTCTTCTCCATCTGAGAAGTTTCTTTCTGGCTTACTCATTTCCCTTTTGCATTTGCTTCTGGAAGTTCTCAGGGGTTGGCCAAAGCCACCAACTCTGATGGTGCATCAAACCAGGAGGACACATGATCAGCACTACAGCCTTCATTATCTTGCCTTATGCACTGACCTGTGCTTACTGTTAACATTGCTTAATTAAGCCACAACATTATATATTCCTCCAGATGTTCACCTTTAAACCAGTCTAGATATAAATTTTTGAATGCTAAGTTGAAAACCTCAAGCAATATCTATACTTGAATCTGGAACATGTGTTGTCACTGTGCCCTAAGCCCCACTCATATTAAGCATGACACATGCTGCCCAGAGGCAGGCTGAGACTTAGGTCATGACTCAGAGTGCTGTTCATCTTCCTTCCTTAGGGTTTCCTTCCTCCCTGTGTCCAGGAAGTGGGTCCTACACCAGCTTTGTGCCAGGAACAAAGCATGGCCCCACAGCTGCATCTCGAGCTAACCTCTGGCAAAGGAGAGGAGTTCACTCACACACAGCCCCATCAGTTCCTGTGACATCCAGGGGAGGGACAGAGCTGCCCTGCTGAGACTGCTCACTCTGGTGATGTTAGTATCAGGAGCATCAGGAGCATGGAGCTTGTCCAGGGATGTGCTCAGCAAACCCACACCTGGCCAGCACTGTGTGCAAATTCCTTCACTTCACCCAGCATCACTCAGGATGCTGGTAGCTGGTGGCCAGCAGCTCTGAAAAGCAGGGTCATGGCATGCAGAGACTGCAAACTGTGCCTTGCCCAAAGTCACAGGGACACTGTGATGGACCTCCAGAAATCAGTGGTGTCTGATCAACCCCCACACTGAAACCAGAGCTCTGCTTCCCAGCAGGGGCACAGCAGTCTGGCTGGGATTGTGGACCCCAAGGTACCTACATGCAATGACAAGCTTCCTATCTCATCTTCTGCTCCTAAAGCAAAAAAACAGGGCAGAAGAGGGGCATGGCACAGTTTTTAAATCAGTCCATTACTCTTTGGAAAAGATGGCAGTGAACTGGACTTAGGCATCCTGCACAGAAACAGGAGACTGAGAACCCTCTTCCTAAATCTCGGTAGTTCTGTGCTGGATTTACAAGTTTTAAAGACAAAGTTTATTATCAATATTCCCCTTATGACATGAACTGGGAAAATTGTTTTTTCACCCTTGGCTAGGAATATAACCTAAGAATAACACAATATTATCTAATGTAACCTAAGCATGGTAACACAATATAATCCTATTGGCACAGTAGAAAAAGGTTCAGAACTGATTAAAATAAATGGCTGTGTGGATTCAGTGGCACAGATGTGCAACTAAAGGGTAGCACCAAAATAATAGCAGAAAGCTTTAGAAAAGCAGTAAAACATGTTGGATCTATCCTCAAGCTGCATTGCTATTGATTTGCTATAATGGGAAGAGTTGAAAGGAACTTTAGCCTCAAAACCCGAAGGAAGCAATAACGAGCTCCTTAAAATATAATGGCAAATTTACATAAAATAAGGGGAAAATCTGAAAAAGTTCTTCACCATGTGAAGAAGAGCAGCCAGGCTGCTCTTTTTAAGAAGTCCACATAGTGGCTGGGGTTTGCAAAAGCTATTCAGTAAATTTAGCAGCATGAAGGTAAGAGTAACTTGGGGATTTTTTCAGTTCCACAGTGTTGATAACAAATCCCTTTTCTTTTTTTCAGTTTTCTGAGAATTTTGAGAAAAATTCCATTTTTTCAATTTTTCCATTTTTTCAAAATAAAATCAGCTTTTCTTTTCTGATCCATTTGTTAGAGATGTAACTGTGAACAGCAGGAAAAATTACTGGCTGCATGCAGTGTGTGCTTAAAGGACACAGACCAGACTCCAGGCTCCCTCCTGCCTCACAGACGTTTTATCAGTTGGAAGTAAATGAATAAAAACACAGAACTGATTTGCATTTGCAAGCTCAATAAAAGAGAGAGAATGCAGAAAAAGTAATCACACAGGAATATACAGAACATTAAAACCAGCAGCAGAAGATAGTGTATAGTCAAAGCACAGGTGCTTCATCACCATATTTTCACTCAAGTACTCCTATCCTCAAATAACCTGCATAAAAATCCCTGAAAGAGGTGGTGGGAAGACTCTGGAAGATGAAGGAAACAGTCTGAGGAGAGCATGGAGCTGGCACTGAAGGATCACAGCCAGCAAAAACTTATTGAGTTGAACTTCACATCAATACAAAGCTGCCCAGTCACAGGCTGGGCTCTCTCTCTCTCTGGGTGACCAGAAGAGCAGATAGGACCTAATATAGAAAATGGACCTTTAAGGTTTTCTTGGTTGTAAATTTTACAGTTAAGTCAACATCAAGTTGAGAAGCAAACTCTTGGTGAAGAAGGGGAGTGGAGAGGAAAGGGCTGGGCACCCAGAGCTCAGCAGTGCCAGCTGCCATAGCAAGTGGCATTCTTCATGCTGAGTGTGCTGAAACTAAATCACAGTGATCACAATGAAGCAAGTGCCATAAGTGTAGAAGTGTCTGAGTGGTGTCACTCTGGTCACACACTCCTCTCATCAGGGCAAGAGTGGTGCTTGGACAGCCAGAGCCATTGAAGAGATGTCTTGTACACACTTCTACCATCCCTGGTCAGAAGGAACCATCTGTGCCCCCAATTACAAACCAGGGGCCTGATCCCCAGTCTATTGAAGTCCATTGAAAGGTTTCCATTGATGTCAGCAAGCAGTGGATGGGCCCTGGAGCTTCACTGCATGCTCACAGCATTGTGACTGATGTCAGCTGGAGCTTTGCTGGGTGAGTTTCAGGACTGGCTCAGATGCCCAGTTTCCTCTCCTGCTATGATGGGTAAAGGGCCAGCCTGCAAGGACAGGGCCGCAGGTTTTTATGCTGGTTCTAAACAAGGACCAATATTCTGCATATTGTGCAGCAGCCTTGGGCCGTGCTAAATTAATGCCATCTGCTCCTGGCCTTCCTCCCCTGGCCTCCTCCCACCTCCTCCCTCAGGGGGCTTCTGACAGTAGAGAATAGCTGCAGTACAGTCACAAGCATCACGCCTCTTCCTGTCCCTAACACACCCTTTGCACCCTTTGTTTCTCTCTAAGTGTCATGGGTGGAGTAGGATCCCAGCACGCTGGCTCCAAACCAGCTGGCAGCATCTGGCCAGCCTCAGCCCCATTTTTCCCAGACTTGGAGGACCTGAAGCAGGCAGAGCCTCAGCTCTACAATCTCCAGGGGTTAATGAGGGATTTTTTTTTCACCCAGGAGAGGAGTTATTTCCAGTGATGTCACTCCCAGCTGAAAGCTTACGAACTTTCCAAATTCAGAGGAGAATTGCAAATACCGTGTGAAATCTTTTCTCACCCGAGGTTGAAACCTTTGCCAAGAGCCCTGTCAGGGCAAGGATCCCACCACTAGTCTGAAAGTTCAAAAGGTAGGAGCCATTTCTCACTATCAGTGTTTGTGAGACCCAGCTGAAAGGAAAGATCCTAATTACATTTGGCATTTCTAATAGTCAGTCTCCCACTAAACAAATGACATCATTTGTGGCATTGGCAGTAAAAGAGTCCACTGTAAGGGACTGTAAACAACAGTCCATCCAATCTCATTCTACTCTAACAAAGGAAAGTGAAAGGGGGGGATCTTGCTAAATGACTGTGATGTCCACTTTTTTTTTTCAAGGATTAGACGTGTCCTGATACTTCTACAAAATGGTTTTGAAATGGTGGATGAAGCACACTGGGAAACTGGGAAATCCCTGCACTCTGCAGTGGGCAGCAGCTCAGGCTGGGGCTTTCTGGGCCTGAATTTTGTGGGTCTTAGAGATGTGAGAGGTTGGTTTGAACCTACCTCTGACCATGGAATGCTGTATTTGATATTTCCCTGGGATGCATTTGAGTACTTATATTCTCAATTTCTCTTGGAAAAAATATGTGTGCTCCTTCCTCTTCACCTGTGGGGGTCACAGCTCACCTCTGTGTTCAGGGGGGAAGGGATGGTTGTGAGTGAGCCTAGAGGGAGCTCCCTCTAGAGAGGAACTGATCGGCTCTTTTGGGAATGAACTCTGCAGGATTTTGGTGTAGAAATGAATCAGCCTGGCCTTACCAAGGAAATACCATGATGCAGGAACTGTGCATCAAATCATAATGAAGGGAACAGACAAAAATCTCTATATATAATGTGTAAGACTGCTGAATTCCAGTCTCAGGTTGTGTATTTTCTGTTTTTTCTGTGCAGCAGCCTGGGAATCAGGACAACGCCAGCTCAGAGTGATCCATGCTGCCAATGCAGGAGGATTCTTCAGAGCTCTTCTTTCCTTGTAATGATCCTGCTTGACTCTGCTTAGTTTGTGATATTTGAGGGCATTGCAGCGGGAGGAGGTAGGAACACAGCCCATTAATTGTAACAGGATGAGGGTAGGGGAGGTCTGATATCCACATGCCCGTAACTGTAACCTGCATCCAGCTATTTTCAGCCCTTCATGCAAATAAAAGCAACATTTGCATTCAGATTGCCCTTAGTGCATAGATGTGATGGATAATAAATTAAAAGTGCAGCACAAGGACAATACTCATCTGTTACATGCCAAAGAAATGCTTTTTTTTTCCTTGCCAGGTTCTGTAGATGGATGCCTTTTGCCATATTTTTTTTTTTAGGCAATTGCACTTACACTGAAAAGCAACTGTTCATCTGGGCTGGGAGCTGGAGTATTACCTTAATACTTTCCCACTACTCAGTTTTTGAAACCTTCTTCCTAGCTGCCCTTCAGATAGCTTCCTTATCCTAAAGAAAAGTCTTCACTTTGGTCTTTTTTTTTCATTTGCAAAAGTATGGGATGCATTCTTGATGCAAGCCTATGGGAAAATCCTTCAGTTATGAAAGGAGATGTGTTCATAATGTTCCTTTCTCTTATTAATTTAGTTACAAGGCGCTCTCTGAGCCCTGTGCAGTATCACCATGCAAACCCTTTCACGCTAGTTAGGCTTCATTCACAGGAGCACTTGCCTTGCAGAGTGTGAAAGAGGCCATTTATGCTTAATAATGATAATAACCAGCAGTTGGAGACTGGGGAAAGAAAGGAAAATAAAACCCTGCAGAACTTTACAGGAAAGGACATTTAGTGTTGCCAGGAGGGTGAGGAGGTCAGACATCTGGTGGTTAGTCTCACCCTGGATTACAGGCAGGAATGCTGGGCCGTGGAGGTGGGGCTGGGCTGGCCACCGTGGCACAGGCTCGTGGCCCATGGGACATTGGGGTGCCCCAGTGTGCCCCCCATTTGCACCAGACCTCTTTTGTTTGGGGGTGCAGAGCACGCAGGGATCTCATTCTGCACAGCCGAACTCCCAGGGAATTATCAGCAAGGAGAAGTTAATGCCCTGGAAAAATTTAGGAGATTAAGTCCGGGTAAAGACTACCAAGGAAATATTTAGGAAATCCCTCAGAAATCAAGTCATATTCAACCTTGTTAACCATGAAAATGCCCAAGAGACCTGTGTGCCCTCACTGGGTGGTCCCAAGCTTTCTGGGCACAGCAGCCAGAGACAAACCCTTCCCATGAGGAGCCCCAGGCATTGCTGCTTCATTCCCTCCTGTAAGGAGGAAACATTGTGAGTGCTGCACCTGAGAGTATCAAAGCCCTGCAGAGTGCTCCTGAGGGGGCACTGGGATGGAGAACCCCTAAAGTCAGCTCTCATTTGGCCAAGGTCACTGAAATATAGAGAGCAAAGCCTAGAATAATGCTGAGCCCACAAGTTGTATCTTAGTATCAAAGTGTAGGATCTCCTGATGTTTTTCCTTTTGGTGCTGCAATGTCAACCCCCCAGCATTTCATTGTAAGTTATCTCAGACATTCACTGTGTTCAGTTAATGTTCATCTCCATCTATTTTTAACAAAAAATAAACTCAAATGCACATTGGAGCAAGACAGTATTTCTCTGGAGTATCATGAGACTGCTTGATCACATCTTTTCCTGGCACTTAGTCCATCAGTTTATGAATTATTTTGTTACACTGAGTACATAGTTGATAGTTTAATGGCTGGGAGTGATTGTTCTCAAAATATGGATGGAGTTGTCATGAAAATACATAGCTAGGGTTGCTAAGGCATGGTTAAATTAAGGCATGCATTGAATTCTCTGTTGTTTTAGCTGTTCTTTCCTTGCCATGTTTGGAGAACATCCTATCTAGTGCAATCCTCCAGGACATCTTACTGGATTCTCCATCAGGCTGTGACTAACCCAATGCTTTGGGTCACCAATTTGCCACCCCTGGGCTGTGGCCAGGCCCGTGCAGCAATGGAGGGGCTGTGATTGGCCTCCAGCACTGCCTGTTTTGCAGTACCAGGAATTCCTTCCAGCTCCTTTGAACTAAATTCTGAACAGACTTGCACTTCAACAGAGCATTTGGCTCCATGATACATAGGAAGGTTTTCAAGAGCATGGAAAAGTTCAGACAACAGTAAGAACTGGTTTTCTAGAATTTGATTTTAAGGGTTTTAAAAGCACTGATAGCAACAGATGGGGTCCAAGGAGATTTTCAGAAACACATATTGAAAGTGTCACCCTGCCTTTGCCTCCACAGGCCCATGCAGCAATTTGTTCAGAGAAGGGCACCCCAGAAATTCCAGTTAGAAACTCAGATAAAGAAGATTTTCATTGAGTATCTCTGCACTTCTGATCGACCACAGCATTTCTGGCTTCTCTTGAGAGAGCTCAGCTGACACCAGTTACATCTCTGGCCATGTGTGACCTGTCACTGGGAGTATTTTTCATGCAGCCTTACTGACAGACATCATGTGTGTGGGTGGGGTATGGGAAGCATAATTACCCTAAAAGCAGCTCCCCATAACCAGCCCACTTCGGTATTCTCAGTAGGTTTAGTCTGTGCCTCCCCATCTACACACAGTGAAAAAGAATATGCACCAAATCCTTATTTTTGAGCAAATATCTGTGGGAAAAGAGCATTATTGGCAATTCCATGCAAGGTCTTGAATCCATGTGGGTATTTGGAACGTGAGTAAAGGGAAACCTTCAGACTGAAACTCAAGGAGAAAAAAAAACCAAAACAAACAAAACCAACCAAAAACACAACCCAAAAGAAAATCAAAAGCCAGTTTATGAACATGTGGAAATAAAATTTTCAGACTTGCTAAGTGAAACAGAAACAGAGGCCCTATATTTAACTGAGAACATCCTATTGCTCTGGACAAAGGAAATTCACAGCAATAAGAGCTAGCAAAGAAAATACTTTATCATGAAATCTAGTGACACAGACTAATAACTAATCATGGTAACTGCAGTCAATACCTTCCTTGTAAATCCAGCAAATAAATATTCAATGCCCTGTAAGTGATCTTCAGCCTGCAGTGAAGATGACCCCAAGTACATCCCAAGCACATGGGAAAAGGATCAAAACAAAAAGGACATGGTGGTTCTTAACAGAAATGACATTATCCGTGGAAGGGACAAACACACATGGCCTTCAGATTCATGTAAAACAATACCAGGGCTGCAGCAGGGCTGGGACTGGGAAAAGCAGATGCTGCCCAAAGCAGGATCTGCTTGTGAAGTTTAATGTGCACAACACACATCAGGAAATCAGAGCCCTTTCATGAGTCAGAAGAGCTCATGGAAAGTGCATTTCCAGCAAGCATCAATGAACCAAGTGACAGAGTCAAGAGGCAGAATTCAGCCCAGGAGCCCTAAGTTCATTTGGCCTGGTTGAGTTTGCCTGTATGTTCAGCTTCTTGGTAAGAAAGGAGCCAGCTACAGAAACAAGGCCTGGCTTAAGGTCAGGAGCTACTGAAAAATGTAGGAATTCTGCAGCATTTCCTCTTAGAGATGCTGTTATCCACAGCAAGGAGCAGAACATTTCAGCTGGTGCTCATTCTGGTGCTCAGCTGGTGTAAAATTAAAAACTCACACAAAGCACAAGGATCCCTGAGACACATGGGGAGCCAAGTGTTTTTGACTCCTCCAAAGACAAATTCAGTTTAACCCTCAAATCTAGAGCTGTTTATGCAAATGTAAAAAAATCTCTGGATTTTAATATGTGCCAAATCCATTGCTTTGGCTAGAGACTCAGATTAACTTTGGGCCAGTGTAACAGACCAAGTGATTTATGAAGTCACCTCCACAGTGCCTGCCATAATTTTATAAACCAAATACAAGATGCAAAGAGTTTTAGAAGCATCCAAAGGCAATATTGTCCTCCTTGTACAGTACAAAGCTGTGCAGACCACATGGAAGTCACCAGCATAGTTTCTGACAACTAAAACATCTTAATTCTTTTAGCATTAAAGGGAGTTAGCAAAAACGTCTTCATTCTTCCACATTCAGAGGAACAGACGTGGAAAATTTAAGCCATGTTTACAAATGAGTTAGAGCTAACACACAGCTCAACCATGAAAAAAAGAACAGATAAATCTCACTGGATAAAATAGACAAATATTGGTGGTGTTTATGTTCATGGTGTTCATGAGTATCTCCAGAGGAACTGTCTCCATGAATGGTCCTGGTGGAAGGCATGGAGCTTCCTCTGTGTGTGCAGTTGGGAATTCATTGTTTTATGTGCACACAGCTTACAGATGGGAGAGAAAGAAACCTCCACACAGCTACAGCTGCCTGTAGGAATAGGAAAGGTCAGGTCACCACATTTCAGGTCCTCCATTCCTCTCCCACACCAAGGCATTTGCAGTGAAATTTTGGAGCTCGAAGGAGGCAGCAAGGACTAAAGCTTTTCCTCACCTGTCACTACCAAGCACAAAGAGGTGATGCTCAGAGCCCCAGCAAGGAGCTGCAGGCATCTGCATCCTCATTCCTTACCACTGCAGCACTCCCAGGATCTCCTGTGGGATCCTGTGCAGCCACTGCTGTGCCTTGTGGGCAGGGTCAGGTGAAGAGCAAAGCTCAGAAGTGCCCAGGGAAACAGCTGGGCCCTGTGCAGGGAGGTGGCCACAGCACCAGTGTTGCTGTTGGGTGCCCGCCTTGCCCAGGGCATCCAAAGGGCTGGGGCATCCAAAGGGCATGCAGGGAGTACAGGGGCTGCAGCTGCCCAAGGTTTAGGATGTGAATGAGTCTGTCAGGGCAAAGGAAGAGCAGCTTGTGCCCTAAAGCTGTTCTTCCCCTTCCTTTCTAAACAAAAAACCATCTTATTCCAAGGCTCAAAAGATTATTGCAAGCACAGGGGTGACACCTTCTCTAAAAGGATTTTTAGAAGATTTTTAAAAGCTTGTGTGCTTTTTCAGGGTGTTATCTTAGGGAGTTATCCCATGAGCATCACGTGAGGCTGAACCTCCCCTCCAGCCCCAGAGTGACAGCCCTCGCTCCCAGTGAACCCAGCCCTGGCACTGGCACACGAGCTGCCAGCCAGGGAAACATGCAAAGCAGCCACTTGAAAAACAAAATTCCCCACTTTCTCGTGCATGTGGAATGAGCATGATTTATCTGGGAAGGAATTTGCCCTCAGTGTTGATCTCCTTAAAAGAGACTGTAACTAAAATAGCTACAGGCCGCTTGAAAATTAACCAGTTGTCGTGTGCAGTGGCCTTCCCATTATTTCCCCTGATGCTAAACCCAAACTCTCATCCCAGTATCCATGTCAGTATGTCCTCAGCCTCTCTCCCCAGCAGACAGGGCAGAGATGGGTATCCCTGCAGGGTGATTGCTAATTCCACAGAGGAGCTGGAGCACCACTGCCACTGGCAGCTGGAGCAGAACCTTTCCCAGCCTGCCTGGGCAGAGGGCTTCCCAACAGTGGGAGAGTTATTTGGGAGGCAGGGAAGAAGCCAACTGACACAAATTGCTCACCCAGACAAACAGTCAGGATTGCAAGTATCAGGAAGCAGGATTAGAATCACAATTTGTTGGCACAGACATTATTGGCTTAATATTGTTTGTGAAACCTAAAATGAATTGACTGGGGGGAAGGAGGGGAATCAACCACCCACCAAAAAAACCTCACAAACAAAACAGTCTGTCCTTTGTAGGTTCGTATACAAACTCTCCCACACAGCCTGGGACCAAGTTTTGGATCAAGGCCTCAGCTTGGCTTTCATTTACTGGCCAAAAACAACGGAGTGGATTTAGGGGGGCAGGGCTGCCGATGCGAGGGAGGTTGTCATCTCCTTGTGTTGGCTGGGCTGGTTCATGTTTCCCTGTCTGCATCCCAGCTGCAGCTGCCTTTGCAAGGAGGAGGGAGAGGATTCCAACTCACTTTGAAAAGGTCCTCATTCCTGATGACTGCTCAGAGCTGGGTAGGATTTAACCCCTAACACCTACAACTGTCTGTCACCAAGAAGTGATATCAAATCTGAAATGCCTGCAGTGATGGGGCACACCTTGGGCAGGAGAGCTGCTGAGGGCAGGGAATGCCTGGGGAAGCTCCAGAAAATTAGGTGCTGTCCCACACTGAGGCATCATCAGGGTGTTTGTTCCAGCATCATAAAGATGATGATGTACTGCCTGATGCAACAGCAGGTTTACCAAGTCTTTTAACTCAGGTCATTATTCACAAAAATCTTTGGTTCAGTCTTTTGTTTAGAAAAAAAAACAAGAGGTTTTAATGACTCTTTAAAGACATCACTACAAGGACTGCCAGATTAACTTGCCAAAACAGCATTATTGAGCTCCTGGAAATTCATGGCAAGGAAACGTGGCTTTAATGTACCTCATTTAACTCCTCTTATTCAGAGGAGTCAGCAGGTGTATTTCTGGGAAGCACTCGAGATGCTAATGGAGACAGCATGCAGTCAACAGCCTGTGCCTTGCTAGAACTGGAGTTACACAGTTGGAAGGAAAAATACTCTTTTTCTCTTCTCCCCTTAGGTCTGCAGAGGCAAAGTGATTCTTTCAGTCTCTCAAAATCCAGGCTTTATATTCCTCTCCACTTCTTCAGCCAGAATTTATCCCCACCTCACTGTGCACTTCACACAGATACCCCATTCCAGCAAACCTCCCTTGATGGACCAATGCCTAAATATAGAGGCATTTATTTATGTACTACTCTTGCAGTGTCAAAGTAAATACTAAGTGATGTTCTGGAACACAGCTTGAATATCTGCCCTAAAGAGCTGATTATTGTTCTTGGAGCAAAGCAGGACCGCCTGGCTCAAGTGAACCAATGTCCACAGGAGCAAAATCAGGGCAATGTCGCAGGTGAGACAGGACAGGTCTGTGTTTGAGGCACAGAAACCCTCCCTGTCCTCTCACTCACCTGCTTTAACACCTCACCTGAAACATCACTGCACAGTTTCTGTACTTGCCCAAAGCTGTTGCAGGTGCCATGACCCAGCACAGCCTCTCCCATTTTCCTTCCTGCAGACCCAGCTCCCCACGAAGTGCAGTCACTGCCAGCCCCACACTCACACACCACTCAGTGCTCCAGGCTGAATTCCTGTTCTTTTCAAGAAGAAACTGGAAGCTGCCTCTTGCACTTCCCAAGAGAGTGAGTACTGACAGAGACTTGTGAGCCCACTCTTTTACCCCTCAGATAAAGGCTCTCAAATAATTGGAGATTCACTGATCTGAAAGCAGGATGCTATAGCACTGCTTGTCCTGGCCTCAGGGAGAGTGCAAGTGGAACAGTTCTGGTCTTTGCTTCCAAAACTGCTCCATCTGATGGTGAATTGATGTAAAACATATCCATAACCCTAGAAATGCCCTTTGCTCTAATCTTCCAGCCCAAACACCAGCTCCTTTGGCAGCCTTGCAGCACTGTGCCAATGCCCACACCCAGTTGTTCAAACACCTCTTAGCACAGAGGCTCGAGTGCTTGGAGGGGGATGTTAGCAGAGTGCCAAGCACAGTTACCTGTGGAAGGGACCCTCCAGACCACCAACTCCAGTCCAACACCCCCAGGGCAGCAGCCTGGCACCTGTGTGAGGGTTGAAAGTGAGGTGAGGTCTATCCCCTCCTCCCCAAGCCTGGCAGTGCTCCCAGATGCAGCCTGGCCCCATCAGAAGTGCTGCTGGTGAGTGTGCAGAGAGCAGCACCACCCCCAGGTTCTGCCAAAGGGACATCCTCTGCTCCTGGGACCATAACAGCAAGAGGAGAATGACAGCAGAGCAAGACACAGATCTTTATAGCTTGCCTTTGTGCTCCCTGGGCAGAGCAGTGCTGGGGACCTCTCCCAGCTGGCCAGTGCTCACTCTCCCTTGCTGCTGGTGCCAAGTGTGTGGCAGCAAAGATCAGTGCAAACAATTGCTACTGGGCTGGGTGCATCCTAACACGAGGCAGGAGACAGTTGGAGGAGATAAAGAGGGAATTATTCTGCTATTTCCCACAACAGAAGTCTAGATTGTGCTAGTGAGAGATGAGGACACCTTCTGCAAGCAGAGCAGTTTGAAGCAATGATGCTGTTTCCCTTGTTTCATTAGACCTTCCTGTCTGAAGAACACAATCCTTCCTGATGTCCTGCATCTGCTTTGCTCTGTATCCATGTTCCTTTTTCTCCACTTATTTTCCTTCCCATGCAGGTATTTGTAGAGCAGTGCAGGCAGCAGCTGATGGGCACGAACTCCCCAGCCCCTCTGCCCTCCTTTTCCCTCTGTGCAATGGGTTTCTGGAAACAATGTTGGATTGCTCCTGCTTACTAAATCAGTCCTGGTTTTTACAGCACCATTTAAACTACTTCCTCAGGAAATTTCACAGGCATACTGGCAGGCATTGATTTCAAGCAGAAAATATCCCAGCAGGAAACTTAAAAAGGAAAGATGTGCTGTAATTATATCTGTTCTGGGCTTGCAAGACAGAGGAAGACAAGATATAAACTAACACATGCACTGGAGCTATAAGGTGCAGTAATGCTCTCATTAATACAATCAAAGCACTCCAGAGCACAATTCAGAGCACTGTTCTTGCAAACAGAGTTTTGAAGTCACAGCTTTCTCTTCGGTCACACACGTGATCCCAACAGCATTGATGCTCAATGGCACAGACCATGTCATCTCAGCACTCCTCAATCCAGCTAGACAGGCACAAACTTCTGGTCCACAAAAAGAGTGGACATGCAAGCCCAGCCTTTCAGCCAATTTCTAGAAACAATAAATGCTTTGACAGAAGAAAGAAAACAGCACAATGAAAGGGGATAAAGACTCTGAGACATATGAAAGTACTTCACACTGTCACAACAACAGACATTCATTTTACACAGCTTCTCTGAAACTGCCTTTTTCTCAGCCAGATTAGGATCTGCACATGCAGCCTGCCCTTTACCTAAATGAAAATTTATCTGTGGTGCCTTTTTCCTTCAATTCATACATTATTCACAAAGCAGAGATGGGTTTTGGGTGATACTCACTTTCAAGTGAAATTCCCAAATGATGATATGAGGGTTGGGGTAGGGGATGACTAGATTTACAACTTCTTTTGTTTCAATTAAACTGATTTCAGGTCTGTTCTCTGAAAGGAGAACCCTACTAATCAAAAGGTATATCCTGCTCTGCTAGTGTCCCAAAGCCAAGCCCCTGAGGTTGGGCAACATGGACAGTCCAGGGGCAGACAGTGTCACATAAAGGTTTGGAGAGGTATTAATCCTGTTAGACAAGATCATTGGGGATGAGATTGAAACCACAGACCTCATAGTACAGGCTGCAAGTGGGCACCAGGAGCCACTGAACAAGAATGTTTTCACTTTTAATGTCCTTGAACCTGCACTGGGGAAGACAGCTCCCTGCAGAGCTAGTCCTTCTCCAAAGCAGCAAAACCAATAACTTCACTCAAGAGATGAATACAGTGAGGATTTTGCTGAGGTTTAGCCATGCTATTGAAAAAAAATATTAAATCACTATGTAATTCTTGTATCTGAAAACCTGTCAAATAGAAACTTGATTTTTTTTTTCTGAACCTGATTTTGAAGTAACACTGTCATTAATATTTGTGACACACAAATATCACATTTGTTTATAACAGGGGTAAATACACTAATTTTTTTACATCTCTGTTTAGAGCAGATTTACCTCTTGCAGTTTCCAGGGGGAAAAAAAACCTTATTACTGGTACAAACAGGAAATTTGGGCAAAACTTTATAACAATGCTTTATCCATCTGCTTTGTGCACAGGGCATTCCTGGAGACGCTCCTTTCTCTCTCGGTCACTTGTTCCACCTTCCTTACCAGAGAGCTGAAGAAGAAATCAAGTTTTGATTTCCAGGCTGGGTTTTGCGTTGTTACAGCCCAGCTATTTATACTCGCTGGAACAATAGGTGACCTTGGCCCGGCACTTGCGCCGCCCGTGCTGCATTGTCCGCAGCATTCCCACCCCGCTCCTGCCTCCCTGCCCTCCCAAGGCTGCCAAGCCCTTGGACGCAGGGTGGGGACATCACAGAAATCATAAACAAAGCCAGGCAAGCCACAGGGCTCAAGGCTCCACCGAGAGCGTGTCCAACCAAAGGCGGCGAGAGGTGATTTCTCCCTCCCACGGCCAGCAGGGATAAACTTCCCTGCTGACCTCTGCCATGGGATTGTTTCTGTGCTACCGACAGCTGCTCCTTGCAGTGCAAGCCAGCCTCTCCCTGGTGGGTTTCTGCCTGGCGAACAAGCCAGGTGTGCTGCTTTTCCTCCCGGGCTGGTTTCGCACTAAGGCAGCTGCAGTTGGAGAGGCGCAGGGCGGACCCCGCTGCGCTCACGCTGCCGAGCGCGGCCGTGTGCCGCAAGGAGGGGACGCTGCCAGCGCCACCGCCCTGGCACAGAGCTGGAGGCGCCGGGAGAGCCTGGCAGGGCTCTGGGCACATCCCCGCTCTCTGAAGGCGGAGCCGCCCTGTACCAACCGGGCAAGGCCAGCCAGGGGCTCAAGGACCCGGGCAGCAAGGGGTGTCAGGAATCTTCCCCGGAGCAGAGGATTCCCTCTCTTGCCCTGGGGCCAGAAAGACAAACCCGCAGTGCCAGCGCTGCCCGTGGGGAGCCCAGGCCGAGCGGTGTCGGTGCTGCTGCGGGCGGGCTGCGGAGCGGAGATCCCCACCAGAGGGACCCATTGCCCAGGGCTGGGAGCGCCGGGCTCCGGCAGTGGGCTGGGCAGCATCCCCCGTGGGCTGGGCAGCATCCCCGTGGGCTGGGCAGCATCCCCGTGGGCTGGGCAGCATCCCCCGTGCCCCTGAGCAGCATCCCCCGTGCCCCTGGGCAGCATCCCCCGTGCCCTGGGAAGCATCCCCCGTGCCCATGGGCAGCATCCCCCGTGGGCTGGGCAGCATCCCCCGTGCCCCCGGGCAGCATCCCCCGTGGGCTGGGCAGCGTCCCCCGTGCCCCTGGAGAGCGTCCCCCGTGCCCAGTGCCCCATGGCAGCATCCCCCGTGCCCAGTGCTCCGGCTGTGCCCCCGGGCAGCAGCATCCCCCGTGCCCAGCGCCCCATTCCGGCTGCCCAGAGTCGGCTCTGTGCTGTCCTGCTCCTCCCCGGGTCACGCCTGGGTTCAGCTCTTCCAGAGCCAGGAGTTTATGGGTAGGGTGGGAGGCTCATCTCATCTCATCTCATCTCATCTCATCTCATCTCATCTCATCTCATCTATCTCATCTCCTCTCATCTCATCCCATCCCATCTCATCCCATCTCATCATCTCCCGCAGCATGGGGGAGAGGGCAGCCCCACCTGGGCTGAGCCCCTCAGCAGATGCCATCGGAGCTCCCCTGGACCACGACTGTTGGCTGGAGTCAAATTCCTGCAGTGATGGCGAGGAGCTGCAGCCCTCACTTTGAGCCCAAGCTCGGGTGAATATCTCTGGATACAACTGCTAAGCCCCAGGAGAGCAAGGCCCTGTTCTCATTTTCAAAGAAAAGACACATGCTCGTTGTTCCAGGATCAGCTGCCACCAGTGCATGTGAGGAAGGAGGTGCAGGAGTCACAAGGTGCTTTTGGCCTCACAGCTTGGCAAAGCTGCTGAGGAGCCACCACTGCAAGAGCACAGGGACTTAAACATGTCAGCAACTTCTACCCTTCCACACCCATCCCAAACCAAACTTTGGTGAGCAAGAGAAAGTGCACGTGCCCATGAGACAGACCAAAATCCAATAACCATTCACTGGGAATCACAGTCCTTTTCTACCCCATTTAGACCAGAACCTTGCATTTGCAGTTTAAGTCCAAGGAGATAGAGAGAACATTTCACTCCTCACCATAACATTTGTGTAGGGATTTAATTCTGATTTGCAGACTGGAATCGAATCAGTACATTTGCATACAAGGGTTTAAATAAATGGATTCCTCATCTCTCATTAAATCCCACTTTCTTGTGGGATCTTCCCATCCACACCTTGGAGAAGTGGAACACCCATTAATGCCCAAAATCAAGAAGCCGGATACAATTAACCCCTCCATGGGTAGACTGGAGGCTGAATGGACGAAGGGGACATTATCAGAGTGTCTGTTTAAGGCTGCAAACTTTCCTCCTCCCTCTCCCAACAGGACCCTCAGCTGGCAGGGGGCCCAGGGGCAGCAGGAGCCTCCCATGGAAGCAGTCCTGAATCCCAGCTGCTCTGGTGGACGATTTTTTTTTTCTCTAGCACAAATCTGAGTATAATTAGGCTCCCACAACAATTAGATTAGAGGTTAGATTGCCTCCCCAAATCCCCAGGAGAGCCACAGGAACAAGGAGAGGATATGGAGCTGCAGTTTGTGCCAGCACACACCTGCAGCACCCTGCAGGTCACGTAACAGGGCATGTGTGACCCACTGCCTCCCCTCCCTGAGCCTGGCTTAGCAAAGGCAGCCTCAGAGCAGGAAGGCTGGGATGGGCTTTAATTGCTGACCCTGTTTGCAGAAGAGGTTCAGGGGTGAGTAAACACACACAAACATTTATGAGTAGAAGTCTGCAATTAGGCCCAGATTCCAGCTGGCTTCCTTGGAAAGGCTCTGGGGTTGCTGCTCTGTCACAGCATGTGTGGTGCTATCATGAATACACCACTTCAAAACCTTTCTCTGGAATGCTCAGAGCACAGAGGTTTCCTTCCAGACCCACATTCCCAGAACTACCTGGTGCCTCCATCCAAGCTGCATCTCCCAACCACATCACCAAATTTTACAGAATTTGACTTTAAAAGCCCCTTCTGCCTCACATCATCACCTAAGAGATGGCTGGGAGTTTCGAATTTTATTTGTGCTGTTAAAATATCCACCAGTTGTCAGGAGTTTTTTGCTCACATCTAACGGCACCACAGTTCAAACATGCTTTGAATGCACCACAAATCAGGTCTAGATTTTTAAATATAAAGGTAATTTTTCTGTGGAACTATTTTCAGTGGTGATAGGAATAGCAGTTCTAAATGATACCTCAAAAAAATGCTAGTCACCCATATGCACGACTCCACCTGTTTAATAATAAACTTTGTACTGTTTAATAGTGAGATGGCAGAACTCCAATCTCAAAATTGCCCCCAGCCTTTGCAAACATCTTGTGATTTCTTGCCTGAATGATAAGGTCCAAAATGAGCAGCCTTTCCATGAGTGAGAAATAATAACTGCAAGTAAGAATCACCAGGGCTCTGCATTATGTGCAGACTAATTCTTGTATTGATGTTAAGGGGGTTTCCTTTCCTGATATGATGATTTCCTTTAACTGCTGAACTTGGAAGGGAGCCATCCCTGTGCAGCTGGGCAGGGCTGCTCTGTACAGGCCATGGAGATGATGTTTCTGGAGTGGGGAGGGCAGCTCCCAGCTCTCTGCTCCCCAGGTTTCATAGTGTGGTGTCAGGGGGAGTCACCCCAGGAACCCCAGCAGTGGGATGCTCCAGCCAGGCTCTGTGCCTGGCAGAGGAGGAAAGCCCCCAAGCTCTGCCTTGATTTGCTGCCCACTCAGGGGGGTCTCTGAGGGGCTGCTGCTCTGTGAACACAGCAGGCTCTTGCCAGCTCCTGAATGTTCCACTGAAAAGCTCAGGTGATGTTTAGTCTTAGTTTTGCCTCTTTGGGCAAAGGGTTTCTCCTCACCAACAGTGCTTGATGTCCTCAAAACACCCCATCCTTTCCTGGCCCTTTGATAGTTTAAAACCATTACCCTTTGACCTAAAAAAGGTCAGTTTA
This sequence comes from Agelaius tricolor, assembly GCF_023055355.1. Classification (NCBI taxonomy): domain Eukaryota; kingdom Metazoa; phylum Chordata; class Aves; order Passeriformes; family Icteridae; genus Agelaius; species Agelaius tricolor. The sequence goes on along the minus strand of NW_027269278.1, from coordinate 10,156,244 downwards.
GGTTAGATGTAAGGAAGATTTTTACAATGAGAGTGATAAAACACTGGCACATGTCCTCCAGACAGATGGTGGATGCCCCATCCCTGGAAACCTTCATGGTGAGATTGGATGAGGCTCTGAGCAGTTTGGTGTAAAAGGTGTCCTGGGTCCCTACAGGGATGTTGCACAGGATGGCTTTGACAAGGTCCCTTCCAAGCCCAACAATTCTATGATTCTTGACCCCTCACTTGTTCCTTGTTGCAGATTTTACCTCTCCTCCTTGGCACCCTCCAGGTCCCTCTCCAGCCCCACAGCTTTCACTCAATGGCACACAGTGTACAGATGTTGTTTTGGTGGGTGATTGAGCAACATCTCCCTGCAGCAATCTCCAGGCAACCCTGCACCAACATCTGCTTCAAACCCCGTTCCCTCAGTGCCCCAGATGTGATTTCAGCACAAAGTCATGTTTCATCAGTAGCTGAAGCAGTGATGCTCTAAGGATTATGTGTCTGTCTCATCACACTGAGTGCTGCCCATTAGCACTCCACAGGCTTGAAAGAAACAATTCAACAAAAACCAAAGAGCTTCAAAGGGGAAAATATTCCCTGTGGCCAAGTTGAACTCCCACTGAATTCCCTGTAAGTGTTTCCACTGACTGCAGGGTGAATTTGCTCCAGGCCAGTCGCTATCCAGGAGGCAACCTATAAATGGATGATATTTCTGTGTGAGTCATCTATATGTACAGCCAAATTTAGCTTCTTTCTCCACTAGGTCTTTTGTCTTGTTGTTTCTGTTTATGTAAGGAGCTCTGTCCTTCTGTCACCTCAACACTTTAATGACCAGACACTTGGCATCACACACAGGGTGGTGACTGTGGGCTGCAGAACGTGGAGCATCACCTCCCAGCTTTCTGCTTGAACATGAATTTATTTCTTCCTTCATAGAATTGTAGAATTGGTTTGGTTGGAAAATACATTTAAGTTCATCAAGTCCCACCCAACACTGCCAAGTTCCCCACCTAAACCACATCCCCAAGTGCCACATGTCTTTATAATCCCTGCAGGGATGGTGACTCCACCACTGCCCTGGACAGGCTGTTCCAGTGCTTGACAGCACTTTCAGTGAAGAATTTTTTCCCTAATATCCAATCCAATCCTCTCCTAGCACAACTTGGTGCTAGGACCAACACCATTTCCTCTCACCCTGTCACTTGTTACCTGGGAGAAGAGACCAACTCCCACCTGGCTACAGCTTCCTTTCTAGGGCTTGTAAAGAGCAATAGGGTTCACCCTGATGCCAGAATTTCCTTATGAGCATCACCTTCTACAGTAAAAATGTGTTCCCTCTATTTTGACATAGAACATTGCCATGAAGAACAAAGAGTGTTTCAGAGGACCACACTGGTTTATAAAGGTTTTGTTAGATGGCACCAAAACAAGTGTTTGCCCAGACTCAGGTCCCTGGGAGCTCTCTCAGGAGGAGTGGGGCTCCCTGGCATCTGCAGCAGTGCTGTGGTTGTAGCAGCTGCAGGAGTTGCCAGCTAGCTATTGCATCCTCCCTGACTGAAAACTTTGTCTAAACAACAACAAAAGAGCATGGAGTCTGGAAAAAGATGTCTGGAATTCATGATGGGAAATGGCCTTCAAAGTCAGAACACAGCACTCAGCCATTACCTGAAATCTGATGAGCAGCAAGGGAGCAGGGAAGGAGCTACACCCTCAGCTTTGTAAATCCAGACAAAAGAAATTAAATTCTGTGGCTGGAGAGCTTCAAAATGTTTGAAAGAAATAAGCAGCCTTATCTGTTAAAAGGGTTTAAGCAAAGTGAGACCAAGACAGCTCTTCAAGAACACCCAGAAAAACAATCAAAGATAGGAAACAAATCTCTGTCTGCTTCCCCAAATTACCACTCAAGTCAATTTGAAGTAATTTAGAAACACCTGATGTGTTCTGAGAACAGATTGCTGAAGACACTGGCAGGGAGAAGTAATAGAGAGAGAAGGCATTGGGAAGTCATGAGACCTCCCTCAGACCATGTGTTTGAGGCAGAGGAAGAAATGAAAGCTGTAATTACTCAAAGGAAACATTTCCAGAGCCAAGAATTATCCAATTAAAATAAAGGCAGATAAATACAGGACGAGCCTGAGGACAAGCAACAACTCCATATTCCCAAACTGGCCCTCTATAAACAACATTTTCTGCCAGAAACTGGGCTTTCTGGAAACTCCAGGCAACCCCCACTTTGAGGGATTCTTCTGGGCAAACAATTTGTGCCCTGAAAATACAATCTCATTTGCCAGCCTGTGTACTGCTGACCTGCACCTCAAGCACATCAAAGCCAAGGCTTTTACCAGCCACATCCCTCCCTCCACGGGGACCCTCAAAGACTCACAGCCCCAGTGCAGAATGGGATGTTGTCAGGGAATGGCAGGGAATTTCACATTCAGAAAACAGAAGGGATGCAAAAGCTCCATCTCCTTAGTGGGTGTTTTCCTGCAGGAGCCAGCAGAGATGTGCTTGGCTGCCTGAAACACATCCCTGCCCATTTGGACCTGCCCAAACTTCACTGGCTGCACTGCATTCCTGCATTACTGGGCTTAGAATCCTGGAATTGTTAAGGTTGGAAAAGACCTCCAAGATCATCCAGCCCAGTCTTTGACCTAATTCCCCTCTGCCACCTAAACCATGTCACGCAGTGCCACGTCCATTTGTTTCCTGAGCACTTCTGGGGATGGTGACTCTGCCATTCCACTTAATGGAACCAAGGGTAATCCTAGAAGGTGTTGAACTCCCATTTTTCACTGGCTACAGCCAGAGGCACGATATAATGTCAGAGATGGTCAAAGTAACTTTTTTCAGGCTATGGAAACTGGGTGTATAATCCTGTCACCTTCCTGGATCAGCTTCCCTGCACACCTCAGTGCTTTTGTTCCACACCTCATTTCTTGGTGTTAGAAGTTAAATTGTCCTCACCTTGAAAAACAAGAGCTCAAATTTTCTCTGAGGGAGGAAAACATATTGAAATAGAAACATTAATGTAATATTACCTCTAAAAGAATAGTTGACTGACAGTTCATTTTTCCACCTTAAATGTAATTCTCAGCTTTGAAAAATGCCATTAAGTTAAATTAAATTAATTTATAGCAACAAAATTAGAATCTAGATAGATGGAGAGATTTCCTTTCATTTACAATTCTTCCTCTTTTTTAATTGCTTGGCTCAAAAGCAAGCAGAGCTTTTCTTATCAGTCTTTCATGCTTATTGTTAATTTTCTTCCATAAACGAAACTCCAGACATCTTCCTTGTAAAAGCATGCCAGAATTTACAGTGGCACCAAACTCAAGCAATAATTCCTGCAGAAACTAAGCAGATTTCATTATTGTCAACATGTTTTTCACATCATAGGAAAAGGTTGGACAATTCAAATGTCATATAAAAGGATCATTTTACTAGAGGAGAAGACTGGAGGGTCCCAGTCCCTTGATATTTTTACAGTTCTAATTCCTCCACAAGGCAGGGAACAGAACTATAGAAATACATAGGAGCAAAATACTGAAACCTTGTAAAATACTTGTAATTTCAGCAGAATTTGGACCAGCATAGGTATGCAGAAATAATTTTATTTTGCATCCCTTTCAACTCTTAGAGAAGGTTTTGGCATCACTTTCAGCTGGAGAGACTATTGCTGCATGAAATAGGCCTGCAAGGAGGTTTGTTAAACTGAGGAAGAAGCCAGAACACCTTCCAGAGAGAAATCCATCCTGGAGGCCAATGTCTAAATTCATCTTTAATTCTCTATTCACCTTGTGCAGCCCCAGGAATTCCAAGAGTGCTGGGAGATTAGACGTTTATCTTTACACCCTCTCAGCATCCCATTAATTTTATTTTTATTTTAAAGGAAGCCTCATTTGTCTCTCTCTCTCCTGACTTTCTCCTGCTGTAACCTCTTGTTTGAAAGTTTAGGGATACAAGAGCAGGTTGTGCCAAGGGACAGCTCCTCAGTCTGTGTGGAAGAGTGCAGCAGAGGAATAGCAAACGTCAAGAGTCCTTCTTTCTTTAACCCTGAAATTCATTGTGATTTGGAGGATCTGCAGGGCAAAAAGCCCAGGAGGTTACAGGAGAAACTGAGTGCACAGAGGAGAACACAGAAATAATTCTTCTACCATCCCACAAGAACAGATGCAATCAGTGACCACTAATGGCAGGGCAGACAAGATCAAGAACAGCCTTTAAAGCTAAAAACCCATTATTAAAATATGAAAGGGTCCAGAGGAGAAACAGAAGCCCAAAATAAACCCCCCAAAACTTGAGGACCTTCATACCTTTGGGCTGTTTTCCACAAGAAGAGACAGAGAGGGTGATGCCCAGGGACCTACATCTGTCCACACTGGAGTTCAATTTGTCCCCCACAGTTTATCATGTACATGGTGCTGCTGAACTGTGGTAGAGGAAGGATTTAAAGGATTTAAGAGAATACTTTTTCCATTTACCAGCCCACACCCAGGTTGTTCCACTTTTCAGTGGAGTAACAGAAAGTCCACCAAGTCCTGATACTGTTGAATGAATTGAAATAATCTTAATTACATGGCAACAGACACATATCTGTGCTGATGTTTAACAGATGATAAAGAAATTGAAACTTGAGATTTGTAGTTGATTTTTGAAGAATTTCTTGATGAGACTGTCAGTGCTGACTCCAGAACAGTTCAGTCCCAGAGAGACTGAGGCTCCAGTGTGCCTTAACATCACCACCAGTGATGGTAGAAATATTAAATCAGGAGCCAGCTGGTGGGTGCATGGCCCTTGCCTGGCTCTCCATCTGCATCAGCATTCCAGATTGCATAGTGGAATAACACAACCACACAGAGAGCCACAGTCTTTGAAAACCACAGGGCCCAGGCAAAGACCTGAGCTTTTTGGTTGCAATAGAAACAAAATATTTTGTGAATAAAATCAGATGCTTTCTTCAAGACCTTAGGGTCATGCTTAGAATTTAACATGTTGACTACAACCAAGGAAAAAAATGGCACACGGTAGAGCAATAGCCAGGAATCCTAATGGGTTTGGTACTCAATGGCACTATCCTGGTTTTGGTTTTGAGCAAGAATTACTATTCAAGTAGTGCGCCATCAATTAATATTTTTAATTAAAAATTAGCCACATCTGAAGGGAGGGAACTGAGAGCTCTTGGGTTGAGGCTCAGTGAAATCAGTCCTGATTCTACAGGGCAAAGCAAAGGCACTTCTACTTGCTATGAAACATTGGATAATAGCTGGTTAAAGTGGATCACAGTACAGTAGCACATCTAAAACAACTTTGTGCACGGTGAGTTGGCTGCAAAGGAAAGCCCTGGACACAAAATATTGTAGACAGAATGAAAGCTTGAAACAGCAATAAATTTAAGGAAATGTTTTCTGAGATCCCTAGGCTGTCAATGTACAGTCTGAATATATTAAATCTGCTGTGCTCTTTCCACAACTGTAATACTTGACATGCTTGAAGGAACCCTATGTAAATAGGCAAATAACTTGCTTATATTTTCTTTAGCAAAACTGCCATTTTTGATGGCACTGGGCTGTGAGCATTGATACAGCAAGTTGTGTTCATTTTCAGAATGGAACAGAAAAGAGGAACAGGTAGCATGAGAGACCATCCCAGGAAAACAACACAAAAATGTGCAAAACACCATGACAAGCAATGTTCTGCAACAGCTGCCTCCCCTGCCCTGCTCCTGTAGGAGACACTTCAATGTCTGGAAAAAATAGCCAGTACAAAGCAATAGGCATTTGCAATGAGAAATTCTAGTTTCTTTACCTGTCATTAAATTTTTCACTTTTGTGTGCAGCCCTTCCTGACCTCCTTTTCCAAGTGCTTCAAAATAACATTCTCTTTCCATTAGCTACTCACCCTTTTTAGGGAATGGTTGCTTTGGAGGAACCAGCCAGAAGCTTATCCAAAAGGCTACAGTTTGGACATGAACAGAGAAGGGAATAGCTTTCAGTATTAAAAAAGACATTTTCCATTAAAATTTAGATGTCAAGTGAGTAATTCAGCATGTGGAAGGCTACTGCTGGGAAGAGATGTTCGTGTGGTCGTTAATGAGCAAAGGTCATCCAGCCCTTGCAGCCTCTGGAACAGCCTGGATGTTGGAGACAAGACAAGAGGAGCTGGACTCAAAATCTTATGGCCTCAGCCCAGCCCCTGCTAATGAGTCATTCTGATCTGGGAACGTTTCTGCAGCACAGCTGCCCTCAGATCTGAGTGCTGACATGCATGCTTGGGGTCTGCAGAGACACAGGAGAGTCAGACACTGCTTCCAACATCCCCTCAGAAACAGGGAGCTCAAGTGCTCCAGGCTCACTCACAGACCCTTCTTACTCAAGTAGTACAAGTGCTGAAAATGGACAAATCTTCTCTGCAAGTTTTTTCTCCTGAAAAACACCCAGAGATGCAGAGCAGCAGATCAACAGTGGGAATCCACAGAATGCCAAGGAGCCACCTGGGCCAGCCTGTTTGTGGCTCTCTTGAGGGAGGAGGATCCCAGACACCTTTACTAGAGCCAGTTCTTTGCACCAGCAACAGAAGGGAGGCTGAGGACCTGCTCCTAAGCAGCAGGAGACACCTGGAGACCAGCATGACCTGTTTTAAGAAAGTTTTGCAGCTACAAGCAGTTCTCAATTGCCCTGTGGCAGACCAAGGCCTATTCTACCAAGTGTGATTTAAATAGCTTTACCTTTATTCCCATGATTTAATGAATTTGGGAGTAGAAGGAAAAACTCCAAGAAGCTCCTATATTCATCCAAATCTTCCATTTTCTTCTGACATTTCTTCTTTCCCTTCTCCTCCCTTGGCCTCCCAGGGCCAATAACATTTCCATGCCATAAGCTGGAAACAATTAAGGCAGAGACAACAGAAAAACATCCTTTACAGATTAGTTCACGTAAGTAATTGCATTAGCCTTTTCAGCAAACTGTGTTAAAGCCAAAAGGCTCCTGGCTTCAGTGGCTGCAGGAGGTTCCAATTATAGTCACCCTTGAACAAATAAAAACACAGGCTTGCTGCAAGTGACAGCAGTTCTGCTCCTACAGTAATGGTGTGACACAGTTAGGACATATCTGACTGCCAGAGACATGGATATCTATTCTCCAGAAACAAATTACTAGAACCAGAAGAATGTGGATGGAGTTTATAGTAAACATCATTACACTACAACCTTACACTAGTGGTAAGTTTTCTACATAAGGCTCATAAAATGCAAGGCATCTGTCTGTGCAAAATGCAGAGTGATGGAGGAAAAAAATCCTCATTAAAATCCAACAGATGAAACACAGAACAAATTCCAGAGTCTTTGCCAGATTGAGCTAGCAGCAATTGCAGCCACTGGAGAACAAGCCTTTATAGATGTCTGCATCCCATCAGCACATGGATGGAGAAGGATGGGGAATCATTCCCAAAGAGATCTTGTGCCATGCTTTGAAAGGCCACACTGATGTGAACATGCCCTGTGTACATGCATGGAGCTGCCAGAGGCAGCAGTGGCATTACAGCACTGAATTATATACAGGTTATGTGTCTGTTATCTGTACAGTTATATACAGGTTATGTGTCTGTTATCTGTACACTTATATACAGTTATATACAGGTTGTGTGTCTATTATCTGTTCAGTTATATACAGGTTGTGTGTCTATTATCTGTACAGTTATATACAGTTATTTACAGGTTGTGTGTCTGTTATCTGTACAGTTATATACAGTTATATACAGCTTATGTGTCTATTATCTGTACACATGTACAGTTATATACAGGTTATGTGTCTATTATCTGTTCAGTTATATACAGTTATATACAGGTTGTGTGTCTATTATCTGTACACAGATTGTGTGTCTGTTTACTTAAAGTTTGTTTGAGTGGAGCAGCAGATTGCCCAGGGCAGCTGTGGGTGCCCCATCCCTGGAGGCATTCAAGGGCAGGTTGGACAGGGCTGTGAGCAGCCTGCCATGGTGGGAGATGCCCAGGTGATCTTTAAGATCTCTTCCAACCCCAACCATTCTGTGATTTGCTGGTCTGACAGCCGTAGCCAAAGCACTTCCAGGGCCGAGCTGCAGCAGCTCAGGGCTTGCACAAGGTGATGTTCAAAGGCACCATGGGAGCAAGGAGGGGCCAGACCAGGAGCTGTCCCATGCCCACACAAGGCAGGCAGGTGTTGGGGCCACCTCAGAAAGGGCTGGGAGCTGGTGCTGCACCATCACACATTTAAATTCTGGACATGGTTGAAAATAACAAGGGTAACAGAAGGTTTCCAGAAAGGTGTGGGCTGAAGGAGATAACTCAAGGGTACATCTATGAATAGATCCCTGGTGGGTGAAGCTCTTCCAGAGATCTAACACAAGTCTTTGCTTTTGGATCAGTGTGTGGCACATACAAGTCACCAAAGGGTGGGACTTGTCAGCCCAACAAGAGACATGTGCTCCAATCCATGGGCTGAACAAGCCCAGAGTTGCTCAGAGGTGGCTGCCCAGGCTGCTGGGCCCTGTGCTCTTGTCCCTGAGCCTGGCACTGTGCTACAGCCTGAGCTCGGTGTTGTTGCATGCATGTGAGTAGGTTCAACCACAGCTTCCAATACAGCAGAACCTCAGAGCCTCAGTCCTTCTGAAAGATCCAGTTTTAAGGGTCTAATGGAAATGTTGAAGTTATAGTCATTGCTTTTGTGATGAAGAACCAGAAGCAGGCTGTAAGCAGGCAAGGTGAATTTTAATCCATGGGAGGATTTAATCAAGCTATTCCACTATTGCAGCCAGGAAAAGTCAAAACCTGATTAAACCTGACAAGTTCATTCTCTACATTGTGGAGCCAAGAGCAGATGTGAGCTTCCTCCTAAATCCCCAGCAAGTTCTGTGTGCTCAAGGGATGCCTCATGCCTGGCCCATGGAGCACAGGGTGGCAGCTCAGGGTACATCCTCTCCTCCAGACTCCAGAAACCACCTGGAGCTTGGTGAGGAGCCAGCCAGCTCAGGAACTGCCCAACCTTAGTTCACTGCACTGCCTGAGTCCTCTCAGAGCCTTGCATGGTCTCCTGGATCTCTCAGGTGGGGAAAAGCACCAAGCTGCACCTGAGGGATGGCAGAGTTTCCTCTTGCCTAAATCCAGCCCGAAATACCAACCTCAATTCCTCCAGTCCAAGTGTGAGCTGTGCTGTGATTGTCTCTGTCTCTTACCAAAAGTCCCACCCGGGTTAGAACAAGAAAGATTTCATTGTGCTGAAGTTTTACATTCAGTGAATCAGCAATTCCCATCAAAGAAGGATTTCACTGGAAAACTCCTAAACCAGATCAAATTTTCTCCTAAATGCAATAAAAATTCCAGACCAGATCCTCAAGTGCTGCAGCTCCAGTGCCCAAGGCAAGGAGGAACGATGCCACCTCAGCAGTGACCTGGCACACTTTGTGCTTTGGCCAGTGTTTTCCTTTTGCTCTTTAGGGACTCCCCAGTTTACCTTAAATAACCCAATTTGCAGTGGGCAGCTGCAGCTAGATCTGTAACTTGCTCCTTTTCCCCTGTCTTGCTGTTCCAGCTGTTGGTGCTCCCTTGCTCTGAGCTCTCTGGAATGCTGGTGTTGGTTGTGGCTGGTGCAGACCAACGTGCTCATGATTCAGTGTTGGCCTTGGTCTGCAGTGAATCAGCCTTGCCTTGCAGGACATGGCATTCTGCTGCCATGTGGTGCTCTCCACAAAACCCCACCAAACAGGCTCTTGGCATTGCTCTGGTCCTGCCATTCCTTAGGAATCCATGGAGTCTGGGAGAGGAATGGCAGAATAGAACCTTTGTACTTATTTCTGTTAAAATAGAATGACAAAAAGTGGGTAGGAATCAGGTAAACAGGAATCAGGTAAACAGGAATCAGGTAATGCCCATCCAAGCAAATGGGGACAGACTGAGAAGTAACTACAGCCCAAAGCCCCAGAGCACCCCGTTCTGGCAAGAGTAAAGTCCTTTCTAAACCAGCTTCTTATTTAGAGCATAGTGGTAGGTAGCCAGAGTTTTCTCATCAGTTATGGCCTTTCCAAACTGGAATTGTAAATCAAGCTCCTTGTCACAGCCATAGCATTTGAGCACAGTTCAGCTGCTTTGTCTTGTATCTGTTTGTTTGGGGTGCTGCTGAATCCCTGTGGCCACAGGAAGGCACTGACCATGGAGAAGCTGAGCAGGAGTCACAGGACAGCAGACAAGAGCTGCTGTCAGGGCAGGAGTCACAGGTCACAGGCAAGGGTTCAGCAGTGCTGATGCAGAGCAGCAGAGCCAAGCTCAGGTCTGAGTTGCCTTGCTTTTGTGTGCCAGATCCACACCAAGGCTTTGACCAGCCCTTGGGTAAAGGCAGTGGGCAGGATTATGAAAAGCCATACCTGGAGGGAAGGTAGGTGTGGAAGAGCAGCCAGATGAGTGCCCAGACTGACACTGTTGGATCTGTAGCAGTGCATCAAAGAGCTCAGGGACTTAAAACTGACCCAAGGGCTGGGAAATGCCTTAACTGCTTTTTCAAGCCTCACTTGGTGACACTGAATGCTCCTGGTTTCTTTGGGGGCTCCTTATGCTTAACTCCTAGTTAATTCCTGCTTAAGTATTAACTAGGAAAGAGACAAAACATTTCCCTTTGCTGAGATGCCCCTCCTGACTGCCTACACATCTGCAGAGGCTCAAAGCCACATTTCTTTTGCACTGTCTGGTTTGAATTAGACTCAGGAACTTGTTCCCAAAGCCAAAACATGGAGAACTTGTGACTCATGCTCCATCACGCCTGTCCTGGCCCCGGGGAGCCTGGTCCCTCCTTGTTGAGGAGGGCAAGGAAAAGCCAGTGACGCTTTAAAGGGTGTGGCAGGAGGGTGCTGCAGGTACAGGGAGCTGCTGAGGAATCTGTGCATGGTGTGTGCACTCAGCCAGGATTGGAGAGCAGAAACCAAGCCCCTGCTGCAGGTGATTTAAGGCCTGAGATGGAAACATCCCACAGCAGGACAATTCCTGAGGGAAAAGTCACTTAGGCATGACAGACTAGAGCTTGGCAAGAGATGCACTGAGAGAGATGCAGCACTCAAGGGAGCTTGAGGATGGACTCTGTGGTGACAAAGAACTGGCAAGGTGTCCTGTTAAAAAACCTTGTGACTGAGAACATTTGTGGGGATAAGATCCAAAGGTCCCCACTTCTCCTGCCGATGAAAAATTCCACTTTGTTCTCCACATGTTATCTGGAGTGACAGTGTTTAAAAGTAATGGCAGTGGGAAGTTTTCTGTCATGCATGGGGTGAGAACAGGCAGGATTTCTGCCAGTACCCCCTTCTGGAAGGATGGAGACTGAGCCCTTCCTTTGGCCCCATGTGCATCTCCCAGGGTGCTTAGGTGCCAAGTGAGAGACACCAAACCTAAGAGCTGAAAGTGGGATTTTGGAGATGAACTCCTGCAGTGTCCCCACACCATGAATTTTTTCTGGGTAGTGAGCTGGCAGTGCAGCACTCCACATTAGCAAGGAAGCTGGCAGGGACCTCTGGGCCCCTGCAGTGCCTCTGGCTGCTCACCAGCATCACTGCCCTTCATCCCACACCAGGCTGAGACCCTCCTTGATCAGCCTCACCATAAACTCAACCGCTCACAGGGCTGCCCCCTGCGTGCTTTATTTCCCACCCTGAATTAAAACAGATCCATTCAAGTAGAAAAGCTATGAATAAATTTCCTGCTGAACTCCACACTTTAAACTGCAATAAAAGCTTCCTGAGATCTTACTACCATTAGTCTCTAAAATTTACAAGATTTCTCAAAACTTCATTTCCTTGGACAATCTTTTTGCCTCTTAAGATGGATTCTGCTCATCAAAACCCACCCAGAGGGTGCAATGCAATTCAGTCTATGCACTCCACAGCTCACCATGCACCATTGACCTGCTTCAAAGAAAATTAACTCTCAAAGAGAAAGTGGATAAGGATTTGCTACCAACAGCCAGAAGTTAAAACCAAACAAACAAATTCTCAACATCAGAGAGCTCTTCTCTTTCCACTAAGGTACTATAGTGAGCAGAATTTAATTGGAAAAAAGAGATGAAAAATATCTGTATATGGAGGTAATTGTGGGAATGGTATCAACTGAGTTATTTTGATAATTTATTCTTCAGAAGACTCAAAGTTTTTGATCTGCACCTCATTTTGAAGATGCTCAAAGAATACAATTTCAGATTTTATATGTGCACTGAGGATCTTTGCTTTATTCCATCTCTATTTCAATATCATTGACTAGGAAATTACATGAATCATTTTTAAAAGCCCAATAATGCTTTTTGCCTGAAGTTGTGTTTAATGAATTCATGAATGGCAGAAGTTGTTTAAAATAGCTAATTCCAGGAAGATTTAGTGTTGCATTTTTTCCATGTTTTAGTACTCAAAAATATTGTTTCAATACCAAGTTCTGAATGAGCAGGAATAAGAAAGTCCTAGAGAAGAACTTGAGAGGGGGGAAAGAGGGGAAAGCACAAAACATGAAGTGAAAAATAAAACAGAGCTCCATTCCCTCAGGTGGCCACTGCCCCCACCAGCCTAATCCCTGGCCCATTGGTTTTCTTTTAAATTGTGTATTCATTTTTTCCCCTTGAAATTACATTAGCCATGTCTGTGTTGAGATATAACCTAATTTTCTTCTTTAAAGCCACCTCCTATATCACTGTGCAGACACACTGCTTATATGCAGATAGAAAATGGCCTGGCTGAAAGAACCAAGACTTCAAGAAACCATGAACTTCCCTCAGGATATGGAACACTGGAAGCCTGTTGCTATTTAGACTCTTTTTTCTCTTTTTCTTCTTTTTTTTTTTTTTTTTTTTTTTTTTAAATACTGATCTTAGCTACAGTTTACTTTCCCCACTTAGAAACATGGAAAAGTTTGTTCAGCTTAAAATTTCCTGTTTGGCATCAGCAGCTGCTGGCTATAATATTTATAAATATTTCAGCAGACATTTCTAGGGAGATCTGGTTGCAATTAAGCAGTGAGTGATGGGGCTGTGCAGTCCCTCAGCCCCAGGCAGCACGGAGGTGACCCTGGGGGGAGAGGGGCCGCTGCTGGGTGAGCTGTGTGCTCTGCAAGGAGGGTGTTAGCAGCCAGCAGCCCGACTGCAGGGGGCCTGTGTTCAAACTGGAGAGTGAAATCCCTTGCCTGTGCTGTCCAAATATAGCAGCTCAGGAGGAACATTTGGTCAGCAGGCCTGGGACCACCTACTCTGAGCATTGCTCACTGTGCTTCCCTCCCCCAGTGCCCTCAGGCATCCCCAGGCTGTGCAGTGCAGAAACTTCTCCAAGCAAAGCAGCTCTCCCAGCCTGGCAGCTCCTGACATCCCAGAGTGTCATCCTCCCCTGCTACACCAGCCTGGGGTCATCCTCCCCTGCTACACCAGCCTGGGGTCATCCTCCCCTGGCTTCAGCACCCTGGTGCCATCCTCTGCCTTGTACAACAACCTGGTACCATCCTCTGCCTGCTACACCAGCCTGGTGTCATCCTCTGCCTTGTACATCAACCTGGTACCATCCTCTCCCTTTACACCAGCCTGGTGTCATCCTCTGCCTTGTACAACAACCTGGTACCATCCTCTCCCTGCTACACCAACCTGGTACCATCCTCTCCCTTTACACCACCCTGGTGTCATCCTCTGCCTTGTACACCAGCCTGGTACCATCCTCTCCCTGCTACAGCAACCTCAGTTTCCCCCAGTTTTCATTAATATGAGCTAAAGCTCAGCAAGTGAGGGTGAAGGAAGAGCCCAGATGAAGGCAAGCCTTTGATTTCCCAGGCAGGTGTGTCCACAGCCTTCTGAAGCATTCAGCTCTGCAGAACCAAAGGCAGGTTACTGCCCCTCAGGCAGCCAGCACCTCCCTTCAGGGCTTCCCAGGGAAAATTTCTTCTCACCTTTTTTAAATAGCCTCCAATATGATCTGAACTGATCTGCTCCTTAACAAAATAAAGCCTCCAAACATCTCAACATCTCCTTGGACTCAGAAAGATTTTTTTGTGCAGTTGATGCACATCATCCTGCATGGACACACTTTCAACCCTGGCTTCCCCAGTGCTCTGTGCTGGGCAGAGGGAGAACGTTCCTCCCCAGTGAGCCAGCTCACCCTGGGAGTCAGAAAACCCCAGGAAACAGCCAGTGGTGTTCCCTCAGAAACCACTAACCTGAAAGAACAGCTCCCTTTTTACTGCAAAGGTGCTGAGCAAGGGGGAGATTGCTCAGAGGAGTGGCAGGGGGAGAGGACACACGTGCCAGTGAGTTCTTTCCCCTGTTACCTCCCTGCTGCTGCACCTGCAGCAGGGTGCAAAGGGCAGCCCAGAGCCTCTCCATGTGTCCCAGTGACACCAGTCACACAGCCAGGCCCAGCTGGGGCCTCGTGGCAAGCAGAGCTCCCCGTGGCCCAGCCCAGGCAGTCAGGTGTGAATGAGCATCATTCCTGCCCTGTGTGCACTCCTGGTGGAGGGCATCTGCCAGGTCTGCACCAGGAGCTCTAGAGCACAGGAGATGCTCCAGGCCATCACAGCTCAGTGCTGATCCTTTCACTGTCCCATCTTTTGGGTCCTCAACTCAAAGCCTCTGTAGCTTCAGGAAACTTTAGAGCAGAGGTCATTTTATTACAGTTAACCTAGTTATTTCAGGAATGTAAGGTAGAGGCAGCCCAGAAGAAGAAAGTCCATAAAAGAATTCTGCAGTAAAAAAAAAAAATTTATGGGAGAAGTGACTTTAAGTTCCTCATTTGCTGGTGTTACGTAAAAAGAGGCAAAATGTGCTGAGCAAATAAAAGGCAATGGCACAGCCTCACCCCCAGCCTGTTTCCTGTCCTACACAGCAGCACCAGAGCTCCTTAAGGAGCAGCATTTCCTGAGCCTCAAGTGCTCCAGATGCTGCTGTCCTGGAGCCCTTTCTGCTGATGCTCCTCAGTTCCCCTTGCCTTGCGTGACTACCCTGCAGCTTGGCTTTGTTTATTCCACTTTTCCTGCTCTTCAGTTATGAGCCACAGAAAGGAACCAGCCACTTTTGCTGCCCCATTCCCTCCGTGGTGCCAGCGCACGTCCGCGGGCAGCGGCGGGTGTGTCCCTGCCATTGCAATGTCAGCTCCCTTCAGCTTCCAGGGCAGCAATCACTGAGCCACACCGTGGGCTGGGTGGGAAAGGACCTGAAAGATCATGTAGTTCCAAACCCCCTGCCATGGGCAGGGACACCTCCCAGCAGGCCATGATGGATCTACCATCGTCAGGGACAAGCCTGTCAATATTTCTGTCAATATTTCTGTCTGCAAATTTGTGTTCTGGGTGATAAGAAGGGTGAGGATCTGTTGCCTGGCTATGAGGAGGACCAGGTGTAGCCAGGTTTGGTCCAGTCACACTTTGAGATGCCAGCTCCAAGCTGGAAGCCACATCACCACCTGTGTGGTGCCCAAACACATTGGTAGGGGAACACACACTTGTGATGAGCACAGGATTAGGATGCCTAGAGTTGGCAGCAAATGGATCTATCTTCAGCTCACTGTTATAAAACCAGCCTTAATTATAAATTCATGACTGCTGTCATGGTCATCATGACACTTGACCTTCTTTCAGAGCCATCCTCTGGCTCTTCCCTTGTGGAGGCTGGTACCTTCCCAAGGGCTACATGTACAAAGATAGTATTGTAATACTTGGGGATTATCTGGGATCTCCCCCTAAAGGTTCCTGAGAAAGGTTTATCCCAATTGCAAACTCTGAAACAAAGGTAGAAAGCTAGAAGACTACACAGCAACACTGGTAGAAATCCTGAAATCCAGGAATTTATCCTCCTGCCTCTGCAAAATTTAACAAATGCCCTGAGACAGCCTTCAGCTTCTGCACAATTATTTTCCAAACAGGAGAACTTGATTCTTCTCCCAGAAGGAGCAATTAGAATAGAAGGAGTTTTGCATTTGCCAGCTAATAGGGCTTGATGCACAAGCTGCATGTGAAAGAAATGTGTGACTTCCAAATTCAGATGAAGTCCCCTTGGAAATGCTGAACAGAGAAATGACAGGTCAAAAGCCAGAGGCAGCCAAGCCCTCTGAAAAGCTGCAGAAAAGTCAAGGGAAGTGTAGCAGGACAGATGTGCATGGGTCAGCCCATGGCAATTCTGTAAAGTGCTTTTCAGTATCATGAATGGCATCATCCAGCAAACCAACCCTTCCTGCCACCTTCCTTTCCAGGAGGTGAAAAGAAATCCTTAGAATATTCTCCTTAGCAGGAGATGCCTTCATGTGGCTCACCAGGCACTGCTACCCTCTGACTTCTCCTAGGAAAAGTGCTGAGCTTTTGCAAAGTGATCATAAAAATCTTAAAACACAGTAAGAGGTCATTCACTGTTGGAAAGAAGGTCCCCCTAAATATTTTTCTGAAAGGTTTCTGAAAAATCTCTCAAATGTGTCTCCAAAAAAGACTCCAAAGAAAAACAAAATAAAGCAAGAGTTGCCTGAATGCCCCTGATCCCAACTGCTCCTTTGAGCTTGTCTTTCACCATTGTTTTTTCTCTTTGCCCCTCCTGGGACACCAGCTAACTTTCCAATAAATCACATGTAGAAGGAAGAATTTCCCCACAGCACAAAAGCAGGAGTGAAGTTTTCCAGTGACAGCCTATGGGTGGCTTCCCCCGTCTCCAGGTGACCCCTTCCAGGGGTCAGCACATCTGGCTCAGCTGCCCTGGCTTCACTCAGGCCCCAGCCTGGCCTTTGACACAGGCAAAGGCTTTTCCTTTCCAGTGCTCCCACACTGAGGCCCAGAGCTGCCTTTGCCCACCCTGCAGCCCTCCCAGCCTGGCTGCCCCACAGCACTCAGGGCAGGCCAGCTCCCAGCCTCCCTCATCAGCCAGGCACACAGAGCTCCCAGACCCCCTGGCTCTGCAGGAACACGTGTTTTCCACTGCAGCCCTGCATGTCAGATCCCCCTTGGAACAAAGCTCAGCACTGCTTTTCCTCTCGCCTTAAATATCTTTGCAGAAGGCTGCCAGAGAGCAAAAAAAATTTCTAGAAGAAAAGCACCTCTGGTTCATATCTCAAATAAGCAGAACCACATCATGAAGCTTCTCAAAATACAGCATTTTGCAGTCAACATTTGCTTTTCCAGTCATTCAGAGGCACCACCTTCTGTTCACTGCCCCAACCCTGGAGGGCACTGGGGCTCCTCTGGCACACGAGTGACCCACGAGCAGCGGCCTGGCCCTGCTGGCATCATTTTGGGACATAGAACACATTCAAAAGCTGTATTTTCCCTAAATGGATTTCTGCATGCATTTAATTACTTTGCTTAACTGGAACTGCTGCAAATGAAGGAATCATTATTCTAAAAAATAAACAAGGGCAGCTGCATATCCCTGCAAATTTTCATTTGAAAAACACTCTTGACTCTTAAGGAGAGGAAATCAAAATTCTCCTTCAAAAGACTCTTATTTGGTCTCAGTTTACTGTTTTTGCCCCAGTCCTGAAGGAGCACAGACGTGGTTCAAGGTCATGGTGACGTTCAGCCACAGGCTGGGTTTCATGAGGAAATGCTCTGACAACACTGAGATCAACCCCCCTGGTGCAGTATGGCTCTGTGCTGGACACCCAGTGCTGTTTGTCACTGAAGGCCAATCCCAAATGCTGCCCCAACCCTCATTCAGCAGTTTCTGAATGGGGCTTTGCTTCTCCCCCTCCCTGAGTGTTGTTATCTGCAGACTCCTGCAGCTCTGGGAGGGGATGGGTACCCAGGGGGGTTCCAGCTCCTCCATCACACCACAGCCCTTGGCTGGGACATCCCTCAGGCTCCCACACCCAGCTGGGCCCATGGGAGCTCTCTGCCCCTTGGCCAGCACTTCCCCAGGGAAGTTTTGTTCTGCCTCAGCACCAGCAACTTCCTTCTTCCTTTCACTTCCACCTTTCATCATATTTAAAAAATATTAAAAAGATTTCTTTAGAAAATGACAGATAAGTTTTTATTCCCATCATTTCAGGACCCCTCATTTCCCCATCTTTCAGCTGCTGTCCTCTTGCTTCATCCCTGGACACCCCTTGAAGGCTGAGGCGTTCACATCTCGCTGCCCTTGGTGGAATAATTGGCAGCACTCACCCTCACATCACTGGATAAGGCACAGTGACAAAGCCATGGGGAAAAATATCCCCAAAGTGTCACTGAATCAAAGCAGGGGATCCAGTCCCTGCTGATCAACTCAGACAGCTCAGCCACTGATCAAATCCATCTGTGCATCCCTCCCTGAACACAGAGGGGTGAGAAATCCATTCGGAGCAGGGTGAGGAACTCCCAAGAGTTTCCACCATGAGCTGTAATCTGGAGACACCAAAACCCTGGGGAGCTGCCCAGCAGCCTGTGGGAAGGCACCCTGTGATGGCTTCCCAGGTTGTAGGATCCAGGGAAATGACAGAGCCAACACAACAGGGAGAGCAGCCCCCATCTACAGCACTTGGGGGCTGCTGCTGGCACCCCACAGAGGATGGGACAGGCAGCAGGAGTGAGGCAGGGAGCACTGCCAAAGGAGCAGGGAGAATAAGCAACAGGAGAGATCAAAAAGGGAATTGGGTTGAAAGGGTAATGCACCTCTATCTACTGGAAACTGCCAGAACTCATAAACCTCCAAAAGCAAGCCTAACAAAGCCAGGCCACACAAAAAGCACAAAGGAGACCATCACCCCATCACCACACATCCCAACACCTGCCCAGGAAGCATGGAGTGAAAAGCCAGGGCTGTATTTCCAGGAGATGAAAACTGGTGTCTCAGCTGATGGGACTGCTCATGGTTATTAAGCTCATCTAAGCAGTTTTCCCTACTCCTGCCTGCTCAAGTGGCTTCATTTTGCAATGAAACAATCACCAAGCCAGATGCCAAAAGCTGTAAACAAGGGGCACTCACCTAGATGAGGAGCACACCTACTTTTCACCCTTCCAAGTTGTGAAGACTTTGTATCTCTCAATTATGAAGCATCAAGGAAGAGAAAATAAACCAGAGCAGATTTGACATGGTTTTCCCTCTTTCTCAGGCTTTGGAAGGAACAGTAATTAGTACAACAGGAAGAAGCTGAGCCTCCCCCAAAATCCAATCCCTTGATACAACTGTTCTGCCTTGGGCTGCTGGGATTAGGTGGCTGGAAATGTTCCTCCTCAGCCTGAAATACCAGGGCTGCATCATGCCAGAAAAATAACAAAGAAAAATGAGGGAGGGTGGGGCGAGGGGTAGTGAAGAAGAGAAATAAAAGAAGAGCTAAAAGAGGAGCTGGGTATTTTTCACACATTTGAGTTATGTAGATGACTCTGAGCATGGGATTTCAGTTTGGGCTTTTAATAGAAGGAGAACTATCAGGGTATTTCTCTGCCAGAGCAAGAAAAACAATCTTGAGTCTTTTGTGTTCTGCACTTGACACCCTCTTTCTCTTTTCTCTTTTTTGCCTCCCACTCCTGGGTTTCACCAAGGTAACAGCGACCAGGGAGTGAATCTGAAGCCAGGATGGGGAGTGGATGTGGCACTGAGCTCCAGCTGCCAGCAAAGGTGGCTGGGAGGATGTGCATGGCTCAGGATAACTATAACTGTCCCTGTGCTCCTTGGACAGTGGCAGTGGCTGCCCATGAAAGCACCAGCAAAAAATGATGCCAGGCCAGGATCAGAGAGAAGAAATGCAGAAATGCTCTGCCCTTCCACTCAAGTAACTATTAGGCCCATCAATGTTGATCCAGCCAAATCTGATTCCCCTCCTTCCCAGTGCTCAGGTTTGATCACCTGGTGCCATCAGGCAATTCAAACCAAGCAAAAACCCAACCAAGCACTGTAATCACTTTTTATATTTATATTTTTGATTTTATTTTTAATTTTTATTAAAAAACAACCATTATTAAAAATGAATCATTTACTGGAAGGCTTCAGCCAGGGAGAACTCTCATTTCAAATCTCATGAACAAAATGCAGCACAGTTATAACCATAGACACAAAAAAAAAAATACCCCAGTTAAAAAAAACAGAGAATACTTTAAACCATAGCTTATAACTATGCAATTTTCTCAATGTCAATAAAGAGAATTTTGTTAAAAGCCTGCAGATCAGAATTTCATGGAAGACTTTTAAAATCCAAGGGAAGAAGGAAGGACATGCTTATTTAAAAAAATAAAAGTCCCTTGAATGTACCTATCAAGCCCAAAAAATTGAAAGTTGGTGAATAATTTTATTTTAAAAAGAAACAAAACAAAAATTAAACAAAACAAACAAAAACCCTTAAAACATTTCCTTGGTCTGGGAACTTCAAAGTCAAAACCAAATAAAAATGGTCTTAAAATATACACATATATATGGCTTTTTGTTTTTCCTATCCGTTTCTTTGCAAACAAAAATAAATTTAAGGGTGGCATTTGGTTTTTAAAAACGGTTCTGTCCTTCTCTTCAGCTGTCAGCTGGAGTGGATGGGATGGAGGCACTGACTGGTGGCTGCTCACGGTGGGCTCAGAATCCCCCCGAGTTCTCCTTCATCCTGGCCAGTATCCGGGAGTAGACAGGGGCTGCCAGGGGGAAGAGCAAGCGGGTGGGTGACACAGAGCATCCCCTGCCCCTCTCCTCCCAGCCAAGCCACACCTTGCTTAGAGCAAGGGAGGAGGAGAAACCTCTCTTTAAGGGATGGGGGACACAATGGAAATTAGAGATGAGCTGGAGAAGCTGTTTTACCTAGTCGAGGATTCCTCTGAGAAACCTGCATGGAAAGAAAACGGGGTTTGCATAAACTCAACTCTCCAACAGCCATAAGAACAGTTTGTTTGTCAATAGAGTTATCCTTAATCTCCAAAAGCTATGGATGGATGGCTCTTCATTATTGGAAGCTGATATATAATAGTACCATGCCAAGGTTACATTCACAGTGTGCTGCAAACTGAAGCTTTGTGTTGCAAAATTGTTATTATTATAATAATTATTTTTATATAATATAATTAAAATTATATATTTTATATATAATAAAATTATATATTATATTATATATAATATATTTTATATATAAGATAATACATATTATATATTATATATTATATATTATATATTATATATTATATATTTTAAATGATATTAAAATTAATATAATTTTATTATTATTTCTTATAATTAAGAATTATATAAATAATAATTACTTATTATTTCCTACAATTTCCTATTAAATCATGCAAGAAGAGAGGATAGATCATTCCATGGAACACATACACTCACTTTCTTTGGAAGTCAGTGTATGAATGTCACATGATTTTCCAATAATTATTACCAAAATGCAATTTCAGCAGTTTCACAGTGAGAGGTTTTTCCCTTTTACCTTGGATAATGCAGATGCCTGTTTGAAGATTTCTAATGCGGGATCTGCAGGCTCATCACCTCTTTCTTGTGGCCTTGAAGCTAAGGGTGAGACAGTGAAAGCATTGAAATACATGTCAGAGCATGCAGGCTGCTTCCTTCCTCTATTTTCTGCTGAAAATCCCACTACAAACTAATCTCTCCTCACCAAACTGAAGCAATTGCCCCAGGTCCCCAATCCCTCCCAAAGCAGTTTTGCTGTAACAAGGTTGCTCTGGACATTTCTGACCATGGACCTACCCTGTGGCTGTAAGACAGAATTCACAGCATAAATGACACCATTTGTGGCCATGATATCACTTTCAGCAACAGGCTCCTTGTTGATATGTATTATGTTGTTCTTCTGTTCAGTAAAAGAAAGAAATAAAAAATGTAGAAGATGAGAATCTTTTGTCATTTCCAATGTTATTAAAAAAAAACCCCTTCACTTTGCATTCATTCATTTACTGGATGGTTGAAGGCATTTTCATTCCTCTTGCCAATTAAGGAGAATATAAAGACAAATTATAGTCTGAGTATGTCCTGGAACGGCTGGCAGGCTTTGGACTTCCTCAGTGCAACTGGCTGGGAATGCTGTCCCATGGCAGCAGAGCACATCCACCAGCACCCTGCCAGGGGGATGGCTGTGGAGATGGGATCAGGACAGGGCAGAGCAGGGCTGCACATGGGAAGAGTCCAGGATGCACCTTGGCCAATTCAATGCACCTGGAAACACAGCCCCTTCCATTTTTTTTTTCCTCCCATTGTGTTTTCTTATGCATAGAGTGAGCCATGATTGCTTATTTTCTGAAATTATTTTTTTTCCTCAATAGAGGATCCTACATTCCCTTATGTAGTGTAGAGTTTTTGAACTGAAATTATATATCTAAATAAACTCTGCTGCACTAAGGGAGCCCATGCAGAGATCATTTTCATTACACAAAAAGATATGTTAGCTGAACAAGCTATTCATCTGATTTATTTATGTTTTTCCCCCCATGACTCAGGGTTAAATTTATAGCAGCTCCTGGAAATCATTTACAACTGGTCTTCTGGGGAGAAAGCTGAAGCAAACCACATTTCCTTCTTCCAGCTTGTTGAATTGAACAATGGCAACAGTCCCTCCAGTACGGCCCAGAAAACACTGGTGGGACTGTGGAGATGCTCCCACAGCATCCAAATGAGCACAGACATGAGCTGTGGTCCATGACATGATAACCAAACACGGGACAGCCCTGCAGAGCACAGCAGCCCACCTGAGGTGACTCACCATGCTCACTTCCAGCTTGTCTCCCTGCATGGATTTCAGCCTCACCAGGGCAGTGACCGCGCCGCTCACCAGGATCTCATCAGCCACGTGGAACTTGAGGATGTTGGCAAGCTCCTTGGCATTACCTGGGGGGAGAAAACCTTTACAGCTGCACACCAGCACCAGCACTTGCTTCCCATAGTTCACGTGCTGGAATGGAATTACTTGGAAAACACCATAATTTCCTGGAAGTGTGAAGAAACAATGTAAAGTTGTTTCTTCAAACAATTCACACCAAAACCAAAAAGCAGGCAGAAGGACCTGATTAGGGCACTGAGGCCACTCCTGCCTGGGCAGGTCAGGTTCCCAAATCCAGAAGGACACTCTCCCAATGTCCTTGGTACCTACCAAGCCTGCCCTACACCTGAATTCTCTCATTCTTGGGTTTTCATCCCTCATTCTCTCACTGTGCCAAGTGAGAAGCTGCTTCTCGGAATGAACCTGCTTCTCTTGCTGCTTTCACTTCCCAAGGAAGTCTGGGATGGGGTGGGGAAAGACCCATGTGAAATAAAGAAGTAGATAGGGCATTCTGGTATTTCAAATGTCACCAAGGCCAGTGCCACTTGGCAACAATCCTCACAGATGGGTAGGAAGGGGAAAAGTGCAGCAGAAGTGACACGAATGTCTCATGGACTGATACCACCCCACTGAGTCTCTACTCATACAGCTGTGCTTTGAAACAGATTTTGGGAAGATGAGGTGCTTTCCCTGCACCATCTATTTTCCAGAAGAGGTGGTGACATTCACAGCTCGGGCCAGTAGCACATCTCCATCTCCTCCTGCAGAGGACACAGGGTCACCAACAAGCCCCACAGACAGACAGACAGACAGACAGAGTCACTGTCAGCTACAGGCAGCTAGTGCAAAGGTGGCCTCCAGCCACAGCTCCCTCCCACATTTTTCTTTCAATGTTTTCAAAGACTCTATGCCAGCTTTTTTCCTTAGGGTGGCCACAGTTCACTCTGCACACCCTCACCAGCACAATCCACCTCTGCATCAGAGGCATAAGCTAAACATTTGCGTGAGGAAAGAACATCTCAAGTGTCTGCATCTGGGAATCTTCATTCCTGCAGCCATTTACAATGGCTGCAAAACACTTCTGAAATATTTGTATGTTAAGCATAAGGCTAGACTGATATTACTGGTTCCTCATCCCTGCACTTAAAAGGATAACCAGCTACCAGGGGCAGATGCTTCCCAAATTATGATGTCAATGTTTGGCTGGGATTTAATGACAAGACATTACATTCAAATACCTGACATTGTTTCCAGCCACAACCAGTTTTCAACATGAACAAAATAAAAGATCATGCTGCTTATCCAGAAGGGAGTTATTAAACATTCCCGTGCTTTTCTCCACACCCAGCCTGCATGCCTTTGCTTTTCAGGATACTGGTCTTTGTCTGAGCTAGAATGGTACATTGTTGGCTTCCCAGGATTAGACCGGACCTCCTGCTTGGTCCATGTACATGGAGAAGGAGGAACAGCCCCAGCCTTTTATTACTTAAATTTCATACAGTGTAACTTGAGGCTGTATGTGGATTATGTCTTTTCCTTACAAAACTTACTGCAGACACCCTGATCCTGTGCTGTCAAGAGTCACATTCTCACTTCTTTCATTTCTTTTAGAAATATCTGGGAGTTATCTCACTCACACCACCAGTACAGCCAAATTAAAAGGCACAGTGAGTTTGTGACACACACTACAAACATATCTTCCAAGAACACAGGCAGTATAAACCCAGCTTGGGGAATCCAGTGCCACTCTCTGCATCCTCAGCTTCTGCTCATACAACTCCATTGGGCAGGAAGCTCATGCTTCCAACAGACAGACCCAAAGAATGAGATACAACAGAGAAATTTGGCCATTCCTCTCAGTATCACAGCAGTCCCACAGAGCAGCTCATCCCCCAAATATTGTGGAGATGCTCACCCAGCAGTTTGTTGAGCTCCCCCTGGGGCATGGCTTGGAAAGCTTCGTTTGTGGGAGCGAACACCGTGAAGGTTCCCGGCCTGTTGAGGTTCTCTGTCAGCCCTGCAGACTGGATTGCAGCCACCAAGGTACTGCAAAGCAAACAGGCATCAAATGCTTCACTGCAAAACACTTCAATGGTCAGCTGTGTGCTGGGCTCAAGGGAGAGCTGGGGAGTTACAATGTGAAATCCTGCTGGGGTGCAGCAATTCAAATAGCCAAAATGGTGATTAGGGAGGAAATGAGCTGTGGGGTCCAACGAGAACATCTGAGAAATGGCAAAGCAACCTGGGAGTGCTGACTCCATGGGGACCAGGTGGTATGAGGAGTCAGAGAGGTCTGGCTACAGTGGGCAGAGATGGCTTCAGAGCCAGATTCTTGTGGTATTGAGGGAACCACTTACTCTTGGCTCACAGTTGACTGAGGGTTATTTGAAGTTTCACTCCCTATAATTTAGAGAGACCATGGTTTTGGATGATCTTTCTATGCTAAAAAACATATACATTGTCATGACTACAACCCATAATAAATAGAAACTGCTTTGGCAGCTCTTTTGCTTCTAACTGAAGGGAAGAGCAGAAAGGTCACCTGAAGCGATGGTCTGCCTTGAGAACATCCATCACTGAGCCAGTAGGAGGGGTCAACATTTTGTCCACACTAAAGAGGGTCCCAAACCTTCCCCTCTTGTCATGGGCAGCGATGCAGGCATTTTCAATGCAAAGGTTCTGTAAACACAATCACAGAAAAGAAGACTTCATTAGAATGCTTCAAAAGAGAGATGTTGGTGCTTTCCACACTGCTCATTTCCCCTTTTTACACAATTGCTGTAGCATCAGAACACTGAGCATCCCCCAGCCCCGAGGAGCACAGCACACAGGGAGGACTCACGTTGCGGTACACAAAAACCCTCAGCTCCTTGTCCCCCAGAGTCTGCAGTTTCTGTCCATGATACAGATATTTGGAGGAGAGCTGGTCTTTAACAATGTGGTTCAGAAGCAAGTTTCTCATGTTGCTGTCAATAACAGGGAGTCCATCTGCAGCAAAAAGTGTGGAAAGAACCAGTGATTCACTTAAAATGGCCATTGAGCCACTAAAACCACTCAAATACAGAGCATTACCCACATCAGTTTTATATTGTAAACCTGGATGCCACTGCCTCGAGGCATTTGAGAGAGGATTTGCATACTTGTGCACTGAAATCTGGCTGAAAACTGTTTGAAGAAGATCTGTGGCCCAAAGTGATGGAAGAAAGGGATTTAATCCCTGGTTTACCTTTGAACACATTATTCACTGGGGCAAGGAGGGTCACTCGCTCACTGCCAGTTAGATGAGAACTGAGCCCAGCTTGTCTGAAAAGATCTGTAGACTTGGAAACTTCAGATTCTTGTGCCAACTCAAACACAGTCTTAGCTGAAAAGAAAAGCAACACATAGTTACCTTGCATTAAAGGTTATCCACTCATCACTATGCCCCCTAAATCCAGGATTTCCTTGGCAAAATAGACAAAAGAAAGGCAGCAGAAAGAACTGCAGAGAGGCAGCAGTACCTGAGTCTGGGATCAGCAGCTCATTCACAAAATGCACCACGCCATTGGTTGCCAGGACATCCTTGTTGGCAATGATGGGCTTCCCGTTGAGGGTCAGCTCTTCCCCACTGCAGCCCACGTCCAGGGTGGCTCCTTCCAGGGTCTCCATGGTCAGGCCAGCAATGATGGCCTCAGCACACATGGCTGACTTCAGGATGTGATGGTTCAGCAGGTCTGTGAGAGAGGAGAGTGCCTTAGTGAGCTGCAAACACCAGCTAGGAAAGTGTTGCAGCTTTCAGGGATCCTGTTCCATGGCCAGGGTGTACTCCATAAAATGCAGTCATTTTAAATTGAGCTGATTTCAATTCCACAGCCTGTGAAATAAAATGCCTAAAAAGAGTCACTTTTTATAAACTTTTGCCAATTTCAAAAGGCTTCATGTGGGTACTCGACGCACTTGTCAGGGGAAGTTACATTGATTAGATTTTATTTTTCTTGCATCTTGATGGATCAATAGAAATCACCACTGCAAAAAGGGCTAAAAGAAAACTCAGAAAAGGGACTGCTTCAGCTCCCTCATCCATATCTGGATGCCACTCCTGCTATGTCTACACATCTACAACCAAAGGGAGCTGGGCTGTCCAGTTAAAAAAGGTGGACTCTGTCACATCTGTTTACTGCAGCTGCTGTCAGAGGGTATCAAGTGTATTGACTTGTCCTTGAGAAAAAAATTTAGAAGAACTGAAAAATACTCTTCAGCCTCTCAGTGGCCTCAGTGAACAAGCACTCACCCCTCAGGGCCTCTGGGTCTCCCAGGATCCTGTTCAGAGTTTCTCGTGGGATCTTCTCAAAGGCCTCGTTGGTGGGAGCCAGGAGTGTGTACTGGCCTTCGCTCTCCAGCAAGCTGCTGAGGTCAGATGCAGCCACAGCAGTCTTCACAGGAACAAGGAG
This sequence comes from Agelaius tricolor, assembly GCF_023055355.1. NCBI lineage: Eukaryota > Metazoa > Chordata > Aves > Passeriformes > Icteridae > Agelaius > Agelaius tricolor. The sequence goes on along the minus strand of NW_027269278.1, from coordinate 10,129,147 downwards.
AGAGGGAAAAACACATTCAGCCAGAATACAAAGGTCAGAAACTTTTTCCAGGGACACACTAAGGGCCAGACTTATTAAGGCTTTTATAATTTCAGAGGACTTGCAAAAAATCCTGAATAGCTTCATTCAGCACTTTGGTCCCTTTAAAAATTTGACCCAGCCCCATGGTTCTCTGGTGTTCCAGAAATTTGAGTACAAGAGCCCTTTTTTTTTGGCAAGACTGAGAGCTAGTTTGAATACCCAGATATGCCTGGAAAGGCTCACAGTACTTCCAGTGAATAATTCCAATCAGAACCCACATCTGGCTAACTGCAAATCCCCTGTGCGTTTTCCTTAATTTGGCAAATACCAAGGCAAATAAATCAGGACACATCAAATTGGAACAGTTAATATCTCCTAAGGCTAAGACTCCCCTACAAGAATGAGGAGACAGACTCAGTCTCTCTGTTTTCTGAGCAGCCATAGAAGGGTGACAATTACTGTCACAAACCCTACTTGGACTGATAGCAAGCACTTCTCTTCCTAAATCAAAAGGAGATACATTGGTACAAGGAACTCATCAGCAGCTCCAGGCTCACAGCCCAAGACACTGGCAAAGCTCTTCAGGACAATTCATTGGGGGTGGGTTGCCTGAGCATCTTTAAGGAGAGCTGGAGCAGGCAGTGCTGACTGACCCGGAGGGTTTCCAGGCTGTCCTCAGTCTCAATGATCTGCTGGATGGTGTTGGTGGTGGTGGCGATGACCTTGTCGATGACATGAACCACTCCGTTGGTGGCGTGGTGGTCAGCTTTCAGCAGCCTGGCACAGTTCACGGTCACAATCTGCACAGGGAAAGACCATGGCTGTTACATGCACTAAAACCACTAAAGCCAGAAGGTAAAGTGCTGCTTTTCTATTTCTATTTCAAACGCAGTGAGCACTTTATTGAGTCGGCAAGAGCAGGAGTTGTATTTCCTTAAAATATCCTACCTTCTTTTCCTTAAATTTCCCTTAAAATTTTCCACCAAAAGCGAGAATGTTCTATCAAGAATGTTTGAAATATTTCAAATTTAAAGAGCTTTGAAAATCATCAGTGGTTTTGTCTACACTCAAGACTATGAAAATAAGCCAGGACCAATACTTGGGCAAGCAGAGTTACACAGCAGCATTGGCTGCAACAGCATGGAGCAAACCATCTGTTTAAAAATATCATTTTCAAACTCCTTCATAGTCTGTATCTTAGTAGCTGTCAACCTAAGCATTCCAGAGTCCTGGAGGTCCCAGGACAGTGTAGGAGCTGCAAGGCAGCTGGAAAACAAGCCTGCTGTGGGTAGGTTTAATATGAGCAAGAACTTCTTCACTGCAGGTGAGCATATGCTGGAACAAGTTGCCCTGAGAGGGTGTGGGGTCTCCCTCACTGGAAACATCCAGAACCATGTGGACACAATCTTGAGCCATGTGCTCTGGGATGACCCTGCTTGGGCAGGGAGGTTGGGCCAGGTGAGGCTCTGTGGTCCCTTCCAGGCTGAGCCAGTGTGAGCCTGTGGGTGCCTTACCCCGTTGGGATAGTGGTGGATCTGGATGGGCAGGTTCTGGTACATGGAGCTGAGGGTGGTGCCGTGTTTCAGATCATCTGTCAGCACCCGTTTGTCCACCATGTGGTAGCGGAGGGCGTTGAGCAGCTCAATGTTAACGTTGCTCACTAAGGAATCCAGAGTCTCCTGAAAATCAGAAAAATCAATTTTTCAGTACTGAGTGCAATTAGGCATCTGCTAGAGAGTACCAGGAGGTCTGGCTGCTCCCAGGGGGCTCCCAAGGTGGGTGTGTGGGCATGAATATTAAGTGATTCATTCAGCCTCATGCCATTTGTATAAATTAAGAGCTCAGCTTTCTAAAATCTTTGTCTTTTGCCTTACAAAAGCAGCCAAGAGCTCTGACACCCAGTCGTTGGCACACAAAGGGATGATTGCAGCTCCAGAGTGGGATCATTGCATTGAAATGAGCAGTAAGGCAAAAGGGCCACTGACAAATACACTAAAAGACCTTTCCCAACAACATCATCCCTGCAAGGGGCTCTGCTGAGGCATCTGGGACAAAGGCTTGGCAGTGGAGAGAACCATAAATATCCCCCCCTCCCTGCCCTAGTAATTGTTCTTGTTCACAGGGATGCTCAACTGGGGTGGGAGCAGCAGCAGGACAGCAGTGACCACTTCAAGAGTGGAAATATCACAAGACATTGAAAGAGAAAATCAAAATGAATGTAAAGGAAATGCATATCTAATTGAGCATGGGACACAGTCATGTGGGAATTACTGAGCCTCCAGCTGGGACTGGCTGTTTGTACAAATTAAGAACAACCAGAATGGGGATGTAAGGGACAACAAGAAAACTGGTAAGGGATGGGAAGGTTCTTGCTGCAGGTCTCAGTTCAATTTCTAATGGTAACAAGCAGGGAACACTGAATGAGGGGATTTCTACATCCACATCTCTCTGGTGATGGGATCCTTCAGAAGCAAAGCTCTGGAGCTGATGAACCAGCACAATGAAAACCATCCTGGAAATCCACAGCCCTTTCTCTATCAGTACTATGCCTATCCTGCCAGACCCCTGCAGAGCTGGATCTCCACTAGGAAAAAATCAGAGGAAGAGGAGAAAGCAGAGGGATTATCTTACAGCAGACAAGGATGCCCAGGCCTCATTACTGGGAGCAAAAATTGTAAAACTTCCAGGTCCTTCTATCTCTGGCCTCAGGTTGGAGCGGTCGGAGTAGAGCTGTGTGGTGGCTGACCCAACTACTCCCAGGGTTTCATAGATGTTGGAAAGTGGCAGAGCTGAAAGAAGAGAAGGTTAAGTTCCCAAAAACGTCATTCCTCCTTCTGGCTGAATTAAAGCATTGCTGGTGAGAATGCTGGGAAATGAAGCACACCAGGGGATTGGTGTCTGTTCAATAATTAGATAATGAATAATCATAGCCTGACAGCTTCGCTCTCAATTACAGCAGTGTAATCCAGGATCTACTGTATTCTTGGAAGTTTGAATGGATTTGTTTTCTGGGTTTATACAAATGTGATTTAGGCAAGCAAAGACATTGATTGCTTTCACCCAATCCTGTTTGCATTCAGGCTTTTGGGATTTGGTGTTGGACACTGCTGGGCTCAGTGTCCACTGACCATGTGCATCAGCCCATGTGGTTAACTTGGAGCCATCAGACTTTTGTGGAGGGAAGTGTTCCAAAAGCAAAAGCAGAATATGGCTTTCTTCAATAAACTCAGTTTATTCCCCCCAATATCAACTGTATTTTCTCCTAAATAAAAGTTTGCTAACCCCATGCTTGCCAAAATGTTCAAGGCCAGTTTGGATGGGGCTTGGAATGACCTGGTCTAGTGGAAGGCGTCCCTGCCCATGGCAGGAGGTTGGAACCAGATGAACTCTAAGGCTCCTTCCAGTACAAACCACTCTATGAAAATGAAAATGAGCAGAGATTGGCAGAGCGGTCTCTTCCTCAATTCATTCCTCTGAATTGAATTTCCAATACAGATATATTACTTGCTGGAATAAGTAGGTCCCTATGGCCTTCCCATGCTCGATTAAGTTCAATTACATCCAAGGTTCTAAGTTGTCTGGAACATTTAGCATGCTTTGGAGCTGATCTGACTCTTGGCTGGTGCTCCACCGAGTCCATTTTGGACTTGTTCGTGGCAATATTGTGCAGAAATCGCAAAAATTAAATCCACTTTGGGCAATTTTCTAACATTTCCCCTTACTAGGCAGCTGTATAATTTTAAGTCTAAAAAATGTCAAGCATGTTTTTACCAGCTGGGCAGCCTTTTTCTCCAGGAACTTTTTCATATCCAGGACAGCACTCGTAACTGATTACTCTGCAATAAGAGATGGATACAGCAGATTAACCAGCAGTCTCACAGCTTTTTCTCTATTTTATATAATTCTGGGTCCATCCATGTTGGGGATGTTTCCAAGCAGATTTTCATTAGAAATACAGACTTCAACAAAAGACTAACCACACTTTTATCTCCTTCAGGGCTGCATGTTGCCAATTTCTCCACAGAACAAAAGCAGACACAATTTCTTTTCAAAAACACACTTTCCAGGAGACTTTATACAGGCAGTGGATGGAAACTGATTCCACAGTCCCAACAGGACTGCCAGTGCTGGTTCATCTGGGCACATTTCCCATGGGATTTGGGATCTCCTCAGCTGACTGCTGCTGTCACATCTCATCACTGCTCCACCGTGGCTCTTTGACCAAACCAGCCAAGCATTTCCCTCTCATTTCACCCTCTTTCTGTCCACCACCAGAAATTATTTGCTTACTTATGGGCAAAACCCACAAGACAGACCTGGAGGGAAAGGTGAACCCTGTTCTCAGATATGTGCATTGGCACGAGGACTTGGGAAAAGCCCTGCAAGGAGAAATTCCACCTTGGAAATTCCCCCTTGAAGTGGTGGGATGTGCATGCCCAGGCAGCCTGGGCAGCAGCACAGCACAGCTGTGTCCCTGTGAGCAGCCTCAGAGCAGCGCTTCCTTCTGGCTGGCAGCACTGTCCCCCTGTAAAACCAAAGGGGTCAGAGGCACCAGCCCAGGCTGTCCTGCTGATTTCAGACCCTAAATAAGCAAGAGCTGCCTGAAAACTGCATCCATCATCTGCAGCTCAGTTATCTGATTGAGAAACAATCATCTCAAAGGTGGCCATTTGAGGGAACGTGGCTTGATACTAAGAGGGAGAAGAAAAAAAGAAAAAATGAAAAGGGGAAAAAAAAATGAATCCAGAAGTTGCCTGCTCATTTTCCCCAGGGGATTCTTTCACCTATTGCTCTGTGCTTGGTGTGAAATAAGTAACAAGGCCACCTGATTGATGGGCTGAGAGAGCCAGGGAATAGGTGTTCCTCCCAAGCACAAGCATTTCCTCTGTGCTCCCAGCTGAATTTGAGACAAGTAGGATGCTGTACTGCTGAGGGTCAGCACATTCACGAAAAGAGAGAGGAAAATCCTCCAGCTTCAGATATTTGTCATCATTTTAACAAACAGTAGAAATGCCTGAGGTTTAATAGGGAATTCTTCAGGGTAATTAAGAGCCAGAAAGTGAAACAAATACCTGCTTTTGTGTGACAGAAGCAAATAAATTCTGTGTCACGGTTTCCTAAGAGAATTACAAACCAAACCCAGACTGATTGTCTAGACATTATATATTCCATGTGGGAAAGAGTTTGCCTAAAGCAATCCCTTCCTTTGACTACTGGAGATCTTAACACCCTGCTGCTCTGCTTTCCCAGCCCCCTGTCTCGTGTTCATTGGAAACACACACTTTCTTCCCCCACCACTTCCCTCCCCTACCTCCAGTTTTTCTTTTTTTCACCCTAGAAACTAAATCCAGTCTAGACAGTTCCCTTGGTTCAGACCTGTAATCAAAGATGAAGAGCTGATTAAAGAGAAATCATTCCAAAGTGCTGACGAAGGCTTTCAAACCCTTACTTACAGATCAATTGGAGATTAATGAGCTGCTCCAAAGGGGCAGGGCATGGATGCACAGCCTGTGGCACACTGGCTCACAGCTGCCCCTGGTGCCTGCCAGGAGGGGAGGGCACTGGCAAGGGATGCAGATACCTGGTCAAATGTGGAACTGGATGGTGCTTGAAGCCTCGTCCCAGCCAAACCATTCTGGGTTCCATGACTGCACCTCCTGCTTTTCACTGGGTTTGTGGGCATCTCCAGCAGCAAAGGAAGCTCATGGCAAGAAGCACCAGGGTGGAAACGGGGCCAGCTCCACTTGGGCAGGGACTCCCTCGAGTCCCCTGTCTCACTCTCCCACTGAAGGGGGCCCTCAGCATCACCTGGTGTGTGTCTGGCACCTTCAGCATCCCCTGGTGTGTGTCTGGCACCTTCAGCATCCCCTGGTGTGTGTCTGGCACATCACCATCCTGAGCTCTGGCAAACTGCTGCAAGGGGCCAGGTGAACACAGAAGAGCTCAGCCAAGGGCTGGCACCTTGTAGGAGCCAGAGGTGAGGGTTATAAAGCAGCTTCAGCTTCAGGCATTTGGCCTCCCATGGCTGGTGGACCAGGTGGAAACAAAAGCCCACCCAGCCCACCCGAAGGCACCATTGAAGGGGTTGCTCAGGGGTGGCCTCAGGGCTTGTCCCCAGCTGTCCCTGCAGCCACCTCCAGCCCTCAGAGAGGAGCAGCAGAGCTGGGCTGAAGGATGCTCCACATCTCAGAGCTGCCTTGCCCCACACATCCATGGGGCAGGGAGGCTGCCCTTGGCACATCCTGCTCCAGCTGGGTCAGAGCCACATTCTGCTGCCCAGGGAGGAGAACTCCCCTTGAGCATCTCCCAGCCACTGCTGCACACTCTGGGCTCTGCACAAAAGCCCTGGGAAGTGCCCAGTCCATCCCTGCTCCTGCTGCCTGCTCCGTGCCCGGTCCCTGCAGCATCAGGACACGGCGGATGCCAGCACTGTGGGTCACACACAGAGCATTTGTCATCCACTCTGCAACGCCTCAACCACAATTTCCTGACCTCCTCAATGAGTAATTTCAAGTCAAATCTATAGTTTTTTAGCCTCTGGTTTTGAAACACTATTTCTTTAATGTCTATTTGTAGTCTGCCTGCAGAAGAAAGCTCCTTTAGTTTAGGCTTTTATTAGTCATTGTTCCACTGCTGTCGCATTCTTAGGAGCTGAAATTAAATTTAAAGTGCATTTTTCAAGGTAATAAAAATAAGCTTAGGCATATATTAGTGAAAAAAGATCCATTTGTAATAATTTCCTGTAATAAAGCCCATATGTTTTGTTTTTGTAAAATAAGTGCCAGTGACTTTTTTCTAAACTGAGGTTGTCTTCATTCTCAAGACAAAACAGGGGATGTGTTCCATTGCAACCCCAATTCTGGAAGAATGAGTCCAGTGCACAAGGGAAGGAGAAAAATATAAAATACAAAGGCAAAATGATGACAATATACTCTATGAACTACTTCTTTGACTTTGGAATAACCAACAGTGGAAAGTTACCTAATTACCAAAACACTTTTGCCTCAGCGCTCCTTGAAATCAAAGCAGTGTCAGACTTCTTGCCAACTATCTTATCTCCCTTCATCAGCAAAGATAAAAACTCTACATAAATCCTCTACCTAATTTCCCTGTAACTGTGTGAGCCAATACTTCAGCAGAGAAAAACAAACTAAAAAAAAAAAAAAAAAAAAAAAAAAAAAGCAGATAAAGAGGCAGAACTCTTCATCTGTGGTTTCCAGGCTGGCTTTCCTTGCTGCTCCAGTCACTCTAAGCCTCCCAGTGCAGGATGTGATCCTTCCACAGGAGTGAAGCTGTGCTGCAGGAGTGCAGAACTGCTCTGCCTTCCTTGCTGGGGGATGGATTTCTCTGCTCAGAGCCAGCTCTGCAGGAGCTCAGCTTTGCTGCTCAGCAGCTCCTGCTCTCTCACTGACCTCCCTCCCAGCACCTGTGTGAAAAGGTGCTCAGAGCAGGAAAAGGAAAGAAACCAAAGCAGCCAAACCCATCATGCTAGAGCCAGGCATTTTCACCTGGAACACACAAGCAGCTTGTGGCACCAGTCACCCTTTAAGCAAATACAGAGGAAAACAGCCAGGTCAAATGTGAAGCACATGAGATGGCTCAAGGGTCTCCTCCCCAGGACTGCTGCTCTCAGGTGGGAAAAACCTTTCAGGAGGAGGAGAAAATGGCCATGCTGACCACGCTTATGCAGCTCCTCCATCCCCCCAGGGCTGATGGGGGTTCCCCTGCCTGTGAGAGGAGCACCCACTCAGCTTTAGGAGGGGACTGCTGACCACAGATCCCAAGCAAAGGCTGCATCCACCCAGTTATGATACATGTGCCAAATCCTGGTTTTTTCCTAGGATTTCAGGGTATTCTCAAAACCTCTCATGGACCAGCTCAGCCCAACAGGAGGGGCCAGTTTGGAGGTTCATGCTGAGCACCATCAGCTGTGCCCACCTGATCTCCTGATCTCTGACACCTGAGCCACAGCATCAGACTCCTGACACTGCTGCAGGAATTTGACTGCTACAGCACAATGCATCCTGTCCTTTACAGCCCCAATGACTCCTGATTGCTTCCATATGCCAGGCACACCACGTCCAGTGGGAGCCATCACAAGCAAACATTTGTAATCAGAGCTGTCCCAGGGTCCCCTGGAAACTCTGAGTCAAGGCACGTGTCTTTTGTTCTGCACCAGCCCTGCTGAAGGAGAGAGCAGGGCCCAGGCTCAGGAATGACTGGGAGGAGAGAACACAATAACACCCATTGTGGAGATGATGTAAAGCAAAGAATAGTGAGCAAATTCTGTGGATAATGGAAAGATTACCTCATAGGTTAACAGGCAGGTTAATGGTCTGTGTGCTTTTCTCTCAGTGATGCATCACTGGGTGAGACACTTGGGTAAAAGCAGAGAAAATGAGGTAGAAGAGTTCACCCCAAATGAAAGAGTTCTCCTCAAATGAAATAATGAAATGCTGCCAGATGCCAGTTATTCCACCTCCTCCTGGAGATAAGTGGATGAGTTTGTCTGTGCCAAATGCAGCTGCACTCTTGGTTTATATAAAGTTAGTTTCTCACTTGCTTCAGAGCTAAAGAAATCCATGGCTGGACTGCTTTGCCTTTCAGTGACCAGAGCAGCAAAGCTCTCCCACACCCACAGCTGAGTTGTGTTTTCTTTGGAGACACACTGAGCTACTCTGTTATCAGAAAAGGCAATGATGAGACCATATTGCTGTGCCATAACCTTGTCCATGTCATGTCAAGAAGCACCATTATTCAGCCAAGATGACAGCCTGAACTCTAATGACCCAAGCTAAGCCTTCCCAAAATTCTGTTTGTAGAATTAAGGGCAGGGGATCTGGTTGCTTGTTTTTACAATATTGCCTCTCCTTTTTTATTCTGAAAAGAAATTGGACATAAGGAAAACGATGGTGCATGCACACTGCATGGCACAGCCAGCAATACATCCTCCTGAAGTAGAGAATTGTCCTCCTTAGGGCAAATCCATGTGAAGAACAATGAAAGGCCAAAGCTGTGCACAGCCATGACTCCTGGTTTGCTTCCCTCCTCCCCACACCAACAGCACACATGAATCCTGACAGCCAGGTGTCACAGCTAAACCAATGATGGCAACACAAATCACCAGGGAAGAAGAGCATGTTGCTCTAGATCTAATTACCATTTACACTGAGCCATGAGGGAAACAAATGAGATGATTTTCTCCTCTCTGTTCTTGACCCTGCAGATCCAGGCTGAGACCTGGCCCAGAGCTCTGATCCCACAGCCAGGACTGCTCAGGGAATCTTTGAGCTGGCCCTGGGTGTTGGGATGGTCCATGCAAGGGAGTCCAAAAGCCCAGCCTGGACTACAGCAAGGAAAAAGATTCTCTGCTCCTGCTCTACAGCCTGGCAGATAGTCAAGCATGCATAGCCTTAATTATCTGCTGACTGCATCTTTCAAAAGAATGTCCCGAGGCTGCTCACACAGATTCTTCATGCAACAGCTACTTGAATATTATTGTTTGCAATGTTAGACGTGGAATTGGCCTGCAAGTCTGATTAACTTTCCTGGTGGAGTCAGGGAGTGTTGGCTAAAGCTAACACCTCTTTCCTTTTATTTGTTTTCCCTTCCAAAGCAAACAGATGGAGATGAATTTTACATTCTCTCCAATATCCATCAGCTCTGGGCTGCCTTTTTTCCGCCTTTTTTATTTCTCAAATCTAGGCAGCATTGAGCCTATCATGGAGACAGTACTAGAAAACATCTGGCCTACACTTCATTACAGCACAGAGAGCTATTAAAGTATATATAGAAATGCAATTAGAATAAACCATCAGGGTTTATGTTTACATGGCACTTTTCATTCTTAACATCAAAGTGTTTTAGAAAAACAAATATTTCTTAGGGGGTAAAAAGCTAAAACAATTTATAACACAGACACACACACATGACACACACACCATGGGCTCTGACATCCCACATCTGCCATCTGCTTCTGCCACCCAGCACCCACCTCCACAAGGGGGTCTTTGGGGAGACCCTGTCAGGCACCCAGGGACTTACGTGGACTTCCCACAGATCTTCCTCTGGTACCACTGCTTGCAGTTGGTGAAATATTTCCTGTTGGTGCCGATCAGCTTCTGCACCGCGCACACGTTGGGGCTGCAGGGAACAGAGCACAAGAGGGTCCTGTCAGCCTCCCCCTGCCAATGCTGACCCCCAGCACGGAGCCAGACCCCACTGACAGAGCCTGGAAAGCTCTGCTGGGATGGCAGGGGAGGAACCTTGAGAGCTGCAAGTCAACTTGCTCGATTCAGCCCTACAATGACTGTCATGAAGTGGAAGAAGCAGAGAAAGAGATCTCTCCTGACTCTGCCAGAGCATCTCTTTCTTCACTAAGTACAAATTCTTGACTTTTTTCCATGTTCCACCTCTCACCAAAATATAAAGAAATCAAAAAAAAATCCTTTGGTCAGAATTTCCATGGTGTACAGCTACTTAAAATTCAAAACTCAGCTAAAACCCCGGAAATTATGCAATAATACAAATCCTTGCAAAAGAAACCATTATTTTATTCTCTAGGACATAAAAAAAATAAAACGGATATTTATCAGCCTACAGACTTGCATCAAACCCAGAACTTTGGCTGTATGATAGACTCAGCAAATTCTGGACATGGATGCTGAGCTGAACGAGGGGAAAAGGAGCAGTGGCACTGCCCTCCCCTGCTTCAACACACCAGAAATGACAGCACAGATCAAGAGGGGCTGTACCAGCCCATAAGGTACCAAGAGCTCCTGCTCAGCAAAAAACCCTGGTTTGTGTTCCATGTGTGAGCAACCCTGCTGAGAGCTGACTGCAGCCCTGCAGCTTTCTAAGAAGTAGTATCACCGTGAGCAGAGATGTGGTCAAGCTGGAGCTGGGAGTTTCTTTGCTGCTGGTTTGGCCAGCACAGCATTTCCCTGCTCTGCCTGGCTCACCAGCTCTGTGGTTTGTGGCCAGCAGCCCTGGCCACGTGTGTAAGCAAACATGGTCAGCACAAAAGATATGATTTATGGATCTGGGTTGCAAGGCCATCAAGTGCCTCTGGGCTTGACCAGAGGTGTAGCAAATGCTCCAGCAAGCTGAGGATGCTTAGCCCAGCTGAGGCTGGATTCCCAATGCCACCACCATGTCCCAGTTGCAGCAGCATCACTAAAAGTATGCACAGCACTGGCTGCCAAGCAGATGAAGGGAAAACAAATAATTAAGCAAAACACATAAATCATCACTTCAGCCTGTCAGAAGCGCTCTGTGCTGTCCAAGGCAGATTTTCCATTTGCACAAACGAAACTCCCAATGGGGTCTGGAGATGCTCTTGTGAAGGTCCTGCTGCTGTGCTCAGGAGAACAGGCAGCAGCCTGTGTCCTGCTGTGTCTGACCGAGGCACTGCCCCCCAAAATGAACAAAAGCAGAGTTTGCAGCCCAACCACCAAGTCCTCCTGCGGCCGTGCTTGCTTTTCAGCGGCATCCCAGAGGGGCCAGCCTGCCATCATTAGCATGAATTAACCTGAGGGTCTCCCAGAGCTGGCTGACTGCAGTGCCAGCCTCCGCGGGAGCCTGGCGTGCCTTCAATGAGCCTTTGTTGCTGCGGCTGCTGCAGGGCCCTGCGGAGGCAGCATCCGACCCTGCGTGTCCCAGGCACCTTCATCCTGCCCCGAGGGGAGAGAGAGGAGCTGCGGGACCTAGGGACACTCAGCTCATCATTCCCCCATTGCTGCCACATCCAGTAATGGTGGTTTGTTTCTTCATGAAAGGATTTCATTCAGTTTCTGTGTATAAGGCAGGGAACAAGGAGCGAGAACCTACTGAAAAAAAGTTAGAAATCACAACCCCAAACTTTCAGCTGGTGCAAACTGGCCCAGACTCAGCAACTTCCAAGCCAAATCATCGCTTAGAGAGACGTCTGTGCTCTCTGACTCAGCCCACCTTGGCCACCCGGCCCTGCCGTGCCGAAATGTGGTTCCAATTACATCGAAATTCCAAACCTTGCCTCGATTTTAGCATCTGGCTGACGGCAGTGGACAATCCCTCTAATATTCATCTTGACAAGCCTGGCTACTGAAGGACTTGTTTGATCACTTCCCCCACATCCCCAGGAGCAGCCTGCCAAGAAAACCCTTGTGCCTCCAGGACAGTACTTCACTGCCTTGCTCCCTCCTCCCTGCCTGGGACTGCAGCTCTGTGGGGCTGCTCCTCCCTCCCTGACTTAGGGGGAAAACTTCTTTCCAGTTTTTGCTCAGTGTGGAAAAACCCCTGCTCAGGGCTGTGTTATCAATGATTCCTGCAGGCACGCTGTAGTAGCGGCTCCCTGCATTGCATGTCCTGGTTCCTTGCCCAGTCTGGCTTAAAATGAATTTGTCAACACTCTTCCCTCTCCTCGTTGGAGTTCATCACCTCTGCCATGCCGTTCCCAGCCAGCCACGCTGACTCCAGGATAAGACTGCCTATTGTTCCCCTTCAGCCAAAGCCTTTTGCTTGGCAGCAGCAGCTGGGAGCTGCTGGGACAGGGGCTGCCCTTGGGAAGAGGCTGAGAAAAGCAGCACTTGATGCACAGCCCCAGATACCTGCGATGGCTGTGGCCATGGTGCTGCCCAGCATCACCTTGTGCCCACAAAGCTGGCTGGCTTTGGGAAGAGCACTCCTACATTTTCATTTTCAAATGTCAGTGTTACTTATGCACTTTTCAGCTCCTCTCACTGACTTGAGCTGGTTCATTTTAAAAAAAGTTAATTAAGACATACAAGTTTTGCTGTGGAGCCAAGCTCTGCCTCCCAGCTTGCTCTGGGCTCAATAGGGGCATTGATGGTGTGGGGGATGCTCACAGCAAAGGGTGGCAGTCCTGCTTGCACATCCCTCTGGAGCTGGCTCCTACAAGCAACACAACACACCCCACATCCAGGATGTTTTTGGCTGGTTTTGTGCTGCTGTATCTCTTTGGCACATCATTAATCAGTGCTCAAAATTCCGTGTACGTACAAAAGTTAGCTTGGTAAAAATCACCCTCTCCATCACAATGGGAGCAGTGAGCAAGGAGCTGTGGTCAGCTACACTGGGTTTATCTCAATTCAGATGGAAGTTCTGGCATTCCATTGTGTCTTCCAAGGCACCAGAGTGGACCAGAGTCACATCTTACCCAGTGCCTCTGGTAATTGTGCAGGGTAAAAGCTTCTCCCTGCAGAGATGAGTGCACTGATTTACACCAGGACTGCCCTAACTTATTCAGCCTGAGCAAACTTCAATCTCAGGGCTATCAGCAGAACTATTTACTTAGTTTCACATCACACAGACAAGGTGAACAAGATTCACTGTATTTCTACCTAAATCACTGCAATTCTGGCATTATTGACCCATTACAAATAAATATCAGCTCAGAATTTGCCTGTTGGATTGTGTCCCTGGTCAGGCATACAAACAGCACGTCCCTTGTCATAAATCCTGACCTAGATCCCTGCCAGAGAATGTATCAAATTGCAATATTTAAATGTTGGGAGTTTTTTTATTTAAAGCATTTCATGACCCTGCTTCCAGCAACGCACTTAAACAGAAGCTTCAACTCAATCACTGTCACCATCCCGAGAGATGGAAGCCAGCTGAAAGGTCCTTCATCCTTTCACCATTCTTAACTCTTAGTAAACTTTAAAAACAGTGGGAACAACTATTTAACATTGGGTTAGTTTTCTGCCTATTAATGAACACTCAAAGTACTCACTCTATAACAGGCTGTGTATCAAGCAAGAGAGGTCTACATGCATTTTTCCATAGGCCTTATCTTGTAACGTCTATGAATGAATTAGTGATTATTTTTGTCAAGAAAACTTCCAAGACTGAGGTTTCCAGTCAAAGAGTAAGTTGGTGCTGACTCCACAGAGTCATTGAAGGGGTTTTTTTCATACAAATTCATAAAAACAAGAATTAATTCCACAAAATCTTTAATGGCTCGAAATCTAGGGACTTTTACCCCCTTTTTCCTTAACAGGGATAAACTGATAAAGAAGCATTGGAGGGTCCGAACTGACATCTGCAACACTAAGTTTCGTGATGGAAAGGGGGAAAAGTTACCCAAAGAAAAAAGGTTGCCAGGGGATGAAAGACAAGGAAATGAGAAAGAGAAAGAGTTACCTCTTCTCTTCCTCTTATAAGAGGAAGAGAAAGAAAGCAGTGGTCGCCGAGAGAGCTCCCCACGGTGCCCGCACGGCCCCGGCCCGCACAAAGACCCCGGGGCGAGCCCGCACCGGGCGCATCCCCCGCGGGCCGGGCAAGCATGGGGGAAAAAGGGTTTAAAAGAGATTTTCCCCCCTCCCTGCCTCCCCTTACCCGTGCTGCCGGCCGCGGAGCCGGCTGTGCTGCAGGACCTGCTGGTACGGGGACTTGGCGGCGGCGGCGAGCCCGAGCGCCAGCAGCAGCAGCGGCAGCGGGCGCGCCATGGCCGGGCAGCGCGACGGGACCGGCTCGGCTCGGCTCGGCTCGGCTCGGCTCGGACCGGTTCGGCTCGGACCGGTTCGGCTCGGACCGTCTCGGCTCGGCTCGGCTCGGCTCGGCTCGGCTCGGCTCGGCTCGGCTCGGACCGGCTCGGCACTGCTCGGCTCGGCTCGGCACGGACCGGCTCGGCTCGGCACGGCGGCAGCGAGCCCCGTTAAATGAGGCGGCGGAGCGGGGGCGGGAGCGGCCCCGCGGGGGGAGCGGAGCCGCCCGGCCCGGCCCGGCCCGGCAGGAGGGGAGGGGAGAGGGGAGAGGGGCCGCCCCCCGCCAGGGGCATCCATCCGTCCCTCCGTCCGCCCTTCCATCCGTCCCTCCGTCCGCCCTTCCACCCGTCCCTCCGTCCGCCCTTCCATCCGTCCGTCTGCCCGCACTTCGCTCCGTCCGTGCCCCGCAGACGTGCCGCGGGGGGGAAGCAGACAGGGATGTTTTATATCCCCCTTCAGGGAGCAGCGTTTCATTTTCAATTTCTTCTGCATCCGGACCTTCCCCTCCACCTGCCCAGGCGGGATTCAGAGCGGGTGGGTGCTCTGCCCCCTCCGGGATCCCCCTGCCCCCGGGGGCTCTCCTGCTTTCAGCCCAGCCCTGCCACACCTGTGCTGCTCCCAGGTCCCCTCAGGGCCTCCTGGTGTCCACCCACTCCCAACCACTTCAGCACGGGCAGGGGTCACCCTTGGCAAGAGGTTTCTTGTTGCTTTTGTACCAAACCAAATGAAAGCAGGAGGTTTTAGGCTGAGAAAGTTGGGGGTGCTCAGTCTGGAGAAGAGAAGTTTCAGGGACTTCTTAGAGACTCTAACAGTACCTAAATGAGGCTTACAAAAAGGAAAGAGAGCAACTTTTTGTATGGGTAGATAGTGTTAGGACAAAGGAGAATGGTTTTAAACTAAAAGGGGAGAGATTTAGATTTGATATTAGGAAGAAATTATTCTCTGTGAGGTTGCCCAGAGAAGCTGTGGCTGCCCCATCCCTGGAAGTGTTCAAGGCCAGGCTGGACAGGGCTTGGAGCAACCTGGGACAGTGGAAGGCATCCCTGTCCATGGGAGGAGGTTGGAACAAGATGAGCTTGTAAGTTCTTTCCAAACCAAACCTTTGTGTGATTCTATGATTCACTGCAGCATCCCAGTGTTTGTAAAGGATTTGCCCTGATTGGACTGACATCAAAGTCAAAGGGTTCTGTCCTCCCTAAATCTGCCTGGGAAGCAAAAGGGGTCCTTTGGGGCCACTTGCCCTAAGGGACAGCTCTGTGCAAAATCCTCCTGTGGCTTTGCAGACTGGGCAGTGGCCAGCAAGGGCAGCTGCTCAGCAAAGGATGGGAATTGAAATGTGTCCAGCAAGCAGCCACTGAGCCAAAGAGAAGAAGTCTTTAGCAATATCAAGCACTTTAAATTTACAAAGATTCCCCCCCCCCCCCCAGTAAATAAATCTGATCTGCATAAAACCTATTAATTGCTTCTTGGAAAAAATTCATTAAACCATTCCTCAGTCAGGTTTCCTCTCCCCAGGGAGTGTTTCATTACTTCCTCCATCTAAGTAGGTAAATAATGAAATCTTACCTGCAAAGACTCATGACTCCAGCATAAAAGACAAGAAACAGAGGTCTCAGGTCTTTCTGAGGAAAAGGTGATGTTTTAAACCCTCTTGAGCATTGCCTGAGAGCCTCAGCTGCATCTCTGTAAAACAGAGGCAATTTTATGAGCCTCCAGTTCTCTGTTTAAAAGAGAGCAGTGATCTGTGCTCTGCCCAGAAAGGGGTGACTTGGTTCCCTGGCTCTGGGCAAAGATTTTCAGTTGTGAAGCCTGATCTGATGGTTGTGGATTTTCCCAGGTCAGAGTTAGCCCCCTTGGTCTAACTCCTCCTCCACAAGCTATTGCAATTTTTTTCTGCCAGGGGAAGGCTTAAAACTCTTAAAAACAGAATGACAAGTGGAGAGAAATCAAGCAAAGGCATTGCCAACTGCTGAGGCCTGTGAAAACAGCAGCCAATTGCAATTTCTCTGAAGAAAAACATCAAAGATCCCACATGGTGGCAGAGCCAAGCCATGGGTGTAGGCTCCTGCCTTGCCCCCACGTGCTAGGCTGCTGTTTTGGGAATCACAAGGTCCCTTTCACTCACAAAGCTGGTTTAAGGTGTATGAGCTTCTCTCGCAGACACCCCAAGGACCAGGAGCCCCAGGTCCTCAGAAGAGCATCTTTCCCCAGGAGCACAGGGCTGCCTGTCCTGGCATGAGCCAGCAGGACCCCCTGTTCCTATAACAACCTTCCAGAACAAGGGTTGATGTCCTTGAGACACCAAACCCCGCACCGTACCCAGCAGAAGTTTGTTGAACCCAAAATGCTGGAAATTAATAAAGTGACTAAGATTTTTCCCAGTGAGATGTTCCCCTGGAGCTTAAGCCAACAGAGAGTGAGGAGGGACAGCCAGCTGTGAGGGGTCAGGGTGGGTGTGGGGAGGGATGGGACAGCCCCACTGCCATGCTGTGCCAGCACTGACAGCTCCTGGCTCCCCCCAGTCACATGCAGGCAAATCCACTGGCAAATCCACTGCTTTTATCTACCACTGCTGCTTTGCTTCCTCGCCATCCCTCCCTCCCAGCTGCCTCCTCGTTCTTCTTCAGTGCATCTTTATTCATTATTCCTCTCCAACAGGACTTTCTGTACTGACTAAGCTTCAATTAGCTTCTAGAATCCGTTTGAGAGCAGTTCAAGTGTTGCAAAGAAATATTTAAATATACTGGGCTATCAGACTGTGACAAACCTATTTGTGAGTAACCAGTGCTTTGATTTGCACTTGTTTTAACCTCTGCCTCCAGACGGATGTTTAGTTTGAAATGAAATCCACGGGCAGTGGACTCTCTGCACACTCATACAAATACTCCAAAATCAATCATGTAGAAAATTGCACTCTACACAAATAGACCCTTCTGTACACATTTCAGACATAACAGCTGTTCCACCAAAAGGGAGAAACCCAAAGACATACCCCAAGCCAAACGAAGAAATCTTCAGCATTAATAAACATCTATTATTTTAAAAGCTTTTCCTGTATAAACAAAACTGAAGGTTGAAATTACTGAATCATTAAGACCATAAATATTTTTCATGTTGTTCTGTGAGCTGCACAGAAAGGCCAGAAGGAGAGATTTTGGACAAAAACCACCTTCCCACCTCTCTAGTAATAGTTTCAAGGTAAATAATCAACAGCATAAAATTAAAATTTGTTTCTTTGTGTGTGTGCCATATTAAATTTCTGCTATCCTCAGAAAAATCTCTAATTCCCAAAATAAAAAGTCATAGTGATGTTTGGTAACCCTCACATTCCTGCAACAGGCTGAATCTCAATTTCATTCAGAGCTCAACTTAATGGTGATTTCAGGATGAAGCTCTTTTCTCCCAGAGTAGCCTCTGCTCTTGTTTTCACAAGGAGAAAAAGCACTGAAAATATCTCTGAGCACCTTTGTTGTGCTTTTGTTTGAAACTGAGCAGAATTTATTCGGAAGAATGAGAAGGTGAGGTTCCTCCAATTGCCTCCTGTGTGTTTCTGGAATGCCAGGCAGGAGGCACAGTCCTGCACGGGACACGGCAGGATCAGAGCAGCCCCAGCACAAATGGGGCTGGAGCAAACAGCAAATGGGCCAGAGAGGGGATTGGGAATATCACAGAGCAATATTCCCTGGTGGCAGCCAGCGGATCATGCCTGCCTTGGGCTGGGAGTTCAGAGCCAGGAACTGCTGGGAAATGACAGTGACCACAAGCCATGCATACATTGCAGTGAAATACTTCCCATCTCATCCCACACCCTCACTCTGTTCCCTGCTTTCACTGTCCATACTGACATCAGAGGAATATATTTTCCTTCTGTGTCTTTCTGGTTCTTTTGGAACAACTTCTTCACCCCAAATGCTCCCGCATTTGCCTTTTGGGGCTGCTTTCCATGTCCAAAGTGCTAACGATGTGGCAGATGGTCCTTCACACGTGCTCTTGCTTTCACACATCAGTCTTTTAAAAAGATCCTGATAAAGATCACATAATTCCCTTCGTTTCCCTTCGCAGACAGCTCCATTTGATGTGTCCAGAGCGTGCTGGAAAAGGAAGAGAGCTAATCCCACTTGCCTCTACCACACACGGCAGGGAATTAATGGGATTTATGTTCCAGATCCACTCCAAACTGTGTCCAAAAGGCCCTCTATATATTTGAAGTGTTATTATTTTGTTCAGTAACTCACTAATAAAATAGAGATAAATGCAATATATCGCCCATGTGATGAATGCAATACTGCATATGTAATAAATGCAATACATCACCCCATGTAATAAATGCACCGTAACATGCACTAAACTACATAAAAGGCCAGGTTGGAGGGGGCTCTGAGCAACCTGGTCTAGTGGCAGGTGTCCCTGCCCATGGCAGGTTGGTTGAACAAGAAGATCCTAGGTCATGTGTTATGAACTGGTTTAAACACAGAAGAGCAAAGAAAAAGAAATCTCCGTGAATAAAACGGAAAAAACACAGAAAGGTTCAACATACACCCCAAAACTTGATTAAAACCAAACGAGGCTGGATGTTGGTTCCAAAGAAAGTGATATATTTGATTTAATAGTAAAAGAGGCAAGGAGAAAGAAAGAGAAGAAGAAAGAAAGAAAGAAAGAAAAGGGAAGGAAGGAAGGAAGGAAGGAAGGAAGGAAGGAAGGAAGGAAGGAAGGAAGGAAGGAAGGAAGGAAGGAAGGAAGGAAGGAAGGAAGGAAGGAAGGAAGGAAGGAAGGAAGGAAGGAAGGAAAAGGAAGAAAGAAAAAGAGAGAGAGAGAGAGAAGTATGCAGGGGTGGGGAGGGCAGGGAGAGACTGACAGGGGTTAGGCAGACACATGTCACCCTTCTGGGGGTCCCAAGGACATCTCGTGGTTTCCCTCCATCTGGTCTTGGTGTGTGTCCCCTGCCTTGGTGCTGAGTACAGAATCCAGAGGATTAACACAAGTTTGGGCCACTGGGAACAAACACCCAGGTTTCTCCCTTGCAGGGCCCCAGTTTGTCACTGTCCCTTGCAACACTGAGGGTCCATTGCAGGGTCTGGGACCCCTTTGTGGGGGCCTTTGATGTGCCAGGAGACCCCCTCTGCTGCCCTCCACATGGATTTTTCCCCGAGTGAAGGGTTCCCTCCCTGAGCTGCTCTGCACAGCAGAGGATGGGTGTTCACTGCCCCTCACCAGAGGCTTTTTCAGCACACACCCAAAACCTCTCCTGACCCTTGGTGTGAGGTCTGTGCCAGCTGGCAGCTGATGGCCCCAGGGCTGTGCTCTCCCCCCTGAAGGTGCTCAGCTCCATCCCTCACTGAGTGTGTTCTTCTTCCCCCAGCCCAGAATTGAATCACTTTATCTTATTCCATCAATGAGCAGTCCAGGGCCTTAGTCAGGTGTGGTGGTCTTCTCTACAGCTTTTATACAGTTTTGCTATAACAGGCAAAAGTCCTCCATGAGGATGTTTTAGCCACAAATTTCAACATTTCAGTCTCTGACACCAGCTTAAGTCCCATCCAACCTGGCCCTGCCAACAGCCACTGGCAACCTGGAAGAATTTCTCCCAAATACCCCATCCAACCCTGCCCTCTGCCAGTTTACAACCACTCCCCTCTGTCCTGTCACTACATGCCCATGTACAGGTACTGTTTGTTTGTCTCTCTTCTCTGATTAACAGTGAGGATACTGTTGTAGGTCTTGTTAGGTCTGGCCCAATTAATCTCCACTGAGCAGGGCTGAAGTGCCTCCCCCAAGCATTTAAGCAGGGTTGTTGCCCTGAGCTGGATGGGACAGGCACCCCTTGTCCTGTCCTCAGGGGCCTTGGGAATGCTGGCCAAAAAGGCAATTACACACAATATTCTACTTCCTTTTAATATATCATTATGATGGATGAAAAATGTGCTTTATCTTCCCTTGTATAAACAAAACAATTCTCTTACTTCATCGTATAAACTTGCAAGTATCTTCCCACATTAGATACTTTGAGAAAAGTCTTTTTAAGAACACCTCTCTGTTGCTGTTGCTCTCTCATTTGCTGACAGGCACACACACAAAATAAACCCACTGAATCTCAGGAGCAGAGCTATGGGCCAAGCTGGTATCTCGTCACCTGTTTTCTATTTTCCCCTCCTTCCCATTGCCCAATATTGCAGATATATGATACAGTAGATTTACAGAGCAGGAAGTCACAAGAAGTAGCAATTCAACTTTCAGGGAATAATTCAGGGCCACTTATTCATATCATCTATGTATATGAAAAATAAAAAAGAGAGATAGAAAACCTTTCCCACAAGGCATTTCCAGCTCTTGCATGTTCTCATTTTATTCCTTATCCTGCAATTTATCTTCTTACTTTCAGCAAGCCAGCAATGAAGTAGAGAACCCCTAAGAAATCTTATTCTGACATATCTTTCTGGGGAATATTCATTTCCATGCATAGCTGCATAAGCCATGGAGAAGTCTGTGGCATCACTGGAGAGCAAACCACTTGACAAGCAGAGTCTGCAGCCCTTAAAACGGATAAAAGCAAGTTTTTTCTGGCCTGCTCCATCTGATTTAAAGGCCTGATAGACGCCCAGCATCAGCACAGTAATCTGCTGAGCTTGGCCCCAGGCCATGTTGTAATGCAGGAAGAGAGCAAACGTTGGAGCATCCTGAGCCAAATTACAACTGACTGTTATTTTGGGATGCTAAGCTTTGAAATCTGAATTCATTTAGTTTATTATGATATATTGGAACTTCCTTAAAAAAAAGAATAAAAAGGAAAAAAACCAAACAAAACCCAAGGTACTCATTAATTCTGGTTGAATAGAACAGGCAGAAGAAGGCATTGCCTGCCAAAAAGATACACAAACTCCATTATGTCAATAGACCATCTCATAACCAGAGCTGTGTAGCCAGAAAGCTGCTCCTGTTGGCCTACAGACTCTGGATGAAGTTCAGCTCCCTGAGAACATGACAAAACTCTGGCTTCAGGGCCAGCCTCAGAAAGTGCCTATGTGGCTCAGAACAATAATTTCAGATTTCCACATTTTATACTGTGCTAGACCCAACATGGCAAGGTGGGAATTGCTCACAGAGCATGAGGCCTCTGCACAGGAATCTCTCCATGCATTGCATGTGTTATGGAAGAGAAGAAAAAGAGCCTTAAAGCACAAAAGTGCCATCATGTTCCCTACTTTACATTTTCCAACATATTATCCATACTTCTGAAGCAATCCCAAAGGTTTATCCAAGCCCTGTGGGTTCTTGCAGTTAGGAGCATATTAAAAATATTTAGAATCATTAAGTTCTGGGAAGGTAAGAAACTGGAGAACACCAGAGTGTTTCTCAGGGCTGCCTTGCCTTGTTTGAGTCACACCTTAAGAAGAGATGCTGCATCTAAGAGAAGAAATAGGGTTTGAAATAATAATGAAAATTTAAAAATGATTGGTATCTGTTACATGTAGTATGTAACAGCCCTGATATCCCAGTTCTGGAGAGTTATACAAGTGTTCAAGAAAGGTGCTGATGTGGCCCTGTGACACTTAGGGACATGGTTTAGTGGTGGGCCTGGCAGTGCTGGGTTAATATTGGGAAGTGATGATCTTAAGGTGATGATCTTTTCCAGCCTTAATGATTCTGTTTGATACAGATCTGACACTGGAGAGGCCCCGCACAGCTGGGAGGGAGAAAATTGAGAGATCTCTGCTCTTGGTTTCTGTAAGAGCTTGGAAAGATGTCACTGGCCACCTCCACACTGATCCCCACAGGGCAGGACTGTGTGGGTACGGGAGCAAAACAACCTCATGTGCTCTCCTGCCTGGCATCACACCATTGGCAGCAAAACACCTCCTCAGGCCTTCCTTCAGCTTTGGCATCACACTCTGAAGGTGATTCTGTACCTCAGCAGCTCCTTCATGTCTGGATTTCACCTTTTCCTTCTGCTTCCTCAGACAGAGACACCATTCACCACTGTCTGCTTTGGGGCTGCATGCCCAAAGAGCAGTGCTTTCCCCCAGCCCATGATGCACATGCACCTAGAAACCCCAAAACCATAGGGACACACACTTGTCAATGAGATATTGCAAGTCCACCATCACCATGAGGAATTCTGGGGGACTTACACCTTAATTGAGTTGCAGTGGTTTTCTCGTTACAGCTGAGCAGATAACATGACAAGGCCAGCGACTGCTTCTAGGAGGGAATGATTTAATGATATAATCTGCAGTGCTTGCAGAGGCTCCTTGATAAAGGGCCAGGCAAACCTGGAGGGGTTTGGATCCATTTCCTCACCACTGCTGAGAAGCAGCATTGCAATGTGTCAGGAGGGTTGAACGGAAAATAATTGCCTTCATTGTGCAAGTTCAATGTACAGACACATGTTCCTGGATAAAACACCTTTACAGCCAGCCAGGGCCATGTCGTTTATTTTCCATAAAATATGAGGAGCAGCATTTTTTACAGGTTTCAGTCAAGTATTTGAAGCAGGCACACTCTGATTTGTCCTGCAAGGCGCACACACACACATTTCTGAGCTCACATGCACGTAGGTTTATGGCTTTTTACAAGAGATGCACGTGTGGGAATAGGTCTTGTAGAGGATGTCTGAACATGCACCAGGACTTTGGCATAGCCAAGGCAGTGAGAAACTGGAGACATGGATTTTATAGGAGACATAGCACGTTGTAAAGCAAGACATCTTGGGCTAAAATCCAGTTCCTCTTCTTCAGATGAACTGAGCTCTTGATTTTGGTGGGGCTTCTCACTCAGAAAGAGTCAACAAACTCAGCTTTGGTCACTGATGGGAAGAGTCAGAGAAGTGATTTCTTTGGTGTGATGCAATAGGAGTTTGTATTCCCATTAGCCCCAAGTGCCTGGAAATCTGGAATTCAAATGAAGCAAAACCTCACTACAAATAAAGATTTTCTTAAAGCCAAAGTAGTTTCCACCACTACTTTTAAACAGCAGAGCTGCCAGCTACTGAGAAAGTGAGTAAGTGATGCTCTGGCCTGGGAGGATTCCAGTAGGATTAGTCTGGCAGTTCTAACATGACCAAGATGGACTAATTTCTTCATTATTAGTTTTTGATTCTTCTAAGTCTGCTTTTCACAATGGTTTGGCACTGTCCACACTCATCACTCTCCAACTCTGGAGCTGGCAAGTGGACACATTTGCTTCTTTTATTGCAGCCCAGAGAGGGGCTGATTTACACCAGGAGCCCAGAGTGCTGGCAGAGCCAGGAGGAGCAGGAGGACAACATTCCCTCCTCCAGCTGCTGCAGGAGAGATGCTTCATCCATGAGCAGGAACAAATATTTATCAGATGGGCTTTCCAGTCATATGGTCCTAATCCTTGCAGTAATGTGAAACTCCCTGGATGAGGTCATGCTTGTTGAATCCCAGACTCTCCTGTTTTTTCTAGAGGCCAGGTCAGGTAGGTGGAAGATGGAGCACACTTATCCCTGCCTGGGGCTGGCCAGGAGTAAAACCACAGGGGTTTAGGGACATGATGTGCAAATATGCACCTATGAACACGCACAAGGGCTTGCTCCAGAGCACGTCAGGGCTGCCAACACTGAATTTCCAGCACCAACTCTGGGCACTTGTTGCTCTAACTTTCTAGAACTTGGCAAAATCCAATTGTCAAACTCCCTGAAAGCTCTTTTAAGCACAAATCCTTCTCAAAAGTGAAGAGTATGATAAAACAGTTTTTTAAAGGTCATTTAAAGGTCCTCTGAGCTGATTACTGCTGGGAATATTTGTTTAGCTGGCTAAAGTATCTTTGACTTGCTCATTAGCTTTCGCTGGCCTTTGGTGATTTACACTTTAAACTGAAGAACCAGGGAATTCCCTGACCATTTTCCTCCAGTGACTCTTTGAATCCGAAATTGTCCAAATTAGGAATTGTATGTGAATCCTACTGAGGTCTGAGCTCATGGGTCCTGCACAGACCCTTATTATTTCAGCCCAGATGGTACTAAAAAAAGACCATCTCAAAACCATGAGACATCCAATGGTATATTTTTGGAATGCCATGCTTAAGATAATCGTCCAAATAATGTGTCATACTCCTAGAAACAACTTCAAATATGTTGCTCATCAGTACACAATGTATAGCAGCACCATGTCTAGGCATGAGGTTATCTTGAGCAGGACTGAACCGAGGCAAAGAACACAACCAACTTATTGTGGGTGGCATTTGCAGCTGGAAGGTTTCCCAAACCTCAGTCAAGATGAAATTTGAGTCACTCAGAAGAACCTGACAACCAAGTAGTCAAGAGGTTGAAAAGGCAGATCATGTCCCTTGTTTTGAAACAGCCTTTAGCTGTGCATTTTTCTGTAAGACTGGGTGATTTCTGAGCATGACTAACCCAGCGCAGCCCCTTTACCTGCAGCCAAGCTCGGGTCTCCCACAGACGAGCTCTGTCCCAACCACCAGCCCCCAGATCTGACTTTGGGAAATCTCTCTGCCAGTTTTTGCCATAACTCTTCTTTCTTACATCACAGGAAGATGAAGCCAACAGTTAAAACCTCTGGGTCCCATTGGCTCTCCCCCAGGTCTGCAGCAGTGGGAGGACTCCCACGTTTGTCTGGGCTCTGCTGGGGCCATCCTGCACAAAGGCTGAGCCTCAGAAGTACTCACAAAATCTGGGTGAGAGTTTGTAGCAGGAGGTGATTTGGGGTGTGGCTCAAGCTCTGCTCACCCCCTCTGTGGGGAAACATCACTGAGCCCCAAACACCCCATCCAAGAGGGGAAGGTGGCTGGGGAGCCAGAGAGGGGAGAGTCCCTGAGCTCCACCAGCCTGCAGAAATCCAAACCCTGTGGGTCTGAGTGTGTTTTGCTTTTGGCACACTGCAGTTAACTCCAATAAACAACTGGAGAATGGAAAAGCAAGAGAAAGTGGTTGATGCTGCAGAATGCTGTTGTTTACTCTCTTCCCTGAGCAGGTCCTTTATTTATTTCACATGTGGGAAGAATCAGCCCTTGGATCTTCAGTTTTCTCCTTCCACCTCATTCCCTTCAATCCATCAGCCAGGGAGATTAGCAGTGTCACAGGATCCAGACCTTTCTGCTAAATCCCTTCCAGATGTCCAGAGCCACAAACATGTCAGTCACTGACAAGAGCCTAATGACAAGTGGCTCCCTGTTCATCAGGGCTGGCTACTGTTTCCTGGCAGAAGAGCTCTCTCTGCCCTGCCTCCAAAAGCAGGGAGGGGTTTGCAGGAGGGATTTTATTCCTTCTCCAGAAACAGGGCTGCTTTCTGGTGGGTCATGAGGAGATCCCCATCCCAGCTGGTCTTGAGACCTGCCCTGGAGCTGCTGCTGGAGCACTGGCACAGGGCACCACCTTGCACGGGCGTTTTAGGATCTACAGAGAGAAAACAAGCAGCAGATCTGTCTCCAGCCAGTGGGGCTTGACAGCCCCAGGCTGTGAGGTTCTCCAGAAATTTGGTGGCCTGATTTCTGTGTTGGTAATGGCAGCCCCAGGGAGCCAGGCAGGAACTCAAGCAGGCGCTGAGGTCAGGCTGGCTTTGGAGAAAAGGAGCAGGTGGGAGGGCTGGCTGGGAGCAGTTCAGGATAGAAGAGAGGGAATTCTTCTGACTGTTCCTTCCCCACAAGGAGGAGAGCCCTGTGGTGGGGCTCTTGTCCTGCTCATGGAGAAGGCTGTGACTGTGATGAGGGGCTCTGTCAGGCACAGAACACAGCAGGATTTTGATTCCAAGCCTGCCTGCTAGGTCCTTTTCTTTGCCCAAAGACATGTCATGGTTTTCTTGACCTGTTGCAATACATCAAATTTCATCCCTTTCTTCAATTGCATTTTGATCAGTTTGTGACTGCTGTGTTGGATTTGTCTTATACCTCCATCTCCACACAAGCTCAAGAGGTGCTCTGTCAAGCTAAATTATCCTCAAAAAAAATCAATACTATCCATTGTGGAGATTTCTGAAGGTTGTATTTCCTCCTCCTTTCATTGCAGTTAATGGACAGAATTTTTGAAGTACAGCTGGACAGGAAAGACTCTTTCTTCCATGGAAAGTGCCAGTCTCCTTTCTGGGATGGGCAGGCAGGACTGATGCAACATCCTTTGCCATGCTCCCAACCACAGCACCACAAGGAAATGTAATTCAGCAGCCCAGCCCACCTTGGCACAGAGACTGCAGTGAGATGCCAAGCCAGAACTTGGGCTGAAGCCTCTGAGAACTGTTCCTTCAGTGCAGCTGCTTATTAACATGACCCTACTTGGGGAGATTTCTTCCTTTATCCTTTGAATTACAAAAACCATTCCAAAACTTGATCCCCATGAAGGCTGGGCATTGTGTCAGCTCTAAGAAGCTGAAAATAGTGATGGGTTCGTTGCAGTGAACAGAAAAACCCACTTGGAGTCTGTCATTTGGATTTATGGATATGAAGTCTGCTCTTTTGACATAATCTTCTTGATTTAAGCTTGTGGTTTCTGCACACAGTTTCCATTAAAATTAATGTAAGTCATCTGAGCAAATCTCTCCCAGGTTGACAGGATGAAATGCTCAACTCTTGGAGATTTATTCCTTGTCCATGGGCTTCAGCACTGACCTGTGCAGGACCCAGCCCACAGCTCCCTGTGTTGGAGCTCAACAG
Source organism: Agelaius tricolor (assembly GCF_023055355.1). Lineage (NCBI taxonomy): Eukaryota > Metazoa > Chordata > Aves > Passeriformes > Icteridae > Agelaius > Agelaius tricolor. Next base: position 10,102,019 of record NW_027269278.1, on the reverse strand, counting down.
AACCCTCAGTGAGGGGTACAAGGGGCCCAATGGGGACACACAAAGCACCAGGGAAGGCTGGCAAACACTTCTGAGTGTGTTAAACTGAGTGCAGCCTCAGAACAAGCTCCAGATGTGCTAGATAAAGCAATAAGTCAGGCCTTGCTCACCTCTTTGTGCTGCAGAGATGCCATGGGTTGGGATGTTCTGCCTGGTGTGACACCAGCTTCACCACCAGCATCACTTCCACAGCAGTGTACCCTAAATGGGTGGAGCAGAAAACAGAGCAACTCAGCAAAAATCCTAAAACACAAGGTTTGATTGCAAAACAGCACAACTGTGTGCTGTAAAAGAACACAGATACCTCCTCAGAGACATTAGTGCCTCATTTTAACTCAAATCCACTAATTTTGCAGAGGATAGCTCACATCACATCCATTTGAAAAGCAGCTGGAGGCTGAGCCCTTCCCAGACTCACATCAGCCAGGGGAGCCCAGCATGGCCAGCACTGCTTGGAACCAGTCCTCCAAATTTCCTGACACAAAACCACCAGAAGATGTGTCTGTGTGACACTGAGCCCACAAGGGCTGACTCAGCTCATTGCCTCTCACACAGTTCCCAGGGATGATTTATTTCCTTTTTCCTCCACTGCTATCAGATCCTTGGCCCTAGGAGATGACCACTGGCTCTCTCCAAAACGAGATCTCAGACGTTGGGTGCTTCAGGGTTTCCCTGAGGAAATCTGGGGAAGCCCATCTCCCAGAGCCCTGTCCCTCCTCTCCCCAGCCCAAAGGTGGGTTTGCTTCCCATCCCCTCAGCCTTTCCCTGCTCCCTGCTCCCTTCCCCAATGCCCTGGGGAGTTGCCTCATAGAAATTGTTCCTTGAAGTAAATGGAAATAAAGGAAATCTCACCAAAACCCCAGAAACCTGCAAAATTGGGGTCCCCTGTGCTAATATAACAGCATGCCTCCTTTCCCTTGAGCCCTGTGCATCCCCAAGGCTGCACCCAGCACACCTGACACCCAATGCCTCCCAGCACCTCCCTCCTGCCCACCTCAGCCTGCCTCCACCTCCTCCCACAGCTCCATTGGTGATGGAGACCTTGGAGCCCGAGTGCAGCCCTCCTGAGGAGCAGACAGTATGGTGGAAAGCACAGGTGTCACCTTATTCCTCCCCAATGAAGGACAAAACCAGGAAATTATCTTCCAGTGAGGGACAGGGCTGGTCCAGAACACCCAGGAACCCCCAGGCTCTGGCTCCAGCAAGGTTGGATGGAAACAGAGACCTTGAGGGGAAAAGGAGATGGGTGAAAGTGGGGAGCAAAGCAAATGTTTAGTTCTGACACTTGTAGCAGTGGTTATTCATTTTCCAGTAAGTCCATACTGCTCTCAGCCAAAATAGTCATTGCACAAAATTGGCATCATGAGCCCTGGAGGATTTGTGTGAAGTGTTTATGGCAGAGCACTCATGTGTGGAGTGTCCTGCAGTGGCTGTGATTGCTCCATGGCCTGGGGACAGCCTGCAGATGGGGACACTGCCACCAGGAATGGCAGCCCTGGCCACAGCCCCTGACTGGCACCACACAACTCTGAAAACAGGGCTGGTGACCTCCACCAGCAAAGGTGAGCATTGCTTGGCTGGGGTAAGAAGAGCTTGATATTCCTATATATCCTGATTAGTGGATTAATCAACAACTGCATTAAATTATTATTTTTTAACAATGATTGATTTAATATTTTTTCTCCCTAAAGTTTGGAAGGCTCTAAGTAACCTAAGGGAAGAAAGGAGGATATGGGGCAACACTGATTTTAACAGGACAGGTCCAGTGCTATCTAAGTACTGCATTTAAACCAAAAATCAGAGAAGTAAGCAGGCTCCATACCTGCCATGGGCTATTTAGTTCTCATTGCTCTGCTTTCCCTGCTGCCCTTCACTCCCTTGGCTTTTACAGAGCACACACTGCACTATTGTCCCACAAAAGCTTTAGTTCAGCAAATGAGGAATAGATTGCAGAGTCTGACATTATCACAGCCCATGATTCACCTCACCCTGTAGCTACCTGTGGAATGCTCCTCACTGCCATTGAGGCTCCTTTGCATTCCCAGCCACCAGCAGAGGGGACCTGGGGTTACCTGTGGGAGGATGAACCCACCAGCAGGAGCAGTGAGAGGAGCAGCCAGGGGAAACCAGCACAGCTGCTCATTGCTGTGCCACATCTGGAATTAACCTGTCACATCAAGCTGTCACCTGCAAGCCCTGAGCTCTCTGTGCTCCCCAGACTGTAAATCCTGGTGCAATCCCAGCACCAAGGAGCTGGGGATGTCTCACTCTAAATCCTGGTGCAATCCCAGCACCAAGGAACCAGGGATGTCTCACTGTAAATCCTGGTGCAATCCCAGCACCAAGGAGCCAGGGGTGTCTCACTGTAAATCCTGGTGCAATCCCAGCACCAAGGAGCTGGGGATGTCTCACTGTAAATCCTGGTGCAATCCCAGCACCAAGGAGCTGGGGGTGTCTCACTCTAAATCCTGGTGCAATCCCAGCACCAAGGAGCTGGGGATGTCTCACTGTAAATCCTGGTGCAATCCCAGCACCAAGGAGCTGGGGGTGTCTCACTGTAAATCCTGGTGCAACCCCAGCACCAAGGACCCAGGGGTGTCTCACTGTAAATCCTGGTGCAATCCCAGCACCAAGGACCCAGGGGTGTCTCACTGTAAATCCTGGTGCAATCCCAGCACCAAGGAGCTGGGGATGTCTCACTGTAAATCCTGGTGCAATCCCAGCACCAAGGAGCCAGGGATGTCTCACTGCTGCTCACAGATCCACACACACCAATGACAGCTGAGTACCTGGCCCATGCACTGCACTAAGCCCTTGGGCATCTTCAGCCAGGGTTTTTCATATTTTTCAAGTCAGAATTTGACTTTCCTGTTTTGTCTGCCCACAGGGAAATGTCTGGCACTAACGTTAGTTCCCAGTTCTATTGCCTCATGTTCTGCTCAGTCTGTAAAAAGCAGAAAAGAAGGAATACAGGGGCCTTCCCATTTAAAGGAAAAAAAAAAGAAAAGAAAGGCAGAGTGGGAAGAAGAAAACACAAAAGCATTGAAATAGTGAAATTTAGTCTGTAAAAAAGTCATCAAGAAAATTTCCTGCCAAGTCATAGCTCCAATTTCTGTTTATCTAGGAAAAAACCCTGTTTCTCTTCCTTCCAAAGGCTATCAGATTTTTTCAGAATAAAAAGCAAATAAAGAGCCTAATGTGAGGAATCTGAGCTAATGTTATAAACCCTGTAAGCAGTTAAATAATTAGAGACCTTCACTGGTATTACATGGAGATAAATGATTCCATACAGCCCAAAGCTGAACCGTAGTCCTGCTAAGTACCTTAGTCTTAACTGCAGGAATATAGGAGTACCATATATAAATCTCTCCATCGTCTTTTCATGTGGAAAAACGAAGTGCAGTTGGTTTTGAAGATCAATGGAGTTGCTGTTTTCATTTTACTTTATTATGCAAGCATGCTACGTGGGAATTTTGGCAGCAAGTGATCCGAGAAGCCTAAAAATACATTTGTTGGCATTAGAGTAGCAAGCAGGACTTTTGATCAGTGATAAGGTATTATTTGTTCATATATATACACACATGCATCTGCACATTTATTTCCAACATGTTGCCATAAATCATGTGAAAACACAGAGCAGATGTGGTGCTGTTCTCGTGGGGCTGTCGTGCCTCGGTTGTGCTTTCCTGGGAGCTGACCCACAGCAGGCTCAGCAGAACATGCCTGGGGGATAAAGTAATGCTGCTACTGGAAAGGAACATTTATACATGGGGCTAACCTGCTTTTTAAACAGGAGAGGTGGCTTGTCTGCTTTGCCAGCTCCTGGATGAGTCAGGCTGCACGCAGATGGTTTCAGTAGAAGAGCATTTTCCAGTAAGTGGTCATTTGTCATGGTCTGTACATCCAGGTTTCCTCAGACATTTCCTGGCCCATGCAGGGGCATGCAGCAAAGCATGGTCGTGTTTGAAACATTGCTGGACCCAAAAGAGGAGCAACCAGAACAGAATGAGTTAAAAATGACTGGTCAGGAAAAACTGTTTACAGATTGAGGTTTCCATCTTTCCTTCTCATGGGGAGTTGCACATGGGGTGGAAACTGGTTGTATTTATCCCCACTGTGCCCAAGCCAAAGGATTTGTGTATCCACATCCCAAATATGCAGCCTGAGGCAAGATCTAAATAACTGTTATTTCTGAATAAACTCTTTAAATTCTGCTTGGCTCACTGCCCATATTTCTAAGGGCAGCACAGTGACTGCTGCAGAGATACATTGCTTTGCCATCCCTGTTTCCCTACACCAGAGGCTGAAGGGACTAAAATAATAATTCTCTCTATAGATACATAGCAATTTATTAGAAACTGAGGATTAATGCAGCAAAATCCTCAGCAGCAGCAAATAAAATACAGAAACAAATGCACCTTTAAGCAGCATCAGAAGGACTGTAGCACAAAGCAATTCCAGAAGTATAGATACCTTATAATACACATTTCTTAGATTTTTCCAGGCTAATCCGCCAGCACAGCTTCCATGTTTGAAAGAACTATCAAAAAACCACCATAACTGGGTATTTGTGAGGAACTGGGCACAACAGGAGACCAACAGAGAGGTCCAATAGAAAGATTTATGTATGGAAAGAGAGGTGATGGGCAAAGGAACGGGTCACACAGGGCCAGTTTGGCTCTTGGCAATATTTCCAGCAGCGTTTCCCACATATCTGGGGACCTTCCCTCAGGACATGGGACTCTGGGGGTGCCAAGAGCACATTCCAGGGGTGGAAGGGGCAGAGGGACACCTCACCCCAGTGGCACTCAGGGAGAGGCCAACCCAGCAAGGTGAGGCAGGACCACAAGAGAAATGTGGCAGAGTTTGCAATGCCCCTGCAAGTATTTTCCACTTCTCAGAGCAGGAAGTCAGCAGTGAATGAAAAATCAGAAACCCAAACCCACCAGTTTCTCTGCTGTGCTTGCCAAGGGGCAGCTCTAATTCATCCCCTTGGCCATCTCTGTTGAGTTTTCCTCTGTACAATTTGCTAAACAGAGGGATTTCCATGGCTACCACAGCTTGCCGTGGACAGGACTCCAACACTCAGCACATTTTGCTGGGGGTGCAGCTGAGAGCCCAGTGAGCCCTGCTGGGGGCACAGAGGGGTGTCAGGCACTAACCCAGGCCAGGGGTGATTGATGGGGAGAGGCTGCTCTGTCCCTGCTTCTCCTTGCTCTGGCCTAGAGACACAGACACGCTGTGGCCTCTTGCTGTGGCTGTAAACACTGGGGCTGACCCTCAGCTCCCTGCTCTGGGATTACCCCTTGTGCATGCACCAGCACCTCCAGCTCAGGCATCAGCTCAGCTCAGGGTGGCCAGCTGCCAGCATCCAAATATTTTCCCCCATCTTTTCTTTTTTTTTTTTTTTTTTGGCATATGCATACATAAACAAACACAGACATATTGCATCAGTGGAGGGTTCATAGGAGGGAATTGCTGTGCTAAATTCAAATATTTTTTTCTTAAAAACCAAACCAGTGCAATAATTATTTTCCACCAAGATCATATATTTTCCTACTTTTGATGTCTAATAAGCTAATTTCAATCAAGAGGTGGTATAATTTCCTGCTTTTGAAGTCTAATGAGTAAATTGCATGGAAACCTCCATAAAACAGAGAACTCATTAATAAATGTATAGTCTCTTTGTCCAAGACTTCCAACTTTAAATCAAATGCACAACAACCAGATGTTTTTCACATTACTGCATTTCAGGATTTTACTGGAAGTGATCTCATCATACATACTTAATGCAGGTATCCAACTGTGCATGTTATTTGTATCACGAATCAGACCTTGCAGCTTTAGGACACTGTGTGGCAAACACAGCTATTGTTTAAAGTGGATAAAATTTATGTTAAGCTTGCCACAGGGAGATGAAGGAGCCCATACTGGATGCAATATGCTGATTTTGATGAGTGTCAGAAGTGAGGAAATTGTATCACTCAAATGTTTGAACTTATTTTTAGGAAACACTGAGCCACTGTTTCTGGAAAAGATATTGAATTTAGGCAATCTAGTAAATCAAAGGCTTTTCTGTTTTTCTTTGAAGTAGGAAATTAACTGCAAATGCAAAAAAATTGAGACCAGGACAAAGCTGAAACAAGATGTATTTTTTTTCAAGGAGAGTGAAAATGAAGGCTCGCTTCAAGGGGGAGGGGAGGTGGAATAACTTTTCAGTTGGAAAATACTGCTTCATCATTCTGAAGAACGTACATACAGCTAGGTTGGGGGTTGAACTCTTTGCTAGGAAGCATGTCAAACTGGGGGAACAGAGTTTCCTTCCCTGAAGGGGTGCAGAGCACAGGATGCAGCTCAGCTTGCACACCATGGCTTCAGCTTGCTTTGGCCATTAGGGAAATACCCTAACGGAGCAGTGAACTCAATACCCTGTTGGAAACACCCACTGTGGAATCATGTTAATTGGTCACCTCTTAATTGCCAGCAGGAGCTGGCTGAAAGCTTTCCAGGACTGTTCATCAGCAGAGCAGGGCAGTGGGCAGCCCTTTGCTCAGGGCAAGCTCACAAGTCCTGCTCGTTGCAGAAGAGCCTGAGCAACTCCCCTTCTGTTCCCCTCAAGTCCAAGTAAGACTTTGAATTTACTCAAGAGTTTAGGAAATGACACAGGAAGGTGTCTCAGGGGACTTAATTTTTTATTTGTTTTTTGTTCCTTTTACTACATTTTTTATTCCTCTTTTTCCATTGGAAATTTGCTGAAACAGAGTAGCTGAGTCCCCCACCCACCATGTCTCCAGCCTGAACCAAGGGGCCACTGGAGACAAGCAAGAAGAAAACAAGGAGGAATAGCTTTGAACTGCCAGAGGAGAGGGTTAGATCAGATATTAGGAAGAAATTCTTCCCTGTGAGGGTGGTGAGGCCCTGGCACAGGTTTCTCAGAGAAGCTGTGGCTGCCCCATCCCTGGAAATGTGTAAAGTCAGGTTGGATGGGTTGGAGCAACCTGATCTAGTGGAAGGTGGCAGGGATCTTGGAACAAGATGAGCTTTAAGGTCTCTTCTAACCCAAACCATTCCATGATTTAATTTGATAAATATATGAAAGGATCTTATCTTGCCCTCCAAATCAATCCATCCCACCTGCACTGACACCACCCTCCTGCAGAGATCTCCTCTGCTCTGCTGCTGCATTCCAGGCCACCCTCAACAGCAAATGGGGGGAGTCTCAGCCCTTCCACAGAGAAATTACCTCCAGAAATGAAAATGGTGACCTTCACACAGGTCAGCTTTGACCCACAGCACCAGTAATGGGGAAACTGGAATACTGACCAGCATCTGGCTGGTTTCCTCTTTGACAGGTGTGGGAAGTTTATCCAATCTCTCAGACCATTCATTGGGATGGGGAATTTCTCATTTTCTCTTTCTAACAGGGGAACAGTGACAAGGAGCTGCTGCATTTGTGCCTCTTACTTGCAGCTGAATCATCTCACCCCACCACATCTGAACAGGTTCAGTGGAAACTTTCCAAGCCTGGTGTAAAAACAAGGATCATTTTGGCACATAGAAACACAAAGAAAGGTCACATTTAAATGAGGGAATTTAGAGAAATAATAAGCTTTTCAAACAAATTAGCAAGCCCTTTAGTGATGCCTAGAGACAGCTCAGAATGAGGAGACCAATCAAGGAGCCATAAGCAGGAGAGCTCACGGTCCCAGGCTGTCCCCAGAGCTGAGCTGCCCATGGCAGCCCAAGCCTGAGTGTGGCAGCTGAAGGGCTCAGCGTGGCTCCTGCAGGAATTAGATCACTCTTTGGCCCTCATCAGATCAATGGCCATGGCTGCTGCAGCAGCCAGGGGGGCCCTGCCTGGGTGCACCAGCACATCCAGCATTGTCCTGCTCTTGGCTCTCCCTGCCTTTGCAGGAAGAATAAATCTGGAGCATTGCTCACAACACACACACTGATATCCCATCAATAATCTCTGTAAGATCTGTAGCTCATTATGAAGAGAACACAGTCTTAAATTAGGAGGCTGAATCCAATTAGGCTGCATAGAGTTGCCATGTTGCAGGTCTTAGGGAGAGCACAGAAGCCCCACCCCAGTGGAGATGTACAGTTTACATGCTGGGTGTTCAAAGAGCAGATTCTGCAAAGCCCCTGATCATTTCTGCAGCACTCTTCATTATCCCCATGCCAATTCCTGTCAATCATAACTGGCACTGTGAAATAAATAAACCCTCAGACCACTGCAAAGAGGTTGGGAACCTTCTGGAGACTTGGCACTCCTGTCTCACTGCTCTCCACTGGGGGAGCTTGGCACAGAAGCTCCTTGCTATGAGGATATCAAGGCCTTGATCAGCACAGCCTGTAGCATCAAACCCTGGTCTGTAATCCAGGGAAATGATCCTCTCCCCTCTCACCAGGCACCAGCACACAGAGGCCACAGCCTGCCTGGGCACCGTGTGGTGAGGCTGCCCTGCTCTCACCATGGCTGTTCCTGCCTCACCTGGGCCAAAAGTCCTGCAGGCTCTTTGGAGGACCAGTGATTGGGGGCTTTTGTTCTTTTGTTCTTCTTTATTTTTTTTTTAATTTAAAAAAGCATGAAACCAGACTTTGCTGACCAAAACTGACCCCCAGCAGTTCTCTGGCACAGCTTAGCTGACCCTTGTTGGCAGGGGAATTATTCACAACTGGTTGATATCAGGATCATAACCAAGCTGATGCTTTGGAATGGCTGCCTAGAACAGAGGCTAGACAAGGTTAAGAGAATAAAGTGGGTGTTTATTAAAGGCCTTCAATAGGTTCACCCTGGGCAGTCAGAAGCCTCCCAGAGGCTCAGCCAAGATGGACAATGGACATGAGTTGTTCAGACAAATAAAAGTTTGGTCTATTTGCATATCAGGGGTTAATCTTCCAATTACAGCTTCAGGTGATGAAGTCATTCCCCCAGTTTGCTTCCTGCCAATTCACTTTTGTTTATACTTTTCAGGGCCTGAGGCTGCAGGCTGTCCTTGAGCTTCAGGCCCAGAGGAATTGTTTTGTCTGCCCAAAATGTGAAGACAGCAGCTAACACTCTATGTGGAGTTTAGAGTTAGGCACTAATGCAGTACAGGATTTGAAAAATATAAAGGCTAAAATCTTAAAGCATCAAAGTGACTTCTGAACCCAGCACCACAAGGGAGAGCTTCATCACTGTGGCATCAGGCTCCTGCCACCCAGCTGTGCACAGAGCATGGACACATTTCAAAACTTGCTGTTCTGAGGGAAAAAGCTCACATCAGTCTACAGAGACACTGGAAGGAGCAGACTTTGAGCACTGGGACAGGTTTCATTCTTGCTGTAAAGGAAAGCTAATTTTGCACAATATTTGCATTTTGGAAGCAAAAGTCTAAAGTTCAGGTGATGCACCAGATAATGGTCTCCTGTGGCACCTCTGACACTGGGAACTGGTAACATGAGGAAAGAAATATCCTGCCCTCACTACAGACAGTGCTCAGCACATCCCAAAAAGTATTACAAAGTTTTAACAGCTGCAACACAATTTGATAGATAAAGGCTTCATTAAAAAATATAAGATTAAGTATAAAAGGACTCTTATAAGCCTCCCATCTGTTGCCTATTGACAAAAGTTTCAGACAGCTGGATATCAGACTGTTTGCTGAATGGACTATAATACTGAAATATTTTTCTCCAAGATTAACTAGAGATTGTTTTTTGTTATGGGCATTAAACAACTTCAGTTTTCAGGAAGCAAAAGGGCCTTGCAATCAAACAAAAAAAGGATAAAGAGAAGGGTGGGAAGACAAGCTTCCCTAAAAGCTGGTTCTGGAGATAGGAAAAGCCACTGCACCCTCTGCTGGAGCCTGGAGAGGGGACTCCTCGAGTCTGACTTCAGGCAAGCTGCACACATTATGTGTTGTCCTGTCCAACAGAAATCAATTTTTCCTGACAATGTCTTTCCAGTTGTACAGCACAGATGAAAGCACAGCATGGCTTTCATCCCAATTAGGGATGAACAGTGGTGCAAATCGTGCTCTAGATAGCAGGAATTATAAATTCAGTGTCAGCCACACCTGCAAGGCAATAGGGCAGCAAACAAGTTTGTTTCCAGCAATAATTACAATTAAACCTCTTTTTAGCCCAAGTATCCAAAGTGCTCAGGGACAGACTTGCAGCAGCATCCAGGAGCAAATGGGGGAGATCCAGCACTACTGGTTTGGGAATATCTGGGTCAGAAATGCTGGAGAAGGGCCAGGCACCCTTTGCTGCTGGGGTGAGGAGCAGCCACAAATCAGCTGAAACAGCCCTGGGCAAGCTCCAAACACAAACAGCTTTTGGGGATCCTCAGCCCCTGATCACATCCCAGTGCTCTAGGAGGGGCATGGCCAAATTCTGAGGGGCAACAGAACAAAGCAGAGGCATCATCCAGCTCCAGAGCTGGACATGAGCATGGCCAGAGATAGAGCACTCCTAGTTTCCATTACAAACCATTAGTCCATGAGGTTTTCTAGAGCCACAGGTGTTCCCCATTTCACAATATGATCAAAGCTGTGTGTCCAAGAAGGACCTTGCAAAAAAATAGGAATTTCTTATTAGAGATGCAGGAGCATGCAGACTACCTGCAGACAATTGATTATTTTCTAAAAGGGAAAAAACCCTGGCCCATCCCTCATTGCAGTAAAGTACCAAATCCTAAGGATGTTTTAATTAATCCTCACCCACCAGTGAAAGGAAACTCTTAGCAGGAAACACTGTTTTCAGAGGGAACTCATAGAGGAGAGTTATCAGCACAAAGGTAATAAAACCACAGGGAATGATCAGTGAATTTAATGGCACAGGAAGGAATTATTTACAAACCCTCTGTTAATGGAGAAATTGAGTTATCAAACCTGGAGCACATGTTCAGCAGCAGAGTGCTGGTACCACTGTAAGTGGCATTTAAGGTATCACAAAGCAGCTGTGACCCCTCAAATGTATCAAGGGAGGCCCTGCTCATGCCCTCCACTCTGAGGGATTGCTGCCCACAATAAAAGCTTGCTGCTGGATACTCATTGGCGGGTTAAAATTAAATGAGATGTATTTTCTAGAATTTATTTTTAATTAAATTAGAACTTGGATGATTTCAATAATGCACTCTGGCCCCAGCATTTGTGGCTCTGCTGTAGAATATCTCCTCACTCAGAGGAGCCCAGGCTCATTTTCTGGCTTGTCAGCATAACCACATCACTCCTCTCTCTCCATGGCTCCCCTGTTATGTCAAACTCATCGATTCAGCTTCATTCCACAGCTCCTCAGCTCATCCCCACGCTGGTCTCCTCCCACGTGCTGTCAAACCATCAGCACCCACTGCAATCTGCCAGCCCCACTCCCCTCCCCTGGCAAAGGCAGACCCCAGCCAGTGCCCTGCCTGGCTGCCTGCAGGAGAGCTCCTGTCCATCACCCAGCTACCATCCTCATGCAGGACAGCTCTGCTCTGTGGAAACCCAGGGCACTGGCAATATTCCTCTGCCTGCTCTGGGGTGCCCTGACCCCCAGGGCAGCTCTGACTCTGACCCTCATCCATGGAGAAAGTTTCCCAGATGTCAAGGTAGACTGGAATCCGCACAAGTGTGAAATAGATTATAGAGAGCAGTGCAGGTGCATCACTTGGTGAGAAATTTAGGGTTTGGGATTTTTAGTATGTTGTAGATGGGAGCAAGATGGAGGGCACAGGGTATCGTCCTGGGTTTGTTCTTCATGCTTCTTCTTCATGGGTTTGGGTGGCATTTTGTGGAGGGATAGAATGTAAGAAAATCAAGATAGTGCAGAAGGCAGTCTCACCCCTGAGGAGTTGCAGCTGTACTGATCACCAAAGATTAGGAACAGGCCTGCCCTTAACAGGGCACAGCTGTGACAAATAAGAAGAAGAAGAGGGCTATAAAAGAGTGGGTGAGCTGGGTGAGGGGAGAGCTGGAGTTTGTGAAGAAGGAGTCAGTGCTGCAAAGATCTGCCCATGAGAAATCACCAAGAAGGTATGGGAGCTTTGCAATAAGATGACAACAGCATTTTGTAATTGGGCAGAAAGGTCCACATTGTGGGCTCTTTGGGATCATTATTGGGTTAAAAGGGAAAATAATCCAGGTGTCAGTTCTTAATTGGATAGTTTAGTCTTAAAAGACCTCGGAGCAAGAGATTGTTGGCCATTTTGGGCCTTCTAATGAAAAGCTGCTGAACTCACAGCAGTGAGACTGTTTTACTGATAAGAAATAATAAACACTTGAGTCTGAACATGAACTGCTGTCTCAAGTGCCTTCAATCCAGACCCAGAGAAACCCACAACTGGGACCCCCACACTTCTTCCCCACCCAGAAACCCTCCTCAGCTGTCCCTGTGAGTTTCCTCCTGCATGGAAAAGCCAGCTGAGCTCTTCCTCCAGTGCTGGCCACCGTGGTGTCCCTCTGCTATGTCCCTGCTGTGGGTTCAGCCCTGTGAGTCCCCTCTCAGTGTGGCTGTCACACATCCCTGCCCATGAGGGGCACGAGGGGACCATCAGCCATGGGACACTGAGTCACTGGACACACAGACAGCACCACAAATGCCCTGCAAGGCTCCAGCTTGTGGCTCTTGTCTTTGCTGTGTGAGTGACAGCCTAGCAATGCCTTCCCTGCATTGTGTCACCAAGAGGCTCCTGTGTAAAACAAACAAATCCAAGCTCTTGAGCCAGCTGTGCTGCACAGCTGGATTCCTGAGCCCCAAACAGCCTCAGGCACTCTGTATGGAGGCTGCTTGCCTCCACTCTGGGGAAATCCAGCACAGCAATGGAAATAGGTAAGAGAAATGACATTTAGACAGAGATCTACATTTCAGCAGTATCAGACTTTTCTACTTTGAATGCCAGTGTAAGCTGTTTTTATTCTTCATGCCTGCAATCCAGGCCCAGTCCCCTCCCATGGGAAAGCTGGGCAGGGAGAGAGGCTTCACTAGAACAAGCCTTTAACCAAATCTTCCCTGAATCAGGACCATAAACCTTGGGAGAGATTACTTGACCTGGAGTCAGCAACTTTCTCCACCAGCACTAAAAATACCCCTGAATGAGCTGTGGAAATGTGATAGCTCAAACATTTAGCAGCACTCCAGGCTAGACAGTGGTTTATAATGATATGGTTCTGTTCTGGGACCTGCCAGGAGGCCGTGCCCACACAGTTTGTATTTTAGTGGGGACAGGGCTCTGCCAGCCTGAAGGGGAGGGGAGAAGGTGGTGTCTGCCTATCAGCAAAACCAGCCCCACTGCAGCACCACATTTCTGTCTGCACTTTCCTAAATCCATCAACAGCTCCTCTTAAAGGGTAAAAGAAATCTGCTGAACACAAAAGAGTAGCAGTCACCACAATAGCTGCATGGCTTATTTTTATAGTCTCCTTTATGTGTTTTCATAATTAGATATCCAATCTATAGTGAAATAAGCCGGACCCATTAACAGAAGAAAACAGAAGCAAAATAATTTTGTAATCTGATTTCTTCTGTCCTTCACCCAGGCAAGCAGCTTGAGGTCGTAACCCCTGAATGCCAGGTGCTTTGGAAAAGGGACAGCATCCTTCCAGGCAGCAGCTTCCGTTTGTGATCTGTTCTGGCATTGATTTTCTCTCAATAAACACTGGGTGCTGCTTCCTTCACCAAGATGAAACATTTCTGTGGGAATGGCAGCGAGGATGCTCTGCATGGCTCCTCATCCTGCACCCCAGCTGAGCACAGCACAGGGAACAGCCCTGTGCAAAGGGTGAGCACAGCACAGGGGACATCCCTGTGCCCAGGCTGAGCACAACCGGGCACAACTGGGCACACTCGGGCACACCCGGGCACGCTCAGGCACACCCGGGCACACTTGGGCACACCCAGACACACTCATGCACACTCAAGCACACCTGGGCACACTCAGGCACGCTCAGACACACTCAAGCACACCCGGGCACACTTGGGCACACCCGGGCACGCTCAGACACACTCAAGCACACCCGGGCACACCCAGGCACACTCAGACACACTCAAGCACACCCGGACACACCCGGGCACGCTCAGGCACACCCGGGCACACTTGGGCACACCCGGCCACACCCGGGCACACCCAGACACACTCATGCACACTCAAGCACACCTGGGCACACTCAGGCACGCTCAGACACACTCAAGCACACCCGGGCACACTTGGGCACACCCGGGCACGCTCAGACACACTCAAGCACACCCGGGCACACCCAGGCACACTCAGACACACTCAAGCACACCCGGACACACCCGGGCACGCTCAGGCACACCCGGGCACACTTGGGCACACCCGGCCACACCCGGGCACACTCAGGCACGCCCGGCCACACTCGGGCACACCCGGGCACACTCAGGCACACCCGGGCACGCTCAGGCACACCCGGGCACACCCAGACACACTTGGGCACGCGCAGACACACTCAAGCACACCCGGGCACGCTCGGGCACACTCCAGCACGCTCAGGCACGCCTGGGCACACCCGGACACACCCGGACACACTCGGGCACGCTCAGGCACACTCGGGCACGCTCAGACACACTCAAGCACACCCGGGCACACTCGGGCACACCCAGGCACACTCAGGCACACCCGGGCACACTGAGGCACACCTGGACACACTGAGGCACGCCCGGGCACACTTGGGCACACTCGGGCACACCCGGGCACACTCAGGCACAACCGGGCACACCCGGGCACACCCGGGCATGCTCAGACACGCTCGGGCACACTCAGGCACACCTGGACACACTGAGGCACGCCCGGGCACGCTCAGGCACGCCTGGGCACACCCGGGCACACTTGGGCACGCTCAGGCACACCCGGACACACCCGGGCACGCTCGGGCACACTCCAGCACGCTCAGGCACGCCTGGGCACACTCGGGTACACCCAGGCACACCCGGACACACTCGGACACGCTCAGGCACACCCGGGCACACTCAGGCACGCTCGGGCACACCCGGGCACGCTCAGGCACACTCGGGCACACTCAAGCACACCCGGGCACACTCAGGCACACTCGGGCACGCTCAGGCACACCCGGGCACACTCAGGCACACCCGGGCACACCCGGGCACACTCGGGCACGCTCAGGCACACCTGGGCACACTCGGGCGCGCTCGGGCACACCCGGGCACGCTCAGGCACACCCGGGCACACTTGGGCACACCCGGCCACACCCGGGCACGCTCAGGCACACCCGGGCACACTCAGGCACGCTCGGGCACGCTCGGGCACACTCGGGCACGCTCGGGCACACCCGGGCACACTCAGGCACGCTCGGGCACGCTCGGGCACACTCGGGCACGCTCGGGCACACCCGGGCACACTTGGGCACGCTCAGGCACACCCGGGCACACTCGGGCACGCTCAGGCACACCTGGGCACACTCGGGCGCGCTCGGGCACACCCGGGCACACTCAGGCACACGCGGGCACACTCAGGCACGCTCGGGCACACCCAGGCACACTTTGGCAGTCCCATACACACTCATGTACACTCTTGTACACTGGGCACACCCGGGCACACCCAGTTCTCTGCCCTGTTAATGCCAAAGCACTGAGGAGATGTTTGTGGACTGATCCCAGAAGCTGAGGCACCCAGACAGGGGAGATTTGGGATCCTGGGCAACCCAAGACCTGTTTGAGGATTTTGATTTGTACAACTCATGGTGAGATTAATATTTCGTCCTTCTTCAAGATGAAAGCAAAGGTGCTAGAGCATGACCTTGGATGCCAGGAGGTGCAGGGATAGACAGGTGTTGAAATGGCAGGGAAAAAAAGCAATTTTTCCATTTTGCCCACAAACATCTGCTATCAGCAGGTCATCATTTCATGTCAAATAAAAAGCAGAGGAGGCAAAGGGACTTCTGCACTACACAGCCCTTCCTCAGCACACACAAAACATCCCCATAAACTTCAACACTGGGGCTGAGCTCCCCTTAACCAGGGAAGGAGCAGAATAGGTGTCAAATATATACATATATGTGTGTGTGTATATATATATGTATGTGTGTGTATGTATGTATATATCCATATATACATACACATATATACATATATACACACAAATATATATATACATACATATAGATTACAAACATACATATACACACAATATATACACACACACCAGAGACATTTTATCCCACACAAGGATCGAGGGAGGTCAGGACAGGCTGCTCAGTGGAACTGCCTTTGCCTGCCCTCCATGTGAGGGAAGGCACAGCCCTGCCACTTTCCCTGTCCCCTGCACAGCCCAGGCCATCTCAGCATCACCTGCCTGCTCTGGAGCACAAGTTCTGCCCATCCCTGGCTCTGCAGTGCCCAAAGCCAAGTCCTGGCTGGGATCAGGTTTCCACAGGCTTGTCCTGGCTGAGCCTTGATGTGCCAAGGTGAGCTCTTGCTCAACAAGTACTTTGGGAGAAAAAAGCATCCAAAAATACTCCCCAGCCCAGCAACAGGACAAGAGCAGAGACAGGACCACTAATGGGGACATGAGATGGTGACCATTAACCTGGTGGGACAGGAGGGACATCTTGGGGCTGATGTGGCACAGCAGGACACGGGGCTGTGCAGCTCATCCCTGCCATGCTGATGGGGACCTGGGAGCCCAAAAAATTCATTTCTGCAAGAAGCAGCAACCAGCTGTGCACAGAAAACTGCAGGATTTTAAACTGATAGTGATTGATGATGATCAATGTGGTGCACAGAGACACGAAATGACCCTTGGGGGGCATCTTGTGGGACAGGCAGGGGCAGCTGTCCCTCAGCCAGGGCAGCACTGGGGGCACAATTGCAATGCCAGGATTGCACACAGTGGTTCTGTTGCTCACATTAACTAATAAAAAACCACACTGTGTTTCTGCAGATTGAAGCAAGGCTTTTTGAAGAACCACAAACCCCTTCTTTTCCACAGGCAGAATGTTTCTAAACTATTTCCTGTGAAACTCTGCAGTAAAGTCTCTTTCTAAATTACACTCATTAGTTAAATTTGGTTGGTTGGATGGTTTCATTACCGTCCTTTCCCTCAGAGCCCATTACACAAGTTGGATGCTGCATTTCAGGAACCCATTACATGCTAACAACAATATATACTTTGAAAAAATCATTTTTAAAAGACTTTTTGGTATTAAACTACGTCTTATTTTTTTGAAGGTCCAAAATGTTATCAGAGAAGGCAAAAGCTGCCTTTGGACATCAGAGTGCCCTCTAGTTCATCCAAATTATTATTTATAAGCATAATCAACAGAACCAATAAGTTGTTATCCCCATAAACAGCTCTTTTTTACACTAATTCAGGCCCTCTTTTATGCAGTCTGCAGCATAAAATAGGAAAATTTTTAGGAAAATAGGAGCGACACAACTCAGAGGAAAAGTGTGCTGGCTCGTGGGATTGCAGCTTGTCATCTCACATGGTTCACGTGGCATTTATCACCAGCAAGAAAAAAAATGAGGAAAAATAAGACATTGCTAATAGGCATCTGCAGTGCTGTGCCCCAGGGCCTATCTCCTGTAAGAAATTAAACTAGAATCTTGCAAAACCTGGATATTTCCAAAACCTGACATTCAGGAAAGCAGACCACCCTCTCTGCCATCATAGCCATGGATTTCACTCTGCTTGGGTCTCTGTTTAAGCACATTGGGGTCTGTCAGGTTGTACTGACTGGTGAATGGAAGGAAACAAGGATCTCGTCTGTTGGGGCAAAGGCCAGAACAGGCTGTGAGCTTTCAGACACCTGCCTTACCAAAAGAGCACTTTTAGCATAAGTTGGGGATTCACGTCCCTTAGAGCATTGCCAGCCACTTTAGTCATGCCTTGGTACTTGGTAAAAGAGAAAGGAAACTATTAGAGCTGTTTGCATCCCTTCCATAACAGGGAAAACAAGTCTTTTATTGCTAAGTGACAGACTGAGTCAAGCACTTCCTCTTCAGTGAAAACTTTATTAGATCTCAGCATGGTTACGATTTTGGAAATTGCTTTTAGAGACTTTTATGAGTTTGAGAGCTAGAATTTAATGCCATTGTCTTTTAAATTTAATCTTACTTGAATTACATTTAATTTGATTGCTCTGTGGTGCTTACTTGCACATAAGCAGTTCACCATTTTGCTTCTTCTTCACCCCTTTTCAAGCAAGGCACCAAAACCCCCAAATACAGAGCAGTGGGAATTCCTGCCCCACAGGGTGACCTGCAAAGCCTACAGAGCTGCAGTGTTTGGGGTTTTTTTGTGATTTTTTCCCCTTCAGACAGACAGACAGACACCCTATGTAGGCTCTGCAGCCACAGCTAAGGAGAATTGCCTGTGCCTCACACACACCTTCCCCTTTGCTCAGTGGCTCCCAGCACTGTTTGAGATGAGGAAAATCCCATCCTGCCTCACTTACCTGCCACACAATTCCCCCATCTCCTTCCCAGTGAGACCCTTCACATTCTCCACCACACAGCCCCTGCCCCTGCTTTGCTCCCCCTTTACCTCTTCCACACTCCTGCCATCAATGCAAAATTCAGTAATTGCCAATCACTGCCACCTGTCTGCCAACCTTTTTTCTGCAAATTTAAAAAACCCTCTGGATCCACTAAGGAATAAGCAAACTGTGAAGAAATTGGCTGGTTATCTGCATTGCTCCAAGCCTTGGGATGTTGTTCATACACACAATGAGGCCAAACCCCCATGAGATGCAGCATGGTAGGGGCAGAGAAGGTGAGCAAAGCATCCACTGCTCTTGCACAGCTCACACAAAACCTTCATGAGTCACTCTTTACCTCCCTGATCTTTATCTCAGGGTATGATGCAAAATGTTAGCAAGCAATTTGGTCTTTTCCATGTTTAATTGACTCAATGTAAAATCCTCTCATCTCAGACAGCAAAATCAAAGAAGCCAACAATTGTCCCAGGGGGTGCCAGGAGCCAAGCCTTGCAGACCCTCACCACCTTCTCCTCTCCCACACTACTGGCAGCCAGGCAGAAATTTATTAAAAGACCCCAGACAAACCCATCTGCAGCCTGGAAATCCAGATTTCCATAGAGCTCTTAACCTGAATTTCCCAGTGTGGCACATTTTTCTGCAGCCCAGCGTGGTGGTGTCCCCTCTCTGGGGACAGGAGCAGAACTCAGCTCTGGTGGCCGCTCTCCTGTGGGTCAGAGGAGTGTCACAGGTGCCATGGGCTGGTGACCTTGCTGTTGTGTGTGAAGGATGCCCTGGGAGCTGCTGGGTTTCCCTGTGGCCTCTCGCCACCGTGCATTCACCTCCACTGCTTTGAACTGAGTGTGCAACAAGAGAGTTTTTATTTAGCCCTCATGATGTTTATTAGAAGAATTAGGAAAAAAAACTACTCATTTTCTGAGGAAACATCAAATTGCTTCACTCATTCTTTTCTCCTCTTGGATCTCTCAAACAAAATTGGTAATTAACAAAATTAATTTAGGATGGTGCAATGTTACCTGGCTGGGTTTAGCTGAGCCCTGAGCATGGAAGCAGTGCACAGAAGCAGTTACTATATATATATTTTTTTTTGCCTATATAGTCTGTCTAAACATCTTGTTTCACAATTTTACTGTCAAATAGATTTTCCCCTCTCTATGTATGACATCTGACAAGCAGGAAAACAGTGCACCAAGAGTTTCTTCTTGAGGAAAAAATCACTCAGGGATCCAAATGGGAGAGCAGGGTGTGGGAAGACAGTGAGGGCTTAAACCCCCATGTGACAGGAGCAGCCTGATGCCCCCTCTCATCTTGCTGATCTCTGGAGCTGAAACACCAGGCTCTGAAGCCAGCTCCAGCCCATCATCAGCTGGTCAAGGGTTGTGGAAAAATTTTCTTGAAGAAATAATATTGATTTAATAAGCAAGAATTAGCTGAGGCATGTTGATTAATGCCAGCTTAAAAGCCTTTACTGGACAATCAGTACAGAGCCTGTCCAGAGATGTTTCTGTGTTTAATGCATGCACCTTTGACTTCACAAAGAATACACAATTCATAAAATAAATGGAGACTGCCTAGGGCCTGGGCTCTTTTACTTTGGGAAGGCATTAGAGATTTCCTGCACTCTTTCAGGTCAGACCTCCAGTGCCAGCATATAATTTTCCCTTCCTCTTTCCAGAGCCCAAAGGGGATGGTGCCTGCTGAGCTCTTCCCACACACAAATGTCAACTCTTTGTGCTTCTTAAAGCATTGCTGCTAAATCTCTTATCATTTTATTGTCATTTGTGTTTTGCTGCTGAATGTTACAACTTTGGCAGGCTTTGAAACCATTTCATGGGAGGAAGTTTCTCCCTGTGTCTCTCCTGTGTTAACAGGATTCTGTGTGAAGATGTTTTACATCAAAACCTTTGAGTACAGTGCCCCATAGGGAGGGAGTGAGAATCAGTGTCCATGCAAAGGGTGACTGAGGGGTCATATGTCACAGACATCTTTCATGAAAAATCCTTTCCTTGGGATTTTTCCTCCTGAGAAGCTGAGAGGCCTCAGGAACAAAATGTAACCAATGGTTATCTGCTGCTGTGGAATGCAACAGGTGGATCTGTGATTGGCCCATGTTGGTTGTTTCTAATTAATGGCCAATCACAGTCAGCTGGCTCGGACAGAGAGCTCGAGACACAAGCCTTTGTTATCATTCCTTTTTATTCTATTCTCAGCCAGCCTTCTGAGGAAATCCTTTCTTCTCTTCTTTTAGTATAGTTTTAATGTTATATATATCATAAAATAATAAATCAAGCCTTCTGAAACACGGAGTCAGATCCTTGTCTCTTCCCTCAACCTGAGATCCCTGTGAGCACGGTCACAGTTATATTCCATGGATATAAGAATATTCCATATCCAGAACTGTGCCTCAAGAGATCCTGCCCCAGCTGTGGGGCTGCACATCAGGGTCAAACCTGCAGCCCTGCACTTGTGGAGCCCTGCTTGGGCACAGGCAGCCACTCCAGCAGCGTGGACACTACTGAGCCCCAAGCAGTTCCACCTCAGAAGTACAAAATCCTGGAGGTTATCTGAGCAAGACCAGACTCAGAGTAAGGTCCACACCTGCCTTAAAGCTGGTGCTGTGCCCAGTCCATCACTGTTGTTTTGGGAGGGGGCTCTTGCAGTGGGGACAGAGGATGGTGGGAGGAGATGGATCTCAGTGCTCAGCAGCCTGAGCCCTGCTGCAGCTCACTCCTCTTGGATTTCACTGCTTTCTTTCAGCCAAAAGTGAAGATTTCTTTAATAAGCCAGAAATTTCACTTGTGCTTAAACATGGAAAATCACATTATTAAAGGGCTGCCTCATTACAAATTGCTTTGAATTTCTTTGGTGCTGTCATAGAGTTTGGGCTAGGTTCTGCTTTTTTAAGGCAGCTGGGGAGAAAAAACCTGGATAAAGCTGAAACCCAAATCTTCCCTGGGGCCCATCACCAGAGCCATAAAACAACAGTGATGAAGTAACTCATTCCTCCTCCCCAGCCTCCTGCCTCAGGATTGCCTTGGCACACTCAGGTTTCCCTTTGTCCAAGTGAGGCATTTCTTTCCATCAGTAAATCAGCTGAAGACTTTCCTGGGACAACAAGCTCTTGTTAACAGGACAGGGCTTCTCAGGCCAAGGCTGCCAACTTGCTACTGGGAGTGGCAAGGGCTGAAGTGCTCTGCAAGTGCTGCAGGCTCACGGATTTCCCAGCATAGCAGGGAAGCTGCTTCTGTGGGGGCTGAGTTTGTCCTGGCAGCAGGTTTATTCCTTCTAACCACAGAAAGGTGTCTGTTGCACCTGTGAGAGGTACTAAACCTGCTGTGTCTTACTCACCCTCCCCAGGAACCATTTTAATTTTGCTGTGAATGAAAAGTCAGCATGTCCACATAAATATTCAGCCCCACCTGCAGAGGCAGATAGTGACCAGACACTGAAGGCAAGCCAGAACAATTGAGTTGTGAGAATTTGTTGTGAAAAAAACCCCAACAGTCTTCCTTCTTCTCATTTTTTTGCTTATATTTCAGCAGAAGTCTCCAGTCTTATCCAGGTTGACAAATATTTTAAAATTTATATCATGAATTTGGTTGCCCTTATGAAAGAAAGACTCCCACCTACAATTCACTTGTTTAAAATTCCATGTTCTAACACAGTTATCAGCTTATATTTAAGGAGAAGAACCCACTCAAACCCCCACCTCTCCATGCAACTTTAATGAGAACTGAGATGACTTTTGTGACTGAGCAGGGCTCTGATGCTCCATCAACACCCCAGCTTTGCCCCTCAAAAAGTAACATTTTCACCTGTCCATTAATGACCAGAGCTCAGCACTTCTCCAGTGTGTCCCACAGACTGGTTTCCCAAGCATTTTCAGGGATTCATTATTTAATGAGAGTTTTTCCAGCAGCACAGGGATGCTCCTACATGAAACCTCACAGTTTTAGCAGGGGCTGCCACCCAGCAGCAGAGGAGAACAAATAAATATCACTTTCTATTTCAGGTTACAGACCAGCTGGGGCAAATAGTATAAGGAAATTCAGTTTTATCTTCTCAGTCTATTAAAAATTAACTGGGTCTAGAGGAAGGGAAAATACAATGTGTAGCTGACTCTGGGAGGGAAATAAAGAGCTGGTAAAATACACAGTTCTAGAAATGTTTAAGATGAGGGGAAGGGGTCATGGGGGAAGAAACAGGGACAGTTGGGCTTTTGAGTGGAGAGATAGAAAACTCAGCCATGCAGATTTGTTTTGTTTCTGCACAGGTTCTGCCGAGATTCATTCCCTTCTATCCCTTTTGTTTTAAGTTTGTATCACAAGGCCCCAGACTAACTGCCTAAAGTTGCAACCCAAATTTGTGCTATGCCCTTCCATTTTTTCTCAAGCCTTAAAGGACTTTTGGAGGGTTCAGCTGCAGCTTTGTCCTCCCCAGGAGATAGAACATAGCTAGCAAAAATGTATTTTTGGCTGGTTTTTGTCCAGCCCTGCCCTTGGCTGGTCAGTGAGCACAGCCTGCTGATAGCCCACCAGAACTGCAGCCCCAGCCGTGGGCACGGGCCCAGCCAATGCTGGGGGAAAATTCCTCCCTTCCAATGATCAGAAGCTGGAATCATTGACCAGTGCAATTTGTTTGACGTTGTGCCCACTGGATTTTCACCACAAAAGCCTGCGCTGCAAGTGGCAGCAGTGAACTCTTCTACAGTCATTTTTGAAATATATTTCATTTTATAATGATGAGCACATAGAATATGAGTCATTATTCAGAGAAACAGCTTTTAGAGATTTTTAATAACCTGTTGTCCACAGCTCAGCTGGGAGATGAGTGCTCAGCCCTGACTTGTTACCACATGAAACATTGGGCTAGCCAAGAAGGACCAAGCCCAAGGTAAGATACAGGATTTACCTCTTCAATCACCTGCCAACAATCCTGGCAAGCCTACAGCTGTGAGATTGTAAAACAACCAAGAAATAAAATGCTCAGCGCTCATTTATCCAGTTCACTGGGGAACAGCCCTTCAGAGGCAGCAAAGAGGAAGGACTTTATCAATTTGTGGACGTTGGTTGAATCCAACTGTGTGCAGGAAACAATGGAGGAACCAGCCCTCAGTGGTGGGCAAGCAGAAGGGGGAGGCAGCATGGCTGGAAGGAAACCACAGGGTTTGGTGTGGGGGTGGATTGGCACTGGCTCACAGTTTCAACCTGGCTTTGCTGAGGTTCCTGCCCAAAGGCACCACTACCATTGCCCAGGCATATCTCAGTTTTCTGGGGTTTTTTCCTCCCAAAAATCTTATTCTACTCTTCTACTATGCAACTTTATTTATTAAGAGATGATGTTAATTAATGCAACTTTAATTTATTTAATTAATTATTAATTATGCAACTTTATTTATTCACATACTATACTAATTAATAATTAACCTATTAACTATCTTAACATTTTAAGGTAATTAATAAGTTAAGGGGGACTAGTCTAATGTTTGCAAGGTTTATGGACACAAGCATGGCAGGTGCCACCCAAAAGCCCTGGTAACTGGCAGCTTACACTCCTGAAATGTGGCATCATTTACACAGCAGAATCAGGGTATCTTGGAAAGGCTGACCAGCAAAGGAGGGATTTCTTCAGGACAGCATCAGGCTTAACTCCTTCTCTGCCTGTTGGGCTTCTCAACACCAGAAGGGCATGGGGCTGCTGGAGCCAGAGCAGAGGAGGCCCTGGAGATGCTCTGAGGGCTGGAGCCCCTCTGCTCTGCAGCTGGGCTGGGAGAGCTGGGGGTGCTCACCTGGAGAAGAGAAAGCTCCAGAGAGACCTGAGAGCTCCTTCCTAAAGGGACCCCAAGAGAGCTGGAGAGGGAATTTGGACAAGAGCCTGGAGTGGCAGGACAAAGGAGAATGGCTCTCACTGCCAGAGGGCAGGGATGGATGGGATATTGGGAAGAAATTCTTCCCTGTGAGGGTGGGGAGGCCCTGGCACAGGGTGCCCAGAGGAGCTGTGGCTGCCCCATCCCTGGAAGTGTCCAAGGCCAGGCTGGAAGGGGCTTGGAGCAACCTGGGACAGTGGAAGGTGTCCCTGCCCATGGCAGGGGGTTGGAATGAGGTGGTTTCTGAGCTCCCTTCCAACCCAAACCAGTCTATTATTCTGTGATTCAGTGATATCAGCCCAAAAACTCCCATTTGCCTGCTGAGACATTGCTTGGTCCATCAGAAGACCTTAAAGGGTTTCCTTACACAGCCACTTAAGTTACTACTGACACTAAAGGGGAAAAAGGGGACCTCACACCCTGTGCAAAAGAAGGGAATCAGCATTTCCCAATTTAACCCACCTGGTCCCCTCCATTTTCATGCCTGCTTACCACCACAGGGAAGGAAATGGTGCAACTGCAGCTCCCAGGACTGTGCAATGCCAGGGGTTGTTCCATATCCTTCTGTTTCTGGGTGCTAGGTGGCCAATTCATGTCTTTCACAACTGCACCCACCAACTGTTAAATTAACATCTTGAGCCAACACAAGCATCCCTCCAAGTTCAGTTCTGAGCTGCCTCGTGCCCCAGGTGAGAGGTCTGCACCTGCCAGCTCACCCAGGGAAGATGGGGAAGGCACTGACACATCCCAAATGCATCATCCTTCACTTGAAAGCTGTTCTATTAAGAGTACTTTATCACAAGTGCATTAGATACACTGCAATGGCATTTTGATGTGTTTTTGAAAGACCAGAGCAAGATACAATGCTGTTAGGATCTCTTAGAGAGAAGAAATAAAAATAAATGTACACAATTATGAGCAATTTGGAGTCAGCCCTGCACACAGGAGAGATGGGAAAAGATTGCAAAGAGCAGGCAGCTTAGAGCCATTTTACAAAGCACCAGACTGCAGAACAGGGCTTAAGGAAAACCTTCTGCAGTGTCTGTGCACCCATAACACCTCTCCTTCCTGTGCCTAGCAGCTTGGCTGCCTTTACAACAAGCCTTTCCTTCACAAGGCTTTGTAGAGCAGATTGAAGTGCTGCGATTCTTTCCTTGGTAAATTTGGAGCGTGTGAGTTCACAGGAGTCTATAAAAATCAGGAGTTTCTCAAGGCAGGTCTGCCCCAGGCTAAAGTTATCTAATGAGGTATTTAAAACTCTCCCACTGCAAACTGAAATAAATCAGAAATAAAATCTAGTTGTGAGAGATCATTATTGCAGATATCCCACTGGACACTTCTCAGCTGGGATTGGCCAGGCATCCCCTGAAAAAAATCTTTATTTTAAATGGTTTTGATTGCAGTAGGGAAAAAGCTTCCAGCAGCCAGTACAGAGCTAGCCAAGCCCAGAAACACTTTACAACCTCTCTGCTATGAAATCCTCACTGAAAATGCCACCCATACCACCTCCCCTGCTGACTCCTGCTGTTAAGGAGAGCTGAGAGGGTTTGCAGAGAGCTTGTGTCAAATGAAGGAGAATAAGCAATGAGTGTTGTTTCTGGCAAGGATCATACAAAGCCACACATCCCATCTTTCAGCTCAGGGATAAGCAGCATTCCCAAACCCTGGGTACCCACTGAGAAACTTTCCCAGCACATTGTGTCATTTAGCAGCCAAGATTCCATTATATGAAGCAAATTACAACAAAAAGCCCCATCCAAACTGGACTGAAGGGACATAACTTTTACATAAATATCTGTTTGGTGGTTATGAGTGTGGAAACCAGCAGCTCTTCCTGGCAGCATGGAGAAGAAAGCAGCAGGGATAAAACCAGCCAAACCACTTGTTGTAACCCCAGGGAGGGTGAAAAGATTGTTTGGGGATTAAATATTGGCTGTAAAGAAAAGCTTGGAAATGCAAGTGAAAAATTTGTCTCCAACTGCTTGTTCCATGAAGGCTTTCAGAAAACACAATGTACAGATGCTTTTGCAAACTGGAAGTGGGGCAGAGACACATCTGTTTCTTCTCTGAATAAAATCTGTGGGACTTCTAGAGGTTTCTGTAACTTGAAATATCAAATAATTTATGTGAAAGCACCACGACTCATTTAAATTTCATATTATCCAAGACATGTCTGTAAAGAGAATCTAATACTTTTCTGAAGGATTACCAGACACAAAAAGTACAATTAGTTTATTATTTATAGTACAATAGCTGAAACCAAGAAGATACTGAAGGCATCACTTTAAAACCTAGAATTATTGAACTCCGGGTCAGTTTTGCCTATGCAACGTGCAAATGTTGTTTCAGAACTTGAAGATGTTTTGATAAGTATTACACTGTTAAAAACCCAGGGTTTCAGTGATCAGACTTCATGGATTTAAGTGAAATAAATGACAATTTCAGCTGAACCAGAAAAAAAGAAATGTTTCGAGGCAAAAGCATCTGATTTTCTTTGCACAAGTGAATATTCAACAAGTGAATGCCAAATGCTTCCTGTGCTCTCAGTCACAAAGCTCAGGTGTGCACAAACACCCAGGGAAAAATGAGCAGCCAAGGACAAACTGGTGACCTCCACTCTGGAGCTTTGGCCACCTTTTCCCTCCAGCTCAATCCTCTGAACCACATTTGTGGTTCCTACCATTTTTGGCCTAAATGTGACCTTTCTTCAGGAAGGGGAAGAAAAGGTGTTAAGAAACAGCTCAACCAGAATTTCCTGAAATGTGGGGTCATTTCTCTCTCTTACTGTTAAGAGCCCAATTATTTTATCCATCTTTCCCAACCAGCTTTAACAACTGTCAGAGCCTGCAGACCACCACAGTGCCCAATATGGCAACACCACCAGCCTGGAGCTGTAATACTTCGCTTGAGACTGATTGGCCAAGACAACGGACCTGGGCTTTCAAAAGCACATAAATACCTCAGGCAGCAGCTGTTCAATGTCTTTGACTGGATCAAAGAACACAGGTGACACGGCCCCAAAATGCCAGCTCTCAGTCTGGTCACTCTGGTCAGCTTGGTGTCCACTGGTGAGTTGAGATTGTTGCAATGCAGCTGGGCTTCACTGGGTTTAGGCGGGCAGTAATGGATTATTGAAATTCACTTGAACATAAATAATGCTGAGGGATTTTTTCCCTCTAGTTTTATGAGGAATGATGGTAATGTGGACAGTTATGACTATTATAAAATATGGAATTAGGTATGCATTAAGAGACGTATATTGCAGTAGTTGAAGCTTTCAGAAAGAATCATAAAATCATTATGGTTTGAAAAGACCTCTAAGATCATCAAGTCCAACCATCAACCCAGAACCATTAGAAAGTAAAAATTATTTATTTCACAAATTATTTTTAAACATCTTTATTTATAGCTTTGCTTTCTTTTTGGTGTATATACCTTAAAGAAAGACGTCAGGAAAAACTGGTCAAACCTCTACAGCAGGTTGTGGAATGTCCTTCTACCTACAGCTTCTGAAACGACAAACTCCTCAGAGCTCATGTCTTTGCCTTTAAACACCACATTTTGTACCTGAACTCTTTCTGTTGCACTGGACTAAGAACATGGTTGATTTTTTCCTGTTTTTCCTCTCTTCCATGTGAAGTTTTCACCAAGCAGCTGGATGCACACCCACCCCAGCAGCATCATGGGCACTGGGCACAGATCTGCAGCGGGAACCCCACCAACCGCATCCGCGGCTGCGACAGATATGGCTGCGGCAATTTCGGCGCTGACAGGTAACACATGTGACAGGTGACACATGTGACAGGTGACACTGCTGACAGGTGGCACTGCTGAGAGGTGACACTGCTGACAGGTGACACAGCTGAGAGGTGACACTGCTGACAGGTGACATTGCTGACAGGTAACACAGCTGACAGGTGACACTGCTGAGAGGTGACACTGCTGAGGTGACACTGCTGACAGGTAACACAGCTGACAGGTGACACTGCTGATAGGTGACACACCTGGCTGACAGGTGTCACTGCTGACAGGTGACACTGCTGGCAGGTGACACACCTGACTGACAGGTAACACAGCTGGCAGGTGACACTGCTGAGAGGTAACACACCTGGCTGACAGGTGACACTGCTGAGAGGTGACACTGCTGAGAGGTGACACTGCTGAGAGGTGACACACCTGGCTGACAGGTAACACAGCTGACAGGTGACACTGCTGACTGACAGGTAACACTGCTGACAGCTAACACTGCTGACAGGTGACACGGCTGACAGGTGACACTTCTGAGAGGTAACACACCTGAATGACAGGTTACACTGCTGACTGACAGGTAACACTGCTGACAGGTGACACAGCTGACAGGTAACACTGCTGACAGGTGACACTGCTGACAGGTGACAAAACTGACAGGTGACACAGCTGACAGGTGACACAGCTGAGAGGTAACACAGCTGACAGGTGACACACCTGGCTGACAGGTAACACTGCTGACAGGTGACACTGCTGACAGGTGACACACCTGGCTGACAGGTAACACTGCTGAGAGGTGACACACCTGACAGGTGACACTGCTGACAGGTGACACAGCTGACAGGTAACACAGCTGACAGGTGACACTACTGACAGGTGACACACCTGGCTGACAGGTGACACAGCTGACAGGTAACATGTCTGACTGACAGGTGACACTGCTGACAGGTAACACTGCTGACAGGTAACATGTCTGACTGACAGGTGACACTGCTGACAGGTAACACAGCTGACAGGTAACACAGCTGACAGGTGACACTGCTGCCTGGCCACCAGGGGTCACCTTGCTTTCCTACACTAAATGTGCAGGCACCAGAGAGAATACAGCTACACAGAGCTGACACTCCAAATGAGAGGATACTGCTGTCTGCAGCACCTCTTGCTGATTTTTGGGATTTTCCTTCAATCTTACAGAAGCACAGTGATAACCACTGCTGACAACAGATGCAGGGGTGAAAGAGCAGGACTGTTACATGAATTATAGACAGAGTGAAGGAAATGGAAGTATTTCAAGGATTTGTATCATTTAGTCTGGTTGCTTATACTCTAGAAATTTAACCAACAATCAGCAACAGCTTACAGGAAGCTGAGTAGATTCAATTACACAAACTAAAAATCTGTCAGCATCACTGTCTTTAAGTAGGGACCTTATACAACAACAGGTTATATTTCTCTGAAAAAATGCTTTTATATGTAGAACGACTCCCGCATTTTCTTGTCATCTCCTCTCCCCAGACTCTAAAAGGGTTCATCTTCATTATGCAACTTTCAAATTTCTAAGTGAGAAAATGCCAGCCAAGATTCTATTTTACATGGCACACATGCTTTTTGGGGATAAAATGGTACTTTTCCGTAACAGTTTGAAATACCCTATGAACCTGGGCAAGTAAAAAATAAGCTCAAATTTGAAATTTCATCTCACTCTGAAGAAGGTCAGAGTAATGTGAACAATTTGCAACAACAACAACAACAACAAAAAGATGCTTCAAACCTGCTACTTCTGTTCAATTTCATTGCAGGTAAAAAATGTTTGTTAGAGAAGCTCCAGCTATCATCCTGCATTAAGTGACCACCTGAAACATAACATTAACCTGGAGAGATGTCCCTAATTATGTATTTCTGCCTGCAGGCACAGTGGCAAAGGGAAGCACGTGGGTGTGGATGTCATCTGCTCTGATGGAGCCACGGTGTACGCTCCCTTCAGCGGGCAGCTCTCGGGACCCATCCGCTTCTTCCACAATGGAAATGCCATTGATGATGGAGTCCAAATCAGGGGATCAGGCAAGTAATTAACAGCAGGTGTGCTGAGATGTGCACAAGTAATCACTTTATTTACTTGAGCGAGGTTTCTGTGGTTCTTCAATTCAAGCACAGTGTTCATTAGTCTTACATCCTCTCTAGTATGCTGAAATACTGGAACACAGCACCAGCAGGATGTAGCCCTTTCCTATGCTTTTCTTGGAGAGGAGGGAAGAAAGGAGTTGAAAAAAGGTAGCAGGAAAATAACAACTCCAAATAAAAAAATAGGAAACAGTAAAAATAAAGCACCGGAAATATATCCTCAGTTTTGCTGAGAGGATGTTTTCCTGTCTCTATTTTCCAACACCCTTTTCCCTTTTTGCCCTGGCAAATATAGTAATTTTGATTTCACCATTGTTGGTACCTCGACTACATTTCTGCTTCATCCTAACAGTGTCCAGTAAGAGGCTGGCAGGGAATGCTGCTTGCTCACCCCAGGAGAAGATGCAGCTGATGTTTCCTGACCCAGCTTCCTCTCCCCCTCTCCCAGGTTACTGTGTGAAGCTCGTCTGCATTCACCCCATCCGGTACCACGGCCAGATCCGCAGAGGGGAACGGCTGGGGAAAATGCTGCCAATGCAACAAGTATATCCTGGCATTATTTCTCATATCCACGTTGAGAACTGCGACCACTCTGATCCTACTCATCTGCTTACACCTGGTAAAAAATCCCATACCAAAAAGCACAACTCAGAACAGAGTAGATTTGTACTCCAGGACTTGTGATACTCTTTTTGAAATTTTGTATTTAATGCATTTTCTTCTATGAAATAACCCTAATCTAGAAATGTTACCATCCAGCTTAGATCTACATTCCATTTACATTTCCTAAAGGATTACAAATTTTATGGAGAAAAATCCAACTAGAAGCATGGGATGTAATGTCAGCATGTTCTTACCTAACTGCAAATCAAACACAGCAGTTGCAAACATGCCAGTGATGAAACAATCTAGAAGTTAACATTGATGTGCTGTATTCTGTGTTTCAAAGATGTTCCACCACTGCCACAACAGGACGGGCGCTGGGCTGCGGTGTGTTCTGGGAACCCTACCAATGAGATAAGAGGCTGTGATAAGTATGGCTGTGGATACTATGGAGCTCCAAGGTAATACAATAATTGGAACACATGGGGTTTCCTTGTACTTCCACTGAAGTAAGAGTTAAAATTTTGCTTAGGTCGCATAAAAATTACAGCTTTGAAGGCTTGGATTGGACTTGAGAAACTTTTAGGCTGCCCACATTGTTCATGGCATCTCTCTGCTTGGAGCTTTTTATCAGACTAAGCCATGCCTGACCTGACCTAGTGTTGGGAACACTCCTGACTCAGGTGGAGGGTTGGACTTGATGTCCTTCACACAGCCACACTTTCTGTGACTCTATGGTTTTATTAGACTCGATGGTCTTTATTTAAAGACCTGGAAGAAAGGCATTTTTCTGCAACTCTTAACAGGTCATCCACCCTTACATGACACTACCTCACCTACACCTTTACAGACCCCTCAGCCAGTTTGCTGACACAGTTTCTGTCCTAACAGCCCATTTCCAGATGTCCCCATGTGCTGCCTAAGCCCCCTCTGCAGCTCTGGGCCCGAGCAGAGGTTTCTGTAAAGATGTGTTTGCTTTCAGACGCAATGGCAAAGGGAAGCACCGGGCCGTGGATGTCATCTGTGCTGACGGGGCCACCGTGTACGCTCCCTTCTCTGGCCAGCTCTCTGGGCCCATCAAATTCTTCCACAATGGAAATGCCATTGATGATGGAGTCCAAATCAGGGGACCAGGTAAATAGCTAGCTGTCATTTAATATTTCTTTGGTTTGAGCTCATATAGGATGCATTACCTTGCAGTTAGCCACGTAGTTTACCATGTTTTCTTCTATCCACTTACATTCAGAACTTTTTGCTCCTGCTACAATGCAAGTAATTGAGTTCTGCAGAATGTCTTCAAGCTTTTCCCTTTCCTACAGCACAAATTCCCACCTTCTCCTTGCCTTCCCTCTTCTACCAAGTCAATGACCTCAACCACTACCTAATTTTTATGACCACAGTATTGCTGCTATTTCAGTATTTCCACTATTGCTATCTCCGTGCAAAGGACAAGACAGACATTGTTAATATTTCTGAAATACAGTACAGAAGAACAAATGCTCCTCAGTCATCTGAGGTTTTCCCTCTTGTTTTTTTACCAGAGTTCTGTGTAAAACTACTCTGTATCCATCCCATAAGATACAGTGGTCAAATTTCCAAGGGACAAGTCCTTGGGAGAATGTTGCCAATGCAAAGAGTATTTCCTGGGATCACATCTCATATTCACGTTGAGAACTGCGACCACTCGGACCCTACAAGCAACCTTGAAAGGGGGAAAGGGCAAAGAGAATGAAATGGAAACACAGTAAATTCCAAATAAATCCATCTCAGCATCCAAAAGTTGTTTTTCTTCTCATGCACTACAGTTTATGCTATCACCTACTCAATATTTTGAGCCTTACATAAGCAGTGTCTGTTGGATGGCAACAGAGACTCACAAAACAAAAAAAGATTTGAATTTTTCTTGGAATTTGCATTTACCAGAGAATCAGGAAATTACCAATGACTAGCTATAAGCTTTCTCAAAGTCTGAAAAATGAGCTAAAATGCAGAGTGCTCACTCCCTCCTGTGGCAGAGAAGGCACATTCCTGTCAGCTTCTCCCCCAAGCACCAGCTGGCCTCACTTGTTCAGATCAGGGAGAACAAATGCTCTAAAAAATCCCAACATTCATCAATACAGGCCTATTTAACTGGAAGCTTGGAGCTGGAACAAGCTGATATTAAACAGCCACATTTGATCACCTTCAAGGTCTTTTCCAACCTCAGTGATTCTGTGATTCATGGCTTCACAGAAACACTGCCTTTGTGAGAGGGACTGAGAGGGGGACAATATTCAAAGCAGCCTTTTAGGAGTTTCCCCCTGAACTGCAACTCTGTCAGCACTGTTTATAAATACACTAACACCGTTCTGTTGGCTAGAGCTTTGTCCACACTCCATTTTATGGTCTGCAGATCAGAAATCAGCTTTCAGACACAAAGGTGAAATGACAATGACCAATTTGCCATGCTCCAGTCTCTCCCAAGGCTTGTCACATACATTGCTTCTAGGAGAGAACCCCAAGAGGACTCGGTGCAACAGATGGATGAGTCTAGTGCATGGGTTAAACCACTTTATTCCATTTCCATTTGAAGCAAACCACACATCTTGAACTAAATACTGTTTGGAAATATTTCAGTTTTGTGTTTAAATTATAATCCCCTGGATTATGGAAGTGCTCAGCTCACAGCCTCTACTAACCAGAGTCAGACAGATGCTTCTTTACTGTGCAACAGGCAATAAAGCATTACTGACTCAGGTGTGTGTAACCTTGAATCCTTGGGCTTCCAGCTGGGAACAAACGTGTCCAAGAAAAGCGTGGTTTAACCCTTGAGCTGCTGTTTTGTGGAAGTGGGGAAGAAACTCACTTATTCTCTGCTGTGAATGTACTGGTTCTAGCTGGGGTAGTTCCTTTGTGTCACAGGAGTAGAATGGAGCTGTGGATTTCTGCTGGAAACAGCACTGGTAACACGGGGATGTTTTTGCTGAGCAGTGCCTACAGAGCTCAGACCAGCTCTGTGTCCTGTACTGCCCCAGCAGGCAGGAGGCTGAGGGTGCACAGCCTGAGGTGACAGGGACAGGACAGCTGAGGCCAGCTGACCCAGGGGACATTCCATACTGTGTGACATCAGGCTCAGCATATAAAGCTGGGGGAAGGCGGAGGAAGGGGGCAGTTTATGGGGGATGGAGCCCTGCTTTCCTGGACATGGCTGAGGGAAGTGGTGAATGGATTCCCTTGCTGGGGGCTGCCTGCCTGTGTGGCTCTTGCTTTACTACTAAATTCTTTATGTCCAGCCATGAGTTTTCTCACTTTTACCTTCTGATCCTCTCCCCCATCCCTCTGGCTGTGAGGGGCTCAGCTGACAGCCAGGGTTAAGCCATGACACTGACAACCACCCCCAGCAAATTCTTGTAGACTTCTCATTATCAATAGGAAGATGCAACAAGTGTGGCACCAAAATCATTACAGCAAAAATTTATATACAATGCATTTACAGTGTGCAAAATGTTAACACAAAAATACATACTCTAATTTACATCAACTCACCATGCCTTTCCCCTTTTAAGAAAATAAATATAATACACTCTGTCTCAAAAACAATTAATAGCAACAAGTATTAAACAGTCCTGAAATAAAAGTTTCAGGATTACTTTCAACAAGCCTTTCTCTAGAAATCAGGGCTTACACAAAGCTCTGGAAGAAACAAGTGAGATTACTACAGTCCATTTAGTCCTCTAAGTGACAATTTTAAGTGCTATAAATTCTTGATTCCAAATAGAAATTGATCAAAGACAATTGTATTGCCTTTGATCTTTCCTTCTTACCAGCTACATTCATGAAATCTTTCTTATTTCTCAGCAATGAAAGCATGGAACAGCATTCAGACATCAGTCTCTGATTACAAAGACGTGAGCCCAAATCCAAAGCTATTCCTTATTGTCCTGACAGTTTCCAAAGTGCTTTATTAATCACTCAAGCAATCAATCTAGAACCAAACTTATAATCAGTAATTTTAACAAAATCTCTTTCTCATCCTTTTAACTCATAAGACAAAAACAACATACTGTACAATGCATTCCCTAGTTTCTGTAATCTGACAAAATTACTTAAAGTGCAATTTAAAGCTGGAAATTTTTTGTAGGCATAAGCTTATTAACATTTTATTATACTGCCATGAATTTAAGGTAGATTACATCTGATTAACCTGGGATAGTGTATTTTAATATACAAGCTTTTACAATTAAAACATGAATTATTTAAAAAAATAGCTATATAAAACATCATGACAAATAATACTGTACTCAAAGTTTTATCCAGCTTTCCACAGATAGATTTCCTAAAGGAAAATAGCTTCTCTTCTGACTAGATCAGAAAGAGTAAACAAAGACATAAAAAAAAACCCCAAAGCCCAAACCCACTTTAAAGTAAATGGAATGTTTAAACTGAAGCTCAGAGAAGCCAAAATTCATTGAAGTTTAAAGCACCTGTAAACCACAGACATACTTTCAGAACCGTTAAGTACACTTAAATCTATTTTCTATTTCAATATATAATTAATATTTTAGAGTGTTTTGCTGTTAGTCTAATAGAGGTTTTCTCAAGGAAGAAAAACTCAAATCTGGAAGAAAATTTTCACATTTGATTTTTATATTTTTTTATTTGCATAGAAAGCAGCACCCCGTTCCCACAATTTTATCCACACAGAGAATTTACCACGTGGGCATCATATCAGGAAACCACATTCTTCCAAGGTGTTTGGAGACTTCCAGATGGAGCCGATCCAAGCTGTAATCACTATCTGGAATCAGCACCTCCTCCATGATGGAAAGCTGAGTAAGCCTGCCCCCACACATCTTGACAAATTCAATAAAACCTCTGCAGGTGACCTCACACTCCCCCAGCCCCATGGCAGTCAGGTTCTTGCAGCGCTCAGCGATCTGGATCAGTTCATCATCCAGAGGCTGAAGCCCATTGGCACACACGACCAGCTCGATCAGCCGGGGGCAGTTCATGCCAATGCGGCCCAGCATGGCCTTGCTGACTGCACGGCCGAAGTACAGGTGTGTGACAGGTGTTTCCTCTCTGAAGAAAGCATCAAATTCATCCTCATACAAGAAGAAATACATGACAATGTTGACTTTGGGGGAGTGTTTAACAAGAGCGTCCCAGCTTTGTTTTTTAATGGTGTGAAATTGAACTTGTCCGGGATTTTCACTCACGACGTCAATGCGAAGGTGCTCCAGATCAACGTGCTTTTCACTGGAAAGAGCCAGCAGCAGTTCATCACTTAATATGTAGTAGTTCAAAGCCAGCTCCTTAAGTCCATGGCACTGATCAGCCACACAAAGAATGCCTGAGGAGCAAAAAAATTTACTCTCTAAAATGAAAAGTGAATATAAGCACAATTGCTCTCTGTAAAGTTGGCTTGAGTTTTCATGCTTATATCCAAACCCCATGAAATGCCCAAGTTCCAGGTATCCAGAACAATTTACAGAGTTCTGGCCATTAACACTTTACAGTAAAAGACACAAGTCACATTCATCTTGGATCTGCATATCTCCTCTTCATCCCTCCCTATGCAGAATTTCCCCAGCTTCGAAGGAGCAACTGAAATCAAGTCAGATTCAGCTGAAGTTGCTGCCATTCCCTTCCCTAATGCTCATTCCTTCAACTTTCAACTATTTAAATCACCACTACTCAGTTTAACAGCTACAACCTTCTGTGAATTAACATCTAAATAATGTTAACTTCTCCTGATCTGCTGGAATATGAAAAACACAGATTAAGTCCTCTCTTGTGGACTCCAGAAAAGAATAAATAAATAGACCAGACCCAGACTCCCTTTTCCTAGCACTAAGAAGAAAGGAAAGTGAGAAGGGATCCTGAAGCCCTCTGAAATTTCAGCAAGGCTGTATTCTGAAGTGAGTCCTTCACCAACCATTGAGAAAGTCACCAGTCCCAGATCTGGACACATGAGGGCACTCTGGAAGCTGGAAACACTCACAGTCTAACACCACAGGATTCTGAAATTTGTACCCACTCTCAGCACTCTGCAAAACAATTACTGACAACTGTTATAATCTCCTTTATCCCACCAAGCAGTGGCTGATCCACGGATCAGGGATTCTGTGGTGTTCCCAAAGAACAGCAGTTAGTTAAGCTTACAAATCTGCACACACATTAAGGAGCCATTTGGTTACCCTCACATGGTACAGCAATGAACATCATATCCTTTGAGTCTGTGTGAAAGGCTAGCACTAATTTTGAAGGCTTTTCCTCCTCCAGGCCTATCACCAGAGGTGGCAAAGCAGCTGGAGAAAATGAAACAACATCCCCAGGATTCCAGAGGATGCCATCAAGTGAGTAGCACTCCCACCTTCATCAACCCAACTCATTCACTAACAACAACCTTCTTCTTCACCTTCCAACCGTCCAAACTCAAGACTAAGTCAATTATGATATTTTACAACTCCATTTTTCACATGCATTCAGTACTCACCAGCAGGTGAAACGTGAGGACAGCTGCTCATTTTTAGTAGTTTTAGAGTATCACTGTTGTTAGCAACAAGAACCTTCAAGGAAGGATCATCAAGGGGTGTGTCATCTATCTTGATTGATGATAATGACTTGGAGTTCACAAAAACTACTGTCAGTGCTGATGCAAAATGAGCCTATTTAGAGAAATTGAAAGAGGGAAAAGATTCTTATGAAAAGATGAGCAAAACTTCAGGGCTTTGACCTCACATTCTACACAGGCAGAAAGTACAAAAATAAACACTTCCCATGGATCCCCTTTTTCATGTAACAAAGAATTATTTCAACATAAACAGAGGGGATCTTTCTTTAAAAACATGCTGCTGCATGTGACAAAATTAACCTTACACTCATTATTTGTCTACTCTGATTTATCATTTCAGTGTAATACATTGATAACTACAGGGAAAACTGGATACAATGATGAGCCTGAAGTATCTGGAGTTTTTCTGCAGAAAAAAAAGAAATGGCCTTTATTTTCCAGAAAGTAATTATTCTGTTATTACAAAGTAACTAGAGACTGTTTCATAAAATTGCCATCAACTTAAGAACAGAGCATTAAGAAAGCTAGAGTGGTTTAGAAGTGAATTAAAAAATGCTAGTTACAGTTTGTAAAACTTTACCTTAGAGACATTCATGAAGCTTGGTTTTGCTGTAGAGATCAAACCCAGTGTTTTGATAGAACAGTTCACCAACTGAGAAAGGATGTCACAGGCTGCTTCTGCTGACTCAGTACTACTATCAACCTATAAAAGCAATTTAAAAATAGTGAAGTCATTCTGCAGTATTATTTAGAAAACAGCACCATGGATACCCAAAACTGCAGATTCCACATCTATTCAGCTCCTGACTGCAATCATCACAGGCACAAAGAGCAACACTGACTGAAAATTTCAAGACCAGAAAGAGTTCAGGGAAGTTACTATTAGAAAATTTTCCTGAGTGTGACTGTTGGGTAATTCTAGTATGAACATAAACCTTAAATCTAAGTCTTGTCTTCAAATAACCTCATGTTACTGCAATACTGTAACAGTACTGGTGCTACAACACACAGTGATGTGTATACATTTTTTTTAAATGCCAATTTTTAGAGCCCAAAAAAGACTTGACAAAGTCCTTGCTCCAGCAAACAAATCCATTTTATCTACATGGACAACACTTTTGCATCTTAAATAATGAACTGATTCAAAATTTGTAAGCCTGAAGAATAACTGTGAACAAATCTCTTACTTTGCCTCACCTTCCACCTCTGTTTCACACCACATTCACTATTTCTTACCTCTGCAGAGGTTAGAGTGTACAAAATTGGATGAAACTGTCTGCACAGGTGGAAATAAAATGTTGCAGTAGTTGCATTTTTAAACATTTGACTTGCCAGGTACAACCCTTAAGGCAGCTGACACAGAACAGCTGCATCCCTCGTGCTCAGTGACGTGGCACTGACCCACAGCTCAGCCACAGCTTACCTTGAAGCTGACGTACTGCAGATGGTCAGCGTGCCTCTTGATAATCTGCTGAATGAGATCTGGATGTGTAGACTTTAAATAAGAAGTGGCTGGCTGGCTAAGTTCAAACTCAAACCTCCTCCAGAGATCTGGGATGTGAAAGACTTCATTCCACCTTCGACAAACAGAAGATGCCCTGGCTCTATCCACTAAAGTCAGGAACTGAAAAACACGCAGGATCACGTGGTGTGGAAGGCTGCCCCAGTCCATGGCGGTGCACGGGTCAGAGTCCCCAAACCCTGAGTCACATAAACTAGTTTTCTGTTTTTTGCTTGTCTGTGATGTTCCAGGAGCTTCAGTTCCAGCCATCACCTTCTGCCCAGCTCTCTTCATGGTGAAAGTTTCAGAATGTAACAATCCAAGGTATTCAAACTACACAGGTTTTCTGAAAGGTCTCACGTACAACAGGTCTCTAGAAAAACACAGAAGATGATGGGAGGAAAGGAGAAAGGCCAGTGGAAACACAGTAAGCAATAACAAGTTAATAACATTTAAATACAGCACATTATTTTGAAAAGAAGCATATCCATATGTCAATATCCAGGGAACAGATGTTGGCAAGGACCTTCTCTTTCAACACCTTTTATTTTGTACAACTTGGATGTTGTTAATTTAGAGAACTTGGACTTGTTAATTTACCATGTGTAGTTTCATGTAGTAGTATTTCATAGTACATAAAGCATTTTGTAGGGATCAAGAAGTATTTAAAAGTAATTTAATTCAGAAGTAGAAAATTGATTGTTTAATTTAGAAGTAGAAAATGGATTGTTTAAATTTAAACTCAGTTGACAAACTATGGAATCTACTCATGATCTCTAAAAAAGGTTTATCAACTAAAGGTTGGTAACTAAAAAAGGTTCATCAACTTAAAAACCTAATTCATAAACTCCTTTTTTAAACACAGATAAACTTGGAACAGACATGTTCAGAAGAGTCAGATTGAAAAGTTTTGCCCACCTTCCTTAGTTTACTTTTTTTCCCAAATAATGCAGTGTCTGCATAACTAACAGTAAAAAACTTCAGAGGCCACCTATCAAAGCAGGGCAAAGTAACTGAGGTTCACATGCTGTTTTTCAGCAGGAGAAGGACAGTGACCTTGGAAATCAGCAAACTGCACAGATCTGGTTCAGCAAGGGATGTCTGCCTCACGAGCCAGAGCTCAGAAGAGCAGCATAATAAGAGAGCTCTGCTTTCACAGGCTGAAGCAGTTCAACCTAACCAAGTCCATTCTAGACTGAATTCTGTTGTTCAGTCAATTTTCAACAACTGGCTTTGCCACTTCATTTTCACAGAGGTTGAAGCCCCTTCTCAAATGTCCCACTAACCAGATGTTGATCCAAACCTTCTCTCTTCCCAACCTGTGTGAAGTGAGTATTCTCAAACCATGCATTTTTCAAGAAAGAACAGAGCCTATTATCTATTTTTACTGATAAACAAAGCCTATTATCTATTTTTACTGTGGGGGTTCCATGGCAACCCCCAAAGCCTGCTTTTTCTAGACTGAAAATTTTCCATAGTATCTTTATTATGGAGGGGAAGGGGAAAGGAAGAAAAAAAAAAAAACAACCACAAATCCATGTATTGCAAAAACAGCTGCCAAAAATACATACTATCCTCTCAAAAATTTACCTGGCATTCTCCCTAACCTATAAAATCTGATCTGTTTGGCTCATGAATGTCTGATAAACTCCATTTTTATGAAAAAAAAAGCATGTGCATTCTTTGAGAAACTGGAAAGGAAAATACAGCCAATTTATTACGGGCTGTCCATATGACCAGCTTCAACTACTGCTTGACTTCCTGACAAATTATCTCAATCACCAAGGAATTCATTTTAGCAGTTGTACATATTCACCCAGTCTATTTAAATTTCCATCAGCAATATATGCAGACAGATAAACCAGCAACACTCTTCAAATTCTATTAAATAATAGTTTTTCTTCCCTGAGTAGACACATGGCTTACACTAACAGTGTTACTACTGTAATGAAGATGCAGGCTCAGCATGAATAAACATTTTGCTATTAGACCATCAAGTTATCAACTACACAACCACGTTTTATGACTTTAGACTACTTTAAGTCACACAACAAATGGGCATTCCAAACCATTAAGTGTGGATGTAGTAATTAACCATTACAAAACTCTCTCTCATAGTTGATCATAGCCTTGCTAAATTTAGCAAAGGCTAAATACCTTTTGAGTCAAATACACCTGCTGCTTGTTTTTCTTCCTCCCTACTTCAGAGGAATTACAGACTTGGCTATTTACTAAAGCAAAAGTCCAGAATAAAAAAATGAAATTGAACACATCCTATTGTTTGAGAAGCTTCTCCTTGCTGTTCTCATGCAGATCTGCAACATCTTGGTTAAAGATCAATCTCTGATAAAAATGGAAATTTCTCCTATCTTACTTGAAACTTACTTGAACTTCATGGGTGCTGATTTGGCTCCCACAAGGAAGCTCTGACATCTGAGAACAACCAGAAAGGGCATTTCCCTAAACAACAGGTCAAGCAACAGACCAGAAGCAGCACTCCAGAGGTAGGAAGAGAGGCAGCATGGTGGTATTGCTGGTATACACAGCATCTATGCTCTGCCTGCTGGAATTTGGCCAGAACTTGTTCTTGTTGCTACAGCCTTCAGAAACTGCTGTCTCCTGAATTTCTATGTTTAGTATTCTAGACTACAGTCCTTTATATCTAGCAAAATGAATTCCTATTATTCAGCATGGGATGCAAAGCCAGAAAACGGTACCACTGGTTATGCATTGTAACACTTTAACAAACATGAAGCCCCAATATTTACTGCAATAATAAGAATACTTATTTCATTCTGAATCCTTGTGAACAGTGTGTATTTTAAAGCACAACCAAAGTTGGCTAAATGACAGTCCCATGTGATATAAACCAGGCAGCATTCAAATGAGAGATTTACACGCACACACACACAGCCCTACCTCCAAAGAATGTGGAGGTTCCTGTCAAGTTACCAGCACCTTTCTGGTATCTGAACATCCATCCCACTGTTGAGTCATCCTGTATGTGTGCATGGATTCCTTAACCAGAAGGCAGGGATGGGTCCCAGAAGATGAACCGACCTGTGAAGCCACCAACCAAAGAAAAACTGTTCTGCAGTGTCTGGGAAATCCACAGAAAAGATTGACATCAATTCTGGAACAGAGACTGAGATGAACAGAACCCACTGCTCCAAGGGCAGATGTGGAAGCAGAGCAACAGAATGTAACCAGCACATTAGTTTTACCAAACATTATCTGAAAAATACCATTTAACTAAGGGGAAGGTGTAATTGTTGGCAAAAAAATAGCTTTTGCATTATCTACAGTTTTAGTCACATAAGCACTCTGTTGCAACAACACAGATACACCTCTGAACACTCGTGTATTACCCAAAGAACACTACAAACCTTGAAAACAAACATTTAATTTTTTTCAGCCTATATACAGGCTATGTTTTTTCAGTCTATACCAAAATCATGTGAATCAAAAGTTACACTTAAAGACAGGACCTCTGATACTTTGACATTTAAAGACTCTTGACATTAAACTTTACTCAATTTTTCTCCAAAAGTATGCTTACTGCACCATGATAATCTTGACAGTAAACAAACAATTTTGGCTAATTAAACTGTATCTGGAAAAAATATATCAATAATGTACAAATGTCCTCCCACATACTAATGAAGAAACCATCCTGTGTCTTAGTATGACAGAGTATCTTGGTGCACTATAAGAAAATAGACCCAAACCCCCCAAAACCAGTTACCAATTTTACATTATCTGAAGATGCTTTAATGGAAAGCTACAAGAACAGCAACGCCCACCTCACTAAATCATGACAGATTGTGGAAACAGAAAATGTTTACCAGGTATTGTGTTCAACCAGTAATAACACCTACAGAAATCTCCCAACGCTGAACTTCTCTATTTTTCTTTAAAAATTGGACAAGACTCTAGATTTTCCCAGATCATATCATCATCTTTAGAAAAACTACCAGTTAATATCAGCTTTATAGCTGCCAAGCTTAACAAAGGTGTAGTATACACTATTTATGAATACATGAGAAGCAGCCCCCATCTTCCACACAGAATCAAACTGGAGTACTGCAATCTGTGCAAGTAATGCTGCTGCTCAGCTCACACACCAGAACATTTAGAGCTGAGTAGTCATGCTTGTCTATAAAGAGAAAGCTGATACTCATTAGAAACTCTGTTTGTGGGTGGCACCTGAAGAAATCTGTCATTTATGGTGGCCTTGTATTGCACAGTCTGCAGGTATCACATGTTCTCTCTCCTGTGAAATGAGCAGAGTCTGTACAGCACCTAGCATTCATTTTCATAAGTACTGTCAGTGTCTAACAAGTAAAAGGTTTATAATGCCACATATAAACAGAATGCTTAAATTAACGTTATAACTGAGAGCATAAAACACTGAGATGCAATTTAAAGATTCAACAGAGAAGTGTATTAAGTTTATAAACCACATATTTTGAAGCAACTTTCTTACCTAAAGAATTCTTCCAAGTTACAATGGGCAATAAATGAGTGAACTGAGGCAGCTGCAGCCATGGGGCACTCACATGCATCTGTCTGCTTTCCCCTCCTGTCCAGATAAAATGCCACAAAAACCTGTGTTAGTTTTGAAAAAAAAATAATTTCATATTACATCCAATGCAAAAATGATGGGGAAATACATTGACATCCATTTATAAATTTTCTTGCTTTTGTAAAGGAGCTTGAGGGGGGATCATCTTAACACAAGGTAGCTTATCCCACAATGCAAATATTATCACGGAAAGAAACATGAGCTCAGATTAAGCATAAAAGTGATGGGAAACAAATGTTGCAACTGCATTTACATTTACTGGTCAATAGTACAATGTAAACAGCAAGTTATTCAGTATTTGCATTATCATTATCACTACTAGTGAAACTTGGTAAACAACACCGTAGCTACCAAAGTAATCTAAGAGTCATGAAAAACAGAGGGAAAAAAACCCACCCAAATGTTTTTTCCTGCCTTCTTCCCCTGTGTGGCAAGGCTGCCTAATGGCCTGTGATGAACACACAGAGGCCACATGGCTCAGCTGCCCACCACAAACGTGCACAGCCCAGGCCTGGCTGCAGTCACACGGCAGGAGCTGCTCCCGACAACACCAGAGCAGCCAGGCCACAGGCACCTCCCTGTTTATGAGCTCCTGGCAGGCAGGTGACAGCCCGGGCCACCTGGCCAGGTGCAGCACAAGGCCAGGTGCAAGGCCTTCAGATCACAAGTCTCTTACCTCCCTCCACATTGTTTTCTTTTAATATGACATTACAGGAACGTTTATGTTCCAGTCTTCCACAACAAGTAATCATTCAAAGCTTTGCCCCCAGGAACACAACAAAAACACAACAAAACCCTGAAATCTTTGGTGTGATAAACTTTACATTGCTTTTACATACCCCATCATGGGGGTAGGGGATGAGTACCCTTCCACCTGCTCTGAACTCAGGATTTCAGTATTCTTCCATGTGGCCAAAGCCCAAAGTAATTACTAACAGTAAACTGACATCTGAAAATCAAGGAAAGGAAAGAAATATCCTTTTGTAATAATAATTGTATCAAATATAGGTAGTCAATAAAGACTACCTACAATGCTCAGCAGGCTTGTGAATTTCACAGAGATGGGACCTGTAAAAGGCAAAGGACCAAGAGTATCCTTGAGGAAAAGAGCTTCTCTTGAACAGACCTGTCCCAAGAC
The DNA here is from genome assembly GCF_023055355.1 of Agelaius tricolor. Lineage (NCBI taxonomy): Eukaryota > Metazoa > Chordata > Aves > Passeriformes > Icteridae > Agelaius > Agelaius tricolor. The sequence goes on along the minus strand of NW_027269278.1, from coordinate 10,057,423 downwards.
CCCTCAGAAGAGAAGGAAGTTCATACTTTTACACTGCAGATAATAAGTAGCAGAATTTTAGATAATACATTAAAAAAATGTTACTGGAAGTGACTGTTAGCAGTAAAAGCTCAATCAGATGTACATCCAATGTACATCTGAGTGTCTAAGGCCAAAAGAGCCATCCAAAGCAATGCAAATATTAGCTTATGTAAGCAGAAATGTATATAGTAAAATATTACTGTTATCAGAGATGCAATCAAATACAAGCTTGTTATGCAAACAACAGTGAATTGTTATCTAAGGTAGTTATCCAAATGATTATCAAAGATAAACAGCAGCAACACAGTCACTGAAATTAAACACTTTGATAACTGCTGAGATGCACCAAATCTATTAATATCCTTATTTGTATAAGCAAAGAATCAAAAATTGGTGCATGCCCCCCACACAGCTCTACCTGTGATCCAGTATTTTGACAGCTGCACATTATCCTACTCAAACTACCTCAAATGCACTGAAGCCAACAGGATTCAGAAAAAATCAAGTTAATTAACTGTTTCTGCAACTTATCCTGCCAAGAGCTGTAAACTTCTGCTAAAATTAAGACATTAAAAGCTCTCCCGTGGCATGGGGGCTTGGTGGAGGATTTGAAAAGTGGTCAGCAGTGGCTCTGTTAAACCAGCCTTCAGTAGCTGTCCACTACCACCCAGGCTACAACCTAAGTTCAAAAAAAGGTTTCATTAGTGTAAACAAACTTATCACAGATTCAAGCCACAAAGATGTAACTGCTTCCTCTGATTTCTGGATTTCCCTTCCAGTTCTTAACACCAGGATTCAACAGGAATTAATAAAACACCATAAAATCAGATTTCTAGTAGAAACAGTAGCAACCAAACAAAGGCAGCAAAAATTCAGTTCCTGAAAAATAAAAACCCTTCCAAATAAACAAGCTTGGAAATATTCTGGGACAAAGCTGGCATCTTTATCATTAAGCTTTAACTTTCTAACATCTGAAAATTAATGTTTACAGACCTGCTTTACACGGCTGAAATACCGGTCCCATCAATCATAGTGTCTTTAAAGAAATCGCAGTTCAGTGACAGCACCCGAGGCCACCCCCTCACCACGTTAAGGAACTCGGAATTCAGAGTCTGGGCAGGCAGCCCTGGAAAACTGCTGCCACCACAAATTCAACCACTGCGTATGGTGCAAAACATAGGTAAAAAACACATTTTAAGCCGAATTCTCAGAAGATCTAGTCCTTCAGGATGATGAGCTCAGAGATTAAGCTTTTTCTTCATCTAGGGTTTATCAGACTTTTAATGGGTGGCATTTTTGCTTCTGAAGAGGATTATTTAGTTTTTTTTTAATCTGTCCTTATTTTTTCTCAAAACTGAGCCTCTGACTCAAGGGATTTACCACATTTTTAGTACGTTTATGACAAACCCTCAGAGTTCTAAAAATAACCACATTCAGCTGAACATCTTAATGCTTGCATTAATTTTAACTCAAAAAATACAAATGCATTGCCACTTTTAGTACTATTTCGGTGGTGAAATGTAGATATTGGACTTCCAGTGATGCATTATATTTAGAAGGAAGCCACCCCCTATGCCCCATGCCCAGGACCCCTCGTTTTACTCAACATCTAAAGCTGCACAGCTCTTTACAAAAGCTTTCTTGTGGGTCCACCAACACGCCCACGGCAGGAATGAAAAACAATCGTTACTTCTATAGGTTCTCTTGAAGCCTTCCTACGCGACTTTAACAAGCCGCTGAAGCTGTTTACACGGGAAAGCAGCTCCCAGGCACCGCGCTCGGTGAGAGCTCTCGGCATGGCACAAACCCAGGGCACCGCACACCGAGCCCCTCACGAGGTTGGGCGCTCAGGTTGAATTTAAGCCTCCAGGCGCGGAGTGCGCCTGTCTGTCCGTCCGTCAGTCTGTCCTCCCGTCTGTCTCCGCAACCCGGGCCGCCCCCGCGGCCTGTCCCGCACCCCCCCCCCCCGGCCGCCGCGCAAGGGCCGGTCCCCGCGGCCGCCCCGCCGCTCACCGCCGCCGGTGCGCGGCTCCCTCGCAGCGTGAGGCCGGGCCGAGGCGCCGAGCAGGGGCAGAGCAGGGCCAGCACCGCGCTCAGCCCGCAGCGCCCGGGACACGCCGAGGGCGGAGCCGCGGCCCCGCCGCCCCAGCGCAGGCGCCGGGCGAGGCCGCGGGCGGCGGGCACGTGACGGCGGCGCCATTTCGCGCCCGCCGCCCTCGGCCCGCGGTAAAATGGGGGGGGCCGAGGTGTGGGCTTGGGGCCGCAGTGGCCGCCGACAGCCCCGCAGGGATGCGCTCCGCTCCTGGCCCGCAGAGCAGAGCAGAGCAGAGCAGAGCAGGAGGCCGTCGGTTCCCCTCACTAGGCCTCCATCTCAGAATTACACAGTCACTTAGCTTGGAAAAGACCTCTGCGATCATCAAGTCTGGTGTCCAACCGAACACCAACTTGTCAAACACACTGTGGCACTGATAGGAAGGATGTGTGCTCGTGTCTTTCCGAGCAAGTCCGTGGGTGAGGGTATGGGTGTTAACGTCTTCGAAAGAGGTCTTAATGTTTCTACCCACATCAAGCCATGGGTTTGTTACAGAACCCAGATGGTTTGACTCCTGAAACAGGGAAAATGTCCAAGCCTGAGTTTCTGAACTTTGGGGTAAAAATACAGGTTCGAGGGGGGATATGGGGTAGGTGGTTGGGGAAGGCTGTACCTTCCTACTGCCTCAGCCGAGGGGGAAAGGAAGAGGGCAATGGGCAGACAGGAGTTTAGCATAAAAGGAAACTGTGTCCACCAAAAGCTCAAGAGAAGGAAGACTCCGTGGGCCTGTGCCCCAGTGGCCTCTCCCCCTTTACTGGAATGAAGTTTCCGGGCTCCTCTCTCTCCTTCCTGGACACTGGCTTTTCCTAGCATGATTTTTGGTACAGCACTGAGTGTCATGTCTAGCTTTTCCTTTAATACCACCAGGAATGGTGACACCACTGGGCAGCCCATTCCAATGTCTGATGACATTTTCTGGGAAGAAAATCTTCCTAATGCCCAACCTAAACCTTCTCTGGTCCAGCTTCAGACCATGTCCCCTTGTCCTATTCTTGGTTGCCTGGTCCCTGACTCCCACCTGGCTGCACCCTCCTGTCAGGGACTTGTGGAGAGCAAGAAGGTCCCCCTGGAGTCTCCTCATCCCCAAGCTGAGCCCCACAGCTCCCTCAGCTGCTCCTGCCCAGAGTTGTGCCCCAGACCCTTCCCCAGCTCAGCTGCTGTTCTCTGGACCCACTCCAGTCCTGCAGTGTTTGTGCAGTGATGGCACCAGAACTGGACACAGCCCTGGAAGTGTGGCCCACCAGTGCCAAGTGCAGGGTCAGTCCCTTCTCTGGTCCCAATGCCGCACTGTTGCTGATACAGACCAGGTCCCATTGCCCTTCTTGGCCATCTGAGTACACACTGGCTCATATTCATTTCCTGCCACATGTATTTTCCATCATTTCCTGACATGAAATGCCTGTAAGCCCTCATCGTCCTTGAGCCTAGCCTTGGAAATTGCCCTACCAGCCTCTTCCAGGGCTTGCTCCCTCCAGGCAGAGCCGTCCCCTGCCTTTCCTGGGGGAGCTAGACATAGAATCAGAGACTCAAAGAAGGATGGTGTACAAGCAGCTATTACTGATTTCCGAGCAATCTTTTGGCCAAAAAGGACCCTATCCTGAACAGCAGGGCTTTCTCTGCTTGCTGTGTGCATCCTCTCTGGGACCTCTCCAAAGCACCCTACTGAGAGAGGGCTGAGCACTGCATCATGTCCAAGCTGCAGATGCCCAAAGTATGCCTTTTAATGTGTTAACTAAAGCATAATTTTTAAAAACCTTGCAGATTTAATCTGTGCAGACACACTGCAGAACAGTGCATCGCTAATCAGTGCCGCTTTATTATTGTAGTTATATCTTGCTGTATCTGAGCAATGGAGCTTTTATTACCAACTGCAAAACACTTGCAGCCACAAATTTCCTGGCTCTTGCATATAGCGATAATAGACCTTTAAATAATATTTTTATGAAGAGGTAATGCTAAACATGTGCAGCATTTCCATGGTAGATTATATCTGCCCTACATAAAACCAAAGCTGGCAAAAATTAACTGATTATTCATGTGACCTCAAAATACAGTTTATTCTCACAGATCCAGAAGCCTAGAAAATTAGCATGTTGAAAGGCTAATGAAACAAACTGAAAGGAATATTTGTCATACAGTCACTGTAACGTCTTCAAATTCCTCAATTCCTCAAGTCATCTTCAGTTTCTTCAAACAGAGAGACAAAATGCACCACATTCTTAAAATCAATATAGTTTAGAAATTCTACCAAAATTACTCTTACCAATATGGTTCTTGACTGCATTTTTTCAGAGTTTACAGGAAGTAGGAGATTAGGTTCCAGGTAAATTTTTCAAGTATTTGTACCTAGTAGATGATTTAAAACTGATTTTTTTCAGTATGTACTGCTATGAAAGCCATCTTCAGCTTAGTAGTTACTCTCTGTAGACAGTAGTAGAGGATAGATTGTAAACAGAGATTAGTGCAGATTTGCAGCTACTATCTAAATCCACCAGTCATGGGTTTCTCTGGTGCATTGCCAGTAACCTTTTGGCTGCTGTGCAGGAACAGGTTCAAATGTACCTTAGTCAGATTCATATAGGTTAATCTCTGAGGCTTTCTGTATAGAAGAGTTTCCTGTTTTGATATGGTCTAGCAGAAAAACATTTTATACCTAAATGTGTTTATAAAACACATTTTATACCTATACTTGTCCATTTTATACCTAATGGACAAGTATAAAATAGTGTAGAAGAATTCTATGCATTTTATAGCTGTAGTCATGATTGCTCAGATGCTTACAGGTATATTTGAATTTTAAAAAATTCAGCTATGGATTTGACAGTACTGGAAGGAAATAGGCACAAACATGGGCCCACCCAGGAGATTCTGTCTTCTCATTCTACTCATACCCCAGGGGCCTGACACCAGAGCTTGGTGTCTCCAAATCCTTCATGTCATACACAAGATAAAGGGAAGCTGCATCCCTGGATCATAGAACCACAGAATGGTTTGGGTGGAAAGGACCTCAAAGGCCAGGCTGCTCCAACCCCTTGCAGGGGACACCTTCCCCTAGAGCAGGCTGCTCAGAGCCCCTCCAGGCTGGCCCTGGCACAGGTACCCTGCATCCAGGCTCTCCTTTCCCGAGCCCTTACTGCCCACGTCAAAGCCACTCACAGCCAAGCTTAGCCTTCCTCCTGTGGTTGTCTCTCCTCAAACCAGATTCACAGAAAGATACACTTCTCGTGTTTATGGTGTTTACAGGAATGTTGTGCATCGTAGTTCCCACAGGTTTCATAATACATACTCTTTCTGCCCTTTGATCAAGAATGATACTCAGATTTTTTATCACTGGGCTTTGAAGTAGTAATCAAAAAAACGGTTTGAATAAAGCCATGAGTTAATTAGTATAAGAAAGCATTCAGGAAATCAAAATTTCCCTGAGACCAAAGATTGAATATGTGTCAATTCAGAATCTGTATGCCATGAACTTGAAAGCTTTACAAGGACTGTGTGAAAAGTCTAGAAATTATTGGCCATTTCTTACCTAGTTTTTAACAGACAGTCTGCAAAAGTGAGAGGAGAGAGTTCAGAAAAAAAAATTAAGGAAATTAAGCTGTTTATTGTAAAATCAGGCAGGAAGCCATACAGTACATATTGCTGTACAAACCCAGCTCATACAGAGAGGTCTCAAAAAGAACTCACCACCAGCTTTTTTGACACACATACTTTGGCATAGCTGAACTTCATTGCAGGACTTATCTTAATGCAAGCTCTGCTTCATTTTCATTGTGATCATGATTCTGACAAATCTGCATAACCAAAGGACACAGTTCTTGGGGGAGTGCTGTCTTCAGCTCTTGGAAGATGACAGAAGAGGCCATGGTGCTGGGCTTTGGCTGGAATTCACACAGGTCCCATCATTTCCATGCTGAAGGGTATTCAGGGTCAGTCTTAGCTTGGCTCTGAAAGCAGTTGCATTTGTATCAGTGTGCTAAGCCAAATAAGTCCTATATTGTAGCCATTCCTTTTAAAATTGTAATTATAATTCTTAATTTAAAACCCAAATACTTAAACTTTTTGATCAAATTCGGCAGCATTAACAATTTAAACCTAACACAGCAGACTGGAGCAGTGAATGAGGCTCCTGCCCAGAAAGTGGGTTAGTATGTCGTGTTTGCTGGAGGCTCCTGGGCTGCTCTGCTAGACACCAGCTGCTGCACAGGCAGGCAGCAAGAAACAGCCTTGGGAATAGAAATCACCAAGTTATTTTGTAAAAGTTCCTAGTGTACACACTGAACTTGAAATACAATCAGGAAAACAATGGCCTATCTATATGCCTCTTTGCAAAAGCGTTCCTTTATAATTATGAGATAAAACATGGGTTTATATGACCAAATCTTTATGAGATGCACTTTTAGAAATGCAACAGCAGTCTATTATTGTCTCTCCAGAAATAAGAATGAGTCACTGAAGGGAGTAACTCTAGGTGTGTTGCAGTCCAATACAATCCCATTGTTTAATTCTGTGATTCTATAAGATATTATATTACAGTTCCTATATATGTATTTATGCTAGACATACATTTTAGACAAAATTGTTAATAGGTACAGTTAACAGTGCCCATCAAACTGCAAAACAAGATAAGAAAATTATTGATAGAGGTGCTGTTTGCACTTTCTGTGGAAAGAGCCAGCACAAAGGTGTATTAATAGTTTATAATTTGTCTGAAAATAAACTGTGTAGAGAAACTGCTGTATCCTATGGTGTACTGTAGGGATGCTGTTCAAACCCCATTGGGCCAATGTGTTTTATTCTTTAATTCCAATACATATATCTGTATAGTTATAATCTCTATCTAGCAAAAAAAAAAAAAAAAAACGAACAGTTTTTCAATCATTAACTTTTTGATGAAGGTTCCAGTAAGATGAGGGCTGGCTGGGAGCCAGGGTCTGGCACCCAGCTCAGCAAGGCAGGTCCACAGGTGACAGCCAGGCTCAGCCACACCATGGAGCAGGTCCCTGCAGGTGGGGCAGGACTCCTGGGCAGGCTCAGGGGTGGTGATGGTTCCAGCACAAGCTCCTGCTTTGCTCAGGGAGGGGTTCACAGGCCAGGGCTGAGCTGTAATGGGCACTTGGGGCCCTGGGGCAAGGCTGGGGGTGAGGCCTGGGCTCTTCAGGGCTGTTGGTGCCTATTAGGTTATTAATGTATTAGTGCTGTGACACTTTCAATGAGTAACTGCCCACTAATCTGTAAAGCACAGGTTATTTGATCCTCTGACTCAATATTATCTAAGCAGAGTTAAAAATAACCTGCCAGCTAATTCAGCTTCTGTTTATTGGTGTTGATATAAAGATCACAGTGTCTGGCCTGAGTAATGAAATCCTCTGAAATGGCCATATCCACTGAGGTTCTGATAAATGTGTTTGAGTTGAGCACACAAAAAAATTGTCTTTAAGATGCCATCTGTAATACTTTTGATTCTGATTACCCTCTTTAATAAATAGATGCCCTTCACACTGAGCAAACACAGGCCTTAGAGAACTAAGGCTGTCCATAGCAGGCAGCTGAATATTTGATTTGATCAGAAAAATAGCTGGTAAAAGAAATACCTGTTAAGTCAGCACCTGATGTAGTGGCAAACATTTTGAGCTTTAATACCAGAAAAAGCTGTGTAGTTTTATAGCTGAGTTATAGCTTGGCAAAGCTGCTTATGAAGCCTCCAGAGCCCTCTTTGGAAAATTTCAGAGCAGGTAAGAAAATTTTGGATAAGGATGGTGCATACATACAAGACCATGCTTCAGATCAGAGGAAGGGATTCAACAACTGTGCAAGTTCCCCTTCAATCCTATATTGCAATCTTTCATGCTCTCTTTATGTCCTTATCTTCTTTTTCTGCCATTGCCAAGTGCTGGGCTTTTTTTTCACAGATTTGAGAAAATCTGTTCACCCATTTGGCAGGAGGAGGAAGTAGGTTTGTTGCAGTTCCTGTGCCAGGAAGGGAAATTCTGACAACAATAAAGGTTATAGAAGGGGTATCAACCATTTTCCTCCACTTTATTTCGATTTTATCTGTGGGGTCTAGGATTCATGCATAGATAAAATAGTATCTTAGCTTTAGCATCCTCATCTTGCTTTTTAATTCATTTTACTGACAATCTTCTTCACAGACATATTCCAGTTCATTCTTTCCTGTACTATGCACAGATGGTGTTTTTTTTTTAATTTCTTTTTAATGTTAAAGCAATGGCTGGTGAACAAAAAAGAAAAGCAAAACTGATGGATTTGCTGCAGTTTGCATTGTTTCTTTTCTCTCTTAATGTGTTTTTTCAAACACATTCTGTGTCCTTTCAGGTATTGCTATAACATCACTTGGTCACAAGAGGGAACTCGCATATCAGTCTCTGGGATTTATTTTTATATTAGAACTTGGAGCACTCTGCAGACTGATAAAGAGATAGTAGGATATGCATATGTGCCAGGGGTGTAAATGTGTGTATATACATCTACATTTATTTATATATTCATGCCTTTTAGTTACCAAAGAAGGGAAGCCACTCATTTAAATAAGGAACAATGCCTTACCAACATACCCTAGCAGGCATGGCAGTAAAAAAGAGCCTTAGAATGGCCCAGAAATAGCTTTTTTATGCTCATGGGTATATATTTACACTCATAGATATATGCTCATGGGTTATGGCTTATCTCTGTTCCCACTGTGCAGTTCTGTAAATCTCAAAACCAGTACTAATGGTATGAGGGTGGAGCAGAACATGCTTTGTCCATTAAAGCCTGACCAGCAGGGATTGTTCCCACCAAAAAGTTTGAGCAGCCCTTTATTTGAACTATCTGCTCTTCATCTCTTCAGAGAGTGATTTGCTAGCCAAAACTTGACAGTACGTGGGATGTTTTCCAGAATTTATGGTATTTAATGTATATGAATATAATTTGATTGTAAAATGCATTTGCTGAAGGAGAAGACTCAAATACTAATTAATTCCAATTTCTGTTAGGTGCCAGTGACAACATCATGGATTGTTATCCAACCTGCTCAAGGTTCATATTTCTAAAATAAATTAAGTTATAAATCCAGAGCTTTCTAACCTGACAACTAATGTTGTCCTCAGAACATCATTGGTATCTACATCTTTCTACACTGATGTTCCCAATCAAGAAATTGCCCAGTAATCCTGCTATTGTATTTGCAGGTTCCTCAAAAAAAGCACATGTTAAATCTCCCTAATAAACTGAGCACAGTATGGGAACTTTTCTTTGAACCTTGCTGCTGCTTCTGTCCAGCTCCTGGAGGACACAGCCCATGCACAGCTTGCAGTTGAGCATCTGGGTTTGCTGCTGTTTGAGCTGTGGATGCTCAGGGTGGTTGGTTTCCTGGGAATAGGAGTCAGCTTCCTCTGTGAACATGGGCCCCCTTTTCTCACCCCTGGGGTGTGTCTGGTCCCTCACACATATTAACAAATACAACAGCACTGCTGTCAGATTGCAGTGGCCTTTTGGCTCATCACGTGGCAGTGAAGCACTGCAGTCCCACTGGAGCAGGGGACAGACCATCAGGTGACACTTGCAGCCCTCAGGCAGACTGCTTGATTTGTCTTTCAGGTGCACCATGTCCTTTTTGCACATTTTCCATTTTGTCCTGTGACTCCATGGGTTCCTGAGCTCCCTTCAAGTGTTATTTCTGTTCAAGTGCCACCCTTCAACTGCAGCCTTGTGGAGAACATCCCCACCGTGGCTGGAGACACTGCTGCACGTGCAGGGGCTGTTGGGCTGCACGTCACTGATGTGCTGCAATGGATTTGGGGCCCTTTGAGAAAAGAGGTGTCCTGCACCAAAGGGATGAGTAGAAGATCTATTACATGTTTTGGGATCTGGGAGGAAATGTTTGGATTCAAGAAGCCCAGAGTTGATTCTATTAAACTGGTTCTTGTTTATTCAGTGAAAGCCACTAAGGATAGAAATCAGCTTTCCTAACCTGAACTTGCTTACTGATCTGTGAATCACAGTTGATATCTGTCAGTTTTGATAGATAATACAGCTCCTAGCCCTGAAACTTCTAAGAGAAGGTAATGCGTAAGTAATCATTATCTATAATCTCTACATCTGATTTATTAGTCTAATTACCTGTATAGCTGCACCACACCTGCATGCCATTATCTTATTAGTTTGATTTTGTGGGATAACAAAGTTTGCACAATCTAATTTTCAAAATCTTGAAAGACTGGGATTAGTCCAGAAAAACTACAAATAATGTTAGACCTCAAGCCAGGTGTAGCAGCCAAGAGCGTGTCTCATACTGTTAGAACTTATCACATCCTTTGAGAGGAGGAGGCTCTGGGGGGACCTTACCACTCTCAGTAATAACTGCTGAAAGGAGGGTGCAGCCAGGTGGGGGTCAGCCTCTTTTCCCAGGCAACCAGCTGATGAGAGGACATTGTCTTAAATTGCTTCAGGGGAGGCTTAGGTTGGACATTAGAAAGAATTTCTTCCCAGAAGATGTGATTAGGCATTGGAGTGGGCTGTCCAGGGAGGCAGTGGAGTCACCATCCCTGGAGGTGTTAAAGGAAAGATGGAACATGGCACTCAGTGCCGTGGTCTGGTGACATGGTGGTGTTCAGTCACAGGCTGGACTCAGTTATTTCAGAGATCTTTGCTAAATTTAAATGATTCTGGGATTCTGCAATTCTGTGTGTGTGGTACCACAACCTGGATGTGGGCACAAACACTGCTAGAAAAGGGAAGAAAGACCCTCTCAAGGCTGTATCTTTTAACTGCTATATTTTTGTGTGCTGCTGATTCTGGAGTTGATTTGTGTCTTGATACACTTTTAGATGCCCAAATTACAAGCCAAATTACAAGGCTGGGTGGTCCTCCTTGGAAAAGGGTGTGTGTTATTTTTGAGTCTGGGCTCTAGCTAATCTAATCCTTGTGGATTAATCTGCAATAACTGATCTTCCAGCTTCATCAGGAATTTCAGTAGGGATGACTGCAAATTTGTAGTGTGAAGTAAAACCAAAGCACAGCAATAACTGAGCTTCTTTTCAAAATGGAGCCAGAGGAGTGACAGCTGTAGAACCACATGACAGATTTGCTTGATTCCAAGAAATTTTGAGGAAAAATCAAATGGGAACAAGAAGCTTGTATTCTTCATTATTAATTCTCCTAAGGTTTTCTCAGAACGCTTCATTGAAAAATAGGGGTTTTTCCTTAGTTTTCAGTTGCTGAAAATGAACAACATTTCTGAAAGTTTTCATTAAGAATATAGTTATCCAGTAAGAACAGATAGGTGTTGCTTGAAAATAGTTTTGTTTTGAGACACAGACACTTAGGATGAAAGGATTCATCATAGATCCATCCATTATGTTTACTGTATCAGATAAGACTTGTAAGGAGTGATAATTCTGCCAGATTTCCTTTCATTACTGATAAATCTGAATGGATAAAACTTGCTGCCACAAGTACTTACCTGGATGTTGATTGAAAAGATACCTTTAATGAATGTACTTAGAGTTGGCCTTTGTGAACAGAAAAACTGACAGCTTGTCCAAGTATCATTTAATGATATGCCTAATCTAATTTCAAAATACACTTACTTAACTGAGGGCACCCAGTGAGTCTCATTCTTCTTTGCCCTCTCCCTCCTGTGTGAAGTGTTGGATGGAAAATGAACAATTATTTTTGGGTGGGACAGTTTTCCATCCCACACAGACACGTTTTCTGCATACAAAACTGTTTAGGTACAGCCACCTTGTTCCAAAGTCCCAGGCCTTTTGTAGTCACCCCATCACCTCCTGGGGTCAGTAGTAGCAAAGGTGTCACTTGCTGGTCAGTATCTTCTAATCACTGCTTCTCTGGAGAATTTTTGGAGCTTCTGTTTTGATATTATAGTCAGCCTATAATATCTTGCCAATAACTTCAGATACTTTGTTTATAGCAGGAATTCTGTCTGTATTTTGACTGAGTACATTCTAAATAATTTCATAACATATTTGTATTGAAGAGCATGACCATTCCTAGGACATGGTCATGCTCTTCATTTATTTCCTTGGATAAATATCTCTAGTATCAAACCAGTACCAGGCTAGGCTTCTGTATGCCTCCATGGCTAGTGCCTAATGCATCTCTCATCCATACACCCAGACAGAGGTTTTGCTCATGAACTTGGTAATAGTCCTTCTTCCTTGTGTTAAATAAGTATAAAATCAGAGTAAAGATTCTCTGTTCATTTCTGTAGCTGGTATTGCCTTGCTGTCAGCAGTCGTGGGGTTGGCAGCAGAGCATTCCTGCACCTCTTGCTTCTGCTTCATCCACACTGCTCCACTGCCCTCGTGGGCTTCCCTTCATGCAAGGGGAATTCTCAGAGCCTGGGAATCTCTGGATCCCTATAATCAGTTTGTTCCAGTGCCCCAGCTTTTTCTACCTACTGGACCTCTGCAGGAGGTAATTATCAAGGAACAAAGTTTTCAGCAGTCATTGGAATGATCTGGCCTTCTAGTCTGACCCAGGGTTTGGCACAGTTAAGCAGGGGCAGAGTGGCAACACCAGCAATATTCCAACAGCAGCATGGAATGGCAGCTCCCACATAACCCAAGAAGTCTGTTTGATTCATCAAAATCAAACAGATTTGATGAATCTGAGGTGTTCAAGGCCAGGTTGGACAGGGACTTGAGAAGCTTGGACTCATGGAAGGTGTCCCTGCCCATGGCAGGAGGTTGGAACAGTATGAGCTCTAGGTCCCTACCAACTCAAACAGTTCTGTGATTCCCTGATTCTTGCCACTCCTTTTTTTTCCTCATCTTTATGCTCTGTGTTAATGAGGGCATTATATTTAAATATGCAGAATATGTGCTGTGCTCAGATCTCTTCTTAATTCCACAAAGATCAGTAAGAGGATTATTGGAATGGTGAAAGCTGAATGAAATTATCCTTCACTTGCACATCCTGCCCTCGGTATCACAGAGTGTGTGAGGAGCAGGGAGACTGTACTTTAAAACTGATAAATTTCTCTTCCCTGTTCCTCAAAACTGTTGTACAACTTTTGCTGCCTCAGTCAGCCATCACTGAAGGGTTCATTGGGCCCTAAATGCCTGTTCTCTTAAACCCTTGTGAGATGTGCTGAAGCAAAAGGTCTGTAGGGTACTTGCTTCTGAGTAGGTGACAGCAATTAAATGCGTGTTTGTACTTTTCCTTTTCTTTGAATGCCACAGCCTGTCTTTCTAAGTGCTCTATATTGCTGAAAATCCCTTGTGGTCAGCAGGGATCTTCAGTTTCATGTTTTCCTTTCTGTTCTGTTTTACTTAATTGCATGATGTCAGGCATATGGAAGTATGGCAGAATGAGAGTGAGAAACTTTGTGCCACTGTGGAACAATCTTATATCAGTGGCTGATTTATATCCTGCCTGAAGTCAATGTTAGACAAAAGATGTTTCTTCTCTCCCACAGGCTGCTTGCAAAGTCAGAACTATGCAGATCACTATCTTCATCTCTTAAGTCATGATTTCCCTCTTCTTTTGCTCTTTTACAATTCCAGTTTGTGGGGAGTTAGGGGGAACTCCCCTCACTCCTGGGCTTTTTGTTGACTTATTGGGAAATACTTATTTAGTCTGAAATTTATCAAATTAAAAATAAGCAATATGAACACAATGAAAAAAATCAAGGGCATCTGTTTTCTTGTGAAGTATCTTGATGATGCTGTTTCGAACATGAGTAAAAAGAAATATTACTGGTATTATACATGGAAAATTATCTTTAAGGTAGTTTTGTACTTATTGATTTTTTAAATATTATAACCTGATATAAGCATAGGATTGTATCATGTGTTACTTCATTACTAGATTTAAGATAGCAGAAGCAATTTAGACAAAATGGCTCATTCATAATAAGCATAATTGATTTTTTTGTGTGTGATTCACAAAAAAAAAATATTGCAATCATGACATTGTGTTACTGAAGCTTTTTGCCTTCTCTTTTCAGCTCTTTCACTCCTTGTTACCTGAACTATATCTGTATCCCAATAGGAAGAAGACAGCCTTTATCTTGTATCTCATAACAGTGGTGTAAAAATTCAGGATTTTTACAGAGGTTCATGGAAGATGACAAAAATTTATTCTTTGAACATTGTACAACTTGTGCTATGGAGTGTGTCCATGAAGATGCTGCAATTTATAGATCACTGTGGTTGCTTCCATGGCAGATGCCCCTACAGGTCCTGAAGAATCTTTAGTGCTCACTATTGGAGATTTTTCAATTGATTGAATCAAAAGTGGGAGGCCAATAGAGGAGATGGGAAGGGAGCTGCCAGCCCCTATGAGCAGGTAGAGGTTTATCTGGGACTGGGAACTGCAATTCCTGGGGCTTTAGTCTTCCCAGTACCACCACCTGATATTGTCACTATGATATAACTTCATGTGATATTATTGAGTCTTGACAATGTTAAACCCTGGTGTGTGTTGAACTGTACAAGCAAACACCACCAGTCTTCAGAAAACTGTGAAATGCAGAGAAATGAGTTCTTCATCTTAACAAACTAAAATCCTTACTTTTCTGTAAAACTATAAGAGTGAGGCTTGTCCACGTGCCTCAAGAGGGTGTTGTGAGGATAGCCCAGATAAGATCAGCTTTCTTTTACAAGAATGCAAAGCTGCTTTTGTGTACCAATTGTGATTAATGGCTGGGAGCATTTCAACAGCAGCCTCTGCCTGTCCTTCCCATAGCATAGCATATACCAGACTTGTTCTTACAGGGGTGCAGGAGATTAAGGTAAGAACAACAGCATGCCATATGTGTTGGTGCAGTTCTAGTGCCTCCAGATATATCTTCATAAGCTGTTTTAATTTGTTTATCATCAGAGACAGATTCATGTTAGACCATTGGCACTGCTCAGGGCTTGGGCTTGTCCTGAAGCAGGTCATGGAGTCAGGTAAAATCAGGGATAACAGACTGCAGCATAAGAGCTTTGCTCTGCTGCTGTACTTCTGCCCTGGTAAGTGTCCTAGCAGAGACTCCACACATAGAGCTGTCCTAGCTGGGTTTCTGAAGACAGCACTACAAGTTTTGCAATATCCATGCTGCTCTGAGGATGCCTGGACTAAGAAGATTCTACTGTGGAACTGCAGATTCTGTGAATGGGTTTCTGGCTGACAGTTGTCAGCAACAAAACCCTTCAAAGAAAGAGTTGTGTGCTGGCTGCTGTAGCAGCATTGGGAGAATTCCTCTTTGCTGAAGAGCAAAATACTTCTCAAATATCTTTGGGTCACTCTTAGCATACAATTTTGCATTACTTCATGCTAAGGAGGAAAATGCTGCAGTTGTGGTGGAACATGGTACGGAACTGGTCTGTGTATGCCCAACACTGAACTCTCCTGAGCAGGCATTCCTGAAGAAAGAGGAGCTTTGCACACAGATAATGGTGTTCCTTCCCAGTTTGCAAAAAATAGCCACTCCTATCCTGCATCCTCAGTTACCAAGTGCTTCTGTCTCTGAAATCATAAAGCAAATTATCCACCTTGTCTCTGAGTTTCCTGTGCCTGATGGGAGGTGTAGAAACGAGGCAAATGTGGAGCTGTGCACACTTGAAAACAAGCTCACACCCAGCCATGGGCTCCTGGGCAGGTCTGAATTGCTGGAATAGGGGCTCTTTCCCAAAGTCACTGTTGATTGACAATTAATAATTGTCAATCTTTTCCACAATACGATTGACTTGTGCAGATAAGTTATCTTGCACACAGAATGTCTGACCTTCTTCACCTCCCCTGTCCCCCCTGCCCCGGGCCACATCCTCTCCATCAGAGCATGATATGACACATCCCGCTAGAGAGCTGCAACAGGGAGATAATTGAGATAACAGAAGAAGGTGCTTGTTAAGGTAATTAAGTAACTCAATGGATTAGTTGCCTTTTGTTTTCATCTGTCAGTTTCCAATCCTGTTGAGAGGCAAACACGAGAGTGAGAGGAGGACCATGGGCACGCACTGGGTCCCGGATCCCGCAGGAGCCAGCCCAGGCTCAGCTAAAGGGATGTTCTGGCCTGCCAAGAGACACCCAGCCCTGCCCACAGCCTGCCCTGGGGCTTGCAGGGTCTTGCAGGGTGTAAGGGTCCCGGGGAGAAGATCTGAATATGCCTGTGGGGAGGCAGACGGGGACAATATTTGAGGATGAAGGACTGCCCGGTTCTGGACTCACGGGAGCGTGGGGAGGTCACAGTGCAAGCAGACACTTTGCAGCAGCTCGCAGGGGTTCGGCGGCAGCCGGCACTGGAGCTCCTCTTTCAGGTTGCACAATCCTGCACTCAATGGTTTAAGCACACTGTGATCACTCCTCTCACGCAAGGGCAAACTGAGGCATCAGATAAAAGACATTTTGCAGATGTAATTTCTGCAGTTTAAAAGTTGGGGTTTTTTTTTTTTTTTTCAAATTCTGGGCAAGAGTTTCCTATTATTGTCTCTTGACTGGAAGTTGACTGACTATATTCCACTCTTGCCAGCTTATGCTGGACAAAGCTGAATTTATTATGTATCTTGTGCTTGTGTCATGATTTCACCATTCCTGTATTTCATAAATTTAATGAAGTAAATTTGGGAATAAAAAGTATTAGACAAAGAGTTGTATTTTTCCTTGCAGTCCTGTGACTTGGAAAGTCTTTTGCTCATCTATAAAAATGAATCAACTTCTTTCAGATTTTCCTCTTGCTACATAATATGTCTAGACACAGTGCAGGTGAGCTGCACACACAAAGCAAAACATCAGCAAAACAGGAAGACTGGAATAGCTTGGATTTGCATTTGGGAAATATAAACAAGACTGAATATCAGTTTGGTGGAGATGATACTTAGACTTTTGGGATCTAGCATCATAGATTCAATATGGATGTGAATGCACCTTTTTCTTCTGCTTAGGGCCAGGAGCAGACATAAGCATTGTGCTGATCTGTCAGATGGATATTTTGGGATTGAATCATTGTGCTGATTTAATCGTACATGATTTTTCTTTGCACTAGAATGCAAAAAACCAATTGGTTACTTAGGAGAGAGCTGCCTGAGGTGAATGGCATAGAAAATGTAGGAAGATATGAAAATGTGAGAAAGATGAAATAGTTGTTTTATTTCTTGGTTTCATCTTTGTAGGTGTTAACAGAGAATAGTCTTTTCTATTTTAGCATTTGTTATTTCTTTATCATATTTGAAACAGGCATCAGAAACACACAAGAAAATGCTTCTGATCTGTTACATAAGTTTGACTCCTTTCATATAAGTGTATCAGATGCATTTTCTACAACCCAGTTCTGTCTTTTCCTGAAGCCCATACAAATGGGAGGCTTAAGAACAGCAGTGTAGATGAGCATTTCCATCATGCTTTTGACCCCAGAAACATGTCCACCCCATCAATGAAATAAAGAAAGGAAATTATATGCTTTTTGTCTCTTTCTGGAGGTTTTGAAGAATCCACCCCACTCCACTGGAGGTGGTGAAGATATGAGTCCTTGGAGGTATTTAAGATATCCAATCTCAAAGGCCCTGTTGCAATGCTTTTGCTTCTCTCTGAGCCACAGCAGAGATGAAATTTGGGATTTTCCCTTCTGTGAAGAGATCAAAGTAAGATGTTGGTAGGACTGGAATAGGTAGCTGAGATAATCATCTTCTCTTACACATTGGTTGCTTTCTTTTTCCAACAAAGCTCCATTTTTGACTCTTCTGTTGAGCTGAGTAGAGAAGCATTGCTGAGCTCATGGCTCTATATAAAAAAAGCCACCATTAGATACTGAGAAAGAAGCAGTTGTCCACAACACATTCCAAATGCACAACCCCATTAAGAACTTGTAATTAACTCTGGGTTTAGTCTTGTTTTTGTAAGTTATGTTCATGAGTTGTCTACTACTGAATATTTAGAAGAAAAAAAAGTGGCTATGGGCAGGAAAACCTGCAGCCTTGCAAGGAAGAAGTGATTTGTTCATGGTGTGCAGATATTATCAAAAAATAAGTGATGCAGAAAGAAAACATAGATTTTTTTGTTTCCATCTTAAGTCCTGAAATATTTCTTGTGCTATACAGGAGGCAGAGTGTGAATTTTGCTGGAGCATCTCCTATTGGTGAAATTGTTGGACTGGAGCTTTGCAGAAGCATTTTGACACCTACAGGTATGATAACAGGATGTTCCAACCTTTCACCAAGTACAGAACATAAAATGAAGACTCAAATACATTTTGTGGTCAGGCAAATTATAATTTTATTGGTTTATTAATGATTATTTCTACCTTATATATTCCAGGTGGACAATAAATACAATAAATAACTCTTCTGTTCTCTGTTCTTTTCAAAGACTTTGGATTTTTAAAAATCTTAAAAAAACCCCACTAAGCATTGAATTTCTCAATTTCTTGATAGGTTGTCAGGATTTTTTTCAGAAATTCCTTCACATTTCCCTTGGTTTCATACTGGCATTGGTCACCATGTGCCAGTCTCTGTGAAAGAAGGAACAAAGATTGGGTTAGCAAAGATTTTAAAGCTAAATAAAGAATTTAGATGAACCAGTGAAAATATACATTATTTGGAGCTACACAAGGATTTCAAAATAATTTCCCAGAGAATTGTTCCTTGAGCAGTGAGTGTAAGAATGGCTTTTCTTGGTGACTAAGAAGGTGGATTGTGGTATAATGTTATATATTCAGTTAATATATTCAATTCTGGCTGAAGTCATTTAAACGAGGCTGTTTCAACCCAGAAAGCAGCGTGGATACCACGAAGAGCTGGGTGAGACTGGGGCAAGGGGTCAGTGTCTCAAGGCAACCCAAACTATTCCTCCTTGCAAGTTTGAAGGCAGCTTTAAGGAGCTGGAGGCACTGCAGGGTCAGCATCCTGTGTGTCTCACTGAATCACACAGGAGCTTTGCTCAGTCTGTGAATAAAGGATCTTTCACTGCCTCAGAAAAGGCACCTGAGGGAGGACCCAAGAGCCTTCCTGAGCATCATCACAAGCTGCAAGATGCTGCAGGTCACAGCTGCATTTCACAGCTGAGAATCAGTGGAGACACTGCTGCTTAGGTGGGGTTAAAGCTGCAGAGGAGAAGGATGCTCTGCCCACCTGGCTGCAGCCAGGCAACCCCTGCACGTCCAGTCTCCAGTGCTAGATCATTATTATTTAATGGCAAAACACATTTTGAGAAAGGAGAGTAGAAAAGCAATTTAAATAAAGCTCGTCTCCCAGAGATCTGTGTTCAAAGGGTTTGGAGAAGAGAAAGGGCACAGTGGGGCAGAGCCCATCCCCCTTCTTCCTCTGCCAACTTAAAAAACTTTTCATTGCCTCACACATGTTGCAGCTTTATCTGGCTCCTGCACAATATGAATATTTGAAACACATCTGAAATTAATGAAACACTTATCTGAAAATGTTTAAATTATTTTAAAAATCCTTTCTTTTGTAAAAGATAAAAGAAATCTGTAGAAAAGTAAGAAAGTCTTACTTTACAGAGGCTTCTATCCAGTAGAGCCTGGAAGGTCCAGTAAAGCCTTGTAATTACTGGATTGGAAGATGTGTTTTCCATCAGGTGCTTGGTTCCATCCACAAAGCATGCCAGTTCATGGCCACGCTGTGCAAGAAAGAGAGCATTAGAAAAACCCAGAATGCATTCTGTGTTTATCCACAGAAGGAAGAAATTTGTATTCCTGGATGTGGCAGTGTGTCACAGTCAAATGCAACATATTTTGCAATACATTGAAAACTGATAGAAGACCTTTGGGGGCACTGTAAAACACTGGATTCTCGTGTGTGCCATAAGAAACGACAGTCCTATCTCTCAGAAAACCTCAAACTGTAAACATTATCTCTTTGAGGCATAGTTTCAGCAGATGCTGGGGCTTCACCACATCTGAGGAGGTTTAAAACAATGAAACAGTGCTGGATACACCTAGAGCTAAGTCAGAGGCCTGACATCTCTAGCCCAGGTTCACTTAGTATTTAGACACCCAGCCATAAAACAAAGCCTTGCAGAGATTTTCAAAGCAAAAGCCTGGATCTCTTGATATGCAAGTCAAGCCTACAGAGGACTTTTGCCTGAATCTGGGCTTGATTCTGATTGCTCTGTAGTGGGAAGGCTTCTGCTTGCCTCCCCACAACTGTTCATCAAGCTCAGTTTTGCTGCTATTGGTGTATTAATATTGTCTTTATAACTGAAAGCAGAAGTTACATAAGGAGCAAAGTGAATAAACTTAAACTCAGTTAATACCAAACTTCTTTAACATCTACAAGAGCTTGAAAAGAAATCTACTTACTTCAGGAATGGGGAGACACGAACATGACTGAAAACAAAAAAGAATGAGTGTTAACATCCAGCATCCAATGTACAAGAACAGGTTTTTTCAGTCTCATTATATCCCCAAAAGCCATGTACTCACACTGGTAGCTGTCTGCCTACATGGGCAACTCACAGAACTATCATCCTGGAAGAAGAGCAAGTGAGAAGTCAGTATTTGCTATCATCTCCTGCACAGGCATGCCTTTTTCACAATTAAGATGCTGAACAGCCACTTACAAGTAGGCGCTGTGTATAGCGGATAATCTCCCGGACACCACAGTACTCTGCTTGCACAGAGAGCAGCAGACAAGAGAGGAGTATGTGTGACAGCATGCTGGCATTCATGTCAACTCAGTCTGATGGGTGACAGAAGAACAGGAGGGCGCTCCTTTTAATTGAGTCTTCACAAAATTCCCGTTCTAATATGGAAAAACCCAATTATAAAACCGATACCAGGTGCCCACTATTTTTCCCCATAGCTTGGACAGCATTTTAAAGAAATCAAACATGGAATTGAGTCACCTACTTCAGTGACTTTAGTACTGTGGAAATTCACAAATGCTCCTCAGAAGTGATTAATTTGAACATTACGATATCACACCCCAGCAGGAAACAATGGTTAAAAATCGATGAAAGCTTTTTTTTTTTTTTTTCACATGTGGGGTTTGCCTCCTGCACTTATGTAAATGATAGTTACATGAAAGCAAAGAGATTATATGTTTCAGCATTACCAAAGTTCCTGAGAAAGCAAACTGATGTTCTGCAGGGTGGCTTCCCCCAGATTCCCAGCAGGACCTTGCTCAAAGAAAGCTGGTGACACTGCCGGGGTCCGTGGAGCAGACAGACAGATGGATGAAGTCGTGGAGCACTGCCTGGACAAGTTGTCACACTGAGTTATAGTGGCTGCATCCAGAGAGCCATCCCATAGTCCTTGTCCATGGTCTCACCTCTGCTGGGTGCAGCACTGTGTGGCTGAGCGTGGAGCCCTCAGGGGGCAAACGGGCTTGCATCCCACCATTGCCTTTTGAGCTGGAAGGACTGGATGCAAAAGTAGTTCTAGGGAGCCCAAATGGTATTAACTTGGAAATTCTCTTGGAAATTTGGTGGTGTCTCCAAATACAGCTGAGTGTTGGTGAGAGCCCTCCCTGGCCACAGAAGTTTCCTTTTTGCAAGTTTCACACCTTGGCACAGTGAATGGTAGCCCTTCAGATTTCTTTTAAATCCCCAGAGTTGACTTCTGAGCATCCCTTCTGTTTGCCATAAGTCCCATTATGCCTTAAAGGTCTCCTCCAAAAGCATGAGACTCCTTCAGGTCAGTCTGGCTGACGGATAAGTGTGATCCCTCTGGAAACTGTCCTGGAAAGAGAAAACACTGAGCTACAATTAGCTGGTTTTTTCTCTGGCATTTGCCAACCAGCAGTGGGTTCACCTGGCTGAGTGTGGCTCCACTACCAGCAAGGGGAGCGAGGAGAACCTGCCTGCTGCTCCTGCCCTGCCTCCCTGCCTGCACACCAGCACCTCCTCTTGGCTGGGCTGGATGCTTCCTGCCCGAGGTGATCCAGTGTGGAAGGTGTACAGAGCCCTTTTAATTAACACCTTTCCATTCACAAGGTGTAATTATGGACATTGGGCAGTGAGCAGAACTTCTTCCCAGGCCTACAGCCCAAAAGGCAAGGTCTGTGTTTTTGTTCCCCAGTGCAAATGAGAATGGCAAAGCTTCCAGAGCTGCTTCTGAGCTGCTCCCATGCCCATGGTTCCTCCTTGCCCACAGTCACTCTCTGCCAGCAGTGCCAGCACTATCTCTACATCTTAGCTTTTCTATTTGATTGCTAAGTCTCACACTGTTGTTGCTCCAGGCTAAATGAGTTGTCAGAGAAGCTGCATTCAATTTACAGTAAAAGAGAAATCACCAGAAGTCAAACTAGCACTGAAAGATATTTCCATGTATTGGTTAGAGCCCAGGTGGATGAGGTGCAGGAGTGAGTGGCACCAGTTTCAGCTTCTCTTTAGAGTTTAGATTCTTTTATGGCATTTAGGGGCTGATCCAAGGCTGTAGAAATTAATATCTGATGCTATCCCAGCAAAAATACTAACTTTTTAATAGAATCTTCAAACATTTAGCTTTGATATTTTAAAAATATTTATTATGATGACAAGATGAAGCAACATATTTTCACAAATAGGTTGTCATTTGCCAGTTAATTTTCTGTCCTCATGTCTCGGTAGCTGATCCTCCACTCTTCTCCCTTAATCTCTCTTTCAGCATCACAGACCAAAATGTGGAGGAGAGGAAATAAAAGTTTTTCATCTGTTACTCAAAAAAAATGAAATAAAGATCACCAGACTTAAAGGTACTGAGAGCAGTAGCCCATAGAAACATCCCCTATATGACCATGGGGACACCTGAGTAGGGAAACTCTCTGTGGTATCTTACAGGCAGTTTGTTCTGGTTCCTTTGGACACTCTAATGTCCTGCACACTTTTGGTTTATGTGTAAGTACTTTGGGATATTTATTTTCTTATAATGCCTTTACTTTGGTGCTAGGTTGAATGGCCAAAAATGCTGCGCACAACATCCAATTTCCAGATTGGTATTTTAATCTGGTTTGCATAAACCTCCAGAGTTTATGAGTTCTCATGAGAGAATTTGCATCCCAGTGTAAAGTTTCTAAGAATCTCTACACATTTTGGGTTTTCTAATGCAGAAAAAACCAATTCCCTGCAGAGGAAAAACACCCAGGTAACA
Source organism: Agelaius tricolor (assembly GCF_023055355.1). Classification (NCBI taxonomy): domain Eukaryota; kingdom Metazoa; phylum Chordata; class Aves; order Passeriformes; family Icteridae; genus Agelaius; species Agelaius tricolor. Next base: position 10,034,285 of record NW_027269278.1, on the reverse strand, counting down.
AAGCAGTTTGTTTTACGTTTGCTGTGTGCACTGATCAAGATAGAAGAGATGCAAAGACCGCAAATGAAGAGATCATTCATAGTTTCATTTTCCAGAGATAAGGTGGCTTGGAGTATTTTTTTCTTATCTCTTACAAAAAGATGACCTATGCTAATGTAGAAATCAAGGAAAATAGGGGCATTCTAATCCCTTTGTGAAAGGGTAAACCATAGCATAGTAATAGCAAGATTGCTTACAACAGAAGGGCATCAAATCCTGATGAACATTTCAGATTCAGTCCAATCCAAGAGGGTAGTGCACCCCCTGAGAGCCACATGCTGTGCTCTGCCCTAGCAGGTGGACCACAGGATGTCCTCAGGACTCACATTAGCTTCTGTAGGTAATTGAGCTCTCATTACTTTCAGAAGAGTTTTAATTAATTTGAAACCATTTAAGCTTATTAACAAACACTAGTCTCCTTGTGACTAGGTACTCAGGAGCTGTAAGAGGGGAGAGCACATGAGAGAGACCTTCAGGACTGCAGGTCCTCCTTGTTTCATGCAGTAGTACAGTCACCAAATCTTGGGTTCAGCCAAGATTTTCATGTTGCAATGATATTTAGCAAGAGCTGAGAAAAAAGCCCTGACAGCAACAGGTCAGCTATGATGTGTGTCATGCATATTGAAAATGCTTCCCACAACCAACTATCTTTAAAAGCAGGCAGAAGGCAGCAGGAATTGATCATAGAGGTCACCAGTTCTCTTGTATTTTAAGACTTTTCCTAGTGTCCTCTTCCAGTGTCTTCTTTTGTGGCCTTTCATACCAGGAAAGGGAAACACTGAGGGCTCTCACATCAGAAGTCCACTCACCCTTCCTTGCTTGTCCCACTGTGCGATGACCCTGTGGGCTGGATTTCCCACTCAGCACAGCATGCAGAGGGAGGCTGAACATGCAGGACACACAGACAGCACAGGGCATTCACTCCATGGCTCTGATAGAGCTCTTCACCAGCCAGCCCCACATCACAGCTCTCTTTTCATGCTGGAAGTGTTGAAAATCCACCTGCAGGCTGCCTGATGGAAGCACAGCAACAGTCATTTGACAGGGAAGCAGGGATGGATATTGGTTCCCACCTGGTTGCATAAGTAAGAAAAGCTGGCCCTTATCCATGAGAATTGGCAGGATTTCTATGCCATGTGTCTCTATACTGTGTGTGAAGTAGGCTACAATAATGATAAAATGTTTTGAAACATGGGAGAAGAGAGCAGTCCATGAAGATGAGCTCAGTCCTGGTGCTTTCACAGAGGTGAGGCCATGCAGGTGCCAGTTTGATGCAGCAGGTGTTGGTGGCAGGTCACCTTAACATGCTTTTTTCCCACTTGCAAGGGTCTGGTTTCTCCAACTTTTTCTCCTTGTGACTCAAGGTTATCCATTGCTTTTTCCATCACTCAAAGAGGACCTTTGTATTCTCTTCAGAGACTGGGTGTTGTACAGCCCAGTAGCCTTGGAATTTCACCCTTACTAAGTGAGGATTTCTTGATGTGCCCAGCACTTTATATCTTACAGTGAAACTGCCCATGGGACCTCTAAAACCCCTTAAAAATACACTTCTGCTGCACGAGTGGCTCCTAACTGGTTAGTTGTTCCAGTTGTGTGTGATTCTGGAGCTGTCACAGGATCTACAGTTTAGGAAAAATGCCTTGAAAATGATTATGACTACTTAAATTTCCCCTCACTTCATGCCTTCATTCCTTTTGGAGCCTATCTCTGGAAGGATACTCTGCATACTGCTTATCTAAGCTGGCAGTGATCAGTCTGTGCAGCACTGAAGGAGCATATACAGGAAGAAAATGGCTTTAGAGAGAGGAAGCTTTTCTTGTCCAGTTTACATTCAATTAAGCACTTGAACTTCTTCCCACTTCTCTGCTTGAATCTCATCATTTTTCTGGCTCTACCCTTTAATTTTTTTCTTAGCAAGTGCAAGAGAGGCATTGGCTTTCTTGGCTGACATGAATGCCACACCTAGGAGAAGAATCTCTACTATAACAACTTCTATGACGAAACAAAGAGCTTCAGATAAACCAAAGAGATATATCTTAATGCCTGCAAAGACGTCACCTACTCCTCTGTCTCAGAAAAAGAGAAACTGAGATGTGGACTGTGATCTTGCCTTCCCCTGAGGTGGGGAAACACCAGGCAGGGACTCCGAGGCATGAGAAAATCACAGCCTGGCCTGGAGCCATCACAAAATCATTTAGGTTGGAAAAGTCCTTTACAGGCAGGGTTTCAGTAGATGCTAAAGCTGCTGGGAAGCCTCTTCCCACTCTGTGCACTGTAGACAACATGAAGCTTCTCCCAGCCCCAAAGGCCTTCATCCAGGTCAGGGCTGTTTTCTGGAAAAATGGATTTTCACTGGGACATTTGTTTCAGTTTGATTGGGGTTTTTTTGAAGGAAATAAGCTGCTGTTGCCACTTTTTCCTTTCATATCACTAAATAGTTTATAAAGTGTGAAAAACAGCCTGCATCTCATTAAGTAATACAGGCTGTTGTAAGAGCTGGAATGCCACCAGAGACATGAAAGTTGGGCAATTAAAGACTTATTTGAGGGATGACAGGTTTGAATATGCTTTCATAATCCAGGCAACAAACACATAGAACTATGTATCCCTGGTTTTTCTGGTCTCCCTTCTCATTTTTTGACCATTTCAGGATTTACTGCATTTATTTTAGAAATGAGGGACTCTGTAAACACCTTGAACAACCTACCAAGCAGATGGCTCCTACCACTCCAGCATGTGTGGGGAACATGCCACTGATGGCAGACACAGCACTGACAAAGGAGCTGGGTCCATATTCTGAATTCTGAATTCTGTTGACACAAGGGTTTTCTTTCTTGTCTCTTCAGAGACAAAATTGCCAACATATGTAATCAGTTCCCCACTGAATCAGCTGTATGTCTGTCTGTCTGCCTCCCAGGAAAGGCTGTTTTAAACTCCCATCACCAGGTCCCTGAAAAATTCTTTGGAGATCCTAATTTCTATCCATGGATAATGATAGTGATTTTACTTCCAAAAAGTAATGCATTTAATATACCATACAGAAGATTATTCACAAGACACAGACTTTTCAGGTCTCTGTGTGTATAAATTTTAATTGCCATCCCTCCTCTTTGGGACATAGGGCTGGCCCCCTGTGGTGTCACACAACCCCAGCACCACTGGACCTCTCTCACTGGTGACACAGCCACACGCTCTCACTACTGCAAGAGCAAGACTAAACACCTATCAGGGTCAAGCATCATAGACCCATAGAAGGGTGTGGGTTGGAAAGGACCTTAAAGCTCATCTCCTTGCAGCCCACTCACCATGGGCAGGGACACCTCCCCTAAACCAGGGCCCTGTCCAACCTGGCCTTGAGCACTTCCCAGGGGTGTGATGGGTCACAGCGAGGGCTATCACACAGTGCTGTGCCTCAAAACCTGCTTGGCCCAGCCCCAAGGTGTCCTTGGTCCCCAGCAGTGGCCCAGAGGCAGCTGAATCTCCTTCAGTGGCCTGTGTTGCTGTCACCCTTGAAACCCTCGTGCTCCAGCCCGGAGTTGCTTTGCCTCTTTTGTGCTTTGTGAACACTAATGGCATGATGCACTGATTCACCAGTTGTCCAGGGCTTGCCTCCACTGCTGCCAGACCAGGGCAGCCTTTGGCAGGGCAGGGCCACCCCAAAACCATCCCGAGGCTGTGCAGTGTGGGGCTGCCCATGGGGCAGGGAATGTGTGCTGGCCGGGCAGCAGAATGGACAAGGCACAGAGGGGTTTCTTGGCAGCTCCAGTGAGCCACACATGCCCTGCCAGGGATGAGGATGCCATCAAGTGGCCAAAGCTTTGTATTCACTTCCCACTTGATCTTCATGATTTTATATTTACGTTATATATATTTATATCATATGTATTTCTATTATTTAGAATAACTTTCTGCCCTCTGCTCCCTTTCCACACCAAGTTGCCCATGGCTCTCCCTGACAGCTCCTTCTGGCAGGTGTGTGCTACATGAGAGTTTTGTCCAGGCAGATCCTGGGCTCTGATCTCAAAATTGGTTTAATTGGATGAATAATACCATGAATGATCACTGTGCAACTCCTGTGTGGGTGTCAGGGCTTTACACCCAGAGAGCACTGAACAGATCAAACCTGGGCACCATGAGGGCAGGATCATGCAGATACACAGCTTGTTGTGAACTCATCAGTTTAAGTCATTCATGATCCATTTTACATTATGCAGGCAGATGAACACACAATTTATTTGCATTAAAACATAGTCTGCCCAAGTATTATCCCTGGGGACACATGATATTATCCATCCAAAAAACATGTTTTACATGCATGCAGTTAAATAGGCAACATGAAAAGGATGAATCTTTAAATGCAGCCAGCAACAAATACTTGTGTGAAGGATCATCAATTTTTTCCATATTGTTTATTAAAAACTGTTCCAGGTATCCTAAAGAAGATCAAAGGCACTGTGAGCCTTTTGAGATGAAGCAACACCAGCTGTTTCTTCCCCATTTTAAGGCCAGTTCTGGAAGCACCCACAGTTTTGTTTTTAATCTCCAGTGATGAGGAGCCCAAAGAAGGTGACCCCATGTCCAAGTTCTGCTCCAGACCCAAAGTTTTAGGCACTTTCTGCTGTGATCGTCACGTGTTGTGACCAATTCCCCCATTCATCCAGGGAAGAGGATGAAGGAGTTTCTCTTTCTTTCTCCTCATTTTATGGAGGAAAGCTGGACAGCTGCTCCACATTGTCTTCAGAAACCTTGTTTGGAAGGCATCTGCTGAAACTGCAATCACTGGGCTTTTCCCCCTGGGCTCTTCTCCAGAGGAAGAGCTGTTTCTCTAGAACATTTCCAGATGAAGTGTTGTCCTAGATTATTCCCCCATGTCATGCGTCCCTCTGCATGTGAGCCCCCTTGGCCTGTCCTGCCAGTGCCACCAGAGTCCTCCTGTCACAGCAAAGCTGGTTCTTCTTGGGCTTTGGCATCAAAAGCTCCATGCTTAGAAAATAAATCATATTTAACAGCATAAAGAGAAAAAATCATTATGTAAATGATCTTGGAATAACTGAGATGCTGAGGTAGACCAAAGAGAGACTGGGCCTGCCCCAGTGGTCTCAGTGGGATTCCAGCAAAGAGCTGGAGGTCTGAAGTACACTGTGTCCTAAAGGGACTTTCTTTGGTGATGGTCTGCTCATGGCTGCAAAGTTTTGTCTGCAGGTTTTGGCAGCTGGCAAGTCATGTCAGGGAGCTCAGAGGGTCTAAAGAGATACCTCAAGACAGCCCCTGGAGGGCTGCACCAGGCAAGCTGTGTTCAATTAATAGGCAGCCTTCTATATGAAATGCAAACTCTTTATTGTTTTATTGTTTTCTGTATTAAAAAAAAAAGCACCTTAGTCTCTGAATTTAACATCCTCCTGTTTCCCAATTTAATTTACACCTTGGAAAACAGACTGAAGTTGTTAAAGCCTTTACATTTTTCATGATAATGTGTTAAATTGTGCCAAACTGTGTTGTAGAGCACACGTGTTTGTATGGGAGGAGTCACCCTCTTCTTTGAACCTGAAAGCAAGCTAGGATTTGGTGGCAACCAGAAAAAGCACCTGTGTACACACCATTTTCTCCTTTCCTTGTTCACCAAAGAAGATGAGTGTTATAACACCGTGTTGTACAAAAGATGCTCCCTTGGTGATTTGAGGTGGGCTGGGTTTGGGTACATCCCTTGGGAAAGGGAAGCTCTCTTCCTGGTTCAAGACAAAAGTGCCATTGGTGAAGAAGCCCACCACCACCAGCAGAATTTCTAGGGTGCTCTTAGTCAACAGAGAAAGATTTGATAATAAAATAGTCTTTGGGTTTGGTTGAGCTGGTGTGATTTTTGGCGTGCTCCATGGACCACGTGTCCACAGCAGGTGCTGTAGGTGCAGGATGGGAGTCTTCAGAGCAGCTGAGCCCTCACCAACACCACACTGCTGATCTGGCTCAGGAAGGCAGGAGACTTTCTGGTCTTCTTGGCAACACTTTTGAAATAAGAAAGAAGGAGATTTATGAAGTACTGCAGAAAACAGCCAAGATGGCCAAGAAAAATCTTGAGTATCTAGCTGCTAAAAAAGTTTCTTTAATCAGATATTTTTAATGCTGCTCCTTTATGCAACTCCAAGTTAATGAGGGAAAGAGTGAAACAGTGACTTGATAGTCAAGGGGCTGGAACAGAATACTGTGCAGGGACTATAGTAAAAATGATATTTCAAAATTTATAAAATATTAGAGAATAACCTCCTTTCAAATTTTTACTTCTGAATGATGTGAATTAAAATAATCACAACAATCAGAACAGATTACAGTGAAGCTCCAGGAGATGAGGACTGAAACTAAAATCCATTGGCACATTTGCAGTCTGCTCTGAATCCCACAGACCCAAATTGTGTTTGGCTATTCAGGTGTAGATACCCATGTAATTTGTGCAACTTTCAGAGGATCTATACAATTGCAACTCTATTTGATTCAAAGATTAATTCTGTAATTTTAATAAAGCTAGAGGGTCTTTATGTGCTGACCTGGAAGTTAGGGATTGGTCTCACTTTGGCATCTTTTCATTGCTTTGAGAGAAAGCTCATAGCCAAGAAACATGGCTGCACTCGATGGGAATCCTCTTATTGTATTGACCAGGAGGCCCCTAAAAAAGACCTGTAGGGAATGAGCAAGGTTAGAGCATAGGAATATATGGACCATTTTAAGAAGAGAAAGAAAACATTGAATGAAGTCGTGGTGGGATTCTGAAGGACCAAATCTTTCGGGTTTGCTTGGAAGATGCACTCCCACTGCTGGTCTTGGCTGGGGTCTGCACTGGGGACGGGGAGCACAGTGGCAGAAGTCACTGGTTTGGCATCCTGGTGCTCCCCACTGCAAACACCACACCCTGTGAGAGAGTGCACAAAGCCTTTACTGTGGGGTGAGTCTGCTCACAACGTGGTGGTTCCAGGAGGGATCTCTGCTGGCCTGCTTCTCACACAATCACTCCATTAACCACCAAGGCCCATCACCACAAGTCACTAATCTATAAATACCACATGTTCAGAATAAATGTGAAAAAGAACTTCAGCAATCAAACTCCTTTCCAGGCTTTATAACAGCAAAATTCCCACACCTACTGTAAAAAACCATGAAAAATCTTGGCCCCAAGATCAGAAGACCTTTGATTTAAGCATATAACCAATTTTTGCCCTGAAATTACTGAACTCTACTAAACACCATCATATCTTGTGTCCAGAAAATCCTAAGCATAGTGCTGACTTGTTTGAGACAGAATCAAAATGTGTTCACATAGTTTAAATAAAGCTTGCAATTTGAAATTGCAGTATTGGGACATTTAGGATATTATTTGATTTCTTGAGATGTTTCGTTTTGTTAGGAAAGAGAAGTTTCTGGGAAGAAATTCAATGTTTTTGCATTATGCATAAAGTAACATAAGAGACCCAAGTTAAATAATAATGAAGGTTTAGGATGAAAAGCCCAGAGGCATAAATTTTTATTATCTGAGTGAACACACCTGGCTGTGGAGAAAGACAAGGGTGTAGTTGTGTTTCTTTGTGTACATCAGGCAGTATTGCCAGCACTGAGAATGCTGTTCCTTTGTCCCAGAATGAAAACATCCAGCCCTGGGTTTGCCATTTGTCAGTTGTGAGTCTCCCAACTTTTAAAAAGATTTTCCTTATGAGAGCAGATTCCAGTCTTGCTATCAACTAATCACTCAATCCTACTGATGGCTTTGGGGCAGGTGCCAGATGGGACAGCAGAAAAACTACAAGAAGTACAGAGCTCTACCAGAAAACTGTTTTAGTTGTTAGTTCAGGCAGGACAAGGAGGGCAGAGGATGAGGATGGAGAGAGAAAGGAAAACCCATGGAAATTCCCATTTCTGCCACCCTGCTGTGGAAGTGCACTCCAAGTGGAATGCACAAGGCAGGTACTGTAGAGCCTGGGCACCCTGTCCCCATCTGACTGTCCAAGCACAGTCCTCAGCATCTCTCCAGGTGCTTGTGCTTCACACAAATGTGACTTTCTTCACTCAGTGGCAAAAGCTGAACCAGACCACAGGCTCCTGAGACAGCTGGCATAACATAGTGACACGTTGGCAAATATTGAAATCACACTGACTTGTGATTTTGCAGGATATTTTCCTGTTTGTAACTTGTTACATTTCTCTTAGAATGTGAAAATTACCACTTTGGGGCTAAGAGACTACATGCTGTTCCGATGATAAATACAGATTTATTTCAATATCAGACGTTACTTCCACAACCATGCCTTGGCAACACAATAAAGCTGCAAACCCTTATTCTCTGCCGTTCACATTTAATTGAGGCAAAGTTTGCAGGTAGAACAAATATCTTTTATTACACTAACAGACAAAATCAGAAAAGGGAGATAAGTTGTTTGGCACGCAGCCCTTCTTCATGTTTGAAACGAAAGCAATTCTGATATAAGAACTCTGACATTCAACAGTGCAAAAGCAGCATTAGTTCCACCAAAGCATTGCCCAAGGTGACCAGGCACATCCAGAATGCCAGGACAGTCCCACTGGAATCAGTTTATTGACACCAAAGTCAATGGGAAACATTGACCTCTGCATTTTGCAGAAGAATCGCAGAGGTAAGACTTTCTACTTCTGATTTATGATAACTCAAATTATGTCCATGATTAAGTGCACTAATATGAAATGTTGTTTGAAGTTAATTACACCAGCAGTGTGTGACCCCCCAGTCATTCATTTCTTCATTATGTAACATGTATTATAACTCTCACTATTTTGATTTTGAAGGAATCTACATGATAATTACCTACTGCCATAATAATAATTTACCACTAACTGGCTTTAACTGTCTCTCAGCACTGCAGGTAGGTTCTTAACAGTCACTGTGTTTTCCAGTTGACAATTACATACCTAATAACCAGATTTAACTTCAAATGTCACTTACTTTTAAGCCCTCATTCTGGTAGCTCTGCAACATGCAGTCAATGGTCCCTTTGTACTGGTTTGAATAAACTCCATCTGCCTGAAGTCGACTTTTCACAACATCCATTGGAGTACATACTGCCCAGGAAACAGCTCCTGGAAAAATGCAGAAGTATTTGAATAATTCCTTCTCTATACTTCCATGCCTACAGATCAGTGCTCTCAGAAATTGACGTCTATCACATCATATTAATGTGATTTTCATTCAGGGCATTCACCCTGCTCAGGCACAGAAACAGTATTTCTGAAAATTCCCTGTTTCTGGAAGGTGTTCATATTTTGGAGGTTATGCTGCTGATCAGATGCAGGTGACTCAAGAGGGGCTTCTCCAGGTGCAAATACATCTCCTGCTGTGCTCCTGGTGGAACATGGACATGCCATGGGAAGAGCCTGAGCTGCTGCTTGGGGTGATTTCAGAAAAAACTGAGTCTTCTGATAATCCCATTGTAAAGAGTGTGAGCTGAGGTTACAAATAATGGGTTGGTGCATCTCAGGCTGCCAGGATTAGGCTCCACACAGTGAGATACCCTGTCATTCCTTTAAAGAAATACCTGTTTCCATTGATCGGCCTGCAGCTGAGTGGGATGGTTTGCCTCTGCAAAGATCAGTACATGACTGCAATCCATGGCCCAGCTGGACAGACAAGAGTTGGTCTGGATCTACGTGGGTGTTGGGGCACACTAGAAAAACCATCCAGAGGCACCAGGGGCCTCTTTATTTGAGGAGAAGGCATTTTGTTATCATTACCTGAGCTAAGGGTTGACTTGCCTTTATGGATCTGCAATTTATAAATGGCCGAGAAGTGGGGAGTGGGAGTAGGGGTGACCTTTCACATGGTGGGGGCACACATGCCAGTTTTACTGGCAAGGGTACATGTGGAAAAAAGAAGAAGATCAGTAACAGTGAACTGGGCTTCTGCTAGGTGTGGGTAGGTGCACACCCTCCTGGTGGGCAGCCAACAGGTTGAAGTCCTCTTCTGGAGGCATCTTGGCTACCACATACCCCTGCAATGGGCTTGGCAGGCTGCCCTGAGGCACCCAGGGAGATGAAGGCGCTGTCTGTTCTCCTCTTCGCTGACAATGAGCCCAAGGAAGGTCTGATAACATGACTTCCATAACGTTTGTCAAGTCATAAAGTGCAGCTGTGGTGCCAGGGAGCCCAGCCCTGCGGAAGGAAGGTTCAGTACCATGTCCTCTGCTCAGGAGGATGCAGTGGCCCTTGAGTCACCCTTGTAATCTGCCCTGAGAACCTTCCTGTTCTTGTTCTGCCAATGCTGTGAGGAAGTAAAGGTGCTTACCTGCTACACCCCCTGCCACCCAGATGGAGAAGGGATTAGGAGCAATGCTTCCATGAGGGGTTATCCAGTCACAGAACATCGCGTACGGGACGAAATAGGCGCAGTACCCGGGAACATCCCTCAGGAGCATTGCTACATTGCCTCGGTATATTCCTGGAATCCCCTCTTTCTGCAGGATTGTCCTTAAGCAGTGAATTGGGCCTCGGTACACAGGAGATCCAGGAGCTGTGGAACTTAGTTTAGCATTTGCTACAAAAAAAAGAAGAAAAAAGATACAACTGTTGTAATAGACATATTGCCACAGAACTGCTCTCCAAAGCCCACTGCCATTCATTAGAAGTCACTGCCATCCAGTTTCTTCTGCTGGGGTCAGCAGATAACATGGGGAAAATGTTTTAGGAGAGAGTATTTAGGTCCATTTTCAGAAAACACGTAGACACTTCAGACAGATTTTCTTAGATGCATGGCATACCTCCCAATAGGTACGTGCCCAGTGAGACTTCCAAATAAATTTAAGGCAATGTGCCCAATTTTCATGGATTTTAACTTCAATTTATGCCAGGTCACATATCTGGAAGCCTTAACATCTTCAGAGTCTGGCCCTTCCCATGCAGACAAAGTTGTTTTTGTAAAAGGCATTAGGTTTCTAAGCTGCATGGAGGCTTTAAAAATGGACATAACATTGTTTTATCAAAGCAAAAGAAAAATGCCAGCATTTCACAGTTAAATGCCATAATTGTAATTGTGAGAAAGGTGAAATGCTGAAATCCAAGCTGTTCAGCTCTGAAGCTGCTCCATGTCTTCATTTGGCTGTGCATGTGCTCTGGTGGGGTTTGCTCCATGCTGGCAGCCTGCAATGGAATTCAGCTGGTGTCTAAAGCTGAAGCAGCCCCTTCTGCCTGTGGACAGGGAACAGCCACCCACTGCCATCCTGCTGGTGTCCCCTCCTGACCCATCCTGCTCACACCTGGGCCACCTGGCACCCTGTGTGAAATAAGTCGGGTTTTAAATGTAAATGGGAAACTTCTGGTTTTGAGCAGAGAAGAGTGGAATAACAGAGGTTTATGGGCAAATGTATGTGGGACTGAGTGTGCAGAGGGAGATGGGGAGCTGGCATTGCCACTGGCAGCCATGGTGCTGCTGCTGGGATCTCCAGGAGACCCCACAGCCCAGGGACTCACAATTTCTGCAGCTTCTGGTCTTGAGCAGACCTACCTCATGTTCCTTAGAGATCCCAACTGTCTGGAAACACCATTGATAAAAACCCTTCCCTTGAGCTGAGCAGGATGGGGCCTATCCTCTGGCAAAAGGCAGAACTTTTAGCCCAACTGCAGCAGCACAAAGCAGCAGAAAGCCCAACCTTGCCCAAAATTGTAAAGCTCTGCGTACGTACCAAAGACCGCCAGAGACAGGAAGACGAAACTCTTGCTTCCTACCTTTGGTGTAGGGCTGTGTTTGCATCTGTAGCCTGATCTTGACCAGTTCCACGGGGGTGCCAATGCCCACAGAGATGACCCCAGCCACGAGGCTGGCCAGGGTCATGTCGGCGAGCGAGGGCGCGGCGGCCGGGTCCCCGTGGCGGAGCTGGGTCAGAAACCGCTGCGTGTTGCTGAAGACCCCGAACACCACCGAGCTGTAGATGCCAATGCTGGCCAGTGGGAAGGACATGCCCTTGAAGAAGCCGGTCAGCTACCCAGGAAAGGGAGCAGGGCTTAGGAGACTGAGCAGGACTGAGCAGTGTAAACCCCAGCTTGTCTATCGGGTTAGAAATCACGGAGGCACACAATGGTTTGGGTCAGAAAGGACTTGGGAGGTTGTCTCCTTCCAATCCCTGCCACAGTCAGGGATGAAATGCAAATCCAAGTAGCAGATGTCTCCTGGAACCAAGTGTTCGCACATGCTGAGCAAAGGAAATTGGTTCATGCTGCTAAAGGCCTATAGAGATCGTGCAGAATATGGGATATGGCTGAAAGCACAGGAACCCCTGTAGAAGTGCCTCATATAGACAGTGTTTGTTCTGGCTTCACCAAAGTCAGCAAAATCCTTCTGGGAGACCTCTGCCAGTGGGATCAGGCAAAAGAGTCACTGTGGATGCAACCCATGTGGACACACTGATCATTCCATGCCAGGGATCTCCCTTTTCCCTATAGGAGTCACCAAGTGGTGACTTAACCTTAGAGTTAAGCAAGACAAGGCTGTAGGGATTTGCAGGCTCAATTGCATCAACTTTATTGGTCTTTATATAATTGCTGGTGTCAACAGCATTTTGTACAATTGCTTTATATATTTATCTATTTATTGACTTGCACTTTCTACCAGCACGTTTAATGTATGATGAAGTACTTACAGACTCATTTCTGTACACGGTCAGAACACACTTGAGTGTATTTCCATATCCTTGTCCAGCTTGCAAACGAGTCTGCAAAAGACATTTGTAAAATGTGATTAAAATCCTATGTTTCCAGCCCAATGGAGGGTCATGCTATGTAAACAATGTGTACTTTGCTTTGAGAGCAAGTCCTTCCTTAGTCGTAAAGAGAACTGAGCAATAAAATAAGATATATGTGCATCCACCCTCTTGAACTTGGCCAGAAGCAAGGCTAAGCAGGATCTCACAGCCTGAAGCTCTCTGCAACATCTGGAATCAATGACTGTCAAAAATTGCTCTCCAGCCTGGACCAGCAAGCCTGACCCAGCACAGCAGGCTGCTGGTGTGCAGTGCTGTCATTGGCAAGGGCCTGATTTATGTGGAAATTGGAGTGGTGTGGTCTTCTCCATTTGGAGACTCTCAGGAAAGGCTGGGATGTGTTGCAAAGAGAGGAGAGGTGAGCTCCCCTGGGAGACTTCTGGGGCCCTTCTGCTCCAAGGTGGATTTTAAGACACAGAGATTCTAATTGGAGCTAAAATAATTCGGCACCATCTCAGAAATTCTCCATGCTTCACTCAAAACCAGTTTTATATAATTTCAAAAAAGACATTTTATTTCTGGAAAGCAAATTGGTTATACACCTTCTAAGAGATGTAAGAAATGGCACATAGGTCACAACAAAGCCTACAGGATTAGGCATTTCCCCTTCTCATATGTATATATTTAGATCATCTTTCATTCAAGCTGCTCACAAGGTTGCACTAGAAACATCCTAACAAGGGATGCCTTTTTTGAGCTTAGAGGTGTGCAAGGAAATGGAAACACTGCTCATTTCACAGCACCTCAGGCTTCATCTTGGCTGACACCAGAGCTCATTTGTTAGAGAAAGACACACATGCTCCATCAGGAATATTTTTAGGAAATGGGGACATTTCTGACTGCGTTTATCAGCACTGCTGCTAGCAATGAAGGCTGAAGGGACACTGTGCTGGGCGGATGGTGTCCAATCCCATCCACTGGCTCAGCCCTGATTTACACCAGGGTGAAGCAGGAAATTATTTGGGAATTTAAAGCCCAAAGTAATGTGTGTCTGCCAGAGTTCACAGCTAGTGGGAGCTTTTGGATGGCAAGCAGCAGGTTGGATGGCACAATCACTTGGCCCAGAGCCCTGCAAGAGGCTGCCAGTGCTGCGTGGGACCCTGGCAGGAGCAGGAGGGACCAAAGTCTGTGTTCACCCCCCAGCCCAGGCTCACCCCTCACCCTGGGGTGGCTCCATGCAGCTCTTTGCACACATGGAGCATCCCTGCTCCGCTCCAGGCCTGGCCAGAGGCCACAGGGAAGCAGCAGCAATATTTCCTGGGCACTCAGAACGAGCTGGCACATGAGGCTGCTGCCCGGGCTCAGCAGCACACGCTGTGCAATGTGGGCAGGCTCAGGCCACGGGTGCACACTGGGCACACTGTGACTCACACTGGGGGTAGCAGGGCTGGGGGGACATGGGGAAGGTGGTTACACCCAGAGTGACCCAGGACAAGGTGACCCCAGTGCCCAGCCCTGGGTTCATCTTAACCCAGACATTTCCACTTCGCCTCCCTGGGCTTGTTTTTTGTTTTTTCTATTCTTTTACTCAGTAACCAGGTATTTAGAGGTTCAAGTTAATATTTTTTTTTGAGTAACTGGGGGGAACTGAGTGTTCTCACAATCTGGTTCTCACACACGTCCCTTAGCTAATCTGTTAACACCCAGCACTGAAATCCCTGCTGGCATCTGTGACAAAGTCAGCTACTACCAGTATGGATATACCTCTGCAAAGTTCTCCTTTTTGTTGTGTTTTGATTAGATAGGGCTCTTGGGTGGCACCCAGAAGCTGAAGAAAGTTCTGGGAAAATGAATGCAGTGGGTAGGATGAAAAGAGAGCAAAGGCACAAGTTTCAGAGTTTTGCAAAGGAAAAGGACGTAGGAAAAAACAGCTGCTGGGGTTTGATGGAAGCTGTAGTGATGGGAAGAGGTGGCTGAAGGGGGAAGAGATGATTTGATGGGAAGTGTGGTGTAGATGCCACTTACCCCACAGAGCCTGATACTCAGTCCTGCCTCCTCCCCCAAATGGGGAAAGACACCTGATCCCCTGGAGGCTGCAGATTCTGCTGAGAGCCCCTTTGTAAAAAACTCTCTTTTCCCCTTTCCTGCTCCTGAATTTGGAACATAACAAGTCTGCCTACTTGGTATTCCCGAGGCAAAGCCTTGCCCAAAGCCAAGAGCAACAGAGGGGGCAGCCTGACAGTTGTCTTTATAACCACTGAAGGATGGGCTTGCTCTTTCTTGGCACCCAAACTCGATGTTTCCAAGCAGGATTCCCATGGCCAAACTCCCCCAAGCCAGGCAGTGATGCCATGGCCACCAGCCTGAGATGGCAATTGCCTTGGCAATGCTGGGCAGAGCCTGCCTGTGCCCTGCCCAAGGCTGGGTGGTGTGGGCAGCCTTGTGGCTCCTCCTGCCTGGGGTCTGCATCACCTTTGCACAGGGACGCCCTTGGGGCTGGTATCACTTTAGCAGCTCAGAATAAAGAATGGGGCTGGCTGGGCATCTCCTGATCCCAGGAGAGCCTGGTGTGTGCAAGGGGGGGGCTGTGATGGCTGGGGAAGGGATGTGGTGTGGGCCATGCTGGGCCCTGCCTCCTTGGCATCACCCTCCAAAGGGTGGAGGCTGCAAACATGACCACAGCTGGGTTTGCCACAGCTGGCAGCCCTGCCTGGTGCCAGAGCCAGGCTTCAACCAGAGCAGGGAACACAGAGTCACAGAATTGCTGGTAATTTTGAGTTAAAAGGGATCTTTTAAGGCCATCTCGTTCAAACTCCCAGCAGTGAGCAGGGACATCTCCAACTAGACCAGGTTGCTCAGAGCCTCATCCATCCTGCCCTTGAATGTTTCCAGGGATGGGCATGTCCCCACCTCTCTGCCAGCCTGTGCCTGTGTTTTACCACCTTTTTTTTGTATACTAATTCCTTATATATCTAATCTAAACCTCTCTTTCTGTTTAAAACCAGTACCCCTTGTCCTAGCGCAATGCTGCTAAAATTCTGGTTTTATTTCAGACCCCCTTCAAGTACAAGAAGGCCACAATAAAATTTCTTTGAAGCCTTCTATTCTTCAGGCTGAACAACTCCAACAAGAGAAGCTAAAGTGATGAATGCTGCCCAGAAATGCCTGGGCAAAAAAAGAAAGGAGCAGGATCCTCCTCCCTGTCTCTGCAGCAGTAGGGATGGTCAGCTTGGTTGAGTCAGGATGCACTGGTATGTGCATGGGCTTGTCTGCATCATGCTGACAAATACCTTCTTACTTCTCTAAATCCTTCCATTGGAGGAATAATTATCATGAGGGAATCATAAACACTGTGTGTCACAGCCCTGGGATAACGATTTCAGAACTCTGCCCTTCCAGCATTACCAGCACAAGGAAAACATAAAAATGTGCCTGCAGCAAAACAAATACAGTGCCCTCATTGCCCTTTGAATACTAGTCTGTGGCAAAGTTCAATAAAACATTGCCAGAACTGTTCAGTGAACCACACATTAAGGAAGGCCAGGTTAATTTTCAGCATTAATTCTTCACAGAGGAACTTGCACCTATCAGTCAGTTCTTTTAGTTTCTCATTCAAAATGAGCCTTGGACAGGAAGAAAGTCTGTGAAAACGTTCTAAATTCCCTTTTGGGATGAGTGAAGGCCCTTTGAGGCATCAGCTAGAGAGAAGGTGTGAATTGGTGGGGGTCTGGGTGGTGACATGTGAGCACAGCTCACAGTGTTTTACCTTGACCGTGTCCAGGGGATGGCCCGCAACCACACTGGCGATTCCTGGGGATGAAAGCAAAGTATTATGCACAACACTGAAGCTTTTGTGGCAGGAGAGGATGCAATGGGTTTAGAGAAGCGATTTCCACAGGAACAGTGGTAAGGGGCCTAGCCAGAGCAAAGGCCAGCAGGATGCCCCTTCCCTGACAGCTAAAAGCTGAGCTTACACACTTTTCTGTGTACACTCTCCTGGACTCCTTCAGCTTTGCATCTCAAAGGCACCAGAGAAGGAGAACTCATGTTTGTGTATCTTGCCCAGGACCAACCCCTTCTGCACTCCTGAAAGCTCACACAAGTGTTTAGCCTCAGAATGGTGAGATTCCTGTTCAACACAAGGCAGTGCTTTCTCCTGGCTCATAGTGATGTCCTGGTCCCATTGGCTGACTGCTAACGGGTCCTGCAAATTCCTCCTCGTTTGCTGTTTTAGGAGCAGTTTCTAGAGATACCAATCAGAGAGGATTCAGACACAGAGGATCCTGCTCCGCACAGAACTGTCCAGTGCCATCCTGCCTTCCTCCCCATGGTTCTCTGGGGAGAAATTGGCCCATATTCTCTTACCTTTCACCCACCTTCTCACACCACTCACTATCAAGAGCTCTCGTGGCAGCACAGAGCACAGTTTGGTTTCCCTCTTCTCCAGAATGGAACACCTCTGTGCCATGGCCAGGATATGGCTTTGTGTCTTTGTTGCAAGCAACACTGGCAGGTTTTAGGGTTTGTGGAGAGTGGGTAAATTGTGATGCTTCCTCACCAGCAAATCTCTGTGCAAACCAGTGCCCACAGGTGCTTTGGGCACTAGATGTAATTTCTCACTCATAGTGGATTGGTACTGAAAAGAGCATCATGTTCTTGGTCAACACATTATGACTTTTCTAAAAACGCGTTAAAAAAATGTCCCCTCTCCTCCCAGACCTGGGACCACCCATGGTCAAGTGCTATGAATGAAAACTCTCATCTGTCACTGCTGCAGAGCACTGGCTCACCTCCAGGACATCCTGTCCCATTGCCAGAGGCGTGCAGCAACAGCACAGGGCAGTGGGGCAGAGAGAGCAACCACAGCCTACAGAGATCCAAAAATCAGCTGCTCACACAAACATTTGGCAGAGGTTTTGGGTTTTTTAGTCTGCTAATTTATTAACCTCATCTGGCAGGACACCTGTGAGCCACCTCTCACCCTGCTCCTGTGCTGGGTCTGAAGGGTCACTTGAGCAGAGGTTTGTTCTGCCGTGGCTGGTGACCCTGTCCTGCTGCAGCCCCAGGGGCAGCAGAGCTGGTCGCCCTCTCAGCTGGCATCTCTCAGTTCTGTGAACCTTGTCCCATTACTAACGCCTCTGCGTGTCGTTTACCTTACTTTTATTTTTGTTTCCCGGTGCTTGCCATTGGAATTCCCGGCAGACAGGATCAGTCCCTGCCGTGTCCATCAGCCCTGTGGCGGGGTGAGGAGCCGGCAGTGCCTCCCCCGAGGATGGGGACACGGGGAGCCCCGGGCTGAGCGCTGCCAGCCCCTTCCAGCCCCGGGGGCAAGGGCGGCAGAGCCGGCGGGGGCTGGGGGCGTGCGGGGGCCTCTGCAGGCCGGCCCCGCACAGCAGCATCACAAGTTCTAAACTCGAATTTTAACCATCCCGCCCATGGAAGTGCGATTAAACCGCACTTGTGTAGCAAAGCAAAGCAAACCGGGGGAGACGCCGCTCAGAGGCACTGACCGTGGGTGACCCGGAGGGGTTTATCCCCGGAGCGGAGGCTTTTATCACCGGAGGGCTTTATAGCAGGAGGATTTTATCACCGGGGGGTTTTATCCCCGGAGCGAAGGGTTTTATCACCGGGGGGGTTTAGTCCCGGAGGGTTTTACCCCCGGAGGGTTTTATCCCCGGAGCAGAGGGTTTTATCCCCGGAGGGTTTTACCCCCGGAGCGGAGGGTTTTAGTCCCGGAGGGTTTTAGTCCCGGAGGGGTTTATCACCGGAGGGTTTTATCCCCGGGAGGTTTTATCACCGGGGGGTTTTATCCCCGGAGCGGAGGGTGTTAGTCCCGGAGGGTTTTACCCCCGGAGCAGAGGGCTTTATCCCCGGAGAGTTTTATCCCCGGAGGGTTTTATCCCCAGAGGTTTTATCCCCGGAGGGTTTTATCTCCGGAGGGTTTTATCCCGGGTACCCTCGCCGTGCGCCCTTCGCCGCCTCCCCAGCCCACTCTCGGCATCACTCACCGCCCACCAAGCCCGCCACGAAGTCCTGCAGCTGGAGGCTCCCCATGCCCGTCCGGCGGGGCCGGGTCCCGGCGGGCAGGGGATCCCCGCGGGCAGCGCTCCCGCGGCTCCGTGCGGGCTCCGAGCGGGCTCCGAGCGGGCTCCGTGCGGGCTCCGAGCGCTCCGCGTTCCGCGCCCGCGGCTTCCAAGCGCTGTGACATCACACACCGCGGCTTAAAGGGGCCGGGGACACCGCCCGGCCGGGGCGGGGAGGGTCGCGGTCCGGGCGGGCGGGACCGGGGCAGACCGGGCTCAGCATCAGCCCGGGGCGGGAGGAGCAGCATCGCTCCTTGGGCGGGCAGCGGGGCCGGGGGAAAGGTGGGGATGCGGGAAGGTGTCATGTACACTTGCGAGTTGAAGATGGAAGTACGGAGATAAAGAGTACTGCACCCGTAATCAGTTGAAAAATATCTCCGTTCCCTTCATTGAAATGACTGGGTCATCGTTTGAGGAGATACCTCCAATTTTTGTATGATTTTCCCAGGAGATAACTCCAATTTCGTTATAATCTTTCCAGGAGATAACTCCAATTTGTGTATTTTGGAAGCAATGAACAATTGCCCCCCTGAATGAGTCCTTCTATGTAGTACTCACAATTTTCTTATACATCTATTACATGCTTCTCCCTTTGTCCTGTCTTTTCCAGACTCAAGATTCCAGATCTGGTATATTCTGCTTTCATACAAGACGCTCCTTTTCACCCTCCTCAATCATTTTTGTTTAAAGGTGCAGCCCGAGCCACAAGTGATAAGAAAGAACCACTCAGCAGAATAAAGATATTTTCTGTTTTGACGTCAGCCCCTTTTCTGGGGATTCCTAACATGCCTTTCTGACTGGGGCTGAAGGCTGGGCTCCCTCTCTTGAATCACAAATACCTGATCTTGAGCCCAGCCTGGCTGTTGTGCCTCCTCTGTGGCACTTTCAAATAGTAAATCCAGTGTTTTACACCTGAACAGCACTTGGCCACTCAGCACAGGCCCTCCTCGCCATCCTCAACCAGCTCTCCTTGTGCTCACCAACTCCATCAGAAACGTTCTCTTGGACTTCAGGGGCATGGCTGCTCCCAAAAAGATGACTTGGCCCTTGGCCACTGTACACATACATCTGGCTGAGGTTTATACCACAGCCCAAAGCAAACTTTATTCTGTCTAGGCTAGATTTCTGTAGGTGGCAGTTCCTTGGGTCAGTTTTGGAGGCTTTCTGACAAGATTAGCATCAGGTTATACATTGCCTTCCTTAAATGCAAGGTTGGATTTTCTTGAAATGTATTTTGTCTACATGTTCTGGTAACTATAGAAAATGTTGGTAGCTCATGAGCAAGAAATCCTGAATGCCAAAATACTGGCTGAAAATATAAATATTTAATTTTTTTCCTTAAAAAATTGGTATTTCCATTGCTAAATTATATATTCCTCCAAAAGGCCTTAAAACAATGTTCCCTTATGTGCATGCACATATACACAGGAAACCTTATCACCAAGTTGGCTGAAGGGGGCCTTTTGTCTAGAAATTGCTTATAGAAATTTAATATTGTGTGCATGGTTATCAGCTCAGATAATCTACACCTGAAACTTTAGATTTTTCAATGCATATAACAATGCTCATTCTTCCTGAGGAAGGTTTTCCTGAAGCACCACATCTTTAATGAATTTTGAGGGGGACTGGGGTCCTGGATAGATGTTGGAGAGAACATGTTTGCACAAGCACTGTGGAAACTTGTCAGTAATTTGTTTTCTTAAACTTGCTTTCTTCTTTTTTAGAAGAAATATTATTCCACATATACACTAACACAGAAAAAGGATTGTGTCCTCATTTTTCATGCACTTTTTCTTGCAAAACCAGAAGAAAAGCTGGCTGAATGAGGTAATTATTCAGATAGCACATTAATCATTAATCATATGAATTCTCTTTAACTGGGAGGAACACATTTCCGTGACAAATTCAGAACATCTGCTAACTCAGGGAAAATACTGGACATGGTCTTCGTGCAACTCTGAACCTGGAGCTGAAACCACATGTTATGGAGAGTTTACTCTAGAAACTCCTGGCCTAGAGGAGGCAGCAGGGAGGCTGGGGCAGGCTGGAGGGAGATGCCCTTGCAGCTCAGGACACACCCAGGGGTGCAGGATGCTCGGGGCTCCTGCTGACAGCAGTGCCCACAAACCTGTGGATGATCCCAGGGTGGGCAGGGACCTGTGTGCAAGCCAGGAGAGCCAGTGTTTGCTCAGCCCCTCAGTGCCCTGCTCCTCTGTGGCTGGCAGGGGGTGTTTGTCCCTGAAGCACAGTGGCTGCCACTCAGAGGGTTTATCCTTAGTGCCAGCAATGGACTGGGAGCAGGTGAGTCTGTCCCAGCCAGGCTGAGGCACCTCTCTGGTGATGCACAGGTGATGCTGTGCTGCAGCTCCTTCTGCTGCTTGGAGCAGCCTGGCCTTTGGAAGGTGTCCCTCACGTTGGAACTGGATGAGTTTTAATGTCCCATCCAACCCAAACTGTTCTAGGATTCTATGGTTCTGTGATTTTTACCAAACTGAACTGAACTGGGATCACTAAAGCAAAGCTGCTTTTGAGCAGGGGCATCTTTGCTCTCAGGAGTCCTTTCCAGCACACTGCCCCATCCAAAGGCTTGGGGCTCTTATCTCCAGCTGCTGCTGTCAAATGCAGCTCTGTTTGTGCAGAGCTGTGCACACACCTCCATCTCCCAGCTGGCAGGACATCTCCTTTTACTGGTAGCAGGCAGCAGTGACATATGGAGAGCTGGGAAGGGATCCATCCTTTCTGCTGCTCTGAGTCCCAGCCTGGGCTTGTAGCCACTCACAAGTGCTGGTCAGAGGCAGATAAGTGTGGTTTCCATTAGGGATGAGGAATTCTCTTCCCCCTGCCAAGAGGAAAGCAGGGAGATTGTGTCATCCTGAACACTCTGGTTTCTGCCTCCTTCTCAACCACAACCCCCTTTTTTTTTAGAGAACCACTCTCTTTTGACCAGTTTACATAATTTCCACAGCAGGTTTATAATGCTGCCAATGAAAAGGAAGGAATTTCCCACTGTCTTACCTGGGGCTGTGTATTTTCTCTGGGAAAGCACTGCAGTGAAGGAACTGAAACAGACTCAGGAACTTGTGGTAGATTCACACTTAACTGCTCTTGGAATTAAAGAATCAACTCAGCTGAGACAGAGAATGCTAGAGATAGAAGGGAGTTATTAATTTCATATCCATCTGTAAACTATTTCTGGGCTAGGATGCATTTCACTGTAAATTCACTTTCAAATTCCCTTTAAATATTTCTTTTAAATTCCTTTTAAATATTAACCTGTTAGTAACAAATAATGGCTTAAGCTGCTGGACAAGATACAAGTAAAAGGACATTCAACCTCACTGCTGCAGCCAGAGTCACTGTTACCACATTCTAATGCTTGGTGTCTCTTTGAGGGGCTGAGTCACATGAGCAGAGCTCAGTAAATTAAAAAAAGCAATGTACAAACAATCTGAAGCAATGTGTAAGTGGTGATAGGACAACCTCATGGCTAGAGCAAGCAGACAGATCCAGGCTGTGGGAAGACATGTCAGGGGGCACATAGCAGAAATAGTTTTTCCCTCCAGGAGCTACCAAACAAGCCTGTTTCTGTAAGCAGCAAAACATGAGTGCTTGCTCTGCAGAATGTGCATGGCAGATGAATTAGAGGCTACAAACACACCAGAAACAGGCATGGAGGGCCCCACTGTGAACAGCTGGAAAGCTCTGCTCTGCCTTTCCTTGCCTAGGACCTGGGTAGGGTTTACTGGAGGAGAAGCATTCCAGGAAGAGGTAGGCAGTGAAGGGAATCCTCTGGTCTTTTCATCAGCTGTATCTATATCATCATATCATATCATATCAATCATATAATATCATATCATATATCATATAACATATCAAACCATATAATACCATATCATTATCATCATCATATCATATCATATCATATCATATCATAACATCATCATCATATTATCTCTCTATTTATTTTATTTAGGGAACTTTTCTGATGAATGCCATGAGAAGATCTCTCTCCAGACCTACAGGCAAGCCCAGCTGATGCAGTTCCATGGTGCTGCACAGAGCTGGGACCAACTGCCCCCAGCCTCCAGCACCAGGATCTAACAGATCTAACAGATCTAACATATCCAACATATCTAACAGGTCTAACATATCTAACATATCCCCCCAGATCCCAGCCTTGCTGAGCACCAGCCAGCAGTCAGGGCAGATATTTCATGAGCAGCTCTAAACACCATCCAACCCCTTTTCTTCATCTCTGCAATCAATGCCACCAGGGAGAGGAATTGCAAACACAGTTAATCAGAGATTTCAAAGTAGCAAATACCAATCCTGGTGCTTGAAAGCTAAAGGAAAATTTAGATGAGAGAAGCAAACACCACTGCTTTGTGGGCAATGCTTTGATTGAATGGGCACAGTGAGACAGTTTCTCATTTGTGTTAATGGAGAAGCATCCTTTGTTTGTGTTCAGTCTTGCTGATTCCCTGCTCACAAAGTCCTATTTAAGCCCCATTAATTCACTGTGGAGTCTATAGGAAGAATTTGTGTTCATCCTTTCTGGAAGGCCTTGCAGCATCACTGTAGTGAAAGGAAAAATCAAGACAGCATCAAGCTGAGAAGGGCTTGGGTAGGAAAACTCAGCAGAGTGAAGATGGGAAAGTGGGGAGCAGAGCCTTGGGTCTGCTGGAGAAATCCTGTTCACCCTTTGCAAATCTCTCCATGGCAATTCTCTGACATTATAAACAGGACTCCAGGCAGGTCCCTCAGGAGGCTCCTTGAAGTCCAGTAAAGCAGGGAAGAGTGCTGCCCCCTCAGCTGGGGCTGGATGTGTCCTTGTGCATTTTGGCTCCAGGAGCTGCTGAAGATGAGGAAAGCCCCAAGAACAAACACCTGCTCATGGCTCCTTTCCCTGGGACAGGAGGTGTGTGACCTGCCCTGGAGCTCATGGGGGCTTGTGTGGTGAAGAGTTGCCCATCTCCTGGACACACAGGGAAAGCAAATGCTCTGCAGCAAAGAGCCAGACCTTCTGCTGGGCTTTAGCAGAGGGAGGCTGTGACAAACATTGCAAAGGAAAAAACCCAGCCAGTGAAATTCTGGCAAAAGCAGTTGCTCATCACCCATGGTCGCATTCCCAGGCAGCTGGGTCTCACAGTGAGGGGCCAGGTCCCTGCAGGACAGCATCTCCCACTGGTTTTTGTTGCCATGGGACATGGGGATGTCTCAGCACCCACATCCCCACGCTGGGCTCCACACAGCCCAGGCTGCTGGGCTTTACAGCAGGAGCTGGGTCCTGGGGTGCAAATTCTAGAGCTTTTCATTCTGCAAGTCTGTGGATCAGAGCCCAGATCTGGTCTGAGCTGTGTTCTTGTGGTGTCGGTCCAAAGCTTAAGGAAATGTTTATTCTTCAAAATGTATTATTTTGGCAGTGGCTCATTCCTGTGCATCCTTGCTGTCGTTCCAGAGACATCAGTGTCTACAGCACTACCAAAAGGAACTTATGCAGAAAAACTTCAGGTGTTTGTCACAGATGCAATGCTAAGTAATTACCTTGTTGCATTTATCAAAATTTTCCTCCAAAACCTATGAAAGCAACAGAAACAAATTGCTCCAGTGTACTTCCCACAGCACCAAGAGCCACATTTTGGTACCTTGAGAACGCCAGAGCCCCAAGGACCTGGATCTCATCTGTTTGATGTTTGATGTTTGATAATATTCGGGCCGAGAGTGCCACCAAAAGGAAACGGGATAAACTACTCGTGCTAGAAATGCCTCCTGACGGTGTTTTTGGAGCTGTTCCCCCGGCTGCCCGCCCTCCAGATCTCTGCTTTATCCCTTCCTCCCTACATCTGTCTCTGTAAGAAACACTCACAGCCCTCCTGAGGCACCGGGGAAGGAAAATTATTGGTTTAGCCGGGAGAGTGTCTTTTTAGCAGCTGAAGATATTTCCAGCTCTATAAAATAATATAAAACTGCTTGACTACTAAATTACAGCACATGGAAAAATTTTTTCTTCGTTTTGGAAAACGTATTCCCCATATGCTGCAAAATAGCATTTTCTTTGCTTGTGGTTAACTGGAATAAGTTTATTATTTTGTTTCCAAGCAGGCACTATAACAAGAAATGAAATATATTAGAGTTTGTTTTTTAGAGTACCAGATCTTTAAAGCACCCATTGCTGTAGCTGACTTTGCTGAAGTAAGCCTTTCTGACGGGCTTTACATTCAGCTGGTATCACGACTGCAAGTTTATCTTAATTTGACGAGGATTCCCGGTCTCCATTTGATTCAAATGCTTCTCGGAGGCTGCTTTTCCCTGCTCCGGCAGCCGGGCTGGCTGCAGAGGGTGCTGTTCACACACCAGTGCTGAGATGGGCTCTGCACGCAGGACACAGCCCTGGCACCCGGGGGATGTTCAGGACTTTCCTGCTCGGTGTCACTTCAGGCTCTGCACAGACCTGGCTGCTAAAGCTGCATCCGAGCGCTCTGATTGAATATGACAGAGAAAAGCACATCCCACCCTGCCTTGCTTTGGTACCTTGGACAAAACCCTGTTGGGATATTAACATAGCAGGGTCTTGTAGCTCCTGCTGGGTCTCAGCACACCCCAGGTGTCCCAGACTGGTGTGGTTGAGGGGGAAAAGCCAGAGAAGGGGGTGCAGTGAGGGCAGGCTCATCACCTGGAGCAGAACAGGAAGGATCCAGGAGCTTTGCACAAGCTGTGCTGCCCTTGCTGTGGGGGAAGGATCTGTATCCCTGTTTCTTTTTAATCTGACGATGAGGAAAGCACAGCTTGGCCTCCCTGCACTGATGAAGTGTAAAAATAATCTTTTGTCACAGTCCTAAGGATCTTTGTCTCTTCCCAGCATTTGGCACAAGCTGTTATTTGTTTTACCAACCTGAAAATGTTCTATTTGTTCCTGAGGAATGGTCCAGGCACAGCCAGGCTCAGTCCTACCCTCAGGGCTCAGAGCTGGAGCTGTCCTGCAGCATCCCATGTCAGGAGTCAGAAATTCACCCCTTTGGTATCATTCAAGACTTCATCTCTTCTTTTCAAAGGCAGCTTCTTGCCCTCAATAATGACAAAACCAGGCTGTGCTCCTACTACCAAATGCTGCTTTCTGCCCTTTAGTTTGATTTTCTCTGTTTCAGAGGAGCATGGCACAGGTTTCAGTGTGGTGCTTGCAGGGGACACCAGGATGGGGCAGGGATGAGGACAGGGGTGCAGGGGGCAGGTGATGGTGGGGACCACGAGCCCTCTCCAACCATGGACATCCTGAGGAGCTTTCACAGGACTCAGCAGCTGGGATAATTTTTTCATGATGGCTTTTAAACCCATTTCATTTCAGCATTAAATGCATTTGCCTTTCTCATCATCAGCTACCCAATGGTTTAGGAGGCTGTTTTCTTCCCTTAAAATTCCTGCCATGGTTTTGCTCCTGGTTGCCCTTGGGTTTCCTCTAATCCTTCCTCTCTAGCAAAGGCAGCTGCAGCTCCCCCACTCCTCCAGACCACCTTGAGGACCATGATTTTCAGCATTTGGCTCATCACCTATGCAATTATTTTCCATTTAGAGGGTACACACTGGTGCCAGCTAACAGGTGCAGCCAACAGAGTGGTCTGAATGGGCCAGAGGTAATGGTGACTTTTCAAGTTGTGGCTGTGACATTTTTACTGATGGAATATTTTTACCTGCTCAGGTTTTCTGGGTTTGTTTTTATTTGTGATTTAAAAAAAAAAATATCGTTTCAACATCATTTTTCCAGCTTTCTGCCTATTCCTATCGGGAGGAGTAATGTCAGAGTCAGTCCAAAGCTGGTTGAATTTCTGTTACTACTGCTGTGTGAGCATGTGGTGAGGAATAGGTACTGGAGAGTGAGGGTCCTCCCAAGGGCAGGCTGGGACTGTGCAGGGAGGAGGCAGAAAGCTCCTGTTTCCAGCCTCAGCATCCCCCTCAACAGGGCATGTGGTATCCAGCCTGTCAGCCCTGCCTCTCAAACCACAGGATTTTGCTTGCAAAAAGACAGAAAAAAAAAAAAAAAAAGACAGAAGGGAGAAAAATGTTCTCAGTGAGGGACTTAAAAGAAGCATCAGAAGACTTGTTCTCAAATTATCCCAAGATCATTCCATTCCATCCATCGCTGCTGCTGCTCAGTGAAAAAAATCACATAAATAAAACTAGTCCAGACCTGCTGTACATGAAGGCAAGCAGAAACTTCCAGCTTGTTTTATTACCCCACAGCTGCTTGCTGCTGCATGGAGTTTGCTTTAGTTGGTGTGAACCAAATCTCAAAGCTGTAGGCACCACGCCTGAATGTGCAGCGACTTCATCTCAGGTATCTGCTGTTCTTCAGCAGCAGATCCCAGGGAAACAGGGAAATAACTGCAGCAGGTAGTGCTGAGGCTGTGTGCTGCTATCCCCAAAGTCACACAGTTAGTGCAATTAATGCAATTAGCAGTGCTGGGGCCAGGATTGAGCCACCCAAGCTGCTGCTCTCACTGCAGCTCACCCCAGCACAGACTCACAGCCTCTGTTTTCTCTTTTTCTTTTCCTTCTGTGAGTTTTTATGTTTATAAACTTTCAGAGTTCCTATTGTCCTTGTCTCTCCCATCTTTCCCTCATGAGACAGCAGCAATGATTGGTGAAAAAACAAAAAAGTTGTTTGTGTTTTTTCTCCCCAACTCTTTCATTGCTGGTGATTCACGAGTGCCGTGATTTCCCTTCGTTTCTGCTGAAGTTTTCAGTAGTTCCTTCCCCTGCCCATTCTGTGTAACAACTCAGCCTGAGAAACATCTGCACCCCATTAGGAACAGCTTTGGGTACATAAAGCTGAATGCAAAGGGTCAAAAATGTTTGATGGCTGAGTTACACTCTCATCTAGGAAGCAATCTGGCAATCGGCACAGGGTCCCCAGGGCGCCCGAGCTGAAAAACAGCTCAACCCTCACTCCTAGCACATCACTGAAGCTACTTACCCTGCTAAAATACTAAAACTGCTATCAATCATACCTGGAGCATGAAGAAGCTGATGGCTTCTGTGTCACCTAGCAATGCCAGCTTCCTTTTAAATAAAAATTACTTGGTGGAGTGCTGTCCTGGAGTCACCACCCAGCCACCACCATACCCAATTTCTGGCTGCCGCAGAAATCAGCTTCACTCCACAGTTCCTCAAAAGCTGGAACAAACTGAGACTGGGAATCTGACTTCTTGTCAAGGGGCTTCAGGTAGATCTGATTTTGGTTACTCAGGGACTATTTGGCAAGTGGCCCATCAGGCAGCAGGGGGTTTGTGGTTAATCTTGGCTGTACATCTGAAGCCAGCACAGAGCTTTGCAGGGGCTGCCAGCTCGGTGTGGGACCAGCAGGATACATCTCCATCGCACTCGAGCCATGAATCCAACCACCTCCCATGGGTGGTTTTACACCCCATCTGCCTGCCCTGCTTGTTTAAGCATATCCTTTGAAATCTTTCCTCAGGAAATTCTGAACAACCTCCAGTTTTGGTCTGTTTTAGAATTTTTGTGCTCCCTGCTAAAGGATGGTCTCTTCTCTCTCCAGATGACCAGCACATTCCCTGAGAGCTCACCTCCCCTTTCTGCCACTGTCCTTCCTCTTAAAGCTTTGATTTTCCTTTTCTTTCTGAGAACAAGCAAAGATAAAAGTGTTTATCAGACACTTAAAGATTTATTTTTCCATTTTTGTAATCTTCTAGGACAAGAGGAAACAGTCTCATGTTGCACAGGGGAAGTTTAGGTTGGCTGCTAAGAAAGATTTCTTCACCAGCAGAGTTGTCAAGCATTGGAATAGGATTCCTAGGGAAGTGATGGAGTCAGCATCCCTGCAGGGATTTAGAAGACGTGGATGTGGCACTTGGAGACGTGTGTTAGTGGTGGACTTGGCAGTGCTGGGTTAATGGTTGGATGATCTCAGAGGGCCTTTCCAACCTAAATTGCTCTGTGACTCTATTTTGAGGCTGTTCTGACTGTGAAGCTCCTTCATGCCCATTGCTGTCCCCAGAGCCCTCTGGTGGGTGAGCTCAGCTGTCCCTCCCTGTGTTGGACATGGTGAGCCACATTTCCCAAAGGCTAGAGCATTCCCATCAGTTCCTGGAGAAAAATCACAACTGTGCCAGCAGCTTTGTGTTTTATATACAACCTGTTGGTGCTGTCCCTGTGCCAACATGGTTTAACAATTCATTTTGGAAACTGTAAGGTTGAGGGCCCTGTGGGCTGAGGAGTGTTTCAGACACAAAGGCTGACTGTATTTCACATCCTCATCTGCTCATTTTCTTAGTCTTTATATGAACATAATTGCAAGATTATCCTTCCTACTTTCAAGTGAGAGCACCATCAAAGAAAAACAAAATCCAGCCAGCAGGTTCAGGCACGTCTGGGGAGGGTAATAAAATGCTAAAAAAATGGAAAATGTTTTTGATGCTGCCTGTTGCTACAGCTGTGAGTGCATTGCTGAGAGCCGGGAGGAGATTCCTCCAAATTTCCTAGCCAGGACATAGATGGATAACTAGAAATAAATCAAGACAGTCACAGACCAGAGCCAAATGGTTTGCAGTGGTGTAGAGAGAGGATCTTGATTTGGGAAACACTATGATTAATTTGTTTTCATAGAGTACTTACCAATTAATCATTTGGCTAATTATGTTGTGTCATGAATTAGTTATAAACAGACTTCAGCCCAATTATGAGGACTCAACTAGATCATTTAATTGAATGTTTATGCTTCCAAAAAGGCTTCAGAAGACTTTATTTAGAAGCTGAACACATACATCTAACTGGAAAATGGCACACATTTAATCACTGACAGCTAAAGATGCCTTAAATTACACCCTGTTGTAATTAGGAGGCTTAGTGGTGTATCCATAGCTGAGCTTGACCTCTGTGATAATGCCAGTTGTTTAAGTGTGTAATCATTCCTTTACATCAGATCCTTTTTTTCATGAAAATGTTGGTATCTAAGGGAGTTCTTTTACTTCATCATATGAAGAGACCTAAAATAAACATTCTTCTCTATGCTGACACGTGACAGCATTAACAATTGAAAATAAAATTGCACATAATATGCTCTTTCAAAGAATGTCCTCAAAGTTTCTGGAGAAAATACCAGCTGTACATAGCAGACTAATACTTAGCAGCTCAAGTTATCCCTTGGGGGTACATCTGCCAAATATAAATATTAATGAAAGAGAATTGTGGCAGGAAGATTAAGATTCATTAATCATTATTATTAGCCATCATCAGGCGCTAACGGGGCAGCTGCTTGGAGTGAGACCCCCTCAAGTTTACCCAGAGCACCCATTCATGAGGATGCTATAAGAGAGTGAGCCCTTCAAAGGAAGGGATCAGCACTCTGCTGCCAGAGGAAATGCATTTAGGGAGTAAATCCAAAGCCTGGTAGCTGTGGGTGTGAGTTGGGTCCCTGAAAGGTTGTAGTGAGACCAGGGGCTCAGTCTCTGGTTTAAGGGAAAATACAGCCAGAGAAGCCAGGAAAAGCTGCAGCTCCCATGCTCTGGTGGGATACAGAGGATTTCACAAGCTTCCCCATCCGAGGCGTTGTTCAAACACTGTGCAGCTGTCAGACCCTATTGTTAGCTTTATATTGTGTTGGGGTTTTGATGTCTCACCCATTGCAGAGCTTTGGAGTGGGAAAGAGTTCACTGCCTCCTCCCAGGCAGGTTGGTGTCCATTTTCACAGCTCTGGTCAGCCAGGCAAGCTTAACCCCTCACTCTCCACCACACCCCCTTTGCATTGCCTGTGTTGCCAGTTTCCTTTGGGTCTTGCTCCTGAAAGAATTTCCAATTTATTTATTTGCCTTTGATAATTTTGCTCGGTACAAGCCACCATGGAGCGTGCTTACTCTTTGGTGTAATTGCAGCAGAAGGAGCTCTGTGCCACCTCTAGGCTTTGGCATTATTTTTTTCTCAGCTAAAACCATGAGAAGGTGGCCCAGTCTCCCCTCAGACAGGCAGGTGGCTCTGCCCCACCCAGTTACTGATGCACAGGAGTCAGGGAATGGTTCACATGGAAGGGACCACTGGAACTCATCCAGTCCAACCTCCCTGCTCAAGCAGGATCCCCTCGACCACATTACTCAGGATTGTGTCCAAGTGGCTTTGGATATCTCCAGGGAAGGAGGCTCCAGAGCCTCTCTGTCCAGTGCTCAGTCACCCTCCCAGTACAGAAGCTCTTCCTCATGCACAGAGGTGGGTGCTCAGAAAAGCAGAGCACATTCCCCTGCACAGTGGATATATTTCAAACATGAGTTTGGAGGAGTCCACAGCTCAGGTGATCCTGATGTTCAGCTGTCCTTGGGGATGCATTTCTCCATTTATATTTGCCAGTAGCAGAAAGTAGCCCAAGGACACCAGCCTTGACAAAAGGCTGCAAACTAAAATACAGAGCACATGCATTTTTCCACATGTGAAACTCTAATGATTGCTGCAGAAGTCAAGGACTACTTAATTTGGATCAGGTGCTGGCATTTCTGCCTTGCCCAATGCCTGCAAATCCCATCAGCTTGTGTTCCTGGGAAAGGCAAAAGTGCCCCCAGGAGCCTGGGAGGAGTGAATGGGAGCTGGTAGCACGGGGGTAGGGACAGATAGATTTATGGGGGATTATGTAGGTCAGCAGGCTGTTTGCTTTTTCACCATCCCTTCCCACCTGCATCATTAACTGAGAAAGGGCTGCAGACTGGGCCAGCCTGTGCCTTCGCCCCAGCCCACCTTTTCATATTTTAAGGAACAGTTTTATTTTGGGCAGGTACATCACTTGGGTCCAAACAGATTCGTCCTGTTGAGTTTTAGGATGTATCTCTAGGTGTGTACAGGAAGATGTCAGTGTGTCAGGACAGACTGATGGAATCCATTCCAGGGTCCAGGTGTGACAGAAGCACAGCTGCTTCCCCTCCTGTTGCACCAGCTTCCCTGTGGATAACCAGACCTCTCAACCCTTGCTTCTTCATTCCTTCGTGTTTCCACGTGTTCCTGCTGCTGATCAGCACTCAGCACAGCCCTCAGGCACTGCCTTCAGCCTCCCCCTGCTCTGCAGAGCACAGCTCCTCCTCATCTCTGATGGGGTTCCTGAATTGCATTGGCAAAGCACCGAATCCTGGATTAGGCTGTCCCAGCAGCAGAGCCTGTGCTGTTCCCCCAGCCCTGGGCTTGCCCAGTGATCTGCATGTTCTGGTATTTGCATGGAGGTGTATATTCAAGGTATTCTCCAGTCACTCACCATAAATACAGTTCTGAAAGGAAGCCAAGTTGTTTCCTATTAATGACTCACTTCCATTCCTTCCCATCACGTTGCTGGGCAAGGACCTGTTTAAGCTTCTTTGTTTCATGCTGAGTTCTGCTCTTCTGTGATAAATGCTACTTGCCAAAAGCTTCCTTTCAGGCAGACTTCAAAAATAAAGTTATTAAATCATATCCATTGACACAATCCAGATTTGGGAGAGAAAGGAGAGCCCTGCTAACGCCAGTCTTTGGGGCAGGGGGCACACTGATGCATTTAAATGTTGGGGAGCTAATTTTCTCCCTAAAACAACATTTAGTGGGGTTCAGGTTTGTATAAGGAATGTGCTGTTCTGTTCCACATGGGGAGACTGGGGGCCCAAGCTCCACCTTGCTGAGGCTGATGCAGTTCTCTCATTGATTTTAGGAATCTTTGGGTCTAGATCTTAAGGCCTGCAGTGTTTTACTAAAACAAGTCTCTTGTACCTGACTTCAGAGACAAATTCCATGACCTGACACATCTCTGTGAGTCTTTTTATTGACTTTGAATTAGGTTTTTCCCAAGGGGTACACAGACTAACAAATATTGTGGCTAAAGTCTTCTCCCCTCTTTCCAAATGAAATCTGACATCAACTGTTGAGAAAGAAGAACCTGCATTATCAGAAATCCCCAAAGACATCTATAATCATCACCACTTTTGCTATTAAAGGGCATACTTTGCCGTGGTTTGTTTGGTTTGTTTTATGAATTAACTTTGTGAATTCATGAGATTAAAAGCTTAAACAGGATCAATGAAGACTGCACAGCATGCATCAAAGTAATTGCAGATTGTTTTTCAAACTTCAGAGGATTGCTAGTGTTGAAGAACTGAAGGTTTAGGGCAGTAATTATGAATTTTTCAAATAGAGAGATGAAAGGAAATACATTATCAGTACACAAGGATGAAGCACACTGTGTGACCAGGACCACTCTTGGGGTGAAGGCACATGATGTCCTCACCAAGGCAGGAATCTGATCCATGGAGCAGTTTGAGAAAAATGGTTTGCTGCCTGTGTACAGGATGTTAAATATGTGGAAAAGTAATAAAGTAGCATAAACCTTAGAGAGAAACACAGACACTTCCAGAACTGCCCTCCATCCTTTCCTTTTTACCTCTGAGCAAGACTGTATGGAAAAAACATTAAAATCATGAGTTTTGCTCAGCTCCGATTTCAAGATGGAAGCATATGACATGATATTTGCCAGCTTTTGATTAAAATTAGGCTTCTCTGATCCATGAGAATAAAGCTTGTGATATTCTCATCTCCCAAATCCTTGATTTCTGATGTTCACTGCTCCCATAAATTACCAAGTACAGCCAATAGAAAGCAGCTAACTTCTATCTTGTAAAAATCAGGCAGATTTGTGGATTTGATACTACATCGTTCAAAGTATTTTAATATGCCAAATTTATGGAAATGCTGAGTTTAATATTCACAGAACAATCCACACCTGCTTTTCAGACAGAATTCCTTCCCTCCTCTGCCTGATCCCTTGAGTTGGATAATCTCACTCTATTTTGTATGGCTTTCTTTCAACGTTCCCAAGACATCAGCCTTCTTTGTGCTTAAAACCAGAAGCTGTTTCAGTCTGACTTAGTTCATCTGGAATCTGATTTATCTTGTTTTTCAGTGGGAAGGTGGCACTGGGTGCCCCTGGGAATGCAGGGATGCAGAGGGCATGCTTGGTGCTCTAGCTGCATTCCTGATTCCATCTGTGTGAGGACATTGAGATGAATTTTCACCAGCCTGGATGACCCCATTTTTTAAACAATTTTTAAAAACCTGGGTGTGAGGCAGCACTTCATCCTGAGCAGTGCCCAGAAGAAAGACTGGGATCAAAGCTCCTGCCTGGGAGCTCTGCTGATTTCTAGCATCTAACCAAAACCCCTTCCCAACTGGTCAAAAACCACTGAAGTGCAGTGTAAGCAGAAATTATTATTAAAATTATCGTGTGCTTTGCATGGCTGTAGCACTCCTGGTCTCAGTGTCACACTTACCACAGGGAAAACTGGTTTACCTATAGAGATATGAATAGTGAATAGTGAAATGTGATGTGTTTTTCTTCTTTGATCCTTAAAATAGATAACATTGGTACATTTACCTGGTCTCAGTGTAAATTTCTGCTCAATTTTTGAGCAGAAATTGTCTGTGCACAGCACAGGGATGGGAAAGAGCCTTGTTTCATCAGCTCGTGCGGTGTCTCGGGGAGGTGACATAGTTGGCAATAAGGGGAGGATGTTGCAAGATTTCACAACTGCAAAGAAAATACTGAGCTGACCTTTTTTGGTTAGATTCTCATCTGGTGTAAATCAGTCAAGATTCACCAATGCCAAAATGTTTCTGGATGCTGTTTCCCAGTTTTCCAGCATCAAAACTGATGTTTATAGAAGCTCCTAGTTGCACATATTAAAGTAATCAAGAGTATTTTCATTACTGACTGTGCAAGTGAAATGAAGACAGACATAATGGAAATGTGTTCAAAAAATCATATTGACAAAGAATTTAAATAAAAATGTGGTTTTTTCTCCTGTGTATGGCTGTTGTGCACAGGTCTAACAGATGCCAGTAATACAATGGAAGGATTGTAGTGAGGGGGAAAGGAAATGTATTTCCCAATCCCAACTGGAAATTATGTCTCTTTTTAATTCCTCCAAGCAACTTAGATTTAAATAATTCTTAATTTTTTCCCATTGGCCATTTCCCATAGCTGTGCATCCCTTGAGTGAGCATCTTGCCTTTGGGATTAGCTACAGAGACACACAGTTCTCTTCCTCACATCTTTATTGGATTTCCCAAGCTCCTGCTCTGCTTCTTTCTGCTTCCATTACACAATCTGGGATATCACTTGTTGGGTTTTTTTTTTTGAGAGAAGGAATATTTTCATTTTATTCAAATTCATGCAGATTTCCATATTGTCATAGGTTTCAAGAGTTTCTCCTTCACGTCTGCATCCACAAAACCCCTTCTCTCTTCTCAGGACACCAAGCAGCTGCCACGGAGATTCCAAACACTCGATCCTGCCCTTTGTCCTCCCTCTTTGATCTCCAGAACTTCTATCCTGGTGAAGGACTCTGTTCTTTCAAGTGGGCCAGTGCAAATCCCTGCCTCAGTCCTGTAGTAAGGGAAGTACCCACTGCAGGGAGGGGGCTGGTTCAGGGCTGGGAGCCCAGTGGGGAAGGAGGGCATGGGCAGGCAGAGAGCAGAGCTGCTGGCTCCCAGGAGCTCCTGGGGCTCTTCCTTGCTTGGAGGAGAAATCGTCCTCTTGCTCAGCTCCAAACTTGGCAGGGTGCTCTGGAAAAAACACGCACAGGACCAAGAGCTGAGGTGTCAGATCAATGCTGCCTTTGGGAGCACAGCAGGGGCACAGGTGCCCCCCAGAGCCAGCAATGTCCCTCATAGCAGCAGTCTGGGTGCACAGGCTGTTCCAAGGGAGAGGAGACCTTGCAAGGGCTGCTGTATCTCATCCTTGCAGATAGCTCTGCTCCTGCTTTGTGTTTTCAGAGCACAAGTCATCATTTTGTTCCTAAGGGGCTAACTTTGAGTAACATTTTGATGTCAGATGGGCCTGCCTCTCTTATTCCCTTCCTACTCCTTTTAGAAACATTCAACATGAGTTCACCTTGCAGGTATTTAACCCAATTTAACCATATATGTAATCTCTATGAGTGGTTGGCCAAGAAGCTCTTCAGATGTCCCACAGAATGGAAGATATCCTGTGGAGTGGCTGAATAACTCACTTTTGGCTGAATAACTCACTTTCTTATCCTGCTTAGTGTAAGCCTTGCCTTCATTGGAGCTTCTTTCCCTTTCTGTGCAGATGTGAGGTGCTGGGCAGACACAGATGTGGGATGTTCTGTAGTAGGGCAGGTACTCAATGTCCAGCACCTGGGACTCTGGGCCAGGCTGCTCATTGCAAAGCAGGAGGTTGGGATTGAAGCCTTCAGGCCTGTCCCTGGGCAGCAGGATGTTTTCCAAGCCTCCTGAGCAGGATGACAGGGCTGTGGTGTTGTTCTGTCTCCACATCCTGAAATAAAGTTATATTTGATTGAACATGATAAATTTGTGCCATCAGTGGGCAAGGGCCACAAGCAAAGTCCCTGATGCTGATCCCAGGCCATGGCACCTTGGCCATTGCTGAGAGAGAATCAGACCAGTGAAAGACCAAGGATTGTAAGGATTTCACATTGCCTTTCAGCTCTTTCTTCTTGACTCTTGAAATGTTTTCTCATGTAGGGTTTTCAATGAAATCTAAATACCAAGTTAGCTCCTATACTCTCAATCAGTCCTTAGTAGTTCACATAGGAAAAAAACCCATGATTTGGTGTTTTCTCCTTGTTGATTAAGAGCAGCAATAACAAAACTCAAAAAACAACCCCCCAGTCTCACTACCTGATTTTTCACAGGCTACTGTTCAGCACTGTATGAAATCATAGCAGAGAGAGTGCTTTTACCTCGTTTGAGGTTAAACTTACATCAGATTTCATGAGCTCTTTTGGAAGATTCCAAGCCAAAGAAAAGAACTCCCACAGCCTTAGGCTATTTAGGGTGATTTATGGACTCCTGAAAATCTTTGTAGATCAGCAGTGATTATGAGCATTCTGGAAATGGAAGAACATTGAAATTTGGGTAGAGTCTGGAAAAAAATATTGTAGAACCCTCCTTCCTCCAGATGTAATTTTTTTGAGTTTTCTGTACAACCAAAATGGGAATATGCAATTCAGGTCTTCAAAAGAGTTTGAAGTTTCAAATCAATTCTTATTCTATCTCTGTCTTTATTTGGAAAGCTAATTTAACATATCATTGGCATAACATAAGGCAGTATTTTACTGGGGGGAAAAAATGGTCATCTTGCCTGTAACAACAGGTAAACACACACAAATATTTTTGCACTAGAAAATTTGTCTGCTTCTTGGCTATTTGCTACTGTGGTGCTGTTATTTGCCCATCCACACTGACTTTCTCCTTTTTTTTTCTTACCTAAACCCTGTCTCCAAGGTTTTTTGAACTTTAAGGATACCTTAAAAATATTTCATTCAAATGGGCCTGAACCTCCCCATTGGGTAATGTAACTGCCAAGCACCTGTTCACCAGGGTGACACAAAGGATGTTTTTGTGGTTACCGCATGCTCAAGAAGAGTCCAGGAAGGGGAAAGCCAGCAGGGAGAGAACCTTCATCCTGCATCTCTGGCTGCCATGGTGATGGGGTTCCAGGGGAGCATCACAGAGGGAGAGCACCCCACCCAGGCCAGCTCCCTGCTGGCAGAGGGGTCCCTGTCCTCCTCCTCCTCCTCCTCCTCCCCATGCAGTGCTGTGGGCATCCTGGCTTTGCTGGGCTGCTGGCAGATGGCTGGCTGCTTTCTAGAGAGGCATCAGTTGCTTTTCTCTCTGCCAGTGAGGTAATGAGCTCCTGAGACAGGCCCTGGTCAACCAGACATCCCCTTCCTTCACCTCCTTCTTCTCTGGTGTGGGAGAGAATGTTTGATGGACTTCCAGCCATGTCACCAGCAGCCAAAGTGGCACATTGAAAAGGATAGATTTTAATAGAAATAGCTTCAGATTAATGCAGGGTTTTTTATTTTCATGCTAATTATTGCAAAGACAGTGGTAAGTAACATTCCATTCTATTGCAACATTAGCACAGAATCACAGAGTGGTTTTGGTTGGAAGGAACCTTCACTCTCATCTTGTTCCAGCCCCCTGCCATGGGCAGGGACCCCTTCCACTGTCCCAGGTCACTCCAAGCCCCATCCAGCCTGGCCTTGGACACTCCCAGGGATGGGGCAGCCACAGCTTCTCTGGGCAGCCTGTGCCAGGGCCTCACCACCCTCTGAGTAAAGAACTTCTTCCTAACTTCTAACCTAAATCTCTCATTTTTTTAGTTAAAACCTTTTCCCCTTGTCCTATCACTTTGTGCCTGTGCACAAAGCTGCTCTCCGAGTATCTGCCTTTATAATAATGCATTTCTGGTTTATAAACATAGAAGAAAGCATGAGAATGCCTCAATTGTGGCTTTTAAAGTATTTCTAAGTCATGTATTTTCATACTTTAAAAGAAGAATTTTTGCTGTAAATAAAAAGAAAGAGACAGACGATGATATTTCACACTGCAATAGTTATCATGTTGTGTCTTCCATTTAAACTTAAAATACATTTTGCTACATTAGAGATTATTTTTCTTATTACTGAATCAACATGTATGTATTTCAGAGCTTAGCTGGCAAGTGTAATGGAGTGGAGCAACTTCCCTGACAATACATTAAAAATGCTCATAAATAGCTGGGTAATGGAGTAATTCTGAATAAGATTCATTTCTGCACAGTATTTGATCTATTTACTGAAAATCCAAAGCTCTAAAGCACAGGAATGATTTTGAATGGACTATTATTATTCATCCCATATATTATCCTGGTTGGTGCCTGCAGTAAAAAGTGGTTTATTATAATGTGATTTCTCAGCTGCAACAGTCTGATATACCAGCAGCTGATGAACTATTCAGGCACCCAAAACCCCACCATCATTGAAATTCATTACCACAAAGGTTCTGCCAGAACTAATTGCTGTCAAGGCTGCTTATGCACATCTTAGTTTCATTTCACAGAATGACAGAGCTAGTGCTGGTACAAACCAACAGGAGCAAACCCCTCCAGCCTGCAGCACAGCCCAGCACCCTGCTGGAGCTCCCTCCAGTCAGTTAACACTCTGGAAGGGCCAAGAACACTCTGAGGATTTGGATGTGCTGTTTTCCCCTTGAAATCGAAATGTGGAATTTGTGGGCAGAGGAAACAATGACTGAATATGGGAGGGACTTAGGGGAAAAGTGGGGAGGTCTCTGCTGCCTCCAGTGCACCCTGAATCTCTGGGCTTTGGGCAGGGCATGGGCTTTGGGACAGAGGGCAGCTCAAAGACTCAGGCTTGGGGTTTGGAGATGAGTGCTCAGGGTGAGCACCAGCCCATGGCTGCTGAGGTGCTCCAGGCTCTCCTGCACCCCTGGGTGCTGGTCTCCCACCTCCAGCTCCCACTGCCCTTGGTCCTCCTCTGGCCAAGGCACAGATCTGCCTGTGCCCCCAGATTTATACCCACAGGCTGACATCCACACACATCCTGAGCTGCAAAGGCTCTTTAGCAAAATTAGTGCATCTTTAAAGATTCTTTTATGGCAAAAAACAATAGAATTATTGCATTATTAAGATTGGAAAAGACCTTCAAGACCATGAAGTCCAACCTTTGACTGAATGACCACATCCACACATGTCCTGAGCTGCAAAGACTCTTTTGCAAAATTAGTGCATTTTAAAAGATTCTTTTATGGCAAAAAACAATAGAATTACTGAATCATTGAGATCGGAAAAGATCATGAAGTCCAACCTTTGAATGACCACAAAACCATATTGTGAGTGCCACATTTACTCATTTTTTAACACTTCTAGGGATGATGACTCCTCCATTTCCCTGGACAGCCTCTTCCAATGTTTAACCACTCTTTCAGTGAGCAAATTTTTCATAATATCCAGTGTGAACCTTCCCTGGTGCAACTTGAGGCCATTTCCCCTTGTCTTTTCTCTAGTTCCCTGGGAGAAGAGGCAACCCTCACCTTGCCACAACCTCCCTTCAGGTATCTGTAGGGAGCAATAAATGCAATTTTCAGGCAAGGAAGGGAGAGGAAGTTTTGAGCTCAGCAGAAATGTCTGAACCCTGGGACTGCCTGAACAGATTTGTTGAACAACTCCATTTACATGCTATTTGCACATTCCAGTTTCAAAAGTCAGCCTGCGTGGATTGCTCCTGATACGCCTTGCCAGAATCCTTGGGAGGGATCCAAGGCAATGATCTTGACTGTTGCAGGTGGGTTGTGGACCCTTGAGAGGTGCTGGAGGTGTCAGGGAGCTCACTAATTACAGCTCATTACAGCATGCAGGGGAAGGATGTTCTCAGCTCAGTGAGTTTGGTGCTTTAGCAGGACACCTTCCCAAACACCTCCTGACATGGGTGAGCAGCCATGGGAGTTCTCTGCCTCAACCTCCTGCTGTTGCATTTTGCTGCTGGGATCAGTGGGAGCAAAGCTGCCCTTTTGTGGAGCCTTTCAGTGTTTTCTGCAATGATTGCCCTGTGACTTCAGACCTCTGTGACTTGGCCAG
This sequence comes from Agelaius tricolor, assembly GCF_023055355.1. Classification (NCBI taxonomy): domain Eukaryota; kingdom Metazoa; phylum Chordata; class Aves; order Passeriformes; family Icteridae; genus Agelaius; species Agelaius tricolor. The sequence continues at coordinate 9,994,053 of NW_027269278.1, read as the reverse complement.
TTTGTTTCAACAAAGACAGTTTTTATTATCTCGGTGAAAAGTCTGGATGTGCTCGTATGTTGTACTTGCTACATACACATTTTCAAGCATTAGTCATGCCATAACATCTGCTTTTTATTGGTAATTACACTATCCCCATTTTAATAAGAGGTAATTCTTAAATTTCTCATAAAATATACATGACTCCAGGGAAAGAAGGTGAAAGGTTTTTGCAGGCCTCTCACAGCCACAGACCAAAATGAGTTGAAATAAATCCTTCCTGAGCAGAACTTGTCCAGCCACTCACAACAGCGCACACAGAGATGCCTGTGTGACTTGCCATCCCTCTTTCTTCTAATTGTTCAAGCTCTACGGAACAGACCTGCAAATTCTTTGCACCACAGCCCTGCTGGGGGCTGTTAATGTGCCCAAAAATGAGGACCTGGTCCTAAAATGTCACATATGTTACACCTCCTGGGTGTAACTGGACTGGAATTAAGGGGGTTCTACGAGATCAGGTCTGAAATGAGGAACAGTGAAAGTTTGTGGGGTGTTTCCAAGTGTTTTAGACACTTTGGAATTGCAAATAGGTGTCTGGATTCATGGACCATAGCTTGTGTGCATTCATATTTATGGTGGACTTGGTGTAATAGTGTACCCGAAAAATGAGTAATATCTGAGAAGAACAATATCCAGATAAAGAATCATGAAAAGGAATATTTTGGGGCTCCATTGAAAGCTTCCAGTTTCTCATTTCCCACTGTTTCCCTGTTGTGCTGCTTTGGCCTGTGAGAACTGGGCTCTGCAATTCCATAGCCTGTTTCCAGGGATTTTCCTAGCAATTCTGGACAAGGAAGGCAGTGACAAATGACACTTTTGCAAGGTCATCCCTAAATCTTTGAAAAGCAGAGAGCTTTTTCAGTGGCTCCTGCCATCCACTGAATGCCAGCAGCCAAGCCCATATGGAGCATTGTGTGCCGAGCTCATTGTCGATGCAAATGCACACAACCAGTTTTGATTAAGAACAAAATGAAGAATTGACTCAATCTGCTTTTTCTCTGTTTGAAACGCTTCAAGCCTCTCATTATCATCAGGGTTTCTTTCAGTGCAGGAAACCAGAATTTCCATAAAATAATGCTGAAAGGCACAGGGTGAAGTCAAAGAACATTTACGTTCCTAACGAATGGGAGGATAAACATGCAAAACAGATCTGGGGACACTCAACTAAACATTTGGGGGCATGTTATAGCATGTGGATTGTTTAAATTATTCAATATATATTAAGCAGCCACATACACAATGGTAAAAGGACAAAGCAGGGGGTTTGAGAGAGGCCTTTTCCCTTTGCACAGTAACTCACAGCTATCCAGGGTGTGATTATTGCATTCAGCAGCCAAGGAGAGTTTGCATGGTAGAGTGCCCAAATTGCAATGTTTCCATTTGGGGGTTGGCTTAGATGACCTCTAAAGGTCCCTTCCAATCCAAACTATTCTATGATTCTATGATTTATGGGAACAAGGAGCTCCTTCCAATGCCAGGAAGGTCCCATGGCAGCATTTGTAGCCTTGGGGTCACTGAGGTGGGATCAAAAAGACTTTGTGTAACCTCAGGCCTGTGTTTGGAAACGCTGATGCCTGGAGGGATGTGCTGGCCACTGAGTACAGCCAGCATGCAGGTGGTCCAGCACCATTTCCCATCCTCAGGATGTGCTGGATGGCTGGAAAATCCTTGTGCCAAGGGAAACTGGAAAGTGGCAATCACATTCCTCTCTCTTTCAACATCCAGATGATCTGGCCAGAGAGACCCTTCATTTTATATGGGGTTTAATCATAGCCAGGGCTGGCAGTGTTCCCTGCAATTTCCAGTGCCAGACCTGGCTGTCCCATGTGTGACACTGCAGGGCAATTGTTCTGGGAAGAGGGAGATCAAGGGAAGGACATTTTTACTGAGGATGACATTAAAGAGCTATATTGCAAAGACAAGCTCTCCAAAATGAGAAAATGGGGGAATTGAAGGTGCTTTTCCCCTATTTCTCTTCATGCCTCATCATGAAACATCAATAACAAAGCCAGCTCCTGATTCCTTGTGCTGCCTGCCTGCCTCCCCTGAGTGGCACACAGAGGTCAGGCTCCTTCCACATGGGTGCAAAGAGGGAAAGCTGTGCTCAAGGGACAGCTTTGCAGAGAACAAACTACCTGTGAGCAGGTGAGGTGGCCATTGCTTTGCTCTGGTCCCAGGGGACGTTACTGGGAAAGAAATTGTCCTTGAGACACTTACAAATATGGCTGTCATTTCCAGAAATACCTAATAAATAAAGAACCAAAAAAAAAAAGAGTGCTAAAATCGATTAAAATCATTACAGTAATACATTAACCATCCAATTGTCTTTTGACAAAGTTGGTGATTCCTATGTGCTGTCTTAAAGGCAAATGTTCTTGGTGTAGTGTTTGCTTGCATCACCTGGGACACCCCAGTTGAACCATTGTCCTAAACAACACAAAATACCCCTTTTTCTTTGGTTTGATGACTCAAACAACAGCTCCCAGCTTTTTGTGTTGTGTACTCAGAAGAGGGCAGAGACAGTGGGATAATCCTAGAGACAGGAGAATATTTCCCCCAGGAATACTCCCCACCATTTGGGAGCTGGGGGACTCAAAAGGCAGATTTGAGGGTGAGTTTGGAGAAACTTGGACTGAAAAAAAATAAAAACTAAAATGTATTTTCTTATAGTTGGTGCACCCTGAGGAAATATTGCTTTATCTGTGCAGGACAACCCCAAATGTGGGAAAAAATTACAGCTGGCAACACCTGGGAACCAGAAGAAGCCTAAAGCAGAAAGCAGAGAGGGAGAATGTGTCAGAGATCGACACCATTAGGTTTTCTTAAAGCAAATCTATCTCTATCTTCACAGTGGTAGGTGGAAGTGGAAAGAAAACCCATTGTGTGTTTAAAAAACAGGTCATCTTCAAGAAATGTCACAGAAACCTTGAGCAGACATGAGCAAACAGCCCCGGGGGAGCCATTTGTCTTTGCTGTCAAGAGGAAAATTAAGACTGCAGGGGACACTGGATTTGATGGATGCTTGAAGCAGAAGGCAAGTGGGTCATCAGTGGTTCATTCCTGTCCACCAGGAAAACAGGTTCTTCCCCTGCAGAAAAGTGGCTGTATCAAGTGTACACCTGTGGGGAGGAGAGAGGCAGTGAGAAGATAAATGGTGGAAAGTCCCTAAAATCTCATTTGGCATTGACAGCAATAACCCCACCCAGGAGCTGGGGGTGGTTGTGCTGCCTGACACCTTTGTGGGCAGGGGGCTGGTGATAACAGCAGTGCTGCTCTCCCCAGGGCCCTGCTGGGTGCTTCAGGGGATTGTGCAGCACTGAGGGGTTTCATGACCCATCCCATCCATGTGCAGCATTGAGGGGTTTCATGACCCATCCCATTCATGTGCAGCATTGAGGGGTTTCATGACCCATCCCATTCATGTGCAGCATTGAGGGGTTTCATGACCCATCCCATTCATGTGCAGCATTGAGGGGTTTTAGGACCCATCCAGTTCATGTCCAGCACTCAGGGGTTTCAGTGACCCATCCCATTCATGTCCAGCACTCAGGGGTTTCAGGACCCATCCAGTTCATGTCCAGCACTGAGGGGTTTCATGACCCATCCCATTCATGTGCTGCACTCAGGGGTTTTATGACCCATCCAGTTCATGTCCAGCACTCAGGGGTTTCAGGACCCATCCCATTCATGTGCTGCACTCAGGGGTTTTATGACCCATCCCGTTCATGTCCAGCACTGAGGGGTTTTATGACCCATCCAGTTCATGTCCAGCACTCAGGGGTTTTATGACCCATCCCATTCATGTGCAGCACTGAGGGGTTTCAGGACCCATCCCATTCATGTGCTGCAGCTCCACACCATGGCACAAACCAAACTGCCCAGGGTGGAGGTGGCTGGGAGATTTGCTTCCAAATTCTGATCCTAATGACAAACCTTACACAGATATAGCTGGGTACCTGTTAGGAGGACATTCCTGTGATGGATGTTGCTCTGCAGGCCCCAAACCACACTGTGGGAGAGCCAGCCCTGTAAAGGAAGAGAAAATTAAATTTGTTTTAATGAATATCCAAGAAAATATTACCTCTTGTGTATCCTTGGAGCTCTTCTAGATCAATTATCTTGTCATGCTCCTAACATACACATGCAGGGAAGATAACTGCTGATTAATAGCCTGCAACCTTTTTAGTTGACCCCTGGTCAGTGTGCAATATGTATCTCTACTCAAAATCAAAATTTGAATTCTATAAGCATCCTATCTCCATCAGTGAATTTCCATCATGGTGAATCATGCCACTGGTTTTACTATGTTTCTTTCTGTTTTCTAATCAGATTTATTTCAGCCATAAAACAGAATCTGGTGATTAATGTTCAACAGATTTCTGTTCTCTTGGGTTATTAATACAATGAAACAAGGAAAAAATATTCTGATACTATTTCAATATTGTTACCTGCCAATGCTGGAAAAAAAAGCCACAGACATGCTCCAAGTCTTGAGGTCATTTTAAATAATATTAAGAGTTTTCAACTTTTTAATTAAGTTAGTTTCCTTGACTACTTTTTCAGTTCAGACATTGAGGATGTACTGAAGCCTTTAAAGGTGCTTTTCCCTCAGTTCTCACATAATCATGGACTGCAGGAGGGGGAAGCAGCACGAATAATGAGACATCTTACTGAGCTGCACAGGTTGGCAGGCACAGAGCTCTCTAAAGAGACTCAAGGTGTTTATAGACATTTGAACTACGTTAGATCTTAAGGGCTGTGCTTTAAATTCTCAGCATCTGCAGCTGTTTCTGAGCAGGTAGAGAAGAAAAGGTACCAGTGACACAGGGGGAGGACTGGAAAAAGTTGTCCAGACCAGAATAGCAGTCCCTGCTCATGGCAATCACCTCCATCAGTGAGTTCCTAGGAAGGGACAAGTTTCTGCTCATTATGGTGTCCTCTTAGAAACATTAAACTTCCACTGCATCCTGTGACATCCAGCCCTTGAAGGGGAATAAGAAAGGAAATTGCTCTTTGGGTTGCCAGCTCCAGCAGCACCTCCATGGCAGTGACCATTGGTGATATTGATGGCTCTGTTCACTATTCAATTTATTTTAGGAATATATTCTTCACCAAGCAAGCTGGCTGGGTGAAGGTGTCCCTGCCCATGGCAGGGACTTAGAACAAGGGGAGCCTTAAACTTCCTTCCACCCAAAGCCCTCTGGGATTCTGTGATTTGCCATCTGGGACTGTTTCCTCTCAGGCAACAGCACCAACCCAGTTTCACTCAAGCTTCCCTCCTTGGCCTCTGGCAAGGTTTGGATGGTGCAGCTGGGAGCTGGCTCCACTCCTGCCCCCAGGGCAGTCTCACACCAGTCAGGCTGGGGTTGTTTTTTACGGGGTGGCCCATCCATACTCACTATTTACCACAGCAGCAGCTGCAGGCAGCTGTGCTCCTCCAAAGCACGGGTCCTGGTCCTTGTGCAATTCCCCCATGGCCAGCCTAAGGTGTCCCTTTGGAGCAGGCTGAGCCAGCAGAGCGAGGGAGGATGGTCCTGGCAGAGCCAGGACAGCCAGCTGAGGGAGATGGATGCAGCATGTCCAGGAAACACATTCCTGGGACCTGAGAGCACATCCCAGGGGCCCAGGGGCTGCACTTGTGCTGACAGGGAAGGACTGGGCTTGCATTCAGGCTCCCCTTCTCACTTGGGAGCAGGGTTTGAGCACATTTTCTAAAGCTGCTCCTGTGTTTTTCCCAATCTCCTGCCTCAATACTTCTACTGTGATTCTGAAGGGAAAATAATCCATCATCAAGGGTCAGCCTGCAAACTGCTGAGTGCCTGTGTCCTGGCCAGGACCCCACCTGCCTCACTTGGGTGTGTGCACCCACATCTCCCCATGCCAGGGGGAAACCCCTATGGAAAAGGGGAATTTTGTCCCACAGCAGCTCACAGGGGGTCCCCAGTAAGGCACAGCATTCCCAAACACCAGGCTGGCACATTCAATAAAGCTCCAGGACAAGAAGGATGCTCCCAGGAGGTGTAAATGAGCTGATGTGGAGCAGCTGGACACCACTGGCTGTGCCCTCTCCTTCTCAGCAGTTTCATGGTCACATTCCCCATGTGGTGAGGGCAGCTAGAGCAGGGCCTGAATATTCAGCCTCATTTCAACTGGATCTACTTTGCCTGCAGTCGTGCTCAGTTTTGCCCAAAAAGGTGTTTTTAAGGAAGGAATCAAGATCAGCCACACAATGCTCAGGTGAAATTTGGGTTCACCTGCCATGGTCTTCTTGCTCCAGAGTCCTGATTTCAGTGTTCACACTTCTACAACCCAAGACTGACAAAATCTGCCATTTGCTCTTCTCTGCTGAACTATACTGAGCTATACTGGGCAACCAAACTCTTTAAAAGGATGAAAATGAGATTACTCATTTGTAAGTCATGGGTATATCTGAACATATATTAAAAGCAAATGAGAAATGTGGGATGGAGCCAAGGCAGAGCATGATCACACCCCAAATAAGATTTGGAAATAAACCATCGAAATGGATGCAGGCTCCCCCTTGATGATGGGCTTGCAAGACTGCAGAGGAGCTCTGGGCCTGGAATTTGCTGTGAGGGAGCTGTGGTTGAATTTCTTATTGTCGCTGTTGTTTTGCAATGCCATAATAAATGTTGGTGAATTTGTAAATCATAAAAGCAGGGACCACGGGTGGGTGCTTTCATCCAAGGACTAGAACAAACATTTTTGGTGTCAACCCATGCTAGGGAGATTCAGTATTATAAATTAAAAACAAGGGGAAAAAATTAAAAGGCTAAAGAAGCAACAGCTGTTTGGAATGGGGCCCTAAACCCAAAATCTATAAATGATGTTCAGACACATTCTGAGAGACAGTGACAAGAAAATGCTCAGCACAAGAACTGCAGGGTCATTAATCACTGTTCTGCTCACAGGGCACTGGTTTTGTCCAGTCACATGAAATAAGTCATTTTCAGTGCTTCCAGGAGGTTTTGGTGACCCAGCCTCTTCCACACCTACCTTGGGCTGCACTGGTCAGAGCTCCCTGTGACACCTTTGGGACTGTGCAGGGATGTGGCACAGCCTTGCACAGCACATTAGCAAACACTAAAAACAGCTGAATTGGGAAAGTGTCAGTGGACATTTTAACGCTGGGGATAGCAAAGCAGAGGTAATAGAGAATAAGTATGAAAAGAAAACAGCAACTGCCATTGAAAGCCTTCTAGAAGGAGATTGTAGACATATACACTCTCCAAGATGAATTATGAGTATTAGTTTGTTTGGAAAGGTATTTGCCCTTTGGACAGCCATATTTTTGTTTTGAGCTTCAGAAACATAAATTACAGTCATTTAAACCCCAGGCTTACATTTTACTTCAATGACGTAAATGTGTTCCCAACTTTCAAAGGCCAGCTGTCCCTTACAGCAAGAGGTAGCAATTATATAAAATTCTTTTATTGCATGGAGGTATTTTCAGTCCTTTAAGTTTATGTGCCCCAGGTGAAGCAATATAAACAAACTATAGCTGTCACAATTGTGTTAATAATGGAAACTGCATTTGGGAAGTTTTAGGGATAAAACCTTTAACTTTATACTGCTGAGGTGTCAAACCTTTCCAATGTAAAACAGAAGTGCAGCTGTGCAAGGCACCAAGAAAGGTTTCTGCAGAGCCAACATTCACAGACTCTTTAGCTGTATAAAGGTGGTGGATTCCAAGACACAGTCGTTAATCAGAATTGCTGCAAAAAAATAAGGTTAAAAATGCATTTAAGTGTCTCTGGGTTTTGGGTAAACTTCAGGTACACAAAGTCAAATCCACCCCTAATCCAATCTCACTGAAATCCATATTTTACAGATGTGCTTGTGTTCATGGCTGATGGCAGCAATGAAATGCTGAGGCACAGCCTGAGCCTGGACATATTGGACAAGCCATCCTGACTCTTGGCTCAGGGAATTGCTCCTTCAGCCTCAGTGCTGGACTTCTCTGTTGTGGATTCCTAATCCCTTGATTTAAACTTCAAAAATAGACCAGGCAAAGCAATTGATTACAACAGTGCAGGTATTTGGGTTTGGGTTTTTTTCTCCTAACCCCAGTAGATGAATAGAGAAATGCTACAACCTTAGAAAAACTGTTAGAAGGTTCAGAGCCAGCAAAAAACACCCCAAAAAGTGCTGGTGTGCCTATGGATGGCTCTAATTTGGTGCTCTGTGCACCCTGAGAGCAGAGCACGGTGCAGCCTCCAAAGGCACTTGGTGTTCCCAGCTGTGCACACACCTGGAGCTGATCCTGTCTCCAGCTCCAGTGACATCCTGAGCCATGTGGAAGACAATCATTCCGCTCCACAACAATTTCTCAAAGCAGTTGTCATTCTGCAGCCAGAAATCCTGATTTCCTTGCACAGAATCACTGAATGGTTTGGGTAGAAAGAGACCTTAAAAATCATCGTGTTCCAACCTCCCCACCATGGGCAGGGTCACCTCCCACTGGCCCAGGTTGCTCAGAGGCCCATCCAACCTGGCCTGGAACACCTGCAGGGATGGGCCAGAACAGCCCCATCCTGGTGCCTCACACATGGAAGAAATTATTCCTGATATCCAGCCTAGCCCTGCCTGCTGTCTGAAGCCATTCTCCCTTGTTCTCTCACTCCAGGCCCTTGTCCAAAGTACCTCTCCAGCACTCTTGGAGCCCCTTTAGGCACTCTTGGAGCCCCTTTAGGCACTGGAAGGGGCTCTCAGGTCTCTCTGGAGCCTTCTCTTCTCCAGGTGAGCACCCCCAGCTCTCCCAGCCTGACTCCAGAGCAGAGGGGCTCCAGCCCAAAACCATTCATGTCCACAGAAGTGAGCTCACACTCACCCATAACAGAGTCAGGGCATTTTCTGTCAGTCAGTCTTCCAGTAAGGCAAGGCAAGGTTTGGAGGCAGAGAGGGAAGATTTGGATGCAGTTCACGTCTCTTTCTTGGTGAACTGACAACAAGGAGAATTGAACTTCAAAGACTTCCATTACACAGTCAATGACATTTAGGAAGAAAAGGAAAATTACCACTTTTTGAGGAGATTTACAAATGCCATCCATGTCCATGGGTGTAATTTTCCACTGAGGAAAAAGAATTTCAGAGGCAACATATGGACCATGCAGTAGTTACCATAGCAACCAGCCTCCTAAAATTCCCTATATATGTATACAGAAATCAAATGCATGTAATAATTATGGCCACATATCTAAAGTAATTTATGAGTTCCATCTTCCTAGCTTTTTTGTCTATTAAAAGTCTAATTCACGCTTTGAATATCTGCTTACTCTGCTGCCTCTTGAACCTCCACACATTTTGCAACTGAAAGTTAAAAGCATCACAACTGACAGTCACTGACAACAGAGTGAAATCTAATTTAGCTAATTCAAAATATATGCTATAAGCATAAAAGAATGGTTATAGAACCAGAATGATTTAAGTTCTGGGAATACAGCTGAGATGACATTTAAGTTAAGGAAATGTTAGCTGTTAAAAACAAACAGATGAAGGGGTTTGAATGTCAGAAGAGTATTTCAAAACCAGGGTGTTTTACTGGGAAGAAGGGAACTGGGGGGGTTTCAGCTCTCCCTCCCCTCAGTGATCCCTGTGTCATGGATGAGCCCTGGTGCTCCCATCACAGTGAGCTCATGCACATTCACTTCTGCTACATTTTGAAATCTCTGGGAGGATCTTAACAGATTCCACGCCTTGGCACAGCACTCTCCCATATTTCTCTGTGCTCTGGCATTAGGAACCAGAGATATTCCCTGTTGTCTGCTGGATACTCTGGAAACTTAACAAAGATGGATTTCCTAGATGGGAATCTGGGAATACAAAACCTCTGCTGCTGAGAGCAGATGGAGTCAGTGCCAAGAGCAGATCTCCTGCCTGTGGGACAGGAGGCATCAGGTGCACTGACATTTCCTTCCAGATCCTGCTTCCAAAGATGCTGTGAGGAAATATTTCACCCTTGCTCCTGGTGCACCAACCAGTCTTTTTGGCTGGCCAAAGTGGGGAGAGCTGAGCTTAATTAAATGTAGATTTTACAGACTGATGTCACAGGTTATGAGCTGAGTGTTGATGTCAGTCCCAGCACCCAGAAGCCCCAAGTGAGGTTCAGGTCCCATTTTGTTCAACCTTCAGCCAGGAAACAAATCAATTAAGTGCATAATAAATGAACATATCTTTATCAGTGTTCAGGCTCTCAGTGAGCTGTGACACATGCTCTAACTCAGCAGTGTTAACCTTAGCCTGTTACAAGCATTTTTTCACCACACCTGGTCTGTGTTCCTGCAGGTGGGAGCCACCTCTGTCCTTGCAGTGCCAAATTCAGTGCCTCAGTCCCTGCACTGCTGTTTGTGAGGTGCTGCCTCCCCATGTGCAAACAAGGCTCCTGCTTCCCTCTCAAGCAAACACTTGGAGCTGCCAGGTGAGCCCCTGTTTGTCACTGGGGCTTCTCACAGCCCCTCCTGCCCTGGCTGCTGCTCCCCTTCATGCTCTGAGCATCAGCAGCTGAGCACTTGGTGCCAAAGGAGCTGAAATGCAGCCTTGGGCAGGTTTGGTGCAGGTTGCCTCCACTTCCATCCTTCCAGCCCTTCCTTGCTTGTTCTTTCACCCTTTCAAAGCAAGTTGAGCAGCTTGGGAAGAACAGGGTCCTGCAAATGTCTCTTCTGAAGGAATGCATTGCTAATGCTCTTAAGTGGACGTTTATCCTGCACTGAAAACTGACAGAATGTTAATAAAATCACATTTCTAAGCCCCTTGAGCACTTGTTCCTGATGAGAGTTATTTCTATCACAAGCTTTAGCTCTCTCCCTCTGGCTAATTTGAGGCAAAGTCGCTCAGGAAAAGACCAAGATATTCTTATTGTTACATGAGCAAAGATGTATTTGTTCTCCCTGAGTGGAAGTCAGCACTGTTAGAGAGCCAGAAGAAGACCTTGGCTGAACTTCAATCCTCTCTTTAGCATGAGTGGATATAAAACTAGCTTTTGCTCAAATGTCATTCCACTCTGGTTACAGACATTTGATTCTGCCTTGCTCCACCATAAAATAAAAGGCATCTTTGCACCTTTTATTTATTTACCCAAATTTTTTTGCAATATCTCATGGTTCCCTTCTTCCTGCAGTGGGGACTGGTGTTTTTTTTAGTTTTGCTTCATTTTGTTCTTCTGTTTAGGCAAGACAAGAGGTGCTCCTAAGCCAGGAATCTTCAAAGTCCACATCACACCCGGACTGAATCACCTGGACCTCATCTGCTGGGGAGGAGAGTTCCAAATGTTACCCCAGTGTGAAATGCTGAAATTACAGCTGCTGCCTGCAGGTAAATGGCAAAGAATCCCCAAACTTGAGGGTCATGGGAAGATATTCCACCTTGCTGCTTTGCCTGGTGGCATCTCTGTGCTGCCACCCCCCTGACAGGGGCCACCCTCCCTAACCACATGGTAGGAGCAAAGCATTGTCCCCAGGGAGGAAAACAGCGCATTGTAACAGTTTTTCTAGCTCACACTAAGTCATAAATGGCAAAACAGATTACTTTTAGGAAATCTGGAGCCATGTTTGCTGGCTAAGGGAAGGCCACACTTGTCACTCTCAGGGGGATTACAGTTCCACCCACATCCCATGGAGAATGTGTGTGTTTATGGATGGCACTAAGTGTGGCAATTATTCCTTTAAAATGGCCTTTCATTTTCATTCTGGACATAAAATATTCTTTCTGGTGGCTAAACACATAATAATTCTTCTTAATACTTTCCCCATAAAAATTCACTTTACAGAGGGAACTCCAAATGCCTTTAGGACTCTGAGGGACACCAATCCTGAATAGGGTAGAAAACCAGCAGCATTTTAAAGTCTGGCAGCAATAACAAAGAGCCAGCCACAAGAAGGGTGCAGTGAGCAGCGTCTTAGGATTGGGTATTTTGTTTCTCACACTGCAACACTTCATCTCTCATGAAACACTGCACCCTTGGGTCCTTAGCTTAGCACCCATAAGAAGTAAAGATAAAAATCTGTCTGCACATCCCCATGTTTATTGTGAGAGAGAAACAATTTAGAGGCACCAAGATGCAGAACCTGCACAGGTGCCTCTGACACAGAGCACACAGACTGAAACAGAGGGGACTTCATTGGCAGAAGAAATTATTGTACACACAGAGACACTGGGTTTTTTAACTCAGGCTCCTGAGGATGATCTGCAGGGAGCATGCCAAGTGTGAGCTTTGAATATCTTGGTGGCTGTCCTGCATTTCCCCTTTTTCCTGGTGCAGGGGAATGTGCCAAGGCTGATGCTGTGATCTGTGGGCTGTGTGCTGAGGAGGCAGCCTGTGAAAGCTGCTGCTCTGCTGCCCTGCTGGGCACAGTCTGTGCATGCTCAGGGCACAGGAGCCTGTGGGCCCAGACTCGCTGGCACTGTCAGGCACCCTGGCACTCACAGGCTGCTCCTGGCTCTGCCCAGGGCAGCACAACAATTTAATAAAATTGAAATCATCGCTCCTGGCTGCTCTTCAGGAAGGATCTCTAGGAAAGGACTCACATTCCTTTGGAATGAGACTTAAACACATGCACAGGTGTCTCCTGGAGCAAAATCTCTGTGCACATGATAAAGGTGAGGAGGTGGCACAGCTCACCTGGCAAAGAACAGGCAGCATTCCCACAATCTGCCCTCCAACATCACCCTGCCCCAGATCCACAGATTTACCCCCCTAGGCTGGAAGAGAGGCCGTTCATGGGACAAGTTCTTGTGACCTTTCCAAAGCTCTCCCCAGGCTAGAGATGCCAGGCTTGAAAAAAGTCATTTGCTGAATGATTTCTTAATGTTTGTGTCTGCAGGGGAAATTTCTCATGCTTTTAATTTATTGCAGAAGAAAAGTGGAAAGAGGGAAGGCTTTATGATTTTTAAATGTTCTAACATTTATTTTAGTGTTTCAGTTTTTATTACAATTATGCTTGTGACAAAGGAAATTTCTCAAGACCAAGAGCTAATGTTTGCTCTCAGCCACTAATGCATTTTCAATTAATGTCAGAATATGATAAAACTATTCTTTTGCTGCCTCAGTAGAGAAGAAAAGCCTCTGGCACATGAGTGTGCAACACTGTCAGTCCCATTACTTGTGAACACTGCTCAAACACACCTTCTCCTTACTGCCCCTTTGCCTTTACTGGGTCATGATTGTCCTCTCTGGAATTTCTCTTGAGCTGGATTTCTCTCTGCAGACTTCTTGGTGAGCATTGTGCAAAAGACACTCAGTTCTCTTCGGGCTGGTGTGTGAGAGGAAATCCATTGTTTTCACTCTGATCTGACCAGAAATGCTGAATATTCATCTCTTGAAACACTTATTTTCCTTTCCTGCTACCACACCTGCAAGTGCCACATTTCCTGTTGGAGCAATCAGAGTGGTTCCAGTGATGTGCAAACTGGTGTCTTCACAGAACCACAGAACAGTTTGGGTTGGAAGGCACCTTAAAGACAGAACCCCCTGCCATGGGATGACACCCCTAGATCAGATTGCCCAGAGCTCCATCCAAGCTGGCCCCATCCCAGCCATCAGCTGCTCTGGATCTCATTCCCAGGCTCTGGGTTCTTCCATGAGACATCTGAATCTCAAATAAAATGTTTCATACAGTCACTTAACTCCTGATCCCTGGATTTCCTACCTCAGCGTGGTTAATAGCTTACATCCACTTCTGGCATTATATGATATTTATTATAGCTGTGGAAGCCAGGCCAGCCAGTGAATTAGATCATGTTATGACACTTCCTTGACCTCTGCATCAGCACAAGCACAAAATGATTGTCTAGGTGCTGTTCTACCTTTTTGTGTTTCGAGTTGAAAACCTTGCAGGAATTCCAGATCTCATAAGTACCAACAGAATAAAGGTGCTTCCCAGTGTTCTGAAGCTTTGCTTGTCTAATGCTTCCCCAGACAACACCTGTTGCTCAAATCCTTGTGTTTTCCATCCCAAGAACAGCTTCCTGAGACGTGCAGCTGCCTCGTGTGTGCCTCGGGCGGCAGCAGCGGCCCCGTGCCTGGCGGGGCAGGGATGCTCTGCCCCGCTCCCGCAGCTGCGCTTTGATCCGCCCGGGATGCGCCAGCCCCGGATCCGGGCTCTGGGGAGCGAGGATGTCAGACCTGGCCTCAGAACAGACACAGGGAATGGAAAGCCGGGAGCAAACAGCTTCCTCGGGCTGCTCGTGATCGCCTGAAATGGTTTGACCCCTAGTATTAGAAGTTAAGATGTGATTGTGTTGAGTACAAGGAGCACATGTGGCGTTCTCAGAGGTGCAGGATGCAGGCAGCACATCTTGAGCGAGTTAGGAGAGCTCAGTGTGTGTATGTGGGGCATGAATTCACAGGCAGCACGGTGGGAGGGGGCCCTGGACCAGGATGTGCAGCTGGGTCTGATCCTCCTGGTGTGCAGAGCCCTGGCTGTAATTCCTGCCCAGACACTGCACTGGCAGAGGCTGTTCCCAGGCACGGGACCGGGGTGGGTGGGAGGAGGCAATTGCACTAAAAGCCTTGCATGAGTCCCACCATATAGACAAAGAACACAGGGACTAGAGGGGGATTAAAGCAGCCTGAGGAGGAATAGCCAGGATAAGGAAAATCAGGATGGAGAAAATGTATTTTATCCTGGCAGTAAGACAAATGGATTAATGGAAAAATGTGAGAGAGGCTACAGTGGGGCAGTGAGTGTTTAACTACCCTGGGAGCCTGTGGTCACCTGCAGCCAACACCACATCTGAGGACCACAGACCTGACTGCAGGGACAAGGTGAGTGTGTGCCCCCAGTTTACTTTCCCAGCTTATAGGAAGTGTTTTTAAAAGCTGTTTTATTTAGGAGCCCTACATCCTTTAAACTGTTGTGTTCTTCTGCTTCCTAAAAATATCCTGGGCCACTTCATTCACCAGCACACTCAAAGGGGAGACTTGCAGGTGGAATGAGTTGCCCTGCTGGCACCTACCCCCCTGCAGGGCAGCATGGGGTGTCCAGGCCTTGTTCCCTGTGTCTGTCCAAGCTTTGTCCCTGTGTCTGGCTGCAGAGGGAGGCAGCTGTGGGGCTCAGGGACAGCAGCATTAGTCACCTCCATACCAAGGCCCTTTGGAGCTGTTTGCTGTTTGTGAAATGTTGCCATGAGTGTTTGGTTTCTATTGGTGACATAAATCAATCTCACTGCCTTGGCACTACTTCTCCAGAACAAAGAATTCCCAGAAAAAGGGAACCCCACTGCTGGGTTGTATAATACGAATGTGTGATCCTGTTGGCCAAATGGTATTTCCAATATGGGATTTTTTTTGTTGCAACCAGGATGCAACCAGGATTCTAATGAAAACAACACATGAAAGATCTCAGGATAAGCCCCAGTGTCTGCTCTGGTCTGAGTCCTAAAGCAAACACAGATGCACCTAAAACAACCATCAAAGGGAAACAAATGTGAGGCAAGAAGGAAAGTCTATATGTGCTGCAGATTAATGGCTGCTTTGTCCAGGCTGTGGGGTTAAATTCCGGGCTTTGGGTATGAAGAAGCAAAATGTAGCAATAGGAATGGGATTGTGTCTAGAGAAGGGCAATGGGAAAGGGACTGGAGCACAAATCTGATGAGGAGCAGCTGGGGGAACTGGGGGGGCTCAGCCTGCAGAAAAGGAGGCTCAGGGGGGACCTTCCTGCTCTCTGCAGCTCCCTGGCAGGAGGCTGTAGCCAGCTGGGGCTGGGCTCTTCTCCCACGGAATGAGAGTTAGGACAAGGTAAAATGGACTCAAGCTGCACCAGGGGGCATTTAGATTGAATATTAGGGAAAATTCCTTCATGGAAAGAGTGGTCAAGCATTGGAATGCACTGACCAGGGAAGTGGTGGAATCACTGTCCATGGAAGTGTTCAAAAACTGTGTTAATGTGGCACCTGGGGACAGGGTTTACTGGTGGCCTTGGCAGTGCTGGGTTAATGGTTGGACTCGATGATTTTTGGGGGCTTTTCCAACCTTTATGGTTCTGTAAGCTCAGTGTGTGAGTGGCCATGGAGGGAGTGTTGGGTATCACTGTTCCAGCTGAGATCAGAGAGGAGCTGCTGTTCCCTGCTGTTCCCTGGGCTTCTCCCCATCCCTGTTTTGTTGGCTGATGAACCACAGTGAATTGCCTGAACCCTCAAAAATCCAACCCCAGAGCCCTCCTGCATCTTGGTGCATGGAACAACTCCTAACAGAGAGATGAACTGTGAGAACCACAGCTAAAATCAGAAAAAAACAAAGCCTCCATTCCTCAAACCAGAGCTTTCTGTCCAGAGGCATTCAAGGAGCAACCTGTTTCTCCTGCTGTGAAGGCAGAGGCAGCCCTGGGATAAGGTCTCCACTAATATCATTAAAATATTTTCACTTTTAAGCAAAATTTCTTCAGGGCAAAATCCTCTCTTTCAGGTGAGATCACACAAGTGACAAACATGTTTTTCTCAGCTATAAAGGAGAATCTTTCCTGCAGTTTTTTGACAGTCAAATTTTATACCAAGCACAGACGATAGAATACAAATATCCAGAAGCATGCCTTGGCAGGCTGATTAGAAAAAAACCATGATTTTGGGGGGGCTATGTACTCAATGAAGAAACCAATGACTGAGCAGAATACTTCAAGATAAAGTTTAAAAGCAAGCCCTTAAGGTGGCAGAAACCTTCCAGCCCAGTTTCACAGTGGTCAGTGTGCTGGTGAAACACCTACCCCTGTCTGCTCCAGCAGCACCCTCCCTCATTGCTAATGTGGGATTAATTATATCTTTTGGGTCTGTTTCCTGCATTTTCTTCAGAGGGAAGCACTAAAGAACTACAAGTGGCAGGAAGTCATTTGTTTGGGATGTGGGGTTTAGGTTTTTTTCTGCCTGAAAATATCTCTGGCAATGTATGAAGTACATTTCCATTGACATTGGCCATTCAGTACATTCTTATGAGATTTCATCTTGCCTTATGATATTTGCCAGTTTGTTCCGTGGAAAACTGTGTTTTTGGGTGCATTGTAGCAATACCCAGGAATTCAGAACATGGATTTCAACATCCCCTGGTTGGAAGAATCTTGGAGTGACAGCAGAGCTGTTTTCCAGTTTACACAGTAAGCAGCATTGCTGTCCTCCAGGCAACAGCTCCCTGCATCCAGCCTTGCTCTGACTCAATGTGCAGAGCAGAGCAGGGCAGACTTTCATCAATTCTGATTTCTTTGAGTGTATTTTCAATTTTTCCCTGTTTCCCATGAAACCCAAAATAAAATAAAAGTACCCAAAAGAAAATAAAAATGGAAGTGATTTTGCATTGAATCCCTGAGGCACCAACCTTTGGAGACACACCTGAGAAGGGATGAGGAACCCATCCAAGGATCAGGAGTCAATGCCATGAAATTCAATATTTCTTGGGAACAAGGATGAGAAACCGTAGAGCTGAGCACTGAGTTCAGCACATTGGGATTTATGAGGGTGCAGTCACTGGCACCTGGGGCAGACCCTGCTGTGGATATGCCAGGCAGGACTGGGGCTCTGAGGGTTTAGGAATGAGGTGCAGGTGGGCAGCGTCTTCCATTTCACCAACACCACCAGAAAGTGACAAAAAATTGTACCTTTTTCAAATCTCCCAGAAGAGACATTTGTTCCTCTGATATCTAAATTTATGAGTCAGGCATTCAAATCCTGAGGATTTTCTAATGCCCACAGTGTATTTGTGTACTTTCTGACCACACTTTGAATATCTGAAATGACTAAATATTAAGAGCAGGAAAGTGGATTGAATAGAGACATCCTAGCTTCATCAAAATCCCTCCTATGCCTCTTCTACCCATGAGTTTTAGCACCATATAGCTGCTCTTTTCTTTAAAAAAAAATCTGTTTCCATATTTAGGTTCCTCTCTTCCTGTGAATCATACTCAGATGATTTTTGAGGACCTTTCGTTCTCTCTCTGCCTTACATGTTAATCCAAATCTCCTTTCCTAATTAAAGTTTTATTCTACAAGAGTCTTTAACATTCACTTCTAAGTGGCAAAATCATATCCAGCTTCTCTTGATAAGGAAAACTCATTCCTGGTTGATTGACAAGTTTAATTAAATACCAATATTTTCCTTTAATTGCTAGATTATTACCAAGACAGCAGCTTCAGGGATTATTAGGGGTGCACAGGGAAATGGCACCTGAAAGCTGAGCTGCACAGCTATTTCAGGTTTGCTGTTTCCCCTTTCCCAGAAGGGACTTTGTCTGCTTAACGTTACCTGGAGGAGCAGGGTGTGGGTAGGGTTTGAGCTCTGCTCACCAGTGACCTTTCTGTGCTTTACAGTGGCTGGAAAAGACCCCAAAGATCATCAAAGATCATCAAGTCCAACTGTTCCCCCAGCACTGCCAAGTCCCCACGCAGCACCTCACACCCAGACACCCTCATGGCCTCTGGAGGGATTCCCCTGCAGCCCCTGGGCTGGGGCTGGAGCATTTTCAGTTTGCTGAGATACCACATGTGAGCAGCCAGGCTGTGCCAAGCCTTGGTCTAGAAATATCTCTGTTTGCGCTGGAAATTGCAATTAATAACCGAGGTGGCAGGATGGAAACTGCATTATGAAAAACATCCCGTCCACATTCCTGGGGCTTCTCCATGTTACCATGCCCTGCACTGTTGCAACACAGGGCTCATCCCTGGAGAAAGTGGAAAAACCTGGTTTTGGGTCTATTGCACCTCTGTGTGTGCCAATAACCAATAGCCATCTTCCCAAAACCACTCCATGTCCAGAGAAAACAGGGTGGCTGTCCCAGACCAGGGATTCTCTAATTAATTCCAACTTCATTTGCCATGAATCACTGTTTATTTCAGCTGCAGTCTACAACTGAAGCATGTACATATGTGAAGCTTTACTTTCAAGGATTTATTCTTACCTCTGTTTTTAATAAATTATTGGTGAACAGTAGGCAACTACAACTGTCTTTTTTTTTTTCCCCAGGTAGTAACATTTACTTTGGTAAATTGTTATTACAGAAAATAACCTAACCATAATAAGAGGCTAATAGTTTTTCTTTCAACATCAACTAAGCCCTTCCCCTATTGTAGCAATCTTCTTTGTGGGATATGAGTCAGACATTGTTTTTTTATGAAAAATAGAGTAGCAGAGCTGATTCACATGAAAGGTATCATGGTGAAGATCTTGGTGACAGGATAAAGCCCCGAGAGCCAAGTCAGATAAACTTCCCTAGCAAGACCTTCCCCTGTCCTCCATAAACCAGATAATCTGTGCTCAGATAGGAAAGCTACTGAATAGAGCTTTCAAAGAGCAATTTCATCCCAAGGCTCCTTATCTTGGCAGAGATGTTGTAGTGATGCCAAATAATTCATCACAGCTTATTAAGATGTCAAAGCTGGAAGTTCTCTTTAATTTGTTTATGCATCTTAGGAAACTGTTTATGGTTTCCCATCTGTTAAAGAAACACTGTTTAATATGTATTAACAGGGCTGTAATTTTCATATGGTCTCTTTGATGATAGGGATGAATGAGATACATGGAGGGTATTCTGATCGCTGATCAAAGAGATGCAGGGCCCTTGATATCATTCCCAGGCTTCTTTCTGACCAGTCAATTAAAACATCAAGCCACGAGTTCACTAGAGCAGGACCATTTCTGATCACTAAAAGCAAAAAATCTTGGCTCTCTGCCTGGTTCAACCCAATATGGACTGGCAGAGAAAATATACAAAAATACCATTCCCTTAAACTTACCTTTGAGATCTACTTCATTTTTTAAACATTTATTTGAAGGACAATTTAACCAGAGATTTTCAATTATGATTCTCACTAGGCACCTCCACCAAATTTGCATCAACATTAGCATGTAACTGTGATTAGGTAATGGTTTCATTCTCATTAGGTAATGGTTTTCATTCATGGATCAATTGAATCCAATTTATTCCAATTGGATTCAATGCAAATCATTCCTTGATTTTCACAAATGAACTCAATGCTGTCAAACAATTCAGATACTCAAATATTGTAAAACGAAGTGGTCTCCTGCTGTCCTTCTGTCCTAACATGGCCACAGCCTCTGGGAAGTTCCTCTACGTTAATATTACCCACAGCTCAGTCCATGTTTGCCAAGCAAACACCATGGATCAGAAGTGCTCATGAGAGTATGGAGTCACAATAGCATAAGATAAAATCAAAATCACTGGCCATCAATAGTTTCTACCAAGGGCAACCTTGACACATGCAGTGCAATGTGAGGGATTCCAGCTATAACACTCCCATTAAATTGAACAAAAGACATGAGACTGATTTTCCACATAAATCACAGGCTTTATGTTGGTCTAGAGGTTTAAAATTCAACTTTAAAAGTGATGTGTTTTATGGTTTATATTCCCTATCCCATATTTCCATTCATGTGCTGCTGTTTTTCTGTTACATACACACTCTAGGTTGAGCTGTTGAATATTTTGGAGTATGAACATATGTGACATGCTAATGGGGGTGATCTTCATACAACCAAGCTGCTCTTCCTTTTTTCAACAGATTTGATTACTCCTTCTCCAGTATTTAAAACTTCCTTTTCATTGCCAAGAAGAGATTGGCTTCAGCATCTCAAGATGCTTTGTCTCACCCAAATTTCCCTGTTTCACTGGTTCCTTAGCTGGCACCTGGGGTGAAGGGTCCCAGAGGATCGCTCTGCCTCATGGGCAACTGCATCCACCAACTCCACCTTGCAGCCTCCAGGCAAAGGAATGCTCACACATGGATGTGATGAGGGTTATCCCACTGAGTGGGAGCAAACCCTGAGCTCCTGCTGAGCGCTGAGAGCAGGGAGTGTGTGGGAGCGGTATCTGATCCGCTAATTAGTGTTGATGGTTTCATTTCCAACATCCTGTTATTTTACCCGCGTGGTGATTTACTGATGTTAAGAATTTGGGTTGGCAGGTGGAGTCTTCCTTGTTGCTGGTAGCTGCCAGAAAAGCAGGTGCCTTGTTTCTGGTTTTATGAGGCTTTTTGTTTTTCTTTCCATGGATACTCTTTTCTTTTTGAATACACTTTCCTCTCCTTGTGACTTTTTTCTTTGCAATTCCTATCTTTTCTTTTTTTTTTTTTTCCCTAATCTCTGACTTTGGAATGTTTCCATATTTGACTGTCAGTGGTATTTAAACAACTTCCTAATCTCTAGGATTTCCTTTCTTCTGTAAATCACCTTTAAAACCACAGCAATCCCTTGTTATTTCCCCTTTCATTTTCACTGTTTCATCCATGACAAGCAACATTCAATCCAGAGAGCATTTATGACCAATTTCAATTTCTGCATGAAAAAAATCCCAACATTTAACATTTTTTCAAGGCTGAGGGAGGATTTTTGCCAGAGGAAATATTTGTTCTCTCTAGTAACAAGGTGACATGGTGCCAGTTTTGTCTAATTTCAGGTGGGGCCAGGAAGGATTCATTGAAATGGCTGCAATATTCATTCAGCATTTCTTTCAGAGAGTGTCCCAAAGAAACCGAGAGCTGCGTGATGTCCACAGAGCTGCTTCCTTCCTCCCAGAGAAATGGGAGGCCTGTGCTTAGTCTCACAGGTAGCAACAAAAGAGACCATCTGCTTGCCTATTTTATAATCAGCTTATTTGTCTGCATGTGGGCACTGCAGGAGGCTCCAAACCTGCCCCCTGACGCCGATGGCTGGAGGGAAGCCGCAATGGATGCGTGTTTGTGGGGCAGGGAGCAGGCACCTGGTGGGTTCTGTGCAGGGTCAGGAGCTGGACTTTGATGGTGCTCGTGGGTCCCTCTCAATTCTGTGATTCTGTGATTCCTGAGTGTGTCCTGTGAGCACCCCCTTTGGCTGCGCTCCCAGCTGATGTTACTTACACGCAGCATTATGTGCAAAATTGGGGCTGAAAGCCAAAAGGGCAAGAAATCAGCCATGTGGGCATTGCACAGGGCAGAGACAGGAGCAATGGGTTCTCCTGGCAATTTGCTGCCTGCAGCCTTCAGAGGTGGAAGGAGCCCAGCAGTGACAGTAATTGCAGTAATCAAAGTAAATCACGTCTTGCCACTTGCCCACATGACATTCTTCTCCCTGTACATGAGAACAGAAATGAATTTTCCGGTTGTGTTTGAAGATGATGATTTCAAAGATTTTACAGGAGGATTAATTACACATTTCAGCTTTCAGCACTGGTAAAGGAAATTCTATGGGAAAGAGAACTCCAGTCCTTTTTGTGAGATTTTGAACAAGGCTGGGAGAGCATAAGTCAGATCAAAAATGGACCCCATGTACATTGGATTGGTGATATCCTCAAATGAACACTTGTGCTTTGAAGTGCAGTGAGAAAATAGAGATTTTTATCTGAATGAAATAGGAAGATAATTGCACTCAGAAGCTTTAATCAGCATGCTTCAGATTTAAGCAGATGGATGCACAGGGCAAATCTGTGAAGGATGAATTATTTATTTTGGGCACACTAAAACTTTGTCTCTTAAAGGTCATCAAACTTTCAACAGAGTTGACAAAGTCTGCTGCATTTGTGAATGAGATTAATCTTCTCATTAGCGAGAGGCAACATTTTCTTTTGAACTTGATATGCCTGGTAGGGGAACAAAAAAAACCACAGAACAAAATCGTTTATGGAAAAGTACAGCTGAAGAGCATCTGTTTGTCTTACAGCAGTGGTTCTGCCCAATTGATCAAAAAAAATTAAACTGGAAGCCTTAGAGCAGAATAATATGTTCTGTCCAGCAGGCACAAATATTTGACATATCTATCATTCCTAATGGGATTATAAAATTAAAAGCCACCCCAATCAAGCAGCATTTATCATTTAGTGAAATGTCCCTGTAGTGGCTAAGGGATTTTGGTGTCAAAGGTAATGAAAGAGTCATTTACACTCTGTATCAGAAATGAGCAGTGAATAAAGAAATGGCACTGTTGGTAATTAACTCCAATGACACTGCTCGCATGGGTGAGCCCAAATGCACCCAGGGACAGTTGAAATGATTTACAATCCTTCACATTTACTTCACTAAAACGATTTACAATACTTCACATTTAAACCAGACATGGGTCCAAACTGGGTTCTCAGCTTGAGTTTTTCCATCTGGATCCTGATCAGTGGGGCCAGATTTTTATTTCTGTGGTTATGTTGCATTTCAGACAACACTGATGGTTGCCTGCAGAGGCCTGGGACCAGGGTGATGCTGCCAGTCCTCCCAGCTGGAGTCTCCATGGGAATTCCACACGAGGGAACCTGATGCCCACATGCCAAAGGGGTTTATAGGCCAAGGCAACTTAGACTCTTCCTGACCACCACAGGGAATCAATGGAAGAACCAAGGACAGAAACTGCATTTTTAATGGAGATAAATGGTAAGATGAAGGCTCAGGCACGGTTAAAATACCGTGGGTTCAGTGTATGGGACTGCAGACAGGAACATTGGGCAGCTGAATGTATGTGAACATTCAAACCCATGTGGGATAGGAAAAGGCACCTGAGATCCCAGCAGCTACTCAGAAGCCACACTGAGTTAATGACACAGACCTGAGTTGATTTTCACTCTTGGAATGGGGCCAGGATAAAATTAATGGTAATTTTTGTGACTTTAATAAGAGCACAAAGTCTTTATTGTGCTCAGCAAACACAAACATTTTAAAAAACAGTCTTTTTTTTAATTGCATGGACCTCAGCCTTACTACTTTGGAGCACACATGTTTCACTATAAGCTCCTCTCTACTCAGGAAAGTATTTCAAGATGCACAAAAGTCCCTTTTTTAATCAAGAAGTGAGTGAAATAAAAAGCCTCAACAATGAGCCAGCTTGCCTTTCATAAATAACTGCTTTGTAATAGTTTCTTGAAAATAATTGCACAAAAAATGCTGCAGCAATTTCAAAAACCTGTATCCAACCTAAGTGCTGCCATAGATATAGCTTTGTCTGAAACCTGACCTCCTAAGAGGAATAGGTCACAGGAGTTTTTCAATTTCAACTTAAATAAAAAGCCCTTGGGCACTGAATTTGCAGCAATATGGTTTAGACAGGGAAAACCTCATCAAAGAACAGCAACAGCCTGAGCACCCAGAGCCAGGGCAGGGCAGGCTGGTGTGATGCAGTCTGGGGACTTCATCACGTTCTGGTGGCTTACACCAGCCTCAAAATGACAGTCAGACTACCCATATTTATTTTCAGGACAAACCTAGCACAGAAATCCTCAAATTCAGCTCTGAGATGCTGTGCCTCTACCAGGAGCACAGCAGTAATTAAAAAAGGGAAAGGTCTTTGTCCTACACTGCCAGCGTGGTGGTTTTTGCATGGTGAGGGCTGAGCAAAGGGAGGCCGTGTTCTGTGCAGGGATTTTCTTTCTCAAGAGAAGATTGCAGCCAAACTACCCTGAGAATAAAAGGGCCTTTGAACAACATACTCAATAAAATTCTATATTTAAATTTGAACACACGCACAAATCATTTCTGGATGTTTATTTCATTTCACATCAGGAAAATCCCCCTTCCTTTGGTTAGAATTATTACCTTTTAATGGATACCAGAAGATTTGCTCACTGATGCAATTTTTCCCAGGATTTCTCTTCCTTTATGTGTCCACAGTGTTTCCATGTTTTGCTTTTCCAGGAACATGCCCTGTATTCCATGAGACAACTTGGTGGTTTCTGCAGTTCCTAAAATTTCCAGCCAGGTTGGAGTTGGCAACTTAGGCAGGGATTTTAGACTGGAGATTAGATCTAAAATAACATGGAAAACAAAGGAGTAAGGGATAAATGGTTGATATCATTAGCAACCTCTTTGCTATAAGGCACTGCAAATAACAGAGAGTGATTTTACGATTTCTCGGCAGTTTGGAGCTGCCACTTTTGGGATGTCTGATGTTCCTTGCTTAAAAAGAAGAGACAAACTGGTGTGAAAATCAGTGGTCTGGGGTGACATACAACTCATGCTTTCTGGCTGTGTTTTAGCAGAAGGAAAGTGGCACATTCCTGCTGTGGGCATGCAGCTCCCCCTCCCTGGGGAAGCCTTTCAGCCCTGGGCAGGGGCTGGGAGCAGGATGCAGCAGCACAGCCCCTGCTCCAACAAGGGGCCGAGCTTGGAAGCCACACTGACTTAATTTATTGCATGGAGGAGGGTCTGGAAAGTGGAAAATTACCCAAGAGTGAACAAAGAGGCTCATCTGTAAGCATGGGGGCACACAGAGGGGCCCAGCACCACCCAGCAGGGCTCGGTCAGGAGGGAGGACACACAGAGGAGCTGCTGTGGAGGGGGAGCTGGCTGTGCTCTCACTGGGGACCCAGCATGGTTACAGGGACAGAAACTTCCAGCTGCTCTACAGACAAGTTATAATATGTGGAATTAATGTCTTGGACAGCCCTGGATGGGTTTGCCCCCTGTGACTACAATGCTTGTGTCAGTAGTGCCATATTTAGCAGCATAAGGTTGCCCAAATTTGTCTCAGCCTCACAAATGAGAGCTGTGGGGAGCAAAAGCCACCAAGAGAAGGAGAAGCAGATATGGGAAGCCTGATGTAACAGCCAGGACTTCTTGTCTCCTTTCATTTAAATGAAATAATTAACCCTCTTAAATCCCACTGTCTCATGGAACTGAAAGCACAATCCCATTTACTCTTTAAAAAATAAACCAATACCTTAACCCTTATCTTGGTGCCCTGGTCAACCCAAATATTGTCACAGGGTTTCATTGGATTGCTGGAACTATTTGATTTTCTACTGGTAAATCAGACTTCAGTTTACCAAAGACTTTACCAAAAACTCTACTTGCCACCTGTTTATCATCTGTCTGACACAATATTTTTAATGAAAAAATTATTTTTAAATCACTTTTTGGTCAAGGCTATCATTGCTTAAGAGAGGCACTTTACAAGCACATTGCAGTTACACACAGTTGAAAAGCTGGCAACAGGAGATTAACACTCTATAGATGAGTAAATGTTTGGGAACCTGTTAAAATAGTAGGAGATGAGGAATCATGAAGACATGCCCCACTAGAATCCAGAAATTTGTTCATAGCCTCCTTTCATCCATTTCAGTGAACCCTCACCATGTCATGAACCCTTCTGCACATGCACAGAGCCCCTCTGTGGAGGCAGAAATTCATTGATCTGGAGCAGGAAACAATTCCCAGCCCTGCTTTGAAGCCAGCCGCTCTCAGTCCAGCCACAGGAGCAGCTCCCATGGCCAACACCCCTGCAAGCCATGAGAGCACTTGGGATCTGGAGATAATCTTCACTGCCCACTCCCAGCTTCAGCAAGGCTGTGCAAACATCATCTGTTTGATTTTATCTGCTCATTTTCACTTAAGGGGTGCAAGAGAAGAGGAAACCAAAAAAAAAAACTTTCAAAAAATTTCTCTTTTTTTTTTGATGTGGCTACTATCAGAGGCTTACAGAAAACTGTATCAGCCTCTCTAGAAATCTCAGGCATTACATTATGCAGATACGTTGTGGAGAAGAGCAGCAAAGGGAAAAAAAAAAAGCCTAATAATTTGAACTGCCTGGAAACAATTATTTCAGCAATGTTTTAGATCTTTCAGCTAAAAGGAAAAGTTGCTATATCTTCACTCTGACTCTCCAAAGAAATTGCTTTGATATCATAATTTTTAAAAGTGGCTGAAGAACAGGCTACTGAGCTTGCCTCAAGATCTCAGGTTGCATAAATCAGAGGAGACCCATAAAAAGGCACTCAGTGGTTTCCACAGGCTGTGAATCTGTCCCATTTTTGCTATAAATACCAGCACTGGAATGTCACATACACTTCCACATGCTAATGGCAGTGTCATATTAATGCTGTGAAATCACACTTGTGAAACACAGATTTAAATGTTATTTGGTTGAAAGGATTTTAGAGCAGAGCACATAAGTTTTGAAGGCCTTTTTTTGGCTGAAGGATAAGGGAAATGGACAGCCCTTTGCACTTTCATTTGTGACTCCTCTGTCAATGGTGACTGGCTGTGGCTTATCACATAATACAGCTGGCAACTTCCCAAACCCCAGTGAAACCAACAGAGAAAATCACCATGAGCAATTTGGGGCTAGAATTATGAGTTTTGGTAATGAATATTTTAAGCTCCTTTTACAGCTCTCATTCCCAGGGCAGAAATGGATTTAAAAGAGAAGCAGGGGATCCTGATGGGCTCTGACATCACTTGAGCTGTTGTGCTCAGCAAAACCATCTAATTACATGAGTTCTAAAGTCCTGCAAAACCTGCTGTTTCTGTGGGTTGACCTTAGGAGTTAATGCAAGTCTCTCCTTTAGACCATCTCACACTTTGCATTTTGTCTGGAGTGCTTTTCATTGTTCTACATTTAGCTGTATTTAATTAATTAATCCACTGAAGTGCTGTCAGCTTCATGTCAGATGGAGCTGTGTTGTTGTGAGATGTGGCTGTGCTGGGTTGCTCTGTCCATGAGCAGTGGACAAGGCTGTTGGGGTGTCTGAGTTTTGACTGTTTTTCATCATTCCTCTGATCCACTGAGAGGTAGGAGAGCCTTGTGCAGACCTTGGAGATGGCCTTCAGCACTGCTGATTGCCTTGGTAAACCTGCATTGTCCCCAGAGGAGAGACTGTATCTGATATCTCACAGGCTTTGGCTTCAATCTCCAGTTTTACCAGCTGTTACACCATTTGACATCATCATAATTAAGTTCCTTCATTTTTTTCCCCTGCCTTGTGGGCTTGAAATTAGGCACCTAAATTGATATATGGGCTTTTAAAAGCATGACCTGGTTTTCAGAGATCCAAGTACTGCCATCTCCATTACTTTTCATTTTAGCACCCTGAAAATCAGTGGCCAAAGCTCCTTACTCTGTATTTCTCTCTAAGAGTGAAAGCAATTGAGAAGGGAAATATCTGTCTACTTTTGCATAACAAAAACTAGTGCAAGTAACTTCACTGATCCTCTCATTTTGCACACAGAACCCACATTTAGCACATTTGCATGGGTTTTTCCATGCCTAATGCTCTGCACAGCTCCCAGGCCCAGAGCCTGCTTGCTGCAGGTACAAAGAGCATCCAGGCTCATGAACCTGCATGCCCCAGTCCCCCTGATAACCCAGAGCTATTGCTCTGTGACAGCATGTCACCATAAAATAGCACGGGAGTGACTGGGAGTGGGCGAGGTGCTTATGGCTTCTGAGCCTCAAACAACACCAAAAAAAGAAAATTAGCTCAAAATAGAGCTTGAGATGCTCCTCCCGCAGAAATGGGAGATGTTGGAATGTGGAAGTCATCTGTGAGGAAGAGACCCTGCACAGATCTTTAAGGTTGGAACCAATGTCATGTTTCAGCTCTGTAATCTAGGACCGTTAAATATTTATGCTGTTGGAATAAACACAAAGAAAATTAATAGCAGTTCAAATGAAAAGGATCAAGCAGGATGGAGGTTAAAAGCAAAAGAGAACAAAATAATCAAGCTGGATTTTCTTTCTCTTTTTATTCTCAGCTCTCCTTCTGCTAATGTGTTATTTCACCCTCAATACCTCCGACAATACCAGCTGCTTTATCCCTAAGGCTTATTTGCTCCCTAAGTCAGCAAGTTTGCAATAGCCTAAATAAACTCAGAAAGGTTCAAAACCCAACAGGAGAGAGAAAATATACTTTTAAAAGACATAAAGTCAGGAAGGCATGTGTTCCTTAATGACTTTCCTGGAGGCATTATCTCTTCTCACCCCACACTCCTCCTCCTCATCTACCTTCCTTCTGTTTTCTGACTTAAATTAGACTGTAAGATCTTCTGGAAGTGGATGCATCCTTCCTGTGCAATGGGCCATGATCTTCACTGGAGCCCCTGGTAATACTGGGACTCATTTTCCATCTGTTGTCAAGGGTATTTCTTTGGTCCATTAACACATGGCAAAACAAAGAAAGAAAAAGAGACC
The DNA here is from genome assembly GCF_023055355.1 of Agelaius tricolor. NCBI lineage: Eukaryota > Metazoa > Chordata > Aves > Passeriformes > Icteridae > Agelaius > Agelaius tricolor. The sequence goes on along the minus strand of NW_027269278.1, from coordinate 9,965,144 downwards.
TGTTTACACCTGATGTATTAATTTCCATCTCCACATTGCTCATTTCTTGTCTCCAGACACTCCTTTTAAAACACAACAGGTATTTTCCATGCATGCCAATGCAGTGGAGAGGCTGTGGACAATCAGAACAAGCATAAACAAGTTATGGAAACTGCAGTATCTGCTTCTGTACACAGTGTAATTTATTACCTGTTGCATTCAGCTGGTGGCAGGATTATGTCTGTCCTACAGAGTGTCCTAAAGCTGCAGCTGTAAAAAGCAACTGAGTGTAGGTGTGGGGAAGGAGGAACAAATGCACTAGAGATTAATTGGTTTTCTTTGAACATCACAAGGATTTTTGTCTGTGACAGCAGTGAGATTAAGGCCATGTTTTACCTTGAGTTATGGTCCCTTTTCACCCTCTTTTTGGAGAGTGATATAAATGCTGCACTTCCATATATTGCAGGCTTCTGCCCCTCTCCAGGCTTTCTCAGAAGTCGAATGCTAAGGGCATAACCAGACAGCTTTGCCAGGCTCCCAGGACTTCAAATGCCTCAAGTGAGGCCACACAGTCTTAGAACACAAATTCTCCAACGTTGCCAAACTTTGTCATCCCACAAAATGCCCGGGGAGGGTTAATGCTGTGAGAAAGTTGGGACTGTAACTTTCCCACTAAATGGAGGAAAAAAAAAGAGTTGAACATTATGTTTGCTGCCAGTACTCAAGCCTGGCTTAAGATGCTCTCCACCTTATCTCCTCCCCTGCACACTGTGGCAGAGGGATGGGCCAGGCTGGACTGGTGGCACCACAATCCATACACAGTGTCAGCAGCCTGGCAGCGAGATGCCAACGTGCCATCATCTCCCCAGGCCCCTCACCAGCCTCTGCACAGCAGGCTCCACTCTTTTCCTCCAGAATTTGGGAAATCTGGTAAAGATTAAAATATATTCTACTCATTTTCTCACTAGCAAATCCAGGAAAATGCTTTATTTCGTTTCCTGGCAGAACATGGTTTGTTAAATTATAATTGTTTGCATTTCAAGTAGAGTGGTTTTATGGAGAGAGGTTGCTCATACTCGTGAAGGATGATGGCATCTTCCCCTCTCCTTGTTGCTTGAGGAGAACAGGGAGTCTCTATTTCACCTCATCTGGCATCCAGCATTTTGCCATGTAGCCCACACACATTGCTGGCTACTGCTGATTCATTTCACATGTAACTTCTCCTCATCCAGTTTGCATAAAGGGAAAACACTGATGTGCAAAGCTTTGGCAGGCAGGGAACAGAGGGGCACTAGGAGACACAAACCTTTTCAAAATCTACAGAAAATTTGGTGTATTAATATAAATCCCTGCTACACCCACTAAGGGAACAGTCAGAAGTCAGTCTGAAATCATTACAATCATGTCCCCATGTGCAACCTGTCAGGGGGTTGGAACAAGATCATCTTTATGGTCATTTCCAACCCAAACCATTCTATAACCCTATTCATGAGCATCTTTATTGAAACAGCCTCTGATTAACAGCATTCTGACACTAAGGTCCATCTAACTCTCTTGTAGAAGCAATTCCTGGATCTGATCTTAATCCAAGGTCTTCCAACAGTAGAAAGTTACTGTGTATTAAAACCACATGTATATCTTTGGTAGATCATGTCCAAAAATGCTGGGAACAACAAATATTCACATTCAACCAGTAGCCACCAACTTTGTAATAAATATTTATATGGGAAAACAGGCACAAAAACTTTGTTTACTGCACAGCAAAGCACTCAAAATTAAGGAATTTTAAAGTGCATACGTAACATTTGTTAGCTGAAAATCTGTTTTTGAAGTGACAGATCCTGGGTTTAGTCAGACAGTTTGATTCTCCTGAAGTGAACCCAAGGACTCCACATCAGTGCTAGCAGCAAAATCAAGTTCCCATGGTCCATTCCCAGGGATGGCCAGGTAAATGCACTAAAGGCTCCCAGTACATACATTGAGTCAACAGTGACTGCACAGCTCCAGCTTCACCCAGTCCCATTCTTTGGTTTACACCACATTCACATCACAGTTCACAGTCCTTCAGAGCAGACCAAAAGATCTTCATTGGCAGCACTCTACTCTTTCTGATATTTTCATGAGGTGCTTATGCAGAAAATAATGGTCCAGAGCATAAAAGGAGCCCAAGCCAGCAGACACTTCCCAGCTTGCATATTTTCCATGAGCATTGCACGGCCTGGCTGCTGGAGCCAGCTCCTGGGGTAAACACAGCTCCTCAGGATCCTGTTCCCTCTGGTTTGTGCCACGAGTTCTCCCTCAGACCAAGGCTTTTGGGCTGAAGCTGCCTCCCTTCCTTTGCTGCAGGGCAGGAGGAAAAAGCCTGAGGAGCCAGCTCCTGACTGCAGATTGGTAACAGAGCTGGAGACCAGCCAGGGGGATGGCAGGGAATGGGCACCACCCCAACAACAGAGTCAAGAACAAATCCTTCCTGGTGTCTGTGGCCTCTGCTGGTTTCTCTCCCTTATTCTCAGCCTGTTGATGAGCTTTGTAAATTTGTGTTGGGATTTTTTTCCAGGATCCTCAAGGAGAAGAGACTGGGCAGCAGATATAATTGGCTGCCATCCATCAACCAACTGAAGGAGACTGAGGATTAGTGATCAAGCCACAGATGGACAATTGTTCCTTGAACCATCAACGTTTTTCTTTTTTTGTGCAGCAAGATGCTTTGGCAGATCCCAGCTCTACCTCCCCAAGCAAAGGGCATGGCTGCATGCTAAAGTAAGGGGATGAAGCAGCCTGTCCTTGGGGGACAGGGATGTGCCTCCTGTCACAGCCAGGGGGACCTGGACAATGCCCTGGAGAATGAGCTCAATCAAGAAATTAAACTTTCATACATGCAAAATCAATGGAGAGGGGAATATTTTTTAACCCTTCATTCATGACCACACAGTGTCCTTTAATGACTGGGTGTCCCTTGAACACAGTTCCCAGGAAACAGCTCAGTGAACTCAGTCCTTGGAAAGAGAGGGGAGAGCACTGATGAACATCTGATCTCACATAGGGACTGGCTAAAAAAATTAAACTTTTTTTCCAATGGAGAAAACAATGAACTGTAAAGAATACAAAGTAAGCTGCAGATGATCAAATCTGGAATATTTCACATTATATGTAAGGAGACAAGTTTTGCTAAAGGATTTAACCTTTCTTCAGTACCCTGTCCTACCTACTTACTTTCTCTATTTCCTTTGGATTTCATAATCTTGATCATTTCCTTTTTTGGATGCAAAGAAAGAAGTAATAGTCACTTAGGGAAAACTGTATCAAACAGAGGAGAGGATTTTTTTCACTTCTGCTGCTTAATAACTTTAGGAATGTGGGTAAAACTATTTCTTTCTCTACTTCTGTTACATTAGTGACACATGTAGATTGCTGAGAGCTCCATTTGCCCCGTTCCCCAGCATCTTTTTAAACTGCATGAACTTAAAGCAAGCTTTATTTTGAGACACCCCCAAGACACTGCTGTGTACTGACTGGCACAGAGTCAGGTCATGCTTTGAAAAGCTTTGGAGACCCTCAGAATAATACCTCAAATCAGAAATCAGAGGCATCACCAGACAGTTGCCTTTCCTATCCCTGCTGCCAGTGTGGGATTTGGCAGACTTTTTCAGAGAAAACCTTTGAGCATCCAAAAGCAGCATGCAGGAAGGAAAGGGACAGCAGGAACCCACAGAAAGGTATCAAAAGAGAAAAAGAAGCTGACACTTGTTAAAGACAAACAAAAAGCCTGTCTTCAGAGGGCCCCAAGGAGGCACTGAACAGGGTGAGAGCAAGCCACAGACTGCCTCCTTTCTGTCAGAGGCAGGCAGGGCAGGACTGCAAGGAAAGGGGGTCCCTTAAAAGCATACTTGAAGGTTAAACCCATAGGATTAATTCCCACCTGTGTAAGAGACAGCTCCCTATCCCTCCTTGCATTGCTCTCCTTGCATTGTAGGGTGGATTTTTTTATGAGAAATACATCTTAATCCTCAATATTGCTAGCCAAAGAGTAAGGGAAGAGCTCAAATTAAACTCTGCTCCCAGCCTAAGCCAAACCTTGGTGCAGAGGGACTGCATCCTCTGGATGCCACTGCCCAGCCCAGCTCCTGGGGACCACCCCAGCCCCTGTGATCCCCTCAGACCAGGGGGGATTTATCCCCATCCCACCTGGCTGTGGCCCACCAGCACCCACTGACCACCTCAAATGCTCCTCACAGATAAAAAGGGAAGGGCTCTGGTGTTCCCCTCCCCACAGACCTTCAGCAGCAGTGGTGGAGTGGGAGCCACAGGGAAACATTCAGTGTGTGCCTTCAAAGCAAAATGTACTGGGTTGTTGGGTAATTGCTGGGTAATTCAGTAAATCTTGGCCTGATTCGTGACAAATGAGGTCTGGCCAAGTCCTTCCATGGTGGCACCAAGATGTTAATGAAAGAATTATATCAACAGCTTTCGGGTTGTCTCCTTTATTTATACTAGAATCTGGTAATAGACACAATTACAGTAGATTAACTTTGGCATAGCTTTAGTATAAAAACAACATACCAGGGCCAAATTTTACTCCAAGTATAATATATCTGTTGCCCTGCCCGTATTTCTATTTATTTTGCTTGGACTGACAAACTTTAATTCAAAGAACATAATTACAGCATAACTTGCTGCTAGATTTTTTCAAGACTATATTATTCACTTGAAGGGAAAGTAAGTTTACTTCTCATTGAGCTTAACGATGAAGGTTAATTTTCTTTGAGTTAAAGGAGTTTGGTTTTTGACTTGATTTCTATGCATTTGGGGCAACCAGCACAGCTGTGAAAACATAATTGTTCTTAAAAATTTCGGGATGTTCATCCTCATTTTCAAAATTGCTCTCTCTTTTGTGTGCTTTCCTAATTTCAGCTCGCTGAAGCGGCCGCTGATTAGCAACCACAGGTGCAATCCTTCTGGACTGCTCACTACCTCCAGCTCCAGCACTTCCAGCCATGTTCTGCACTGCAGAAAATAGCCTAATTAGAGGCAAAAAGCTGATCTGTTAAAATAGCAGAGGGACCAGCTAGAGAATCAGGGAGGGTTATTTGCCCCATCAGAGTCAAGGGGAAATTTACCCTTACATCAGCATGGGGAGGGAGCAGGGAGATGCAGAGGATGTGCAGCTCTGTGGATCCAGGGTGTCAGGAGTGAAAGATTGGCAGTAACCTGTTATTTATGAGCCATTAATATAACCAATAACTGTACAGCAGCAGCATCCTCAGGACCTCACCCCTCTGCAGGACTGGCTTTTCTCTATGAACACACAGAGGTGAGGTGATGCCCCTGCTTTGGGGGACACACCAGTGAGGCACAGGGCCGTGTCCAGAGCTGTGGCTGCAATGAGCACACAAATCATCCCTAAGGACCCTGGGCCAGGCAGGCAGTGTGGGGGACAGCGAGCTGGCCCACGCTGCTGCAGAAAGGCTTCGGGTTGCAGTGTGCACAAATGGCTCTTTCACACGTCTCAGCAGATGTTACTCATTTTCTCCTCATCTGACTTTAAGATTTGGCTCCATTCTTTCCCCGTTCCCAAAGCCCATCAGTTGTCCTAGAAACCTCTCCCAGCTCTCCATGGGCAATGGGCTATCCCAGTGTTCAGCTGGGGCTGGCCCATCTGCAGGCATCCCACTCCTCCAAGTCCTCATCTGGATTGCTTCTGTTCCCCACTGAACCTGGCCCCATCCACTGGCCATTTCCGCTGCTCCGCTGCTCGTGGTGTTATTCATCAAGGTGCTGCTCCTCCTGCACAGCCACAGCCTCTCCAAAATACTTAAGGACATTTGCAAAGTTTGGATGGAGGTTAGGAATAGCAAGCAGGACCAGATGTTCACTGGGAAAGACCAACACTGCACCTCAGTAACTCAGTGTCCAAGGCTCACCCTGGACCACAGGAGGATGAGGAGCAGCCAGCAGGGACAGTGCAGCTGGTCCTGGGATGGGGATGCACAAGGGCATCATCTGCACAGGCCTGACAGACACACAGCTTTGGCTGAGCAATTATCCAGGTGAGTAGGAGTCTGTAATTCACAATTCACTTTCCCATATCTATCTTTTAATTTTTCTAAGACTCCCAGAAAAAAAAAATAGCCTCAATAGATGCTTGAAGGTTTTTGAAGGTTGATAGCTTAAGCTGTATGGCACTCTGTAAAGGGAAAAGATAATATGAGCAAATTCTGAGAAATGGATTGCTGACAATACATGTGTGTGTGGTTTAGCTCAAATCTATATACCAGTTGTGCACCATATGACATAGGAGTCACTCATCAATCTATCACTCAAGAAAAACATTCCCCATGGATTCTGCTTATATTAAGCACACAGATCACCCAAAGTCACCTGTCACCACCAGCAGGAATTGACTTAAAATAAATCATCAGTGAGAGCTGCAGTGCTCAGACTGGGAGCTCAATGTGGGTGGAGGAAGATCTGATTCCTCTTGGTTCAGGGAGGAAATGTTTGCCTGCTTTGGTACTTGAACCCCCCATGCTCTGCAAAGTGAGGGGACCTTCCCAGCCTGCAGCATCCCAAGCACATTCTCAGCAATCCACAATTTCATGAGAAATCCTGAGATGAAAATGAACTCCACAGTAAGGTGTGTTCATGGGAAATACAATTAAATGTTAACACAGAAGGAGGAAACCATCCATACAAAGTGCATGTTTTACTCCAGCTCCAAGTTCTCCAGAGACAAGTTGAGAAAAGCCCTGGGATCCAAAGTAGTAAAATAAAATCAATCAGAACCACAGTTAATCAATATGTAACTCAAGTTTGCAGCAGAACTTTCACCTGGAGGAAGATTACCAAGGCACTTTGTTATTGCTCCACACTTCTCACACAATGAGGAAAATACAGCTCAAGAATAGCTACAGGTACTCAGACCCCAGCTGTCAGAAGTAAAAGCTGTGTCCAACCAGTGATTTGTTTTTCTCTGGGAAGAGATTTGTGGTGTTCCTCAACACTAGAAATGTGCCCACCAACTACTGGATTTATGAGCATGCCTCCATGCCATCAGAAACCCCACAGTCACCAGTGAGGGACAGCACATCCCACTGTCATCCATGCAGTATTTTACCAAGGAAAACACTCAGCAATTCCTTGTGGATGTGATTTAATGAAAAGCTGTGAATATTTCACAAGCACGGTAGCAGATGTTTGCCATACCCCAGCCCAGAAATTAGGAATGCACAGAAGGTGAGCAGAGCCACATACAAGTTCAGAAAATTACCACGTGCAAATACAAAAGCTTTGCTCCAAAATCACCAGTTTTTGATGACAACCCTCACCTCTACTGTTGCCTACAGAAACTCAAAGAATTATAGAATCATTATGGTTGGAAAAGACCTCCAAGATAAACAAAACCTTTGGCTGAATACCCCCCATGCCCACTAAACCATACTGCAGTGTGCCACATTTACTCATTTTTTCAACACTTCCCTTTAGCCTCTTCCAGCGTTTAATCACTCTTTCAGTGAAGAAATCTTTCCTAACATCCCACCTGAGCCTCCCCTGGTGCAGCCTGAGGCCATTTCCCCCTGTCCTGTTGCTGGTTGCCTGGGAGAAGAGACCAATCCCCCGACCTCTTTCCGGCAGTTCTGCGCGCAGCCGGGGCTCCCTCCAGCCTCCTTTTCTCAGGACTAAACAGCCCCATTTCCCTCACCCCCTTCCCACAGGGCTCGTGCTCCAGACCCTTCATCATCTTCTGATCCTATCCCATCCCGTTACCCCACCAAGGAATGTTTTTCTGTGGATGCACTTCCTGCCATCCCTGCGGGTGCAGCTGCAGCCCCAGTGCAGGGAAAGGCTGTGGAGCACTCGCTCTGCAAAGAAAATTAATTCAAAGGGAACCATTTCCCCAAACAGAGGCTGGGGGGAACCATCAGAAACAAATTAAAATCAAAACAACTTTTCAGCAGGAAACAATGGAACAGATGGAATAATATTTATTACTGGAAACTGCTAAACGTGCCAATTAATTTTGAAGGGGATTAAGTGGATTAAGCACTTTTTTACTAGAAAATGTGAAGAAAAAGTCATGAATCACAGTGATACCTTCAGCATTGTCAATGTATTTTCCTGGAAGCCTGTTCAGAAATCAAAGGAAAAAACAAATCAAAAAAGTCTCAAATTGGACAGTAATCTTTCTGTTGCATAAATAGTATCAATGTCCCCATAAGCATGCCCAGAAATATTAGGGGGAGGCAAAAACCAAACCATTGTTTCCACACATCAAGTTGGTAATTTTTGTCTAATCCAGAAAAGCATTTGACAGGGGCCAAAATTAGCCACGTAAGCATTTTGTGGTGCTCTGAGCACAGAAAGATTTCTGAGTTCATTTGGATGTTGAAAGCTGTACAGATGATTAAATGCTTAGACAGACCAGTGTGTAATCCAAGCCTGTTACTACACAGAGGTGGTATTATTAAAAGTAGGAAATTATTGAGCATCTTTATTTGTTTATCTTAACACAAGAACATGGAAGTCCTTTCCCACAAAAATGTGTAATGTTTAAAATATAGTCATCCTACATCCTGTTTTACATGGAGTAAAACATGAATAAAAAAATATGTAATAACCCAATTCAATTTTAGGAGCACTTAGGGTGAGGGATTTTTTCGTATTTTTACATGCTTGCTTAGAAGCCTTTTATCTACATTGCTTCCTGCCAGAAAGAGAATTGAGAAGTGCCTTTCTGGGTAAGGCTAGGAAATCCATTTAATTTTTCCAAAAGGAAATTAAAAATACTTCACAGCACTGAAATTTGCCCACTGCAAATATTGATTTTGCAAAGGGACATTCTCCTTTAGAACTATCCAGAAACATTCTGCTCAGCTCCACTTATCATCATTGCCTTCCCTTCCTTTCACATTTTATATAACACTTCATGCTTTCTTATGCAAAATTGTCATGTTCCTCCCAAAATAGTGCTATGTTTAGAGAGGTTATAAGGAGTAACTAATAAAATTGTGGTTATTTAAAGAGTACAAGATAAATATGACACACACGTTTTCACAAATAGAAAGCAGCTGGAAGAAAACTAACAGTGTCAGGGTTTTATGTAAACTCCATTTTCCTATCAAAAATTATGGAAACAGAAAAAGAAGAGAAAAAAAAAATCACTGTTTGCTTAAACTTGCTTAGACTTATTGCTGCTGATTCTGAATATGGCTCATACAAGGGACAAATTGCTTCATGTTTCCAGGCTTTGCTATTTGTGTCTCAGCAAGAAATTTCTGATTTCTTCCTTAGTAAATTCAATCTATTTTCTTTGGCAGCTCCATTGCAATTGTGAAAGTATTTTGTCACAGGCTTTCTTTTCTGTTAAGTGAGATTTTAACCTGTTTATAAATGCTGAATAGTTGCTCAGTGGGAACTTTGGCTTTGTGAGGAACCTAAGGCTTTTCACAGAAGAGCATGGTGGTAGTCGAGCTATCTCTGCACAGTGCCTGAACAGGGAATGAGGGGACTCACCTCCAAAAACTGATCCATCCTAAAGGCATTATCTGGGAGGGAAGGAGAAAAACAAAGCATAAGTTCAGTCTTACCTTGTTCATTCCCACCTGAGGACAGCCCTGAGTTCTAAACCTCGCCATCATGCATCAGCCACAGGAGCCAGCCTTGTGGAAAGGGTTAAAAAAGCCCTCAAGTAATGAGACACGAGCTGCCTCAGGGCACTTCAGCTGCTGAAGTGCAGGTGTCACTTATGGAAACCTCACAAAATACAATCTTTTCCCTACCACCAGTACTAAAGCCCGCAAGGAATTACTCTCACACTTACAACCAGATGCTGCAATCGACCTCACTCCGAGCAAGGGGGAAGGATCCAACTCATCTCACACTTGGCTTTCCTCAGGCTGAGGACATTGGAGCCACTCTGCCCTCTGGGTGACACTGGCCATGCTGCAGCAGCCCCAAGGATTGCAGAGAGGGACCTGCCCCCCTGTCTCCTACAGAAACAGGGAGCCCTTTGAGCCAATTTGCTCTTACCTATGGGCTCTACTAGCAGCCAAACCCATTGAGTCCTTGTTTATTAAATATTTGACTACTAACTCTCAATGCCTCTACTATGAGGACTTTTTAAAAATTCAAACAGGGCCCACATTCAGGAAAATCTGGCATCATGGGACATAGCTTATTGCCTGCTTTCTCTGGGTGATGCCCTGTTTCTTCTGGCCACCCTCAGGTGATGGGTGAGGCCACAACCTGTATTTAAACCCCAAGGGTTTAAGTGGTGCTCAGGGGCTGCATCGCTGCCTGACCCCATGGAGCAATCCATGCTTTTACCCCTCCCTGGGCATCAGGCACAGCAGGGCACAGTGCTGACCTGGGGAGGGAGAGGAGTGGCAGGTAGAACACGGTTCAACAGAGTCCCAGCATCCAGGCATCCCTCACTGGGCACTTTCTGGAGTTTTAATCAGGACTAACATGACTGATAACCAATAACCCCATTTTCACAGGCCAGTATACCTCCATTTCCAGCCCATTTATGCCCCTGTGCCCATGACTTCTCTCAGTTATTATGCACCAGGTACAAAGTTGAAATAAATCTTTTCATTTAAAGCAATCTTGATTTTGTGTGTCCTGTGGCCCTTTATCACAAAAGGCAGTTCTGTACTGTCCCTGGCTCAGCCCTCCTCCTCCCAGGTGATTTGGGAAGGGAGCAGCATCTCCAGCCCAGGTGCCCAGCCATGAAACTTTTGGACTTGCTTACAGATGTCTCCCCTGTCCAGAGTGCAGTATTCAAACACTCTGTGTGCAGTATTCAAACACTCCAGAAAAGCATCCTGTTTTTCTGTATCAGTATCTCCTCACTGGATAAAGTATGAGACAGGAGATTTCACAGGAATGAAAGAATTACTCTGGTTGAAAAGGGTAACAATGTCCATCAGCATAGGCCATGATTCAAGTTGACATTGCTGCAGAGGCAATAAGACATGAGCTGTTTGCAGCCCACATTTCTTGAGCCAAACACACAGCAAGGAGCATGGTGAGGAGGAGGGAGAGAGGCTGAAGATGCCCTTCACCCACTTCTGCCACAATGGGTGTTCACAACCCCTTTGCTCACATCATTCCCTGTTTTAAAGAAGGACAAATCCACCACAGAAGCCATGAGTGCATGGAGAGAAACAAAGCAACATGATACTCACTTGGCTTAGTCCCTGGAGAGGCCCTGTTTTACTAAATTAATAATCTAGTTAGATCTGTTCAGCTTCAGCTTCTTAAGAAACTAATCCAGACAAGCCCAGAAGTACTAATAACATTTCAGTCTAGGCTTGAAGAGAGATTAGAGAACATTTATTTTGCTTCCAATATTTTCTGATTGCTCCTAACCTTTCCCTGCACAAGCATCTAAATGAAGAAATATGAACAAAATGAGTAAGTAATAGGGCTTATGTTGAATTAAACTCCATTGAGAAAAAAAAATCAAGGCAACCACAGGAAAACTGAACCACTTAACATTCAACAAAATAAATATACAGGAACATGCTGGGCTCTGAATGTAGAAAATTGGAGATTTATAGGTCCATATTTCAAAACTACTGCAATGAACTCCTTCATCTGCCACTTAAATCTTAGCTCCCGGCTCACCTACAACTTATAGAAAACTGTCAGACTTGATTTTTCCTGCTTTGATTGTTTCGGAGAGATTTTTTTGATGCCTCAGCATGAGCATGTTGACTGAGGTCACAGAAACACCCCCTAAGCTGGATTTTTTTAACCATAGAAAAAACTCAACTTTCTCATAAAATCCTACTTTTGCCCTGAAAGCCAGCATAAATATATCAAGGCACAGAAAAGTGGGAAGGCTCAGAAATGCAGCTCTGGAATTCAGGTTGCTCTGAGTGCTCTGGCCATGCCCAGGCTCAGGGAGAGGGCAGAGTGCTCTGCTCCCCATGGGACAATGTGTGAATGAGGGCACTTGCAGGAAACACCTCCAGGTGAGAACAGCAAGTGGTACTGGCTGGAGAATAAACCTTACCCAGGTTCATGGCAGGCAAAACTGGGCTGAGGTGTTTGCTTTAAGCACCAGTGCAAAAATAAATTGTTTAGAAAGTGCCTGAGTGCCCCAGCCCAATCCCAGGGAGTCCATCCCAGGAACCAGCGAACCCTCTGTTATGCACTGCTTGGTCCTGCTCAGATTTATTGGCTGATAAGTGGACCATGCAAGCAGGTACAAAGCTGTAACAGGATTATATGTGAATGATAAGGAGGGTTTAGTCTCTAAGGAAGCACAGGGCAGCGCAGGGAAAGGCTCTGGTGATTAATGGCAGGGAGGCACGGCAGGGGCTCGCACAGCGCTTGGCAGCGGGACAAAGCGCTAAAGCTGGATGAGGTTGTGTTAGAGACATGAAAACAGAGGTGTGGGGCCAGCTTCACTTGCCCTACAATAGAGTGAGATAAATCATGGCTGTCAGCACCCCCTGAGCCCTGGGGCTCTCATCTCTCTGCTGACCCTCAGCAGGTTTTTGCTCGGCTGGTGCCTCCTCACAGACCCACACAGAGGAGCTGCAGCTACTGCATTTCATGGGGACAAACCCACAGTGAGTGTGCCTCCTGCATGCCAAAGGATCAAAAGGTTTATTGAGGCTATTTCATTGATTACGCACATTTCAAAACCTTAGAAATCCACAATGGGATTTTTTTAAGGAATCAAACAGTGTGATTTTTGTCCCCACAGACTCATATTACAGGACTGAGGAGTACTTTCCAGCCTTGATATAAACATTTCACCTTTGCTTCCTTGTCCCCACATACCTTGTTTTTCACTGGGAAAGAAATTCAGTCATTTGTTTTGGAACTGCAATACCTGCATATATATATGTATATGTATATATATGTATATGTGTATATATATATATATATACACACATACATATATACCCATATATACATATGTATATAAGTATATACATATACATATATCTGTTTAATCATATATTCATAGAATCATTTAGGTTAGCAAAGCCCTCTAAGACCACTGAGTCGAGCCCTTAACCCAGCACTGCCCACTCCCCACCAGACCATGCCCCCAAGGGCTTTATCTGTGTGTGTTTTAAATCCCTCAAGGGATGGTGACTCCACCACTGCCCTGGGCATCCTATTCCAATCCTTTTGGTGAATAAATTTTTCCTAATCATCAATCTAAATATTATTAACATAATCCAAATAATCTAATAATATTAATATTAGAATACTGTGAGCCTATGTCTTGGAAAACAAATGCTTACTTGCACAAGGACGGTTCATGCTAATTCTGATTTAATTGTATTGAATATTTATAGATATAATAGTTTCCAACCTTTGCAAGTACTTAACACTCCACCTATTTTTGGATGCTAATTGGCACTACTAATTTACAGGCAGAGAGAGCAAGACAAATGAGCAGCACACATTTTCCACACTGAGCCACAACCTGGGAATGGAAAGCTGCACCCCCAGGCTGTGCTCCAGGCTGGGTTTTTCCCCAGGCTCTGTGCTGCCAGCCCAGCATTGTGTGGGCTGGAAATAGCCCCAGGAGATTCAAGAACCTGGCAGTGACATGGTGGAGACAAGCAAAAAGAGATACAGTGGACAACACCCTGGGAATAGAAGAAGAAAATTCTTCTTTAGGGGAAGGAAAGCACAAACACATGCAGAAAAATCCCTTAGGGCTCTTTTTAGTGCCTGCATCCCCCACCTCTCTAAAGGAAAGCTCCAGGCAGGGCCACAGGCTCTACTTCAAACCCTTGTGAGGGTGAAAAGCCACATGCACAGCACAGCCAATATTGGACCTTCACATCTCCACGTCACAGAAAAAAATCAGTCAGACACAGGTGCCCAGCACTGTCACCTGTCATCAGGTGTAAGTCCTCTGTTAAGCTGAAAATATCTATAAAGCTGAAATATTTATTAGGGGAGAAGAGAGAGACAGTGCAATCCCACAGCCTCATTTCTGTAAGCACATGGCAAGAACTGCTCACATTATCAGGTTACTAAAATGCTGCCTCAGTGCAGGATGCCTTCATCATGCCTCAAATAATTGCACATTTGATCTGCTCTAGAGAAGCAAAATTTATGGAGGTATTTAACACTGCTGACACCTGTCTTATTATATTATATTTATTATATGGTTTTTTTAATAAATCAGGTTCCTCACTCTGAGACACAAGTCTTAACATGAGAAACAAAGAGCTGAGGAAAGACACCCACATGGAGTCCAGCTGAGGGCTTACCAAACCCACAGGGTCCTGGGCCACAAGAGCCAGAGCCATCAGCAACCTTCCCATTGTCATAAACAATGTTTTGACAAAAATTAATACAGAAAGGGATTTGTCAAGTTAGTTTTCCTTCATGGGTCAGAATCAAGGGTGATTTATAGTATGTGTCTGGAATGAATTAGGGAAAGACACAAAATTTGGCTGGTGAGTTTGTTAAAAGTATGCACTGAAAAGAACCAGAATATTCTATAGCAGAGTTTCTGCTGGTGGAGTTATGCTGGCTTTTATGGCCTGAAGATCTCATACATGGTTTATACTGTTCAAGACATTCCTCAAACAATGAGCAATACCCTGTCAATCCCATCAGCCCCACATCCAGCAAATTCCACCATGAAAATTAGGGAGGGGAAATTGCTATTTCTACTACTACTTTTTTTTTTTTTTTGCTTGGTTGGCTTCTGTCACTTTTTAAGCAAGCTGGATGAATCATGGTGACATCTGAGAGCTGAATATTGGTATCTAAACAAGAAATTGGTTCTATTGCATCTCTTTTCTTAGTCCTGGTAAGGAGCAGTACCAAGCAGTCTTTGCATGTCCAGAGAGGGGCAACAGAGCTGGGGCAGGGTCTGGAGCACAAGTCTGGTGAAGAGCAGCTGAGGGAGCTGTGGGGGCTCAGCCTGGAGTAAAAGGTGACTCAGGAAGGACCTTCTCATTGTCTATAACTCTATAACTGAGGGGAGGTTGCAGCCAGGTGGGGATCAGTCTCTTCTCAGAGGTACCAAGTGACAGGACAAGAGCAAACAGCCACGAGTTGTGCCAGGGAGGTTTAGGTTGGATACAAGGAAAAATGTCTTCACCAAAATGGTTACCAAGTCCTGGCACAGGATACCCAAGGAAATGGTGGAGTCACCACCTCTGAAGGGATTTAAAGCTGTGTGGATGCAACACTTGGGGACATCCCTTGGGTTTAGTGGTGGCTTTGGCAGTTCTGGGGAAATGGTTGGGCTCGATGAGCTTAGAGGGCTTTTCCAACCTAAATGATTTTATGGTTCCATGATTCTAACAATTCAAAGCAAGAGATGGGCCTGTCAGGAGGCCAGGAGAGCACCTGAGGATCCTTGTGAAGCACAAACACACTAAAACACATGCCTGCCCTGTTCTGCCCTGTGTGGACTGGAGGGGTTGGGCTCCCTGGGTTGGTGCAGGGGTAGGATCTCCCCACCATGGTCTGGGCATGCAGGAGCAGACCCAGCTGCTGCCTCAGTCATTAGGATTATTGTAATTTGCACCACAGTTGTCATTTTGCTTCTTTCAACTCCAACTTTTCTCCATAAGTGTAAATCCAGCTGCCTTGCCCTGAAAGTTGTCTCCTAGCAGCAAAGAACAGAAGCTAAAGAATGCTAAAGGGCAACTTGTTTTATCATGCTCTAGCTCTAGATGGATTTGTGCAGACAGAAGCACAAATTGCAGTTTAAAACAGTGGTGGTTGGCATCAAGAAAGAAATTACTGCACCTTTTTCACCACCTATTCTCATCAGCCAGATTCTCTGCAAATCCAAGTTACATCCAACCAAATTACACATGAGGCCAGGGATGAAGTACGGGGCTGTGATGGAAATCCCTGGTGTGTGTTATACTCAGTGGACAAAGGTCAGCCCAGAGGGGATGAAAGTTGATATAACAGGCTTTGAAAGCCACCTAGGTGTGCTACACCTGCTGCTGACACAGGCTGCTGCTTCTGCACCCAGAGTTTACAAAACAAGCAAAGGAGAAAATCCGAGAAATACCCTGAAACTTCAAATACCCTTGGACCTAACCACGGGGTTGAACAGAAGGGTAAGGAGCTCATCCCTTAGCTTGAACTGGACCATTTTAAGAGCTTTTTTAAGAAAAACAAGTCCACCCCTGGACTTGTACACATACAAGTCAAATTAATAAAAACTTTCTTATCTGATATAACCCTCCTGACCAGCTATGGTAATCATGGATACAAGATCAGGCCAGGGTTGTAGGAAAGGCAAACCTGTCCTGGATCTTTCCTTCCTGAATCCAGCCTTACCCATTATCTTATTTGGAGCAATTTACATGCCAAAGAAATTAATACATTGGGTACAACGTGGGTTTGTTTGGGTACAAACACATCTAAAGGCTGTGTGGGCTATTTCTCATACTTAGAAACTTTATTTGCTCTTCAAGAGCATTAAAGAATCCAATTTTCACTTCCAGACAGCATTTCCCAGGCGACTTTCTTCCGCTGCCCCGCTCCGGTGAGGAACATCAAGAACCACTGCAGACCTTTGAAGAACTGGCCAATAATTTCAACATCTCCTTGGCAAAAGCAGACCCTGCAAGGCAGCTGTCCCACCTGACAGCTCTGAGCAGAGGGGTGGGCTGTGCAGGGAGCAGGGGCACAGCTGCATTCACAGCAGAACAGCCTTTCCCAAGCCAGGCACTAAATGCAATTAGAGAGAACAGAAAATCTCAAGTATAAGATAAAACAAAACACGTTCAAAGTCTGGAAGCAGAGTGTGGGGCAAGGCTGGGATTGTTTGGAGCTGGCCTCCTTTCTGCTGGCACCCACTGCTTGCAGACACAGAGAGCAGTGCAGTTTAAAAGCTTTTTTTGTTGTTGTTCTCTGTATCCGTGGGGAGTTTCAGTTTTGGAGTTTAACCTTCAAAAGGTTAAAGCCAAGGTATTCTTACTGCTAAAATGTGGCTCTTTTGTCATCAATGTGCCATATCTATGGGAAATTTACAGTGCCAAGGGGAAGAGACACTGCCTGGCATAGCCAAAGTCTCTACTGGGGGAAAGAAAAAGCCATCCAGACACCTGGAAGGGAAACATTCCTAACCTAGCAAATATCACCCGCAAACATATGCAAAGTACCAGAAATACAAATGCTAATGAAGAATTTATGAAGGTAAACATGTTCAGTAGAGAGATATCAGTCTCAAGAAGCTCTGACAGTAGCACAAGGACAAATCATCCATCTTGGCCTCTGGCAGCAGCTGCCTGCGACCAGCCAGGTGATCAGGACATCAGAACAAGGGCTTGTACATCAGAGAAGGAGGAAAACCAAGGGCTTGTACATCAGAGAAGGAGGAAAACTGGGGTGCTTGTGCACTCCCAAAGAGGAGGTGGCTTTGGCAGCAGTGTGTGGCTACAAAAACCTTGAATCTTTGCTCATCAAAGGCCAGTGCTGGCTGGAGTCAATCACCAATCACCGACTGCTGGTGCCCCAAGGACCTGTTCACCCAAGAACACAAAAAGTTCCTTTTCAGCCTCCAGTGCAAGAGTTTTGCCCATTGACTTCCACCTGGGCAGAGGCTTGGAGGTTGCAGAAGAAGACAGAGAGTGTATGACCCATACAAAACTCAGCCATGACCTGGAGCTATGGAGTGGGCACAGCAAGATTCTTCAAAAAAAGAAAAAACAAAATCACAGCCCTAGGGAAGTACAGGAATCAGAGCTCCTGCTGGAATGACAACTAATAGAAAGTACTTCTTTCTCTGAGGGCAAGTCACCTGGGACACGAAGTGCCAAAGCCCACAGCTAAGATCCTTTCTGAAGTCCCAGAAGGGATCTGCTGGATCTGCTTTAAGGCATGAGGACTGTGACTCCAGAAGCACCACTGAAATGTTGGAAGGGTAGGATGGAGATCCTGTTCTCTGTCTTGTTTCTGAGCATCTGCCACACTGCTGAGCCTGGAGAGGGAGGTGTGTGCAGCCCAGCCTCCCTGAGGTGCTGAGAGCAATCCTATGGTGTGGCTGTGCTGATGTCCTGGAATTACAGCTCCAATAACCCGGCCCTCCAGCCCTGCAGGCAGCCACACTCTGGCAGATGCCACAACTCTGTGTGGTTTCTGAGAGCACCAGGGGAGGGGACATCCAGCAGTGTCCCACCACTTGTACCTGAAGTGGATTGTTTCCTTTTCAATCCCTGCAGGGGACCAGTCTCTATCATGAGTTTCATCTTTGCACTTATGAGTTATCCAAAATCTGTTTAAAAAATAAGGGAATATTTGATACCCTGAAGGGAAAATTTCCCAATTCACCATATGAAATAAGCTGTAAAGCAGCAATTCCTTTGATTTCTCATTTCCTTTTATTTTTTCCATTGATCTCATCACATTCTCTCATTGTCTCATCTTATAGAGCAAGGCAAGAGGACAGCTAATCTGTTTTCCCTCTGCTCTTCTTAATGTCTTCTTGATTGAAATTCATGTTAACTCTTAGGCACCCTGATCTCTGAGGGTATCCATAAAGCCACATCCAGATCTAGAAAATTCTGCTGCTCTGAGACTTCTCTTCCCAGCTGCTGAGCTCTGGGGAGCTCTCAGGAATGGGACAGATACTTGTGTAATCCTTAGGAGGCATCAAAACAAATGCTGGCTGCTGAGTTCCTCCAAAATTTTCCTTGGGACAGTGCATTGATCTGAGACAGGGGATGAAGAAGAACAGAGGAGGACCTCACAGCCACCTTCTCCTTCTAAAGATGAGCTGCTAGCACAAAGCCAGCCCCATCCACGATGGGAGCAACCTCGGGTGCTGATCCTCTCCTGCTGAACTGAGGTTCCAGAGCACCACTTCTGCTGCCAAATCACTTTAGCAACAGCTGCCTGCCTTTGCAGAAGGAGCCAACTGCCAGGAGAGGCTGCCAAAGGCCTTTGGAAGGGATCACAAGCTGGACATGTTTTTGTCCTGGAGAGTGAAAGCGGCAAAGCCCTGGATTTGGGGAGGACACCTAAGGCAGCCTACAAAGAGCAGGGGCTGCACCACCAGATTTCCAGTTCCCAGCCCCATGCCATCACTGTCTGTGGCATTTATAGACTTTATCAGCTCTGTCTTGCTGTCTAGCTCATTTCTCATTTAATTTCCACAACAAAAAACCACTGTTTCTTCACCCCACCAGTTCTGCAATGTGCCATCTTTGTGGGATTCTTTTTGGATTGTTAATAAAAAACCAAAAAAAAATCACTTCTAATTACTCAGGGGTATGACAGTGCATCAAAGCACAGCATGAATTTTCTGTGCTTTAGCTGTTCTTCATGCAGGCACCATCAGCATGGCCAGGCAGGGAGGGGTCAGCAGGGTGTAACAAGCAGGGGGATGCTGCACAGGGGTCCCTGCTCTTCCCTTGCTGCTCTCTCCCTGTGATGATCTGCAAGCCTGGCCAAACCACCCTGCTCCCAGGGAGTGATGAACTCCAGAATATTTGCTGGCAAAGTGGGCCTGTGGAGTGCTTGGCCCAGCTCTTTTGCAGCCCACCCAGACCACACATGAAGAAGAGATGGGTGGCAAGGCATGCTCACATGTAACCAGGTGGAAAACTTGAGAAAAGTGGGCAAATGCAGCCTGAAGGGAAGTTCAGAGCAATGAAGTCCCTGCTGGTTATACCACTGCCAGGAGAAGTGCACAGCTTGTCTGTAGCAGTAGGATGTCTCTTGGTTTGCTTGCAGAAATTCTGGTTTATTTGCAGAATGAACTGATTTTCTTAGGAACACTATGCATAACAACTCCCACTTCCCGAGTGCTATGGTAATTAAGCTTTTATCCGAGTAGATAAAATAATTAACATATTTATTACTCAGAAGAAAAAGATCTTTTTTTGATTGATTGCAGCCTACTAATGTTTCATCAAATATTCAAAGTCTCTATTGTTAAGCCATTAATTTTATTTATTTTTAAAGCCACTACATATGTTTCCTATCCCAAGGGGAGGAAAAAAATCATCATATGAAAAATTCCCATCATTACTAACACACAGCTCAGCAGAAAATGAAGAGAGATAGGGAGCACCCTTCCTGTCTGCAGCAGAGTGGGCTTCATTAAGCTTGCAAGGGATTTTTGCACATTCCAGAAAGCACTGAGGGGGTGGGAGAAGTCCTGCAGAGCCTCGTGGGCACCTACAGCTGTCGTGGCTTTGTGCCCAAGCCAGTCTCAGTGTGCTGCAGGGCTTGGTCCTGGCACTGCCATCCTTGCCTGCACCTCTCCTGTGGCACCCCGGGCACTCCTGCACATCACAGGAGATGCTGTGAGATGATTGCCCTCCATACCTCACCACTGTACTATGATCACTTTTAGCTAATGGCTTTAATTCTTGGTGCTGGGCAGTTGTGTTGCTGTGGTTACTCTGTGGGCAAATGTAAACAGCTCCCAGTCACCAGGAACAAGCACAAAAACAAACCCCTCAAAGGCTGCCAAGAAGATCTTCCATCGATTGCTGTATCCACACACCCACAGACTTTGGGTGTTGGGTTTTTTGGAAAGATGAAGCCACAAGTCCAAAGGAAAAAGATGCCAGAAGCCACCAGAGAGAATACTTTATATTAAGGCCCATAAAACCATTGCAACATGGACACCTCAGCAGGGTCCTGCTCACCAGCTCTTCTAAGGAACTCTCATCCCATGGAACTGTGCTGGAAGCAGATATACTGAAGCATTTTCCTGCCATTCCTGGAAAAGTTTGAAATTATGCCCAGTTCTAACAAGCTGCAGAAAGGAGAAGTGTCAAGAATGGGTTTCCTTGTGCCTGAGCATTTGTGGATCTTGCTGTCACCACTCCCCATCTGAGCAAGCACTCACCTGGGACTGGATTAGGAACTTTTCAGGTGTTGATCTCATTTGGTCCTATTGTCTTGCAAAAATAAAACACCTTGTGGTGTTTTACACTGAACCTTGTGGTTCAGTTTTCCACATTCCCTGTGCTTTTCAATATGGATGGCTTGGGAGCAAAGCCACTCCTTTTGAGAGAAGTCGCATTAATAGCACAGAGAGAAGCTGCCTGTAATTCATTACATACAGTGCCACCCTATTCTACTCCTAAAGCCTTTCATTGGAAAAGCTGGAACCCACAGATGACCCAAAATTATGCCCACACAAACAGAGGTGTGATCAGCAAATCAGGATGGCACAATGTGTTTCCAGTCCTGGGGCAAAAAGAAGGGTTTTCCTTCCAATTGCTGATGTGTTATCCAGTGCTGTGGTGCTCTAACTGCACACCTGGGCACTAACACCATGTCCTCACCCCAGTTCTCATCTGACTCAGGAGTTAAAAACCAATTGGGACAGGGTGAACACACAAACAAGGACAGGGCCCATGCCATCCCCATCCTTGTCCCAACCACCCCTCAGCCCATACAACACCATGGGGACTTCTCAGGGGTTTGGCCAGCACTGCCAGGAATGCCAATCAGTCAGATCAAACAAATTCCCTTTCTTACCTTCACATTATTCCCTCTACATTACAGCAAGCACCGGGGTGGATGCTAAAGGAAGCCACCCATCTCATTGTGTGGTTAAGCACAAAATAAATACCTACAGCCAGTCAAGCTGAAATGCCTATTAACAAAATTGTGTAAAGTGTAAGCTGTGCTTGCACATAAAAACCAATGGTAAGTTGTAACACGCAAGGAAATGAGTCAGTGGGAAATTAAACACAACTTAGTATTTTCTCAATGTAACAAGTCACAGTTGGGATTAATCCTTTTGTGCGTATCTAGAGGTGACTCTCAAATCACATACACAAAGAGCCAATTCTCCCTTTTGCCATTTTATTGCAGCTCTTTTTAATGATTCATGACAAAGAGCTTCAAAGAGCTCCAAGCCATGACAACAGTCCCAGATCCGACCTCCTTGTTCTCATCTCAGCAAAAAATCCTCCTTGGTGAATAATTTAGGTTTAGGAAGAGAGCTGTCTTAAAACTATTCCCAAGGGAAGAACTAGTGTCTAGAATTTAATCTCATTATGGAAATAAAAATAAAAATAAAATATCAAAAGAACACAGTGACTGCAACAACAATACAAGCCTTATTTTGCAGAATTCATCCGTTGTGAAACTCCACAGAAGGGAACACAGCTGTTTTCCCTGAAATATGTTTCATGTTTCAAGAGACCAAAGATGAAATCCAAAGCTTTGCCTTTCAACTTATGATAGATAAATACATGCAAGGATGACACAACTACTGTTCAGGCTATTGAGGAAAGAAAAATGTCATTTAGAGCTAGAGGTGAAAACATGGGCTTGACCACAGGCTGCAACACATCCTCCTCTAAGCTCAGCACAATGGGAGCAGGCTTGCAACAGCCTCCCAAAATCTGAGGCAATTCACCCCTGACTTCAAGCTTGGAATCGAGTTTTATATTTCCTTTGTTGCAAGGGCTGAGGTCTCATACAGCATGGTTACAACACCAAAAAAGCATAAAAAAGGAAGTGCAGCACCCAGGAAAAAAAATGCATACAACATGCATCACATCTGTACACCTCCACCTTAATTTCTGAAATTTCTAGTGAGTATTTAATTCCTCCTCCAAATTCCTGACATGATATGCAGGGATTTTGCCACTTCACTTCTAATGTTTAATCTTCTCCTTGACGAGCTGATAGGGATATTCTTAGACATTAAACTCAGATGAGACATTCACAGTTTGCCTTCAGTTTTCACGGCCATTTTGCAAAGATTTCTCCCCTTCATCTCCCCTCTATGATACACTATGGTATTTGGAAGGACAGTTAATCCAAGTCATAGATTGCCCTGTGCTTGAAATAACCAGCATATCCAAAGCCAGCTGAATACTGAAACATTTCTAACCATGGGGATGCCTGTAATAGTGCATATCCTGCTCCCTGGGATGCAGATGAGCACCTAAAGGACACTGTGTGTGCTGGCTCAGGAAGTTTTGTACCTTCACAGATGGAGGAAAAACCTCACCTAAGGTCAGGTCAGGGCATGGATCCCACCCAATCTTGTTTGAGCACAAAGACACAAATGTCCTTGCCCTGGCAGATTTAACAGCTCTTCTGGAGCCCTCCCATTTTGCCACCACAGCTATGTATTTTGGAGTGAACTGCCCCATTCCAGTAGCTCCCCTTCAAAGGGCAGTGTGCATTTGGGGATTGTCCCTGTGTCTACAAGCACAAATATTCTGCTCCAGCTCAGCTACACATTGCGCTCAACAATGTATGATTCCAGCCTCCAGGTGGATAAAAATGGTGAGGATTTTGCTTCAAAGGGTAGTCCCTTTGCTAAAACTCTTCTTTCTTATTTAGGAGGAGACAACCACTCATCCCTGCCCTCCATTTTGCAAATCACCCTTCCAGGGTGACAAATCACCTCTGGTCCCTCTGGGTCTCACCCTCACAGGCAAAGCCAGGCTTCAGCCTTGGTTTACTAGACAGCCTTACGCTGGGGCAGAGACCTGAAAAGATCAGAGTATGAGATGAAATGAGAGTCCTTTCAGCAGCAACAATGCCCCTGTAATTAGCCAGATGAGCAGGTGACACGCTCTGTGCACAGGTACAGTGATGCTCCCCTGGGGACACATGGCTCTCTGAGCATGGCCCATCTGCAGAGCTGAGGACAACAGCAGGACCCTGCTGACTGTGTCTGCTCTGAAACCCTTCCTTTGTGTGGGGCAAAACCCACGCCCTGATCAATTACTCTGTGACTGGGTGGCTTTGTGAGGTCTGAAAGGGATGTTCAGCCGCTTGCCCTGTGCTCACCTGGCCAGCCCCTCACAGCCTGTGGAGCACTGGCTGCTCATCAAAACACATTTGTGGGGCTTAGCAGATCTGCTGGAGATACCCCAGGCACCCCAGTGTACGCTGAGCAACTCAGCTTATGATTGCATCAAGAAAATGTATCTGAATTATCAGAGTTTCTTTTGGGACAGGACTGTAGTGAATTCCATATCTGTTTCTTTTTACTCAAATCATTTACTAAAAATTCTTCTGTGGCTGTCATTTTAAGACAGAGCAGGTGTCAGAGAAAGCTGTACATGGCCACAGAAATCTGTCACGCCAGGCAAGAGGCACCTTTGAGCTCTCAAAAACAATTACTGTCAAAAACAGTGCCTGGCATAAACACACTGACCTGCTTGGGCACACGGTGAGAGTCACCATATGTGTACACACACCTCAAATACATCCATTTCTACATGAAATTTGGAACTAAAACAGCAGTTTCCTTACTCCATACTTAATAAACTTGGCTCTTTCAGCATGAGAAGAGTCATAGAAGAAAATGGGATTCACTTGTGGAAAGCACGAGAATTTCCTTTAATTTGTTTCCAGCCTGTACATGAGTTCCCAGGTTTGGGGAAAGTTCAAATTGCCGTCAGCTAAAGCTGCACCCAAATTCTTATTAGCAGAGGGGGAGGGAAAAAGATTTTTCCTTACCACAGCTCTCCCTGAGGCTGTTCCTGCACACAGTGCAGAGAAAGCTGCAAGGAGGGAAATACCCTAAGATGCAGCAGGGAAGGATATCAGCTCTGGATGTGGGTGCTTTTCAGCCAATTCTCCCCCGTGCCCAATGAGCATCTTCACCACAGCTGATAGTATTCTGAAAAAAGCCTTTTACATTCTCCTTGGGGTTTTGTGGGTTTTTTTTTTGTTGTTGTTGTTTACTTGTTTTTTGGTTTTTTTGTGTAAGAAATTGAGAATATATTTGAAAGGTTTGAACTGAGACCTTGCATACATCAGCTGCCTGTTTTCATCCCAGGCTCTGGAACAAACCTCTGTCTTGAATCCTGTTGGCATTTAATAACCAAACCATTCCTAGCAGGGCACAGTGAGAGTCACTGGAGCTGGGCTAGAGTTGTGCAGCAAAAATACCAAAAGCACAACAGAAACTATATCATCCCTTCTCCCTCCTCTCCACTGCACCAGCAGCAGCCTCACGACCCCGAAACAGGTCTTTCACCCCAAAAGCTCCGTGCCACGTCAGCCAGTGCCCCAAGCCTTGTCCCCGATGTGCAGCCCCCGGCGCTCCCCCACGGCAGGCAGGGCAAAGGCAGGGCAAAGGCAGGGCAAAGGCAGGGCAAAGGCAGGGCAAAGGCAGGGCAGGGCAGAGCTGGCAGGGCATAGCGGGCAGGGCAGGCAAGGCAGAGCGGGCAGAGTGAGAAGGCAGGACAGGGCAGAGCAGGCAGGGCAGAGCGGAGAGGGCAGAGCGGGCAGAGCGGACAGTGCGAGCAGGCAGAGCAGGGCAGAGCGGGCAGGGCAGGCAGGGCAGAGCGGGCAGGGCGGGCAGAGCGGGCAGGGCAGAGCGGGCGGGCTGTTCCCGGCATGTCGGCACGTCCCGCATGGGAGCCAGGGCCAGAAGGCTGCAGCTGCCTGCGCGCAACGTGCAGGCTGTGTGTGGTAGGGCTGTACTCGCAGCCTGCCAACACCCGGGCCGGGAACGCAGCGGGATGGCCGCTGCCAATGGGAGCCGGCAGGAACCGAGCCATGTGGGAAACTTAAAATGCAAGTGGAGCTGGGAGTGCGTGGCGAGTCCTCCCCGAGCGCTGCCCTGGCTGGCAGCGGGGCTGGCTTCGGGCGGCTCCAGTAACGGGGATGCGAGTGCGGGCGGGAGCCGGGCAGCGGGGCTGGGAGCGGGGCCGCAGGGGCGCTTGGCTGCGGCGCGTTTGGAGCGCACTGCTGTGAAGGCGATTAGACCCCACTCTGATCTCCACCCGTTTCATTTAGTCAAAAATCTGGAATCTGGATTTGAAGATGCTCTTTTAGCTGTTTCTGAAATCAGAAACAGACTATGCAAGGGAGGAAGAATATCTATTTACATCCATGAAGTTCCCGCGTGTTGCTACCCTGTTCTTCACGGAACAGAATATTGTTCGAGTGTTCATTAAAGCAACAATAAACCCAGCTTATTTCCTAAAATCTTACACATGCTAAACACACCTAACAACGCTTTTAGGAACACTTTTCCCGATTTGATTCACTGAACTTTCCTTTAGATTTAGAAGCCTGCTAAAGCTAGAAAAATTAACATTTAAGCCAATCTGTGACAAAAGGTGACACCCTTCCCAGGTGAGAGTTCTCCAAATCTTATTTCCAAGGTGCATGGGAATTTCCGCGGAGCGCGGGCATCCCTGGAGCGCTCACAAGCGGATGGTTTCCAGCTCTCAGCCCCATTCATACAAATGCACACATCACCCCCCCCATCAGCAACCCTCCGCTGATGGGGAAGGTCCCAGCTGGGCAGGGGCAGCAGCAGCCGCCCCACCGCCTGCGCTCCCCACGGGATGCTCGGGGCGGGGATGGGGGATGTTCCCCCCGGGGTGCCGGTCCCCCCCTCCCCGGCGGGCTGAGGAAGCGGAGGGAGCCGTGGAGTTGCTCTGCATATTAATGAGCCGGGAGCGAGGGCAGCGGGAAGCGCTTTAAAGGAGGAGAAGGCAGCGGCAGAGCGCAGGCAGCGCCGGCAGCCGCTCCGCCGGGAGCCGCTCCGCCGTCCCCTCCTTGGCCACCCAGCCCCGGGACAGCGGCATCGGGGCACGAAGCCCGGGCGAACACACACACACATCGACCCCCCGGCGTCTCCTCGGGTACCTGCTGTCTCACAATGAAGCTCCTGACAGCAGCTCTGCTCCTGCTCTTCATCGCGATGTGCTTAGCCAGCGCGGAAGGTAAAGTGGTTTGTTCTGCTTGTTCCCGTGTAAATCTCTTCTCCGGTAATTTGTGTTTGTGTCTTGATAGCCCTGGCTTGGGCTGAGCTATCCTTGCACGGTGGAAAGGTGTGATTTGTGGAATCTGCGAGTAAGGGAGCTGCAAGTTATGTAAAGGTGGAGGAGAGGTAAAATACAAGGGATGAAGTTGTGTCTTCATTTGTGTCTTCAGCGCAAGGCAAAGAACTCGCAGTGGGGCAGGTCGTGCCATGTTCCTCGTTATTCAGGAATAGAGCTCAAGCATCTCCTTTGAAACTGAGCGTGGTTTTCTGGGCAATTAGAGCAGAGCTGGATGTGAGGTGGTGGCACAGTCTGCGTTTTCTGCTGTGCACAAAAATGATGGGTAAAAAATGCTCAGCTTTTGTCTGGCTATGACTGCACCACAGCATCCATGCAAGGAGAAATGACTCAGTCCTACAAACTCCAAGTGAGACACGAGTGAATGACAAAGTAGCCCAGACATGCACTTGCTTGCTCAGTTTAAAGCAAGTTCTGATTCTTTCATTTCCTTTTGTTAAATACAATTATATTTAATCACAGCAGGTGCACTTTAAAAAAATCTGCTATTTACAAAGTCCCAGAGCATATGTAGTGCTCTTAAATATATTTCCCAGAGAGTCACTACCTTTTCCTGGGATATACCAAAGGAAAAAAAAAATCTCTTTTTAAGCCCAACAGCATTAAAAAAAATTCATCTTTTCCCAGCAAGGCTTGAAAGAGCAAACTGAAGTTTTCCTGGAGGGGAAGGGACACTTGGTATGCAGGAAGCTTTGCAGGCGCATGAGAAAATGCTTTCTCTTGTAGGCGTGAAGTGCAAATGCTCAAGAAAAGGTCCTAAAATAAGATTCTCTAATGTACGGAAGCTGGAAATAAAACCGAGGTACCCGTTTTGCGTGGAAGAGATGATTATGTAAGTTTTCCTTCATTTATTCCTTTTTGTTTCCCTGTCAGCTGAACTGCTTCACCTTATCTGCAAGTTCCTTCTTTGTTCTTTGTTTTCCTCATGCCCTGGCATGCTAATTCCTGGGCATAGTAATTTGCTGTATCAGATAAAAAAAAAAAAAGGGCAATTCTGACCAAAATCACAGGTATCATTTTTTGGCACTTTTTTTTTTTTTAATCAAATAAGTATTTCCAGAATGGGAAGCAGTAAAAAGATTATCATTAGTTCAAGTGAAAATAGGGGAAAATTCTACTCCAAGCTGCCTGATACAGCACTCAAGAACTATTTACTCAAGTTATTTTGAGCATGCAGAATAAACATGAGCAGTTTGGTCCGTGGTGGTTTCTGAAAGGAAGAGTTACCCCAGCCTGCATTGTACCAGAGGGATCTCCTTCACCTGCTGGGGTTATTCAGCATGTAATAAAATTCTTTCATCGCAGTGTCCTGCAAGTCAGGACCAATGCTGATGTAAAATCTCAAGCTGATGTAGTGGGTAACCAAGCTGAGGCAGGTACAGGGATTTTTTTACATAACTGGCTAAAAAAGGAGGGGGCTTTTACATCTTAAATATGGGTGGGTTTGGCTTTTTTCCTGACCTGTTTGGATATCATAAGATTCCCCCAACAAAGCACCATTCAGCCAGCACATGATGCAGCTGGGTGGGAGCCAGAAGGGCAGATAACCCAACAGGACTGCACCAAGCCCCCTGCCACCTAAGAGGGGGGAGAATTGTCCCAGGATCAGCCACAGCCCAGGACCCTAAGGACTGACTGGATCCAGCATGGTGATCCCCCATGGAACCCTTGCCAGTGGCTGCCCAAGGGGATCTGTGCAGGCTGCACAGCCCCCAGCACCCTGCAGTGCCCACAGGGCTGCCTCTGCCCATCCACCTGGCTCAGGAGAGACCATGGAGTGCCCACATGGAGCTGCCAGGCTCAGCACAGGGCTCCTGGAGAAGGAATGGAGATTCAAGCTTCCTCAGGCTTCCTGCAGAGCCAGAGCAGCATCCCTGGGAGCAAGGCTGAGCTCAGGGAACGTCAGACCCACGTCTTTGAAGCCCAAACCTGCTGGTGGTGACCTGAACAGAAAAGTTCTTGCAGAGAACCCTGCCTGAGTCAGCTTGACTCTGTTTGCTTTGACCCTTCAACAGTAAAGTGATGTCACAGAGGGACACTAACTCTTGGCATCCCACTCCAGTTATTCGCCCAAAAGCAGATGGTGACCAGGGGGTATGAAATAAATCTCATTAATGTGACATTTTACTTCCAGTCAGAAATCAGGGAAAGCAAGAAAGCCCTGTAGGAGCAGTTGCTTTTCCAGCCTGACAGGGCAGATGTTGAGCAATACTATTCAAGGCTGAGGCTTGTCCAGGGTTTGCAGCAGCTGCTGGGACAGAACTGTCCCATCTCTGTCTCATCACTGGGGGTGTCTGTGGGGCAAACCCACTGCCATCACCACCTTTCCAGCCCTCCTGATGCAGCCTGAACTCAGCATTGAAAGCACTGAAATTAATATTCTGGGAACCAATTTATCCGGGAGCCTCTGGACACGGCACAGAGAAGCTAAATTCCTGCAGCTGAGTTTTTGTTGCTGCAGTGATCATCCAAAACAAGTTGTCAAAGCTGCATCCCCTTCTGCCCTCCTTGAAAGCTTTCATATAGCAGAAACATGATAGAAATTGTGTTGGAATGAGAAATAGGGGGTGCAGTTAGGGAGGTTGTGGCCATATCCCCCAGCAGAGCTGTGCCACAGGGTAAGAGACAGTTAAACTGAGGCCTCAGTCTAGTCAAAACCTATCAAGATTCATGGTACATCCAGCAGTAATTGTGTGTATCTGTTTCCTGGAATGAGGGGAAGCAGCAGAAAATAGAAGGGAAGTTTAACTCCTTCTACTTGAAATGCTCTGAAACACCCCCACCCATGTTTTGCCCCATGCCAGAGTGTGGGGATGGGTCAGGCTGAGAAGAGCTGATGGGAAATGGGCTCACAGCAGTGCCTCTCTCCAGGGGCAGGAAAGGCAGTTCCACAGCAGCCTGGGATGAAAGGGCCAGAGCCAGGATCCCTGAGGTTCTGGAGACAGGATATGTGTAGCCCCCATCCCTGCAGATGAGATGTGAGGGGGCACAGGGTGCTGGGTCACAGATTGAATTGGGGTGTTTATCACAGCCCTGGAGGCAGGGACACAGATTGATTTGGGGTGTTTATCACAGCCCTGGAGGCAGGGACACAGATTGAATTGGGGTGTTTATCACAGCCCTGGAGGCAGGGACACAGATTGATTTGGGGTGTTTATCACAGCCCTGGAGGCAGGGACATGCTGGGGAGAGTTTTGGCACAGGGACACTCAGACACCAGGGTGAAGGCTGCAGCCACCAAGCCCTGGGCAGCAAAGGGACAAATCCCACTGCAGGAATCCTACTGGAGGTGTGGGTTCTGGTGCTTCATCCCTTCTCCACCTCTCTCAACCTCTTCTTGCAGCCCATCCAGGCAACTGCTCATTCAGGCAGAAGCTCCCACAGCACCTCTTAGGCACATTCCCCTACATTTGTCACACCAGCATCCCCAAAAGCAGGCCCAGGTCATCTTATGGTGGCCAAACCTGCTGCCACCAAACCCTGCATCCATCAGGGACTGTCTGAGAATGGCAGAGGACCATGGGGCTGTCTTGGGAACATTTCTGCTGTCCATCCTGCAGAACAGAAGCAAAAAACCTGCATGTGATGTAAAGCAATTCATCTTAGCCTGAGGAAAGACCCTTTCACCTGAGAGGCAAAGCATGGATCTCCTCCTGGTAAATCCAGAGTGTCCTTCGCTGCTTCTGGTGCAAATGCAGAGCTTGCAGCTTTTCAGAGGTGTTCCTGCTCCTCTCCTGCAGTTCAGCTTGTCCATCACTTTCTGGAAATATCCTCCATGGTCTGTCAGAAGAGAGAAATGAAAGCCAAGTGGATCAGCCAGTGCAGATGGCACAGCTGAGGTGGCTGCTGCATGGAGAAACCCCGCTCTGCCCTCAAATCCCTTAAAGCTCACAGCATTCAAAGCTACAGGAAAACTCCCCTTCTGAAGCACACACTGCTCTCTAGGAGTTGGTTGAGAGCACCCTTAGAACAGAGTTAGTCCATAGTTTTGAGCACTGACCTTTCCCTTTCTGGTACCTGCAACCATTAAAGGCTCTTCCACTGCTTTCCCATGCATTGGGGGAAAGTCCACATCATCCCAGAAAACAACCTGGAAATTACACCTTAATATTTTGTGACCTTAGCTGGAGATGAAGCAGAAAAGAGGAGCAGGGAGGAAGGTTAATTGAATAGAAAAACCTGTTTGAACACCTTGTAAAACCTTGAAATTGGAAGTGTGGTGAGAGCCTCAGTTCAGTTCACGCAGGCAGCATGTTTTAATTTGTGAGGCACCAGGAGGGTGAGATGGGAAAGTCTGCAAGGCATTTGTCTTCCTTTCTGAACCAAACCATAAAAGAAGCCCTCCAGTATACATAGGTATTTCTGGATTTCTGCCATCATTATACTCATGTCTCTAGCAGCATTTAATTAATTCCACTATGGGATTTTCGTTAAACCAATGACTGGTTTTCCCTGTTATAGATGGTGTTTCCAGAAAATTATTCATTCTAATACAAATTGCCATTGTGGGTTGTTTTTTGGATATTGCCTGGGGTTTTTTTAATAAGAAAACCAAAAAACTGCTCAATTTTGAGCCCCGGAAGTGGGGTGGACTTGATGTTTCTGGAAAGCTGTCCAGACCCAGATCCCTCATGTCACCTCAGCTGTGGCAGCCTCACTGAGCCCTCCAGGAGGGGACCTCAAATGATGAAAAGACTTTTGCCACGTTTTGTCTCTCAGCATGCTTGGTCCTGACAGTCAGGGGACACCAAAGTGGCAGGGAGAGCAGGATCAGGTGGTGATGAGAGGAGAATGAAGCCCCCAGGGCCAATGCTGGGGCTCAGGGCTTGGCTGCTGGGCACACAAGCACTCTGCCATGTGCAAGCATTTAAAATACAACAGAATTAAAGGGGAAAAAATTAAAATAATCCGTTTATTTATAAATAATAAGATCAAGATAATAAGAAACATAATCTGATCAATGGAGCAGTTCTGATCATTTCTCTTGGATGAAGTATTGTTGAGTGTAACGGAGCTGTCTCCTCATGCAAAGTCCTTGTGGTTGCCTGAATGAGCCCAAATTAAATTAATTATGCTGAGAAGAAGATATCTAACACTTAGGCAGAGCAAACCCACTGGTTAAAACCAGCAGGAACGTTTTCATCTGATACAACCTCAATGCCCTGCACTGAGGGCGAAGAGCTCCTCTGACCTCACCATGTAAACCCAAAATATCTGAGTTGATCTCTGTGCCATAAAGCACAGAGTGGAAAGCCCTGACCCTGTGTGGCACGGGGTGGGAGCAGGGGTACTGCCACATCCCTGTGAGCTGTCCCTTGCCTTGCAGTGTGACCCTGTGGACACGGGTGAGGGGGGAGCAGCAGCACTGCCTCAACCCCAAGCGCCAGAACACCGTGAGGCTGCTCAAGTGGTACCGGGTATGGAAGGAGAAAGGCAGGTGAGTCCCAGCTGGCTGCAGGGGGGAGGCTCTTGGAGACAAGTCAGGCAACCAGCAGCGTTCAGGAATAGAAAAAACAGGAAAATGCACACGCTGGCAAATGCTCCATCCAGCACAGAGGATGCATTTCATTACCAAAATTACAATTTTAAATGGGTGTTCTTGATATTAATTATTTCCTGCCACATGCATTTCTTGCTTCTATTTTGGCATTAGGCTGTTCTGACTACAAATAGTAATTATTTTTGGTTAAAATATTCATCAGCTGATGTTCTCAGTTATGTACATACACTCACCTCCCTTCTACGGGTAAAAATCCAAGATGAAAAGCTAAACGACTTTCACACTGTCAAGAGAAAAGCAGTCAGGAGAGGCAGAAAAGGGGAGCCCTGTCCCACACTTCAATCACACCACCTTGACCTCATCAAGACTTGATGACGCAGGTATTTGCCACTTTTAACTAGCATATCCTTCCCAGAAAAATTGTAATTTTCTGATAAAAATCTGACAGCTTCTCCTTTGTAAATAGGGTTGGGATTTTTTTCTAAGTCATAGGCAGAAGATAGAGAGTGAGAGATGAATTCCTGATGGCCAGTGGTGATGTCTGTCCCCATCTGTAATCAGGGGAGCAGCACAACTCCTGCCATGTGTCCAGCTACAGACAAGAAAGAATCTCCACGCACAGGACAGGCCCATCAAACCCTCATCCTCCTCATTTGGTAGGGAATTAGCTCCCAAAAGTGAGCTCAAGCAGGGCCAGGGAGCAGCAGGCTCCTCTCCCTGCAGCCCAAGGTGCCTGGTGGTGCCTCAGGCCATGCCAGGGCACAGAAGCCCCTGGGCATCTCCCTGAATTCCTGCCAGCTCCCTGCCTCTGCTTCACAAACAGAGCACGTGGGGAAGCCCTGGCTATTGCATAACCACAGATTTACACTCTTCTTCTGTTTCTTTTTTTTTTTTTTTTTACATAAGGCCATCACAATGATGAAGGATGCTCAGCCCCAGGCTTGTGCCCTCAGGAAACACACAGACAGACAAGCCCATCAAGTTGTGCTGTCAGGAAATAATGTAGAAAAATTAAACAGAGTAATACGATTGCAAACAACAGATATTGTGAACATATTGTCTATATACAGCTCATGATAAGCTTCAACATTTGTATATGAGATAGGGATTTTCCAGCATTTAAAGTGAGTTAGTAGATGTGGATTTCTTCATGTTATTTACTCAGATAATTGTGGTAGAGTTTGTCACTCTCCACATGCCTCTAAGATGTGACAGTGTCAAAGTCCAACACTCCTCCCAGATCCTTTATGGATATAGGTAGCAATCTGGTGACTGCTGAAGTCAATCACTTACTTTCCAAATTACTCAGGCACAGGCTAAAAATCTGGAGTTTGGGGTTTTACTATTTTTGTGTTGTTATTTTTTATTATTGTTGCTATTTGAAAGAGTTTTTAAATTCCTAGTTTAAACACCCTGCTCTTGGCTCTTCTTTTGTTTAGGGTTTATGAAGAATAAGAGGAAGTGGTACAAGGAATGGAGTGGACTCCCTCGGCTGGCATAGGACTGAGCTCTACAGAAGATTATTTCTCTCTCGCAGACATAAGACACAAATTCTATATTATTATAAAGCACTTTTTACCAAGGGTCAGTTTTTACATTTTATAGCCGTGTGCAAAAGGCTTCCAGATTTCACAAGCATCTGTTGCACTTCTGATTTCATACCCGTCTGCTCCATACTGAAATTAGGAAAACACCTGCTTTTCGTTTTAAAGAAGTTCTTTTGGGAGTTTTTTGGTTTTAATTATGATTCATTCATACTTCACTATGATGGCAATCGAGCTTTATAAGCTCACTAGGCAAACAGAACTGTTTGTGATGTGTTGTACAGCCATGGCCCTCACCCCTGGCAGTGGCCTGGGGATGCTGCTCGTGTTTGCAGCCTCCACCTCAGCCAGGCAGAGCAGGGACCAAAGACGAGTTTGCTGGGGAAGATGCCACGGAAATGCTGTGGCTGCACCTGCAGAAGTGAGGGAAGATGCCACGAAAATGCTGTGGCTGCACCTGCAGAAGTGAGGTCCCTCAGCACCTCGTCAAGTGAGCGTGAGCATCACTTGTGTACCTCTTCTTTAATGGACTCGAGGTCCTGCTGCAAGGCAAAGCATCCTGTATCTCCCTTCTAACCTCTCATGCATTAGAAAGCATTTCTAACTCATTTTTATTACTAAGAAAATGTGTATTTTTTTTCCACCTGAAGCACTTAAAGGAAGTTTGTGGCTTCAGTACTGAGACATCTTAAGCTTCAAGACTATTGTGTATGTTTTCCTAGATTTGTAGCAACAACAACAAAAAAAAGCCTTTAAAAGGTACCTTTTTATGAAAAATATGATAGGGCAAACATATAAATACGTATGTATGTTTTAGTCACAATACAACATATTCATTATTTTGAATGTAATACTTCAATGTTAAGCAGTGCATTCCTCTTTTTAATATAACAAAACTACCTTTTCATTTGTAAATACACTAAAGGAAGTCTCCCTATATTATCTCACTGTATAATGTACTGTACTGCTAAATTATCATATGCTATTTAAATGTTTGAAATATTTAGGAAGTTGCATGCAGATTTCATATTTCTTTCTAAGACAAATGAAAAAAAAGTAATAAAAAAACTATTTAAAAAAAATTTCACAGCTGTTTGTAAATTTCCTTAAGCCACCAGGGAACTCCTGCCACTTTCAATCACTTGGTAGCTGAACTGGTTTGGGGGGCGGGGGGAATAGTAGATCAGAGAAGCTGATTAGAGATTGGATATCTTGATGGCACTGGAATTAGAAAACACTATTCCAGCACAGTTTACTTTCCTTTCTCATTTTAGGATTTGGACTTTAGCCAAACACTGAGGAATGCTGCAACATAAAGAAGGACGATGCCATTTGCCTGTAACCACTGGTCTAGTGTTAAGTAAACATAAATCAACAACTTCAGTTCATAGAAAACCACATAAAAAGTGATTTGGATGAAATCTGGGTTAGATTAGGGACAGTCATACAGCAAAAGTCAGGCAACAAAAACCTGTGAGCCACCACCTCCTCTTCCTGCCCAGTTTCTGCCCTCGCCCACAGGGAACCACTTTGCACCCAAGTGCAAACACTACATCCTCCCCAGATGAAAGGAAGGTAACAGCTTGGGATGGCAAAGCCAGCAAGAGTTTAAACACATGAAAAGCTCCTGGTGCTCCCTGAACAGCCCTGCTGGCCTTCCTGCCTGCTCCCAGCTGGGCTAGGGCAGCTGCACACGGGGCTGCTCCTGGCATCAGCACGAACTCGCTGACAGCAACCCCGTCCTGCAGAGCCAGGGCAATGCCTGGCCTCAGCTCAAGGCCTTCCTTTAGTTCAGAGAGACAAAATAGGGAAAAAAATAAACACACTATATATGTGTAAATATATATATAGCCTAAATTACTGAGATAAGAACCTGGCAGAGCTGGAGGAGAAAGAAGATTTCAAAGTAGTTTCATATTCTGCAAAAGAACGAAGATCAAGTTTCACATATCTATGAGTAAAATTCTTGAGAAATATCCCAGGGTATTAAAGAAATTAAATCTCTGGGGATATGAACCACAGGGAGCTGTTTCTGGCTGAGTATCTGAACCCAATCTCTGGGCAAACCCAGACCCGTGATTGAGCCAAGCCACCCCTCTCCTTTCTTGAGAAAGAACATTTTAACAAAACCAGTAGTTTTTCCTTGACAAGATTTGATTTCAACATTCTGGAAGACTTCAAAAAATGTTTCATTTTATTTAGTGACTACTGGGCAATATATTTCCTGGGAAAATATTGATATGGTTGCACAAGATGTGGTTCAATCCACTGGGAATGGTGTGCACAGCTCTGCCTGCCCAAGCTCAGGACTCACTGACTCAGACCTCACAGGACAGAGCTCGTACAAATTACTTAGCTCCAGGTTCATCTGCTGGACCAAAAAACAGCATCAATAGAAACTAAGCACAGATGAAATCAATTGCAATTTTTTTCCACTTGCCAGAATGGGAAACCAAAACAAAAAACCAACACCACAACAACCCCAAACAACCAAAAAAAAAAAAAAAAAAAACCCCAAATCACAAACCAATTAAAAAACAAACAAACAACAAAAACGTTGCTGGTTTCAATACTTTTATTTCCTTTAGCCTAAAATCCTTTGAATAAAACAACACTCAGAAATAAGAATTAAAAACCTAAAGAGAAAAAACTGACTCTGAGCTGGTTTTCCCAAGCCTGTAAGCCTGCATCTCCAGGCAGGGTTGTTGATTTTCCAGGAACAAGAGGAGAATCCCTTGCTGTCCCTGATATGCAGTTGTAAAGGGAAATACTGCATCAGAAGGTAACAGCCACACACAAAGCATCAGCCACTTTCCCTCAGACTGAAACATCTCTGCTAAAACATTTAAATAAATATAATATACATATGTATATGTAGGTCCTTCCTCCACCGAGATTTGGCAACAATCTTAAGGTTGGGTTTTGTTTTCCCCAGCAGATTTCAGGCTGTGAAGCAGCAGGAGACCCTTCAGCCCAGCCTCCCTCACACACAGACCATTCATTTGTGCTCTGAGATTGAAAATGAAGCTGCTGACACATGGTCTGAGCCCACACCAGCCAGCCATGACTGCTCCCCAGCCACCAATTCACCTTCCTAGGAGCCTGAACACTTGCAAGGGAAGCAGGAGCCTTGCTGAATCCTGGGGTACAGGAGCAGGACACACAGACCCCAGAGCTCCTTTACTTGCTGCCCCACAAGCATGTGAACCCATCCCAGAGCCTCCAAAGAGGGCAGCAGGCAACGGGAAATCCTCTGCAAATCTGCTCCCTGGCACTCTGCAGGAGCACCAAGCCTGCACTGGAGAGCTGCCCACACAGCCCATCCTTCCCCTGGCTACCCAAGGGCTGCACCCCTTCCAAACCAGTCCATCAGATTTTATGTTAAGAAAGGCACAGGCTCACCCAAGCAGCTGCAGGGACAGGACACAATAGCAGGGAGCCCTGCCTGGCCTTTCCAGTGAGAGCACTGCATGGGATTAGTAATGTTACACAGAGCCTTTCACCACTTGCTTTTCACTTGTTCATATATGGTTGAGGTCAGCAATGGCCAGAAGAGTTTATTAAGAAGCGATGGTTGCTCGGTGCTCTCAGCAGGCCCTGCTGTGCCCCAGCTCCCACAGGCTCCCTAAATCAAGGCACAAGGCCACACCAGACAGTCACACACATGTCCTGAGCACATCCATGTGGTGGAAGTGGTGGTTCCACACCCACAAGGTTTTATCAGGGCTGTGGGAGCAAACGTAGGGATCCATGGTAAAGTCATTGTTGGGGCTGGGGGTCTGCACTGGTCACCCCTGGGACCTGAGGGGGAAGTTGAAGGCAGTGTTACAGCAACACAAATGCTCTCTGAGCTAGTTCAACAGCAGAGCTGGGTCCCTTCTGGGCCCATATTTCCAGAGAATAGGAACAAATGTGAATAAAAAAGTTACCATCCCCAGGATTCACCATCCCAGTGGGAATCAGAGCCAGGGAGCTGTGCCTGTTCAGGGGTAAAGGGCCCCTGTGCACCCTGACATCACTTAACAGGTTTTATACAAGCCCAGACTTTATACAAGGCCCTTGCACTCTCCAAACACACTTCCCTTAAGTCAAATGAAGCTCCAGTCACATTTGGGGTATTTTTCCTCCAAAGCCAGTTTTCAAAATTGAAGCACTGAAATCCAGATGTGCCCAGCATCTGAATACCTCATTTATTCCTGGTTGTTTCAGCACCTTTGGGAAAAGATAGGATGTTTAGGGCTGGGTTTGGGCTTGAGATCCAGGAGGATGGAGAGCCCATGGAAAGCCCTGACTGCACCAAGGCCGTGCCAGGGCATTCTGTGGGTCTGGCACTCATGCTGGGATTTGTTGTTCAGTTTGTTCCCTTCAGTGGGTTGGGGTGTGCATGGCCACAACTGGAAATCCAGGTATTTTTGAGGATTGCTGTTTGCAGTGCTCACTAACTCTGGGTTTGCTCCATCAGTAACTCTGTGTCTGTTAGTCATTGATTTCCCTCTGATCCTAAGCCACAAAGAGCCAAGTGTTTCCTGGAAACTCCTTGTTTGCCTAGAAAGGCTGCACCCCATGAGCCTCCAGCTATCCTTGTAACCAGCACACACTTCTGGCAAAGATCTCCTCTAATTCCTTTACCCAGAATAGCAGCAGGGATTGCCATTGCCTGAGAGACAGAGGATGCAGCTGCATTTGCAAGCAGCTCCAGGTGCTTGTAGATATCAATACACACCTTACAGAATTGTTAATTGTTTTCAAAATCCTGGGCATCCAGGCAACTTGGAAAATCTCACAAAATATTTGGCTGTGCTTTCTGATAACACATACCTGCATCTCTGTGGAATATGCCTGCAAAGATATTTGAATTACAGTTTCATACTTTCAGAGAAAGCTGAACACCTGAATTAAATGGGGTCACAATCCTTTTTACCCTCCAAGGCTTCCCCTTGGGCCAGCACCTCTGCCATCCTCCAGTGCTACAGCAACAGGCCCTGAGCCATGCTACAGGTATTAAAGTATTTCATATCCAGTACATACAGATCCAGAAGTCGGGTTTGGAGCATTTCTCTGAGCCAGCAGTGCTTGAGGCAAAGCCAGGGAGATCAGAAGGATGCCTGGGAGGCCTCAGCAGCCTGACCTTCAGGCCCCTTCCTTTCCCTCACCAGCACTCCGGGGTCCAGCAGCTCTTCGGCCGTCAAATCCAGCCCAGGTGACTGCTCCGAGGGAGCAGCGGGGAAAGCAGGGCTGAGAGGACATCTAGTGGCGACCAAAAACCTTCTCAGTCAGCCAAGGGACGCCTCTACAGCTGCCTGCATCATAAATCAGTTTGGAGCCTGCTCCTTGTGCTGCTGCTGCTGGGAATGCCCTTCCCCAGCTCCACGAGAAAAACCTCAACTATTGCATTTGGTTTAGGAAACGCTTCCAAAGAAGATTTTTTTCATAAAGAAAAGGAAAAAAAAAAAGGCAAAGCATCTGTGGTTTTGGGAAGCCTGCTCAGAGGTTCACACCATCTTATTATCCCATCAATTTGGAACTTTTACACTAAGGGAAAACAGAACACCTGGCTGCTCTGTCTACAGGAGCCCCATCCACCACACCAGCATGGGGAAACTGGATTGCAGCACAACCCAGGGCAGACTCATTCCCAAAACACCCATCCCAAATCCTTTAAAAACACCAAGCCTTTCTGATCAATATGGTTTTCTTGCCCAGAGCTTCTCCCTCCTGCCCCCTGCTCTCCAGCAAGCCCAGGGCTGCCATTCCTCTGGTGTTGCATTGCCATCTTGTCCTCAGGTAGGTCCCTTTGACCTCCCAGCAGCAAAACCCACACATGCACAGCAGCACCTGCAGTGCCTGAAGGGGACACCTTGCTCCCTTTTGTGGGCACCAGCACAGCAAAGCCAAGATCCCTGCAGGAAGTGCCTGCAGGGCTGTCACACACACAGAGTCTGTTCCCTGAACACCCAGTGTCACTCTGCATTGCTGGTCCTGTCACCAGCCTCTGAAGTCCTCAAATTCCCTTTGATTTTTCTCCCCTCTTTCGCCTGTTTGTGCCACCAGCTCTTGGGCAGTGGCTGCTCTGGCACACACATGGAGGGCATGCAGCCCAGCAGGAGCAGTGACATGACATGAAGTGACAGGAGAAGGGGCAGGCAGCCAAGGCCTTGAAAATCACCACCCCTGTGTCTTTGGTTTTCCTCCTGCTCAGTGAAAGATGTTAGTGAATTCCTCTTGAATGGGTTTCACAACCTCCTCCAAGGAAAAAAAAAAACAACAAAAACTCCTGTTCATGTTCACTTAAGGCTGATAATTACAGGAATAATTATGATTTATTCCCATCATAAATCTTGGAGGAGGAAAAGGGTTTTGAGGTTTGCAAGATTTGCTGGATGACAAAAGGAAAACACAGCTCTAATTGCCCTTCTTTGTTGTGTTTAATTAAGGATTCTGAAGCAACTGATCTCAGGGTTTTTTTCATGGTTAGAAACCTGCAAGGAAAAGAAAATCTTTCTGCAGAGGCACCAATCAAAGCTTTGTTGGGTTACTAGGCACTAAGTGTGCTACATCTGAACACTCAGGACACCCAGAAAAAGAAGCTTATTAAAGGAAAAGAAATGCTACAACAGGCTTCTTTCCACCACCACCCCCCACTTCCAGTAGGCCTTGGCAATTTTGAGCTCACTTCTAATCCTGGAAGAAATGTCTTTTGTCTTTACCCCTCAGCGTTTTTACCTCATTATTGACCATTCAATTGTCTTGCATAAAAACACTTCTCCATTTTGATTACCTTCATAATTCCACCATTTACATATTTCCTTGTGGTTTGCTCCAACTTTCTTTTTTTATCTCTCCAGACTTATCACTTCTGTGACCACATCAGGAAAATCAGACCAGCCCAGAGCTCCTCAGCTCCTTCCCTGGGCCAGAAATTCCCAGTCAAGCGCCACATCTCCCCAGCAAGAACCAGTTTGCCAAGTGCTGCCTCTCCAATTCAAAGTGTAAGTGGCTGGCAGGGTGTTCCCTCTCCATTTTTGTGCAACAGCTGCCAAAGCTGTGCCAGAAAATTCCAGTTCCTCATTGTAGCAACCAGTGTCAAATGATCCCGTCTGGCTCTGAGCGATGCCACCAGCCCACGAGTGAGGCTGTGCTCAGCCAAGGCTGCAGGGAGCTGAGGAATAAAAAAAGGCAAGGAATCCTTGGGATTGCTTTCAATCTGAAAGCACTTGGGGCTGTGCTTTTGCAGAAAGCAGTGGTGCTTGAGAAGGGTGGCTGAAAACAGGACCAGCACACACTGTCTGCCCAAAGGGAACACAGAAACACAGAATATTCCACAAGAATCATCAGGTCCAACACTCACATGAATGGTCCTGTGAGGAAACAGAGGTTTGGGTTGCCCAGAAGGTAAAATCCCAATACTTCAACTGCACCATCCTAGACCATGATGCCTTGAAATGCTGCTCTACAAAGGAAAAATGCCAGCTCTAAAGGAAAAAAAAAAAATACTTTCTGGGTTTATCATGATATTTGGGAAATGTTCCTTTAGGGTCAGGAGAAAAGGATGAAGGGAAACACTGAATTTGGCTAAAGCTCATTGTGGAAAATAAAAAAAAAAATAGAAATGAAGAATACGCATAAAGCATAGAATGGAGGGGAAACAATAAATTTTCCATGTTATAGGAGATATTTTCCCACTCACTTGAATCAGGTGC
This sequence comes from Agelaius tricolor, assembly GCF_023055355.1. Classification (NCBI taxonomy): domain Eukaryota; kingdom Metazoa; phylum Chordata; class Aves; order Passeriformes; family Icteridae; genus Agelaius; species Agelaius tricolor. The sequence goes on along the minus strand of NW_027269278.1, from coordinate 9,923,665 downwards.
CCGGGTTTTCCAGCAGAGCCTCTGCACAGGGTTATCCATCCCAGGGCTCCGAGCTGCAGCTTAGTGGAGGTTGACACCTTGTGGCAATTCCCATCACTTACAAGTCAGAAAAGCTGGGATTTTTGTCCTTTTCCTTTTTTTTTTTTTTTTTTCCCCTGTGGTGAGGTGGTGGCTGAGGTTCATAGCCCCAGAGGTCAATTCCCAGCACCTGGCACCTCATCTGTGGGGTGGGGGTCTGGGGCCATTAACAGTTTAATGAAGATAAATAACACCAAACACTAAGAATGATATAAACATAAATCCAAGTCATATCCTATTTGTTTCTGGGGGAGAAAATAAGAAAAAGGAAAAAAAGATTCCTTGGGACAGCACCAGCTGTATATACACAAGGCCCACAAGACAAGAAATAAAAATTGATCTAGTGAAAGATATTTCTCACCAATTTTTCAGTCTCATTGGATCCTCTCCTGTTTGCACAGTGGGGTAAGAGGGACAGAGCCCTGATTTACTCCAACAGCTGCTTTGGAGAAGTGAAGCTGCACCAGCTCCAGAGAAACATCTCTATATTCTGTTTATTCCCGCTGGAATAAACAGAAACAGCTCAAGACCTGACACACATTAAACCTGAAGTGAAGGAAAAAATGCCTTGGGTTTTATGCCTTGGGTTTAAGAAGAAGTACATTCACTGCTTCATTTATAATTAGCTATTTTAACACGATTTGCTACATGCTTAAATTGGAAGAGAAAGAGGCATCCCCTCAGCAGAGGCCCAGCAGAAACATGTCAGCCAAACTTGTCTCCCCTCATTAGCCAAGCACTTGTGTCAAAGGAGCTTCTTATTGTGGAAGTGCACCCAGCCCCAAGGGAAAAAAACTGCACCTAGGACAACATTTGCTTTCCCTTAATCATGCTGCTGCATTGTCTAATTTCCTGAATACTGAATTCCTGAATACTAGAACTAGTACTTTGTATTTACTTAGCGTTTTGCCCCTTCAAGCCATTCCAAAATATGGATTAGCAGGCCTAAAACCTAGAGCTACACCAGCAGACCAATGTTCAGGGACTATAAGGACTAATATATACCTTGAAAACTATTCTTTCCACTTAACTGTGAGCCAGCTTAGCTGGATCCTCCACAGTCCCACTCCAGGCATAAAGCAAAGCACCTCAAGTGTCTTCCTGCAGAATTTCTCCTTCTCTGCCCAGTTCAGCTACACCATTTTGTACTGGTGCCAGCAAAGCCAGCAGTTTGGACCCCTATGCTGCCGAGAGTTTTCAAGGGCTGTTACACTTGGAGTTTAGCACTCTAATTTTTCTCTTCTTTTTTCTTTGTACCTGGAGGCGTTATCACAAACAGCTCCTGAGAGAGGTGGCTCCTGGCTGAGAGCATGATGGAGAGCAAGATGGGCTCCCTCACCTTCACAGCTGCTTTCACCCACCAGGGGCTGAATTCAGACTGGAATTTCAGCTGTTCATGCCTGTGGGTTTGTCCCTGAAAAATGGGACCTTTAAGGGGTATATTGCACATATAATACTAACATAAATGGCAAGTTAAATGAATAGCCAGCAGCCATTTAAGTCAGTGCAAAGGGTTCCTTTAAATTCCAGAAAGCAGGGCAAATGTGCACATCATCTACCATAGGCTGAGATGCAAACCCTTGTCCCTGCATGGCCGAATTTGCAGCACTGAGCCTTGGGGTGTCACCCTTGTCCCTCTCATGGCCAGGGTGGCAGGACCTGCACCCCAAAGGGTCATCCCTGGGGTCAGGATGAGGGGCAGGACCCTGAGCCCAGGACTGTGGGCTGGAGCTGCCCCCTCTCCTTTTCCACCTGCCCACTTGGCCCAGGCTCTGGGGCTCCTGCAAGCCCTGGCAGGTCCCTGCCTAGCCCTCACATCTCATTTGGGGTGAATTCACCTGCTTTTTTTTTTTTTTTTTTTTTTGTAACTGAAGAACTGTCAGCTTCTTCCTCAGTGATATAATCTTTTACTGCAGATTGCCTCTATTTATGTATGTAATACATCCAGCTTCCTTTGATGTGAAGAACATCTGGATGGTTTCATACTGATGTTCCTTTAGAGAAAAACCTTTCATACCTGCCCCAACAGCCTGGAAGTGAATGCACTTCAAAATGGCTCCACACTAAAAACCACCTTACCTTAAGCATCTGAATTTTCTTTTATGTACGTTGTGCTCTAATTGCTGGGGCAGAGCAGAGAATGAGGTGTGACAGGGAATTTTGATCAAGGCTCCCTGGGAATGTGAGTGACCCAGCCTTCCTCTCCTATTCTGTGTGCAGAAGGACATTTATTTATGTGTGTAAAACCAGCATCATCACAGGAGCTGCACGTGTGCCTGTGTGTGACTGTTTCTGCACAAATCTGGGCGTGCAGGGGCCCTGGGTACATGGCTGGGGGCACATGTGGGACACGTGTCTGTGGCACATCCATGGGGGGGCTGCTCCCCAGCGCTGCCCTCCCACCCCAAATCCTGGGGAAGGAAGCAGGCAATTCCCTTCGGGTGCAACCCTTGTCCCTACAATGCCAGAGGAGGGATTATACCAGGGATTAACATTTTAAACTCCCCTTCCAGACCTACTCAATCAAAGATCCTCAGGCCAGTAATCACATTTCTGTCCTGGGATTACCGCGTTCCTGAGCCCCAACCTCAATTTTGGGAGAAACTGGGGACAGCTCCCCCCACCGTGCCTGCATACCCCAAACTCCCTGGGTTGGGGCAGAAGCCTCTGCATTTAGATTTTCTTCCTTTTTTTTTAGCCATTCTCTCCAATTCCCCTGCCAAGGTCAGGGGAAGAGTCTTTTCTTGTCGCCTGCCCGCTCCTAATTCCCAGTAATTTATCCCGTATTAAAACTCCCTTAAGGAAGAATGGCCCGGGACCAACACCTGCTATGCAAATGGCAGCAAATCCCCCGGGCCCCGCGGGGCGCTGGGGACCTGCAGGCTGCCCTGGGCCATCCTCCCCCGCCTGCAGGGCTGCATCCTCAGACCCCCAGAGCTGGGGGGCACCCCCAAGGCCCCCCAAGAGTTCAGGCTCAATTTCACCCCCACTTTATGGTGCTTAAACATTTCGGGTTGTCTTTGCGCCTCCGAAGCAGAATTATTGATAGGGAAGGTATAAAAGAAAACCTGAGCATGTAGTTAAGCTTCCTGGTCTGGATGTGGTTGGGGGATTTCTCCTGCAGGGCAGTCAGTAATTTTTGTCCCTTTCTTTAAGGATAAGTATTCTAGTTTCCATTAGCAAAATACAAGTCAACAAAAGAGGGAGGGAGAAAGTGGAAGGGGAAAAAGAAGATAAGAAAATTCTCTTGCACAATATAGGTGTGGGAGGAAAGGGCTCGTTTCCCAGAGGTGACAACATCCTGATCTCATTTCTCCCAGTTAATGTGGTAGCCAGGAGGCTGGGGAAGGGCCAGGCAGGGAGTGTGCCCCAGCAACAGGACCACACCAGGAGGGTTTGTCCCTTTTTATTGGAGAACTTGGATCAGGGTTGTTGAAACCTTGGGCAGCCAGTTGCATTCCCAGGCACCTGCACCCCACACCAGGTCCAGCCCATCTCCCTGGGGGCTCCCATGCTGGGGAGCCCCACAGGGACCCCACGAGCCCCTCCATCTCCAGAAAGAGTGATGCTTTCTTCCCGTGGTCCTTTACCATGATCACACATTTCCCAGCCCCGAGCACTTGAGTGACATTTGGGCTATTATTCAAGGAGATAGATTGTTTGGCCTGAAGATGCATTGTTTGGGCTCCTCATAAAAGAAACAAGTTAAATGCCACAGCTACCACACACAAAAATGACTCCTTCTGGCCATAAAACCAGTGGGACAAGGAAGTGGCTGTAGGAGTCAAACATAATTGATGCTCAGAAAGATGTTATAAATAATCTGCGCCGAGTCCTCTCTCATGTGCCTCAAAACCACAGAAAGTGGCACTTTTTTTTTTTTTTCCTCTTTATCTCCCCTTGAATTCAGAAGCATAATACACCGTGAGCACCAATAATTGATGTATGTTATAATTCTTCATTACCCTATCAGTGGTCTGGGAAAATTGGAAGAAAAGAAAATGCCAGAAAGTTATGGTAAAACTTAAGATGCGACAGAAGTAGCTTTCTTTGCTCATGCTGTGAGTGTTTGAATAAGAAGAATGTCCCTGCACTGTAACAAGCTAAAAGAATGAGGAAGACAAAGGATTTCACGAAAAAGGTTTAGATAGAAGACAAGGCAAGTGAAACTGAAAGGAAGGAAAAAAAACCATTTACAATGGAACAATGCATGTACTAATCGCTTTGATATATTATACAAACCCAAAGACCCAAAACATTGTGTAATTATTTATAAATGACTTCTCCACTCCTGTGTATAATACCACAGAAAGAATAAAACTGCAGGCTACTCTCTAAACTATTTCTAAATAGACCTAGCTCAAAAGGAAGCAGAAGTGTTTGAAAAAAAATAATTAATGGTTGATTTTATGGTTGTCTCATTAAAACATTTTAATTACAACAAACAAAATACATTTGTGCTTGCAGGGAACAATCGTTTACCAACTCAACCCCCCCTTTCAAAGAGAAGCAAAATGTTACATCACACGTTTAAAACCTGAAAATAAAGCATTCCCACTATTTCTGCAGATCCCCCAGGAGGGGCTGAGCCCTGACTGCAACTCCCAGGCACTTGTGCAGGATTTCAGGGAGGATTTGGCTCGCTGGGCCAGGACCCCACTGGTGCCCTGTGCTCCCCCAGCCAGGCAGCCCCTGGCACACAGCCCAGGGCCTCACACTGGCCACAGGCAGGTAGGAGATGAGGCTAAATCTTTAACAAAGCCCTTGAGCTGCCCCCAAGGTGTTTCCCTGGCAGGAGAACTGGCTCCTGCTCCAAAAGGAGTTAATGCTGCCTCCCTGCAGGCTGAGGTCCCTTTCAGACACTGGGCTGCCAGGGCTGTCCATGAGGCAGCAGCCACAGCACCAAGCCCTGAACCCCCTGAGAGCCTCGGGCTGGGCACTGCAAGGTGACTCCAGCCAGGGAAGGGTCCCAGGAGCACAGCACAGCATGTCCACCCCTACCCTGGCAGCCCTCACCACAGACCAGGCTGGACAGAAGCCACTGTGCTCTGCACCGTGTCCAGACAAGCACAAGGAGACAAAACTGCCCCCCTGAACCTTCTCCAGGTTTTCTACCTGCTTTCAAAATCCCTGCTGCATCCCCCAGGCATCTCCAGGGGCGAGGGGGCACGATCCTTCCTTTACTCCTGCAAGGCACCAGGTCCAGCTCTCAGCTTTCTTCTGATGGCTTTGCCATCAGCCATGTCAGCTCTCCAAATCTGGCTCAAGCAATCTCCACAGGCAGCTCTGTCTTCCCTTTCTGGCCATGCTTTCAAACAATGAGGGAGCAAAAAAGCAGTATTCTCCTGGTTCATCTGTTATTTTGCCACTCATCCCAAGAACTCATCATTAGTTCAAGACCTCTTGTAGTGATGTAAGAAAAGAGAGTATGCTGAGTTGCTGTAATGATGTGAATCTTAAGACCTGAAAAAAAATTATGTACCTCTGACTTCTCTGAAGCATTCCAATTGTAGGAGCAGTTTTACTGTGAACTGCTCATTTCCATGCTTGAAGAGTGATGCTAACACTGCTCTAATGACCAAAATTCTGGTTTGGTTAGAAATGTGAAGTTGAATAATGTGAAATTTTATTTACTTTTACAGGGTACAACAAATACTCACCAGGGAATGGCATCTTCTCATGGTCTGGCTTTTTCCTTGAAGGAAAAAGTGCATCCCAAGAGCTGCAGGGAGCCTTGTGGTGGCACATTTTCTCTAAAAGCCCTTCCTCCACCTTTATTCATCAATTCCTACTTTTCCTGGAGTCCAGCCATGAGTGAGACCCCACTCATGATGTCTCATCATGAGGGCAGAGGAACCAGCTTCATGCCTCAAGCCTTACAAATGTGAAATGTGGTGCATGGAAGTGTACCCACAACAATTTGGATTTTGGATGAGCAGTTTGCCATGGTGTATAAGGAAGCTGTACTTTTGCAGTTTTCTTATTAAAAAATACCATTTGAATCTTTTTCCCTCTCACATTTTTAAAGCGCTGTTTCTCAGAGCAAATGATGAAGTATTTCTGAAAACTTCTTTAGAGTTCAAAATGTGAAATTAATAGCATCCATGAATGCAGCTGAGCCCAGCTACATTTACATTAAGGTGGAAAAATTAATATCAAAGGTTAAAACTCAGAATAAGAACTATCACATCAGTGAGATGCTAGCAACACATTGCTGTTTCTTGAAATCACTGTTTCATTTTGGAATTTTTTTCTTTTCCTATCCCAAAAAACTTCACATAACTTCAGCAGCTGACTTCCATAGGAGCAGGCCCATAAGGTGTAAGAGCTATTATCTGTGTTGGCTGAATAATTTATCTGCAAAATTAGTAGACTGCCTGTGATAGAACTGGTTGAATTATTCATCGGGAATAAATTATCCAAGATATTTAGCACTTCTTTCTGTTTGCGAAGGCTTCCTGAAACACTTCTGGTTCTGTGAATGCATTCGTTATTCATAAGTACGCAGTGAATAGATTATGCAAACAAATTTCAGCCTATGGGTTGTTTGTGAAACATTCACTTCAGCCCTGGCTATTCATGGCTGTGACTGATCACAGAGACACATGGTGCTCTCTCCCCTCCTTGATTGGAGCACAAACTTTTAAAACAAGAGAATAACAAATGACAAACTGCAAATGATGGATAAGGACTAATGAATAATGCGCTTTCACTGCAAACTTTCAGACAAGTGATCGGTTGTGCCAAAGTCTGTGGAACTCTAGGGAATCATAAACATTTTAATGAATAAACTATTGACTGCTCAAAGACAACCAAACAAAAGACAATAAAAGTGTTGCAGACAACACTGGAGTTTATATCACTATATATAAAATGCACAGTAACAAAAGTTGAACACTTTTTGCCATATGCTTCCATAACCTCTAAATTTTGGTCCCTTCTGGCTTTCTGGGTAGTGCTGGAAACTCCACCGTCGGTCTGTGCCCGCTGACAGAGCCCTCTAATTGTGCCGTCACTTAAGGACATGAGTAACTCAGTGAAGTGGAACTGCTTAGCGCAGAAAGTCACTTATGTATGCAGAGGCCCTAAAAACATCAGGCTGATTGCAGGTCCGGTGACCGGGAGAGCCCCGTCCCTCCCGGGAACAGCCAGCCCCGCTCGGCTCCTGCCGTACCTGGGCGTACTGCACAGCCCGGCTCCGCAAGCGGATAAAGACGTAAAAAGCAGAGAGAGAGCTGATCCTGCAAGTTCGGCCACTGCCAAACTACTTCTAGTTTGAGACTCGTTAATATTCATCACCCAGGGCTTCTTGGATTGCTCACTTCTGTGCGTGATCTTCTTGGCACAAAGAAGGTTGTTTGTGGCCGTGTGCTGGTGTCGTGGGTCGTCGCAAAGCGAGGAGGGTGGAAAACAGAAATAATTCTCATAGAATTCCTCGCTCAGGTTCAAGTAAAGAATGGTTGCTAAGAACTTAAAATGCAGAGATATACAATAATTTATGCTGTCGATTTTCCCTGTTTATCAAAGATCAAAGTCATAGAAGAAAATCAAAGGAGAGGGGCTCAATATACATTTTGTGTAAGGGGAAATCAGGTAAATACATGTGAGTTTAGGCATAGGCACCTGAAAATGGCTATTGATGGGCGGTGAAACTGAAAACCTTCCAGGGACGCAAGTGCATGAGTGCTGACAATGGGGCTTCTCCCAAGCAGGGAGAGCAGGATGCAAAGAGCCAGATGTCAGAATTAGGAAACTTTTTAGCCACTTACAAAACTGTGGCTTCCCAAAATGTGAGATAGCGATACCCTAGCACTGAATGGGGACTAGCAGCAGCAGCAAGAATTTAACAATCAAAACAGCACAATTCTTTGTTTTTATCCAGACAAAGAATTGTATCTGTGCATTGTATATACAGTGTGTATATATGTATATACAGTGTATATGTATTGCGAATACAACCATCAAAGCTTGTAAAATAATGTCCTTTGGAACTTTTAACTTTCTGAACACCTGCAAAATCCTTTTAAAAGCGAAGCACGTGAAAGCCAAGGCGCCTGTTGATATCCACCTGAGAAACGCAGGAGAGAAATACCTGCTTTGAGTTTCATCATTTTAGAGCATTTTCACTTTGACGCGTGAACGCAGAAAAAGCCGCAAGGTGCAACGAAAGCCTGACAAAGTCCTCCGCCGGCATCTGGCTGGGCAATAACCCAGGGCTCATCCTCTGGAAATCCAGATTAACCTTTCTCTTTCCCCAAACCCCCTGCTCGCAGCGGTTTAAACTCCCGCTGGAGCCCCTCCGGCCGGAGCGGGACGGTGACCCCTCCACCCCCTGCCCCGCTTTGTCCTGCCGCCTCCCTCCCCGCACACGGGGGGGGACAAAGCGGGGGGACCCCCCTCTCTCCCCCGTCCCCCGGGGGCGCGGCAGATGCGCGGCCGCCCGCGGTAATTGCGGGCACGCTCCGGAGGGCGCGGCGCACGGGGCCGACCTGCCGCCTCGGCGCGGCCCCGCGGGGCGGCCACGGGGCCATTGTCCGCCCGCCGCTATAAGAACGGGCGGCCGCGCCGTCGTGTGCCAAAGCCGCCGCTCACACGAGCGGATCGCAGCCCGCAGCACTTCAAAGCCACGCGCGGTCGCGTGTCCCCCCCGCCCCGCCTTTCCCCGGGCTTTGGCTTTTTTTTTTTTTTTCGCCTTTTTTTTTTTTTTTTTTTTTTTTTATCCCCCTGCTTTTCCCTATAGCGGCCGGCTCGGCTCTTTCCTCTCTGTGTTTTCACACCGTTATTGCTTATCCGCATCCCCGGGAGTGCCTTTCCATGTGAGTACGGGAGCGCCGGCACCTGCCAAGCACCCGCACCGCCACCCTCTCCGTTATATTTATTTTTTTTTTCCTTCCCCCCCCACCCTTTCCCCGGCAGCTTCGCACCTTCCCCTTCGCTCCCCCCTCCATCCTCCCCTGCCCCGGCTGGCAGTGACAGGCTCCGGCTTCTCTCCCGCAGGATGCCCGCCGAGGCGCCCGGCAGCGGCGAGGGCGCGGAGCCCGGCGCTCCGCGAGAGCGGCGGAGACGGCGCGGCCGTGCGCGGGCGCGGACCGAGGCGCTGCTGCACACGCTGAAGCGCAGCCGGCGGGTCAAGGCCAACGACCGGGAGCGGAACCGCATGCACCACCTCAACGCCGCCCTGGACGAGCTCCGCAGCGTCCTGCCCACCTTCCCCGACGACACCAAGCTCACCAAGATCGAGACCCTGCGCTTCGCCTACAACTACATCTGGGCCCTGTCCGAGACCCTCCGCCTGGCCGAGCAGTGCCTCCCGCCGCCCCCCGCCTTCCGCGGCGCCGCCGCGCCCCCCAGCCCCGGCAGCGACGCGGGGTCCTGGCTGTCCAGCGCCTCCCCGTCCGCCCCCTCGCTCTGCGCCTCCGCCTCCGGCCCCAGCAGCCCCGCCACCTCCGAGGACTGCGCGTATGCGCCCGCCGACAGCCTAAGGGGCTTCCGCGGGCTGCCCGCCGGCCCGGGCGCGCCCCTCCGCTAGCGCGCACCGCCCCGCGCCCCGCGCACCGCCCGCGGCTCGGCCCGGGGCCGGCGGAGAGGGGGGGTGAGGGGGGGGCTCGTCCCGTTGCACTTTTCATCACTCTCCTTCCCCCCAGCCCCTTCCCCCCGACCCCCGCCTCGCCTCCCGCTCCGCTCCGAAAAACTGGGAAGAAGAAAAGCGACAGATTTGCTGCCGCAGACGAGGTGAAAAGTCAATTTTACAATTTGTAGCTCTCCAGAGAAGAAAAACGAGCATGAAAATTTGGTTTGAACGCCCTGACAATGCCATGAAAAGGCTTAAGGGGCCGATGCGGCCCGGGGCGCAGCGCGGGGCTCAGCGCGGCTCCCCGGCCCTGCCCCGGGGCGGCTCAGCCCCTCCCGGGGGTCCCAGCACCGGCCCCGATGGGACCCCGCGCCCGGCGGACAGCGGAGAGGCTCATGCATTATAGATGCTGACCCCCAGCGCGGCCGGCCTGCCTCAGAGTGGGAGCAGACACGGGGCATTCAGCGACTGGACCAGAGAGCGGTTTAATTTATTCAAGATGTTCATTCATATGAAAATTGTATTTTTGTACATAAAGAGCTTTATTCTATTATTATACCTCTTATCAAAGTGGGGGTTTTGGTTTGTTTTGGTCTTTTTGTTTTTTTTTTTAAGAAATCATACTTTACGCTGTAAATAAAATTTTTAACGTTTGTACTGAATTTTGGCAGCGCCTCTGGAGTTTTGTTTCTTGAACTCGAGGGGTTCACTCCTCGGAAGGAGGTTGGGGTGGAAGGGAAGGGATCACCCCAAGGCAGCAGCCAGCACCTCTGACACCCCCCAGACACCTGCACACACCTGCTGGCCCCCAGTGTCCCAGGGAGGGGATCAGACCCCGGTCTGATGCAGGAGATGCAGGCAGAGAGCAGGAGCACAGCGGGACACCAGCACTGCCCGTGTTTCAGGCTCACAGCAGGAGCTGCAAGGTGTCAGGAGCTCTGGGGCAACAGGAAGGTGCTGAACCCCTGAACAGGGCACAGGTTGTAACTTTCCCTGAAGCTGTGACACTGGCAGAACGTGACTGGCATGAGCTGCCTCTTTTCCTCAAGGCACAAGGTGGGACAGAGGCTCTCGCAGGTCACTCACAGGCAGGGAAAGGAAAGAGAGTGGCCAAAGGTGCCATCTCATGGCCTTGGCACCAGCTGTGGCACAGCTCTGGCTCTCAGAGAATGAAGGCGTCAAGAGTAGCCTTGTCGCCAGGAAATCTGCTCCACCATTGCAAAATCCCAAACTTTCCTTTCTCCTGCAATTGTGCGCAATGGGGGAGCCCTCTGACCCCCAAAATCCTACTTTCTACTCTTCCTGAATCTATCCCCCCTCTCTTCAGAGCTGCCCAATGCTCCCATATTGCACTGGGCACACAGACCCTTAAAAACAAGTTTTATCCTCTTTGCCTTGTTTTATTGGGCAAATGAGGCAGCTCAGACATGTCTCTACAGCCATCTCCAAAACATGGGTGAGTTGGAACTGTGTGTGCAGGTAGCAGGGAGTTTGGGGGAAAGATGGAGAGATGGTGTTGTACAAACCCAGATAAATCAGATCTCTGATGGGACTGCCACGGATTATGGAATGAATTGACTTTCATTTTTCTGTGCCTCAGTTTCCCATCTGCAAAACTGGGGTACCACCATCCCCTCATCAGTGAATTTAAGGATTTAATTATGCAGAGTTTTCAGAGCACTCAGATGCTCAGAGCTGCAGTAAAAGCCCAGGAAGGAATTCTTCAGGACATGATCATACATGGTGTGGGGAAAAAGGCAGAGGGCAAACACTGAAAGCCTCAGACAGAACACTGAGGAGTTGTTCATCACACAGGCAAAAACTCTGCCTGAAAATTAACCCTCCTGTGGGAAGAAGAAGGAGATATCATCAAAAACATAATTTGGGATCATATAATTGTCACAAAAATTAAAAGGAGAAGAGCTGAATTAAGTTTGCACAGATAATTCAGTGTCAGCATTTCCTCCTTTGTAAGTGCCTGAGCCTGCAATAGCGATAAATATTTTTTAACACACTTATCATGTGCATGTCCATACAGACACACACCCACCTCTGCTTCTCAGTAACTATAAATGCTGAAAAGTGTTATTTTTTTTTAAATCCTAATAGCAGCATAATACTTATATTAATTAAAGACACCATCAAGCAGTATAGAGCAGCTCCTTAATGATGTCCTGTTAAATAAAAGAGATTTTTGAAATCTAATTCTGGCAGTAACAGGTCTTAATCTGTGATGCAGTGAAGCTTTGCTTGCACCTGCCCTTGAAAGCCAGGAGGTTTTGTATGCAGGAGCCTCCAGGGGCTGAAATTTAGTACAGTCCATGGAGGCGGAAGGTCATCTAAAGTCACTGGGTCCCAAGACACTGGACTTCAATCTCAAAGAAGAAAAAAAAAACAAAAAACTCCACAAAACTTCAAAATATCCTCTATTCTTTTGTGTTTTCTTAGCTGCCAGCAGAGATCTGTGGACATTATGCAGTATATAAAGACCATACATCTAGCAGCACTCAGTGTATGATGTTAATGTTCCTAATGGGCAATGAAAGCTGCAAATTGCATGAGGACACAATTAGATTCATACATTAACATGAGTCAGAGAACAGTTTTTCCCCGGAGCAGTGATAGGTTCAGACATAGTTGAACAAATCTGCCGCCGGGACAGATGGAATGCCCACATTCAGAGGCTGCAGGACCAACCTGCACCCCCATTTACAACAAGGGGGTTTGGATTTATTTTTATCAAAAGAATAGTTTGGTGAATTGGAACAGGCTTCCCCTGGCTGGAAGCAGGAGGCTATTTTTAATTGCACTAAAATAATCTCCTTGCATTAGTACAGGGGGAAAAAAATACGTGAATTAAATACTGGGGTTGATGAAAGCATTAGCAAATTTTTTGGAAATACCAGATTGTTCTCTGGTAAAAAATATCTGTAAATAGGCAACAGTCTCAGTCCCACTGAAACCAATGGCAAGATCCTTACTGACTTCGGAAATAACTGAAATAGAATCTTGATTTTTTAATCCTGGCACCACATTGCATGTGTGTATATGCATTTTTTCATATGTCTGCTGGTAGGTGTTGGTAGCACTTTAGCCCTGTTGGATCCACTCAGCCACCTCCAGGGCATGCAAGCATTAGGGACCCTCTGCCAGGAGGCTCTGCAAGTCCTTAGGTCCCTTAATTCCCCTTTAGTTAGGAGAGAAAGTCTGAGATGGCTCCATTGATAGGGAATCCCTGCTGGCTGGGAGACATCCAGCACAGACTTTTTTGAAACACAGCTGGGATTACCCCACTTTCTCTCTGTTGGGATTCACTGTGGGGAAAATTCCCCTACCAACTACAAGATGCTTGAGAAGGGCCCACAGCAGCTGGAACTACTCTGTTTAACCCTTTTCCAACAGATTTGAAGCTCTGGAGATTCTCTGTGAATTACCTGTACTCAACAAGCGAGCAAATAACTGCAAATGCAAAATTCTGTACAGGTTTTAGATTAGGAGTATTTTCTGTAGTTTCAATGCCATGTGGTGCCCTATTTAGTGTCATACTTGACGTGGTGAGGCTCAAATGATGCTTAGCATTTTGTTATGAACAAGCACATCCTCAGAAGGGTTTCCATTATTGGGCCTCAATCTGTCATAGATTTTGATTTTACTCTGTACATGATCTGTAAAATACAGTCTGCACTACCACCTCCGAGCTCATGAAACTTAATATTATAATTACAGATCTCTGGGGCTCAAATGCTCCATTAAGACTGATCTGTATAGTAAGTGGAGATTATCAGAGCAGAAGCAGGTGAGAACTCATTTTCCGGAGCTTTTTTTGTTGGTGGCACATGCAATTAAAAGAAGTCATCTGGAGGAGCAGAGTTACTAAGGGCCAAGCAGATTTACTGTCAGCAGTGTGTGTGAGCAGAACAGAGATGCAAAAATACTGCATGAACACTTGCAGCTGATACTTTGCCTCTTACTTTTATAGTCTTCAAATAACACCCCTAGCAGATTTTTGAGTATAGATTAACAAATTAAATGCCTTGTTAGTACTGGGTTTATGCCCAGTGGCCCGGTAGCAGTTCATGTTGCCCATGAACAACTAATGCCTGTTCTCTCTTCCTCCTCAGCCTAATGGTGTCTGTGAAGAGCTGCTGAAGACCCCACAGGTGTCACAGGTCCATGGTGCAGTGACAGCTCCCTTTAAAAGCCCAGCCCTGCTATGGATCCCTGGGGCAGTGAGGGGAGAGGCTGAGCTGGGGGTGATGGAAGCAGGGCTTTCCCCCATGCTGAGGCTGCTGCTCTCAGGAGGGATGGCCAAGGCTCACTCACGTGAGGCTCTGCTGGTGCAGGCCCGGGCTCCACACGCTGAGCAATGCCCCTCCATTATCATCACCATTACTTTTCACTTGTCACTCTTCCAGTGTAAGATCCACCAGACAAGAGTGAAAAGACTCTTCCCCATGGATAATGCTCTTCTCTGCCAGCGTGGAAATGTTGATGGCACAGCACTTGTTGTTATTCAGGTCTCTCACTTTTGCCTCTGTTTGACTTTGCAAAGCATCTGTTGGAACCTCTCATCTTGCTGCTAGAAAATTTTATGAAACTCTGCTCATTTGAAAAGGAAATGAAATATCACATTAGAGACGTTGGGACTGAGATGCCACCATCCTCCATGCCATGTGTGCAATTCCACAAGTACAAGAAACTCTTCCCACTCAGCCCCTACCCCATTTGTTTTACTCATTGACTGCCAGGAGGACTTTGGCAAAGGTCAGTGGGATTTTGGCAAAGGTCAGTAGGACGGAGCACACAGCATAGCTCTGAAGAGAGTAAAAACTTGTGGAAGCAAGACTTTTAGAGAAGAGATTCCCTTTATTCTTTGAGTAATCATGAGTAAGGGTCCACAGACACAGACTTGCATGCACTCTGCCAAATGGAAGTGTTGAAATCAAGTCCAGAAATCTGGCATCCTAATACAGAAATTGGAAAGAAAATCTTTGAGTGTCTCACTAACATCCCTGCTCGAGCTCATTCATTTAGTTGCACTATTCAGCCTCCTGATCCCTTGCTTTCAATCCAAGAGATTCATTGTGCTAAGGAGAAGGACCTGCCTGTGTCAGTTCATGGTCTCCCTTCCACTCTTCCTTCATGCTTGTGGGATGTACTTAATTACAAATTGAAGCATCTGAGGGACTGATGCCTCTATTTCCCAAACAGGGATTTGGCAAAGTCCTCAGGACTTCACTGTCTCTTTCTTGGATTATTACATTCTGCACATTCCAGGATAATCTTTTTCTTTAACCTGAAGATTTCACAAAATTGCCTTCTAGGAAAGCATTTAAAGCTGTCTAATGGCAGTCCAAGGTGATTACAGACCTTAATGGTTTGTTGCACAAATAATGGATTAAGTTCCATCTGTAGGAGTTAATTTGACTTATTCTTACAAACAAACCACTTGCTCTGCTCCTCTCTGCATGGCAGATGTCAGCAATCTTTATAAAATCATACCCAGGTAAACAGCTCCAGCAGGACTGTCCGGGACAGCACCTGGCATCTGCAGCCCAGCACAAACCAGGCAGAGCATCTTGCTTTTCCAGCTTGCAGCTGCCATTGAGGTGACAAGCCTGAAGAAAGACAACTTTTGCAAACATGAAATAACAAAATCCCAAACCTAGGATGGTGTTAGTCCACTTTTGGAGGTGGCAGGAGAAGAGACACACAGCCAAGGGACACTGTGGAATCAGAAGTTTGTCCTGTCTCTGTTGTAGGGACCAAGAGATCTGGGGGCCCTTGATGAACAGTTTAGATAAATGAGGCCAAACAGAGAAGGCAAATGTTACAAATTAAATGGAGAAAGAGAAAATTCCCAGCATGGTCATTTTCACATTGGATTCCCCATGCTGACCTTCAGGATAATGCACTGACAAGAGAGTCTCAAATACAGGGTCAGAAATAGTGAGAATCACTATTTGCAGGTAAAAGTTGATCAACCTACCCTAAACAGTCCTTTCCCACCTGGATTTCTCCTTTAAAACATTCACTTTGGAGGAAGCAATGTCCTTCTAGGCAAGGCTGCTATCTGTGTGGAGCAATGGGACATGGCCTTCAGATGTAAATTTAACATGGATCAGAAGTAGCATCTCTTCCCCTGTAGCTTTCCAGTTTGGTCTCTGGGACTCACAGAAAATAGGTAATATTTATCTATACATTATTTTCCTCAGACCCTGGAAAAGCTAGAGACCTTGCCAGTAAAGACCAGCAATTACAAGCAGCTAAGCCAATCCCTCCCTTCAAAGCCCAAGACCTTGATTTACTTTCTTACTTTTTCACTCGACAATCCCTAGATATAAATGCAGTTTCTCTGCTTCACTGGTAGTAGTACTCAAACCGAAGGGATTTAACTCCTGAGATAAAAGAATATGGAAAGAATTTGGTATCTTTTTCCCTTCCAATTTGAGTACCATCTCTTCTGCAACAAGTCTTTTGTAATCTGAAAGGAAAACCCTTCCTGTCACAACACCAGTAATGGATATTGCTCTCTCAATTACCCCTTGCTTCACCAGGAGAGCAACTGATGCGCATCGTGTTTATCCAGCTCACTGAAGTGCTTTCATTATCTAAGAAAAGAGGTTAATTAGTATTTAATCAATCTTTTCACAGGGTACAGTTTCCTCCTCTCCTATTTGCAATCCAAAAAGATGTCAGCTTCCAAAGCCATAATGCCCTCTTGATAAATCAAGTGGCAGCTAATGAGGTCCGCGGTCCCCGGGCAGGAAGGTCTGGGCTACCTGTCACCAGCGCGGCTGTCACCTCGGCTGTCACCTCACTGCTGCCCGGGCAGCGCTCTTTGGGATGCCAGGAGATGCAGGGAGCCACACGGGATACAGGGAAGGGAATCATCAGCTGGGGGAAGGAGCTGGTGACTGTGTACACCCCGAGCTGGAGTGAGAGTGTGAGTGTCCAGTGCATGCCTCACTCTAACCCAGCTTGGAGGGTTCACGGATAAATCTCACAGAAACTCTATGCTCAAGAAGGAAACAGGTGAGAATTCTCTCTTTTCTTTCTCTCCTTCCTTCCTTCCTTCCTTCCTTCCTTCCTTCCTTCCTTCCTTCCTTCCTTCCTTCCTTCCTTCCTTCCTTCCTTCCTTCCTTCCTTCCTTCCTTCCTTCCTTCCTTCCTTCCTTCCTCTCTATCATCTCTATCTCTATCTCTATCTCTATCTCTATCTCTATCTCTATCTCCTTTTCTTTCCTTCTTTCTTAAAGATAACCCAGGAGCCGTCCCTGCATCTGCATGGGCTTGAACTTCAGGGGTAAGAGCCACTAATTATGCTTGTTGCCAAAATGGAAAATAAAAGCATTATCCCATTTCAAAGAAACATATGTAAACGATGGAGTTTTCTTCATTAGGCAGTAGGGAAGTATTTGTTCTTCCCTGAAAAATGCCAAACCAAACTCTCTCTCTTACCATTTCCACTGTGTTAGTTCTGTGGCTGTGGCTCTGCACAGCTCTGCTGAAGCTAAACTCGGCTGAGACTGGGCTGTTAAAGAAACAAAACTTAATTTTGGCCAGCCTTAGAGAGGCTCTTGAGTGATCTGGTCGAAAAGAGCTGTTCCAACTGCCCAACCTTTGCATCTTTAAAAACACCCAGCAGCACTTGCAGTGATATTTTTTCTGAGATATCTAAGCAGAGAAAGTGGCCCATGCATGCACATGCTCAAGCCCCCTGGCTGCTGGGCTGTTCTCCCCATAGCCACTGCTGCTGACAATGAGGGACTGAGCCTCATGCCCTGTGGTAGCCATGCTCTGGATTTCTTTCCCTGACTTTGGGAAATTCATTGTCTTTAGCGTGGTCTGTAGGTTCAAAGTCCGCTTTCACTCCGCAGGGCGCCCTTTCTGGGTTCATAAAGCTACGTTCAGAAATCTTTGGGCAGACCCAAAGCTGACAAAAGTGTCATTAAATAATGCTGCCAATGAATGAAGCTACCAAAGAAGACATAGTCCAGTTTGCATCTCAGTTACAAGAAGAAAGTGCAATGACAGAGTGAGTAATTGGCTAATTGTCTATACGAGCTCTATTTTAACAGTGCAGTCGTGCGATCGCACCATCTGGGGGGAGCTGGGGAGGGAGCCCCAGCGCACACAAAGCCAGCGCGGTTCCCGACACGCAGGCCAGGCAACTGCCTCCTTCCCAGGCCAGAGGTGGGAGCCGCAGCCCCCCGGGTCCCCCCAAATATCGGCCGAGATGCTGAAGCTCCCCTGATGGTGAAAGTCGGGGTGGTTGCCAAGCAATATCTGCGGTTTTTGGAGTGCACGCCGAAGCCCACCTAAGTTGCACGGTGTAGTAAGTGAGTGTTAGTGCACTCACAGCGATATCAGCCTGATTGCAGGGCTGCTAATGAGCACAATTAGGCGGGTGGTTGGTGTCGTGAGCCGGCATCCCTGGCCCAGACGTGCGAGGGTGCTGCCGGCGGCAGTCAGGGAGCTCAGCGCACTGGTGTGATTCTGGGACGTTCAGAAATGATGGCATTTCCCCCTCCTTGTCTTGAAAAAGCTGAATTACTGCCTTTCAGTTCCCATCTATTTTCCTCCAAAGTTACCATGAAGAAAAAAGTATAAATCACACTTCTAAGTGGGGCTGGCACTCGGCTCACAAGAAGAAGGGGAAAAAAAAAATAAAGAGGTAATGCCATAATGTAAAATAGTTAAAAGCTTATTAGAGCCGTTCAGGGCAGTATGATTTCCACTTTGTTTCAGAACACCCCAAGCCCATCCTTTCATGCTATTGTGAAGGCAGCAATTCAAATCTCCCTTTGTCAGTATGAATGGCCCCTCTTAAAGCTCTTTTATGCCAACATATTCCCTACAGGCATATGCCCTTTAGCTCTATTACTGATTTACCCAAGTATTCAGCCCATACCTTCTGCTTTTCTTTTTCACTTACTGAAGTTCCACATGACACGAGCTGCAGGCTCTGCTTTGGTGCCTGCCCCACACCCGGCCCCAGCCAGGATGCTGCGTGCTCTGCCGCTATCTATCTCACCAGGAAAAGCCACCAAAAAAACTAACAGAGGAGACTTTTCAAATGATTGATTTTTCTACTCCCCCCCCCCCAAACACACACCCTTTCTACCTCTCCCCCTTCTTTTCATTACATTTGTTAGCGCAAACAAATGGGAGAGGGTATATACCACCACCACCCCCCAGCCACAGGGGAAAAAGAACCTTGCAGGCTTTGAGGGAGGAAAAATTCGAGTGTAAAAAACGCAAGTAGGCCTATTACCTCTACTTACCCTAATTAGACTTGCTTTGAAGGGCTATTCAGAGATTTTGAAAGGCTGTCCTCTCCCTGCATCTCATTGTGCAATGTTTGCAGAGACATTTGCATCTGTTTGTGCTTCTGAAAATAGCAATGGATGCTTTCAAGAAAGCAAAGCCACCTCCGAGCCCCTCGCACCAAGCCAAGGGCCGCAGCAGTCGAGGTATGTGTGGCCGGCGCTGGGCGGGGGGACACCCCGGTTTCAAGGGTTTCAGGGTTCTCCACCGGTCCCCATTTAAACAATTCCCTTTAACAATGCAATTTTAGGCATAAAATCTGCTAACTAGATTAAATCCAGATGACACAGGACGTAGAAATGGAATAAAAAAATCAACGCTAAAGTAAATGGTAGGCATCCTAACAGGATAGAAAGTGTGAAATCCATGCAGAGCTAGAGAGAATAGCTGGCAGCACAGCCCAGGCTTTCATACGCATATGGCCTTGACCATTTGACTCTGGTCCCATTGAGGTGATCAGCTGGAGATGTGAAGGGGCATCTCTGGCAACACTCACGTCCCGCTCGCTCCTTGAAGAAAGCCCACGAAATAAAGCTGCGAGAAGGTGAATGATAGTAAACATTTTGTAATTTGGAGGGATTAAACTTGTGGGATGATCTTGATCAGGTTCTCAAGGCATTGCCAGAATGCGCTTACATTAGAATAGCCGCTGCAGGATCGCTGCTGGCAAAGCCACAATATCCGCCAAAGAAAGGGGGTGTGAATGGGACAAAAGGGTTAATTTGAATACGTGCTGAAAAGACTGGAGGTGGACAAGGAGCTCTGCAAGGACTTCATCAGGAGCCATGGGCAGAAGGAGACGGTTTTGCAAATACAGAGGGCGAGCTGGGAGGATGTTTGTAAAGCACACTTGGAAAGGGGGGAGAAAAGGAGAAGAGAAAAGCCCCACAAAGCTCAAACTGCTTCTTTCTTACACTGCCCTTGGCTACGCTCAGAGGAGCACTTTAGATGGATTAATCACAGGGAAAAACAATGGGATAAAAGTCTTCTTCTCCTCCGTCTGTGCCCAGCCGCGCTGATCTTTCCCCAGCGGCGCACGGTGAGCGCTGGCTTCTGGCCTGGGATGGAGCCACCGGGTCACGGCGGGTGACCACATCTCCTGCTCTGCGCGTCTGGGAGCTGGGAGTCCCACTGCCCTTTTCTGAGCGACATACGATTAAATTTATGCTATCAGCAGGTTGAAGATTTTATCAGATTACTCCTTCAAAAAATGCTTAGTGGGAATTAAGCATGGAAATCCACTTGGCCGGCTCTGGGGACAATACATTCCCTCATGACGGTGAAATTCTCCTTCTAGCTCGGGCACCCATGACACGGGCTTTTCTGCTCATCTTTTTAATCTTTAAACACACGCTGGCATCTGGAAAATGCTCTCATGCATGGGCCAGGCTTGGATGCTCTGGGTGGGCCGGGAGGGGGCACTTCCCGCCTCTCCAAGGTGATGGAAAGGTGCCGCACTGTCACCTCCTCCCCATCCCTGTCCCCGTCGGTGCCACAGAGGCAGAACACGGAGCACATCCTGCTTCTCTCAGAGACGCTGCAGAGTGCAGAATCCGAGCAGGGGCTGAAGGCAGTGGGGATGGACGGCACAGGTGGAGGAAGCCGGGATTTCAGAGAGGAGATGGGAACACGATGCCATCACTGCTGGCTCTGATTTATGGCAGATCTGACACTCTCTGTGCAGTAGCCAGGGGCTGTATGAGGATGTCGGTGTCTCAGTGAGGCAGAAAGCAGCAGCTGGGCATGGGCTTGGGGCCAGGCAGGGTGGTGACCTTCAACACCCCAAACCGGCACAAAGGTCCTGGAGGGACGTGGCTGTTTGCACAAGCATCCCTCCCTGCAGGGAGCCACTGCTTGGGGCAGGGTGGCCTCTCTTGGGCATTAAGAACGGTTCAAAGTGAAGGGCTGGCTGTGCATTACAGCTTAGAGACCCCTGAGCCATCCTACCTGCCCCCACCGCCACCGTCCCCTGCCCCTGGGACAGCGCCAGACCCAGTGACAGCGCCAGCCCGATCCACCCATTGGTGATTGCACCCTCTAAGAGATCAGGTCATCCTTGGCATCCCCCACAGCGCAGAGCTTGGGCTGCTCCAGCCCTTTTTGACATTTGAAACTCCAAATGAAACTTCACCGTGTTTTGCTGAGAGCAGGGCTGAGCAGGGCTGAGCAGGGCTGAGCTCTGCTGTTTTCCTTTGGGACATCTGGATATAGCACATAATTTCCCCACTGTATCTCTGCCCCAAAGCACTCCTCAAACGCAAACCCAGCCCATTTTCCTTCTATATTTAGAAATGCAGAACCCACGGGGAAGCCCATTTTCCATGGCCCCACTCCAGCTTGCTCAGCCCCTCCTGAGCGCAGCCCAGCCCCAGGACGGGCAGAGGGAGCCAGCAGTGACTTTCTGGGGTGCCTTTGCCCGGAGCACGTGTGCCTGCGCTTTCCCCCCGGCTGCCCCTCGCTGCCAGCTTGGGGAGGGCTATTTTCCACTGGGTTTTTGTTTCCTTTGAGAACACCCTGTGTTTGTGTTGCTCTTTCTCCGCGGCACAATGCCCCTCTCCATTTCCTCGGCCGCCAGCCTCACATCTCGGCAGAGCGGAGTCGCAGGGGTCGCGGGTCACCCGAGGGCATCGGGGACACACAAAGTCTCTTCAGCCGCTAATGTAAGCCGGGCTAACGGCACGCTGAAAGCCCATCCACTTGAGACTATCTACAAGGCACTCAGCCCTCTCTAAGGGCTTATAATGTTGACTCTCCTGTCATTGGATCCAACCTTACTATAAGCCCTGGAGGTATGAGGGGCTTAGAGACGTTCATTCAGAAAAAATAAATCCCCCTGCTACCATTCTCTTCATGAAGATAAATATACCACAAACAGAACAAGGAAAGAGGCTGAACTCCTGATCTCTGCTCCAGCCGCTTAAAAAATTGCCATTAAAAAACCAACACTTTATTGGACTCCTTTATTATTTGCCATTAAAAAACACAACGCGGGTTATGAGTCTCCAAAGCAGTTTATTAGTATATTTTACTAGCAAAACTTGCCTTCAGTTCAATGCCATTTCTAGTCCACTCAAAAGAGAAAATTTTGCAAAGAAAATGGGGTTTGTTTGTGTTTGAACTCGCTGTTTCTCGAGGCGTTGCAACCTGAGCTGCTCCAGCCTGGGGAGAGTTTGTGCTCCATGCTGGAGGGGTTATTGCTCAGCTCCAAACTGCTGTGCTTTGCTTTGGTATTAAACCTAGGAAGGCTCCTTGGCCATCAGGACTGCAGCTTGTCTGGGGCTCTGCAGACACTGGGCAACACAGAGCACCAGTTCTGAACCTGGCAAATCTTTCTGGGCACCATGACATGTGCCAGCCCTTCTCATGACCTCTTTGGCCTCCATATTTCTGTCCAAAGCTGTGTCAAACCCGCATGGTAGGGACATTTTCAGCTCATATTCAGCCACAAGGTAAAAGAGCTGCCATGGGGATGTACTGCCATATAGCAACTGCAGGTCAGCCTCCATCCCCACCCCTCCTCTTGCATCAAATCTTGCTGACATACCCCATCCCTGGTTGTACTGGTAGAGTTTTTAGGGATTGTGAATTTTCCCATATTTACTGGTTTTTCCTGAGAAAGGTGCTTTAGCGTCCTCCAGAGTTCAAAGAGCAGAGGTTGTCCCTAAGTTCCTGTCTTTAAGTGCATCCAACCTGGCATGTTTCCAGCGGATGCAGATTGTAAATTCAGCTGCTCTGAATCTCAGGCAGCCTGGGAAGGGGATGTGTAGAAGGTCTCCAGCAGATGCAAAGCACTCACAGGTCTCTGCTCAACAGGTCTGGTGTCTTCTTCCACTCCTCCATAGCTGGCTCCCTTAAAAAATTACCCAAATAATTGATTTTTAGCAGAATTTTAACTTCCACTGCAAACACTTAGCTGTGGATGTAGATGTGAGTTTTGGACCATCTGGTTTTTTCTCCAACCATCAGGCGTTAAAGCAAAGTCTGAGGGCATTTCACTTTTATATGCATCAAATTCTTTCTTCTTTTAAGAAAAATATCCTGGTGGATGCAGGTGCTCCTGCAGGCAGATTTCCCTCCTCTACCTCCACCTGGTCATTTTCTGGCACGGTGGGGGCAGCAAGTCAGTGCCACTTGCAGGGGTTCAGGGAAGAAGGAGCCCAGGCTCTGGGCATGGTGTGTGTACATGGTGAGGTGCTCAGATTTTGAGGGGAAAACATGCACAAAGGGAGAAAGTTGTTGCCTTGGGGAGGGAAAAGGCTGAACTGATCAAACTGCTTGTATAAAAGAGGAATAATGGGATTTTGTGGGATTCACATTGATGTTCAGATGAGAAGAGACTCTGGTTGCCTTTTTTCTTTCAAGCCACTGAACAAGAACTTTAAAGCCCCTTTAAAATCTGCTTTGGCTGAGCTAATTATTATCACAGGAGTTATTAGACAAAAGCTCAATGGCTTTTCCAGTGCCTCTTCAACAGTTTCTGGGCTGCCTCGACAACAAGAACCAGAGCTCCCTTTTATCATTGCCATATTCCTTCTGAGAGCTTTCAACTGCTGATCCTTACGTTAAGCCCTACAGGAAACACAGACAGACAAGAGGGGTGCCCACCAGCCTGGCTCTCTCTCCTCTCACCCCACGGCCTGCAGCATCTCTGCTCCCCACCTGCACACTGCTGTTTTATCTTCTGACATGCATCAGAGGAAAAACAAATGTCACAACAGAGTATCTGGTTTTTGAGCAGTGAGACAGCAAGAGGCAGCAGGAAGCAGCAGCCAGCCCGGGACTGGCCAGGGCTATCCAGTGACTCATTCAAGGCAGCCATTCACACCTTCTCCCCAAGGAGAGGCTGCCCTGGAAGTGATCAGCCCCAGCACAGAGCGGTGCTTGTGGCTTTTCCATCTGAGGTTCCACTCCTGGGACACAGCCCGGGCTCTGAAGCCCCAGTACCTCAGCCTTTGTTCTTCACCAATGCTCCAAGACCTTCCCAGTTTGATAAACTGACTGTTTTTCCCCTCCTTTAGGAGAAGCAATAATTACATGGTTTTTAAACAGGGGTATCCAAAGAAAAGCAAAAAGCAATAAACAAAGCAATAAGGAAAGAAAAGTGAGGACAGCAATAAAGGTTGCTTGTGGTGTTATTTCTCCAAGAACTCCTCAGCACTGAAGGGGGCCTGGGACCTCATTCAGCCCCACTGAGACAGATAAACCTTCAGTATTCCCAGGGGGGAGAATTTCCTCACTCCCAAGCAGAATGGCAGTGCATAGAACATGGAAACCAGCTACCAGTGCCCTTGCAGCTCTCCCAGTCCCCACCTCTGCCCAGCCCAGGGGCTGGGGGTGCTTTGTGGATCCCACTGTCCAGCAGTGAAAGCCCCTTTTCCCATGCCTCCTCCTCAGAGGTGCCAGTTTAGCTCTGTTTTCCCTTCTTTTTGGAAACCTCTGCTACAAAGAAGCTGCTGATGGTGTAAGCAAACTGGGGATAGGTGCTGGCACTGGCTGGAAGCTATCCTAGAGCAGAATGGGAGCTGCTGGCTCCATCCCACAGCTCCCAAGCCCACAGGCTTCTCCTTGCAGGACTCTCACCAGTAGCACCAAACTTCTGCCCTGATTTCTTTCACATTGTTTTCAGAGGGTCCTTCAAGATAAATGGATTTTTTTTTTCTTCCCTAACTGGACATCTAAACAAAAGCTTTCCAAGGACTCAGGGGGAGATGCCTGATGAGCAGACAGGAAATGGGAATGATTGATCAAGTGCTGATGGCCACAGCACTGGCACCTGGGCTCAGGTTTCAGGCCAGAGCCCAGCAAGGAAGCAGCTCTCACCTGCACAGCTGCCACACACTGTGCTGCCTGCACGGGCAGCTCCCTGCCTTCCTCTGCACAGGGTGACCCAAACGTTTGCTGCCCCTGCAGCAGCCATCCTGGCAAAGCAGGAGCTGGGGCAGCTGACACAGGCACTGCCTGCGTGGAAGGAGGAGGCGTGGGGCTTTCTCCATCACTGGAGAACTTCTCTTTTAGCACACAGGTGAGCTAACAACCAGCCTGCCACATTCCCTTAGAGTTATCTCACCAAAAAGTTGTTTTAAGGCAAGAGAGGAAAGTAGAAAAAAATCTTCTGTGCTAAATGGTTTAGTGTTTGCCCATGGGTGGGGGGTTGGGACTAAATGATTTTTAATAGATGATCTTTAATAGATAATCATTAATAGATGATCTTTAATAGATGATCTTTAATGTCCCTTCCAGCCCAAACCATTCCAAGGTTCAATGATTCTGTGAAATAAATCACAGGTGAGCTGAAATGGGCTCAAGGCCCATTCAATGCTTCCTTCAAGGCCAGGCAGCTGCTTTCAGGTGTCATCAGGCTGGCACTAGGGGATTTAAATTCCCACCTGACTCATCCCTATGGGTAACATTTACTCTCTCCCAGATACCCTGTGAGCAGATCCACTGCTTTTTGCAGGGGCAGAGACCAAGCACACACTGGTCAGGGGTGGCTGGTGACTTCACCATGTCCCCACAAAGCTTCAGCTCCAAATTTGCCAGAAGGAAACACCATTTCTACCTGCATTAAGCAGTGTGAGGGTTTATGATAAGCTGGGCATCCTGAGCTGGCCAAGGTGGGAATTTTGAAGAAAGATGAGATCTATCTTCCCCCACAACCTTTCCAATTAATATTTTAAGTGTTTTGTAGGCTTGTCCTCTGTTTCTGCCCAGAGCTGGGTGTGAGGTGAAGCACTGACCAAGCAAGAAGAAAGGAACACCCCCTTCTGATTTCTGATTTCAGCATCCCCAGTCCACAGCCTACAAAAGCTCTAAGACAACTCCAGGCCAAGACACCTTTCTGTCTCTGCAGAAGGGCAAAGACTCATCACTCCTCTTCCCCCTTCCCTTCTTCTGACCCTTTTTCAAGCCCCTCTGTCCCTGGAGGTGTGCACTGGGGCACTCATGGGTGACACAGGGATGTGCAGATCCCCCGGCCGGCCCCCGGCTCCTCTCCCTTCCCATCTCTAGAAGTCATCTATTTTGTTGTGTGTACACACAGAAAACAAGGGGCTGCCCCTTGTTCTCCTCCAGCCATGACACATCAAATTATCCAGCCTCCAAATATCCCATCTGGCTGTTAGTTTTTAGCTTTTTTTTCCCCCTCCTTCTAGGTTGTTTCTGCTTTCCTCCTCCTCCTTTCTCTGCTCCCCAACCCATGTGTAAAAGTAGCAGGGGGGCCTTTATTAAAGGCAAAGCCCCACGGCAGCAGCTTCCCAGCCAAACTGCTCTTGTATTACTTTTTGATGAGTTTTCAATTTAGGCCTTTGCAGACAGGGGGAAGAAGGCGACTTGAGAGACAGAGGGGGGAAAAAAATGCAACAGATGGGGCCGATTGTGCTCTCTAGGCAAATTAAGGAAGACATCTGTAGCTCCCAAATACTGGTGGTCTAAAGCAATTAGTCCCCTGTGAAAAGGGGCCTCTCTGAGCCTCCTCCAGCCAATCCGCGCTCCGGCAGCACTCACGTTACAATGGCCTTGACCACAATTCACTGAGCCAAAAAAAAGAAAGATTAATCCAGGAGGAGCTGTGCGGCCAGGCTGGAGTTGCTAGGCTTAAAAGGGAAGGTTACGTCCGTTTCTGCCTGGGTTTGGGGCAGAAAAGCAGGCGGGGGGAGTGTTTTGTGCTGCTTTCTGACGGTCACCCACAGCGTACCTGGGCTATGTGGGGTGTGTGGAGCAGGCCTGTGTGTGCACACACATCCCTGTACCAGGACAGAGCTGTAAGCTGTAAATTGCTCAGGGACCTCAATTTTCCACTGCCTTGTTTGGAAAGTGATGAATGAAGACGCAAACCCCTGTGGTTGGAATTATCTCCCCCAGCCCCCTTTTGGTCCCGCTCCATCCCGAATAAAAAGAAGCTGTTATATGATAAGACCCCTCTGCAAGTGATAATTATAATGATTGTTATGATGCCAGGGCTCTGCTTTTACAATTGGAAATAGGAACTCCGGCTGAGCTAATCCGGTGGTGTGGTCCCTTATTTCATCCGACGTCAGGAAGCCGAGAGTGGAAAATTTAGAAAAGGACTTTATCCAAGCTGGTTATGAGCCCCCTTCCCCCTCCCCTCCTCTCCCCTGGCTCTTTTATTCATGCATATTTATGATCAGGAGATTTCAGTGGAGAAAAAAAAAAACACATACAGAAAACAAAACCGGCCTCACAATGGGGAGAGCTGCTCATGGGAGGTCACAGCACCTTTAAATTACACCTCTTGGCTTTGTTCACCCCCTCACAATGGTGCTAAGAGATAGGAAGAATAGCACTCTGCGCCCTGGCGCATCACAATTCTCCCAGTGATTTCAAAAAGGACACAGAGCCCCAACTAATTTGATATCTTATTGCATTTCTGCTAACCTAAGGCCATGCCTCATCCCAGCCACAGAGGCTTGGCAGGGGCCGGGCTCGTACAAAGAGCATGGCTGTGGCTCTGCAGAGAGCTGGGGTTTGCCAGTCAAAGCAGATCTGTCTTGGTCAGCTTTGAATTTGAGCTGAGTTAACTGGTTTGGAAATACAAAAGCACCACCCGCCCACTGAACCTTTGCCCCTTTAAATTAATTAATTTAATTAACATGTTTATTGTCATGGCGCCCGTCAGAATGGGATCTTCCCGGGGCCACACCAAACTCCAGCCTGCCCTCACACACAAAGGAGATGGGCTCATGGGTTTGGAGATGAGTCAGAACCAAATGACTTCTCAAGGCACTGAAATTTGAGCCCATAATTTATTTCTCCCCCAACTTTTCCCTAGGATAGGAAAAATGGGTGACCAAAGCTGTGGGTCACGATGGAGAACACGAAGGGAGCAAAGTTAAAGTGAAAATTGCTGCTGTCTTGAGGCTGATACTGTGCACCAAGCTGGTAAATGTACCAACCTGAATATTTGGTAATAACTGCCTCCAAAGGCAAACTAGAAGGAAAAAGGTGAAGCTGGTGTGGATAAAGAGCCAAATAATGACAAGGCTCCAGGGACAGCAAGGCTCTTTAGGGGAGGACCTGCCAATTCTCCAGTTCTCCAAGAATACCAGATAGTCTGTGACAGCCAGCCCATAAAACCCAGTCTTTTCCCTCTCTCTTGTCCAATGTTGACACAGTTTCCAGATTAAAAGCAGGACAGGAGAGCAAAATAATCCCACAGCATTTTCAGATCCTAAATATTGAAAACATTTAAATGTTGCAACTGCTGCCTATGTTAAATATAAAATGCATTTCTTGGCCAAAGAGTTGCTGGAAATTTAGAAAGCTATTTAAATTTTCTAAATGCTTAATGGAGTCATTACCATGCCATGATTAGCTGGAAGAGCATAACTGGAACATACAAATGTGCATGGAACATACAAATTTTTTTGGAGTCCGACTACATCCCATTGTCTTGGGATTGCCACACCTAAGAAACATTAAAATCTCTTTGTTATAATCATTCTCAGATTTCCAAGTCCTGAAAAGACATATAGAAA
This sequence comes from Agelaius tricolor, assembly GCF_023055355.1. Lineage (NCBI taxonomy): Eukaryota > Metazoa > Chordata > Aves > Passeriformes > Icteridae > Agelaius > Agelaius tricolor. Next base: position 9,895,193 of record NW_027269278.1, on the reverse strand, counting down.
GCATTCATACTTTATCCCTTCACTTTATTATCCATAATGACCAAAATAAATGTTCAAATTCATTTGCATTTTAATAGCAAGTTATGTCCCTCCAAGGCTACAAGCCTCCCAAATCTGCCTAGGAATGCCATTAGAAGGAGAAGGAAGCTCTCCTATCCATCCCTGAGGAAGGAAAGAGACAGAGAGGCTTTCAAAGTGCCTTCCAGCAGCAAGAGAATGCTGCTAGGCAGTATAATCATATCTGCTGCAGGCCTCCTGCAGAAAGCCACTCACCCTGGCCTGTGCAGGAGGCTGCTGGGACAAGGTGTGGATTTCTCTGCCTGGGAGCCAGGGTAGGGCTTGACTGACATCACCATGGGGACTAATGACACAAGATTTCCCCAAAGACACTGAGGGCTTTGAAGAATGGTCTTTCATTCTGTGTTGAACATACAGATAAAATGTCCACAGCAGAAAACTAATCAGATCATCTGTGGTTTGCTTTGCTGTTTGCTCAGGCCGCTATCCCGTGGTTACGATTATCTCAGTCAAAAACCATACAGATGTCCAAATTGGCTTCCTGGCTTTTTCCTTAAAGAGTTCTGCTTCAGAGAACAGTGATTTCTACCAGGAAGTTCTTGGCCAAGTCTCGTATGTTTATACCAATCTCCAAGGAAAGAGTCCCTCTCCGGCCTCCAGGCAAAGCTGGAACATCCCACCACCACACATTGCCAAAATAAGCATTTAAAAATCCTAACTCGCACATCAGAAGCACAGATTTATATGTGGAGAGGCAATGGGGTGGGGAAAGGAGGTGAGACACACGAGATGTCTGTGGGATTAGATATCCTCAGCCTTCTGAAACAGCTGGGAATTCATTGTGCACATTTTGGTGTATCTCTGGGAATTTCAGAATTAAATTCTGCAGCTTTTCCAGGGAGCATAAGTGCTCATGTGCTCCACTTCACTCTCCTCTGGTGGCTCAGGACTGATGTGTAGTTAAAGCAGCAGCAGTGTAACTATGGAAGTCTTTTGCTGCTTGCTCAGGGCATCAATCTGAAAAATTTGCTTTTCAAATAGGAAAACCATTAATAATCTACTTAATTACACTGATGAGTATAATGAGGCTGCATGACCATGAGGAAGCTTTTGCCTGTGATGGAGCATGGTGGGGATGTCCTTGGAGACATTGAAATACCACTGGTAAGGGAAATAAAGGCCCCAAAGTCAGACCCTCTGCCCATCTTTCTCTCTGCAGAAATCTGGGAAATTGTTTCTGCATTTGAATTTGTTCTGGTTTGATCTTGCAGAAGCAGGATGGGGCTTTGAGCAATCTGGTCTGGTGACAGGTGTCCCTGCCCGTGACAGGGGGGTGGAGTGAGGTGAGCTTTAAATTCTCTTCCAAGCCAAACCATTCCGTGATTCTGCATTATTTTTTTAACCACATAAGAGTTTACAAAGCTGAAACAATAATCCTTAACGTATTTAATACCTAACACATCCTTAAATTTGACTAGCATGAGGCAGAAGATCATGACCAGTAACCTGCAGAAAGTTAAGTAAAAACTTTAGGAGCGCTTTAGAGGCCAGACTCGGGGATGTTGGGTGGGTGAGCTGAGGCCGAGCATTGCCCAGCCGGATGGGACACGGCTCATCCCGGGCAGCCGGCGCTGCTCCCCGCGCCCGGCCGGCGCACGGCGGCAGGAGCCGGAGCCAGCAGCGCTTGCATCGAGCACCACCCTCCGGCCCTGCGCTAAACTGAGCCCGGGAGCGTGGAGCAGAGCTCAGAGCACTCCGGGGACGTGGGGCAGCTCCCGAGGAGGCCGTGGAGATGCTGGAGCCCCTCTGACCTGGACAGACTGACAGAGCTGGGGGTGCTCACCTGGAGAACAAAAAGTGCCAGGGAGACTTTGAGCTTTCCAGTGCCTGAAGGGAGCTGACCAAAAAACGATGGGGAGTGACTTTTTACGCAGGCAGAGAGTGATAGGACCAGGGGGAATGGCATTAAACAGAAAGAGAGTAGGTTTGGATTGGACATTAGAAGGAAATTCCCTGTGAGATTGGGGCACAGGGTGCCCAGAGGAGCTGTGGCTGCCCCATCCCTGGAAGTGTTCAAGGCCAGGCTGGACAGGGCTTAGAGAAACCTGGGATAGTGAAAGGTGTCCCTGCCCATGGCAGGGGGTTTGAACAAGAAATTTTTAAGGTCCCTTCCAACCCAAAGCATTTTGGGATTCTACAAAGACTCCTTTATGCTGAGGCAGGTTGGGTATGGCACTGCAGCTCTGAGATGCTCTCGTGCAATTACAGTAGTTACAGGAAATTAATTAGTACCTCTAAGAGGATCTGCAGGGCTTAGAGTTTGCAGGCAAAATGCACCCCCAAACAAAAGAGCAACATGAAACCTCTAGAGCTGTGCTCCTGGGGCCTGTGCTTGACTGCCTCACTGTACTCCAGAGCTGCAGCATCCTGGGCAAGTGTCTGCCAGGTACAACCACAGCAGCCAAAGGGAGCCCAAGCACAGGAACCTAAATTTGGCTGCATAAACCAAAATGCAGCTAGTGGAGGGGGAGCCTGTTTGGCAGACACTGAGCATAGGGCTGTGGGAAATCTACTGCATCTTGAATGGCAGCATCCTGTGTCCCTCAGGCAGCATCCTGACACTGGGTGGGCAAATGTCAACACCTGGGCTGATCATTTGTGCACTTGGGGTGCCCCAGCCTGTGCATGCTGAGGCCACTCAGAAAAGCTCTGAAATAATCTCTGAGCTATTTCTCTTCTTTTTTTTCCTAACTGAAAGGCCAGTGAGTGACCACAGTGCTTTTATGCTCTGGATCCTCTGTCATGCCATTCCAATTGGGGAATAACTTAAAAAGGAGACAGAAAATGCTGTTTCTCTGCTGGCTTTGTTCTCAGATACATCCAAAAGCCAACCTGCATGGTTTAGCCCTGAAATGCTTCATCTCCTTCTCCTTACCTGCAGCTTGGGTTTCATTTAAACACTGCCATGTCCTCCTTTCATATTTTCTTTTTCTTGCAGAGGTGTTTTAGAGAGATTAATTACAAATTTCACGCATTATGAAAAGGATTTATTTGTGCCAGACATATTGCAGGGCCCACATTTGCAGGGCATTCTTACAAACTCATTATACAAGCTCAGGCTTTGGGAAATCTCTACTTTGTCTCACTTCCAGAAGATGGAGCCAGAAAGCCGGGACTAGTGGCTGCGGTGCGGGAGAGCCACCTTCTCCTCCTGCCCATGCACAGCCCCTGCTCCTCCTCAAGAGCCGCCCTGAGCTGATGCAGTGGCTCTCAGTGGGAGAGGAGATGCCATGGGGTACCAGAGGGTCGCTGGAAGGAGATTGATTTTCATCTTTTCCTCTTTTTCACAGCCCTCTGCACCCTGTCCGAGGAAGAACACGCAGCTTGTTAGCAGGGATCAGGAGACAGACAGGAGTTTTATTTGCAGCCCTGGGGCTGATCTTGTCCAAACTAGAACAAGATCCTGAACCAGTCAGTGTCCCTGTGTTTGCTGAGGGGAGCAAGGGATGCTAAACCTGCCTGTGATGAAAGCAGAGGTGCTGCACAGAGCACATTGAAGTCACTCACAAATTATAACTCAGTGCCAGGTTTCATCCTCTTTTCCAGCTGATGCCATATCCTGGATCAGTGCAGTTTCTGAGAAAGTATTCCTCAAGCACAGTAACCTTGTGGATATTTTCAAGGCATTTTGGGTTTTGATTCATAGCACAACTTCAAAACTTGGGGCAGGAATTGAATGATTTGGATGATGTTTCCATAACAGTTATCACCTATTATTTTTCTGTCTGCAGAGCTATCCAGAGACAGTTTGTCATTTTCAGCTGTTTCCATTACAAAGATACCATTTTAAAAAAGTGACCTCTTAGTGAAAGACTTCCTACTGCTTTATTTCTTTTGGGTTTACTGGTTTCATTTTGGCAAGAGGACTGCTCACACCAGACCAGTGCTAGGAGGATCCTGCAGGAAGATTTCAGTGCTGTCACCTTGGAGGTCGATGAGTCTGCAGAAGGGTCCTGCTGGCTGCTCTGTCCCCTTCTCCTGGCTGCAGGTCAGAGAGAGCCCCACAGCAGGAGGCAGACAGGGCCCTCTGTGTGCCCTTTGCAGACCTCACCCTGCTGTATCCCCCAGGATGCTGCCATGCCCCAGCAGGTCTGGGTCCAGGCCTGAGGGATGCTGATTTGGGTGAGCACCAGTTTGGACAACATCCAGGGTAGAAAAGCACCAGAATGTTCCAGCTTTCCTTCCTCATGCCAGGTAGATACCTGCAGTGGGTTGCACCCCTTTTTTGGCTACTGTTCCTTCTAGCACATGTAACTTCTCCAGCTAAATATAGCCTGACTGACAATTTGAAGGCTTTTTTTTTTTTTTTTTGGCTGCAGTACTTTCCTCTTTCCAGTAGCAAGAAACAAGTTGTGTTTTGTTTTGTATATTCAGGTAACAACATTGTTTGAGTGCTGCTGATGATTTATGTCCCTTTCAGCAGCAGGACTCTGGAAAACTACTTGGAAGATATGAACACCAAGCATTTTTTCATTTTCTCATCAGATTTCAATTGTTATGATATATGCCTTCAAGAGATTGTGAGGAGGGGAGAGGGGGGCAGGGGAAAACCTTTTATGGCATATTGTGATCCATATGGAAAAAATATATATTTCCCACACATCTGATTCAACACAGCGTGCACATTTGTAAGGCACATGTGAATGAATGCCAAGAGAAGGGAATTTTTATGAAAGCAGACTGATTACATGGCAAAAAATCTATCGGCTGAAGTTAGATTTATTTACAGCACAGTAAATTGCATGCTCAGAGGGGCTGGTACTGTATTGGTGATCAAGATGTCTGGGGAAATGTCGAGTTATGTTTGATAAAAGCCACCTGGGACAGCATTCCCTGAGCCAAACTATCCATGTCTTGTGTCACAAGAAGCCCAAGTGCTGAATGCATTTGTACCAGTCTCCTGCAGATAAAGTTGGAGAAGGGAAGGAAGAATGGTGTGGGATTGAAATGTCCACTAATGCATTAAATGAGGCTCCAGAGATTTGGGGCACCACGGCTGGTGCAGATCAGAAAGATGCAGAAGCAGCAATGCTGGGGCCCTGCTGGGGTCACCCTGGGACACCTTTCCAGCCCCAGTGCTCCTGGAGCTGTAGACTCTGACTCTCCCTAACCCTCCTGGGGTCTTGTGCTATTGCTGAGACCCCCAGGGGTGGCCCCCATTAACACAGGGCAGTGTCAGCAAAGCTGAAGCCCTGCCATGATGCCCTGGCAAGGCCTTTTCCAGCTCCACTGTCCCTGGAGCTCCCTGGAAGCCTGACACCAACCTCCCAGCAAGCCACTGGAGTGCCCAGACCCATGCATGGCCCTAATGTGAAAGGTGTGGGGGCAGCAGTGCTGTGGGCACACCAGGGTGTCTGAACACACAGAGTCACACACACAGACACACACACAGACACACACAGACACACACACCAGAGTGTCTGAACACACACACACAGACAGACACACACACAGACACACACACACAGACACACAGACACACAGACACAGACACACACACAGACACACACACACACACACACACAGACACACAGACACACACACACACACACACACAGACACACACACCAGAGTGTCTGAACACACACAGACACACACACACACACACACACACACACACAGACACAGACACACACACACACAGACACACACACACACACAGACACAGACACACACACAGACACAGACACACACCCACACACCAGAGTGTCTGAACATACACACACACACAGACACACACACACACACAGACACAGACACACACACACACACACACACACACACACACACACACACACCAGAGTGTCTGAACATACACACACACACAGGCACACACACACACACAGACACACACACACACACACACACACACACACACACACACACCCACACACCAGAGTGTCTGAACATACACACACACACAGGCACACACACACACACACAGGCTTTTCTTTAAGCAAAAGCAAACCAGATTGCATTACCCCATAAGATTAGTACTTTATTGAACCTCATTATAGGTTCACGTCCTCCCATAGTCATATCCCACTGTGTTATTTCTGGCACATGCAGCCACCATGATTTAGTATCCTGTGTGAGAAAAATGAAGTCTCTTTCTAAAATATGTTGACTATTATTCCAGATGTGGTAGTTGCCTGAGTTTCTTTTCAAGCAGGCTTTTATGGCTGAGGTTGTTTGGATCAAGCATTATTTATTTATATCTTCAAACTAAAGAAGGGGCGGGAGCAGTTTTTAATGAAAGCTAAAGGAAAAGGGACAATAAAGTGAGCTTGCTGGAGAAAGAAATATTTACACATAACTTTTGTATGTTCCCCAAGAAAAATAAAACAAGGGTATATTGAAAAGCATGGTTGTTATTTGGCATTCTCCTGCAACAACAAAATCAAAGGAAAGGACTGAACTTTAAGTAATTAAGAGTTTACAGTTAATTAACTGGTTATAACTAACTGTGTTACTGAGAGTAGATCCAGGAGAGGCAATGAGTCATTACAGATTTTTTCAAGGCAAGATCACAAATTTGGAGACATGCATGAGGCAGACAGAGAGGGAGAAAGGACCTGAATTCCCAGCTGCCATACAAACCTTCCATGTCCTCACTTCCAGGTTTGATTTACTGTGGGCCTGCTATAAACAGAAGAGTTATTTGCACAGCCAGACCAGGGGCATCAATTAAATATTGAACAAACATGCTGGGAGGAAGAAGAGAAGTGGGAATAAAGAAGATTAATAAATGAATGTATTGGATGAGAAATAGTGAGAAATGAAAGTGGGGATGAAATACCCCAGGGGGTGAGGATTTTGCCATGATGTCAGTAGAGCAGACATGACCCTGGTGTGTGGGACAGGGTAGGGTCCATCATTGACACAGCAAGGCAAAGTGCTCATCACTGCACTTCTGGACATAATTGAGCTCTAACCATTACTGGTAGAGAGAACTTTTTCTGTGAGTAAACTCTCTCTAAAAGCTCGTGGAGGAGCAGCCTGTGGGTGGCTCTGGGCAGGAGATGGGACACAGAGCAGCAGCTCCCCTGGGCTGCCAATTGTGAGCCTCTTCACAGAGCAGTGGGCTGGGACTGGGGTTTCAGGCTACCAAGAATCCCCCTCAAAACAGGCCAAAATTATATTAAAAAAAAAAAAGATAAAAAAGAAAAAAAAAAAAAAGGGCTGCAAATGCTGACAAAAAGTCAGCCAGAAGACAAGCTTACATCAAAATGGGAAAGAAGGATTCAAGTCAAAATTTCCACTGAAACATCCAAGTGAACCAGCCTCAGGTCTGTTGCCACAGTGATTTTGTCATGTACCTTCCCTCCTGTGTGTCTTGAACAGATCTGGAAACAGAACCAGAAAAACACCAGTGAAAACCTATTTCATGGACTTTCCTCAACTTCTGTGAAGAACAAAGCCCTGGAATGCACACTGAAAGCCCTGGAACCCACAGTGCATTTCTAACCCTTTTTGGCAGATGGAGCCAGAGCTGAGCACAAAGGTGGGTTTGAATTGTCCCCAAATGTGCTTCCTTACTGCTTTTTGGTTTCTTTGGATTCACCATAAGGAATGAGTTTTTGTATTTGATGATTTTAATTTGAGCACAAATTATTACAGAGCAAATCCTCCTGTGTGGACCTGGCACATGAGATTCCCATTGCCTCCAGTTAATCAGGGATTTTTAAGCACACACCACCACCTCTACAGCAGGAGCAGCACTGAGGGGAGGGTGTGCAGCTGGATGAGGCCCCTTTCCAGCAGCTGGGTGGGATGAGTGGAGCTGCAGCCCCTCTCTTGCCCATCCACAGCAGGACAGGTCCCCAGCAGGAGCCCCTTGTCACAGGGAGGATGTTGGGATGCAGCCCAGCAGCCAGCTCTGCTTCATGCTCCTCTGAGTTCCCATGACAGCTTGTGTGCTGGGACATCTCCTCACCACAAATAAAATCAGCAGTCAGTCTCTTGACAGTTTTTCTCTCCCCCTTGAGATCACAAATTCTTCAAACAAAAAGAAAAAAAACAATTAAATTCCACATCTGTGCTCACGCCCAGGCTCACTCCCAGTCACTCTGGATCTCCGTTCAGGGGGGCTGTGTGCTGCACAGCTCTGCAGGTGAGAGGTGTAAATCCATGTGTGTGCACACACAGGAGCTGCCTGCCCTCACTGCCATCCCTGCTCCACCCGAGCAGCCCAGGAGATGGAGCACACTCTGCAGGCAAAGCAGAGTCAAACCCTGGGCCTGGAGCTCCATGGTCATCCTCCCCTGGCTCCCATTGCCCCCCTCAGAGCCCCACTGGGGTCACACTGGGCCCTGTCCTGCTCAGCCCAGCCAGCACCTCCCTGGAGGAATGTCACAGACACATTTCATGGAAAATCCTTTCCTCAGGATTGTTCCTCCTGAGAAGCTGAGAGGCCTCAGGAACAAAATGCAACCAATGGTTATCTGCTGCTGTGGAATGCAACAGGTGCATCTGGGATTGGTCCCATGTGGTTGTTTCTAATTAATGGCCAATCACAGCCCAGCTGGCTCAGACTCTCTGTCCAACACACGAGCCTTTGTTATTCATTCCTTCTTTTTCTATTCTTAGCCAGCCTTCTGATGAAATCCTTTCTTCTATTCTTTTAGTATAGTTTTAATATAATATATATCATAAAATAATAAATCAAGCCTTCTGAAACATGGAGTCACATCCTCATCTCTTCCCTCATCCTCAGACCCCTGTGAACACGGTCACAAAGGAGGGAGCAAGGAGAGGCAAAACCCTGAGGAGTTGGAAGGCCAATGTTAAATGTTGGGTTTTAATATCTCTGGTCTTTCTTCTTGTATTTCAGTTAAACCCCCTAAGGCTGTCCACACAAAGCTGGGAAATTTTAGAGACACTGAACCCTGAATTGTTCACATTTCACCTGGTGCTTGTGACTTTAGATTGCTGCTCCATCACCAAGCCTTAGGGCTGGGAGGTTAAAACTGAGCAGAGAAGTAGGCAGCAAAAACATAAAAAATCAATACAAATCCATTCATCTGCTGCTAAGAGACTTTTCTACTTTTAATTAATGACATCAGGTTCTAAATTATCCCTGAATTCAGTGACAAAATCTGGCTTATTATTAAAGCATCTCAGGGCTGGAAATAGATGCAGAATTCTATTAGATGTAGAATTTGTTCTTGTAAATTAATTCCTTACCCACTTAATCATCTGCATCAATAATGGTCCAGGTGAGTTTAGTTCAGTCTGCACTGGAATGGATGAAGAGCACTCAAACAGTCACCACAACATCTCAAGACAGTGGGAACAGGGGCTTCTCAAGCTGTTGTTGCTGTTTCATGCTCCATGGTTTTCTCAAACCCAGAGCAAAACAACCTCCAGGGGAAAAAAAAATAAAGAAAGCTTTCTGCTCTCTGGCCTTCAAGCAAAATAAAATTCAGCCCAGGCTCAATGCAATTCTGATTCATTAGCATGTCTGTGTGAAAGCAGCAAGAAAAATGGAAGTCTGAGCAGCACAGTGGGTCCCAGAGCAGCAAGGAGAGCCCATGGGCAGTGAGTGGGGTACTGCATGGGGATTTGTGGGTGCTGCACGGGGATTTGTGGGTGCTGAACAGGGATTTGTGGGTGCTGCACAGGGATTTGTGGGTGCTGCACGGGGATTTGTGGGTGCTGCATGGGGATTTGTGGGTGCTGAACAGGGATTTGTGGGTGCTGCACGGGGATTTGTGGGTGCTGCATGGGGATTTGTGGGTGCTGCACGGGGATTTGCGGGTGCTGAACAGGGATTTGTGGGTGCTGCACGGGGATTTGCGGGTGCTGAACAGGGATTTGTGGGTGCTGCATGGGGATTTGTGGGTGCTGCACGGGGATTTGTGGGTGCTGCACAGGGATTTGTGGGTGCTGCATGGGGATTTGTGGGTGCTGCACGGGGATTTGTGGATGCTGCACAGGGATTTGTGGGTGCTGCTTCTGCTGCCCACTGTCAGAACCCAGGACATTCCTCTGGCTGCCCTGGAGGGCTCGAGACCCTGGCAGGTCTTGGCAAAGAGTCAAAAACACCTGTGCCTTCCATTTTAGCCCATGGAAACAATTCCCAACTCTGTGTGAGGAGTTACAAGCCATAAGGGTTTCAATAGAATGATAGTGAATTTATCACTGGGTGAAAAAGTAGAATTTTGGGGTTTTTAGAATGGGGGTTCAAGAGGGAAGATGGAGGAATCTGGGCCTGTCCTGACTTTCTTCTTCTTGTCCTCCATCTTCTGCTGGGATGGTGGCATTTCTGGATTGGTTTAGAGTAGAGACAGACTGTCTAACATAGGAGATAGGTATTGGAAAATTATTGTAAATAAAGTAGTTTTCAGTATAAAAAGTTAACACCACCCCAAGGGCAGGGACTGTGCCACAACCCAACCTGCTGGACAGATCTCAGCAGGTCCAAAGAAGAATCTATTAGATAAGAGAATATAAACAACCTTGAAAAGCAGAGCTGAGGAATCCCAACTTCTTCGAGTTCAGGGCTGGGAAAAAAGACTTTTTAATACCTTGGGAGCCATTTCAGCAACAACAAACCCAAGAGCCCAGCAGCTCTGTGCTCCTGCCCTGAGCTCCTGTGTGCCTCCAGGTGGCTGTACCCCAGCACCACTGGTACATAAGGCACATTTGCATGGATAAAAGGGCTGTGATTGCTTTAGAAACAATCCTGAGGAGAAAGCCAATGACAGGCGTGGCCATAAAAGAAGTGGGCTGGATTACCATAGTTTTATTTCCCCTTTAGCAGCACAAGCAGCATCCCCAGGCTGAGTCTAAAACCACCAGGATGCTGAGGAATCTCCCAGGTGGCTCTTGGTGACCTCGGGAGCCTGTGCCTGATTTTGCTTTTATTTATGCCAGACTGACACCACCAGCAATCTGCAACTGGCCTGCACTAGTGAGAAGAGAAATTAGGGGCTTTTTCTGGCAAGCTTTTCAAAAGAGCCACCAGCAGCTCCTCACGTTCTCGCTATTGGCAAAAAAATAAAGGGGATAAATCTAGAAAATTAAATATATATCTGCTGTTCTAAATCTACTTGCTGATAGCCAGATGTTAGCTTTAATCTGGGTATTTCTGCTAGGAGGCACAGAAGGGCCAGCTGCAGATTAGCTCCAGGGAGGTTAGCTTTTATCCTAAATTGTCAGGAAACTGAGGAAAAAAATAGATATTATCCACTTGATAGTGTGGATAGGAGGAGTAGATTGAGCTGAGGTGAGGGCATGACATGAAGGATGGTTGTCCAAGGAACTGAGCCTGACACTGTTACACCCTCCATTTTTGGCAGCTTTTCATTGCCTCTGCACAACACCCAATGGGATTTTTAATGCTGAAGACTCTTTTGAGAGTAAAGAAGGGAGAATTTCACACTCTGGCCATTCCACAGGGACACTGAGGTACCAGTATGAGGTTTAACATTTTTCCAACATTACTCAGCACTCAGGAAAAAAAAAAAAAAGTCAGACGACAGATTTACATCCCTGAATTTCAGTGGATGTGAAGGGTCTAAAGTCTCCCTCATGTTTCTTTTTATTGATTGCTCCCAAGATGAAACAATTGCAAGTCTGAACGAATTTATAACTAGCTTGTGAAATAAACCTCACATCTAGCAAAGATATTACATTGAACAGGAAACAAGCCCACAGAAATTCATTATGTTCCCAGAATTAAATGAAAACAATATAGTTTATGGACCAGAGAAGGTAGTTACAGTAAAAAATGAGACGAAAATCCCTGGGCTGTGCACAGCAAGCACAGAGGTCCTGGATCCTCAGGAGTGAGGATGTTTCAGCTGCCAGTTTTGTGTCAGCACTTCAGCACCCCTGATCTGGGGTGTGCAGCACAGCACAAAGCACAGGCACACAGCAGCACTGGGAGGGCCCTTTGCATCCATCCCCCATGGCAGGGATGGCAGGGATGGAGGGGATGGAGGGGATGGAGGGGATGGAGGGGATGGCAGGGATGGCAGGGGTTGGAGGGGATGGCAGGGGATGGAGGGGATGGAGGGGATGGAGGGGATGGCAGGGATGGCAGGGATGGCAGGGGATGGCAGGGGATGGAGGGGATGGAGGGGATGGAGGGGATGGAGGGGATGGCAGGGATGGCAGGGATGGAGGGGATGGAGGGGATGGCAGGGATGGAGGGGATGGAGGGGATGGAGGGGATGGCAGGGATGGCAGGGGTTGGAGGGGATGGCAGGGGTTGGAGGGGATGGAGGGGATGGCAGGGATGGAGGGGATGGAGGGGATGGAGGGGATGGAGGGGATGGAGGGGATGGAGGGGATGGAGGGGATGGCAGGGATGGCAGGGATGGCAGGGGTTGGAGGGGATGGAGGGGATGGAGGGGATGGAGGGGATGGCAGGGATGGCAGGGATGGAGGGGATGGAGGGGATGGAGGGGATGGAGGGGATGGAGGGGATGGAGGGGATGGCAGGGATGGAGGGGATGGAGGGGATGGAGGGGATGGCAGGGATGGCAGGGGATGGAGGGGATGGAGGGGATGGAGGGGGTGGCAGGGATGGCAGGGGATGGCAGTGATGGGGGGGTGGCAGGGATGGCACTGCAGCAGCACAAGAAGCAGCACCCTGAACCAGAGGGCAGCATTCCTCAGCTGCCAGCACCTGGGGGGAAAGGATAATGTGAGCTGGAGCCTTTTAAGCTGGCAATGAAAGGCAAAAAAAGGTCTTGATAGGCAGCCTTGCTGTGTTTATTTTTAGCAAGAAGCTTTCCTCTCCCAACTCTCCTGTGGCCGGTGTGGGATGCTGCAGTGGGGAATGCGTGCGCTGAATTTCCAGCAGTGGAAATCTCCCTGCTCCTGGGCAAACACTGAGCAATACAAATATATGCCTTTATACACATATATATGGATATTTCTTTTAGGAAAGCCAGATGACAGCAGCAGCAGCACAGATCTCACTGTCCTGCTGGCATTGTCCTGCAGTGGCTGTGGGTGACAGACACGGCCATGCCACACCTGGGGGAGCAGCAGATTTTGACCCCACATTTTGCCTCTGGGAATAATTCACTTCTCATTACTGGGGTCAGCCCAAGGAGGTGAGACAAAAGCCAGGACAGCAAAGCTGTATGTCCACACCCAGAGAAAGGCACGTGGGTGTCACCGAGGGGACACAGAACAGGGTCCCTGAAGAAGATGCTCTTGTCAGCAGATTGTTCATTTGGTTATGAAAACCAGCTGCACCATCAAAAGGGAACTAGAGTAAAATGCAACCATCTCACCCATTCACAGTGCAGTAGCAAGGAAGATTTTTAAAGGCTGAGTCAGAGGAGGAATGCAGATGGAATAAAACCCCAGAGTTGGAAAGCTGGAGACACACAGAGCTGGGGCTGCCCCAGGAGCCATCACAGCCCCAGGGGCAGCCGGGACTGGGGGACTTTTTCCTCAAAATAGGCTCAGCTGAAGCACTGGGGGTTTATGCAGAACCAGAGCACTGTGGAGGTGATAAACAATGTTTCTCCTGCTAAAGCAAAGCCTTTTTTCTGGCTGATAAGGTTTAAACCTTGTTAATCAAGCATTGACCCAACATGAGAAACCCCTGCTTGGTGGCCCACAAAGAATAACTGACAGACAGCATTTACAAAGTGGCTGAGGATGTCAGGGAGCACCAGATGAATCAAGAGCCAGCCTTGCCAGCTCCATACCCCCTCACAGAGGAGTCTTGTGGATTATTCCAGCTGGAACATTCCAGGCAGCATGGCTTGAGAGGTGTTTGCCATCAGCATGCACAAGACCATGCTTCCCTTCCCAGGTCAGCCTCTGCCTAGAATAACAAAATCATTTAGGCTGGAAGAGACCTCTGAGATCATCGAGTCCAGCCTTTAACCAGCACTCCCAAGCCCACTGCTAAACCATGGCCCCAGCTGCCACATCTACAAGTGTTTTTGAACACAGACCTGCTCCCTGCCTCAGCTTCCCCACCGAGAACCAGAGCAGAGATGTCAACTCTTTTTGAAAAGCACATGGAGATGTGCAAGTGCACAAGAATTGGCCTCTAAGGTTGTTACACACCTGTGAGGCAGCTAGCACGTACAACAATTCAAACAAAACCAAAGGCAATGGCTGCAGCTCCAGCTTATTGAAACTTGGGAGAAAAAGCTGTTCTGGGAGGCAGAGTGGCTGAAACTTGGGAGAAAAAGGTGTTCTGGGAGCCAGAGTGGCTGAAACTTGGGAGAAAAAGGTGTTCTGGGAGCCAGAGTGGCTGGGCAAGCCCAGCAAGCTGATGGAAAGTGTGAACAGACCTGATGGGCTTGAGGTCTCCTCCCAGTCCCTGTCTCTCGTTCCTTCAGTCCTCCAAACACCCAGCTCCAGGAGAAGGGAGTGGCAGGGGAGGGAATGGTGTCATGGCAGCTGGGATGGAGCAGAACACAGCAGAACTCACACCTCAGACACCTTTGAAATGCCCCATGAGCAGCAATGGCTGAAATTCAGCTTAGGAAAATGGAAAGCCACAAACTGGTTTCACAGTCCCAGCAGTGAGGCAAGGAGGAGTGAAATTCCAAAAGCAAGAAAGACAGCTTAAAGAAGGGACACTGCTTTGGGAATTACTGCATGGAAAATACAGAGTCAGAAGTGAATTGTGATCCCTTCTGCTCCCAGGCCTGGTAAGCAGAGCTGGGTGGGGCAGGGCTTCCCTCCAATACCACATTTCCAACAATATCCTTTCACCTTTTAGGTTTCACATCTACTGAAATAAGAGATGATGTAACAAATAGCATAATGGAAAAGCTGGCAAGGCTGGCTCCCCCTGGAGAGCTCCAGGAGCTCAGCCCTTGCTTTTCCTTGTCCTCACTGGAAGTTTCCAGAAGAAGCCATGGGCATGGAGAGCTCTGGGGGCAGGCAGGGGCTCACCAGGAGCTGCATCCCTTGCATGGGGAGTTGCTGTTGCTGCAAAGGTTGCATCCAAAAGCATCAGCTTCCTAGCTTGGCACAGGAAAAGGCTCTGGCACTACAGACCAGGAATCTGGCAGAGCCTTTAGAAGAAACCAGATTCCCACTGCTAAACACCTGCCCCCTGCCCCTGCAGAAAGTTAGAAATGAGAATATTAACTTCTCCATGAGCTTTAACTCAGTGATACAGTCTGTGATCAGCAGAACTAATAAAGCCTGGATCTCCACTTTTTCTCTGGTGATTGATTTTAAAGGTGAAGCAGGAGTTTCAGCCTTTTCTGGGGCTGATCACAGATGGGGACTCCAGAGAATCATCTGGGCAAGCTGGTGCTGTAATGTTGGTGCTGTAATGTTGCTCAGACATTACAAACAGACCTCACAAACTTTTAACATTTCAGTACCTCAGAGCTCTCTTATGGTTTGCTCAATTTGTATAAAATTGATCAATAGATTCACAAGTTACAGGAGGGCAAGAGAAGTAGGAGAGGGCAGGAACAGCAAGGGACACAAGCACTAGGAAACTCACTTCCATGAGAAATCAGAGCCTGATTGGGGCTGCTCTGTCTTAATTTCCAAATGGCAAAAAGTTTCCACAGCATTATATTTTCCAAAATTACGAGGAATATGGTTTCAGCTGTGAGCAGTGCTCCTGGCCAGGTTCAGCTCTGAAGTCATGGGGACTCACAGTGAGTTTGAACTGGGCTCATCCTTACATATGTCCCTCCCTAAGCAGGCACAGAACAGCTCCCCTCACATGCCATGACCCAATTGCCACAGGAGACTGCTGGGTTTTCCAGACTGAAACTCCCTTCACATTGAAATCAACAGCAAAATTCCCATCTGCTCCAGGGAGGGAAAAAGATGGGCCAAAGCAAAACACTTGGGAAAAATCCCACTCCAAGTGTTGGGGTTGTGCCATATAGCAATGAAAATTACAGACATGCAGAGAAGGTGTCAGACATAAGTGGCTTTCTCAGACAAGATATCATTTATCCACTTGCATACCAAAGTTAAGTAAATAGTCACAAAATTATCTCATTCCTTAGCAGCCTCTTTTCCAGGCCACCAAACCCTCAGACACTCTGTGCAGCTACTGAGGGTCAGATGCCTTCACCACTTGGGCTGAAAGAGGCCATTGGCATCAAAATCATGTCTGCTCCCAGCCAGGGACACACCACAGCCCCAGCCCATGCCAGGGCACAGCCTGAGACAAGAGTCCACCAGCCCAACCTCATGGGTCCAGAAAAACTACAAAAGAAACCCAGACCATTTCTGCTGCTGCTGGATTTTTTAAATAGTGTGGACACAGAAACTCAGCCTGCCAAGCTTCACTTTTAATATTCAAACAGAGGGGGGAGGTTATCCCAGATAGAAATATTCATCCCAATTTACAGCTGTTCCCTTTTATTATTCAACCAACCTATGTAAGTAGCTCAGATGAAGCCAAACTGAATCTTTTGCACATCACCAACTCCTGTGACATCTGTACCAGATCTGTCTCCTTGCCCTCAGCCTGCTGAGGTCCAGCAGGACACTCACCCCATGGCAGAGCTTTTTGTGCACAGCCACAGACTCTACTCAAACAGCAATTACTCCTGGGGTGACTTATGTGGTTGAGCTGCTGGGGCCAGCACTGGCAGGAAACACATGTTAGAAATTAGTGTGTGTCTGGTAGTGTCTCCCTTCTCTGTTTCTCCAGGTGGCTGAGCAAAAGCAAGAGCAAGAGCATTTTCTGATGCTGACCCTGGTTAATGTGAGCATAAATACAAGGTTAATACCCAAAGGATGGATGATGAAGGAAAAAGTGAAGAAAAGTAACCAGGATAAGAGAGCAATTCAAACAATTCCTTGAAAAATATGCACCTTTGGCTTGCATTCTGACAACAAAAGGTGAGGATTACCATGACATAGGAGAGTAGCATGTGGTGTGTTACTCACTGCTCAGGAACTAAACCAGCAATGTACAGAAGATGTTAAATCTCTTAGCAAAACTAACTCAGTGCCTATTTTTACCCAAAGTGTGCCCCAGCTCCAAGCAGAGCGTGCAGGCCCCTCTGTGGCTCTCCTGTGTGGATAGATGATGTTTTCTTGCAGTCTTGTTGTGCTACAGCTCAGTTTATCCTCAGGGGTTTCACAACTCACCACACAGAAATGGAGCCCCTGCTACCTCGTGGAGCTCCTGAGGCATTTGTGGAGCCAAGTGCATGCCAGGGCAGCTCCTGTGGGTGCTGCAGGCTGGCACCAAGCACACCTCCAGACATGACCCAGAGGACACAGCTGTGGAACACACTGGCCTGGAGAAAGGCACCATTGTCCCCAGGGTGTCTCAGTGGGAGCAGGGAATGAGGAGTGCAGAGCTGCTGTGATTTTACTGTCAGGACACTGGTATGGCCAAAGACCACTCAAAAGGCCAGGCAGCTTCACAGGAATTGTTTGTCATCTTCATCACTTTCTTGTCTTTTTTTATGCTTAAGGTTTTTAAGGGAGGGAAATTCCTGCTCCCTCCCCTCCACATATCCAAGAAAAGCCCAATCTGTCCCAAAGCCTTAATACATTTTTATAGATACTTGAGGCCAGTTTTGGCTCTCAATTCCATCATGGTACATTAGGAATGAGCAGGCTTCAGAGGAAGTCTGAAGTCTGAAGACCAAGTCAGTTCCAGCTTCCCTGAGAGCAGATTTGCCTTCTCTGCCCAGTGCACTGGAATAAAACCAGTGAGAACCACATCTTTGATGTTCTCTTTGCAGGCTGGATCTCTCCTCCTCTCAGCTGACCCCCATTTTGCTTGATTAGCTGTGATCTCCTTCAATCAGCCTGTCAGCTGCATTTCATGTCCCAGACGTGGGAGGCCCTGCAGGACAGGAGGAACAGGCAGCACAAGCACCAGGCTGGGCTGCAGAGAGGACTCCAGGCCCTGCTGAGAGCTGCTCCTCCTGCCCCAGCAGATGCCAGGAGGGCTGGAGCCCACCAAGAGCAGCTCCCCAGCCCTCAGCACCGTGGGCAGGGTGCAGGGGTCTGCAGGGAGCTCTTTGGCCTGGCCACAGCCTGGTTGTGGCAGGGACAGTTCAGGTGTGGTTCAGGAGCGCTGCTCACTGTGAGCAGCCCACAGCATCTGCTCCACCCTGCAGGGCTTCCCACCCAGGCACCAAAGCAGATCTAGTTCAGTGGACTGAGGGTTCAACATAGGAGAAGTTGCCCTTTCCCATAAATATAAACATTCCTATGCCCTCATGGCCAGTGCAGGAGATGATGCATGTGTGCTCATCCAGCTCCTGATTCACAGTGCTCTGGGTGAGCTTTAGCAAGTGCAATTCCTTTTCCAGGACAGAGGCTTTCAGCACAAACAATAGGTGAGGATATGAATACTTCTAACAGTGCCTATAAATTCTTGCTGAATGTGGCACAGTGATAGTTAAGAATGAGCTTGGTTGGTTATAGAAACATATTTCAAGTTGCTTCTGCCAAAATGCAATGAAAATTAATGCAATATATGTTTTCAACCTTCTGTAAGGCAATAGTCTCATCAAACAGGCATTCTGCTCCTCTGTTATCTTTGGAGGGAACAGAACTACATAGAAAAAAGTAAACCTCTGGGGTCACAATTTCTTTGGGGTTTAGGTTCCTCTGTCCATTACAGCCCCTCTGATTCAGCACTGCATTACCTTTTCTGCTTTTAGACTGGTTTTACTCTACTTCCTTCTAACCACATCAGCCTGGGAACATGAAAAGGAGGGAATCTAAGTCAGAAAAAATCCTGTTTAAGGCAAAAGTCCAACTCAAGACAAGTCTGCTGGTGCCTAGCCAAGCCTGGTGCTGTTCTCCTGGCTATTCTCTCCCTCCTTTCTGATGGACCTGTGTTGCAGCTGCAGCAGCAGCAGCTATCTTTGCATGGTCTGTGAAACCAGCCTTATCAGGTCTTACCAACTCATCCCACCTCCCCACAATGCATTAAAATATATCACATCACTTATCATCTGTAGCTGTAGACAAAGAGCCTGCCTAAACCCACTGTTCCCTCAAAGAAAACCAGACACACTTGCAGGACCTTCAATTACCCCTTAAGCCACCTCCTCCTCCCTGCTGCACTCATCCCTGAAGACCCTGGGAAACAGATGGTCCTTGCAGCTTGCCTGTGAGGTTTTTAAAGCTGATGGAGCAAATGAGAGGAAGCGGTTGCAGAGAGCAGGGCTGTGATCAGGATGCCCTCTCCCCTACCCCCCCATTCACCAGGGGCTCTGGCCTGAGCCCCTCCAATGCCCTCTGCTGCTATTGGTCCCTGGAGGGAGGAGCTCCCTCTTCCCCTCCCTCTCTTTATTACCCTGGTCATGAAATGGTTAAGGCTTTGCAAGCTCTGCTGCAGACATGGAATTTCACCCAGAAACCCAATGGCAGCTGTGCTGATTGCAGAGCTCTGCATGAAATTCAGCCTAAGGAGGGGGCAGCTGCAGGCTCTGAGGGTTCCCCGAGCTGCTCATTCGCCAGGAACTGCAGCATGGACACCTTGGAGACAAAGGACCACACTCACATCCCTGAGCATTGGTAACTGGGGGCTGTGTCCAAGCTGTACCTGCTGCATCCCAGATAATTCACACGCTCCTGAGAAGGAAGAAGGCTGAATTCCTCTCCTGCAGATGCCCCAGGGAAACACGTTCAGTGTCTTTGTTTGACTCATTGGACACATACACAGTCCTGACATATTTCTTCATGGAATAGCTGGATTTTCCTCTGAGGTTTTGCCTGCAGGAACTCATCATGATCATTAGGCAAATCTCCTCTAAAATCACCATCTGCCTGTTGCTCACACCCAGTAAGAGGGAAAAGGCACTGCATGCACAATTGTGGGAGCACTGACCAGAGCAATGGGGTAGCTCAGGAACAAGCACAGCAGACATCAGCATCTAACTCATCTGTAAAGATTCTTGGATTAAACATATGCCACAAATCTGAACATCTTCAGCTCAGAGTAATGACAAAACTTATCATCAGCTCATAAAATGGACTTTCATCAGCCCTTCATGTGGCTTTGCTGGATGGGAGACTGATGCAACAGGACTCGTTCAGGAGCAGTGCCCCAGGTGCAGCAATGGTGGGGCAGAAGGAAGAAAAATTATGGATTTTTAACAATGTAATTTAAATTTTTTAATGTAAATCTCAGTTTAGAGAATATCAAATATCTCTTACAGATTTTTCTTCTTAATGCAGGTCCCAGAACTAAGTCCATTTCCAGTGTAACCCAATGGGCACTGAGGTTCCTGTGTTGCATAATGAACCCTTGATTGCTTTTTTACAGGCCAGAGATGTCTGTGCAAGTGCCTCAACTCTGAGGTCACCACATTCTGCACAGGGACATAAAATATCAGGCGAGCTCTATTTCCTTCCTGGTTCTGTGGTAACAGAAGGGAGAAACAGCAGCGATCTCCAAAGCCTCTTTGAACAGGGGGCTCAGATACTGTGCTTTAATGAACTGCTATCGCCCTGACTGAGAGCTGAAGCTTTTCAAGACATCTCTCAGCAGCTGCATTGCCAAAGTTAATGATCTGTTCATTGCAAGAGCACATACAGATTCAGGATGAAGGATACAGAGCCAGCCTTCTTGCCTTGTATCTTTTAATATTAACCTTTTCCTAGTATTTGACCTCAGAAATGTGACCAAGGAAAGTCACCAGCATAAAGAGAGAGACTGGGATTGCAATGAGGTGGTGAACTGCATGTTTAAGTAGAATGGGTGTAGTTATGGATGTTGTCACAAAAGAGTCTTCTTCTTACTTCAAACCTGGAACTGATTTTCCTCAATCCTAGGCTGATAGATCAATCCAGCTAAAGAAAGGTGACTGATGTAAAAAACCAAAAACTGTATGTGATAATAAAAGCTAGACTAGCAAGACTTGAACTAGCTTTGTTTCCATGAGTGGACAGCACTACAAACCAAAACAATATAAAGAAATCATTAAGTCTGAGATGGGAGTTTATAAG
The DNA here is from genome assembly GCF_023055355.1 of Agelaius tricolor. Taxonomy (NCBI): domain Eukaryota; kingdom Metazoa; phylum Chordata; class Aves; order Passeriformes; family Icteridae; genus Agelaius; species Agelaius tricolor. The sequence goes on along the minus strand of NW_027269278.1, from coordinate 9,874,220 downwards.
AAAAGAATTGTTTCAAAACACTTAAGTGTTAACAGAGAAAACAGGTCTGTGCTCAAATCTCCAAATTTGCCCAGAAGAAAACTTGAATTTGCAGTCATGAAGTTATTAAAAGAAAAGTTTGTTATATCAAAGAACACCATCTGAGTCAAAGGTACTTGGATGCACAGAACACAAGATCATCATCATCAAAAGCTGTTTACCTGATGTACAAGTATTTCAGTTTGCTGAAGTAATTTTGAAGTGTTTATATAAGAAGAAGAATTGCAGTGAGCTGCTTTGAAATCACCTCTAAGCACCGAGAACTGAGCACTTGAGCATCTGAGTTGGCAAACAAGGAAACTTCAGGAAACAGAAGCTCAGAGTAGCCAAGGACATTTCTCCATAGAGGGAAAATTAAGTAGCTAGGATGAGAAATGGGAAAGGCTCTTGGGCACGTCTACAAAAACAGCCTCTCCACAGATCTGTGCCCTTGATGACAAATAACTTTCAAGTACTCTTGCAAAGATCTGAGCAGAGGAATACAGGAAAATGAGAATTTGCTATTGAAATGGTTATGACATACTGGAGAACTCCTTGGCACAAACCCAGCTCTTCTCAGCAATGTCTGAAGCACTCCTTTGTTGAGTGGATGAGTTTTTGCAGGAGGTGAAGCTCCAAGCCTATCTAGAAAGGACAGTTGCCATTGGCATCCCAGTAGATGATCTTGCAGACTCTGATCCAAGGCCTGTTAAAGCCATGAAGAATCCTTCAGGAGACAATAAATCTGGCATTTGATGCTTAAATGACTTGCATTTTCACTGATATTCTGTGGAAAAGTTTGGGAATAATAAAATTGTTTGAGGGAGACTTTTATTTTATTGCATGGGGTAAAATGAATGCATGGTGCAATATTTTAAAATTCATCTTTTTAAAATGTCACATTTTAGTCCTTGAGAAAGGCTTGCTTTTCCAGAACCTCACATGTGTCATGCAATTCGTTGTGAAACACGATTCATTTTTAAATAGAAAACCCTTTCACTCTCAGATTCATATGGAGAGAATATTTTGTTTCCCTGGATGCAGGGACTCCACACAAGCACCAATAACCAGAATCCAGAGCATGGAGAGAGCTCTTTCTGTTGGGTGCTCTGGTGATTATTCAGCTTTCCAAACCATTCACAATGACTGAAATCCCCCATCCAACAAAATACATACAAAATACATTCTCCTGAGCTTTGTACCTTGCTGTTCAGCCTGGCACAATGATAAGGACATGGTTTAATGCAGAAACAAAACTGTGTCACCCTCCCTGCAGTAATCAGCCATCTCTCATCCCCAGGTCCCATATCTAACACGTCCCCGGTGATATGGAGACTTTTAAGTGAGCCACAACTGTCATACAATCATAGACTCATAAAACAGTTTGGGTTTGAAGGGACCTTCAAAGGTCATCTAGTCCAGGCATCCTGCAAAGAGCCTTCAACTGCATCATCACGTTTCTCAGAGCATCATCCAAGATGACCTTGAATCCTCCCAGGTATGTGGCATCTGTCACCTCCCTGGGCAACCTGTTCCATTCTGACTTGCACTGAACACTGCTGTCACTATTGGAGATGCTCCAAAAGCTCATCTCAGACGTGGAAGAAGAGGAAAAAAAGGAACATTAAATAAGCATTTATGGCTTCAAGCTGAATCTCCTCCCAGGTGCATGCAGCCAGGGGCTGAGGTTTGCACAGTGTCTCTGAACAGGACCTGCCAAAAGGATAAGCAAGGGCTTAGTGCACCTGATCCTGCAAAGTGGCCAGAGCTCAGGTCCCAGTTCTGCAAGGCAGTGAAATGAAGACTTAACTGTAAGCACATGAATAGTCTCTCCCACTTAGCTGAAGCTCTTTTCCAGAACACATTTAAAATAAGATTGGACAGAAAACCAAAAAAAAAAAGGAAAAAACAAAAAACCAAGTTCAATTCCCACAGTAAACGGGAAACAGAGAAAGAAGACTAATAAATGTTTATCATTTCTAAAAGCAGCATTTGCAGTGGTGACTGGCTTGGAGAAAGATCTCATCTGGGTCTGAGCTGACAATGTGCTGTGTTCCCATTGAGTCCCCCAGTGCCTGAGGAACTGCAGCTGCTTTTTTCTGAGGCAGGGAGGAAAAGGGGAAAGAAGAAAGGTTTTTTGGGGGGGCCGGGGTGGTGGTGGTGTAGGCTTTTACAGGTCAGCAAAAAGAAATATTGCCCAAGTGTTGCAAGATTTTTCTGGATGTACTTGGTCCCTGTAAGTTCATGTGCTGCTGTCCTTGCTGCACCCTTTGAGCCACCTCCCCTTTGGTTTTGCCCTCAGGAGCACCCTGGAATCCTCCACACATAAACAGAGCCAGGGCTTCTTCCAAAAGGAGCTGCAGAATTTAATTAACTCTACTCCATGTTTGCAGTCCTGTGATTTCTCTTACCTTTAACATGAACTCACATATGGATTAAAGTGAAATAAACCCTACAATTTGAGTTCAATTCAAAGCTGATTGGAAACATGTATTACCTTTCCTTGACCCAGCAGTGGGAAGTTATTACAGTTCTTTAGTGAGTTTGTAAACTCTTTACTGCTGTGGCAGTTTTAATCCTGCTGAGAGAAAATTTGATCTCTACCATAAATTGCTCCCATTTTATTCTAATACTTCACAATCACAGGTTTAGATAGCAAACAAGCATCAAGTTCTTTTGGAATCAACAAGTGAGAGTATTACCAGCATCCTCATGGCATTTTTAGGTTAAACAATAAACAGCTGTAATAATAAGAAATGAATGCTTCAGATCAGGCAGGTTCTAATATGCTGATGCAGAAAAAATTGGAAATTTTAAAGGTTTTGTTACACCATGACTCAGAAAAAAGGTGCATGTCTGAACTAAAGTAACTGATCCTGCACTCCCAGATAAAACAGCAGGTCTTCACCATTCTTTGGAAGTTTGTAAACATTTCACAGTCACACAGAAAAAAAATCACAAATTATAGATGCAAAAATACTGGCAATGCTCTCATGAAAATGTGAGTCTAGTCCAAAGGAGTGCAGAGCAAACCCCCAGCAGCTCTAATGCTCTAACAAGCCCTAAAGGCTGTTTGCATGTCAGCTGCAAGGAACCAAACCCCACCCTCGGGCTGAGTGATGGGGCTGATTACACATTATAAAAGCAGAATTGGATTTTCTATCTCTTGAGGTCTTCAGATGAAGGCAGGATGTCTTCCTGGAAGACATGCTTTGGCAAAACAGAAGTTATGAGGTTGCAAACAGAAATGAGCTGGGCAACATTTATTGGCCAGTGATAGATGAGTGGTACTTCATCTAATGTGCTTCCAGCTTCCAGTGCCATGAATCTCCCAAGAAAAATCCATGAAGAGTTTCACCCAGGAAGTCTAAATCAAATCTCTAAGGTCTTTGCTCAAATTAGGCAAATCAAATACTTTGTACAGGACTGATGTCTCCTAAGTGTTTGCATTTATGCATTTGCATGGTGATAAGGCACAAATCTCCCATGCAGTGCAAGGTTCCCGACCTTTCCTTTGAATTGGATGGGATGAGCTGGTTCTGTATGTCCTGACACAGCACAGACCTCAGGCAGCTCAGCATGCCCCTGTCCCCAGGAAAGGAGCTGACACTCTTGGCGTAGAAGAACTGGATACAATTTAGCAACAGAGTGAATTGCCACCTGTGAAGCATTTTTACATAATTCCTTAAAAATAATCTAGCAACGAAGGTGCAGGAAGGGGGAAAAAAGATATTTTTCCTCTACTCTTAATTTGCTTGCCAAGTTGGATGCTGTGTAAGCCACCTGGGCACTCAGGCTTTAGGAGAGGCACAGTGCACTAGCAGGATTTTCTATTGCACCTGGGTACCAAATACCCACACCTTCTAGATCCATTTGCCACACTATTAAAACTGAAATATTAAACACTTCAAGGTATTCAGCTGAAAAGTGGGTTTTATTATTCTAAATGAGCTTTAGACTTGCCAGGCAAAAACCCTCAATAATATTCTTTTTTAACTCAAATAATTTATTTGTTCTACACAGAAGAGTCAACATAATATTATTTACAGGAACATAATCATGCCATCCCTTTTACTATCTGGTTTTTTTTGCATGGCACAAGGGTAAAAAAGGAAAAATATTGATGCTGAAATCATATCAGACAGAAGATGATCTAGTGTAAATAGAGCATAAGGGAAGAACTGTTTGGATTTGTTTTCACTGCTGGCATCTGTTCCTTCTGACACATAAAATTAAAGAGAATGATAATCTATTTTCATGGGTGAACAAAGAGATAACTGCAAAACAGAAATAAAATCAAAACTATGAAAGAATGTCAGTAATGGGTCACACAAAGATGAACCAGATGACAGTGGCTGCTGCTCAGGTTTCTGAAAAAGAAATGAGGAAGAGGATGAATAGAGTGTGATGATTCTCCCTGTCCTTCCCTGCTGGCATGTAAGGACTCCCAAACCTGAGGTTCTAGTTTGGAGCATCATGTTTGTCACCAGCCAGCCCAGCTAAGCTCCAGGACTGCTTCCAGGACCTTGTTGCCCTTCTGTTTGCTCAGGAGTGTTTGCCCTGTCATTTCCCTGAGCACCCCCTCCTTTTGTCTGAGGACAGAAAGGACAAACCACTCCTGACTCAATGTGCCCACATACAGCTCTACCAATCCCTGTGCTTCTGTTTAGCCTCTCTTTTTATGGCAGTGATTACATATTCCCTGTTCTCTGCATCACTCCCAGACCATTCCCAGTCTGAAATGTCTCCTTTAAGAGGGGTTACCAGCCTCCACCCCTGAGTGCTGCTAAAGCAGGAGGGTTCAGCAGCCCCTCCTCACCCACTCCCCTCAGTTTCCCATGCAAGAGGTGATGTGTCTTTGTAAATCCTTGTCTACAAATTTCAGAGGAATTTCAGACTGAAGGAGAAATCATTTTCCCTATCAATAGATGATGAGAGGCTGACATGCATTTTCTCACAAGCATCCCTGATGCTCCCAGCACCCTGGGCCATGCCAGAGGCTCAGTCCTTGTCCCTTGGCTGTTGTCCTCTCTCCCCAGTCCTACTGCAGCCCAGCTCCCCTCTGGCATTGCTCCTGCTGAGGCTGGCTCACGAGCATGGAGTTTGCATGCATTTTCTCCAACATCACTGTAACCAGCTGACTACCCTCCCCTCAGGCCCAATTTAATTTTATATCATTAAACAACATGGTACAGTCCAAAATATCTAAAGCCTTTGAGTGGTCAATGTAACCTACAGCAGCCAAAAGCTCCTGATCCCCAGCCAAAGCAAACTCATTAGGTACCAGAGAAACAGCCGTGGCAATACTGTTTTTCTTTCAGTGCTGACTGCAGTGGGGATATTATATGAGGAATGTTCAAATGGAATATGATTTTTACTTGGCCAGTAATAATTCTGTGAGGTTTACAATTGCTGGGGTCTTGCAGGTCAGGAGTTATTAAATGAAGTTATGAATTTTGCATACCTACCAACACAGGAAATGGGCAGTGACCTCCTGCACCACTGAGACACACTCAGGTCTGTGGGGCCTGATGGGATCCACACGAGGGTACTGAGACACTTCCCACCATTTATCATCAGTGCTGGCTAACTGGGGAGCAAATGTGGCACCCAGCCACAAAGCCTGGCTCCAAGGGTGCTGGGCAGTGTGACAGCAGGGTGGGCTGAGGATGGGGATGGGGATGGGAGCATATCCTTCCCTGCACTGCTCCCTCCCTGCTCCTGGCCTCCCCACTTATAACTAAACATTTCAGCCAGGCTTTCAGCGTTGCTTTTGTTCTCTTTCTGCCTCTACAAACCTTCAAGGGAAAGCTGTGCTAACAGGCTGGCCGGTGCTGTGCTCGGCACAGGGAGGGAGCAGGGGGGAACACACAGACACCGAACCCCAGAGGTCACCGCACCGATGGGAAGCACAGAACAGGCTTTGTGCAGATTTGCCCTGCCAGCTCCCTTCATTCTTGACTTGAAACACTTGCTGATAATCCACTCCTTGACCTCTCTTACACAGGATGCAGTGTCACTATATGGAAGCCATATGGAACAAAGGGATCGCTCTCAATACATGCTGAGCATAAAAAATAAAAGTTTACAATGGCACTGTCACCACAGCAGCTGGGTCGGCTGTTTGCCAGCGTGCCCTCATGTTGGCAGCTGGAAGCTCGTGTGCCTGGTATGACAAAGCACAGGCTATCAGGCTTCAGTGAGAGGAATTTCTGCCAGGGAATGTCTTTGTGCCTCTAACCGAGCTAGCTCCTAAATTTATTGTCCAGATTTTTTTTTTCCCCTCTTTGAGTAATCATTAAACCTGTGAAATGTTTTCTAGAACATGAGAAACAGATATGAGCCTTGATGGTCCTGTTCCTTTGAAGGAGGATACCTGGTTCCCATTAATAACCCCTATATTATGGGATGGAGCTATGGACAATTTGCTTTCTAGTGATCACAGATTGGAGTACAAAGCTCAGGAATAATCAGAAAATGCAATGAGTTTCTGCTCCAAATGCATTAAATGTGCATACATATCTCATGTCTAAAATTTAGATTTGCCGAGAGAATTTAATAAACTTTAAACAGCTACCACCAAGATAAATGACCTACTTGTGCTTTGAGAAGAAAAAAGGAAAAAATCAACTAAAAAGTTGAATTACTTTGCAAAGAAACAGTAAGACACTAACTTTGCCCCCTCAATACAGAAATAAGTACAAGGTTTCAAATAAGCCTTAGAGGGATGGAGCTACAGGTAAGGTTTTGACCTTCTTGTTCCATATTTCTTCCCTAATCTGTCTCTAATAGCAGAGAAGATGTTCTGGCATATGCAAAAGCCACCTGATGACCAAATTTGAGCCAAAGTTTCCACATCACTTTTATCAGCAAGGTGCTCCTCATCCCGTGCCCCTCATTCCCAGCACTTCTGGAGCAGATGGCTGGAGCCACACTACAGCCAGCATCTTGTCTTTACCTTCCTCCACCTTTCAGGAAGGTTTTATTGGAAATCTCATCTGCTCCCATTGGTTTGGTCCTATGCCAGCTCTCAATGAGAAATGGCCCATTTCCCACTTCATTTCCCCTTCACAATTCACAGGGAGTGCTTGGCAGTTTTCAAACCAAGCCCTGACCAAAAAGCCCAGCACAAGCTAAATCCACAACCCAAAGGAAACCCAGTCACTGCAGCACTGGCACCACTGCAGGGAAAGCAAGTTCTGCTTGTTTGCAGTTTCTGTAGCAGAAACCCTTCTGCCCTCATCAGAGAGGAACACACATAATGATCATCTGGATGCCTGATAATGAGAAATTTCTCATCATATGGCAGAGCACAAGCAGTGGTTTCTGCAGCATGACAAGCTAAACCCTTCTCCAGTTTTCAGCCAGGAGGGAGGGGGGGTAGTTTGGAATCAATTATTTAATTATTAGGCTTGAGAGTTCAGTATCCCTTTTGAAAATGATAGAGAAAAATGTGATGGGTTTTAAGATAGAGATTAAGTGACCTTCCTCACACACAGATCCCAGATTGCTACTCCACACTTTTGGGTGGCAAAAAAAGAGGGTAAAATGTGTCTTTTCTTGTATGCTAGCAGCTGACCTCAGAGTAGCCTGAGGTCACTTTAAGCCTACCTCTGCCTTTATTATGTGTGTCATATGCCCCTATTCATCCTTTGTAGTTTAAAGCAAAAATGACCTTTTATAGCTATCTAAAGCGTAATTTTGCTTATGTTCTCCACTCTCACCATTTGTTTTGAGTTAAATATCAAACATATGTGCACCCATTTTTAACAAAAAAATGTTTAATATTAGAGAGCATGCCCTCATATAAGACTGGGAAAGCCTTTTGGGGAAATAAGCCTTTCAAATAAAAAGGCATATTAGTAAATTTTAAAGTTATTTTAACTGTATATTTTCAAGCATTAAAGGAAACAGATCCAGCAAGCCATAAAGTGACAAGTGGGAGGTGGGGAAAGATATACGGTACTAGTTTGAAAGAGAAATTAGACCTGGAACAGGGTGGAAAAATCCACCTACCCTGGAGCTATTTGAATTCACAGGTTTGGAGGTAGGGAAGTTGGAGAGAGGGAGGGAGGGCTGAACACTGGGCAGGGGCATCAGCTCCACGCCTCACCCCCTGGCAGGCACAGGTTGCTGACTGTCAGAATCACACCACGGAGAAGGTAGCAACACCCAGGCTCATTTGATATCTCATGACCAAGAGGCAAACAGCAAAGCTCAGGTTTTTCAAAGCCAGCTCCCAGCTGGAATATTGTGCTGTGGCTCCATGAAGATATCAATCAGCTCAGTACAAGCTTTGCTCTTGTTCCCCTCCTGACTGCAGCACTGATGGTGCAGGGCTGTGTTAAACATTCCACATCTCCTAATACTTCTTGGCACTGCACACATTCAAAATACAGAACTGAATTACCTGGCTCCCATGATCTGCAACAGCCATCTCCTCTGATGGTTCATGCTGAAATTAAAGTATTTCCATGTGGCTGCTTGAATTTCTTCTGCTGTAGGAAAGGACTTTCTCTGCTGAGACATGCCTGCAAATTACATTTCCATTTGGCACCAAAGATGGTTTGCACAGATTTACTCTATTCTGGGGCTATTCCATTTGCAGTTTGGAGGAGAACTGATACCTCTGGTGTTTTACAAACTCGGGTTGTGTCTGCTGGTGCAGTCCAGGAAGATGTAGCTGGTTATCACTCCATTAGGCTGCTGCAGCAATAGCTGAAACCCTGAATAATCTGAAGGCATTTTCCTTAATGACTACTGAAGGGAAATGGTCCTGCTTCCATCCACTTAGCTTTGACAAAGCAACCAAGCCCAGGGGTCTGCAGAAATTAGAGCTTTGGGGGCTTGGGGAAATGCTCCCTCACTCTCTTTCTCAAGGCTGGCTGCCAGCTTGCACATCACAGCAGCTCCCTGAGCTGGCTGCTGGCTTCCCTGCAGTACATGAAATACAGGTTCCTCAGCTGTGGGCAAAGGAAAGAACATTTCTGTCTCTTTTAATACCTTTATTTCTCATGATCAGCTGAAGTGGGAATGGAGCATTATTACATTTTGAGAAGTGTAACAAGGCAGTAGAAGATTTATTCCTGGATATTCCACTCTTGCTGAGGGATCTCTGGACCAAGGTCTCATAGTTTGGGGGGTTCTGAGCCCAGGGCAGCCAGCAAATTTTGTGTTTGGGGAACAGTTGCAAACCCCTAGAATGGGCCACATTGAGCACAGAGGTCACAACTGCCCAGGACTGGCCAAAGGAACAGCTCCATCACATCCCCACAGCACTGGGGCAGGGCATTCCCAAAGCTGGGCAAGGAAGGGAGGTCACTGTTTTTTCTGTACCAATCAGCCTGCCCTGCCACTGCATGGTATGTCCATTGCATCATGAATTTTAAGGTCAGAAAGCACTACTTCCATCAAGGTGTATTTTTTTCTTTATTCACCAACTTAGTTGAATTATGGAGCCTATCACCACCACCACAGTTCAGCAAAGGGTCATCAGTTCCTCAATTAGGACTTGTTTTGATTGTGTTCACTTACAAAAGAGCAGCTTAGCCATTTGGAGACCTTCCAGCCTGACCCATCTCCCAGAAAATCAGTGGAACTGAGGTTGGGCCCTTCCTGCTTTCATCTGGAAAGAAAATAACACAAAGGCAGGCAGGAGAACAGGAGCAGTAGAGTGGGCCACTTCATTATTAAGGCAACTCAAATCATGATCCAAGAGAATTCAATAGTGATTTTTAAATTCAGTGCATTAAACCAGGACAACCTAATAAAACCAGTTTTCCACCCTAAGTATTGAAAAAGAACAATGGAATTATCACTGCTTGCTGGACCTGCTGCCCAGCTCAGTAGGATTTCCCATCCTTTGCTGAGAACAAATACAGAGCTGACAGAATGTCAATGTGTGGTACTAGGCAATGAGAATCATTTAGATTCCAAACCATCCCATCCTAATCCTCTCCTCCCCACCAGCCGAATTATTCATGGGATAACCAGAAACACCTGGGTACAAGGAATTTCCTGCTGCAATTCAGCCTTAATTTCCTCAGATAGTAAAAACCTAAGGCTCACAGAGGTGAAAGAAACCAGCAGTCAATCAAGTAAATCACCACCACCACCACTGCAGCAGTGATAGTACATTCTAAATTAAATTTTAATTCCCACCTGATGGTTCACCAGGAGTTACTTATACACAAGCCATTCAGCTGACCCACCTTTGTATTTCAGGCAATTTGTTGGGGTCCCATTAGTTATTAACACCCACCTAAGTTCCAGAACTCCTTTTTTATTTTTCTGTGATGGTGATCAGAATCAAAATCAGAAGCAAAGATAGCAGTGTCTGCAGGAATTTGCTGGACAGATTCATTAAGGTACACAGACAATCTTACTGTGGAAAGCAATGAACAGCAAAGCCAAGAAAACTCCCAAGTTCAAGCCTAAGTATAAACAAGACAGGTTTGGGATCTTTAATTTGTATTAATTTTGGGGTTAGAAAGAGCTTATGGTGCTTACTGGGTAAGTGACAAAGGTCACCTCTCCCTGTGGTCAACAGTTTAGCAGCAAAGATTTCTGAGAATTTGGCACAAACATACAGAGCAGCTGTGGCTGCCCCATCCCTGGAAATGTTCAGGGCCAGGCTGGATGTGGCTTTGAGCCACCTGGCATAGTGGAAGGTGTCCCTGCCCATGGCAGAGGGGTTGAAAAGAGATGGTCCTTAAGGTCCCTACAACTCAAATCACTCTGTGATTCTATGATTCCTCAAAGAAGGCCAGACATTAATTAGAAAAGGTGATCAGGGCTGAGGCATGTGGGCACAGCTGGGTAGAGAAAGGCAAGAGGGGCCATTTCAAACCAGCACCTTCAGTCTCTCATCACCTGGATTAATTAATAAAAAAAAGTAAAAGTAAACCAGGTCCTGAAAGCCAGATTTTTAAGAGCAATATTTGTGGAATTTCCATTTTTACAGACTCAGCACAGCATCTGCAGTCATTTCTGTTTGCAATTCTGCCAGATCCATCAAAGTAATGCACACAATTAAAGTATGTTTTTGGCAAAATTTACTGCAAAAAAATAGCTTAAAAGGGAAAAAAAAGTGAATTCAGTATAAGAGTCATCCAAAATTGCTGACATTCCTTTTTCCTTCTCAGGGAATTTAAATATGAATAGTCACAAATGCCTGTGAAAACGGGATTCTGTATCCTAGGAAGATGCTTTGCAAGGCAGCTTCTGACACTCAAAGACTGTTAAGACCAGGGAGCTTGCTGTGCTCACCAGGCAGGGGCTGTGTTAAGAGACAGCTGCCAAAACCAAAGGAGAAGGTGTTGTGAGGTTTTATTGATGGGACAGGAGTTTCAACAACATCTCCTGCTGCTCCAGCACCCCAAGCATTGGGAAATGTCACACTGCACTTCTGTGGTAGGAAGGCCCCTTACCTTCTGGGGGAGGTGAGAAATAAGACTTTCTCCATCAGCTTTACAATTCTTTAGAGCTGAAAAATGCCGTGGTGATCAATGTGAATGCAGTAGCATCTTTAGGAAGGTATTTGCTCTGATGTGTTGCAATGTGGGCCTTTAAAGGAAACACTGTTTTAAAACAGTCGTGTCATTTGTGCCTGAAGAGCAACAGTGTGGCAGCTGGAATGGGAATTTTTGGGGCTCAGTAAGAGATTTACACACTAGCTCTCACATCAAGATCAGTGCAAGGCAACAGATCTTTCCAAACTCTCAGACAAAGAAGCGAAATAGGTGTCAATGACAGTCAGTGTCAAAGCCAAAAAGAAAAAAAAAATTAAAAAAACCCAAATCCTTGCAACAAAGCTGTATGAAATTCTATCATTGCAAAACAGGGTACAGCAACAACCATAATATGTTTTGCCAGTGTAAAATTCACGTGGAAAAACAGGAATCCTGCACTCACAAGGGGAAAACAAAGCAGACACTATGTTTAGGTCTTTATCCTTTCTGGTTTCTGTCATGCTGAAACTAAAGCTGACCACAGCCTGCAAAGGCTCCCAGAGTCCCTGTCATCATGACATCTCACAGAAACTGCTGGCACCTTCTCAAGGAGGAGGAAGATGAGCAGATATCTCTGTAGATCCCAGCTCCTTATGGGTCAATGAACTCCTTGGGACCCTTTTGAAGTGAAACTAAAGGGAGACTTTTCAAGCTACCTGGGCAGCATTTCAAATCTACTCGGTCCACATTTCTCAAGAAATAAGGTCAGATAAGCCCTGGAAGGGGAGAAATTCTGCAGTAAAGAACAATTCCCACAGACAAACTCCAGCCTCTGATGCAGCAATTTCCCAGCAGAGAGTGATTCCTTTCCTGCTGTAATGACACAGACACGCATGGACAACCACGTCCAGCAAAGAGTCTCTGAGAAGGGAAGGGTGATGGGTGGACTGAACAAGGACTGCACCAGGAATAACAAACACACTTATATGGAAGCAATTAGAGCTGTTTCTCAAGGGAGGAGATCTCTCTCTGCTTCTTCAAGCTTTTCTTTATATTCCTCCCTTGCAGCTAGCCTGAGCAATTTTTTAATCCATAAACTATATTGTGTAGGTGGGATTTTCCAGCCTCTTGCCTGTTTATAGTAATCAGGATTGCCTCTGTCAGGATATTATATCTATTTAAAATGTTTATCACTCACTACTTCAACCAAATTTGAAAGCATATCTGTTGCCCAGCAACAGAAAAAGCTGCTCCTGTTTCCTGTACAGAAAATAGGAGTTTAATCACCTAATGTCATCCTGTTCACTGATAATTAGGCAAAATATGTTCAAGGAAATGCCTTATATTAAAGTTACAGGAATTAATTTTACTTCCACGTGTAGGATCAGATCGTGGCTTCTCCTCTGTGATTTGTGGGGGAACTTTAAACTTACTGTGTAATGAAAAGGTTTTCTTCTAAGTCCTATTCACTCAGCACAGTCTCAGAGCTTAATTCCAACCAGGTCATGAGAGAGAGGGAGGAACCATACTCAGATCTCATGAAATTCATCTCAACATGCCAACCACAATGTGAGCCCCTCAGAACTGTGTGCAGATATTTCTCTGCTTCCCATGACCAGGAGATCTGCCTGACTCCACAGTCCAGCTCAATGGCACACCAGTAATGCTCCTTGAGCTCTGCCCTTCCACGTGGTCCTCTTGGCCTTAATTCAGGTGGATTGATCCCTACATGTGACTGGGTGAGACAATTATTCACTGCCTGGATGGCACTGATGGTCCCAATGAAGCCTGGTCCCATTGTGCAAAGGATGATCAGAGCTAGCTCCTCCAGGGCTGTTCTCAGTGCCTGGGAGAGGAAGCCACAGGCATCCTGAACAGTTTAGAGTCTTCATAAAATGAGAGCAATTAATTTTAATCCCCACTAGATGGTGCAGGAAGTCAATAAATGTCAATCGTCCGCTAACACTGGACTTGTCTTTCAAGTGCTTCCATATTCTCCTGAAATACCTCATCAGATGGTTTCTTTCATGAAGCCCTAAGCAGGGTTTGAACCAGAATCTGAGCAGCACCTGAACTCCCTGCTGTGCACCAGAAAGAGTTTTTAAACACCTTTTGGGCATAGCTCTGTGTTTGTACATTATTATTTTGAAAAATAATAAAAACAATATCTGTCATTAATATTAATATCCATATAGGAGTTGCTTGTAAGACTTAACAGAAATCTATTTAAAATCTAATCTGCTGACATTTAAAAATTCTCTATGGGATTTAATAGGCAACTGCATCCTTATTCTATATTAAGGTGGTTTAATGTATCAAAGGACAAGATCTGTTATTTTATAATTAGATTGAATTATTTCAAAACACAGACTGTACAGCTTCTTGTACAAATGCTCTAATTCATGGTTAAAGATCTCCAGGATGCTGGAATAACATAAAAATATACATAAGGATAATAAAATCCTGATGTATTTTATAATTATTTCTGTCTTTCAAGATTATAATAGCTTCATACCTCCAGCTCAGTTTTTGGACTCTCAGGCCATAAACCAGAGGGGTCTTGCAGGATCAATATGCAAGTTATTTAGAGGACTGTTTGATGCACATATGATTTTCTGTAACACTGACACATGGCAGCACGTAGATCTAAACCCAACAACCAAACATGCACACATTGGGGTAAGGATGAAAGAGAGAATGAGCATGGCAGATGTTAGTTGGATCACATAATGCTTGGCTGGAAGGCACTCAGATACTCTCTGGTGATGAAGGTGGAATAGCATCCTGTATAGATGAGAAAGCAATTTACCCAAGGAACTTGCAAGCAAATAAAAAAAATACAGTACCATACTCATGAAATGAGCCCTCTCTCTTCAGTCCTAAATTCTACCACGAGGCAGTGCTCTGAAACATCTAAATCTATATGGATCAGATGAATTTCCAGCTCTGAACACAAATCAAATCCAAAGAGATAACGAGCCAAACAGAGACATTAATTATTTTTTATGCTGTCATTTATTTTGCAACATTTAATTAATGCCATAAAAATATATACTATACATTTTCAATAAAGAATTTAAAGTACCACAATCAAAGATCACATGACCCTAGTTTCATTATGAAAAGTACCTGGATTCAATAAAAGGAGGACATAGCTTTATCCAAGACATAAATTTGGTTCAGGCAGCAATATTGAGAAAGGTTAAATGGTAAAGAAAACTAATCTCTTAAAGCAATATGAATCATAGAAAAAGAGATGGTGGTAAGGCGCTAATAAAAGTCAGAGCTGTAATTTTGTCTCACAGGAGCAATGGCTGCTAGGGAATGTACAGCCCTGTGGGTGCCTTCCCACACTGCAGGAGCTGCAGGGCCAGCAGGGACCAAACACAGTGGAAGGAGTCACAGCTGGGAAAGGATGATGGGGGAGAATTTGGACACACAGACTGTTTAACAGGGCTGCATTGCCACCTTCAGAGTGCCACTGGGGTTAAACACCATGGGCACGTTGTCTCCTGGTGTCAAAGGGGGCAGAACTATCATTTGTGTGGAGCTGTGCCAGTTTTACCCCAAACAGACAACTCAGTGCCAAATATTTCCAATTAGTATAATTGCTTATTTATATTTTTGAAGCCAGTTTAATCAAAGACAGTTTAAAACTTCTTTACTCTTCACTGTACATTCTCTTTGCTGTCAGCCTGAAAATACAACCCCACCAAAGTAACTTGTTTTCATTGCCATTTGTCCTGGAGCTTTAGACTTGGATGGGTTCAGAACTTTGAGTCCAGCTGAGATCCACCTCTCAGTCAGCACATCTGGCCAGTCACTAAGATTTGTTAGCATCCATTTAGACACATGCAAACCCTTCATGTTGTTCTGGTTTCTTTCTCACTTGTTTCCAATATTTAATGTAAACCTTGGCGTGTTTTGAGTTCAGGTTTTTTAATTGTCTTTCTGGAGGGACAAATTTGGTCTGACTTACTTTGGTTTACTTTAGTCTTCCTGAGCCCAAACTGGAAAAACACTGTGATTTGGCAAGGCTGTCAAGCCACAGTGATTAAAAAGGATGTGTCTTGAAACCATTGCTTCCTGAAAGGTGGAACTGCAACGTGTCCCCTCAGATTCACTCTCTCATTAGGAAAATGCAGTCTGGTTTCCCTCCTGCCATCAGAGAAAGGCTGATTCTGAAAGCCAGTGCTCACAAAAGTATGAGAAGAAGACTTGGATTCATTCTGCTTCTTTAACAAACCAGTATGTCCCTGTATTTTCCTGACACCTATCTGAAAATCTTTGCTGCACATTCATTATCCTGCTATCAGCTGCACTGAAACCCTAACAAGTGTCTCTGGCACGAGCTCTGTCTCCTACCCAAAACTCTTTGATGAAAACTTTAGATGCACAGGCTGGAATTGAGTTGGCTCATGAGGAAAGGCTGATACTTCCCAGAAATAAAAATCCCAGCTCTGTTAGTCACCAGCTGGATGTGGATAGAATTTGCTCATATTCCTAATAATTTCATATATGGGCATCAACCAAACCATGAGATGGTTGAAACTTGAAACCTCCTGCAGTGAAGCCTCTCTGGATTGAAAAAGAAAAAGAGCTGAGTGGGTCTCAAGTATTTAAGCTCTTGATCAAACCAGGGAGCCCCTGGCATGCTGGATGTGCCTGGCACATGACCTTCTGTCGTGCCACTCTCCCCCTCATCCACCCTTAAACTTGCAGTAAAATATTCAATATATTCATAATTTCTCTAACCCTCTTACTATTTATTGCCAGACCCTGAGGAAACTGTTCCAGCATCTCTTCATTTCCATTTCCCTGGCAGCTCTGTAACTACATTCAGGATTTATTTCTTGAAAGTACAGACTAAGTCCTAGACACAATCACACTACATCACTGCCCTGTGCAGAAGTTGTCTTCACATTCTGCTACATTCCCTGCAATTTTCTCTATTATCTTAACACTGAATTTTTATTTAATTACATTAATTCTTCTTTTATAGCTGAAAGCTTCTCTGATAACCAAAACAGAGATATTTGGGTTGTACATTCAAATGTTTTAATATAGTTCCATGTCTCCTGTATGCCTTCTGGAGAAATAGATTTAGACCAGCTAATACTGTCTGGATAATGGAGTCCAGAAGCCAGGGGAAATGAGCTCCTTCAGCATGTTTTACACAATCCAGAGCACGGACAAATAGCATTATAAGGCAAAATAATAAATACCTCATGTGATGCACTGCAAGTACTGCCTAAAGAGAAATACACATCTTTAGGATGTACATCTGACAGAGGCCTTTATTTGACAAAATCACCAAACTCTTTTCTGATGAACCCTCTTGCAGCCTCAACAGCTCAAATCTGCTGTTCCAGCTGCAGTGTTCAATTCCTTTGCTTCCCATGCTATAATCCCCTCCTTGAAACAGTCAATAGCAATTCCTACACACTGCAAACTGACCATAACCTCCTCATTTTAATTCAGTAATTACCTCAGTCAGAGAGCAAAACCAGGGTGCCCTTTGCCTTCTCAAAAACTGCTTTCACAGCCATGGAGCTGATTTAAAGAAAGGAGTGTGCAAAGCAGAGCTGTGTGTGTTTCACAGCAGCCTCCAGCACAGCCATCTGCAGGGGAGCTGCACTGGGGCATGGCACAGCCACAGGGACCACACCATTTGCAGCAGGAGGGGGACATTTCAGCCTGAGGAAAACGCCCTAAAAAAAGCAATAGACCTTGGGAGCTACCATAGGTATTCTGAATGCTTAAAGCTACATGATACGAGAGCAGACTGCACAGAAACAATGGTCCTTTAACAAGAAATAGTGAGTTTCCTACAAACCAAGGTGATGATCTCCTATAATCCTCTTCCACTACCATTTCCCCACCTTAGATTCCTCCTTCCTTATTCCCTCTGACTGCTAGAAGTCAGCAAAGACCTGATAATAAGAAAACCCCTGCTTTGTCTGCTTTGTCTTCGGACTGAGGTGATGGCAAAGATCCCTGCAGAAAACAAAGCCTTGCTGCTGATGAAGTCATTTTAAAACCATCTGTCGTAATTTACTGACTAATGAAGTGAAGGCTTGCTCTCCCCAGCCTCACTGCAATTTGCCATTTTTTGGCACATGTATAAAACAACACTTGCCTCCTCTAGCAGTCTCTGTGACAGTCTCGAGGTGACTGTCCAAATATTCCTCAACCCTGGCAAATGTAAAATCACCAAACTTTGTTTGACCCTCACTGAAAGACATTTCAATAGAGTTAGTTTTGCAATACTCTAACAGCAATTTTTCTCCCAGAGGCTGTGTGTTGGCAGTAAAGGACAAGATCACACAGAATACACAGCAAATCCAAGTAAAACTGGAGTTCATTGCAGAATTGATTGACTGAGGTTCAGATGCAACTCAAAAGGTGAAACTATGTGTTACCTCACCATCACCTCTTTTATCTTGTACAGCAATTCACTGTCCTTGACTTTGAATCCTTTCCTTCTTCTCTCTCTTTTTTCTTTTCTTTTTTTTTTAATGCTTGTTCATTTCTTTTGATGTCTGAAATAAAATCATTCTGCTGGAAATACTGCAGTAAATATGTGGGAATCCAAGCAGCATATTACTTGTAGAATCCCATCTGATTCAGGTACATCCCACTGACCTCATACCCCATACACTGGCAGTTAGATTTTGTTTAGAAACTTAAGAAAGAAAAATAATACAGAATCATAGAATGGTTTAGGTTGGAAAAGACCACTAAGATCATTGCGTCCAACAGAAATATGAGAAGAGTTTATTTAATTAAAAAAGAAATAGACTGATCTTGCCAGAATTTTCCACTTCTAGTTCAGGGAGGCTTATAGCTTGCCAGTAGCTCAGTCTTCATCCTTTGCATATTTTTCTTCCCTTATGTCTGTAGCTCCCTTCGATCCTGGCAGGTAAAATGATGTTGGGACTGTAAGCACTGAGGTACACAAGTATGCTGACATCAGGCATGAAGCATTGCACCAGGAGGCTGAAAAGCCTGTTTATAGTGTATCATTTCAAGAGTGGAATGCCATATATTTTCTTTGCTTTTTGTAGCTTTCTTCAAAAAGTCCTCATGGAGTGAGCTGCTGATTCAGCACTGCCTCCTGGTGAGCCGTGAGAGGGTGATGATGTGAAACTGAAACCCGAGATCCAGCGCTGGAACAGATCCTTAGATCAGCAGAGTCAGCCTTCTGCTATGGCAGAAAGCACATCCCGCAGGCCTTTGGATTGCTGAGGTTTTCTAAGGTGGCAAGCAGAACGCTGTTAATTTTCGCAGTTGGCGAGACAGCAGGAATAAGGCAGGGCAGGCTGTCTGAGCCCACCCAGGCAGGGCTGACCTGCCCTGGAACGCTTCCCGCCGTTATTTACGACAGCCCCCGTGGCCACGGCCGCCTCCTTCTCCAGCATCAGCTGCCAACTTTCCTCTTCTTGGCACTTAGTAAGGAGAAAATTCTTTTTTTTTTTTTTTTTGCCAGGTGAAATGTATTCACTGAACTCAGGGTATTTGGTAGTAAATTCTGGCTCTGGCTTTGTTTAATGCTACTTTGGTCTAGTGCAGTTTGTCCATCTGCTCCCGAGTGCTGCATCCATTATGGGTGCTGAGATGCTCGTTTTGCAGCTCCTGTTACTCCCTTCTCTCTCCTGAGGCGTTCTGCTGACTGATTTCAGAATACAAGCATGTTTTCAGATGCAAGGATCTGAAAATAGTTTCAATTCTTCCAAACATTGTCTGGACATTTTCTAGAAGGTTTTTCCAGCCTGTGTCATCTGCTTTGAACATGATTTTGGGGTGCTTTGCACCTCTGCTTTGAGTCCTTTGTCACAGGTTTAGTGTCACTAGTTCAGGACAAACCTGGTTTAGATGAAAGCAGTAGTTTTTCTGTATCCTCTACAACTGAAATTTCAGTCTGTATAATTTGCTTCAGTGTTTTGCCTGTAATTCACATTGTCTCTGCAGCAATGGAGCTGTGTCATCATGTGCTTTCAATGGCTGCCAACTCTCTTTCTTCTCCTGCATAGCTAAGAGGAAGTCAAGGTAACCTGGCAGTCCCTGATCTGCCCATCTGGTTTGCTTTCCCTTTCCTCTTTGCATGCTCCTGCCTGATTTGTGTCCAGTAGTACTCTAGATTTTATAGACTCCATTTAAATGAGGTTCTGCAAACCACTTCTGGCCAAAAGGATGCAACCTTTAAATCACCACAGCACACTGTAGCCATTTTTTTTCCCTAAAAATTGTGACATAAGGTCTTCCCTGGATGCCAGGACCACTCACAACTCTATTAACCAAAGCAAATGCCCACATTGTTTTTCTTCACAGTCTCACACACCTCTTCCTGAATAACAGCAAAAGCTGCCTCCAGAACAGAGTAGCTTATCATAGCAGCCTTTACTAAGGAGTTCCTATCTTTAACCTCAAACCAGAACTCACAGTGCAAGATAAAGTGATGCCAGACCGCACAGTTCATTTCTAAGATTGAGGTATAAGCTCTGGAGCCTGGCTCCATTCCCAGGCAGATGCCAGCCATAGCCATATCCTGCTCAGAAGGGTTGGCCAGCTCCAGTCTCTCTTGCTTTGGCTCTTGTTCAGCATTAGGTTCATAATAAAGCTCAGTGACAGATGCAACAAACCTCGCTCTCATCTACCTCCCATTGCTACCAGTGCAGTGTTATGATTTTTGTCAGATACTTCTTGACTCTTCCATCTCTTTCAGTGCTTAATGCAGCTTCTAGTGAAGCACTGCCATCAAATCCTACACTGACCCTATTCTAATCCTATTTTTTGTCATTAAGGCAAAAAATAAAACAGTTTAAATTGGGAATTCAGTTCATCTGAGTGCTCCTTCTCCCCTCATGTCTGTTCACATATACATAAAAATGACAGATGATTTTTTTTTTTATTTACACATAATGACAATTATTTAGCACTCCTCCACATTACTCCAAATTTGAGGCAAGCAAGTCAATAAACTGCCCATGCCACCTTCACAGCAGCAATGTGGTCTACACTTAAACAGTCTGGCAGGCGACAAAACATTCCCGACCCAACTCTCTTCCAGAAGTGTCCCTAAGAGGCATTTCCAGTAGCACAGTTTCAGATAAACCTTAACCAAAGTCTAAAACTGCTGTTTAAATGCAATTTAAACTCCACCTGCTGGCTGAGCTCCTTAATGGCATCATGTCTGCCCATACAGATGGTAAAGGGGCTTAAGGATGCTCCCCTTCCAGTGCTAAGGGGCTTAAGGAAGATCTATGATACATCCCATTAAGAAAAATACCAGGCAAGACTTTCTAAAGTGATTAATGGTCTCTATAGCTCTGTTTAATAGAAACATGTCTAAAAGATCTGATTTGTAAAATCACTAATCACATTTGGCAAAACCAACCCTGAAATACTCTGAAACACAAATAGGTCTAAGGAGAAGCAACAAATGTCCTCTGAGTCAAAAAAATGGAATGTATTTCACGAAGAAGGTTTGAAATAGGGGTTTGATGACCAGATGTTTTGTTTCTCATATCCAGTTTCCAGAGATACATTTTGAGTAACTGTAGAACACTAACTGTCCATACATACACACAGACAATACAATGCACACATGTGACAATAAGGGATTTGTGCAGAGTTCACTTTTAATTCCATTGGGACTCCTATATGCCTGTGTTTTCACAAAACTATACATTGAAAGAAAATTAGGATTTTGTTTTCATTTTTTTATTTCATTATCTTAAAATCAACTTAAGTGGAAAAACAATCTGTAGGGCAGTTTAAGAATATGAGGTGCATTCAGGAAAAATGTTGGGTGTTAGTAAAAAAAATCCATGTGTGATAGGGGTAATTTAGAATAAAACTATGCATCTTCTATTTTCTTAAAGCTAGCCAGACTTTAGAAAAATGTTATGGTATACTAATGAGACAGAAATCTCTGAGAATTCAGTGTATGGCATTCAGGGAAATCAAAAATTCATTTAAGAGGCATATTTCTAAGCTATGAGGGTTATTGACAATAATCAGTACAACCAGGAAGTCATCAAACACTGACTAGACTCTTTTCAAAACAGTGCATAAAAAGATATTTATTTTGTTTCATGTTCATATTTCATAATAATTTATTATCCAATAAACAGTTTATGTGACTGTATTTATATTACATGAATTGTTTGGAAAGTATTCACCACAAATATCACCCAGAGAACATTTTACTTTCCATAGCTCAATTTGTGGGGCAGGTCAACTGACACTTGAGACTAATTCAGCTTGCCTGGTTAATCCACAAGCTTCAGAATGACCCTCTAAGCACTTCCAAACAAATACCCTGGCCCATTTCTCTCTGATATTCACCCCAGTGCTTTCCATAAGCCATTTTTATGGATAGAAATGTCATCAGATGAATTAGCAAGAAGCAAGTAGACAAGAATAACATATCCTGACATGATTTGCAGGGCTTTATGTAAACACACATACATAACAAGAATATATATGTCACAGGCACCTGCTGATTCCTACTGTGCTTAGTGACAGAATCTGAACATGACAGAAAGATGGACCTGCTCAGTTGGTAATACCCTTTTAGCTTGATGCTGCTTACCTCTTCAAAAGTAGCATGGGAGGACAACCATAGTGCAAAGTTTGTTAGGGAAGAAAATAAAGAAAAGCAAAACCCAGCAATAATCATAGGGTTTCTCATTAACATGTGTACTCTTTAAAAGCTCAGGTTCTGAGTTGCTGTCAAGAAACCAAGAGTTTAGTTAGAAATAATTAGTTATGGTTCATACCCTCAGCATCTGCACCCCATCAGCCCGCCCAGCCTGTCTGGAATTAGCAGGAGCAGCAGAGGTTGGCCAGACAGGTAAGGCACTGCAGGGGATTTCAGCTGCCCAGAGCCTGGGGCTGCAGTACAGGTGATTCCCATAGAGGGAGATGTTGCTTTGTTTCTTCCTCACTTCAAAGTTTTTCAGTCCATGTCATGGGAAAAACTCCATATGCTCCAGTCACTGCACAAACACTTCCAATATGTAGATTTTTAAGATGAGCAAAGCATTCACCAGAATGTGTCAGTTATGTCTATTACTGAATTAAATTTTTCCATTCTCCTGCCATGTGGCTTTTTTGAGCCAGCATTACTGAATTTACAATTCCTGACTGTTTTCTTAACCTGTCCAAAGAAGCCCATGAGGATGCTCAGAAGGCTGGAACTGCTACAGACACAGGCTGAGAGAGCTGGGGGTGTTTAACCTGGAGGAGAAGGCTCCAGGGAGACCCATTGTGGACTCTCAGGACTTAAAGAGAGCTTATAAAAAATGGATAGAAACTTATTCCAAGGGCAGATGTCCTATCCTTAGTGACAGGACAAGGGAGAATGATTTTAAACTAAAGGAGGGGAGACTTAGATTAGATGCTAGGAGGAAATTTTTTTGAGACTTAGATTGGATGTTAGGGTGGTGAGGCCATGGCTCAGGTTGCCCAGAGAAACTGGGATTGCCCCATCCATGGAAGTGTTCATCTGGGCTGGATGGGATTTTGAGCAACCTGGTCCTAGTGGCAGGTGATTTGGAACGAGATGAGTTTTCAAGTTCCTTCCAACCCAAACCATTCTGGGATTCTGGGATTCCTAAAGAGGGATGGAAATGGAAACTGTTCTTACAAAGCAATGAAGCAGCTACTGCATTCCCAGGACTCTTTGGATCCTTCAGCAATAGCCAGGCTGACCACATCACTTGGCACTTTTGACATGAACATACTTTTGTGTCCATCACAAATAGCTGGCACCATCACTTCCTCATTCTGTACCTCCACACAGAGAACTTCAAAATAAACAGAATGTCTCTGATATAATAAATTTATGAAACTCAGGTTAAACTGAGGACATCACCCTCTGGTAACCTATGGTTTGCTATGACAGCCAGTGATCTTTGCATCTGCAAGAGAAGTTTTGTTTAATTTAAGGAGTAGGGTTTGTCTGATGAGATGGATGTGAAAGCACCTGATTTCACTGCTGTCTGGTATTATGGTGGACTCTAGTTCTCTTGCCTCCTTCATGAACCATATTCTATATAATGTCTGCTGTCCAGCACAGGACCTTTTTTAATTAATATTCCTCAGAGAGGTGATCTGATTTTGCTTTTGCAAGCAGAGAAATGGGTCTGCTTTAAAAATAACCTCTTATATGAAATGATGCATCATAGCAATCCCATGCAGAACAGCAGCTAGGAAATTATTCCATAGCAACGGCCACATCTTAATAGAAGATCATCTCCTGGACATCTCCCTCTGCATTTCTGCAATTACCAACTATGTCTCCTACCATCTGCAATTATATAAAATCCCTCTGGCAAATACAGCTATTGCTTACATGGAAAATTAATGTAGTGGAGCAATGAGACCTAATAACTAAATATAAGAAATGTGAGTTATTACTACATTACTATCTGCCAAGCTTTACACCAGCTACCAGGAACCATTGAGCTGATCATTATGTGAAGTAATTTTGAATTCTTTGACTTAATAATATAAATCATAGCTCCTGGATTTAATATTTTCTTTGCACAGTAATGCAGAACTTTCCCCTGCCACTTGCCATTAAAAATGTAGCAATGCAAGAGGCTGTTTTCAAAATCAGAAAGGCATAAATTGATTTGCTCAAAGGACAATGTGGGAGTCAGGTTATGTTGGCAGCAGCTGTGACCACAGGAGCAATGGACAAGTGTGGCTGTTCCCTGGGTACTCCAGGGTGCATCAGCCTTGTTTCAAAACACACTTCTACCATATTGCTCAGAAAGAGGTATTTAAGTTTCCTGATGCCCCTGTGTCATACTGCTGCTGGGTTATTTGCTTTGTAAATCAAAAAGCACTTAGATTCTATTTAGAAGAAGCAGGTTTTGAGGTGTGTCATATTGCAGGTTAATATTACACCTAATCTACAGATTAATAATGATTTTACAAACTTTGGCTTTTTCTTTTGTCCCAGCATTCAATAACTGTATGAATGACTTCCCAATCTTAAAAAGGTGCTAAGTTATCATAGTAGCTCTCATTTTCATTTTAAAAATGTAAGACATTTGCCTTCTTTTTTAAAAAAGTGACATTTTATTTAAAGTATTTTGAAAGCAATTAAACATTTTCTGACAGTGGGTATAAACATTGATAAAAAATTTCCGTAACTGACATTTTTCTAGAAGAAAGCAATGACAAATGGCATACATGTTTGAAAATTTGCACAAATATCATCTTGGGGAAAACAGTAATAGATCACCTGCCTAAAAAGATTTGGAACAAAGTAAATTATTGGTACTAACTTAACTCTGTCTACCAGCCTAGGAAAGAAATCCTAGACATCCACTTTTTGTGCCCTGGAAGTATTAATCTCACCATAACATATCAGCACCAGTCAGCACTTCTGCTACAGAACAACATGCCTGGCAAATTAATAGAGTCACCAGTGCCTTGACAATGTCGAGGCAGGAGGAAATGTTCTGAAGAGGGAGGATATCCCAATTGTCATGACTTGGATGTCAAAACAAAGATTGACTGTTTGAAAATGGAATTAATCCTGTTCACCTGTGGCAGATAAAGAAAGGCTGAGTGTAAAACAGCAGCTTAGTTCAACAGTCAGATCTCAGGTTTTGAACTGTGCTGAAACCAAACTGCAATACTTCAGTGGTCTAGATAGAGGAGATAAAAAGGGATCACAAAGATCAATGGCTCTGACTGAACCAAACAGGTAGCAAACATACCATGCTTCCAGCACCAATTTGTGGGCAACCTTAGTTTGCAGAACTTCCTGATCTTGACGGGCTAATTTTGAATAAGAGGGAAGCTGAGTTTCCTCAGAGTGGCTGGGAAATAGAGGGAAGTGAAAGCAAAGGCCTGGCCCACACACATTCAAGCCCTGTGATGTGTCACTCCTCGGGATGGTAACACCACCAGTGGATTACAGTGATCTGCTGGAAGGCCAGGGTCAGCCCTCTGGCAGTCACAGCTAACACTCCCCAGGGAGTAGGGGAGCTACTCTGGCAGTCACAGCTAACACTCCCCAGGGAGTAGGGTCCCCTGTGGGTCACATCAGGAGTGTGAGCACTGAGTGGATTCAGTACAAAGTGACTGTGCCCCTCTGATGGTGAAGGCAAGAATGGCACTAGCATGATGCACAGTACAGGTATATTTATCTCTGTCACTGTAACCTGAAGTTAAGATACATGGATTAGTCACACGGTCTGCAAAGAGAGAGGAGGCTGAGCAGCTGAAGGAGGTTCAGATAACCCTTTCTGAGAAGCAGGTCATGTCTGAGGAATCTGTACTTTCTTTTCACCATGTGAAGGTTGAAGGAAAACAGCAGGGATCCGCTGGTTAGGCACATAACACCCTGAAGGGATATTTCAGCAACCTGCAGTAACCTAGGACATGCATTCTCACCAACCAACAACCAATAGCAGTGCCAAAAGAGGTGACACATTTAGAATTAGGATAGCTATCCCAAAGTGAAAATGCTTACCTAAATTTAAGAGGATTACCCCCAACCACAGCCCTTCCTACGCTGGTCTACCCCCTCCCAGGTGATATTTCCTTCTCCACACCTCTGCTGCATAAACAAGTTAAGTGTTTGTATTCTCAATCACTCAGAACTGCAAATACTCCCTTGAGGTTCTTAGAATTGATTATCAAATCAGAGTGTCAAAATAAAATAAGAGTAAATAAATGTAAGAACATGAACTGTTTATATTAGAAATAAAGGCAGTGGAACTCCAGAAAGGTGCTTTTTATCATTCTATAGATAAATAAATAGATCACAACTGACAAAGAGAACAAAATCTAAGCCAAGGTTTATTTTAGTGATATAGTTCATGTAGAGTAGTTTCACAGGCTTTTGTAGAAACTTCTAGACAGTCATGATACATTGTGTGCCTTCAAAATAGGCACTCTTTGTAGATCCAGCAGATGTTCCATATAATAAATCTGTGTTTTGGTGGGAGGTGAGCCAGTCAATGCTAACATTACACATTATCAACAGCAGTCTTCATGCTAGCATCCTATTCCACAGACAAATTGTTCAGGCCCTCTGCAAACTCAGGCAGCTCCCACTCCCGAAATTCTCCCCAATGAGAAGGTTTTGAAAGATAAAATTGAAAGTTCTGAAGGCTTTCTTCAAAAGCGTAAAATCCATAGGCTCCCTTTCAAACCAGACTAGATGAACAATGATAGTAGAAGAGCATAGAAAGCAACCTTTGGGTTGTAAGGGACCTTAAAGATCATCTAGTTATAACCCACAAGTCCCTGCTCCTTGCAGCCTTCCATCAGTCCCATTAGACAATGTTGTGTGTTCTTTAATTTTACACAGGCCTTTGCAGCTCATATCAACAGAGGTATTTGGGGGAGGGTCGGTTGTGTGGTTTGGGTTTGTTTTTTGTTTTGTTGGATTTTTCTTTATTTAAATAAAGCTTGTGTGGGTGCCAGGAAAACAAAATGTGAAGAGCCAAGCACTGGAGGAACAGCTCTGTTGGGTGCTCTGCACAGCATAGGGAAAGGTTACTGTGTGGGCAGCACTACCAGCAAGAGAAAAGGGAGCAGGGCAGCATGGGGGAGGAAGAGGAGGAGGAGGGGGAGGTGGGAAGGAGATGATGTGTGTGGATAGAACACAGGGAAAGCAGAGTGTGTCCTCAGCTTCCTAAGAAGAGCCATGGCAGATGGCCTAGTAAGGACTGTATCCATATCCTTGGGTTAAGGGCAATCAGGCTCCTCACCCAGCAGGGAGCCTTTGTTAGGCAAAACTGCCCCACTGCAGGACAGGCAGGGGACAATCAGCACTCAGGGAGTGCAGGCAGGACTAGGCTGCATTTGACCGTGTGGTGCACTGAGAGGGAATGAGAGATGGCTCAGGAGACACTGAGTTTAGCTATGTTAAAAACCAGACCAGGCCTGGCCATTTGGATAGATGAGAGTGCTGCAATTATAATTTTTTTGATTTTTTGAAAGGATTTTCTCAGACCAACCACACATTTTACATAGGCTGTTCCCACTCTCCTGTTTTTTCTTTTTAACTCCCTTCTTCCTTTCTGCTTTCTATTTTGTATGACAAAGGCCCTGTGATGATATGCTGATATTCAGCAAAATAAGGAGAGCTGGAGCTCAGACTGGTTGATGAGAAGAGCAGGGGAGAAACTCCTTGTAATTTAGTAGTAATGGCATTATGCCACTTGTCACCTAGTACAGCTCTACCCATGAAAGAACAGCAAGGGACACTGGGGAGGAGGCTAGGGGCTGGCATTCTGCTTTATTCAGGGTACTGAAGAAATAGGATGCTCCATTCAAATGGCAGTGGCACAAGAGTCTGGGAGCATTAGCAAGCCAAGAATCTTCCGGGACATTCAAAACTCCAGCTGCTTCTAGTCCCACCATTGTAAACACAGAGGCAGTCTGTTGTGACTTGTCTGTCCTGCAGCCAAGATCCGCTGTGGCAGCTCCTCTTTTCCACTGGCAGCCGCTGGGCGAGGCAACTGGGGGAGGCAGGAGCAGAGAGGTGGAAAAGGGAATGCACCCTCGGTCTGGCACAGGACATGGGGGCAAGGGGCAGCAGCCACCCAGTGACAGCAATCCGACAAGGTGAGCTCAAGGACATCCGTGTGGCCCATGCACAAAGGCCTCCAAAGGCTCCATCTGGGGCCTTGCTAAAATGGCACTGAGCCATTTTTGTATAGCATGAGGAAGAAGATGCGTGCCCCTCACAGAACAACCCAGCTGCTCATTCGCTTCCCTCCATAAACTTCATTCTTCGGAGAACACAACGCGAGTCCCTCGTTCTGACTTTCTCGTCCTGAAAATTTGGGAGCGAACACGTTTGTACACAATGGCTCGGCCGGCAACAGCTGCGAGGGACCGGGCTTTACAACAGCCGGGCCGGGCCAGCGGCGCCTGGGGCCGTGCGGGCGGGAGGAGAGCCAGGAGAGCCCCGGCAACCTCCGGGATCGCGGCACCCGTGACCCAGCCGTGAAGGATCGTGAGGGGATCCATGAGGGGATCGTGAAGGATTGTGAGTGGAGCGTGGGGAGACGGCGAGGGGCCGGGGAGGGAGCGCGCTGGATCGTGCAGCATCGTGAGGCGGCCCCGCCGCGAGGGGCGGGCGGTGGATGTGACGCGCGGGCGCGCGGGGCATTGTGGGAGCTCCGCCAGCCCGTCCAGCCGATCCCGGTGGCCCCGCGGGCGGAGCGGAGCAGCGGGAGCGGCAGCGGGGACGGCAGCGGGAACGGGAGCGGGGCCGCCGCCGGCCGACCGGAGACATCTTGCCCGCGCCGTAAGTCACCGCCGTGGTGCGCCCGCCGTGCGGGAAGGAGGGGGCGCGGGGGGCTCTGTCGCGGCGCGGTGACACCCGGCGGCGGCGGCGGGGGGGCCGCGAGCCGGCCGGGCGCGCCGTGGGACGGAGGGGTGCCGGTCCCCTCCCCTGAGAGAAACCGGGAGTCGGTTCAGCTGCTCCTTGCTGTGCCTCGGGTGAAGCCGGGGGATCCACCCGCGCCCCGCGAAATGGTGGCAGCGGGGCTGTATTTCCCTGGAATCCGCTATGGAATGACGGTGTGGGGCTGGAAGGAGCCCGGCGGGGGTGCAGGAGCGGCCGGGGGTGTGGAGCCGCGGTCCCCCGTGTCCCCGCTGTTACACGCACGGACGGGCTCCGTCCTTGTCGTTCCCGCCGCGGGTCGCCGAGCAGGGGAGGATAATCGAGGGAGACTGCGAAAAGCACAAGGCAAAAAACAGCAGGACTCGTTTTCCGTGTGTTTCACTTCGGGATGAGGAACCCGCGGTGTAAAAGTTACCTGCCTCGTGTGAATGACTTGATTTAAAAAAGTCTAATGATGTGTTTTAAACCGTAAGCAGAGGCTGCTGAGAGTAGTAAAAATAAATGTTTGTCTGGAAACAGGGCTCCTTATTCTTTTAGGACTGTCACTTCTTGTAGAGGCTGCAATATGTCTGCCTGCGGGATTTGAGCAGCCCATACGGACTGGCTGGGTGTGGGTGTTCTCCAAGGGGACTGCGAGTGCTGCAGGTGAATGCAGGTTCCTGGGGCTCCGCACCGGCTCCAGCACAGCAGCGCTGGGACTCAGGCTCGAGGCTGACGTGTTTGTGCGTGCAGGAGACGGTGAGGGCAACGGACCCATTCTGTGACTCGCATCTCCCTCTAATCCTTTTGTTTCTTCTGTAATCTTTAAAAGTAAGTTGTAGGAGGCCCATGAAATTGTGTCTGAAGCCAGCAGTTGGATCTAGCTCCTATGCAAGCAGGATGGTGTGAAGCTGAGGTTGCTTCATTTGTAGAGATGGAAAGAGACTTGTTTTTGAAATATACTTGGATGAGACTTGCTATTTATCTCTTGACCATGCAAGTGAACAACCATTTTTTCCCCAGGACTGTGTGTGGCTGTCACTTAGCAACAGGTCTGTAGAGAACTTGGCAGATCCACTGCCTCCCCCATTCTGAAGAGTAAAAGAAATAAATTAGCGAAGGATCAAGAGTGCCATTAATAAAAACAGTACCTGGGTTCTCAGGGACAGCCCAGAGTTGAAAGACTTATGTTGGAACAAGACAATTACAGTTGCTTTGAAAATTATGTTTCAATGCAGTTGGGTATGAAAGATTTTGTATCATTAGAAAACTACCCAGTGTATTTGGGAGTTTGGGGCTTTTTTTTTTTTAAGTGTTGTGAAAGAAAGGCATTACATTGTTTACTTAGTAATGGTTGCAGGTTATTTTGCTACATTATGTTTTGTAACCTTTCACACTGAAATCTAGGCCTTCTGGGTTTCTGAAGAGGAACTTTGTTTTGCTGTGTTACCCTTCTGATTGCCAGTAAAGCCAAATGTTGACAGTGTAGATTAAGCCATAACTGATATAAAACCTAGTGGCAGGACTAGAACTTGGCTTAATGACAGTAAAGTCAGTAAAGTGCTTAAGCACTGCTTATTTTGTAGATCAGCATGAACAAAAAGAGAAGTCCACCACTGCAAGCTTAGTCTTAAAAGAAACCAGTGTGTTTAAATTTGTTCTTAGGAGTTGCCTAGTTCTGCCAATACATAGCAATGAGCTTTGATAAAAGATACTCTCTTGATAAGGTAGGTGATATAATCACAGTCTGGAAGAATAATCATGTACCTTTGCTCTCAGAGAAGTACAGACATATTTTTGTGCAACTCTGCCAGCTAGGATCAAAGCCTGCTGTCTGTTGCACAGAAAAGGTAGTCCTACCCCAGCAAGGTTATAAAGTAGGAATAAAGGAGCAGAAATCTGTAACTGATGCCACAAGTGGAGAAAAGAGCCTGCAGATAGATCCTCCATTGGGAGAGGAAATGTTGGCCCCGTGGGTAGTGCTGAGCATTAGGTTTTGTCATCTCAAGAGGTAAAACTGGAAAAGAAAAATGCAGTAGAAAGACTGCAGGGCTGGCTTGTTTGCTTGCTTGGGAAGGATGCTGAGAACACACAAAGAAGCCATAGTTCCTTACCCAGGCCCATTCTAAAGACAGGATGGTCAGGATTCAGCTCATGGTCCTTGTTCCAGGAGTGATGCAAGAATCACACCATTCATGACCTCCTTGATGGATCAAGTTCTTGCAATCCCTTCTCTCAGCAGTATATTATCTATTTTAAATTGTGTTCTGCATCTGAATTTTGCCTTGGAAGCATCCACATGAATTCTTTATTATGTTTTTATTTTCTTACAAAAATGTTAAGGGACAAAGTTGTTTTCAAAGTGTTATTTAAAGCAGTTTTTCTGCATTGATTTCACAAATGGTCCCATGACTTAAGGCCCTCTAAATTTGTATGCTTTCTATCTAGCATACAAAAACCTGTAGTGTATAATGCTTATTTCAGGCCAGTTCTCCCAGCAGTGGTCAGTGAAGACAATTGTATTTACGTTTTTCTGGCTATTGGTGGCAGGATGCCCAGCAGAAACTCTTGTCACACTCCCAGCACTGTTCTTAGTGGAAGTTTGCACATTAAGGGGTATTTGTTTTGGTGTTTCAGACCCACTGTGGGAGGGAGGGACTTCTGCCAGTTGAATACAATTGTGCAGCAGTATTTTGTTTAGCAGACACATTTTGTGAAAACGTTATTCCTCTTTGTTCCATCCTTTATGTTACTGCTATAGGAATTTCAATTGTCTTAATCTTCAACAGAAAGTAACACCTATTGTGCATCCCTAGATTGGGAGTGTTCTCTTGGTTTTCCAAATGAAAATAAATGTATGGTGCTACCTTCTCAGATGAGAAGTTAATGGAGTTTTGGAACAACTGTTTTACAGGTGTTTTTCACTCTCCTGTCTGTTTCAGACCTCAAAGAGTTACTGCTTTGATAAAGAGCTTGAGCTAAAGTTTGAAATCACATCAGATCAAGTAATAACTGAATGATTGGCTCTTTTTAGTTCTGTTGTACCTAGAAACCACTGGCAGAGACACTGTTGTGCCAGGCAAGTACTATTAGAGACCATTCTATACCATTTTATAACCATGCCAGAGTAGCTTCTGATTAGCTAAGAACAGAGCAAGTTCATTGTCAGAGCAAAGTCAAATGCACGTTTTCAGCACGAGTTCAGTGAGTGGCTATTATTATGGGACACAAATAGATTTAAGAGAGAATGGCAGCACTTACATTGTTAATCTTTTGAAACAATGGAAAGAAAATAGTATTGCAGTTAATCTCTTGTGATACAAAAATGAACTTTCCAGTCTAGTCTTTGTACTGAAAGAAAAATAATTATTACATCTTAGTATTATTCCTATTGTAGTAATGATCTTCTGGATTCCACTACTTACTGATATGAAGATGTAGACCTAAATTGAATCATCTCTTTGCTAAGTGCAGTTAATACACCAGTGTAAGCCCACAATCAGAACAGTCTCTATCTGACAGCAGTAAGAGTCATAGTAATTTGTTTAGTCATTAAGAACCAGTACCTGAAAACTGTTAATAACAGACTGGGTTTATTACTGCTGTTCAATCAAGGTGTCAAATCAACTGAACTAATGAAGTGCTGGTATTTGGAATTTGGGTATCACTTTACCAGGATCTTCAGGCTGTACTTTAAAAATTATGTGATGTTAAACCTTTCAGAAAAGCAGATGCCTTTGTGCAATTGAAGAAGATGGTACTTGAAAGTGTGGTTCTGCAGAGTATCTGTCTTCACACAGAAAAATATGGCCAACCAGAGTTACTCCAGCCAGTTTCAAAGACAAAAATGCTAATGATGATTTCACCGCTGCACCTTAAGGTTGTTTCTTAGGAAATGAATTTCTGGCTCGCAAAGATGTGACAGCAGAGGAGCCTTGTAGCTTGAATCCTTGCTGTGACCAAATTAATACATCATCAAATCTTATTTTTGCATTTGGAGATCTTAGAAAGCAGTGTGAATCTTGCCACAGTCTTTAAGGAGTTTCAAAAGGCTGTGAATCAAGTGCTAAATTCTGGATGTAGGGTGATCTGCATCCAAGCATGGCAGAGCACTGAAGAATGTATTATTAAATTTGATTTGAAGTCAAAGGTGAACTCAGATACTTGGCTCCTCAATGATATCCCCTAATTATCACAGTGATAATTTTGTGAACTCTCACATTGAAACAAAATCATTTTATCATCAAATATTTGGAGAGACTTTGCAACCTATTTGGTAAAATTCTCAAAAATTCCATTACAAAGGCAGGAGAGAAGAAAGAAAGGAAAGTACTGGTCCATTGACTGTGATTTATTTAAAAATATATTTACTTACTTTTATTATACTGCTCAAATCTTGTCTGAACTATGATGCATGTGATAAGGTTGCCTTCGGTTGCCTCTCTGATCTGTGGGCTCCCAGTGACTCAGCAAACAGCTCTAGTTCATTAGTGCTGGCAGCATTCCAGAGTTCCTGGTGTTACAAAGATAAACCATTTCAGAACATGTAAGGCATATAGCTTTCTTTGGGTTTTGATCTGTTGCCATGCTCTTTGCATTTCACCTCAATACATTTTCTTGTGGCTTTTGCAAGTGAAATCTCTTTCTGTTCTCTTTTTTGGTGGAGAGCTGGAAATGGGGAAGAGGCATTTGAGAGTTGGTTGGGCCATCCTGCAGCTCAAAGGCAGGACAAACAGGTTCTGCAAAGTAATGATCCTGAATACACAATTAAGCTCTGGAAAAGGTTTCCACGCCAGGCTCTCACTTTCACCTTCCAAATGGTTACATGGTTGGTAACAGTAAAAGTGGTACTTGAAACCTAATTGCAGTTTTCCTCCCTCCACCCCCCAACATCTAAGCAATCTGAACATACATGTAGCAATGGGATCCTTGAGATGGGAAGGTCTGAAACTCATCTGTATCACATTTTACCTTTAATACTGAAAGTTTCAGAAGTTCTTGGTTTTTTTCATTATGCAGCCCTATGCACCAGCACCTTTCAGATTCAGGTAAAGTTTCTCCTCAGAAATAAACTTACAGCTAGAAAGATCTTTAATATTCAATATAAGGGCATCAGGTGAATTGTCAAGATGGTCACATTACTCACATTAATATTTAGGATACCCTGGACCTAAGTGCATAAAATAAAGAGAGAAATTAGCTGTAGAATTTGCAGAGGTGATAAAGTAAGTTTATGAAAGAAAAAAAAATATATCATTTTATATATGGGTTGGTGTTATTCTGTATTACTGCCTACTTTACTAATGCTTTGGTGCAATTGTTGCAGCAGCTGATAGCTAAAATTATATTCTCCCAAAGAAAGAAAACATTAGGAAGTAAGGATTTCCATATTCTCTTCCAGCTGTTCTGATATCCCATAAACTCACTAAATGATTAATAGAAATTTACTGCTTAAAGCTTGCAGGCTTTCTCTAGAAAAATTACGGTTTTCATCACTAACCTCTCAGTTACAAACCAAATATCTTGCAGGGCAGCACAGATATTTCTTATGCCACTTTCCATGGTGTTTGATTCAATGAACCTCTTAACATTTGAGGTTAAACATCTCTAGTACTGTTGATGACAATGGATTATGAAATGTGAAAATAATTGCTGGCAGAAGGTCTATAGACAAGTCAAAGCCCCACCCAGCCTTCCTGCTAACAAAGACAGAGCTAGCTAGATGAGAAAATGCAGTTAAATGGATGTTTTTTAAATCATTGGTGAGCTGCATTTGGGTCATTTCTCAAGGCAAGAAAATTGGCTTTTGTCCTCTTCTTCACAGAATAATGGCTGTTACAGAGCTGAGTCCACAGCAGATGAGAGGAGAAGGAGCCCTTTTGATGGCTTCCCCTTTCCAAAGATTCCTATCTGTTTCTGGACATGAGTTTCCTAACATAGTGTGACTTTCATCTGATCTATGAAGATGGGATTGTTTTGTTTAGCTTTAAAAACCAGTAAACTCATTGCATTTAATTGACTTAATGTGCCATGCAGGTGTAGATTCTGATGAATGGAATGTGGGAGTGGAAAGGAGAAGAAACCTCTGATACTCATATTCCTTTAGCTATCCTGACTGGTATTTCTTTGGCAGTTATGTAGCCTGAATCTTACTGGCTCATTGAGAATTGAAGGCCTGCAGGATGTATCAGCACAGAACAGAAATTGCAAAACCTAGAAGTGGGGTTGATGAACCTGTTTTGCCTAATTCTGAGATCACTTCATTGTGGATTCAGGCATGTGAGAAATACAGTTAGGTTCACGAGGGCAAGAAGAGAATTCAGGATAAAGAAGTGAAAAATAGAGGAAGTAGAGAAATGGTGTGATGGGAAATGGTGTGAAAGGACTAAAGGGAGTTTCATTGTGGAGTGTATAAACACATCAGTGAATTTGCCATGTGTGTTAGGTAGGAATTGTGCAGTGAGGGAAGAAGTGGGGTGCACAGAGGTGTGTCTGTATCACTGATGCATTCTGTTGGTTTCCCTGGAGTTCAGATCTGAGGGAGGGGAGAGATGGGGAGATGGGCTCTGTCTCCTTTCCTCTGAGGTAATTTCAAAACCCAGTGAGTTGCCTAAACCTTCAAAGACACCTTGAGAGCCTGTGAACCCTCCACCTCTTTGGATTTGTCAGTTTCTATTTACAGCCGGAGCAGAAATCAAAGAGAGGACAGAATATGTTTGACAGCTGTATCAGCAGTAGGTTCCCTCAGCGAGATAAACTGAGATACAGTTGTCAGATACGTGCTGGGTGTTCAGAGCACTATGCTGTCAGGGAAAGGTGGCAGATAGAAGATTGTCAGGTTCCTGGAGGGAATGTTGAAGCAATATGGTCTTCAATGTAAAGATGGCTGAGTTTTCTAGGTTCAAATCTCAAGGGGGTTATTTCAGATCTTTCTAAAAATAGAGCATCTACTGTACAGGAGATGTATTTTGCCATCCATAGGCCTTTGTTCTGTTAATTCTCACACATATGGAAAATCGAGTTTTTTAAAGGAAGTGAATACACTTTATGAAAGCTTTAGTGGATGTGGTTTCTCCTAGTTTGGAATGTAATTATGCATGAACCTAACTGCCCTACCACAGCTGTTCAAATGCCCTACCAAAAGGTTTTCATGGAGATAAGGGGGCTGTGTCAGTCTCCTTGCAGAAAGCATCCTCTGCTTCAATGCAGGAGTTCTATTTTAAATCCAGTACCTATCACTGTCTGCTCCATTAGTGGTACTGGGTTTAATCTGTTAGGAATTTCACAAAAGTAGATTCTTAGGAAATAACTTGTTTTATATATTTTCTGTATAAAGTTACACCAAATTACAATGGGAAGTAAACATTCTGAGGGAAATTATTTTAGATTCTTGTTGTGTATACTCTAAAAAGTCTTGTCTGTATGTTTTAGACACTGTAATGCATTGCCTACCCCAGAATGCTGATTTGCCTTGGAATTCAGTGTGTAGTCTTATAGTATCAGTCCTTACTAATAACCTTTTATCTTTTGTTCCTTTTTTTATTTCATTCTAAATATAGAGTGCTGTTTCAGACCTGATACAGACAAGATGTCCAGCAGGGGTGGAAAGAAGAAGTCAACCAAGACTTCGCGCTCCGCAAAGGCTGGGGTCATATTCCCTGTTGGAAGAATGCTCCGCTACATTAAGAAAGGCCACCCAAAATACAGAATTGGTGTTGGTGCTCCTGTGTACATGGCTGCTGTACTGGAATATCTAACTGGTAGGTTTTGCTGAATGATGTGAAATAGTAGCAGTAAAAGTTAAAGACAAACTGAATTTAAACAGAAAAGAACCCAAACAAGCAGAAAAAGTTACAGCTGAAGTGTGTGTTTTGCATCACACATCTAAGCCAAAATCAAGGTACCCTCACCCCTGCCTCAGAGCTTTGATGACTTGTTCATTCTAGCATAGAATTTGCTTTCACCACTTGTAAACATACCCTTTCCACATAGTCAGAGTTCCCACTACCATCAGTGTGTGTGGACTACATTGTTGCACTTCTCCTTGCTTTGATTTTGTGCCTGATGAATTTGTTTGGGTTATAATTGTCTGTTAAGCATATACATTAATTTTAAATAGAGAGTTTCTCCATGTTTACACAGGGCTGAGACTGCTTACAGCCTTGTTTAAACATTTTTGTTCAATTTGCAGATTTCTTTTCAGACTGTTTGCAATTGCAATTTGTTTGATTGAGTCTGTGTATACATGCAAACTCTTCATCTGCCCTGGATCTGTGTAGCTTGTTTGCATACAGTTGTAGTTCTTGTTCTGTTCCCTTCATCATATCAGAATAAGAATACCTTAAATAACTATCTCATCTTCTCACAGGACAAAAGTATTGTTTTTCCTCCATTTAGAAATAAGCTTCAAAGGAATAAAATGTTTTGCCCAATGACACAAACAGACATGCAAGTAAAGATCTTTACATAGCTGTTTTGTCTCAAACAAAACTTAAGACATTGCAAGTTTACCCACTCCAAACAACATTGCAAAAGCAGTCTTTTGACAGAAAACCCCAGCTGTAATAGCATCAATATATGGGCTTTTTGCAATAATGGTTTTCTTAAAATAAAATTGCATAAGAAGGTTCAGTCACCTTCACGTGGCCAGACTGATGTCTAAGTATATACCTGTAGTGTAGGGATCTAGCAAAAAGCACAAGTGCCAGATAGATGAGTGTTTGGAGCCAGATTCTATTAGCATGACTAAGGAAAAGTTTAAATTGGATCTTATTTCTCAAAGCAGTGTTTCTTTTTCCAGTGCATCTGCTTGTGTCGGTGTTCTTGCCATAGGTTCAAGTGTTTCAATGGACAGGAGACTTTAAGCTGTATTGGTGTGCTGAGCCTCTAAAAGGTACAGGTTTTTCTTTGACTCAAGCACAAACTTATAAAGCATTGACTTTTCTGGGAGTATTTAAAACTGAAGCAGCCTGACCTTACCACAACATTAGATATGTTTTATAATGGCTCTTGATGTTGAAGGACAGAAGATTTCTTCCTATAAAGTTTCTTCTTCCCTTAAAGATGAAGAAGATTGGTAATATTACCAAATAATTAATAGAGTGCTTGTTTTCTGTAGGGTATTCATACCATCAAATATATTTTTTTTTCACCTTCACTTGTCAACATTCAGTATTATTTATTTGGGCCTTTTCTTTAAAAGAATGCTTTTAAACTTCATAGATGGCCTTAAAAATTAATATTTCCTTTAGCCAGGTTGCTGCTTACAGCAATAACAATTCAAATAAAAGGCTTCTTAGGGTGAAGGGTGCTTTGAATGCTGTCCTTTTAAAGAAACAGAGCAATACAGGTGAGCTTAAGGCTCTGCTAATGAGCAGCACATGTTATGGGTTAAATGATTTAAAGTGTTGACTGAGGCAGTGATAGTTTAGGCAGTTAAGAATTGGCTGGGGAAATAAAGTTGTTTTTTTAACTGCTGTGCATCTTGGGAACTTGTCTGAGGACATTACCAACAATAAGAAAAAAAAAACCCAAGAAAAATAACATATATCACTTTAGGAAAAGCAAAAGGCAGGAGGAAAGATTAGCTAAAGGAAAAAGTACTTTCCTTCTTTATCCCTTTAACTATTTTTAGGCAGTTTTGCTGTTGTTTTTCTGTCTCCTTTGGAAGGCTAGGTAGATAATCCTAGTAACCTGTCAGGTATCTCATAGCTTTCTCTCATTCCTGTACATGGATGTGTCTCAAAAGCACAGAGTCACCTTTCTTTCCACAGTTGGTACTGGTTTTATCATAGAATTATTTGGGTTGGAAGGAACCTTGAAGTTCATCTTTTTCTAATCCCTTTTCCATGGACAGAGATACCTCCCACTACACCAGGTTGCTCCAAACCACATCCAGGCTTTGAACCATCTTGGCCATTTCTAGGGATGGGGCAGCCACAGCTGCTCTAGGCAAATGTGCCAGAGCCTCAGCACACTCACAGGGAAGAATTTCTTCCTAATATCTAATCTAAATCTATCCTGTTTCAGTTTGAAGTTATTCCTCCTTGTAGTCCCATCACTACAAGTCCTTCCCTCTCCAGCTTTCTTGTAGACCCCTTACTGTTTCAGTCTGGTGAGTATTTTTTTTTCCTTTCTCTAAGTTTTTCACACAATGTATAGTATAATTTTTAAGCCTTTAGTGCTCAGTATGTTTTCTGAACTTCAGGTCATTCATCTTTTTCAGTGTAATTCAGAAACAGCCCCTTGAAATGGAATGCTTGGAGATTTTTGATTTGTGTTCTTTTTACCTCTTGGCAGTTATTACTTCACAAAACCAGAGAAATCCTGACTTCTCTCCAGGAGAGTTTTTAAAGATCCTTATGTTAGCACATGGTCTGAGACCAAAGCATTTCAACCATTTCAAAGTAAAACCAGGAACGTGACATAATAGGAAGGAGACCATGTGAACTGGCATGCTAATAAATTGGCTAAATCAAAAAGCAATCCTGTGTATCCAGGA
This sequence comes from Agelaius tricolor, assembly GCF_023055355.1. NCBI lineage: Eukaryota > Metazoa > Chordata > Aves > Passeriformes > Icteridae > Agelaius > Agelaius tricolor. Next base: position 9,834,880 of record NW_027269278.1, on the reverse strand, counting down.
AGAAGTATAAAATATCAAAAGGAGTCATAGGAAAGAGAAACTTCAGAAACAAAAACAGGAGTGGAAATGACAGAGACATGACCTAATAGAAAGGAACCTACGAAGGTTTAAAAACTGGTTCATCAGTGTGCAGAATATGGAACCAACTGTATTTGTTTAGAAGGTGAGGTGCTAAATTTTGCTGGCCTTTTCTGAGGTTTAACTTCAATGTAAATCTGAAATTAGCCCATAATGTGGTCAGATCTGGGATTTTTTGATTTGAAATTCTGAAATGCTTCCAGCTGTTCAGACTTGAAGGTCTGTTCTGGATTCATCTGGAGTTATGACTTACCATTTTGTACTTTGAAAGTAGCTTATTTTTATCATTTATCTACAACTCCTCATCAGAAAGTAAGAGTGAACATTCTGTGATTTTGTATGTCCTTACATTTCAATACACTTCACATTTAAACAAGTTGCACAGTGAGTATCCTCCTTTTCTTACTTACTCACTAAAGGTTCTTGTTACCTAGAAGTAACATCAGAAAATAATTCTCTCATTAGCACAAGCAGTGTATCCACTTTGGTTTCTTAAGCCAAGTTGCTTATTGTTTCCTGTTTTTATCTATGGAAATAATGTGTTATGTCCACTGCAAATAGAATGCAAGTGTGTCTTTCATGAGTAAAAGTGCAGAAAGTACCTTTGAGTGTTACCAATACTGAAGTAGGTAGCTGTGCTTCCGTTCTTTACACTGGAGGAATAGAGTGGATGCCAAAGAACTATAAATGCACAGTTCTTTCTTTTCCTTCTTTGAAGCAGCAGTTGAGGCAGTGCTTCTTGCCTTGCAGGGAATAGTCAGAATAGTGGACCAGTTCTGCAGCATAAGCAGAAATTAATTTTAACCATTATCAACAGTTTTCAGTGGGCACATTCTGTGTTGGTGATTCCTATTGTCCTCTTTCCTTATTGCACTTATTTTCTAGTGGTTCCTTGCCTATTTGTCTTTCCAAATGTGGACTTCAGAAAACTGCAATCCCCCCCATAATTTCTCTGCGAAGTAGTGCATCAGTATCAGTTTATGTCAAAAAAGAGCTCTAGGTCAGTCAAGAGAATGGCCACAGACTTCATCTGGGGCATTGCAGCCACTCCCATGAATTTCAGTGGTTTGTATTTGTCAGAACTGGTCCTGCCATACATCTCATCAAGTGTGGTCTTTGCAGGTGTAGAGCTTGCACAAGTTACAATACATTATTCAAGCTTTCTTACTAATGGAAAAAGATACTCCTTTGCCCTTGAAAAACAGAAATCTCTTGAGCATATTTAAAGGCAGAAAGAGCCAGGCCTGTAAGTGATTTCTGCTCCCCCCTCCCCCATCATCTGTTCTACACTGTAAATAATTTTCAATTGCCAAAATGTCATAGCAAATGAGGAGAAGGAGAAGTTTATAAAACAGCAGGAGCACAGGAATACAGAAGAAATGAGACTGATTTATACTTGTTACCTACATATGAAGGTAGGAGAAAATGTTAAATACCTGTTTTCTCCATTAGATCTTTTTCTCAGCTGTGTTTTTGGGTTTTTTTTTGCACAGGGGTACTGTTGATCTTATATTTTCCTGAAATGTAAAATAAGCACTTCTTGAACCCCGTGGTTAGAATTGCATCTGAGGCATTCCCATGTTTACCCGAATTTTAGTTTTCAATCTTTCTGATGTCACCAGAATCAAATAATGGGAGTTCATGTGCTGGAGCTCAATTCATTGCATTTTTATCTTGATGAAATTTCAATGTGGGAGACATTTTTGATCCAGTTGCTGATTGGCTGCAAAAGAAAAGTCCTTCCTGAGAGCAGTAGGTGTAACTGCTCACTTCAGATGCTCGCTTTGCAATGTCCAAGCTGAGCAGATTGAACTGCTTTTCACCTCTTGTGTTCTGCTCACTGACCAAAATCTTCACAGGGTCACAGAGGAAAACAATGATTTGCCCTTTCTGTCAAAGCAGATGTTCCACTGAACTCCTGCTTGGAAGCAGAGGGGAGCTCAGGGGTCCACAGTAAAAAAGCTTTAGGTTAAAAGCAGATTCAAGTTCCAGGCAGACTGAGACTCCCGTAAATAACCATCCTTGGAGAGTAATGAAATTTAAGAGGATAATTAATTGACCATGTCTTTTTGATACCATTGAAATGTGCATTCCCTACCAAGATACATTTCTTCTATTTAAACAGGCAGCTTTAGAAACACTACTTCATTTTATGGTGGTGTACCACAAACTCTGTCCCAAAGACACCAGAGATAAGTTAGGGGCTCATAGGACCTGTGCCTTCCCTGAGCAAGCATGAAAATACCTCTTTGTATGTAGTGTGCTTTCAGTATGGATTAATACTGCACCTAAAATACAGCAGGGTTGTTTATGGCAATAACCTCACAAGCAGAGACCTTTTGACTGTATCAGCATAGGAAAACTCCTTTGTGACATTATTTCTAGATAAGATTTGTGTCATGCTCTCAAGTGTCATTATCACAATCTAAAATTGCTCTACCTGTAAGAAGTGCAACTTCAGATATAAAACTTTGCACTGTTATCTACTGAATGACCAACTTTCTGAAATATAAATGCATGAATCAGTGTCTTTTGAATGTATATTAATTAAGAGTTTTCTTTCACTGATAAGCAGCCTTATAAGCACTTAGGTATGTGTGTCTGTCTTATTGTGTAGTCCCATAAACTTCCATGGATCTCTGAGTTACAAAAGCTTACTCAGTACAAAATTCCTCACCTGATTACAGTCCTGATGTATTCTCCAAGCTGCACAGGTCAGGTTTGATGAAAAATTATAAGAACCACCAAGTGTGTTTTCTTGTAATAAAAGCTCTAACAGTGCATACTGCTATGTCAGCATAGTTCAAAGGGTAAATATGCAACATTGTGACATGTGTCACAAATTTTTTTTATTTTATTTTTATTGCAAGAATGTACAAAATGCTGAATGGGGCTGGTTTAGTTTTTATGGCATGGTCAGTGAATATTTTCTCCTTTGAAAATGTTAAATTTTTTGCAATATTTCAGTTATATTTTAACTAGCATGAAATACTTCTTATTCTAGTAAGTAATTTCATCTGTTTATGTGGCTAAGTTACAACAGAGTAGTGACTCTGTCTATATATTGCTGCTCAATTTAATACTGCTATCAGCCTTGTTTGGAGGAATGGAGTGTAAGAGTAGTGTAAAACAAAACTGTGGCTGATTTTGTTACACAGTTTTTTCCTACCCATACCTTTGTCTTACATGGAAATCCTTGTTGAGAAGAATAAAAGAATCTATAAAGCTGAAGTTTTTTATTCTTTGGCCCTTTATTCTTCGAATGACAGTTGTAGGACAACTGGGTAGAAGCAGGAAGACATTCTGACTCTACAGTGTATTTACCAAGTAGTTTCTTTCCTCAGATATTCTCAAATTTTAGAAGTTCTTGCATCAAGTATTGTAAGCGTGATTTTTTTTTCACCTTTTTTCCATTAGGATTATTTAGAATGCCTGAGTTCAGATAATGTTCTGTCTTTGGTCTTCAGTATTTTTCCAAAGTGTATTTTTCCCTGAATTACCTTTAGAAATGAAATTCCATGTGGATTCTTTGGTGCTGTCAGATGAAATGCTCCATTCTCAGTATAAACTTCGCTGGGGAAATATAAATTTAGGGGATATACAGAGAAATACAATATTTCTAAACCATACAGGAGATACTTTTCTCCCAAATTGCAAAAATGTCTGTGATATAGTAGGCTTTGTTAGTGCATGATGTTATGGTTACTAAAAATGGTGCTAAACCTTTCTGAATGGGTTCAGAAAACAATTAGACACATCCATAGAAGTAAAATCTGTTGGGGAACTAAACAAAAAGACAGCATTTCTAACTTGGGCAACCACTCAGCTGCACATGGCTGAAATCAGAGCGAATGTTCTGGAAAATTCACTTTCTCCTTTAGTGCTCCAGCCCACTTGCAATTGGGCACTTGGCTGAGGACTGGAGATCAGGCTGGATGTGGGCTTTGCTCCAAGGAAGTTACAGCAAGTCCTCTTGATTTCTTTAATGTTTAGAAATGCAGCATTAAAGACTAAGCCAGGACCCGGTCTCAGGATGTGAGTAGTCTCTTGTATTCTTTAACAGCCAGACCAAAGCATACATGGAATCATTTAGATTGGAAAAGCCCTCCAAGATCATCAAGTCCAACTGTTAACCTGGTGCTGCCAAGTCCAGCACTAAACCATGTCCCCAAGTGCCACATGCTGCACTTGATCAGGTAACGTCTGGCAGCAGTTACTTTAATCATGTTTGAGTGCATTTCTAAAACATATGTAAGCTGTTATGAGGAACAGCAAAGTGTGCTGCCAGGTAGAGGAAGCTCCACTGAAAAAGAATAAAGGCTGATTTGAGTTACATCAAGGTTCTTGTGATTCTTGTGGAGAAGAGCTAGGCTATCTCTTTAAATTAGTACTCAGGGTGTGGCCATTGTTATAAATAACAGCTGAGTTGAAATTCAGGTTTCCCTGAATATCTTTTACAGATCAATAATAAACAAGAACTTAAAATCTAAGAAAAAATAAAAAAGGCAGTTAAATAACATTGGACTCCTACAAAAAAAATAATGGATGGTATTAAAGTGTAGAAAAAAACTGAGGAGACATGTAAGTCAGATCAGAAGGCTCTAAGTGGAAGTGGCTTTTGTGGCCTGAATTTGTGTTTTATGTAAACAGCAGTCTGTCATCTGCCTCACAGAAATGCAAAACTTATAATAACTTGGCAAAGTTAACAGTTTTTCCTTTAAGAGTCCTAGTTTTGATACAGCACAGACACTCAAGACTGAAAGGATTGGGGTTTTTATCACATCCTAAGAGAACGATTGCCCTGCTGGGAGTTAAGGTTTCATCAAGGCTTGTTCAAAGCAGTAAAGTTTCTTGAACTGATTTTCACTGCATCAGATTTCCACGACTTTGAACCAAGGCTGAGAACTGTTTTATTGGAATGCATAAGAGGGAAAGTGTTGTTAAATGATTCTACCTTCAATCTTGCAACTGCAGATTCCAGGGGGATTGGGTGGAATACATGGAGAGAAGAATGCAGGAAACTCTTAACAGCCTTGGTTGATTGGGGTTGATTGGGTTAAAACCTTATGAAATCATGTAGAATTAATCTCAAGTCAATAAAATGCTGATGGGAAAGATGATTAGTTTGAAGTACAATAAGCAGACTCTTTGTCATTTGGTTGAATCTGTAGCAAATATGTATTTTTCTCAGTGGAATTATATCAGCATTCATTTTTCTTTGATTTCTGGATATTGTTTTTAATTTTCTTTTGAGGAGTGGCTTCACAATTTTTTAAGAAATCCCTGACTTGTTCCTGTTGGAATTTGCATGTTCAGAAATTGGCCTTGTATCAGCACATCACCTGTTAGTTGTTAAGAGTTTAATTTTCAAAGATATGATTTCATCTCCCTGAAGACAAGGTGGACAAAGAGATTCGGTGCAACAGCAATGATTTAGCTTGCAATGTAAATCAAAAAAAAGAAAAAAGAGAAAAAAACATGTTGAGGATGAAGTCAGACCAATTAAATTTACTGTTTACATTGAGAAAGATTACAGCATGGAATGCATGATAAACTAAAGGCTTTGTTATTTAGGCTTGAGAGGAGTTTTAGTCAATAATGACCAGTAATATTTTGTTTGAAAACTAGTGATAAATGAACTAGAGCACTCTCCAGGAGTGGGAGGAGAATGCATTTGCTTTTGTAGCTTCCAGGTCTGCAGTTTCTACTGTGCCTCTGTTCTGGCCTAATAGTAATTAGTTTCATTTTAACCATGTGTTGTGTTCTATTCCAGAATAGAGAATAGAATTTGGAAGTGTTGTGAAATACCAATGTAACAATACTCAGGGCAGAGAGCAGCCCCCTGTGAAACAGGGAAATGCAAGTGGTGAAATTGGGAAGTTAGTAGGGCATCCAAGAGATGACCAGGGTCTCTGAAAGTAAAGGATGAAGAAAACTGAAATCTGAGTCCTGAATCCTGAGTCCTTCATCCAGGGTGAGGTTTCTGTGGAGACTTCTGACACTTTTTGGTTGTGTTTGAGTAGGAAATGTCTTGAGAACAGCTTTTCCTGTGGTCTTATCTCAAGCTTAAATATGAAGATATACAACCGGTTTGCTTTTCTCCTTTAAAAATATTTAACTGAACTTAAAAACCTCAGCTGAAGAAACACAGTTTTGTCCAAGTGCTGAGAACAAGCTTAGACCAGTTTTCACTACCCATATCCCAGTTCTAACTATTACCAAGAAGTTTTTCAGGTGATCTAAATAAAAACTGCCTTGGTGATAAATTTTAGATAAAATTTCTTAACTTTTAGGGTTTCCCACTCAACACTTCTACTTTAATAATGACTGAAAAGAAGAAAAATATTAATCAATTAATCATAACTATGTCTTTGAAATCAAATTGATGTGCTCACAGTATAGTCAGATTTCTGAGGCATCTTTTTTTGCTATCAAACAGCTGTCCATACATGAATGTATCACATGCTGGCATTGCATTCCTAATTAATTTTCTTCTCCTAATTACACAGCTCTCATACCTTTTTCTGTTTTTTTTTTTTTTAATATCCATACTTAAAGCAGTAAATGTTGGTTTGCAATTTTGTTTGAAATTATTCAAAAGCACAGTAAAAGTCATTTGTGCAGATGGAGTTTCTCTTCATATTAAGCTGATTTCAGTATGTAGTAGTTGAAGGATACCTTACAAACCCTATATTGAAAAACTTGGGATTTTTCTTCATTTTTTAAAAACTAGAGCTCTTCATGTTCTGTAGTTCAGTAAAGTGAGCCTTGCAGTTGCCTGCTGCCTGAGTGGTAGTGATGTAATTATTCTCTAGGGGGGAAATGCCTTGAGTAAATATATGAAACGAATGGAATAGACATTATGCAACTTCCATCCTTTTTGTGAGGCCTCATTTTTGTAAAACAGTTTTGTTTTGGTCTTCTGGCTGGATAAATACAAGCTGAGTGAAACCTGATGTCATGGAAGCTCTTAACACTTTCATTTACCTCAACAATTCTAAGCAAAGCTTTCTCTCTTGACCCTGCTTGGTTGCTGGAGTTGATTTTTAAATATCTGTTTTCTCCCACTGTGGGAAGATGGCTTTTAATGAAACAGAACTCCTCAATGACTCAGACCTTTGAACCTGGTAGAATGACACTTCCAAAGTGATGGGTTGACCTAAGAGTTCAAGTCCAGCATCAATTTTAAATACTTTTTCCCACCTACTCATTTTTCCAGGTAAATCCACAGTTACTCTTCTGAAAATTGGAGAGAGATAGATTTTCCTCTAATTTAAAATTGTTTTTAAAAATGGGCAAAACACCATTTAAATCTCCAGAATTAAACCAGCATTAAACAGATGTGAAAGTAGTGCTGTCTGCAAGAAAAATCCAGGCAAGTAGTCTGAATCCTGTCTGCATCCAGAAAGTCTTCATTTCCAGCTTTTCTAAGTGCTCTGATCTGTTGGATTTGGATTAGGTTTGTCTCTTGTCAGTTCTAAATCAAAAAGATGTTGCCTATGTTGGCTTCAGTTTGAATACCTCCTAATCCTGTTTTTAGATGGGAGAGTCCCCCTCTGACCAGACTTGTGTACATAGCTGAGTTTGGCAGTTCTCAGTGCTGTGGGTCCCTCTGCATGTACAAGCAATACTTGATTGTTGTTGGAGCGCTGAGGAGAAGGCCAGAAGAGAAATTCCACCCTCCATGGCCTCCTCCTCTCTCCCTCTCCCCAGGCTCCTCTTTTGTGGTCCTCAACACCAGTGCAAAGCGTTCTCTTCCTGAAGAGGAAGTGGGGTACCTCAACTTCCCTAAAGGACCATTAGAAAACTGTAATTTCAAAACGAGTTTCCTGTCCAAGGAAGAGGGCTTAGCACTTACAAGAACAGTTCTCCACTGTACGAGGCAGACATTTTAGTTTTATGAGGAACAAATAAAACATTCCTGTGTGCTTTACAGGCATAACACTTTCTTAGAGTCTTTAGTTCCAGAATGCCCTGTCTGCATAGCTGTGCTGATCAGTCACAGAGAGTAACACGGCCTGACTGTTCTGCAGGGCTGGAAAGCAGCAGAGGGGGGGGAGCAGAGACAAACCAAAAAACAGCAAAGCCTTCCCTTGCTTTTCAGCTGGGATTAGGTCTGAGGTACAAACAGTTGCATTCCTGGTGCGAAGAGGTGGAGGTGGTGGTGTTACTCGGTGACAGAGCCTTGCTGAGGTCAGTGGGGGTGCCTGGGGTGCACCCAGGGTTTCACTGTGTCCACTGTGAGGTGATGCAGGGCTTTGCCACCACAGGCTGCAGGCAGCAAAACCTCACATGTCTGAGCTGGGCTTGCCAGAAGTATGTGAAAGGGATTATGCCAGCCTAATTCACTTCTTTGGAGGTGTGGAAAGCATGGGCAGGTTGACCTTACCCTGCTAATCCGGCTTTAAAAATAAATTAAAGCATTTGTTGTCAGCATGAAATGTTGAGTTACTTTGGGATTTAGATTTAATATTCTGCCTCATGCTATAATAAAGTTAATTGTGTGCTTTGAAGAACACAAAAATGGTGAAAACACACCAAAATCCTCAATGAAGTTGAACTGTAGAATATCCAGAAGCAGCTGAAAGTTTTCCAGTAAGCATCATAGCTTACTTGTTATGGGACTTAGGATGAAAAATAATTGGTGAATCATGTTAAATTCAGTCAAATGAGAGGCTAAAATAGTCTAAGCTGTATATTATTACTGAAGATTTAGTGTATCCTATGGTAAAGGCATGTGGTCACATGAACTTTGATTTTAGTCTTTTTTGTTTCCAGGTTAATGCCTTAATTCAGCTCTCTTTGCCTCTAAATCAAGTTTACAGGAGAGCTCTCATGGTGTAGTCAGTTCTTAAATGTAAAATCAAGCTCATATATTACTCTAATGTTACATTTTAATATTAGTGTGTAATAGATGTAAAAAAAGACATTTCCCTTTTTTTTTTCCTCTTTTTCTCCACACGTTACCAGATATGCAAAAGGAAATCTACCAAGTGCAACAGTGAGATGCAGATTGTAGAGAGGGAGATGAAAGGTTAGGTGTAATGGAGACAGCAGTAGCACATAATTGCTGAGTCTGATAAACATGTTATGTCATTTTTTTTAATTGTTCCCTAGACTTTCTTGTAATTAATTGCATCCTTGCCCAAGGTTTGTTGAGCTGCAGATAAATCAGTTAGCGGGTAATGCTCTAGTCTTTCTCTTCAAAGATCCTTGCATGGTGAGCAAGTTCATCTTTCTGAATTCAATAAAAGCCATTAAATGCCTGGCTGTTAAACATTATTTTGTCAGCATTGGAAATATCTTCTAAGGAATAATTTATGAGAAGCAAACAAACATGATTCATCAATTACTTTTTCTGGTTCAAAACTTCTTCTCAGATAGAGAAAAAATCTTTAAATGAGTGTAGCAGCAGAATTTGTATTTTTAGTGTCCTAACTTGGATGTGTGCTTACATGGTTCCCTAATGCTAAAAATGAGTCATTGAGAATAGTGTTTTTTCCAGTAATAAAAAAGTAGAAGTGATACAAGCCAGAACTCACATTTGACAGATTTGAGAAAAAGACCTATAGAATTTGTGTTTATGCTGTATTCTGTCCTCTGATAGGAGAGGGGTCCTAAGAGATGAGCACACAGAAGCCTTGAGAAGAACACTGAAAAGTGAGGAATCTAGGGAAACTGCTTCAAAAGAATAAAGAAAATAATTCTAGTTTAAAGCACAGGACTTAAGTGTGCATTTGTTCTTCAGTGATTAGACATATAAAAACAAAATGATCATTTTAGAGTTAATCTATTGCAGGTATCTACAGCAGTTAGGAGTAACATGATGTAATTCCCATGCCTTTTTGCATGGATGCTGAATAACACATTGACTTTTCTTAATGACCACACTGTAATTAAAAGGAGTTTCCTTTTTCCCCAGCGGAAATTCTGGAATTGGCTGGAAATGCTGCAAGGGACAACAAGAAGGGTCGAGTCACTCCTAGACACATCCTGTTGGCTGTAGCAAACGATGAAGAATTAAATCAGGTGAGAAAAACCTCTGCCATGTGAAGGCCAGGATTTCCTTTTCAGGCTTCTTAAATTGTCTTTTCATATAGCTGACTTGTAACTCAAGACCTCTGCTTATTGAGCAGCACACTAGGAAACACTCACTAGCATGCTGGCTGTGTAACTAACTACAGCACTAAGCTTAATTATGTATTTCAGCACTCCTAAAATGTGTAAAAATGCAATGGAGATGTAAAATGGTGTTTGCTAACACTATTACAACCACTTCTGTTGGACTGGGGTGTTGTCATAAATTCTTCAAGGATGCAGAAAAAATCCTGCAGATGCTGATTTTTTGTTTGTTTTTAGTTTCCCCCTTAGACAGCTGAGGACTCAGTGGGACCTATCCTGTTCTCACTGAAGTCTGTTATTGTGACCACAGAAGAGCTCTAAACTCTTGCAAGTCTGTGTCCTTTGCAGACTTAAAGATGCCTTTAACCTGGCCATAAAATATTTGGCATTCTTATTACAGTGCTGTGGTGTCAGCCAGAGGCAGTGGCTGGGATTAATGTACCTTTGTGTGAGGTGCTGTAAAAACCCCTCTGAAAAGATACTTTTTCCAAATCTGTGTATCATGATGGAGCAGGAAAAAATGATATTTCCCCAACCACCCTCCTTCTGGTTCTGTCTGAAATTTGGTAATACTTTCCATTCATTATCCCTTTGTAAGCTTGGAGTCTCACTGAGTTGAGATTGGGGAGCAGTAAACACGAATCAGAAGGTGGGACTTTGATGTCACTGTCTGTATTCTCCTGAATTGTGAATTAGTCCCAGTTAGATGTATAAAAATGAGTTAAAGGGGTTTTAAATACAGAATATGATGTATTTCACTTCTGCTTTTAAAGGCTGGAATAAACTGCACACTTTTGAATATTGACCTTCAACTGCATATTTTTTGAAGAAAGACAGGTATAGAGATTTGTATAAATGTTGACCTCCATTTTGAAGTTTCTTTTTCTAAGGAAAAAAAACTTTTTCATGATACAGTTGCAGGAAAATGCAGCACTTGGGACATATACTGGGTTCTTCACAGTGTGGCACTGATGTAGTCTCACACCCTGGACTTTGGGGTCCCATTTTTCTCTGACAGACTGCCCTGCTGGGCCCTCAGGTGTGTGCCTGGGACTGTCTTGTCTTTCCTCATTGGGTAACAGCCTTCATGGCATGGATTCAGAGAAACAGATCTCAGGTGAGCCCTAGGGATGCTGACAGTGACAAGCATGTGTGCAAGAAGAACACATGCTCCATTTATAGTTAGAATCAAGTACGTGGTCAGCTCCATTTCATGCATTTCTCATCTCTTCCTCAAGGATAATGGTGGAGAAATTGAAGGCAGTATACAAAATTTACAGTAAATCCTATTTTCTATTTGTCAGTGAGTAAATACTGGAATTTGTCATGTACAATTTTTTTTTATTTATTTTTGATTAGCTATTGAAAGGGGTCACCATAGCCAGTGGTGGAGTGTTACCCAATATTCACCCAGAGCTGTTGGCAAAGAAGCGGGGATCAAAAGGAAAACTGGAAGCCATCATCACTCCACCCCCAGCAAAGAAGGCAAAGTCTCCATCACAGAAAAAAACTGTATCAAAGAAAACAGGTGGCAAGAAAGGAGCAAGGAAATCCAAGGTAATGTGTTTATTTTAAACCCAAAGCTTGTCAGCAGTAGCTGCAGGGAGCTTCACCCTGGGTCATCTCTCCATTGCATGTGTTGTTACCAATGGTGATTTCAGTCACAGTGTGAGCAGGGGAGGACGAGCTCTGCCCTCACCCTGGTGCACCTGGAGCCTGAACACCCTCAGGAATGGCCCAGGTGTGCAGCACAGACATAAATACTCTGTTCTTTGTAAGAAACATTCTGAGGTGGGCAGAGGGTGTTCCAGGAGACAAGAGGAAAGGGTCTGGGGGCCGTGCTGGTCATGCCTTACAGGTTTCAGTTTGTAGGAGTAGGAGATCTTTCTAATGTGTACATGTGTAGCCAAGGATGTTTTTTCTTTTGCAAAGCAACTACAGTTAAGCAATAAATTTGGCAAGTAGGAAGAAAAGTACAGGAATTTCACATGAAATGGACAAGGAATGTGAAAGTTCCCTCTAGGTCAAGCAAAGCTTCTTTATTTATCCTGTTACTGTTTACTTGGTCTCTCTTCCGATTATTTTACTCTTTTGGTTTTTTTGAGCTGTTGAATTTAGTTTTCTCCCTCAGAACACCTATTAGTGGACATTTCAAATGCAGTGCTTCCAATAACCATGCACTAATAATTCCCCTAAATCTGGAATTTTTTTGCCCTGCTTGATTACAAAAGCAGGAAGTCTGTTGTGGGGTTCTGTTTTTCTTCCACACAATAAACTGTATTGTCTGCTTACTATATTGGTATTTGGCTAACAGTAAACTCCTAGGGAATTGAAATAAGACCCATGAAAATCTAATTTTCAAAACACTTGTGTAAAGTAAAGCGTGGTTACAGCTTCTAAAAGCACAATGTACCCTTGCATCAAAGTCTTTTTTAGTTGTTCAGCCTCAGACTTAGTTTATATACTTTGGAAAGGGACACTAGGAGAACAGTGTCTTGTTCAGTGTTCCAGGTGTCCTTTTTCTGCTTCAACATAGATATTGCTGAGGCACCAAATATTTATATGAAATTGTAAGCAATAATTTTATTGAAAATGCAATTGGTACCAATTGAGTTTATGACCATAGCCTTTGTGAATAGATTTCCTTTTCAAAATGTTTGAATCCTTCTTTTTGTTCAGTAAGCCAATTAATTCCTGAAACCTGTTATTTCACTGCAGTAATAAAGTTGAAAAAAGAAATGGTGGTTGAGGGGAACTCCTCTCTCCTCCAGCAGTTTCACTGGGAATGAAAGTAGGTAATGATGGAAAAATGTTCAGCCCATTTCCTACAAGCAGGCAGATAGAAACTAGATGTATTCTCTTGACACTACTTCTAAGGACAGCCACATTACAAAGGAGAATTTCTAAAAATAAGTCTGTGAAATCTGGGAGCACCTCCCTTCACAGATAAAATTTATTCTCTGACAAGTCAGTTTCTTGCTTACAATGAGTGTCTGCCCACACGTACAGATCTGTAAGCTTTGTCCACACAAGCCATTAGAAAGCTGTTAAAAGTTTGGGCCTGTTTATATGTTTTCCTGCAACATTTAAGACAACTGTCATCTCAAGTGTGTGCTGTTGTGGGCAAGAGGAGGCGCCTGGAGATCTGCAGACGTTGAGGTCGTTTTTCCTATTGATCCCTTCAGCTCTTATCAGGCACTTTGGTTGGACTACAGGAGAAAATCCAACACCACTGTTTGTACAGGCATTTTATTGCCTGCTAAGCATTTAGTGCATGTCATATATCTCAGTGTCAATTAACTGTTTTTCTCAGAGCCTTGAGTTAACTAATTAACTATATTTCTGGAAGAAGAAGCAGGGAGAAGTGAGCAAATCAGCCAGTGCTGACAGTACAACAGAGGGAACTCCTGCAGATGGTTTCACAGTCCTGTCCACCAAAAGCCTGTTTCTTGGCCAGAAGGTATGATCCTGCATTTTTATAAATTAATACCTATTTTTCTGTGCTGCTTAGGGAACAGCCCCCTCCTCCTCCCCCCTTTTCCACAAAACATCTAGGTACAATGGACATTTCCCCACTGAGCAATCGAGGAGATGTGTGATATCAGTTTTCTCATCAAAGAAATTCTCTGAAACAACTTCTAGAGCATTTTAAACAGTACATAAATAAGTCTTCATGTGGCTACATAATTAAATACTTAATTAGAAGGAAAGCCTGTGTGCTTGTAATCTATCTCTTTCATAAACAACATAATTGTTACAGATAAGGATCTGCCAAAGAGATTATTCTAAGCATAAAATGTATTTTTTCCAACAGTCAGCCCACTTCATTGCTGATGTAAATGATTTACAGGTTTTTATCAAAACCTATTTTAGACATTTGTTCATAATAATGTTCTTATGCTGTGTTCTGCTTTGTGATTTACAGAAGTTAATGTTGTGTAATAATGAATGATGCTTTTATGAAAAGCTAGAGATCAACAATTCTTTTTTTCCCTGTGAATATGATTTGGGATGTGGGTTGGTTTAATACAAATACATATCTGCTTAAAGAGGATCCATTTAAAGAGATGAGTCATTAAATTAATTTGGTCTTTTATCCTGATACCTGCCTTTAATATGTGATGCAAAATTTTCTTAAGTAAAACTGCATCTTTCTGCTGTCATTCAATAATCCAATCATTGTGTTGTAAGCCATAAAAGATGAGCCATTGTCCATTGTGGAATGTAACTCCTCTGACTCATTTTTATTTCATAATGAGGTTGTTCTCCATTTATCCTCCTGTTTGTTTGCCAAGTAACATGCATGAGAGTAACATTCTTTTCAATACCTCTGATTTTCCACATTTAATTTTACAGCTACAGCTAGGTGGCTGGTTTGGTAGGGTTGGTTTTTATTTTACTCCTATTAAGGGGGTGGTTTTTCAAAAACATTTTGATGACTAAATTAGAACCCAAAATTTATAGTCTGCATTACTGTTTCAAGAAAGCAAGTAATGTCAGACCTCTGGAGCTGATTTTGAGCTCATTTTAGTTACCAAACCTGTAATAAGACCTAGTGTTGTGTTCCAGCAAGACTGACCCAGCAAATCAGTGGGGCTTTGCTGTTGGGCTCAGTGGAAGAAAATCATGAACTCCAGGACTGCTTTAAGCTGTGGTGGGCAAAGCCAGTGTCTGTTGTACAGCTTCCCAGTGAGTCCCAATACTGGGGAATGGACTTTCTGCCTTTCTCATTCACTTGAGTCCAGCCTCCTGAGAAAATTGCTGGTGTGACACTTCCATCCCTGCACTGGGTCCTTGTCCATTAGCCCTGCACATGAGAGGGACCAGGTGTCAGCATTTTGTTGTAACACATAATGAAAAGAGAAATTAAAAGAAAATGCAAACCTGTTTGTCTCCTGTGAGGGAACACTCCAAATCAAACAGATCATGTTCTGAGGGTTAGAGAAGGCATTTGAAGAATTGCTGCTGAGATAAATCAATCAGGATCTTTCAAACCTTCTGTGTCATTCTTGAACACCTTTCCAGTACATCTGTTTGGTTTGCAAAACCATTATCTGCCAGATCAGAAAATCCTTTGCTAAGTGCAGAGAAGAAAGAAAACAATCTTGGTTTTGATATCACACCATTCATAAGTGTTTAATGGAAAAAATGTTGTTCTTAGCTCCATGTTTATGGAAGGTAAGGAACTTATTTGCAAGAGCAGCTCTTCATCCTTCTAATAACCCTAAATTTAATTTGATGCAAAAACCACAATGAGAATGTTGCAAATCTGGGTATTGTTCAGTTTTTAAAATTACAGTTATTGCATTAAATGTTTAGGTAACTGCTGACATTCAGCTGGAAATTCTTAGAGGTCATGAAATGGCAAAGAATCCTTCAGTTATACCTGTAAAAGTTTATTAGTGCCACATTAATTATTAAGATCTAGTTAATAAATATGTAAATGATTGCACATCCACAAGTGACATCCCAGTGGAAATGTGGCATTGTGCACATTGAGTAGTTTGTTTTTCCTGAGAGTATTACAAAGTAGAGGCAGAGTTGTAGGAACTCAAACCTAAGCTTTAAGGTTTGGACTTTCCAAAAGACCTCAGCTTTTGGTTTGCACTAGGTATCTTCAGTTTTCAGTATGAGACTCATACCAGAAAAAGCTTCAAGGCTTTTAAGGTAGTTTTGTCTGAAATTAGAAATGCCAGGCTTAGCTTAGAAAATATTCGTGGATGTGCTAAGTGCCATCTGCATTTTATCTAATTAATATTTAATTGAAATGTTACCTCAAGTTATGTCCATTCTTTGTTGCACATGTATATGCAAGTTGTGTCTATTTATTTTTTTTCAAAGTGGCCCTTTAGGGGATCACTTCTCCCTAATACAATCTTCATACTGTTGGGTAGTGAAATTGAGCAATTACTCATTGGTGGATTTAATTCCACAGGAAAAATTCTGATTAATTTTTTATTTGTTTTTGGCAATTGAATAGCTAACAGTGCATTGAGCAGTAAATGCAGAATTTAGTAAAATAATACTTAGCTGCCAACACATGCTATCAGTCATGGGCAGCTTTTTAAGCATTTTCTTGTTGTTGCTAAATTGAAACTTTAATTACCAGCTGGCTGTTATGTAAATCCCATATATGAATAGGCTCAGGGATAGATTTAAGGTCCAAAACAAAAACAGTCTGCAGCTGATAGATCTGGGGTAAAAACTTGTAAAGCACAGAATTAGGAATCAAAAAAATCACTTAAAGAATGAGCAAAATATGTTTAGGAACATACATTAATCTCCACAAAACAGTCATGGTGTGTGCATGTGTTTTGCTGTTGTTTTTTTTTAATTTAAAAATTCATTAAGTTTTTTTAACATTTTGGTTTGATTTGATTTGACTGTTTTTTTAAACAGCAGTTGCTTGTAGTCAAACTCAAGACTCAAACTCCAGTATGAATAACTCACCATGTGTGAAGTATTAAAGGATTCCAAGCTATTTGGAAAGGAAGCTTTCTTAGATTTTATTACAAATTCCTGAACAGACACATACTTAAAACAGGGCTGAATTACACTCATTTTTAGTCAGTCACCCTAGTTTGAGGTAACATAGTTTACTCAAGCAACATATGCAAATTATATGAAATTGCAGGCTTTTAAAAAGAGAAAGAAGGTCAATTCATAGAATCAAATGAATGAAATGGAAATATTTTTTTCAGAAAATTTAAATATAGGGATGGTGGCCTCCTTAAATGTCCCATTCACTTGTATGGGTTTCATGGACTGGCTCATATTCCCTGTTAATAAATTAACATACACAAAGAAATGATTTGAAGAGTTAACTTTAAGAATGTGGGCTACAACAAACAAGAGATAAAATTCTGATATGGATGATCTAAAGTGCCATGCCTGAAGATGAATATTATGCTTTGTAGGCTGAGGGCTTTGGATTAAAAGGCAAGCCTGGCCTAACTGCAGCTGGTTGCAGGAATTGCATAAATAAATGAGAGCTTTCTCCTTCATGGTTGCTCTCTGTATCACCCAAACAGCTACTGGAAAAATAACTTAAAATACATATTGTAAACTCAGGCATTGATTATGCTGTAGCTAATGTATTTCCCCAAATGAAAAAGTCTGGAAAATCTTTTGCACTTTTAAAGTATTTAAAGTTTGTCAGTAGTAAACTGGTTCCTGTGAAATCAGACTTCCAACAGAAGCTATGAAGCAGTGTCAAACCTGCTCAAACCCTGGTTAGAAACTTCCCATACCTGCAGTTTTGACCGTTGCCAAGTTTAGCATTCCCATTAGGTTGCATCAAATTGTAGAGTTGGTTTTGTGTTGTGGGTTACATCCTATGAGGAGACCCCCAAACTCTCTTAAGAACAGATAGTGCAGATGTGAGGTCAGTCCCTAGAGCTCTGTGCTGCCTTCTGCAGTTCCCTGTGTGCCTCAGGAGAGAGGAGCAATCTTCCTGTGACTTCAGGAGAAATCCTCCTGATTTAGAACAAGAAAGAAATTGAAAGACATGCTTGAAATATATGGGGATACTTAGAGGAGTAAATGAGCATTAATGGCTGGGTTTAAAAATCTCTGCTTTCATAAGGGACAAAAGGAAGTAAAGCAAACAAAATAAAAACTAGAAGCAATAAGCACGTAATATCATGTGCCTGCTTCTGGTACCTCACCAGACATTGCCAAAGGCTGCAGAACTGTAATGAGGACTGAAGTGCTGTAATACAGAACATGGTGACCACTGATAAGGAAAGAAAAAAAAAACCACATCCCCTTGTTGGGATGGAGGAATTGCTGGAGACAAGTGTCTGCTTTCTCAGAGATAGGCTCGTGTTTGCTGGCTTAAAGAAGGAGCAGCAGCAGCTTTGATCCTGTTTCAGTGCAGAATAGTCCCAGCACATCCCTGTAATTGATGCTTAAGGGATGCTTAGGGTGTCCTTCATCTCTATACTTGGGGAAGAAACAAATACCCTCATTTGATGGCAAAATTAGAATCACAGAATAGTTTGGAAGGGACCTTAAAGCTCATCTCAATCCACCCCCCTGCCATGGGCAGGGACACCTTCCACCAGACCAGGTTGCCCCAAGCCCCATCCAACCTGGCCTTGGACACTTCCAGGGATGTGGCACCCACAGCTTCTCTGGGCAATCTGTGCCAGGGCCTCAGCACCCTCACAGGGAAGAATTTCTTCCTAATATCTAATCTTAACCTCCCCTCCTTCAGTTTAAGGCCATTCCCTTTGTCCTGTCACTAAATGCCCTCATGAAAAGTCCCTATTCAGACTTCTTGTAAGCCCTCTTAGATACTGGATAATAATAAGAATCCCAAATAGTGATCAGTGTAAAACCAAAATAGAGCTTACTAGTTGGTACATTCATATTCTCCCAGTATGAACAATGTTTGAGTCTTGTGTTTGAATGTGTTTGGGCTAATACCCCTTGATGACCTGCCTTTTATTTTGCATATTTGTTTGCAGTGATGCTATCTCCATCTGTGTTGCAAAGCTCACTTTTCTGCAGCTTCTCTGTGATTTCCCAGCTGTCCTGTTATTTCCCACCTCATGCTTTTCTTTTCAGCTGAACCTTATTCACAGTGAAATCAGTAATTTAGCCGGCTTCGAGGTGGAGGCCATTATCAATCCTACCAATGCTGACATTGACCTTAAAGATGACCTAGGTAAATGGGGCATGGGTTGACACAACTAACGGTCACATGGAAATTATGGAACCCAGAATTTACTCTCTAGGGCTTCATACCTTTAATCAGAGCAGAAATTCAAATCTTGCAGGTCCTGCTTTGTTGAAGAACTATATTCAAAACACTTTTTGACCAATTCTGAACACTTGCAGCTATTGCTAGTCTTCAAGCTGATTTCAGTTCAAAAATTTTAAATTCTTTTCCATAATGATCATATGTGACTGTTAGCTATTTTGGGGGGTTTCTTATTTGGATACTTTGAGGACTAAAATACTTTTTTGTCAGGTTTTTCTCAAAATAAGCAGTTTCTCCATTCTACCTGCAATCCGAGGGGTTTTATTTCAATACTTAGAGTAGGCTTAAAAATTTTGGAAAGGGCTTATTACTTTATTAGTTGTCCCCAAATCTTACATACCTTGATTTGATATTTAATTTAGTCAAGAATTTGTTTCCATTATGTTTCAATTCTTCCCTGTCACTTTTACATTCAGCTGGAAACAAATACTGATATTATACCAAGAGTTAACTATCATGGGTGGAGAATCACTTTTGAAGCTTTTCTCTTGTTTCAGATTGATAAGAAATCAAAAAATCCTTCTTTAATAGAAGTTTTTTCTTCAACAAAACAAAAATTGTCTTTCATGCATTATGTCTGCATTCCCTTCTTATTTGAGTAGACTTGTTGCTGTCTTTTTTTGAAACTTTCTTAATGAAATACAACCCATAATTCTAATACTGCTGCATTTCCTATGGGAATGTAGAGAAGTAACTTCACAAGAAAAAAGGTCTAAGAAGGCTAATTTTTATATCAGTCTTTCTTAGAAATACATATATTTCTGCAAGTATCTTAGCCATTCCAGCACATAATTAAAAATATGCCTTACTTTTAAACTCTAACAAACAATTATTTGTATTCTTAAAGCAAATTCTGTACAACCCTGGCTGCAAATACATGTGAAGGAAACTGGCATTTTTAGAAACAAAATGATGAATGGCTTTACATATGAAAATCAATGGCTGTCAGCTTATTAGTGCTGACAAAATGGAGAAACTAATTATTTTGTCTTGATGATCCTGAATTTCTCTTTTTGAAACAGATTCCATATTTTAATGTCATGCTCTGTGGGGAACTGGTTGTTCTAGGTTTCTGCAAAGTGAAATGGGGCATTAGCTGATTTTAAAACTTTGGAAATGATCTCATGTGATTGCTCTGACCTGTCATTTTAACATTTATTTGATCATGTCATACTCAATATTCCTCCTCCTGCTCCCTACACCCCTTTCTCTACACACACCTGCACACACAACTCAGCATACTCCTTTGGCGCAAGGTTTGGAGATGGAAAGGTAGGAAAATATGGACGTTGGTACATGTGTAAATGTAGAGCCTGTGCTGGGTCTCTGTCCAACGTGGTTGATATACATC
Organism: Agelaius tricolor; assembly: GCF_023055355.1. NCBI lineage: Eukaryota > Metazoa > Chordata > Aves > Passeriformes > Icteridae > Agelaius > Agelaius tricolor. Next base: position 9,814,562 of record NW_027269278.1, on the reverse strand, counting down.
TGTTTACCTGTTGTAGTTGCAAGTTGTACAGGCTGACATTGCCACGATCGACAGTGATGCTGTCGTTCACCCGACAAACTCTGACTTCTACACCGGTGGTGAAGTAGGTAATGGCAAGTTCAGTGCTGCAGTTCGTATGTGTGTGCATGGTCAGCAGCCACCAGCTTGTTGTAGCTATGCAGATCTGCATTCATTTCTCACTTCCAGCAGTCCCCACTGATCCTAACAAGAAATGAATTTTTACAAACCTAGTGGGCATTTTTGGTTTTTGTTGCCAAATCAGCCTTTCAGAAGTAATCATGGAGTGCACCACCAAAATTGAAGTGCAGGAACAGTGCGTTAAATGCAGGCACGTGACCAAGGAAAAGGAATTACAACATTGTTGGTCTGACAAGTGCCTGGTTTGAATGTGGTTTGATTCTTGATCTTTAGATTTTAACCAGTTCCAGTGCACCCTCTATGCCAAGTTTCAGATGTTCATATCTGGATCCACAGGCTGGATCTAACCTATTTGTATTTTCCAAACTCTTAAGTTTATCCTTACGGACCGATGACCTTCCTAGCCCTGCTCCACGGTCCTCACACCCACAAGCCCGGGCTCGGGCCGCACACACATCGGTCACCTGAGCTACAAGGATGAGAGAAGGCATGACAGGAAACAGGACAGACCTCTTAATTCAGCCATCTTAACTGTCCCTTGAGTAACTCTTCTCCTAGCCCTTCTCTTACCCCTCTCATATACAGAATTTTGAAGGATTTTATAAAAGGATAGAAGTACTTTGATTGAACTGCCTTGGTAATTTGAGAAGGCAAATCAGAACTTGGGCCAAATGTAGAAGCTGCTGGCTGGCAGTGCTTAAGAACAAGTCAGCTGATCCCAGCCTCTGTTCTGCATCTCGTCTTGACCTCACCATCGCTGTGAGAATGGACTCCCCCCATGCCTGAGGCCTTGTTTTCAGTACTGACTTGGAGGAACACATGTCCTGCACCACCTGTTTTTTCTGAAAGGGCTGTATTCTGAGTAACAAGCAGAGAAATATAGCTCTGGTTGACCTGCTGGGGCAGAAGCACTGTGACTTTGCTGGCTAAATAATATGCAGAGTGTCATAGTAGCCTGTACCTGAAGAATATGCTTCCAAAGTCTGTCAGACCCATTTAGCCAATGTGCCTGTCTCCTACCCTGTGACAAAGAAATGCTTTGCTACTCTGCAAAGAAAATTGTCTCTTGAAGTTGGACTGCTCATTCCTTAGTGTAGGTTCCTGTTGCCTCTGACTGCTGTAAGAAAGAATAGAAGTGCACAAATGCTTAGCTTCCAATGATTAACTTTTACCCATCTAAATTTTTTTTTAATTTTTTGTTGGTTTTTTTCCCTAACAATTTAAGTGTATTGGGGGCTTATCCTGAGAATTTTAGAGCCTAAATTTCTGCTAACGCTGTTTTCAACACTGATACCAATGCCTGCTTGGAAAGCATGAGATAATGATCTTATTCTCATGGGAGTGACACATATTTATGCTTGTGAGCAAAAAAGCTACTAACCTTGAAGCTGTGAAGCAAGACTTCCCTCAAGAAACTTGCTAGTGTAGTGGAAAATAGTTAAATACAGTCTGTCCTTTGCCAGATTAAGCTAATTTACAACATAGATGTCAAGTATGATTTCAATATAAACCCTCACTATTAATCAGAAAAAGAGCATAATTGAGGAGTAAATGCAGAATATTTCACTCATTCATACCAAATATTACTTTTTCTCTTCTTTGTACCAGATCTGCAAGAAGAGAGCTCAGTGGAATAAACTGACATGGTTGTTCATTGCTTTTAATTATAAATTAATTCCCACTAGAAGGGAAAAAGCTGATCCTTCTGGATTGAATTAAACCAAACTAGGCTAAATTCCATTAAATGTACAACAGCTTTGCAATGGCAAAGAAATGACCTACTTAATAGAAGTTTGCTGTTCCTAGGTTCTGCACAAGGCTTAATTATGTTTCCCCTTGAAACAAGAGAAATTAAGGATTATGAATGTCATGGTTTTAGGACTGATCAGAGTCCATGGACTCATGGGGAATATAACTGGCATATATATAAATATAAATAGGAATGATATGGAAATATATGCAACAAAAACATAACTAGAATGGAAGGCTGTTCATTCCCTCCCCATCCCCTCTCAGTCAGAGTGATTTTATAAGACCCTGAAGTCAGCCACATCTGCTGGATGGGCTCAGCAAAGGGCACAGGCTGTTGTGCTTTACTCACTGCCTTTGAAGGGCAGAGTGCTTCCATGCACCTGAGTGCTGCTCTGGATCTCCTTTCCCAGCACTCTCCTAAGACACCTTGCTGCTACCAATAAAGCCATTACTGTCTTTTCTAAGAGATTTGTAAGGTGATCCTCCCACTCAGTTGCACTGGGATAGGCAACTTGAAGTTCAGGAAATCCTTAGGAGTTTGGCTGAAGTATTTATATTTAAAAGCTTAAATGAGCACAAACAGCAAATTACACTCTGACCTACACAGTGTGACCTTGCAATCCAGTTTTTGGCAAACCCTGTTGTGAACTGGTTATGAAAAAGCCAAAGAAAAGGCATAGCTTTTTTAATTGTCCTCAGCTTTTGTACCCCAAAAGCAATAAACTCCCACAAACAAAATAGACTCAGGGTCACAGAGTCAGTTTTTGAATGGAAAACAAATGCATTGTTTTCAGCTTTTCAGTTTGGAAGAAATTTAGCAAAACCAAACAAAAGCATCTTGCAGTCTTCTTGGTTCCTAGAGCTATATAACCTGATTTAGTAACTGGAATCTTGGAGGAGGGACTCTGCTTCCTAGAGCATATAGTATGTGCACTTCCATCAGAAATTGCATTTTTTTCTTTCTTCATCAGTGGAAGTAAGGGGTGTCACCAAATAAATGTCTAGATCTTTAGAGATCCTAGTTCTGAACTTTTGGAAATCAGTTTTCAAAGCAATATCTCAAATCAGAGCCTTTATGATATCACTGCTTTTTATTTATCTACCTTTATAATTAATATGCACAGTGCAAAATTATGTGGGATGCTTATGTAGTTAGGAAAATGCTTTCTTGGGCTGTTTTTTCTTTCATTAATATTTAAAACTAGAGCTGCAAAATAAGATCTAAACCATTTAGTGATGGACTGCCTTTGTAAACAGCATACCTTTTGGTTGCCCTGACACACTGCACAGCTCTTCTCCTCCCAGAATAACTTTGTCCAGCTCCTTAGTTGTAGTTAGAGAAGTTCATTGGAGGAATGTGTTCCTTAGAGATTCTCCTTATTTCTGAGGCTCTTCCTCTTGGTTAAAGGTGGCTCAACAAGCTGGGCAGTTACCAAGTAAAGCAGCCCGCTGCACTCACGAGACTGTTTCATTCCTGGGGCCACCTGTTGGGGTCAGGGACCAAGATCAGGTGAGTTTCAAATTCTTATTGTGGCAAATGGCTCTTTAAAACAATTTGTAAGAGAAGAGGGGAAATGAATCCTAGGGGAAGGAATTACAAACCTTCAACCACTGTTGAGCTAGCACATTCTTCTGGAACATTTCACACTAAGAGATGCTCATGAAAAGGAAGGAGGTAGGGATGTCATGTCAGATGTTTCTTGACAGTAAATTCAAGTCTGAGAATGTTAGCAAGGGATACCAGTGTGAGGTTTTTGGGTTGTTAGGGTTGTCTTTTTGTTCTTTCTGTTGTTGTTGTTGTTGTTTTTAATGACTAGCTAATTCTCAAGTCCCAAAAGGTTTAGATCTTACTTTGCAGTCCCCAAAAAATGTTTGGGCAGAAAACTCTAGAGTGATGTAACAAAAGCGAATGATGAGTCACGTGTCTGCTGAAATCAGAGGAGTAAACTAACAATTCTCTGTTCAGGGAGCACTTTGGAAAAGAAAGGTGGCAAGGAGTTTGTGGAAGCCGTCATTGAGCTCCGCAAAAAGAACGGGCCGCTGGACATAGCCGGAGGTGAGGCTGCGCTTCGGGACCCCCACCCAGAGCCCTGTGGCAGCTCAGCCAGCCCAGCTCCCCCTGCAGCACTGCTGGGCTCTGCTGCCTGCAGGCAGCTCCCAAGGGCTGTGTGTTTGTATTCTCCACAGTTAAACTGCACACACTGCATCTTAAGTAACCTTTACCTAAGCACCTGGGAAATGGGCAGTGCTGTAGTGTTACAGTAGAGCCAGGCTGTTCACAGGTATGTGCATGCACACTCAGTGTTGATCATTAAGGGCACAGTTCAGAAAAGCAATTAATGAGATGCTTATTTTTGAGTCCAACTCTGTTAAACATCTGCTTTGCTGAAATGCCGCTGACTTTCACTGAACTTAAGCATGTGCCTAAAGTTCAGCATCTGCTTGGGTACTTAGTTCAATCAGTGCCAAAATCATCACTATAAAAGCTTATGACTTTTTGATGCCTAGTTATCAAAATTTATGTAATCTCAGAGAAAAATCTACTATGTGAGTAATAAAGTTTGATAATGGCAATATATAATTTTACACCATCTGTGAAATTGCTGATCCATGTTGTTCATATAGAAGGCTGATTCTGCCATCTGTGTTTATGCTATAAAAATAAATACAGTGTGCACAGTTTTGTAAACGAATCCTAACTACAGCCGAAGGGGAGATGTAAGAATTCAGCTCTGACAGGAAAAATTACAACTGTTTACTTCTGGAGCTTAATACTTTGGGGGTTTCTCCCTCACTTTTTAAAAATTTTAATAAGTTTTTCTTGGAATTTTTGCTCTGCGAAAATATGCAGAATCAATTACTCACTTTTTTCTTTTTACTAACTTCTGTACAAGATTGCTTACCAGCCCAGACCAAACTGCTCCAAATAGGTGGGAAGTTGAAAAGAAAAGTTTCTTTTTCTCAGCTGTTAGTGCATCCCTCAGATCTGGGGGTTGCTCCAGTCTTACTCCAGGGCAGCTCTGCACTGCACTGGGATAAACTCGCTGTTAGGGACTTGTTGAAGGACTCTAGAAGAGAGCTAATACATCAGTTTTTCAATCCTAAATGTAGCCAGGGTTCAGATTTCTCAATTCTATTGGCATCCCTTTAATCTCCCCATAACCAGAATGCTTACCTGGAACGTGACACAGGCTAAGTCCATAGTTGGCTTTATCGTTCTTACTTCCCATTTCAGTGCATTTGCATTTGAAGTAAAGGACAGCTGCTCTTGGTAATGAACAGTTGTCCTCATCAGAATCCTAATGAGTTAATTAATGACTACCCTGGAAAACACTCCCTGAGAAATATTGAAGTTGGCCATGTGTATCAATACAGTATTTTATTCTCTCAGGGTGAGGATGATATCCACATTTCACATCTGACTAGAGATATGTCAGCTGCTCTTAATAGATTTTTCTTGGATTTATGATGCATTCTGAATCTGCCAACATTTTAGTTGCACATTATGACAAATTAACATTGCCTAACACTGAGGCTATTCAACATGTTGGGACTCTGCAAAGTCATAAGAACATAAATGCTTGTGCTTCCATTGTCCTTCAAAATGTTCTGGTCAAGCCCTGGTCAGGATCCATATGACAAAGTCTATTTTCTCTTTCCTGCAGGAGCCATGAGATAGTATCCACATGTGATGATCATGTGCCAAGAGTTACCTCTACTATACTTAAATAGCAAAATGCCTCATAAACATTCCAGAATGGAATAGAGGTTTTCTATAAGCGTCTCTGTAAACCTGATTTTTTAATTTTTTTTTAAAAACTTGCTGGTATTTTTATTATGGTTTTGTGAAGCCATAAGTTACCATTTTATACTGACACTTTTGTGGGGTATTTTAGGGGCTGACTCTCTGTGAAGGCTCACTGCATGTTCTTGTGAGATTTCAGATAGATGTTTTTCTTCCCTCAGCTTGTGATTAGGGTGGCTTGCTTCCCCCCACCTTTTTTTTTTTTTTTTTTTTAAACAAACCAAAGTTACAACTTTTTATTTGCAACCACAGCCCAGTGAGTTCGGAAGTGACAGAGATCCTCCTCCCCTGGCTTCTGGCAGGCAGAGCACAGTCTGTTGTTGCTCTGTGATGGGGAGTGGTGAACCCAGAGTGTGTTCTCCTGCAGAGACTGAGGCCTCTCATCTGGAGAATCCCTGCCTGTCAGCAGTTTGTAGGCAGGGTCTGCTGCATCTTCTTAGTCCCCACATGTCCATGGTAATATTGTGGTGATAAGATATGATTAGCATAGTAAAATTCTTTTTCATTTCTTTGTACATACAAGGCTTGGCCTGTTGTTACACAAACAATGTGAATCAAACATGGCAAATCTGTAAATGCATCCTCTACACCCCTCTCTGTCAAGAATGTGATGAAAGAGGGAAACTAAGCCCAGCATTGTTCAAGTGATCTTGTATGACCCATACACAGAAAAGCTAAAATAAGGCCAGGCCCGAAGTCTTGAAATCACACAAAATGTCTTCATTATAGTTATTCAGAGACAAAGCTGGAAATAATGCCAGAATCTTAATTCACCTCTTTTCCCTCCTTCCTTTGGGGTTTGCAGAGCACTAGGAGCTCTGAGCTGCTCCACTTTGGGCTGGGGTATGATCAGAAGCCAGCTGAACTCTCTGTACATTTAGCAGGAGTAGCTGAAGGTCACCAGAGTGTAACTCCTTGTGCCTGTCCAGCATCCTGGTATTTACTCTATCTCTGCAGTAAACCCAACCAAAGCAAGACCATCCCTTGTTTGGGTTTGGGTTCCATCAGATACTGCCCTTCTCCTTACCCAATCCTAAGTATAAATGTGCTTCCTTTGATGTCAGCCACGAATTCTTGCTCTCTCTCAAATAAGCTTGATCCTAGCTATGATTTATAAATTATCACAGCAAAATGCAGCTGGAAATGAAAAACACAAAGTCTCTGTAATCATGTTATATTTTAAGGCTGTGTGATTTGTGATTTATAATCTAAAACATTCTCGAGGGCTAAGGGAATGTCTGTTGATTGTTTGCTGTTGTAATCACATGTACACTCCTTTAATCCTAAAGAGAGGAAGGTAATGATGTTTCATTTTCAATTCTTCCTAGCTGTTGTCAGTGCTGGCCATGGACTGCCTGCAAAATTTGTGATCCACTGTAATAGCCCAGGCTGGGGCTCAGACAAATGTGAGGAGCTGCTGGAGAAGACAGTGAAGAACTGCCTGGCTCTGGCTGATGAAAAGAAGCTGAAATCAATTGCATTTCCTTCCATTGGCAGTGGCAGGTAAGGTTGTCAGGCAAACCTGATGCCAAATAGGTCCCATTCTCTAAGTGCCATCTGGTATTCCAGTCCCTTCCCATGTACAAAACACATTGCTGCAATGCTGGCTTTTTTCTTCCTTGTTTGAATCAGTTCCCTAAAAGAAGAGTTTCTTCTAGGTTTGTTCAGGCAGTGCTTGGAGCCTGCAGTGTTTTCCTGAGTACCAGTTGAGTGTTGGCAGATCTCATAGTGATCCCTGCAAATCTTAAAGCATTCAAATGGGATAAAGAGCATAAAATGAACTTTCAAGAGAATGTTAAAAGACTTCTTTCAGACAATCAATTCATTCATATAAATTGGAGATGTGGAAAAGAACATGAAGAAAAGGGGTCTCTTTTGTCTGATTTTAGTGCATAATGAAACTTACCTGTCTTACAATGGCCTGAAGACATGGCTTAGTGTTTGTTTAAGCAGCAAACCTAAAGTGCCTTGATTCTCAGGATTTGCAGAGTCACTTCAAGCTTTTATCCAAAATCCATAAGCTGAATTCCATAGAGTTTACATCATGGGACTATTTCATTAAAAAAAAGGACCTTAAAAACCCTTGCCAAGGTCTTTGAAAGCCTCAATCTAAAGTTCAGGTCCTCTGGCTCTGTGTGCTCAGTGCCTTTGAAAGTCAGATCATGTTCTTAAGGGTCTCAGAGTCTCAGTCCAGACTGACTGCACCTTTAGTCTGAGGCTCCTGGGTTTGGGGTGCAGAGGGAGGTTGGGAACACCTGGCCCTCATTGATGGCTCCGTAGGAAGGCCAAGGGCCAAATCTAGGCTGAATTACACAGTTGTGTCTCTTAACCCTGAGCAACTGACCCTCTTGAGTTTGCCACAAAAGAAGTTGGCTGGTGTACAACAAGAATATTCTTCCCATTGTGCTGTGTTGCAACACTAAATTAATTCTTGCATATTCTGTGGGCTAAGGCAGAAAACAGTGTTTGAGGTTTTGGGTGAATGACAAGAAATAAAAGTTTCATGAGGATGCTAAATTTAAGCAACTTGCATCATAGAACTCTCTAGCTAAGGTTAATTTGCATAGATATCATTTTAGGGAGATAACTTGAGCAAACTTTGCAGAACAGTAGAGAAATACAGCAGGGGGTTCATATTAACTTACTAGATTAGCTGTCAGGGTCACAGGCTGGTCAGTACAAAGAGAAGCTCTGAATCACTCTCTAAGAGAAACTCTATTCCTCCATGGAATAATGTGGAGAGTGCAGAGTGTCTGTGGAATTGGTTATGTAAAAGTGGGACCTTGTAAAGTATCTTCCACACAGCCCTGTCTTTTCTGGATAGCTCCCAGCAAAGAACCATTCCCAGCCCTTGTTGTGAAGTAGATGATTGGTACTGGAAGATGATGAAGTCTTAAACAATCCTCAGGATTCATATTCTGTTCTGAAATTTGGTTACTGACAGGCAGGATCTGGGGCAAGCCCTCCCTTTGGCATATACATGTCATTCTTACTTGAGCCAGTTAAAGTGGTGCTTTTAAAACATGGAGAGGAATCAAAAGGCCTTGAGTAATATATGAGGTTATGTATTTTTCCTTTTTTTTTCCCCCTTAATTAGAGATACTCCAAGTGTAAGTTAATTTTGGAGAGAACATAATATATTCTGACAATACTCTCTACTTGTTTTTATGAAGTCAAAAGCATTAAAAAAGAAAAAAGTAAAGCTTTAAAAGATAACAAATGCCAAAGACACCACATGTATGCAGCTGTTCTAGTACAGGCATCTGTCAAGCAGACATCACCCAATAAACCCACATAAACAGTTTCATTCTCTTTTATAGTTGAGGAATGGGATTACATGAGGGCAGTTCAAATAAATCACGAGGGGAAATAAAATAGCATACTTGTAGCATTCATTGGGCCAGATGCTCAGCTACAGCCAACTTATGGAAAGCACAACTTGGGTTCTGTTCAGAGGTAGCCTGGAGTTCAGTCTGGTAGGGCCAGCAGGAGAAAAGGGAAAGGAGAGTTGGGGATTGAACATGAACTCATCCTCTGAGAAGGGATTTCATTCTGATGCTCTGACTTTGATCTGAATTGACACTGGTTTGGCTAAAGTCCCAAACTGCCTTTTCACAAGAATTTAACTCAGACCCATAGATCAATGCATCAGGCTTCTGTTTCTTGCAGCCCACACATGGCCAGCAGGCCAGCACCTTCCTGCTGATTTTTCTGCTCTCTCTTGTTCCTTTTGGGAGAGGTGTCCTGAGCAATAGATTGTTATCAGCTTGCCTGGCACTGTGCCTTCCTTTCACCTGGCCACTCTTCTTTCCTGTGCCCTGGTGTGACCACCCTGCCAGAACACTTGGAAGTTGTGTGACTTCAGAGGCCCCTGAGAACAGTTCAGAAGCTGTGTGTGTCCCTGGTTTGATCTGCCCTGCATGACAGTTCAGGAGCAAAGTTCCTGGGAGATTTCTGCACTGTATGCCAGGATGCAGCTCTCAAAAGTAACCTGCAAGTACCCAGGTGTGGAAGCTGCTCACTCCTAAGCAGCTCCTGTGTCAAAACTGCTCTCAGATGATTAACTTCCCACACAGCTGATTATCCCTGACCAGCTCATTTGGCTTTGGAATAGTACAGGCTTTGCTTATGATGCTTTTTCCTTTTTTTTTCTCCTTCTTCAATAGAAGAAAAAATCAGGCATTTTCAAAAAAGAAAAAACAGTGTGAGCTATTTCATGCTATCGTTTTTGAAATACCACAAACATTATCTTCAAGACAGCACATACAATATCACATTACAGGCAGGACTGGCATAGAATTGCTCTCTGAAAATGTTTTTTTGATAAGGCAATGTGCAGCAAGTGGGCCAGGACACAGGCAGTTGCCCTTCACATTTGGTGTGTTGCAGCACAAAACAAGAGAGAGATTACAACAGCATTTTACTACCAGTGTGGTGCTTCAGTGAGCGAGTGCTGAGAAATGTTCACCTGTTAGTGCCAGAGGTGGATTTAGCCCAGCTTCCTTGAACTGCTCAGGAAATGCTGAGAAACTCATCTATCTGTGTAATCTGTAAATTATTTGTAGTATTAATAGTGCACACTTCATAATGGGGAGTATTAACTACCAGGGATCTGTAAGTGCACATCAAGGAACCAGGTGATGTTCACCAGGCTCTTTCAGGTTCCTTTTGGCTGCTACCCCTAAGAGAGTGGTCACGTCCCATCACCTTCAGACTGACTGTGGAGTGCACATCACGAGGCTGGGGGAGGGCTCAGGATTTGGCAGGGTAAAGCCATGGTCTGGGTGAGTAGCAGTACTGCAGGAGTAACACAGCAACAAAGTTCAGGTCAGGTTCCAAGCAGTTACCAGCTGTAATTCCAGGAGTTTGCCTTGGTGTATAAAATTCAGATCATAAAGTTCAGGTCATAGTTTTGTTCATACCATTCTACTTGTGCTTGACTTGTTTTAAGAATAGATGAATCTTTCAGACAAAGATTCCTAGATAAAAATGTGAAGAAGTTTTAAGAAAGGTTGTCAGGTTAGGTCCTGTAAAATCCTGTGCTTAGTTACCTTTAGTAGTGGTAAGACCATATTGTACTTTGGGGTTTTTTTATATTTAATATTCTATATCAAGTTCTCTGTCCCTTTTTACTTTTCTTTAACAGTTGCTTTGCTTTCAGGACATGTTTAATTTTGCAGCTCCAACACATACACTGCTTTCTAGAACACAGCAGGCTCTTGGTTTACTTACCTGTTAAATAAGAATAATTGACCCATCAGGTATCATGAGGTTCAACCCAACAGTGTGTGTAGTAGACTCTGTATTCATATTTTAGGAATGCTTCTCTTCTGTTTGAGCATTTTAAGTCTTGCCTAAATCAACAACTTCTAATTCACACTGTAAACACTGGCTTTGCAGCTTTATTTGCTGTGAGGTGTTGGAGAAAAGCTGGAGCCTTCCCTGGGAGGTTAAACCATCAAAAGTTGGTTCAGCAAGTCTTGATTTTCTTTTTTTTTTTTTTTTCTCTCTCTCCTTCTAGAAATGGCTTCCCAAAGCAAACAGCTGCTCAGCTGATCCTGAAAGCCATCTCCAGCTATTTTGTGTCTACAATGTCCTCTTCAATCAAGACTGTGTACTTCGTGCTCTTCGACAGCGAGAGTATAGGGATATACGTGCAGGAAATGGCCAAGCTAGATGCCAACTAAGCCTAGAAAGCTACAGTACCAGCCCCCTCTTCCACCCATCAGCATCCCCAAATCCTTAAATCATTGTGAGGCAGAGCATCCCTTATTTTAAATTTTGCTCATCTAGGAAAAATAAAGGTGGGGGTTTTGTTGTTTTATTTTGGATTTTTTTGTTTGTTTTGTTTTTCCTCTCTAAACTGTTTTATGTTGGCACTGATAGTTGGCATTACTGCTGTTAATGCACTGTTATACCAGGCATTGTCTGAAGTTAGTGTAATCTAGAAGATTTTATAGTTTTATTTTAATGAAGTATGAATTGAAGCAGGAAGCTGTTAGGAGTATGTAGTCTTTTACTTGTGAAAGAAACAGGCCAACCCTATTTTGTAACTGTGTTGTGGTGCTTTATCAATACATCAAGTGGCGTTCCTTTCATTTTTTAAAAGAACAGATGCTATAAACCTAATTTGTGTTTGTTTATTGTCTTAATGATTCTGGAAGAAAAAAATACAGAAACCCTGTTGTCCTTAATTATATTTACAATTTTGAAACTGTGTGAATTGATTTAGTAAAATGTTTGAACTGTTGCTCTTGGTGTACTTGGATTGATTTTTCCTTTAAATCTTTATTTTTTAAGTTCTGAAAAGTTAGCTGTGAGAGGGATGAGAGCAGACCAGAATCAGTGACCTGGAAGCTTGTTTGGAGATGCTGGGCATCTTCCCTGTGCTGGCTGCATGTGAGTGTGCTCAGTGACACTCACACCTGGGATTTTTCCAGACAGTGTTCACCCTTTCCAGTTGCTACTTCAGATCCCGTTCAGAATCTGCTCTAATTGCCTTTTTAGTTTGGGAGGTTGAAGCCTTTTAGATCAAGCAAGGCACAAGATTTTTTGAACTCTTTCCAGTCATCTAATGCTGGCCTGTTTGAAGCTACTTTGTATTTTTTCCAAATATTTATGAGCCCTGTTTGTAGTGGTGGCCCTGTCCTTTGCACAGCTGAAATCCATACCAACATACACTTTATGGAAGCCACTTGGGTTTGTACTTTGAGAAAAAGTTACACTGTTAAAAGCTATTGCATGTGGATGCTGCTCTGAGGGAGGCAGCTCTTCCTTTGAAGTTTTTAGCTGATTTCTAGGTAGGAGGCATACGTTTTCCATCTCTGTTGAAAACTTCATTTACTGATGAAAGAGTATTTCACATCCAGTCTGGATTGGCCCAGAACAACAAGCAGACCAAATCTGACTTTTCAATAAATTCAGAAATACCAAATATTGAAAATGTGTAGCTTGAACTCCTGCAAAAGTTTGGGGTGTTTTTTGTAGAAGCCTTCATGTGTAGAGGAGCAATGGCACCAATAACAAAAGGCAAAATTAAAAAATATAAAATAAAAGTTATATTAAATACATACCCAAATTTAAAAGGAACATAGTAAATTATTTTTGTGCTTCAAATGCATAAAGTGTTTGATCAGAATATGAGCTCAAACTTTAACATTTTTAATGGCCAAAATGCACTTTGTGCATTTCTTAGACAGCAGCTAAAGGGACAGTAAATGAAATAAGGTGCAGTACTTTGGGCATTTAATTGTGAAGCATCTGCTACTGCAGTTGGATCGATCCCAGAGTTCAGCTGAACTTGCACTTTCCCCAAGATTCACTAGATGTCACTAAAAGAATTGAAAAATATCAAAAAACTCTCATGAGCAGCTAACTTGGAAGTGAAATGGGCCTTGATTTTTTTCAGTACAGGAAGGGATTTTTAACACAGGAGAGCACACATCACACTGACCATTCAGATAACAAAAATCCTGAGCTGGTAGCAGTGTAGAATTTACTATACTGTATAAGATCTCACTATTTTAAACTCTGAAGGTTTTAATGTCAACTAAAGTGTTTATCTAATTTATTTTCTAGGTGGTTGAAAGTACAACCTCCAGTGGCATTTAACAGATCTCACTCACACTGCACCAGGCCATGAGGGCCAACTTTTGCCTTTCAACTAGAAAATCCTAAAGGAAACCGAATTGTAATTCAAATCACATGGACTTGCTTCTTCTGTTCTCACATCTCAGCTCCTTATTTAGGTGTGGGCTCCATAAGAAGCTTGGCTGACTTCATTGGGCTCACCTGTGATGTGCCATCTTTATTTGCTGGGATTTTGGTGCCTTTGTAAGGAAAAAGCAAAACCAGAATCATTTGCAGTGCTGGAGCTGGTCTCATGTGGGGCATTGCCATATTCTCTCTCCATACAAACACCAGAGCATCCTCTTCTTCCTCCTCCAAGAGCCCAGAGCCATCTGTGTTCACCCACCTCTCCCACAGCCCAAGGGGTGCTGCTCCAAGGTCCCAAAATCCAGCAGGCTCTATCAGGAGAGCCAGAGATCCCAGAACAGTCTTGACCTCAGGCAGCCTGAGTAGATTATGGCACCTATTCAAGAACCTAAAAAGTAACATATCAGGTTACATTCATAACAAGGAAAACAAGAGGAGAAATTCCTGCTAACATGTGCACTGGGGCCAGGACTTTACTTTGGGAATCTCTGTGGCATTTTGCTTGTTGGAGCTAAACACGCAAGCTTCCCTTGCCAAAAAAAACCAAAAAAAAACCCCAAAATAAAAATCTCACTTTGGGAAGATGACACATGGAAAAAGTGTCAGTGAGGTGCCTTTACAGCTTCTTCTCTTACTGGTAAGTTCATTCTGTGTTTTACCTGAGCACATCAGTTAAAATAGACATTCTCTAACTTTCCAGTACTTTCAAAGTAAAAAGGTAAAAGAGTTTAAAGCATTTTGTGGCCAATAGCATTTTCAATTCATGTCAGTAGAAGGCAGGTGGCTGAGCAAGGATGCCCTGACAGGAGGTACAGACACATGGCAGAGACTTTGCCTGTCCTGAGCCCTGTTGCATCCTGGAGATCCCACTGCTCCCTGTTTTCAGGCAATCAGGCAAAGAATAGGTGGGACTCCATTGCTTCCATGTGCTTGACTCAGAGGTTTCAGGTCTGACACTACATTTTATCATCAGCGCTTAAACTTACAGCATAGCTGAGAACAAATAATTGTTCTAATTGTTTAATGAGTGATGGATTAAAAAAATAGTTTTAGATTAATAACTGAAGCCCTCATAACCATAATATTGGAGAAGTAGTTTGCAGCAGGGTAAACAAATGCACCAATGGGACAACATCACGACATCTCCAGAGATTTGTCACCAAAAATGTTTCCATGTACAAGATTTTATCACAACTGGGAAATGCAATTTAAGAGTCCATTGGGAGCAGTATCATAGTCATACAACATAATCATAAGGATAATATGGAAATACAAAAAGATAGGTGTTAATAGCTAGATAGGATTGTGCAATCCTTCAGCCACCAAGCGTACTAAGGACGAGTCACTGAAGTGACTGTAGTTCTGTAAAAATGTGAGGAAGACTGGAAATGGAGTCATTAGGTGTAAGCAAAGCACTTTTAGAAATGCTTTTTTCAGTAAGAAGAGGAATCAGAAACCTTCCTGTTTGTATAAACTCCAAAAACCAGAGTAGAATCAGAGTCCTAGGATGGGACTAACGTCCTAAGAGGGACCTTAAAGATCATCTCTTTCCAACTCTCTGCGCTGGGGAGGGACACTTTGCACTAGACCAGGTTGCTGAGCCCAATCTGGCCTTAAACATCTCCAGAGAATTCAGTGAAAGCAGTCCAAAAGGGAAAACAATTACACACAGACAAGACATCAGAACCATACTCAGACTGAAACAACCAGAGAGGCAAAAGTTTACAGAAAAATAAGGCTCTAGGTTTCCAGCATTCATTAGCACCAAGTTTTTGTGAGCTCCCTTCCCCTTGATCCTAGCTAAAATCAGGGTTTCTAGCCTGAGAAACAGCACTGGCAGGAGCTGCAGGTGCTGGTTCTCAAAGATGAGGTCTGCAGCCTGTGCTAACCAGTCACACACTCTGCTCTGTGCTGGTTTTACAGAGGACAGTAATACCTCAAGTTGTAACTGCAACTCAGAAGGAGCAGCATAATTGATAGGCCTGAAGAGTGCAGGTAAGTAGGAGGATTGTATTTATATCCCTGGCATGAAACCCAAAGGGAGCCAGGCTATTGCACACTGGCTAAAGCGCTTGAAAATTGCCACCGATCCCTTTTTGTGTCGAGTTCTTCAGAGATTTAGTTTGCTCCTCCATAGAATCCCACTTAATGCCTCCACAATTCATGTTTAACCATTATCACTAGCAACCTCCTCATAAATGCTTCTTCCTTGTTAGATTCCACAAGCAGGAATCAAGGGGAGATGATGCTGCTGTTTCCTAATACAAAGGAAGGAGCGACGACGTTTCACAGCACAGCCCATAAAATCCCAACTCTTCCCCACTTTTTCACCAGCCTGGTTAACGGAAGAAATTTGATATTTTTGTACCTTGAAATGACTAACCTTCTTAGGCTTAGGAGAATAAATTAAAGTTGAGTCAAAGTATGCCTCAGCTGCAGCAATGGGCAGATTGATTTGCTTTCCATCTGGGAGATTAAATTCCACTGCCAAAAAAATGGCACCAGCATAATTAGCTGTCAGTCAAGTTGCAAAGAGACAGACTATGTGGGATAATTGAAAGCCCTGCAGCTTCTCATTACATACTACAGTAGCCCTATTTGCAAATTTCCACCTTGAGGAGGTTCTCCCAATGTGGTCAGGATTGCACTCCTTCCTCCTGGCACATTCTTGTGAAGGGAAACAGGAGTGTTGTGCAGGGATGGATTAATTTTAAGTAACTCGCTTAACCTAAGTTGGTTATAATATATTTGTCAACAGCCCCTGACAGCTCCACTAGACTTTAATTGCAAACAAATCCAAACAGCTAGAAGGAAATGCTATATCTTCCACTCTGGGTACGCCCAGGAGACACCTTTACAGGCATAAAGATCACCTCCCTCCCTTTGCCTTTCTTTTTTTGTTGTGCACTGTCCCTCCCGCAGGAATCCTCCTATTCAGCAAATTGCAATTCATAATGCACCCATCAGTATGCAATATTACAAACATGTACCTTTCATACAATAATGAACTCTCTTTTTTCCTCCCCTGTTTCCCGAGGCTTGAGCATGCTTCAGCGATTGCTGGGTGCACAGGAAAGTTTAGAATCATAGAGGAGAATCACAGAATGGTTTGTGTTGGAAGGGACTTGGAAGATGACCTGGTTCCAACCCCCTGCCATGGGCAGGGACACCTTTCACTAGACCAGGTTGTTCAGAGCCCATCCAGCCTGGCCCTGAGAAACAAGTGGCTCTGATGATCAGTCCAAGCCTTACTGAAGGGTCTCTAGTAATCTTGGTGATGAGGCAGGAGGCAAAAAGAGTAAAATATGTTACAGCTGTCATCCTAAAACCATAGGGAATATGTAATCCAGATTTTTCCTCTGACTATAATGGGAGTCAGCACTGCCTGCACTCTCCTTTTAGGGTGAGATGTAATTTCTGCCCCTCTTCCCCAATAAACGAGGGGGAATTGGGTCCATCACAGTCACCAAGCTCCCAGTTTTGAACAAGGCACAGCTCCCTGGCCATCCTTCCCTCCCCAGGGTAGGAGGCAGCCGCGCCCAGCCTCACAGCTGATCACATCTGCAATAATGTGATTTATAGCAATGTCCCGAGGTGGGAGGGATGGGGGAGGTTTGGGGGCTTCATCTGCTTTTGGCGGCTCCGAAGTTCTCCAACCCAGAAAAGTTTCTGGTTCCCACAGAAGAGGGAGCCAGTGTCACACCTCCGGCACGGCTGCCAGCCCTCCCAGCTAATAAAGCCCGGACTAATGCACTAATAACTCTTCTTAAACCAGAGCTTTCATTATAAATGTAATTTATGCTCACCTTTAAGAGCACCGCAAACCTGAGCCCTCTCACAGGCACAGATTTGCCTCTTGCCTCCCTGCAGCACTTCCTCAGCACTGGGAGCAATGAGCCTTCCTCACTGGTGTGAACTGGGAGCCAAACTGGGAGCAGAGCAGGTGGTTCCTAAAAGAGTAAAGCCAAAGTAATGAGTTTGCTGCTGTGATGTGGGAGCAGACTGGGTTGGCACGACAGAAACTCAGAAAACAGTGTGAAACTATTCCTGATTATTCAGGCTCCATCAGAAATATAAACACGCCAATCTACTCCTGTGTCTAGAGGGAGAAAGTCAGGATTTAGCTCACAGACAGGTCTCACACTGGCTTATCCTCATGTATGCTAGGAATGGGAAAATTGCCCCTCTTGTCTGTGCACAATGCCCCTTTATGATTTATTAGACAGTCCTCTTTTTTTGCCTCAATTACTCACTTCAAAAGAGGGTGGAAATGGGACATTCCTAGCCCTAATACTAAATGCATGTAGTCAATAAAAAAGAAAAAACACTGAAAAATGTTTAAAGGGAGGGTGCTTAAGTTATTGCAGCCCTTGGGAGCATTAATGTATGTGCCAACAAGTTACTGTATGTGGCTTTAACATGCTTATTTATTCTGCTGTGCAATAAAACTCTCTCTTAAATAGTGCCAAAACCTGTTTGCCATGGCAACCCCTCATCACACATGTGCTCCAGTAGTACTTACAAGCACCTTCTTAAAGAGAAATACACAGCAGGATGAATGTCTTGTGACCTTCGGGGCATTTTACAAAGTTTTAAGCACCCAAGTAAATATTGCTTTGGACTGAAATATTTATTCCAGGTATTTTTTTTCTTTTTGAGCAACATTAAGCAGTGAAGCAAAGCTTGTTTCTTGCTCACTTCTCTCCAAGTGGAGCTCTAATGAGTTGGACAAAGCACAGAGCCTGGTTTTTACCTGGCAGGGCTCAGGTGTTGCCAGTTGGCTGGGGAAGCATGGTAGGGATCAGCTGATCTTCTGTAGTTTCAAGTGCACTGCAGCTGTTCCTGGTGTAATTAGTCATCCTTTGTACTGTCACAAGAAAATAGATGTTTTCCCTGCTCCCACCCACACCAATGTTTGCTCAGTGCAGCCACTGGCCTGGAATCCAAGCATGCACATGTCCATGACAAAGTCACTAACACTGGTGTTACACTTCCAGTCCTGCAAGCACCCAGGAAGGGGTCAACCCTGGTTCCTTTTACCACTGTTTAATTTACTGCTGTGCCTTAACACAGCTGGCAATCCCAGCTCATTTCTGCATTTCCTGGGTGATACATCCGTGGAGCAGGTCTGGGTTATCCTGCTGAGCCATGGCAGCATGCTCCCTGTTCCCTGTCCAGCCAGCCCCTCTCAGCTGCAGGCAGCACTGAGCAGAGGAGGCTCCTCAGCCCTTCCAGACACAAATTCCCGGTGACTCAACAAGCAAAACCTGATTGATGGTGACCTTTTCTTATCATCATTGGCTGTTTGTCCTGTTGTGCACAAGCAGGAGCAGTGGAAGGAGCAAGCCAGGCAGGTTCTGCCCAGAGAGTGGGGCTGCCCCCAGGAAGGCTTCATTGCCAGGAGTTACCCTCTCTGCTCCCCCCTCCCTCCTCACCTGCTTCCCTTTGAGGGGTTCCCACTCCTTTCCTTCCCTTTTCTTTTCAAATAACATTATTTAATATTTCCCAAACCCATTATTTAATATTTCCCAAACCCATTATTTAATATTTCCCAATCACAGGGCTGTGCAGGATGAGGAAGCACCTTTATTGCCCAGGTGTGGAGAGGGCAAGGCTGGCTCACTGAGCATCAGAAATGGCTGCTGGGGCCTCCTGAGGAGCCACTCCCCAGCAGCTGCAAGGACCCTGCATAACAGCACCTCCTGAAAAGCCCCCACAGCCCCCAAGGATTCCCAGTGCCCTCCATCCTGAAGGTGGAACTGCCCAGGTGTGAGTTAATGCTTGGGGCACCCCTCAGGGCATGTTCACTCTGCTGAATTCTGCTAATAAGATTGTTAGGGTGGAAAATAAGAGATATTTTAGTCCTCTGGCATCTTACAGAACCACAGAATATTATAAGTTTGAAAAAAAAAGTAAGATGATCAAGTCCAACCATTAACCTAACACTGCCAGGCCCACCACTAAATATCATGAATTTTTCCATAATAAAGTTCAGTTTACTCTTTACAGAAAAAAATCCATGAATATGATCAACCTCTCCTGGGCCATGCACTTTCCTCAGAGCTGACAAACCTTGCCCACTGCACTGCTCACCTAAATTCCCTGTGCCAGGCCCTGCTGCAGACCGTGGAGGGAAAGGGCTGGTCCCAGTAAGCACAGGAACATTACCAGATATGGCTGCACAGACATTCCTTCTTGCAGCCAGCTCCAGGGAAATGCTCCCTCCAGCACCCAGGAAAGAAATCCTAGAAAGCACCAGAAAACAGTTGTTTTAAAAATAAATAGATGTATATAAAGCAAGAAAAGAAAACAGTGTATTCTTAATGCTCCATTATTAACGGTGCTCAGGAAGGGATTTTCTGCTTTACTGGAGCATGTAACAGGCTTAAATAAGAATCCCTACCAGAATATAATTTTGTAATTATGCAGATAAAATTTTGTTCTTGTAATGACAACATGAACACTCACAAGCTGCATTACTTACACATTTCTGTCCATAGCAGGGATGTCTCTCAGGTTGCACTTCCATGAAGACCACAAGTGTGTCACCCTGACAAACCACAAATCATTTAAGACTCCAGGCATTTAATAGTGTTGTCCTGTTGGTTTTAGTGAGGCTTTCAGCTACTGGCTCCTGGCAGCATTCCTGAAGCAGTTGTGCCAGGCAGAAAGCTGATTTCCCAGCCCTGTGCTATTAATTAACCATTTCAGCATCAACTCAGGTGCATCCTTCAATGCAGTGAAGCCTGGAAAGAGCCAACCATCCTGAGGGCTGTTTGGAAATGCCTCAGTTTTACTCTTTATCTCCCAAAATAACAACACACCTAGAAAGAAATAAATCATAGAATGGCTTGGGTTGGAAAGGCCCTTAAAGATATCCCATTCCACAGCCTGCCATGGGCAGGGACCCTTCCACCAGACCAGGCTGCTCCAATCCCTGCCCAGCCTGGCCTTGAACACTGCCAGGGATGGGGCAGCCCCAGCTTCTCTGGGGACCCTGTGCCAGGGCCTCAGCACCCTCATGCTGAAGAAATACCCTCTTTTTTTCTTCTTTATTTTCTCAGTGACTAACACAGAATATAAACACAGCACTTGCACGCCTGCAGCTGTGACAGGACATAACTCAAAAATTCCAAATGTACAGAAATAAAGTCTAACAGCTCTGTAGAGTAAGTGATTCCTTCTGGTAAACTGTGACCCACTTCTGTGCTATCACAGCAAATCTGTGTTTTACTGCTCTGGCAGCGGGATCGATCCCTTCCACAGTAAGTGTTTAAACAGAGACATGCTTTGCTGGAGAACTGGTTTTGGATCAACTCCATGAGAATTCAAATTTGTGCTGAAATGTCTAATTATGAACACTTCTGTCATGTCTTACAGCTTCCTAAATCCCAACTGGAAAATATCTTTATTTTATACTGGTGTCATCAGTTTAGACAAACATATAAAGTTCCATTTATTGAGCTGCAATTTTGCAGTGCATTTGCAAAATGCAGAAAATATGTTAATGTGTGATTCCTCCAAAAGGCAGGCACAGAATACACACACTGATCTACTTGTGCATGTGTTTATAATTATTTTTGTACATTACTGTGTCCAAATAGCTGCTAGAAAAAATTCCAGGCTAGTGTGGATATGTTTAGTTTTACCCCAGTGTCCATAAATGCATAAGAAATCTCTGCTGCCTAGAGACTTCTGAAAGCCTCCTTCTAGCTGGAATCAAATATCAGGAATGATACCTATGACTGCATCCCCCTTGCCTGTCCCATTATAACTTGGAGGCACTGCAATATTTTGTGTCATTACATAGTGCTGGAGGCATGAAAATTCTCCAGGCTGATTAGCATCCTAGAATTTCTCACACAAGCACCTAATCCATTGGAAAGCACTGCTGGGTCTCAGCTGATCACTCATTTGTCTCATTGAAACACTATGAGTCCGTTTTTAAGAGCTTTTTTATAGACTCGTATAAAGGAGAAAGTGAACTTTTTAACATGTTTGCACTTCACTAAGTCAATACACATAAAAAGAAGTACAACTGGGGTTCCTACATGGATATGCAGCCCAGAAGTGCTAAGCTGGTAAAGAGATACAGCTACTAGCTAGGCAAGAGATTAACTTTATTTATTTCCCTTCCTTCTTCCTAGAGATGCAAGGGACATCCAGGAATGTGACAGCAGGATGAGTCAGATCCCAGACTCCCCAGACAGATGTTTTATCCAGAACATTTACATGTGAATTATTTTTTCCCTTAAATCATTTTCCTGGAGTAGTCTGTGTTACTCTCTGAGTTGTTTTGCTGTTGCTTTTCTGTCCTTTGAATACCAAATCCAAAAGCAGGGCAGGATTCCCAGAGCACTGTCATTCCTGTCTCTACAGAACCTCACAGACAGCCCAACACACACAATCTCTGTCCCAGCCAGCTTTCCTGGGAGCTCTTTGCCCATTACCCGACAGGAGGGTCATGGAGCAGCAGTGAGGATTAAGGGTCTGTTTCTCCTACATGAAAAACTGCTGCACTTGTCCATCCTGCTGCCTAAATATCTAACAAGAGCTTATAAAGCATGGTGGGGTGTTCGACCATCCCAATTTACTGAGAGCATCTCCTTGTCCCCAGCATCCCTTCTCGTTGTCCAGATTGTCCCCACACCAACACAAAGGTCTGAGTCACACAAGAGAGAAGGAAATCAAGCTCTCTGCAATGGCAGTGTTGGAGGCACTTTCCCCGTCTCTGATGCCTGTGAGATGCCAAGAGAAAGACTTAGAGGAAGCAAGACAAAGAATCTCAGCAGCTGCAAGATGCAGCAAACAAAAGAGACGTGTTTTTTAAATAGAAACCATCAGTACCAATGCAGTTCTCTACTGTGCTTTGCCCAAGCAAATTTTTATTAAGCTCTGTAAAAGCTTCCAAATCTGAAACTTTAAAAACGTTTTTTTTCTGCTCAAAATGAAATTTAAAGTGGCAAGTTTTATTAAAAACTAATGTTAAAGCAAGAGCATAGCCAAGAGAATCGCTGAGATGAATAATGTTATCAATTATCATTTAAACATCTCCATCTTCAACAGCCATCCAAAACCTGTCAAAGGAAGACAATCAGGATCTCCCAGCCAGATGGCTGAAACAGCACCAGCCAGCCTTTCCCATGGATAAATGCCTCCTTCACTAACTTCCAAAACATTCACATCTCTGACAAAGTTTAAAGAAAAATGCTTGATCCAAAATCAATGACACTGGTGTAGCACCACTGATTGCTCAGTTTGCAAGAACCTGAGTGGCATTCAGGAAAGTACCAGAAGAAAGTATGAAAAAAGAAGAAAAGAAACTAAGCAAACAGAGATTCAGAAAGTCCAGTTATATTCAGAAAAGAACCCTCACATCAGCAACACAATCAAACACAGTCGAAGTGAAAGTTGCAAGTTATCTTGGATGATGTTTTAGTTAAAGCTTTTCCATGTTGGGGGTGGGGTTTTTTGTTTTCTTGAAAAGTACACACATTATCCCAAGCCCTCTGAAGGGAGGCGAAAGCCACAAAACTCCCAGCCATTGCCCAGCATTATCTTTTCCTAAAAATATTGTTCTAGGCTGTTGTTTGACCAAAAAGTTGAGAACTTTTAAACCATAGTGAACCACAGGCTAGAGACAATGCTTATTAGAAACAGCCTCAAATTATATATATATTTGTATACTGTGATCTTGAAGTTATATAACAATAATTCTCCTTGGAAGATAATCTTCCTGGAAACGAGGGCAGAAATTTATGCTGCCCTCTCCTTTCTGACACTACATTGAGAAATACCCTGGCAATTCATGGTTTATTACCATGAAATGAAAGTTTAAGGGATGAGATCTGCCAGGGCAAGCTGACCTGTAGCTGCTGGATCAAGATAAATACAATCAACAGAGGAAAAAGTGCTCACAGCTGAGTCTAAAACCTGAGGGACCCCAACTCTTTGCCCAGCTCCACAGGTTTAGTACAAGTAACTTATTGTAATAGCCATAAGTGTACCAAGGGCATAACTGCTGCTTAAAATAACCCAGAGAATCAGGCATTCATACTTGGACAAATCTGGAGCTTCATGATGCATTTCCATTTATAAAATGGGGATGTAAACCAACGGGGACCCACCAAAGCCATGGCTGGGCCCTGCCAACAGCAGAGGAGATTTCCGGTCCCAGGCCGGTTTAGGATCAGGGATGAGCAGGGCTGGGCCCCAGGAGCTGCATGACAAACATAGTGAGAGCAACCCTAACCCAGCCCCCAGTGCCCCCAGAGCATGTTCAAACACACCAACATCAGCTGTCAGATGGAAAAGGGGGTTGAGAGCGCTGGCATGCAGAGCATTTTCTCCAAGTCTACACCAAGCTACAGCATTGAAGGGAAATCTTGATTTATGTCTCTATATAGTCCATAATCGACCTCACGACCCAGGAATTAAGGGGATCTTGAAATAATTGCAAGCTTCTTATATAACTAGGGAATTTGTTTTTCATTCCTGCCGTCCAACAAAAAAAAAATTTGACTCCTGCTTCTACATGATCCCACACCCTTGCCAACAACAGGCTCATTAACTTTTGATCCCAAAAGGATGTGAAGAACAAAAGGACATCAAGGTCTTTGGGTGCATGAATGCAGGACAGCAAGCCATATGCAAGCAGTGTTTGAGTTTTCTACTGTTCCCCTGACTCCCAAAATTCTCTTAAAGACCTGGTGGAGCTCATGTTATGGTGGGCAATTTGACAACAATCTGAAATATGTCCTATCCAAAATACACTGTGACACAAGTGGTCTAGGCAGCAAAAACAATGTTTGCCCATATGCTATGATTCTGTGAACATGTGGAGTAGTATAAAATGAGATTTTGAAATGCCCTGGAGTTTAACTTCATTACCTCACTCAGTGCCTCGTTAACTAGGTCTAATTTTAATCAGCCAACAGTCCTAATTGAGCAGAGCTGTCTTCCAAGGGATAGTGGGAACAACATCACTGCCCCATCACATTTATTCAAGGCACAGCATTCCTGGAGTTCTTGTCATTCCACGGGCTTTGTTCCAGAAACCAGGGCAGCATGATTTTACCCAGCTCTGGTGAGTGTGGAGGTTCATTCCATCATAATTCTCACAACAGGACTGTGGGAGATCCCAGTTTCTAAGCAAGATCACCATGACTGCTTCCATCTCACAAAAAGGTGGGAAGAGAAAGACATCCCAGAGATTTTGGGGCAAAATACTCAGGCCTCTCAGTATTGGGACGGTTGATTGAAAGGTCTCTATTTTTTATTACCTCTAAGAGGTAATTTTTTAAAGCAGCTCCTTACTTTTTTATTCCTTTATTAAGACAACTTATTTCTTTTTAATTAAGAAGCCAGTGGTCTTCTGAGAGATAAACAAAAGGGAGGGAGACCCCCAGCCAAGTGAACAGGATCCACTCTCTGATATGCAGTTTGTGCATGGTTAATGGATGTTGGGCATTAATATTTCTTACCCTTTTGTCTGTGTTCTCTGTAATAGAAACCCCTGTCTAGACTGAGTGGCTACTACAAGTAATCCCAGTAATATCCAATAAAATCACTCTGAAATGTGATAGCTATAGTTATCAAGGAGCACCAGGATTAACTTGATTGATTGAACAATGGACTTCTGGTTTTTAACATGATCTATATGTGTCCCCAAAAAAATTCAAAAATATACATAAGGTTGTAAAACCTTCAATGCTGGGCAACTTATCATAGTCTGTAAGTGTACTGACACACCCTGAAAGGAGAGGGATTAGTGCTGCTCCAAAATTAAAGGGGAAATGGCAATGGTCATAAAAAAATACTTTCACTTAACCAACTTCTGCAAGGACAGGACACATTGCCTTCTCACTGACAGTCAGCAAACAAAAACATAAAAACTCAATCTTTGCTTGAAAATACTGCAAAACTCTTCATTTGTGATCCAGATCCAACCATGAGAACCACCTGCTTTTCCTAGAGTGGCCTCTGAAGTGTCTCAATAAATGCATCTTTCATTGAACAAGGAGAATTAGGCTTTTCCAAGAGGTGGGAGAGCACATGGAATGCATTTGCTGAATTTACATGAGTAGCAAAATAGCCAAGCCCAGGTGTGGAGCATCATCCCCTTGCATGAGCCCACAGTGGCTTTCCTGCTGGCCAGGTCTGCAACTGTGCATCCAATACCTTTCCTTTGGGCTTGGTTACCTTATACTGGGTATGGCTGATCTCTCTGGAAACTGAATCACATCAGTGCATAATTAATTAGTCAGAGGTACCTTGAACCAAAACTCCTGCACTCATTTCCAGCTCTGCTCAAAGTCCTCTTTTTGAATTTGTTCAAAACTTTTGCATGCGCTGGTATGAGCCTGGAAATGAAAAAAAAATGTTCTTGTCTAGTACAAAAGAGAGAACATTCAATAACTAAATGCATGCTTAAGTTGGAGATGAATTAGTCTCAAGCTAGAAAAGTATCAACCTTTAGGAAAGTTGCTCAATAAACCAGTTTGATCTAAGGAATCCCCTTCCAAAGAACTGCATTTTATTTCCAGAGTTCAGAATCAGTTCCCAGGAAATTGAAAGGAAACAATCCTGAGTTTGCAGCAGTACTGACACCAGGAATTTTGGTGAGGCACAATCTCTTAGGAATGGGTTTTGAATGACCTGGCAGCAAGAGGGGCTTTTTGCTCATCTGTGGTATACCAAAAAACAACATGTCTGCAAAGGAATAGAAAGCTACTAACCTTAACAAATCCTTCTGATGTTCAGGTTATTTCTGCACCAGATGTGCAATGACACAAAGCACTCAGGCACTGTCTCACACTGCAGAAAAAGGCAAGCTTCCTTCCCCAGCTCCTCTGCCTTCCCTTTTATAATGCACCTGTGGCTCACATTTCCCTTGCTTCCTGCATTAAAATGGCAGAACAGGGGGGTCAGGTTTGTTTGAAAAAACAATTAAAGGAGCTCTCCCTATACTGCCAGTTGTTAAGCAGCTCAGCCTCACTCACCTGGGACTGGTCTGCTGCAGCAGGGCTGCTTGTTCCCTTTGTTCCTGCAAGTAATCCAATTTGAGCAGGGAAGGAAAGGGAATTCCAACCAAAAGTCGTTCATTCACTAATAATTTTTGTTTTTCTGGTGGAAACATTCTTATTGCTGCAAGCTGAGGCTGTACCCACTGCCTAACTTTGCTCAAAACGAAATCCAACACTTAAAATAAGCAAGAGGTGCTTATTTTGTGTGAAAGAGTGCCTCTTTCAATCACTTCCCATCCACCAGCCCCTGTGGAGCTCTGACAGTTTCCTAGAGAAGGATATGGTCCATGTCTAGCAAAACATGGTTAAAGAGCTCCCTTTGCTGACCTGACATTGAACCTTTCCCTGAGCTGTTCCCAGTGCAGGAAAATATTTATTTTATTACAGCCCTGCAGAACTCATCCCAGTCCAGGCACTCAGATTAAGACCAAATGTGTTGAGCTTGCATTAGGTGAAGTTATGATATCTGTATTTGGGATTTTATCTTTTTTGTAGGTGCTGGTGGTGCTGAAAGGGCACAAACTAAAAGAATTGCAATAATAACAGTGCTCAGGGCAGCATGTGGGTTCTGGTGGGGACTTCATAAAGGGGATAGCCCTATCCTATGTCAAATCTTGTTTTCAAAGTCTTATGTAACACCAGTTTCCCTGAATCCTAAGAAATTCCTTTACAAGGAAGTTCACGAGGCTCTCCTGCCTGGCTGAGCAGCATCAACCCCTCAAGGCTTGGCTGAGATCAGCTCCCTGCACACCACAGACACCTCCAGAGCCAGCTCAGCAGCACCACAGGGCTGACAAAAACCACCAGCCACCCCAGCTCCAGCAGGGACAGGGAGGAGGGAACCTCTCCCCAGCCAAAAGGGAAAGGTGTCAAGGTGGGGAGAGGTCACAATGTGGCATTCACATTCTCTGAAAATCCCTTCACCCAGGATTTTGCTCCTGGGAAGCTGAGAAGTCTCAGAGGAAAAAAAAAAAAAAGAAAACAATAATTATCTGATTTGCTTCTCCTCTGTTGTGCTCATGTGGAATGTGTTTGGAGATTGTTTACCAAAGGTGATTGTTTCATTGGATTCTGCTGTGAGTTGTTTTCACTCATTGGCCAATCAGTGCCAGACTCTTTCCAGAGTCACAAGTTTTCATTATTATCTTTTTCGCATTCAGTAAGTATCCTTTCTGTATTCTTTAGTATAGTATAGTATAGTATTCTTTAATATAATATACTATCTTAAAATAATAAATTAGCCTTCTGAGAACATGGAGTCAGATTCATCATTCCTGCCTTCATTGGAAGGGCACCCCACAAATACAATACCCCAGGGCACACATGTCTCCAGACACGACCCAGATCTGATCCTGCCAATCCTGCAGCCTGAGAGAAGAGACCTGCACTGAGACCCAGCTCAGGGGTGTACATGCAGGCACCAATGAACCATGCTCATTTATTTCTGATTTTCACTGCATTAACAGCTATTTCAAATAGCAGTGAGAGAAGTGAAATCTCATGGGGTTAGACTTTGATGAAACCATTAAGGAGTTTTCTCACCGAAATTTCTAAGTAATCCATGTTCTCATAGTAACAGCAAAATCCCTGTTTAAAATATAGTTGCAAATATCCTGTTTCTTTTTATTGCTGAGTTGATATATCAGACCTGGGATATGAGATATATGATATTTCCATTACAACCATAATGTCTCCTTGGGACCTATATGGTGTCAATCTGTATTACCAGACTTCAAGAGTGATCCTGAATACAAGGATTTTATTTACTAAAATACCACATATACCAGTTCCTGATCCTTCTATTGTAATATGAAGAAAATGAAAACTAATGAGAAATAAATGTTAATTCCAATATTTTAAAGCCCAAGTGTAAATTTCCACCTTTAGAAAACATGGTAGGCGAAAAAGAAAAAGGGGGGGGGGAATTGTGAAATCATAAGTTCTTTTATCTGATCACAAGAAAAAAGCCAAATTAATAGCATGAGGGTTTATTAGTGTCTCTGGGCTTGTTTCTGAGGCTGTGTGAAAGGAGCCTTGATGAAAGAGGCTTTATTTGAAGACACCCCCCAGTTCTCACCCAATTTTCTAAAAGTGTAACAATAGATCACTAGTACAGAAACAGAGATCTGCCACAGTATTATCTCTCCATCTATTTGAAAGCAGCTCGAGAGGCAAGGAAGGGTGGTGAGGTGCAGATGTTATCAATTAGCCAAAGAAGTTAACAAAACAACTTCATACCACAGCAGTTGTTCCAGCTGAGGTCTGAAGTGGGTATTGAGCTGTTGCTGTGTGCTTACTGCTTTTGTATGTGCTGATAGGAAACCAGTCAGAGCACAGCTGTGAAATCCCAGCTTTGGGAACCAGATCCTCACTTTCGAATCTGAGGGGCAGCAGACAAGGCTTGTATTGCAAAGGATGCACAGCCCTAAGGTAAAAATCACAGCAGGCCTTGTAAAATGGTTATTGATGAACAAAGTGAGAGAGAGACAAAACTAAACCCATTTCTGTCATAGCAAAAGCAGCCGTGGCATGAAGGTTATGTAAATTGCTATTAAAAATAATTCCTTCAAATCATGACACATAGGCAAATGTGTGGATAGGATGACCAAGTCTAGAAATAAAGAGAAAATGTGCTTGTTCTATGTCTTGAAATGCCACTGGGCGAGGTGTAGTTGCACAAAGTACCCAGATATTTGCAAACACTGCTTCATCTTGGGGCCATGCTGAACCCTCAGCACCATCTACTGATCACCTACTAGAGCATCCAAACTCTGGCAGAAGGAAAATCAGGGATTTGTATTTCATACTGACAAAAAATACAGATATCCAGAGCACAGGAGAGCCAAAGAATCTTCCTTCCCTAGGGCAGAACTCCCAGCCTGTGTCTCTCTGTGGGTTATTTTGTGGCCATCCCAGCAGGCCCATCAGCTCCAAGCAAAGGTGGTGCTGAAATCCAGCCTGAGGATGCTCCCAGGTGCACTGAAGTGACTGCACTGGCAGCAACCAAAGGCACTGCAAGCTCCAGAGCAGCCTGAGGACACTGCAGGATAGAAGGATGTCACATTCAAATTCTCTGAAAAAATCCCTTAGCCCAGGATTTTTCTCCTGTGAAGCTGAGGAGCCTCAGAGAAAAGAAAAACAATTCTTATCTCATTTGCTTCTCCTGTGTGGTGCTCACATGTGGAATGTGTTTGGAGATTGTTTACCACAGGTGATTGTTCCATTGGATTCTGCTGTGAGTTGTTTTTACTCATTGGCCAATCAGGGCCAAGCTGTGTCAAGACTCTGGAAAGAGTCAGGAGTTTTCATTATTATCTTTTTAGCATTTAGTAAGTATCTTTTCTGTATTCTTTAGTATAGTTTAGTATAGTCTTCTTTAATATAATACAGTATCTTAAAATAATGAATTAGCCTTCTGAGAACATGGAGTCAGATTCATCATTCCTGCCTTCGTTGGGGCATTTCCCAGCAAATACAATAGAAGGGCAGTGTTTAAAGCCTTCTGGAACAGGCAGTGGTGCTTTCTGTGCAGCCTCCATGGCCTGAGCAGAAGCTGCTCATCACCTCTGCAAGTGACATTCATCCAGACTGTGTTTCTGACCTACTTCTGCAAAAGTCAAAACATAGTCTAACAAACAAGTAAGATCAGGATAAATACAGCTTGCCTGCAAAGTCACAATGTCTTGATTCTGACAAGCCTCCTGGGGTTGTCCTTGGCCCAAAATCTTGGGTGGGAGACAAACACATGGTGGTGTTCAGCCAACAAAGCTCCATGGTGACAAGACCACAGTGCAGAGCTAACCAGGGAGAGAGAACCAGGGTTACATGCTTGGAAGCAATAGGAGGCCAGAGCAACCAAGGGCAGCTGAGTAATTGATCTTACAACGGTTAATTAAAAAATCAGTGTGATTCAGAGGAGTGCAGCCAGAGGTTTATAAGGCAGTGTGCTGTGGAGGGTGTGTGTTGGCATGGTTTAAAAGAAAAAACAGCAAGAAACACAACATTCTCTAACCCTGAAGTGACAAGAGAGAAACAATAAAAAGTTGGTGTACCTGCAGTTTGTCAGTGAGCTCTACAAAGGCTTTGTTTCAGTGCCTTGGAACACAGAGCCATCCCTTTGTTTCCATGAGTCCTGCAGGACATGGCCACTAGCCCAGAGCTGCAGCCAGCCCTGGGGCTTTGCTGGGGCTGCGTCTGCCCTGCCAGAGCCAAACACTGCCTTAACTGGCAAGTGCTTGCACCAGCAGTCAAGCAATCTGAATGAGGGCTGAGTCACACAGCCCTGGCATCTGCTGCACAAGTCCTTGCAGAAAAAAGGGCTGGGAGAGGCCTCCTGGGTCGCCCAGCCTTGTCTCCTGCTATCACAGGCACCGTGTTGTATAATCCCCTCCATAAACAGCAGCAGCTGTGGGAGAAAGGCCTGGAATGGCTGAGGATGCTGAAAGTGAGGTGTTACAGGGTCCTGAGTCAGGGGGATTGGGAGTATGTGAGGAATGCAGCTATGTGCTGCTCAAAAGAGCAACATAATATTTTATTAATGAAGCTGGAAAGTCATACATCCAGGGAAACACCCAGACCTTAATTATGCCAGAAAGGCATCAGGGTAATGCAGTACTTACTTTCTACTTCTGGCCTTGAGTTCAGAGAATTGTTTTCTTCTGTTTCAACATTTGGTTGAGTACAACATGCCAGCAGGAGAGAAAAAAAAAAAAAAACCAAACTGGTTTCCATTCCTGTGTCTGGTTTAAATCATGAGAGAAGGAGACTTCTAATGAGGCTGATTCATATAATGATGTATTTTACAAGCTATTCTTAGCAGATTCACTGCAATATGTCATTCTTTATGTACCATGAGAGATATATGAGCACACAAGCTTACGAAGGGTGGGGAAGTCTCTGAATAACTGGCCAGTTTTGCACCTCATGTGCTGGAGAAGGGGAAGTTCACACAGACTATTGCTTCCAAACCCTCCAGACCTCAGGTCAGCTGTGAACTCCACTCCAATAAACCCCAACATTACAAGACTCGTGTCTTAAAACTTATTTCCAAGGAAGTGTCTCATTTTATTGCAACACGAATAGGAGACTCTAAGGTAATATTTACTTTGGTTTACATTTCATAAAAAAAGAAGACTGTAATTTCATGGAGGCTCTAACAGAAATTCCTCTTTCCATCCAAGCGGAAGAAATCATGTTCAGGACCTTTCCCCAAGGGCTCAAGGAAAGCACATTAACATGGCAACTCCCACTTTGCTTTATTTGTGAGTTACCCTTGCAGGAGGACAAGGCTGGAATTGAGACAAGCTATAAGTGGACTAACAGGCCAAAGCCTGTGACATTAAGGGGTAGGCAAAGATGCTGAGAGGATAATCCCAAAGATGCAGCTCTCCAGCTGATGAAAATCAGAAGAGCCCATGATCTCTGAGAGATTCTCACCTAGACAGAAGGTAATTGTCAGCACAAGGGTGCAGTGGCTACTCCAGTTCTGCCTGACACCCCTGCCACTGCTGACCTTCCCTGCCCTGTGTTCTAAGATGCTAGAGGAGGGGCTGAGGCCCTTTTAATGAACTGAAAGGATGAGCAGGAGCCCTGTCCAGACCAGCAGTGGGAAGAGAAAGGAAACATGCAGCGAGCCCTGAGCATGGGGGAGGCAGAGCTGCTGCAGACACAGGAGCTGCTGGAGCACAGGTGAGCCCAGGAACTCTCCAGACTGAGCCTGAAGGAGCTCTGGCCAGGTGGGACAGTGACACAGCCACATCACAGCCACGCCAGTGCCCAGCCCTGGGAGCCCAGGATGCTCAGACAGGTGAGTGGCTCTGGCTGGGGGCTCCTGGCAGCCCCGGGTGCTGCTCCAGGGGCCCTGCTCCAGCTTTCCCCAGCACTGATGGAGCAACCTGAGCTCTGGCACAGGGAGCTGGCTCTGTCCCCTGGCTGGGCTGCCAGTGGACCTCCTCCTTCTGGCCCGAGGGGCCACCAGAGAGTGATCCAGGCTGCTGCCAGCTGCGTCTGCCAGGGAGCAGGGAGCCAGCGTGGAGCCCAGGGCAGGGCTGCTCTCTGCCTGCAGACCAGCCCTCCTGCATTTCCTAAGGGCAGCCTGCCCTCACTTACTAATTTTCTTCATTTTTTGTGGCCTCATCGATGACTTAGTCACAACACCAGAGTCAGCACCAGCTGCTGCCTATTCCCACGGTATAACCTGCCCTTCACTGTCTTCCCTTAAATGTAATACGTGGTACATTTGTGTCTGGTACTTTCTCCTGTTTCTGCAATTGAAATTTTATCCGTTCATGGAGTGCCCGAAATTCTGCAGAGACACTTGGCCTGAATACTCATTTCATTGCTGAAAGCCAATACTGCTTTAACAGATGCAGTAAAATTGTGAGAATCTAAAGTTCACTTTTTTTCTTTAACTGCCCCAGATGAAAGAAGTCCACTCCACACAGCTGAATGCCTCTCTTGTGTGCTGGCACATGAGCTTTAAAGGTGTTCTGGTAGTTTTCAGTCCTCTGTGCTGCTGGAGTACTTTTGTCCAGATCCTCAGCTGGAGGAGATGGATGCAGCTATGCTGCAGCCAGCAGAGCTATGCTGATTTATACCCCCAGGCATACTTTTTAATGTGTAGATATCCTTAGAAAGTAATCACCAGGCTCCCTCAAGCTGATTCCTCATGACTTGCAACTGCAGTTTCAAAGCAGTGCTGATCCTGAAGCCTGGGTACCCCTCCCACACTGTGCAGGAATCTCTCCAAGGCAGGGGGGAATCTGGAGCCGCACCAGTGGCAAATTCACAGCCTCTACCCAAGGTATCCTTCATCCTTAGACATGCTTGACTGTATAATTATTGTATTGCCTTGCACAATTTCAAACAACGTTTCACGACTCAAAAACCTCCAGACCAAGCTGTCAAATTATTTGCATTGCAACAATTTGAAAAATACAAAATCTGTCATTTCTTCACCTCAGGGAAATGAAACCAGAACAAGCCAAAGCTTTAGCACTGCTCACCGTGTCTGTACCCCACATTTTTAGATTCTCTTTCAATATCATTTCTGCCATGTGAGTTAGACCAGCGCAGGCCAGTTCCCTTCTGCATTTGCAGCAGTCAAACACCCTGTTGAGATGTTAGGCTCTGTTCAGTGTACAGAGCTCACAGCCCTGAGTTTCAGGGCTATCTCCATCCAGCAGCACAGCCGCTCTGTTCCCTGCTGACCTTGCAGGTTTGGCACCATTTGAAAACAATTATTTTCCCCTAACTTGGCATTTTTGGCTCCTACCCAACTCCTTGCGGGCACTTTGGAATTTATAGTTAGAGCTCCTCAAAGGAACAGTTATCTTGAAAGTTGAAATTATATCCAAAAGGCTAAAACATATCTTTCAGCTGAGTGTTTTCCCTGCCAGAATTGCTTCACATGGATCAGGCCAATTCATTTTCCTGCAATGTAGGGGTTGCAGGAATACCTAAGGGAAGGTTGGGCTGAATGTCTCTTACCACCAGGGACTTGACAATAGCAGTGCAATTTACTTCCCTTCTGAGATGATTTACATAGCAGACAAACGTGAATCAGATCTTCTGACTTAATAATTTTGTATGAAGAAATAATGTAAAATAAAGTAATTTAGCTGTTAGGTTAAGGTAATAAATGTTTTTAATGCTCACAAGAGAAGGAGAGAGGAAGATCCAAGAATTGTGACAGACCCACTGGGTACCACTGAAGCCTTTAGCTCCCAAAGAGGGAGACACTGAAACACAAAGATCCCAGCCCTGGCAGCCTGTCTTCCACCATGCACCATCAGCTGCTTTGCCAATGGGAACACAGGGAATGGGAGCTCAGCACAAAATTGCCTCAGCTGTATCTGTCCTCCAGACTGAAACCAGGATCTTGACATTCTTGCATGCTGTATGGTGTTAAAAATTATTGTACTCCAATGGGCATCTGCTATCCCAACTTTCCTGGCTAGTGTTTAGCTGTAGGGAAGCCCAAGCAAGCTGCTAATTTTGAATAGGGGGAACTGTTTGTGTAGCAAAAGTGAGATTCCAGCCTTGAGATTGGTGCCATTTCCCTAGCCAAAACTTTCCATGTCTTGGTTTCAAAGGTGACTATTTGATAGATAAAAATAGAAATAAAATTATGTCAGTGTTTATCTTGCAGTCACCTCTTACTCAGAGCGGTCAAGACATCTTTGAACCATTCCTCACAAACACACTAGCAACAAAAATAACAAAAACTGCCAAAAAAAAAAAAAAAATCAGTGTTTCTGGTGTACAGAACTACTTTCCTGGGGTAAGGCCTCTAGCACCTCATGCTGTTCTTGATTTTTATAGCTGTGGAAGGAAAGATGTTAAGCTTAAGGTTTGGAATTTGTGCTTTGATCACTAGTTATGTCATACAGCAGGATGTGCCAAGTGGAACTTTCTACAGTCTTCTTAGAAACACCCTAGCACAGATCCCAGAAAGACCTGGACCTCAGCCTGGCACATTTCAGACTTGCTGAGTTCTGAAGTTCAAAAATAAAAAAGAAGCAATTCTGCTAGCAGCACTTTTGGATGTTGTTGATCCCCAGCCTTGCTCATGTGCAGTCAGCTGGATGGCCTTGCTCAGGACTCCCAGGGAGGCTCCTCCTCACATTTCTGCCCCCTATTAGGACCCACTCATTTAACAGGAGACAAATATTTCAGTCATCCCCCGAGTCTGGTGTCTGCAGTTTCAGTATCTTCCTGAAATGTTGGCTTTCACCTGCTTGTTAATAAAACATGCAGGTGACCATGGTAAAGGAAGTGAACCCACGCACCTTTTCACTGCCAGTGAAATGTCAGCTATTTTTGGTAATGACTTTGGCACAAAACAGATGAACTGAATGTTTAGTGTGATTTGGGGTGGTGTGACAGTGAGGGTCATGCATGGTCTGGAATGGAAATGGTAGTTGACCAAAGAGGGTAACAGGAAATAGAATAAATGAAATAAATTAATATCCATGCTGGGTTTAAAAAGGATTTTCAAGGCTCTGCCATTGGATGAGATTATTAATTTGCAATTAAATGAGCCTTTTCTCTCTCCATTAACAAAAATATAGCATCCTTATAGCTGTTACAGAAAAAAAACCCCATAGATCAAGCTCACCTTTAAATAGGACTTTAACAATCTATATTCCATTATAACAGGTGGCCACAAGGAGGAAAGCTGGGGCTGCTGAACTGTAACCTTCATGCTGCTCCACAGCTGTCAGGGGAACATGATCTAGGAAAATACTCACTTAGGAAAATTGATCAGAGAGAAGGGCTGATATGAGTCAACACCTCTGCCTTCTGCAGGGCACTCAGACTCACCCAAGCAGGTACATCAGATGGAGCTGAGCCTGCCTGTTTTACAAAAAAATCATCCTGCTCATATTTGGCCATACTTCATCCTGGGGAATCATTCCTATCATTCCTTCTTTTGGAAAATCCAAAGAAGGAATTATAATTTATTGTTAATGATTTATATAATAATTTATTATAATTTATTGGTTCTTTCTCCACACATCAATGCCCAAATTATCTCCCTGGAAAGCATTCCTCACAGGGAGTGCCATCCTGCCAGTGCTACCTGCATGGACTGACCCTATGGAAGTGTCTGCAGTTCCTTGGGAATCCTTTCCCATATGAGAGACTGTCATGAAAAACTGTTAGTAAATTCCATTTATAAATGGTTAAATCTGTTTCCTTAAAGAAAAGTGAAACCACAAGCAGGATAAGAGGGTCAGAGGAAAATTCCTAACCCTGGAATCCAATGCACTTTAGAATAAAACACAATAAATTTGCTCAGTGAGTGACAGCAGCACCTGGTAGGAATGCAGTTGTAGCCCATCATTTATCAGAGCCTCACATCTTTATCAGACAGATTTCTTTGCAGAGCTTGGCTACATCATCATTTGAAAAGCTCCCATAAGAATGCAAAATTTGTTCTTACCTGTCTCTGCCCTCCATGCAGTCCCTTGGTTTGCACTGCATTCCTGACACTCCTGCCCCTTGCAGACCAGAGCTCCATTAGCACAAGTTTTTGGTGATGCTCAGCTTGCTTTCGACACCCAGAGTGCTTAATTCTTCAGGCTGTCTGGAATATATTGGCATCAGTGGTGAATAATCCCTCCCAAGCCATCACATCAGGCCTGTTTTAGTAAATCTTTCCACTTATTAAGAACAAATTTAAACCATCTAAATATGCTTATGTAAGGAGGCCTTTAAAAATACTTTGTAAATTTAGGAGCCAGCATACACTGAAAAAATACAATAAAAAAGAAAAAAGTCAGTGACATACTTTAGCCCAGTTTAAACTCAGCTGAATCCTCCCATCTTTTGCAAAACAAACAGGAGGTTTTGCATAAAAGCATCCAGCAAAGTCCTGCTGGTGTTAAGACATTCTTTCTGAAATGCAAGGCAAGGCTTCATCTGCTTTATGAGCCCAGGGCCAAGCTGGTATCTCCATTGCTGAGCAGGCAGCCAGGATTTAGAGAGGTGCATGTGCAGACCAGTGGCTCCCCAGCTCTGGAGGAGTGGAGAGGGTGTCCCCAGGAGCCAGCTGAGCACTCAAGCTTCTGGCATGAGCCTTTGGGATAAAGAAGTCCAGGATAAAGAGCAGTCGCTTGGCATAACCTGCAGGCTGTTCATGGCAGCCCCAGGGAGCAGCTCTCTGTGCCAAGCTCTTGGCCAAGCACTGGGGCCAGGATGCTGTAATGCTGGCCAGGAGAAATCAGCAGCACTCAGGAGAGTCACTGTCAAATCCTGGTTGGAGCTGTATTCCACTGAGAGCCACATTTCCTGCAGAGCATCCCCCTCTGCATCCTGCAAACACAGCAGCCACTGCCTGGCCAGGGGACCTTGCATGCAATCACAGAATGGTTTGTGCAGGAAGAGACCTCAATGCTCATCTCATCCCAACCCCTGCCATGGCTAGGGGCACTTCCCACTGTCCCAGGTTGCTCCAAGCCACATCCAACCTGGCCTTCAGCCCCTCTGGGGTGAGGCAGCCTCAGCCTCTCAGGAAAACCTTCTCCTTGCCCTCCCTCCTGACACAAGGCACTTCCCTTTGACTGCTGCTGGGACCTACCCTCATTTGCTGGTGTGCAAGAGGAGGTGCAGGTCCAGCCCCAGGTGCTATCATTCTTTACCCTGAGTGTGTGCATGAGAATGGCAGTGGTTTGGTCAGTGTGCTCTCAAATCAATGATCCTATTAAAAAACCAGACTGCCAGTGGATGGAGAATTCATTGGTATTGCAGGACTGTCTTTTAAAGATGCTCCCCAGGGCTGACTTGAAGCTTCTGCTTGACAGGTGTATGTAATGTACCAGGATCCAGGGAGAAATCCTGTCTTGACAATTCAGCTGAAATGAGGCAAGGAAGAGAAAGGACAGAGTCGGCAGGTTCACGTGTGGGTTAATTTACAGCATCTCTAAGTGTCTGCCAGCTCAGTACTTGGAAATCCTGTCACATTCTGGGAGATTGTATGAATTATAAATTCCCACTAATGGCCTCACACATATGGATGTTTCAATAGTAGTTCCTTATTTTTCATTTTCTATGTAGCAAAAAAGACAAAAGGACTTGCAGCCCATTCCAGAGTGATGCATTGCCTGATTGTGACAGTATTTCTCTGTGCCAGCAGGAGTTGTATTTATCATGCAGGAAGGTAATCTTCTACACTTCCAGTATAAGTAAATATAAAGCATTTTGCTCTGATTTCTATTCAGGCAGATTTATGCCTTAGATAAACCCCACTTCCAAATCTACAGCCAATATTTAGGCAAGTCTAAACAAAATCTTGTTTTAATAAATACATTGTTTGAGGTCTGAAAAGATTTTGCCTTTGTGCACCAAAATGTATAGACAGCATCAAATGCCTCACAACATTTCCACTGAAAGCAAGCATGATTACACTGAGATGCAATCAAAGCAGAAAGATGTGTTTGTACAGCACAGAAAATGTACTGGGATATCCAGAGAAGATTATGTTATCTTGCTGCCACACTGGCCCTTAGGTTTAAAAATAGCAGTTCTTTGCTCTAGTTTGCAGAGCACTGGGATTCTATCTCTGATTTTCACCTGGAACCTTCTGATGGAAAGAAAATCAGAACAGATGTCTCCCTTAAGGGACAGCAGGGAATGGCTTTAAACTGACAGAGGGTAGATTAGATTAGATATTAGGAAGATATTCTTCTTTGTGAGGTGGTGAAACAGTGGCAGAGAAGCTGTGGATGCCCCATCCCTGGAAATGTTCAAGGCCAGGTTGGATGGGACTTGGAGCAATTTCAAGGACCTGTGTATTTGAGGCAAGGGAGGTAAATAATTTAATCAATACTTTCCTTTGAAAATATCCTCCACAACTCTTTGACTACATGCTAAATTATTCCCCAACTTTTCTATAGTCACACAATCCTAGATACTCTGCATTAATTACATTTGAAAAGTTGTCCCCTCACAAGCTCCTGGTGCCATGGCTGGTCTGAACCCAGCCACAACCCCAGCAACTCATCAAGCTCAGCAGATTAATTCATTAATTGTTTCTGCATGGGACCTTCTGCTGCTGCAGTGCAGGGCATGGATGTGGCACACTAAAGCCAGGCTCTGCTCCATTTCTGGAGGTGTGTATGTCCCTCTGCTTGACTCCTCCTGCCTAAGCCAGGGTTAGGGTTAGGAGTGGGTTATTGTGCTTCTCTCCTGTTAATAATCTCTCTGTGCCAGCAGTTTTGTCAAGTGCACTGTGTCCATCTCTCCCAATCCCTTTTTTCCTCTGGCTGGGGCTGTGAACAGCGCTGGGGTGAAGCAGCAAGGTCTGGCTGGCCCTGCCTGTCCTTGCACAGCTCCATCCCACTGCTGGATCCCATAACCGCCTCTGCCAGGCACTCGCCCCTCCCAGCTGCCATGGAAAATCCCATGGCTTTGGGGACACTCAGCACTTGCAGCCTGTGCTTGGTCTGTCCCGCTTCCCTGGACTTCTCTGGAGTACAAAACCTTTGTAACTGAGAGGGTAAATGAAAATGAGTATTTTTTTCCTCCTAAAGGCACCTTCCTGAATGTTCCATTGACTGTTTTCTTCACATGAACATTTTTCTATTTTTCATCTGCTAGACAAGGTCATGACATTGCATTTTACCCTGTGGAAATTTTAAACAAAAATAAAGCTATTTTTATTTTGATTTCCAGCTTCTCTGAATATCAAGGGAAAGTGCATTAGCCCCATTTCTTTCAAAATGACTTTTTAATAAAAACATTAATGTTTTTCCTAATACTGAAAACATGGCTTTCTCTTCCCTTGAACATTCCTTGTTTTTCTTTTAAGTAGTTCTGATGAAAATTACTTTGGTTCTCTTTCACTAGAAAGCTTGCATGAAACAAGGCAGAACATTGCCTTGAAATGAAGAAAACATATCTTTTATTTTAATCTTTTTATAAAAGGCCTGACTTTTCTCTCCATCTCATTGCTCATATTTTAAAAAACGATTATCAAATAGAGAGCAGAAAATCTTGAGTATTATTCTTTGGCTCTGCGTTCAAATTGAAGGTTTTTAAAATTCCTCTCGGCTGTTCACAAGCCCAGAGGATTTCTTTTGATTTTTTAAGCCTCTCTAGAAAATGCAGCCTTTTCTCTGGGGAGAAGTTCTAAAAGAAAGAAATCAGAGATGAGGAATTTTAGTAGTCAGTTCACTCTCTGGCTCATTCCTTTGTCTCTCTCCTGTCAAGCCACTTTGATTCTGCATCCCCCACATATCTCAGCCTTTTGAGGCATTTATAAATTATAGAAGTATTTCTTATTGTGGGGAAAATATGATCATTCACTGAACTCATGGTGAACTTTGCACACATGCTCACTCCTTTGGTCCTGAGATGTTTTTTCATAGCAAGCAGCCCCCTTTGCTTTAGGTCTGCAGGCTGAGAGCTTGGCAGGTGAGCTGAGGCTCATTCTGCAGAACCCAGAGCTAGAGCAAAATGCAAAAATGCCCACTGTATCCTTCTCTTTCCTAAAATGAATCTGCAACTTTCCCTCATGCTTGTCCAGTTTGCCACATAAATATAGCAAGCACCATGCTGGTGTGTAAATCTCTGAGAAAAATTTACCCATAGTTCCACATAGCTGTATGGTGAGATTTTCAGTTCCTTTGTTGCTAAAATATAAATGTGTGTGAGGGTGAGATGTGAAAATCTTGTGAATAAAATTAAGCTGTATTTTTCACTTTCTTGGGTAGAATTGAAAGAATAAGTTGGTGTGTATTGAACAGGGATCTTGTCACTCCTCCACTCTTCCAACACCATTAAACAGGACAGTTCAGTGGCAAAGGATTTGGGATATTTGGGTTCACACATTTGGGGTATTTGGTTTCACACCTGAATTTCCCACCTGGGAGATGGATAATCTTTAATCAGTGGGATCTGTTCCCCTGCTGGCTGTGCAGACACATGACCATGTCACGTTTCCTTTCATCCCCTCCCTCGATGCCAAAAGAACAAAGTTCTCAGAGTGTGCTGCTCCACTGCTGCAGAGACAGTGCTCAGCACAGACACCCTGGATCTGAGCTCAAGCCACCAGAGAAGGCCACTTAATCCCCAAAAACACCTTCAGTAGCCCCCTCAAGGACTCCTCACTTGCTGTGTCTTCTGTGATATCTTCCATTAACACTACCAGGGACCCAAACTCTGCCTGATCACTGAGTGATCTGCTCTCCACCAGGCCAGAAAATGAATGCATTTAATAAGGATTAACCCCAGCTGGCACTAGGGAGCAATAAATATCATAGCACCAGCATTTGTAACGCTGCAGTTATCATTGTGTCAGCATTTCTGTTATAAACCAGGGGTTGCAGTGGATTAGAACTCAGCCATAAAATTTTCTCCAGGCTGAAACTTGGCATAAAAAAGAAATATCAGTCTATGATATTTTTTTCTTAACCTTTAAAAAAAAATCTGTTCAGTCTATTTAAAGTTGTAAAAAAGAAAGAATATGAGACTCTTCCCAAATTCTTTAAATCATCATCCAGGCCTCCAGGGAATGAAGAAAGACTCTGGCTGTGGCTGCATTTATGGGTGAGTTTTCAATGGGGTATCAGAAGTTCAGGGATTAAAGATGTTTTTTGGTATTTCTTGAAAGTCAAAAGCTTTGTCACATTATATTAAAGAGCTCAATTCTTTAGCAATGGGGCTTTACAAATATTTCTTGCTCCCCTTTTTGTTCAGAGAAGTGGATAATCTGAAACTACCAGGACCTCCAAAGCACACTGAGTACCCAGGCCAAGCCCCAGGTTAGGGGTCCCACTGGGACCCCTCCTTGTGATGGCTGGGCTGGCTCAGGGGACAGACTGGAGGGGCTGAAATCAGGGTTGTTCAGATTTTATTCTGAGCTGAAACTCGAGGTTTTTACCAGGATTAGCTCCCTCTCAGGAAGCAGCTGCACACTGAGGGGATGCCAGGGGAGGGGGGCAGGCACAGAGCTGTGCCCTGGGTGCCTCCTGGACTCTGAGCCCTTCCCAGAGCAGATCAGCCCTGCCCTCCCTGCCCCCGTGGGCAGCACAGCCCAGGGCTCCTGCGCCTGCCCCAGCTCCGGCTGGAGGAAAGCAGAGCTCACCCTGCAGTGTTCCAGCACACACTGCCAGAAAGGTCACCACTGTTTGGTGTAGACCTCAAGAGAAGAACATGAATTAATTTGTTCCCCTCAAATAACATTTTATTTTAGAAACAGGAGAGCTGGTTGTTTTTTTGGATTTTTTTTTCCTTGTTCAGTCTGAGGTATAATATTGAGTTCCAGTTTCCCTTAAGAGCTGAACTTCATCCTCCTACTAGGATGGTTTTATTTTAGTTACCAAATATTTGAGGTTAAAGTGAATAGTTCATCTTTAATGGGATTATCTCTTTCAATGTTTGCTTTCATTACAGTTTGAATTGCTCTGAGCATGAGAATCTAACCTCACCAAAAGCATATTTTTGTAATTTGATACAAACTAAATTTAACCTTTGACTCTCATCTATAAAGACGTTACTTTTTTCCACTGAAAAGCAGAATGTTAGATTAAAGATCTGCCAGTTTCAATTTCCAGGTTGCTAACCTTCCTGTGATTGGGTCCTGCACTGTGGAAAGCTGTGTATTCAGTAAAGGTATTTAACATTAGCTCTAATGGTTGAGATGGCCTCAGAACTGCTACTTTTAATGGCTAGCTGGAAGTTCTCTACTGATTTTTTACATGGACAAGAATTTCCCTGACCTACACTGTACAATACAGAAGAACACTTTGGACAGAGATATTTAAAATAAAATCTTCCCTTTGAGTCACTTCCCCATGTCATCATGGTTCTTTTGTTGGACAAATAAATTTTATATTATATTTTATTTGGAATATTAAGGCTGTGCTTAGGAAAACTAGAGATGTTCTCTCTCCTGAGGGCTCATTTTAAATGGGATACAGAAAGGGAAACAGAGTCTCTGTATTATTCCATATATTTCCTCCAGTAAATCACCAGAAAAAGTGGAGAGGACAGGCTTTGTTTTAGGAAAAGCTGTATCCCTTTCTCTGCTGGGAGAAACCTTCTAAATATGTGGAGTTTTTCCCTTCTGCTTTGATAAGATGAAGTGTTGAAACTTTCACTGACAAAGTTTTTCAGATATTTGTCAGCAATTTAAGGGTGAGTTCTTTAGAAAGAGCAATTAAGTGTGAGTGAAAAATTATGATGTCTCCAGTTCTGGAGGGCAGATCCAAAGTGGATCAGCTGTCAGAGTCCTGGGGAGGGAATGGTGCTCCCCTGCCTTTCTGCAGAAATGATGTCAAGGGGGAAATGGCTCAGTGCATTCGTCAGGTCACAGAGAGGAATGGGGGTGTATCTATTTATTTATTTAATGAGGAAAATTCACTTTGAATTCTACAAAATCCTTTCCCTTGGTAGGTTTCCTCTGTCTCTGTTTTTTACACTTCAAAGAAAAGTCTTTGTGTTCATAAACTCACTCAAGCTGCATGGGGAAGATTGATCTGGATACAAAATTTACACTGTTAAATCTGTCCATTCTGTAGAGGAAAAAAAAAACCAAATAGAACAAAAAAGAAACCCACCTTTATTTCAGCTCTGCAGTCATCAGAGAAGAATACTACAGCTAAAATTGAAATTTCAGATTGAACACTGCACTATACTGCACTAATAAATGGTCAGCTTAGAAGCATTTCCTGTTTATACACTGTGTTAATAAGCATCCATCACCCATGTCACATATACGGGATACCAAATTCAAATGTCAAACAAAATGTAAGAGGTCACACATTTTCCTTTGCTAACTAAAAGTGTAATTCATAAATATTATTGCTACCAAACTCTCCATCTACAGCACTTGTTTAGAAATA
Organism: Agelaius tricolor; assembly: GCF_023055355.1. Taxonomy (NCBI): domain Eukaryota; kingdom Metazoa; phylum Chordata; class Aves; order Passeriformes; family Icteridae; genus Agelaius; species Agelaius tricolor. Next base: position 9,770,757 of record NW_027269278.1, on the reverse strand, counting down.
TGCACATGTAATATAAATTGTGATTAAGTTAAATGGGTATATTATTTCCTGTTTTAAGGGTGAGCAGCAGCATGAATTATGTTTTACTCAATAGGATTTCAATAAAAACCTACAGCCTAACAAGCTGCTATCACACACTTCAGCTGCACAGACTAACATGAGAAGAGGATTATGATCCACCACTGATATTTCAGCTGTTTCTCTGTCTGTTATTTCTGCTGATGCAGAAATACACAAATGAGAAAACACATTTTCTTAGCTCGAAACCTCATTTTTTGCTATTAAAATTAATCTTATTTGGTTTCTACATGCAGAATAAATAAGATAAATATAATCAGCTAATGGCAGTTTTTTCATTTTTGCTGACTTAAGAAATGTAGAGCTGGAGGAAATTGCTCTGTGAAAATAATCAGCAACTCCCATGTTTTGAAATTACTTGTTTTCATTTGTAGAAATCAAACACTCAAGGGACAAAATAATGGAGAGGTTTTAGAAATTACTTAAACAGATTTTTGAAAATGGAAAATGTGCTTTAATGTCACGTAGTCATTAGATTTTCTAGAATTTTTACCTAGCCTGTGGTGTCTCTCTTTTCTTGATATTGAATTTGCAGTTAATTTGAAGCATTTTAGGACCAGATTCCAAATCCTCTCAGGTCATTTTAAAGACTGTAAGTAGAATAGACTTAAATGAATTTGAAGAAAAAAACTGAAACTCTGACACTATGAGTAATATTGTTACTATGACAAAACCCTCTCCTCCCTTCAGGTCCAATGAAAGATCTTGCTCACAAAGACACGAAATAAAGATTCAAAATTGAGTTTAAAACATACCATTCCCCCCCCTCCTCCATTTACATAAAAACTGCCAGAATTCCTTAGCTTTCTGTGTGCAATTAAAGAATAGGAGCAAGGGTACATTTTGCTTGGATTTTATTTAAGGAGAGTCATTCCCACCAAGGAGCTGCAGAGCCCCAGATAAGCAGACCCAGTTACTGCTTGTCTTGAAGCACTGCATACAAAATGTGGTTGCAAATACTGTCAAATCAAAGGCTTTCAAGGCAAATAAGAATGCCACACATTCCCAAGTTATCTACTCCTTTTTTTTCAAGCTTTGGGTAAAAAAAGGAGGTTTACCAAGTCACTGGAGTCTGGTGTTCTTTTAAAAGCTTGTAAAATGGGAGCCTGAATATTTTCTTTTATTGGGAGGACCATAGTGCACAGCAAACACAAAGAAGATTACTAAAAAGGAAGGGGTGCTAAGACCTTTAAGATACTCAGAAATGAAAATAAGTTCCATATTCTGAAAATCCTAGGAAAACAGCCATATAGGAGCACTGAATTATATTTCAGAGTTTTTTACAGTAGTGTAAAATCTTTGATGTGTCGCTGTTTATGAAGTGAAGGAGACACCAAGGCAGATACTACCAAAAAGGAAAAATGCCATTCCATTTAAGTAGTCCAGTAATGGAAAGAGAGCCTTATTCATTAAAATTTCAGTACTAATAAATAACTAATTGTATCAATCTTACCCTCCATGTTTGAGCCGCTGCATATCAGTAGTTAAAAACATAATAGAGTGAAGTTATTGTCATTAATATATATTATTGAGTGATTTCCTTGAAAACAGCCAACAAACAGGGAAGAATTCCAGCATCAGTTTATAAATGCCTGTGTTGAGTTTGTTTTGCTGCGGGGTTATATCCTTTAGCTTTTTCATATTCCTGAAAGCTTCCCAGAAGGAATTCCCAGGAGATGTGTCTGTTTTTACACCACACCACATGTGAGCCGTGCTGCCCTTCCATCCTGGAGTGGGAAGGGAGAGCCCCAGGTGCTCCAGGCTGGGCAGCAGCAGCCCTGGAGCTGGGGCAGGATCTGGAGGGAAAGGGTCTGTCCAGGCTTCCTCCAGACCTGCTGGGTCCCAGGGGGTCCCTGGGGCTTGTGGACCTCAGCTCAGCCTCGAGGGCATTCCCAGGGACAGAGTGCCTGGATGCTGGGTGGGAAAATGCCCAGGGAAAAGGGTGTGACAGGGCAGGAGAGGGGGTGCAGCCCAGGCCCACGGGAGGAACCCCTGCATGTTCAAAGGAAAGGTTTTATGAGTAAAGACAATGTCCTTCCATGAGAGAAGATCAAACCCTTCCTAATCTTGTGTTGCAACAGACAAATGACCTAATAACTGTCTGCATATTCTCCACATAAGCTTTTTAAAAATAACTGAAAGGGTTTGTAGAATTGGTGGCCCTAACTGTTGAAAAACAGGGGCTGAAGTAAGAACATATTTTCTTGTTTTCTCCAAGAGGACAACACATTGCAGTTTTTTTCCCTTCTTCACACAAGTAGTACCATATTCTTGAGAGATACAAATTTCCCTGAAGGCAGAGGCAGTGCAGCAGTGTGTCCTTCTGGTCCAAAAGTGCCCTGTGAATTTTCCAGCTGATCCCAGGCAGCTGCTAGATCTTCTACAAAATTTGTCCTTTTGTTCCACGCTTATTGCCAAAAACCCTGTTCATTCTTAGATGAGGGTTTTGTACAATTCATGAAATCTGTTCATCTTCTAGATATCTTAGGAATATACACTGATAATAATAATAATAGTAATAATAATAATAGGAAGAAGAAGAAGGAGGAGAAGGAGAAGGAGACTGTGTTAATTAAAATTAAACATCAGTAGTGTTCATAGGTTGTAAAAGAGTTTTGTATTGTTTTAATTTCATACACAGAATTGTCTAAAGCACCACTTCTACTGGCAGAGGCAATAGTGCTCAACTGTCAGGTTTCCAATTCTTTTGGATTCCCAACTATGAAAGTTTACCACTGAAAAGAGATAACACAGCATGTAGCCACTGGTACAGGAACATGAATTTTTAAAGGGCCTGAGGCAAGGATTTGGGAAGGTACCAGCAGTGGGTTCAGGAAAAAAGGAAATTCACTTAAGAACCAAACACAAGTTAAGGCAGCAGTGATTTCTAATATCAACTTGCAGTGTGCATTATTTCACCAAAAATCAAATTAAAAACTGCATTAACCACAAATATACTACACACAATTTCCTCCAATGTAATTTGCTTTTTGGATAGGTGTGACAGGCAGAGGCCTCTGTACCATTGGCCATCTCCCCCAAGGCAGGCACTCAGTAAAAACCTCAATAAAAACCTGATTTCTGCACTGAAGACTCCACATGTGCTGAAAGGTTCAAGGCCCAGGGACTAGGGGTATGCAATGGACAAAGACTGTCTGGAAAGGGCTGTCCTCTTTGAATCCCTACTACTCCTAATTTGAGTGGAAAAATTTTAAAAGCCCACAAATGTATAGTTCTTCCTTCAGAGCCTAATACACACCAAAGTGTAAATAATGAAGGACTCTGTTTATCACAGTCATTGACTGCTTAAGAAAAATGTGTTTGAAATGTGTCAAAGAGACAGAGCAGATCAGAATAGTCATGGTGACCCCATGGCCACACAGGAAAATGTCATTCTGATGTCCTATGTCAAAAAAATGTCACTTGGTCAATGCATCTTCTTACATTTACAGGTTGCTTGACTTTGAGGATTTTCCTTTTCTGTGCACCATGAAGAGCAGGATATGGGGAATCCATTTGAATTCACAATTAGTGGCCCCTTTTAGGACCCAAAGCAAAGGAACAAAAGGTGTTGAACACAGCAAGGCTCCAGCAAAAAGTAGATAGAATGGGAAAAATTATTTATTTGACCTCTGTGCATGAGTGTTTGGTACTTCTCACCAGAGCCCCAGTACTGCCCTGTACACTGCTCAGACAAACTTCTCCAAAGACATTTAGGTTCATAAATTTTTGCTTAGCACAAGGTTGTCTATGGAGCACGTGCCACCTTCGCGTGCAGGCAGCAGTGAAGAAGGGAGTGCCGTGTGTGACAAATGACAGTCTTGGGATCAAAGGTGCTTCACAGGTTACTGCTGGGTACATTTGTGGGAAAGCTGATCAGTCAGCTGGAAATTTGACTTCTGTAGTTACAGCTGGAGTTCAGTATCCTGCTGTCTCAGGGCACAAGGCTGAGCTGGAGCAAAGCTGGAGAGAGGCCATCTCCAAAAAGGAGAAATTTCTCTCCTTTTCCCAGAAATGCTGCGGTTCCTCCTCCGTGTCAGAGACAAATGATGAATTCTGATGGGAGGAAGGCTGTGGGACACAAATTTTACATTAAAAGCCAAATTATATTTCTTCCTGTTTATAACTGCAGAACTCTGGCTCAGCAGAGCACCAACTCCTCCCAGCCACTGAACATGTGCACAGCAGAGACCTAAAGCTGCACTAAGCCCTTCGATGGCAAAGGAAACACAATGGGAAGGTAATGAGAGAAATTTTAGCCATCTATGGTCAAGTAAGCTAATTTAATACCCCAGCAACTCAGTGTATAACATTTAGCCCTTTCCATCACTTGTTTTGTTCCACTGACATTCAATCACTTATTTAGCTCTGTTACTAAAGGGCCACACCTGAGCTCTGATTTATGGAGCACAGTTGCAAGGGAAGAGCAGCCAGTTTCACTGCTGATTATTACATTTCTGCTTAGTGAGTAACAGGCTCAACCTGCACAGGTAACTTGGAGGGAAATTAGCACTCTCAACCTTCTGTTCTTCCACCTGTCTAGCTGTATCCCCTGCTTTTGTTCAAAGTGACAAGCTTTTCTTGTCACCTGGGTGGACTTTCCATGCACTGCTGGGTCACCTGGCAATATTTCTTTCCAGAAACCAATTGAGGTTTTCACTTTTTTGGCATGTTTAATGAGCCTGATGTTTCTGGGAAGCCTCAGTCCTTGTGTGCATGCATTGGCACAGTAAGCCCACCATGTCTTGAACACATCATGTTTATCACTGGTGCAGCTCCTGAGCCAAAGGCCTGACCATCCCCAAATCACATTTGGGTTTGCTTTGATCTGCTCATAGACAATGGACAGAGCTGAAGTTTCAGGGTGGTCAGCAGCCTAGCTGGCACAATAAACCAAATGGATTACTAAACATCTGGATATCCCCTCCTAAATATAAAAAAAAATCACCAAGTTGAACTCAGGCAAAATTTTCAAGAGAAGAGGGAAAATGTGTCCAGAGAAACCCAGATGTTGAACATCGAGGCAGGATGTGGTTTAGATTGGTGGTGCAGAGGTGAGGGCAATTATTAATTTATTAATAGGAAAACAAGATTGTGAATCACTCAGAACCACGGTGGGCTTCATTAATAAATGTAATTTTCTGATTTCCAGCCCTGTTTGCAGAGGTTCTGAGCACTTATAATTCATTTTTAAGGCAAAAAGGACTTCAGATGTTCGGCAATGTTTAAGTCATTGAAGCCTATTGTGTCCCTTGAACCCCAAGACACGGCAGCCTTTTAACTGCAACTTCCCGTGGCTCATTTCCAGTAAAGAAACATAAACATGTGAGGTCTGCTGACTCTCTCTCCATTTAGACTCTGGGAACTTGATAAATGCAAAACATTTGCTTACCTTATGAAGAGGAAGTCATGCTCTCTATTGCAAAATTTTGATGGCAGAATGAGGGACTCGTTGCTGTAAAGCAAGAAAAATAATGCGAGAAAACTGTGTTTTCAGACAGATTGTGTGGATTATTTTTTATGATTTCTGACTGTTTTGACTTGGCAAAGCAGGAGTCTAACAAAACTAGTGATGAAGGTTCCTGGCATGTGACTTCTCAAATATTTAGCAAGTATTTGTACATTTTATTAAGTCAAGATGACTCATCCATCTTGACTTGCTTACATGTATGTTTCATGTTCTATGCTATGTAGACCAATAGAAAGTGTTAGTCATTTGTTTTATTACTGCAGGGTTTTATTTCAGCAAAGCTATCTACTTTTGATGCTGTTTATTTTCAGAACAGCTCGGGGTGAATTTTGTAGGTCTGCAAAACCTCTGGCCTTTCTATCCTTTTTCTAGGCAAAGGAGACATAGAACTGTAAAGCAGAATCTCAGTTTTCAGTTTAAAATTAAAAGAATAAGTTGCTCTCCCTTTTATTCAGGGGCTGTGTTCTTGGAAATATAACTCTGGTAAAGACAGAGGAATTATTTTGGCCAAAATTCTTCCAGTGCTTTTTGCTCAAGGCCAGGAAAAAGAAACCCATAAGCATAGGTGTTTTGATTTTGGGAAAACTTGCATGGGAGGTAAAGTTTAGAGGAAAGAGTAACAATGCACAGATATTTACTGCAGGGGACGTGGACATTTTAATCCTTTTTTTTGAACTTCAATTTATCCAACTTAAATGAATTTAGTTTCTTCAGATCTGTAACAGCCCCTGGCTGCCCAAAAACCCCAACAACTGCTGGGTTTGCACGAGTCACCCCGAGGTATGAACTTGGACAAATCTCTTCCAGGGTGCAAATATGGGTTTTCTCAGCTAAAATCAGAGAATAGCTCTGCCATGTTATGGTGCAGCCTGTGAGGTGGGGCTGTGTCCTTCCCCACTATGGCTGCACAATTTTAGTGCTTCCATAACCAGTTATTGAGTTCTCCTCTTATCACAAGTGAAGTGAGCAGGTTTTTGACCAGAAAAAGGGGTCAGCCCTCTCTGAAGATGGCAGCTAATGAGCTGCTTATCAGTCTGAAAAGGGGGTCAGATAATGCTGGTGAAACATTATGAAGTCATACAGGCTTCAAGGCAAAGATTTGGGACATGAGTGTTTAACATATGACCTAAATCTGACTCAGATTTGTTCATCTAGACAGATATTCATTTAAGCCAGTTCTGAAATTTCTGACTGAAGCCAGGAAACCACACAGCTAGACCTCATTAAAAACAAAATAAAATAAAAAGTGGGGAGGGGGTGTGGGTTTCTGTGGAAAATTGTTATTCCAACTAAAAGAAATACATGGACAGTGCTTTTCTTCTGCTAAAAACATCACATTTCCTCTGGAAGAGGGAAAACCTGGGCACCAAAATAAATCTCCTGAAAAGTGCAAATTTTATGTATTAGTTCCTGCCAACAAATTGCTACCAATGAAAATTCTGTTTCCATCACATTTTGTTTTCACAAAAATCTTGCCTAAGCTTTTATCAGCTCCACACATCACTGTTTTCTATTTGCAAAGTCTGTGCTACCTTTGTGTCTTGTTGTGTAAACATTTATATTATGTTTTCATTTTCAGACCAACAGCACATATTCAGGAAAGAGAATAAGGGAAAAATAATTTGGCACTAAACATTTCTTTTCCGTCAATAAAAGAGAACAGATGGAATGACATGTGAGAGGCTCTTGAACTGAAAAATATGTGGTAGATACATAATATACATGTCTTTAAACTCATATATAGGAAGACACGGGCACATGTGCATGCACAGATGAGACACCAACATCATGTACACTCTGCAAGGTAAATAAATGCAGATGGCAGCAGATTTATGTTCCATAGCCAAACACATTTAGCAGCATCCAAAAGAACCCTGAGAAGGACACTGTAGATGTATATTTTATCTGCAATAGCAATCTACCTAATCTATTCTGAGTTTTGGCTGGTGTCTCAGGGTTCTCTAGTGTTGCCAATTGTGCAGTAAATCTGCTGGGTCACATTACCAGACATATCAATACCATTCACGGTACAAATGAGCCATCAGCAAGCTGCAAACACCAATGCAGATCATTAAAAAAAAAAAAAAAAGACAATAATAAGTAGGACTGCCCTATCCCCTTACAGCCCTAGGAGTGAAAAATGAGTTATAATGCAGAACACCTGTGCCACATAATGAAAGTCCTGGAAAGCAGTTGTGGCTCAGAAAAGCTGCTCGGGAGTGTCACATATCCCTGCGTGCACCATCCAGGAACATAAAGGCCAACAACCAAACCCAAACCAGCCCAGACCATAGACTGCTTCTGCCCAGGAGTTTTTCTGATGACAAAGAAGCAGGAACACAATTCAGTGCTTGGGAGTGGCTGGGGCAAACCCTGGCACAAAGCCTTTCCCAGCTCAGTCTGGAGATGAGTACTAGCACAGGGGAAGAGTTGCTGTTTGGAAGGTCCTGGAGATCACACAAATAACAGGGGCTTCCCTGCCCTCACTCAAGTCAATTGTTCCTGCACCAGGGTCTGCAGCACTTGACAGAGCTCCTTCATGGATTTTTCCAAATAAAAGATGTGGAGAGGCAGAGTCTGTGAGAAGAGCTCCTTATTCATTGGGCCAAATACTCTTGGGAAACAGAGGAGAAGCTTCAGGGCACAAAAGCCCTTGTAGAAACAGCCAATGTCAAAACCAACACAGGCTTAGAAAACCATCTCTGTGGTGTGTAATTATCTTAGTCATCCTGTTAGGCTAAGCAGAAAGGGTGCCTGGAGCTGAGGAGATGAGGAAGGTGGTCAGGTTTAACCCTGTGGGACAGAGAACTGGAGTTTTGGAGGGTTAGCTGGAGAAAAGGGTCCTGTGGTGAAAATCCTAATGGACAATAAGACAGAGTTCAAGTGATGGAGGCTCTATCATTTCCCTTGGGAAACTGTTTTATTAATAACTTATGCTGTGTGTAAAAGTTCACCTCATTTCCAGGTTTGATTTTTCCTTCTTTGACATGAAGCCAGAGGACTTTGTCTGCCAACCCGAAAGAGATTTTTATTTGTGATATTTAAGGATTGGTAGGGTAACCCAGAATTTAATTTCTACTTATGGATATTTCTTTCAATTTAAGGGTCCTTCCACTCCTTTTTTTAACCCAGTGTTTTCTTTTGTATCAGAAGGAGTTCCTAACTTCACTCTTCAGGGATCACACATAATACAGCACAGATTGGGAAGGAAAGTACTTAGAAAATGCATATGGAAGGTCTAGAGATCCTGAGAAAGCTATAAAGCTCTGCAATGAACACAAACCAGAACCAGTTCCTGGAAGCTTCTAAAATAAAACTGCTGCTTTATTAAAAATTAACATTTTTAAACCTGAATCTCACTTTGAGTGGCAAAACAGAATAAACCCAGCAGAATGGAAATAAATTGGTTTCCAGGAGGGCTAGTCCTGCATGGTCAACACACTGCTGATGTAACTGGGGGTTTATGCCGTTGTAAATAGCAGAATTGTCCCCCTTATCAGGAGATGTCACTATTTTGTGCTTTGCACTCCTGTTCTTTGGAAGGTTTCTATGTAACGTTACTGGTTGTCCTGCAAAAATTGGGATTAACTTGGAAGACATATATTGCAGATTGGATTAGACTTCAAAGAGGTGTTGCCAAAGAGAACTTTTAAAAGGCTTTAAAAAATGAATCGCACCGATACAGGCTCTTTGCCTTTGAACACGGGGGATAAAAAAGCAGAGTTTAATATTACTTAAATGCGTCCAGCAATTAAGTTGCTTGGTACTCAGGCAAACCACATGGGGAGGTTTTCAAAGGAAAGAGGATATTTTAGTGACTTTTCAATGCTTCCCTTTCTCCACATTTCTCCTGTGCCCCTGAGACAGCTGACACCCATTTCAGTGCCTGTGTCTGAATCTGCCCTCCCTGCAGAGCACCACAGCCTTGTAACCACCCAGAGGGAAAATGGCTTAAGACTGACAGAGGCTGGGCTAGATTGGGTTTTAGGAAGGAATTCTTCCCTGTGAAGGTGGCAAGGCCCTTGCACAGGCTGCCCAGAGAAGATGGGGACAGCTCATTCCTGTCTGGAGGATGGGGCTTGGAGCCACCTGGTCTGGTGGAAGGTGTCCCTGCCCAGGGCTGGGGGTTATAACAGGAACATCTTTAGGGTCCCTTCCAACCAAACCATTCTGTGATTGGCCCAGGATTCCCCTTTCCTGCTTGGGTATAAAATGGCCCCCTTGTTTTTTGCACTTTCCCCTCAGGCTCTGTGAAATGCACTGGGGCAGGATGGACGCTCCTGCCTGTACCAGCACCTGTGTCTCTGGAGCACCATGTAGGGTTTAAACTGGGGAAATTTTTAAAATGATGGGCTAATTTCTGGACAATCTCTGCCCCAAAACCTCTGTGTGTGCCTTGGCTCAAAGGAGCTGAGGCAAAGAGAGAGGAGGGATTGCTTTCACACTGCCCCATGTCCCCCAGCCTTGGTGGTGCTTTCCCTCGACCCTCCCCATGCCACAGAGGACAGCTCAGCATGTTTCATCCAGGCAGCATTGCACAAGGGATGCCACTGGAGTTTCCAAATGAACATTTATCAGATGTTATTGAGCTTTCAGTGGTTTTGGCCAGCCCTGCCCTGGTATAATGGTCAGCTTGGAAGCAGCAGGCATGAGGAAGATATGCCCAGGCTTCAGCAGCTGCAGAGCACCAAGCAGTCCTGCCCTACCTGTGTGCTCCCAGTGCCCTGGGGGATGGCCCAAAATGTGGCTCCAGCAGCTCCTGGGATACACATCATATCTTTGAATGGTTTTGTATTCTACTCCATCTATTTTTAATTTCTTCGGGGGAAGAGGATTAATCTGTCAGTAAAACTTTGGGGTAGTTTGTTTGACTGCAGGGAAGGTGAGGCCCTGGCTGGTGGATAAAGTCAAGTGCTTTTCTGAGTGGATGTGGGTGTTTGTAAGGGCATGTGGAATGCAGGGCGGGAGAGCTGCTGTGATAGGGACCTTGGCTGACTGCAGATTTTCTATTCGAAGAGTAAATACAGAGGGTAAAATGTCATTGTTTTGGTAGAACATAATAGATCTCTTTCTTTTTCTCCCAAGAAGCCTGGGAACTCCAAACAAATGTGGGGGCAGTTTTATTAAATGAAAATATTCGTGCATTGAGCTAATTTATATCTTTCCAGCCCAGCCCAACAAAAAAATCAGTTGAACAAACCACTCTCTCAGGAGCTGGGGAGGAGTTATGAGCACACAGTTATCCTCCTAATTTGCACTCTACCTCGGTCTTCCATTTTGTTAATCAGTGGCCAACAAATCCTGGCTTTCAGAACTCATTATCAACCTGCTCCCTGCTCTTACCCTGCCCTCACCCTGGGGATACACACCCTGCACAACCTCTGCCTTAGCCATCCTCCAGGTTTCCTTCTGCATCTTTCTGGTGCACAATCATAACCAACTTTTGAACATAAGTCAACTATAAATAACTGGGGTGCTGCTGTACATATGGATTGGTGCCAATGGAGCAGCAGAACAGAATGAGCACTGGTGGCCAGCTTTGCTCCTGCTGGGAGCTTTAAAATCCAGCCTGGGTTCCAGAAGATCTCTGCCAGTGGAAACTGCCCAGGCCCAACACTTCATCACTGTATCTCCTGGCTGGATCCACCCCACCCAACATAAATGTTTGACAAAATTTTACAATTGGAAGCTCAGGTCAATTTCTCACAATCTGTAAATTAAAAAAAAAAAAAAAAAAAAAGGCAGTTTGAATTTTCTCCAAACTTTACATGACTCTTCTCCCATCCCTTCGGAGTAGATTTGGCAATTTCCAGGCCTAATGAATTTTCCAAGTTCCAGTAAAAGGGGAAACTGCCTGCAATCCTGCCTGCAAACTTCCAAGCCTTGCAGCTCCTCAAAGCTCAGTCGTGCTTTCCACTGTGCTGCCTCTTTGTGGTATGTGCAGTAAAGATCTACAATTCCCCCGGACTTCATTCTCTCTCCTTTTTTTTGTTACAGTCTGTCTCAAATACATTAAAAAAGGAGGATTAGAAATGGGGTTTGGATGAAGAACAGTGACATCTGTTCTAGTGCCAGGTGACTTCCATTTTTTCAGAGTTTTGTGACAAGAACATTACTTAAGAATATGACTAGATGAGAACCATGTCCCACCTCCATCCTGCGTCCATATGTTTGAGTTTGTCCTACAATGGCCATGAAATATCAATCTTTGCTGCTCTTTTGGTGTCTGGGCATTACAGCCTATACAAGAGTTACCCTAGAATGAGGTCAAAACACCATGACGGCAAAATTCAGGGGGATTTTCTGCCCCCAATCTGCATGGGCTTGTGACACAGCTGCATTGTCATACTCAAGAGAATGGAGATAGTTCAATTCCTCACACTGGGATCTGGGGCATTATAAGTGGCCAGTGTTGTCTGGCTTCATGTTGGCTTCGCCGGGCAACACGACTTGGGCCCTGCAGAGTTAGACATTTGGGGAGAACCTGCTCCAGCTCATCCTTGGAATGAAGGTGATGGGAATTCCCCAGGAGCTGAGCTTCTAAGAATTCACACAGATTCATTGACAAGAGGGAAATATAAAGCAGTATTTAGAAGCAGATGTCTCTCCGCCACTGCTAAGCAGCCACAGACACTGCACAGTCATATGGATCCCTCTGCTACAATCCAGATTTATGTACATGGGATCCCATAACAACATAATGCACAGATCTCCTCACCAAACCTGGCTGTGGTTCCTTCCCAGAGACTCTTTAGCCCAGGCTTTTTCCACCTACAAGTCTTCCCCTGCTTCCTGCCCATGGAGACTGAAATAGCCACTTGCAAGAGGATTCACTGAGCATCTCCCAGAAGAACCTGTAATCTTACATGCTGCATATTTGGGAACACTCCTGCAGATCTAAACTCACCAGTGCTCCCTTTCTACATGTGACAGAAAGGCCACATTGCCATATGTTCAAAAGCAAAGCAAATTCTCCACCTTGCACACAGAAGGACAGACCTCACTCATCTCGCTTTTCCTCCGTTTTGATTCAGATTTTTACCATTTTCTCAAATTCTGGTAAAGTCTTTACCAAAGCACCTGTTTACCACCTTCTGCAAGTAAAATACCTTCCCCAAATCTTCCCTTTGCCCATCTGCTGTTGAGGAGTGGCCTCAATCAGAAAACTGCCTTTGTCTGTCACTTCTCTGTGGAGGCTGGTGCCATGGAGGCCGTGTCACTTGTCACCTCATTTCCTCACCAACATCTGTTGCAGCACCAGCCCACAGCCCCCACCGTATCACATGAACTGCAGACTCTGCACCAGAGGAATTACGTGGAGCTTGAGGCAGCCCTGATTTATGTTGCAATACAAATTGCACTGTAAGTTATGCTGCCCTCAAAGACAAGGGATTCTGAGAGAGCACCTGTTGTCCAGATTCCTCCCCTCTCCCCAGATCAGTCTCCTGCAAGGTCGAGTCATGGCCAGCACGGCTGAGGATCCAGGGCTCTGAATGCTGAAGGCATTGAAAGGGTTGTTTACCCATATTTTACTACAGGTATTTCAAAGATGCTTCATTTAAAGAAATAGGGGGATGATAAAAATAATAATGGCTAAAAGTATCCTGGCTAGTGTAAGGGTCCTTGAAAAGATCAGAAATTATAATAACAAATACCCAGCAAGCAAAATATGAGACAGATTACCTGTGCACATTAATGACTTAGTGTTGTTTTTCTTAGTTGCCAGCACATGCTGATGTACACAGCACAGTTGACACAGTGGACTTAGCAAATGTTTTTTCCAAGTTTGTATAGTTCAGCCTCACAGTAAACTTTTCTGCCTGTTAAGCTTTTTGTGCCAATACTGGTGACCAGTTCAGATCAAGAAATCAGAGATGAGCAATGGTCAACTATAACAGGAGAGATAAATATTCTGTTCTAACGAATCCTTTCTCGTTTTCTCCATCACCTTATGAGAGTGTTTAGTTCTCATCAGACTGTCAAAGAGGACAGTTTTTCTTTCATTTGGCTGGCTTACATCTCATCTACATCACCTGGAGATGAAAGAGATGACCTGCTGCAATGTTCCAGTCCTCACATGGCCCTGCAAACCAAGACCTCCCATTCAGGCCAGAACAGCAAAGGAAGGGACAAGACCACTGCTGGGTTTTTTCCATATTATGGCCTCTTTTGCCCCTGGGAACTTTCTGCTCAGGCAGAATCTGAGGATCTTTTTTTCTTTTTAATTTCTCTGACATACACAGTTGATGGAAGTGACCTGCTCCCATAATGAACTGTAGTGGTTATTAATGTGCCCAAAGCAGATATTTGAGTTGTTCAGTGCAGCTGGTCCTGCCTGTCCTGAATGCACTGAGCTTTGCTGTGCACACACCTACTTTTTTCTTTTTTGTCTGGTCAATGGCACCCAGAAGGACATGCCAGCACAGCAGAGGTGAGACACAGCACTAACAACTGCACTGAGACAGGATGAATCTCAGACTTTGATCCACACCAGTGTCCTTTGGACTCCCCTGTTCATGACATGCCTGTGCAATGCACAAAGGCTCATACCTTGGAGGGGAACCATAGGAAAAGGTGTGCTGTATTTGTTCAAAAATTAATTATTGATGTCAGTCAAACTCCTTAGCCTTGAAGGTGTGAAGGGGAAACATTAAACCCGTGCAAAGGTCAGCTTTACCAGGACCTGCCTATTCAACAAAAGGAACTAAGGCAGAATGATAAATTGCCAATGAGTTCCTGTGTGTTCAAGCAAATGACAAACTATTAACCTGTAAAACTGAACATTGCAATACAGGAATTCAGCTTTGGGATGGAGTCATCTCTGAAGTGGGTAAGCAGAAGGTTTTGTGAGTTGTAGATGAATAACTGATCATCAAATATGGAGAAAAAAGATCATGCAAAAGCAGAGGGCACTTTTTCAGACTAACTCTGCTTTTGGTTAACATAAATATCTAAATACCTGTAGATGAACAAGAAAATCCTGATGATATATGCAAAGAAGAAGTGAATGTATCTTCTATTGGTCAGTACTGGAGTCTATCAATACTGGAACCATTTGCTGAACCAGGGTAGTAAAGTACTCCTTTGTTTATCACCCCCTTGTTTCAAGAACAGGCCACTTGTAAAACAGGAAATCTCTTTATGTCAAGTCTTTCACTGAGTTATGCTTATAGATTAAATGCAACTAAGCCCAGCTAGCTACACAACCACATATTGGTGTGGATGGAAGAACCACTTAATAAAAAATGGGAGTTTTGACGTTTATGTTAATAAATAAATGTTAATAAAAAATGGGAGTTTTGACTTCAAAGCCCTGAAACTAGCACTCTTCCCAGTCTCCCCTAGTTATTGGGATGAAGATTCTTTCATGAATCTGTTTTTTCTGCTATAAAGTTGGAGCATTTGTTGAAAGAAGACTCAGAGGCTGAATTAATCCACAGCCAGCTGCCACATTTCCATGGGATCTATAGTCCCAGCTCATGGAGAGTTTTTAGAGCAATGACTTTACAGCCCCAAGGCTGCCACACTTCTTTGGCTATGAACAGACACTCACCCACTTGGCAAGTTAGGAACCTAAAACAGACCAGACATTTTTTGTTTAAGTCCTTAAAAGTTGTTCCCTCTATTTGCTTTCTTTAGTAATCCATGAGTGTTGAGCATCTGGGACTCATCATCTGTTTTGTGATGACTATGAGGTATCTCATACTTTGAGCAAGCCCAGCAAACCTTGGTAGCTTTAGATCAGAAAAAGTCAGTGGACACTCCCCTGAGCCTCTGGTCATCCAGCTTCATATGGGCAAGGTCTACCTGCTTTGGATGGGAAGTCACAACTGTTCCAATCCCTGTATGGTTTTGGTATGCAACTGCTGACACTAACTTGATCTAGGACATGAGTGTACACCAACAGACTCACAAAAAGCCAAGAAACATTCCATTTCCACGATAAAAATAAATTTTCAAGATGCTTCTTGGAAATATGCATACATTTTAAAAATAAACCACACCAAAGAAAGCAAACAAAGCAAAAGGCTCCTCTACTTTATGATACCAATTTCAGTTCAAAGTGAATTCAGACCCATGACTTGGGCTATGTCTGCTCTAAAGCTCAAGGTCTGTCAGCAGGCCAGTGTTAGGCAGAATTTCCTGTGTGTCCAGAGAGAGAATTTGCAGGCACAGCCTGTGCAGGTTCTGGAGTAAACTCTGTGTGCTCCCCAGAGAATGCAGAGCTCTCAGTGCCCTGGTGCTGTTTGTGCAGGGTGCAGCTGTGTGCACAGGGGTGGCAGTGCAGTTCCCTCACCCAGCACCCTCACTGAGCAGAGCCTGTGAAGCAGAGTCTGATGTGAAGCCAGGCCTGCAGGACCTGAAAGGGAGATGTGGGCACTCACCACCTTCTTAAACGTGGTCCAAAACCATAAAAATTGACAAAAATATTTCCTATTCTCATTAGGGTCTGCAGGCTTGGCCTGTCTGAGAACTGAAATATCTTACTGCATTGTGGCTAGAATTGGGTTGCACACAGAGGGGAATACTTGGACCCATCCTTGTATTTCTCATCTTTTGCAGGCACTGAGGATTATGAGGATCAGCTTAGTTTGGCTGTAGTAGTAAACAGCAGATGCAATCTGACAGATACAAACACCCCTGGGTAATGCCACTGCAGCGTGCAGTTCAGCACAGAGAAGTCACCTGAGTCAAATATACTCACATGTGTTTTTAAAGAGCAGCTCTCAGCTGAAGGCTGGGGACTGAAGTGCTGACACCCTTAGTGGAAAGACAATTCAGCTGGCTACAAACAGCAGTGACTGTATTTGCATCTGTCATCACGAATATATTTCAGTTTTAGGTTGGGGGAGAAGCAAAAACAAACACAACATTTTCTGGTTAAACAGAAACAGAATATGGAATCACTGAGACCTTCTGAAGGAGAGTTTATTTAATTTATTCTCCTGTACACACAGCTAGTTTGCTAGGATATTATAGCTCAACTCATTTCTCTTGTGACCCATGGCAACCTCTGGATCAAAAGGATTACTTGTGACTCATAACTTACCTTGGCTAAATATAAATATAGGGCTTTAGGTTAAGTAATCTAGGCCTTAATCAATAAAACATTTAAAGTGACAGTACAAGGAGGGATTTCAAAAGTCGTGCTATTGTAATGTTAACTCCTAATACCTGAGTTTTCTCCTTTTCTGGTTTAACACAGATGCCCCACTTCAAGGATTTTCCATGCACTTTGTGCATACAAGTACAGCTGCATACCATTTGAGTGTTCTCCTGTTCCACAGCAAACTCATGCTCATTTTTCCCCACAGGAAATCCAAGCAATTGCCCCTGTGTGCAATACCACAATTAGGTGACCATAATTGCACACTTAATAATCTTGTATATGTTATAGTGCCAGTTTCTCAGATGTGGCCCCCTAAATGGATATCTGAATCTCACTTTTGGTGGTGAGGTTGAGAAAAAAATGTATGAAAGTCTTATTTCATATACCTAAATTGGACCCAATTTAAATCCCCAATTCTTGTTTAAGTGCCTAAATTTCAATATCAGACCTTAAGTGCAAATCAGCCACCCTGTGGGCTAGTGTTGGCAACCATGAGATGGGAAAATACAATTTGAGTAAAATATGACTCCTTTAAAAGAAGTCTGGAAGCTTTCCAAAGAACTGCAGGAATGTAAAGATTTCAAAATTATTTTTCCCCAGCCTGAGGAATCTGCAGGGTCATTCCTGGTTATAGCCATGGTGGCCACTTGAGGGAAGTGGTTGCTAATCCACGGTACCAATCCAAAGCCTGTGCATGCAGTGAGCAGAGAGTGCATGTGGGGCAGGACTCCCCACTCCCAAGGTAAGACAGCTTCTACACCCCAGAGATGGATGGACAAGGGGCAGCTCCTATCAAACCATCCAATTGTGATTTTCAAGTGTACAGGCACCCATAGATTAGACCTGATATGAAATTTAGCAGGTAAGAAGTTAAGAAATAGGAAAGAATTTGTGTTTATCTGTAATTATTTTAGTATTATTTACAAGCTGGGATATCAAAAACAATATAAATTATGCTGTCTGCTGTCCATAGTTCCCCTGATGTCAGTGGAGGGAGTTTGGACTAACACACCTTCCTCAGAGCTTGTACAGTCCAATTTGTGAACAAAGAGAAACTACTAGTTTCAGGTATTAAATAACTACAATTTTTTCCTTTCTGAAGAAAAGAGCCAAATTTGTATCTGGCTTTTATTCTTGCCCAGGGTAATGGAAAAGAAGAGATGAATTGCAGCCTTAAAAACCTTTCCATTTCCATGAATTCTTCAGTATGAATTATTTTATATAATTCACAGAGAAGGTGACATGATTTACATCAATATATACAGTTAAATTATTCTATATTGTAAACCATTAGCAAAGGGGGATGAAGGGCTTATGAAGAAGAGTGGAGAGACTACACTGTTATGACAGAATGAAAAATTTCTGGACATGCAAGAAAGACATCACACTGTTTCCATTGGAAGATGCTTGTGTATGTTTCCTACAGCAAATATAAGATCTTTGGCCTGTGCACTGGAGACTGTTCCTTGTTTATTTTTGTTATATACCAGAAAGGTTGGGACAGAAGAGAAAGGAGATTGCACCTCAATTCCCAAAGTACAAGGTGGGGTCTGTTGTGGAGGTAGGTGTCAGAGGGATGTAACTCACAGCTGATTGGTCTTATCCAGCCTAATTGTTCATGAAGTGGTGTCAGGGGAGGTTTAGGTTGGATTCTTCCCCCAGAGAGGGGCTGGGCACTGAGCAGGCTCCCCCTGGCAGTGGTCACAGCCCCACACTGCTAGAGCTCAAGGAGTGTTTGGATGACACTCTTAAGACACAGGGTGGGATTTTGGGGGCTGTCCTGTGCAGGGCCAGGAGCTGGACTCGATGACCCCTCTGGGTCTCTCCCAGTTCAGGGGATTCTGTGACCCAAGTCCTCAACAATGCAAGAAGGGTTTGTTTGACAGCACAGGCTGGTGCTTGCCAGGTTTTGAGGCACAGTTGTCCTGTGTGTCTCCATTCTCAAATGAAGGAGATACATCAACAAGTTGGTCCTCAAGGCCAGCACTGCTGGAATAGGAATCCCCTGAGTTCAGGGATTAAGAGAGAGCAAATCCCTCTTCCTCCTTTTGCACAAGATCTTACGACAGGATGCTGCATGCTGCAGGCTAAACAAACCAGACACTGACCTGGAATCCCAGGGCGAGTTTTGCTGTAGGAGGTTCCCACAGGAGGTTGTGGTGGGGGGAAAGGTGCAACAAACCCACCAAATGGTTTCTTTTGAGAAGCAGAACTCACCCTGGAGAAACAGGATGGGAATACTATGGCACTAGGAAAGGAACTGCAGAGGGACTCTCTTGCTGCCACAACTTTGTCCTTTCCGTCATGTAGATTTGTCATCTGCTATAACTCTAGGGAAAGGAGTACTTGCCAGTGCAATGCAGGGTCTGATACTCTTCATCTTGGTAGTAGCTTCAGCCTTGCTTATTTGTTGTTTTCTGTCTGCTGCTAAAGAGTCCAAGGAAAAATAGTCAGTTTATCTCTTAACCATTCTTGCATCTGTTTTGAGAAAAATTCTTGTTTTCTAAAAAGTGTTTTATTTCCCCAACTATGGACCCATTTAACTTTCCTTTGTAATCTCCTAACTATTTGGAATGAGGTCTTTAGTAGTTCTGCTTGTTGTGAAACAGCTTTGGGAGATAAGTCCTAGTCCATGTTAACTACACTTCAAATAATCTTTGTGTAACTGTGATGCAAACCCATAATCCCCCAAGGCCCATTTATAACCATTTTAATGACTGAGACTTAAGGATGTTATTGCAGGATGGGCAGGGAGAGAGGGGTGAGGAACTGACCAAGGAAGCACAGTTCAGTTTGTCTTCCAAACAGCTCAGTGTCATTCACAGCTTTACAAGGATGAAGTGACTGGTGAACAAACAAGGAGGCCTAATCTCAGATAAAGAAAGGGGGTCCCATTCTGACCAGTAGCCTTCTTCTGGAAAGTCATATAAGCCTATTCTTGTTTCTTTGCAGTGAGACCAAGGCTTGAGTTTCATAGGACTGGACACCTTCAACATACATAAAACATACCCTGGGGATAAAGAATAGACCAAGCTCTGATGTCAGAATGCACACACAGAGAAGTTGTGTGCTGTCATTGGGGACATCAGTGGTGAGGGGAAAGAGTGCTGGGAACTGTATTGAACACTGGAAAATGTACTGCATTTAGTCCTTTAGACAAAGTCATTCTCTCACTACCCTCTTTCGGGCTGTCTCTTGGTAAAAGAAAATCTGCACATACCAAGGACAGAAAACAGATTGGGATTTAGAAATGGTTTCAACATCTCTTCAAATAAGTCTCCCAAAAATACAGCAAAACACACAGTAACCTACAGGGGCAGAACTCCTTCTAGAGAAAGATAAAAGCCTCCAAATATCATTTCTGACTACTTTTTGTTTGCTCAATTGCTTTTAATTTAGCCACACTTGGTTTGGGGAGCCAGCCAAAGATGGAGAACAAAAAGGAAAGCAAGAAATCCAACCCCTCTAACCTTTGCTCAGTGGCTGAATTTTCCTGGCTTTAAGGCACAGTCTTTCTCCATGGAGGCTCAATGCTTCTCTCTAAACCTGCTTGGGAGAATTTATTATCCCTGTGCACAAGTCTTTGAAACCATGATTTTAACGGTAATAATTTCTAAGCAGTGAAATTTGTGAGAGGCTGTAATGTAATGCCAAGTCTATCCTATTATGGTTTTAATTGGAATATACATTTTATGTGTTATTAGAGAAATGTTACTGTCCTTCTTATGCCTAATACTATATGAATAGCTAAAGCCCTTTAATGACCATGTAATTTATTGTCCCTATAGTTATGGCATTAAGCTACAAGGCACCTAATACTTGCAAACATTGTAAACTCCAATTGCAGCTACACCAGTGATCCTTCTGTCAACTGAGCTAAAAATGACTGGATGATAAGGTTAAGCACTGAGCAGTTATCTGGGGCTCAGCACCTGTACTACAGAGAAATGTCCAATAAACTGTGCTTAACCAGCTTCACGTTGTTATCAGATATAACTACAGCAAATACATCCAGCTTCCAGAATGCTGCTGATTGCTCTGATTCCACCAATCTTTTATGTATTTGTCAGTTTTAGCCTAATTTACTGTTAGCAGCAAATCAGTGATTCTCAAGAGCTTGAGAGATTTCAGAGGCACCAGAGTGGATTCTTCCCAACCCCTCAGAAATCTTGGAATTTCACAAAAAGTTGCCAGCAGTTTCTATGCAAGGTGGGGTCTTCTTTTCAAACATCCACAGCTGCTTGAGAAAGCACCAAACACATTGACAACAGAATTCAGAGAATTTGGAAACAGGTTAGACTGCTTTTGCCTTTGGAGTGACAGCAGCTAGGGACCATCTGAGGGGAACCTTTACCTCAGAAAAAGCTGGCTTCAACAATGGTGGTAAATTGCCAGTCAAAAGCAGACTCTCACATTAATGCCTTTGTCTGGCAAAGGAGTCGAGAGAAGTCAGTGCAAAAAGATTCTGTAAAGACCAACCAGAAAAAGCTCTCCAAAATGAATGACCTCAAATATGATAACTGGAGATGTGTCAGAAGACGTGTATAATATTGATTCTTCATTGGCTTTTTCTAAACAGGAAGGATATAAATCTAATCCACACACCAGAAGAACAGCAAGATCCATGCATGGTCTAAATTATCTCCATGCAAAAGTTCGTTATCAGCACAAATGGCTTATCAGATTTATTAATAATTCTAGTTTTCGTTGCTCATAAAAAAAGCTGGGTGGAAATAAAAGGAGCTACCTAGACTGATCCCCTCTCTGAGCCATTCTGTGCCCCATAATTTTTAAGAGGTTTCCAGAATCCTAACCCTAATTTTAGCTTTTCCCACTCCAAAAGGAGGGTTGACATTCAGCTTCAGAAGTGACCTAGGAGTCCAGCTGGCGTCCCAGAAAGAGAAAGCAACTTTAAAAATTCTCTGCATTCAGATACCCAGCACTGTATTCCCAGGTTCCACACCTGGGTCATTCACTGTCATTACAGGTGAGGCTGTAAATGAAACAGAAACACACACTCTACCCCGGGTACATTCTGTTTCTAGGTAGAAAAGCCTTTCCTAAACAGTCTATTTTAAATATTCCTGAGATGTTCCGCAAGGCTCAGGGGACTCTTCCCACACTATTGAGTTTTATTTCCTTTTTAAAGGTGCTGATGTGTGGGATTATCACCTATATCACTGACAATGTCATGCTTACCTGCACAGTCACTCCTGCTGCCCCATTTCCTACTTACCACATGCTTTACAATGCCATGGTGCACAAAAAGTACCATAAAACCCCATTTTATATCCTATAAAAATACATCTACTTTATGTGTGTACACATATTCCCACAAACTGTAATTTGTATTTGTTTTGGAGGGCTTTACACCACACAAGAGGTGATAGTTAAATAGAATCCTGGCACCAGCTCCATTAAGGATATTAAAACATTTGCAGAAATTCTCTCCTGGATGATCTGTGATGTCTGTGTAATTCCTCTGGCCAAGCATTCCTCTCAAAAGAGTTCATGCAGCAAATCAAGTGCACAAAAAGGATAAATCACCTTTCCTCACCTGTGATTTGTGATTGCTCACTTAAGCCACCTAACATTTCTGCAGCCCAAAGAGGAGGACTAAAACCTGCTAAAAGAGGAAAACTGCAAATCACGCATTTCAACAACTTTTCAAGCTACATTTTGGAAAGGAATGAGCACTCAAGCTGCATTTTGTGACACAATTGAGATTTGTGTCGCTTCGTACATTTCCCATGACCATCCAAATATTCATGAAGAATTAATAACATGGTCCTGCTTTTAGCAAGTTCCATCCATTCTTATTTGTATCTGGCTATAATCAGCACTGAGACCCCAAATAGTGGATGACTGCATTTGATTCTTGAGTCCTTTTCTTTTTGTTTATGTCAAAGCAAATTAGCTGGAAGGAGACTGATGAGGAAATCGAGCAAACTGTAGAAGGTCAAGAGGGCATTTCACTGAAATGTAATATAATAAGTACAATTTAAACAATGACAAATCCCATTCACCTCTTTTGTTTCCTTGAAATGTTTAGAATTATTTTTAACCATCTTTTTAATAAATAAATTTGTTCTATTAGTTTGTTGTACATTTGGATTTCATTAATTTTAGAATATTTTCCAAACATCTAAAATTAAACAGATGTCATTGGGCTCACTTAGACCTCAAATAACCCTTGCAACAAAACCAATTATTCAAGGGTCAGTTGGAAGTTGGAATTTTATAATAAAGGCAAGTTTAAAAGTTAAAAAATGAAATGAAGAAGAAGAGAAAGAAGAAGAAACAATACCAATTTCATGTCAATTCAATTGTTAGCACAATAACTGAAGATGTGTTTTACTGTTGGGGAGAAGGGTGGAGCCAAAGAGGGAAAGTTCAGGAAAGCTGGTTTATTCCCAAAATGCCCTGATATTTCCTGTGAAAATTAGTCACAAAATATCTCTTCCAGCTTTCTAGCTCTACCATGGAGATGGAAAAAGAAGAAAGATTTTGCTTTGTTCTGAAAGCTGGTCCTGTTGGTCGAAGACATTTCAAGAACATCACGTTCATGTCTGGCAAATTGCAACCCAAGGACACACAGCAGAATGGACAAAGGCAAAGCCTGGGATCCTGACCACAATGCCATTCTCTAAACAACAATTCCACCTACTTTAAGAGGGGTTTAATTTGTTCTTGTCAGCAGAAACTGTAATTTGTTGGGGGGTTTGAGGCTGTGGGGAAGGTTTTCAAGGGCAGTTGGAAACAGGCTGGATAATGCACTGCAGGAGAGATTTCCAGCAGGTATCTCAGGGGCAATGCTGAGCCAGCCCAAGGTGCTTGGGAGCAGCAAATGACTTCTGTGAGCCCTGTAGAAAAGGAAACATGGTACATAGGCAACTGCTTTCCCCTTCCCCACAGCTTGCCAAAGAGGGAACTGGGCTCCCAGCTCTGTAAACATCTTCAGATTTATAGGGGTGTGTCTGAGAACAGACACGAAAAATCCAACCATTGTGATTCCTTGGCTGAAAATAAGGAGTTGGGTTTACTTTACTGAGCAGGAGGGAAAATGAAAATTGCTTTCCCTGTAACCTGAGAGACTTAGCAGAGTTCCCCTGCCAGAGTGCAGAGATATGCAGTGGTCCCTGCCCTAAACTCTACCATCCTGCTTAGCTGCCAGGACTGCTAAATGGAGACAGAGAAAAATGAATAATGGATTGTATGAAAGCTATATTACCATAACTTTAAAATCCTGCTGCTGGAGGCTGAAGATCTCTCTGAAATACTATCAAGCACAGTGGAAAGGGAGTAGAGGGCTAACATCCAAAAAGAAATTTAATCACTGACCTCTGAAAATCATGGTTTAAGTTTTTCCTTTTCTCTTTTTTTAAGAGACAGTAGCTGTAACTCTCCTTCTGACCCAACATTAACCTTCTGCAAGTTTAACAGATGATTTGTAAAAACACCCCTTTATTGCCTTGACCTGTTTGAGGGCTGCTCTGTCCTCCAGCACAGCTGTGTCCTGTGGTCTCAGTTAGCTGACTAGACATGCTGGATTGTTGCTTTGGACTGAATTTGATAGCTCAAGTCATGCAGGTTGTTCCCAGAGAGGCACCACAGCCCAGCAGAGTGTTTGTTCCATGTTGTGGGGTGGAAAATGTGAAAAACGTGAAAAAAAAAATAAAAGATGATGGGAGATTCAGTGGAAAATTCACCTTGCTGAGCAATGGGTAGAAGTTGGTTGAAGGACCTGGGCTGTTCTGCTCACAGCTGGGGAAGAAGAGAGTGCTCCACTTTGAGCATCCTTCCAGAGCAGCGTCAGGGCTCTGGCATCCAGCCAGCCCAGCTATGCTGAGGAGCAGTGTCCTAAACAGCAAAGAGGAGCCTGCAGCACAGACAGATGCAGAGTGAGTAGAGAGCTCCCTAAATTCCTGCAGAAGCTCTTAGGAGTGAGGAACCTGAGCATCCTGCCTCCCAGAGCTCCTCCCCAGCAGCTGAGGGTCTGCCCTGCCTGCTGCCCTCTGCCTACCCTGGGGCTGGTGCCAGCACTTAGGGCTGGGCTCAGCTTTGCAAAGCCAAACTGCCCAAAGGGATGGCACCACCAGTGGGCTAATCCAACCTGCCTGCCAGAGGGTTTGCTTGGGACAGACAAGGCCAGGACATGCAGGGAGCAGAGTGAATATGACAGCAATGTGGCAAACGCTGTCCTGGTGCAAGGAGCACTCTGGCTCTTTGTGCCCAGCTGCTGCCATGCCCCAGGGCATCAGGGGCTCCTGGCCCTGAGGACAAGTGGGTTCAGGCAGTCCTCAGCTCCCTCCAGAGGAGCAGGCAGCCAGCACCATGCTGGGCTTCAGGTGTTTCAGATCTGCTCAGCTGCCCAGTTACAAAGGGCAGCCAAACAGCACTGGACACTTCCTTCTCCAGGATACCCTTAGTACTGAGAGCCCAAAGAGCAGGGGAGGTTTAAGGAACATTTCCTGGAGGGGTGTCTGGGGGTCTCTGTTGACCCTTCTGCCTGGAGCTGGGGCAAGCTCAGATCAGCAGCCCCAGCTGCTACACCCAACACCAGAGCCAGAGGAGACTGCTTGGCACAGCTCTGGTCGAGTTATCAACCCATTGCTTGTAAATTATCTCCAGTAACAGATGGCAACAAAACAACAACTATTGGGAACTTGTACTGAGTTCATCTAGCAGTAGGATCACCAGAACCACCAGCAGTTTGTTTCACTCAGTGCAGGAGTTGCACTGAGTTGCAGCAGAGAGAAATGCACTGCACTAACACCAACCTCCACAAAAAGCAAACATACCCTTTCAGTTTTCAGGTTTTCAGCAGGGTTATTTTTTGGTTTGTTTTTTACATTTTCCTCCTCCTTCTACTTAGTGCTTTCCAGGTTTAAAAAACAAAGGCTGCTCATAGTGGAGGAGCAATAGTGCCTTTCATATTTAATAACTCTTAAATCTTGCTCAACATGTGGCAATTGTTAGGTAGATTTGGGCTGCAATTAAAGAGGCACCCTTCTCTCTCTTCAGCAACAATATAGGCTCTTAATCCAACTAAAACCATCATATTTTAAGAGCTGAGATCATCCTGAGGCAAACGGTATCAAACTTAACATGAATCTGTTTTTCATAGGGAAGTTTAAAAGTTAAAGTTCACTTTCCTAAAAGTCTTCCATTAAAGAGACAGCAGCTCTGAGAGCTCTTTTCAAGTACCCACAGGTACCTGTGTCAGGCATCAACATCTGGGGGATGGAGGGGAGAGTATAATTACTGAAATTCCTTTGTTAAGTCCCTTTTTCTGTAAGAGCCTAAGTTGGGACTCTAAATAGAAGTGAGGTGAGGGGGTTTTGTTGCCTGATTATAGATTTGACTGCAGATAAAAGCCTTATTTGTGTGACTCAGCCTTCCAAGTGCTCACAGGGCTGATGGGGATAACTGATAAAGGCTGTGAAAGACAGGAATAAACACTGATAAAACAGCCCAGTGCACTTTGGCTTCAAACTAAAACACATACTTCATAAAACCTGCACAGCTGATGGGGAGACATTTTTGTTTCCTTCTGTGGCTGGGAGGTGGCTGTAAATATCCCCAAGGAGTCAGGGTTTGAAGCTGGTCTGTGCTGCCACTGTAGGCTGGTGGCTGGGCTGGCACTGAGCTGGGCTGGCTCTGGGCTGGGGTCAGGACACTGGGCTCAGAGCTCCAGCTGGTTCTGCACCTTTGGGGTTTATAATATTTTTTTATTTTTGTTTTTTTTCAATACATCATGAGGAAATACCTGCCAGGAGTCAGGCAGGTAGTGGAGCTAAAAGCAAGGGTGATGTACATACCAGGGTCACATAAACCCATCAATAGAGAGAAAACGTTTCCCTTTTTTGGCCACATTCAAGTTCCCTTTGCTTCTCAGAGCATTACTTCAGGTAGCCCAGATTCCTGTTTTCCCATAATAACTTCCACTCCCTATCCAGCTGCTGCTCCTGATGCTTCACTCCCTTCCCCTTTTCCTTTCTCCATTTTTCACAGCCCTTTCACTGCACAGCAATTTTAGCAGAGCCTGACTTGCAGCCTTCATCTGTGCAAAGGCAGGAAAGCCTCAGTGACAGCAGCAGTGCCTTTCAGAGGATCTGCAGCAAGAGGTATCTATTCACATCCACTAGTCCTGCTGCTAAACCTCTGCATCCTCCTTTGGAAAGGTAATCCTGCATTGTAAAGGCTCAACAAATGAGAACACCAAGGGACTTCCTCATTTGTAATACCTGCAAATGACTTGAATGAAAATGCCTCCACAACTCTCAAAGTTTGTGGAGGGCACCAAATTGGAGAGGGAACAAATAATGAGGAACAAGGGATTTCAATCCACTGGTTGCCAGGGCTGGTGAATGGAAAATGCAGTTTAATGTACAGAAACATAAAATAATAAGTCTGGGGCCAGCAAACCAGACAGAAGGATATTACACTGAATGGTGATGCATCATATTGACCAGTGAAGGGATTTAAAGGTCAGTGCAGAAAAATCCTTGAAGCCTTAAACTTGGCATACAGCTAAAATGAAAATAACTCCAGGAAAGCAGCACAGCAGTGGAGGCAAAGGGAAGGGACAGAGCCTTCCTCCACAGTCTGTGCAGCAAAATAGCAGCAGGGCTTTGCTCTGAGTGGCATGATATCATCTCCCAAGGGCTGTAACACACAGGCACTCAGGGCCCCCATTCCCCACACAGCCCAGCTCCTGTCTCAGCACAGGATGCCATCCCAACACCTGCCCTCCCACAGACACAGAGGAAAAGGCAGCCCAAGGTGTTCCCTTGTTACTGGTAAAGCACAGGGGATGCTGCTGAAGTTCACTGCAAGGCTTACTGATGCTTGGCAGCAGGAATGCAGGATCCCAAACCCCCCAGCTCATTTGCTCTTCTGCTTGATCTTTGCTTTTGACACTGACAAGCAAGAAAAGCCAAAGCAGCAGAGCCCAGGGCCCCTGTGGGCACAGCACATCTCTGTCTGAGCACAGAGCAGCTCCTGAATCCTGCAGCCACCCAGGACTGGAACACACGTGTCTGTGTCCATGTGAATGCACTGACACACCTGTGTGACCTGCCAGAGATGCACTGCAACAGTCACAGGTGGGAGAAGAGATGCAAAACTGAAAAGGCAACTCATTCCCTTCCCTAATGAGCTTCCCTAATGAGCAGTCTCATTTAGGCATTTTCCTTCCCTTTGCTCAGCCTGTTCATGCCTCTTTCCTCACAGCTTTCCTGCAAAACACCAACTGAAAGAAATTTAAAAACCTGCCTGAACCAACACCTTCCCTCATTCCTTCTTCTGTCACTGTAAACACGAAGAAACAACCCTGGGTGCTGCTGAGCTGCAGGTAAAGGACTCCATAAGATCATTGACAATATCCCTGGAGCATCCTGAACCCCATGAGTGATGACCTGGGGCATGCAAGGGAACATACAGTTACACATGGTGGAAAATGGTGAGCAGGGTTAGCAGCAGTCTGAATGAGCAGTTTACAAACAGGCACATAGACACAGACACACAGACACACACAGACACACACAGACACACACACAGACACACACACAGCCTCTAAAATGGGTTTTTCAGAAGGACCTGATGGGGAAATGTTCTCTCAGTTCATGGCTGCTGGGCAAGTGCCTTCCTTACCTCTGCCTGCTGCTCCTGAGTTAATTCTGGCTTTTCCCACCTGGGGGAGCAGCAGCAATTCAAAGCCAGGCTGCCAGGCTGCCAGAACAGGTCCTTCATCCATCAGAAGCTCAGATAGGAAAAGAGGAGGGGATAAATACCCCTGGGGTTACAATGAGCATCCACAGGATGCGAGTGCCAGGAGAAGTCCCCATTAGTCACCCTCCTCATCTGTCCCTCTTCAATTCATTCCCTTTTTCTTCTCCAACCCTCCCCACCACTTCTGCTGCCCAAAACCTGCAGAGGACAGGGCCATGGGGGAGTGGGGAGCAGGCAGGCCCTGCAGCTGTGTCTGGCAGAGGTGCCTGCTCCGAGCAGGACGGACAAGGCTCTCAGCCAAGTGAGGATCTCACCGGATCTGTGACATCTGGCAGTCACCAGCACTGCCTGTTCCTCAGCTACTCTGCCTCTGGCTGTTTTCTTGTATAAATGAACAGATAAACTGGATATATTCCAGCTGAATTAGTGTACATACGATGCTCAAAATGAACCTGGGGATAGAAATGCATTACTGTCCTATTATGATGCCTACAATACAAGACCTGGAATTGCTTCCACGTCCCAGTCCAGATGCCTCTCCTGGCTCTCACCCAGCGCCCATGGCAGGTGAGACAGATGTCAGACCTGCTTTCTTGCTCTCCTCCTATGCTTCCATGGGATAAAAAAATAGGGCCACAGGCCCAAAACCACAGAAAAGCCCTAAAGAATTAACATGACCACAGTCTCAGCGCAGAGACATGCCCACAGCCATGGCAGAGCCCTAGAATAATCCCTGAGCTCTAGATTATGCCATGCACATGGAAATTTTAATATATACCACTTGATAACCTGTCCATTTGATCTATAAGAATTTCTTATTGAATAGATTAGATTTTCATGCTGTCAGTACATTTTCTTTTCAGAGGAAAAATGACTTGTATCCTGCATGAGCATCAAGGAAAAGAAAATGTTGGGTGCCAAAATATCCCATCTCTGCCAGCTACCTTGCTTGATATCCTACTTCTGCTATCATCAAGTTTGAAACCTATGTATAGCAGCTAAATTAATTTTTTCTTGTTCCTCTTTCCTTTTTTTGTGGGAAAGGAAAGCAGTGCTCTGTAGTACAGGACTTGAGATCTAAGTTTTTGCTGAAGGGGCAGCAAAAACTTATATCTCAAGTCCTTTACTACAGAGCACTGCTTTCCAGAACAGTCTTTAAAACAGAAATCAAGCAACACAGAAAGATGAGATTAAATGCAATCTTCTGTACTCAACTTTCAGAGGTTTTCTAAAAAACAGTCAGAAAATACTTAAGAGCACGCAGCTAATTTCTGTGCCTATTACTGATCCCATCAGGAGCTTAAATCCAGCCCTTAAGGTGCTTTTCTGTCTTAACAAACTCATTGCAATGGTAGAGCAGAGATGAGCAGTTTCAGGTCCTGCTCTTCCATTAGTGTACAAACTGTTAAAAGACAAGAAAAACTACAATAATAAACATGAGCGAGCTTGCTGCAGCTGTGCTTGTCAGCTCCAGACATTAGTGTGGCTAATTCCAATTGGGAACAGTTCCTGGGCTTGGTGATAAATTAATCCCAACTCTGATAGTACGGAAAGATTTCTGTATGCATAAGCCAAAAGAAAACTTCCCCAACTGCTTACAAAATCCTCTTTACAGTTATTTTGGTGACTACACACCAAAATATTTAGTCTGTATATATTTTTTTGATACAGTGCAATCTATTTTTTATTTTGATTAAATTATATTAGAATAGGATATGCTTCATCCAAAAGACAAAAGAATTTATGCACATGCTTGCACTGAAATTGCAGGATGATGAAGTACAACCGATGTGGGGTTATGTCTGTTTTCCTGGAGATACACTGCAACTGCTTGGTAGGACAAGAGCAGTGCCATTGGACACTTCTGAGAGCAGCCTGAGTTTTATTTCAGATCACTGTTCTTGGAAAAAATCCACAGGCTGACTGCTAAAACAAGAAAACATAATACCATTCACTGATATTTTTTTTCTATCCGTTCATTGCCAGTGTTGGTGTCTTGGCAGAAGGATGTGACCACAGGACAAGGAAAAGATCCAGTGGCTATGTAAAAATCCCCAGTGCAATGATTTGGCATGACCAGTGTCTGGGAGAGACACAACAACAAGGATGCTGGAGCAGCTGAGTCTGGATGACTGGACATCTGCCAGCTGCATCCTGCCCTCCACCATCTCCAATTCCTGAGCCTTCTCCCAGATATTCAGGCTCACACACCACATTCATCATGCAGTTGATTTTGGTTGCACTCCTGCAGAAGCACTGGGTTTCAGGAAGTTGTTCACCTGGGCAGTTTCATCTCAGCCTCAATGAATAGCTTCATTCTGGAATAACAAATATATACAGAGGGAAAGCTGCTTGCCACAAGGATTCCTTTATGCTGCGCCATGAATTGTTGGCCAGTGGCCATTTAACATTGAAAGGCAAGAGCCACCTGTGTCAGGTGTGTTTAAAGTTCATATTGACTCCTGCCCACCAGTATTTGCATGATGGACAACATCAGAGAAAGGTGCATTTAGTCATTAATTTTTGCCTGACATGGGGAACGGAAATGAAAAGGAGCCCTTTTCTTCCAGGCACAGCTTTTGTTTCCCAGTGTGATCAGTCAACTACCAGCCTTATGACACCCAGCGTGGGGCAAACCCAGGTCTGGAGCGTTGGAGGCATTTCAGGGCTCCCTCCTGCCCTGGCAGCCCACACCCAGTGCACCACACATCGGTGTGGTCCCCCACACCCTCCTGCCTGCCCCTCGCTGCCTCTGCCCTTGCTGGATGTTAAGATCCGCTCAGCCTCTCACAATGCAGCTTCCTGGGAATGGATTAGAAAGCAAGCTGTGTGGGATATTTGTTATGGCCATGCCTTTCATGGAGAAAACTGTGACTTCTAGCAGTTTTTGTAGATTTTGTAACCCCAGCCAGCCTGCTACTGATTCCTTCATGAATTTTTACAGCTTTGGCTCCATTCAGTGAGCGGTAGAGTAGAGATCACAGTTTTTAATGGGTTTAAGTTATTAGTTACGTATTACCAAAGGGTGTAACATTCTTTATGTTGTAAAATAAAGTCCGTTTGTCTTCTCTCCATTTCCCACAGCACACAGTGCTAAATACAGTGCACCATTGTTGGGTCTCTCTCTGAAGCTGGCTCTGGGCAGTTTTGGGTCGTGCCAGTGCATCAGCCACGGTGGCAATGATTGCTGCGGGTGCTGGAGGACACTCATCCCATGTGGGAATCCCCTTCCCGTGGAAAAGGGAGAACCATAGGTGGGAAAGTGCATGGCATGAACTCAGTCAGGAAGGCTGGAAGGATTTGCAGAGGGTTTGGGAGCTGAGGGCTCAGCGATGGTATGCGCCGCTGGAGGGTTTATAAGGTTTCCTTTCTGTTCCCTAATGGGAAACTCTGGCAGGGGGAACACTAGGATCTCAACTCATACTGGTGTACATATCCACTGACCAAAACTTCCCTCGGCCACACAATTCCAGAGTGGGAAGATTTGCACTGTCGAGCTGCAGACTTGGCCGTGGCCTTTGTGCGGATGTTGCGGAGGGCAGAATTTGCTGGATTAGTACAAATACCATCTGTAGGCTTGGTTCAGATGAGTGCAGTGTTTGAAAAACAACCCATTTTGCTTATACAAGGACTAACGGCATAGCCAAAATCTGCAGAACATATCTGGTTTTCTCAAACAATTATTGGTGGGTAGCCAATATTTGTTACTTTTCTCCAGAACAATGCATAAACTACGGCACAGAGACAACTGGCCACACTCATGTCAGACCAGAAACCCGGTGCTGTAAATTACTTAAACCAATTTATCTTCCATTTAAAAATAAAGACAGGGAAGATAGAGACATTTAAATTATGTTTGATACCACCGAAAGTACTGCCTAGTGTTGATATCCATTGGAGCTGGGAGATAAATCCAGCCCCCTTTCATAAACCTAGCTCTTTTATAACTGATACAGATTTAGGATTTTTGTTTTGTTGCAGTTTTCCTGACTTAAAATGTCCTTTTCTGTCTCGTAATAGTTTATCAGCTAAGCTGCAATTCCAAAACCTTGGTTTTTTGCACCGTAATGTCAAAGGAAAGACTTCTTTAGCCCTCCTACAACTTCTCCCCAACCATCATAAACATGAAATCAGGCCTTGCAGAAAAAGCAAAGCTCTGTAGGGAAGGGACAATTTTACGCTTGTTGTCTGTCTGTAACACACAGGATTTTTAGGGACTGACTTTTACATGTCATCTGTCATTTGAAGACTGAAAAGAAACAAAAGACACCAGGGAAACTTTCTCCCAAATCATTCCAGGCTGATCCTGGAAACATTTATTACGGGGATTTGGTGGGATTATTCCCCTAAGCAGTCAGACATCAGTCCCACCGACACTTCGGTGTGCATTGAGCACTCCAGAGCTTGGCATTTGTATGGATTGTGTGAAATCTGGGGGGAGCTCACCTACCCGGGGCTTCCATGTGTGCTAAAGCATGTCCTGGCTCAAGGCACCGTGTGCTTCCAGAGCTGCCCCTTCCACTTGGAATGAATCCACCTAAATATTTACATGTATTTTGCTCCTATAGTAACAAGAATATTGCAATGGTATGTCTGACATAAACGTGCTGGTATATTCTATGTTGATTTAAATAGCACGGCAGGCACGGGTGCAGTTCCTGCTTCCCGAGGAAGGACGGGCTTGCAGGAAGCATCCCATCAGCTTCCGACAAATGGGGAAAAAAACACGGGGGGGGGGGGGGGGGGGGGGGAAACCACAGGGGAGGGAAAAAGTAACTTTAAAAGGGGATTTTGGAGGCTGCCCGGGTGGGAGAGCAGCCCCAGGGCCGCAGCTCCGCGGCCGGCAGGCGGCAGAGCGGCCGGGATGGAGCGGGGAAAGGAGAGGCGGGTCCCGCCGCCGGAGCAAGGGCCGGGGACGGGGAACATCTCAGAAAATTCACTTTGATCCCGTTAGTTCCTTCAAGTGGAATTTTCAGGAAAGCCGGGCTTTGCCTGAGGAGATCAGGAATTCCCTCATTCCCTCCGAATCCTGCCCAGATTTAAGTTAATTTGGAGGTTTACCCTGCATTATTAACCTCATTTTTTGTTATGGATTTGGAAAAAAAAAAAAAAAAAAAAAAAAAAAAAAAAAAAAAAGCCTGTTTTCCTCAATATTTCCAGGTTTACTCGGGTAAATCCTGTGTCTGTCCTAAGAGGAGTTTTGCCTGGATTCGGTAGTAAAATCTGAGATTTCTTAATCTATGGCACAAAGCAGAGTGAGAAGAGGGGAGAGGTATATGAAGAAATGCCTCATTTCCCTGTGCAGAGTCTGAGGGCTAAGCTGGATGTTCGTTATAAAGTCGAGCAAACTCCACAAAAACATTCGAGTTTACAACAAGGTAATTTGTAAACTTATTCCTCCTGTATTCAGTTGCCTTACTGACTGACACTGTCATGGAATTGGATGCAAACACTGGTGGAGGGAAAGGCAAAGAAAACTTCTGAAATCATATTTGCACAAAGAAACCAAACCAGCTTGAATTAACAACAGTAAATGCTAAAAATAAGTCCTGCAAAGGAAGATTGTCATAAAAAAAGTTAATATTAAAAATTGATTAAAGAAAATAATGTTTTATGCTTACCAAAGACAAAGTTTCAGAAGGAACTGCTATTGTATTACTCCCTGAGTTCTGATCCTACACCCCTAATACAATATCTGTCCTGCAGTAGCAGTACAAAATCGAGTCCATCATTCTCCAGTACTGAAACCTCTTATTTTGTATAGGTAGTTATAGATCTTGCTCCTACTTAAAATTTCACGCTTTTATAAAAGTAAATTCCAAATCAAACATAACTCTTCAGAGCTATCATTACCCAGGGGTTTATTGCCAGGCTTGTTAACTCTCTTGACAAACATCAGATCCAGACTCTGCACTCCGTGACTCCTCTTCAGAGGCTGGTAAGATTTATTTTACAAATAATGCTAAGAACACACTGCTCACTTAGTTGCTGTCTCAGTGAAACTCTAGAAAAATAAGTCCTCTATTTTGGTGGCCTTACCTGTCATTTTACAGGTGTAAGGGAGAGTACCAAGAGCCCCACCGTTGCTCAACAAGGGAGATTTTTGGCTTTGCCAGGAGATAATTGCTGCAGTAGTGAGCTGCCGTTAATCCCAGGCTGTGTTCTCGGTGCTGACCTGCAGCCCTGCTGTTTACATCAGTGGGATTTTTAGGGCCAAATTTTGCAGTTAATTGCAGCAGGATAAATCTGGATTCCTGAATCTGCCTTCCCAGCCGTGGAGCTCCTTTGGATTTGACAGCAAAACTCAGGGCTGCTCCTGCGGCCGCTGAAATTGGTGGCCTTGTCTTGCAGCAAAACACAGGAAAGACCTGGGCTGGGCTCTCTCCCAAATTTCCTAATGGCAATAAATGTGAGCAATTAGGGGCTCTGATTGCTCTGAGGAGCAAGGGCTGCCTTATCTCCGCCTGCCCCAAGCCCTGGGCCCGCCGAGCCTGGGTGGTACAAGGAGGTGTCACTATTAGAGCAGCTCTAGAGGGGATTAATGCTGCTGTGAGCTATATTATGGCCTGTCAGGAATCTCTGCAAAAAGAGCAGGAGCTGGAAATGCAAGCTTTCAGCTTTAAGCCCTCAACTTGGGGCTATACAGCAAGATTAAAGCATCGGTCTTTTAATGTTTTCCCATTGAGAAGTGAGAAATCTCCATGCACTTAAAGGCATTCCCTGTTTTTAAATAACCTGTTGAGTCAAGAGACTGATTCGATGTCAGCGCTCACTGCTCTCTCTCCCCTCTTCCATTCCCTGAAGTGCTGCACCATGCTGGCAGCTGCTGAGCAAGACACGAAAAAACCTCAGCAAAAAGGGGAATGGACTGACACTACAGACCCAGGAATCACTACAGACCCAGGGATCACAGCCCGAGAGAGATTCCTTCCCCAGCTCTTGCTGCAGATTATGGCTTCTGCAAAGGGAGCTGATTTATAAATAGACATTTCAGGAACACCGAACACCAAGGTCTCTGCTGGAGGAAAGAGTGGATTAAACCTCCCAGTCGCTGAGAAATGCAAAGAGAAACGGGCAGAGAGTGAAATGATTAAATAATTCATTAGAAGGAGGGGGTGAATAGCTCTGTGGAATTTCCTCATTTGTTGATAAATCTTCTTTAGTGTCCTCACCATTGCTGTCACCCACCACAAACAGAGTGGATATGGAACTGTTTTGGTCACAAGTGATTTATTCAGCAAAATGCAAAATGCTAATTCTGTTGTGAATCTTGTATTCACAATCACAAATTTGACCCCACTCAGAAAGCAGCACATAAAATAGAGGTTAAGTTTATCTTTAGCAAATTTTGCACCTAAATCAGACACATTTACCCTTACCTGTGTGTGATGAAATAGGAAAATATGGAGAGAGAGTTTCAGCCTTTATACCTTGAAGCACAGTGTGCTTCTCCCCAGCCTCACATTTGGGTGCACATGAACCTGGCACAAAACTGTTTCAGTGATGTTCTTAGGATCAGCTCTGTGTTTACTTAATGTCCAGAAAATTCAGCATTCAGGAAAAAATAGGTGTGATTTTAGAGGGCTCAGATCAGGTTCTTTTTTCCTATGGGCAGCTGCTATACTCCATAACATATTCAGTACTAAATCTGCCACTCTAGAATTAAAGAAAGTGCAATTCTGAGCCACACTGAAGGTACGTGGTAACTCTGGCAGAATGAGATTTAATTTCTGTCATTAAACACATGAAAGCAGTTTCAGTCAGAGTGAAGCATAGAGGTTAAAGTCAGAACATTGTATTGCAATCCTCAATGCAAGAAATTTGGGAACAAAGGACAGAAGTGAAGGCCGTGATTTCCCCTTCTAAATGCTTGTGAAAACAGCCTCATGTTCTTTCATTTCCAATATATACATGCAGAATATATGCACGTTTTTATTTTGTACTTAAAAGTTAAAACACCTCCAGGAGTCTGGTTTATAAGAAGGCAGAGAGGAATACTGAATAAAAAAATATGAAACAAAACTTTCTTTTACAAAAAAAAGAAATCATTCTAAATGGAAAATAGATTTGTTAGTGGACATTGCATTTTAAGTGTGTGTGTTGAGCAGTTAAAAGCAATGGAGACTGCAAATAATAAAACCATGTGCCCAAGATCAAAATAATGGTCTATTATTTTAACTCCCCCTGAGAAGCAGACATGATGACTTCAATGAAATTACCTGTGGAGGTAAAATACACAGATAGATGTAATTATCAAAGTACACAGAATTTTCCACAAGTACCTGATGTAATTTTATAAATTTTGGTATATTTAGCAGGTTTTTAGTTGAAGCTCCTGTGCTTCACACATTTACATTTACACACACACACACATATATGTACACACATATATAGATATATATACACACTGTGCATTATGTTTAATTATGGTGTAAAAATAGCTCAGAAATGCTGGAAAACTGATTGCCTTTAATTATTCCATCACATCTGTATCAGCAAGGGCGTTGTCTGTCTCCCATTGAGGTTTGTGCCCCATTGACTTCAGTGACAACAGCCCCAGCCAAAAACACACAAATATCTGTCCTGCATTACAGACTACAAAAGTCCCTGGGAAAGGTTTCCTGTGATATTCTGTTATTACTGAATGCAAGAGATGATGTTTGCTCTGTAGGAAAATACAGATCTCTAATTTAGACCCAACAAACATACAGAAACTTCAACCAGTACTTTTTTCACCAAAAAAAATTTAGAATTTCATAAATTAATATTTAGTTGAGAGGTTTAGTTAAACAAGCAATTAAAGATGTCCACACTCCTGAGCCCTTTTGTTTTACTACTATTTATTTTTCTCTAAGAGAAACCTTTATTTCCCAAAGGTTTATCTTGTGGAAAATCACTGCTTTAAATTAATTTTCTTTTCGTCAGGTGTAACTTATACTGCTGTACAATGATGTTCTGTGTGTTATTTCAGAAATAAATAGCTGCTTCCTTGGGTTTGGGGTTTTTTTTAAGTACCAGTTTCAAGAGAGGAGGGAGATTTATTTAAAGAGAAATTTTCCTCCTCGGAGAAAACTGTTTGAAAAGCCACACACACACATTGAGTCTTTGTCTATCGCAGCATCTCAGAGTTGCTGAGGGCGTTTAACAATCTGAAAGGAGGAGGGCTAAAACTAAAGATGCTTTAAATTTTCACCCTGGCCAGGTTTTTCAAAAGCTGGTATGCACCTAAATGAGAAATTTGGGGCAATTATTTATTTTTTAACATGCTGGACAAAAATACTGAGTTTTTCTCTCTGTTTATTTTTTAATTTTTTATTTTTTTTTAAATTATAGCAGTAGTGGATTTTTTAGCCTGTTTTTTTTTTTTTGCCATAAGGGATACCTGGTGAGTCCAAGAAACTCTGCAGTGGTTTGAGCTCCTGACTCTTTGCAGTATCAGGAGCTTTAATGAGCTCTCAGTGGCCTGATCCTGTCAGCACTCTCTCAAGTAAGTGAATTTGGTGATATTGTTTATATGACTGAAAAAAGTAGTCAAATTAAAAATTAACTTTTAGCCTTTTGCAATAGCTTGGGTATGAAGCTGAACTCCACACAATTTTATTTCAAAAAGCAGCAATAACAGGGAATTAGAGATTGTTGGGGGAGTGCAAACTTCTAAAATCAAATAGAGGCAAAATCATCACATCTGAGCACAAATTATACCAAGAACTGATAAAAATTTAATAGGGAGTGAGCGGTGTCCTTTCTGGAAGTATTTAAGCTGTTCCATAGCAGCATAACAGATTATATCCCTGCAATGCCATTTTTAAATCAGCTGCAGGATTTGATAGAAAACTGACTTCAACTCTGTTAAAATCTGTAGCAACACTTCCCTGGGCATTCTAAAAGATCTTCTGGAGGGGAGATTTTGGTTACAGACAGGGTTTATTTTTTAGAACTGACAAAACTAGAACCTGGTTACCCATTAATTCCTTTCTGGAGTAATCCTATAAAACTGTTCTGTGAAGCCCTGAATTGTGCCCAGGGTCAGCAGCTTGCACCCACAGTGCTCCTTATCCAGACCTGCCATTTATGAGATTGGGCTGCTCATTGGTGCTTGCTTTTAAAACTGCCTCAGAAGGGTCATACAGAAAACTGAACAAACCCATTTCAGGAACCAGCTTGCTTCCTTTGGAGCTTGTGGAGTCAGGAAACTTTAGCTGGCCATCAAAACTGGGTGCACAAAAGACGTGCCAGTGTGGCATTTCCTACCTCATGAAGCCACTTCTCCCCTCAGTGCAGCTCTGCAAATACAAAAGTGCATTGATTGAATCTCAAATTCACCAGACTTCAATAAATTCTGAGAGTGTATGAAATTCAAATTGAAGCAAGGGACACGCAGAGTGTTAGTCCTTCTCAAAATAATAATTTAATAACTCTCCAAAATGTATAGTGGTTTAGGAAAGGCAACCCAGATGGGAACATATAAAATAAAGCTATAAAATTTCCTTCAAATGTATTTTAATCATTGTTAAATATTTACATTTAATAAGCACAAGGTTTTATTGTAAGAGAGATGTAATTACACTTATCATTCATGGAAAAAATGGAGTTTTAATAGCCTGTGCATTGATTTCCTAAGATGAAATAGTGTCCTAAAAATATGTCACTTGCTCTCCCCTGGGAATATGTTCCATATGTGAATGTAAAACAGATGAGAATTTTTTTTTTCAGTGCACAAACGATGTCAACTTTAGTTCTCATTGTCTCTGTTACATTTAACATAAATCTTTGCCTCTGATGTTTTGCTTATTAGAAGCACCTTAACAATGTTTTACAGCCCTTACTAACAAGGTTATTTATTTAATAGGAAGAGCAGCAGCACCTTGGCATGGACTCCAGGGAAGCTGTTGGTGGAGGCTATGGCCTCACACAATTTTATCAATAATTTGTGGGCACTTTGATGCATCAAAGACAAAGGTTGAAGGGATTACACATGTCCAAAAATTATCCTTTATTTGTCCTTTTTTTTTTTCCCCACATCTTTGTTTTCTTCTTTTTCCCCTGGTTTCCCTGCTCACAGGGTTCCTGATTGTCAGGAGGTTTTCTGCCATCTCCCCTTACCCAAAACAGCCAGCGCAGCCATGGCTGCAGCTGCAGCAAGAACTAGACTGGAACCATCCATCACCTCGAATTCTGACCAGTTTTTTTATCTTGAAACCTGTAGTCATAAAAAACCCTAATATTGAGACTAATATAAGAACTATCTGGATTTTAGGAAATGATGACTCTGTGGGCATTATCAGTGCAGGAAACTCCCTGACCTGGCACCTTTTGAAAGTGACTGTGGCAGCACCTGGAAGCCTTCTGTCTTGAAAAGATGTTCAGTGTTGGTAGGCAGCCATGAAAGTCTCTATTAACATTGTTTATTGGGACTGAAAAATTGTGGGGTTTTTTTAATCGATTACAGCTTTTTAGGTGAACTGCAGAAATGAGGAGGAATAAGTTTAATACTTGATGTATATTTTGTTCTGTTATGGCACTTGTGAGCTCTACATTTTCCAGCAGAAGGATACCACTGTACCAATACACCAGAAAGAAAGGCAGATAATTGTGGAGGAAAAAAAATATGATTTAAAATATGATAAAAATTAACCAGATTAAATGGTCCCTTGGACTTCACTCAGCAGTACAATCCCACTCAGTCAGTGAATTGATGGGTGATGCATGGAGTGGACTCAGGTTAGCAATGGTTTTTTTCCCACCCTCTACATGGA
The DNA here is from genome assembly GCF_023055355.1 of Agelaius tricolor. NCBI lineage: Eukaryota > Metazoa > Chordata > Aves > Passeriformes > Icteridae > Agelaius > Agelaius tricolor. The sequence continues at coordinate 9,730,610 of NW_027269278.1, read as the reverse complement.
TGGCCATGGTTTTAGTCCTCATAAGTCAAATTTTTCAGGCAGGGAACAACTTTCTTGAGAATGAAATTAACTAAAACAAGCATACCCCAAAATGACCTATCCTTCTAGTGCAAATGTGTACCTCTCACCACTGCATGGTCCCAAAATCTTGTGTAAGCCAAAATCCTCATCCTTTGCCCTAAATCCACAAGAATCAAGTTGAGGCTCAGAAAGTCAATGCATTTGAGCATATTAATTTCATTAATATCAGGAATACACACAGTTTATTGCTAAGCTCAGACTCTGAAGAAACTATTTGCTGCTGCACAAGTTCATGCATTGGGGGATCCCATATCCAGCATTTTTGGAGAGCTACAGAGCATTTCTTTGCTTGGCCATAATTTCTGACATCAGGTAAGGATATACCTGAGCATAGCACTAGACAGGTAAATGCTGGAACCTGGCATGCAGTGTTACCTCTGCTGGCTGTAAGGTCCCATCATTTGGAAACACTAAACAAAAACAAACCAGCCTCGTGCTCAGTCCCAAATGAAGGTCAATTGTCCCTGCAGCCACATGTGCAAGCTATTACAGCCTTGTTCTCCCTGTATTCCAGGAGTGGCTTTGCAGTGAATTGAAGAACTGCTGCCAGGAAATGTCCTTCTCTAAATGACATAATTAGAGTCTGGGGGAGCCCAGTGAAAGCAGATTAGGGGCATCACTGCTGTTCTTGAGGCAAGAAACAATTCAAACCACATAAGCAAATACTTAGACTGGGAGGATGATTTAATATTGATTAAACTCTGACATCTGAGAATCCATGGAAGGTAGGTACAGCACTCTGGAAGGCAAACAAAGCACCCAGTTCACATTTTGTATTAGCTAAAAAATAAAGTGTTCTCATTGACCTCACTAACCAGAAATCAAAAAACCAAACTGTTACCCAAATTAAAGCTATTGGCTTGACCAATTAAAATTACTGGACTGTCTGATAAAATTTAAAGATGGATGGTTAAATAAACTCAAAACTTCACTTTCTGTTTTATTTAAGTGTTCTCAGTTTCTCTTGAAGTTGCCCAGCTATTTTGGGTACAACCACAGATAAGGTGAATCACAGATGTGCCTGCTGAGCCCTGCCTATGCCTCCAGCCTTGTTTCCACTCCTTTTCCTAGCCAGTCCTCAGTTCTGCAAGTGATTTTGGTGATGGAAACACGTGGCAGGTGGCCAAGAGGGGAGTTTAGTTGTGGCAACACACCCTTCTCTTCCTTGTTAGCATGGAGGCATGTTGATTTTACCAAATTGTAATTTTGGACATTTATCATTAAGGTGAGAAATATTCAACTTCTCCATTAAATAAATTATAGGCAGGCTTCAATTCACTGCTCCATTAGAACCAAGAGATCTGCAGCCATCAGGCACTTCATTAACTCTACTTCCAGATGCAGAATTATTGACTCCCATAGGAATGACTTGGGGTAACTTGTTTTAGGGTTTAGAGCCCTAGGACCAACAACAGTGGCACTTCTAAACTCTCCCTCTTCGCTTCTGTGCTGTTCTTCTTGCTCAGGATTTTACAGCTTATTATGCAGGCACTTTACTCAATGCCTTGTGCATTTCCCTTCTGTTTTTTGTTTGGTTTTTTGGTTTTTTTTTACTAAATGTGACAATATAGGAAATTGATATGAGCAGGTGTGGCAGGATTCTCTACCCTTTCTATCTAGCTATTGAGCATGAACACCAGTGAACACAAGTTCTGACTTGGTTCTTGGATGCTCTGCTGATACAGAAGCCTTTCAAAATATTATTTGTTCTTGTTTTAAATGCATTAGTGCACAGTGAAGGATCAATCTAAACAAGAGTGGGTCACAACAATGGTAAGAACATCTTTGGCAGGGTTTAAGACATGGGATACTTTTGCAGGCTTCCTTGTCTGGCTTTTCTGGTTAGACTGGGACAGCTGAGTTCAGACGTGCATTTGTCTCTGCACATCCCTATTGCTCTCCTTTGGTCTCAGATCCTGTGCCCATCCCCATCCCCAGCCTTTCACCAGCCTTCCCAGTGCTGCTGCAGATGGTCACCACCTTTGTCAGGAAGAGCCTGAAGTGCTCAGCACCAGGATTTGGCCTCTGAAGTTGGAGCTCTGTACTGCCCCATGCTGTTGTCTCACCATCCCTGACAGCCCCATGGCACAGCAGAACAGAGCTGAGGATGCCACTGCTCCAGGAGGAGGCAAACACCTCAGCTGGTTTGGAACAGAACAGCTGCCTGGCTGTGCCATGGAGTTTGATGTACAAAGACTCCAGCTTCTGGTTTCTTGTGTGTTCTGCTTTTGTAGCCACTCACCACCCAAATTGCAGCACTTGTTTGGTGCAGCTTTGCCAATTCTATTTCTTCCCATTGGCTGCAGAGAAAGCAATGCATGAATCCATGAGAACAGCAGAGCTGACTCCTCTCACACCTTTCAGATGCTTTCTTCTCTTTTCCCAAATCTGAGAGGGGTGTGCTGCCTCCACACTCTGCCCCAAAATGCTGTTTGATGTAAAGACAGAAATGGAGCAGCCTCTCAGGACAGCAGAGAATTTCTTCTCCTTCCTGCAAGCTCCACCACCAGCCCCCACTGCTCTGGGCTCCCAGCTGTAAAGACAAGTTCCTCCCCCTGAGGAAGATGGTCAAATATTGACCAAAATTCCCCAGTGACCTGCAGCATTTTTCCTTATCTACAAAGAGCTGTTCTGCTTTAACAGACTGTCCCTGATAAGCAATAACCACCTCCCCTAGATCCATGGGAAGAGCATCTTCTACACTCGTGCAATGCAGGTGCAGCAGCAGCTTTGATCCAGGCAGGCAGAGCTACAGCAAAGTGGCCAAAGAGGTTCATTCCCCTGTGAATCATTGCTTTTCTTTGCATCTTTATCACATTCCTGGATGCAAGCCATGTTCCTGCAGCTTCTTCACCCTTGATTTTACAAGAGGAGAGAAATGGAAAAACAGCTGCAATATCCTTGGCAGAAGCTGGTTTACAGTAGCTCTGAAATTAAAGTATCTCTGTGAGATGGCTGAACCCCTTTGCTGTTGCTCTGGCAGCAGCCAAATGAAATCCTCGCAGGTTTGGCTGATGTTTCCTCCTGAAATCATCAGCTGAGTGGATGTGGGACTGGAGGAGCACTGATGGGGCTTCCTAGGAGTCCTTTGGCCAGCACAGGGAAGCAAAGAGCAGGTGTCACATCAAGAGACTGAGTCAGTGTCTACACCACTCCAACTTGTGACCAACGTCGCCAAGTGCTGACAAGGTCTGAGTTGAAAAATCCCAGTAGTGTTCAGCAAAGGAGTCTCAGTGACCTCTTCTGCTCCCTGGCTTTTCCAGGTTCCTGCCAGGCTGCAGCAATGAGCTGCATGTGTGTTTTGTATGCACTAAAATTACTTAAGTGATTTCAGTGAAGCAGGATAGAATCAGCAGAGCTAAAAACAGAACAATAAGGCACAAACAATACCCAGTGCATCCTTGAAAATATTCCTAATTCCTTCTTTTTTTCACAGCTCCCATAGCACAACCCTTCCATTACATTTCTGTCTCTCACATCCCCAGACTGAAAGCACTGGTTCATTTCCATCTATACCATGTGTCATCTCTCTTAATTGAATACAGCAGAGTATCAATGGCTTGTCTGACACAGAGCTATGTGACACTGAAAGGCTCATTTGACACTGAAAAGCCTGGAACAGATTTGTTGTGCAGGAATATTTTCATTCCTTGCCTCCTCGCTCAGGTTTGGGGAGTTGGAAGGATGGTACACCAGAATGAAGATTTGTGGGGAAAATAAAATTACAGAGTTCTCTTGAGGAGAAAACACAACATATAGCAACCTTAAGGGATTATTCATAAAGAAGAATAATATTTACCACTGAAATCAACGTAATCCTGGTCACAAAAGGCTGATTTTCAAACCTGTCAGAGTTTGTGAGAAGAGTTTGTATGAGGCACAAGCTACTTTATTTCAGTTTCGTAGTAGTTACTCAGCTCACAGCCTTAGCAGGTGTTTTTTTATGCTTCACTTCAGATGATCCCCAATTCACTTTGCATGTCAGTGTGATTTCTTTGCCCTTAGACAAAGTTAGATGATTCTGAAGGATGCTCTGCGAGCAGAGTCCTTCAGACAATGGCACTGGGAGCTTAACCAGTGCCAGTTTGCTCAGGCAGCCAAAGATGGTGTTGGCTTGAGCCAACAGTCCAGGGCTTCACACACAATAAACTCTCAACATTAACTCAGCTTCTCTGTAGTGGTGATCTTGCATTTGAGTCAAACCTTCACTAAAGCAGGGAGCTGAGGTGCAGACACAAGGCAGACCCTGCAGAAAGAGCAGCTCTGTATCTGCTCTACTTTGCATCTGCAATTCTTACTGAGGGCTTTTTCTTTTCAATTTCTGTGATATTTATTGGTTTTATGAGACATTTTCAAAGCAGCGAATCAAAATATCCTTTTCTGGGGAAGTAAATCTCCCAGAGCTTAATTCATCATTTTGAAGTAATACAAAGCTTAAATTTGTCTTTGCTGGAGCTGCATACGAAGTATTCAAGCATAAATAAAGAAAATATAAATAAAGCAGTCCTGAATCTATTTCACTGTGTTATTAAAATTCCATTGTTTGTTCTGCGGGAAAAGACCTCCCAAAATGACAGTGGTAATCTGGGCAAAAAGCAGATTGTTGCCAAAGGGTTCAGCTCTTAAAGGGGGGAAGCATTTTAAAAACTGCCAAGGAAAATATTTTCATTCATGAGTTCACCCAGCCTAAACATGCACCTAATCCTCCCAAACTGACAGTTCAAAAAGGCAACCACAGCTGAGACAGGCAAAGTGTTCAGTTCAAAGGCAAAAAAAAGGACCTGGGGATTATTAGCATTATCACTTTATCACGAAATGACCATTGGCTCTGGAAGTGCAGAGCTCCACCCCCCCTTCCCAAACCCAGGGACTCAGACCCCATCACATTCCTGAAAGGGCAGCAAAGCCTTCCTTGGTCATTCACCACAGCAAGGAGAGAGCCTTCAGAGGGACTTGCTCCCATCTGCAAATTTAAGGATTGACACAAATGGAAGTGAAGTGCCCCCAACTTTCAGAACTGGAGGAAGTGAGGAATCTCAAATAGTGCCACTGCTTGAGGATCATCTTTTCCTGAAATACTCATTGCACAGGCTGAAAAAGAAAAAATTTCCACACTTACTAGATATGTAAATTTTAGCATATTTAGCAAAAAAAAAAAAAAAAAAAAAACTCTCATATTTCTCTATTCTATAACTACTACTTTGGGAATAAAATGTGTCTTGACCAAGGCTGCAGGAAACAGCAGTAGCAGAGCTGGGAGGTGAATAACCAGACCTCTAAAAAAACCTACAACAATTTTTAAGTGGTAGTCTCTTGGAAACACGAACCTTCCCAGGAAATTGAGAAGATTCATATCTTTTTTTTGTCTGGTGGTTCTTTGATGGTTGGATTTGGTTTTATCTTTTTTCCCCCAATATTCAAACTTGGCAGCCCAGTGTGAAACCATCAGCTCTCCCACCAACCAACCCATTTCTCATTCATTTTGCAATATTAAACCTGAGGTTCAAGTCAGCCCAAGTGACACAGACAAAGACGTCTCACAGATACTGAGCTCCCAAAAACTCCGCAAAAATGGGCATGCAAGATTTAGAACATGAGGAAAGACAGAAGTGTGAGCCTAGTTATATTCTAAGATACCAGAATATCTGCATGAAAAGTTATTGAATGACCCAACTGGTGGGGGGAAAAAGAATATTTTGAGTTAGGTACAGGTCAATCCAACCAAGAGAGGCAAAGCTGATTTCAAAAGCTGACTTCAAAAGTCTCATTGTCCCCTGAACTATTCGGCGTTGACATCCACAATCACTTGGCTTTGCAGCAGAGACTCAAGGGATGGGAGACCCAAGGGAAGTGAGAAGTGGTTTTCAGTCAGGGGGTACCACAGTCCCTCCTGCATCCCCTGGCAACAGCCACTTCTCATGGCACAGGGGACAAAAGCAGCCAAGGACCTGCACTGGAGCCGAGCTGCTCCAGCTCATTCTCCTGGGTGTGGTCCCACCAGGGCTCCCTGGTGCTCCAGCTGAGGACCCCACATGCTCAGAGCCAGCACAGGGGACAGAAGAGCTGGAGCCATGGGGTTACCAGTGAAATATTGCCATTTCTGACTTGTAAAACTGATCATAGGAGCAGAAACATTGCCCTGCCCAGCTGAGGGAGGAGCAACTTCCCCAAAATTGCTCCATGCCATAAAGGTGCCCTCAAGGTGCCACACCTGGGACATTACCATGAAAGCAAACAGCCACACAAGAGCAGCTGCAGCAATATATGAGTGGCCAGCTGTAGGCTGCTTTTCTTGGCATTTATCCTCAGCTGAAGATTTCCTTAAAAATCCTTCCCAAGTTTAAACCACAACAATGCATGCTTTAAACACTGGCAAGCATTTTGAATGGCTGGCAAAGCCACAAAGCTGCCAGTCGAGCCATTGCTGTGGCTCTGCTCTGTCATGGGCTGCTGGACTGCAGGAGCACCCTCAGGGCTCAGGGCTCTCATCTGTTTCTAGAAATAAAGAAGGAAAAAGTGAGTGAACATTTTCAGCAGGCCCTCTGCTGCGGTGTCTTCATCACTCTCTGCCTTCCCCTGCACAGATTGGACTCAGGTTTTCCTTCAGCCCCTCTGTGGGATCCCTGTGGGGACACCCTGATGGCACCAGGAGCCACCTGCAATGAGAATCACCAGGACAAATGAGGAGACCTTTGGATAACACATTGTTCTGTACCCTTAATTTGGCAAATATTGCGCATCAATCCGTTTGAACAACAGCAGTATCTCACCTGAAACCTGAGTCCTGTGAAAAAAAGCTTTTCTTCCAGGAGAGGATGATGATGCTCAGGGTTTGTTTGAATGCCTTTGTCTCCTGTGAACTCAAGCACGGAGCTAAGAGCTCTGCTCATGTATGGCTGAGCACAACACTCGTAGAACTCAAGGAGAAGATTCCCATTGACAGTGACAACCTTACAGATGCTAACACAAAAGTACATTAATGAACCTGATGCTGTCTTACCTGGTGCTGAACCCCAACAAATTTCTCTGGTTTACACCTTGAAAAAAAGAGTCCAGACCAAGCAGCAAACATTTAACAAAACTGATCTGCCCAGCTTCAAGCTTCTTCAACTGCTGTGTTACAATGTGAGTTTAGCAGAGACAATTACCTTCATCCCTTGTGAGCATTGGTGTTCTTTTACTTGTTTTATTTGCATATATTGAATGGTTGCATAAATTAAATGTTTATGGAAAAATACCTCCAAAAAACTGTAACCACAACACCGTGGGTGAGAGCCACATGGACACAGGCAGCTGGCTGTAAGACACCTGAGCAACCAGGAACCCAACTGCTCATCCCTCCTGCTGGAGAGAGCCACTGCAGCTTTTAAAGAGCCAGGTGAATTATTGCACGTGCTGAATGTTTATTTTGTTTGGAAACATACTTGAAATACCCTGCAAGCATGCCAAATGCTATCAGGCAGCTCCAGCCTGTAAAGGGTTCAGTGCAGGCAGACCTTTCTTGAGGCTTTCTTCTCTCAGAAGGAGAAGCATCAACCACTCTATTTCCAGGATCATTCCATGAGGTATCGATCCCTATTCTGGGATTCTTAATTGTCATTGTATGCTCTCAGCAAACACACACAAACTCAGATTTGGCTGGAGCAAGCTGAAGAGCATCAACCAGTTTAGCCAGGAAAACAATCCTGTTAACAAAAAAATCACATTCAAGGTACTACTGCTACACAGGCATGCACAAAACACACACATTGCTCCCCAGCTCAAGACCGTAAGCCTCTTATTATGCAACTGCTTGGGGGTTTACCCTATTTGAAAGTTAATTCAGATGGCAACAGGATTAGCCATTGTAGAGCTCCATAACTCCATGATGGGCAACTGCCTGGCAGGAGTCCTGTTCTCACCAGTCACACCTGATTAACAGTATATTATTATTGTATCAGATTATCTGTCACCCAAAATGAGTTGTAACAAGGGAGTATTTAGATGAGCAACCCACAGAACAGCACCAAAATGTTGTGTGATTTGGTAGACTCTAGGGCAGGCTTATGGTGAAGAGCTACCACAGGATAAACAGATGGGAATGCAGCATCCTCTGCTAGATCCTGGGGCTTGATTTGAGTCACATCACTGCAGAACTTCTAAACTGAGCTCAGTGTTAACTTTCCTGTATTAGTTTTATCTTCCTTCATGTAGGCTTACTTTGCTAAATGCTAAGAACCTTCATGTGGTTCTTAGCATTTAGCAAATCGAATATCAATAAACAATATTTTCAAACAATATGAACAACCAGACTTCCTGGGTTCTAGGAAAAAAATGAAGCCGTAAATGGGAAACTTAGCTTCTTTCATGTTCTTTGAACAGTTTTATAGCATTGTACAGAAGACCAGAGCTGTCTGGTCAGCTTTGAGGAGGTTCAGAAGAAGAGCAGCACAAGGATAAACAGGAGCTTCATAGGTCTGGCTTGGTTTCACAAGATTTCCTATTAATTTCCTATTAATTTGGGTCAATTGCTCTGAGCCTCAGATTTCCACTGTAACTGACTTCAGTTTAACTTACTAACTGTAAAGCAAACCCAACCTTTCCTGTTCTATTTAGGCAATGCACAAACAGCAGGATTTCACCTAGTCCCTCACTGTTGCTGTAATGCAACTCACAGTAATTGCAGTATGACCAAATCAAACAATATGTGAATGTATATTCTGTCAAACCTGATTTTATTGCCTATTAAATTCCACAAGACTTCAGAGCAGCCTCATTCTGCATGACTATCTCTCCTTTCCATGCATCACTGCTCCTGTCAGGAGGTAGGATATCATGGACATCCTTTCTGTGTCCAGAGCATTTGAGGATTGGCCATAGGGCAGCAGACCCTGGAGGGATCAAAGATTTGAGCACTGGTGCCAGGTCCTTCTCAGATCCTTGGCAAACATGGCATTCACACCCACTCACAAGAATACAATTATTTCAAAGAAATGGCAGTAATTTTTTCTTTCCCTTTCCAGGTCCCTGCTTTCCTGACCTGGCAAGACATTTTGGAAAGAACAGAGGTAACCAAGGAGAGCCCAGAAACATTGAGATGGGCATTGTTATGATCACAGGGCTCTCACCAATGCCACCAACACTCCAAAAAAAAGGATTCTGCTTCCCAAAATAAAAAAAGAACTTCCAGCATCTGAATATTCTTAGTGTGTCTGTAATTTCTCTGACTTCAAGTCCCTTCAAGGACTCTTTACTTGCACAGGCTCTGCAGTAGTCATTAATGTTTAGAGCTGAGATGGGAATTGAGTACTGGCAATAGAGCAGAAGATAATTGTGAGAGCTGCTGCTGAAAGCACGTCTAGCTCATGACTCTGACTGGCCATCATGTCTACCTCATTACAAAGGTATGCTGAAATCTAGGAACCTCTCAGAGCAACAGGTTTCATGGAGTCAGTAACATTTTTCCACATGTGACTGGTGAGGTCATTTATGACCTGCAGGTTAAAACCTGCAGCAGTGACTGCAGGGTGGCTCAGACTCACCCTGAGCCTGTCTCAAGCAGTCTCCTCTCAAAATCCAACTCAATAGCTCTGGATGTGCAGCAGGGCTTGGGCTCTTATTCCAGCCAGTGCCTGGCTCAGCCACCCTGCTGGATCAGCCACTGCTGTGACCAAAGGCAATGCCCATGGCAGATGTCATTGTCATAGGTCAGGTCACCAGGACCAGCCATCCCCACACAGAACACTGAGGGTGGAAACCCTTGGGATGCCTAATGCTCTCTGGTGCCTCCCAGGACTGATGGATGACAACGGGACAGCAATTTTTGGATATACTTACCAAAAATTCCTATTTCAAAAGCACCTACTTGGTCTCCTGTGATGGCATGCATGATGGTGAGGGATCTGAGGGTCATTTTCCAAGTGAAGAAAGCAGTACACTATGACTTTTACAGTGGTGATTTATTTCAATTCATAGACAGAAACTGCTCCCATAACTCAAAAGAAATTGAAAAGAGGAAAAAAAAAAAAAACAAGGTGCAGTTTTTTATGCTTACAAAATGGAAAGAAATAAAACCCACTGTTTTCTGAGATGTGATCCAAAAAATTGAGTTGATTATTTTCAAGTTTTTTATGGGGTTTAGGTTTTGGATTCTATTCACTAAAAGTACACAAATGCTTCTGAGAATGACATTATTTTTGCCATTAAAAAAATAAATTAAAAATTTAGATGAGTTGCAGATGCAAGAAGGAACTGGATGGGAAATGACGGGAGGCCAAAGTCAGAATGGCTCATTTCCCTCTCCAGCCTGGGCATGTCCTCTTGCTCCACCACAACTATAGACCTCAGACCAAGGTGAACAATTTCCCTCACAGAGCTGCCACCCACCCCACCCACCCTCACTTGCTCTACAGAGAAAACATGGATATCACTGCTGGGGCTTGTCAGGACACCAAGGCTGGACTGCAGATCTAGACATAAGCCAGACAGGTTCCCTCAGACCCCTTTTGAGGGTGCTTGTAGAAGATGGTTGGTCTTTCCCATGGATGGAGGTATCAAATAAATCTGGTTAGCTTTTCCCTGTTTTTTAAGGGATCATATATAGTAATGAACACAATGCTCAGCAGCCCACCAGACCTCCTGCCAAGCAGGAGTCTGGAGGCTGGGCTATTAAAATAAATGAGAAATCACCATTGGTCACAGCATGAGCAGGATTTGCCCAGGTCTGAATGACATGAAGAAAAATGGAGATAAAATACAGCCATGTATATTAAAGTGAGGCTGTTTAAATAGTGATTTTCCTGGTGATGCCTATTCAGTCCTTTACCTTCCAACAGACAGGTTTTCTTTTCTCTGAATGAGTACAGGTTAAGGCAATTTACATCAAACTCCTTCCCCAAACCTGACACTGGTAATTATTCCAAATAACAAGATTTGACAAGAGCCTGAAGAAGTGGCACTTAACTCCACTGTAGCACTATGTCATTTTTTTCCTTTCTTAATCCCCTTCCTAAAAGCAGAAAAACAATATGGCACTCAGGTAGAAAGGAGTGACTGAAAATATAATGCTAAATATAAAAACATAGCTGCCATTATCATTTCACTCTGCTTGCAAACAGGACTACAATCATGCACACTTGGACTTCACCAGTGCTCCCTCAGCCCTCTGGCCTCTGATTCCTCTGCTCATCCTCTGCCTGTGGACTGCACAGAGTATGGAGATGAGTCCTGCAGGCAGCCCAAGCTTCCTGGGAATCTGAGGGTGAGGCTGAGTCACTCATCCTCATTCCTACAGTGCCAGACTGGCACCTCACAAACAAGTTTTTCTCTTCATTATGGTCGTGTCCCATGCTGAAAGACAAGCCAGCAGGGAAGAACACCAGCCTGGCTGAACAGAGAGGCGGAACTCAGGGAAAGAAAAAGGGGAGTTTGTGACCTTTGGAAGAAGAGGAAAGGAAAGGCAGCTCAGGAGGACTACAGGGACATCATGGTGCTATGCAGGGAAAGAATCAGAAGGCCCAAAGCACAGCAAAAACTTAATCTGGCTACTGCAGTAAAAGCCAATAAAAAAATGTTTTCATAAATACATTGGCAACAAAAAGAGAATCCAGGTGGGGCAGTGCTAACACAGCTGCTGGAATTCCTCCCTTTCCTCTCAGGAATCTGCATGGACAGCAAAGCCAGCATGAAGGGGATGCCCTTCAGCCTGAGCGAAGCCTGGGAGCTGCTGGGACCCCCCAGCTGGCAGCGAGTTCCATCCATGCCATGGCAGGGAGTCCTGGGAAGGGCAGGGATTGCTCAGCCTTTTCCAGGGCCTCCAAGCAATGGCTCATTCCAGCACCTCTGGCTTTTCTGCCGGAGCACCACAATACTGGGGTACTATTACAGCAGCAAATTGGCCCATTAAGCCTCAGGAATAATGACTGCTGTTGGTAATTACACCTAATCCACTAATGAGCTATTGTTTGCTTCCAGCATTAAGGTAAGCTTAATGATGTGAAAAAAAAAGCAAAATAGACCTGCCTCAAAACTGCTAAACCAACTTAATTGAACAGATGCTTGCTTAGCACCTGCATTGTCATGCTGATTCATAGAGAATTGTTTTAATTGCAAGATGATCCTCAGTGGATCGTGTTTCCTCCACCTTAGGGTAGGTTCAGAAGTCAGAGAGTAGGAATTGATTCATTTGGTAGCATTAGTATGAAGGTTTAGCGCATGTAATGTGGCTTTTCATCTAAGCTGGCCAACACATGGATGATAAGGCCCAACAGCAGAGAAAAAGCTCTGCAGCAATAATAGGAGAACATTAAAATGCCCTAATAGGAACTGCAAAATTGAAACCAAGTGTTGTACAACTTAATTTCTGTCCTGTATGAATTATATACTTATTAAGTAAAAGAAATGCTAAATGAAATTTATAAATTATTACAACAGCACTTGTGTAAAACAAAGTTGTGCTTTGTAAATTTCTGAATGCCAAGATTGATGGTTTTCATGACTTTCCCAAGATCTTGCAAATTTGGCCAGGCTGCTATTTTTGCAAAACTTAGTGAATTTATTACTTACACAGCCAAATCAGTGCATTTCATTACCAACATAAGAACTGCAAACATGTTATGAATTAGGTGAAAACAGCTTTTCCTAGAAAGATGAGACATTTTTGCTCTTTAAACATAACCTTTTCTTGTGGAAAACCACAACAAATTCAAGGTCAAGCATCAATATTCGTTTTTCTCCCCCAAACTGCTAAAAATTATTCTATCAACACAGGCAAGAGGACACATTGCTTCTCTTTCCCTTAATTTATATATATTAAAACTGAATGCTGCAATTTTCCTTCAAATACAGTGTTATTGAGGATATTGCTCTTGAATAAAATGTTCATGTTTTTATCTGCAGCAATTCTTCAACTGCTGGCTTTGAAATGTCATGGCAAAATGTAAAGAGGAAAGAAAAACTGCATAAAATACCCAGGACTTACCTTTAGGGAGTGTAAAAAATGAATAATCTTGAATAATCTTTGTACCTTCTTTGTTGCAAGACTTCTTTTTTTTCTTATTGGTTGAAATATTTTTTTCCTCATAGCATTACAAAAGTAAGAAAATTTTATGTGCAAGATAGCTCAGAAGGCTGCTATGGTTAAGATTAAAATACTTTGGAGAAACATTGCATGCTCATTTCCCAACCTGATCTAGCACTAGGTTCCTTATAAAGCATAAATCATGAACTGGAAACTTCAAATAACCATTGCAATCTTCTTGAGCTTCCTAGAGAGAATACTCATGTTACACACCCAAATAATAACTCACATTCTTCAGAGCCAATGTGGCAAGCACATGGTTTGAATACTTGTCCCAGAAATGTCTCAGGTTTTTCCATCTCTCCCCTCAGTTTTTGGCCACTAAATACCTAAACACTTGTAATTCCCAGTTTTCTTTCTGACACTATTTTCTCTTTATGGGCACTGGGGGAGTGGGAAGGGTTCCTCTGGGAAGGACAGCCCTGAGAGCAGCAGGAGGATCAGCACTCTGCTGCTCATTCCATGGGCTCTGCCAGGAGCAGCATCCCATGGATTTGAGTCTGACTTCTCCTGGCATGATGCAATCAAGGATATTTTTCTTTAAATAAAACGCCACATCCTCATTGGGTGCTGAGGATGTCACACCAGCAAAGTCAGCCAATAACTGGGACAGAGAAAGGAGGGTAGGAGCTCTTCTGAGACCTTCAGGCCAACGTGGCCATACCTGTGGCAATCACCACAGTGCTTCTGCCATTCTTGTGGGAAAGGGGTGGGAAGAGAGGCTCACATCATGAAAATGTGGTTTCTGGTGTGAAAAACTCAGCCATCATTCCCAGCCAAAGGCTCTCCCCAGTGCCAGTGCTCAGTATCTCCCTCTGAAGTTGTGCTTGGTGTGAAAACCAGCACAAGACCATAAATCCATGGCTCATATGTCTACAAAACACCCATTGTCACAAGTGCTAAAATCTGCCTTGTTAAAATCCAAATTCAAATCCCCTGATCTTCTGTTATATTTATACTTTCTCAGTGAATGGCCAACCAGAACATAATGCAGTTATAATTCTTTCTATTTTCCCCCACCAATTCCTATATAGGTGCTTTTACCAGACCAGGAGGAAGAGTTTTGGGGGTTGCTGTTGTTATCCTTCAAGAACAAGGTAACAAGAAAAAAAGAAGTTGTTCCTGGCATAAGTGCAGGCTAGATATAAAATGTTCTCAGGTAAGTACTCAGCTCACAATTTGGCATTTTCTTACAGGTGATGTTAAGCTGACTGCTAATAGCCATAGGAAATAGGAAAAATCCTACTACTTGCCCTTTTTGATTCACTTGATGCCAACTCTTCCTGACCTCACCACCCAGTCTGATTATCAGCTTTAACTGGGACTGATCTATCAGCTTCACTTAGGGATCCTGCAGTACATTCCTATCCCAAGAATTGCTGGTAGCCCAAACAGTTTAGAAGTGTGTGAAATACAAGATTTTGGGGTAGCAGGAGATGAAAGAGAAACAATATTTCAGAAATTGTGCTCCTGTCATCTCTCTTATCCCCTGAAGCAGGCTTAGACAGGGCTTTGCATGGAGGAGGCAGAGAGGGAGAGCTGCTCTCCTCAGACATCCCTTCTGTGAGCTTTCCAAACCCAGCTCCAGCCCTCCCCTGCCCTGCAGCCACATCCCAGCTCAGCTCCCTGCGCAAACCTGACGTCAGACCTCAGAGCAGGCAGAATTTCACTGAAGAACCAATTTACACATCCCTCTGCCTTAAATTCCTTCCAAATCCCCCCTTAAGTGCTAAATGTCGCAGGGTTGAAAATCTCGCCCAAATGTTATTTGTATGTCAAACATTCTGGTGCAAAGTGTGTCCTATGGTAGTGGAACCTCCTCTTCTCATTAAAACTTTCCATACCACAATAAATCTGTCCTGTAGGAGCTAATTCATGTCTGAGCAAATCATTTCCCTTTTTTTTCAATAGTGTAAATGTTTAGATTGCAACATTTTCCCCTCGCTGGAGGTTCTGAGTCTACGTTTAGGGGCACAGCAATCTCACTAACACATTTTCAGGCATACTGCTTTCACTGTACCTTGCTGGCCATGCCAGTGGGCTCCTCAACCCCTGGTGAACACGTTTTTGGTCCTACATCTATCCCATGGCAGACAGACATGACTATCACTTACATTTATGGAGCTGCCTAGAAAGGCAATTGTGTTCTTTCATACAATCTGGGGGAAGGAAAGCGAAAAGGAGGGAGTGGCCAAGGTTTTTTCAAGGAAAAAGCAGCATTTTCTGCATCAAGCTCATTGGATTTGCATGTAAGGGCTGAAGGCTATGAACTCTGGTTGTAGCAGATTGCCCTGGTTGGATTTTAGATGTGGACTAGTATGGCAACACTCCTTGGGTCCCAAGGCAGAGCTAACATTGTGGAAGATGTTCTTTGTGGGATGATGTGAAGCCTTCTAATAAGGCTATTCCTGCACTTAAAGGAAGTTTTTCTCCTGCATGTTCACTTCCACCCTCTCTTTACTTGGGTCCCATGTGCCCCAAACTGTAGGTCTCCTCTGGACCCCATTTCATGCAGTTCTTGCTATGTTGGGCCTTCATTCCCTACAAGAAAGCAGCAGTTGGGCTTTTCCATGGCTCTGGCCAGTCATCCCTGCACATGACTGTTTATACTAACAAAGAGGTTATTTTCTCAGACAACAGATCACAACCTCATTTTCCCTTTCTGAGGAGATTTCCCAACTAATAATACTTAATTATGAACAGAAAATTGTATGGGATTGTCAAGGATTTTTAATTCATTAATTTGGATACATTTTATGTGCAGAATCACCGTGTGTTCAAGCCAAGGCTGAGCTAGAACCACACAAATATTACACATCGCCTTGTTAATGCCAGCAAAGCCCTTTTTATTGCATAATTCTGCAGCCTGTCTGTAGTTTTTATTTCATTAATTTTCATCCTGATAATTGGAAGCAGCTTCTCTCCTTGCTTTTTTAAGATTTAATGAGCTACATAACTTCGTGCCTCCCACTGAGGGCTATAGGTCACTTTGCACTCTGGAGAGCTGCTACACCTTTCCCTACTTCTCCTTTACTCTCCAGCCACAAAAGATAATGTTTATTGTCTTCCAGCAGAGATGTTTGTGCACTCATGATGTGCCAGGCATGTAGATGTGATCTTCTCTGCAGAGAAACACAAACTCCAAAGATGGGGAAGATTCTTGCATCAGTGATGGTGGGACATGATCCTGGAAGAGCTCTGGGAGACTTGGATTCCTCTGCTTGCTATTTCCCTCAGCCATGAACTCAGCTTGGGTCTCTCAAAAAGCCTCACAAAGTGGCACCAATCCCTGGCTTGTTCCCTGGACAGTGATTTTTGCAAAGCAGTGATTTCAGCATCTACGAGAGGAATACTAGAGAAAGAAGTCAACAGAGATGGAAGTATGTCTATCAGTTATGGAAAGTAAATTCTTCTGGCCTTGGGTACAAAACCTTATCCATGTATATGGAAAACCACAATACTGCATCTTTTTTAGCTTCTCAAAATAATGACCAGCAAACCAGGATTTTACTTGGATTCAAAGTGCCCTGGATATTTTGTCAGCTGAGGTAGGACACTGTCTTTCCACAATCCCTTGAGACTCAAAAGAGAGAGATGGCTTCATCCAACAGGAAAGTCTGCAGGAATTGGACTGGAATGTCTTTCCAAGCCACATTTAGGATTAAATGTTCATAAGCATGTTGTGTACCTTTAAGTATCCACAATGGCTATCTATTCACCTCACCTCATGTTTCCTTATTTTTCCTAACTTCTTCCTTACAATTTAAGAGCAGTTCAGAAATACTTGGGCACCACCACAGTGTGATGTTCATTTAAAAAATACTTATATTAAATTCAGAGAATTCTTAGTGTTTTAAGAGAAAAAACATTAAACACTTTTTTTCTCACATTGTTAACAATTGCTCTTGGAGTTTGTTTTGTTTTGTTTCTAAGGGTCTTTTAATTACACATTTTCAACTGAATTAAATATGCCAAAATGGCTTCCAAAACCCCAGAAAAATATTGTCCCAAACCAAAATTGGGCTCTGTCCCCTTCTGCCAGTTTGACAGACACAAACCAGAGCTATGAAAAAGCTACATGCACATGTAAGGTTCAGCAATTCCACCATCTGAAATGCAATTATCTTGAGACCCTTTTTCCAAGATTTTTTTTAACAGTCCCAAAACTCATTAGATAAATGGATACTAACAAAATAAACCACACAAGCCTCATAGTCAGGTATGTAAAAAGGCATCCTGAGCTGTCCTGGTTTGCTCAGCTCATCTTTAATGTGTTGACAATGCAAATTAAAAGCAATCATAGCTTTGCTAGTTTTTAAGGGTGAATTACTCTGCACAAGGGAAAGACCATGCACACCAGGAGTCTCAGTCCTAAAGAGCACGTTTTTGGGGCAAAGTGCTAAGTGACCTAGAAAAGCACACAACAAACAGGGGTCTTGTCTATACAGGAGCTTTGCATTGTACTGTGGCCCATAGCTGTATATGGATCACATTGAATAGGAAGCTATTTACTTATTTCAGTACATAATTCCACCTAAGATGAGTCAACAGCCAGTGTAAATAGGAGCTTTATTACCATTTGTCACCTGACAGAATGGCCTCAAAAGCTGCCATTTGAATTTGGAAGGCAAATGGTGCCCTGCACATGGAAATGAAAGCCCCTGTGTTTTCTGCCTACACGGCTCATATTTGGTTGTCATCTTTTTACATCAAGCTTCACTCTGCTCTGTCCTGGGGGCCCACTCTGCCCTGCATTGTGGGGGGTCCCAGTGCACAAACCTGTTGGTGCAGTGAGCACCCAGCCCCAAGTGATGGTGCCTGGTTAGGGACACCCACCCCAACGTGCCTGGCTTGGGAAGGCTTTCAAAGCATGTCCTCCTCCTTCTCCTCATCCTCTTCCACACAACTCCCTCCCACAAGCCATTTCTGGAGATGGGGGGGATGGTCCTTGCTTTGGTTGGAGCTACAAGCTCCTTTTCAACCAGTTAATGGGCTGCCCCCTGAAACAGGATTTGTCCGGGTAGCAAAGACTCTGGGGGTCTAGGTCAGTCTTCTGAGTATATCCCAAAAAGTCATGGAACTCTGTAAGGTGGAGCCTTGTCAAAAACACACCAAAAGAAGCCCGTGGGGTGATGTGTGAAATGCCAGCTGGGCCACATGGATGTTGTGTTTGGGGGTTCCCAGCAGCTGCCACCACCCTGCTGTCATTACCTGATCCCAGGGAGCCACACAAAGGAGCACGATGTGTACAAGGAAGGGCTGCTACAGATTTAACCCCTGTTTTAAAATTCCAGTTCATTAAGGGAAATTATCATCAGAAGAGGACACCCAGTTAAGCTTGTGTGATTTCTGCAGGAAGATAAATGTGTTAAAGTAGTAGAATGCCCTAAATAATTCCCTGAAATTGGAGGAGCTGCACATTTGCAACTGCATCACAGAAGGAACAGTAGCTACATTTGAGGAATATCCACACCCTTGTTTAATTTAGTTTTTATATTTCTTTTGAAAAAAAAAGTCACAACCCACAAGCTCAGTGCTTTTGGATTAATAACATATACTTGTCAGCAAACAGTACATTAGCTGGCTCTTGGCAGCTCATCAAAACACATCATGGAATGGAGCTGCTCATGTTTACAAAGCAAGGGAAGGGCAGGACATACTGTATAACGGGTAGCAACTCATTCTCTACTCCATACAAATGGGCTAAAAGGCTCAGAGGAGCTATGGCATGAATAAGACAGAGGAAATATTTTTTCAGTTAGTCAAAATGGTTTATGGGCTGTGATTAATGAAACATCCACCCGCTTGTTTGTGTTAACAATAGCTGCATCCATCAAGCAGAGTGCAGGTTTCTAATTCGGGCTGCTGGCGCAGGCGCTGCTTGGAAGGCGTCTCCTCCCCAAACCAGAACAGTGTTGCAAGAGAGGGACCCAGCCCATGTTGGCAAATGAGAAAACAGGCTGAAAACCCTTTCACAAGAGTATGAACAGGCTGTTGCTACAGGCAGTCAGTGGACGGATTTCCTACCCACTTCATCATTTGTCTGCAAATTTGCCCAAGCAGGATCTGCCCCATGACCATCATGCCACACATCCCCAGTCTGAGTGCTGAAGGTACATCACCAGTGTAAGGCTACCTCAAAAATAAGGAACCACAGAATCATCATGCTGAGGTGACCCCAAGCCTGGACAGAGAGAGTGGATGTGATTGATTGGATGGCAGCATTCAATTCCAGCATCTACATTTCTCATACAATGCCTGCAATGTAGAGCTCATGACTCGCCCATGTTGGTTATGCAGCTTTTAGAGCCAACAGCTGCCCAGCTGTTTGGGTCCAGTACAGCAAGCCAGACCCCAGCCCTGACACCAGTTCCTTGTCTGGCCTTGGGCAAGCTCTGCAGCCCCTCCTCATTCATTCTTCATCTTAACAGTATTTGCTTACCCACCTCATAAGTACAGAGAGAGTTTGTTTATATTATAGAGCCCTTTGAAGTTGTAAATCCCTGTGAAAATGTCAAGTGTCACTATTATTTTATACTTGGTTGGTATTTCAGATTGAATGAGAGCCTTAGTACATGTAAATTGAATGCATATTAGGAGGTTTCAATTTAAAACATCAGCCAGTTATTGTAGCCTGAAACATCTTGCTCAACTTAAGATAACTATATACTTAAAGCAGAAAAGACTGCCAAAAGCCAAAGAAGAAAGAGGTTAGAATAACACCATACATTGCAAAGGTGAGGAGGCAAAGGCGGGTGACCCTGAGGATCAGGCGTGTAGTGGGATGGGAAAGCTTCCTCACAGTGACTCAAATGTTTTATTAGCTTTATCCAGCAATAACATCCCAGCACACGGGGCTGTGCCATTCATCTGTGCACACAATAACCACGGAGCAGGGCAGCAGCAGAGGTGCTGGAGGTGTTGCCCTGAGGCAGAGAGGGCAATTCTGCAGGAAACCTGCATTCCTGGAAAGGCAGGTTGGGCTGGGACATTGTCTGTGCCGCTGCTCTCCCCACTCCATTGGACATTTGGACATTTTGGACAAAAGACATTTGTTAAACGTCTTTTCTTTGGTAAGTGCTGGGGGATTTTTGCTTTTAAAATGTTCAGTCACTACCATGCATGCATGGCGGTGGTGGGGAATGGAAATACTGCTGGAAAACTGCATGTGGCAAAAATTCTACTGCCAAAACAAGAGGAAGGTATGGAAGAGTTTGTAGCAGTTGTTTGGTTGTTTTTAATAAATATGTTGCAGATAATGATCCTCCCAACAGGTCACTGAACATTTTATTGTTACTTGTCCTTTTCTGAGGTAGTATCCCTTGTTGGTTTCTTAGTTTATGTTGTATTTAAGAATGAGTTAGATGTATTGTCCAGGAAGGTACAGTGGCATTTGGAGGAGCAGAACTGCATTTTTTGTTGCATCACATCAAGAGCAAACCTTCTGCCAGCAGGTGTGATGGCCACAATAAAAATAAGCAGGGGAAAAAAGAAAGAAAGAAAAAAATCTACAGTAATGATGATACAGAGTACTCTTAAACACCTCCCCCCCAAAAAAACCAAACCAAACCAAACCAAACCAAAAACAAAACAAAACAAAACAAAACAAAAAAACCAAAACCAAAAACAGAATAGGGCTCAAAAGGGCTCCAACAAACAAACTTGTTGAGACTAGCCAAGAGTTGGCAACTGGATATAAGAACCTCACTGAGAAGTTTGGGCACTGGGGACAAGTGTTTGCCAGACATCTATGGGCCCATCATATCCACAGTTTCCAAGTTATTTCTTTATTTCTATTTTTTATTTTCCTAACTGGACAGCTACCATGCATACAATAGCTTGCAAATTAATAAATCTTCATATTAATTATTTGTAGCACCCCTGAAACTGAGTTCAGAGCACCATGAAATGTCCATCTCATTTTATTCCAATAGTTTGGCAGGATCTTCCCCTTAGAAGAGAAAGTTTGCTCTTGCCCTGTTTCATCCTACAGCAACTCTAAAAAGTCTCCCTGCTCCTCAGAAGAGAAACACAGACTCAAATGGCAACAGCAAAGGACTCAGCAGAGGCTCTGGATGGGGAGTGATGGTCACACACAGTGTTACAATTTTATATAATAATTTGTCTCCCTTTAAGCTCCAAGGAGAAAAATCCCTCCTGAAAACTCTTTTCCTCAGGAGCAAGTAGGAGATCTGGACCATGGCTAAAGTCAATGAGCTCAGCAGCAACTTCTGCCCAAGCAGGACCAGCACGGCCTCCCCTTTTCCTGTTGTGACCTGCAAGAGGCAACAAATTACCTGGTGCTGCTTTTTCCTGTAAAGGGCAGGGAAACCAGGAGCCAGCCTGACCTGAGATGACGGCCATTGCTTCCCTCACTCCCTGTTGTTGCGTTGAAGTATGCAGCTTATTTCTGCTGCTCTCCAAAACTGCCTCTCCTGCCCATGGAGATTTCAAAACTCAGGTCCTGGGTGGTGTGAAGTGCTGATCAGCCTTTTGGGTATGGGACAGCTGCTCTGCAGGGCAGCCCAGTTTGTGTTTCAAAAAGACAAAGCTGTTTGAGGAGCAAGTCAACGCATGAGCTCTTTTGCAAAAAGTTCTCCTTCACCTTTGACTCTCATCTTCTGGGATAGATTTTCAAGTAGTAGCTTTTATTCCACTCCTTCCCAGCTTTTACTTGTGTCTAAAAGAGTTTTCTCCTTTGCCCTCCTTTCTGTTCACAAGCATGCAGGCTTTGGATGCACAGCAACTGTTTTGATCTAAAATTCCAATACAGGGTACTTTGCTGGGAGGCATTCTAGATGGGAAGAGCAAAGGGTAGAACTAAACCCTCCTTATTTTAAACCATATGATCTGGCATAAAAATTTAATCCCTGTTTTTTCATGCACCTCTCCAATCTGGAATGGCTGCAAAGGAATTGCCTTTCTTGATGGAAATCAAAGCTTTGCCTTTGGTTCCAGCCCAAAGTGATGCCAATTTTGGTTGTCTCTTTCCAAGGGAAAAATAAGGAGAGAATAAAATTCTGAAGCCTAAGTCCCCTTATCTCTGGGAAATGAGGCTAAGGGGTGGCTTGGATGGGCTGCAATAAAGAAGGAATGTCAGTCCTTGAAACTGCATCCTGCATTTGAAAAACCTCCCCAGCAAACTTGTTTAAGTGCTGCATGTTCATGCAAAAATAATCGTAATTTGATGAAACAGAATTTTCCAACCCATCCCCCCAAAACCCTATTTTATTGGATAGTTTCCACCTCTGCTTTGCATTGTGGATTAGAGGAGGATTTCTCCTCTCTGCCTCTGTCTTTGTAATCCTAGAAGTCCATCAACAGCCAAGGACAAATTTAAAAATAAATTCCCAGCTGATCTGCAAGCAGTTTTCATTTCAAATTCACCAAGTCCTTGACATGTTCCTCTGCCTAGCAAGAAAAACCAGGACATTTTGGACCAGCAGTTCAGCAGGTAAGCAGCAGCACGGCTACAAAGGAGCAACTCCCAGTTTTATTTAATAGGAGATTTGTGTTTGACTCTCCTGAAATTAGGTAGAAGGGAGCACACTTACAGCTGCTTAGGAACATTGGCATTTAGAGGATAAATTGATGTTGTCAGCAAAGAAACAATCACCATAAACAGATGTATTGGCTTTATCCAACAGCTGCAAAAATTAAGAGTTACAAACCATGCCCTTTATTGGATTTTTAGTCTATTGGGGCATTTAGCACTTGGCTTGACTAACGAGATTGTGACAAGTGTTTCCAAACTATCCACAAGGCAGGACTTTTCTAAAATATGCAGAAAAGGAGGGGTAGAGGGCAAAAAGAGAAAGTTTTTATCTTTATTCTGATCATCTGGAAAATTAAAAAATTCTTGTTGGACCAGAATTAGGAATTTTAATCCTTTGAAGTCAGTAATGCTCAAGAGGAAGTTAGATGCAAATGAAAATACCTGATTAAACTGGAAAATATACTGCCTGCTGTTTGCAGGAGGGGTATAATGGGTCTATAATAAGGTACATTTTTGCTGAGAACTAAAGATGGAGAGACAAAAGACTGAATTTTTAAATAATAATTAATAATCTATAGCTAAGCCATGCAAGGGGATATTCTTTAGTCAGACCACTTAAAATAATATTCACAAAATCCCTCTCTCCCACTGATGCAATTTAGTGTAGCCTCACTCAAGTGTTAATAAATGTTTTGACCTTGGCAGTTTCTCTGATGATAGAAATATTACTTCTATAGTCTTGAAATCAATTTCTGTATATTCTTTTCCCCCAGACAGTCCATCTTTTCTCTAAGTTATGTGGTAGTTTGCATTGCCTCTGAAGACAGGAATGAGGAGGGATGCTCACACTCCAAGCATTGATAATAGGAACAGAACAGTCACTTTTTCTTGTTTTCATAAAAATATGAATTGACCCTTTTGCTGTTCATTCAGTGTTCTATATTTAAGGAAGTATTCTCAATTACAGAATTTGGCTGTCAGCCCTTTTCTGTATAAATGACAAATACGTTTTTATCACTCTTGAAGTGTTAAGTTGTCAAGTTCCTTAATATTTCCTCTGAAAAGTAGACTTGCCCGATGAGATTCCATCTGAAATGTCACGGTATTTGCATTTCAAAGATAACTGCGTTCCAAAAGCACTTCTGGAGCAGGACTACCAGAGCTAAGAGGGGTCTGGCTCAATGTTTCAGGCCAACTAACAGTATTAACAGCTCCTCATGAGCAGTAGGTCTGGATCTGACCTCAGTTCCTTTAACAATAAATCACTTCAGATCTGCCTCTTTTTTGAGGGCTGTAAAACCCAGATTATATTTGCTTGCAGCAACATCACAACACAAGTGCTGGAAAGGAGAAATAAAGTAAGAAAGGAATAAGACTACCAAGATTTTGATAGAAAATGTGATACCAAAGAGGAGGACA
Organism: Agelaius tricolor; assembly: GCF_023055355.1. Taxonomy (NCBI): domain Eukaryota; kingdom Metazoa; phylum Chordata; class Aves; order Passeriformes; family Icteridae; genus Agelaius; species Agelaius tricolor. The sequence continues at coordinate 9,706,557 of NW_027269278.1, read as the reverse complement.
CCACAAAAGGTTGATGGAGGAGCCAGAGTGAAGTCACATATGAATTTATGATTTGGCTGTAGTTTTCATTGAAATCAGGACACAATCCATGACATGTTTCCACAGAAGCTGCTGCAGTGATTTTTGATCTCAAGAGGTTTTTCAGCTCACAGACACACAAATGCAGGCTCTGCTGTCTTTCTCTGAAAAACCTCATCACCAGATGGTGCAGAAAAGAATTCACTGTTCATAAATGAGGAAATTACTGTTTAGCAATGCATGATGGCAGTCACTTGGCCATGCTTATGACTTGCCCAAGGCTTACCAAGGAAGGATCAGGAACACCCATATAAGTGAGCAGATCAAAACTATCTCACCCTTCACAACCTCATGAAATTAGGTGCATTCATGGTTTAATTTTTCCCAGCACCTGTAAATTTGCTTTTGCCTTTTGCTTTTCTCAAGACCATTATCTCCACAAATTTTTTTTGTCCACTTCCCTGGAGCCATGCTCCTGAGACCCTTCCTTTAGCCTCTTACAGTTTTGCTCAGCCCTGTAATAAAATTGCATCTTTTATTTCACATAGCTGGGATATTTTGTGGGAGGGGAAGATTTGGAGCAAGCGCTTCGTTATCATTTTAGCAGAACATGGCAGCAACAACAAAGCAGGACAGCTGATACAAATCATCCATTTTATAAGTTCTAATACAGATAATGCTAGGAAAAGAAACATGTAACAGAAACCAGATATCTCAGTGGGGTTGCTACACGCCATCCATGGCCCAGCCATTTCAGCTCCTTCAAATGTTCTTCATATTCCTTGTTAGGTTTTTGGGGAGAGTTAGGACAGAGCAGGGCTTCATATCCGGTGGTTGAAAAGCAGTTGGCTTCAGACTGTGGAGGTTTTGCTAGCAGGTCAGTTTGGGGGAGAGAAATAGATATGTGCTGGTGAGTAGTGGAGAGGGGTTGGAGTTTTGTGGGGAATTCACTCCCAGGATTCAGGGTGGCGAAGATCAGCCACTGCCCCCTGTGCCATGGCCACATGTGATTGTGGCATCCCATGAGATGGCAAGCTGACCTCAAACTGTGGCACTGAACTTATTTGGGATTTCAACCTGTGGTACAGGCTCTCTGCAGCTGCTGCATCCATCTGGGGAGAGAATAAATAGGGGAGAGCCACAGCTGCCTCTTTGTTAGCACGTGCTGCTCCCGGGCTGTCGTGGCAAAGGCTGGAGCAGTTTTGTTGGTGCTGCTGCACTGGGCTGGAGGCACTGGGGAGCTCACAGGAGTCAAAAGTGCTCTGTGCAGGCAGGTGGGGCATCCACCCCGGCCAGGGCCACAAGCATGTCATGTCACTACAGGCTCCAAGCACACAAAGAGTTCCCACACACAAAGGAATAATGTCCTTACACACCCTCAGTTAAACGGAGCTGGTTTGAAACACCACTGTGAAATATTTGTTTTCTTTTAAACTTGTTTTTCTTCCTTCCAAAGGTCACCTTAAGTGGATCCCAGGTACATTTTTTCCCCAGGCTGTTTTTGAGCCTGTATTGACTGATTGCCAAATCTCAGCCCTGCTGATTGCCAGTTTATAACACGCTGATAAAGCCGGCTTAAGCCGCTTGTGCTCCCCCACACCAAAAGTGTCCCCTGTCACTCCTGACCCTCTCCCTCCACTGCTCCCACATCCCACCCCAGCTCACTGCCTGTGTTCTCTCCATCCCTGACTCCCCAGGCAGCACTGTCTCTGGGCAGGCTGAGTGCCCAAGGGTGGCTTTTGTCCCCATCACGGGCACTGTCACCACTGCAGCTGTGCACACCTGGCCAGGGGAGCTGGCCGGGCATCCCCTGCCTCCCCACAGAGCTGGGGAGAGAATAATTAATTCTGACAGCCCTTGGAGCAAACATTTTACCAAAAAAATTTCCAGTGGGGTTTAATTTAAAATTAATTTAATTTAAAAATTAAATTAATGGGGGTGAGGAAGGCTGACAGTCTTTGTTTCTTCTTCATTTTTTTAGCTGAAACATTTTCATGTTTCGTCTTTTAATTATTTTTGATTGGCCAGATTTCTTTTTTAATTGCTGCAGACAGTTTTTAAAATTCTGAGATAAGCTGAAATAGTTTTACTAATCTCAGTCAAGGCAAGCTTTTCCGAGTTGGTGAAAACTGAATCTTTGAGAAGAAAGGAGGTTGTTTCTTTAGAAAATGAACATTTTTCTGTTTCTGGATAATCTAAAAGTTGTATGGATTTTGCCACTGAAGAAAATAAAAACAAATTCTTTTCCAAGTAAAACATAAATTTTTTTCTCAATCCAAAGTAAAAATATTTTAAATTTTTGCTCATTTTTCCCTTTGTTTCAGAAAAACAAAGCCAGGGCTTTGGGTGGCTGAGCTGAATGTCCTGAGGAAGACAGATGTATTACTGCCCCAAAAGATTCCATGGGATGTTATGGACACCTCGTCTTTTAAGTGAGACATAAAATCACAGTCCAAGCTAATTGTAGGCACAGGGATTTTGTGGTAGTGGTTTTGCAGCAATCTGGGTATCAGTTAGAGGGCTATAGCCAAATTGTATCTTCACTCTGCCTGCAGAGGTTTCAGGGTATTTTCACAAAGAAATTCTCCATTTCTGTAGTGTGGCTTCACACTGACCCATGTTATCCCCGGCATTAGCTACCAACAGCTGCCAGACAGGATTTTTGTCCATGATGTATATTTTTGTATTGTCATTTTGTTGAGTTTATGAAAAGATTTAGGACAAAATCCTGGCCCAAGTCAAATCACTGCTAAAATTTCCATGGACCTCACTAAAGGCAGGGTTTTCCTCAGAGGATTAAAGCGGAGGGGTGTTGAACTGTTAATAGTGGGAGAAAACTCTGAGCAATTAATTTCTTTCCCGTCTATCAGCATCTTGTGCTATTCTGAAATGTGCTCTGGGCACGTTGCAGTTTTCTTCCTATTTAATCATGATTTGAAGCTATTTCACAGCTCAGTTTGGACACTTCTTGCAGGGATTTGAGAGCAAAAGCCATTTTGGTTCATTTCATTAAGCACCTCAATTCAGGGATTTACTTCTAATCCTTGGACAAAAATATCTCTCAGAACCAAGTTACTCCTGCAATGTTTGTCTTCATAAATTGAGAAAAAGAAACACTTGCCAGGAATATTCACTGTTATTTACTTTATTTTTCTATTTCCACGGGCTTTTTAGCAGTGCTTCCGTCTGTCGCAGCCTGCCTGGGATTGGCCACAGGAGGGATTCAAACTGCACATTTGTTAAAAAATCAGAAAGCATTTGCTCAAGCCTAAATAAAAGCATGAATTCATTGGCAGCACAGGAAGACGAAAAGTTATTTGCTTGTTAAGGTCATTGTAGGAATTGAGTTTTGCTGAACAGCTACAATTACAGCTAAAACAAATTATTATGCATAAACCTTAGCTCGGGTAAGAAATAGATGGTTACTGCTGGGGTGGTCTGGGGCTTACCCCAGGATGTCTCAGGATTGTGTTTCTCATCATACAAAATTTAAATCTGGTGATGCTCAACCAAATTCCTCAATTAAAAATTAATATTCCCAGATACTCTCTCTTTCTTCGGTGAAATAAAAAGTTGGAAAATGTCCCCTTTGTCCACCAGGTGGCACGAAGGGAAGCACCACTGGAAACCGGCTGGAATGTGAACTCCTCGAATGAATAATATCCTTGCTGGAGCAGATGCAGAGTGGCAGCAGATCCCAGCGTTCCCTACGGGAAGCCCCCTGTCCTGGGAGAGGTGGCACTGCCAGTGTGGGCTTGGGACATTTGTGCCTGTCCCCTCCAGTCAGCAGTGAGACATAAGGGCTTGCAGAAAGGGTTTGCTTTGGGTGGGTGGTGAGAGAGGCTCTGCAAATCCCCACTGCTCTTCGGGGCACAGAATGGGTGTTGGGGACAAGAAGGGGACACCCGGGCCAGGGCCCTCATGGCAGAGGGGATGCAGAGATGGGGCAGTGATGGGTGCAGAGATGGGGCAGTGATGGATGCAAAGATGGGGCAGTGGTGGATGCAGAGATGGGGCAGTGGTGGATGCAGAGATGGGGCAGTGATGGGGGCAGAGATGGGGCAGTGATGGGTGCAGAGATGGGGCAGTGATGGATGCAGAGATGGGGCAGTGATGGGGGCAGAGATGGGGCAGTGATGGGTGCAGAGATGGGGCAGTGGTGGATGCAGAGATGGGGCAGTGGTGGATGCAGAGATGGGGCAGTGATGGGGGCAGAGATGGGGCAGTGGTAGGGGCAGAGATGGGGCAGTGGTGGATGCAGAGATGGGGCAGTGGTGGATGCAGAGATGGGGCAGTGATGGGGGCAGAGATGGGGCAGTGGTGGGGGCAGAGATGGGGCAGTGGTGGATGCAGAGATGGGGCAGTGGTGGATGCAGAGATGGGGCAGTGATGGGGGCAGAGATGGGGCAGTGATGGGGGCAGAGATGGGGCAGTGGTGGATGCAGAGATGGGGCAGTGATGGATGCAGAGATGGGGCAGTGATGGGGGCAGAGATGGGGCAGTGGTGGGGGCAGAGATGGGGCAGTGGTGGATGCAGAGATGGGGCAGTGATGGGTGCAGAGATGGGGCAGTGATGGGGGCAGAGATGGGGCAGTGGTGGCTGATTCACTGCTCGGCCACACAGAAATGGAGAAATGTGAGAAATAGGGATGGATTTGATGCAGAGTATTTGTGCCCAAAGGAGAGGGAGTTGTGAAATCCTCCTGGGGTCACAGGGCAGTGCTGTTGTTAAACGTGTTTGGAGGGGGCAGCTGATAGGGGGAGAAGGTTTCTGGGAAGAGCAGGAGCCTGCTGCAGGTAGCAAAACATGAAAGAACCATCAAAGGCAGAGAGGGAGGGGAGGAGTGTGTGGACTTTGCTGACAGTGGGGTGAGGACAGGGCTGAGATCAAGCGTGTCCCAAGCTCGGCAGTGAAGGCTGCCCAGGGTGGATCCAGCTGCAGCCAGCTGCTGGGCTGCCCAGCCCCAGCCTGGCTCAGCTAAGCTCAGCTGGGCTCAGCTCCACAGTTCCTGGCCCTTGCCTCGGGCTGAGTGTGGGAGGTTTTAGCAGAGACACCAGAAGGTTTCTGCCCCTTTGGTTATCTCAGATAGAGAAGGTCAAGTATGACACAAGAGTGCAGGGGTAGCAGGAGCATGGCAGTGAGGTGTAAAAGAGGTTTTTAGCCTGGTCCCAGCCTCCAGTCTCAGCACAGGCATGAAGTGTGATACTGGGGACATCCAGAAGGAGCATGACCAGGCTGGTGGCCTTATACCCCTACAGCAATTGGCTTTTGACCAGACAAAGGAGAATCACATATTTGTACAAAATGGAACATTTACTCTTCTCTACCATAGAGGTGACCAGTACCATCAGAGCCCAAAATGAGCCTGGGGTTAGGAACACCTCAATGCTGAGCAGCTGACTGTGGCCCTTTGCTCTTCCATGACATGTCTTTGCTACCTGCCTGCTCTTCCCTTCAGCCTCAGAGCATTTTTGGGCTCTGGGACCAGGACTGCTCACAGCCATCCCTCCTCTCCCCACCCACCAGAGCCTGGCACTGCACAGGGTGACCACAACGATGCTTCAGCAAGTGCCCTGACAAGGAGAGCTCAAGGAGGGCATTTTGGCAACCTGTGGCATCCCTTGGAGGAGTCCCAGAACAAGCAGGAGATGCTGGAGCATGGAGAGGAGAGCTTAGGGGAGAGCAGGAGCAGAACAAGGGCAGCAGACAGCCCTGGGACAGGCAGCTGGAGCAGGGAAGGGAAAATGCATTTTGGGATAAAAATAAGCCCAGTGTGCACAGAAGAAGCTGACCTGACACATCTCTTGGGAAAATATCAATGCTGTATTTGCTGACCCCAGGGGTGCAGCTGAGCTTTGTGTCAGTGCCCCTCCATGGTGCACATGGGATGTAGGAGAGAAACATCAGGGAGGTGGATGGAGTAAAACAGTAGGAACTCGTCGATTTCAAAGCCCATTGTATTAAAATATGTTTATATCTTGGTTCTTTATTAAACATAAGCAGTTTTCTACTTGTATACATTTCTACATCTTCAGTGCAATCTGCTTTGCATCAGGCATTGATATATTGGTACAGTATCTGAAATGTTAGCTCTCAGAGAATATAAATAGCATACTGATACTAAATCTGCTTTCAAAAATAGTTACAGGACAATAAATCTGAAGGACTTGAAGGTTTTTAATCACCTCTACTTAGTTATTCAGGGATGGGCCAAAAAAGCAATCATTTAAATTAAAGAAACAAAAGAGACACAACAGAAAATTCTTATGCACAATAATTGCCTTCTCTACTAATATTTACTCTGAGGCTAAGAAAATATTATGGAATTTTACAAATATCTTTCTCTCTTAATTTTTCCAGCACACTAAATATTGATCCAAAAGAAATCTTATTCAGCATGGTGGCATTTTTTCCCTTTTTATTTTCATTTTTTGTCCATTTCAAGAAATCCTAAATAATGAGTCTGTGGGGGAGATCTCACTGGGGATTAAGCAAGGACAGCTCATGGTACTCTGCTGGACCCCAGGCACCAGGAGCAGCTCCCTCTATTGCTTTTGCCAGTATTGCAATGTTATTAAACCCAGGGATACTTTGGCTGCCGAGGGACAGTGGAAACTGCTCCTCTGATGTTATTTTTGTTTGTTCCCATTAAAGGTCTGAAGAATGAAATCCAAGGGAATGCAGCTGAGTTGGAGAGATGCAAAGGGCTGAGGAAGGGGGTCAGTGTTAGGGCAGGCAGGGAGTGACAAAGAGAGGCAGGATGCTCATGTGAAGTGCCATGTCTGCAAGAGAAATGGGGCAAAATAATGCACAAGCCACAAAATTAGGAATGGGAAAGGGGCAGGGTCTGACAAGGTTGGTTTTGTGGCTGCAGGAAAAGGCGAGGGCAGACTTTTTAAATAACCACCTACAAGTTGCCTTAGGCCCTGCAAAGATTTAATATATTGTTGAACTTAAGTCACTTAATAGCCATGTAGGACTCAATGGAGCTATTCATGTGAGTAAAGCATTGGTCTTAGCAGATCTGCTTCCTAATCTGCAAAGCACAGAGAGCACCACCCCGGGAGAGGGCTGCAGCAGCAATCAGTGCTGGGGCAAGGCTGGCTGCTGCCAGCAGTCCTGTACCTCTATCAGTGCCCACAACCATGGGGCATCCCAGGCACCCCAGCATCCTGACCAGAGCCAGCCCTCAGCTGTAACCCAAAATGTTCTTACCTTAGCCATTGAATTACCTTTGTTTTCTTTTTTAAATTAAAACTGTGCTTTAAGTATGCAGGATGGTTAAGGAACAGAAATGTAAAATACAGTTGCACGCTGCCATAAATGCTGTCAATGTCATTGTTCAACTATCAAAATTTAAAATAATGCAAAAGCAGGTGAAAAGGGTTGCAGAGAAGACCAAAAGCTCATTCTGAAATAAATTCTAAGTGTCTTTTTTCAAGAAGATATAACCCCTAATAAAATATAAATGAGGCAGACAAAAATAATCTGCAAACACAGATCCCAGGTTCCCATTTATGGTAATCGGTTTTACTGAAACTCAATTAATAAAAAGCTTTGGTTTAAATTAAATTAAGTGTGAGTCCATCTCTATTTCCCAACCAGATTAAGTCCTTGAAAATTACCAAACATAGCTGCACACAAATTGCCTTTTCCCAAAGAGAGCTTCAGCATCTCAAAATATGTCCTGGATGAGAGCAGTCGTATCCAGACTGGGCACAGCTAATTGGTACCCTGGAGGGTTTTTACTCTTGGCATTTGAGAAATAATGAGAATCAAAACCATTAGTAGGCAGGGAAAAGGGTGATAGAAATGCTAGCCTGCTTTTTTTCTGTCATGTTCATATTATGTTGTCTCTGGGCAAGAATTCCCACTAATTTTCCTTCCAAAGTTCAGTAACTCTCTTAAATCGTTGTGTGACAAATGCAGCTCTTCATTGAGCAAAGTTTGTAAGAATTGCTCAGGCAGATAACTAGTGGAGATGATAAAAAAAGGAGTGGGAGACATTCTGTGATAGATCACATCCTTTTTACTGGAAAAGGTCACACAGACATCACCATAAAATAAGGGGTGAGAAGTCTGATTGGGGTGAGAAATGTGGGGTTTTTTTCTTATTTTTTGGTCGTGGTAAGTATATTACACTCTTTCTATCTTCATAAAAAAAAAAATCAAATGCACATGTGAATTTCTTCAGCCTTGGAGATGGGTGGCTGCTTAGTGTCACACTGGAAAGCAATCTGGAAGTCAGAATTGTACTACTGTGGTTATCATCAAAACTAATCAAACGCCGGTATCCAAAAGTGTGAAACCCTTTCAGCAGGCAAGTCAAAAAATGCACCAACTCTCAGAACCAACACAGACCAAACAAGAAATTACAAACACATGTCTAGAATCAGCTCCAGCTCCATGTATCTCAGCAAGGAAATGTTCCTGAGGTGTGGGACCCCCATCCTTCCTTCCCTGTGTGCAGGGACATCCCTCAGACTTTCCCAGTCCTTCCTCTGAGAGCACTGAGGTGCTCTGGTAATCCCAATAGGAACAAAACAACGTCAAGGAAGGGACTTGGGGAGCAGCACCAGGAGAGTGATGCAGGGAGGGAAGCAGGCTGGCTTCCCTGCTGGCCAGAGGGCTCAAGCTGCCACCCCCTTTGCTATTTTACTTAGAGATTACTTCAGATTTGCAGAAGGATATTTGGTCTGGATTTTTCTGGGAATAAATCTTTTAACTGACACTGTAATAAAAATTTCTCCTGGACCTAGAAAGATGCAGGGCTGATAAATGGGTAGAAAAATATTGCCTGGTTGGGATTTTTTTCTGGGGGAGGAATACACTGCACTACCTCACTTAGGTAGTTTTCATTGATATGAAGCTTTACATCCCACTCTGAGAGCAGGAAAAATGTATACACAAACCAGGAGATGAAAAATTTCCAGGACTTAACCTCAATTTTCTTTAAAAATTCATTAATTCTCATGATGCTGCTAACCGTGTATTCCTCACCATCACCATACAAGAGAACAACTTCATGTATGTTTTCTGCCTAGATAGTGAATAACTTCAGCAAGACAACCAAAAACAACATCTCAAATTACTCCGGCTTCACTGCACACAGTGAGGTCCTGAACATAATCCAGAAATATTCCCCTCTTTACCAGTCTCATGCAGAATACCTTCATGAGCTTTTTCAAACCTATGAATAAAAAGCACTGGGTCCCCCAGATTCAGGAGGAGCTGAGCTAGGGGAACCCTCTCTGCCCAACACACCTTGCCCTCTGTAGGTGGGCTGTGCTTTTATTTTGCTACCTAAAGACCAACTCAGGAGCAGATCTTGGATGTTTGGCACTATCATTTGCAAACCATTGAGAGATGCAGAGAGCAAATGAATAGACCTGCAGAAAGTGGTGGGGCCAGAGGAAACTCAGTGGCAAAGCCTGATGTCTTTGAGGAAATCAGACTCTGAAGTGTTATGAAGGAAAACAGCATCACCACCCATCAGTCACCTGCCCACAGTCATTCCTAAGGCCAAGCAAACAGCAGCTGTGGGAATGTAGCTGCTGAGGTTTAAAGCAATTTCCCTGGGATGAGACACAGCCAGGAGGGCATCAACTTTGGAATCCAAGCAGGAGAACTGGCACTGCTGAGCTTTGGGGGAGAGGACATAGTCCAGGGTGCAGACACCACCACAGAGCCCAGTGCAGCAAGGCAGGCACAGTGTCACATGGAACAGCCACATCTGCTTGCATTTCATCACTGAAGTGGTGAAGTTTGACTTTAGCTTGACCTTGCAATTCACAAGCTCTGGGGAAAAAGGAAAAAAAAAAAAAAGGCAAAAAAGGAAAGAAGAAAAAAGTAACAGAAAGCAGCTAAAAAGCAAGCAGCAACTATAACAGGCTGTAACCTCATGGTACAGGATGAATTAAAACCAAATGAGCTGCTTTGCAATATAGCAGCATCTGGTGGGATTTTGCTGAGGATGCTGCAATATTTGAACTCCTTCTCTCCATAATACAAAATCCCCAAATCAATCTCTTTACACCAATGTTGCCTGAACATTTCAGGATTCATACCTGGATGCCCTTTGCAAAAAAAAAAAAAAAAAAAAAAAACATTAAAAATCCTTTCTGTTGGCAAAATATGTCTTTTCCAAAGCAAAGATTGAGACATACTTGTTTTTCAAACTTCCCCCCAGGAAACAGTTGTCAAATTCTAATTAAGTTACTCCCCAGGACCCATGACTCAGATCCTCACTGCTCACTGGAACCTGGCGTGGGTTTGTTCCAGGGAATCTGACCCACTGGGTGTCTCACATGACTCAGGCAATCAGCTCCTGGGACAGCATTTAATCAATGCCAATTGCTGCTGGTGATGCTGGTACCCAGGAGGCTGTGCTGCAGGCTGCTGTCCTCACTGGGGCTGCCCCAACTTGTCCTGCTGCCTCCCCAGCTTGGGATATGGTGTAACCCAGAGCTCTGCAGACTCCAGGCTGCACTGAGGGGTTTGGATTTACAAATACCCCATGGCCAGTAACACATGCACTTCCACACCATCCCCTGGGTAATAAAGTCTGTTTTTGAGTGCATTGCTATTTAGACAAGAGATCATTAAGTGTCACCAAGTGTGTCAGTGGGAGTGAAAGAGGAGAAGCTGTTGGCTCTGCTCTAGTCCCAGTAATAAATGGGATGATAAATTATACACTCTCTGGGTATGAGCTACAGTTTGGCCCCAGAAAATGCATTGGAGATTCAAAATTTGTACAAAAAAATGAGGCAATGTTTTCACTTCTTTCAGAAAAATGTCAGCTGGTGAGCAAACACTGGTGTATTTACAATGCCAGAACAAAAAAGTGGTGTCTGATGGTCCCTGTCCCTTGTTTTCCACAGTATTCTAAGGAAATGGTCAGGATAATCTCCTATGGAAAGTCTAATTATTAATGACTTCAAACTATCCAGTCCTTTTCTAAATGTAGAGTCTGTGCTACAGATATGCTTTCAGGGTCTTCTTCTCCTCATCCCTACATGTACCCTACAATCACACACTTCATCTCTTCATAAGCCACGTGCCAACAGAATGTTCCCTGAAGCCACTCTCAGCTCAGCCCAGGGCAGCAACACCAGACCACCAGAGCTTCCTCCTGCCACGGTGCCAATATTTAACATCTCTGTGAGCTCCTGGCCCTGAAAAGGGTCATGAGACAACTCCACAGGATTTCAGCAGGACCAGGATGCCACCTACTGCTCTTGATCTTCACCTGGGTGCTCTCACATTAAAAGATAGGATAAGGAATCACTTCTTCACACCACTGAGAAGCGGAGCCCAAGGCAGTTGTGAGGACACAGGGAGCAGGAGCAGGGCAGAAGTTCAGACCAAGGGGAAACACCAGATCACTGCTGCACAGCCTTTCACGCGGTGATCCCAGCACTCCTTTTCTTCTCTACACAAATATTTGTACGACCCTTTAGAGACATTTTCTTTGGGTGATCTGACTTTTATTAGAGATGCCAAAGGCCGTGGTGGCCTCTCATCACAGGTCAGTGGTTGGGGGCACACGGCAGGCGCGCTGCTCTGGCACAGCAGCCGGACCAGCCCGAGCTGTGACCTCGGCCCAGACATGGGTTATTCCCTCCCCTCTTGCCCTGACTTGCTCTGCCTGAACTTTTGTTCATTCAGCTGATGATCTGTGTCTTCCTTTATGCAAACAAGCATAAATTGACTAATTTACTCTGGGGTAACCCCCCTGATTTCAGTGGAACTGCAGTCAAAGTGGAACAGGTCTTTAATGTACTTTGTTCCTGTAGCACAGCCTGTGCCTTGTCCACTAGTCAATATAGACCTCTAATTATATGGATTTGACTCTTAATCTTTTCTGGTCTCAGGAGATTCAAGCTGCTGAAAATTATGGATTTCACTCGGAAACTACAACATCACCAAACCACCTTGCTGGAAAGCCAGGAATGTTTAGACCTGTGAACCAAAACCAGTGCTAGGGACCGAGTGGCTCTGGTTTAATCACCATGCCACTGGGAAGCCTGAATTCCTGCAGTTTGGCTCTCATTCCCAGTCCTCAGCCACAGCAAAGCTTGCTTGTGCAAAATGCCACATTTGAACCTTTCTGCATCATTTCATATTTGAAACCAAAACACTCATCCAGGGCAAGACAGAGTCCCTTCTGCAGCACAGGAGCAGACAGGTGAGAATGGGAAATGTCATCGTGTGTTTAAGTGGCTTCACATGCAAATCCATACCTTTCAAATTACAGTCAGAACCTTCTCTGTCTTTAAACAGCTTTGCTGTTTTTCCCATCCTCTATCCCATAACTTTCTTCTCAGCTGTACGCAGCTGAAGGTTTTGTGAGAGTTATTGTGAAAGACCAAACAATAGATCTGAGCCTTGGCCAGGAATCTGAAGGTTTCCTTTTTTTTTTAAAAAAATGAAAAAGACGAGTTGCAGTTGACAGCTGTCCATAAAAATGGTAACATACAAATCGTATAATATAAACTAAAGGGAGACCAAAAGTACCACAGAAAAAAAAAGAGAAATGAGCTTGTTAGAACATTCTGTATTACAGCTGTTTCCCTTGACAGTTTTCTGTACCCTAATACGCTCAACAAATTGGCAACCTGTCCTTATATATTTGCATCAGGATTCCCTTAAGGGAAATGTCTATATTATTCTGTTTTGGATAAAGGAAGCAGTTTGATGTGACAGGTAGGTCAAGTGTTTCTTTAATAAAGCATATGGGTAGGAAGAAAGAAATAGGCTATTGTCAATGACTTGACAAATAGGTAGATATGCCCCCCTTGAGTATAGCCATGGAAAGCTACTAGATAAATAGCCCTTGTTATTTTGATTTAACCACTTGGCTGCTGAATACATCTTTTCCCAGAGATAAGTGTCCTCAGTAAAGGTCACACCAGAGATTATTTTATAGTCTGTAGTGAGGTGTTAACTCAGTTTGGATTTTAGTTACACAGAACAAGCCTGGACCTAAGTTGGAAATTAGTTGAAAATTAATTTCTGTATGATCTGGATGTGTGTTATATTTGTATGTGATACAGGTGGACATTCACCATCACTCACCAAAGTTTGTCATCTCAGCTCAGCATCTTCCCTAGTGGCCCACAAGGTGCTGCCCACCCTTTTCCACTCTAAGGGACCATGAACAGAAACCTTTCCCTGTGTGACCAAGGAGCTGGATTTGCCCCTAACCTCAGACAGTTGCACCCTTTGCACTCACACAAACAGGCTAAAAATCACTATATTTCTGATTTGATGGCTTCTGTCCAAATCCAACCATCAAGGCTTACTTGGGACACTTCTGAGAGAAAAGCAACCCCAGAATAGGAAATTACTCCAGTTCTTTAAAATGCTGGGATTCACCAAAGAAAGCCACTTCTGAAGGTTGAGGACAAATTCTTCCCAACATAAATCCTTCAGGATCCATCTCTAGTGAGGTTAGATGTGGAAGTGGGAAAGTCTCCAATCCTGTTTGGCTGGTGCAGCTACCCACTGCTGGCACCGCAGGGACTTGGGAGCTGCAATATCCAGGTCCAGCACAGCCATAGAATTAGAATCACAGAATTATAAAATGGTTTGGATTCGGAGGGACCTTAAAAATCATCTCATTTCAAGCCTGCTGCCACCCTTCCACCAGACCAGGTGCTCCTGGGGACAGCACCCAGGCAGAGCCATCAGGAGGGGAGGGACCCACTGTGGGACACCCTGCAGGGCCTGGAGCCCCAGAGCTGGTCACAGGCAACACCTGAGTGGTGCTGAAAGCCTGAATTAGGTAAACACATATTTAGGGAGCTTTTACAGCAGAAAGCACGCTCCTGACCACCTCTCAAGTCCCCCTTGGAGCTGTTAGGGTCTGTTGTGTAAACACAAGGGAATGGATACTTTTTAAGTCCTTTACCCCAAGGAAGAAGGTTTCTAATGTGGTAGCTTCATACAAAACCCTTCCCCTTGGGTGCAGCTTGACAGGCAGATTTATATACCAGAATAATTATTTGGATAAAAATTCAGATCAAGCTATTTAAGCTACTAAAATAAAATTCCAAGAAGATCATAACTGTGAAGATACATGATTTTCTTATCTTTAAGAAAATACCTCAGCTTTTTATCATATTGCATTTCTTGGCCCCTCAAGCAGTGTGTGTGGACCTGCAGCTGCCCCTGCCAGGCTGAGGGCTCATTCTCCCTTCCCTTGGTGAGGACATCACTGCAAAGGAAGAGTTCTCTTTCCTTCTCTGCTTTTTCTCATAACCAGGGCATTTAATAACAGCACAGGACATTTCAAAATTCAAAAGCAAGCTGGGAAATAGCAGCAGCAGGCTGGCCCATCCACACTGATCCATCCTTCTGACTGAGCCATCCAGAGTCCCCACCCACCTAGGATTGGGGAAGGGTGCACAGAGAAATTCCACCAAGCAGTACCATGGTCAGTCTTCCACATTTCAGTTATTCCCATCCTGCTGATTTAATACATATGCCCTGGTCATGCCAGGTTTCTAAACACAGCTTAGCAAAAACATTTTGTGCTAATTCTGAGTTATCTTCCAATATTATTATGGTGGGGCTTTGCCAGCATTATCTTTTTCCAGCAGCATCAGCATGTATATAATTAATTAGCTATAGGTTGATAATAGGTATATTCATATATAAATGTGTAATATATTGTTATAACAAACCACATACTATAGACAAGTAATTACTATATGTGATATATATACTATATTACATTAAATTGCATTGTATTGTATTGTACTATGGCTATTATATTTTGACTATTATATTAACAATATTAAAATATAAAAACTTAACTGGAATTTATATTATTAGATAAATGCATAGATAGAGAGATGCACTAGAAAAAAAAAAAAATAGAGGCCTAAAAGGTATTGCCTTATTTTTAATTATTTTTTTCTTGCCTTTCTGATACTTTCAATGTGATTTTTCAGCTGCAGAGTCCTCTGTCTGGAAAAAGCTGTTGTTCACCTAAATCAGTGTAAACTGCTGTTCTCCTTATCTTCCTAAAAGCACATTTTCTCCTATTCAGAACCAGGCATTCCTATACTGTTGACCCAAACAAGGAGAGGACAGAGGTTCATATTATCATTTTATTCTTTCTTAAGTAGAAAGCAGAATTTATGCCTCTGCTTTGGGGAAGTCCTTTTCCCCATACATGGTAGCACACACAGCTCAGCAGCCCCTGTTGTGTTTTCCATATTAAGCCATACACAAGGGCAGCAAACAGGAGGGGGTGGCTGCACCCATTACAAAAATCAGAGGCAGATGAAAAGCACTGGTGGGGCTGGATGATCACATCTTGCCTTTCTGCTTTACACAGCAGTCAGAAGGAAGAA
Source organism: Agelaius tricolor (assembly GCF_023055355.1). Taxonomy (NCBI): domain Eukaryota; kingdom Metazoa; phylum Chordata; class Aves; order Passeriformes; family Icteridae; genus Agelaius; species Agelaius tricolor. The sequence continues at coordinate 9,691,176 of NW_027269278.1, read as the reverse complement.
CTGACTGGTGTTGAAGCCAACAGAAAAACAGTGGCATTATGGAGTGGAGCAACACTGCAGATTTTTGTTGATTATTACATTATCTGCTGCTAGATTCAAAGAAAAACTCAGGAAAAGGGCAATCACACAAAGGCACATCACAGCTTCCAAGGAGGATTTGCCTGTAAGAGGGAACAGGCTCATTATCCCTGGAGGTATTCAAGTCCAGGGAGACTGGAAAACCCTGGTCTTGTGGAAGGTGTCCCTGCTCACGGCAGGGAGTTGGAGCTGGGTGTTCTTTCCCTTCCAATCCAAACCAATCTGTGCTTCTGTGATTATGCTGCAAGGCTTCTAAATGCCTTCTTGGAGACTTTGTGCCATTATTAATGTCATTAGCATTGCCCCTTCTCCTGTCATGACTACCCATTAAAAAAAGGAGCCGTGAAAAACACATGGCCTTTCACACAAAAACTTTCAGACAGGAGAGATCAGTGCTGAAGCTCCTGGTGGGAGGACAACCCCAACCACGTTAGGCATCACACTGTCCTAAGAGCCTCCCAGATGTACCCAGGTCTCCCACAACTCGTGTACTTCCTTCTTCCAAGCAATACATGCAAGATTCTTCAGAGAAACAAAAGGCAGAAAAAGGACCCGAGCCTTGTTTTGAGTAATCCTTCTGCAGAGGAAGAACCAAGAATTTGGGCTTTTCAGTAATGGTCCCTGCAGGCTGAAAATTAAGGGCTAGAGTTTGGGAAGAGTCTGTTCTTTTAAATTATGGAAACACTAAAATAAAAGGAAAATTTCCTACATTCTCTTCCAGGGAAACAATCCATGTTTTAATTACATGTTTCTGTTTAAACTTGCAAATGCTTCTGGTGCTATTTAACATATTTTTGCATTTGGTGTTCCTGCTTCATTTTGTTTCCCAAAGCCAAGGACTTTTGTTTCACATCCTCTGGAGAAGTTTGGGTTTGGTCACTTAATTTTCCTCGCTCACAAGCACAAAGTTCATGTGTTTGAGTTGCCCTGTCTATAGGAAAAAAAAAAGAAAAAAAAAAGAGAGAAAATAAATTATTTTGGAATAATATGTTTATTTTTTTCCTTTAATGAAAACACTCCCTCTTCATTTTTAGTTTGTGAAACTTTCTTTTACTGATTTTCTTTCCCAAATCCAAGTTTCAGCCTAAACTGAGTTGACTTTTTTTTTAATGTGTTTAAAATATGCTTAATGGTGCTGAAAGCTAAGGAAGCTCAAATATAATTCCAAGAGCCTGAGCCCACCAGAAGCCTAATGCAAACATTATCGCAAAAACTCTGCAATGGTTAGAGGTTTCAGGGAAACCTGGCTGTTCATTAACAACATCAGAAATTATATCTGTGCAAGGAAAATGTGTTCTGTTCTTTGGCATCTTGAGGGCTGTTCAGTTTTTCTTTTTTCTGCACACAGAAAATCTGTTTCCAATGTTTCTGCCACAAAGAATATGGAACAGCAGGAGCAGGAGCAGAAGTTGATGCAAGGGGGGGATTTTGTGATTGTTATTCAGCTCACATCTCTGGAAGACACACTCCCTCTTCCCAGATTTCTCCCGAGAAATCTGCTGAATAAAGAGTGGCTCCAATATGAAGGGCAGGAGAGAGGAAGAATATTTCTCCTATCCACATGGGACAGGCACGAGAGTTGTCCAGCAAACATTAATCAGTAGTCCTCACCTTTCCCCAGCAGTCACCTTTTGGCCAGTGGAGCAGGGTGGTCAGTGTTTGGGCAGCCTGGGCAGCAGCAGAGGGTACAGGAGCTCCAGGGCAGCCAGAGCTGAGCCCTTGTGCCCCTCGTGCCAGCAGCCCTCACCCCCTGCACTGCTGGGGACTGGCACTTCCAGGGAGCTGTTCACCCAGCCAGGTGTCCCCAAAGCACGTGTCCCCAACCCACACTGCAAACACTGCTCTGGCCCGTGCCAGGAGGACCAGTGCTTCCCTGGCTGGGCATCCTGCAGAGGACTGAGAGGTCAGTTTGGGAACAAGAGCAGATTGCTTCAGTCCTCAGTGAAATACCATCTGTGAAGGCCTGTGTCCATGGGCTTTTCAGGAGAAGAGCTCCCTTACTCACCCTGGCACCAGCCCCTGCTCTGCAGAGGCAAAATTCCAGCCAGGACTCTTTGGTGGTGTCTGGAATTCTGCTCCAGGCAAGCACACAGCTCAAGCATCACTCTGAAATATTTGCTGGGAAGCTACTCTTGTAACTTCCAAAAGAGGCAAAAGCAGAGGTTTCTCTAGATGTTTTTCCCTTCCCACCTCAGCAGGGCAAGAGCATGCTTCATTTCATCTCCAATCAAAACCTTTCTAGTCATACATGGACCCTGGGTTTTCACACTGTGACATTCCTTTAAAGGATGGGGACACAAAACCCAAACAATCTTCCTGTGGCTATGCCATCAGCACAGAGAGAGCACAGGGCTTCTCTCCCCACCAGCCACCAAGGAAAGATTTCATTCAATGCCAGCAGCTCCCCCCTGCATTCCTTGTTCTAGGAAGCACATGGAAAACCAGACTGCAGAGCCTCTGCCTGCTCCCATTAGGGACACCCTCCCTGCCATGTCCCTTGTCACTGACTGCTGTACCCAGCAATGGCTCATTTTTGGCTGTGTCACCTCAGCAGTGCTCAAGGTGACCCTGAGCAGGAGCCTGTCTGTCAGGCTGCCCTGCACTGATGGGTTCTCCCAGGGAGGAAAGGGTTAAACCACCTGTGCTGTCCCTCCAGGTGTGGTTTCTGCAGAATGCCCTTGCCCTGCCATTAATCCTTCCTATGGATCCCCCATTTCCAAAAGAAATGGGTCATGAGTTGTGACAGGAGCAGCACCTTCCACAGCAGAGCTGATGACAGGATTAAGACCTCATTTTTATTACCTGAAGCATCCTGTGGAGGAAAAGCAGAAAGTCTGTCCTGGTCCCATCCGAATTCTCCCTCAGCCTCCCTGGCTGCTTCATGTGCTGGCTTTGAATTCCAGCTTTGTCATTGAGCCACGTCCAATCTGGCACAAACCCCCAAATTGTGCTATTTGGAATTTTGCATCCAGCTGTTTCAGGCCAACTTTTTTTTTTACTTGTTTTTTTGTTGTTTTGTTGGGTTTTTTTTAAGTCAGAACTAACAATTACATAAACAAAACTTTTTTCTTTGGGTTTTTTTTTCTTGCGCTTCAGACAGGAAATTATCTTTGTTAGAAAAAACATCCTTCTCTTCAAAAATGTGCTTAGCTGCATGAATTCATTCACAAGAATATTCACTGTTAGTGAATTAGCAGCAAAAGAAAAGAAGGAAAGAAAACCTGAACTCAGTGAACCATGATGAAGTAATCCAAGGAAATCAGCATGTTTCTCTCTAGACAGTTCAGAATACCAAATGCTAAGACACAAGAATCCCACTAAATATACCTCTTCTCCTTATCTCTGTAAATGCCTAACAGTATTTTCAATTCTCATCATTTTATCACAAGTCATCTGCATTTACTGGTGATTTAGAGCTTGGATCAATTTTTTAACCCAACAATTTAAGCTTTCTTTTTTTTTAAATTTAGCACATATCCAGCTTTCCTGAAAGGCACATGAGTGCAAAATGTTCAGCCTTCTGAGAACAAATAAAAGAACCTGATATGAAACATGTTCAGCTCTAGTTTTAAGCCAAGCTCATGATTTCAGAAAGCTTGGATTAAGCAATAGGGCTACTTGAAAACAAAAAGACTTGAAAGAATGTGGAGTGGAGTAAGCAGTGTATTTGGCACATGAGGCCTCGATTTTATTTCTATTCATTCTTTTTTTCCATTGCTGTTTGCCTACAAAACTCTTTTTAAAGCATTATTCCAAGTTTCAAAGCTCAGCACCAGCCTGAGCATCATTCAATCACTCCTCATCTTTCCATGTCTGACTATGAATTCACACTGGGTGGATTCGGGAGGACTATGATTACTATTATTATTATTGTTATTGTTATTGCTATTATTATTTCTATTAGGAAGAAATTCTTCCCTGTGAGATTGGTGGACTCTGGCACAGGTTTCCCAGAGAAGCTGTGGCTGCCCCATCCCTGGAAGTGTCCAAGGCCAGGTTGGACAGGGCTTGGAGCACCCTGGGCTGGTGGAAGCTGTCTCTGCCTGTGGGAGTTGGAGTGAGATAAGTGTTAAGGTCCCTCCCAGCACAAAACATTTGAGGATTGATATGATTGATATGATATGATATGATATGATATGATATGATATGATATGATATGACAGGACTAAATGGAAGGCAAGGTCCCATGATGAAGTCCATCTTCAGCCACTTCCCTCAGGCATGAAGGGGGATAATCCAGCAGCTCAATGGGATGGAGATGCCCCTCCAAGAGCCTTTCCCAAAGCTGCAGGAGGCTGAACACTGCGGCCCAAATAGTTATGAAAGCCTGAGATACATAGATATTTATATATCTATATTTGCTTTATTCCTTTATTATAATACAATAAGAAAGGGAGCAGAGGAATTCAGCCAGCAGCCAATGCCAGCATTGCCCAGGAGCGCTGTCAGGGCAAGCCCTGGCCGTGCCACGAAGGAACCTGACACAGAGAGCAGCACAGAGAGCACACAGCCCTGTTCAGTCATGCCCTGGGGATGGGGCCCATGCTGCCTGCTGTTCTACACAAACCCCATGGGCACCCTGCTCTCAGCTGAGCCCTGGGCTGGGCAAACACCCCAGGGAGGGTTGGAGGGTGCACAGACACCTCCACCAGCAGCTCTTGGTGTGCCAGTGCCTGCAGCCACAGGCAGGGCAGATGGTCAGAACTGGTTCCCATTTGGGGAAAGAGGCAAAAACACCATAAATCATATTTAGTCTGCTGAAACCTCCAAGTGATAAAACAATTGAAAAGACTACTTTATTTATAAAACACATATGGAGGCCTTAATCAAGGCAGGAATGAGGTAATTTCTGCCAATTAAGTCTCCCTCATTCTGCAGTTGGAAGCAATCAAAACAAAGGCAGAATTATCAATGGCATGTCTGTATGCCGCAGCCCCAGAAAATACCTGTTATGTTGGGGCTACAGTAAATCACCTCTCACCATGTGCAGGGAGGCTCTCAGCTCCCCTGGACTCAGGAGGAAAAGAGAGCTTAGAGTATCTACCTAATTAATGGGCAGTATTTTGAAGATATCCTATCTAAGTCTCTTTTCAAAACAAAAGGCAGTATTGTAACAAAATGGCAAAGGGATGGCATGAACTCCAAGTTCCCATTTGGAAACAGGTTATGTCTTCCCTACTCTTCTCCTCCTACTGCTCACTGGAATTGTTGGAGGAGTTTCTTTGCTCAGTGTAATTTATCCAGATCAAGGAAGTTGCACACATTGCCTCTTGTTGGAATATCCCATTATTATTTTATTTGTCCCACTGGTGATCAAATGGTGAGAATTGCTTTTGTGCAAAATAACAAGGAAAGTACTGTTGCTAGTATAGTTCAATATTAGTAGAATACCATCCAGTCAACACTAAAAAAGAGCATTAATTAATTGTATTATTGTAATGAGTGATAAATGACTGACAGTAACAGTACTTGGAAATCCTATGCAACAGATTTTGGCCACACATTAATGATCTTTCCAACACCTCTGTAATTATTAATATATTAATTTTAATTAGAGAAAAGTGAGACAGAGAGAGATTTCTTTCATATGGATGTAGCAAGCCCATTTATCCTGAGAAGCTTGCATGCTGCCCTAATCCAAATCATTCCTCTGCCACTGCAGAAGCAAACTGTGGAGCCAAGAAACCTGCAAAAGGACTTAGATGCCCAAGCACAAAATTATGATCTTCAAACCTTCATGACTCTGCAGAAAGCATCTATAAACATCTGTGTTTTCTACATTAAAGTTCTCCAGATGTCTAAAATTCCCAGAAGTTCTCTGCTCGTCTCTGTGCATTTACAGCTCAGTGCTTATCTCAGACTGCGTCGGTGTCTGCCGAGAAGGTTCCTGCACACACTGCCCCTGCAGCACCCAGCCTGACAGGCTCTCACATGGGACAGGAGCACCCTGAGGCCCAGTCCCAGAGCCTGATGAATTTCAGGAGCTGCACACAAAGATTTCCTCCTCCAAATGCAGAGAACCCCCTCCTTTGTGTGCACCAGGAAAGTGCAGCATCACAGCCGTGATATCTCATCAGTGCAGCACCAGGGAAGGCTGGAAACAGGGCAGCTCTGACAGCACCCAACAGGGGACACAGGACAGCTCTGACAGCACCCAACAGGTGACACAGGGCAGCTCTCACAGCACCCAGCAGGGGACACAGGGCAGCTCTGACAGCACCCAACAGGGGACACAGGGCAGCTCTGACAGCACCCAACAGGGGACACAGGGCAGCTCTGACAGGACCCAGCAGGGGACACAGGGCAGCTCTCACAGGACCCAGCAGGGGACACAGGGCAGCTCTGACAGCACCCAGCAGGAGCAGGGGACACAGGGCAGCTCTGACAGCACCCAACAGGGGACACAGGGCAGCTCTCACAGCACCCAACAGGGGACACAGGGCAGCTCTGACAGCACCCAGCAGGAGCAGGGGACACAGGGCAGCTCTCAGAGCACCCAGCAGGGGACACAGGGCAGCTCTCACAGGACCCAGCAGGAGCAGGGGACACAGGGCAGCTCTCAGAGCACCCAGCAGGTACAGGGGACACAGGGCAGCCCTCACAGGACCAGCAGGAGCAGGGGAGCACCCATGGAGTGCACAGCCTGTGCACCCTGCTCCAGCAGCACAAACAAGCAGTGTGGGGGTGAGGAGCCCTCTCCAGTGCCCTGCCCTGTGGAACACTGCAATGGCAAGGGGTGTGGGTGTCCCCACCCCAAGCCTGGTCTTTCCTTCACCTCTGGAGGCTTCAGACATGTCCCAGCAGGTCACAGGTTTTAACTCTTGGGGAAGCAGTGGGGCCAGGTGATGAAAGCTGTTCCTGCAAGGCAGAGCTGTGACCTGAGGATGATGCACGTTTCCTGCTCCTCATGTGCAGGTAAATGGCTGCAATTAAAGCATGTCCTTCCTTCTGCACTCACGTGGGCTTTCCTCCTGCCCAGCCTCAGCATGCCCTTGTCAGGCTCAGGATAACACCTCATCCCAGGCATTTCCCTGCCATAGTTCAGCATCTCACCATGTCTCATGCAAGCACAAGGTGCTGGAAGTTGCTGCACTGTTCCACAGCTCCAGCAGGACTTGCACTTCATAGCGCTCACTCTGGTAAAATAAAAACAGAGACACAGTAAAATATACAGACACAAGACCAGGGCAGGCAGAGTCAGTACCAGGGACTTTGTTACAGATATATCAGATGTGCTCCTTCAATTACACACAACAGACACTGGGAATGAACATGGATACTGCAAACTGAGAGTGACACAAAAGAATGAGCACCCCGAATCCGTCCCCTGGGAGACCACAGCAAGGAAATATAAATTTCTGCCATCACACTTTGAACATTACTCTTAAATGCTCAGCTGCTTGAGAACACAGAGAGGCAGTTAGCTCAAACTCCCTTTCTCCAAAGGCACTGTGAGCTGCAGAAAAAGCCATCCTGATTCTAAGCTGAAGGCTCAGGAATGAAATTATAAGGTATAAACACCTTCCTGCTACCACTGAAGGAGGATCTCAAGACCTTTGAGACAAACTCTCAGTTTTCTGAGGCCAAATTTAAATGATTTTATTATTTCTAGAGTTAGCAATATTTTAATGATCCATTTGAATAGACAGAGAGAGTGATTCATTTCAGTCTCTTAAATAATGGATGCCTGAAACCTCAAGAAGTGACTCTTGGTTTATCCCTGAGCACAACTACTTTTCACTACACCAAAATAACATCAAGCCAGTTCAGCAGGTGACTTGGGTATTGTTTTCACTGAGCAGATCATGTCTCCCTCCAAGGAGATTGGTAGTAGAATTGTACACCTGCTTTTCAGAAATGTTTGCAACTCCAAAGGGTGGAGAACCTGGGTGTCAATAGAGCAGAAGTGGATTTTTAAAAAAATAAACAGTTATGGTTATTAACTGAAAACAAACTGTTCTTCTGAACTGTATAATACTGGTCAAAATATCTTTCAGAGGGCTGGATAGGTCCAAGGTGGAAGCTGGTGCCCAGTCAGAGCCATTCCTGGTCCAGACAGGGACATGTCTCTGCCCAGCCTGGTAAAATAATAAAAGGAAATGCAGAAAGATTTGCTGAAACACTAATTCCACTCCAATTAAAAGCTTTATATCAACAACTATTTCACTTACAATAGGCAATTTCCTACTTCCAGGTACATTTTAAGGCTTGCTTAAGCTTCAGTGGTGAGGTGTTTTTATTGGTGTACTTAATAGTGGATTTAGATTGCTTGTTATTCCATTGTAATCCCAAATCTAGATCAAAGAGATATTTTTATGTTGATTCAGACCAGAGAATCAATGGAGCTGTGCTTGTGTTTAACCCAAGTGATGTGTTGCATTAGGGCACTTGTACAGGAAAGGTTTATTTTATTTTATAAATTTCTACTTTTTCTGAATTGGTGGGGAAATTGTGATTTTGGGGCCACATTAAGGAGTAAGGAGTTGCAGCATCACTCGATGTCAACAGGACCTCAAAGAACCAAAAAGAACAATGCCAGCACAGAATCAAGGGGGAAAAATATTATAAGGGAGGGATGGTGCTGGGCAGCAATCCCTGACTTTTGTGTTTACAGGAGATCTCAGAACACCCTTTCCTTCTGCCTACCTGGCATAACCTCCTGCTGCCTACTCATACTGTCCCAGAATTGACTGATAGAAATTGTGCTGCTAGGCAAAGGAGAGGAGAATTGGAAAGCCACTCCCATTTATCTTAAATATTTGAACCAGGTGCACCTACACACAAAAGAAAAAAACCCCAAAAGGTTGCTATTCATTACTGTATTACCTCCATTGTTTGTTCTGTAATTAGTGATGATAGGTAAGCAAGCTGGAAGGAAAGCAAATAAGAAGTTGGTAAATGGAGCAGCATTCCAAGTGGGCAGAAAAGCAACAAAATGGGACTGAAAATGACACTGGAAGAGTACATTAATGTCTGTTCTCTTACTATTTATTTCACATCTGACTTTCAGATTCAGGGGTTTCTGCCTGAGCACAGTGAGGGGATGGAGCTCCTGGATCAGCTCCAGGCTCAGGTGTGCAGCAAACTGTGCCAGGCCAGTTGTAGGACATCAATCAGCAGGTTCTCATTGATGAATTAAACTAGCAGAGAGGTTTTTACCCCAAGCCACATGGCCAATGGAAAGCAGAGGGGTTTGCACTGTCATGCCAAGAGATAGAGGTGGTCCCGCTGAAGCTCAGTTTTGCTGTTTAAAGAGGGGGAAGGGCTTCCCAGGGACAGTTTTTGCTGAGATTGAAGCTTTTTTTCCAAGCAAACAGACACTTTTAAAAGCCTATTTCCATCACAGATTGTGTAATGTTTGAAAGCTTGGAACTTCGGATATGTGGAGTGTTGTCTGACATTCCATGGGGCAAAAGAGTAACAAAAGGGGGAAATCCAGCTTGACTGCACTTAGGAAAATGCTATCTAGCAGGGACCCATGGCTGAAGCCTGTGCTCCTGCTTCCAGCTGACTGGTGGCTCCTTCCAATCTTCCCTGAGCTGGAAGCCAACCATCCCACCTGTCACCCTGCTGGTGGCAGCCCAGCTCCCTCCTCCTCAGTGGACCAGCAGCAAGAATGGAGATGAGAGCTAAAATGAATATTCTTCTGGGGAAAAAAAAAAAAAAAACCCACACAAACCAAAACATGTTTTGGCATTTTGAAAGGCCTATGTTGCACATGCTGCCATTCTACCATGCAATCACACCACCACACCACACCAGAGCCTTTGTGTTATTGCACTCATGTCTCACATTGTTCCCAGTCTTATTGCGCATTTTTGGGGGAGGAGATACAGGTTAGTCGTCAAAATTATTTGTGTACTGAAAAATGAAGAGAGGAGCTTGAGTGATTTAAGGACAGCCTAGAGGAGGGACTCTTACAACCCCGTTTTTCTATCAATTTTAGCCCCATCCTGAGCACACATACCCATTACCTAGAATGCACTTCAATGGATGGCGGGTTTCTAACAGAGCTTTTTTAAAATCTCCATATCTTATCTTCATCTTGAAGTACTCAAACAACTTCACACCTAGTCAACTCAGGCCCTGAGGCTTCTCAAGGGTGAGGGCTGCACCCTGATACCTCATCACCCCCGGAGCTGAACAATGGAGAGGTTCAACCCATGGAAAATTCTGTGTTGGGCAACAGTCCCACCCCACGGAGGTCACAGCAACCTCCACCGCCCACAGACAGAAGGCACGGAGCTTTGAGCAGCACAGAACACAGGAAAACTCACTGGGAATGGGCCTTTTAACAGGATTTGGCTTTCTTCCTACTTTATTCTTGCCCCAGGCAGGGTACAGTCCCCAGTGGGCTCCAACCCTTGGCTTGATGGCAACATATATGTTCTAGGGTTCAACCACTTTGTTGGGGCTTGAAGAGGAGTTCCTTCTCAGTAATTACTCACAGCAGAAGCAATCTGCAGAGTCAGCTTTGTCAGTGACAGTCCTGAAGGGTTGTCAGCCCCACCTAGGTCACCTGGTGCACAAAGCATCATAACACATGGTACAATAAAAAAATAAAAAAACAGATTAAAAAAAAAACCACACCATCCAAGGCCCTGGCTCTATTGTGGGGACCTTGTAATTAAATAACTTCAAATGAGCAGCCTAGAATATCACACAAAGACCTGAAAAAAGCCAAACAAAGTGATAAGATCACTTATTAGTGCCAAAATTCTGATTTAATTATATATTCCTGGAGCCCTGTTCTCAAGGGAACTGCTTACACAACCGCATGGTGAAACAAAAGAAGGGATTAGAACCTGTGGGAGAGAAGCTGGAGAATTTGCTCCCAATTCATAAAGAAAAGTCTCCACACATCTGATGGAGGAGGACTCTAAGATTAAAGTACTGAGAAGGCTGAATAAAGGATTTTCTTCTTTTTTTTTTAGTGATAGGGAGGTAACAAAATACTTGTTATCAGCCTGAGCTGGACAGTCAGACACAGCGCCTCTCTCATTGAGGGAATTAATGCACCAGAAGGGCAGTGTGCCCTCCAGTCACCATCTCTCAACTGTCCATTTTTCTTAGGTAAGCTCTTTTAGACTTTATCTGTCTCCACACTTTGCTTAATCCCAAATTCCAGGTTCAAACTGGCTGGACAGGGAAGGCTGGGCTAGAACCAGTTCAGCTCACTGGAGGGTGATACAAGGGAGAAGGGCTTCACTCCACATTTTGTGGCCAGACATTTGGACTGTTGGCAATGTCTAAGGAGAGGAGTCCCAACCAAACTGTCACTTTTGCAGAGGAGCTACTTGATCTATCTGTCCATGACAAAATTTGTAATTCAGCAGTTAGCTGTGGTAACCATCTCACTCTTGCCCACACACTGAGCCTGTTTTGAAACCTTTGTGTTTTGCCCTTGTAACATTTCTTCCATTCTTTCCTTTTCTTCCTCTGTTGTCATCTCCAAAGTTCTGTTCAGGCCATATCTTTTGCCATCTTCCTTATCAGAAACCAAATTTATTTGGCTTTTCTCATATGTGTTTCTTCCTGCCTGGTTTAACCAATGTCAGCTCCCAGTGGTGACATTGCCATTGGCCCTTATGGAAGCACCCTCACTGCAGGATGCTGTTTTCACACTTTCATCTTCACAGGAGTTGTTTCTCATGAACCCCACAGAGAAATTAAAATTAAATTGAACCCTTAAAAATCACCATCTCCAAATTCACATACCTACAAAGATTCAGCAAAACCCTCCACACTCTCTCCCAACAACTACCACCAGGCTCCCACCCTGCCATGTTGTTGGAACCCAAAGCCAATATGGGGACTGACCCAAAAAACTTTTTCTTTTTCTTTACCCTCCCCTTTACCCAATTCCATCGTGACAGCAGAACAAATCTGCTTCCTTCATTGGGCCAACTACCTTGTAAAAAACTTCCAGCTCCAAGGACTTTCAGAGAAAGATGGAAACACCCTGTAGAGGTGCAAGCCACAAGCTGAGACCTCTCCAGTAAGCTGGCCAGCCACCACAGAGGGTGCATGCCAGGAGTGCCCCAAGTGCTCAGCAAGTCCCCCCTTGGCCCCATCAGAAATGGATGAACAGTGTCAGGATGCAGCAGCTTTGTGCTTGCCAAAGCCCATCTGGTTTTGCCTTCCCTGAGCAGCCTGCCATGCTGCAGCTCCTATTTTTGGGGGGTTGGCTCAGACAGTGTCTGCAGCCCCCAGGAGCAGGCCCACAACACCTCTGCAGACACCCCATGGCTGCCCATGACTGCAGCTGGTGGCAGCCAGCTTTCTCACAAGTGAAGCTTTCCCACAAGTGGAGCTACAGTCCATACAGAGATGTTGTGCACTTAAAAGCTGAGCACTTAATTACCTTCAAGCTCCTGTCTCACCAAACAGCAAAACACACAGCAGGTTTTCTCCCAAAAATTGGAAGGCTCTAAAGGTAAAGAGGACCATTACAAGGGGGTTTAACCAGTAATTGATCTCTTCAGACCAATCAATCAATCTTCTTGTGGAGCAAGGATTTAAAAGCCGTTAAAGATGGGATCAGGGGTCCAGAGCTGGATACCCTGTCAGGAGGAGGCTCTTGCCAGCAAGAGCAGGAGCATCACAGCTCTGGTCACTCCCCCCTTCCAGGGCGAAGGCGGCCCCAGCACTGCAGAGATGATTCTCTGCCTGTCCAAGATAATCCTATCCAAAGCAATCATCTGTTAAACAACTGGAGAGAGGCCAGCCCACACACTGCAGATCCAAACCTGAATGCTCCCACAACCTGAAGAAGGAGCTCAGGATCAGGAAATGTTTTGAAAAAAAGACATATCACATGAGAAGTGAGAAGAACACTGAACTGCTCTCCAAAGGCAGTGGCCAAGCTACTGTTTATTCAAGAGATGCATCCAAGCTTTAGGAAAAGTGCTATTTACATGTGAGGCAGACCCTCCTCCCAAGGAGCAGCCAAGGGTGGCTCATGGAGCTGAGCACAATGTGGCACCTGGGCATTGTGCTCCCATCCCTCCACTGACAGGGTGGACCAATGTGTGCCAGCCTGTCTGGGTACCACAAGACCAGGAAAGCTTTCCTGCTCCATCACCAGTCCCAAAAGGAGCTCAGCACAGCTTCACCCCATCCTGAGCCCTCCACCCATTTGTGCAGGAATTTGGGCCAAAGGCTCCCAGAAAGGACCTCAGTCCTTTCTTGCAGATTGACCCTGGAAATATCCCCCTACACACCCATCTATGAGGAACCTTTTGGGTGGTTGTTTGGCTATTTAAAGGAAAAATTCTGTGTTATGACAAACAGACAGTTTTCCCCATTTATTAAATGCTCATAATTTGTTTTAATGGTTTCTCTAAACAAGTAGACTTTTTTCTCAGCTCTTTGAGCTTTTAAATGACACAACTGTTATGTTAAAAGGGAAAAGGGTGATGATTTACATTTGGTGCAGGGTGGGGGTGGCCAGCAGGCAGAGGGACAGCTGCAACCCATCGGACGTGGCCGGCCTCCACGCAGATATTTTGTTTGCACCATTGCAGCAGCCTGGGTCTGTTGGTGCCCTCAACACCAGCCATGGCCTTGGTCACCAGCACACAGATGGTGGCTGCTCCTCTGTGTCCAGCAGGGGCACATCCTTGCATCCACAGTGCTGCAGCCATCCTTTCCTCTGCATGAAGCCCATGGAAGTTGGGAAGTGTCCCTTGAAACATGCATGAGCTTCTCTGGACTGTAACCAAGCCAGCATCCTTGGCTAATGCCAGCCTCTACTTGCAGTGGGGAGAACCAATGTGAAAACCAGACACTCTTTATATTTTCAACTTAGAGTTAATATCAGAAAGCAGTTGGCATGTTGGCTCCCTGCATAGGAAGTATGGCCAACAGAGATTGTATGGAAATCAATGAATTATACAAAATAGCATTAACTGTACTCACGATGAACGTTGAAAATACTGCTACATCAGCCACAAGGGGCAAACCAGATCAACAAGCTGCACTTGCTTTTCCTTTACATAAAAAATTCATCTCTTCACAAGAAGGCTCCCTGCCACTGGTGCAGCTGGAGGAATCTCTTCACTCACCCATTTCCCTCAACCTCTCCTCCTTGTGTATCTGCAGATCCCTCACCTCTCTGCTGCAAAAACTAGAAGAGGAGATAAAATGATTTTGTGTGCGCAAAGCCCAGAAATTGTTTTTTCAGAAAACTTCTTTGAGTAGCAAACACCTGACTCAGGATTTTCAAAAGCTGTAGAGCGGGTTGGGTTATCTGATCACCCACAGGTATTTGGGTGGCTTCTGCTGTGATTATTTCCTTCATATGTACATAATCTTCAGGAAGTATGAAGCTATACAGCCAGGGGATGAATTCCAAAGATTATACATGAAAGAAACAGCATGTCACTCTCATTTACAGAACAGAAAACAGGAGCTTCTTCATGTCCCAAACTTTATAAAAATTAATGCCAGCTTGAAGCTCCAGCTGGTAAAGCAAAAGATACACGGACCCACTTGAGAGCTGATCACCCTGCTCCTTGTTTTCTTTTTTTCTTCTTTTGCCTCTGGTTGTTGTTTTTCAAAACTCTAAAATGTTTGTACAAACTTCCATCTTGGAAGCCCAGCAGAATAAACAAGAATATACACGAGGCGCAAGAAAAGCCAGCAGACGGGAAAGAGATTTCTTTTTTTTCAGTTTATGGGCGTAACCATTGTAGTTGTTGAAAATATGCACAAAAATAGCTATAAACCATACACAGGAGTAATTAAAATTTTCCACCTATCCATACCAACAACTCAGGTACTCATTCAAAATAGTCCCTGAAAGAATTTACAGGGAATCCTGATAAAATACTTAGGAATCCAATAAGCCTAGATTCAGAGAGGTGAGCATTTTTTACAGCCAAAGATGTCCTTCCAAAGCTATCAGGGATTGGAGCAAACTGGTGAGGTATCCAAAAATCTGCTCTGAACTCACTATCTGCCTTGGAATACAAGGGACAAGGAGCTCACTCAGAGAAGAGCACTCAGATGCTAAAAGGTAGATCCTGCATGAAAATGAAGTCCCAGAGCTGCCTGGGGGTTGCCACGAGCTTGAGAGAGCAAGGGCTGGCTGAACAACAAGAATTCCGTTCGGAAAAATAAAAAAAGAAAAGCCAAAACCCAAGCTTCAGTAATGAGTTCTGTTCCAAATTGACTCGAAACTAAAATCTTTCTCTGAACAAGGCTGAGGAAAGTCTGATGTGCTGGGGGAAACTCTGTCTCATGCAGAGGATCTTCAGCTCACAGCTACAACAGCAGGAATGCTCCTAGCCGGCCACACAGAGCAAGTGTATGAACAAGGAGGTTTGGCAGACAAGTGTAGCCCCTGTCAGGGTGTTTAGCTTTCTGGCCTTTGTATGCTCTAGAAGAGATGCTACTTTATCCCAAGAGACCTTTCTCAGTGCAAGCTGCATTTTAAAAAAATACATTCTTAAAAAAAAAACCAAACCCAAACAAATAAAAAAAAAAAAAAAGAAAACTTCCTGATTCAACTCAGTGCTATGCTTCAAATTTTAAAACATCCATATAAAACCACACTCCCAACCAGCTGGAGAGGCTTTACAGACCATATACAGAAATGCAACCTCTGTAAGCTCCTCCACAGACAGACCTCTGGCCACAGAAGGGATCTGCTGAGCCTCCATAGCCTTTTTCTGCCCACCAATATCCTTGAATGTACCTGCAGGAGTCATTTCCCTGGCTTCTCTTGTCCTTCAGTTTTGGGAGGAGCTGCCTGGGTGGCGGGAGTGCAGCAGTACACCCTGGGGTAACCACAGGCCTGCACCATGGGGACCTCTGTGCTCAACCTCATTCTCTGGGGCACTGGCCAGACCTTCCTATAAAAAAGAAATAAGATGTTTTTGCCAAGAGAGTTTCCAGCCTGCAATCCAAACAGGTCTTCTTGTGTCCTCAGGCACTCACAACTATGGAAGCATCCTATTTGTACACGTGGTGCATGAGGACATGGTTTCGAGGGGGACTTGGCAGCTTTAGATTTACATTTGGACTCAATGATCTTAATCATTTCCAAACTAAATGACTCTCTGATTTCCAGCATGTAACTCAGGAGCACTAACTGTGCAGAAGACCACATGCCTATGAATTTTACCCACTTTCAACACAACTGAACACCAGCAGACTTCTGATCTTACACCTTCCTACCCACACAACATGGAGAGAGCACTCATATGGCTGAGAGACACAAGCAAAACCAGTAATTACCTGCCTTGCTAGCATCTCTTTGGACAGTGCAAATGCCGTTAGCCCAAACCAAAATATTGTGGATAATCTTGGCTCTCCTGAAGTCAGTGGAAATGTTACCCTTAGTTTCAACAGGGCCAGGTTTATACCCATCTTCTACACAATCAAGTTGCTTCATACCCAGTCTTCCACCCACTCACAGAATCCAGATGGTCCTGAATGAAAGAAAATTCACCTCTTCTCCTGGCATCCCAATGTCTGGAATATTTACAGCAGGCAGGCTGCAGTACACACAGAGTGAGAAATAGAGCCACTGATGCTCTGAGTGCACTGTTCTTCAGCTAAATTAAATCAAATTTATAATAGTCCTATTTGGAGAAAAACTTTGATACACCAGCTTTCAGCAGCCTATAAACAAACCAAAGCAAAGATGCTCAGCACTCCTCAGAAGAGAAAAGAGTCCATTGCAACACTACAGGCACCTATCAGTAATTAAACTAGAATCAAAGCTAATCCCTGGATTTCTAGCCTCACATGGTTATTAGGGTAGACATTAAAGTTTAATAGAGCAGACTGTATGTGATGCAGCTGGACTGACAGGTCAAAGATTAGCATTTCAAATTATGAGTTGTGATTACATCCAGTTCTGAATTTCCTGTAAATTACGAGATGGCAAAAGAGATAACAGCAGTGCAATGGGAAAGCCAAGATCACTGTGTAGACAAGAAAATGGTATTTTAGTCAGCAGCCAATGTAGAGACATACAGCTTACTCAAATTATCAAGTTAAATCAAGTGTATTTTGCAAGACAGTGGTTTATAGAGTTGTATTCACAGAATATCCATTTGTTGCAGAAACAAGATATATATTGCTGCAAGAGAACCAGCTTTGGATTTGGGATGCTGTTAGTCCCAGGTCTGTCCTGTCTCACACAGCCTTAGTGCGTGTTATTTTAGGATGCAGATTCCCAAGAACTGTCAGGAATTGTGTCCTGATCACATGGGCTTTCATGGGCCATGAGTGAAACTCCCCAAGATCACCTGAAAACCTGAAACTTCAATCAGGCACCCATGAAAATGGGAAAAATATTTCCATGTTTGCTATATGCACTGCATGGCTTTGTGCTATGACTGATTCTCATTATTTCTGAATTGAGAACATTTCCCTTCTAAAGCAAATAACTGTGCATAATAATAAACTAGTAATTGCACAAACAAATAAAGGTTAATCAATACTGCAGACCTTGGGGTTGAGGATTGTTCCTTCCTCTGTGTTTGGACAATGCCTGGCACAATGGGATTCTAGACCTAATTGTGGCCTTGGGGCGCAATAGCAAGGGCAGTAAAACCAGCCATGTTTCCTTGCAGCAGTCATCCCATTCCGAGCCCCACATTTCTTTCCAACATTTTAGTAAGAAAAAGAAAAGGCAAGGATCTAAATTTATTCCCTGCTAAGAAAATGTTGTGTGACTTTTGGCTGGTTTGTGCCTCTCAGAGAAACTCAGTTCTGGTCACAGACGTACACAAAAAAAAAACCCAACAGTGGAATATTCAGGTTGAAAGCCCAAATTAATCTGTGGTGTAATTGCACAGTCTTCCTGAGCTTTCTGCTCAAACCTGCCAGATGGGATGCAAACACTTTTGTGTTTTTGCCTGGCATCGCTCAGTTCTTGAACTGGATTTCAAAAATGGCATTGAGCTGGTCCTGCCATTATTGGTCTTTGTGGAGATTGACACATTTCTGGTGCTTGTGAGATTATTCCCTTCTAATGCTGGCCACAGGTCGGCTCAGTCAGCAGGCAGGGAAAAGGGAGAGGCTCCTTCTAGGAGAAATGAGCTTCCTCATCATTCCCTCTCTCCAAAACAGGGCTAGTTTTTTGACGTGCAAAAAAAAATTGGGACCAAAACCCTGCATGAGCAAAAATCATTGTTCATGCAAAATTATGAGAACAACTTTTACAGTCCATCTGAAAAAAAGAGAAATATTTACAGCATTTGCAGATGCCAGAGCCTAAAAAGCAGGAATCATAAATTGACTTTCTAGCAAGGAGGTCCACAGGCTGCTGCAGCTGACCTCCAGCTTCTTTCAGGTCAAGCACATCTATGTTCATTCCACACTTCTGACAACCACTCCTTTTGCAAAGCTGACTCAGTATTTATTGGGATAACCTGGGTGAGACAGACAAATATATCATTTTTGGACCAATTTGTCTGCTCTGTGATCAAAGATGTTTAGATGTCATTAAGACTCTGGAACATTATTATTTTTGAGACAAGATAAATGTCACAGATACCAAGTTGCTGGATGATTTAATGGTTAACTTCAATTTCTTTTTCGTCTCCACCCATTCCACAAGATTTTTGGATTGTCTCCAAGCTGAGTTCATTCCAAAGTGTTCCCTCATTTTAGTTCTGTCCTTCTGCAGAGGACTGCACATCCCAAACCTAACAGAGGATTTGGCAAAAAATCACTCTCCTTGTTTAACATACTTACAGAAACTATAGGCTAGATCTGACTACATACAGCATGTTTATGCAAACATATTTTATAGAGGAACTTAAAAACATTAATGTCTTTTCTCTTTGTCAGTCCCATTCCAGTGCTTTTCTGGATATATTTCATGATGGTTTTTAAACAATAATGTGAATTATCTGGCTTTCTGTCTTTTCCACAGGGAAAAAAAGGAAAATATTTATATTTGCTGTAATGTGTTCTCATCAAAGTCAGTAACTGAGAGTTACTCATTACCTGACAAATTAATTGTCTGGAAATTAATCCTGATCTCCATCTTTTCCCCTTACACTGCATCAGAATGGAGAGGCTTCTCTCATCCCATCAGAAATCAGCAGGTTTGAGATGATACCACACAGTATTTTGCAAAAGAAAAAAAAAATCACACTATATAAAGCTATTTTTGCTTTGGAGCTTTTATTGGCCTGTAAAATATTTTTACATTTATTACGCTTTTAATGAGAACTCCTAGAACCAAGGCTGGTGTAAATAATGAAAACAACACCAGTAAATGTCCCCATAAACCTCGCACCAAGCCTTTGATGCTGATTTGCAGGCCTGGCGTCCCTTCCCTCCTCCCACCACCTTCTGCAGCAGGGCAATGGCCCGACTCAGAATGCAAGATACCCAGCAGGAAAGGCATCCTGGTCCAGCAGGAAAGGCATCCTGAGGGCTGTGCCTGCCAGGGCTGCCCAGTGTGGGAGAGAAGGAGAGCCCAGGCAGAGCAGGGAGCAGCTCTGCCCTCTCTGCAGCCCCAGTCTCACCAGCTGCAGCACCACTCCCTCCCAGTCAGCTCCACAGGCATGGACTGCTGATCCCTGTAGTGCTGGACAGAGGGATCTCCTGCCCCTAGGAAGCTGTGTGTCACTTGATGGATCGTTTAATTAAGACCCTTAGACGAGTCAGAAAATCTTGGAAGCGCCTTTACAATTCCCAGATGCTTGGCAGCAGCCCTTGCAAATGCCAGCACTTCTGGCTTAGATAACACCACCCAGTGCCCAGGGTAATGCAGGGAACTGGTCCCTGATTCTCTCTCTCTCAGACACTCTGATGTCTTTATGTAGGTGGGACCTGGAGACAGCACAAAAAAACAGTTCAAAGCCAATTTGGCAGCAAAATTCAAGCTCACAGCTAGTGCACACACAAAATGCAAGAGGTGATTGTCCTGCACCACCTTCCCTCTCAGGCTACAGGTGCTTCTCCAAACACCTGTAAATTAAATGAGTCCCATCACACTCCAAGATCACGATGCACAGGACAGAAAGAGAGCACAGCCAGGTTGTGGATTGAGCCCAGAAAACACCTTGAATTACCAGGACACAAGGCTGGACCTTGAAGTTCTGTGCTTAAACCCTCAAACCATAATATCTCCTTTATTCCCTCCTGCAAGCCTGACCACAGCATGGCTGTATTTTGGGTTAAATCCAACAGAAAAAAGCACAAAGCCTGCTGATGGAGCACAGATCAGCACTCTGTGGCAGCACATGATGCACAGTGTGTTGCTGCAGCCCGGCAGCAGCGTGGGCTGCAGTGCTGCACTGAGATATTGGGGATTTGTTTCCTGTCTCAGGCACTTCCCAGCTGGGTTTGACACTGCACTGTGGACCTTCCCTTTGGCACCTCCATTTCAACACACATGGATTAATTCTGACACAAGGACTGATGGTTTCAAAAACAAAAACATCACAACTCAGGGGCTGTGTCCCCTTTTCCCACCATGGCACATCCTTCCTGAGGCCATGAAGGAAGGCAAGACTGCTGCAGCTTATTTCTCCAGCCCTGACTCCCATGCTGTTTCTGTTCACAGATGGTTAGAAATGGCTGGCTACAGCAACTGGGACTCAAATTCCAGTTCCTACCAGAACTATCATTTCTGTGTGCTATCAGTTACAAATAGCACATTGGTTTTTCCTTTGCTATTTAATCCTTTCAATTCCAGGGCCAGATCCCATAAAAATTCCTTCCAGTATCTGCATCACAGAAACACAGTCAGACCTTAACAAATCACTTTGTGCAGGGCTTACCAGCCCTGCCTGCTGCAAAGGGTTGTGCTCCTTTCAGGTTGGGTCAGTAGATCTTTTTTCTCCCCAATTTTCCTATGACATTTCAATTGGAGTTTTCCCTTCTCAGTTCCCATCCCAAAACTCTTTCTGCCAGCACAATGCTCTTTCAACTTTAATTGATGCATCTCACTGATGTCAGCTGGATTTCACTAGGAAATTGAGATAAAAGAGCTTTGGGTTAGACCAAATTCATATTTTGGTTTTTCTTTGGGATTCTCCTAGGCAGAAACAATACCTTCAACAGACACATTTCTTAGCTGGAACTAATGACTATTCATTCATGAACTTTGCAAAATGTTGTGTAATAAGGGAAATAGTAAAAAGCTATGGTAAGGCACCATGATAAGTCATATTATGTACAAAAAAACAAACACACACAAGAGTTTCAAGTACACAGCCATTGAACATGGTGTTCCATAGCCCCTGTGAAATGAAGGAAAAGGAGAAAATCCATCGGTGTCCATGAAGATGACTCAGGACATAAGAAGAGCAACGTGGCATTGTGACATTCCCCACATACAAACTGAAGAGGTCACTGAGCCCTCAGGAGCCCTTACAAAACATCTCATTGATACTTCTCATCATACAGACACCACCTGATGCTCCCACCTTCACAACAGGAGGAAAAAAAACCTCTTTACACCAAGTTAAAACCCCTTGCATTCGCTTTTTCTTGTAGCACAAAAATGCCCTTCAGTATCGTTTTCCCAGACTAGGATGAAAGCGGCATTCCCGCAAACCAAGACATGAGGCATTGAAAATGCAAAGGGGTTTCACGTTGCCTGGCCCAAACCCAGCCAGCGTGGGCCAGAGGCAAGCAGAGAGAGCCTTTCCTTCCCCAGATGTGTCCAATAAGGGGCAACCCAAAACTCAGCCCTGGTGGGATCCAACTTCACCCTTAAGCAGTGGCAGAATTAACCATTGTGCTCGGCTTCTCCAATGGGAATGCCGCTGCTCTTGCCACATAAATCAAACCCGGCTGAGAGATCAAAACCTTCAGCAGAACCAGATGGCTGCACATGGGGCACACAATGCACGTGCTCCCCGTGCAGGCAGCCCTTGTGCAGCTCCTGCAGCAGTGGAGATGCAAGAAAAATTCTTTATTCCTGCAGCCTCCCCGAGTTTGGGCTGTCTGTGGGAACAGGAAGGCTGCCACAGGGAAAAAATTGCATGTGCCAGTCAACAAGGTAAAAGAATGCAGAGCAAACACGGAACCCACAAATATCTGTGCAAACAGCCTAGAAATATCCTTTCCTCACATGTTTCCAGCAGGAAGAATCCTCTAGGAGGGCATTGGCACTGGATCCCACAGCAACCCTCTTCCCATGGCACTTTTGAAAAGTCTCTGGTTAATCCTCCAAGTCATGTGAGACTGGGTAAAAGCTGGTATCTTCAAGGACGTTCATATTCCTAATTCCCTGGCTTGGTCCCTACGTCACACAGCCTGGAAATCTGCCCCACACACGTCTAAGAAAAGAAAAGTGGCATTGTGGAATGTGGAAAACTAATTCATATAAAAGCAATAAATGAGACAGGTAAACTAAGCATACAAACCAGCAGGTGACTTCTAGACGGCAAATTTAATGTATGACATTTCCTCAACCTGACAGGGGCCAGTGGCACCCAGGAAGGCAGAGTCAGCTGGAGAGATCCTGTCTGCGCCACTGCCTGGTGCTGTGCCACCCCTGCCCCCTCACAGCGTGTGTGGGGTTGGTCTGCACCAGGGGTCACTCACCCTGAAAAAAGCACCTTTGAGAGAATGACACCAAGACACCACATAGAGCTGTTCCTCCCTTCCCTGGATGTCTCTTTCTCTTGATTCCACAGGAAGGAGCAAGCAAGGGCTTGCTCTGACACGGTGATGGATGGCTCCAGGCAGAGGGATGAGTGACACCCTCCCAGGACACAGCTCGTGGCTGCCAAGCTCCACTGCTAAAGAGCTGCACTGCACAGAGGGGACCACTCACAGGCAGTTTCAATTCAGCAGTGTGGACAAGCACTTTCTGGGAAATGCAAGATGTGTGGAGAGCTTCAGCTGTGCTCAGATCAGGCGCCAGCAGGGACAGGGGTACACAACACAGCATGATCTTGTCAAGGGAGGTGACAAGCAGGCTCACATAACCCAGGAGAGATGGGTTGTAGCAGCTCACAATCCTTTGTGATAGCTATAAAGCACCATCAGTCTAGTTCACTGTGTGCCAAACACTGTGCAGCCTTTTTTAAAATAAATGTAAACATGATCTTTAAGGAACAGGCAAGTATTCACAGAGAGCATGGGGATGGCATTGATTTACTAACAGTTGAAATTTCAATTCAGATTGATTTCCATTAAACATGCCAAAGGATATGGGGGTTTTATGGTTTTTTCCTGAAAATAAGATCTCCATGTCATGCGAGATCTAAGAATTCACCAAGAAAAAGGAATAATTATGCTCTGCAGTTATTTACTTCACATTTCATTTCAAAGCTCTTTAACCTGTTCTACACAGGAACTGCTTCAAACTTGATTTATTTTTTACCACTATCTTCAGAAGGCTGCTTTAGCAAAGCAAAGAACACATAAGAAATGAGAGTTCTTTTCTAACTCTTGAATGACATTAAAAAGAAAACTGAATAAATTGACCTATACCCTTTCCTCACACCACATGTGAAAAAAGAACTTATAAGGAGCCCCTAGAATCCAACCCACACCTGTCTGCTAGAAGAGCATCTCATTTACCCACTTTCTGTATTTCAACCACAGCAAAACAAAACCAGAATTTCCACACAAAGCACTCTGCAGTGGTGGAGAGCTGATGCCTGCTCAGGAGAAAAAAAAGTAAATTAATAAATAAAGCTTTTTTTTGTTTGTTTTATGCACATCCTGAATCTGCCATTTCCAGATATCTTTGGACTTGGTGAGTCATTCTTACATTGCAATGCCAAGGGTGACAAGCTGAAAAGCTTAGGGCAGGGTTTGGAGAGATGAAAACCAGCAGCAGTTTCACCAAATGCAGCCGGGTACCAAGACTGAGGAATAATTTTTTGCCAAAAGAATGCTGCCTCATCTGCAAAATGCTTCCTGCCCTCACCAGCAAGCCAGGAAATGGCACCTGGAGTGGGGCAGCAGCACCACCCTCCCTTGCCTCCCAGCAGAGCTGCACAGGAGGGAGCCTGGTCCCTGGGGCCATCACAGTCTGTTTCTGGGTGCTAGTGGCTTTTTTCTGTCTGGGAAAGAGCAGATTTGTTCTTGTTCTTGATTCTGGAGCAAGGACTACATGCAGTTTCCCACCCACCACCAGAGCCTAAGCCTTGAACATGGAACACCCATGGTTCAACAGCTCTGGAAAACATTCATTTAGAGGGAGAAGAAGGTTGTTTCTGGAATAGAAATCCATTCCTACATCTTACCTCATTATTCAAAAAGATTTGTGCTTAATTCAGCTCTGCCAGCACTTCCCCAAAGCCACATGATCTCCAGCTCCCACCCCTCAGTGCAGCTACTGCAGGCTGAAAACCCAAGCCCTGCCCCAGCAGCTTTTTTTCTCAGCTGCTTTGCAAACATTTGCCATCCATCATTCATTACACTTACAACAACCCTGCGTGCTCTTTTCTTAAACCACTGCCAAAGTCATCTGCAGGGGAACCCCAGGCAGGCAGGTACAGGAACACAGAGCTTCCTGCTTGTCTAGAATGCTACTGTACTTTCCACTCTGAATTCCCATCCATTGCACCTTGTCCTCAATTTCCAGGATCAGTCTTTGGCTCTGAGACCTGTTGAATACCCATATGGTACAAATATACTTTGTGGAAAACCATAACACATCTTAATTATCAACACCATCACTTCAGAAGGACACAGCCAAGTTTATGGTAAGATCCCATTACAGCATTAAACACAGATAGCTCCTGTACAGCAGGAAAGGAAGAGAAAAGAGGTAGAAACCAAGTCATTTAATCGAAAATGCACTATCTGATTGAAAAAATCTGTGTCTTGAGCAGCTCTTTGGGCCCAGGTTAAGTTAATGAAAAGAAGGTTCCCTGAGTACACGTGTGACTCTTTAGGCGACAGTAATCCAGCTGAGGGGCATTTCCTGGGGATTGGGAGCCAGCTGAGAGGAGCTGCCCTGCCTCGGGTCATTAAGCACAGCCAGGCAGTTACCACTGCACCACTGCCATTACTGTCAATTCCCCTCAGCAGGAAAAGGAGCCCTGTCTAGCTCAAAGGGGGAGAACCTGTGGATTTTGGCCCTTTCTGCACCATTTTTGGAGTTCATGGGATGTCAGGAACCTTGTGCAAACCTGGGTGACAGAGCAAACCAGCCCACTGATGCTTCTTGCAGTGTGTGGTGACAACACATTTTGCAAAGCTGGGGTTTTCACCAAAATAAGCAGTTTGCCACACTGAGGAATCCATAAACATCCTTTTATTTCCTGGTAGCCACTGGAAAAGGGTGTTTGCTACGCTGTCCTACAGGCAGAATGACATGGCTTGTTCACCCCTGAGTTTGTTCCTTTAAAGAAGTAAGATCCTTCAGAAATGGTCTAGGAGAGGCAGCAACTGCTAATTTAACTGTGCTTTTTTAGTAAATACCAGAGTAAATAGACATAAATGTACGGGGTTTAAATAGCAACAGCCCCGAGGCATAAGTAAATTATCTTTATCCTCTTTTAACTAAATGGTTTCTGAGGGGTCGGGAGGGTTTTGCACATAAATATGTATCTTCACAAATATTCAGCAGAACCCTTTGAATTTATGTCCTGCTTATGCAAAGAGAAAAAGGAGTCTTCCAATTCCCAGCACCTTCAGAGACAAAAGGAGGGGCAAGCACAAGGTTGCACAGTAGGAAAGCTGCACTTGGCACAGAAAATCAATTGCTCTCTGGTGCCAGTGTGGGTCCCAGTGAGACCAGGGACCTACCAGGGACCTGCCAGGGACACAGCATAGCGGGATGGCTCCGCACCATGCTGTGTGAACCGTGCCCAACCTGCAGATGGTATCAGCACTTGTACTCCTCGTCTATCAGTGTGAAATCTAACATGATTCACAGCCCAAACATCACTCTTCAGGCTATAATTAAGCAGAAGTCTTGTTGCTGGTTTGCAATCTGATTTTAGGAAGGGGAGTGATGAGATTGTGGTTGGAGTCTCCAAGTGGCTTTGATGGGAGCGCATCCGCATCACACGATCGCATCCCAAAACTGCAGGAACAGCTTCTTAAGCCTCCAATGCCATTTACACTGAGCCTTATTCATCTTTCACCGTGTTCATTTTTATCTTTAGAAAGTAAAATGATGCTTCACAAACAAAATTATAATGACTAGTACTTAAGCAACCCATTTGATCCTGCAACCTCCCCAAGCATTTTCCTCACTCCCACCACTCCCAGCCCAGACTCCTGAGGCATGAAGTGGTGCAGCATCTACTGCTCTGCAGAGGGGTGCTGGTGCCACCCTGTGATCCAGCCCCAGCTTGGGCATCTCTAATAGAAATATCTCTGCACATCTGCTGCTTTTCACCAGCTCTTCAAAGTGTGTCTCTGCATTTCAAGTCTAAAAGTCTTCACAAACATGAAGGGCACATGGAGATTTTAAAATGTGGGTGTAAGAAGAAAGGAAGAGAGGTGAAAGGGATCTTTGTCCTGGCCAGCCCCTAGCTCCAGAGCACTGTGTGTTTACCAGCCCTGTTGGATGCAGTCTCTAGCCCTGTCTGAGTGCAACCCAGTGGCCCCTCAAAACTCCTGGTGTGAATTATCTGTCCTTCAGGAAAGCCTGCTGATAAATCAGTCACTGGAACCCATTTTCTTTCTGGTGCTCAGTAATTGTTACAGTCTCTCCCTGTGCCCGTGATGGCTGGGTTTCTCATTAGCATCTCAGTGAGCTGAAAGATGTGTAAACAGGTGTAGCTACAGAATTTCCTACTGGGTACACATCTGAGGAGACTCCAAAGCATAAATTACTCTTTCTAAAGTCAGTTTTAAATCATACTCACTAACAGTCATCTCCTGCCCTTGATCCTTGCTCCTAGGATGGCAATAGGAGTTTCACATATGGTTTGAGTGAAGCAGGAGCCCTTCAATGGCTCCACATCCACCTGTTTCAGATTGTGTCATAGGTATGTGCTTAAGCATTTCATTAACATTTCCCTTTTTTAATGTTAACCCAAGCCATGCTAACTCTACACATGCATCTGGAAGTTTGCAGCAGAAATGCAACTTGCACCCAAACCTGACGCATTCCAGAGGCAGCAGAGTGTGAAGCCAGTGGTGAGCAAGGCAGCTCTGAAATATTCCTCCTGAGAACAGGATGTTTTCTCCTATTTAAATGAAATGAAAACTCTCTGGATGCACAATGTGCAGTGTTTAAAAATCCATCCCTAAATGTACAGATTTGGAGTATCATCATTCCCCTGGGAAACACACACTGTGCTCAAGGATCTCAGCTGCATTCCAAGGCCATATCCATGTTACTGCTTTTCTCTCATCAAAGCAGAACTGCACCCCACCTCCTTTATTTTGTGAGCTGGGAGGGTCCTTGCTATTTCATAATTGCTTTAGGAAAACCAATAGAGTACCTGTGATGGAAAGAGCCACCCATTGCTGAGCCTTTGTTCCACGAGCAATGTTACCCAGCAGCACAGCTCCAAAGCCTGGCTGGGAGCTGAACAGGTTTTAGCATGCTTTTTCATCTCATTTTTTCTGTCTCCTTTCAGTTGGAAGCTCAACTGTCAAGATTAAACCATCCACCTGTGTGGCATACCCCAGCATGGCTGAACTTGATAGATCTGCACAGTTGGATTCTGCAGCAAAGATCACAGATCTGAGACGTACACATTGAGAATAGTCTACTAATCTTTCCCCCCTCCACTCCTCCCCCCACAAAAGAGAAAACCCAAACCCAAACATGTGTTCTTCCTCGTGGTGCTTTCTTTTTAAGGTATCTCCTGTCAACAATGTCATGATGGGAATTCTCAGGGAATTCTCAAAGGGAAAGCTTTGAAAAACTACATTGCTGTTGGTTTCTCATGTCTTACACTCAGCATATTGCAGCAATTGAGGACAGAAACGTGTAAAAAATTATTTGCAATGGGGGAAAAAAGAACAAAGTCAGCTATGCAAGACGCAGGTGGGTAGGGTGTTCCAAGTCTGAAACCTCCAAGCACAGTTTGGAAATAATGAAGAACTCTGCAGAAAAAGGAACAGAAATGCAGGAATGGTGCAGGGTGAAGTGGGCTTGAACACCAGGTTGTGCTGCAGGGAAGCCCAGAGGTGAAGGAGGTGAAGAGGTAAAGGAGGGGAAGGAGGTGAAGGAGGGGAAGGAGGGGAAGGAGGGGAAGGAGGGGAAGGTCTCTGCACAGATGATTTGGTGAGTATGAATTTTAGAGTAAGACATACACCTATACACTGCTGCTCTCCCCCATGGGAAAACATGACAGAAATGACACAAACTGCTCAAGGACCTTAAACCCCCCCTGAGAGGAACCTTAATATTCAGCCTTCTCAGGTCTGGGCTTGGAGTAACTCGTATTTCTCAGCATTCCCTCCACAAGGTGTTTTCTCCCTGTTGTTCTCAGTGTTGCTGCCACACCACCTGCTCTTGAGTTTTAGTTGTAAAACCTGGTGCATTCAAGTCCACCTTCAAACCTGTGTAATAATGCTCCATGGCATCGAGTTCTGTATCTGATCTCCATTCCTCAAACCAAGCTGCTGCCCCTTTGTCTTTATTCTTACCTCATCTGTTGAACAAATGTCACAGCCACAGTTATTAGAAATATTTGAACCTGACAGCTGCAAATACTCAGAGGCAACTCTACGTGCAGACAGCTATAATTAGTTGGAGCATTTAATTTTGTTTCTAAATCACTGGGATCCAGTATTGGAATCTCTGCAGACACAGACAATCAATACAGACAGTGTGACTTAGCGAGCTTTACGGTCATTTATTTTCCATGTATGAAAGGATAACTAATACACCCTGCCTACAATGACATAAATTGTACTGCACAAGAAGGGATTTTGCTTCCCTAAAACTCAGACCTGGATACATCCACTCATACCAACTTTAGCAATGATACCACACTGAGTGCAGCAGTCAAAAATTACCCCTGGGAGAGCAGAAACTACAGGCTTGGGCTGAAAAAAATTAGTGCATAATAATTACTTAGTGATTGCTGCAGGGTGCACTAAAATCATCAGCTGGAATCTCTAATGTTGCCTAAAGTAGGTATCTCTCATCACTCCTGTCTTATGGAGAGTCAAGGCACACAAGTACCCCTTTTGCTGGAGGCAAAGAGATGAAGTTTGAGGCTACAAGCCCCACCCTCACATCTCATTATTCAAAGCCCTTCAGAGTTCCTTGGTATTGACAGTAAATAAAAATTTCTGATTTGTTGCACTTCCTGCAGTTTGATTTCTCTGACTGGATGCAATCTTCTCCAGAGCTTCAGAACACTACCCCACTACCCCACCACCTTGTCCATGCAGAATAAACCCAGGGAATTTATTACCTTCCCTTCTCCTACAGACAAAGAAGCAGCAGACATGCTCAGAGCAGAACCTCTCCAAATAGCCCATCTTCAAATAATTCCAATCTAATATAGGAGTAGATCCCAGTTTCCTCTCCCAGTTCAAGACATTCTTCTCTTTGCTGTTTTCTGAAGAATCCTTTCAGAACTGGGATATCCCAGGTAAATATCTGGTCATCTCTGTTTCTGCATTCATGACTGATGTAGCTGTGTGGGTTGTGTAAAGTTGCTTTGGGTTTCTAATTGTGATATTAATTCATTTATTTGAAGAGAATGCAGTTGAAGTAATAAAATGAAGAAGACAAAGAAGCAGCAGCCTATAAAATCATTATACCCTAGTAGTTTTATTGATAAGGATTAGGAGAAATAGCAGGAAGACAGAGAAGGAATAATATTTAGTTCAGATAATAAAATTATATGAGCTGCCATATTCATAATGTTAAACAAGACCTGAGGGAAGCTTAACTTGAAAGATTACACAGGTGGATTCTTTTCCTTTGGAGAACATGAAAGATTATTGTAAATGTCTTTTTACGCAGCTGCCTCTTCAAACACAGTCACAAGAAATTAGCCAAAGGCCCATTTTTCACCACATGGTCTGACACACACACAGTGTGGGGATGGAGCCCTTACTGCTGCCTCTGCTCAGAGCAGGGCTCAGGGATGCTACTCTGGCACATCAAAAGTTTAGGGAGGGGTTGTGTTGTTCCAGCTCCTTGCCCTGCCCTGCATCCCCTGGCTCAGGCACCACAGTTTGGCTCAGAGGGCACCACAGGCATCCCCAGCTGTGGGGATCATGTACTGATGGTCAGGATCAGGGGATAAATGTGTAATGATACATTAAGGTAAATCATGCAACCACTGCTTTTGGAACAGGCCCTTGGGTTCTACAGGCAACCAGGTAATACCTGCAGGCAGGAGTTTTTCCTTTCCCAAAAAAGGAGCAGCTATTGAAAAGGCACAAATAAGAAGAGGGAGAAAACAAGACTCCATGCCCCCCCAAAGATGCTGCTGTAGCTGGCTACCAGAGAGTTTAATTCATTTAAACAATCTAATCCTGGTTGAAATTAACAGTTTACCCCAGAGACTTGCTGCTCAGTAACCCCCTTGTTTGGGACCATATTCTGTTAAAATGCTCCAGCCCAGCTCTCTTCAGGTGTTCTGGTCCTTGGTTTAAAAGTTGTTCAGGGATACACCAAGCCTGGCAATCAAGCAAGTTTCATTTAATCTGAGAGATGATGCTTAAAATTTAAAAAATAAGGTGGAGAAAAATAGCAATATTTTTGTCCTAGGAGCAGGAGGCATTCCCAAATAGTCCTTGCTCCAGGCTTGGGAATTTGTTTTGATTTTTACCTTGATGTTCACTCACTTTAAGCACCAAGATCCAAAGCCTATATGAGAGCAATAACCATTCCAAGACATTTACAAATGACCCTCTTAACTGTTTATGAGACATTATCTGAGGTAAAGCAGAGTAGGAGAAATAAACTTGAAGTAGGAAGAGCTGGCTCGCCTCCCAGATGGAGCATGATAAAGCACCAGTGTCAGTGTTTCTTCTCAGTTTTATGGCAGCCTTTAACTGCTTGGTGTTTAGGATTTTTTATCAGAAAACGGAAAGAAGAAGGAATGGATCCAAAGCAAAGAGGTTTTCACAAACAATATTCTCCAAATGACTTTATTGAGCAGATACTGTGTTATCTGGCTATCAAGATAACACCATTTATTTTTTTACTTGCCACAACAGCCTGCTGCTCAGATTCCCAGTCCTGGGATGTACAAGGAATTCCTGAGCACAGCAATAAATTTTCAAAGGGATCTGGATGACCCCACTGCTTCTTTCCTATTAGAAAATATCCTGAACAAAGTTAATCTCTGGTCAGATTTAATTCATTAAATTGATTTCTATTGTCTCTCTTAAACAGTGTGCTAGTTTTCAGTTCCCATATTTAGAAAAGCTCTCTGGATTTTGTTCATCTCCCACAAAAGTTTAATGAATGGCCCTTCATGAAACCATGGGAATGGAATACATTTTTTACACAGAAAGCTCTCCTGGTAGTTGAAATTGCATGAAAACTGCCTCACTTCTACTTTTTCTTAGCCCAATGTAGAAATAAACTTAAATCACAATTTTTACTGCCCCTTCAAAACATTTTCAGCACTACTTTGAGGAAAGAAGAAAGGGTAAACTTCAGTTCAGTTGTTCCAGTTTGTTCATATTTTGAAATGTAAGATACAAATCAGAGCACCCATGCTGGGTTTGGAGGAAAGGTAAATAGAAATTGAGGGCTCTCAAGAGGGATTTCTGCTTTTAACCACCTGCTTTAGGCAGCTCTTCAGCAAGGAAGAGCCTAAAATGTGTGACAGGGCTCCAAACAAAAAAATTATATCAATGAACCAGTGGCATTCAGTTCTGAAAGCACACACTAGTTTGCTATTAAAAGAAAAGACCTCACATTTACAAAGATGGTGGTTGGATCTTGACTCCTTTCTATTGCTTACTCCTTGGTTATGAATGAGTAAAGGCATCCATTTACACCATCCTCCACAGAACAGACAACCAGTCAGGTCTAGGGGAAAGAAAAAGTAAGTATTTACTCCTTACTAAGTAATAGAACACCCTGTAAAGAAAATATGGCCATTGTATTGGATATATTGGATTAAAAGCTTCCCAGTTTTATGAAAACTTTGTTGAAATGGTTGTCAATTTCACAGAATGAACAGAATTTTGAAAAAATGTCTAAATCCATTTAAATAATATTTTTCCTCATGCTCCTGCAAAGAACTTGGAAATGTGTAAAAAAATAGATGAAAGAAATCGAGCAAAACGGGGAAAAGTTAAAATGCTTCAGAAATAGAAAACAAAAGGTGATACTTGACACAAACAGAAGGTTTGGCTTTTCCAGGATACCAGTGCTCACAAGACCTCTATCATGTGCCATGGAATGCCAGCAGGACTAAGGGATGGGCACTGGGAGGAGCAGAGCTGAGGGAGGCACTGGGAGGATCTCTCATCTTCTCAGGCTGCAGCTGAAATCAGCTCATGAGGACAGAGCCAAAGAGCTGAGGAAACTCCGCGGCTCGGCACCCGTGGAGCCAGTTTTTGTTTGGATTCAATACCACAGGCTTCTGCCAAGTCCAATGAAAATTTATCATCAGCTCTCTGAAAACTGGTGTTCTTCTTATCCCTAATTGATTGATTTGGTTTAGCTCCCTCAGACCCAGCTACTGTTCAGAGGCAAAAGAGGAAATGATTTCTCTTTGAGAATTTACCTGGAGATAAGAGCACTTCCTGGGCTGCTTAAACACACAACGAGCTGGAGAATGAAGGACCCAGCCATTCCCAGGTCATTAACTCTCCCAGTGCTCTGCTGTGTGACACAGTCCCTTGGCTGGTGCTGGTCTTTCCCTGGGGTAAGCTACACCCCTGAGAGCAGGGCTGCACCCTCCAGCCAGGTACCAGATGCTAGAAATCCTGGGTGAATATGTAATATCCCCTGATTCCACTGGTATTAAATTTCCAGGCAAAAAAAAAGAACACGTATCCAGGGAAACCATGCAATAGCCTGAACTTCAAGTTTTCAGTTCCAGGGATTTCAGAAAGCCCTGAATCAAAATTTCCACTAGCACCATTTAAAAATGTACCCTCCCCAGCCAGCAGGAACCCAAGTGAAGAGGTAAGAATTACTTGAGTCCACAGCAAGGCAAAAAAAATTCATAGCTTGGTCCTGAGGTATCAGAATGGTTTTGAGGATCAAAGAGAGAAAAGTGATGTCACCCCAGCAGAGGTGGGACTTCCCTGCAGAGAGGTGACCTGCAGCATTTCTCATCTCCCTGCAGGATTTCTCATTTCCCCCCAAGCCCAACCTCACCACCACAGCACACATTTTAACTCACTCCAGTTTCTCTCACATTGAACCAGACCTGGTCTAAGCCTTATTACAGCACTACTCAGGTTTATACTTGCAGCATGTTTGACCATGCTTTTCTTTTTTGCTTTCACCTTCTAGTTGCATTTTTCTCCAGATGAGAATAAGGTTCATGGAAATGCTCATGCAAGCCAACCTCTTCAAGCTGAAATGACTAGAAAAGTTCATTTATTAAACTTTATTGCACCTTTTAGGTGCAAGGGAATAAGCTGCTCTTCTAAGTCCAGCCATCCAGTAAGAGGTTTAAGAACCAAATTTCTCTAAAAATTTCAATCGCAATCTGTTGCTCTCATTATTTACTGGTAGAATAAAACATAGCATCCAAGTGTGAGGCAGGCAATAAATCCTTATACTTAGCACAATTCCATTCCAAGCAAACCCCAAGATCTGCACTACTTGTGAGTGCACCCTAATGGCTGCAAATATTATTTTAAGTATGTTAGCATGTCTCCACTGGAAAAAAAAAATGAAGTACCTTGTTTGAGATCTGTTCTATTTTGAGCAGGCTGATGCCTCTATAAAATCTGTCACACTGCCCAGAGCCCATTGCTTGGGCACCAAAAGCACAGTGGCTCTGTTAGTGCAGCCCTGAGCCCAGGATAACTCATTTGGAGCAGCAACACACTGTCTGTTTTGCTGCCTTTGGCTTGCTGTTAGCTTGGGTAGGTCTGGTTTGGGGGTATCTGCGCCACAAACCTCTGCCCAGATCAGATGTCTTTCCCAGACTAGACATCTTTCCCAACACAGAAAAGTTAACCTCAGCAAAAGAAAAAATATTGGAAAATCTATTTCATAACATGGTGCAACTTTCCAATTTTTCATTCATATCATCCAACACAAGGATTTTTGGACAAGGAAGTGTTATTTCCCATTTGCCTCTTAGAGGAAAAGGAAAGGAGAGCCCATGATGTTCAATGTGCTGTGTGTAACGGATTAATGTTAAGAAGAGCAACTTGTAAAATAAAAATGGGGTCTTAAAAATAAAATAGCTTGACAAGGAAATATTTGAGCTGTCTAAAGCAGATTTATTTATACTTTTTGGCAAAGATCATGTGAGTAATAACCCCAGTTTTAATTGGGGTTATTACTCACATGAGCCTGGAACTATATAATATTATCCAATAATATAGAGAATCTGACACCAATACATGTCCCAGCACACATTATATTTGCATTTGCCAGACATGGAATCCCATAAATTGTTGTCTGATAAAGGTCTGCAGTTCAGTGGACAAGACTTTAAACAATTTGCAGGGGATTATGGATTTCGACATACAACATTCAGTCACGGTTATTTGTAATCAGATGGTCCAGTGGGAAAGGGAATTAAGCCTCCCAAGCAGAGCCTGGCCTGAGGCTCTGTTGAACTTGAGAACAGCCCCTTCCAAACCTGGGCCATCCTCCACAAGAGCCTGACAGCCTCAGCTATTCAAACCTCCCAAGGAAGGTGAAGCTGATCTAGATGTCTGTGAAGATGGGGCACAAATCATCTCACAGCATCAAAGATCCAAAACCTGGGATGTGCAGTTTGCTGCATGCATGATGCTATTCAGGGACAAAGGAGATGGAGATTTTATGGCAGCTGCTCATGTTTCCCATAAAATTCAAAGCTCACACAGGGAGACTCAGGAGGCAGCAAGGAGTAATTGCAACTTATTTCCCAGGGAAACAGGGACCTGAACTAGAAAAGGATACAACAAAACCACTGAAGGAGCAAAAAGAAGCAATAGGGATGGAAATACTCCTTGGGGCATAAGCCCAAATACCCAGAACTCCTGAAAGATTCAGTAAGCTCTGTCACAATAGTCACCATCACCACTCTCCCTGCAGCACACATAGTGGAAAATTTTCTGGCTTGTTATGAAAAGGGAGGGCTGGGTAATCCAGCACTGGTACCTAATGCTGCTGAGTGGGAGCTGATCCCAGTCAAGGTGCCCTAGGCAATGCCACCTCTCTGCAAGAGAGATGCTCAACCTCCCTGGGGCACCTTTTTTCCAGGTCATGTCCAAAACTCTGAGGAAAAATATCACGGAACTCTCCATTTTTTCTCATGCTTCATTTGGTTTAACCTCGGCTGGGTCTTGTGGACCTAGTGGCTCCACCAGGGGGGTGGTCATGGGGGAATGGTGACAAACCTCGCCCTGGAGAAGCACAAACCCTTGGCAGCCATGCCTACTACTGAAGTGAAATGTCATGAAATCACAGTTCCAGGCAGAAAGACCAGCTCTGGGGCTAAAGTTTTGAGTTCAGTTGTACTGAACCTCTACTAACAGTCATAATTGGGGATTGCAGATCATTGCCAGGAACATGTGCAAAGAGCCCAGTAAAATCCACATGTGTCAAGGTTTGGAATCATGTCATCATGGAACATTTCAGGAAGGAATGCATTTAATGGTATGAAATAGTAGAAAAGGAATATAAGCAGGTGTTGCTTTCAGACAGGTCTTTGCACACATTGACAGCAATAAGCAAAATACAGATGAAAAGATGGACCTGGATGTGGAGGTGCACTTGGAAACAAGGACTCTAATAACTACCTTAGACAATCTTTGCCTTGGTCTTGCACTGTCTTGGAGCTCTAGTAAAGAACAGCAAAATATAGCCTTGAATATCTTGGATGTCAACTGAACACCAAGGTTATATTCAATTCTTTCTAAAATTTCCACAGGATCATTCTTTTCCCCCTCTTTCTATGGAGAGTACTGAAAACCACTTAAAAGAGTGTGTGCAATAAGGCCAAAGCTTTCCAAGAGAACTGAGTGCTGGCAAAACAATCCAGGCTGAGAGCAGTGGGAATTGCTCTGGTCCATTTAGCAAGAGTAGAAGAGCACCACATCAGTTGTACAAACAGCCCTGCATCCCCCTGCCAGGAATCTCTGCTGGCCAAGGAAGGAAAAGAAAGAGAGGCTCAAAAGAAGCCATCCACATGCTTATACTCCATGCTTTGGCAAGATCTGGTTCAAGATACTTTAATCATTTTCATGAATTAGAAAACTTAGTACTCACAGGCTGATCTTCCTTTTCTTCTTGGGGACTTGTTTCCTTGAAAACAAAGGGACCCATTGTCTTCACAGGGACTCTGTGAGCTTCCATAGAGCACAGAGCTCTGCAAATGAGGAATTCCACTGAAGTCCACAGGTTAAAAGTCCAAAAGAGATTGCAAGTCAATGAAAATTAATAAAGCTCGGCTAGTATGTGTCTTCATTTTCATCAGTCTTCTGATTTAAGCAAAGTCAAAGTTCAGGTTTCTGTTCCTCAGGGTAAACTCAAAACACCAGGAGTTACACCAAGTAGCCTCGAATTCACATGGAAGGGGAGCTCCAGTTTTGCACTGCATGATGGCCAGAGCAAAGCAAGTGTTAAACAAAAGACAGTCCCTTTTTCCAATGGCAAAGGCATCTCACTCCATTTCTGCTGTGCAGATTACAATGGATACACATTTGAATCCTCTGATATGAGAACTGGTCCTGTTCACTAGGACAGCTCAGACTTGGGTCATGGCAGGGGGTCAAGTAAAACAATAAGAAATTAAAGTATATCCTGAGAAATAAAAACTGTATCCTTTTATCATTTGATAACAAAATTAATCTAGTATAAAAGATGCCTGAAACTACTCTTGACAGCTACCAACACCTACAACAGCTACCACAGAGCATTTTGAAATAGGATACAGTGACATTTATTTTACTGATGGGCTCCTGAGGCAAACAAAAAGGCAAGAAGTGACAGTCCACACACTCACCCTGGAGAGCAACTGAATCTGGGGGCTTTGCAGGTGTAAAAAAACCACCACAGAAGATTGACACATCCTCCTCAACTTACCAGAGCTCCATGGAAGCTTTCTGGAGAAAAACTGACACCTGTGTAATTTCTACAGCATCTGTGCTGGGGATGAGACTTTGTCAGTATAAAATTAGTACAAGAGATAGGAGTCAAGCCTCATAGGTAAAAGCCTTGAAATTTTTGTCTCTGATCCACCTGTCAGCATGAAAAACAAAATGGTCAACAAGCACGAAATTCAGCTTTTTAGCTACTTTTGGCTAAAAAAGTGAATTTATAATAAGGAAATCTACAGCTATTAAATGATTAATGTAGGACTTCCAAGAAGTCACGCAGATGGTGCCGCTTGAGGATTTTTTAATACCCCTTGAGATTTTCACTGGGACTTTAAGTTTTCCTGACAAATGACTCAAACTTTCAGGAAATAATGCCATTATCTAGAAATGGCACTCATTGACAAATGACTCAAACTTTCAGGAAATAATGCCATTATCTAGAAATGGCACTAAGGAGAAGTGCACACCTCTCAGCCATCTGCATGTTTGGACATGGGTGACTTTAGTCCTGCCTGGACCAGTGCTGGTCCCCAAGGGAGGACACCCAGGAGCTTTCACATCCCTGGTGCTTCCAGTCATTGCCCATCTTCTTACATGACTCTTCCTGTTTGGGGCCTGCAGTCAGCCTGGAACAAACACAGAGCTCATTTCCAAACTGGATCCAGTACCTGACTTCCTCATTGGTGCCATAACAGCAAGGCATTCCTCACGGAGTGCTATTCTTCTTTTTGTTTTTTTAAGGTTATTAATTGTCCCCATTGACAGTTCTAAACGGTTGGTTGGTTTTTTTCCCCTCTGATAAGACAAACACATTTGAATCAAACAAGCCTTGACAAATGCTGGAGATACACATTGCACTGAAATAATGAGGGAGCTCTTTAATACAACACCACAATATGTATGGGCAAGTTGTTGCACTGGAGCAGTATGAGCTTGTCAGATCACAGTGAAAGAGTACTCATTGAAAGAATAGGTACAAGGAAGAACAGCAGAAAGTATTCTGCTGTACAAACATGCAGCTAAGCAAAACTTTTGGAAAAAAAATAGGACACATGCAACATTGAATCGTTTCTGTACAGAACTGCCTGATCTTCAATAAAATTACCAACAATAAATAGAAATATTTCCCTGACAAAGACAAAACCACAAATTAAGTCTCAGATTTAGTCAGGTCCATATACATAAAACAGAGAAAATTAATTCAGAGCTGTCAATAGATTTGCAAACTATAAAGCTGAAATAAACAAACAGCACAATGCTTGTTAAAATTGTTAAAAGCACAATGATTGTTAAAATACACAGACTTACAGCAAATTCAAAGTTACACTTCCCAAACCACTCACAATTAACTTGTTTGTATTCCTAATAATGATAATTTGCTAAAATCAGTAAAAGGAAAGCATGACAGCCATCCTTCCCACCCGTGTTTGGCTGTGTGTACATAACATTGGCAATAGCCTTCCCAAAGCACAGGGCAGCATGACTCACACTGTCAATATGACTCCCAACTTCATCACTAAAAGGAGGTGCCAGTTTTGTGCTATTCAAAGCTTATTTTGAAGGGCAAATGCCTTCTGGCCTGACAGCAGAACTGCCTGCAGTACCAGGCAGTGTGTGCCAAGCTGTGTCCGTGCAGCTGAGCAGTTCTGCTGCTGTGACAGGAGGGTGAGATGCTGTGAGCCTCCTCTCCACACCATGCAGGAGCAAACCATGGAGCTGTGCCTGCCTGCTGTGCCTGGCACTGCCCTCTCCCTGTGTGACAGTGGCAGCAGGTGCTGCACAGCCCTTGGTGGGTGTTGGGGCATGAAGAGGCTTGCAGGGAGCTCCTGCCCTCACTGGAGGGGTTAGCAGTGGAAAGCTGTGAGATGGGGCTTTCCCAGGGCACTCCTTGTCTGTGAAATGCAAGGAGCAGTGTCAGCACCACCAGAATGAGAGGTGGTGGCTCTGATGGAGGGGATGTTGGCTGCTCCACTCCAGAGGACCTCTGTGTTTGTAACCACCCCTGGCAAGAAGAGGTCCTGGCAGGAGGAATGGATCCTGCCTGAGGCAGCTCCTCTCCAGCACAGTGACCACAGGCATTGGCCATCACTAAGCTCATGCAAGTATTGGTTTGCATTGAGTCCTCCCAGGCCGGTTTGATTGGACCAGAGGGCTCCAAACTGATCTGATCCTGCTGGGTTTGTGCCTTCAGGAGGAAAGTCATGCCCTGCCACCATGACCAGGGTGATTCTGAGTGTGACCTGGATGCTGCAGTTCTGAGCCAGGGCTCAGTCTCCCCTCCGAGCCCAGCTCCCCACTGCCTTCATGTAAGACACAAGAATCTGACCCCCAGAGACACTTTCTGGAAGACAGAGATCATCCTCCACAGGCTACACAAGCTGTGACCTTGCCCTTGGGCATTTGCCTGCTCCAGCATGTCTCTCCTGTCACTGATGAAGTGCATCTGGATGCTGAAGAAGGAGGAAGGCAAAAATCCCACTGCTGAGACTTCCAGTCGAGCATTGGCACAGCAATCCTGGAGGGAAAGGGCTTGCATGGAGCCAGCTGCCCCACTGCCACCACCCAGGGCTCCCAGTCACCTGCTTGCTCCTGCTTCTGTCATTGCTGCAGGCACTGCTGGTCAGGGGAAGATGATAGCTGCAACCCAACACAGAAATAATTAACTGTGGGACACCGAGGGGAACGTGCCACGATGATCAAGAGCCTGCAGCCTGAGGCAGCCCGGCGTGTCAGGAG
Source organism: Agelaius tricolor (assembly GCF_023055355.1). NCBI lineage: Eukaryota > Metazoa > Chordata > Aves > Passeriformes > Icteridae > Agelaius > Agelaius tricolor. The sequence continues at coordinate 9,651,303 of NW_027269278.1, read as the reverse complement.
AAGGGAGCAGCATCCCTGCGAGAGCTGCCACTCACTCAGGCATCCCACACCGGCCCGCCCTCCGCCCGCCGTCGGGAAACAGCTCCGAGTGGGAATTTACACCGGGAGGAATTCACAGCCTGCCCTGGGCTGCCGGGAGGCGGTTCGGGTTTCACGGCTGCCGGTGGATGGCGGGAGCCGAGCGCTGCAAAGGGGACCCGGAGCCCGCAGCATCCCGCAGGGTGCGGGAGGGCAGCGCTGCTGGGCAGAGCTTCTCCAGCTGCAGACACCCCGGCACCCCCGGCCGCCAGCTTTAACATCAATAATCCTGCAAATAGCCACTGGGTGACACTTCTCTGGGTGAAAAAAGACTCGAGACAATGAAATAGCATGATGGTATCTCTGCAGGAGCTCAGCAAGTCCTGCTGCCAGGGAAGAAGTGGCTTCTGTCTTTTTCCTGGGATGAAAAGGAGCTGAGAAAAGTTCAGAAAGAAGAAAGGCAAAGCGGGTCAGAAACATTGTTGGGTCCAAGAATATGCAGGAGATGGGAAAGGAGCACCAGTGACAGCCCAGCCAGGTCATGGGGACCAGTGTGTGCCCTGCAGCCCACAGGGACAGCTCCTCTGGTGCAGCTCTGTGAGGAGCACTCCAAGCAGAGTCCCTCAGGACAGAGCACTGGCAGGGAAGAGCCTGGAAGGAGCTTTGGAGGAAAGCAGAGGAGCATGGTAAGGCAGCTGGGATAGAGAGTGAGGGCCGAGCTGTAAGGAGAGGAAAGCAGAGCCAAATACATCTCAGTCAGCTGCAGGATAGCAAAGGGGACATGATAGGAGCCTAAAAGTATCTGGAGGTTGTAAACATCAAGGAGGGAGAGAAATTATCTGCAGTTTTATAGGTGGCATAATTAAGAGTAATGGGATGAGATTAGGAAAGGAAGGGTTTAGGCTAAATATCAGGAAATATTTCCCAATGATGAAATGTGTTAGGTTGCTGAATAATCCTTCCAGGGAAGACATGAGAGCACAGCAGTTTAGAGGGTTATGACTACCCATGACTAAAGCCTGGGCTATGTGCTGTCAGGCGTAATGGATAATGTAATTTTTGTCTCTGGCCTCCAAGGTTATTTCCTTTCCATCTCTACAGGAGGAATATTTTATAAATACGTGCTTTGAACGTGATGCTCCTTTTGTCAGAGACAAAGAGGCTCCCAGTTCCCAGCCCTGCCAGGGGTGTCACTGCAGCCAGCGGATTAGGGATGCACCCTGCTCTGCTGGTCACACCTCTTGCCTCCAGGGCACAGACACTTCTCCCAAATTCCAAACAAAACAAATACAACCTGCACTTTACCAAAAAAAAAAAAAAAAAAAAAAAAAAAAAAAAAGTGGAGCTGGTTTCTTTTGAATTGATTTTCGGTTTGCAGTTAGATAACATGAAATGTATAAAACAAATTACCCAATGTGCTGGAAAATAAGGAAGGGAAGCATTGAAAATTTCCTTGTTCTGCCTTATTTGTCATGAGACAGATCTGGACTGACAGCATCAAACTACTCCTTCAGTCAAATCTAGGAAGCTCTTGTACCCCACAAAATCTGTACCTGCCCAGAAAACAGGATTTCCAGTCATTTTCATGGGAGGGTTTCCCTTCAGACCTTAATGAAGAAGAGTCAGCCATCCAGACAAGAGGAAGGCAGCACAGAAAAGCCATCCATCAAGATCTGACTCACTGCATTTACAGTTGTAATTAGGGGGCTGGAAATGCTCAGCAGCAGAATTCAGTGACAGAACTAGAACAATATCACCTTTCATAGCTCTTGAGAGAAGCATCAGGTACAATTCCTCAGCCTCAGCAGTGCCAGTGGGGTGACAGGGCTGGGACAGGGAATGAGGGGACAGAGACACAAGTTTTCTGAGGACAGGTGTGCTGAGCATGTTTTTCCTGTTTATTTACAGTAGACAGCAGGAGAAGAGCACAGGTCTGAGCTCCAGCATTAAATGGAGATCCCAGATGCTGAGCATCAGTGATGAGGCAGGCAGGGAGAAGTGGGATTTCTGAGTTTTGTAGAGCCCCAAGGCTGGGACACGGTGGGAGGAGGAGGCCTAGGGAGCTATAATAAATAAACACTCTTGAACACTGGATCTCAGTGATAATAATCCATCAAATCCTAAAGGTTTGCCCTGAGCAACTACCCAGTTTATGTACAGTGGGTGACTTCCTTTGTACAAAATCTTTCATGCATCCTTATTTCCCATATACTGTTTCACCTCATGTTATACCTTGTAATCTTGGCTTGTAATGCAGTTTAGAGTTATTGTATGTCACACAAGGGTTGAAGTTTAAAGAAACCAAACTGCAGCTGAGCTCAGCCACACCGTAGCACTGGGAGGAGCTCTCAGAAACACTGAAGTGAACCTGCAGAATGCTTTTCCCACCTGCAGACTTTAACACCAGCAATTTCCACATGAGTGAGCCATGGCCAAGGACCCCAGCACATCACAGGGAGCAAGAACACGAACAACTGGAGGTTTCTCCTGGCAGAGTGCTGGTACAGGCAAGGCCAAAAGACAGCAGCAGCTCTGCGGGCACTGTTGACACCAATGAGGTTCTTGTGAAGAAGCATATCTAATATTTCATAGTGTTTTAAAACCAATGAAGATGCAACAATGTGAAAGCAAAGGGTTTGGCTGCCCAGGAGGGGCAGGATTGGAGGATGCAGTACACAGCTGGTCCCTGCATCCCAGCCCATATCCAGCCCTTGTCCCCCATCCCACTGCAGCCTGCAGCAGCTTCTCCCACTATCAGATGTGAGTCACTGCCAGAGGCACCATGCCAGACCTGATGAACCAGAGGTCTTATCCGGTCTGGAGGATCTGAACTTCCAGTGTTTACTTAAGAATGAAGAGGAATAAACTTTGGTTTTTAAAGCTAAACATCTAAATGTACTCACTAATCTGAAGAGGTACAGTAAGCAACTGTACAAACACACCTTAAATGCTTCTTGGCAATTTTTGCAGTTCACCCAGGAAGATGTGTCGTCTTTCAAAACATGAAAATCTTCCCCAAGTGCACAGGGAAGTGTTCTGCTTTTCTTTTTTGCAGGGACCAAAAAGGTGAAGCAAGAAAATCTGCAGCTAGGTACACCTTCACACAAAATACCAACCACTGTGAGCAACACAGAGGCAAAAACACCTCTGCAAACAGGACATGCAGGTGGATTTTCTCTGCAGGTTGGGGAAACCAAGGCAATTAAACTACCTGACACCCTCATCTGTAGAGCTTGATTTTATGACCAGGAGCCTAAGCCTATACTTCTCCCTAATAGTCACATGTGATGCTTTTTAAAAAATATTTCACTCCAGCCACAGCATTGAAATATCATTCAAATACATTCTGAAAATTTTTGGGTTTTTTTTTCCCTGAAAACATGGGCAGTTACTGAATTTAATGTTTTGTAGAGCAAAACCACAAGGTTTCATTCAGTCCTCATCTATAATTGTGGTAGACACTAAAAAATCCCTTGAGAGCTCCAGCACACACAGAGCCAGACCAGATCTTCCAAGTTCCTTCCACACACAAATCCTCCTGAATAACAAATATTAATATATAGTAAATAATAATTGCAATACTTAGCACTTCCCACCCATAGATCTCACAGTAATTCACTGGGCTGGATGAATGCCTTTAATTCTCTTGCTCCCAGGCAAACAAGGACTTCTCTTCTGCAAACATTTTCCATGCAGGTGTTTCATTTTAACCTTACACCTAGTTTTGGTGATTATGCTGTGGTCAGCCTGGGAGAGCTCCAGGTTAGTCTTCTTCTACAAATGTTCCCCTCAGGAGAGCAAAAATACTAAATGTGTTTTTAACCTACAGACATGGATGATTCATCTGCCTTCTAAGCAGCAAATATTTGCACCCAAGCTTGAAATCAGATGGGCTTTAAGGTCCCTTCCAACCCAAACCATTCTGTGATTCCATGATTCTGTGATCTTTGGCAGGATGGTGTTCTCTGGAGCATGAGGACAGCCAGGATGGGATGGCAGGAGTAACACCATGAGTGCACAGGAGAGTTCTTTGAGGAAGCTCCTGAGATGCAAAGCTTTTGGGTGTAACAAGATCCAACAGGTCTTTTCATGTGTAACTACCAAATCCACCTTGAGCATCCTCACCTCAGTGCCTTGTTCTGTGGTAAAATAAAATGAAGACATAAAAAATTATGTTTTTTCACATCAGCTCCACTGGACACTCTCAGGCTGCCTCTGGAAGTCATCTCTCCTTTCTGCTCACTGAATTTAGGTGACCTTAATGATAGGTTTGGCAATTAAAAATCATCTAAACACAGCTACATATGCTCGGTCTACAAATAATGAGGTGCAAAATTAGAAATTAGTGCAGAGTTGGTTACATCCTCCCTGGAACCACACAGAAAGTGCAAATTCCCTCAGAAACACTGCCTCTAGTGCAAGTCCAGCCTGTGTTTAACCCCATGTGCAGACACTGGTGCTGGGATGTCCTGGTGCTGAGCACCAGTGGGAACAGCAGGGGATCCCCCAGGCCCTGCTCCCTGGGGGACAGCTCAAGGCTAACACAGGGCAGGCTGTCCCAGAATGAGAGCACTCTACAGTTCAATCCATCCCTGCAATTAGGAGGCAATAACTCTTGGGGGGAGGAATGTAACAAAATATTAAGCCATCGGTTTTCATTTGTATGAAGCCCTGTATTTGCTGCCAGAGAGCTCTATCCCATATATAGCTCCTGCCAAATAATGTGCATTTGCCTCATTTCCACCCCCAAGCCAGCATAGTCACCTATAAAGATTAATGTTGGGGACCTGTGCACAGACTGGAGATGAGTTTCAGATGGATCATCAGGCACTTAAATAGTTTTAGAATGGCCTTGGAAATCATTAATCTTAATAGATACAGCAATAATAATATAAGACAGAGAAGGTCCCATGGGGCAGAGGAGGAGGTGGTCCTGGCTCTAAGGAAGTCTTGTTCCACTGTTTAACTTCAGGAATCAAGACTGGCTGGGCCAAAGTCCCCTCTCCTTTCTCTCACCTTGGCCCAAAGCCAATCTCTGGGGAAGAAGGAGGAATAAAATACATACCCAGTGACAGATATGTGTACTGCATGTCTCTGCCCTCAGCATCTCCTCAGGAATAAGCACAAATTTACAAGCTCAGTCCCTGTTACAACCAAAGCTAAATGAATCACAATTGAAGGTATGCTTGAGTATCTATATTATACCTCTATGGGTTTTTTTTTCCTGACAAGGTCTAAAAAGCTGGTTTGAGTAGATGCCAGCATTTAATACAGGGCACATTCAGATCCAGGGTGGCATTCGACAGTGAATGAGCTGAGACTGCTGGGCTGTCAAAGCAGAGGTGAATAATACTGAGCACAACACAGTATTTGGATCAGAGGTAACAACTACCTTGTGAGAGCACAGGAGGCATCTGGGTTAATTTGAAGGTATATGGACCATTTATCACCTTCCCCAAAAATCATAATGATGGAATAGACTGCAGCAGAGATATTTGGATCGACGTCTAGACCTTAAACAACTTTTCCCTAATGCCCAAATCCCAAGACTCTGTTCTTTGGCTGTCAGTCCTCTGACAGATCTCTGGAACATCATTAAATGTGTTGTGATTTCACTGGCAAGTAAACAACTGACCACAAGCTGCAGAATCAAAAAATCCTGCAAGTGCAAAGATGAGAATATTTCATTGATGGAGATCTACTCCCACTAACATCTACATTGTATAAGGAAACATCTCCAAATGTCATCCTGAAGAATAGCAAGCAGTTTTATTGGAGTAAATGTGGCCTTTCCAGTTGTCACAAACAGGGCTATAATTATTTTTTAAGAGAATTAAGCTAAGTATTACCACTCTCTACAAAACTTTGTTTGTTTGTTTCTGTTTGTTGTGGGTGATCCTTGGTTTGCAGCTTGTTAGCAGCATGTCACCAGGGAATAAACACAACCACACACACAAAAGAAACTTCTTTCCCAACATCTTTCAAGGCTCTGGCTGCTGCTAATTGCTGACTCACACAATTGCTGCAGTTTGGGTTTTTTGGTTGGTGCATAGCTGTCACTATTAATACTTTGGGATGCATTAATATCACGTGTGTTTATTACTCAAAGAGGGCAATGATGATAAATCCAGTGATTTTAAAGGCGTGAAGGGATTTCCTTGCCGCAACAAGTGTTTTCTCTGTTTCCATCTAACCACAAAGCAGTGATGCCCACCTCATTCTTTCCACAAAGGATTTGGGTCTAGCTTTATTGATCCAGTGCAGCTACAAGAGCCTTTCATAAGCATGATCAAAATGCCAATGAACTCTGTTCTTGTCTAGCTTCTCCTATTTGTCCAACACCTTTTCCTGCCTTAACCTGCCCACGTCCTGGCAGGAGGTCAGCGTAGTTGGTTGCAAGCACATAAACCTCATACAACGTGCTGGAATCACACCAGGAGACTGGGCAGGGCTGGAAAAAGGACTTCTCCCAGTGCTCATGCTTCATTTTCCTTGCATAAACTCACAGATACATTTTTTAAGTGTCAGAGCTGCTCTGCTTTTCCTTCGTGATGGACAGGGATGTCAGGCTGTGGGTGAGGTTAGGGATAGCACTGGGTCTCATCCCACTGCTCTTCCCATAAATCTGAGATGTAGGCTTCTTTCAGTGGGGAATAAGAGTGAGGCAGGGAGGAGACTGAAGTTCTGGAAATATTGCCCTGAATGGATGATCTTGCAGGCCTGACTCACACCAAACTCCCAGCGGAGTGAATGGGAGGGCTGCTGGACTCATATATAGAGGGAAAATTTCATTATTGACTCCCTTCCCCCCATATGGTTAGGTCTGTCTTGGGAAGGACAATATTTTCCAAACAATTTGTCATTTCTTTTTCTGAGCTCTCCTTTCCATTTGGCTCCAAAACAAATGTGTGTGCACAGAAAGAAGCTCATTCTTTTACAGTTTGCCTCTTCTGGGAAGCTTAGAAATGTTACAATCCAGTCATGTTCCAAACACCCCAGTTTCTCCCAGAGAAGCAATGTGGCCTTTTAGACACTATTCCAAGGATGGACTAACAGGGAAGGCTGCAAATAAAGGAATGGGTGAGTTTGGAGAGTCATTTCTACACTATATTTGGAAATATGGAGAGACGTTCTTTTAATGAATGCTTGTGATGGTTTAAAAAAGAAATTGCAAATGGTTCTTCTCTTTATGTAGGAACAATCTGTGTCACCATCACACAGAACACCATCTTGGCTGTGGAAACAACACTTTTGGGAACTGGCTTGGCTTGGAGGTGATTTGGTGCTGGTTTGGTTGGCATTGGAAAGGTCACCTGGTGGTGAGGTGCCCTTCCCTCCCAAGCCCTGCAGCGCTGGATCTCCTCGCTGCCTTTTGGGCACAAGCCCTGGTGTCTTATTGACACCCCTCAACCCATCTAATGTCTTCTCTGTGGGAGAAGCTTTGCAATGAGCATCTTTTATTCTGGAAGCTGAGAAAAGCAGACACTGAGACTAATTAACTCACCTCTGAATCGAGTGTGAAGGGAATAACATGACTTAGGCACCTGCTTGTACTCACAGCTTCTATTTCCACTTTAGTTCGCTCCTACATCTTGCCTCAAAGCTACATTTGTTCCTCTAGTACCTGAAACTTGCTGTTAGTGCTCAGAAATGTCTCAGTCCAACTGACCTATGTGGCTGAGGAGCTCAGTCAGGCTTCCAACCTGTAACACACATTCAGTGATGTGCAAGGTTGTGTCTCCCAGACTAGGAGGGGTGGAATCTGTGAATCTGTGTGCAATCTGTCCTTGCAGCCCAGAGGCCACAAGCCAGCCCCACTGCCCTGCTGGGTGGTCTCTGACCAGTTGTTTGCCTCTCCAGAGGTCTTCTGACCCCCTCTAGAAGGGGGTTCAATATGAGCTTGTCCCTCCAGAAGGAGACTCCTGGGCTGGGGGATATTCCAGCATCCATATTCAATCTTTATGGAGGAAGGATCTTGACAGCCACAACCCAGGCTGCACATGGGCAGGATGCTCTCAGTATTTGCCCTATTCACCTGCTCATAGTCATGACTCAAATTACTTAAAAACCTTCACAGAATCAGAATCACAGGCTGGGTACAGTAGGAAGGGACCACTGCAGATCGTCTAGTCCAACATCCCTGAAGAATTTCTTCAGCACCCACCCACAGACCTGAGCAAAGCCTCTCGTGGTGCTGAGGGAGCTGTGCCCTGGTGCTGGCCCATCTGCAAGACTGTAAAGACCCAGGGTGTCTCCCCAGCTTCTCAGACAGGCAGGGAGGCAGCCTGGGAAGCTCCCCTCCATCCTCAACATGTAAACATCTGCTGGAGGAAGACTTTTCTCCTAATAACACATCATTAAACATTGATTTAAAGACAATCATCTTCCCTCTTTTCAGTTTCACAGCACCTTTAAAACAGCTGTTAGGCTGCAGAGGAGATGATCAGCTGAACAGGAAACACATTGTTAGCTCCCAGCATTAAAGCAGTAGAATGCATTAATTTATGAGCTCCTACTCCCTCTCCAAAAGTTTTATTATGCTAATATCACCTTGATGTGCTGGTAGGCCCCAGTGCCAAAGCCTCTTTCACACAGTATGTGCCATCCTAAATTACAGGCTGGTGCCTCCTGGAACAGCCTTTGGAAAACTGGAGTAAACCAGTAAGCACTGAAGTTAATATTATCTTACAGACTGACAACCAGCTAATGCTCGACATGTGAATCCCATTTACTTCTTCTCTCTATAACAAATGGCAAGTGTGGGACTGGACTGTTCCTGATTTTATGCTATTTATCTTTCTGATCCAGTCCATATTCGTTGTCCTTAGTTTTCAGCTACAGTTATAGCCTGTGTGTGCACGAGTGTGTGACCTGCTGTACTTAAGAAAGCCCTAGGCACTGCCCTGCTGTCGTGTTTGCTCGGTCATTGCAGGACTTTTGTGTTTTTCTCTGGAGAGGGAAACTTCCAGGGGGTAGGTATGAGAAGTGCAGTGTCTGGAACTCCAGAAACATCCCTGGAAAATTAAAGCAGACCTAGGGCCTGGGAATGAGCAGTGAGCTCAGTGTGCCGATATGACCCAGGCAAGCATCCCCCGGAGCCTGCATCCTCCAGCCCGGGCAGCCCTGGCTGCCACCCGCAGCCTTCCCCCGGGTGCTCCGCGCCGTGCTCCCAGTCCCACGCTGAGGTCCTGAAACAAGACCGTATTTCAGGGGGTGGAAAAAGAAGTAAAAAAAGAGGCCATTCCTTGTACCTGTCCCTTCGGACAAAAGCCCCAGCCGGGAGGAAATGAAGAGGGCAGGGGCCGTGTAGCCAGGAGCACGAAGCCGGCCCCCGAGAGAGGCTCGGCCGGGCGGGAGTCGCCGGAGCGGGGGGCCGGGCTCGGGGATGCCTCGGGCGGCCGGACGGAGGTGCGGAGCGGCCGGCGCGCCGGGCTCCCGGTGCGGGCGGCGCTGGCCCCGGCCCTCCCCCGTCTGCGGCACCCTGGGACGGGGCTGACGTCAGGAGGAGACGGGGAAATCTCCCAAGAAAACCCTGGAGCGGCGGCCGGGGCGCGCACAGCGCCCGCCGGGCCCGGCACCCCGCCGCCGCCGCACGCAGCGCCCGGTGAGCTCCCCACGCGCGTCCCCGCCGCGCCCGGCCCGCCCCACGCGTGCATCCGCGCCCGGCCCGCCCCACGCATGTCCCGCCCGTCTCTCCCGGCAGCCGCCTGTCCCGGCCCGCCCCACGCGTGCATCCCGCTCCCGGCCCGCCCCACGCGTGCATCCCGCGCCCGGCCCGCCCCACGCCGCGAGTGCCGCGCCCGTCCCGCGGAGCCGTCCTGCTCCCGGCCCCGCTCGCCTCCTCGGGGCTCTCCGCGGGGCCGCGGCCGGGGGCGCGCAGCGTTCCGGGGGTGCGCAGCGTTCCGGGGCTCCGAGACAAAGCCGAGCCGAGCCGTGCGGGGCGTGCGGCGGCGCGGGGAGCGCCCCTGCCCGCGGCCTCGCCTCGCCTCCCGCCCCGCGCTCCCCGCTCCGCTCTCCGCGCAGTCCTTGACATCTTTATACCGTGTATAAATTCTTTCGGGGCCTCTGCGCTTCGTCAGCTCTGACAAATGCGCTGGGAAAGGCAATTCCAGAGGGGTTACCTCATTTTATATTTTTTTTTATGTATGTGTATATATATATTTAATTCTTTTTTCCAAACGCACCGTAACGTTTCCAGCCCCCAGCGCTGCTGCTCGGGACGCTCCGCGGCTTGTCCCGGTGCGCTCGGCAGGGAGGCCGATGCTGCAGCGATGCCCGGAGCCTCGGGCAGCCCCGGCGGGGCTGGGGCTCCCCGGAACGAGCCGGGGGTGCGGGGGATGCGGCCCGGGGCCGCGCGGTGCCTCAGCGGGGCTGCGCTGCCGCGGTGAGGGGACAGCTGCTGCCGGGGATGCGCAGGGCGGGCGGGCGGGCGGAGAGACCCTGGGCCGTCGATGAATTTTCCTTTTCAGGAAAATAATACTCTACAGCCCCTGTGCTTTCCTCTTTTTGGTTTGGGTTGTTTTGGTTTTTATTTTAATTTTAAAAATAGGCACTCTCTTTGGGAAGTACATGTGTCCCGGGTTCCACACAGCTCCTGTGGCGGAGCAAAGTCCTGGAACGGGGGGAGAAATTATTTTTCTCCGCGTGTTAACGCTGCTTAAATGGACGTGAGGAATGCCCACCGATGTTATCTTTCGGGGATTTCGGTTTTAGTCTCGCGTTAAAAACTTTGTCACTAAGCGAGTTTTCTATTATTTCTATTATTTTCTATTATTTCGTCCCCTTTCTCCAAATTTTGCCAATCACACTGCAGACAAACATAAAGTCCCAGTCACGACTTGAACATAAAATGATACGTAGTGCTTGAATCGAGAACCTAGATGTTGTTTGCTTTTTTTTAATAACTATTTAAATATATATATTTTCCACTTAACAAACCAAAGTCCATGTTCTCCAGGTTATTCCCTGCGCCAGCTCCAGCCGCCTATATAAAAACTGACTTCCGAATATTTCCTGAGGTCTACTTCACTGGCAGAACTTCCCCAAAAATCCGTCATTTGCCTGAAATAAGAACAAAGTCCTTGGAAATCCCGCGCTGGAGCCGTGGCCACATTTCCCTGGGAAAGTTTTAGACGAGTTAGAGGCGCCTGAGACCGAGGCAGATTTTTCCTACCGAAAGCCAGTGCCGAACAATAACCTGGTGGCTCTGCCACCTCTCCTTTCCTGTGCGTTTCATTGTTCATGCATGTGTTTTTATGAAAATGTGTCTTTCCAAATATATATATCAATATTTATATAATATCTCCTTCTTATCTGGCTTAGAGAAGGGAGCACGTTTCTCCCAGAAAATGACCTCAAATGAAACAATTCATTATTTCCCTCCCGTGATGAACCGCTCGGATATATATTGCTTCTAAATAACAAAAGGGGAGGAGAAAACATTCTCTAGTAAAGCGGAATTCCTTCGTTAGACCGCCTCCTAAACGTGCTAATAAAACTAATTCGTTTTATTTGCCCTGAACTTTTATATCTAACCCGGCGCGCTGATTAGCACAGCCCTCTGGAAGGCGGCGTGTTCCTATCTCTGCCGAGATGTGCCCGTTAAGATACGGCCGTTCCCACAATGAAACTGGAAAGAAAAGTGTCCCGTGCCTTTATCTCGGCCGTGTTTGCTCCTGGGCCGGTGGAGACGAGCGCCGGGAGCAGCGCGGTGCTGCCGAGCAGCGGGGCGAGATCGGCCCTTTGGGGGGAAATAAGAAAAGAAGTCAGAAGAAAAAATTGGAAGGAGAGAGAGAAAAAAATATGGGGAGGGGCGAAAAGGAGAAGGAAAGAAAATGAGAGAAAAAAATAAAAGGAAAAAAGTATAAAAGGAAGGAAAATAAACAAAACAATATAGAAGATAAGCTGAATGTGCTCAAAGGTTAATTATTTCTCTGAATTTGCATTTTAAGGCAGGAAATGTGTAGGTCTTGCAGAGATTCGCTGCTGTTCTAAGCACATTAAAGAGTCCAGCGCATTATTAGAATATTTCAGTCCTTCAGGAAATGTCCTCTTGAATGGAAATGCGTTTCCCCCATCCAAATGCTGGAGTAATTAAGAGGTTGCTCGCCCAAAGCAAGGTGGGGGGAAACCCACAAGGAAACTTAATGTCGTTCATTCTAAATGTAGCCTCTTTTTTCTCCTGAAGAAGAGTCTTCAACAAATGCCAACAGAGTACTCGGGCCTCTGATTATCCTGTTTCAGAGGCATCTTTTTGAGCCCACAAAAGAGCCACATTTCGGGATCTAAAGATGCACAGAGTAATATGAGCAGGCTTCCTAGCAAACTCCGGTGCCCCTTCCTCCGTCAATTAATCAGAAAAGCATGTTCGCTCTGCCCAGACAGGGAATTGTGTGGCTATATTGTGATTTTCCCCTCTTTTCCCCCCACATAGGGAAAAAAACCGTATTCCTGAGCTGTCCATCCTCCGACGCTGTCATTGCAGTGCACTGACACTCTCCCACTCACATCAGGTTTATCAGAGACAAATCCAAACCGCTGCTAGCAGCAAATTCGTATTTTCTTGGAGCAGAATTCAGTGCCTGTGGTCTGACGGATGCGAGTAGAGCTGGAAGGCAGCTCCTGGCAAGGCTGAGACTGTGCCGCTAGGGGTTTGGGGTTAAAAGAAGTTGTCCCACGTCGGACAACTACGAAATGGTTTTATTTTCGGGGTGCTGGTAGAATGACGGCCCAAGTGAACCAGCACCATCCCACTCCACCCCCGGCCGCTTCCAGCTGCAGAAACCCGAATTAAAAAACCGTTTCTCCAGCCGTCAGTCGTTGCATTTCAAGAAAGCCTTGGGGTATCATTTGTATCTGTCAGAAAACATTAAGCCTTCAACTTTTTCATCCCGAGTTTTTTCAAGCGCTGCCGCTGGCCGCCGCGCCCGGGGGAGCCCCGGAGCGGGATGCGGCTGCCGGGGCGGGGAGGCAGCCCCGGGTATCCCAGGTGCCCCGGGAGGTGTCCAGGACCAGACACCTCCTTGTGTGACTGCCCCACCGTGTTTCAACGGCGGGGAGAGCCGAGGTGGTGGGGCAGGAAGGGAGCGGGATGGGGCAGGGAGGCAGCGGGAGGCCGGGGGGCCGAGAGCGGCCGCTGGAAACCCTCCCGCGGAGCATCCGCGGCGCGGAGGGGCCCTGCGCTCCCGCGGAAGGCGGAGGCTTGGCCGACATATGGAGGGACGAAGGCTACGCGTCCAAAAGGGGCTGTTTTCGTTTTGCTCTACTTCTTAGGAAAATTGCTGTCCTGGCTGCGCAGAGGAGGACAGGCCGGCCGGGAGCCAGCGTAATTTTCCACCTTCCCCTCCTGAGCGATTTAACACGCACTTCGGGCTGGGTTTCTTCCCTCTCTCTGCTTCCCACTCCACCCCGCCCGTGGGGGACCCGGCTCTAGCTCCGGCAGAAGTCGGGGGGTTCTGGGGCTCCTTTCGCCGTTTTGGGGTTTTGCTTCCTTTTCCCTTCAGGTCGCGCGGGGAGAGCAGAGCTTTGCCCTGCGCGGGGCGGATCTCCACCTTGTGCCTGAGGGTCACGCTTTCCATTTGGGGTGAAGCTGTTTTGAGGCAGGACACCCCTGGAACACTTCCCCGGCGGACACCACCCCCACGGTACAGAGCAGCAACAGCCGCGCCCCCGCAGTGCGCTCCGTGCTCCGCGGGGCACCGCGCAGTGCTGCGCACACCCGAGCGAGCGCGCACCGCCGGACCCCGCTGCTTCCCACACGCGTGGGCACCCCGTGGGCAGAGCCGCGCATCAGCAAAGCCTGCCCGTGCCCCCATTTGGATGGTTCCATTATTAAAATCGTTTTCCTGCAGCAGGTCCGGTCTCCTGGGTTCAGCAAAGGGGGCACCGAGGGAGTTTGGCAGTCTTGGTTTGGGCTTGGTTTGGCTGGGATTGCATTGTTTGGGTTTGGCTTGGCTTGGTCCGGTTGCATTCGTTATGGTTTGGTTTGGTTTGGTTTGGTTTGGTTTGGTTTGGTTTGGTTTGGTTTGGTTTGGTTTGGTTTGGTTTGGTTTGGCTGACTAGACTTGGGTTTGATTGAGCTGGATTGGGTTTGGTTGGGCTGAGTTTGTTTGAACTGGAGTTGTTTGGACTGCGTTTGGCTGGGTTTGGTTGAACTGAATTTGGTTGGGTTTGCCTTGGGGGGCTTCTCCCTCCTCTCTTGCCTCACTGCAGCTCTGTTTCTCAGAAGGCTTCCCTCTCTTCTCGGGTAGAGGTGTGCTTGGGAGGACGTGTCTTCATTTTTGTAACAATTCCCAATAATTTATAGACTGAATCTGAGTCTATACAACGGTAATAAATCTGAAAAGGAAAAGCTGGCAGAGACTGAACTTCACCACCTGATATATGGCCCAGGTGGTTTGGCATTGGCTGCAACCACTGCAACCAGCCGGGGATGGGAGCGCCGGGGATGAGAGCGCCTCTCCGAAAGCAGGGACCCCCTCCAGACACCCGGGGTGAAACGGCGCTGTCCCCTCGGGGACAGTGACAGTCCCGCTCTCGGACAGATGCGTCTCCTCTTCATGGGGCTGTCGCTGGCGTGGCCAGCGCTGATTTGTTTCTAAGCGCCATCCCAGTTCTGGGGTTATTTATAGCAGGAGGAAGTGGTGCGGTTTTATTTGCGGGTTTCCAGCGTTTTACAGATCCCTGCCGCAGTGCCCAGCCGGGGGTGCCGGCAGCGCTCCGGCCGCCCCACGCGCAGCGTTCCCACGCGGAGCTGTCCCGACACCCCGGTCCCCACCGGGGCTCCCCGGGTCCTGCTCGCCCCGGCCCTGCCCTCCCTCCGCCTCTGCCCGGCCCTTCCCACGCCCACGCAGGTCGCGGCTCCCCAGGGATGTCCCGGCGGGGTCTCTGCGGCCGGGCTGCTCCGGCTCCTCCTTCTCCTCCTCCCCGCAGCCCCTCAGCCCGGGGGAGGTGGGAGAAAGGGGCACCCGAGCCCGGGGCCCCCGTCCTGCCCGACCAGTGGGGCCGCTGGGCCGCTTCCAAGTCCCGGGGAGAGCAGCCGGCTCCAAGTGGGACATCACGGTTTGCCTTGGATCGTGGCCTGGCCGAAAGGTGTGACGTGAAGTCAGGGAGGCGACGAATGACGTCACGCGAATGGAGCCGTGACGTAGCGCCCAGTGGAAGGAGTTGCCGGCGGAGAGATGTCCTGGCCATGCCGAAGCAGAGAACGCTGGGATGGGAGGGAAGAGGAGAAAGCGCAAACCTGGCGGTGACCGCCCTGGAGGCTCGCTCTGCTGTCGCGACATAAGTGCCGGGAATGACCGGGGGGGTTTGGTTCTGTGCTGTAGGACTGTGCCCGCTGCTCAGAGCGCGGAGTGAGAGGATGCCCCTAAATCCACGAAAGGCGTATGAGACGCACAGAGAAGGCAGATACATGGTATGGATTAGATTAGATAAATATAAAATTAGATTAGATAGACCCTATGATATAGATATATTCTCCCACTGCCGACCCGCACTCAGGTGTGCAGTGAATGCCTGCTCACACCACGGCCCGGGGTGGACGCTCATGGAGACGGCCAGGGCAGAACCAGGATCTGCTGCGGCTCCCGAGGGCCAGCGCGTTTACTCTCTGCTTAAGGGCGGTATGGGGGGATGTCTGCCCCGGTGACACCCCAGGAGGAGCCGAGGGCTGGGAAGACAACCGGCCCCGGCGTTACCGCGGGCGCTGCCGGTGCCCGGGCAGAGCCTATCTTTGCGCCCAGCCGGGAGAAGTTGAACCTAGAACGAATATTTTAAAACTAGATTTTATAGAACAGAATAAAACCGTAATTCGGCGCATTATTTTTTTTTTTTAAAGGAAAATTAAAAGGAACGAAAAAATGCTGCCTCCGGTTCGGAGGCTGCTGCGAGCAGTGGGTTTAAAATAGCCGGAGCGGAGCCAGGCTGTTGGCAGACTCGTGGAATCACAGGACCATCAAGGTTGAAAAAGACCCTTAAGGTCAACGCCTCCCTCCAGCACGGCCCGCTGGGCTCCGTCCCCCTTCCGCCGAGGGCGGGGGAGCCCCCGCAGGCCCATCCAGGAAATAAAGCGAAAAAGGGGACGGTGAAGGGTCTCGGACACGGTGCACGTTTGCAGTATATTCACCTCCCTCCTCCTTGGGAGAAAGGCCGCTCCCACCTCTTGCTTCTCACACTGGAGGAGGTCTCCATCCTTCCCGTGCCTCCTGCATCAGCTGAGCCCCTTGAGACTCAGAGACCCTGGTAAATATTTGCATTTTAAACCACGTCCATCTTAAACAGCCCCGAGGTTGTCTGGTTCACCTCGGGTGCTCGAAATTCCCAGTCGTTTGCAGACTCCTGGGCGAAGTTCAGCCGGGAGCGGTGAACAGGCAGAAGGACATCAAGATGTCGCTAAAAAAATTCAACAAAAAGAAAGAGAGCTCTGGAGAGCTGACCCTGACAGCACCCACATGTGCATCCCCTGAACGGTGCTAAAGACCAGAGGTGAAGGGATTCGAAGCTTTGGGGTCCCCAGGCCTTGCAGGTTCTGCCGGGGGTGCGGGGCGGGCCCGACTCCATCACCTCGGCGAGGTCGGAAAAAGCCTGCGCGGCTGGAACACTGCTTCCCTCCACTTTTCCATAAAACAGTTCAAAAGTTCTCTCCCACATCTTTACTTGATTTGAAAGCAAAATAGAGTGTCAGGATAGATCAGCTAAAATGTGCCGAGAAAGTAGAGAGGAGAGAGGATCCTTTCCCATGGCAGCCAGAGCCAGGGTCTTCCTCCCGTCTCCCTTCTCCCCTTTCCCCTCACCCGCGGTACCCGCGGTTCCCACCTTCCTTCCCCCGTGGATTTTTCCACTTCGCCAAAACACCGAGGTGTTATCCAGGAGGGCTAAGGCCCCATCCCGGCCTGCGTGGGCCGCACCGGGGACGGGCCCTGCTCCACACGCCCCTGCCCCGGGACAGGGTGCACCGGGACCGATGCAGGAGAGGGGGTCTGCCGAGGAGGGATGGAGGTCTCCCACCCCCTTCCTCGCCGGCTGCCCAGGGCCCTGGACTGGCACAGTCGCAGAGACCCCTCCTGAGGGTCACCGCGAGTTCGGCTGCAGCAGAAAATTGTTTGTTATTAATCATGTGCTGAAAGATGATGGGATGGGAGAGATGGCACTGCCGCTGCTCCCCGGGCTGCGCTCCCCCGGCCGCCGGGCAGGGCCCGGGCAGCGTTATAATAACCCCCGCAGCCTGGAAAATAATGTTAAAAAAGGTTCAGACCAGTTCTGACAGAGCCCGCAGCCCAAGCACCCCTCCAGGAACATCTTCCCCGTGGGACTGAAACGTGTGCTGGGGTCGCTTAGCCCCGCGCAGAGACGCTGAGGAGTGCGCGGGTGCGCATCCAGTGCTGGCTGCGGAGGTTCCGCGGGTCGTGAGGCCCAGGCTGGAGGGGTGTGGGGGTTCCCGTGGGGCTGCCGTGCTGCGCGGGGGCGCAACCTGCGCGCTGCCGCTGGCAGGGGATTACGGAGCGGGGCGAACTGACGGGGTGCTGGGAGCGGGCGGGGGTCCCCGGAGGATCGTTCACCTTTCCATTCGTTTGTGAAATATTTTTAATACATCACCGGGCTTGGGGGAGGAGGCGGGCGAAGAGAAGGAGGAGGGGAGGCACTCCCGAAGGAGCCGCGGCCAGGCGGCGGGGGCCGGGCAGGGGCGGCGGGGGCCGCGGGTCTGGCCGCGGGCGCGCAAGGGGCGCGGATGGTGCGGAGTGCGGAGCTGGGTCCCGCGCGGCCGGGCTGGGCCAGCGCTAGATGGAGTGATGCATGAGCGAGACGGGGAGGTTTTAACCTTCAGGGGGAGGAGCCCCGTTTAACTACAGGCATTTGTTCTAGGGCAGGTCACTTTAATCTCTTTAGCTTTAAACTGTCCAACTCGCAACTCGCGTTTCTCTATAAGGGATCTTTACCACTTCCCTGCCTATGCGGCCGGAGCGCCGTGCCTCTCCCCAGCAGAGACAACCGCCTTCCAGGCACTGCCCAGATTGCTTCCGACACCCTTAAAATAATACTGTTAGTAATAAGTGGATTTGCTTTTGGTTTTTGTTGATTTTTTTTTTTTCTTCTTTAAAAAAAAAAGCTCCTTGTTCCTTTCTGTGTGGAATAAACACCTGCAAACTCCCCCAGGCAGCCCGGCGCCCCTGCCATGGATTCCTTTAAAGGTGGAATGAATTTGGAGAGACTGCCTGAGAGCTTGAGACCCCAACCCTCCCATGACATGGCTTCCAGCTTCCATTTGCAAAGATCCTCGGAACCCAGAGACCCGATCGACAACTCAGCCAGTGAATCCTCCGACACGGAGGTGCCAGGTAACCCTCCCCCTCCCCGCGCCCCCCGCGGCCCCGGCCCGCTCCCCCCGCGCTGCCTCCCCCTCCCCACCGCGCCTTCCCTCCGCGGGGCGGCCGGGGGTGCTGAGCCTGCACCCCCGCGCTCCCGGAGCCGATGGAGGGACAGGGCTGAGCGAGAGCTGCCGGTGATCGCGGCGGCTTCATCCCAAGCGAGCCCCGGGAGCAGGAGCGGGGGCCAGGGGCCCTCCTGGAGCTGCCTCCCCCACCGTGCCCGGCGCTGACAGCCCGCCGGGGGGACACATGGCTCCATGGTCCCATCCCAGGAGCCGCTCTCTTTTATTTATTATATTTATTTTTAAATAAAAAACTGTCGTTATTAATTGATGGGGTCGGGAGGAAGGGGGGGCTCTTCGGGGAGTGCGGTTTTGCCGGATGTTTCTGAAATAATGTCAGCTTTTGCCCGGGTTTATTTTCCAGCTCGGGTGGTGCAGAGATGGAAAAAGATCTCTCTGTCAGCGAAAAAAAAATTTTTAAAAAGAAAGGGCAGGCAGAGTTGGAGAGGCAGCGTGGGGCCAAGGCAGGCAACGCGGGCCGCTGCGGAGGGGATGTGCGCGGCCGCGGTGAGGGTTTGCGCGGGGCCCGAGCGATTTCCCCGCAGGAAAAGGGAAGGATCCCCATGCCCTGACCACCGTGTGCGAGGGCTACAGGGAACGCTGGGCTCTCTCGGGTTGCATTTAATTAAAACAACAACATTTTTACAATGACAAGGGAAAAGTAGAAGAGAGAAACAAAAGCTTAAAGAAGGAGTGTAATATTCCTTCTCAGCAAGACTGTTTCAGAGGGAGTTTATATTTTATGTAATTTTAGTTTTCTAATAGCTATTGTTGCTCTTGGGAATTTTAACCTAGAGAGTGGCTGTTGTAGCAGTGGGTCCCGAAGTGGCACTCGGTGATAAACAGGGTTTGGGTTGTGCCTCCCGGCCTGATTCGCAAACAAAGTTAGAGACCGGCGTCTGGAAGGGACTCTGAGATTAGAGGGGATTATTGGAGATTAGAGAGGGAGATTTGCTCCATTTTGCCCTACCCCTGTGTGTGACCCCTCGGTGCTGCCGGAGGGTTGAGGAGCTGCCTGCTTTTCTTCTCCGAGAACCTGCAAAATACCTTTAGATTTTATTTTTTAATGGGGGAAAAAATAGTTACAAAAGCCGATTAAAGATGCCTTGCCTTATGATTTGGAATTGCATCACAGCCCTGCGCTGAGGCCGGATTTTTAGGGAGGACTGGGAGAATTAAAATCAGCGCTGAGCGAGGGGGCCGGAGCCCACCGGGACCGCTGCCGTTTCCCGATCGCCCCCGCTCCCTCTCGGCCCGGTTTGTCCGAGCCATTCGCGGCCGAGAGCGGGAGGATTTGTTTTGGCGGGGATGATTTTTGTTTCTGTTTCGCCGCCGCCGCCGGGCCATGCGGCTGGGCCGGTCTGGGGACCAGGGGGCCTGGGGCGATGGGGTCTGTGCTGAGAGGCCTTGGGTTCGCTGCAAACCCCGCATGAGATCGGCCCCTTTTGGGGGCCGCTGAGCAGCTGAGGATCGGTCGCACCCTCACCCCTTTCCCTGTGCAGGGTTCCCAGCAAGGTGCGATCCAAGGGTGACTTTGCAAGGACGAGCCCTCCCGGGCTCTGGATTCAGCACGCGATTATTTTTAGACCCCCGCTTACCTCGCAGAGGTCGGGGCTGTAGAAATGCCCACGGGCCCGCCGGCGGCGGGAGAAAACCCTCCGAGAGGGGGTTAAAAACAAAACCAAAAACAATCTATAGAGGAGGAGGAAAAAATCTCTAAAGGAGAAAACTCTCCGCGATTTTTCCCTTCTGCAGCAGCAGGACCGAGGCCGGGGCTTGGCCGCGGCCCCCGGCCCTGCACGGCCCGGCCGCACCTTTCCCGCTCCTGCAGGGCCCAGCCCGGAGCACTTTGGTTCAGGGCCTCCAGACCCTCTCCGAGCGCTGCAACCGGGACAAACCGGGCCCAAACCGGGCTGGGAGAGCGGAGAGCCCGTTACGAAAGGGGAGAGGGGGTTCGCAGGACCGGTATTGAATTCCTGCTCCCAGCCCGCGCAAATCCCGGCCGAGAAAACCCTCCTGGGTGGTTTCTTTTTTCTTTCCTTCTTCCGAAATGATTTTTGCGGAGGGCTTCGCTCAGCCCTGTGTTAAAATAAACACCAAAATCCTAAAAGATAAAGAATAAAATAATTATGAAAAGAGAATGAAGTGGGGGAGCGAAGAGGGGTCTTTTGCAATTAATTGCTCCTGGGTTTTCCACCCTTGCCCTCCCAAAGTTTCCTACCGCGGCCGAGCACAACAAAGACAATGGAGCAAAGATCACGCCTCGGTTTGGAGGGAGCGAGAAGGTGCCGTAGAAAGGCGGAGCGGCCGCTGATACGGGGACCCCGCTCCCCGCAAATGCGGTCACCCGCGCTGAGCCGCCCTGGGGTCCCTCCTGCTGCATCCCCGGGTGCCCTGGGCCCGGCAGGGCTCCCTGCTCCTTCCCCAGCCGCGCCGGGAAAGGCCGGGATGGGCTGCGGGGCTCTCGCTGCCTGCAGGGCTCAGCGGGACACCAGTGGGTGCCCCCACGCGTGCCTCCAGTGGGGTGGGCAGCGCTGGGTGCGGGGCGGGGGTGTCTGCCTTTGTGTGCCTGTACTGGGACAAAAAACAAAGCAAAAAAAAAACCAAACCAAAACCAAATGAACCAACCATCCCCAACCCGACCCCTCGCAGAAAAAGAGCGTAGCGGCGAGCAGAAAAACGAAGACGGGGCCGCCGACGACCCGGCGAAGAAGAAGAAGCAGCGGCGGCAGCGGACCCACTTCACCAGCCAGCAGCTGCAGGAGCTGGAGGCCACCTTCCAGCGAAACCGCTACCCCGACATGAGCATGAGGGAGGAGATCGCCGTCTGGACCAACCTCACCGAGCCCCGAGTCCGGGTAAGAGGGGCCGCAGCCCCGCCGGGAGCGAGCTCTGCTCTGGGGCCGCCGGAGCGTGGGGGGCTCGGGGCAGCTGCCCCTTGTGGGGAGCGCTGCGACGGCTTGCTCTGGGCTGGATTTAATGGCCAAAACGGGGATCCAGGTCGGAGCGGAGAAATTCAGCTCTCGGCCACGGAGAGATCCGCCCGGAACGGGTTAGCGACCGTGGGCCTTGCGCTGGGCACCGGTTCGAAAAGTGGGCGGCGAGCGGCGCAGGGAGCAGCGAAAGGCCGGGGTGGGAAAGGGTCTGACTGTGGGGGGAAGAACCCTCTGGACCGGACGAAAAGCGTGGCAGGGATGGAGCAAAATCCCATCCGAGCAATTTCCCCTTGCTCTGGTTATTCCCAGTAATAGCCACGGCCATGTCCCACCAAACCCCTGCCCCTGGGTATGGCGACAGCGCGATGGCGAGCTCCAACCCGCACGGAGCGGTCTCGGGGCCGGCCCCTCCCGGCCGAGCGTCTTCCAGGGCCGCCGGCTGCTGGTGGAGGCCGAAAGCGAAGGGCAGGGGCCGGGAAGCGGTCACAAAATCAATACGGGCTGAAAACACAAACTTGTACCGCGAAGGCGCTTGATTTTTACACGCCTTGGAGCCTATGCCACCATATATATGTGTGTATGGTGTAAATATACACATACAGTATATATATATATATATATATATATATATATATATATATATATATAAAAATATATATATGCACCTCTCTTAGCCAGATTCGAGGGCCTCGGTAATGTTGGTGCACACGGCTAGAAACATATGTGTGTGTGTGTGTATGTGTGTGTATATAAATATATATATATATATATATATATATATGTGCATGTATGTGTGTGTGTGTGTGTGTTTCGGCAGTTCCTTAGAGAGATTTATGAGCGAAAGATCCTGGCAAAGAAGGACCGGGCCAAAGCGGCTCGGTCCTATGGATCTATCGCTGTGTCTCGGTTTGTCCACTTCCCAAGTGCTTTTTTTCCACCCGAGACATTTCCCCGCGCGGTTTCCACAGTGGTCGCACACTGCGGGACCGTGGGCTAAGCACAGGAAAAACGGGAACTGCGGAGCAAAGCCCCACCGCACGGAAAATCCACTTTTTCTTTTTTTTCTTTTAGTTTTTTGTTTTTAACTTGGCAATTAAACCTTGAGTGACCAAATCGGATTACAGAGATTCTGCTTTAAACATTTGAAAAGTAACCACCCATCTGAAACAATTGCGTCTGAAAGCATTGTCTTAATTGAGTTTAAAACAAAACAAAGCCTGAACATTAATACTGGTTGAATATTTCAGGGAACAAATATAACTAAAATATGAGTTGCAATTAACATCATTTCGTTCTCCTTCTGTGTGGAGATGTTTGGGTTTGATGTTTTGAGATGGCAGATTGCAAATCTAACCTTAATTTGCTATGAGGGCCTTCCTTTAAAATGTCTAGGAGCCATAATTAAAACTATTACCCTCATTTTCAGGAAATTCCTGTCTGGAAGCACCTTCCGAGGAGTATATTACAGGTTTTGAACATGTTGGCTTTCGTTTCCTATTTATACAGGATTCTTTTTATTATTGTTATTTTTTAAAATAGACTCCGCCATCCGTTCCCCCACGGAGTTTCCATCCTTGAGCCCGGTATTTAATAATAGTTGTGCCATTTCTGCGCCGGGAGGGGAGGCCCCGGGAGCCGCCCCCCGCCCCCACCCCGGCTCCGGAGGGAGCGCAGCCTGCGCGGGGCCGGGCCCGGTGTCCGCAGGGAGCTCCTGGGCTCCGACCCGCTGGGACAAATCCGGCCTGTGGTGGGGAGGATGCTGCAAGGGAGGCTCGCGGCCTGGGCGCCGGCAGCAGGCAGCAGGATGCAGATTTTTAACCAATTTTTAAACATTTTTGAAGCTGCCCGGCTTCAATCAGGGGGCACTCAGATGCTTTCCGAGGGCTATATATATAGTATATATACGATTATATATATATTATCATGTATAAAAATAATCAGAGACTGGAACCGGTTTTCGCATCAAACATCAGGACCAGCCCCTCTTCTCTGTTTCCTAGTTAGGGCTGTAAATTCTCATTAGATGTAAAGGCAGAGGTTGCATCTATCCGAGGGCGATGCAGGGATTGATTTTTTTTTTTTTTAAACCTAAACATACTAATCTAATCCCTTTTTTTATGATCTGTAACAGGGGGCTTTTATTACACAGCATTAGCTTTCGGAAACGCGGCAGAGCCGGGGCGAGCCGGCCCTAATCAGAGCGGGCCGTGCTTCGCCCCCCGTCTGGCTCCGGGAAAGGGGCGCGGGGGGCACAGGGGGACGCGGGGGGACGCGGAGACCTGCGCAGGCACCCTCGGCACAGGGAACGGGGACGGCTGCGCGCATTCCGGCTGGCGCATCCCGCTGTGCAGAGAGGGATGCGCGCAGAGCCCGCCGTGCGCGCAGGCACCGTGCGGAGCGGGACCCCGTTCCGCGGGGCGGGGGGCGGCGGGGACAGGCGGTGCGGGGCCGCGGAGCCCGCTCTGGAGTCCCGGGGGAGCTGGCCGGGCCGCGGGGAGAAGCGCTGGGCCGCGGATACCTGCGCTCCCCTGCGCGCATCTGCGCAGCGGCGGTGGGTGGGGGGCTGCTGCGGCCCCGCACTCACCGAGACGTGTCGCTCCCCCCTCCCCACGCAGGTTTGGTTCAAGAACCGCCGAGCCAAGTGGAGAAAGCGGGAGCGGAACCAGCAGATGGACCTGTGCAAGAACGGCTACGTGCCCCAGTTCAGCGGGCTGATGCAGCCCTACGATGACATGTACGCCGGCTACCCCTACAACAACTGGGCCACCAAAAGCCTCACCCCGGCGCCGCTCTCCACCAAGAGCTTCACCTTCTTCAACTCCATGAGCCCCCTGTCCTCGCAGTCCATGTTCTCGGCGCCCAGCAGCATCCCCTCCATGAACATGCCCTCCAGTATGGGCCACTCGGCCGTGCCGGGCATGGCCAACTCCGGCCTCAACAACATCAACAACATCAGCGGCTCCTCGCTCAACTCGGCCATGTCCTCGCCCGCCTGTCCCTACGGGCCGCCGGGCTCGCCCTACAGCGTCTACCGGGACACTTGCAACTCCAGCTTAGCCAGCCTCAGACTGAAATCAAAGCAGCACTCCAGTTTCGGCTACAGCAGTTTGCAAAGCCCCGGCTCTAGTTTAAACGCCTGTCAGTACAACAGTTGACGGACTTGACACAAACCACCTCCGACAAAGCACCGCCGACAAAGCAAAGCAGAAGCAAAGCGACGTTTAACGGAAAAGAAAAAAAAATATTAAACCCGATGATGATTAAAAGCAAAACCCAAGCAAGTGAGAGAGGGAAAAAAATAAAATAAAGCACACACACACCCCCCCCCGCTCCCCCCCCCCCCCAAAAAAAAGCCCCAAAAACTCCGCGGACTTCGACTGTCTAGGAAAAAAAAAAAGGCAAAACAACGATGCAACCAACAAAACAGTGCTTTAAAAATATTTTTAAAAAAAATTTTAAAAAAAGTATAACTCCATCTAAAACCGTAAACGGACCAGCAAACTTTTGCAAGAGACACCGAAATCTGGTACATGGATGAGTTGCAATTTTTTTCTCTGGATTATGCGGGTTGTATGTGTTTACTTGAACTTGCACAGGAGTCGGTACGGCGGCCGCTGCCCCGCGGGGAGGGCGGCAGGAGGGGACGCCTCGGTGGTAAGAGCTGGTGGGACGGTTCTTGGCCGCTTGTCGCACGGGAAGAGTTTGGTTAATGTTTACCACTGAGAAACAGAATCACACTCGGAAAAAAGAAAAAAGGTTGGGGGAAGAGGGGAGGGAAAAAAAAAAAAAAAACCAAATCGCAGAGTAGAATCTGCAGGGGGAAAAATGGTTGAAATATTAGGTATGAAACTATTAAAATAATAATGACAAGGGTCAACCACTTATATAAGGTTATATTTATATCTACCGTTGCATTGTGCCGGATCATTGTCCTTGGCCGTTGAATAAACTGTTTTTAAAATGCATGATTCTTGATGTTTTTTCTTTAGTTGGAAGCTCTAATCCAGTCATTCCTGATACTAAGCAGCTCAAGGTTCCTACCTCTTCATCCTTTCCAAAAGACTGCAGTATCCCCGGTTGTGAGAGAGCACAGAAACCCTTCAGCAAGGCGAAAACTGTTCATCTTTTTCCCCATCCTAAAAAGTCGTATCCTGATAATGAAATTATCATTCATCTTTATTTAAATGCAGGGGGTGTTTTTTCTCTTTGAAAAGTAAAACGGAAAACCAACCCCCGTTTATAAAGTCTCGAAAAAAAGACGAAAAATGGTTTGTTATGAAGTGATTTCAGATACTGCATCTCTGCTAGAGAAACAGAGCGCCTCGGCGTCCGGAAAGGTTCTTAGCAAAGCTGAAAGCGTTCCTTGCTTTTCTAAATGTGAAGGAAAAACAAGGAACCAAAAAAAATTTCTTAAGGTGTTATTATCTTAAGGTGTTATTATGTAAATATAGATACTTTTACAAGTGCTTGTTGGAAAAAAATAAAAACAACAAACAAAACATGGAAATTATAAATATGATTTTTATTAATACGCATACAAAAGGCATATGAAGTTTAATTGCAGGCATATTTGTTGCTTATTTTTGTCGATACTTATTACCTGTAGATGACAAAGAGACATAAAATGCACACGGTACTTCTTTCCCAGTGTATTTCACACCTGTGGTAAACGTTACGCTGGATGTTTCAATTATGCTGTTGTGGATAAGGATGCAGTATATATATTGTTTTATAAGTTATGTTTTGTGACTTTTTTTTTTTCAAAATTAAGAGCATGGGAATAAAAAAGAAAACTTTAAAAAAAAAACCTAAACCGAAACGAAATCTAAAAATGCCTTTAATGTTCTTTTCTGGCTGTGTCTAAGAAAGCGACTAAACAAGAAGAAAAGCGACTTTCTGTCCCCCGACCCCGTGGTGACATTTTGGGGAGCCCCCTCCCCGCTTCCCCCGGTAGTTGCGCCGTCTCCCCGCGTCCCGACAGGGAAGGAGCCCCGACCCCTGCCCCCGCTCCCCGGGGCAGCCCTGGCAGTGCAAACCTTCCCCAGGTCCAATTTTATTTTATTTTTATGGCAGACTGTTGGCCGGAGCTGGGGATCCAGCCCTGCTTGCCGCTGCATTGCTGCATCCACCGTGCCGTGGGTCGGCTTTTCCCTCCCCAAAGAGTTCATCCCGCACCCTGCAGCCCCCCGTGGGTCGCAGCCCTGGCACTGCTCCTTCTCCCGCAGTCGCTCGTCCCGTTTCGCTAAGGTGCGTTTTTCTCTTGTTTCTCCAAATTCCCCGACATTCTGAATTTTAAAGATTTTTCGATTAATTCTCCCTCTCCTTTAAGTTTTTGCAAGCACAAACCCCTCTGATTTAATCGCTATTTATTCACTATTGCGATTTCAATTAATGTTTTGCCCCAGTTGCCATAACTGCTATAACGAATCGATGGAATACCCGCAGCCGGGGCAGGAGTAGCCACGGCCGGGGCCCTTCCGCGGCCCAAACGCGCTGGTTGCGAGCGCGGACGGCCCCGTTCCCCCAGCATCGCAGTTCTCTCTGGGGCTGGGGGGCTCCGCAAGGCTTTGTTCTCATCACGGGGGCTCAGCAGAGCGGGTCCGAGTCTCCCCGACCGCTCCATCCCTCTCCATAGCCACGGGAGCGTCACCAGAGCAGCACAAGGGCTGATTTCCCCCCCCGTTTTCCAGGCGGGAGGGGATCTGCCAGCCCTCCGCTGGGATTTTAGCCAGGATTTTAGGTGTTCGTTTTTCCTGTTCCTGGAGGTAGCACCATTAGCCCCGAATCAGAGCGCGGCGTTCACGTTTTGCCAAAGCCTGCCCCAGGTCTCAGTTGTTGTGGGAGTCCTGAAGCACCCAGCCCCTCCCGACACTGCAGGAAAGAGCCGGGGAGCAGGGGCACAGCCTCCTGTGCTGCTGTCCCTCCCCAGTGTCCCCCCGCCCCGGGACTGTCCCACGGAAAGCCGATCTGCTGCTGCTGGGCGACATTTGGGCATCTTGACACATTTATGGCTCAGGGAAAGGAAAATTCCAGGGAGACACTGAGCAGAAGGCAGCTCCTTCACCTTCCCTGTGCGCTTTTACGGATGCCCCGCTTCCAGCAGCCTTTGGGTCTCCCCCACAATGGCTAGGGCTTGAATTATTGGGGGGTTTGGGGTGTTTGAGGCACGGCTTTGGACTGCCTTGCCCAAGCACGTTTTCCTTAGCGATGTGCCTTTGGAGGTGCCCAGGTGCGTGCCCACGCTGGGGGCAGCCGAGCAAGGCTGTCATTTAATGCTTCATTACTCCCAAAGTCCCCACGGGGGGAGGGCAGTATAAAACACCGCTCGCCGCCACCCTTCTCACTCTGGGTTTTGAACTCCCCTTGCCGGCATCTGGCTGGTGGGTGTTGCCACACACCGGAGGCGATGGTTTTCCATCCCTCGCCCTGCACATTCCTCCCGGTGGTTTCCAGTGTGTGAAGCTGGAGCTGGAGTTCCTGAAGCTGCATCACTTGGGTCCCGAGAGGCTCCATCCCGGTGGGGCTGCAGAGAGTCCCCAGACTTCTGCCTAGCGATTGCGGGCTTTGTCAAGGCAAGCAGATCCTTGGAGCCAGAGAAATACCGGAATCAAGTTTTCCATTTGTTCTGGGTGTGCTGGCTTACCTATTAGCATTTCCAAAGCAAAGCTGCCTGGGGAGAGCTTTGCCTGGGTTTGCTTGGGAATGCTGCGTGGTCCTGAGAGGTCCCAGACCAGCCCAGGAGCGGCTGCACAGCGGAGCTCTGGTTGCACCAGCCCAGATGAAGTTCACAAATGCTTTATGCCTCAGACTGCACAGTCCGTTCAAGATTAAATGTCTTCTAATAAAAAGCTGTGGTCAGTTTAATTCTAAATTGCATACTTCTCTTTATCTGTGGCCTGGAACTCAGCAAACTATGCAAAGTCCCATTTAAATTAATAGGATGCTTCAGTACAGATTTTAATGGGGTTTTGTATAATAAAAATAACACCTAGAAATGCCCTAACATTTGCTGCAATCTTGCAACAAAAGTCAGTGGAACTGGGATAATAAAAATACAGGTTTTATATGAAACCTATGAAGGGTTTGTCATTAACTTCAGTGGCACAGTTTCAGGCCTTATTATTTTAGTATATGCTTGTATAAGTAAAAATTACTTTATCAATTAAATGAGAATCTGTGACTTTTCTGTTTCAGTCTGGCAACTTGCATGTGAAATATTTAGTTTGATGTTATCAAAACAGCCAAATATACCCACTTATAAACCAGCCCATATACAAAGACTGAGAACAAACAAAAATACAAAACTACACAGTGTTTTTGCTCAGTTAGCCCATCAAACAAAGCTGAGTTGTTACTTTTAAGAAAATACTTCATATCCCTCCTTTAATCTATCAAAGAGAACAGTTCTCTGCTCAGCCTCATAGAAAACAGTAAAAACCTCCATCAAAGTAAAATATATTTTAATTAACAGAGCTGCAAAATAAAATCCACAGCTATGCAGCAAGCTCCTCTGTGGCTCACCATTGTGTGAACTGCTTGGACAAGCTGCTCTTATTAACAAGCCATGGGCTACACTCTGTTCCAAACTGATTAAGCAGTAGGGCTGCAGGCAGATTTTCTATCAAAAATGTTTCAATGGCAGCCAGCCCGTTCTTCTGCAGAGGGATGGGTTTTTTTACAGGAAAAAATAATTTGTTTATTCCCAACTCCAATTTCTTTAATGAAGAAAGCATACGCACAAAAATTTTATTTACCAAATAACTTCCCAACAAATAAAAATTCTCATAGGAAATAAAAAGAAGAAAAATGAAAGAACACATGTATTTGATTTTTTCCCCCTTCTTCACTCAGCCATTTCTTGCAGAAAGCCAGGTAACAATGTTCAGCCTCTGCTAGAGACAAGCAAATTTGCTCTCAAATCTTCCCAGGAGATCAGTGGAGCTGAGCAAGGCTTGTGCCCGGGGGCAAACCCCGGCGATGTAAATGAGCCCAGAACCAGCTCCTCCCGACACCTCTGCCGATGCAGCCCCGCGATCCACGGCAGCCTGAGATTCCTCCCCGGAATCACATGTAAAACAGCACTCGCTCCGGGTTGCGAATTCAAGTCTTGCAGAGCAACTTCAGACCTCCCCCGTCAGAAAAAAATCCCGGAAAACCTATGTGTTAATAGGCAAAAAACCCAAAAATCTGACCTAGTATGAGCAGGGACAAAGTAGTGGCTGTCCCCCAGAAGCACAAAGTAATTTATATGACAGGGTTCAAAGTGATACATGCCTGGGTATAGGAGATTAGCAGTGGGATTTTCAAAAGCCCTATGCGAGTAAGGACCAGATTAAAAAAAAAAAAAAAAAAAAAAAAAAGATTCACTGAATAAACCCTGGTGTGAGATTTTCCTAGAAGTGAGTTAGGCACCTGGGATTTAGACACTAAGGGTGAGACTTTTAGAGGGATTTAGATGTCTGAAGATACAGCTAAGTACATAGTGGGATCTTTGAAAGCACCCAGTACCTGTGTCTACCAGAGGTTTCTGCTCTGGCTCCTTCTGAGGCTCCACTGCCTGCCTGGGTGAAACTGTGAGAACCCAAAGCCCTTCCAAAGGCTGGCTCCTGGCATTTGGGCGCCCTCAAAAATTCCCATTCTCCCTCCACTCCCTTTTCTTTTTTCCCAGAAAGTCTAGAAGGAGAGTTCACTCTTTTAAGAGCTAATTCAGGAAAGTACTTAAGCACACAAGGAAATTACTCAGTGAAATGCTTCTAGGCATGAGGTGAAGCCCTGGTCTCAGGGAGAGCAGCTGAGATCTGTCCCTGGCTGCAGAGCAGTGGGGCTGTGCTCCATGGGTAACCACAGCACCCTGCTCCTCTGCTGTTAAAGCCAGCAAATTAAAGTTCCTTAAATTTAAGTATAAAGTTAGGCAAGGTGCAGAAAGCATTTTGGAGAGTTCTGCTCTCACCATCCCTTTTTTAAGTCAGATCCCAAATTTAATCTTACGGTCTCACAGAGCAAGACTCCATTTTTTAAACATTTACAGGAGGGACAGGTTTTGAACCTTTGACAGAAAACCTGGAAAGCAGATGAGAAGACTGGGGGCCAGCCTGCATCCCCCTCCCAGACTCTGGGAACACAGGCATCAGCCTCCCCTCCCTGCTCTGTAGAAGGCAGCAGCTTTGGGGAGCATCCCAGAAGAAGGTTCAGAAGTGGAGCCTGGGGCTGGAATGTCCTGCACAAATCTCTCTCCACCCACATACAGACCATGAGCTGAACCTCACCAGGCAGAGGCTGGCACCTCTGCTGGTCACATTTGCAGGGGACATCATTTGGAAAATTCAGAAAGTGCCAATCCATGGTCCTGTCTGCTGTCCTGACCTGGACCCACCCCATTATTTGTCCCACCCCACACACATCACAGACACCCGTTCATTCCAAGGCTCCCCCCGCTGTGTCTATTGATCAGTTTTACATTTCTCCTCCATACACCTTGTTCCTCACCTGAATATCTCATACCAATAATAGTCTACTGCAGCTCTACCTGGAGATGTGATTTAACCACTGGTTACACACTTCACTCTGTTCTATATACCTACATCAATCTGATCTCTGATCTGAAATCACAACTATGAATTACATTACTTATGTCCATGCACCCTTTGAGCTCTCTGCTATAACTCCTCTACTTGGACATATTTCACTTGTTCATCTCTACCTTGAATCCACTCATTTAACCAGCCCTGCTCCCCCATTGCCAACAAAACCACATAACTATAGAATACATAAACCTGACCACTCCAGCTCTGACATATTTACCTTATCTTCTTTCTTATGGTTAATTACAGATTAGTATCAGCTAAATTAAAATGTATCACATATTTCTACCCATTCCTCTAAGATGGGTTAAGATTAAGTTAGAGACAGGGTTAAGGCTTATGGCTTAGAGTTAGGGTCAAGGTTTGTTGGAATTGGGTAGAGATTGGTTTAGAGTTGGGATATAGTTGGTTTAGCATTTAGCATTATGTTTGGTTTGCAGCCGGGTTTGGGTGAGGCATGGGTGAGGTGTAGGATAGGGTTGGTATCAGGGACAGTGGGAGATCTCAGTTTGTGCTAGGATTAGCTAGGGGATGCACTTTTATGTGAGGTCAGGGGTTTGGATTAGTGCTGTGTTCAGATACTTTTGGTTTAGATTTGCATTAGTGCCATCTTAGAATAAACATTAAGCTAAGAGCTGTGTTTGTGTCAGAATTTAGAATTAATGTTAGTTTTAGGATTGATTTGGGAGTCACATGTCAGCCTTGATCACGTAATCTCTCTATGCTTATTTCTTGTGCAAACAGATCTGTTCTCTTTCTGTCCATCTAATTTTCCCTCCTACACACCCCTGTAGGTGTTCATAGGTGAGTTTCATAACACTTAATAATCCATTTTCCCCTTGTTTTCTCATTTACCTGACCTCTTAGCCTATTTTGCATATATTCATGTCTCACAATCTAATCTATCTCTCATATACTAATGGCTCTCATCCTTTCTTACAGCACTAATATATTCAGCCCTTCTGATTTTGCCTGTCATGCCCAAGACATCAATGCAGCTACTGCCACGATTAACGATATTTTTTCTGTTTCTTTTATACATACTCATTAAGGAGTGCCTGTGACTACTTACCTACCTAATTAATCTGATGCAAATTTCAATTAATCTCTCTGGATTTCCATAGTACATCCCAAACTATATATTTTCATGTCCCTCCTTGTTCCATCCATATTCATTTCTCTGCTCACTCGTACCCACTCTGATGAGCTTCCTGGTACCCACTCATCTGAATGTGCACCCACATCCTTCTTCATCAATCATCCTGTCCAGGATTTACTCTTCCATTAAGCATCTTTCTAATTTGTACCATCAGGCTAATTTCTCAACACTCCCAGCTCATGAATACTCCTCTGTCTCCTTATCTACCCAATACCTGGTCCAACCTGTTAGCTTGCTAATTGTTCCAAGCTTGGGTTTTTTCAGCATAATCTCTTCATTCTGCATGAATTTTATATGCAATATATTTACTCCATTACTATTTTACCTCACTCCTCCTAAAGTGCTTTTTTGCTTTTTCCCATATCTACTCCCCTCTCCTGTCTGTACACTTTATATTTTTTTGTGTGTGCATTGACCCCATGCTTTCCCCACTCCCCTGTGTCTTGTACATCCCCTTTTTCACAGTTCTCTGTCTGTCTGTTTGCAGGGAGTCTTGATCACCAGATACCCTCTCTATGGGAGCTGCTCGTCCATTATTCTATTCACTGCTCATCTATTAACTCTGCTATTGTTCTTCTTTTATCTGTTCCTCCTTCTATCTACATTCCTCATAATCAATGCCCCATTCACCCTATCGGCACATTCTTATTGGCATATGTTTATTCCATTCTTCCAGCTATCTTTCCATTCCTTTACCCACCCAACACATATTCTGTCTGTTCTCAATTTGTCCCTCTCAAGCTAATATCTTGCTCTCTTGGCCTTTAATTCATTAATTTGTTCTCTACAGCTTAATCTAGTCAATATTTCTAGCTAATATGAGCTCCTCTGATTATTCAGCCAGTATATGCAACCATCTCTTCATCCACCCACCCATCTGATTTCCACTCAGCTGAACTAGCCTCAGAATATTCCCAGTGTATTCCCAGTACTTCCAGTGGATCACCTTTTCCTTGTTACATCCATTTTCCTGTGTTAGATATGTTAGCACCACTGCTGCTCATGTCACTGGAATTTATGTAGCCAAACATCTCTTTACATCCCCAAACACATCAACAGACACAGCAACAGTTCATGTGTCCATTTATTCCCTTCATTCCACTGTTTCCTACTCTCTCTGTACTTATTTCCTTGCTACCTATTACAGCTACAGACTTACAATACCTGCTTTCCATATTTCAATCTATCCAGATTACATTTATTCCACTTAAATTCCCAGCCATTCAGCACTTTACCTACCCAGTCCAGCTTTCTTGCTCCATATTTATGTGTTCTACACCCATATTCAACCAATACCTGACACAAAGACATCTATTTGCTCATTTTAACATGGCCATCAGGCTCAGGTGTGCTGCAGTCCATTCCATGCATTTTTCTCTGTCAAACCTCCTTCCTTCCTTCCTTCCTTCCTTCCTTCCTTCCTTCCTTCCTTCCTTCCTTCCTTCCTTCCTTCCTTCCTTCCTTCCTTCCTTCCTTCCCCTTACTTAGCTATATGTTTTAAAATATTCCTGTTTTATAGTAAATCCAGCCAGCCCCTCTTCTCCCCCAATATTCTTCCCACAGGGTCACCGTGCAGCTTGTCAGCCCCTCATTCCCAGCTCCACTGCTCATCCATCTATCCATCCACCCATCATCCATCCATCCATCCATCCATTCACCCACCATCCATCCATCCATCCATCCATCCATCCCTCATCCATCCATCCATCCATTCATCCATCCATCCATCCATCCATCCATCCATCCATCCATTCACCCACCATCCATCCATCCATCCATCCATCCATCCATCCCTCATCCATCCATCCATCCATCCATCCATCCATCCATCCACCCATCATCCATCCATTCACCCACCATCCATCCATCCATCCATCCATCCATCCATCCATCCATCCATCCATCCACCCATCATCCATCCATTCACCCACCATCCATCCATCCATCCATCCATCCATCATCCATCCATCTGCTGGATAAACCTTCTGCTCACCAGGCAGGACTTGGTCTAACACAGCACATCCCACTTCTATTCCTGACACGCATCAAGACCACCCTTACCCCTGGCTAGACCACCTAGTCCATGTCCCATGCACAGGCTTTCCCTCCACCATCGCATCTTCTGCATTAATATCGAGTTATCCACCCTCTTCACAGACCCTGTAAATCTACATAACAAGCCAATTATTCTAATTTATCCATCCCCCGTGTGCCTGTGTACCTCTGCCCATTTAATTATGTATGTTCATCTCAACTGTCCATCAGTTTACACCACAAAATCCAGCAACCAGCACATGGGGCCATCTGATCTGGGTGCCCAATGCACTCTCCCTCATTAGACAAGAGGAAATTAATTTCCACATAACTTCAGCACTCTCAGTGACCCAGCCTTGTATCAGACAGATAGGCACAGGGGTACAGAAAGCAAGAATGGATATCATCTGAGTAAATGTCATGTAACCCC
Source organism: Agelaius tricolor (assembly GCF_023055355.1). NCBI lineage: Eukaryota > Metazoa > Chordata > Aves > Passeriformes > Icteridae > Agelaius > Agelaius tricolor. Next base: position 9,616,718 of record NW_027269278.1, on the reverse strand, counting down.
ACGAGCCTCAGAGCAGAAATAACAATCAGTTGTGAACAAGTAGAAGTTTGCTTCTGACATGCTGGGGGGGTCAGGGCCATTATGCTAACAAAAGGAAGAAAAGTGCATGTTGGGAACAGACAAAATAATCATCTGCATCAGTGAAAAGTGTGATTTTCACTGTGTGGGGTTTTTGTCATCATACTACCAGGGTAAGAGAAGTCATATCAAAGGCTCAGCTCTCCTCTCTTTCTTGTAAGTTTTGTTTCCTGTTTTCCATTGGCACTCAGAATCTTTCCCTGACCAGGTGAGTTTAAACCTGCCTGCAGCCATTGTGGGAGTTTCTATCCAATAAAATTGGTGTCTTCTTCTTACATGTTTTTTTTTCTTCTCAGATTCTGGACCCTGACCTGGGTTCAAACAAAGCCTTTGGACCAATCTGCATGGCTGAATGGGGGAAACCTCTGAAACCCTGAGTTTGGAAGTGTTCAGACCCAGGACTTTGGATTATCAGGATGCTGAGCTGCAGGATCTGGTTTTGAATGTTTTGCTGTTATTTTATTCTCAATTACTCTACAAAATCAAACCAGTATCATTTGCTGCCAAAAATATTTAGGATCAGTGAACCATCAGGTGGCAACAACTGACAAAGCAGATTTGGAAGCACATGGAGTTATGCTTCCAAGTGCCATGGAGGGAGCTGAGGGCTGGGATGCCCCAGGAGCTTTCCTGAGTCCCTGCAAGCCGCACACGTGGCAGGAATGGGGGAGTGGAGGGCAGGAGTCGGGAAACTCTTGGGAAAGTGTCATAAATACCTCTCAGTATTCCCCGAGATAGCAGAGCCCATGCATGCACTGCTGGCTGCAATCACCAGCCTCTGTGAGAAATTGTTTGTCTTGGTCTTTGCATTAGGTAAATGCCCAACCCAAAATCACTGATAACGGCAGACACCAAAAAAAAAAGAAAGAAAAAGCCAAAAACAGCCCAGAGACAAGGTCTCCTTGGGCCCCCAATCAGCAACAAAAAAGGCAGCAACCAGACAGCCATTTAGTGAACATCTCAAAGCTATCTACCGTCTGCTGGAGGGGCTTTAAAGGCATCAGATTTGTGTGTTTGGCTCAAGCCAAGTGAATTGTAGTCTAAAGCTTTTCCTTGAATTCAAGGCTGTGTTTACTGCAGTCAGGGCGAGGGGAAGGAGGCAACCCCAAAGCCCTCCCTCCTCCTCTTCCCCCACCCTGCAAGCCCCAGGCTTGAAACTTGATTTAAAAAAAAAAATACAAGATTGAATTTCAGTTTGCAGGATTAGGGAGATGACTTTTAGGGGCTGCTTGTTGGAAAAAAAGGAAAGCAAAGCAGCTGGGAGGGATTAGGCTGAGCTGGCGTCTGCACTTTCAACTGATTCAATTTTGCTCCACAAGACATTGTATCTGAGCCTTTCTGGAGACTATTCAAAGCAAATCATTTTCATTTTACCATTTGGTAAGTGATCAGAGTCTATTTTTAGTGTCTTGGAAGCGTCGGGGGTTTTCTCTCTATCCTTTTCTTTTCTTTTAATTTCTTTTATTTTCTTCTTCTTTTTTTTTTTTTTTTTTTTTTTTCTTTCTCCACTTTCTTCCACAATTGAATATCTGCATTTGGGGCATCAAGAACAGGCATGTTTGGAGGGAATGTTTACCACAGCCGGCAGCTTAAATTTATTTTATGCCTCACTTACAGAAGAAAGGGCACCAGAGAGAGAGGTTGGACCTGGCAGGGCTGTCAAACCACTCTCTCAAAAAGTCTCCCAGAGTCCAGACTCTGCATCAGTTTGGGTGGTTTTTGGGGTGATTCCTCATGATTTTGGCAGATCCAGCAGCTGTATGTGGGGCTGTTGACCGAGGTTGGGGTCCCCGTGCCCAGGAGCTGTTGGGCAGGGGGAGGACCTGGGATACATTCAAGGGCACAATCTGATGTTTCTCCTGGTAATCCCCACTTCCCACTCCCCTGCAAGGTTAATTTTACAACTCAGAGGTGTTTTGTAACATCTTTGGTGCTTTGGTTGCATTTTTAATTGAAAAAACCAGAAATCAGAAAACCTTCTTGAAAATTAGAAAAGGAAGAAAAAGTCTTACTCTTGGGAGAAAGACTTCTCTTTTCAGTTTAAATTCAGTTTCCCCACATTTTGTTTTTTCTTAATTTCACTTTACTGCAAACAAAAGAGTTTGAAGGGTGTTTTCTTTCTTTCTTTCTTTCTTTCTTTCTTTCTTTCTTTCTTTCTTTCGTCTTTCTGTCTTTCTCTTTTTTCTTCTCTTTCTCTTTTCCTCTCTTTCTCTTTACCTCTCTTTCTCTCTTTCTTTCTCTTTTTTTCTTTCTTTCTCTTTTTTCCTTTCATTCTCTCTTTTCCTTCCTTTCTCTCTTTTCCCCTCTTTCTCCCTTTCTTTCTCTCCTTCTCTCTCTGTCTCTGTCTGTCTCATTCTTGGAGATGTTTGGTCTGGTACATTGTTTCACAAACTGAAATTCTTCTGCAAAAAGGGGCACAGGCTGGGTGAGGGTCTCACAGCATCCTCTGGCCCCCCACAAACACAGCAGCTCCCTTAGACTTTGGGGAGAACAAGGGCTTTTGCAATCAATGGTTAAAAGCTTTTCTCTTGCTGGCCTTGCCACAGACCCATTATGTGCCTTTAGGGCAAGTTATTTATTGTCTTTGCACCTTCTCTTACATAAAATGCTTGTAGCAGAGAACAGAAAATGATAAATGCTGGGGCGTTTTCCACCTCACACTGCATTGCAAAATATCCCTTTGCTCCAGGAGCACGAGTGCCTTCTCTGCTTCCTAACCCAGAGACGGCAGATAAACAATGCAATATCAAATGCTGCATTTCCAAATCAAAAAAATCCAACCTTTGGACAAGAGTCCTTCAGGATGAATATTTCTCCTTTTGTTATATTCTCCAGGATGTTTTTTCTATTAGTGATGCGTACAAAGCCCTTGCTTTCTGTAACAGGGTGCAGATTGCGCTCCAGATCAGGTGGGTGAGTTTATTCAGTTTAGTTTGTAAAGCAGGGGAAGGCACTGTCCATCCCTGAAGGGCATCCCTGGGCAGTGTGGGGTGTTTGGAGGGACACCAGCCCTTTAGGACACACAGGGCCACTCACAATCAGCACTGACACTGCAAGATGCAGCTCAAAAGGAGGGGACAAAACAAGGAGGAATGTAATAAAACACCCTCTGGGCAAGGGGGAGAGCAGTGTGTAAAGCCCTAAGAGCAGCAGATCCAGAAAATAAGCTGTGGGTGAAGGCAGGGACACCATCCCCTGCCATGAGAAGCACCTTCAGGAAGGGTTGGTGAGAAGCCCAGGATCAGCTATTCCTTAACAACGAGGAGAAAACCTCTCCTGACTTGTTCTTGCTGTGCTGGGCTGAGCCTGCAGCCTGGCTGGGTGTTTTGGCCACAGCAATCCTCCACCCTGCAGAGCCAGGCAGCAAGAGCTGAGAGCCATTGTAATAGCAACAACCCTTTATTCACAAGCTGGAGCAAAAAAGGGATCTGCAAGCAGGGGGAGAGAAGGGGGTGGGGGGCAAAACACAACTGATCTTGTAAAAGAGACCCTTAAAAAATACCATACATGAAGGCCCTTCCTTGCTCAAGCTTTTTGTTTATCAGTCTGCAGTCAGAAGAGGAGAATGCAATAAGTGCGTGGCACACAGGGAACTGGGGGTAGGAGGGTCTCTTCTAATAAAAAAGAATGGACCTGAACAAAGAAAAAGGTTCTGCTAAACTGGTGGTGGCAGATGGCATCAGCCCCACCATGTTCCCTTTCAATTGCGGGAAAATATAGTAAAGCAATTTAATGAAAACGCTTAAATAAGCAAACAGTGCAGTTAATTGAACCCATATGCATTAGGAAGGAAATCTAAAGTATACTGATTCATTAAGTTTTATATAACTGTAAACCCCCAGAACCTAAGACAGAGTAAGAAGCCATGATGAAGTGCCAGCTAGAAGGGGACCTTCTACCCAGCTTCACTTGGATCTGTTTTGTTATGACAAGAACAAGTGGTTTTAACAAGTACACCATAAATCAGGAGTGTGCACTCCAGCCCAGAGCCTTCCAGGTACCAAACTCTGCTGCAAACTCACATTCCTTTTCCTCTGGTAGACTTTTTTATTTTCCAAGACAGAAATAACTGGGACTTGGATGCTGCCATCTGAAAAGAAAATAAGCAGGGACGAGCTGGTTCTTGAGGTCTATATTATTTTTTTTTTTTTTTATTCAAGAAAACTTGGTATTGCATCTGGATGATGCTCCCTGAGACACTTTTAAGTGAGGGCTACATGTCCCTCACACCTGGCTTTGGCAGGTAAAACAAACTCCTTTTTTTTTGGCAGTGAGCATGGTTCCCCAGCTGTGACTTTTGGACAGAAACAGGATAGACAGAAAGCTGGGACTGTAAAGGCAACAGCTATACCCACAGTTTAAAAACCACCCATAAATAAAATCCTGGGGAGAAAGCAGCTCTGGCATCATTGAAGCAAATTCAAGAGTTCCCTTTGATTACAAGAAGGGCAGAACTTCAGATGAGGAGATCAGGAAACCTCTGGCGATGTTTGGTTCAGGATTTACCTTGTGTGATTTGGAACTGGAGGTATCAGCTCTGTTAGCTGCTTTCACTGAGCTCTCCCTGGCTCATGAAACAAGATCCATTCAGTTTTCAGAGAAATCTGGTTTACTGCAAATAAAATCCAGCAAGCGATGATGAGCTGATCCCAAGGCACAACTGTGATCTGGGTTTTGGGTTTTGCAGTGATGCTGATTCAAAGTGTCATTGCAGTGAGCAAAGACCTTCATCCTCAGTGATTGGGGTCTGAAAGGAAGGGGCCCTACAGCCAAGAGAAGGCTCTCAAGGAAATTGGAAGGGCATCCAGAGCATCCAGGCTGGCCCAGAAGGTCATCAGTAACCTGTGGAGACACTGAGGCCTTTCCCATCCATATTCACCTGCTATGTACAACTCAGCAGATGGAGGATGTAACAGGAGAAAAAACTACAAAGGCAAAAAATTGCAAAAAATTAACTTTTCATTCATAAAGGTTGACAATCATTTCACAGTACAATTCTTCCTACTCAGGACTTAAAAAAACCCCAACCACTTGAAAATAAGCACAAAGAAAGCAGACATCTTTGATGAACATGCAGAACATTATTGAAAAAAATATTGATTTTAGAAAAACAATAAAGAATATGATAGATTTTGAGGCTGGGTCTTCATAGAGATTTACAAATATACTGGGTTTTTGTCTCTCTGCAGGTGGTTCTGCAGGGATCCCAAGGGATGGGGAGTGATGGGGGCACGGAGGTGCTTGGGGTGACCTGACCCTGCCACCCAGAGCACTTGGGCCATGCTGCAAAATAGATGGAGCCCCATTGTGAAGGGAGAAGTTCTGCTGGTAGGTGACTACTGCAGCCCCTGTTTGAATTTCCTGGATGTCAGGCACAGTTAATGTCAGGGAGACAGAGGGAGAGCTGAATTGTTGGCCCCAATTCAACAAGGCACTTAAGCACAAGCTTAACTGTAAGTACGCACTTAAGTCCCTCCTTATATAGCAGAACATATGTTAACACCTCGCTGAAGCCTGGGCTAAGTGCATGCTCAAAGTTAAGCATCTGCTTAAGAGCTTTGTTGAACCAGGACTGTTGTTTACTTCCAACAATTGATGTCTCCTGGAGTATCCACAGTTCTAGTTGCAAACCTCACGCATCTGTTTTCTCTTACGATTATTAATCGAGTCATTCTTTAAAAAACTCACAATCCTTGACAATCTGCAATTGCTGCCTTCAGGAGAGCAGGGAACCAACAAGGCAGGAGCATTTCCATACAGATGCCTCATGCCCTTCATTTTTCCTTTATTCTAGGGAGTTTAAGGGAAAGCAACAGTGTTACAAAACAATGTGGAGCCACCAACAATAGAAATGATCGTAATTTAATTTGATTACCAAAAAATGTGTTTCCAGTTTTAAGAACTGTAGAGATTGCTGGAATATAAACTTGTAAATGACAAATTGCTTATATAAATGTGTGTCAGGTTAATATATATACATGTAAATCACATAAATATAAAATTGGTCCGATAAATTGAACAGCTATGTCAAGAAATCTTGAGCTATTGGACATGGCTTAACTCCACCATCAGGTAGCAGAAGGGACCTTTTAGGGAAATTAGGGTAATTCACAATTTGTGTTGTTTGCAGTTATTCCCATTCCCAAGATGATGACCCCCCAAAGAAATAATGCTCCTTGTTAAAATGGACTGTAAGAGTCTGGGATGTCAGGATGCTCTCAGAAGTGACAGACAGGTAAGGCACAGAGCAACGTTTTGGTGTCTGCTCACCTTTTTTTAAGGTTTATTTTCTTTCACCTGGTTGTTGGGCGTCTGTGCTGTGCTCTGCTCCCCTTTGGGGGCAAGGCTGCTCCCTCTGTTCCTCCAGGCAGGTGCCCACATCTCCACTGAGGTGCCCGGGCAGATCTGGGGACTCACTGAGGGGCCACAGTGTCCCCAGAGAGGGGGGCAGCTGTCCCAGCTGCAGCTCCTCTGCCCAGGGCTCAGCTCTGTCACCAGCTGTCCTGGCCCTGCTGCATTTCCCAGCAATGCTGGAGACTTAGACCACAATAGAAGGAAATCACTAAAGCTGAATTGCTCCAAGTAAGTCCTCAGCAGGGTTTGACTGGTAAATATTTAACAAGGAGAACTCCCTATCCTCTCCTGGTACGTATTAAACTAATACATTTATTTTAACAAGGGAAACGGTTTCCCCAAGCTCCTGCTCAATTTGAGCCCTTGACTTCTACAAAAGCCTCAGTAAGGCTGGCTTCCTGGGGCTCAGTAATTCACTGGGGCTAAACGAGAGATGGCTCTGAGCCATGAACTTGGAGTCTGGAGGTGACAGGACCTCCCCAAGGTTGGGGAGAGCTCAGTATTGGGGTTTGCATTCCCACCTGCCTTCAGAATGGTCCAACACCCATCTCAGGACATCCCTGCCACCACCAGCTTCTGACCACTTCAGCCATCCTGTGGAGGCAGGCTGACTGTATCCCACCACAGTTTCCATGTGTTGGAAGCAGCTCTCATGCCAAGTTCTCCCCACAGAAGCTTTGCAAAGCTCCACCAGTGCCCATCCCACACTTCTGGATCCCCAGTCCTTTCTGCTGCCTCTCCCCATGCTGAGATGGAGCCAGGTGTCATGGACATGATGCTGGAAGAGCAAGCAGCTCTCATTCCTTGTCCCCCACCTGGTGATGCTGAGGGTTTATTTCCCCTTGTCTCTGCTCTTTCCTCCATTCCATGGACCAGAGGGGCACTGGCACTCCCTGAGCAGAAGTGCTTTCACCACCAGTGATCCTCTGAGATGCCCAAAGCCATTTCTCCTCAGGAAAGCCTGCTGAGCCATCTCCTCGTGCTTTCTGACCAAAGGGAAGATGTGGGGCCTTGGTGCATTGGGAAGAGCTCCCTGGTTCCATAACCCATCTTTGCACCCTTTGGCATCTCTCCCCTTGCCTGATGGTTAAGTAGTGCTGGGAGACCCTTTCAGAATGCTGTGAGCATGAAAACATCCAACAAATGCAGCCCCACACATGGGAGCTTGGCTCTCCACAAGACCATCCCACAGGACTTGGACCTCCCTGTGTCCCTTTGTGCTCCAAGGAGGAAGGTGGCTGCCCAGTGAATGCTGCCTCTGCAGAACATGCCCTGAACAGCTCACAGGACATGTCCCTGGTGCCACAGCCCACCCATGGGCACTGCATGGCTGCTTCCCAAGGCATTGCTGCCACTGGGGGCCCCAGAGATGGTCCCATCCCCTGCAGGCAGTGGAGGCTCCTGGTGCTACTGCCTGCATCCCAGCTGAGGGCTGCAGACAGGCTCTGAGGCTGCTGGACTCTCTCTAGCTCCCTCTAATATTTTACTATACTAAAATTTTATACGAATATTTTTTTCAGCCTTTCCCTCAAGGAATTAAGAATCTCTGAAAGCAACTCCCAACTTTGCATCTTTGCTGGGAGCCATCCCATGACTGCAGCACTTCCACTCTGACTCACGGGTAGAGGGCAGGTTTGAACAACTGTGGCTGCTTCTGCCAAGGCAATAATGACTCCTGGCATCACAGCCCCAAAGCCTCTGGGAAGCTTTCCCTGCTCAGCTTACCCTGCTTGCAGTGTGTGAGATGATGTGTGACATTCCCAGGAGAGATGCAGGGAAAGGGAAGATGTGGTGCATTGGGAAGAGCTCCCTGGTTCCATAAACCATCTTTGCACGCTTTGGCATCTCTACCCAGGCCCCATGGGTAAATAGTGCTGGGAGATCCTTTCAGGTGGTGCTGTGAGCATGAAAACATCCAACAAAACTTGCTGTGGCCTGAGCATCTGACTCCTTCTCTCCTGCCACTAGGATCTGACACATTTACCCTTCGTCATCACTAAAATGTGTCTCTAAGCATCCCTTCCCCAAATATTCCAGTCTGCCTTCAGTTCTTCCCAATATTTAACAAACACCCCTCTTGAGAAGGGCTGAGGGGAGACAAGGAATGTTTGCAATGTTTACCTTACCCTCAAAGCAAACAGAAACTCTGTCCCTGATCCCATCCCCACCTGTCCCAGCCCACAGCAGGCAGAGAGGTCTTTCCCACTGCCAACAATATCAGTAGGAAAATCCTTTCCACTCTGCTTTTCTGGGATTGTGATTCCAGCAAGCCTTACAGCAGCTTGGCAGTACAGTAAATAAGAAACAGATTTCCAAATGTTTTGATTTACTGTCTTTTCTTTGTCGCATCTAAGCCTGGGGGCTGAGGACCTGACTCCACAAAGTCTCCATCCAGATCACCAACCTGCACCCAGAGGCAGGAACCCCACGGTGGAGCAGGACCTGGCATGGGCTCAGCCTGCCTGGGGATACCCCAGAGGAGAGCCTGCCACGCAGAGCAGCAGCTCCTCAGGCCAGCAGAAATCCACAGGCCTGTTCAGAAGTGCCCAGTTCCAGTGCAAAATGGAAAATTGGACAGAAAAGAAGCCTCTGGAACACATCCCATGCTGAGGGTGGTAAGCCATGAAACATTCACTGCAGTTGCTTCTGTGCTGGTCCGAGCTGTTGTGCTGTTCCTCTCACCATTGTCCCCAGCTGCATTTTCCCCACATGCTCTTTCATACCTGTGAATATTTTAATGACAGTCTCAAAGAGCTGGGACTGATCCCCTGCCCATGTTAGCATCAGTCCAGGATAACTTCATCAGCTGGAACAAGCCACAGTGCCATGCAAGAGGAGCATGAATGACAGGATTCAGGTGCTTACCCCTTTTATAACAGAAAACCCCTTTTCAGGACTTCTCCTAATCTTCTTTTAACTGGACTCTCCACTTGTTGAACTGAGGAGTTCCCACTGAGTTCAAACCCTTCCCTAAAATATTCCTTGAGATGGCTGCAGGTAACAGGAGTTTATGTATCAGAGCATGATGTCATATCAAACACAGCATCCATCTGAAGATTACCTCCTGTGCAGAGTGAGGCTGGACTCCACTCCATTGCACAATTTTGGAACAAACTTTGAGCCCTTTCTCAAGTGGAAAATCTCTGTGGGATGCGGTTATCTTGCAGAATAAAGGCTGTTTTCTCTCTCTGATTCACCCAGGTGATGACTAAGCTCATGAAGCATTTCTCAGCTCGTGTGTTATTCACAGATCGTTCATCCAACACCTTCTCCCAGCACAGGAAAAAACCATACTGCAATTAATGATTGCAGAGGGAAACCTCTTCTCTGTCCATGTCTCAGTGCCCAGGGTCTGCAGCCTTGGAGATATAAGTCATGACCCCTCAAGGAGGACCTCTGGAGAAGACCAGTCGCTGGTCTGCATATAAAACCTCCAAATTTATCGTCATAAATTAATTTTTCTCTTTTGAATACAGTATTTCATACATTGCAGGTTTGGTTTTTGAATACGTCAGAGTCAGTTCATGGCTCAGATTAGTCCCAGCCTGGTTTCAGCACAGCCAAAGTGGCAGCAGTACGAGATGCAGCCTCCAACACCAAGATGCCTTTGAGCAGAGCCTTTGAGCAGATCCCTGCTGTCTGCTGGGCAAGGATGACTTGCAAAGCAGGCAGATAAAGCCTGTGCTTATGAATTTCGTAATGCTGGCACCCAGCTGCCATGGTGCAGGGTAATCCCACGGATCATGGAGGGAATATTTTGAGGGCAGAGCTTCAAAGCAGTGTTTAGATGCTGCAGGAACTGATGCTGGCATGGATTTATTTCCCAACCGTCATTTTCTCTACTATTTTCTTAGCTACTACAGCCCATGTCTTAATTTCAGGTGTCAAAGCAGAGCAAAGCACGTCAGAGGCAGTCAGTGCCATGGCTAGAGGGGACAATCCCTGTTTCCTATGCATGTGTGAGCTGGACACACCAGGATGGAGGACCTGGAATTTGTCACCCTCCAAACGAGGCTCACAGGTGCTTTTCATGCTGTTACCCCTTGTGCAGGCACTTAAAAACCTGCTAGAGCCTCACAGCAGCAGCCCAGTTCTGTGTGTGGAGGTGCTGCAGGGTGGTAGGCACAGGCTGGAAAGCAAAAACAGCGTGGGCAGCTTCTGTCAGCAGCCCAGTGGTGTCCAAAATCCAGGCATGGACACATGTTCACAGTGTATGATCACACACCAAGAAATGAGAGAAGAGAGTTATGGTGGGCAGTGCTCTATACTAAATAGGCAGAGTCCTATTGGGTTATAGGACAAAATCAACAAAAATCACCCTGGTGAGTAACTTGGGAAGTAATTAAGAGCAGTTTTATAGGTGCCAGGTCCTGCTGGGCAATAGACCAGTAAAATTGTGTCTGAGTCTTCTGAGGGATGGATGTGAGGATGGAACACGCAGGCCTGCAGGTGGGACAGTGCCTGCCCATCCCCACCTCCTGTGACACCTGAGAGCTCAGGGCACTTTACATGGGACCCAGTTACCCTCTCACTCCTGAGCTGCACATTCAGGAATGGCTCCACCTGCTTTGGAGCTGATTCACACAGGTACTAACCAAAAATAAAGGGCCATGCTCCCAAAAGGCTGGACCAAAACCTTTGAGCAGTTAAGCTTTGAGACTGCAGGGAAGGAGGGGTGCTCCCAGGGTGGGCATGCCCTGGGTGCCTCTGATCAGATCACCAAACACCTCCAGGCTGGGCAGACAGAAATGGGAAGAGCAGGGTGTTTCCCCAGATCCAGGCTTTGGGGTTTTGCAGTTCAGCCTCAGCAGAAAGGGCAGGAGGCTCTTTCCAGGATGCCAAAAGGAAGCACAGCAGTGGGACCCACCCAGCCACTGGGTCCTCTTTCCCTGAGTCCTGCAGCCAGTGCTTGGCTGACCCAGCACCAGGGCCTGGGCAGCCAGCTCATGTTCCCAGACCAAGGCAACATTTTTATCACACCAATTTAAACCATTAATAATTGTCTGCCCAAACCCTCCCAAGTTCCAGCATTATGTAAACAGAAGTGAATTTAAATTATTTTTTTCCATCACTGTTTGAAATGTGCGATGCTTTTTCTAAACTGCCCCATGAGCAGAAGAGAGAGGGGGGTCTGAAACAGTTCCCTGGCCCCCAGCCAGGTCCCAGCAAGGACTTTATATCTCACTTCAAGACAGTCAGAGCAAGGGTTTAAGAGGCTTTGAACACAAACAGCGTTAGGTTGGTTAAGTCCTGCTTTGACCAGTGGCGAGCAATGGAGACATAAACAGATTTCATTTGAACCAGGCTTAATGTAGCTGGGTTTACAGAGTCCCAGCTGATGTGCACATCCATCAGAGCTGGTGTACATTCAGGGTGGCTCCCACGGGAGGGCAGCCATCCCTGGAGGTGCCCGGCGCCGGCGCTGACCCCCCCGCACCCTCGGAGATCCCCACCGCTCCTCTATCTGAACATGGAAAGAGCTGACCTGCTTCACAGAGCAAACCTGGAATCAATTAATGTCTAGCCTGCATTTAGGAGAGGCAAAACACTATATAAACATTATGTATCATTTAGCTTCTGAGGAAAAGCCATCGCCTGAAAAAGGGGCCTCTCCTTTCTGGTTTATGAAGTCTGGTTCACACTGGTGCAGGCCTCCTTGGCTTTTTTGGCCTGGTCCTAATTTTCACCAGCCTAGATTGCAGGAGACTTCAACTCACAAAGTACATTAATTTCCCTCATTAATAAGAGGGGGTGTCCTTGCTGAGAACCCCCATTTCAGTTTGTCTGCTCAGTGACTCTCCCCAGGACAAAGCTGAGGGCAGCATCCCACTGTCTGCTGGGCACCAGGGTGGCTGGGGCTCCTCCCAAGAGCAGAGACATTGCTCAGAGGGCTGCTTCTCACTGCCCTGCCTGCCTGCCTGAGCAGAGGGCTTGAGCAGCATCCCAGCACAGCACCTCTCTGAGCAGCCTGTGCCAGTGCCCCCCCACCTCCACAGGGAAGGATTTCCCTCTAATATCTAATCTAAATCTACTCTCCTTAAGCTCAAAGCCATTCCTTCTTGTCCTGTCACTTCATGCCCCTGTAAGCAGTCTCTCTCCATCTCTCCTGGCGCCCCTTTAGACACTGGAAGAGGATCTAAGGTCTCCCTGAAGCCTTCTTTTCTTCAGGCTGAACAACCCCAGCTCTCAGTCCATGGTCAGGTTAGAGGATTTTACCACTCTCTACCTTTCAGGAAGCTACTTGTGATGCCTGGCCCTGTATTTATCCTGAGTTACTCACCACTGTCATTGCATTCTCCTGCCATTAACATTTTATTTTCAGTTAAATAAATACCTCCATACCCTTTATGACAGGTGTCCCTTCATACTGGTTGCTGTCCTGCAGTCTCCTGCCCTTGCACACCATTGCTTCAACCTGTCTGAACCCTTCACAGGAAGCACAGGAAGGCTCAGGATTGTTTTTTACTCTACACAAAAGTTTTCTCTCACCACTGAAATAATGAAAACCAGGATAACCAACAGCCCACATCCTGAGCTGGGGGTGCCAGGCAGTGTGCTGCTGCTGCTGCAGGTGCAGTGCTGCTGGTGAGAGCCAGCCCTGCCCTCCTGGGCACCCAGGGATAGCAGCAGTCCTGGCTGATGGACTCAAGGTGACCCTTGTCACTCACCCAAACACAAATGCTGCAGGAATTGTCCCTTTTCAGTGACAGCTGTGGTGTGGCCCAAATAGAGCCAGTGATGCTGATAACTCAGTCATGCCCTTTGAAGAGGGATTTGCTAATTTAAATAAGCAAAGGTCTTTTAACCTTGGCATCATTAGCTCTGAAACCTGCAATAACTATTGCTAGGGATGGTGTTTGCTCCCCCCAGTTTGGCTCTGTCCTTGAAGCCAGCACAGGAGCAAACCTGCAATTCAGGGAAAATTCCCAACAATACTTTTAGTGTCACACTCAGGCCACAGAGCTGGGCTACCCCTAGTAAAAGGAAATTTTAAGAGAAGGAGAAAAAGTTTAAATAAATAATTGGCAAGAAAAACCACCTGGGGATTGTACATGCAGAGTTATGTGGGCTGTGACTCTGGAGGAGTGAACAGAGCCTGCATGGCTGGGGGAAGATCAGGTACCCCACACCCCACTGATTTTCCATCTCACTGGACCATCTGCCATGGAGATGTCAGAGCAAAGCAGGTTTTCATCTCAGCTCTCCACCAAAAGGGTCACATCATGAATAAGAGCACCACATATGTTTCCATCATGTTGGCAAAGTTTTAGGAAGTATCCCTCATAAAACATAAAATGATTACAAATGAGAACATGAAAAACAAATTCAGCAGGAGCTTGTGTCACTGGTTCCTCCCTCACCCTTTTACAAGGAGCTGCTGTTCTCAGCTCTCAGCTGGCTTGGGGAAGGCTTTGGGGCACAAAGACACAAATGGGATTGGAAAGGCATTTGGAGAGCAATGCAGATGAGCTCTCTGGGGTAGGCACAGCCTCAACAGTGGCAGGCAGAGCTCTGCAAGATCAACCCATGCTGCTCTGTAGGGGTGCAGCAATAATTTTGCTTGGAGACTGCTCATGTTGGGGTCTCATTCATTTTATGTCTGGAAGCCATAATATAGTGAAAAATAGGATATTTTCTAGAAATTCTGCCCTGTGAGGGTGGTGAGGCACTGGCACAGGTTGCCCAGAGAAGCTGCTGATGTCCCAGCTGGGAAGTGTTCAAGGGCAGGTTGGACAGGACCTGGAGCAGCCTGTTCAGGTGGAAGGTGTCCCTGGCCACGGCAGCAGGGCTGAAACTAGAGGTCCTTTAAGGCTCCTTCCAACCCAAACCATTCTGGGATGCTGTGTTCCTCTGGCAGCGCTGAACTCCCACTGATTGTGCAGAATCACAGGGACTGGTCACACAAAACTGAGAAAAACCCACCTGATGTTACAGCAGCAATGCCAGCACAGGCACAGCTTGTGGCTGACAGCCAGGCCATCGAGGGTGTGAGCCTGTTTGCACAGGAGCACAGCAGCATCCCTGCTGCAAGGCACACACCTTATCACCAGCCAAGAGCGAGCCAAGGCCCCAGATGTACATCCCCAGGCACTCTGCTCCCTCTGCTCCCCCCACATCATTTCTCAGTCCCTGCCGTAGCACAAGGACAGAGCCCTGAGCTGGGGGTGAGCTGTGCAGCCAGTCCTGCCCTGCCAATCCCCACTGCCCCATGAGTGCAGGGGTCAGGGTGCCTCAGCCGTCCCCGCCCCTGGCTCATCAGCCTCTGCCAGGCCTTGGGCGCAGCTCTGCCCTGGCACAGCCCGTGCTGCTCGCAGGAGCGGCCCTGCTCACAGCTCTGCTCGTCCCTTCTCCGATTACCCCGAGCTGTGTGGGTGTGTTTGCACCTGAGCTGCCAGACCAGGAGGCCAAGCAGGTTGTTCCAAGGTGCTAATCAGCACCGGGGCACAGAACGAGCTGCTTTGTTCCCAGGTATCCCAGCCCATTTCCTCAGTGCGGGTCGCTTTGCTGACTCGGAGCAGCTCTTTTGCTGTGCTGAGGCTGCTTGGTCTTAGAAAGAGGAGCTGGCAGGAGAGCACTGGAGGCCTGGGCTCCAGTCCCAGCCTTGCCACAAGGTTTCCAGGAAAGGACCTGGGCTGTGATCCGTTCCCAGCCCTCAATGGCAATGTTCCTCCCTCCATCAGCAGCTGCTCCCAGCACAGGGCCAGAGCTGGTGCCTGCACTTCCACTCATTTAGCCCACAGAAGAAAAAAAAAAAAAAGATATTTCCAGAATTATTTTCAATCATAAATGCTTACTTGTCAATCATTCTGGCTTATTTCAATGGAGGTTTGAAGCACAAGTTGTAGGCAGAGCTCTGACAGCCACCAAGGATCACATTTTCTCTAAAAGTTCTCTAACTTTTCGCCCTCTCATGATCTGGTGAAGATTTTACTTTCGTGACTTCCACAGTCTCTCCCAATATGCCAGTAAGTTCACAATGGTGATGCTGCAACCTGCAGGGAGAGAAGAGCATGGTAAAAGATCCCCAAATGCTGTGCAAAATGGGAAGGGCCACATCTAAGGCACACGGAGAACTTGCACCCTTGGCAAGCACCCCTCCATCCACCCAGCAGAGCAAGGAGCAGTGGAGACATCCCAAGTATTTTGAGAGATGAGCCTCCTGACTCTTTAATATCTTCACTTTCTTTAATATCTTTCAAAATAATTTTCTCCCAAAAGATCAAAGGAGGCAATCCAGGAGTTGCTTCACAGCATGTGCCATGTGCACACAAAACATTTGCAGAAGCCCCAGTCCTGATAAGTGATAGGGAGGAAATAACACAGAGACTCCTGACAATAACCACAGTCACCTGGAGTTTTGGGTAAAAGGGAATTTTTTTATATCCAGGGAATTTTTTCTGGACTCCAGGCCAGACTGTGGGTTTTTTAAACAAATGGGTATCAAGCTGTGATCATAGGCTTGAATCACATTAAGGTTAACCCAAGATATGTAAAACTCAGCAGTCTCCATTTGGGGGATTTGTGGGAGGCTTTTCCCATTACATGGTTTAGATTTGCTGCCTGGGGTTAGTTGCTCCCCACACAAGATCCAGAGAAGTCCATTGCTGAGGGAAGGCCCAGAGCAGCCTGGACCAGAGCTGTAAGGAGAAGGCAAGTCCTCCTCAGCTCCCAGACTTTAAAGCAAGCACATTCTCCAACCCCACTGTCCCATAAACCTGGAATGAGCTCCCATCTCTCTCCCAGGTGTGCTGAGGGGAGAGAGCCAGACCACGAGGATGGAGAATTGCTCAGGGCTCTGCACTCAGGGGAGACCCAGAACCTTGTGAATCCCAGGACGTGCCAGGGCCAGGCACAATGAGCAACAGTGAAAAACAGTGAATTTTCCAGCAGGAAATTGATCATTTGGGATGAGCCTTGATCCCACACGGACACTACATGGTGCTGGGAAAGGACATGAGTCCTCCTGATGGGAACCAAACCAGTCAATTTCCATATGATGGTTCCTTCCTAGACTCTCAGCACTGCTCATGCTGAGAGCAGACTCATTTTCCCTAGGGAAAACAGACTCAAAATATCCATTTGTTCCAAGAAAATAATTCACTACCTCTGAAGGGTATCTTCTTCTGTGACTTGGAGTCTCTCTTGTGAGAGCTGCTCCACCACTCCTGTTCAGTGTGTCATCCTGGAGGTCCAGGAAGGGCAAATACAGGTCAATAAATGGGATGATGAAATAAAACCCATCCATAATGATGGTATCAGAGTGGCACTGAGTCTTTTTGATGTCATCCAGCAGCTCACTGAAATCTTCAGTGATTTTGTGCTGTGAGAAAGAACAAGAACAGGGAGAAATCACTGTCAGCAAGAAGGAGGTGACACTTGGGGCTGTCACCCCACTTGCTTCACACCAGCTTCTGGCTAGAAAGGAGGCTGTTTGTGATCCCCATCCCCAATCCACTTTTGGAGAAGGCAGATGTGCCAGGCAGGAGCTCCTGGGTGCTGATGCCATGGGGATGCTCATCCCAAGGGAGCAGCCTGGGCTCTCCCAGTGCCCAGCCAGGCAGGCAGGACCTGCAGCTCTGCAGGGACCCCTGCCCCTGTGTGGGACCCAAACCACTGACCCCCTCAGTACTGAGCCAGTGACTCTCTGGCCCAAAGGCAAGAACACTCTTCACCAAGGCATCCTGAACTGGTTATTTTTAAATTACATTTGCTAAAAGCAAAAATGAGCAGAAGAATTGGGGGAAGCAGGGAGTCACGTTGCTCTAATCATTTACATTTCAGTGACAGCTTTACTGCTTTTATTTCAAGTCAGTTTTGCAAAAGCCCTTTATCAAGCAGTGCAGAGCTCTCCTGCAGAATGTGTTTTAAGTCCAGAACTGCATTTTGGATGTGTCACTTCACTGGGCTGTGAGAGCATGGGAAGGAGCACGACCTCCTGTGAGTGCTCACAGAAAGTGAGTCCAGGCCATTCTGGACAGGGCTCTTGGCTTGCCATGACCTAAAAGGGCTTCTTTTTAACCTTCCCTTTGAAGTTAAACTCAGACAAAGTACAACAAAACTGATCAAGAGCTTTCCCCCTCCTTTGTGGCACTTTAAGGTCTGTGTGCTGTTGGAACACTCTTAGCTGCACCTGTGGCGAACCCACCAAGGAGGTGCACAGGATCTACAGCCTGGATCATTATAAAAGTGAGCAAGGAAAGAAAAGGAAATGTTTCCTCCACTGAAAGCAGTTCATTCACACCTTTCCCTGCTGAACAACATCTGACACCTGCAGACAGTGCTGACTGCCCACAGCCCACCTGCTCCAGTGAGATGGGGCTGGTTGCTGATGCTCTGAGCACAAACTGGAGATAGAGCAATATCTCTGCTGCCCTCAGGGCCTGGCTGTTCCTCCCCTGCCACGCAGGAGGGATCAGGATGAGAGACAGGAGTCTGCAATCATCTCTCACCTCCAAACCTGCTGAGCTTGGTTTGAGCTCCTGCAGGAGCCAGCAGGGACCTTTCCTGCCTCCCTGCACACCGAGGCCTCTGGCAGGCACAGCCTGGGACTGGCAGGGCAGCAAAGCCATTCAGCCCCCAAAACCAGGTGACATTTTTGCCAGGTTATGTCATGACACTGGGCAAGTTTGGGCTGGGGCACACATAAAGAAAACCAGGCACCCAGAGCTGGGGGTGGCAGGGGGGCCACAAAACTCTCCCAGCAGTGCCTCCCATGCAGGACCATCAGCTCATTGGGGGCTGCCAAGGATCCTTTGCCTGCTCCAGGACCTGCTGCAGAGTCCTGTGAGCTCTTATTAAGAAGAAGCTTTGTGGCTCACAGTCTGCACAAACAGTGAACTACATTGGAATTAAACCCAAATATATTTTTAAAAAGCAGAAAAGTTGATTTTTAAAGGTTTTCTTCCCCCCGCCAGCCCCCCCCCCCCCCCCCCCTTTATTTTTAAACAGAAAAACCTGGCCTTTTGCAAGTTTATTTTGAAATTGAAATAAGGCTGAGTGGGGCCTACACTGCAACAGGGATTGCAGCTAACAGAACGTCTCTGTATGGAATACAACAAGGAAATTATTTCCTCAAGGTGGAAATTTATTGCTCCAAGGTGGAAGGCAGAGTGTTTTAAAGAGGTTTTTAATTAATAAAGGGAAGCGTGCCAAGAATGTGTTGCATGTTTGAGCTCTCTGCATTAAATACTGCTAACCTGTTGAGGGCTAATTTAGGCTTCAATTAATAAATAACAATACACACAGAGGCATAAACAGCCTCCTGCACCTTCAGCAAAATGCATTTAGATGGATCTATCACATTTTAAACAAATTTTAGGCAAAGAGGTGCTGTCTCTTGGGGTGGCAAGTAGCTCAGGGCACTTGTCTCCTCAGGCCAGGACACAGAGCCAAGCATCAAATGCCCCTGGAGCTGGAGAGCAGCAGCGTGGTGGGGCTTGGCTATTTATATTATATTGGATATTTGGATATTTATAGCACCCCTGGAACAGGAAGGGACTGTGAGACACTAAAGAATTTTTTTGTTTGGCATTTTTTCCCGCAGTAATGCCATCCTAGGCATTCTCACCCAAAGCCAGGATGCAATTTCCCAGTAGTCCCAGTCCCTCAGGTGTTAAGTCTCACTGACTTCCATCAAAACCTAATCCTGCATGGCCCAGATTTTCAAAGGCATTTAGGCTCTTAAAGGTGCAGATTTGTGCTGAGTGGGATTTTTTTCAAAGAACCTCAACATTTTAAGTGTCTCAGGGGGGAATGGTGCCAAGTCTTATCCTACAGGTTTTCTTCCTCATGGTCCCCAGGTAAGGCATCTCCTGGCACTGGTTCCACAAGTTCAAAGTGTGAGGCTCCAGCAGCAAACACACACTTACCCTGATTTAAATTTCTCCCCACTTTGCCATGCATCAGTTTTCTCTCTCATAGACAGTCAGCCCAAACTGGAGCATCTAATCCCCCATGCCTAAATCATTCATTATTTCATGCACTTCTGCATGTCCTCCCTTCTCCCAGCGACACAGAATAATTAACATATAAAAGTCTGGTGATAAGTGAAGTTTACGATCCAAACTAGAGGAATGAAGGCTCAGAAGTGAACATTATAAGAGCCCTGTGCCCATAAACATCCCACTTCTGGTGGGCTACCCAGCCAATTAATTACAGGCAGAAATTCTGGCTGAGCATTCATTGCCCACATAAGCTCCTTGCTGAAAAATAAACCTCCAGAGTTGTCAGGAGAAAATTAAGTAGGAGATGGTGTGCTGGAGAGAAAAATACACACAGACCAAGAATAGGACATGACCTGTGTTTTATAGGGGGGTTTTGGTTTTTTTTGTGTCTACTCTGCTGTAGTAAAAAAAGAAAAAAACCCTCCTTTAGGGAAAAAGAAACTGTCCAAGAATACAATGGCCAAGCCATGGCTTCTCAAATAATCAGGAATTATTAATTTTCACCTTTTCTCATAAGCTTATACAAGCATCAGCCCCTCTTGGGCCAGGTGGCCCCTGACACCTGGGTACAGGAGAGCCTCACCTGGCTCCTGGGTTTGGATCCCCATCTCTGGTGAGGCTTAACCACAGCAGAGCTCCACCCTCATCCCTGTGCTGTACTTGAGGAGCCTGAGCATGCAGAGGGTCTGGAAACCTTTGGCTGTCCCCTCCAGGGGGGTGTGTGCAGTGCTGTCCACAGGTGAGACCCATGGGGCAGTGAGGAGCACGATCTGAGATCCTTGAACCCCAGAACGGTTTGGGTTGGAAGGGACCTTAAAGCCCATCCCATCTCACCCTCTGCCATGGGCAGAGATGCCAACACCCACTAGAGCAGGTTGCTCAGGGCCCCATCCCACCTGG
Organism: Agelaius tricolor; assembly: GCF_023055355.1. Taxonomy (NCBI): domain Eukaryota; kingdom Metazoa; phylum Chordata; class Aves; order Passeriformes; family Icteridae; genus Agelaius; species Agelaius tricolor. The sequence goes on along the minus strand of NW_027269278.1, from coordinate 9,596,442 downwards.
CGCTGAACACTTCAAAGAATGGGACAGCCAAAATTTTCTGGGAAAACTGGGCCAGTGTCTCATCACCCTCAGGAGAAGGATTCCCTCCTAATATCTAATACCTGTCACTTCAGGCCCTTGTCCAAAGTCCCCTCCAGCTCTTTTGTAGCTCTTTTAGGCACTGGATGGGGCTCTCAGACCTTCTCTTCTCCAGGCTGAACAGCCCCAGCCCTCCCAGCCTGTCTCCAGAGCAGAGCTGCTCCATCCCTCTGAGCACCCTGTATTTATCCTGAGTTACTCACTGCTGTCGTTGTTGTATTCTCCTGCCATTAACATTTTCTTTTCAGTTAAAAATACACTTCCCTACCCTTTATGACAGGTGTCCCTTCACATTGGTTGCTGTCCTGCAGTCCCCAGCCCTTGCACACCATTGCTTCAACCTGTCTGAGCCCTTCACAGGAAGCACAGGAAGGCTCAGGATTGTTTTTTACTCAACACAAAAGCCTCCTCTGGCCCTGTTCCATCAGGCCCACATCTCTCCTGTGCTGAGCCCCCCAGAGCTGGTCACAGTGCTGCAGGTGAGGGGGACAGTCCCCTCCCTGGACCTGCAGCTTTGTGAAGCAGCCCAGGGTGCAGTTGGCTGCACGGAGCTGCGGCCGCTCCCAGCAGGGGATGGGACTTGTGTACAGCCTCAGCCAAAGCTCCTTGGTGTAAACAGCCAGAAAGGTCTGTGACCTGAGAGAGGGGGAGATGAGCCCAGACAGCTGCCTGAGGCTGCCAGACCTTGCACACTGAGCCAGCACTTCCACATGAAATGTCCCAAACAACATCTCTGCCCACAGGGACCGCTTCAAGTGTGAGGCAGCTCACTCTGCCACAGCCACCATCAGGGGCCACTGCCCAGTGTGGGGGGGTCCTGCCCACCTGGGCACACATCCTGCACCCCACTGGCCCCTCAGAACCCAGCATGTGCCACTCACTCCCTGCAGGGAGCCTGGTCCTGCCCCAGAGCTCTTGGAAAGCTCCAGTGCTCGTGGCTGGGTTCCTTGACATTAGCCAGGCCTGGCTATATATTACTGGCATATACAATTAAGGCTCAGAGGTTTGCATACAGTAGCTGGCTTTTGTAAGACAAGGAAATCAAGGAGTGTGACCAAGAGGGATTTTTCAATGTGAAAATTGAGTATTAAAAGGGTGCTTAAGCCAGCTGAGCCAAAACCACAAGGGGGAAAGGGCTGCCTAGTAAAGGAGCAAACAATTGGATTTTAAGAATGGTAAGTATCAAACAGATGAGGGGATTTGAAGCTGAAATGCATTTCATACAGACTCTGGGGCGGTGCAGGCAGTGGCACAGGGGAGGACAGTGAACTGCAGCCACCCCAAGTGCCCACAGGGGCCAAACCCCCATGCCCTCCATCCACCCCCTCCAGGCCATAGCACATGGGAGACACCTTGCAACAGCCCCAAGTAAATGCTATAGGGATCTAATAAGAAAATTGGAGGCAACACATCCATCAAGGAAGGATCTGGATGCTCCATGTGCATTTCCACAATGGCTCCATGAAACAGTTGGGTGCTTCTTACCTTCCCCAAGTGACTCTTGGCACAGCTGGGAGGGTGGAACTTGCTTTTTGATGTCACCACCCTATGAGGTCACTTCCAGAAGAAACCACACAGGCAAATGCTGGGGCAAATTCCTGGAGAGACAAAATTCCATCATTAGCACAGGCTGATTATTCTGAATTTATAGTATGTGCATTGCTGAGCAGTTCAGGCACACCTGCTCCCATCAGGAGCAGGCACTCAGCCATGGTGATGTTGTGTGGACATGGGTATCATCCCTCCTGGCATCCCATGCCAAGGTGGGGAGCATCTCCCCTTCCTGCTGGCTAACAGCAAAAACTGCTGAGCACTCCCATGGGGGCTGTGCCTTTGAGCTTTGGGGTCATCCTCCCTTCTTTCCATCACGTCTGGAAGCGGTGCAGGAGCCCAAGCACAGGCTTTGCTCTCACTGGGACCCTTCCCAAGGCTCCAGCATCCCTGCAGTCCATGTGGGCTGACTGATTCTGACCAGAGAACCTCTGGCAGCCATTCCCGGGCTCTTTGCAGAGTTCACTTGCAAATGAGTTGCCAGTTCCTCAGCAAAGAATCCACTCTGTGACAGATCTTCAGCCTTTATGCAAACATGTCAGTGGATAGCTCACATCCATGATTGCTCCTTGGCTTGGATCTTTAGGAGAAGGAGCATTAACAATTGCCAATTTACTTTGGTTAGTCAGCAGCTCCATGCTGCAAGTCTGGACACTCTGTGAGCACTTGTTCCAGGACACACACATGTTTCCTGAGGTGTAACTTTGAGCAGGCCACAAATATTTGTTTCTTGGAGCAAACAGTGGTGAAGAATTGAAACTAGCTCATGCAGAAGAACTCATTAACTTCATTTAATTGACAATCTCCTCGTTAACCTGAGGCTGAAAGGGCCAGAGGAAATGCACACACCAAGAAGCAGCTGTGGAAAGTGCAAAGCTTTCAAAGTTGTTTTTTGCAGGATTGAGAAGCCCCTCAGAGGAGAGGGAAAGGCAAAGCAGGGCTGAGGACCTGGCAGGCTACAAGACAGCACAAGGACAGTGCTGGAGCAGGAATGGGCAAACCCAAGAATTGTGCTCATCACCCAGATCCATGGATGCTGCACCCCTGACCTTGCACTGAGCCAGCTGGTGCACATAAACCAACCAAAAATTCCAGTGGGATCCACCCTGTGGTTTTACTCTGCTGAACCCCCAAGGCTCCAGACAAGGCCAGTGAAGAGGCAGAGATGGCCAGCACAGCAGCCCAGACATGTCCAAGGGATGCTGTGATCCCTCCAGCCCCATCCTGGAGCCAGGGATGTGTCCTGGACATGTTAAAATGAACCACATCAATCCATCCTCCCAGCCTGGAGAGCTGGCTGGGTAAGGACACGTCCTCATCCGCCTCCTCATGTCCAAACTGTCCAAGGTGAGAGGTTAATGAACAGAGCCCACCTCTTCTTCAGCCACTCCAGCACAGTCTGGGCAGCCAGGAGAAGGAGGAGAGCCAGGAGGAATGCTGCTGCATCCAGACTGAGCCATAACTCACAAACTTTTGCTTTCTAATGTGTTCCTGCAGAGCTGTGGAACCCCATTCCCAGAGCCCCATAGCACATCTGATGCCACTGCCTCCCATTTCAATATGATTTTTGCAGTTTACTGGACCTGAGCTCCCAGTGTGGAGAAAGAAAAGGATTATTCTCTGGCCCTGTTTCAGAGCTGGTGCTGGGAAGGTCTGAGCCACTGCCTTGCAGGAGCCAAGCAGTGATCCCAACACACAGCACACTGCAGGCATCTCTCCTACTCTGCTCTCTCAGCCTGGAGTTTTTGCTTTTTAATTTCCTGTGGCCACAGAGCACTACTGGAGGGTCTCCCAGGGAGAGTGTTTCCCCTACACCATGGTCAAGGCTGGTGGGGGTGACACAGTAAGTTACATCGGTCTCAGCACAAGGGAGTTGCCAGCAAGAATGCTGTTTCTGATGGATTATCCAAACATTTCAAGCCACAATCAGCCTTAAAGCAAAAAAAACCCCTAGCACTCCAGGGGAATATTTAACCTGGTGACTGGTGATCTGAACCTGGAGGCAAACAGGGGAAGGTGACTGCAGGAGCAGCAACACTCGGCCTTGGGGTGCAGCTTTGTGGGTTTTGGGGAGCTGCCCAGGAGGAGAAGCTGGCACAGCAAAGCTGCATTTTGGGCAACCCATTTTTGAGCCCTGTCCTCACAGAGCAGCACAGCTCCAGCAATGCCACCACCTGGGAAAGGCCCAAACCTTGGACACTGGCTACTTTTGCTCAGAGCAGAGCAAATTATGCTCTTCTCAAGAGGAGCCTTAGGCTGAGTTTCCTGGCCCCAAACCAGCGCCTACCACTAAATCCTTGCTGTCCAAGTTTGCTGTGAAATTCCAGCTCATGGACACTGTGCATCCCTTCCCCATGACCTATTTTTATTTTATTATTTACATTTCACAGCAATGCTCACCTTGCTTACAGGTCTGTGGGATGCTCCAGGAGTTATAAAGAAATTACAGCGTTATGGCTAAATGACTAAAATTATGGCTAAACAAGCACTGACCATAAAATGAAGCATTTCAAAGCTTCATTTCAAAGCTTCATCTTTCTCATTCCTGAGTATTTTTGCCTTTTTGCTGGTCAGGATTCTCAACACCCCCAGCACAGCTTTGTGCCATAGCCAGACATTGCAGCCCTCTGAGCTGAATTAGTTGATGGGGATTTTTTTCCTCAGAGTATGTAAATAAATATCAATATTCTAAACCAAAGACCTCCCAGTAACTAAATATTATTTATCTTAAATTTGTCTTCAAACTAAACAGCTTTGTCACATATATACAATAATAAAGAAACAAATTACAAAGGAGGAATTTGATTTTATTGGTTTTATTCAAAGCCCACGCGTTATACATAAATTCTGAACAACAGACTTTACACACTTCATTAGAGATGTTGTCAAAACTTTGGGTGAAGCTCATTTCACTTCCCCACCACTAACAGGAGACATCACAGCCTGGTTGTTTGTTTTAGTTTTATTCGCTCTTCACAACAGCGACCGTTTTCAAACCATATCAGGGAAATCCTCCACTTCACTGGGGAAAGGCACTTGTGAGAAAAGAACAGCTGAGCACGTTGTCTGAATTTGGGTCTTTTTAGGTATTAACGTGATATCCCAAGCTGGGTTACTGACAATAAACCCCAACATCTTGCTTCCTGTGTGTGACCCATTAGCACGTGACCGTGTGTTTGCTAAGGATTTACAAAAAATATCTCATTTTATCGACTCAATCACTTGGGTGGCAAGCTCATGGCATTTTGCTTCCCAAAATATCTGAGAGACCACACACCTCGCCCCGATATAGATTTTGGCAGGCGTGCATCCCCCTTCTCGGTAGCCGGTGGCTGCGCCGCCGGTGTCATCTGAGCAATGCACTCCGGCATTTGGGAGGTGTCAATCTCCCGGCAGCCGCACCCCGAGCTGCTGGCCGGGCATGACAGAGCACGCTGGGGACACTCAGCAGCGGCACTGCAGGGGGAGAGGCCCTCCTGCAAGCTTTAAGCAGGATGAAATCTCCCTGCCGGCACTGGGAATCTGTCTCGGGGAGGATCACAGGATAAAAACAATTCAAACCACGGGAGGAACTATTTTAAACGTTGTCAGTGGGATCTGCAACTCCTGCAACAATGTGTGCAATGAGTAATTCTAGCTATGAAAAAAAAGTGGGTGAGCATAGCTCCAGTGGAGCCCAGCTTAGCAAGAATCCTGCTAATGCCGCTTCCTTCACCGCCGGCAGCCCTGGCCAGGGCTCCGGGCACTTGGCCAAGCCACCCCCAGCCTGATCCAGCAGGTACTGGAGCATTACATCACCAACAGTGGCTCAATCCTGCAGGGAGCTGAGCACTGACCTGGCCAAGCCCTTAAGCACAGGTTTCATTCAATGGTGTAGGAGCTGGGGGCTCACCGGGACATTTTGTGTTTGCGGTACCGGCACTAAAGTTTTCCACAACTCCAAGATCCAGCCCTGCACCTGGGAGTGTCCAAGGCAGCATGGATGAGGCTTGGAGCAAACTGGTCTAGTGGAAGGTGACCCTGCCCACAGCAGGGGGTGGAAATGAGATGAGTTTTAAGGCTCCTTCCAACCCAAACCAGTCTGTGGTTATGTGATTCTATACTCTCAGACGGGGAAAGGCTCTCAAGCAGCAGCTCTGGATACAGCTGTTCCTGCCAGTTGAGCTGCAACTCCAAGGACACACCAGCAGCAGCTTGCACTGCTCTCTCCAGCATCCTTACACTTGTCACTGGTCACTGACAGAGATGATGGTGCCAAGGCAGAGGGGACTGACCTGGCCGGGCTGCTCTCACACTGTTTGAAGTGCAGAGATGTACAAAACCATAGGAGGGAAGTGGCCAGGCATGGGGGAAGCTCATGTGGCAGCTGGACCAGTCCCTGTGAGCTTGGGGAACACCAACACACATGGGTGGGCTCCTGGTTTCATTCCAGCACAGTTTAGTTTCTAAAAAAGGATTGTTCAAAACTTATTTATTGCTGGTTTATCCACTGCATCCTCCTGCAGAACCAGCAATGGGAAAGGACAAGCACAGGCATCCAAAGGGGTCTCAACACTAAGGTACTGAAGGTCAGAAAAGCTCAGCTGCTCCTTTTACAAAATATCTTCCCTCTATGGGTTTTGGAAATCAGGATTACAAGGAAAGAGAGATACCATTTAAAAACAAAATATAGGTGGACACTGTATTAAAGCTGTTTATATCCTGGTTAAACTGAGGCAGCAGCTTTGTCAATAAACTGAGCCAGCTTCACGTCTCTCTTGGTCAGCCCACCGCAGTCATGGGAAATCAGAGTTATCTGAACCTGCCACAAAGGAAAAGAAAGAGGTTACAAAGGCATTTTGATCTCTGACATGCAGGCAGAACAGCAGCTCATTGGGAACGTGGTGTGTCTCTGTAGTGAGTTGGTTTTACTTGGTGCTCCTGGCAAGCACCAAGCTGGACCCTCCCTGCTTGTGTAAACCAGAAGATGCTGTAGGTGAGGAGGCTTTACAGAGCCTGGAATCTCACCAGATGAGCCCTTCTGCAGAATAACACAGGCTTTGTATTCTTGGGTTTCATCCAAGAAGAGGTATCTGATTAAATCATTCACTCTTTAAGTTTAAATACCACAGATCAGTTTCATGAAGAATCCAGGAAAGTGACCAAGCTGCCAAGAGCTGGATCAGAGGCTCATATTTTGTTGAGAATCCACATCCCAAAGGTGAAAAAATTCTTAAGCTTGCTCCAGATTAATTAAAAAAAAAGTATAGGTGACACAGCTGCCTCACAAGTCCATTTGTACTGAGCAGATGACAAGTTAGGCATTATTCTGTCTTGCCTTCGACTGAGATTTTGGCAAGAGTCAAAAGGAAAAAAAAAAGATGAATTCTGAATATTCTAGAAATCCAAGGAAATCAGGAGGAGTGCGTGATCAGGTTTTTTTCCAGTGATCATTTAATGTCCCCTGAACAGGGTGACATGAAGGGCTGATGAGGAAGAGTCTCTGCTGGGAGTTTCAGCTACAAGGAGAGGTGGGATGTCCTGCTCTGAGGGTGGTGGTTTGAGCTACAGGCTGCTTGTCCACATGTCCTTTCTTCTGGTATGTTTTTAGTGGGATTGCCATATATTCACTAAATGCTACAACAAACAATGTGATACAATGCAATGAGAAGTATTACAAAATAAAACTGAAGGGAGAGCAATAATTTCTCCCTTCACACAGCACCTTTCATTCGAGGGTTGCAGTAATCCTTGTAACCCTTGTAAATATGAGACCACCATCAGTTAGGTAATATTATAAACAAATTTTATAAGCTGCTATGTTGAGACATAGGAGCCTACAATTTCTAAAAAATCAAATCTGAATTGAGACTGCCAGGCTCCCATTTAGGTACCAACAGTCTGCTACCCTACACTGCTCAGTTCCTGACCTGCTGCACAGACAGGAATGAGAGCTGGTGAATAGTTTTAAAACAGTAATTTATTCAAGTTGGTTAAATAAGAGTTTAAAGGCTTCTATTTTATTTTTAGATCTCAGCCAGAGAGGTGAAGCCGCAGGCCCCAACCATGCAGCTGGCAGCAGGCGCAAAGAGCTTCATTCTTGACTCCTCACCACTGCAAATCTCAGCATCTCTTTAAAATCTCAAATCTCTTTATAGAGACACTTCTCATTCCCTTACCTTGTAGACAAGCTACAAATAAAGGCAGAGAGAATGGGCCAGTGGTTTGGTCTCCTTAACTCCACTGCTGTGTGAGTAACCAGGGCTTGTGAACGTTACCTTGCTGTAGACGTTAAACCATTCCGGGTGGTGATTCATCTTCTCTGCCTGGAGAGCAACACGTGTCATAAATCCAAAAGCCTAGGGAGAGAGAGAGCAAAGAGGAAAATATTGGAATGGCAGTGGATTGGCAAGATTCACCTCAAAATCCCAAAATCTCCTCAAGATGCCCCACATGGCTGCACCTTGGGTTTGTGTGCTAAAGAAGCATTTGAACTTCTCATGCCACTGGTGCATTCTCAAAACAGCTGAAATGATCCCCTGCAAACCCTGGTAAATCACCCTGCTCAATGTGACTTAGCCCAGGACTCAAAGCTATTGCATGACAGCAGTGATTTTACCTCTGCCATCAGCAGGGATTTCAAATATCCATCCCCTACTGCATCTTAGAAACGTGCCATTTCTAATTAAGCACCATGCCACTGTATGACCAACACTGCTTCCAGGAACACATCCCTCCATTTAACCATTTTGCTATTTACTTTACTGCAGAGAAAAAGGCAGCAGGTGGGCCTGCCCCTCTGCTTTATGAGACATATTTTCCTTTTAAATGAGTTAAAAGAGGTTTTCCAATCCTCTGTCCCTACATGCTCCCCCAGGACCCAGGCTTTATCAGAGGCTCAAAAGGAAAATAATAGCAGGCCCTTGCCAAAATACTTAAGAGCAAATCAGTGCATTATAGAGAAAATTAGAAGGTCCATGCAAATCAAGACTGTAATTATGCAGTGGGGCCCAAAGGGCCTGGGAGCGTGAGCAGGATGCTCTCAGCAGCAGGCTTTGTTCATACCAAGCTCCATCCATCGAGTTCAGGACCTGCATTAACATATAAAGCTGGAGGAACATCCACATTACAGTCTGGTTCAGATTATAATACAACAAGCTCCACAAAACCATACCTGATTTAGGTAGGTTTTCAGTGCTAATTTATGGAAGAGAATGTATATAGCCCACATTCCACCAAGTGATGACCATTTCAAACAAACATGTGGTCAATGAATAACATATAATGGTTGATAATAGTTTCAAGTCTTTTTCCCTCTCACAAATTGCAAAAACCTTTAAGGAAAAAAAAAGAATTGGTGCCTGGATGAAGAATTACTTTGTTGGTCGCTTTGCCAGTCAAATGAATGCAAACGTTATAATCAGAGAAAATCATTCCAATGAGGTTTGTCATTTGGAAATCACCAAACTGTCAGCAATTAAAAAGCTTTTTTTCTTTGACCCAAGAGCTTTCCAAAATTCAGGAGAATCTAACTTCCCTTGAAGCTCTCGCTCAGTTTAGTTTTACTTTGAGTGAACAATTACTTTTAAAAGTTTGCCCATGTTTCAGCAGCACTCTTTGAAGTAGAAAGCTGCAAGTTGTGCATCAGATGTTAGCAATGATTTGGAAAACTTCTCCATTAATAGTGATTATTTAAATGTTTTTAGAGTGTCCAGTCTTAATAAGAATGCTATTTCCAACACAGCAATCAATCCACAGATATATCCTCAAAACTTTAAAATAGTGATGTGTCTGCAACCAAATTTCGTGTACAGAAACAAATGGCAAGAGAAAAAATAAAAATAAATTTATAAAATCCCCTATCATGTTTGTGTAAGCTCTGTTGGTGTCTGTTCATCCCAGGAACTCACCCGCCCATGCACAGACTCAGATCACACTGCAAACAGTCACTGATGGTGAGACAATAATCATTGCTCCAATGAAAGCACACAGAGAGAATTACACAAGGAAATTACTCTAAAAAATTAATCTGCTCTACAGACCTTCCTCCATACTTCAGGTGACAAATCCTCCTTATCAGCAGACCCCCAAATCCCCCGGTCAGTGCACCAACACAACATCCCACTGCCCCTTCCCCGCAGAGAGTAGAGTCTCCAACCAGATAAAATGGACACTGGTCACAAAACCGTCATCCTACCAAAGACCGCTCAACTTGAGGCTGTCCAGCTCATGAAAAGGAATAAATTCCAGCACAGAGGACTCTCCCCAGGACCCGTCCTGCTGCTTGTTGCTCCAGCTGCCCACAAGTGTCCCAGCCAGGGCAATCCAGTGTCACAGTGAAGGATGAAGCCTGCCTGCCTTCGTGCATGCCCTGCTCTGCTCAGAAACGTTCTCCCTCATTGCACGTTACCCACAGCAACTTACTCCTTGCATTTTAGTTTACTTTAATTACACACAAAGTGTAATTCTCACAAAAAAATGACCTATGGTTCTACTGAGCAATTTCACCAACACAATCTCCATTAAGGTCTTAAATACTTCCTTTACCAATTAAATGAATTGGAACACTATTGTTTATTAATCACCTTTATATTTGTAGAGCCTTAACCTTTCTTTGGGAAAATACAACTGGCTCTGGAAGGAAAAGATCTTTAGGTTTGATTAGATATGAAAACACTATTACACAAAATCAGTTTGGACATTTCTTCACGTCTTGAAACTTGATCGGTAATTTGGTCTAATTGGTGATCAAGGAAACTATCTTGTGATCAATTAAAGTAATTACCGCATTCCGGCAACACAACCAACCTTAATTTGAGCAGGAGTCTGCACTTCTTCAAATTTAATTAAAAATAATGAAAATTATTATGCAGTCTGCAGTGCAAGATCATTGTCAAGACTGCACTGGTGGGCAGAGTTTATCAGACCATCACACATTTCTTGATGAAAGTGGGACAACCACTTCACTCATGACAGTGAGACCCAACACAGTCTTGACTTTCACTCTGTTAATAACAGGGAAGTGCAGTCCCTTGGCCCCAGATGAGAACTTTTGCTAGTTTTTCCCTCAAAAATAAAAAGACAGGAGAAAGAAAGGTTTTGTGCATTTTCTAGAAGCCATGAAAAATATTAAAAGAGACTTTGACGCAGTAAATATTATGAAGTATTCTGGTTTTTCAGTAATAGGCATATTAGACACATTTTTAACCTAACCCTTTTAGGACATTTGGGCTAAAATAGTATCCAGACATTCAGGGAACTCCACATGTAGACCACAACACCCAAGGGGTGGCAGAGTGCAGAGTCCCTGCAACAAACCATGAAGAGCAATATAAGTAAGGAGTGAAGCAATCCTGCACTGGCAAGATGCCTGGGTGAGCTGGTATGTCTCTTCACATCTTTTAAGATCATGAAAGAAGGAACTAAAAACTAATGGTGTTTCACTTATAACATCACATTTAAAATATTTCTTAAATACTAGCAGCCCTAATATGTCTCCATGAGATAAAAATCAGGGCTACTCTTAGAAAAACAAGCTAACCTAAATAAGTGAAAAAACCCCAAGATAAACTATAAAAGAATTCAGCTGTCTCATGATGCTTTGTGACTGGTCAAGCTGCTCTTGAAACTGATATAATCCACTATCACAAAATAAGACTTAATGTTACTTTTGTTGCCTGAGAATGGGAAAACCAGGGCCAGACACTTTGCTGTCAGAACCGGGAGGAAAGATGAAATTCCCTGCGCTCCTCTGCCCCGCCCAGCGCTGCACAGCTCTGGGAGAACCCCGGGATCCCGGAGCTAATCTGCTATTATTCTTCCTTTCACACTTCTTAAGCAAGGAATCCATTCATCTTAATACTTTTTAAACAGGCTACTTTTGTACAATGCTTGCCAACATTATCTTGATGAGTTATACATCAAAGGCTCCCAGGTCGCTGTGCTGCGCTCATACATCACCCACCGCGAGTCCCGTGATGGATCACCCCGTGCATCTCCAGAAGAAAGCAGCTGACAGTCCTTGACTCCAAGTGGAGATATTTAAGCAAAACAGCTGAAAGGCTCAACGATATAACCATGCACACTTTTTTTTTTGTTGTTTGTTTGTTTTAAAATGAAGTGTGCACTCAGGCTTCTTAAATCCTCTGGACGCGCAGCCAAGGAAAGCATGTGCTAATCACAAGTACATTAAGGTTTCTGCCTCCCATCTGTCATTATAACGCTGGAGGTAGCATTAACCCTGACCTTCTGCAGCATGAGGGCTACCTGTCTTCCCTTCCCCTGCCTCCCAGGCTGTATCTGTACCATTTATCAGTGGGAAATTAATTAATTGCTCAGGTTACAGTGACACTGTCACACAGGAGATGACTACACCTCACACATTTGCTCTCCACTTACCTGAGTAAAAAGTACCCAGGGTACAGCATGTATTCTCCTTAGAGTTTGACACTTGTAACAATAAAATCAATCATTAAGGTTCACTCCCAAACTCCAGAAGCTTTCACATATCCAGCTGACATTACTACCTAACAGTGAGCTACAAGCCAGCAGATAAAAGGAAAAAGCTCTTTAAAGTCAAGATATTTTAAGTCAGGATCAGCTGCTAGTCATAAGGGCTCTCACAACATCTTCTCTTGTGGTCTCAGGAAAAAACTGGGCTTTGTTTTATCTTGAGTCTATTTACTCCATCACTAAATACTTTTATCGTATAAATATGCATAAATCATGTCACAAAGCTACACTCTTTATCTGAAAATGACAACATAGTTAAAACACAAAAAGAGGAATCTAATTAGTATTTAGGAAGCTGATGGACAGGTACCCATTCCCAAAACAGGAACCCCAATATTGGGATTCTTCCCTGTTGGCATCATCAATCTGCCTGAACCATCCTCAGGGACACTGGATCCACATGGCATTAGATATCTTCCTCCCCCTTTTTGTCTGTGTCTGGATTCACATACAACATAAATCAGGTGAACATCTTCTCATTGCTTCCCCCTTTTTAACATAATCCACGAACAGTGGGACAGTAATTAAGAATGCAAATAATCATGCACCAAAATAGAGCTAAACTCAGGTTACTCATGTCCTCCATCTCTCTCTGAGGCCTCAAGGCATGGACAAGACAGATCAGGTACTGTGCCACAACTCCCTGCTCTCTCCATCCTGGCATGGGCAGCCAACAGGGTGTGAAGGTGAACAACACCTGATGAATCACTGGTAGAAATTTGGTTTTCTCCTCTTTAATAGCTCAAGCAGCAAAATATTGTGAACAGAGGCAACCTTCCCATTCCACAGCATCACCTGTGGCTGGGGAAAGCAGTGCTCTTAATTCTGAAGGATAATAATGAGGGGAAAGGATGGGGGAATAATACTAAAGACACTCTGACGTGGACTGAGATGCCATTTCCATCTTTGTAACAATATCTGAAACTAAAAACTCCAAACCCCCACAACTCCAGTCTCCAACTGAATTGCCAATGCTTTTCTGCATTTCCAATGTTCTTTGAAAATCCAGAGCTGACCACTTGCATCCCCCATACTTATCTGCATACATCACTCACACAAAAAAGCAATGTTGCTTTACACTCTAAAAAAAGTTACCTATTTACATTCCTATTACAGCTGTAAACATTGCTGTGTTAGATGTGCAGCAGAGAATGTGCAAACCTTTACACCATGTTCTCCAAAGAATGCTGTTTCTGTCTCCCAACACTTGTTTACAATTATGTCAGTGAAGAAACCAGCTTGCCAGCTCTATATCAAACATTTTTGACAGCAAAAGCACAAACACTGATCTATTCTAAGTAGTTTGCCACTCCATGTAATCTTGGAAAAGGCATTCTTGCCTTTGATTCTAAAAATGTTTATACTTCGTACATTATGCAAATAGTTTTTATATATTAAGAAATAATGCAAGCAAAGCTCAAGTTAAATTAAATTCTTCAACAATAACCTTGCCAAAGCACTGATTTTCCTATTTAAAAAAATTATTCCAATTTGTTGATCTTACATTGGATGAAACATACTGTAACAATCTTCATAATTTATGTCCTGTTGGGACACTATGATTTAAAGTAACATAATACAGACCAGCATCACTGCTAATCTAAACCACCTGACCAGATAAACAACAGTTTCCCCTTCTCTCTTCACTGAGAGTATTTCTGTTTATTGTCATATGATTTGCCAATTTGAGGACCACGAAGGATCACTGGAGGCAGAGAGGAGTGGGAGGCACAGCCCTGCCTCCATGGGGACGTTTCTCAGCCAGGTACCGCTACAATGTCCAGAGCCACAGGAGATGACAGAAGGCAATTCCAGGAATGCTGTCCCAGGAAAAGCCCATGCCACTTGTGGCAAAGGGAAATTTGCACTTAGCACCCTCTAGACCCAGTGCAGCACTAGGCACAACACAGTTCTGACAGTGCTTGAGATACAGCTCTGCAAAGGGACTGGAGCTCAGGGCTTCATCCTCCCAGCTCAGCAGTGACCAAAGCAAATTCAGTTCTGACAGTGCTTGAGGTGCAGCTCTGCAAAGGGACTGGAGCTCAGGGCTTCATCCTCCCAGCTCAGCAGTGACCAAAGCAAATTCAGTTCTGACAGTGCTTGAGGTGCAGCTCTGCAAAGGGACTGGAGCTCAGGGCTTCATCCTCCCAGCTCAGCAGTGACCAAAGCTGTGACATCACAGGGTCAGAAGGACACAATGCTCTGGGCTGGAAGGCACTTTAAACCCCATCCAGTTCCAGTTCTAATCCCCTGCCATGGGGAGGAACATCTTCCACTATCCCAGGTTGCTCCAAGCCCCATCCACCCTGGTCTTGAACACTCCAGGGTTGGGGCATTCACAGCTTTTCTGGGCAACCTGTGCCAGGGCCTCACCCATCTCACAGGGAAGAATTTCTTAATTCTATATCCAATATAGACTTGATGGAGTAGAAGAGAGAGAAGATGGAGATGTCTTAAGGCAGCATAAAAACCTTCTGGAAGTGATAAAAGTTTCAATGCCAATACAACCTTATTACAAAATACTTTCATTGGTTTATAGGTAGATAAATATGATAGTTGCCCATAAAACTTCTGCAAAATGAGTAGATACCCTAAATCCCAACCACACCTGCAACTAAATCATGTGGTATTTGTGATGCATCATTTCATATCAAAATATAGAAAATAAATTATTTAATTTTTCCTTTTTTCCCCCAGGTCCCTCAGCACTTAGAGACTAATTAATATTATTTTATTTTAAAATATTTTTTATTAAAAATAACAACTTTTATTTAAAATTGTAGATCTCTGAATTACATTTTCCAGGAAAAAAAGAGGGAAATAATCCCAGGTGTCAGGATGGAACTAGAGCATGGTGGAAATCCTTCAGTCATAATCTCAATGTGGCTCTCCACCTTCCAAGCCATTTTTGTGAGCTTTGTGTTAAAAAATGGAATATAAAGGTTGCCCTTAGGAAGTTTGCACAAAAAAAAGCTATTTCAAGAAACATGACTTTTTAAAATGAGATTTTTGCACCCTACCCAAAAACATGAAATAACACAGTGAAGCCCCCATTAACTGAGCACCTGCTAAAGTAATCAGGCACTTAAAATAATAAACTCTCTTGGCTGCACAACTGAAGGAACAATGATAATTTGACTTGCTAAAACTAATGTTTGTTCCAGCAAATCAAACCTTTGGCTGTACTGTAATAAAGCCATCACACAAACCCCAATAAAAATAAAGTAGTAACAAGGTGTAAGGAGCCCCCAGTTCCAACCTTCTGAATTCAGGCACCTGAGCCCTCTGCTGAGGCAGAGGGCAATGAATCATCCTTGACAGCACAGTGCCAGCCCATGACACGAAGGTATCGTAAACCAGAGCAAATCAGAATTAATTTAAGTAAATGTTCCCCCTTCTAAAAGTTTCTCAAACCCTCTGACTTTTACAGAGTGCAGGTATGGTGTAGAAGAACAGAGAAGTTCATTATCCCATCATGCCACATTTTGGATGAAACAGATTTGACTGGAGCAGAACAACATATTCTGCAATTTTCCCCAATGTTTGTTTTTACTCATTTGAGAAGGAATGATTTCATTCTGTAGACATGAAAGTGAAGTTCACAAGCCATCCATGCTGTTGATAACACAGGGATGCTCAGACAAAATTCTCCTTGGTCTTTTGGCCAAGATTACATACACTATCAGTTTAATATCCAACATCTTCTCTGCTGAGCATCCAAGGGCAATCATATCCTGCCTCTGATAATCCTCTAAATATTTGCCATTTATGATCCTAAGAACACATCAAAGAGTGGTAAGAAAGGCTTTGCTTTATGATGGATTAAGAGAAGATGTTGGTCTCATGACTATTTCATCCTCCACTATCCCGTCAGCTTTTTTGGTTTAGTTTGTTTTTTCAAAGGCAAGTTCAGCAATTCAAACACGCAACAGAGAAAACATGATGGAGAAGTGAGGAATTTGGACAGGTCTTCCCATCATTCTCTTGGCCAAGCCAGAAGCTAGAAAGAGCTAGAGATTTGCAATAAAGCAAACTAAGGACCATTCACGTCAGATCTAGTCAGGGAATCATTTCACTCAGCTGAACTGCTGGAGGTGTCCTACTGTACTGCAAGAACAAGTTTTAATGTTTGGACACCTTTTCTAGTAGAGTTTAGGGGCAGTGAACTCAGGAGGAGACTTACCTGGGCCAGCACTGGCAGGCTGCTAATTTATATTGCACCATAAAATTCAAATGTTATTTTGCAAGCAAGACATTTCAAGTCTAGAAACAACAGATCATTTGGGGAAAAAGAGTAGGACAGACCAAGAATTTTCCCATACAAGACAGGGTATCCTTCAAGCTCCGCACAGACGGGTCCCTTGCCTGGTTTGCCATGCCCACTGTTCCCTCTGGGATCTGTGGGTTCATCTCCTGTCTCTGCTGTTTGGAAGAATGGCTGGAGCAGGTCACAGAGAAAAGGATAAAAGCAGCTGCATTAAGCTGTGTTATTAGAACAAGGCTCACCTAACTGCCAACAATTCAGGTACTCAACCTGCACTTTACATTACCCACTGTCTTCAGACCCCTTCTTATGCTCCAAGCACATGCCTGGAAGAGACAGAGTATGTTCAATAAGCAACATTTTGCAAAGTTTTTGTTGGTTGTTTTTTTACCAGAACACAAAGGTTTCTCTGATTTTACATTGGTCCATCTGGAAATGGAGACACAGGCTCAGGAGGGGAGGCAAACAGTAATTCTGAGTCCTTCAGTGAACACCAAATTTCTTTTAGAAATTCATATGAGCACACCACCAAGGGAAACCCTTTGTACAACTCTTGGGTTTTTTGTCAGATTGAGCATTATAAGACGTGCACAAACCCAGCATTCTGGGCTTGTACAGTTAACAGTATTTTTGCTCACTTTGAGCATCCACCTACTGCAAGGAGAGTAAATGTTCCCTCAACCAGGGACACCTTGGACATACACAGACATATATTTAACTGTCTGTTGTTATTCTCACTCCAGTCCAAGGAAAATCATGGTAGATCATGTAATCAGGACTTTTCCCTCTGATCCTAGGAATAAATAACATTTTACTTCAAAGCATCCTTAGCAATAAATAAACCAAACAGTGCAGTGCTGACTCAGCACAGGGCTTCCCACTCATCACTGTGTTCTCATCAAACCCCTCCAAAACATCACACCCAGCTTCTTGTTTGTCCAAAATGACTTTTCATCTCAGCCAAACAAAACTAAAGGAATAAAGGGCAAGGGGAAGAGCAAGAAAGTAAACTCTCCCCCAAAAAATCCACGTGAAGTGGGTTTGCAGCTTTATAAGAGAGGGCTAAAAAAAAACTCCACATGCCTCGCCCTGATAAACGACGGCCCTGCCAGTGGCTTTCCAGAGCAGATGTAACGTTTTAGCCAAACGTGATTGTTTGTGAAAGAAATAATTCTGATCAAAACCTGAAATTGCAGCCAGCAGAAGAGCTGCACTTCGTCACGCTAATCCGGCCTGACGGGGAGCGGCGAGCGGAGATTCCTACTGCGAGAGGAGCAGATGCGAAAGGTCAGCGCTGGCCCGGCACTTCAAACCCCTTAACGTGTAAAACAGTGTGCATTAAAGCCTGAACCGCCCCACGGCGGGATTAACGGATGTCCGCTAAGTGGGTTTGATGTGCTTTTGGTGAGTAATGGTTCATTCTGAAATAGGGGCGTTGGAGCTTTAGTTCAGTTTATTCCGCCAGCCGGAGTCCAGTTTTAATTGCAGCTGCAGAGGATAATATCCCAAAGCGTGTCGCTCCTTTGTGGGAGTATGGGAAAGGGAGAGCTGCTGGTGCTAAAGGCAATTTACAGTTTGAAACTCTAGGCAGGCATTGCTCCAAAAGCAAGGGGATGCAAAAGGTTAAACAACGAGGAGGGCATTTAAGCAGCATCGTTCCAGTCCCCCCATAAAAATAAATGTTATTGCATAAAGGAGTTTCAGGAAACCAGTTTTCCTTAACTGAAAAGATAAAAACATTCATCTGAGTAACCATCTTCTTCAAAAGAGGCAGTCATACCTTCATTTCCCCAAATTAAGCTACTCAACTGAATTCAAACCCATTGTCTTTTCCATTCATTTTCCAAAGGTGCTTTATCATGGGAAATGCCCAAAATGTAGCTAAAATTAGATTGACTCGCTCCCATTTATCTCTTTGAGCACTGTCCATATGGCTGACAGGACATTATTTATTCTGTTTAATTGAAACAATCAATCTGTGCAGCTGAAAAAAAAGATAAACTCTTCTTTTGCTACAAATCTACAAGACAGCTTGTGAGATCCAAAAGGCCATTTTGACAAATCATTTCTTTTGCATCTTCAGATCGATGCATGCAACAAGTATAAAACAAATGCTGTAATAATTTTTACTTGAGTGATAATAAATCCATCTGTTAAGAAAAGCATTTGTATTGGAGTCAACTGGAGAGCAGCCCAAAGGTCAACTGGGCAGATTTTAAGCAGTGGAGTGCATAAAAGGAGAAACAACAGGTCTGCTGAGGGGAGAAACTCAGCAATTAGAAACACCATACCTCACTAATTATAAACAATAAAATAATGGTTTATTCTAGGGAGAAATATGATTAGCTCATCAAGAAAATGAGTATGCCAAATTACAGTTAAGTCACAAAAACAAACAAAATAAAAAAACTGATTCAAACTCTACCACAACCAGGATGGGACATTTTGCATGATTAACGAGATGAAGGACATATGACCATGTGTGAGTCTTCAACTTAAAGATAATTATATTTATTTAAATATTATTAATATTGTGACATTTTAAATAACCCTGGTGGCCTGACACCACTGGCAGTGCCACAATGAAATTATAAGGGTGACGTGGGTACTGTAACAGCACTTGTCACAGGCAGGTGGGACACAAGGGTGGTGGCATCTGCACACACCCACCTTGGCAAAGGGGAGCTGGGATATTCAACAGCACAAAGAGGAACCATCACCTAAAGGGGCTACAGAGAGACAAGGTGGGACTCCTTACCAGGGCACAGAGTGACAGAACAAGGGGGAATGGCTTCAAACTGACAGAGGGCAGGGTTAGATTGGATCTTGGAATGAAATTCCTCCCTGTGAGGGTGGGGAGG
Organism: Agelaius tricolor; assembly: GCF_023055355.1. Classification (NCBI taxonomy): domain Eukaryota; kingdom Metazoa; phylum Chordata; class Aves; order Passeriformes; family Icteridae; genus Agelaius; species Agelaius tricolor. The sequence continues at coordinate 9,577,197 of NW_027269278.1, read as the reverse complement.
CCCTGGCACAGGCTGCCCAGAGAAGCTGTGGCTGCTCCATCCCTGGAAGTGTCCAAGGTCAGGCTGGACAGGGCTTGGAGCAACCTGGGATAGTGGAAGGTGCCCTTGCCCATGGCAGGGGTTCAGAATGAGATAAGCTTTGATATCCCTTCCAACCCAAGCCAATCTAGGATGCTATGGGTTTGTACATGGCAGGCCATGATGGCTGTGAGAAGAAAATAATTCCGTTATTTCCCAACTCCCATCTCCAAGGATTTAATTTCTTCTTAGACACAATCAGATCCCACATTTCCACTACTACAGACCTCCAAGCTTTGCATAACTCCTCACCACTGACTGCCAGTGAGCTGGAAGCTTCACTGGACACTGGACATGCTGACCAGAGCTCCAGTGCCATCTCCTCCTTCTCCGAGGCCGAGGAAGGAGAATCATAAGCTTCCAAACAAGCCACCTCTCATTTCATTTCCCCCAGACCTTGCAGTACCTTGGTCCCACAGGCAGAGGCAGGCAGCAGCACGGGCAGGTGGATCATGCCCAGGTCCCACAGCTGCACCCTGACCTGCCGACTCAGAGGTGAGACTCTTATTTACTCACTCAATCCCAAGAATAAACTCAAGGAAGGTGTGACCATCCAGGAATCATATATTTTTACTGTGCTCTGCTCTGAGACACTTGATGCAGTTCATTGACTGTGTTTTGGCCTGCAGGTTAACCTCTGCCAGTCCTAGAAACTTCACTATCAGTTTCTAATAAAAGAAAATGTCAACAGGCAAATACGCCCGAAATTCATTATTTTCAGATACAAAGGTATTTCCAACTCTGTAAACCCACTCATAAATAATTCTGATTTATTGTAAATGCGTTATTGTATTCATAAACGCTGGGAAGTTAGTGAACAACATAACTACCAACATAACTACCAAAGTTATGAAATACTTTCATAACTTTGCAGGTGCACAAATCACAGCATATGGGAGAGGACTCAAAGGATAATGAAAAATGAAGCAGTTTCAGAAAGCCTATATGAAAACCAGCACCTACCTAGCTGGATAAAAAAATAATTTATTTTTAGTCGACAGGCAATCAAATGCAAAACTCTAGCAGAAGGAGCTGGCAGAGCACTACTACATTAAAAATAGCAATTCCCCCCAAAATGTATGAAAATAGGTCCAATTTTTGATTAGCAGAAGTGACAGTTGGGCTGAGGCTGCTCAGGCTTTGAGGTTAAACACAACTGACACAGGCTGCACCTGAATCCAATCACTCCCTGGGCTCTGAGAAGATTCACACGCGAGGACTAAATTTGTCACAAATGGGTTGGTTTCCGATCCTCCCGTAGCCAACTTGCTTTATTCTGACCCCCGTTTAACAAATCAACTTAATGGGCACTGGGAGTGCTATAAAACTTAACAATGGAGTGATTTTAACTTTTAAAATATAGTTATGAAGCAAAATGTTGGAGAGCTCCTTCAATACTGGAAATCAAATTAAAACTAGACATTTTTTAACAGTCTTGACAGATATAATCCTAGTTACCATGTAAATTTATGGTAAGCTGCTGTGATATTAGCCACAGGTGCTACTTTTAATATATGGCCTGCATCTGGCTGGGAATAAAATATCTCAAGAGGACTGAAAATGACCTCACTATCAGACAATGGAGAAGAAAAAAAACCACAAGACCGCTGTGGCATATAAAAAGCTGGAGATGTGGTCCACAACTGAATATTTACCATAAAATTCATTTTAACTCTGCAGATTGTAAGTTAAAGGATATAATGTTTTCAATACATACAAGGCGTGGATGTATTTTAGACAAAGAGCCAAAAGATTAAGTACATAAAGTGGAAACGAAATACACTGCCTATATGTATAAAACCAAATTTTCCAACCTTTGATGAATGTCAAAAAACAAAGCAACGTGCCAGGAGTAGAAAAAGGAAGGATGGACCCAGATTGTATTGAAGGCACTGGCACCAAGTACTGCCATTGAAAGAAATCAAGAGTATGCATTGCATATCCTACCAAATTCATCTGGATGTGTAACTGGGATCATACAACAAGGATCATCAATTTAAAGGGACAAATCCAAGCATGTCTCCCTACAGCCAAAGGAAAAAAAAATTGGCATCACCAGGAGGGAGAAAAAAAGGCATGTACCATAACATGCTCTGACTGACTTTTTTCTCCCAGATTTCAACCAAGAGAGTCAGCGAATCTGGAAAGGAAATGCAAACAGAGAAAAATAACTTATTTAATACTCCTAGATTTTTTGCACATCTTTAAATATGTTCTCAAAACCCAAGACACAAATTGCACCAAGACACATGTGCCTCTACTCTTAGTGCACAGCATTTCTGTACCATCCCCTCCGCTCAGACTCATCCTCCACCTCCACCCTCTTGCCCCAAAAGACAAAAAATGTATCTGAAATAGCTTTAAAACTCTTAGAGCATGTGATTTCCTGTCATTTTAGAAAATGACGTTAGAGGTCTTATGGAGACTTCCTACACATTTTTTTTTTTTTAAAAACAAACTTAATTAAAAACTTACCCTATAAAAGAAAGCAGCTGTAAATTCTGAACCTGACCATCAGCAAACTTGCCCACCTTTGTAATTTCCTAACTGCATTTGCTGCCTTGGTGTGATTACCTACGGAAACGCAATCACACAGGCAGTTGCCCCTTAAACCCTCTGGTCAAATCCAACCAAGTTTGACAAGAGACATGGAAGTCTCAGAGCTAAGATGTTCCTGCAAATTCTGGGAAAGTGAGCAGCTGGATACAGGACCCAAACTGAGCACTTGGCATCCTGCACTCACAGCCTTTCACAGCTGCACGCCCAGCCCACGACTGGGCTTGAGATGAATCTGGCAGAAATTCACATCTCTAAACCAGGCCTGTCCCCTCTTCCAGATCACTGCTCCCAAGGTGAACTGACCTGAAATGCTGGGAGAAGTTACCAGCATGATCTGGAGGCATAAATTAACTTTCTTTCCCAATTCCCAATCTTATTCAAGCAGACTGGAAGCAGAGGGCTTGCTCCACTGGAAGAAAACAGTTTTGTTTCAGTAGCACGAAGATGTGAATGGATGACAACATCACTTCATGATGCTACACCACGGCCTGCAAGCCTCACCAGCCACTCTTCTGTGCCCTGCAGCCTGGGAGAGAGGCCCCAAAGAAGCTCCCTGATGTGAGGTTTGTAGAGGCTCACGAGCACTCAGATGCATAGCAGGAATTGGGACTTGCCATGCAGTGCTCCAAGCCCACCTCCTCTCCAAAACCTCACTCACAGCCAGAGCTTTCAGCCAAGCACATGTTCCCTTGGAAAAGGGACTCAGCCCGAGGGCTTTGAGCAAGTGCACCCCACTGAGGGTCCTGGAGGTAAAAGACCCCAGTGTTAACTCATCCCTGCCTACCTGCCACTCCACAGTGGCAACAGCCCAGGGCAACTGCAAGGCACATGGAGGAACACAGGCATTGGTGCCATCAGCACAGCTCTTCTGGACACAGCACCCTCCTCTACAGCTGAATTGCATTTTTCCCCCCGCCACTGGTGTATTTTATTTTATAGATAAGACAGACCATCAACCCCCCAGGAGCCTGCCTCACATTCTGGGAACACACAGCCAATGCCACCCAGGCCCCCAGGACTGGTGCTTGGTGGGCATCCACAGCAACAAAACCAACCAAGCACTCTCAGCAGAAACCCCAGGCTGGTTTCCAGCTTATTTCAGAGAATTGTACCACCAAAGTCCATTTTTGTGAAAATGTATCCTCAGAATAACAAACATCATCAGTGCTTTCAAATTCTGGGTTACAAACTAATTCCCTGAGCCAGAAGTGTCATTAGCTTGTCAGCCTTACAAAGGCAGCTCACTGCTGATAGCTTTTAACTGAGCTAATTTCAGCCTGAAAGCTTCAGGAATCCAAATAACTCTTGTTTCACAGAAGTTTCATTTCATTCTCATGCTGAAAATAATATACATAAACCAAGCTCATGTCTACACATTTGCACAACTTTATAATAAAAGTTGTGTTTATATTCTTAACATCTGTTGACATACATAGACTTTGTAAACCTGGCATAGATTTTGAAGCCACAGAATTTTCCATGCATCATGAACACTATCTGCAAGAAGCAATAAAAAAAAAAAGCAATGAATACATTAATCATACCAATATCATCTGCAAAACATAAATTTGAAATACCTTTCATGTCAGCTCAACTACTTTTTTTTGTGTGTGTATTTTTGGGGGGTGATTTTTTTTTTCCACACCTGATTTTAGGCCATCTGTAAAAGGCAGCAAGAAGATCACTGAGGAAATGACATTTCTCAGTCCTTTGACTTTTACTAAACACTTTAAATCCTGTAAATAGAATATTTATTACATTAAATGAAAGCAGTTGTACCTACAAGTTCCATTTTTTCACTGCAGGACTAAATTCTCCCAAAGTACAAGGCAAGGCAGGTATAGCTCCACTTTTTTCATTTGTTTCCTAGGCTGTAGTAAACACAGTCTTTACTAATAGTCATTATAAATATATGTGCATAATTTAATAAAATTAAGCATACATGCATAATTTAAATTTATTTTCAGCTTTAACTTATCGAAAGGCAAATACCTGCTCTCTAATACCAGCTAAGGATCTGATGCCCTTGGGATCTGCATGTTGAGCCTGCTCCTGGACTATGAGAACAGGAACGATTTCTGCCCTCTGCAACAGCAAAGCGGACACTGCAGTAAATCCATAAAAATCAACAGGGGAAATTCTGCCCTCAGATGTTCAAATCTATGCTTGACCCAAGCAGAGCTGCCCAGAGCACCCACCTGCATGGCTTCTTCTCCCAACTGGGGGCAGAAATTTCATTTTGAAGCCAACTGCCAGCCTCTGCTCTCATTTCTGCCTTACATCCATTAAAGCAGCTAAGAAGGAAAGACCCTATTCTAATAACTCCAAAAAAACTTGAAGTGGCACTTTTTTAAAGTACTCTTCCCATGACTACAGGTACTAGAAGTACTGATATATAGTTCATAATTTACCAAGAAGCTAATTTAAATATACTCAATTTCCTATACTGGTGTGTGCTCCATCCACCTTCAGATCAGGAAGACATATGGATATCTACCTAAGCTGGTAGGTAAGATAAATCTACACTGTCAAAAAAAAATACAACTTTGTAAATTTTTGTGAAAGCAATGTGTTTTCCAGATATCTGCTGGTGCAGGACACTGATCTGTCTCCTCACCTGTCTGTTGGCAGATAGGGACTGTCTAAATCCAACTGATCAAACTAAGTTACTCATTTACAGTGGGCAAAACCACTTTTTAAATATTTTTGAGGGCAACTTCACTTCTAGTTGTGCTGAAACAACAAAGACTTTGACCACAACGAGGCAGAGATGCCATTTCATGAATATTCAAGTCAGAAAATCTCAACTCTTCCAAGGGTCGCTTCTATCCTGCCACATTCCTGGCTGCTCCAGCTGCCTGCACATCTCACCAAGGCTTCCTGTGAGCTCCCTCTCATGGGCTTCTCCCCTTCACTGCCCTTGGAATGAACTGATTTGGTTCTATTTGCTCTGTATTAACATTCAGGTTAAAAATGTACTCATGGCTCTGGATGTGCTCCCCGGACCAGCACTGTCCTGTTAATGAGCTGGATTTTTCTGCAGTTGTTTTCTCTTCTCCTTTCTCCCAGCTCACCTCACCCACCTTCTCTCCACTGCCTGGGCTTTCCTTAATATGACAGCTACTGAAACAGCAAAAAAAAGGGCCAGTATTACAAACTGTGGTTTATCCAGCTCACTGTGGTTTCCTAAAACATCTTGTTCTGGGTTTAGGCACAGCCATATAAGCAGCTCACAGCACAGCTCCTGGACCCTGCACACACCAACAAACCCACAGCATCCCCAAACTGCAGCTTGCCATGTCCCTCCATAGTGAGGGAAAGAACCAGCTTGGTGAAACCCATCACCCCAACAAACCCCTGGGAATTCTTTCCCTCCCAAGAAAGAGCTCACCCCTCCCTCAGAAATAAAACAGAAAGGAAATGCATGTTCTGGGAGTGTGACTTTTTCTAAGCAATGTCATTTTTCCTCAGAAGGGAATTTTCAGTGAAATGTAGCTGAGCAGGGATCTCAAGACAAATTCAGTATTTCTAAAGCCAGTTTCTAACTAATGTCTGAGACAAGTTCTTGTGAGTGTGAGAGGTAGTTCAAGATCCTGTTTCCAAACAAAAACCCAGTGAGGTAAATAAAAACCAGTACTGTGCACTCTGTGTGCCAAAGACACTGCAAGATAGCTATTACAACTCAATCAAGGATATACTAGAACTTTGGCTTCCTGTTTAGAAGGTGAAACGTTCCTGTTTTCCCCACCTTGCTTGACTAAAGTTTCTGTTCTTTCTTATATTTACCTATGTTTTTCACGTAGTTCCCTGACAAAAATGATCCCCACTGCCCATCAGTTATGTATTTCCAGCATTTATTTATGAGTGCTAGTAATAAAAAAAAAATCAGGATCAAATACTGCTTTGTCTGATTCCACAATCCCAACCTTGACCCCAACCTGAATATTAGAATCAAGAAACTGTAATATTAGAACAAATCTACTTATCAACTACAACATGGAATTAATTTACTCCACCTAATGAGATCAGAATCTGAGAGCAAATCATCAGGGCAAATCCAAGAGGATTTGGCCCCACCAGGATACTCCCAAACTTCTGAATATAAATATTTTCCCATCAGGACCATATGGAAATTAAAGCAATTACATTTCCTTTATATTAAAAGTGGCATATAACAATCATTACCTGATTAAAATTTTTGAAATTGAACTCCTTGTAGATGGCATCTCTTTCTCCCAGCTCAGACCAGCCTGAAGCTTTGAGATCCAGTAAAACTTGATTCCTTTCCTCTGTCGTCAACCAGTGAGACTGAGAGGACTATTGAGGGAAAAAATAAAGGCATGGCACAAGTGAGGCTGAGGTTCTCTTTTGTACAACAATAAGAAAACCACACGATGAAATTGTGGTTTTGTATGGTGCAAAGGTGAGGATATGGAAAATTCACTGTGCAGTTTCTTACCATTTATAATTTCACAGACCTGTTTAACCTAAACCAGCCAAACCCTGCCATTTCTGTTTGGGCAGGTAAGTTTGGCCAAGTGCTTTTTGTACAAAACTAGTGAAAAGTAACAGACTCCCAGGAATGAAGGTGGACATCAGCATACCTGTACCCTTGGTCATCTGAATTATCCAGATGCTGCAACATCACATTTAATCTCCAAATGTTCCATTCTGTCTGGTAAGTAAAGGATTATTTACATTATTTGCTAAATGTACAATTATAAGGCTAGAAGATATCAGGAAATACCTATTTCAAAAGAGAGGAAAAAACAGGAGATTCAACTCTACCTACTTTGTATTTTACTATTTTAAGAAAGTGGGATTGGACTTTTAAGACAGCACATGCCATGGAGTTCTATAAGGAACAAAGAGCTTTGTAACTAAATCAAAAGGAAAAGAAATGACAATACAGACACAATTACAAAAAGTTTGAAGCTACTGGTAAAAGCACTAAATTCTGCAAAGCACCGGTGCTTAAGTATGGCTTACTTGACGTGGCACGAGTCCTCCTGATGCCACTGGGAGCACAGACATGACAGATTAACACTCTGCTTAAATATCTGAATCAGGGGCTGAAGCACACACGAGGCCAGAGCCAGACACAGAGGAACGCGTCTGGGGCCTTTGGAAGATGCTCGATTCCTTTTCTAAAAGCAGGAACTAAGAGCAGGAGCCCTTCCTCAGACCACAAATTCTGAGAGATGGCTCTTGGGCTCTCATGACAAATGCAATGCTTTCGTGGGAAGAACCTTTCTCCCCAGGACAGCTACATTCAGATTGGTTTATTCTTTATTTCAGCAGCTGGCTCAGCTTTGTGAGATCCTCCAGAAAGGCAGTTTTGCTCCAGAGGTTCACTCAGGCAGGGGAGGCAGCGAGGACCTGCTCAGCACTCAGGAGTTTCATCTCTGCCAGCCGAGCCCCGGTGCCACCAGATGGGGCTGTGAGTCCGAGCAGAGCAGGAATTAACGCAATTAATGCGACCTGAGCGTGGCCTTGAGATCCACGAGGGCCAAGGAGCAACGTTTTCACCAATGACATAGGACAAAAAGCCCCAAATGCAGTAAATCAATTTAACAGCAATACCTCTGCCGTTTGTGTTTAGGGGGATACAGCGATGTAACCAGAGATGGGTTTTACAGGCCCCAAACTGAATTAATTTAGGCTCTTTACACTTCAAACACAACATTGGGGTTGCAAGAAGAACAAATTTCAGATTTTTCTTTGCTATAACTGCATCATAGGCATACATTTCTTACGTAATTATTTTTTTTATTTTTCAAGCATATACAAAAATCCCCAAAGCTAAAGGCTGTCTTGAAGCGTACTGTTTTATCTGGCACGAGATGAAATTAGACTGGAAATGCACAAAAAATCATGAAGGGGTGGGTTTTTTTGAGACAGCAAAGTCCAGGACTGCTGGACTTTGCTGTCTCAAAAACAAAGTCCAGCTGGCACAGAGATGTCCTGAGCCAGCTCTGGGGACACTGTGGTGCTCTCCTGACACCTCACCTGACACATGGCCTGACACCTCACCTGACACAAGGCAATGTTGTGACCTGAAATTCGTTTTTAATACGAATGTAGAGACCACGTTTCATGCAGGCCCTGGTGAGCTCTGAGCACGTTTCGCATTGTGGAGGCCACGTCCTGAGTCAGCCCCCCTGACACATCACGATGTTCAGAAATGGAGCAGAAAGCAGCAAGGACAAAGATAAAACTCCAATGGCGTTTCCACACTCACAGCCCCAGCAGCTCGTCAGGGGCATGGCCAGAGCGCAGGGAGGCAGGAACAGGCACAGGGTGCCAATGCTGACCGAGCCCCCGAGGTGCTGGCACCGCACCCACACTCAGGGGCTGTTGGGTGTGGGGTTGCCCGAGTGATGGATAATGTTTGAAGGAAGCCCAGGCAAAGCAGTCATTAAGTTAAAAAAAAAAACCACAACAAAACTCTCATGCCTGAGGGACAAGGGTTGAACCCTGCATGTGCTGTTCACTATTAGCTTTGTGTAAAATAAAATAATCAGCCGTGAGGTGGGATGGCAGTGGGACACAGGGAGAATCATAGAATGATTTGGGTTGGAAGGGATCTTATAGCCCATCTTGTTCCACACCTGCCCATGGGCAGGGGCACATTCCATTATCCCAGGCTGCTCCATGCCCCATCCAGCCTGGCACTTCCAGGGATGTGGCAGCCACAGCTCCTCGGGGCAGCCAGTGCCAGGGCCTCACCACTCCCACGGGGAAGAATTTCTTCCCGATATCCCATCTAACCTTCTATCAGTGTGAAGCCATTCTCCCTTACCATTTCCCTCCACGCCCTTGCCCAAAATCCCCTCCAGCTCTCCCCATGCCCCTTGGCGTACTTAACGGAGCCAACCAGGTCTCCCCGGAGGCTTCTCCCGGCCGAGCGATCCCAGTTTCCCCAGTTCCGAGGGAACAGGGCCGGGTCTGACCCGAGCCCGCGGCCTGTCCGTGTGCCTCCCCTCCGCCCCGCGCCCCCGGCCCGGCGCGGCGCCCCCGACCCCTCACCATGGCCGCGGGGCTCCCGGCGCCGCCCGCCGCCCGCCGCGCTCCCAGCAGCGCTCCCAGCAGCGCCCGCCGCAGCACGGCCCCGCCGCCCGGCATGGCCCCGCCGGCCCCGCCGGGCCCGCCCCGCGGGAGGAGCCGCAGCCCGCGGCGGAACCGGGGGAGACAGAGCGACGGAGGAAAAGGAGCTGCCTGCGCCGCAGCAGCCGCCCGGGGCCGTGGGTGGTACCGGCAAAGCGGCGGCCGGTCAGGAACGGGGAGGCTCGGGCACCGCAGCGCTCTGTGCAATTCCCTGGAAGGAGCTGCAGTGTGGGGACACCGATCGCTTCTGCCGTGCCTGCAGTGAGAGAACCAGAACCGACCTAAAGCTGAGATTGCAGCATTCAGATCAGATATTAAAGAAAACCTTTTCTCTCTCGGGGTGGCCGGGCATTGGAGCGGCTGCCCAGGGAGGCGGTGGAGTCACCAGCCCCGGAGGGGTTTCAGAGCGCCGGGATGCGGCGCTGGGTGATGTGGTTTTAACTTTGATGATTCCATGATTTGTGACACCTACCCGGGAGGAGAAGGGCCGGGTGGATTCTGTCACACAGAGAGCGGGCAGGTGTCATTTCCACCTCAGGGACCGCACTGAAACAGCCCCGTTCTGTTTGTAAACACATCTCTGTTACCGGTGGGGACACGAGCACTGGGGACAATCCAACCCTGGGCCTCTCAAACGAACCAGATGGCAGAGGCAAGAATGCTCCAATTATTAATCTTTATTAATAACATCCACCCCACCTTTATCTTCAGTAACACTGAAGTTTTACCAGTGCAGTTTCCTTTTTATACACAGATACACATGACCTCTAGTTTCCAGAGGAAAAGATAGAGCCAGCAGAGAAATTCATGAAGAATTACATTGCAGGGATCTGAGCTAGCTGTCAAATAGTAAGTCTTAAGAATTTCTTTGTTTTATGTTAGTTTAATTTGCTCTCTAAACCACCCTATTAAGCCTCCACCATGATAAATTTTATGCAATCACATAATCCAAACTCCATACAACATACCAGTCCATACCTTATCAAAAGCCCTCCATACTAATCATAACTAAAATAGCCCATAAATTCTTTATGTAGCCTCAAGTGGAGAGTGTGGAGCTAGCAAACATGGTACTAGAAATTTAAATAAACATCAAGACTGGTCTTGCTAATTTAAGCAGGTGAGCCGTAGTTCAGAAATTGCATGTTTTTACTTCTGAAAGAAAGGGACTTAAAAGGTTACACTAAAAACCTGATTTATTTATTTTTTTAAAGGACAATTAATACAATTTCATCCAACAGGAATGTGGTAAATAAGTTGTATACACACAGAGAAATAGTGAGGTGAGCTTGGGAAGTGACTCTAAATCTCATAAAGAACTGTTACTAAGTCAAAATTCAGATAAGAAGACTAGCACTGAACCCCAGTGCCACAGGTGGGAACAGTCACCTCCATGGGAGTGAAAAATCATTTAAAACATCTTCACAGTTCATTTTATGGACAGTCAAAGTAATGTACCAACATCTCCCTTCACCAGTGTTTGCCTTGCAGTGCCACGCCCAGACCAATGCGATGTAAGAAGCTTTCCTGATCTACAAATTAGAACTGTAACACTAATTACATCAAAGTCCATTAAAAAGAAGTCAATCAGAGCAGCTTAATAAATACTTTAGTTCATGTTTTTTCATACTTGTTCACTTACCACTGGAATTGCCAAAAATCGCTTGTCACAGATTCAGCAGCTCATAAATAAAGCCAATTTTTAGTCATTATTATAAATTACAGCCAACAAATTCAACAGTTCATTCTTAGGTACTTCTAGTCCATAAAAAATCCCACTTTACCAATAAGTGCAAAATTTTGTCCCTGTTTGAACAGCTGGGGTTATTCCTGGTGCTCGTGCTCTTGTCCCGGGATGAGCCAGCGGATGCTGTCGGTGCGGACGGTGGCGTACATGACAAAGGCAGCCAGGAAGAGCACAGAGAACAGGAGCAGCCAGTCTATGCCCTTGGTCAGAACACTTGGCAGGGGCCCTTCCCAGTCCTCCTCCGTCACAGCCACATCACTTCTGGCTTCTATCCCTAAAAAACAAAGTACTTGGTCAACATCGTAATTGCAAAATACAGAGAGGCTGCTTCTATGTGGAGCTTTGTTCCTGCTCTCAGACTAAGGCTTAAATGCAGGTAGACTTAAAATTTTGGTGAGATGGCCCTTGTACATCCCATGATGTGATTTACTGATAGAAAAACTTAGTGATTTTTATGTGTATTTGCCAAACAGGAGAAGGCTTGTTCTATCCTCCCACAGGACAGCCTTGGGCATGTTGTGAGAGTTTTTCAGTGCATGGAAATTTAATTTAGAGTGTTTCAGGAATATAATTTTTGTGCATTTCTGGAAATACAGATCCAGACAGCACTTCAGTGTGGATTACAAGAGAGCTAGCTGAGTGGCAAAGAGAGTTTAATTTATTTCATTCTCAATTAAATCTTTGGGCAGGAAGATATGCTCCATCCTTCTCGCAGCCTCTCTAGCTAAACCCCACTGTTCCCTCTGCTCTGTGACAGCAGCCAAGGAGCTGAGTTTCTGCTCTCAGCACAGGCTGAAATCCAGCTCACAGCAACAACTGATTAAGGGAACCTCTGCTGGGTCCTCACATGGTCTTTATGACATTCATTTTAAAGAACACACACAGGGACAGGAAAGCCCAATTTGGACCTTAAAACCAGCCTGTTCTTCCCACTGGCAAACCAGAGCTGATTTACACACCTGTCTGGTTAAAGATGAAGTCTTTCAAGGTTTCCAGCGTTCTGTCTGTATGATTAAATCTAGCCATAGGTTTAGCACCTTGGAAAAGGAGGATATTTGGTACAGCCACAGTTCCAAATCTAGTTGATAAACTACAAAAGGAAAAACAAAGCATGAAGGAAATTAAATCTTCTGGAGGAAGAAATAAAGACAGTCGCAGTACCGAAAGTGTCAGTTTCACTAAATAAAGTGGTCAGTTTATGTAGAGAAAATGTCACTCCTGTTTATAAAACTGAAAGCTAACAGAAATGAACTGCAGCTAGAGCATAGGGAGTGTGAGGTACCTGCTGTGCTGGGATGCATCCAGTGCCAGGAAGCGAAGAGTTGGAAATGCTCGGGGCAAAGAGTTAAAATGAGGTGCCAGGCTGGCAGAAAAGCGGCACCACGGCGTGTAGAACAGGACCAATGTACAGTCACTGCTGTTTGGGTTCAGGAACTCCATCAGGTCCTTGGAGAAAGCATGAGAACAAACGTGGACAGTTAAATATTTAACAGAGTTAAATTCTGTGTAGGAATGCAGCATTCAGCAATTAATTAGGTACTTGGCAATACTGATCAAGCACCCACACCTTTTAAAACAGGTGGAGAATTGTATATAACTTTTTTTAAAGGTAGTTTTAAAAGTTTGTTACTTAAAAATATACATACACATAACCATTACAAGAAAAGAGCTGGCACTAATTGCCATTAACGAATTTCTAGAGAAACACCAGTCCACAGAGCAGGAAAGCTGGCAGCACCCTGCAGGCACAGAGACAACACACACAGGCACATGAAGTGAGCCATAACCCCATTTTTCTCTGTTCAGAATGGCCCAAAAAGCCTCCTTGCCCAGTCATATATTTTCTTCAGTAGAACTGAGGACGTTACACAGGGAAATTCGCTAAGTCAGGCACTGAGAGCAGCAGGCTGACCCTCACGCGTTCACACCGACAGCGGGCAGCGAGCGGGCCCCCGCGTACCTGGGACACGTTCAGGATCTGCAGCGTGAAGCGCTCGATGCCCGTCGTGTTCCTCTCCTCGCAGTTCACCTTGGGAGCCTTGGCGCTGTCGGTGCCGTTCTGCTCCTCGGCGGCCGCGGGCAGCACGGGCTCCAGCACGGGCTGCTCCCGGGCCTGGCCGCTCCCCGCCGGCCCGCACGCATCGCCCGCGGCCGCCCCATCGCAGGCCTCGGCCGGGCCGCCGCTCGCCTCGGCCGGCACCGCCGACAGCAGCACGGGCTGCTCGGCCAGGGCCTCGCTGCCCAGCATCGCGTCCGCCATCTCGGCCGTGCGGTACCGCACCGGCTCGGGGCCGCTCCGCTCCGCCGCTCCTGCGGGGAGACACAGGCACGGAGAGGGATGTCAGCGCCGCGCCCCGGCCGCCCCGCCACCGCGCACCCCGAGCCCCGCGGCCGCACCTGCGGGAAGGGTCGCACCGAGCCAGGCCAGCGCCAGCAGCAGCCGCCACATCCTCCGCCACAGGCCCGGCCCCGGCGGCCGCCGCCGCGTCTCCCCAGACAACGAACGCTTCCGCCGGATCCCCGGGACACTTCCAGTTCCGCTGCCGCTCGTGTTTCCGTGGGAAGAGCCCTCGGGGCCTGAGGGAGGTGGGACAGCCGACAGGGGCTGAGCTCTGCTCGCGTTAGGTACAAAGCGGATGGGTCTAACCGAGTTTTCTCGCGGCCCCACCGAACCCCGAATTAAGTGTTCAGCCTGGAAAAAAGTTTCGGGTGACCTAATTACGGCCTCCCAGTATCTGAAGGGAATTTGTAGGATGGATAGGACAAGACTATTTACAAGCGCATGTTGTGATCGGACAAGGAAGAATGGTTTAGATTAGATATTAGGAAAAAAATTCTCTAGCAAAATTATTTCCAGAAAAAATTTACTGTGAGCATGGTGCGCCCCTGGCACAGGTTACCCAGAGAAGCTGTGGTTGCCCCATCCCTGGAACGTGTCCCATCCCTGGAAGCGTTCAAGGCCAGGCTCGACAGGGCTTGCAGCAACCTGGGATAATGCAAGGTGTCCCTGCACATGGCAGGGGTGTGGAACAAAATGTTCTTTAAGGTCCCAACCCAACCCCTCCACGATTCTGGGACCCCGCCTTGCAGGGCTGAGCCCGCGCGGTGAGCGGAGCCGCTGCCCGGCCCGGCTGTCGGGCTGCTGGTGCTGCTGGAGGCATTTCACCCTTGATTTAAATTAGCTCAGGTCGGAAATTCTTGCAACGAGACAAGTGTCATCCCACGGCTTCGGCAGGCTGCTGTGACCGAGCAGCGAGTGCCTGGAACTCATCCCAAAGCCTGCTCTGGTGCCAGCGTGTTGCAGCCCCAGCGCTGCCCCACAGCCGCAGCTGCCTGGTGAGGGATTTGCCCACTCCCAGCCTCGTTAGGGAAGCACGGTCTCCTCTGGGAGTTGTTTGCACACAAACTGTGCCTTAACCTACAGCAGGCTGGGGTACGGGTAAAATGTGGCAAACCAGAGGCGTATTTTTAAAACTAAAAATAAGAGTTCTTGTCCAGCAGCTTATCAACCAAAGCTCCCAAGCAGAAAGGCAAGATAAATACTCCCATATTCCTTTTTAGGAAATTGTATTTTTCCTGTTGCAGAATTAGTTTTTACTTTATTTCAGTTTAATAGTGAAGCCTCCAGACTATTTGGGACATTTTGAAAATGAACACATTACATCAAGTGCTGCTATCTTTTTTAACACACCTACTTAAAACTGCCAGCAGTGCACAATGAGATTTTGCCAAAATTCTGCATTTGTCAAAAACTGATAGTCATGACTGAGGGGAGTATGAACCATGCACACGGGAAAAGGGCAGGAAAAATCAAGTACATGTGTATAAATGAAGATGCAGGTCATTTATTACAGAAACTGGATTTTTAGCTTTGTTTTTACTCAGGTGTACTTCTCCAACCGTGTCATTCCTTACAGCACACATTTTCTTGCTTGAAGCTTTTTCTTTCAAAGTCCAATTTGCATAAGCACTAATAATGAGGACATAATAGTCTAAAAATAGAAAACATGAGGTTTGCACATAGAGGGAAAACATTTAATTAGATCAGCTGATACGGAGCAAGCCTGAAAGCAAAAGCACAAAGGGAATCCAAACTGGTGCAGACTAACAAAGAACAAGCTGCCCCATTCCCCCTTCTCCTTATGTTTTAGTCAAAACAGCATTTTCAACGTGAAAACAATTTCTTACTGTGAATTTAATCTCCTTCCTAACATAATCTCCTTCCCGCCGTAGCACAAATATTCCGGGAATACAGAGATGAATATGTCTTATTCATCACAGAATAATGAATTATGACCACCATTCCATGAAAATTTTATTTATGAGTACTTTCAATTTGATTTCCATGTGCAACAGAGGGAAAAGTTAGCAGTTGACTATTTATCTATACAGGGTTATAGCTCCTTTCCTCCCCTTTTCTCCTACTTGAGTGAAAGGACAAGTACAATTAAGTTACTGTCACATTGTTTTCAATTCATTCAAAAATAAACAACATTCCTCTATCTCCTGACACCTTGCAACTCACAGTCTTTTTGCCTTAATGCAAATTTATGTAACATGTCTGTAACAAGTAATGTTGTCAACTGGCATCTTCAGCCAGAATTTAAAAGGTATTAAAAGAAAAAAAAAAACAGGGAAAAATAGTTTGGTTTTAAAGTATTAACTTTATTAATAAATATACATCCATATGATGATGTAAATACAGATCATGAACACTACTCCATTCCCATACACATAATTGCACACGAGTAGCTCAAGTTCATGGACATAAAAACATACACAGTATCTAATCAGGCTTTTTACAGCAGAGGACAGGGTGCTGATACTAGTTATTTAACAGATTACTGTTACCCCCAAAGTAAACCTGTGGAAAAGCAAATGATGCAAGATTGAAGGAACAGAAAGTGGTTCAAATTTCAGAATACAGATTCTTCTATTTCAAAAAAAAGTCACAAGGAGAAAGGTCTAGTGTCTACTAAAGTCATAAATATATTTAGCGGTGTTAAAATATATGCATTAAAATAGAGAAGAATAAACTTTTTGTAATCAGAAATGAAGTTTGCAGTTCCAAGTATTTATGATTGTTATCAGCTGTTTTAACTGTCAACTCTAATGGGAGCATGAAACATTATTATACATATAACAAAGACCAGCAGAGCCACAGCTAATGAAACCATTGCAAAAATGACTTCACATTGCTCTGCCTTTTAAAGCTCTTCAAAATGGGGAAGGGAGTTAAATTCTCATCTGAATTACTCAGTGTATTGTAGTTCCAGGTAATTCTCTTCACAGATACATCACTTTTCACTGACAAGGCTTGGTTTTGTCCTGACTGAACATTAAGATCCTTCAGACAAAATGAAAATATATTCATTCAGAAGAGAGATCTTTAATGGCTCTAGTTAATTTGATTACTTTAAACTAAATCCAAGATATAAAGAACATTGCTTTAATGACAAAGCTAAGTGCTGATTTTAAAAATACCATCTTTGATACCAAAGTCAGCTGCTTCTGATGGTATCTGATTTTTTTTCTGCCAAAATATGGTGCTAGCATCTTGAATCTGTCCAGTGCAAGACTTTATAGTAGCAAAATTATTTGGTTTTAAAGTTTAAGTAAATTTAATCAAGAAAATGAATAGTAGTTACTCTATGTATCTTAAACAGTGAACTTTATAGCATCATTAAGGAATAATAGCAAGCTAATACATTTCATTTATGTATAAATAAGACATTAGAAACTTGATAATTAAAAGAAAGTATTAAAACCTAAACTTGACATGTCGGTCTTCTGAACAGTGTTAACACACAACAGTGATCCTAGCTTATGAATAGCTGAATTATGATATATAATATAAAATAAGCAATTTACCTTACAAGTAATGTTTTCATACTATGGGGGGAAAATGCCAGTTTTCCCATTGGTACTAATAAAGTTTAGGCATTAACATGCTGTTTCAGTGTTTCTCATGGAAAAAAAAAAGTGTTGAAAAAAGCACAATGTATTCTGCAGAGTATACATAGGAAGAACAGAAGTATTTGAAAATTCCATTTCTAGTCACTTTGAATCTCCTCTTTTTTTTCCCCTTCACTGCATGGCACCAGTAAACTCTAGTCAGATATAAAATAAAGCAGAATTAGGAAACCAGCAGTGCACTTCTGATCTCCTTCCTAAATCCAGAGTGCCAAGCAGCAGTGCAGGCTCTCTGAACACTTTTCTATTTGATGCTCATCATTTCACAACTGACAACATTAATTAGTTTTTACTGGGATTATATTTCATCTGATATAATTAATAAACACTGTAATGAACAGAAATTGCTTAGGTGATTTCATTATTTCATCAGCATACTTGAATACAAATTATACTAGCAGAACAGCAATACATCTGCATTATCTCCTGACACACAGCACAGCACCATTGAGTGGATGCACAAGTGAGGACCGGACAGGAGCAAACAGGATCAACAGGAGGAGGTAAGGAGTGGAGTTTCTCCAAGGTACAGTGGTGACATGCAACACGTTCCTTGCCAGCGAGGTGTGACACTCCTGCAGTTACACATTCAGCTGAAAAGGACTCCTTGCCCAGCTGAGTTCAGGAAAGAACTTAAAGCAGTCTTTTGTTGAAAAATTATCTGATTAAAAACAGCCAATACAACACAGATCCTGAGGGTGAATGAACTCACGTTAGCATTTTGCATGTGTCAGAAGTTACATCTTCTGAGAGAGACTGCTAAATTTCAGACTTGAGAGTTTGTTGAGGAACAGAACTGGATTTCAGAGCTTCAGCATGAAGAAACTATTCCTTAGTAGCAATTTAGCTGCCATTAGTTCATCTATTGACTAAGGAGCCATCCAGTAAAAGTTGAGGTTCATTGTCTTAGTTGCCAGTCCATACACAGTTCCCCCAAAACAATTCAACACACCTATTGTAAAGTACAGCAAAAGTCCAGCTCAATATGTGTTAGGCATCACTGGAACACCTGAAGGCTTGCTGCTTTTTTCCTGATAAAAAAGGTATGAAACATGACATCTGTTTCTTAAGTTGTCATCACTGAAAGCAAGAGGTCTAGTCAAAATGACAGCAGGCCAGAATAGCATTTATGTTAACAAAAATGACCATCACTACCCATTCAGCACAGGCTCAACCCAAATTTTATTCTCCCCCAAATATGCAAACTCTACATACTCCCCCTCCCCAGGTATTTCAAGCTACGAATTTATCATAAAGTCATTTTATATGTGAAATGACTTTAACGTAAACGTTCTTCCAGATTAAAAAATAAAATAAAATTAATTTTGAGCCAACAATATGTAACACTGAGGATTGATTATTTTTTTCTTTTGAAGTCTGGATGAAAGTATTTTACACACTCACATTCACACATTCTCCCACACTTAAAAAAAAATTACACGCACCCAGTTGAAAAATGGAACATTTCTTTTGGGAGGAGGGGAGGTTTCACTTTGAGTCAAGAAAGGTGTTTATAGTTAACCAACAACAATTTTTCTGGCTTGCATGCACAGATGAATTTCTCTGTATCTGGGATTGAGCAGTGCAGTAAACTGCATCCTGTTTGCATCAGCTATACAGTTTGCTTTTATAAATCATGAAAATGGTGTCCTTTGGTAGATATATAAGCTTCGGTAACTTAAATATAGTATAAATGTCTAACAATGAAATAACTATTTCCAGGAATATCTGGCAAAACTGAGTCTAAAAATTTGGCATCAGTGTCTATTTAAAAAGTTTAATTTGTAAACATTATAGGTTATTACTTTAAAAGCTATTAAACTGTCGCCATCTAAGCACAGATTTGAAAGGCAAAAGCCAGAGTAAATAGCTATTTACAGATTTAAGAACATACTGTTTAATATTAATCAAGTGCCTAACTAGAATGAACAGTACTTAATTTCTTATAAAATATTTCAAATTCCAAAGAATTATTTGTGGTTTGGTATATGTATTACTAGGCATTTCAAAATTACCCCACAGAATCCTGTAACAGTGTACCTAAAAGAACAGCTCTCACCTAATGGCAAAGTAACTTGTCTTTGTAAGGCTCTGTGCAGCTGTAATGCACTGTACAAATGCTCAGGTTTCTTTAATATCTTCCAAAATGTTTTTGGAGCATGAGTTGAAATTCACTTAATGCTACAACTCCAGAAATAAAAGTCACTGGAAATCACTTTAGAAAAAAAGGTTGCTTTTTTTTTTTTGTTTAAGTTTTTAAGTCTATTGTAAGTCTATCTGAGGTCTGTAGAAGGTCCTGCAGAAGTGGAAAATGTGGCTTGCCACTTTAACACTTTTTCTTACCAAATAAGAACTTAACTGGCTAAGTTGCTTATTGTGGGACAGGCCACATCATGAAACATCAGCCAGCTAATTTCTGTCCTCCTTATTTCAATTATTTAATGCATAACCACACATCTAGATTTATGAGAAACTGAACTTAAAACTAGGGACATGGACATTACTTAAGTATTGACACCAAGGCATTTTAGACTTCCTTATAAATTATTATTTTAAATCAACAGAAGCCTCTTTAAACCAAAGCCTTCCCAACATTCTGTTAAAGTTAGTAATTGCACCCGTAGGTTATGGCATTATTGGAATAAAATCTAGAAGCTCAGACTTAAGCAAACATTACAAGAAAACTCAAGAAACATGCCCAAAATCAGCATAAAGCAGATTAGTAAGGAGTTACTCATTCCCTCCCTTCATTCATTAGGCTGTTTGATTTTGCTGCTAGTTTCACCAGCAGCATGGACTCCTCTGTTATGCACCATAGGGTAAGGAAAAGCTGCACTGCCACAAGTATAATTTAGATTTGCAAGCCGTGATAGAGCTTTAATGCTACCTGGAGGTCTGCCTGGGCTGACTTTGTATCCTGCTGCTTTAGTTGTACCCAAGGGTCTGCCTGGACTTGTCTTAAATCCAGCTGCTTTGGTGGTCCCCAGGGGTCGACCTGTGCTGGTGCGGTACCCTGCTGATTTGGTGGTCCCTGACGGCCTTCCGCGCTTCCCGGAGCGGTTGAGGTTTTTCTTTTTCTTTAGTTCATCTTTTGTCTCTATATTCCTGCCACTTGTGGTCTGCAAGTGGGGGTCGTTCAAGGCATCCTGTCTCTGGCAGGCAATGGGTTTGTGGCTGACTGCGTGGCTGTACTTGCTCTGCTGCGTGCCGTAGAGGTCAAACTGATCCGCAGCCCTCACATTGTCTTCGTTCAGGCAAGAGCTCTTGCCGGTCCCACAGAAAGCTGGATTACTGCTGGCAACAGGGTGCATCATTTTCTACCAGAAACAGGAGAGGGAAATATGTATCAATATATCATAATACTGCAGTGTTGCACAAAAGAGAATCTTTCAAAAGCTACCTCTGTTTCATCGATTAGTCCAAACTCCTTTGTCTATTTTTAGTAAACAGTACTGATGTCAGTAAATTACTTTTGAAATTACTTTTATTAAGCCTTCGCTTGAGGTTCTGCACAGTAACCTTTACACATAGTTTAAAAGGAGAGTTTAAACCACATATTATTCACATAGGTATAATTAGAGACAAAGTAAGTTAAAATACTGAACAACAGCATTTCAGAAACCAAGACCTACAACATTTGCTCATCTGTGATTCCAAAACCTTTCTAACCAAGTATCATCTAAATTTTACTTGTTTTGGCTCTAAGATTGATATGTGACTCAGCTGTAAGCCAAAGAAAGATATGTTATAACTCTCTTGGTACAGTAGATACAGGATCCTAAAGATTTTTTTTGTTTGCTTAACTGCAGCAAAAGAATAAAGTGCGAATCAGTTTTCTTATTTCATGTCACAATTAATGTCAAAGAAAGAAACATATAAGGCATTTGGCAACACAATGGTGCCATAGCTGGGAAAGCAGAGGGATGAAATGAATTTGTAACGAAGTACAAGATGCTGGATTGCAGAAATGCCACTGCTGTCCTAGTTAGGAGAGCACGTACAAGCTGCTAGCAATGCCAGCACTGAGATATGTTGATCTTGTTGGCATTGCCAACAACTCTGGGAAATAAAGCAATTACATCTTCCATTCAACTATACTGGTTCTACAACTTAAGTAAGCTGCAAATACTCAAAGTCTAAGATAGTAATATTTAGCCATGCTGAAGACAATATTAAGCCAAGAAATATCTGTCCCTTCAGAGTATTTCTATGTCTTACAGCCACGTTCAAGACACCAAAAATTACTTCCCATGTTAAATTTCACAAGTAGATAAGGTCTGGAAGATTTATTATCTTTTCCCTACAATAGCTCTGGAATATCACCTACAGCAACATAATTTAAACTCTACCATTGATTACTGAATTTACTTGGCAGTTACAAATGTTTCCTGCCAGCCAGAGAGAAAGCACACAGCACAGTCTATTTACCCTGGAGTAAATCCCCGTGCTCTTTTCTCCTGATTACAAAGGATACATTCCCTGTTGAAACACTCAATCTACCCTGGCTTGTCAAATGCACATTACAGTGTGCATTACTCTTGTGCAAATATATGAATATGGGTTTATGTCAAATAGTGAAATTATGATAGCTATATAGTTTAAATATTAGATGTTCTAGCAGAGATAATCCAAGTGCTACAATCCTGGTGCATTGCATGGGGTACAGTGGAAAAAAAGTGAAACCACTGTTATTGCAGCTGTTAACGTCCAAGCCAAACAACTAAGAATAGTTTGCAAGCCTGCACTTAGCAAAGGACAAAGGAAATAAGCTCAGGTCAAGAGACCAGACAGAATGATTTGTGCAGCAATGCAGAAGGAAGCTCAGGGTTTTCTACAATTCACTCAAAAAATGTTACCTTTATTTAACCCCACTAGAAAAGTGCCTGAAATTATCATGAAAAATACCTGAGATTTTTCATGATACGTAACTGCAAACATGAGGGTTCTATAATGTCCTTTTGCTGCAGAGAGTGTAAAGCCCAGCAGCTCTCAAAGGCTGTTCAGCTGTTTGTTGATCCACTAGAGGCACTTGGAGTGCTGAGAAGCATTCTTGTCTCAGTACTCATTTTAAACACAGGAATACTGGCTTTGGCCCCAAAAAACTGCTCCAAGCTCAACTGGCCAGCTGAGCTCCCCAGTATCCAAGGGACACAAGGAACCCCCAGAGCTGGGAGAAGGCACTGACTGAGTAAAAGCAGAGGCTCCTGCTGTTTCTCATGAGACCGGCCAGGCTCACGCTCACTGCTGTATTACCTTCTACTCTCTGCTTCTTCTCCTCATTACACTTGGGCGGATTTTTCCATCCACCTTTCTGGGGGAGAACCATCATAAGCACTCCTAGACAGTGAATATATTCTGCTGTAGCTGATGAATGCTGGAGCTTCATCACCATATGCATGTGCTTTGTGTCTACTGCAATACCACTGACAAACACTGACTTCTCACACAAGCTCTGGCTGATGATGCTTTACCTTCCATCTGGCAAGAACCAGCATCACTGGAATGGATGAATGAAGAAAGACAGTACAAATCAGTAACTGTTTAAAATTTCTTTCTAGAAGAAGCTTAATAAAACCCCCAATCTCAGTGGAAGACTGCCAATAGGATTTTTTAATCCATTTGTCCCCCTCTCTGCACCATTTTTCAACAAACCATGCAAATTTCAAGTAGTAGCCAAGGTTCTTCTTTTATCTTCTTTAAGACTTTTTTTGAAAAGTTTTTAAAAGGAAATCTGTAATCAAGCTTAATTACCCTAACATGGAATCTCCAGCATAATTTTCCTTCATTCACATTACAGTAGGGAATAAAAGAATGTAGAGAGTCTATCCGTGGAGTGGAAGCAGGTTTCTTGGCAGGGAGATATACAGTATAAAAGAAAATTGGTATAAAATGCAAAGCTATGCCAATTTAAAAATTACACTCCAGCTAAATTGTATAGCTAAACACATACAATTTTGTGTGCAATCATTCTTGAATAAAACCCTCCAAAAACTTTCCAATAAGATAGAACTTTCTCATTTTAAACCTGTAAATAGACATGCAAAAATATTTGCAACAGTTTACTTAAATCAGTTTTTAAACTGATTTAACTGACTGGCTGAATATCTCTGTATCAACAAACAATTAAGATGAGGCACTGGAACAGGGAAATTAGGTTATATTTCAAAAAGATTCACTGCAAAGTGACTGTGGAGGATTTTCTGTACGGATCTTTTAGTGCCTGGTAATTTATATCCATACAAGTGCTGGAGAAGGGAGGAGGCACTGGATAAGCTGGCTTTGGGAAAAGAGAGGCAGCTTCCCATGCAACAAAGCACAGGAGTTCCACCACTGCTAGAAAGAAACAGCACAATCCAGCTGGGACCCACAAAGCTTTGCTACAGGGGGATGTCTGGACATAGTCATGACCCCCCTTGTATCCCTAAAATACAGCTTAACACACAGCTCTAGCTCACAGCTGCTAAGGCTCCCACTATTGTTATGGCCCATCTCTCTCTCCAGGCTTTCCTCCTGCAGGAAATTCCCATTCACGACCTATTCACTGCACAAAATTGTAATATCAAAGCTACTTAAATCACATTACATAAAAACATCCTCTTGGGCTGTGATGTGATGCCATCTTTGGCTTTCAAACATCATACCTTGCCTTCTTCACGGGGATGATTTAGCTGCCAGTGTAGACAAGATGAAACCTTTGATAAGCAGAGAAGTTCACAAGGCCCCCCAGAACAGGCACTTGCTCAGTTGTTATTTTACACTGAGTACTGGACTGAGAGCCATTATCTGCACTGAGCAGAATAATCAGCTCCAGCACAAGCAGCAGGCAACTGCTCTGCTGTCACCCGCCCCGCCTGCCTGCTGTGGCCTGGTGAGCACCACAACAGACCTGACTCAGCAAGTGCCTCTCACTTCTGCTAGAACACACCTGAATCTCAGCAAAACTGCACAAAACTCCAAATCCACCTAGATTACAGCTTTCCAAATGATGAACACCAAGAAAAGTAAACTCCTCACACCGATTTTGCTTTTAATGAGGGTTAGTATACAACACCCACTCGTTTTTCTGAGGTTTTTCACCACTGAGCTTCCCATAGTTTCCACAGTATCGATGGGGCTGTGGGAGGCTGCAGCAGCACATTTTCATCATCGTCCAACACATACAAAGTATGTGACTCGCTACTTAACAACACAAGCAGCCACAAGCACCATTTGTGCACAGCTCTCTGAAGGTCACTGTGGCCGGTGAACGCTGCAGGAGCGGAGCACAGGCCCGGCTCTGTTCAGGGTCCCTCATAAAGGACGCTCTATGCTGAGCTCCAGGGCCCCGGGGAGCCTCACAGGGCTCCTTTGCTTTGCAGGGGGGTTGAGCAGCAACTGCAGCAGGAGGAACATTTTCCCTTTCAAGACCACAACAGAAATATGGTATCAGTTCTGTTCTTCTCTCTTAGGAAAGGATTTCTCATGTGTGAGAAATCCTTTCATCACTCACTAAGAATTCTATCAATTTAAATGTTTTTCACATGTCCCTTTTATTGTCAGCTTCTTTTCTACACATTAACTCTTGCTAAAGTAGGGCCTTACCCAGTTTTTAAAACCCTGTAACTGCTTGCTTTCACAAAGATGCACCTTACCTGGAGAAGTCACATAAACGTAAATATTTTAAAAATACTAAGTATTAAATTCTATCAGTGGCACAACATACACTGTAACACCTGAACCTACAACTGAAATCTTATCTACTTGAGAAGTTCGATAACCAGCTTTTCCACAATGTGCTTATGAAGCCCTTGCTGCAGTTGGTGCACAGTATGTTTATTTTCTCACCATCTGACACCAGGTAAGATGCCAAAATGTAAGAAATAATTTCTTTACAGTGGTGACTTCCTAGAGTTACTACATGACTACATAAGACTGCACATCAAGAGACAACATAATTTTGGAATTTTGGTTATTTTTAGAAATTAAGGTGTTCTCCAAGCAATACAACTTATAAGTGTGGTCCTGCCCCTGGTGACCCAGAGTAATTTTCTTTTATGACAGAAGTTAAGAGAAGAGTTATTTGGAGCTGAAACACCCACTCCCTTCAAATTCTCCTTCCCCAGACGTGCCAGGCAGAGTGGGAGCCTTCATCTGTGCCTCCTGCTCCTCACCAGAGAGCTGCAAGCTGGGTGCGGCCCCCGTGCCCCCAGGAGTTCAAATCTTTTGACTCAGACACCGCAGGAGAAACAAAGCTCTCCAAAGCCTAAGCACCAGCTTTGTATTACAGACAAAGCTCAACTGCTCTCACAAAGAGTTGATGTTGGCAAGCACCACTAGGCTAAGTGTAAAGTAAACTGAACCTTTAGGGTTCACTCGTTATTTGATTGCAAATCAGGCAAACAAGTAATTGTTAGACTTTCTAACCCTAAGAACCAAATAAGCCAGATCCAAGGGCAGAGTTTCGCTAGATGCTAACATTAGCAAGGATGTCAGCTGACATCCTCCTCCCCAAAACTAAGATCATATATGATGATGATGAACAGGGCACCTTGAAAGACTTAAGACTGCTTCACAAAAATTAAAGAAGATGGCATCAATGGTTTAATTATCTGTGCACCTCCAGTCACACCGACACAACTGACAGCTTGGTTTCATAATCAACAGAAAAACCACTCTGAATCCACCCTTTTTCTGAACAGGACAATCTTGCCCTTTCCTCTTCTCTCACATTCCCACTCCTTCTGCCAACACTAACTCTTGTGCAAGAGCAGGACAAATCAACATTAGGGATCTGATCCAGGTGAAAACTAATCCAACAAGAAAGCAAAAGCAACAGTGTGTAAGCACAGGGGCAAGAGTAACAGAAACCCACATTTCCATTAGCACAGAGACAGTGCCAGGTCAGCCTAAGCCACATTACCCACTAGCTGCCACTGACCCACTCCCTGGTACTGTTACTTAAAAAAAATAACAAGATCTCAAAAAGATGGTCTTTGTGGACTTCAGAGATCTGGATGACAGGCATGACAAGTCCCAAGCACAGCACAGGGAATGGAGGTTGGAGAAAACCCCCAGAGCTGGGGATGGAGCAGCACAGAAGAGAGGCAGCCATTAGGCCAGACAGACTGGCTTAGGAGAGTAGGTGAAACTGCACCCTCATTATTCTCTGGTTCTGCAATTACCAAACTTCAAGGCAAACCAAATATGCATATGAATGATGGAGCAGGTAGAGGTAGATTTTATAAAGGATTATTAGTGTTTGTGAATTGTCCATTCACCTCAAGGGGCTATTCCCAAATAAAAAGGAGCAGTCCTTGCCATAGCCCAGAACAAGGGCTTTGAGGAGCTGGAGATGCTTATTCATCTCCGTGGGTGTTCTCGCCCACCCTCTTCTCCCCAGGGCTGCAGTCTCCCAACAATAGCTCCAGAGGTAAGAGGTGCTCATTCATCTCAGTGGGTGTTCTCACCTACCCTCTCCTTTCCCTAGCCTGCTACCACAAAAGGACTTTCAAGCTTAAGAGATGGATCCAGCATCTCCTTCCTGATGTGCATTTTCTGTGCTTCTCTGTGACCATGCAGGGCCATGCAGGAGGCTCTGGACACCTGTCCACCCACCCAAACACAGCCACGGCAGCATCCTTGTGTGAGACTGCAGAAAGACAAAGTCCACTTGTTGAATCTGTTCAACAATGGCCAATGGAAGAACATGTTGGACTTTTTTTATTTAAGGCTGCATCTAAAATATGAGGGATACGGGTACAGACACACACACAAAATTCTAAGAGAAGCTGTGGCATCCGAAGACTGAAATAGAAATAAACCATAATTTAAGAATATTTTAACAAAGTGCCCCTCCTACCCTTTCATTTTACACAAATAAAAACCACATGGATCAAAATAACTGTTAATCCACGGAGAACTGCACAAAAATTTAAAGTGCAACTATTCACTAATTAATTACACAGAAGAACTATGCACAAACAAGAATGCACTAAACTATCCACAACTGAACACGAGAATACACAGCACTGACACGCGTTATATCAGAACGCAAAGAGGCACAGAAGGGACACAGTGAGGCTCCCCAGGCACCCGATGTGCAGGTCAGAGAAGGCATCCGCTACTGAGGTGCGTCAGGGAACACATCCATGGGCTGTCCGCACACATCCAGATGCCCCACGCCAATGGGAACATGCTCTAAGCAAACAGCCCCGCACACAGAGCAGCCCCACGCACGGAGCCGCGGCTGCTGAAGGGAAGGAACAATTCCCGGCCGCAGGCTGGAGACAGGAGGGCCCAGCCCCACCTGGAGCGGCCGAGGGGACAAAGGGGCGGCACAGCTCGCTCCGCCTCGGCCGCAGCCGGGGACACGGCGCCGGGAGTGGCCTCGGTGTCCCGTGTCCCGTGCGGGGGGCACGGACAGGGCCCGGCCCGGGGCACGGCCGGGCGGGGACAGCGGGGAAGGCGGCGATGGCGCAGCTCCGCTCGCACGGCCCCGCGGGGCCCGGGCACCACACCCTGGGGCGAACAGATCGCGGGATCGCCCTCAGCGGCGGGGAGGGAGCGGAGAGGGGAGAGCAGAGCCCCGCTCCGCTCCGCTCCCCTCCCCCGCCGGCCGCGGCTCCATCTTGCCCGCCTGCCGCCTCCCGCCGCCTCCCACCGCGCGGAGCAGGGGCCGGGGCCCGCGGGCCCGACCCGCACCTACCTGAGAGGCTCGGGGCGGCGGCGGCGGCGGCGGGCGGAGCGGCCGCCTCCCCACACCGCGCCGGGCGGCTGCAGGGAGGGGACGGGCGCAGGGGAGGGAGGGAGGGAGCGGCGCTGCGGCGGGCGCGGGCGGCGGGGCGGGCGGGGCGCGCTCCCGAGCGGGGCCGCGCCACGGGGGCGCGCGCGGGGCGGGGCCAGCCAGGCCCCTCCCGCCGCCGAGGGTCGGGGCCGCGCGGCCGCCGCCATTTTGTGGGGCGGGCGGGCAGAGGTGGGGCCGGTGAGGGCACAGAGGTGTCCTGAGTGCTTGAGGCACCGTGCGTGGCCCTGTACATCCCTAGAGCGGGTAAATATTAGTGGTGCTTCCATCGCTGCCGTCTGGATAGAGGAGTGTGGTATCTTCTGTGTCACAAGTACACACACACACAGGCTCACTTGGGTTGGAATGCACTCTAGGGTCACCGGACCCAGCCCGTGACCAACACCACCGTCACACTGACCATGGCACCGAGTGCCACCTCCAGTCTTTACTCAAACACCTCCAGGGGCGGTGACTCCATCACCTCCACTCCACCAAACGCTGCAGTCCATTATGGAATAGTCCAATGTTAGAAGGATGTATGACATGAGTTCTCTGCAGTGGAACAGCTGCCGTTCCCAGCATAGCTCACACAGGGCATGGACCATCTCTGGGACTGTTGGTTATTAAATACTTTGCTTTGTTTCATCCATCTGTGTTCTGAAGAGTTCAGTCTTGCAGTAGCACTTCCTTATAAACACAATTTCACACCTGCAAGCAGGAACAGCAGCTGCAGGAATTGCAACTTCAGATGTTTACAAAAAGATCCCATAGAAACATTTTAAGTGCCCAGCACATTTCACCATCCAACCTTTTGCCCGCTTGGTGGAGGGCTGTGACCAACGTATTTTTTAATGCACATTTGTTAATAACAGATTCCTGCCCTTCATGAGCACCCTTGGTCCAGGGTCTGAGTGACCACATTGGTCCTTAAATTACTGACACACAAAATATTGTGTATTATTCAGATGATGTTTTAGATAATAAAAGCAAAAAAGACCAGAAAACAAACCTGTAGCTTTCATAAATGGTTAATTCTGCTTTTAAAAATATTTTCCCCTCCTGCTGTTGTTTGAGGAGCAGACTGCTGTACTCCAACACTAAGATATTCCATTTCTACAATACTTGGAGCTCTTCAGGCCGAAAATTGCTGTGAAACATCCTGCCAAGATGATGATTCGTATTCTCTCCATTTCTTCCTAATGCATGCAGGAATCCTCACTTGCAATATAAGAAAGCAGCAGGGAAAAACAGCATTTATTTAGCTTAATTTAGCAAATGATTCAGTTTATTTACAAAGCTCATCTTTCTGCTGTTCAAACGCCTGTTGGAAATGCCAATGAAAAATGGTTCCATTTGATACGTTTTCAGTGTCCTGTTATTTGCAATATTTTAATCTGGAAGGTGATGAAGTCAGGCTGGGCTTATCCTCCTGGTTTCTGCAGAAATTTTGTTCTCAACACAGAAGCCATCAGGCCCTGGAGGAGTGGCAGTGCAGTGTGAGGCAGTGAAAGGCTCCATCCCGAGCTGTGAAGCTGGAACCCAGCTGCTGTCGAGGCTGTTGCTGGCAGAGCAGAGCAGGATCCAATTGTCTGACCTGGAAGTGACCATGGCTCTGTGATGGCCAGGTTGGTGTCACTGCCCCGCACCAAACTCCAGGCAAACCCACACCAGCTGAGCCAGCTCAAATTGTCATCTGGTAGCAACAGGGCCTGGTCCCCTCCCGTGAAACTGCTGATAACAACATGGACCAAACACTGATAAACTACTCTGCCACTCTTCTTTTGTCACAGCTCCCAGGGCCTGAAGCACTCTGGCTGTGAATCTGCTTCCTTTTCTTCCTCTAAAGGACTGACTCATTAGCAGTACCAAATAACTGCAATTATTATCTGTAAGATAATGATGCAATGAAATGTTGAGCCTTCCCACATCCAAACCACAAAATGCCATTCTCCTCCTCTCTCAGTGGAGATTTTGCCAAAGGATGCACATTTTAAAGGAGAGGAAGGGTCTCAAAGCACAAGTTCCTTCTTCTGCCAATACAGGAGCTTCTCCTCCGTCCTGGGCTCCAGAGCATGCTGAGCAAACAGGGAGAAGTCAGTATGGGAATGGCCACGGCCTCCTGTCTATTTAACTGTGAATTATCAGAGCTGGGCATTTCTACAAATTCACTTCCTCGCTAACATGCACAGGCAGAGGAAATGTAGGTTTTAATGAAAATCCTTAATCTTAACTCTGAGTGTAACATTTTCCTTGCTTGGCCATTCATTTCAGAAGAGTTGCCATGGGGTATTTATTATTTTGAGAAATGTTTGTGATGATGAACTTCATACTTAAAATGGCCAAAGTACAAAATAACTTAATCATATGCTCACTCTGCAGTAGGTTATTAATAATTTCTTAGCTCACTAGAACAACTTAGATCTGAGATGTTAATTAATTTACCTCTGCTTATGCTGGTCAGCTTAACAATCTTGTATCTCTCAGTTTGACTAAAGAAAAATATTTAAATCTGTTTCAGATGAAAAGTCTCAGAGAACCAATGTTTGGGTGCCCATCACTCAGACTAATGGTCATTTATTTAAAAACAATTGTTTCCACTGTAGCTAAAACTATGAAAACAAATCTTCCTGCCTAGCATTGTATAAACATTGTACAAAATGTACATTTTGGGACAAATTTGAACCCAGCTGTGCCCCTTTTATTTTTGCATTTTTAGGTTGCTCTCTGCCTCCACTCCCCCATACAGCCAGCCACAGTTAGCTGGAAGCCAGAATTTATTCTGCAAACGCCCAGGCTCTAAGAACACAAACTTGTTTAAGCTGAGACCATATTTGGAAGAGATCTGGGTCAAGGAAAATAATCAAAGTGCAGTGCATTCCTGGAGCATCACGTGAGGAGGCCACGGCACGCACAAGGCCCAGAACTAATGCTCAGGGAGGACCCTCAGTGCCCCCCTGCCACTGCTGCTCACCCTGAGCACCACCTCAGCAAACTGGGGCAAAGCCAGGCCCTTGGAAATGAGGGGTTCAGCAGCACACCACCAACAGCATCAGGAGCATGGCAGAAAGTTCAAAACTAATCCAGGCCAGCTCCACAGGCTCCATCCTCACAGCCACAGGTACCTGGCTGCAACCCTGCCACTACTTTGGCTGAAGTCATGACCATTTCCTACAACTGTAAACATGCCTGAAGGACTGAAACACCAAAGTGTTCTCTTGCTCCCTGAAATTCCAGCATTCTTTTTACTTATTTTAGGAAGATCCCAAATCCAGCCCCTGCTGTTTGTTTTATATTTGGCTGCCACAATTGCAGAATTTCAGGAAAACTTTGCTTAACAAGTTTTTTTTTCTTCCACTTGGAAGACTTGAGTATGAAAACCTCCTACAGATGGTACTTTTAGCCTCTGAATATTTTATTTAATTAGCAGCCAAATGCACATTAACTAAATTGCAGTGCTTCAATTGTACAAGTAAAATCTCAAGCAGCCAGCACAGAGAACAGCTACAGAACGTGCTGGCTGTGATCAACACTCACTGCCCAGGTTTATGTTTATAACATAAAGTCAGCATGCAAAATAGGCCTTGAGCTGCCTATTTTAAACAAAAGGTGGCACCATGAACCATATAGTTCAGGGAGTATAACATTCTGAACTGTGATAGCACACATTTTTTTATCTTGCTGTTAATTTTTTTCCCCCACTCAAAATACTGGATTTAGTCTCTCCTGTTTTCATGACTTGGGCATTAATCCTTCACAGGAGTGGTGGTGGGGGGTTATTGCTGTTTGAATCTCTGGTGGGTCACTTGCATGGAGAATGGGGGAGTTGGGCTGGGAACAGGGGTCTCACCCTGCCTCCCCTCCCTGCTGTGAGCCTGCTGCACAGTGACACCACCACATTATGTGACATGCAAGAAAAAGGTAATTCATGATCCACTGTCAAATCTCCACTTTTATCACTTATCCACGCAAAAACAGCACTGCTCACTCACTGAGAGCATAAAGGCAACCTTGAAAGCTGGTACCATTATCACCTGAGCAGGTAACAGAGCAAGCTCTGCTTATGTGTATTTAAAAGGAAAAAACCAAAAAATCAGCATCCCTGTGCTCTTCCCACAGCTGGCAATGTGAATCTGATTCCAGGGCAGATTCCCTGGAAAGCAGCCAATCATGATGTTTATCAAGATCTTGTCTAGATCCACAGATACCCTAGTGAAGAACTACATAGAGCTTTTCATTATTGAATTCTATCTTTTCCAAAGTATTATTCTCATCCTGTTTCCATTGTTTATTTTCCTGTGTATTTGTAAATTTGAGAGTTTCTTTTGCCCCAACTTTTATGCATTTTGCTCCTGTTTTCACATATCCAAACACCTTCACTGTGACTTTCTTAACTGAGTCTGGGCTGTGTGGCATTGCATTTCCAGCACAAAAACAAAAGTACAAGCTGCTGTTCACATCATCCTTCTCCAAACAGCATGAGGTTAACTGTCATAGGAAAAACCACAGAAGCAGTGCAAATGCAGAAAACAGAGGAGCTATTCAGAAAGACAGTTTCTGAAAAATATACATTGAAATTGCTTTTATTTTTGCTGGAATTAAAAAAACATAAGAATATTGACATTGCATTTAAAACCCCCAGGAAGTTAAAGATTATACATTTTTGTATCTCTGAAACCCAATAAAAGTGTCTCCATCATGCCTTTTTTAGGAGATATCAGTGTGTGAACATTTTGAACCAAGACTTTTAAACACATGTCAGGCTGTCCAAACTCTGCAGTGCTCTTCATTAAATACACAAAATGTGTCATTTTTGGGAAGGAACACTGTCCAAAAGTTAGACAATTCAACAAAGATTTTCTAGGAAAGACATCAAACCCCAGTTCTTAAGGGAAGAAAAACATGTATTTAAATGTAATCACAGACTTTAGTTTGGGATTTCTGTTTTAGGTTTTGAGAAGTGTTACTGTGTGTGCTGCTCTCTCTGCTCCACTCCATGGATTAATATTGGCAAGTACTACATTAGGAGTGTACTTATCCTAAAAGTGGACTGTTAAGCTGGTACAGTCACTCCTTTGCTTCTTCCCTGAACTGCAAATAAAGTACACTGACAGGGTAACACACAGTTGTATGCAAACACAAAGAGTCACTTAAATTACCTGAAGTTTGGAAAGAAAAGTTGTGAATTTATACAGCCATGATGCAGATTGTATGATTTGTCTTCAGCAGGGTTAAAGCAGTATATACACAGCTGGTTTAAAATGACACATTTCCTCTCAGTGTGTCAGGTAAGAACAGCTTTCTATCAAAGTCCTTTTCAAAGTCATCATCTTGAGAGTCTTGCAGATGCTAGGATGAAACAATTGAGATTGCTACTGCTTTGGCTCCAGACAAGCAGACAGAAGTTAACTGCTTAGGAGTAGAGTCCCTCATGAATCCTACTGGTTATGGGGATGAGAGCTCAAAAACATTGGTCATGCCTGTCCCAGTAGCTTATTGACTGCAATGATAGTATTTGTGGAATTCTTTCATAAATATCATTATACATTTTTACTTAAAGCCATGTCCTAACAGTAATAAAGATGATAATCCTGGGGGAATAATCACATTAAATGTATATATAAGAACAATATAAAAGAGTGACAAAGTTTTATTTCATTACAAAAGAGGTTTCTCTTTTCTTTTTCTGGGAATTCCTTTTTAAACTAAAACAAGCTTTCATTCTTATGTCACCAAATGAGGGGGAAAAAAAAAATCAAATCCTAAAATTCTGATGTGTAGAAAAAACCAGGAAAACTATTGTCATACTACAAAACATTTCACTTTACAACAACCCCAAAGAATTACCTAATACCTGGATGATACAGAAAAACGGGGACATGAGAAGGATAAAATTCTCTACTCTGATCAATGCAAGACTCTCTGATCTTAGGGGACATTTGTCCAGGGAATGAATGGGTGTGAAACCAGCCAGAGAGATGCTATGGATCAGGAGAAAAATCCTGCCTTTATTTTGGTGTTTTAGAATTTTTCCAGTAGAAACTGATGTGTGAACCATTTCAACAATATGAAGCAGGTACATTCTAACAATTTCCAACACAAATCCCAACACTTTCATTTTACTTAACATTATACTGTCTGTCAAAAAAAAGTCAGTTTATTTCATATTCTTTATGATGAAAAGTGTATAAACTGCACTTTCAAATTAAATCATGTTCCACCAAAACTGGTCTGGCTTTAAGACTGATAACTTTAGTGGAGAGAATTAAGATGCTTCAGCAAGTATCAATTTTCTGTTAAAAAAATGTCCGCAAGATGAAATAAAAAATTTTCTTAATTTACAATAAGCAGTGTAAACAGCAAAAACAACAGAAGCCACAAAGTTTCACGCACCAGCTGCTAGCAGACAAATAACTCCAAATGCTCATAAAACTTTGTATCTTCCTTTGTTGGTTGGTTGGTAAGAATTTTGCTGCAAATAAAGAAGAGGATAACCAGTTAAAAGTGAAGATGGATAAATGAATTGCAGTAAAACCCCACTAGGTTATTAGCTGGCTATGTTGTAAAGCTACAGCAAACCAGATCTTTCAACACAGAAAATATCAAAATGAGGGGAATAATCCTCTCCCCTGCCTGATGGTGTTGAAATTAGGAAATTTATTGGGACCCAGCTCTTTGAGGGGTCTCCATCCAAAAAGCTCTGTCAATGTGTTATCTCCATCTGCTGGCTGATAGCAGCCATGTTCTGGCTTATTAACCAGTGCCACGGATTTTCAGGCTGTTCAGTGGTTTTGAGATCTATAGGTGCCAGTCCCTGATATTAATAAAACCTTATGCCAGAGCATCAACATTTGCAGAAGTCAATCTCCAAGCATGCATTAAGGCACTTTCCCTCTGCATTGTGGATATTGCACTCACCAATCTGATGAGCTCCTCTTTTATAAGTCGTGTGATTTCTGCCTTTGCTTTCTGTACAGCAAGTTCATTGGCACCTGAAGATAAAAATATGTATTATAATCTTAAATACTTTCTGTATATGAAACCTACAGCATAAAAACTGCTGTCTACTTTCAGAAGCACAGTAAAATTTGCTCATATCCTCAGCTATTTGCTGAAGAACACTCTATTGCACAGAATGCCAAAGCTAAACTGTGTTCTCTTTTAAGGAAGACAGCAGTCATAAATTATACTGTTCAGATATATGTAGGACTTGAGGTTTCTTGGGAAAAAATCAACAATCACAACATTTGCCAAGTTTTTGTTGTAGTAGTTGATGCAATTTCTTATACCTTTAACAGCCTAAACAGAATTCTATTTTCTTCCTTATTTCACGGTGGCACAGACCTCTTTGTGCTAATTGTTCTTCCTCTGTTCTTTTCCTCTCCCCCAAACTGATTTCATACATTAGCTGTTGTTCTGTGGCAGGTGAGGAGAAGCCTCTCTGTGATCCCCATGGATCATTTGATAAGTGTATAAAGACAAACAAGTGTTTTTCAGTAATTGCAAAGTAACTGCAGTGAGTCTCTAACTCAAGTGTCCAAACACTGACTACAGAAATTCCATGTCTAATTACAAAACTAGACTGATAGCATTAATAGAAACATTTATAAAAAGAATACATACTTTCTATAGCCAAATAAATCTTTCGTTCTCCTTCCTTGGGTTCTTTGCCTGGAGGGAAGTAAGTTCCCCTGATTGTAATGGCAGCTTCTGAATATTCACTGATTCTCTGCAGTGCTTCTTTGGAGGTAACTTTCCATCTGGCAGTCTGCAAGGTGAAGGATATGAGAGGATCAACAAGGAGAAAGGCACCACACAAAATGGCAATCCATTAGTTCTGCCAGCATGGGCAGAAGCTCAAAGAGAAATACAGGCAATTTGTACTTGATACTGTGAAATGTAAATCCTCAAAATAATAGATGAGTTAGATCTGAGCAGCAATATTCTGAATGGCAGAAATACTCAGGTACTAAAAAAAGGGCAAAGAGTTGTATCAGTCATGGCAGTAAAGCCTTTGCAAAAAACACCAGACAGTGTCAGAGATTTGGATATTAGAGAAATGAGTAGAGGATGAAGAGATTTTTATCTGATAACAAATACTTGTTTTTCTGATACTCTCTGGAACAAGTCCAAAGCGTTGCATTTATATAACCTGAGAAGTAATCACAGTTAATGTAGCAATTTCAATTAGGTATGATCAGATTAGAGACATAGTATTTTACTGGTCTAAGTATGAAGAGAAGTTTTGTTAAATGATGGTCATTTATACTTGATTATAGCAAAATGGTTACTTGCCTGTGGGAAGTCATTGATCTCTAATTCTTCTTCATATCTCTTGAAGGATTCATTCTGTCCTCCATCCTGTTTCTCTTCCTCCTGCTTCTCTATGGGTACATAATTGAGCTTGGCATTGATTTTTTCAGCCAGTTGCTCTGCAATGGTCTTGGCAGACACAGTAGGAGCTTGAATGGTGCCTCCTCTCAGGATAGCATTTGTGGCCTGCTGCATCACATCCTGTAAAAGCACAGGTCCATACTAAGAACAAGGGAGCCAAAAAAGTCCTATATAAACCAATAAGGGTTTCATTAAAGCTCTCTATGTAATGTAATTGTCTACGTAACAAATACATTCTCCAGACTTCTGCTCTTCCTTCCTTCCTCTCAACAACTCCCTTCACACCTGCAAAGAAAAGATCTTAGTGGTCTTTTGTATTTTCAGCTTAAAATACCTTTGGATATTCCAGAACAATTATGCTCAATCTAAACAAATTGTACATCACATGTACATCCCATGCTTCAGCAGAGAAAGATGTTCTGCAACTCTGCCAAAGCTGACACAACTAATTGTGTAATGTTATCAGTAATAAATTAACTCTTTGCCAGGGCAGACAAAGCATTTATGGTTCTAAAATAAGTCTTATAAACAAATCAGCTCACTTACAAATCCTATATAAGTGAGTTAGCCCAGGCTAAATGAGATAAACCATGCAGTATGTTACTAGCATGCAGAAACACTAAATCAAATGGCAACCACAGAACAAAGAACTGAATAGCCTTTATTAAAAAAGAGTAAAATTGGTCTGTAAAGAGCCTGACCTTAAAGTGGAAGGGAACCATGACTTGTGCCTCTGCTCCAAGATTCTTCTGGGCATTGATTCTCAAAGCCAATCTTTTAGCAATTTCCAATTTTTCTGCATTCCCAGCTGATGGTGTAGGAGCATTTGATGTTCCTGGTGCTGCCATGTCCTTTACTCTTTTCTTTGAATTGAACATGCTTTCAATTTGTTCATCAATCTAAAGAAAAGAACAATTATTTGATCACTGCATTTACCACTATATAATCTTGTCATCATAAAGAAACACTAAGGGGCATTTAGTTTACATGTTCTTAAAGAAATTAATCTTGTATAAATTGTACAAGCCTGCCCAAAACTACAGCTCAACAAAAGATGATCTAATAATCAGGAAAAAGTCTGAACACAGTGTTTACCTGTAAGGTCACAAAAAGGATCCAGTATTAAGAAAGGAATTTAGTAAGATTTAAAATAGAAAATGCTACCATGAATGTCTTTAAAACATTTCAAATAAAAATGTGTTTGCAACTGAGGACCATTGTTCTATATCATTTATGCAAGATTAATATCCCAAATAATTTATGTGACATTTACATAACTACAAACATCAAGTGTAAAATACCAGTAAGTCAAAAAGAGACACTGAAAATCTTCCTAAATCTTGATCTTCATAGCTGTATCTCTATATTTGAAGAATACATGCAGTCAGTAACAAAGGTCACAGAGTAATAGAAATCCATGCACTCTGCAATGTATTATGCAATCTACTGGGTTAGAAAATCAAATGTATTGCAAAAATCCATAAGCAACTTAAATCCTATTCCCAAGTGCTTACATCAACAGCTGTATCTTCATCATCTGAATCTTGCAAGCCAAGAGCTGCCTTTTGTAGCTTCTTTCTTTCGTTAGCCAAAGCCTGTTCTGTTTCATCGAATTTAAAACCTTTGCCAGAGAATCCACTGCTTTTTTTAATCAACTTTCCCTCCTGAAAACAAAAACATTATCATAGTTAGGAGTTTCAAGTCCTAGTTCTCATAGTCATAAAATAACTCTAAGATTATACAAATAATTTTGAAATTATTTAAAAAGCAAATCCTAGCACATTCATAAAGTGCTTCAAATTTAAAAGCTGCATTTCACAATGAAATGTAATTAAAAAAACCTATGTTAATTCAGCAGAGACAGTACCCTATTGGGGTTTTCTGTAAGTATACATTTTAAATGCTTTTCAAATGCAGTAAAAACCCCCTCCGTTTTTTTATATTAGAAAAACTCCAAAGTCATTCTTCTCAGCATGAGTGAGATCCTCTGATGGTGAGAACTCTAGAAATAATCATATTAATTCTGTGAAAGGGCTTCATTATCTTGTATGTGAATTTTGTTAAAAGCCAAAGTGCCTCTCATACCATAGGTACTTATTACATATCCAAGTGACAATATTAAATTCTTAAGAACAGTTCTTTAATGACATTCAAGATCCCAGTCCTGAGGTCACACTGAGCCAAGCACACACGTGTTCCCAGAGAGGTGACCCATGCATGTACACTGGATGCATGCCTGAACATGCATTAAACCTGGACCAAGCCCCCTACAGAAGACAGAATTACTTACAGCCTTCTGTTGCTCTTTGAAGTCAGCCCAGAGCTTCTCCAAATCAGGAGGAATTGGATTCCCAGACAATTCCAAAGCCTTAATGATATCACCAGCATAACGTGCCTGATCCTCAGTAATGAATGTATATGCATACCCCTGGTCAAAATTCATTTAAGAGACAATTAGGAAAAAGCTCTAAAGACATTATCTCTAAATTTATTGAAGTACCTTTGCACGCATGCTGATTTCTAGTCAATGAAAGTAACCATGACAGTCATGCAATAACTCCTTTTTAGTGGAAGTGTAGAATGAATAATGTGATTTCCCAGGAAGCTGATACAGAGGTAATCATCCAAAGATAGTAAACACTGAAATCTCTCCTTCCAACCAGTGTTGTCATGGTTCAAAATTTGAAAAATTAAAATATTTTCAATTTAGTAGGGCACATTTCCAACAGTGCAAAACACTCAAACTTTCAGCCACAAATGGGATTTAAAAGAACACTCAGACATCAGAAGAACACGTATCTTCCAAATTTCAGATTGCTGAAGTTCAGAACATACTAAAAACACTCTTCCCACCAACAATACAAACTAGTCCCTCTGTAGCTATCCCTTGGAATAACTTCATCAAACAGTAAAGAAGGGGGAAATGCCAGTGATAAGCACACCTGCCAAGTGTGGTTATTGAGTACATGGGTGTACATACTTTATTGCCAGCTCGGCCAGTGCGGCCGGCTCGGTGCACGTAGTCCTCATAGTGGTTGGGACAGCTGTAATTGACCACCAGCATCAGCTGCTTCACATCCAAGCCCCTGGCTGCTACAGATGTGGCCACCAGAAGTTTGCAGGTTCCATTCTTGAAGTCATTAATGATGCTGTCTCTGTCATACTGATCAATACCTGCAAGACAAACCAGTTAATTATAAAGCTCTGCTTTAAGCCACGAGAATTTGTACACAGGTCAAAATACCCTCAAACTTCAAACAACCAAAACCACAAGCAAATCAAACTTCAACACTTTCACACTTTTGAAGGCAAAATACATTAGCCAAAATAACCTCTATTATTTAGAATAACCTCTAATTTTTCAACTACCATAAGATGTTTTCCCCACACCAAGATCCTCAAAACGTTTTTTTTTAATATCATTTTCTCTTTTGTACTTCAGCTGAGACCTCATCTGGACACTTTGTCTGTTCTCTAAAGGCAACAGAAATCTCAGAAGAACAAGAATACTTTTCCCTCTTCCATTGCTGCACTCCTGCTGAACAGTGATTTTGTAGTTACTGATTTTATATAACACACTCCAAAAAATACCATAAGCTTTAAGATACACTGGGATGGACAGCATTGTAAAGAGATTATTCTCCTCTTGCTACTTCCATTCTATTACTACTTGATAGAAGAAAAGTAGAGCAGCAAGTGCTGTTACTGTGGAATATCAAATAAAAATATCATATGATACTCCCCATGGCACTCACTACTCTGCAATAATGAGTAGTCAGCAATATTCCCTGGGAGGTGTTAACTCTAAGTAACAGTCCTCTGGCACAGATACAAGATTTGGCATCTGATGACATCTCAGAGAGAACAATGAAGAGTAATTACACAAAACTATCATATCTATTTCAAATTAAGAGACAATTATCCTCCCCAATTACAAAGCAAAACCTGCTTATGAAGAAGTAATAAAATTGGTACTATACAAGAACTAAGTGATTTTTAACTACTGGATACCAAGATCCTAGCTGGGAGTTGTTAATATAAGTCCTTAAATTTGCAGATTACCTCCATGGAGAGACAAGCAAGGATAAGAGGCCCTCATTAAATCTTTCAACAACCCATCAGCGTGTTCTTGCTTATCTACAAATATGATAACAGATCCTTTCTCCTGATAATGTCCCAGTAGCTCCAGTAACTTCAGAAATTTGTTCTCCTCTTCTATGACAATCTGGAAAAAGACATACAAAAGAGTATAATTTGTATCTTGAGTCATTAAGCAAATCCAGAGTGTATAAAAGTAAAAATCATGAACAGGAGATGAGTTTTTCAGGCTGTTTCCACAGCCAGTGGTAAAACAGCTGTTGAGCTTAGTGCTACGAACCAACTTTAAAAATCACACTGCATTTGCATATTAAGATGTTGATTTATTCTAAGTTCATTTTTAATAAGGCCACTAAGCTTCTAAACATAAAAGCTCTGTGGGCATATTGGTTTATATTCAACATTGCTGGGAACAATCCTTTGCAAGCAACTGAGAAGATGAGCGAGGCAGATGTATCATACTCACCACGTGCTGCTCCACATCAGAACAGACAACACTTCTGCCTCCAACCTGCACCTCTATGGGTTTGCTGAGGATCCTGCGAGCCAGGGCCTCCATAGCTCTGGGGAAAGTAGCAGAGAACATGACAGTCTGACGGTCAGGCCTGACGTTGTCTACAATGCGCATGACCTGTGGTGAGAGAACGTTCCCTGTTAACGTCCAACTGCTGCAACTCCATTTCACACTCATACAAAGCTGTCATTTCTAAAGTCAGGTGGTATCTGCACCTCCCAGACCACAAAACATTCTTTACAGATTTCCTCTAGGCACCAAGCTGCTGGCATTGGAAGACGGCAAAACTTGCTGGATTCAGAAGGAAGTTGCATGGCAATATGGAATCTGGCAGCAGCTCAGCAAAAATCCTAGGAAATGCAGCAGAAATCCTACAGCTCAAGAGACAAATAAAAGGAATTTTCCTAGTTTGGAGAACAGTACAGCCCATGACAACTGGAAGAGCCCTGGATGTCCAAAGCTCTCAACAAGTCAGCAGCAATTCCAACGTTTTGTTCTTATCTCTTGCCAAGAGATATCAAAGACTTTATAAACAGACTACTAATTCCAATAAACTACTAACACAACACCTGTATCAAGGAATTACACAGGGATACCACATGGCCACAAGTACTCAAAATGAGTGTGTAAAACACTCTGTGTATTAGAGAAAAATCAAACTTATATAGGAATTTATTGAAAGCAAAACAGAGAATCACAGAATGGTTTGGGTTGGAAAAGATTCTAAAGATCTTCCATTTCCAAGCCCTTGCCATGGGCAGGGATACCTTCCACTAGATGTGAGGATAATGTGATGTTATAATAATGTGATAATAGACAGGAGAAAAATAGAAATATTAGAGTCAGCTTAAACCGCTGTCCATATGCAGCACATCCTTTTGAACACCCACTGGCAGTGCAGTAATAATGCAGCATTGCAAAACCCTTGATGTGACAAACAGCCTCTTTTGGCACCACCCCCCATGTCATGAATTACCTGAGGCTCAAACCCCATGTCAAACATTCTGTCAGCTTCATCAAGTACAACGTACGTGACTCTACGGAGGTTTGTCACCCGACCTGTGAAAGGAGAGGAAAAAACACATGGGAAACAAAATCAAATGGAAATCTAGTTTCCCTTAGGAATATTTTTTTAAAATGTTATATAGTCTCACTATCTTCTAACAAAGACATTAATTAATTTTTTAAAAAATTCACTGAATGTGAATTTTAATGTTCACACTTTAATCACACATACATTCTGGGAAATGTGTAAGTATGCACAAGGCCCTTTTAGTTTGTCAAACTCTTCTCTTGCATACCATCATAGGGCCTGAAGAACCTGTAAAATTCAGAAAACTGCCCTCGCCAAAACACATCATAAAACTAAGACTGAGCTGAAGCAAGGAGCCACATCAGCCAGTATCTGACAGCGGCACCTAGAAAAGAACATATTAGAGATTACAGCGCATGTGTGGAAGGCAAAGCCCAGTGCTAACTGCTGCAGCCTCAGAAAATTCCTTTATACACAATCTGTAATGCTTCCTTGGAATTAAGGATAACTATATGAGGATAACCATACTAGTTCTAGATCACTGCTAATAATAGGCATAAAACAGAATAAGCAGTCTTTTAAAAATAACTATTATATAAAGATTAAAACCTACCCAGTAACACTACTGAATTTAAAAATCAAGAACCACCCCAAACTCTGGGACAGGTTGAAATAAAATAAGCAAGTTGTGTTTCTGTGAACATTTTGAAATCATCATGGACAGGATAACTAGCACCCTTCCCAAACAGTGAAGAGATTCCCCTTCATAAGAAGGATTTAACTCAAGGATTTAAAATCATACTCTCAAACAATATAAACACATTCAGTTCCACACAACTGTGGAGTAACCCTGCCAAATGCTCTCTGAATGGGAAAGATTTCTCACATTTTCTACAACTATCACTCAGACTTGTGCGTATCAAACTACAGAAGAATTTGGTCCTCTCAGCTTCAGCAAATCGTAGCTGAATCCTCAAATTATTTAAGACATTACGCGCTGCATTTTTTAAGATATGGAATTCAATACTAAGGAACAGAACAAGTATTCCTTATATCTACGTATCTATTTAACATCTTAACACTTTCATCCCCAAATAATAACTTTGTAAAATTACTTGGGAACAGCATTAATGTACCTACCTTTGACGATATAAGTCTTGGAAGCCCAGTTCTATATGTCTTGAAGGTACTTTTTTCACAGAAGTTAAATAATGTCAACAGTTTAGTAGAGGTTTTGATGTGGAATAATTTAATAATAAAACTTTATCTAATAAGCATGCAATGGTTACACTAGGACAAAACCTCTTAAAGCTGCAGTGGCTCAGTTTAATCAATCTGAATATCTGATATAAGGTCAGTTCTTTTACTTCTGAGCAGATATTTAGGGAGGGCTTCTTTGTCTGTTTTTTAAAGCCAACAGATAAAGGCAGAGTCAGATGCTCTTGTAAAACAGGGAACTGCTGAGCTACTCTAGCATGGATCAATGGGCAGACAAAATAAGCAACTGTTACATAACCTTTATCTCAGTGACTCCAACTTAAAAAATTTGGACCAGCACATTTCAAGTTTAGCAATGATAAACATTCTCAAAAACACTTCAAGAATGTAGTAATTCCTGTCCTCCCCAAAAATGTCAAATCAATATATGCTTAAACCTATTATTAGTGCTATATATTCTCAATAGCTATATAGTGCAGCCTGAAGAGATATAAGAAAATTCCATAAGACCATTTATCAAAATACATGATCTTCTGAATCTGTTAGAATTACACAACAAATGTAAAAATAATCTGCAAAGGAAAAGGTTTTCTACTCACCATTGTTAGCTGCTAACATGTCAATCATACGTCCAGGTGTGCAAACAATAATTTCAGCACCTCTTTTGAGTTCAGCTATCTGATTTCAAAACACAGTGAACAATCTATTAGTTTTTGCTTTGTGATTTCTTTCAGATTTTTTAAAACATATATCACCTTGCAAAAAGAAAACCACCTACACTGTAATGCATCTGTTCTACTAACATGAATTATGTAAAGATTTTAATTAGCAATTTCTTCAAGTCTTTGGAGAACTTTGCTTCCAAAAAGAGTAACCCCTGACAGTCAGAGTTACCACCACCTGGAGCAGTTTTAATGAGAATATGACTTCAATATGCTTAAGAGCCTGTAAGAAATGTCAGTGTTACATCAGGAACAAGTGATAGTAGACACATCATATTCTACCATAGATGGTCATTCCTGTTGTTTCCATAAATGGGTGGGGTGGAGGTGTGGAAAACCTTGAAATTAATTTTTAAGTTACTTCAAGATGCAATATTTGATAATGCAATAAAGCAAAGATATAATTTTCTGACTTTTGTTATCTTAAAAGGGAACTCTCAGAAGAATATAGTTTCCTAGTAACTTTCAAACTATTATATC
Source organism: Agelaius tricolor (assembly GCF_023055355.1). Classification (NCBI taxonomy): domain Eukaryota; kingdom Metazoa; phylum Chordata; class Aves; order Passeriformes; family Icteridae; genus Agelaius; species Agelaius tricolor. Next base: position 9,532,515 of record NW_027269278.1, on the reverse strand, counting down.
CCATTAATAATTCAATTTTAATTTAATGCTCAGTACATACATAAAGACAAACAGTCTGAAATTTTTAAGGATCATATCTGAGACTTTCCAGGATCATTATTGTTTAAGGCTAAATTACATGCAAAGCTTTTTGCATTACTACCATTCCCACAGTGAAAATCCATAATGAAGATTGCAAATGTACCAGATAAATGGAAAAGAAAAGCAACTAACTTTGCTACAAAAGAAACACTGAATAATGAAGCCCAAGCACTCTTTGACAAGCCAGGCATGTGTTCTGCATACCTGTTCACTGATCCCTGTTCCTCCATAAACACAGACAACTCGAAGCCCAAGAGTCTTTGAGAATTTCTTGCACTCCTTGGTAATCTGCAAAGCCAACTCACGTGTAGGTGTCATAATGACAGCTGAAAAGCAAAACATTTCTCTCATACATTGCAATATAAGAGATGTTGTATTTTCCACAATAGAAATTAATCTTTTGTAATGATGTTTACAGCAATTCACTTCCTATTTTTAAGCATGTAATTTCAAGGAAAACATAACTGAGACATTATGAGGAAGGAGTAGAAATCTGGTCCAAGTGTAAAAATCAAGGCAGGAAGATCTTCCATATATGTGGACATGGGAGTGCTACTGAAACAACATGAGATGGCACAGTAATCACAAAACAACATTAAAGAGCATGGTGATCTTTAACTTAAAAACCACTTATCAATGGACATTAGTAAGCACTTCTCCCTATAACCACACAAAGAACTGAAATCCCATCTAAAGCATATATTTGATGTTATATTTATTTAAATAGTAACTTTGAAAATAAAATCTTTTTACCTATGGGACCTTCTCCTTCTTCTAATGCTCTCTGATCCATAATGTGTCTGAACATGGGCAACAGAAATGCAATAGTTTTTCCACTTCCTGTTTTAGCAATGCCAATCAAATCCCGTCCGTTCATAATTGCTGGGATAGCCTGGGTTTGAATTGGAGTTGGCTTTTCATAGCCATGTCTTCAAGAGGGAAAAAAATATTTTAAGAACAAAATAGAATTTGATAGATGTGAAGCATGAAGTTATGCTAAATTTTTTTTACATATTCATATTTACATATATATATAGATATATCAGTGCCCTTCAAAAAATACAGATCAAAATGAGCAGCAAAAGCATGATACAAATGGCAGAGAATAGATAATAACAATAATTCAACACAGAGTGATAAACACTCTGATGACTATAAATGTAACATTTACACGGACATGTGGCATTCATTATGCAGCAAAGTAAAAGGTCCTTCTCAAGGACACAGGACAGAACACAGCGAGCAAAATCAAGAATGATACAGTTCATAAAGTGCTTGCTTACTTTTTGAGGGCGGTGAGAATCTTCATGGAAATACCACATTGTACCCAGGTTTTTATTGGTTTGGGACAGCCTTTTCCCTTGACTGTAATTCCCTCCAGCTCCAGCCTGTACACATTGACCTCTGAAATAGAGTTTATCTTTTAACAGAGTCAAACTTGAAACTTTTCTACTATTGTGATCAAAAAATTCTTGCTTTGTTCCTTAACATGAAGTACTATTTTTATCACTACCAGAAAAAGAGCTTTTTGCTTGTTACACATAAACACAGGAGTTGGGTTGAAAGGATTCAGCTTAATTTTCCAATTAAAGCATCATACATAATTATAGTAAATTATCAACAATAGAGATGCAACCGATTTAACATTTTTTCGATAGCAAGTTGCTCCAGATGTTTTTTACATTGCAAAGCATTTGCTGTTCCTTAGCACAATGAAATCCACCCTTCTTTTCTTCAATAGTACCCAAGGTGTTCTGGTTGTATTTGTCTTTACCTTCTTGAGTCATTTTAGCTAGCTCTGGTACTTCAACATAGAAGTTCTTCCTGAAAGGTTCATATTCTATCTTTCCATGATCCACTGGTTCTAGCAGCTTTCTCTGCTTGGTCTGATAGCCAGTCAGGGCAGTCTGAAGGTCAACTTCCTCCTCTTCTGAGGAATACTGCAGAGATCACAATTTTTGTGTGCATTAGGATTATTGAATTATGAAGGTGTTTGGCTTTTGTCATTTACAGCAAAACTATTCAGAAGCAACAGGTACTTCTTACTGTATTAGAGATGAAACTGAAGACCTGCTCTTAACTTATGAGTCCCAATTGTTCTTTCCCCTAATGCTTTCATGTTTCTCCCAAACCTTAACTGTCACCATGTTCTGTGTCACTTTCACAGCTTTACCAATGCCAGCTACCAGCCCTGTCATTCAGAAATAATCACTGCCACACCAAAGAAACAGTAAGAGGAAATGAAGAGAAAGCAGCCAGCCAGCAGACTGGCATCACATTGCAGTCACAGCTCTGACAGATGTCCCCAGCTCAGCTTTCAGGGAGCACCACAAGCACTGGAACTGCAGTCACAGAGCATGGCCTGAAGTGGCTGAGCTTCAGAGCCTGCAGGGTGTTGAGTCTGTGACACAGGCAAGGCTGACCCTCCACAGCCTCCTGAGCAGCAAAATACCCACACCCTTTACAGCTCTTCAGGCCAAACACCACACACAGCCACAGGAAGCAAGACTGGCACTTTGCCTGTTCATAAGAGAAATACAAAACATTGTCATTACCTCCATTGCATCTTGGTCATTCTCCATGAGCTCCCCTTTCTTCTTTTCTGACTCAGCAGATGCCTTTTTGGTTGTCACCACAGTTACCACTTTGGTAACAGTTGGTCCAGTTTTCTATTAAAAAATGTTTAAAAAATGAATGCACTATTGTATAAACAAAACCCACCCTGTAAAAAACCATACAGAACATTTGTACTTCTGGATTTATGCTGAGCAAATTATTTCCTACTTCCCTTAGTGAAATTTTATCAGAATAATGCTTGATAAACAGTTTCATAAAAACACCAGGAAACTATAGTTAAAGCAAACATGCATTAAGTGCATATAATCTGTGCTTTTTTGCACTTTCCCCCATTTTCCCCAAGCCATTTTGCTATTAAAACACAATGTTATCTCTGTCTTTTAAAAGCAAGAAATATTTAACAAGTGATTTTACCTTTTCACTCCCACCTCCACCTTTCACACTTCTCATATTGAACTTCTTGACCTCTTCTTTTACTTCTTCCATATAAGCATCTAAAGGATCTAACTCCTCATCTTCAACCTCATTGCCTTCTTTTTCTCCTTCTGCAGTTTCCTCTTCATCATCTAACAAGAGTCAAAAAAATCGGGATGAAAGACAGGGAAAGACAGAAGTCCTTACATGTTTCAAATTACTGTCCACCCAAATAACTACAGCCCATTATATTACTATATAATTTTTCCTCATACTAATCTCTCCAGTTGGTTTATCAAAAATCTATCTTAAACCATCTGACACCATGACCTGATTTAGGCTTTTTTATTTTACGGTTCACATTCTGAAGAGTAATTAGATGCTTTAAAGATATTGTAATAAAAATATTACTAGGAATAGAAGTATTCTGTTATACATAAAGAGTTTAAGTACCATCATCATCTTCTAAACTCCATTTTTTCCCCTGTTTCATCTCTTCAATTTCTTTTTTCAGCTCTCCTATATTTTCCATTGCCTTCTTGCGTTGTTCTTCCCTCCATTTCTCCACTCTTTCTTTTCGTTTTCTCATTTCTTCTTCTAGTTTATTCTGATCAAAATTCTATGACAAAAACCCACCAAAAAGTGAAAATTAATGGCCATTGGCTTTATTTATGCTTCTTGAAACAAATGTAACCATTGAGTGAGCAAGCTGTAGAAGACTGGACATCCACAAACTTCCTGGTTTAAATTCTTTATCTTTTAAATTTACAAGTGTTAGAAGCCTCTACCTCAGTGGCCACAGCATTTGTGGTAGCATCTTTGTCTTTCTCTTCCTCTTTGTCATCTTTGTCCTTTTTCTTTTCTTTGGAAATGTCCACACCATCTGTCTTTTCTTTAGATCTTGATCTAAAAGGTAAGATCAAAGGTTTCTTACAACATTACAGCTTTTCTCAGGGGAAGGATACATATATGATGGACAGAAACAGAACTATAACCACCCTGTTATGTTTTCAAACACCTCACAAAACACACTGCTTCCCAGACAATCTTTCCATGTCATGGAATTGCTTCCTCTAACTACCAGTAATGTAGACTCTAACCCAATCCAGCAATTCAAATGCTTTTCTCATTTATTTGCACTCTTCATTTTTAGCTCTTACAATTGATACTCCAGTTGTTCTGTACTTTATTTTACAGCTCCTTGAAGTCAGCATTTAGAAAAGAGAACAAATTTCCTGTTTGTGGAATTTCTAGAGAAATGTAAAGTGATCTAGCAACTTGCCATGGAAGTGTGAGCATCTCCCTAAACACACTGTCCTGGCCGACAGACAAAAGCTCTTCTCCCTGGGAAAAGCTACTCATGTAATGCAAACATAACAGGCAGACTTGTACTGAATGTAAAAACCATTTATAACAGGTTTTATTGTACTGACTTGCTTCCAATTTAAAAGAAAGCATCTAAACCTAATTTGTGCTAGCTTATGACAATAAATATAAAATTCCCTTTAGTTAATTAAATATCATGAAGTTTTTTTCTAGTTTGGACTATTCTGATACAAAACATACACTTATTCCCAAAGCTTTTGTGATTCCAGCTTGTCATGATTTCTAGAGTGCCATCACTACTTATGCTGTATACAGACTGTTGCTATCATTTACAGACTTCCCACTCATTTTACAGCAGAGCCTGACTATATGCTGTTTTCAGTTACATCTGAAAACCTTACCAAGATATATTTAAAAGACAATGACCTGCAGGAAGCTTTTACACATTTCTAAAGCTAAGAACAGAAGAATACCTGTTTTCTGTTTTCCTGTTCTTGCTTGGACTGGAGGATCGAGAGCGTCTCCCTCTGCTCCTGCTCCGTGAGCGCCTCCTCTCTCGGCTCCGGGACCGTCTCCTCTCTCGGCTCCGTTCCCTTTCTCTACTCCTTGAACGTCTGACATGCAACAAAATTGTCCTTACTTAGGATATGCTCATAGCATAACTTATACTTTTATTGAGGAACAGGTTGTAAAAGGAACCCACTCTCGGGGTCTCTAGCTGGTCAGAGTAATTTTGAGATAAGTTAAAAAGTCTCTTTTCTCAGCCCGACACTTGAAGAAGGAGTCAAGGCTCTTCATTTCTCAGTCTCAAGGTTGTTTATTGTATCTTATCTATAAAATTCTTTCTCCTGACCTGCTGAGGTCTGCTCATCAAGACAGTCAGAGGCACTCTGCCTGCCCCTGGGGTGGTGTTATCTTTTTATACTAAAAACTACATGCACAATATTTACAATTACTTTCTAATACCTATCATCTACGTTAGTGAACTTCTACTCTAAACCAACCTAAAAGTGCCAACATCACAGCAGAAGATGGAGGCCAAGAAGAAGAAGGAGAAAGGCTGGACACATCCAGATTCTTCCATCTTGACCCCTGAACCCCCATTCTAAAAACTTCAAAAAAATCTATTTTTCACCTTGTGATAAATTCACTATCATTCTACTTAAACTTTCATGGCTTGAAATTCTTCATATAAAGGTTGGTAATTGTTTTTTTCTAAGGGCTAAATCAAAGGCACAGGGCTCTTGGGCTCTTTGCCAAGGTCTCTGAGCCCCCTGGGCAGGGTCTCGAGCCCTCCAGGGCAGCCAGAGGAATTTCCTGGGTTCCCACAGACCACTAAGAACTTACAAACTCCAGCACCAGCAAGCATTTAATTAGCAAAAAGCCCTAAGCATAGTGAAACCCATCACAGCCATCAGCAAAGTAACTAACTGGAGTGGGAGAACACCAACATTCAGCGGACAGGCACTTCCAGCTACTCTGACTGGAGCTGATGTCGTACCTTTGACGCTTCCTGTCCCTGGAGCGAGACCTTCTCTTGTCCCTGCTGCGTGACCTGTCCCGCCTGCGGTCCCGCTCGCGGCTCCTGGAGCGCCTGTCCTCGCGTTTCCTCTTGTCCGACGGGGAGCGGCTCCTGGAGCGGCTCCCGGAGCGGCCCCGGGACGCAGAGCGCTTCCGGTAATGCCTGCGTGGCACAGAGGGTGAGCACCACTACCATGTACAGCAAAAAATTACCTGAATTTCTTGGACTTTTTACATGTCTAAACTTTCGCAATCCTCTTGCCAAACTGATTAATATACATAGCATATGCAGAATATCCATAATATGCATATACACTCCTAGTGACACTGAAATTAGAAGGATTATTTGGTCATAATTTTCTTTTGGTTTTAGAGTACTATTATAAGCACACCATAAGAACACCAGAACATCAAGAACAATTTCCTTTCCAGAAATCCACAGATTTCCATTTTATATATAGGAAAAGCTGAAGGCTCTTTGAAGCTATCCCAAAATATGTCAAGCAAACAAAACTGCTCTTTGTTGCTTTTTATACAATAAATGTTTACCCATGTAAGGTAGGTGAATTATAGCTGTGCTCAATGGGAAAGCTGTCAGACTGGAATTAAAGAAACATAAACCCCTGAGGAAGTGACACAGCTGTGGTCAATGCCTTTACCATGCTGACATCAACAGAATTCTTTCATTTCAAACATCACAACAGAAGCTGTCAGAAGTCAGCAAGGCTTGAGGGGTGTGATGGAGATGCGGGTCTCCTTTACTCCTCTCATTAATGCTCTTATCCCATCCACACTTCTGTGGGGTAGAGCAGGGCCAGGAATTTCCTAGGAAACTCTTCAACTGAGTGTAGAAGTCACAGAGGGACCTTGACTGTGACCATTCCCTCTTCTTCCAATCCCAGATTTTCGGACACCAGGCCAGAATAATTCCTTTGTTCACTTTCCTGTGGCTCAGGACCCACAGACCCTTTCTCCTGACAAGCCCAGTAGTCATGCTTGAGAAGAAGGAAGAAGCAGACAAGGCAAGACTCTCAGCCCCCCACTCCTTGTTTCACTTCTATTGTAGTATTAAAATAGTTCAGCTCTAAAAATAGCAATATATTTATATCTAGTCTATGTTATGTTGTATATTTAGGCAGCACATGCACTTGGGAGTTAGTACAGTAGCACACACCCACATCCTGCCTATCAGCAGGACAACTAACTGCAAAGAACATTTGTCAGCATTGAGATTTTTAATGTCTTTTCCATCTCCATCACAAAATGCCATGGGATCTGCTCTATACTTCCTCTCTTTCTAACCTTTTCATTTTAGAGAACTACTTTTGTTTTTAAATTTTTTTCCTCTACAGTGTGCAATAAAGCCAAAAAGATGACTTCAGATTGCAGAAGCCCCAGTGTGAGGAACATTTCCTCACACCAACCCCAGCACATGCAGCCCCCACCCATCTCCACCCACCATTCACTCTCACCCTCTTAACCATTTCTTCACTTTTTAAACTTTAAACCCACTTTTAACATTATTTTTAGCTCAAACAGACGAACCCTGTCATTTTCAGCAGAGAAGCTACACTGTGACAAGCAACTGAGTCCTACTGGCTGGAGTGCCAGAGCTTGGCTTTCAATTCAGGAGGCTCTAAGGGTGTCCTGTACCACCCACTGCTGCCCCAGCTCATCAGGAACTAATTTAGATAGATCTGGGGGAGTGCCCAGCTCTGCACTAGGTCACTAATTTGAGCTTAAGGTGGTTGTTAAAATTTCAAGTAACCTGTCTCCCTCGGCGGAGATGGACCTGGGAGCTGGTACAGTGTAGTACAAGTGTATGTGGGGACTGAAGTGTCAGCTTTAGTATAAAAACCTGATTAAACTACGAGACAGAGGCATATGGCCGACAGCAGTAGCAAATTTAAACCGTGGAAGTGGTTTAAAGCCTGACAGGTGTGAGCAGCTCCGTATCATCTGGAGCACAGCTTTGGCCCGAGACACAGGCAGCACAAGGGCACGTTACCGCCGAGCTGGTTACAACCCCAATCGGGTCTTTACATCAGCTGGGAGAGGGCAAAATATACATAGTTCATAAACACAAAAGGCACAAGCAAGAACATCTAAACCAAGCTAACCCCCCTACGTGGCTAATTACGACATTTTGGAACATGCCCGAGAAGGCCGGAGGTGCTCCGGGAGCCCGGGGTCGGTGCCGGTGAGCCCCGGCAACTCGGGCCCACCCAGTGTTGGGACCCTCGGCCCCGGCCGGAGCCCCGAGTGCCCGGCCCTGCCCTCAGGGCCGGCTCCAGGCCCGGGCCCTGGCGCGGCGGCCTCAGCGCGCCCGACAGAGCCGGCCGAGATAGCCCGCGCCACCCTTTGTCCCCTTCACGGCCGCCTCACCGCGCCACCACCCCCGAGCGCGCCGCGATCCCCGAGCGCGCGAGGCAGTGGCGCCGCTCCCTCACCTGGACTCGCGGCCCATGGCGGCGGCGCTCCCGCTACACGGCGGCGGCCATTCCGCGCCCGAACGGCGAGAGCCCGGCGGGGAGCGCCGCCCCTTCCGGGCCGCGCCCCGCTCCAGCGCCCCCCGGCGGGCGGAGGGCGCAGCGCCGCCCGGGCACACGAACGGGGGCGGGAACCGAACCCGGCCCGGCCGCACACAGCGCCGAGGAAGCGGGTAACAAAGAGGCTTTTAATAGAAAAAAAACATCGGCAATAAACATGAAACAGAACTATGTACAACAACAGAGGCAAGTTAAAAAAGGAATATAAGAGATTGGTTTCTTAGTTAAAGGTCGTTTCTTGATCGGCATTTCTTCATCGAGATTTCTTAATCAAGCACAAGCCACTCCTGGTGCTCTGCCCATGCAAGGCTATTTACCTGATTAATGGTAAGCATTAAAAATTCATCGCTTTTTGCAGGTACTGGTATAGGGATTTTTTCAATTTATTTGTATTACATTTGGGCATATAAATAGAGAATCAGAACAAGTAATTTTTGAGCAAACTCATTATTTACATATCTCAGCCTTATCTTAAATTACTGTAATTTCAATTTTCTGAAATGACTATCTAATATAAATAAATTTAAAGCTGCTGAATCAATATCTGTGCTAATTGACCTAAATCAGAATTTTCTGCAACCCAGCCCTGTACATCTGTAATATAATACTCACCATAACAGAACCAGTTAAAAAACTCCCATGAAAATGGCCAAATCAAAACATAAGGTTCTTGTATTGAGGCCACAAACATGTATCTCATTTAAAAGTCAGAAATGCATCACTAAAATTACAGGAGGAAGCATCAACAGAGAATAATCAGCTGAAAGCTGGGCCATTTAGAGAGGTACAATTAAACACATCTGCTCCCTAAAAAAACCTCTGCAGGAAAATACCAAGTTAAATATGTGGTTTACTATGCTAAAAATAGGCAACAGCCTATAATACCTGAAAGTCCAGATTTTAAACAGAAAACTACAAGCTGAAAACACTACCAAATTTAGCTTCAATAGAGATTTTCAGAGATTTATCAGTGTTTGACTATTTGGAATGACACTTCCTCTCACTGGGCAAAATTGCTAAGACAAAACAAAGGGGTTTTTTTTGAAAACAAAACCTTTTCCCTTGTAAGTTTTATGAACACTAGAGCAAACATTTGATACTGCAGGTTGGGTGCCAATGTGTAAAATTCTCATGAGATAACTGTTAATATAAAAAAAAAGTATCAAAAAGCACAGGGAGGAGCTGCACTAGGATTAGGTTGCTGGAAAGTCATAAACAGATGTGATTAGTTCTCTTTCTTCTTAGTTTTTGATTAATGACCTTTATAAGCACCAGGACCTTCCTGCTGTTGGTTTTGCCTAGCTCTTTTCCACAACAATCATCAAATTAAATTAATCACAATCACAACAAGTAATGTATGGCAAGGCAAGGATAAGGACAACAAAGTGGCAAGTTTCACCAACATTCTCCAGAAGCAGCTACTCGGTTCAACATTCTGAACTTGAACATTTGAAGAGAATACAGGGATTTCTTTTCTTTAGAGCTTTCTTTAAAAACTGGGAACACCACATAATGAGCAGGTCTTGTTAGCTATAGTCATACAGGATATACACATATATATGGTTCTGCTGAAGGGAATTCTCTTCCTGTTCTCACTGAAAAGAACAAAGGCAGCTTTGTCAATGTTTATGAAGGAGGCTGGGAAGGGCATCATCTAACTAAAACAAATAAATCATCCACTGTCACTTGCATCCTAACCTTCACATTTGTAATATGCAGACACAGTATTTAAATAAACTGAACCAACACAACTGGCAGTCAGGGACCCTGCTCTCCCTTTCCCAAAATTACTGGATTTAAGGCCCCTTTCAAGCATTCCAAAGGTAAGAATTTTCATGAAGGTTTAGACCTGCCTGCACAGTCAAATGTTAAAAGGAACACAGTCCAGAAAGCTTTAGTGTAGCTGCTGTGTGGAATTCTACAGCCATCATGGTGCTTCAGAGCCAAAAACCAAAGTAAGTTCATGGCAAAAGATAAAAGTAAAGAAATAGACACAAAGGTCTGTGAAAACATCTCCCATTTTGCTGTAGGTGTCCATGGAGCGACTGATCACTTCTGCAGGGATTCCAGAGAGGAGAAGAGCAGCAGTCAGTACTGTCGTTTTCACCTTCTTCTCACACTGGAAAGGAAAGAAAAACCAGTATCACGTTAGTTCTCCTAATCCAATTCTGCTTTATGTGTCATCAATGTTGTGCCAATTTCAGACGTTCCAAATCCCTTGGTAGCAGCAGCAGGTTTGGATGGATTCTGTCCAGACACACTCCAGTAGTCACAGCCCTTATCCCAGACACAGATTCCTGCTGTGATGGATCTACCAGTGAGAGGCTGCTTAACAGCAGATAAAATTCATCCTGGCTATTCTGCCTCATTCACACTACTTCTCCCAGCAGGCTGAGATATGAGGCTGGGCAGCTGCTCCTGCATGAGTGGGAACATTCCCAGAGAAGGGAAATCTAGGTGTAAGAAGCCAAGCCTGGCTTCTCCACTGTCAGAACTGGATTAATCTCCTCATCACACTATTTAGCAAAAAAACAGAATCCCAGAATTAGAATGGTTTGAGTTGGATGGGACCTTAATGCTCATTTCCTTCCAATCCCCTGCTATGGGCAGAGACACCTTCCACTAGACCAGGTTGCTCAAAACCCCATAAATACTGTTAAGTGTTCTAACAAAAAATTATTTAGAGTTGAAAACCAACTGTTTCTGTTTTAGAACTTAATTTGGCAGTTTTAGCCTCTGAACTCAGAAATGCTCCAAAACCTTTTGAAAGCTGTTCCATCCTTAAGATGAGGAATCCCAAGGATGCAAGTCTGACTGGCAGGAAAAGTGACGGTTGCTGAAAATTCTAATAATTTGATGATACTTGCTGGATATTTCAATTTAATGCAGTCTAAATTAGGCTTTCAAGAATATTTCTGTGTTTCATGGGAGAAAAATGTAGACCTCAACCACCCACATCTAACTGCAGTAAAAGCAAGCTGTGGAAAGGAGCCACCTCTTGAATTCTGAAACTGAAGAGTGGATTTTAAGTACACCAAAAACAAGATCAAGACGATGTAGCAGATGAGCTGGTGCAAATCTAAGGCTAAACTTACTGTTTTGTGTTGTGACACATCAGCTTAGAATGACTATTATGATATACTTAACTACAAAACAACTGCTGATTTATTCTGATTTTCTACAAGTAATCTATTATTCCTTTTAAAATGCAAATTTTCCCTTTTAACTATGGATTGAACATCATTCAATCCCACTCTGCCCCACAGACCTGAAAAAATCATCAACCTAACAAATGCTTCAGGAACAATTACCAGTTGTAAATATATAAAGCAAGTAGTATAGCAAATCTTGCTAATAAGCAGCAAGTTTCACACACAGACAAATGTCTCATTTCAAGCTGCCATTCAAACCAATACCAGCAGTGGAATGCAGAGCCATTAAAACTCAACATTCTGCCTCATTTTTTTAGCAAACACTCTCCCACATTTCATCCAGATATTATATGCAGAACAGCTGCTTAGCAAAGCAAATAATAACCAGGGAAGAACATGGTCTAGAAGAAAAGCAAGTTTCCTGAAGACATGAAAGAACTTCCTGGACAAACACTTTTAATTAGGCTACAGCTACACAAGCTGCTAGTTCATGTTTTCACTGCAACTTTAAAAAAGATCCTGGACTAAATCTGGAAAGATTAAAAACTAGTATAAACTATCAGCACTGGTCATTCAACTCTACAGTTTAAAACAAGGGAAGAATGCTTCACATGCATTGGTCCTAAAACAATACAATCTAAACACAAGTTTAAATTGAAAACACTTCAAATTAATGTAATTCTGGAAAAAAAATTACCTTTGGAAAGTACTTGGACAGCCCCATGTAAGCAAGTTGTAGAGTAAGAAATGGTGCAAATATCGACTGAAGGAACAGAAAAGAATATATAAAAATTAAGTTGGTCAGAATAGGTAAGAAACACAAAGACTTAATGCTTCCAAAGCATAAAAGAAAAGTAGTAGGTAAAAATTAATTTGTGGAACAAAGTTGTTCTCGAACACTGCAAGTCTAAGTAGACAAGTTACATGCCAAAAATAAGGTTCTGCCATCTATTCTTTGAGACTTAAAAACTGAAGGGGCAGAAGAGAACAGCAGGATGTAAAACTGAGCCCAGTGTGTAAAACTGAGCCCAGGGATGCAGGAGCTGGATGGCTGTACCTGCATCACACCTCTGTGCTGTTGTTCTGGCAGGCACTGGGAATACCAAGGAACTACTTTTCCCAGGCTGATAAATGAGTAGGATCTACTTACCTTGGTACAACTATTATTCTTAGCAACACAGAATTATTTGGGTTGAAAGTGACCTGAAAACACATCTCATTCCAAACCCATGGACAGGGACACTTTCCACGAGACCAGGTTGCTTCAAGCTCCATCCAGCCTGGCCTTGGACACTTCCACAGATGAGAACTCCATTCTTACTCTATTATTCTTTTGTAGACCCTGAACTAGAGGAGCAGCTGACTCATATGCTCACCAAGATGGGAATAAACTTGCAGGGGATTTAAGCTGCAACAGCTATTCCAGTGCATCTGCTCCCGAACCACAACAGACCAAATGTGATGCTCTCAGTGGTTACACAGTGGCTGTGTTGGTAGCAGATTATTCTCATAGAATTCAGTGATTTTTTTTAGGTTTTATACAACTTTTGGAAATGTAAAGAGTGCTTGAAATTCCCACCTTGGTCATTACCAATCAGGCCCAGATATTTCCCAAGAATGTGCAGCAAGCAGCACACCCCAGCAGGACTGTGTCCCTGAACTCACCAGGTACTTGCACACAAAAGCCCTGACCGCGACGGCGAGCAGAGCACACCCCACCAATCTGAAAATGCGGAAGGAGTCAAACTCCTCCGCCGCGCTCCCGTTCTCCTGGCTCGGCTTCTCGCTCATCAGCTGGTTCCTCAGCTTCAGAGCCTCATCAAACCTGGACAGGTACTGCTCCAAGCTGTGTCTGGGTGGCCGTGCTGCAGCCTCGGAGGGCAGCTCTGCCCTGTGACGCTGCCGGAGCTCGCCCGTCCCCTCGGTGACCAGCTCTGGGGCTTTAGCGAACAAGTCCTTGTCCCCTCTGAGCTCTGCCATGCTGCCTGCGTGGTCGGTCGAGCCTGTCACATTGCACATGGAATCGCCAAGCACAACCCGCTTGGAAACTGAAGGAATGGGAAGGGAGTTTGATTTATCTTGCTCGTGCTGAAGCTTTAATTCTGTGTGACTTTCGTCATCTAAGGAAGAAAAATAAAAACAGAGTTATGTACGCCGTGTACATGGAACAACACTTCAGCTATGCTGGGTCAGGATCCTGGGTCTCTGCTTCCCAAGAGAAAAGACAGATTTATGATTAAAGGGGACATTCTTCATGGAGCAGACACAAGACATAAAGCTGTGCAGGTCAGAAGTTGAAGCAATGGAGATATTAAAAACACTGAATTTCCTTAAGCAACAGCACTGCACACACAAACAGAAAGATCCAAATATATGTACTGACATTAAAAAAAAAGACAAATATTTGCAGAAAGTGTATCAACCAGAAGAGCACGAATACCTGACAAATAAGCAAACAGAAGCACTTTAAGCTCTTTAGCTGCCTGTCTAGTGTCAGAGGCAGAGCAGTGTTAACCTGCTCTATATCAAGCCTGAAGACCCATCTTCCAGAGACGAGGTGATGGCAGAGAACAAAAGGCAAATCAAGAACGGTCTGGACCTAGCAGAGAGCAAGAGCTGACACTTCAGGAGTACTTTTCAGTATCAGACTGATCCACAGCTCATGGGCATCTTTGTAAACCGAAATCTGAGAACTGCTTCCTGACAAGACAGCCCATTTGAAGAATGCACAGAGATATAACTGAGCTACCTAGGATATGGTTCTGCAAGAAAATATGGTTCTGCATAACAACCACAAACATCCATGTCACTATCCAAATGTGAGATAACTTTGCTATAAAAAGCCAGCTATGAAAGCCAGCAGCTACTAACTAAAAACATGGGGGAGGCTCATCGTTTCTTCAACTAAAAAAAACTACTTGCAATGAAACGACAGCTTGTATGCTCGCTATCTCGGGCCCGAGTGCCGACCTTTCTGAGGGCACAGGGATTTTATGGGCGGGTCCCTGGCGGAGCAGGGCAGGTCGTGATGCTTGAGGCATCCCTATGAGGGACCGGGGAGCCAGCCGGCCCTGTCCCTGCGGGCAACCAGGGGACCGCGGGCAGCGGTCACGGCCGGAGAGGCCGAGGCGTCACCGCAGCCCCAGAGCCCTCACACAGCCCCGCCGCACCCGCCACGGGGCTCACCCTTGCCCGCCGCGGGCCGGTGGAAGCCCATGATGCGGTTGATCCGCTCCTCCGAGTTCATGAGCAGCTTCCTGCGGCGCAGCTCTGCGCGGCGCTGGGACGCCGAGAGCCCCGCGGGGGGCCCCGGCGGTGTGGGCTCCCCTCCCGCGCTGCCGTCCGCCATCCCCGGCACCGCAGGCCCGGCACCACGGGCCCGCCCCGCACAGCGCGCAGGCGCCGGCACCGCCCGCCTGCAGCCGCTGAAGCGGGCGCCGCCATTTTACGTAGGGGCAGGAGAAGGGCCGGGAGCGCTGGCAGAGTCCCCCCATGCCCCTCTCTGACGGCGCGGCGCCCGCACTAAAGATGGCCGCCCCGGCCTCAGAAGTGACGTCACAGAGCGAGGCCGGACAGGGGCGATGGCGGCGCTCAGGGGCCCGGGGTGGCGGGGTCACCCCGAGGCAGGGGGGGGCTGGCCCGCCGCACACTCGGGACAGCCTCAGCCCCTGGCACTGCGGGACTGACGGGCACACCGAGGAAACACCAACAGACAACACTGCTCCGGGACGCCAGAGCCACTGGCATTATCGAACAGGGAGCTGGCTTCTTTCCAGTAAGATCGGTTGGCACAATGTTCATCTTTACGTGCACCAAAAGTCCGGTACACCCCTCCTGGTGTGCCAGGTGGTGAAACTGCCGCGTTACTCTTCCCTCGCCTGACCACCCAAGACACAGAGGGCTCCCCTCAGCACCAGTGCCCTGCACGGCCCTGGCACCGCTGCAGAGCTGCAGTCCCTGCCCGGGGGCGCTGCCGGGAACGGGACTGACCCGCAGAGCCCCCACTCTCAAAGCCCCGTGCCAGGACAGTGCCCGCTGATCCCCCAGCCACTACAGCAGTGGGGGAGTTCAGCAGCAGCAGGGCAGTGTTAGGTGCATTGGGAAAAAAAACAGAGCTGACAAATCCAATTAGTATTTCTACAATATTAAATGAGAGAATTCTGTATTTAAAACCAGTTAAATACAGAAGTCAGAGTACCAAGCTCATGCATTAACTCATCTATGATGGGCCAGAGGCAGCAGTGACAACATCTCAAAAAAATTTGCAAGCATTAAGATGGAATGGCTTTTACAAAAAAGCTGCTGAAATAATGGGATGTTAAATGAAGATACAGGATTACCTAAAATAAAATTGATCACCGTCTTGGAATGCTGCTAAAGGCTAAATTCCAACCATCACTGTCAGCTACCTCCTGTGACCAACATGGCATTTATCTCAATTAAATACATTCTTCTACTTTTATTTATAAGAAAAGAGTGATGAACTGGCATGAGTTCTTTCAATTAATTTTATTGAGTAGCCAAATCTGATAAATTAGCACAGATAAAATAAGCATTTGCATGTGTTATAAATGACTTTTTACAGGAATAAAACAGTGAAAATTACAAACTGTAAAAAGGAGGACAAGTAAATCCTGTCTCAAATTCAGAAGGGGGAAGATTTATAACTTCATACTGAAGATCAAATCTTTGAGTTCAGAGAACAAAGATTTAATATTACAATATTATACACTACTTTACAAAATTAAATTTACTTTAAGGATTACATCCATAATAGTAAACAGAACCTTAAAATCACATTTAATGGTCCCTTAACTTAAAAACCATTCTGCATCTTTGATTAAATTGTTAAGAAATTAATTCTAAATAAAACTGAATCATTCTAGTTATTGCAACATAGCCTATGTGGACTTAGACTCAAATATATTGATTTGAAAACAATAATGAAAGCAAAGTAAAATGAATGGTAACAATGTTGGCTGAACACTAATGTGTCAAAATAAGAAACAGTTTTAAAAAAAGTGTTTGACTACAAAGAGAGACACACCTTTACCACACATTTACAGTGGTGGAGTTGTGGTGCTGAGATCTAAGTACCAGAACCACTCTTGCCTACTTTAGCAGTCCATCTTCAGTGTCCTCATTTTTCCATTGTATGTAAAAAGCAATCACAGGTAGTGTGTGTGTTCATGTTCCCTGCACTGCCAGTACAGCAGTAGCAGTGAACCAGCAGGCCTTCCCCACTGCAAGGGAATCAATGAACAAAGTTCAATAGAGAATTTCCTCCAAAGTGAAGAGAACTCCCAGAGGGTTCATCTGACTCATTTATTATGTTTTGCTCTGTAAAACTTAGGGACTCAACTTCAAACTTGTCAACTGCCACAAAGAGTGACATCTTCAGCCATTGGTCTGGTGGACATCAAGCAACGAGGCCATCTCTAGTATTTATGGTTCTTAAAAAAAGGGATATAGTAGCAAAATACAGTCATAGTAAGAAACAGACTTTGGGTGGGCTATTTGATGCAAGGATGGTTTTCAATTCAACATCTGAGTGATAATATACCTAAAACACAAGGTTTAGGGCAGAACCTATGCAAGTGCAGAGGTTCCATTTATGATTTCAACGAAGAGACCCCTTTCCCCCTCCCTGGGGAAAAAAAAAAATAAAAATCAGACTATCAAAATTTAAAAGACACCTCTTCACTATGACTAGAAACTGTGCAATTCTCTGAAAAGCAGTTCAAGTAAATATATTCCTGTTTGCTACAGAGGCAGCAGACAGGGAAGCTTAAATTGGTTCTACAATAATCTTTTCATGCTGTTTTAGGCATAGTTCTGAACTTCAGCTTCTTGTGCTCAAGAACAATCTCTCCCAAGGAACTCCTCCCCTGAAGTGAGGAAAATCCTGACAATCACAAGCAGCTACAGCCTGAAATGGGAGCAAATGTTTACCCAAATGCTGACCCTATTGATATTTGTATCTCCAAACATCCTAAGCACAGTACATTTGACGACTCACAAGTGTTTTACCTCTTCAAGTTACCTGCCCCAGAAAGAAGTTTTGAAAGACCTTTAAGTTTACCATTATTAAATAAAAAAGCAAACCAAGATTTTTCCATATGCAACAATTCCGTGGGCATTGGAATACAGTAACTTAAATACTTTTTACATTGGTAGCTATCAATGACAGCTTAATCTTGAAAACAGAAGAATTATCAATACACCTCTATAAAATTATTTAAATATTTTTTGTATATAAGTTCCTACTTCAAGTCCGATGTCAGTTTTGATCTGTAGCTCTGGCAGGATCTCAGAGTATATTTAAAGCTTTTATTTGGTGCACACTGGCCTTGGATCTGGGCTCATTACACAGCTGCAGCATAAAACCCTTTCTTTGAAAACTTCAGGCATGTCTGCAACCATATACAAATCTTCAAATTCAATATAATAATTTTGTTCTTGGAAAAATAATTACCAATTTTCATGTCAGAATATTCAGTGTTGCAGACCAACATTTGGTCTGAAGTGCTGCCAACAAACTTGCTTCAGAAACACACCAGATCTGAGGGGCCCAACATTCACTTAAAGTAAACAAGAGCCAAAAGTCTACTGAACATAAACCAAACAAAATCTGAGATAACCTTCCTTGCTCTTCCCCTCCCACACCATTCATAAATAGAAATTAAAACTATTCCTTTTACTGAAGAGAAGCAAAGCTTACAATCTACCTTAGTCTACTTTTGCTGCCAATGACTTTGTAAAATCTGTCTCATGTAGGGCCCACTCTTCCCCACAGTTTTTAAAATTAGAATACTGACTTATTAAAAGCTTCAACAAATTCAGCCACCTTATCCAGGTTAAGCTTACCTTTAGTCCTATTAGCCATAATCCAATCCAAGCACTGGATTCTACACTTCACAAGCATTTGTTCATTTCACAATGAACACTTCTTTCACTGCTACTTTAAGCATTAAGTTGAACATTGAGATGCTCTGTCTGTAATCACTGGATGCACTTAGAAAGAATTTCCCTGCAAATCATGATCAGTATTGTGAGGTTTTATATCTAGCAGCAACAAAAAAAAAGAAGAAAAACAAAAACAAAACAAACAAAAAAAGTTACAGAAATATACATTTTGAACAACAAAGAACTCTTTATTTTACAAAATGTATTTCACCTCTTCAGTATTGCCTTTGTAAATGTACTTCATGCTGCAACTACTTACAGTAAAAACACGATTTGCAGCAAATTAAAGGTGCTCAACCAGTTCCAACAGTTTGATTTTTTTTAAGGTACAATATTATGTAGTTGCACATTTGATTCTCAGATGTGGTCCTTTATTTGCTTTAGTTCGTTGAAATCACAGTGAGAACTTCTCATCAACTGCCTCAGGCCACAGATTTAATGAAGATATTACAAGCACAATCATTCTTTACTGCAAAATCTTTCCTTAAAGAAGTAAGCCAAAGGCTAGTGTTTCATTTATTCACTTGCTGCTGTATATGAAGGAGGAATTCATAGTATGATAAGGCTGATTCTGTTCTGTCTTCAATCATATTTTGCAGAAAACTTGATTTCAATGGACTCTCATCCCTTAAAAACAAAAATATAAGTGTTTGAGTGGAATTAACATTTGTCAGGGCTACCATGCATGAATAAAGTCACAGGTCAAGTGACAAGACATTTCAAAAGCTTAAGGACATATGAAAAGAGGATCTCAAGTAGCCTTTAGTAGTGATTAATCTAATAAGTACTCTTACCAGCATTTACTTCATTTATCTGACATTACCTAAAGATTCTCCTATGACATTTAGTCTTTTATAGTATTTTGAAATTCTAATTGGAGACAACTCATAAGTCATATCTGTAGTCAAATCTGTCAGGCACAGCACACACTATTGTTAAGAATTCCATTAAGGAAGTTCAGTATATAATATCCAAGTATGTATTATTAACAGGTTGCTGAAGAAGCAAAAAAGACTGTTAAAACCCACTTACTTTATTATATATAGTATAGGAAAGAAAGGTCTCTGTTCTCTCAGCCAAGAAATGAAAGTTCGTGTTCTGATGGATTCTGCTGTTTCGAGTTCTGGGAGATGTGTCTAAAAGCCAAAGGGTTTCATTAATACAAATTTTTCAGAAAAACACCAAAAGGAACACTTCAACTAGCCCAACTCATGAGGTATAAAGAACACCCAGACAGATACGTTTTGTGATGTATAGTTTCAGTCTTGTCTTCTTTGAAATAGTCAAGAGCACTAAACTCCTATGAGCTGTCAGAATGGTGATGACTGAGCTGTGATTGATTCCTGTTTTGTTGCAGGAACTAAAAGATTTCCCACTAACTAACCCACTGTGCTCACTATTTGCAAGTGTTCTTAGTCTGCTCCCACAGGTCTGAGAAACTCAGTCATTGTCAGCCTCTTCCTACTGTGTCCTCATGAGAACAAACTCCAAGAGGTAACAGCAATTATTTCTTTCCTTGGATCTGGATCTATACCACTAGAGGGCTAATAGCTGAGTAGTGTATTTTAATTCTCATGCAAATGATATTCTGGCAGCATTGTATGTATGACTGATGTGCAGAGCAAGCACATACCATATTCTGTGGTATTGAGCCATAATTTGGAACTCCAAGGACTTGGCTGATAAAACCCTGCCCACAGTTCTTCCCAATCCACAGGAACATCACCTGAAAGACACCACCAATAACAACATTAATCCAACCCAAAACACACCTCAGCAGTCCTATACATATTTTGGGTTCTCAGAAAGAGCACACCAAGTAAACTTGGATACTTTTTTAAATCCCCCCCACCACACAACTTACAGAGCCAGCATCCATAAGATAAGCACCATCCCTACTCAACTTCTCCACTGACAGCTGGAGAAGGGGTGGCTGAGGTATAGTTCTGTCATTTATGTTAAGAGCTCCCTAAAAGAAGGATGAAAAACAGTGGTTCACATCTTGATGCAAAAAACAAGAACAGAATGCTAAATAAGAGGAGGATTTATTACACTGAATACTAGAGCTGGACCATTTTTCTCAGTTTCACTCAAGCCATACTTAAAGTGATAATTTACTTTATTAATTAGTAATTTACTAATAAAACTTAATGCTTTATTTAGAGAGGGTGAATGTTATCAAATGTATCTTAGTTAATTAATTCTAGAACTGGAATATCTGATTTGTTATGTACCAAAGACATGATTTCTAAAATTGTTCAGGGTTTTACAGAAAAATTCCTGGTTCTCAAAACTGCATGATATTTTTAAATAAAGGAAGCTACAAAGGGACAAAAACCACATTATGATGTCTTTATGTACATATGGTTTTATAGCACAAGATAATGACACAAGGCAAAGGTGAAATAAGTTAGGAAAAAACTTTCCCCATCCATCCATAGGAAAGCACAGCTTCTCTCCAGAATTCATCAGTCCACTTCCAAATAACAAATGCATAAATGCAACAAGTGGGAGAATATGAAACATTACATTTTAGCTGTGCAGGTTTAGATGGAAAACTTGGGAGATTTCTAACACATTTACTTTCACATCACACAGATCTTTGGGATCAAACAGATTATGTAGCAAGGCCAAGACTCACCTCATCTGTGAGAGTATCAACTCTGTACAGACTGGGATGTGTCATGAGCATGAGGTAAACAAGGGGCTGGTTCTTCACCTGACACATGGTAAAGATGCGTTCATCCAAACGTGTGTTTGTCCCAGTTTGAAATGCTTTCTGCAAACAAGCAGGCCTTTAGTTTAACCATTAAAGCAAAGCAAGGTAAGTTGGAAGATAAGACACATTGCCTGCTACTTATTTCTTACTTAAGGTTAAAGATGTACCCTAAGTTTTTTCTCATTGTATTTTACTTCTCCATAGTTCTCTTCAGTTTCACATAGAAATCATACAAGTCTCACTCCCATTTCTGGATTTCAGAATTAACCTTGACCTGGCACCATCAATCCTCTCTTACAGCTGAGATGAAAGCACTTTGAAATACTAACATACACCTCAAAAACGCTACTTGACAAAATTCAAAAGCATAAATACTGGAGCAGTTTACAACTGGCTTCAGTGTACAGAATCTCAGGTCTGTATTAACAAGAAAGAGATAGTCCTGGCTTGTTGGGACCAAAAAAGAAGCTATAAATCCAAGCAGGACTCACTCCTCCCACCTGACTGGATCAAATGCTTATCAAGCTTTTCACATGAAAAAGCTCAATATGAACATGCTGGTAAATTCCTAACCAAGATGTATGAATCCAAAACTTGTTTTTGAACCAAGAAACCAGTTTGTCCAACACTTAAAGGACTTCTAGTATCAGTTCAGGGAAATTCAATTTAAAAATTCTTACACTGGGCAAATACTGTGAAATGCTCTAAACCTGTTGCAAGAACAGCCAGCCAACTCCCTGTCTGCCACACTCAGCTCTGTTCTAATCTGCACTGAACTGCTGTGTGGATCTACATTTCCAGAGACACACAAAATTGAGATTCCTGAGAAAACACTATCAGTATCCTGTCACATGCTCTTCACTAGTCAGTGTCTTTATTATTTTGCCCTTCCATTGCTTAAAACATTTATACTTTTGGTTTTACGCACACTTCTAAATTCCTGCTTTTGAACGAAATCATTCTCCATCAAAGAACTGTCCTTTTACTTCAGGCTGACCTGCCAAAAATCATCCTTTGCCTGGCTTCCTTTCCCCTCTTACCTGTTTTAAGAGTGCCAGTATGTACAGTGGGAAGAGGCGCAGTGAGAAGGGAGCTGTGAGGCCGGGCTGCTGGATGCTCAGCACGGAGGAGCGATAAGCAGCCAAGGAATCAATCACGGCATTGACCAAGGCATCGCGCGCATCGCTCAGCGTGGCGGAGACGGAGCGGTCCACAGCTGCAAACAGGGCAAGGCTCAAATCAGAGGGTTCCTCCCTTGGCAGGAATGCAGTCACATACATTAACTCCTCTCACTTCATCATATATGCCAATGCAGCTTAAGCTTTTACTACATTCTAAGGGAAGTGCTTCAGAAAAAGCTGGGGGCCCACGATGATGCACCAGACTAAGCCTAAGCCCAGGTGATTACACACAGCTCTACTGATCCTTCACCTAAGCCAAGCATTAAAACCAAAACTCTCTTAGGATGAGGGAGAATCTTTTCCTCTAATCCAGAGGATTATTGCTCAGACCTTTAAGGATACAATCCACACATATCCAAACAAGCTCTTAGCACACTCACCCATATTGGCTAAGAGCCCTGTGATGGCCTGCACATCTGCCCCTAGGTACACTTCACTCAGGGTTGTGACAACAGGTAAGCACATTGTGTGCACACGAATTCGCCTTTCACCTGCAAGAAAAGACAACTGTAACCTCCATCCTTGTTTTATGAAGCAACACTACAAATGCCAGTGTTGGCTCAATCAAACCTTACCTTTGCTGGAGGTGTAGAGGAGAGCTGACTGAAAAGAAACCACTTGCATATCAGTAAGACTCTCTTCCACTGACATCTGCACAGCGTATCCTGCATCTGGGTTTACATTGGGCAATGACAACAAGTCTGTAGATCGTACAAAGAAGTTCCCGTGGAAAGTATGAATGGAAAGACCTACAAGATAATAATGAATCAGTTTGGGTTTTACAGCTGTGAAATACAAGCACCATATACAGATCTGCCATCAATGTATATGACTGTACTGGAATGCTCCCTCTCAATGAAATACATTGTCTTCAGAAAAGATAAATACTGCAAACTGACAACTCATCCAAAGAATCCACAAAGCCTATCAGAAAGTGGGAATTAGCAAGGCAAATGCAGAGTAGTAGAAAGTATATAGATTATAAAACTAGTTCCTTGTTGAAATTTCAGGAAAATTTCCAGTTTTGACCATTATAAACTGGAACTTTGATGACAGAAAACACACTGCAAATACAGTCTTAAAAAAAATTATCTTATCCCTGGTACTGAATTTTACTTTTCTAATCTTTGCCTTTTAATCATTTGAGGTTACAAAATAGCTAGAAGACCAATGAAAACATTCCCAAAGGGCAGCAAACCCCCCACTTTCCTCTTCACCACCCCATAAAAACCTAAGGAGGTGAATTCAGACCTTTGGTGCATCTTATCCTCATGACAGCCTCAAACCCAATTTTCCTAGTTAAATATCGCTTCAGTTCCTTTTGCAACTTCTCCACCTGGACAGGGTTGTGTTTATGATGGTAGGATTGGTAGTAGTAGACACTACCTGCAGAATACCTTGATATACAACCTGAAACAAAACCAGCATACATTGGAAAGTGCAAACAGCTGCTGCTGCTGTCTTTAAAGTATTAAATTGTTCACACCAGCAAATCACTCAAATACACAGTTACAGACCTGCCTACAGAGAGATGTAGCTACAACTGCATATTCTAACATGTGATAAATTTCAGGTGTGAAATAATTTTCCATTGACCTGAAATTGCTGTCACTTGAAAGTTTAGTTAAATAGAAAAAATAATTAAAATGCTAATAAAACTTGTTAAAGGCAATGACACTGATGGTTAAAAAGGCATAAAAAAGGAAGAAACTATTTCCACTACTTGTATCAGTAGAACAAGGATCCTGACTCACTAAGGGATGACATGAAGATAAGTAGGTTAAATCAGGACTTAAAGATGACATTCTATTCACTGTCACTGCTCAGCAAGGACAAGTTTGTATCTTGACACACTAGATTAATTCAAATCAGGTACATCTACTAAATATTAATGTAGATTCTATGCATTTGCTCAAAATACAAGAGTTACATGCCCCAAAAGAGCTTTATATGACTTACCTAGAGAAGCCAAGTCAGAATATTGCCCACTAAGAAGAAATAAATCCACTGCAACCTGTTGTCCTGAGCAATCCAAGGCCAACTTCTTGTAAAAATCAGTCGATGGCGTCAGATGTATATCCTGTTAACACAGTGGAGTATTACAAAACACAAAGGAAATTCAAATTGATTAATACATTTATTGCCTGCTTTCAGGGACACAATCAATTCTCCATCATTGATTAAAAATATTTTATTTTAAAAAATCAGGTAATTAATTTGTGTTTATATTGCTTGGCTTTTCTTTTGGTTTTTTCACCTTCTTTAAAAGCAGCAAGACAAGCAGAAAATTAAAAAATTAACCCAGAAGAGGAAATCCCAGAACCACCTACACACACAGAACAGAGCTGTTAATACTCCCAACCTTTTTTCTTTCCTAACCTTTGCTGTTGCTCTTTGGTTTGGCTCCTCTCGTGACTTTAGTGCTCCCATTCCCAGAGATGGGAGCTGTGTCTGGAAGACAGTGATTCTACCTCCAGTGGGGGACATCAGCTTAAAGGCAGCCTGTAATGCAGGCCCCAGAGCACTCTGAGTTTCCAGGGACTTGGTAAACATCTGTGGCAATGTCTTCAGCAGATCTTGAATTAGCTACAAGTGAGAAAACTGTATTAGGCCTATGAGTCTTCAAGGTTTTCTATTTTATAGCCAAATATTGGCTGTTGGGTCTCTCTCTCTACATATATATGTGTATATATACACACACACTCACACATATATACTTGAACTTGTTCAAATACTTGAACACAACCAAGTATTAACACTTCTAATATTAAAGTAGTAAAGAGAAAGTCCTAGAAAAATTGAAGCACTGTCTTGTTTCAGGTTGCCAAGAACTTACAGTGACATAGATAAAAGACCTCTTTTTTTTTTTTGCCTCAAACCTGGCATTTGAACAGCTGGTGTTAATGAGCATTAATTAATCAAAAAATTACCAAACATATCCCAAATTATGTAAATGTCACTATTTATGTAAGAAAGTCCTTGCTTCTTACCTCTTTATTTTCATTCAAATTTACTAATAAGTTTTCTGGCATTGGTATAAATACATCTGAAAGGGAAAAAATATTTGAGTTATCTTTTAAAAACACGTCAAGCTTTCCCTGACTTTATTTGCCAACCATCATACTTATTGGAAAAAAATACACAGTATCAGTGTATTAACCCATGTAAACATAATTATGTGGATTTTTTTTTCATAAGCATTCCTGTGGCTAGAATTCCATGGTGGAGCAGCAATCAACAGGCATGAAGGATAATCAAGACTATTAAATAAAATCACATAGCAAATATTTCCAATGTTCATTCTACCCTGCCCAATAATATCCAGTAAAAGGTGATTTGAAACAAAAGGCAGAAGGACAAGCACTAAGCACCAGCCACAAGAAAATCTACAGAAAGGTATTTAACATCAGTGTTTGGGATTTCAAGAGGAATCTAGAGATCTGTACAAATTAAACTAGAAGGTAGGAAAGCTGTCTTCATGTTTGAAGTCATGAGCAGCCACAGCATTGCTCAGACATCAGGGAGATGTCTTCATAAACAAACTCACACATATGGTACTTCTAAAGGCATTACTAGAGAGACTAATGGTGTGATCCAGAAACTCCCACCAGATATTTATTTTTAAAGGCTGTCATAACCAGAAGTCACTAATAGGTACTGATCACAAAAATTATTTTTGCATACCTTCAATATCTGAAACTATAAGCATCTGAGGCTGAGAGAGACCTTCCTGAAGACTGTAGAAATGGATTGTGCTGTCAAATGTTATGAAGCCTATTTTTGTTCTAGTGTTCCCAGGAAGCCTGAAAATGAGACATATGGTGTTCAACAAGATACAATTTCATTTCTGCAGGCTTTTTTTTTTTAACATCCACTGCATCTCTCAGTGGTTGTTACCAAGCAGTTAGCTTAACAGCTAGACAGCAAGAGCTTCACTAAGTAATTTTGGAAAGAACAAAAAACCACAACAAAAAAGGAGCTCATGGTAGAGTCACCTGGCAGGCAGGTGAAAACCTTTTAAGAGGGTAATCAGAAGTGGAAGAAAAGGAATAAATAAACTGCAAAATCCCAATTAGTGTTTATATAAGTTCAAACAGTATGCATTTATTAGATGTATGACTCTTCTCAGCAAATACTTATCTAAATTTCAGCTTTTAAAAAATACTGTTCAAAAGATAAACATGATGCTTACATTCTTTTGGGGATTTATGAAGCTTATAGGAAAGAGTCAGACTGAAAATCATGTCTCAAAATTACCTTTTATACTGGTGTACCTGTGATGGGAAAAAGACTACAGCTTTATGGCACATTTTAACACTGGCCATTGTTTGCCCACACTAGAAAATTGTCTTCCACACAGAAAGGACTGGCATGTTGGTGTCTACCACAGGTTTCTTAAGACAAATGAAAATTGGAGATTTAAAGAAAAAAGTACTTACGAGTCCAGATTGTCTAACAAGGTCTGGCAGACTGTGTTCAAGTATCCTGTCTCGATTGCATTGTGGGACACATCAAACACAAAGAGGTACACGGGGGGCTGGGGTGGACGCAGCTGAGCAAAGAAAAGATCACCTTTAATCCTCAAATAGCATTTGGTACATTGGCTTTATTCATTCTATTGCAAGTTTAAACTGCTAAAACAGCACATAGATGATAGCTAAAATTTCTGAATGCATTTGCCTCTTATTTGGTAATACCAGAATTCTAGTTTTCTTCCAAAGATACTACATATTCCAAATACAGAATACCTACACATTCCAAATACAGAATACCTACACATTCCAAATACAGAATACCTACACATTCCAAATACAGAACAACTTTGATATCATAAATGTTTAAAAGTGAACTCTCTGAGGTCCTCCCCATGAGTTCTCAGATACACTCCTTAAGGCAACAGCTACTGAATTGGAAAGCATCCTCTGAAACAAAACTTTCTCTGACATCCCTCTGAAAATAAAACAAAGGGAGAGAATAAGTAAATAAAGCCTTACCATGTATTCAGATGGAGCCATAAACTCAATAGTAGCATTCTGGACTTCAGGTCTTTTATGAGGTTCTCCATAAACTCTTGTCACAGGATTATAGAGGAATTCTTCAGGAACTATGCAGATAAGTTTATATATTAGTATTTCACACTAGCATTGGCTATGCTGCATTTTAAAACAAATATATCAACTCTTTTGTGGCAACACATGGAGAACTACACCAGGCAGTGGAGCTCTTACACCTGTGCAAGGGTACTGTGAGGGACTACTTGGGCTCATCATGTTTCTTTAGGGACACCACTGGCACTGGGAAACATTTCTCATGACCCCCAGGATGACTGACAACAATCCCCCTTCTGATGTGGCCAACAACACTCCAGTCTCAAAGACCAAGGTTAATTGCAGCACTTAAGGTGCTGCAAGGTTAATTGGAAAAGGTTAACTGCAGCACTTTCAAGCACATCTAAAACTTACCATCATTGACTCTATAGCACAAATTGCATTTCCACCTCCTCTGGTCTAGGAAGCTGACAAAGGGGTTGATGTACGTCCGGCAGGAACGGCATCTCACAATAATGCTGGAAGTGACCACTGGCAATTGCTGGAAAAGAAAAGCTTCCTGTTTTAAAGCCTCCTCACCCTGCAGCTGCTCATCTGTGGTAACAACACCACCCACATTGAGCTGCCTAGTGAGGCAAAGCATCCTTGTTGAAAGAAGGAGTACTTCTGCATCCTCACAGCATCACTGCAATTCCTTAGTAAGACAGGTAGGAACTGAGCTCTAACATATTTAACTGTGTAGATTCCCTTTCCAAGCCTCTAAATTCTTGAATTTTACACTGATGCTTTAAGATCAAGTCCTGCACCAAAAAGCAGGGGGGAAAAACCCACATCTTTGAAAAATCAACTGAAGTGAGAAAAAACCCCAATGTTTAAGAAAGACACTGCTAAATTCAAAGTCTTCTGGCTATTCCATGACATCCAAATCCCTTCAACTTTGTCAAGTCTTGAATTTAGAATTAGTACTAGGTTTGAAATTAATAACTACAAGTGATACGAGACAACCTGGAATTTAGGTGTTGTCTTCCATCACAGTCCAAATTCTGTGCTGCCTTTAAGCTTTTGGTTTTTTAAGGTTTGGGAGGCTTTCTTTTTTATTAAGAAGTGAGACCTGAAGGTTTAAATATAGTAGGGAAAAATAATTGAGAAAAATTACAGCAATCTGTATGGAATAAGGAAATGTCAGTTACTATGGTAATTCTTCTGGGCCAAGATACCTGCCCTTGTTTTATAATTCATTGTCCATTGTCTGGACTCTAGGAAAGGCATAGTTGATATTTCAGCATGTAAAGTTTTGAACATTTCTCATACCGATAAGTCTTTGAAAGGATGAAGCAGGAGCCCCAAAGGAAGTTTGGCTTTATTCAATAAGGCCTGAGTTTGAGGAATGTTAGTCAGGGTACAGCGGAACAACCTACATGGATGACAAAGGGTTATTTTCAGAGGCTTTCAAATAAATTATGATTTCAGTAGTACAGTATATTTTTCTAGAGCTGCTAATGGTGAATTTCTGTTTCCAGATGAAAGATCTCTATCTCTGTCAAATTATTTTGTTTCTGCACTTGACCCACAGTACATACTTTGAGTTCTTACTTTATACAAATGCTCTTTACACAGAACTCAGTGTCATTTTAGTCACTCAAGTCAAAGTTAAGCCTAACAACATTCAAAGTTGCACCAAAGCTTTATATACTAAATGTTACTTTGGAATAAATCAGAACCAGCAATGTTTAAAAGGTGGTTTTAAAAACATAGTAACTAAATACAATCCCACAATCATTTTCTGAGTCTTGAGCACTCAGTAGCTTCCACAAGGTGCAGATGTATGTGACAGTTTTGCAAATCCTGTCCAGCTTGTTTGCATGAACGTCACAAAGGCGCTGTTATTTCCTTTATCTACCATAAAAATATTTGCAAAGCAGAAGTCTCTGGCTATTCACAGTTTGGTGGGTCTCCTCAGAAAGAATAACTGATTAACCAACTGCCAGTCTCTTGTTTGAAATTTCATTTACTCCATTGTTTTAAGTGGTTACTTTTCAATACAGAGGTCACCCATGTTTCTTCAGGCACAATCTTTTTGGTGTACCTCACCTGACTGAATTAACTGTTATTTTATATCTTCTCATCCATACTCACTGCCAGGCCTAAAACTTTTACACTGTACCTATCTATAGCTGCCTTGTTAACTAATTTTTTCTCATCCTTTCTACAAAGATGATTTTCCCCTCTTCAAAGTTAAACTCACTTACTGCCTTTATTGTAACAGTGAAACCCATTTTCAATATTTTCTACTCATAAAATTAAGAAAATATATTGTGAAATTATGTTTATAAGCAGGAATTTACATTTCTATCTATTTTGATGTATTATAGCAAATGCATAATCTTACTCAGGATTGCAGTTGAGCTTCTGGATGTCTTCATGCAAGTTGGGGACAGGAGCCTTCAAAAGGGTGGTAGGAAGAATATTTCTTTCTTGAAGAAGATTCACAGGTCTTAACCCTTCCTGCTGTAGACTCAGGCCAGCCATTGATGCAGTTAAGTGATTAGTGCCCAGGGCAGGCTAGAGACAAATCAAATTTCACAAATTAGGACCAACTACTTGGATGAAACCCATAGTCTGTTTAAAACCACATCTATATCCCTTCCAGTTTGTTTTGCTCATGTACTAACTGCCATTGTATCAATATATTTAGAAAAGCTGGTTGTCACATGAACTTGACTTATGTATGTAACCATAACAGAGGAAAAAAGCATAAATTGCCTATAAAACTCTTGAAATACAGGGGCTCAGCTGGTGAAAGTGTTGGTCAGTTCACTTTGAAAGTTCAGGGAAAGAAAAACCAAACACTTCAGCTAACAATAACAAAGCCACTGAAGAGAAACATGCCAAAAGCAACTGAAAGTTTCAAAAGAAACATCCTGAACAGATCTGAGGGTGGGACACTTCATAAAGAGCTGGAACACAGCCTTTCCAAGCTGGTACCAAGGCACAGGCAAAAGCATTAATTCTGGGCCATGTCTGTCCTCTTGAACAAATGGTGCCCCAACAGGGAACAAAAGCAGCAGCATCCTAGGGATGCATAACACCTACCAACCATCACTTTTCTTTACCCACACACCCCCACCAGAGGTAGTACTGAGACAGAAACCAGACAGCCTTTACCTGCTGGAAATGCTTTGATCCATCTGGATATTGCAAAGCAGCTGCATTCATTCCTGGGGCTCCAGGTGGAGAAGCATGTTGGTAGCCTGGAGGTAAGGCAGGGTAAGAATACCCAACACTTCTATTCATCTTAAGATTTGGGGCTGCAGGAGAATGGTGTGGAGTTGCTGGAAGCAGAGCAGACAGACACTTAATTGCTGAAGAACTGTTTCTTACTTGAGGCATTAGTACAACAGGAGAGCTGCCTGTTTAGTTTCTAAGTCTGAAAAATACAGCTGCTGTCAACTTTGCAAAGAGCTCTCTCATACTTATATCACAGGCTAACACATGCTAATTGTCAATGCTTCAAATTTCACATTTAGCTTCAAGACAGCCATTGAACCAAGTACAGATGTTTGTACACAAATGCTTAAACTTCTGTCTTTCCCAAACTCTTAAAAGTTCCATAATAATAACTAGCATTTTTACTCCCAAAGCCTTACCCATGAGGCCACCACCTTCAATTGCATCATAGCTGTTTTGCACTACAGATCCATCACTGGCAGCAGATCTGGCATCACCTTTAAAGAAAAACAACCACAGGAAAAATTTGCACAAGTTATGAATAAGTTTTAATGAGGTAACTGCAAAAAATATCCTACCTGCTGGATGAATATTAAGATAAGCATAGTTTGAGTCTACTTTGGTTTTGACCATGGATGAAACTGAATTAAATATACTTTGTCCTCTTTCTCACACACATTTCCCTTGCAGATGTGATCTCAACAAAGGACATTCATAAAACATCACTTTTTAAATTTTTTTTTAAAGGAAAACCAAAGTCCCTACACTTCTGGTTGAATAATCTTTTATGACTCCTTCCAATTAGGGATTTGCCATAGCTTCCAAGCCAAAATGCAGCAAAGGGTCAGGGGATGCTCCCTCCTCAGCAGAGGAAGTTTCTTTAGGCTAGCTGTAGTTTTCCAAGTAACCTGTAGTTTAGGTTTCCTTAGTAACCTTCAGCTTAACCCTGAAGAACTTTTTCCCCTGATAATTCACAGAAACACCAAATTCCCTACACTTACACATTTAGCTCACTACTGCTCACCAAACAGCAATAGCTCTGACACAGTCATATATCAGTCAAGACAGAAATTCAATATAAGATAAGAAAAACCTTGAGACTCAGAGAGTGCTCCCAAAGGGCAGTTTTTGGTAAGCCAAGTATGTCTAAATATACTAACACAACTATATATTGCTAAGGACAAGTAGGTACTCTATTTTTATTACAATTTTTTATTAAAATATCCAAAGATGACCCAAAAAAAGGAACTTACATTACACACTGAATCTTCCTAGCAGCAATCAACCTGCTTCATAGACTAAATATTTTTATCTCTCCAGGGCTCTGGAAATGTTTCTTTTCACAATGAAGAAAATATTTTCTAAGCAAAAGCTGTTTCTAATGCATTTAATACATTCCAAACAAAGTTAAATCTGAAAATACTATTCTTGTGCTCACAGAGCTACCACACATGAGAAACTGTCAATCTGAACATGCAGGGAACCAACAGCTTTGACAGAACTGTGTATGTAAAAATAAAGCTGCCAACTCACACATGGCCCCATCTAGCATGGGCACTAAATGCCAAACAACTGGAGTCTGTCTGATACAGAGCCCTGAGGAGTTCCTAAACAATGGCATATTTGTGCAGGGCCCACAGGAGAGACACTCAGCCAGGTGTCTGTCTTCAACAGCTGACACTTCACAGCCTCTAGTAACTTCCTTCAGCAAGCTAACAAATGCAAGATGTGCATTTCAGTGATTTTACACAGAGAAGAATTAGGTACAGCTACATAAATAGCAAGGAATTGCAAGGTCCACATTTTATCTCTCCCTGTAGAATGAACAATACAGGGAGTCAAACATGGATTTCTGTCCTAACAGCAGACAGGGATGCAGAGAAATGAGATCCTATCACTTTACAACACTCAAAATGAAAAAAGCAATGCCAACTACAGCAGACATGGCCATGGTCATTTCACTTGGAAATCTATTTTCAACTGTTAATTTCTTAAATTTTATGTCTGTTTACAAGAATTTTTCTTCTTTCCAGGTCCTTACTTACTCTTTTCAGATTAAATTATTAGCTGTATCAGTATCAATTTTAAAATTTGAGTTTATATTAGAACAATGGGCTTGACTTTAAAGGTTGCATATTACAGCAAGTTCCAGTGTTTGAATTCAACATAAAGAGCAAATTGTTTCTTACCTTCTTGGTTTACAGCTGATTGCAGCATAGACTGTACACTAGGTGGTCCTGCTACTGCTGCTGGTGGCCTAGGGGGACCACCAACTGGTGGAGGTCCTAAAGGTGGCCTTGGAGGGTGGAGGGGAGTTAAAGGCTGAGTCACTGGAGGAGGTGCAGATCCTATAAAGAGATTGACTTTTAGGAGGAGTTTAACCCAGCTGAAAAAATCACAAAACTTTTGCACAGATTGAATTCTAAATGTTTTTGTTATGCAGAGGATGAATGGCATGAGATACATAAATCCTAACATGTGGGTAGAAGGTCTCAACTTCAAGTTCATTTCTCATTCCAGGTTCCTGCATTTACTGATCTCTTTCAGCTTTTTGTTGCTATTGTTGGAAAGAATTCCAAGATGTACAAAAAATATCCCAATGCTATAACCAAGTCTGGAACAATCACCAAGCAAGTTTAATTAAAAGTGATCATTGCTATACAAAAAAAAAAAAAAAAAAAAAAAAACAGGGAAATGGCTCAGGAGGATTGAATGGATATTCAAAAATTCAAAAATTACTTATTCCAAACACTTCCTCTCATTTCATGTGCCACTTTCCAAAATTTCTCTGCATTTTCCTCACTAATTCCAAACTACTAACTGCTTATTCCAATTAAGTGCCAGAAACAGTTTAATAAATTCTGCAAGCTTAAGACATTTTGAACAGCATAAGAAAATTAGGCAGGCATATAACAAAAAAAACTAGCATCAATAAAAATCTCTAATGAGGCTAAAAGTGCTTAACAAGAAAAATTATTTGCTTTTACATGAAAATATTTCTGTACATAAGTCCTGTTTGCATGCTTAGTGAGAAAAAAACTAACAACATACAGCAGTTTGGCAAAGAGAAACTTGAGTATTAACTGTGTTTCCATAATAATCACAAGTTGCACAATAGAGCTATTTTGTATTAGAAAAGCTTTTACCATTGCATATAACAGCAGTAAAGCAGTAGGAGCAGAGTCTCCTACTTTCAGAGTACTTTTTGAAGATTGACAATTATCATTAAATGTGAAAATTACAAGTTTGGGGGAAGGAAGCTTTCCATTGAACTGACCTCTATTTCAACAGCACAGAATGCTTTTCAGTTTCCAGGCTGTGCTCCAGTTATTTGAATCGACCTGACAGGCTCTTCAGAAAATTACCTGAATCAAGTGGTTACTGCCCATGCTCACTAAACAGAGCTAGTTTTCAATGGTGAAGTCCTGGACTGAAAGATACTAATGCTTCATGGGTTACCCCAGGAAATGGTCTAGATCACAGAAACAGCATCACCCACACACAGCATCCCAAAACAATGGGACACCATTCAGGAGTTATCTGCTCCAGCCAGCTGAAACACCCACCCTAGGCACAGAACTTTCATTTCTAACCCAAAGAAAGCATCCAGGTATTTCTGATGGGTGTATCTGCTTTAACAATCTTCCACAAGCAAATTGTCACTGCAGTCAGTTCTATACTCATTATGTTAAAAGGTGAAATATGAAAAACATACATTGGAAGAATACCACAAAGTTCTGATTACCTGGCTTCATGTAGCTGTTCTGCAGTGGAGGAGCCCCTGGAGAAGCAGCATATTGATAACTCCCTGCAGGATTTGTACTTCCTGGTAATGATGATGGAGGCTGAGCTGCCCCTGTCCCAGGCACAGGAGCCAAATGGCTTGTTTGAGCCCCAAGGGGCTGGCTCCCAGGGCTCTGGCTGAACTGCCAGTTTGAAAGCACCGCTGGGCTGGCTCCAGGAGGAAAGCTCCCAGCACATGATACAGCAGCTGAGTTCTGTAATGCAGGTGGCAGCACTTGTGGAACAGGACCTGGCTGTTGCACTGGTGACCCAGAGAAAGCTGCCACTGGTGGTCTATTGAGAGTCTGGCCAGGTCCTTGGAAGTTGTTTAATTGAGAAACATTCTGAGAGCCACTATAGCTGTACTGTCCAGAAGACTGATGTGGAGGAACCTTTGCTGGCATCTGATGGGAGTACGATCCTGGAACTGCAGGGCTGTATCCCTGGCCATCTGGGGAATGCATCAGCTGATTCTGAACAGGACCTGGAATGAAAAAAAAAAAACTACACTCTTCAGGAAGTCAGTGTTGTGTATCACATCTGAAAATAAAAGATGTTCCTGTGAATGTCTTTCCTTAGGATTTTATTAGTCTCCAAGCCATTTTTAACTTAAACCATTAGGTGTGAGAGAAGTACTACTGCAAGGGACATGAATTCAGCAGTATTTTTTTGCTATTAACACTTAAATCTTTGTTTTGTTTTACAGTAACCTTGAAACCACTAAGCATCCCAGTACCATCAATGCTCCTGGACTGAAACAGACAGGATCCCATCCAGTCCTCAGAAACTCCCAAAAGCAAGCTGCCCACAGAGGAGCAGAGCCCCACAGCACTGGCAGCAGCACACAGGAGCAGACTGAAAGTGGAAGATCCATTACGTAAGAACTCCATTTCACACCATGGCTGACACCAGCCTACACGTCAGCTTACCACAATGACACTGCCAGCCAAGTGCCACCATAGGTCACCACGCTGCTTCTCAAGTGACTGAGTTAATCTATGAAAGTTTCTGCAGTTAATTTTAGTATGAGAACTATTAGTACACATACAGCTCATGTGAGTGGCCAGCTGGTCACCAACACAGAACGAAGGGTAAGTTTATCATAAAATAATTCACCAGTCAGGAAAAAAATACTTGACAGGTTGATGATGCTCTTTATGCATATGTTGGTTGGTATACATGAAGTAAGTTTTACTTATTTGAAGAAAAAAAATTGAAAAAAAAAGGTTAATAACTCTCCAAAGGGTAAACAACACATCATATTTCTGCTTTACAGAGGAACAGGCTGACAGAATCCCATGGGATTTCCAGTGCAGTAAGAGCTCCATCAAGAAAGGTACTACTACAGATTGTTCATACTATTGCCACAAAATGGACCTGCTATAGAGAGACTATCATTTTTCAAGTGAAATCCTTCTGAGCAGAACAGATGAGATGCTGCAGGCCACAGCCAGCTGTGACTCCTTCACAACTACCAAAACACCTTCCAGTGTTGTATCATTCAGTTCAGCCAGTCACTTTGTGGCTCTCCTCATCCCCTAAAAACACAGCTTAGATACTGGAGGCATTCCACACACACAGTTACACATTAAAAAAAAGATGGCTGGTTATTAGAATGTAATGTTTAAATTCTGAAAGGTGAGCAAATTCTTATTTCCAAGTTAAAGTAACTCACACATTTCTGACAAAAAATTAAGCTAAATGCAGAATACATTGAAATTCTTAGTTAGGACAAACCCTGCACTGATCATTCTAGAAAACCTTAGGCTCTGGGTGACACGCAGCTGTTAATTCACCAAATATTGCACAGGTCCATATAACTACTACAGTGCCAGTGATCTCATCCTCACGACCTCTTCTCTGTGCATAAAAGGTACACACCATATTATTCTCCAACCATTAATTTCAACCTGTAATTTATCATTCAGTTAGGAAATCCAGTTATACCCTGCTGTCCTTACAAAGCTGCTCATAGATGTTAGCAATTATTAATTCTCTAAAATCAAGGGTGTTTAAAGAAAAGCTCACCAAGATGAAAATGCTTACAGTAACCTTCAAAAACTACCCTGCAGTTATCAGATGGGTTTCCAACAATTGATTTACAAACCCTATTGCAATTAAACATGATAACTTTAAAAATTATGAATTCTTATCAAACCTTCTGACTGCATCCACACAAACACTGATAAAACATCATCACTATAAACTGCAGGAAAAATACAGAACAAATACAAATTGATTTAATAACTTGATTTTTCACCTCAGGGCATGACTCTATCCCAGGCAGAAATCAGAGTATTTGGATTGCTCTCTTATGCACTGTTTTCTCTGCTTGAGGATAAAACAGTGGATAAAACAGTCAGTGATATCAAAAACTGACCTACTGGATATTTTCTATGGCACTTTATGTGAAACTATAAATGTTCCAACTTCAATTTTTATTTTCCAAGTCAGAAGCACAATGAAAAGTCTTGACATCCTCATGGAATAGTTCATGTTTCCCAGACAAGTCTGCACTAAGCTGCCAAAAAAAAGCTACAGAAATAGCACTAAGGGACAAAATCCCTTTACACAGAGTTTCACAGTGCACAAAAACTTTTCAGGACTCGCTGCTTGGTTGCAGCCAGATACCCATCTTGACCCAGCCTCTTCACTGAGACCCATCAAGGAGTATCTAGGCTGTCCAGCTTTCCCCAAATGCTGCTGGTTTTCTGTGAGGCCAGAAATAAACAAGGAATTCTGTGGACTGAAGAGCTACTTCACCTGTACAGCAGCAAAACAGCCAACACTTGGAGACTACAGAAATTTATTAGTAATAGAAGAAAGGCCACCTATTTTTAATAGCAAAAGTCTCCTCTGCACCAACACAAGGCCATTTAATGTTTCTGAGAGATCAGGAATAGCACCAGAATATGTATGAAGGTTGCTTGATGGTTTTATAAAATAGTCAAAGTACTAATGTGGACAGCCAGGATCCGAGTTGTATTTTCTGCCACACAGAATTTCACTGTCCCCTACTCCAAGCCAGTTACTCAGCACATCACTTTTGCCAGCCACAAGTTCTCCAAGCTCCAAGGAGATGCAAAGATAAACACCCTGAAAAGTTACATCCCAACAGATGTTGTGGAATCAGTCATCACCACTGTCCACTTCTCTGAGTCTGACCCACTGGATTCCAAACCCAACAGCTCCTAAAGCACCTCATGACATCAAAGTACCATGCTAAGGTATCACATGAGAAGAGCAAAACATTCTAAAAGAATTGTTTCTCCTTCTTGCTTGCACTTCAGATCTTTTAACTGGAAAGCAAATTAGACACCTGCAATTAAATGAGTACAGAATATTGGTCCTATTAAAAGACAAACAGAAATGAAGGAGAGGAAGGTTGTTGCTAAGCAACCCAAAGCTCTGTGCTAAACAATTTCCCGGGCAGCACACGGTGCTGCTGTGACAATTTACTGCCTTAGTGGACTTGCAAGCTCAGGGAGTTGCTCAGGGACCTGCAAACACTTCAGCAAGCAACAAGTTGCAAGGCAGGGCTGACAGCTGTAGAACAATTTATCATCCTGCTGACAGTCTTCTTTCCTCACAGACCACTGTAAGCACCACCACAGCACTCAGTACCCTCAAAACTGTTTTATAAAGCTTTGGTGTCAGTATAAAGGGCAAGGATCACAGCATCCTCTCAACATACATTTTAAACAATGCTATGAACAGTCCATGCTTGAACAATTTGATTTATTTCAAAGGCCAGCAACCCAAGCCTTATCTCTAACATACCATAACAACTGTTTAATTTGCATAACTCTACATTTCAGTTCTTTATTTTTCATACACCTGACAGCTGAACAGCCTGAAATTCCTCTTTCTCGGCTGCCTCTCCATAACTTCCATTATGTGCTTAATCTGACACTAGGGAAATGAGCAAACATAAAGCAAAGCCAGTCTGTAAATCATCCCACTCAGTTACTCCATTAGCTAACATTCCCTTTGTACAGCCTCTGCTCAGACCATAAGCTCTCCAGGACAGAGCCTCTCTCTCCACATTATATTCATACTCTTCCCACTCCCTTGACCCTAGAAGCAGCTACACAGTTAATTGCAAATTGTCGTTTTGCTGATGACTTTGAAGAAAAGCAATAAACACACTGTGCAGGAGGAGGGGGAAGAAAAATCAAAAGATCTCATTATAACTGAACTGCTTATGATGCAGCACAGCTACTGAAACACACAAGTGTGTAATTAAGGCAGCAAGTGCAGAGGATGTGTATATGAAATCAGGAGACACTTCCATCAGCACAGATTTGCACACATGCCACGAAAACAGACACAGAGACAAGGCTGGCCCTGAATTTTTTATTCCTATACTAAAACACCGGCTAGTAAGCTCAGTTTCACCTTCAATATCTCGTTGTAAAGAAATACATTTTGAGGGGAAGAAAGTAATGAAGACTTTCCCAGTTGGCAGCACACAGAACCAGATAATGTCGGCTTTACGGGAATGACAAGATAAGAAAGCCCCGCAGCGCCGCGGGCTGAGCTCAGCGATAACCACAGTGCCACATGTACAGCCCCGTTCCAAAGGGTCAAACCTCGGCTGTGTCACCCGTGTCACCGACAGGGACCCACCCGGGCTGAGGGACGGTCCGGGCCAGCCCGTGCAGCACGGACAGGGGCTCTCTGCAAGGCGCTGTCGTTCACACCGACAGACAGATGTACTCTGGGATACTTCTGCCATTAAAATAAATCAGAATGAAGCTTTATTGTGCCTGATGAGCCGCTCTGTGCTTTCCTCAGTGACACTTGGGGCAGGGCCCGGTCTGACAGCAGCTCGCCCCCGCTCCCACCGGCGCAGGCCGCTCCCGGGGTCCCGGCAGTGCCGGCTCCGCCGCCGCTCCGTTCCTGCTGTCCGCCCCAGTTCAGCCCGGCCGCGGCTGCCCGGGCTGCCCCGCCGAGCTCAGCCGGATGTGACCCAGCACCCGTCCCCAGAACCCCCTCCCCACGCTCTGCCCGCGGGCACCGGCCCCGGCCTCCGCTGCCCCGGGGAGAAGGGCGGCCTGGGCCTGGGGGAAGAGCCCCGCGGCGGGAGCCGTGCCCGCCAGGCCCTATCCCGCGCCGAGCCCCGCGAGCCCGCCCCGCACTCACCGTTACTGTAGGGCTGCTGGCCGGCGGGGGCCCCGGCGGGCTGGGCCATGGCTCAGCCGGCTGCGCTCGGTGCCGCCCGTGTGGCGGCGCCGGCCCGGGCGGGGGGGACGGACCCACCGGAACTGCCGGGCGGCGCGCGCAGCCGCACTGCGGACACGTGGCACTTCCGGGAGCGGCGCTGCGGCTGAAAGGGGCGGGGCCGGAGGCGGGGCTGGGCGGGCACGCGGAGGGGCGGAGCCGAGCGAAACCGAACCGAACCCAGCCGAACACAGCCGAGTCACACCGAACCGGTGCGAGCCCGGCCGAACCCAGCCGAAGGCAACGCAGTAGAGACCACGCCTGCCTATTCGGACAGAGCCGAGTCCATCCGAACGCAGACGAGCCCAGCCGAGTGTGTGAGCCGCGGCTGCCGGTGCCGGAAGGAGCGGCGGGGGGCGGAGCGGGCGCAGCCGCGGGTGAGTGTCGGTGTCGGTGCTGCCCGAGTCCCGGAGCACCTCGGCCTCGGCGGTACCGGGTGAGCGGGGCGGGCGGTGAGGGGTCTGTTGTCCCCGGCTGGCTCCGCAGGACGCTGGGCCGTTCCCGTGTCCTGCCGGGAGCGGCCTCCGGGCCGCGGCTAGGCCTGGCTGGGGGTCCCTGCACGCCCCGACGAGCTGCGGCCTGCGCGGGGCCGCGGGCAGCGCGCCGTGAGGGGCTCGGGGCCGGCCGCTCCCCTCCCTTCCCTCCTTTCCCTTCTATCTCCTCCCTTTCCCCCCCGGCACTGCCCTGGGGCTGCTCGGGCCGCTGGCGGCACCGCCGGTCCTGAGGCTGTCACGGTGTTCGCAGGTCCCGAGCAGCGCTGCCTCCCGGGGTCTGCGGTGGTGAGGTGCCTTAAGGAGCCCCATAACCCACGGATGCCCTGCAGCCTCCCTGGGCAGCCGTCTGCCGTGTTGTATGGACCTGACAATACTTGTTAGAAGTATTGTTATGTCTTCAGAAGTTACTGCTTTTAAGGGTTTTGTTCCCAAGTCAGTGAATGGTCAGCAGCCCTGCAGCGAGGATGTGCTCTGACAGCTGGGCTTGGTGAGCCAGGGCTGCCTAAACCGCTGCACCAGCTGCCCTTAGGAACTTGTGTGTTGTAGTGCTGTTTTCATAGGCAAACTCTGCTGTGTCAAAAATTAGTTGCTGTCAAAAAATTGTTAAAATACTTTAAGAAAGTCTATGCTTTTATCTCATTTTCTAACTATGCCTTTCCTTAGTTCTTAAAATACAACATCCAAGTGCAGTTTCAAATCAAAGAATAAAGTGTGTTGTAGGATCTCAGTTTATCCACTGAGTTTCCTAGGGATTTTTAGTTTTGTTGCCTGTAGTAATATTTTATAATGTTATGGTGATCATGTGTGAAATTATAACTTTCAAGTTATCATGTTTCCATCTTGCTTGAAAAACTAAAAATACACCCTTGGCACTAGGCTTTAAGCCGTTGCTTGCAGGTTGT
This sequence comes from Agelaius tricolor, assembly GCF_023055355.1. Classification (NCBI taxonomy): domain Eukaryota; kingdom Metazoa; phylum Chordata; class Aves; order Passeriformes; family Icteridae; genus Agelaius; species Agelaius tricolor. The sequence goes on along the minus strand of NW_027269278.1, from coordinate 9,491,351 downwards.
GGTTTCAGACTGAACTGTGGCTGAAACTGATGTTTGGTGCTCTCAGGCTGGACTCAGACCTCTTCTCTTGCTGACAGTCCCCACACAGGTGTAGCACAGTGTGTTCCCAGTTCATGCAGGAGCTGTTCTCTTGGGTGTCACTGGTTTTTGTTTCCTAATTGTTCCATAAAGGCATTTAAAACACTCTTTAAAAGCCTGATATTGTCTCTTACCTTAACTTCAAGAGTCTTCAGAAGTGAGCACTGTCCTAAGGTTTGGGAGTGAAATGATGAATTTTTAGCAAGAAAAAAAGCAAGTTGAGTGTAGGAGGAAAAAATTTCCTAGTTTTCAGAAGATAAAAGAGGTGTGAGTGAGTTTGCTTGCTAGTCCATGCTGTCAGCAGCTTTCCCTTCAGGAGGCTGGCTCGGTGTTACCAGAGCCACTGTGGGGAATTCCTCATTTTCCACAGTCTCAGTGAGTGAACCCACGTCCTTGGTCTGTGGAGTGGTGGACCTGGCTCCACAGGAGTTACTGGGTGATGCTTTGCTGATGAAATAACATTGACCAGGGTTGAAGGGGGACGTTTTTCAGTGGTAGATATGTGTCACTGAAGTGATACTAGAAAGTTAACTTTGGTATCTTTGCAGTGGAGACACAGTGAGTTGGTGATGTCTGTAAAAGCAGTTGGTATCAAAAGACTGTCTTGGTCCAGCACAGCTTTTCATTCAAAGCTTTTGTCTGCTTCCAGTGGGTTATTTACAAATCAACCCTTGAAATAAGATTAAAATAGAACCTTCATCTCCATCATGGCTTGTGAACAATGATTGCTGAGTCTTCATTGTTCTACTTTCGTGGTGTTTTTAACGTGAGCCTGAGAGTTTGAGTCTGTATGTATTCAACAGCCTCAACTCTTCCCTGAATTTGCTCTCAGCATAACAACTCTCAAACCAGAGCAGAGCCACTCTGGTTTTGCAATGCTTTGATTTGACACAGCTCTGAATTATAAAGTTTTCCTATGTGATAAGAGTAGATTTAATATCGCTATTCAAATATTACCTGTGTGCCTTTACAATTAGCTGTCCATTTTTTTCCCATTTTGAAAGTGTTTTCCTTTAACTGCTGCCAGCTGATATGGAGGTTGTTCTGGGAGGATTTGGGTAGCTCTGTTTCCAGCACCACTTTTCTTATGGTGATGGAAATTGAACCAGTATTAATGCCACTTCAGGTGTGTTTGGAGAGTAATCCTGCTCTCACATTAACAGTTTGAATCTCACCCCTTAAAGTTTTTCTGTAGTGCATGAAGATTGTTTTGGTTGATGTTTTTTGTAAACCTAAGTGTAATAGATGGAACAGGTTAATACAACTGAACACTGAAGTTATTCTCACCTCAGTAATCTGAGCACTTCTCTTACATCACGCTGTTTGCCCTGATTTGCAGGTTATTTGAGTTGATGGTTTCCCTAAGCCCCACAGAGGCTTTTCTCGATCGGTATTTTGCTCAAGCAATAAATAAATCTGCTGACGTGTGTGTTCTGCCATGTTTGCTTATTCTTGACCTTTGATTTTTAGCCATGCAAGGAACAGTTTCAGTCATGACATTGTGTAACTGGGTGTTTATGCATTGACAAGCATATTTCATTGGTATTCTTAAAAATTGTGCCTGTTGCAGCTGCTGTGTTGTTCAGAGTCATGTAGACGTGGTTAAAGGTTTAAGGGTTAGCTGTGGTGAAACCAACACACCTGGTGCTTCGTCATCTGAACAGATTTTGTTCCAGTGCAAGCAAAGGTCATTTAAATATCCACTCCTCTTCCCACATTAGCTCTGTATGATGTACCTGTTGTTGCATAGCAAAGAAATTCTGTCATGAGTGTAGCTGCTGTGATGGATGCCTGGATTTTTGGGCTGGTTCAGACCTGTGTTTTGACTCCTGTGTGCTGTGCTCTAGGCTCAGAGCTGCCCTGAAGTCCTCTTGTGATGCCCCAAGGCAGCCCTGCAGCTTCTGGACAAGTGTGGTGAGACCCTGTAGCAGTGTGGATGCCTCTCCCAGCTGTGTTTAGCAGTGTAGCCCAGTTTTTCCAGGGCAGCCTGACTCCCACTGTCTGCAGGGGTCATGTATTCCAGTAGGAATTAGCTGGCTAAAGGCTTCTAAGGATGTTGCCCTTTAGTCTCCAAGAGAACTAAAATGCTCACAGTTCACTGTGTCAAACTGGTGCTTTCAGTGGGGTTTAGAGCACAAGTTTGATGAGGAGCAGCAGCTGAGGGAGCTGGGGAGGCTCAGCCTGGAGAAAGGAGGCTCAGGGGGAACCCTCATCACTCTCTACAGCTCCCTGCCAGGTTGTAGCCAGGTCAGGGCTGTTTTCTCTCAGGTGACAAGTGACAAGACAAGAGGAAACAGCTTCAAGTTGTGCCAGCAAAGATTCAGATTGCGTATTAGGAAAAATTTCTTCACTGAAAGGGTGGCCAAGCCCTGCACAGGCTGCCCAAGGCAGTGGTGGGTTCACCACCTCTGGAAGCACTCAGAAGTCCTGTGGATGTGGCCCTGGGGACTTGGTTTAAGTGTTGAACACAGAGGTGCTGGGCTAGTTGGGCTCAGTGGTCTTAGAGGTCTTTGCCAACCTCAATGATTCTATGATTATCCTCACTTTAGATAATGAGGAAATTAAGATGAAAGCTAGGAAATTATTCACTCATGGCTGCACGATGAACCTAGTATGGGCTCTCAGCTCAGCTTGTTATTGAATCCAAGCTGAAGGAATTCAGTGGGGAAATATGGGGGTCTGGTGGGTTTTTTAAACAAAACTTTTGCATTTAAGGTTTGAATTTTGGCAGCCTGTGCAGGGCAGTAGAGGTCACTGTCTTTGAAGGGTAATTCCAGTGCTTTGAGCTAGATAATTGTTTTCCATAACAAGCCAAACAGACAGGTTCTGTGTGGACAAGGATTTATTTGGTATCAAACTTCTCTAGATTCAACTCTGCAAAACTTCTTCACCTCCTACTGCCTCAACTTTGAACCCCAGCAGCTCCCAGGGGTGGCTGGAGCCCTAAATCTGCACTGATATCCCTCTAGTACCCTCTCTAAGAGCCACCTTTCCCCAGCTGAAAAGTAAAAATTCTGTTTAAAATATTCAGTGGATCATCACATACCTTCAACAAATTGTACTTTGAATAAAATTATTTTTACTTCTTGGAAAGACTTCAGTCCATGTAGAGTTTTCCCAAGGGAGGGGAAAATCTTTGCTATTGTCGTTTAACTGGTCTATGATACAGTTTACCAAAACTATTTTTTTTTTAACACAGGATTTTAAATTATTTTTGTTACCTATAAATATTTTACAATGCTTAATGAGTGTTCTGACAGAACTTAAATGTATTATGTTTTCTCTTTATTTCAGACTATAAGATTCAGATATGTTCCTATTTGATTGGATTTACAGTGGTTTCAGTAGTGTATTGCAGTTTTTAGGTAAGTCATTATTGTTTGGGTCTTTTCCTTTCTGCTATTCTTGTGTAAAATATCTGCTCACCTCTGTTATCTTCAAATAAGACTGCTGGGTAAATAATAATATTTGATTTGGTGTACATTCAGTAAAACTCAAACAAAAGTTTCACTTATCAATACTGAACATTTCCAGAGTGTGTTCTCCACTCTGTCTTACATTAACCCTTCCTGAAAAAAATTACATTTTATTTCATGATCATAAAAGGTCAGACTTTTCTAATCATACTACATTTAAGCTGGTGTAATTCACTTGGCTTTTATGGATCTTCTCCTGATTTTTCTCTGCTGTAAAGAAGTGAAATCAGTTATTTTAATTCAGTTCTTTTGCACATGAAGCTATCATTTCAGAATCCAAATAGGAGGGACTGTCTGCAAAAAATTAGTGTCAGATATTGAAACCCTTTCTCATGTTCAGCAGCACATTGTTCTGTGAGTTTTTGTTCTGTGCCACAGAAATTAATGTGAAACTTCACTGGCATCTTCTCAAGAGCCTCAGAAAATTATTCCCTATTCAAAAAGTCTGCAATCCACATCAGTCCAGGGTGAAAAAGCCCCACAACAATGAGGAAAATTAACGTTAGGATACAGTTAATGTTAGGATACTAAAAAAAGGATCCAAAGTTGCAGATCACATAGGTAAAAGACAAAATTTCCAAGTTCAAAGGATTTTAATAAAGTGGTAAATAGCATTTAAGGCTAAGAAGTCATAGCAAGCTGTGCCACCTACCTTTTATCAGTTGAAAGTTTAAAGTTTTGCACTGAATGTCAGACCCTTGGCCTGCTATCAAAATGTTAGCCAGTGAAATTTTAACTAAGTTGACTAATCTTTCTTATCTCTTCTTCCTTAGCTGCACAGTGATTACTGCACACTGGCCTGCTCTTCCATTCCTGTGCAAGCAAAGGCTAATTCTGCTGAAAGACAGAGGAGCTTGAAGCAGCTCCTTCTTTTATGTCCCTCTTTTTCTAAAGGAAACACTTTCTCTTTGCATTCTCAGTTATAGTTAGAGTTGAAGAAGGCAGATCACAACATTTGGAAAACTGCCCACAATTCCCTATGCTGTCCTGTCAGAAGGTTAATGGGATCACTTTAGGAAGAATATCTTTGCACAAGTATACTTCTGGGAGGCACAAAACCATTCTTTAATTTGTATATATGTATAAAAACTCAGGTCTTGGTGTAGCCTGCTTGTTAGTCTTGTGTTCCTCTGAAAGACACCTGGGAAGCTTGAAATGTTGTGGTGCAACCAGCAACATCTGACTGGGAAGCAAAGACTCCTGGATCTGTAGGCTGAGAGGGGGAAAAATATTATTGTTTTTCTATAGGTTAGTAGAGTTGTGTTTAACTCATAGGGTGAGTGTGAACTGGAGTCTCTCCTGTGATCTAAGTTAGTATATGAAAATGTTTGTCCACTTCTTTCTCTGTAAACATTAACACTTTCTCCTCCACTCCACAGTTTATTAGTTAGTGTATATATGGGTAGGTGAGTTTGGGCAGTAAGAGTTGTTGTATTTGAAAGAACTGTGAAGACACCCTGCAGGACCTGGAGTAACAAAGATCATTAATGAAATAAGATGAAGAATAGGAGAGAATATTCATTCCTGCAAGTTACAAAACATGTCCAGCTGGAATGTGATCCCTGAGATTAGCTCAAAGGCAGAGGGAGAGGTGAGCAAACAGCAGTGGTGTAAAGGTCTGCTGGGCAGAGGCACCTCTGCCCCTGCAATGCTGAGCCTCAGCAGGGCTGGCTCAACATCCCAGCACACACGAGCATAGCACATTACAGAAAATAGGGGCTTTTTTGCAGTACAGAACAGAATTGATTTTTTGGTTTTAAATTTAATTTTTCTTAATGTTTTACTTTGAATATCAATGAGTTTGAAGCAGTGAAAACTAATTCTGGCAGAGGATACAGTGTTGACAAGTTGTAAGAGAATTGCCCTTCGATAATCTCCAATTTAAGAAAAGATGGTGTTTGTGTTTTAAAAAATCTTTCCTCTCCTTCACAGCAACTGTTGCATTTCTGGGGTTACAAGTGGAGGGGGAGAAGAAGGTCAGAAGACATTTTTATAAAGATGACAACCAATGAAAATAAAATTTCTTATTCCTGTTAGGAAAGCATTGTCACATGGGACAAAGTGTGTCAGAAGTGTCCTGATGATGCCATTCAAGATGTAGCCAACTGTTTTCCTGGGGGTGTGGGTGAAAGTTACTTTTTGTCCAAATAATGTGTTAACCAATATTAAGGAATTCATCCACAAATTATGTTTATTGATGTTGAATGCAATTTCTCTGTATTATTGTGATTGAGGTCTGAATTTTCTTTTTTGTCTTGGATGAGTGTTTTGCTGTAATTGGAGGTGGGTGAACAGAGTTCAGGTTCAGAATGGTCCATGATCCAGAACCTGCTGTTAGTGCTGGGTCTGTGCCCACCTGTCCACCACCTGTGAGCAGAACTGTCCTTTTGCTGGGGCAGAGTAAACTACACTGGTAGCATTTAGTCCTGTTCAGTCAGAAGCTTTTCCTAAGATAATGGAATGCACTCCATGATTGACCCATTCACACCAATTTGTGCCTCTCCTGCCAAGCATCCTGTAAGCTGCATGTTACCTGGTGCAGCAGGCTTGTGGTAAGTGGGAATGTCATTTGTACAACGTGGATAAAGGGCACTGATAAAGGTGTGGTGGAGTTTGCCTGGTCTGTATTTTGTACCGTGACTGTAACACTTCGTTCCTAGGAGCAAAATCATCTCTAGAAATGAACTCTGTTGAACTGATTAATCACTAGGTCTTTTTTTGTTCTAGGACTGTACAAGAAATCAGGCAAACTAGTGTTTCTTGGACTGGACAATGCTGGAAAAACGACACTGCTGCACATGCTCAAAGATGACAGACTGGGACAACACGTCCCCACGTTACACCCCAGTAAGTTCATGGTGCTGCTCCTTAGCTAGAAAGCATTTGAAGAAAAGTAGGATCTGATTATGCCAGATCTGATTATAAGACCACCAGTGTAACTGGGGAGATACAAAGGGATTTTTGGGATTGCAATCCATAGATAGTTCAATCCATAAATAATCTTAAAAAAACAATGTGTGTAGGATAGTTCAGAGTGTTATATTTAAAATTAAGAGGTGAATAACAAGCAGAACAAGAAGAAGTTTTGTACTATATGAAGCAGAGAGTTTGTACTATAGAAGCTGCAAGAAATAGGGGCTTGCAATTTTTGGGAACAGCTTCTCTGTATAATTAGAAAATCAGTGTTTGTGTCTCAGAGGTTGCTGTGTAATTGTTATCCTGGTAACCTTGCAGGAGAAAAAGTTCAACACAGGTTGAAAATGTGGATTGGGGAAGTCTAGTGAGGAGGTGAGAAACTGGGAAAGGATGTGAAGAGGAGAAACCTTGAACAGTATTGAAAATAAAATGCCAAATGCAAAATCTTTTTTGCAATTCAGATGTCAGAGCCAACTGTTATTTGTGTAACATGTAGGGATAAATAATGTAGGAATACTCTGCTCTTCTTAGCATTGTAGACATTTCACACATGCCCTAATGGTTAATAACATTTTGGTGATACACGAATGTGCCCTTGATTTTGAGAGAATGTATTACTCTCATGTTCTTCTTGAATAACAAAATACTGGAAAGAACCAAAAGAAAGTAAAATCTATGTGGTAGAAGGCCAGGCTTTTCCAAAGCACTGCATAATCTTGACCTAGAACATAATTGTGTGTATTTCCAGCTTCAGAAGAGCTGACAATTGCTGGCATGACTTTCACTACCTTCGATCTGGGTGGACACGCTCAAGGTAAGAGCATGTCTCACTTCAGCTCACTGAACTGGGCTGCAGTTTGCTTCCAATCAGAAGCACGGCCCTGCTGCAGAGACTGACTTCCCAAACTCTTCTGTGGCATTGGCTGCTCTTTTGCCCATCTCCACCATTCATCACAAATATGATTTAGCAAGAGCTGCAGTAGAGGAGAAACTTTTGACCAATACTGTGAGGAGGAGTTCGGTACTTTGAATTCCTTGCATTTACCTTCAAACTTACCTTTGTTGACATAATTCTTGGGGAAACAAAAACCATTTCCACACATCAGCATTCATGTGGGATAGAACAATGATAACATTAGAGTGAATTATAATTTTGTTCTGTTATTTCAAGCTTTGTAAAACATGAAATTGCATTCCAAAGACTGGCAACATAAGCTAAGAATTTTTAAAAAAATCAAATTAATAAACCCACACACACCTGTTGCTTTTTAATTACCAATGTGCATCACTCTGTTATTTGGGGATAATTTCCTTTCATTTTTATTTTCTCTGTAGCTCGCAGAGTGTGGAAAAATTACCTGCCTGCAATTAATGGTGTTGTGTTCTTGGTGGACTGTGCAGATCATGAAAGATTGCTTGAATCAAAAGAAGAACTTGATGTAAGTTTAAATAAGCTTTTGAAAGTTTGAACTTCTAAGAACTAAGCTCAAATACCCAACAGACCCCTGCTGTCACCTGCAAATGAGTAGTAGTGATTTGACCTTCTGTATTTTAAATTAATCAGTCCTTGTTTCTCCATTCCTTTGCAGTCACTAATGACAGATGAAACTATTGCTAATGTGCCTATCCTAATTCTTGGTAACAAGATTGACAGACCTGAAGCCATCAGTGAAGAGAGGTTACGAGAGACGTTTGGTCTGTATGGCCAGACAACAGGAAAGGTATTGCTTGGTTTGTGGTTTTTTTGGGTTTTTTTTTTTTTTGGTGAGGTTTTTTGCTTGGGCAGTTAGTTTGCCTTATTTGTGTGTTGACTCTGGTTTGCTCCAGCTATACAAAAGAAATGTTTTTCTAATTTATAAAGTACTTAGTACATAATAACAGTATATAGAATGAATCCCAGAGTCTCTTTGTGTGTGTGTGTGTGTGTGTGTGTTAAACATATGTCTACTACAACTTTTTACGTTGTATTTAATGCCACATTTCTTCAGAGAAAATGTACTTGTATCTAGAATAATTCTTAGTACTTCAACTTTCTTATGCACTATTTTTAAACAGTTTTCAGAGGCTATAGTTGTAGAGTGAATTATGAGAGAAAACTGAATAGAATCTTTCTCATTTCAAGTGCAAGCTCTAATAATTTTCTACCAAACATATTTGCCTAAAGCTTAGAGATAGATTTACACCATTGTAGAAGTCTAAGTTTGTAGGTTGCAGGAAGGAAAAAGTTCCTACTGGCATCTGTAGCAACAAGGCAGATTTCTAGTAAGGATCTTTGTGATACTTCAGCTCCTTTTAATGTAAAGTTAATACAGTGCTCTGCTTGTGAGCATTAGAAATGGTGCTTGATGTCCTTGGCCCTTGGGAAGAAACCTCCCTGCAGCTGACAGAGTCATTCCACTGTGGCTTCCAATCACAGCTCCCTTAGCTGACCAGCTCTGCTGAGGGCACCTGCCTTGCAGTTCCTCTTTGCTTATTCACTCCTAGGTGCCCCCCTTTAAGTTCAGTGCCAATCATAGTTTAGGTCAGGCAAAAAGAAATCTTTACTTTCTTGTTTGTTGCATTTTGCCCTCTTGTTTTCTGGTCTTTACACCACAAGTATTTGATGAAGCATGGACACCACTGTGAATCCCCAGTTGAACAGCAGCTTTATTGCACTGTGCTGATCTTGGCAAGCAAACACATGGCACTTTTGCTTTGGTCAGACGTAAAATTTGTAGCAAATGTTTTTTCTTATCTGGTTGGAAAAATGTCGCAAACAGAGCAGGGAACTGTGACTGAACACCAAATATAAGCTCTAAAATTCTCTTTGCATGTCTGCTGTTCTGTTCTGGTTTCACATCCCCTGTCCAGTGTGGATGCACGTGAGAACATGCATGGTGTTCTTGTACACAAGTTACTGAGTTTAAGGTTGCATATTCTGGTCTCCCTGTGGAGGTGTCAGGCCCAGAGAAGCTGGAGATGCCCCGTTCCTGGAAGTGTTTTCATGCCAGGTTGGACAGGGCTGGGAGCAACCTGGGATAGTGGGAGGTGTCCCTGCCCATGGCAGGGGTTTGGAATGAGACTAGCTTTAAGGTCCCTTCTATGATTTTAGATTAATTTATTTTCCAAAATCCCAGTGTCAAACAGGAGTTAAATAGGGGCATTCCATAGAAGCAGATGTCCATGTGGAATAGATGGTGTTTATAAGGGAACTGTAAGGGCATGTTTCACAAGGAGCTGTAAGGGCCTGTCTGTGTCTCTCTGCAGGGCAGCACACCACTGAAGGACCTGAATGCCAGGCCCCTGGAGGTGTTCATGTGCAGCGTGCTGAAGAGACAAGGCTACGGGGAGGGGTTCCGCTGGATGGCCCAGTACATCAACTGAGCCTGCCAAAATCCCAGCAGCACACCCTGCCCTGGGGCTCCCTGTCTGCTCCTTTTTGATCACTCAGTGTACGTAACTTGAATTCATTTGACTGTTCAATTTTAAAAATACACATTTTTAGCTAATTATATCATTGATGCTAAATTGTAAGTGTGAGGATTGCGAAATTATTTCAGGCAAGTTTGTAAGTTTAAATACCACAACCTGTGAGCTTTCTAATCCCATGCAACATCCTTTTGCAGCTTTTAATTTAATGAGTCTCCAGCACCATTTTTGGTCAGAGCAACTTTCCAGTACAGTATGTTTGAATGCACTTTTTAACAGCTGAAAACGATGAACATGTGAAAAATATTTAATGCTTATGTTAAATTTTTTATGTACTTTTTTGAAACTGGTTTTATAACTTTAGAGTATATAACCATCTTTCAAGGAATAATAAATAATTAGCTGATGGATAATTGCATGATGCCTTACAGTTTTCAATAATACACTTTCTTATGCAACGTCATGCAATAAATTTAAATCCAGTTTTTGGCATCTTTAATGGGAAATGTTTCATTTTAATGTGTCTTAACTAGTGAGGCTGATCTGAATATGTGGGATATTTTCCTGAAACACAAGCAGGCCACAAAGTAGTTTCATTGTAGATTAGAGAAAGATGGGTTTTTTCAGACTACTAAATTGTATTTATTTTAGGATTTTCCATAGTAAAGGAAAAATCCACTGTGATGCCCTTATAATTACCACAAATACAAAAAGTCTAAATTAGCTGTGCCAAAGTAAATCTTGAATTAATGACAAAAGTGGTCTTAATCTACTGGTCTCTAGAATTAAACCCCTGATGTGACACAAGAAATACAGTTTCTTTCTGAAGAAATAAGATTAACACTGCACTAAATATCCCATTTCCAATTTCATTCATTTTTGGGTCTACCGGAAGACTTGCCCATGAAATTTCCAGGAAAAAGAAGGGGTTGCCATTGCTGCTTTTGCAGGTTTACCAGCTCACACCCATTGGCCAGTTTTATTTTTAGGACAAGATGGATTCTTTTAAGTGGATTCTTTTAGGACAAGATGGATTCTTTTAAGTGGTTTTGCCCTGAAATCTGGCCAGTGTGGCAGCTGTTGGCTGCCCAGGGCACTTATTTCTGGGGTAAAAGTCAGTCCCTCTTTCCAGTTTCTGACTGCTTTTCCCTGCTTTTGAGTGTTAGTTCCCCAAGGAGAAAGCAGGTTATCTTTGAAGAAAGGATGCTGCAGCACATTTTATTGATGCTGGCTGGGAGCTGTGGTGGGTGCTTTCTTGTGCTGGGCAAGTTTTACTCCTAATTTGCCAAAAGTACGTGGGGTTTCAGCCTTGGAGTCACCATTTCACTCTGATGGGTTTGAGTTTCACTGTGTAGTTTGTTTTGTCCTTGTACAAATACAAACTGCTGCAAGTTGTACTGAATCCTTTTACTTCCTGTTGTATATCTTCTCCAAAATACTTTAGGCCTTATGTTTCCAATATCCATGGCAGCAAATGTATTTCTGACTGGTTTGATTTCACAAATAACTTTCTTTTGACCTCTGGGCTTGAATCTCAGATCTAAAGGCTGTAGGCACAAAGCAAATAAATGAGACTTATTCCTTGCCCAAACCTGAACTGGTATGATTGAATATTGATGATCAGTTCCCCACAGTCCTAGATTGTGCATCTGAATAATTCAGAACCTAACTAATATAAATTGTAAATGAAGTTTATTACTGCAGAATCACATGCAAAACATTAAGCCAGTTTGTGTGTGGTGCAGTTCAGTGTGAGGGCATTGGAGGGCTTTTCCAAATGACCAACATAGAGAATTCTGCATTTTAACTCATGCTCAGCTGTGGAGTCGTGTCTCTGCTGCATAAATTCAGACTGGAGGCAAGAAGTGGCCTCTCACCACTGTGTGGACAGGGTGTCTTTACTACCTACAGCCATTATGTAGGGGATGTGCCTCTTGGTTTTTTTCTCTAGCTTTTTCTGATGATGGTGATAATGCAGAGAGCCACAGCTAAATCACTAGATGGTGTAAATATTAAAAGTACTACTTGCAGAGTCACATTGTGGTGTTGATGTGAGGGATTTGGGGCTGTGTTGCCTGTGCTTATGGAAATGAAGCTGGAAGTGGAGATGTTGTGCTGCACTTCCACAGGCTGAGCCATTGCATGGGCTTGGAGGGGTCCTCCTCACCTGCTCTTCCAACCAACTGTGAACAACAGCACTAAAGAAAGGGGTAATCCTATTAAAAATTAAAAAGGAAGGGAGGTGATGGTGCTTAAAAGTGTGTGTTAAGAATAATTCCCAGTGTTGTGGAAACACTCTTGGTTCCCTGGTTCCTGCTCTGGGATGGTGGCTGAAATGTTATTGTAATAAGGGCATGAAGAAACCTGGACCTTGTGTTATCCAGCTGGGTATGTTGTTGGAATAGGTGATCAATGCTCAGTGAAATACATAAATAATCTTGCTCTATTTCATTTCATTCAGCAGAGGAAGGACCTTTCTTCTGTAGTTTACATTCTGTTGTGCACATGAATGTGAATGAGTGTTGTGTGTCTTTGTGTGAAGACTTTATTAATAGACAAATATACTGATGAGAATTTTCCTGGTGGTTCTCATCCCCACCCCCTCCATATCCCCCTGGCCATTTATTTCTATTTTATTCCTATGACTGTGGCCAGTCTTGCTTCAAAAAAGGTAGTGTTCACATTTGGGTCTGACTTATGATTTTTTTTTTTGCACTCTTGACTATGCAGATTTTAATTGAACATCACTTTAAAGAATGTGAAAAAGAAAACTCATTAATAAAGATGTTATTTATGAATTGTCTCATTTTGTTTTTACATTGCAACAGTTCCTTAAGAGAAATGAATGCAGATTTCTAAGATCCTACTAACTACTTCTGACAGTGGCCTGTATTTCACAGCAGTGACCCCATTTACCAACATTTCTGGGTTGAATAAGATTTCTTTTGCTTGGATGTAATTAAAATTGGGGTCTAGTATGTACTGTATAACTGAGAGGTGATTGCTGTATTTCAGTCTTGGTTTAATACATTTTTCAGCAACAATTATTGGCATTGGAGATGGGAAAGCTCTCCAAGCTTTCTCATTCATCCTCTGCCAGATCAGGATTATTTCTGTGTTCAGGTTCTGACTATGATGTGCCAAAGGTGACCTGTGGCATTCACTGGAGTACAGTACCTGCATGCCTGGGAGCTTTATTGTGTTTTGATAATTGGATCTGAGCATCAAATAGAACATTTGGCATTCACTTATTTATAATAATGTCAGTTCAGAAAAATGATGGAGGTGATCTCCAATCCCAGTGAATTCACAGGTCTGCTGGAGGTCAAATTGTTCTTCTCTTGTTGGTCCTGTCAAAGTATTTGGTTGTTTCCAACCAAAGTCCAGTGTTTCTGTTGACTACAACATACTCACATTTAGGTCACACTATTGTTGGTTGTGGACTCAGGAGTTACATTTGAGCTTCATCCACTGGGGTCAGTGGGGATGTGTAACTTCCTTGCACTTGGACAAACCACTCTTTGCACTGGTGTTTCTGTTCTGAAATGTGAGTGCACTCAATGTTGAAAATTGTAATTTATAAAATAAACTGCAGAAGAAAAGCTAAAGGTGAAAGTGTTCTTTAACATGTTGTCGATGCATTTGTTATTTTCTTGTCCCATCCTATACTGGAAACACAAGTATTGGGAATAGAAAATAAAATTTTGCTTGAAATTTTACAGAGTTTTAAACAGGTAGTTCTTGTGAAATTATCAAAATCAGGAAAAAGTGTACCCAGTATATGGTCTAGGAGTGAGCTTGGGTTTTCTTGGGTGGATATAGTAATAGTTCTGTCTCACTTTTGCTCAATTTTTGTTCATGGGTGTATGGAAAAAAATCCTCTATCTGGAAAACTCTTTGAACGTGGACAAAATTGCCTTTCCTTTGTTGCAGTTCTAAAATAAGATGGAAGGATATAATCTTAGAGGGGAGTGATACTTCCTTAGAATCCAGCTGTGCTCTAGGATTGGCCTCTTGGTGGGACTATGGAATGGGGGCTGCCACTGGGTTCAAACTTACCAAACTGAGTGTAGCCCACAGGAGAGTGTGTTAACCTACTGTTAGAGAACTGTTTCCCAACCTTAAGCATGCATTCTCCTTAGTTTACATTTTTCAAATTATTTTTTGTCTGCTTTTGAATTACAATTAAAAATTTGATGAGCAAGCATGGTAAAATAATAATTTAAAAAATATATCACTTGTTTTTCTTATGACCCTGTTTCTTACTGCACATGTTGCATCATAGTAAGAAATCTTACAATAATATTTTGGAGCCTTTGATGCCTTTCATTTCAGGGCCTCAGAGCTTTCAATCTGCTACTGTTGCCTCATCATCCTTGTGAGTGCAAGGGCTCCTGTCCTTGTTATCCCTCTGGTGCCAGTGGTGGCTGGGGGGATTGGGTCATGCTTGGGCTCTGCCTGAACAAGAAGAGCTCTCACAGCAGCCCTGAAGGAAGTGGTGCCTCCCTAACGTGGGCACTGTTTGCCCATGTCTGTAACAGGGTGACAGAAGCCTCCCTCACGCAGAAGCTACTGGAGATACCTCACAAACCTTGTGTAAATTAGTGGCACACTGGACTGTTTTGGGGGGAGCTTTATTCCAACACTGTGATGCTTAAAAATTCTGAGAAAGAGAAACCTCTATCAAAGAAGAAATTCTGCTGGTGTTTTCAGAGCCATTGTCAGGTACAATGCAAGAGAGAAGCAGTATGAAGTTTACACATGTTGTTTGCCATTATTACTTTGTGAGAAATGAAGAAAACCCAAAAAGTTCCTCTGTGGGTAGTTGAAGTTAGCTGAGCTGCTGTGAGTCTGGCTGCAGTGAAGAATGTGTAACAGATCCTCACACATGTGACTGAGGGATGAGTCTATTTATGTGCCTGTAAACATGAAATTATGAAATGCACACCATGGAGATGGGGCTGGTGAAGTCCTTGGCTGACCTGGTCAACTGTCATTTGGCTTGCACCTCTCTGGGAGTACAAAGCAAATCTAAACTTGCTGCAGAACATTGCGCTGCAGGAAGATGTTTACTGAAAGGGAAGCAGGTTCATAAAATAAAGCAAAAAAAGCATCCTGTGTGTTACCAGGTAAGAGGGAAAATGCTGTGAGTTTCTGTAATAATATCTCAGACACCTTGTGGGCATAAGAGCACTTGACAAAGACAGCATCTAGGAAAAAAACCACAATAATTCTTCTTTTGTATGTTCCAGATCTGAAATAAACAGATGTGTGGCTGAGACTTGCATCCTTTCTGCAAAATATAAAAAAAGTGCAAATCTCAAGATTGCAAAAAAACGAAAAAGATGTGAGAGAAATGGGTGATGGAGACTTTGCTTTTGCACTCATTAGATGGTACCAGACCTGCACAGTACGAGGCTGTGGTGGGGAAGGAGCTGGTCCTACCCTGAGTCCTTTGCTGGAGCTTTGTGGGATCCAGCCCATTGCCACAGGGCGTGAGTAGGAGGGCCCTGGGCAGATGCTGGCTGGGACAAGGAGCAGCCTGTCTGTGCAGGCACAGGAGTCCTGCCACGTGGGAGGAGACCCAAAGCCTGCCCTGGGAACTGGGTGAGAAAATCATGCAAGGAGAGAGAGCAAAACTCCATCCAGCCTGGCCCTGCACAGGGACAGGACAGCCTGTCCTGGACAGCTTCTCTGGGCAGCCTGTGCCAGGGCCTCACCACCCTCACAGGGAAGAGCTTGTCCCTAATATCCAGTCTCACCCTGCCCTCTGTCAGTGTGATCCCATTCCCCCTTAGCCTGTCACTCCATGCCCTTGTCTGAAGTCCCTCTCTGGGTCTCTTGGAGCCCAATTAGATGTTGGAAGGATCTGTAAGGTCTCCCTGGAGCCTTCTTGGCTCCAGAATGAGCAACCCCAGCTCTCTCAGCCTGTCTCCAGAGCAGAGATGCTCCAGCTCTCAGAGCATCTTTGTGGCCTCCCCTGGAGCTGCTCCAACAAATCTCTATCCTTTTTATTTACTCCATTTCTGATGTTCTCATTTTGCAGAAGAGGCAATCAAACTCCCACCTCATTTTCAGCAAATGCTTGAGCACAGTCCTTTCAGAAACAGATGGTGCCCCTCCATTCACACACAACATTGCCCAAACTCCTGCAGCAGCATGTGCCTTCCTCTCCCTCCTGTGCCATGCAGCCCACAGGGCATGTGTTGCAGCACTGCACCTGACCCCTGCAGCCTACATTGCAGTGACTCCCTGGGGAATAGCCTGCTCCCAGTCCTGACCTTTACAAAGTTTGTGGGTCTTTTGAGCTGAGTAAAAAATCAGGTGAAGTGGAAAGAGCAGCCTTCTATCCCACAAACCTTCCACAGTACTGGAGATGTTCTCAGTGGAAAGCTGTCCCTGATGGGAAGGATTCAGTGAGGAGCCTAGGCTGGCATCTTACTGCTGCACAAGAGCCAAAGAAAACCCTAAAAACCCCAAATTCAGGTCATTCCCCCCTGCCAGTGCACCCACACCCCATATTGAATGGCTGGGCAGCTCTGCCAGCAGTGAAGTGTTGGTGACTCCTGCAAAAATTTTGACTAGAAATTACTTTTAAATGGTTTTACTATGAGCTTCCTAATTGTGTACAAAGGACAGCATAGAAGAGTAGGATGGCAAGAAAAAAATGTGTTAAGATTTCACATTAACTGGCTTTTTGCTGTTAGGGAAAATCAGAAATTTATGCCCCAGTTTAAGCTTATCATGGTGTGCAACCCACTTTTGGGGTACTTAGCAGAAATCATCCTGGTCATAGTTTAAACATTCATTTTATTTCCACTTTCAAGTTATGTTCTCATGCTTTTCTTTGTCTTGGACACTCAGAATCATGGAATTGTTTAGGCTGGAAAAGCCCTCTAAGATCAAGTGCAACCATTCACACAATTATTGGTGTTAATATGATTAGTGTTATATAATATAATTAGTGTTAATATGCTGCTCTGGGCCCTGTGCATTCCTCCTGCCCTTGAGATGAATCCCAGCCCAACTGGACCATGGCAAGGTTTGCTGGAGCACTCAGTACTACAGCTGCAAAAGATTTGAGCCTTGATTTGATTTATGTCCCACAGGGAACTGCAGCATCAGGTATTTAGGATAAGATGCTGAGTATAATTTGATCTTGACAGCTTATGAGGTTAGGACAAACACTGCCAAAAGTCTTAGTTTCTTTTCCTTACTGGTACTTATTCAATTGCAGAAGGACAGGAGGAAAATCATTCAAGTTTTGGTGCATAGGAAAAGTAGGATCAAGTCTTTCATTTTGCACCTTTAAACTCTCAAGGCTCAGTTTTGCTCATGCAAAATTTGTTCATCCCTCACATACTGCTGGTGCTGCATTTGCTGGACTGGGGTGATGTATCTCTGAGTGACAGAGGGGATTCTAGCTCCAAAAGAGCTCCTTTGATTCAGATTTCAAAAATATATAGTTAGGATCTGTGTAAGAGCTTCAGTGTAGTGGATAATTTGGATGTTGGCCTCCTTTCCCTATGAATTTTTGTAATTAGAGGTGTCTCATTAACCAACAGTTGTGTTTTCTGCCTTGTGGCAGTTTATGGAAACTTGATATTTCCAGGTATTTCAGCTCTATCATTTGGATCCTTGACTTTCCTTGCAAGCATTTGTATTTAACCAGCAGAGAGATTGGCAGTGAGATGTGGTTCATGTGAATGCTCCTCATAAAAAACGATTACAAAAGCAAACAGAACTCCAGGTTCACTGAGGAATAGGAGCAAACCAAGGCTTAACCAGCCATGAGTCAATGCAGAAATGAAGTGCCTATTTATTGGTAAATAAAGGCTGGCTCCCATTCCCTGCTTCCAAGCCCACGTGCCCCCGAGGGGTTTGGAAAGTGGTGATGCAAACTGATGAGTCACAGTTTAGAACAATAGTTTCTTCATGTGAAATGACTCAGGATAAAAGAAAAACAGGTTTTTCAAGAAGCTGATGAAATCACAAAAAAAAAATTAAAATAATAAACCAGTAGGACATCTTGAACCCTGTGCTGAAAGTGTTTCTAAGTGGTAAGGTGGTGGGTGCCTGACATCAGGGGATCAGGTTGTGCCTGCTTTCAGCTCATTTTCTACTTCCACAGCAGGCATGGGGATAACCAGAGGGGAAAAAAAAAAAAAAGTATATGAGCACCATGTATCAAACAACATCTCATTTAACACTGAAGTGTGGTCTTTGTCTGCACCACAGTCCCTGCCCTCTCCTCTTTGCCCAAGAGGGCAGCACTGTGAGGTCTGGTGGGATTTTCTTGGGATGGGAGATGTCCCCTGCCATGGCCCAAAGAGCCTCTTCATGAACTAAGGGCTCTGCTATAAAAATAACATATCCATATTATAGCTGTGTTGTTATCTATAACATCATCCATATTAGACATATTTCTGTTTCCTCCACTGAAGGTGGAATATGCTGCTCTGTAATTTTCATGGCCCCACAAATATCCATTACAGGTGTTTTGTTGAGTATTATTGCAGAAATTATCACCTTAGAAATCTGAATGCAAATATGTACAATTTTTTTTAAGGATTTAATTACAACAGAACAAATAGGCAAAGGGGAAGGCAAGCTACAGTCTGTCAATGAAAACACCATAATCAGATTAATACAGCAGGCCAAAAACCAAGCTTATTTCCTCTCTGTACTATTTGTATCACATGATGGGTGGCAAATTTCCCAATACCCTTCCTCAGCCCTTTGAGTCCTACACTTTGTTGGGTTTGTCTGAAGGAGGAGGGAGCTCCCGTCTCTCTGGGCTGCCGGCATCTCCCCAGCGCCAGGTACTTCATCCTCAGCGCAGGTGTCCTTCCAGTCAGGCATGCTCCCGGGAGGATTCCTGCTCTCACTGCTTTCCTTCCATCCATAGGTGGCAGCAGGCTTTAAAATCTTTAACCTCTCACCACTGATGTTTTTGAAGAGCTCAGGGAGTTGTGCAACGATCTCCAGAACTACTGTGCACAGAGCTGGGAAAAGAGGAACGGATTCTTTTCAAGGAATGAAACGTCCCTTGCAGCTGTTTGCTGAATTGCTGAATTGTGAAGACAAACAGCAGAAAGTCAAACTCGGGAGCAAGAAAGGGCAAACAGGCGCCTGTTTGGGGCCAGCATACCCTTGCAAAGAGCAGCAATTTCATCAGATAAGCAGCTCAGGAAGACTAATGTGGTTAGCAGCTTTCCCCTGCAAAAGTATGTGGATGCAAAAAGCTGTGGTGTGGATTTTAGCAGCTCTGCTCTAATTTGCTTCTGTGTGCCTCTGCCTGCAGCTGGGGATCTCTCCTCTCTCTGCCATGGTGCTGCCTGGCTGCTCTCTGGGTCAGCTGAGGTGGCAGGGCCAGCTCTGCGTGCTGGGGACGCAGGGACAGGGATGGCTGCTCCTGCTCCAGCAGCACATGGAGCACACTCTGCTCCATGGTGGTGTCAACTGCAGCTCCAAAGGCTGCTCAGGATCTCCAGGGCTGGCATCTCCACCCTGATGGCCCCAGCTGCCACAGCAGCTCACTGGCTGCCCTGGGCTGGGCAGGGCTGGGAGCCAGCCCTCCTCCAGCCCCCCAGCCCAGCTCCTGAGCATGGAGGAAGGTGGTCAGCATCACTGTCTCTCCTCACATTAATTTCGGGCTGTGAGTCCTGCTCGAGCTGCTCAGCACCTCCTGGGGCCCGTGGTGCCACGTGCCAAGCACACTCCAGTGCCTGACTGTGGTTTGCCTTCTACTCCCATGTGTGTGGTGCCAGCTCACACAAACAAATCAGATCCTGCTGACAAGGACCAAAAGCCACGTGGGCTGGAGGTCAGAGGGCTCCCAGAATGAGGCACTGAGTCACGGCCACCTCCCAGGGTGATTCATTGGGAATTTGTTGAAGCATGGAGAAGGAAAAGGTCAGCAGCAGGTGCACTGGCCAAGGGTGAGGGAAACCCTCCACAGAAGTTATTATACTTCTAATTAATCACTGCTCCAATTGAAGGAGACATTCTTTTCCACCTGCCCAGTAGCTGATGGGGTGTTGCTGGAACAGTGGTAATGACTCATTAGGAAACCACAAAGGTGACGGGAATTTGGACAGACAATCCTAAATAAAACCTTGCAAGCTTTACAGGGTTCTTGTAAGATTAAATAATAATAAAATTAGAGTTGCAGCAGTGTCTATATGCACAGGGAGCTCTGTGACTTGGCCTGGAGGGGAGGCATCCAAAGGAGAAGAAGAAAGCCTGGGTTTGTGGGTGGATGTCTTGAGGCTGTGAAGGAGCAGGATCAGGCTGGTGAGCAGAGGGGCTGGGAGGGGGCATGGTTCTCCTCAGCAGAGACAGACCCCAGCTTTCTGCATGTGCTGGACTGGGGGCTGTGCTCAGCTGAACCTCAGGCAAAGGCATCTTCCCCACATTTACATCCCCAGCCCCATTTTCTGATCCTGTAGGGAAAAGTACATGCAGACTTAAATTTAACTTTTCCAATCACATGATTAAATACACGTTTTACACAGCTGGTTCTCACAAGGCAAGGAGGATTTCATGTGCAATGCTGGTACCAGTGCTGGGACATGGGACACCAAGGGTGCCATGCAAGGTGACAAGGGCACCGAGGCTGCCACATTCCTGGGCAATCATTAGCCCACACTCCTGGCAAGGGGATGGCAGAGCCCCTGCTGCACTGCAGAGCTCTGGAGGGAGGCACAGCCTCTTGTTTACAGCCACGAGCTGGCTCTGCAGGCACAATTACCCCTATTTTGACACCTCTCAGGAGCACTGAGTGACGGCTCTTGGAGAGGAGCAGCAGCTCCACTCAGGCTGCCGTTGACAGTTCCAGATGACAGGAATATGAAGGCTTAATTGTGATATAATTAAGTTGAAGTGATCATCTCATGTCTGTTTAGTGTCTAACATAAAATGATCTGGTGATCTCAGTCTAGTTTGCAGTGGCCTTTGGTTACAAACCAGGAGTGTGGGGGTGGGAGTGGGTGCTGAAATCTTGGGGGGAAAAGGGGGTCAGGGAGAGAGGTCCTGCCTGGGCAGTGGAGGCTGCCCAGGAAACTGGGCTTCTGCAGTGTTCTGCCTGTATTTGGGTGGATTTTTGCTTTGCCTCCTCCAGGAACTTCCCAAAGAATGATTTCTGTGTCAGACAGCTGTGAGAACAGCAGTTCTTCATCTGCTGGAGCATAAAATGCAGATTTGTGCATGACACAGGTGGTGGCTGTCCTGTGCTGCTGCCTGGCCTGGGCTGGGAAGGGGGAAGGCCTTCAGCCTGGATCACCCTTGCTGGTCCTGACACCCATCTGCCATGATCCCAATACCCAGAACACACACAAAAAAAAAATTCAAGATAACCAGTATTCAAATCAGTGATGCATACCCCAGCTTCTTGATAGCTGCCATGGGGCTGCAGGGAACTCCCTGTGCTCTGAGCACCCCAAGACTGAGCCTTGGTGGTGGCTGGTGCCACACAGAATCACACAGGATCAGAGAATATTCTGAGTTGGAGGAGATCCACAAGAATCATTGAGTACAGCTCAGCACACAAGTAAACTCTTCTCTCTCTTCCCAAGTGGAATTGGATTTTTCAGCCTTAAATTCTAGGAATGTAGCTTTTCATTTACAGATATTCAAGAAATCTTGACTATCTGCAGATGAAAAACTATATTTATAGAGCTATCTATCTATAGGTGTTTACCCATATAGATTTTCATATATAGATATCTCAAGATATTCATTATAGATGTGCCTGTAATATACTTTTATAAGACTAAAAACCTTTGTAATTTCAGGAAAGTGTGGATGCTGGCATTGGTGGGTTGCTCAGCTGTAATTCCTGAGTAGCTTCTGTGCCTGTGGGTGGGAGCTGACTAAGGAGAAGCTCTTTAACCCACAGCTTCAGCACAGATTTGCTCCTTGGTGGTTTCTGGTGCCACCCAGCCTGGTTTGGTTGTTCTTCTCTCATCAAGGGTAGGGTAGGAAACGTTAGGACAAGTGTCAGGCCATGTTTGTGTTTTAAAGGCATTTCATGTTGGGGTTCAGATCTGCCTTGGGAAAACCCAGCGAGGAGCTGCAGTGAGTGGGGGACATTGATCACAGTTTAAGTGTCACACTCAGTAGAAGTCCTGCTTACCCTGGACTCTGATCTGTCATTCCCAGCCTCCTTCTGTCCTGCTGCTCCCACACACCAAGGGCCTGCAGTTAATTCCAGGGGAAGTTCAGCCATTCCCCTCTGGCTCAAACAGTCCATGCCTTTATCCAGAAAAGATCTCCAAGTGCTTTTTGACTCTGAGCTGGGGATGCAACAGCTTCTGGGCAGCTGAAACACAGCTCAGTCAAGTGGACTCTGCTCCATCACTACAGCAAATGCTGCTTTTAGTTATTTTCACCATTTCTTTGCATTGGCCACATGGGAAGTAGCGCTGTACAGCCAAGCAGTGTTTGTAGCTGACAAGAGCCCACGATTTCAGACTCCCCACCCTTCTCCTGTGGCTTTGCTGCATTGTTTGCTGCTCTAGGGGTTCATGTGGAGCTCACTAAAGGTGCCAAAGCTGGGAGCCAGAGCAGAGCTGTCCCTCCACAGGCACAGCAAGTGCCACTGCAGGCAGTAGGACAATTTCCTCAGCTGCTCCTAGGCTATCCCAGGGGATGAAGTTGCTCTGCAGGCGCTCGGTGTAGTCCACGTGGCAATGCAAACCAGCCCAGTGGCACTGCACTCCCAAAAATGCTTTCCCCAGCACTGGGATGCCTGCCCAGAGTCAGCAGTGTCCAGGCTGGAGCAGGCACAAGTGGGGTGTTCATCATCAGGATCTTGGCAGTGGCCTTGCTGGGGCCTCATATTCCTGCAGAAAAGAGCATTTCCCACGTGCTGCTACCACAAAAGCTGTTCCTTCATGCCCAGCCCTGTGTCACTCTGGGTCACCTCTGCTCCCTGGTCCAGGGACTGGTCTGGGAGAGTTGAAGTGAGCTGGGGAAAACCCTGTCTGCAGCAGGCTGAGTCTTATTCCTTTATGAAGGTTTTATTTATTTATGGAGTTATTTTGTCAGCTCCAGCCTTGCTCCCACCCACCAGCTTGTTGGGTGATGAGCCACCAGGACACCAGGGACAGCCCAGTGTCATTTGAAGGAGCAGTGAGGGCTCTGGTGTTCTGCACCATAACCACCTGCCCATGGGGCTGGAGTGCCAATTTGCCATCAAGCTAGACTTGAAAAGTCATAACATAATTGTGGCAACATCTTCACACTGTTTACATCACTAAGCAAAACCTGTGCATGCACAGAACACGAGGAAGCTGATCCCCAGGCTGCAGAGGTGCTGAGCATCCTGCCATGCCTCAGGGTCCGTGTCCTCATCCCTGTCCCTGTCCCTGTCCCTGTCCCTGTCCCCCTGCTGGAGCAGGAGGGTGCCCGGCAGGGCTGTGCAGCAGCAGCAGCAGTGAGGGGCAGCTCTCCTGGATCAAAGCCCCTCTCACTGCAGCAGAGCCAACACAAACTGCTCGGAGAGCATCAGGGAGGGAGCATCAGCCCCGCTCTGCCTTCCTGCAGCCAGCTGGCCCAGATCGACCGCAAAACCCCGCAGCCTTCCGAGGAGCAGCAGAGCCCCGAGCAGAGCTGTGGCTGGCGGTGGAGGGGCAGGAAGGAAGCAAGGAAGGAAGGAAAGAAGGGGAGCCGGGCGCTGCCGGGAACCGAGCGGCTCTGCCGGCTGCGATCTGCGGCTCGGCCGGCACCGGCACCGGCACCGGCTGCTGCTGCTGCTGCTGCTGCTGCTGCTGCTGCTGCTGCTGCTGCTGCTGCTGCTGCTGCTGCGGTGACTCACGTGTTTCGCAGCCAAGATGATGCTCTCCATGCCGCCAAGTGATGCCTTTGCTTTCCTCCCCTCCCCTCCCCAGGTGAAGGTGCCAAAAGCCTTCCAGTACCTAAAGGGGCTGCAATGATGCTGGAGAGGGACTTTCTATACGAGCGTGGAGAGACAAGAGAAACGGGAATGGCTTTAAGCTGAAGGGGGGTAGATTTAGATTCGATATTAAAAGGGAATTCTTCCTTGTGAGGGTGGTGGGACACTGGAACAGGTTTTCCCATAGAAGCTGTGTCTCCCCCATCCCTGGAAGTGTTCAAGGCCAGGCTGGATGGGGCTTGGAGCAGCCTGGGCTAGTGGAAGGTGTCCCTGCCCATGGCAGGGGGTTGCAAATGAGCTCTAAGGCTCCTTCCAACCCATTTCAAACTGTGATTCCATGAGAACTGCACTGAGAGCAGGTGATGGCTCTGGGGATGGCAAAGCAGGGGTTGAGCCCTGTATGGCACTGGCAGTACCACAGCTCCTCTTCTTCATTAGGAAGGAGTTATGTTCCCTGCTCTGATGGTTTGGGGACACAGCTACTCATGCTGGAGTGGGAGCTGGGCATCCCCCAGTGCTGCTGAGCTGCACCAGAGCTCAGCTGTGTATGGCACTCGGGCAGTGGGATCAAAGCCAGCATATGGGCAGGGAGCTAGGGATGAGAGGGACAGAGGTGGGGCTGGGCTGGGGGCAGAGGTGTTTCAGTCCAGGCTTTTCTTTCTGTTTGATTGTGAAACAAATTCGTCTGTGGAGGATCTGGGCCTGTGAATCCTCTTGCTCATATTGGGGATAAGAGCATCCTAAAAGGGGCTGCAGCACCCATGGGAGGCCAGGCTTGGAGCAGAGGTCTGCCAGCCAGAGGTGCAGGCAGTGAATTGGTGTCATCCTGTCCACTGCCCTCGGCTTTTGGTGTTTCAGGTGTCATTTGTTCCCCCACCCCAAGAGTTCTGGGCTCTGACTTTTAGTCTGGCGTGAGTCAAACTCTAAGAGCAAAATGTAAATGAAATTGCTGCCTGTGGCTGGCTTTCCCCTTGTACCAGATTGCAGGAGCACCCTCGGGGGGACAGCCCTGCTCTGAGTGTCAGGCCCTACAGGGGGACACAGTCACAGCCCCACACAGCCTTCCTGGGAAAGACAAAGAGGCATAAAATGAAGAGAAGGGGATGGGATATTTTGTCAGCAAAGCCCCTGCTCCTGCTGCTTCCCTTCTGAGGGCTGCAGATGCTCATTCCAGCTGGGCTTAGCCTACAGCTGAGTCTGGAAGGTGCTTCAGTTGCTGCTGCAAACAGACTCCTCATTCTTTCCCATCATTCAGCAATGAGACAATTCCTTGCTTATTCACCCCATCAGTACAGCCCTCCATGTCCACAAACCTTTCCTCTGATTCCCTCATTTCCAACAAATTTCTTCCATTGATACAGAAACCAAAAGGCAAAATGAGTTTGTATATGCATGACAATTTCACTTCTGCCAGCCCCCAGCATCGCAGCTCTCCAGCAGCCAGCAAACACCACCCCCAGACTGGAAAATCAGCTGAAATGTGATTTCTGTGAGGGCCCCAGTGTGATTCCTCGGGCTATCAGAGAGTGCTGCCACCTGCCTTAGTGTAAGGTAATTCTGTTTGCTGAAGCAGCTGTTGTCCACTTAATTATCAAGAGGTGAAAACCCTTGGCTAAGCCAAAGACTTTATGAAACAATAAAAAAAAAGCCAGCGAGCAGTCTCAGAAGCCAGTAATGGCATCCTGTGTTCCCCCATCAGGAAGCAGAGAGTTAGACTGAGTTTCAACTCTCAGGTCACATTTTCCAACAGGCAGCTGTGAGCCAGGGGCAGCAGTGACATCTCCCTTGGTGTCAGGTGTGGCTGCAACTTCACCATCACTGAACATCCTCTGATGCTTGGGATGAAGAACACTGCAGATGCCTGTCAGGGCTGGTGGGATGCTGGGTGGGAGCTGTGGCTGTTGATGGAGTGGAGGAGGCGCAGCCACTCTTGGCACACTCTGGTTGTGCCAGTGCCATGCCCTTGCCGCTCCCAGCCTGTGCTCCTGGAGCTCAGCTATTTATGCTCCTTTATTTACACTCCTCCTTCCTCCTGGTGTGTTGGTATGAGCTGTTTTTGGAGCTGTTGTGCACCACACACAGAGGACTGGGGAGATGCTCGCAGGCTTCAGATCAGAGCAGTGACCTCAGTCCTCACGGCTCAGCAGACATCTTGCTCTTGCTGTGCCAATAAATGTGCCTTGTGGCTGGCTGTGCCCTGGCATCCTTGTGACTCAGCCTGAAATCTCAGCCATGGGTCCTTTTGCTGCTAGGAGAGAGCTGGTGCTGAGCAGGTGATGCTCGTGGCACAGGGATGAGTATCCCCAGCCTGCCTCTGGCCACACAGTGATGCTGCTTGGCCTGTGCTGCTCCAGAGCTGCTCCCTGTGGGATGGATTAAAAAACCTGCTTGGAACCAGCTCATTGCTTGTGGCTCTCCAGAATAGCCCTTCAGGGAGGCTGGAGCATGCCAGGTCTGTGTGCTGGTCTCTGTGTGTGGCAAGGACTCCTGTGTCCCCCAGCATGGCACCTGGCTCAAGCTGGCTTTGGAAATGCAGGGCACAAGGGCTGGCATCCCTGCTGCTGTGCTTTATCCCCCAAACTTACTCCTTTTAAAGCTGGAGCTGCAAAAATTGCTGATTTCCCTCTTTTAGAAATGCTTTATTTATCCTGCTTTCTTATTAAGGGCAGGAATTCATCCCCTGCCTGACAGTCGCTCTGTGGAGTGTCAGTGTTATTTGTGGTATCCCACACAACAAACACCTATTTATAGCTGAGCATTCTTGGAAGGGGTTTTGGTACCTTGTTGTCTGCAGGGAATTTTCTCTCTTGCAGGGTACAGCACTCCAGCCTGCACAGGGAGATGTTTGGATGGAGCAGAGCACGTGGCAGGTCCATTCCCACATGGATGGCTGGTGTCCTCAGCAGCTCTCTCTTGGGAATAATTCTCCTAGGAGTTATGGCTGCAGATGTGTTATTTTGCTTTCTTGACCTGCCATTTTTTCCCCTGGAAAAACTCAATTTCATTGATCTGACCATTTGGAGCTCATTGCAGGGCTGCTGATGACCAGGTGGAACAGCAGCATTTTAACCTCTGCATTTTCTCCTCGTGCTCAGTGTCAGCATTATAAAGTACCTCTTAAAATGTAAGCACAGGCAGTCAATTACTTTAATCTTTATTACATCTGAATGTACAGCAGCTACTCCTGAGGAAAAACACTGCATCTGATACTCAGCAGAGTGGGTTTAGCTGGGAAACACCACCCCAGCACTTCGGGAAATCCAAAATCCCACTTTGGGAAACTCCATCCCAGCACTGCACACAGCAGCAGAGCTCAGACCCCCCCAGGGCTCGTTTCTCAAGGCACCCACAGCACTAACAGTACCACCAGCACCTGACTTCTGATTTTGGAAGGGAGCTGCATTCCTCTGACCCCCTAATTCCCCTATAAACTCTGGTGTTTGCATGATTTATACCCGACAAGGTCCAGGATCTGTGCCCATAGCACCCTCTCATGGATGAGGGATGGGTAAGGGCAGAGCTGTGGGCCCACCCTGTGCCCCCAGAACTTGGCTGGGGCCTGGGCACCTCCCCACCATGTCTTCCTGCTGGATCTCCAGCATATTTGGCCATCTCAGGAGAAGGAAGAGCTGCCTACAACCAGCACCAGTCCCAACTCATCCCAAGCTAAGTTGCCATGGGAAAATGTACCTGTTTAAACCCTCCATGAAAAAATGCCTAGTTAGACCCTCCACAAGTCTGGTTTTCAGTTGTGCATTAAACAAACAGGGAATGAGTTTGTCAGATAGAGTTTGGGATGGGCAGGACAGCAGAGGCAGTGCTTGTGAAACCCTCTGGATCAGGCAGGGTCGAGACTGGCTGCAGTGGGATTTTTCCCTTGTTTTGTGGGTTAGTCATAGGTTTGTTTATTTTTTTAGGGATTTTTTTTCTTATTCATCTGTTGCAATCACAGCCGACACATCATTTCACAGCCCTACATGGAAATCCAAGACCAAGGAACTATTTTTAGTGTACAAAATGCCTCTCCTAAATGTATTAACTTTGGAAGAGTAAATATTAAATATGGTCTCATCACATTAGAGGCATTTATGCAGAAGTACAGCACCAGTGGTTTTAATGGTTAGGGGAAATTATGTTATACCACCAGCACTTAATCAAACACAATAAAACAAGGTCTTACTGCAATTCTTTTAGGATAAGCTGAAGGAAAATTAATTCCTTTCCACATCCGTTGCTGATGATTTACTGACACCAGGGGGTATTTGACCCATTAGTATTTATGGTGGCACTTGCAATCTGTATGCAAAACATATAAGGACTAGCCTAACATTTATTTTGCAATTAAATTGAAATGATTCTTTGGCTACTCACTCCAAACCAAGGCATTCAGCACCATCTGTGCTGAGGATACTATAGGCAAGCCCTGAGTGAGTACCATAGTGAAGCCCTATGTGCTCTCACTGCCTACAAATACATGTTTAATAGTAGCTTTTTGTAACTTTATTGAGGAATCATTTCTCAGGTTGGGCTGTAGGACAGTGTGGTGCTGCTGGTGGAGCCCCAGTGCCCCAGGTCTGCCTGTCCCTGCCCTGCCAGCAGTGCCCTTCATGGCTGGTGGCTCTCCTCTGGTGATGGTGAGGGGCAGTGGGGTTGCTGCCTGGGTTTGTACTCAGGATTGGGGTCCTGGCCTCGTGGAACTCCCTCCTGCACCTCACTCCTTCAGAAGGCAGCTTGGGGTTTAGCATCTAAACAGAAAGATGTCAGGTATGAGCTGCTGGGCTGTTCTTGGTGAGTTGGTCAGCTTGGTTGTTTTATCTCCTGTGAAATGGGGTCTCTGGGAGGGGAGGTGACATACAGAGGTGATGGAGTCTTTTCAGCAGCCCAAAATTCTCTGCCTTTGCTTGCATGCACTTCTGTTCATTGCCCATTTCCATGATACATCCAGCTGGACCATCCCAGCCATCTCTGGTCTAATGCAGGTGCCAGCAGGCAGGGATGCATCTTCCCAGGAATTTGGCCAGCTCTCTCTTCCATGAGCCTTAAATATTTTGGAGACAAAATCCTTGCCAGTTTGTAAAGATGATGCCTCATGTTCCCCAGCATCAGATCTCTGAGATCCATCTGGGCTTGGCATCATCCCCTTGGACATTTTGGGGCTGGGAAAGGGGTTGCTGATTCAAGTTAAACAATAACAGTCAGGCTGGCCTTGCTCCTTGCTTTATGGAATTGAACTCCTGAATATCTCCCTGCCTTGAACAGGTGAAAAACTTGCTAGAGAAGGCAACTCTTGAACTGGCTTTTTGACAGGTTCATGCATATTGCTGTGGGCATCACACCTGCACTGAGGGGCTCTGGGGACTAGACTGGAGTTTGAGTTCATCACTGGGGCGCCTGGAGAGCTGTGAGCAAGAACACAGCCCAGTAACAAAATCCTTAGTTTTTAGCAATAAACCAATCCTTTCCCTTTTCATTGAAGAGTGTGAGGCCCATGGTGGTTGCTCCATCCCCAGAAGACCCAGCTCAGATGAATGGTTTTGCTCTGACTTCACTGTGTACCATGACCTACCTGATTAATCACTTAACCAACAAATTGAATGATGTCTACTAAATAGCTCCTTTTCCTTCAGCAGCTTGGGCACTTGGGCAATTTTACAGAAGAAAAATGTGCCAGTAAAGGCCAAAAAAGGTGGAAGAGTCATTCCTTAATTACTTGAATATTTGCTGAAGAAGGCAGCACCCTTGCCTGTGGCCTCCAAACCAGCCAAGCATGCACAAGATGTGGATCCCATTCAAGTTTTTAAAGCTGTGTGATGAGCCCTGTGCTCCCACCACACTCCACAGGTGGAGGGTCAGGCCACCAAGCACAGCCCATATCAGCAGAGTCACAGAACTGGGCTGGAAGGGACCTTAGAGACCATTTAGTTCCCACCTCCTCCCATGGGCAGGGATGCCACTCACTGGATTGGCTGCTGGTTGGCACCAGCAGGATGCAAGGAGTGTCTCGCAAACAGGAACACATCACTGGAGTATTTTGGATTTCACAGCTTGCTTTTGCTCCCATGAATAGCAGATCAGGCAGTGTGTTTCCCTGCCTGTTAAACCAGCTCCTGGTGCAAGAAGCTGTTCCTCTGAGCATCCTGTCTCACAGCAGGACTTCCTCTGTGGGCTTTGCTCCAAGTCTGCAAAGCAAGACTTAAATCTCCACCAGAAAGGTGGCTACCTTGAATTACAGAAACTTTCAGGCATGGGGAACTTTGTGAACATCCTCTTGCTTGGGCTTGCTCTTCCAGCTGTTACAAACGTCTCCAGCTGTGTTTCCCCAAGAGCTGGCTAAGATTTGGCAATGGAAATGCAATGAAAGTTTAAAAATGTGCTACTCACAGGCAGAGTGGCTGTATCAGCAGGGCTGGACCAGCCCTGCATCCCCACAGAGCTGCATCTCTGGGATGAGCTTGCTCTGTGTGACCATGCTCACTACACCAACACGAGGTATACACAGAAAACACTGCTTTATTGACTGCATTAGCCAACACATTGAGGAATGCAAAGGGGTTTCTTTTCATAAGCAATGGGCCATGGTCCCAATGTGTATTAAAGCATACACTGTATCTAAACAGGATGAAAATAATGGCAGACAGAGCTATTCCAAGGCAACACAAATAGCATGCATAATACAGTCTCACACAGAACGAGTTTGATAACATTATATTGCTTTAAGGATTAACTAACATGGAAAATGTACAAAAAGGAGAAATAGGTTTTTGCATTAATGAAAAATACATTTTTTCTCTACAAAGGAATTTCTAATACAAGAAAATAAATATTGCAACATAAGCCAAAAATAATTTAAAATTGCTCTTTTCAATATATTTTCAATATTTCTCTTTTGTATTAACAAATGGCACATCACGTTCTTTGAAACAAAGAAAACAGAAGGGTTTCTCCTCCTGCGACATTCATATCGTTTCCTGTAACTGATGTGAAGTGGATTGGTTTGCATGTGGAATGGTGCAAACTGCAGGGGATTTCCTTAAAGAACAACCAAACCTCATGCCCTGCCCTGTAGCAGCATCGTCCTGCAGCCTGCATCCATCCTGGCTCCTTTCTGCATCCAACCTTGGGGTGAGCTCCATGGGACAGTAGGCATCCTAACCCCATAAAACAGGTGCAAGTGAAAAAAATATAAAAGAAAAGAAAAATGAAAAAAAATATCAAAAGATGGGTGTGGGGAAAATGGGAATGTGGAATGGGAGCTATCCTGGGGAAACTCCCTCAGCCATCAGGGCTGGGGCTGGTGAGGGGCTGTGCTCCATCAGGGAATGATGCTTTCGGCATCCTCATCTCAATGGTGGCTGCTTCTCCAAGGAAACAGGTGCTCTTACAGTGCAAATGTCAATTCCTGCAGTTTATACATCTTAAAAGATAACATTTCTGTACTAAAATAAACCTTTTTTTCTTCTCTTTCTATTCATTTCAAAATACATTTACATTAACATCAAAAATATTTTCCTTGTGCATTTTCTCTCCAGAACACCAGACTCCCCTGCTCCCAGGACGCTCCAGGCAGGGGATGCTCTGGGGTGGCTGCAGCCATCCTGCCATGGTCCAGCCCTTGCTCAGCCCCAAAGCTCACCAGAGCCCTTTTCCTCCTCTCTATTCCTGCCATCCCATTCTTCTCCCTGTGCCCCACCAGCTTGCTTAGCTTTCCCCCCATCTCCTGATGGCAAAACATGACGCCTGATGTTTTGGGAGTGTTTCAAACTATGCTATTGCCCAATGTTGGAGGTGCCAGGTTGGTTGTTCTTTAAAGTTTCCCCATTTTTGCTTTCCTGTACTGAGAAGACAAGTAGTGCAGAAGCTGATGAATGGAACTGTGTACAGTGAAATTTGTGGATTGCTTTTTTTTTAACCATAATTGAGTGAAGCACACGGAAGCAAGATTCATTAAAAGGCAGCATATTGATTATTGTTATGACTCGTATACTAGGATACTGGAGCTAAAGCTAGCAAGCCTGATAAGATAAACTAAGTCCTATTTACTGTATTTAACATTATCTGAACATACTGAGCCTTAATTAATGAGCAGATTTTCATTTCCAAACCTCAATGGATTATGCTAATTTATAACAAAGGTAGTTCCTGTTTTGTTGGTATTTTGTTGTTTTTTTGTTTTCTTTTTTTTTTTTCCCCACTAATAACTTGTGTCACATTTTCCCATCTGAGGAAGATTCCTTCCCAGGCACGGTCAGTCTCAGCCAGGTGAGTGTTGGGCTTAGGCAGGACTGGGCATCCCACCCGCAGCCCCCACCGGTCGCCGTGTCTGGGATCAGCTGGGCTGTCATCGCTGATCTTCGCTGCAATTTGATCAATAATAAGGACTTTGGAAGGCTGATAAAGATGATGATCTACTCTAAAACATCAATCGAAATAGTCTCAGAGTTTCAAAAAGAAAGCTCACAGTGAAATGAGCAAAAAGCATCGGAAACCAAAATGGCAGGATGCGGTCTCGGAGCAGCAGCATCCCTCGGAGCAAGCTTGGAACCTAACGCCGCAGCAGTGTGGTATGAGTGTGTCTTTAGTCCTTGGTTGCTAAATAACTTCCAATTTTTTTTTTTCATAATGACAAGTTTCCGGTTTCTGGCTGTGCTGCTTGACTGTCAAAATATTTCTTTGGCATCCACAAAATTCTTTGACTGATTGGTTTGACAATTGCAAGGTTTTTTTGTTTAGTGATGGGTTTTAACCGGTTGCAGAAGTGTCCCAGGTTTGGGTTGGATTTGTGGTTTTTTTTTAGTTTTTTTTAAAACATTTTTTATTTTTAAAAAACAACAACAACAAAAGTTTCAGTGAATTCCTTTTTTTTTTTTTGTTCCCTGAGCTCACACTGGGGTCACTCCAATAAAACACGTAGCATGACTTAACTGTGACCTTTGAAGCCAAAACCGAAGTAATGGTGCAATTAAGTGCAAACATGGAAATTCGCCTGACTTATAGGTAACATGGGCTTTTAAACAACATTTAAGGCTTATTGGGGACATTTTATGCATTAAATTATTGTAATATTTATAATGTCAGCTTCTGTGAATCACCCCCCCACAACGAGTCAACAGCTTGTAACCAGGATTTAAGGTCAAAAAAAAAACCCAAAACAAAACAAAGGATGGAGAGGAATAAATTCACCATTTCCATTGTAGCATTTAGAAGGAAAACATAATAGTGGTGGCAACATAGTTTCCCCTCAGTGAGGGCACATTTGGCCTTGGGGCCATGGTTTTGGTTTGCAAGGGGGATTTCAAATGTACTGCCCTGGCATGGTAGGACCACGGCAGCATTGGAGGGAAGCATGGGCAAAAAAATTGCTCAGCCTCCTGGGTTACACCAACCCTGACTCCCCATGGTGGTTTTAAAGGATGCTTTCTTCCTCCATCCTGCCCCACATTTCCATTCTCCACTTGCTGATCCATTCACCTGAGTAAATCACTTCAGTGTTTCAAAGAACCTCACTAGGGGCAGGAACGGGGAGGACTTTTGCATCCTGGCCCCTGGACGGATCCCAACCAGATGGAAAGGTGAGGGGAAAAATAATGACCAAGAGATTTTTTTCCCTAAAAATAGAAATGTAACATTGCTCTCTTCCACCCCAAGCGTTTTCCTCCAACAAGCTTTTTGTGCTTTAGTCATTATTTATTTTAGAATCGCTTATTTCGCTTCCTTCTCTCCGTACACACAGGTGGGAATTTCCCCTCCCACAGCTGGCCACTGCCGGACCCTCTATTGCTCCCTGCTCTGAGGGCAACCGTCCCAGGCAGAAATCTACCCCTCATCAAATAATGCCCATGAACTGAACTGTCATCCCTGCAGAAAGCACAGGCACCGGCACCCTCCACCCTCTCAGCGCCCTCAACATTGGTCCTGCCGGGTGCCGGCTCACGTTCCCAGGCAGTGGGGTCTGGCAGGGAGCCGGGGAGGGACCACTGCTGTCACAGTCGTCGATGTCGGTGAAGCTGAAGCTGTATCTCAGGCGTATCGAGAAGAGAAAGACAACAGTGCCGAATTTCCAACTATATACACATATTAAAAACCCCCCTCGCCGTGATACCAGGCAGAAATTGGACATGGCAGTTGGAACTGGGCTGAGGCCTCACGCAGCCGGCGCGGTCGGAGGAGTTAGGAGGCCAGGATGCTCATCCTGACGATGTCCTCGCCGGCCGCCTCCAGCTGGCCCCGCTGCGCCCGGCCGCCGCGGGACTCCCCGTCCGAGTCGCTCATCTCGGCGTCGGAGAAGTATCCGTCCGTGTCGGCCTCGAAGCGCCGCAGGGGAGCTCCGCCAGCGCCCTCGGCCTTGGGGGGCTGTGACCGCCGCGCCCCCCGGCTCTCCTTTGGTAATTTGAACCGCACGATGGTTTTGGGGCTACCTATGGAGTCAGGCACTTTGGCCGCGGGGCTGGGCTCCGGCTGAGCGCAGCGCGGCGTCTCCTCCTCCTCCTCCTCCTTGCTGGCGCAGCCCCGTGTCCCAGCAGGGGGATGAGGCTCGCTGGCTTTCTGGAGAGAGCCCTTCCTGGCCACCTTTTTGGCCTCGCCCGTCCCTTTGCGGTCGGCGGGGAGCTTTGCCGCCCCTTTTTCCGACTTGCTGGGTCTGGAATCCAGGGCGAAGGGCTTGGCGGGATCCTCCGACAAGCTGCTGGCGTTGTTAGTCCAGGGCTCTGAGCCCTCCGGGTGGCCCCCGCCCCCTGCACAGGGGCTGCTCCTCGGCAGCTTTTTCTTAGTGTTCGTTCTCGTTCTGCTTTTCACTTTCTTTGTGGTCTCGCTCTGCCTGAACGGGGACCTGAGGGAATGGTCCATCATGAAGCTCAGCAAGGTCTCCTCATCCTGGAGGAGCTCCTCGGAGAGGCCAGGGGTGCTGGCCTCGTGGTGGGCGTTGTTGAGTGACCACTCGCTCATCGCCATGTTCTCCGCAGTGATCTGCACTGACTGTGCCAACCAGCTGTTGAAGAAAGTCCCATCGATGGGGAAGGAGGTTGACAAGCCTGGGAAAAACAAGAGTGGAAGATTGCTTCAGAAGCCAGGAACAGCCATGTTGCCTTCTGTCACCATCACCCACTCCACCAAAACTCCCTGGCACTGGGGAAACACTTGAAAGATCAACTACAACACACCACACTGGACACAGAGCAGGGGTTACTCCAGCACTAGAGCTGAACCTGGGTGCACTGGGGTCACAGCACAACAACCCAAGCAGTCCCTCACATCCAGCTCTCCACAAACCTCCCTGAACCCAAACCAAGCTTATTCCTTCAGTGAAGATGACAACGAATGACACATCCCAGCACAGGTGGAAACATTCTCATGCAAAGGTGGACGACAAACAATTCAAGTGTAAGTTAAAAAATATGGCGATAGGGCAAGACAGGGGAATGACAGGTTCCCCAGGAAGCAACTGCTGCAAGGCAACCCCCAGAGCCAGGCAGCCAGCATGGTAATGGGACCACTGCTACATCTGCAGGTCTGAGAACATCTCAGAAGACATGGAAACTGAAGAAGAGGAGCAGAGATGAAGGCTGGAATGGAAAAAGCTGAAAAACTTCCTGATAATGATCATTGAGAGCAAGAGTGAGCACTGTGGGCTGGGCTAATTGGGTCCAATTAGTAATGGGAAAGGTGCACACCTACACAGGCACAGGCAGTTTTAATCTCTGAAACAGAAACCCACGGGTTCCACATCTGAGTTGGTTTTATGGATGGAGGAAAAATGAGGTTTGATTTTGGATTTCAGGAAGAGCTTTCCTTTGAAACAGTCAGTCTGGCAACAGAGAGGGAAAGAGCAGTGGCCTGGGCAGGGTGACTCATGCTGATAGCAGTGTCAGCCTTACATCACCCTCACCTGTGAGCAGCAACACAGGCTGTGACCCTGCACCTCCTGCAACTCACCCCAGCCTTTTTGGAGAAGACAGCACCCATCCTGACAGCAGCCCAAGGCAGGGAAGGTGAAGCAGGAGCAAGGATGAAGTTTGGCCATTGTGTGGTACCCAAACACCAAAAAGCTCAAGTTTTGTGGGCAAGAGCACTGCCCAGCTCACCTTCCCCAGCCCTGCTCTGATGACAGCAGCCCCAAGGGATGCTTCAAGCCCTTCACAAAATGCAGGAGGTAACAAGACCTTGGTGAAGCTTTGGGTCAAGTTGCCTGCTTTCCCAAGCTCATAGCCATGCAGTTTTCCTCTGAGATTCTCCAGCCTCCATTGTTTGCTGGATTTTGCCCCAGTAAATCCAAAACTTCTTTAGCAAAGAACAGAGCAGAGACAGAATGAGTGCAAAAGCCCCATTTCCAAAGGTCCAACAGCTCTGAGATGACCAGAAAGCAGCATAGTCAGGTGAGCAATGTGCAAAGCAGAGCAAGGCAGGGAGATCCAGACCACCAGACCTCCTACAGAAATGTTCTGTACCCCCTGGAGGGTTTTACAGCATCTCCAGACTGCCTGAGAGCCTCAAAGGACCAGCACTCCCCTGTGCCCTGGCAGCTAGGCACACATGAACTCATCACCTTCTGCCTCTGCTGCTGGAGGTGGCAGCACCCGAGGAAGTAAAGCAGCAACCCAATTCCAGGTAAAAACCATATGCAGTTGTCAAGGACCTTGTCCAAAACAACCTTTTAGGTGATGGGGACCTGCTGGAGGTGGCTGAAGCATGTGTAGGGCCAGGCTCCTCACCCCTGAGCAAATTCAAGAGATGGATGAGCTTTGTGCCTGACTCCTGGATGCTCCTGCACCACTGGCACAACCAGCCATGGATGGTACACAAAACCTCACAGCCCACGTGCTGTACTCACCATCACTGCACAGCACAGAAGGCACAGGGCAGCAGCCCCACCATGGGGTGGGTAAGTCTGATTTTATCACCCGAAAGTGAAATCCCGCTCCAGCAGCACATCACCGGTTTGTAACACATTCTCCCAATCCTGCAGCTACAGGGGCAATTTTAAATCCCCTGCCCTGCCAGCGAGCATGTTTCTGAGCCAGTCTCTCTAGTAGGACCTGGATGATTCAGGCTGATTCCCACAAAAGTGAGATGGAAAGTGTAACTCCACCGTGTTACATGCAGGAGGGATCAGGGGCTGGGACTCTTAACCCTGCTCCCCAAAAGAGGGAGCCTCCAGCATCGCGGGTCAG
This sequence comes from Agelaius tricolor, assembly GCF_023055355.1. NCBI lineage: Eukaryota > Metazoa > Chordata > Aves > Passeriformes > Icteridae > Agelaius > Agelaius tricolor. The sequence goes on along the minus strand of NW_027269278.1, from coordinate 9,454,413 downwards.
CTCTGCGCCATAAAATCAGACTTACCCAGTTGTCCCAAAACAGTTTCGTTGATCGATTTCCTTTTCTCTGTCTTCTCAGGACTATTTTTTCTACCATCTCTTCCTTTCCTTCTTGGGTCACTTTTCTTACCCTTTGTCTTCTTCCCAGTTTGTTCTGGCATTTTTTAGAAAAAAAGGAAAACGCTGTGTGAGACGAGGCATCAGGGATGCTGTGGTGAGCGAGTTCCCTGGGGCACACCCCTGCAGTGGAGACCTGCAAACACCTCCAAGCCAAAGGGAGAGCAAGGGCCATTCTTTGGCCAGCTGTAGACTAGGGTCTCTACATCTTAAGAAAATCTGAATCCTGTAGGTTATAAAAAAAATGAGATTTTAGCCTTAGAGAGGAGTGGCCACAATGGCAGCCCCACTGAAGGCAGGTGGCTTGCTGGAGATTCTACAGCCACAGACCTGGAGCAGGACTATGGGGTGAGGACCCACTAGGGAGTAACCCCAAATCCTGCTCAGACACCTTGCAGCAGCCACAGTGACCTACAAACCTGGTGCTGTGTCACCCATCACCAACAAGAGCATCTCCAGAAGGGATTCAGCTGCACAGCCAGACTGACAGAGCAAAGGTACCAGCAGTTTTAAAGCCAACCTTGATCTGACCTTTTGGCAAAACTGTGCAGGAGTGAAAAAACCCCAAAGTGATACAGGTACATAAAGTAGGAAAGATGACCAGGACTGTCTATGGAAAGGTAGGGATCTAACTCTTTGCTATAAAGACATTCAGCTAAAAATTAGCATTTCCTAAATGGTTTTGAACTTCTACTGGATTTATTCCTCTTGGGTAAACAGGACAAATACCCTATAAAAGTACAACTTGTATTGCCAAGTAAAATACTTTCAGCAGTTTTTACTTACTCTGTTAGGCCATTCTCCCCCAGAAATCCATGCTAAAATTACTGTTAATTTTCAGAGAAGGAAGGATATCGCCCTAAAACCAAAATGTGGGTGGCTCATGGAAATGGAGGCAAAACAGGCAGTTTTTCAGAGTCTGGCCCATTGGCTAAACAATGATCTTAAGGAAGAAATCAGTTTATTGTGTGAGCCAGCAGCAAATCCTCAGCAGAGAGGCCATGGGGTGGATGGGTCAGAGGGAATAACCTCGGTTCTCCCCCTGCAGCAGCAGTGGAAATGTACTGGGTGGGCAGGGGAGGGAATTTGCATTGCACCTGCCTGAGTCTGAATTAACAGAGGATTTACAGTCCTGGAGTTGCCAGCCAGGAACCTCTCCTGACCAAAGGACTTACAAGAAAGAAAGAAAGAAAGGCAAAAGCAAATTTGGTATTTGCTACGTTCCTGCCAAGTAATGGGAGGAAGGCAGACACATTTTTCACTTCGCTTACAAAATCAAAATCTAACTTTGTTTAGACAGCACAACGGGGCTAAAGAGAAACCCGAGCAGCACTTTTTGAAGAGGAACCTGTCAAAATAGTAGCCGAGTTTCAAAGCCAGACAGTGTTTACTTTCCACTCAGTGCAAGAAAAATACAGGGAAGAGAGGAAGGTTCATTTTACACGGGAAGTTCTCACTGATTTTATTAAGAATCTCCTGCTTAAATGATCATTTGACAGCGGGAAAAATAAACCTCTCCTGTTCTGAGTTTTGTGTGGGAGCCAGTCCAAAAAAACCTTTGTGCCAAAACCATCTTTGGAACAACCCCAACAGATCTCAGTTGATGGCTACTGTAACAGCAGCTAAAAACTGGCCTCATCCTGGTGAAATAATGGAGACTTCTTCCTTTCTCCCAGGAACCCCAGCAATGGATGGGGGAGCATCCTGGTCAGGAGCTGTGGGGGAGGATGCTAACAGAACCATTCCCCCCTTCCAAACCAGTGAGTGCTTTGTAATGCTGGAAAAGGCAGCAGTGAGTTATCCAAAGCTTTGGTTCCACTGGATGCTGAGTATCTGCAGCTCCTGGTGTGGTCCTGGCAGGGGAACTCCTCCTGAGCTCAGGACACTCTACTGATGCTGAAAGGCACTCGGGTCCCTAATGTCCCCCTGGCATGGGAAGGACCCAGATGCCCAAAACACCTGGAGATGCCAGGACCAAATTCCTGGAGCTGGGTTGTTTCCCTGGCAGCAAGAACTCATGGAAGCTGGGTCCCAGGGGAAGCAGTCAGTCCCTGCTCAGGCTCAACCAGTAAGTCCATCCTGGGAGAGACAAGCAGCTCAGCTTGGTCAGTTCAGAGTGGAAAAGTGCAAACACCAGCTAGGTAGGGCAGGAGAGAAGAGCATCTGCATCACAAGGTCTGAAGTGATCCCTGCACACCAATCCCTGTCCAAGCAACCCTCCCACTGTGGGCTTGTCTCTGATCACTCACCTTTAGGCAGAACAAACACCATGGGCACAGCAGCCATGCTTTTCTCAAGTACACCCGTAACATTTTTGGGAAGGGCAATTGCACAGCACTGACACTGGGCAATGCAGACAACCCCAAAACCCCATCAGCAGAGCTTCAACATCAGCTCCCCATCTTTGGCTGGCATCTGCACCCCACTCATGAAGTTCCCAGCTCACCTACTCCCATTCTCCCTGGGAGGAACTGCTGGCTCCCATCCCACTGCTGCATCAGAGAGGGTTGGACATGTACCCCCAAGGCATTTTGGGAAACACAGGTCCCCAAGGGCATTTCAGGGAGCACAGGTCCCCAAGGCCATTTCCAGCTATCTAACACCCTGTCTGCAAGAGAGGAGAGCTTAAAAACCCATCCTGGCAAACTACCCTGTGCCTATCTCCTTCTGAGAGCTGCAAATGCTGGGCTGGGTTTGCCCAGCTGAACTAAAGAGCATTCTGAAGTCCCCTGTGATGCCTCCAAAACCCTCAGAAGCTGGCAGTGACAGCACATGGCAGGTGGTGCTCCTGGCAGGGATGCTGCTGGCTGGGACAGTGAGGTGGGGGTCCAGCTCAGGAATAATGTGCACATTATACCCTGGGTGCCAGGGAATGGATGTGCAGTGTGGGATCCCCAGTAATGCAAACACCATTCGTGTGTGTTCAGGCTGCTGAGCTGTACCTCTGGTCCAGCAAGGACATGCAGAGCAATTCAGAGTATGCCAGGGACTGGGATCTGCAGGACCCCCATCACCCCAGAGCACACCCTGGGGCCCCACCTCTGCCTGGCCTTGGCTATCAACAGGAATTTGCATGGGCCTGACTCACAGACATCTCAGCACACACATTCCTCAGCCTCCAAAACTTCAGTCAAAGGAGACTTTTGTCAAGGAAAGCTCAGCCCAGACAGTTCCTGAAGAAACCCCAACCATGTGATGGCTTCAAACACAACTCCAAAGCCACAAACACAACAACCGTCGGAAGCAGCTGCCAAAGCACCAGATGCTGCTGCTGGAAAAACTCTTCTGCAGCCACAGGGGCTGCTCTGCCCTGCCACAGGAGGCACAGGATGAGAGGGAGGAGGGAGCAGGAGCTGTGGGCTCCGGCACTGCTTGTGCAAAAGGAAAAAAAAGTAGGACAAAAGGAAACCAGCTTTATTTCAGCTCCTTAATAAAAGTTGGCAGAGGCTTTGCAGCCAGCAGCAGGATCTCCACTAAGGGGCAAGTGAAGCAGGGAGCTGCAGCTGACCAGAGCTAAAGGAGCTGGTCTCCTGGAGCAACAGACTCCCCACCAGCAGCTTAACCCTTGGTTCTTGACAGAATGCTCAGAGGCATCTGCAAAGAGGCTGAGGCAGGGCTCCCAGCCCGTGCCAGGGAGCCAGCTGCAGAGCAGCCCCGTGCCCAGGATGTGCCATCTCCTCCCAAGCAGTCCCAGCTCACAAAAGTCACCAAATACTGTCTTAGCACCCCCACCTAAGCAAATGCTTGGTCCTTCTGAGTGATTTCAGGGAAGGGGAGGATCAAGAGGGATCTGTGAAAGCAAGTAGCTCCAGCACTCCAGTCACCCAGAGTCTGGCTTTATTGAGTGTTTCTGAGTCAATATATCAACTGTGCCAAAATAACACATCAGGGGAGGGGGCAGCTCTGGCTTCCCTGGCACACAATTTGGCTTCAGTGGGAAGCATCTGTGAGAATGAGTTTTGTGATACTGACCTGGGTAAAGATCTTTCTCAATAAGCTTCATCTGGAGATGGAAGATCTGCTCCTGCAGTTTACAAATGGTGTGTTTCATTTTCTCCCGTCTTGTCACCATGTAACAGAGATTTCTAACCTACAGAAACACAAGAAACAGTGTCTGGTTTAGGCAGGGTCAAAGCAGGTCCCCTCAAGCTGTGCTGCTGCTCCTGCTGCCCAGGGAAATCCCCACTCCCTGGGATTCCATCCTTTTCACCTCACCATCATCTGTGCTGCTCTCCTCCCATGGCCCTTTGGGTGAGCCAGGGCTGGCAGAGAGGGCTCTTGATCCAAACTGTGTGGTACATATGGGAGAAGCCATGCAGTGAATCATTCCAAGCCCAAACACCTCTGTCCTGGCTCCATCAGCCGGGACCCCACGGTGGGCAGGGGAGGCTGGGAAGGAAGATGAGGAAGATGCTGTAGAAGGGGCATTTAACACAGTCATGGACAGGGCCAGCACCAACACCTGAGCACTGTGCTGAGTCCTTGGCCCAGCAGCTGCATCATGCTCATGTCCTGTTCACACCTGACACGGCCACCTGCACAAAAAATGCCAAATTCAATGAAGCAGCTTGGTGCCCCCAGTTCTCATACACAAACTGCACCTTGAGCAGGGAGGGATAAACCCTCTTCCCACAGCCACTGCAGGGGAGGGACTGAGCTGGGATGGGGATGTCAGAGCCTCACAGAACTGCCCTAAAGCAGATACCAGGGAAAAGCACAGAAAACACAGCAAAATACCCTGGGGATGCTGACCCAGGTCAGCAGCTGCAGCAGCTCCCTGCCTCAAATCTGGCCCCTCCACATGGTTATTCACACTTGCTCCACAGCTACCTGCAAATCACTGGTGCATTCTGTCCCAGTCCAAGACCTTTCATTAACCTGGCAGTGGGGTTGGAATAAGATGATCTTTTAAGGTCCCTTCCAACCCAACCCGTTCTGTGATTATCTGAAGCTCTAAACACAAACAGCAAAGCACAAAATATAACTGCTCACATGAGCCCTGCAGCAGCAGCAGCTAAACCCTGCTGCTGATAAACACCCCCAGCAGCACAAGGTGACAGAATTATTGCTGATAACTCCTGGCACTTCATGAGTTTCAGTGTCCTGCTTTTGCCAGCCCCATGTAAGGGTGGCTGGAGAGCCAGGCTCTGGCACTGCTGCCACAATGGACATCAAGGCTTTTGGAGCAAGCAGAGGCTTTCAGCTGCAGAGCATAAAATGCTAATGGCAGCTAACAGGATTTGACAGCATTTACTCAGCTTTTTGATGCTCTGAAGGAGCAAAGCTGCCTGTAATAAGGTAAGGAGGAGGTGGCCTGAATAGAGGAACATGCACATAGTTATGTCCACACCCACATGTGACCTTGATATCTTCGATTCCTCCCCCTCCTCATGCTCACACTCTTCTCTGCAGAGAATATTTCCAGGCTTGGGGGACTGTCCCAGTGTGGCCAGGAGCCTCTCACAATGACACAGCAGGCCAGGACATCATCCCACACTCACCTCATATCTGCCACCACAGGCTGTGAGGGCAGCACGACAACTGCAGGCAACCCCTGCCTCACTTAAGGACAATTTGGGAATGTTTAGAAAAAAAGGAGAAGCTGCTCTTTTTTTGTTGTTGTTGTATCCCCTAGCTATAAATACAAGGCAGGGAGTTCTATAGCATATTTTACTATGTTCTCTTTTTTTTCTTTCTGGATTGGAGAAAACATCAAACTATTTCTTTATGAAGAAAACAACTGCTTCTGGCAACCTGACTCTCCAAGAGTTTGGCCATATCTCTTCCCTATGATTTGATATTCCTGGAAGAAAACATTACTTTAGCTTTGCTTAGAAACTGCTGGTATTTACCCACACTTACACAGCTCAACACCACCCAGGGCTGCTTCCCCAAGCCAAGTTTAGATGCTGGTGTGAAAGCCTGGAAACCACAGCTTTTTGTTAAAGTTAATTTAAACACCCAGTCCTTGGAAAAAGCTATTTTTTAAAGGCAAAGAGGGTTTAAAAAAAAGGCCAAAAATAAAATGGGGTGACTGTATTAGGATTCCCAGGTAATACCAGGTAATAGCTTTAATTTGCTAACACTGTGAAGTACAGAAATGTCAGGGATTAAGAAATGATGGAGAGAACCACCATCACTGTGGCTGTCCCCATGTCATCTGCTCTCTGCTTCTGCCTCTGCAACTCCAGGACCCCTACACCATGACCAGCCCCAAAATCACTTCTGCCAGATTAATTGCTGAAATTGCTAAAATCCAACATGATATCCTCTGAAAGCCTTCAGAGCCTTCCAGGCTGCTCATCTCTGATCCCAGTTTGATGTGATTCCTCACTACTTGCAAGTGAACCAGGGTGGCAGTGACCTGCCAGGTGCAGGATCAGATACCTGGGATGCTCTGCCCACAGTTGGATTTAAACCCCTATCACCCATCTGAGCACTGGACTTTGATCTGGCTGGTGTTTATTGTTCCACTCTTGGAAGCAGAACAAACAAACAGCTCTTCCAGGGACAGGCAGTGAAACCTGGCAGGGAGTTGCTAAGCAGAGGCTGAATGCTGATGGGCACACCCCACAAAGCCTGGAGGCAACTCTGGAAAATGAGAAATCTGGTAAAACACGTAGTTTTGACACAAAGAAATCAAAGAGAAGCTGCCATGAGCAAAGCATAGTACCCAGGGATGCACAGTGGTTCAGTGCAGCTGGAAAAGCCAAGCTGGCAACAAAAGGAAGCAGCAGGAGGCAAAGCAGCCTGGTTTACATTTGCAGAATAGAGCAGATGAGGGGGAAAAGTGAGTTGAACTTGTCACCCTCGGATCAGGCAGATGCAGCCTGTTGCTGGAGACCCACTAATGGTGGCACCAGCACAACACAGAGATGGAAATGTGGTAAGTAAAGGCAGGAACAAAGGGGGACAGACTGGCAGAGGGATGGCAAAGATGACCACAGGGATGAAAGCCACAGAATCACAGAAAATAGTTCAATAGGTTAAAATCCAACTATTTCCACACAGGAGAAGGCTCTTGGGCTCCAGGATCCACACGGGAGTGGGTGCAGCAGGGGACCAGGGCAGGCTGGTCCAAAGCTGAGCCCCCACCTGGACATGGACACAGTGCCCACCCACACTGCCCCTTCTCCCCACAGGTTCAGTTATGCTGCAGACCCAGAGCAGATTGAAGAGAGGGTTCAGGGACATGCAGGGCCAGCATCCCCACCACCTTCACCTCCCAGGGAACAGCATGTCACCTACTGCACCCTCAGCCTTGCTCAGGAAACCACAGCATCATATCCACCAGGTCAGAACAATGCTATTCTCCTGCTTTCCTTCCTCCTAGAGACTCCCTAAGTTGTGGGTGGGGTATCTAACAGGGGTGTGGGCAAGGGCAGTGGATTCACCCCTCTGGCAGGGGCAGGAGAGAGGGGACCAGGCAGGGCTTGGGTATTAAGCAAAGCAAGTGAAGGAGCTTGGGCTGTGCATGCCAAGCTTGGCATCCCGGCCCTGCCTGTCCCTGTGCCACTGCTGCAGGCTGCTACACCCATGTGCCTCCCCAGCAGCAGCACTACTGCACCTGTCCCCTCTCTGCCATCTCACCCCAGGTTCTGCGTGTGCTGCTTCTTCCCCTGTGCCTCTTCCTCTTGCTGCTTCTCACCTTCCAGCTGCTCCTCCTCTCCAGCCTCTGCCCTATCCCTGCTCCTGCCCACTGTGTGCAGCAAGCCCAGCCCAGGGAGCTCTGGCACCACTTGGGCACTGCTGCTCCACCAATGCACCCTCTCACCCAAAAAGCTGCTGTGGAGGCTGCTGCTTCCTCTGCTCTGGCTGGGAGGATTCCAGGATGTCCTGCACCACTGGGAGCTGCAGCTGCTGCATCCTCTGGCCTGGCTCTGCCTCTGCTCCCTGAGGAGCTGACCCACTTTTGGCTGCAGCAGGGCAGGGCATGCCCAGTCCCACTGGCCCTGCTCTCACTCTGCTTTCACTCATCTTTGATGTTTAATGTAAGTAAATGATGATGTGTTCCCAAGCCTTGCTGCTGCAAAGCACCTGAGGGACAACACAGGATAATTTTGTGAAACTATTTACGTATAGTGGACACAAGCTGCAGCATCATCTGCCTCCCATCCACCCAGCCCTGCCAAGGCACCTTTCCCAGCAGAAATTTGTTTTTTTGAACCCCTGGATGAGCCCAACACTAACTTATTCCATCGATGTCAGTGTTTTGGCAGTGACAATGTGCACACACCGAGCATTGCTAAGTTTCTGAATGAAGATGGAAGAACAAAAGCACAAGAGGAGTCAAACTGAGTCAGGGAGAGCAGGGCTTGTGCTGCCTGTGGGTGCCAGCTGCCCTGATGGAGCACAGGGTACACCACTGAAGGAGAAGCTGTACTCACCCTCTCCAGGTCTTGCCTGAGGTGCATGAAGAGCTTTAAGCGTCGGTAGAGAACATCCTGCTCCTGCTGAGCCAAGTTGTCCACTTCATCCGTTTTTGGTGTCAGCAGCGGTTTGTTGGAGTTTGCTTTCCTCTTCAGCTTCCAGTACTGGTAGACAAAATCCACCAGCGATTCACTCAAGTCAAGGTTCTCTGCCACCTCTGAAGGCTTCACGAGCTCATAGAAGTCCTCCTCCAGCTGCTGGAGCTTCTGCTTCCGCAGCGTGACCTTCTCCAAGTCCAGCTGGGCTTGGTCGGGCTCTGTCCGCGCCTCCTCGGGCAACTTGGTGGCGCCAGTGCTGTGCTCAAGGCAGAAGGACTTGAACTTCACCTCATCATTGTCTGCAAGGATGGTCCTCATGTCCAGGTTGTGGTCGAAGGCGCAGGTGACGTGGAATGCGGTGACACAGGCGGGCATGGAGCACTGTGGGAGAGGGACAGGGCTCAGGGACAGCAATGAGGGGACACCCAGCAAGACAACAGGCGACACGGGCACGCCACAAACCCAGGATGGCACCTGCCATGAAGTGATGGATGCTCCACCACAGGAATTCCTGATGGAGGAACGCCGGTATTGCCCCACTCACACAGACCCAAGGGCCCAAACACCATAAACACAAGCAGAAGAACCCCAGGGCTCAAGAGGTGACATTTTTCCACCTAACCTTCTTTAATCCACCTCTGTAATGGGCCCTGCTCAGCTCTCACCTACCACAACCAGAAGCTTCCCATGGTTCTTCCAACAAGACACATGTCAAAACCCAAAGAACAGCACGTGCCCATGGGATGCTCCAGGACTGTCAGTGGATTTGTCCTGATGGAGAAATGCTCACCTGTATTTCACCCTCAAACTACTCCCCCTCTGTTACCACATCTAAAGCCAGCATGCCATTTTTACAGGAAGCATACAGAACATGGCAAGGTTTAGGAGTGAACATGGGATCTAAGAAGCAGCCAATGCTCCTAAATGCCTTCCTCCTCAGGAAATTACACAGCCTCTAACTTGCTCCATTTAAAAAAGAAAGAAAAACGTAACTGGAGCAAAACATCACAAAACGAACGCTTTAGAACTTGTACATTGGCTACAATGTTGTCAAACTTGCATCAGATCGATTTTTTTAATGATCTTCTGAACTTACCTCAGGCTTAAATTACTTTGGGCCCCACAGGCAATAAATCTCAGGCTGGTGTCCCACAGAGGAACTCCCACCAGCCAGTGCGTGCCCATGTCCATGTCAGCACCTTTTCCCCCTCCACTCATTAACTGTTTTTAATGGCTCAGAGTGTCAGGTAATTATTTCAACCATAATCCATAAGAAATCAGTCTATTCCAGCTGCTAATGACCAGTTAAACTGCAATAATGAGACCTTTTAAGTGGGCTATTACTGTAGGCACTACTTTGGGTTAATAGAAGGATTGTTCTTGTGGGGGATGAAGATGCACTTGTGGCCTGAAGGACCAGGTGGAGGCATGTGAAATTTCCTGAATGTTGATGACAAACCATTTAGTTTTACTGGGGCTCTGCTGCACCTTAATTTTAAAAAAGAAAAATATATTCTGGTAGTAGTGGAGGAACAGAAGTTTTACAGCTTTTTATCATTACCCCATCCATCAGCCCTGAATCCTGCTCAGGCACCCGGGGGCAAACTTCTGACGTTGCTGATTTTAGATATTTTCCTTTGACTTTTTTTTTTTTTCAGTCTGCTGGTGCTCAAGAAGCTGCCAGGACCAAGAAAAGCATAGGCAAGCATTGTCCAAATCCTTCACTTCCAGAGCTCTCCAGGCCCTGCTCCAAAGCCTCAGAGAGCAGTGGGATGAGCTGGATGCAGCTCTGGCTGTACCAGCATGGCCCTGGGCAGCAATGCTGGGCACTAACTCCCGCAGGCACCACAAGCAAGCGGATTATGAACTCCAACACCATGCTCATCCTGTTTAAAAATGGCCATTTGGTCCTAATTTCAGTCTGAAATTGCTCACAAAAATATCTGGTAACTTGCAAAACTCAACTCCTTCTGCTGTGCTGCTGGCACTCGCTTGGAGCCTGGCACGGTGAGGGACCCACTAATGCTCCCTGTGCCAGCTCAGGGCACTCACCACCACAGTGGGCAGAAGGTGCCTGCCCTGCCACCCTGGCCCTCCCCTGGGACAAGCCCTGTCACACCACACACACAGCTGAAGCACCAGCTCTGTTTATTTTTGGCAAGGAAGGAGGGACAGAGGGAGCCCAGCCTGACTTGCAGCTTCCAGATTTACTCAGGGCAGTCAGTATATCACATGCTGGCTTTTAAAGCACACACAGTGCTGTCCCTTCCCTTCTGTTTCTGCCATCAGTGCTAAAAAGAGCATTAACAACACGCCCATGTCTTCTGCCAGGACAGTGTCCTGCTACCAGGAATGACCATCACTCCACCTTAGGAATAAAGCAAATCCAGTGACACTCATCCTGGATCTCTCTACTCCAACAGATGGCAAGCAGCACTTGTCAGAAACTGTGCCCAAAATGCAAACAGAAAATAATTAGGCAGTTCAGTTGACAGGGCAACAAAGAAAGATACCTGGTTGGCTACAGCCACTGAGGGACCCTGGATAAACTAACAATAAAAACATATTGATCCACCCCAGAATGGCGCTGGAATGGAGCCACTTGTGGCAGGAGGGAGGGATCTGCCACACAGAATGAACCAGGCTCAAAGACTGGAGCAGTCCCTGCTTCATTATTGATTGTGCCTCATTATCTTACAGCACCTTCCATTCAAGCACTTCAGCACACTTTGCTTATCCAGGCAAATCCATTCCCAAATAAAATTCTGAGAGAGAGAGAGAGAGAGAGAGGGTAAAAACTGCCCCAGAGATTTAACACGGGCTCCTAATTAGTCCTAAAATCATTCTTACTGGGAAGAAACAGAGATGATTTGAGTTGCCAAGGTCACTCAAACAGAAGTTCAGCAGCCTGCAGTGGTGCTCTGCTGCAGTTTGGGGCTGAGGGGAAGGAAGCAGCTCCTCCAAAGACCTGTGAGGGGAGCTCAGGAAGGAAAAATTAATTACCGGTGCTGAACACTGGCCAAGCCATCAGACACAACACTTCTGCATCCTTAAAAATCTACCATGTGATTTTTCATGACCACAGATGGTCTGGAGCCTGGTAGAGCTTCTCAGCTAAAAATGGCAATTTCAGCCTCACAGACTCCTCAGGGCACGATGAGGGGCAGAGGACGGATGGGGCTGGGGCAGCACACCCTGCTCTTATCCCTGGTGCCATGTGCTGCCTTCTCAGGACTACAGGCAGAAGAGCTTTGGGAAACACCAGTTATCCCAGGGGATGAGGACCAGGGGCATTGATTGCTTAATGGGAGGGGGTGGCAGTGGGCAGAGAAGTGATGATGAACGGGGGAAGTGATGAAGGACATTTCCAAGGGCTTCTTCTCCAAAAAGTGACAGCAAAAAGAAAGCTGGAAGATGATGACTTCTTTGGAGAAGCTTGCCAACAACCAAGAGAGCCCTGGCATTCTGTGCTGCCTTGGTGAGCTCCTCCAGTCACTCTGACAAGCAAGGAGGAGTCCCAAAAAAGCATGGTCAGGACTCAGGCTGCACCAGAGCCTGGCTCCTGGCACTCTCTTTTCCATCTCAGAAATGCAAACAAGAAAATTCCTCCTGCATTCTGAGCTCTCTGGCATCTCCTGATGTCTGACCACAAGAACCACCACGAAGTAATGACTTCCCCTGAACAGGACTCAGGCAAAGGGTGTCTCCAGAGCTGCATCCCTGCACAGCATCCAGTACTTTAGGCTCAGTCACAGCCTCGCTGAGTTACACTGGGCTCAGAGCTCTGTACCAGAGAGCAGGGGTTGAGTCACATGCAGCAGCAAAGCCAAAGGCATGGACAGCAGCAGGGAGCCCTTTCTCAGGCTCCTCTGAGTTTCTTTCCCTTTTGATGGTCAAATTTGGATGGGGGAAAAAAACACCTCCACACACAGAGGTCCCTACGAAGACTTCTCATGTTTGTCTCTGCAAATGTGGCTGAGGTGGGTGTTTACTCAAGCTGCAGTGCTGCCTCTGAGATGCCCTGCTTGGATGACAGTCTTCTGCTCCTGCAGCCTGCCCCCCAGATTTCACCTTCACAAAACCCTCTTGACCACTTGGAAAACCCTCTCCTGGAAGCAGCTTCCTTCTTTCCACAGACCTGCCCACCTGCAGCACCTGACTGCTGCTGCCAGCAACAAACACCCAGTGCTTTTGCAGAAAACAACATCCTCCTTTCAGAGCTGGGTCACAAACCCAAAGTGCTGACAAGGGTAGATCCCACCTGTACAAACAGGCACTAGCAAAAATATGCTCCATAAAATATGCTCCACAAAATATGCTCCATAAACATAAGCTTTCAAAACAGAGCTCTGTACCATGGATGAGTACAGAGCGTATTTATTTACCTATGGGTGTTAATTTACCCCATAAATCCTTACATAAAGGCACTGCCTGCTTTTTTGTCACTTCTCCCCCTTTTCCTTGAAGCAAAACCATCCTGCACATGGCAGGGTGGCCTTGGCAAATGCCCCAGTGGCAATCTCATGAAAACTTACAAACCACGAGCTGCCAGCACATGAGGCAGCAAGGCTCCTGTTCTGTCTCAGGTGACCTTTAATGCAAATCCATTCAGTTCTCAGGATCTCACAGCTCCTGAGAGATGGCACTAAGAGGATGAAGCCTGAGAGACACTGAATTCTTTTTGATGCTGCCAAGCCTGTTTGCTTCCTTCCCTGCCCCTCTGTTCTTTGAAAGCAGTTGCCATTCTGACACAGTATCTCCATCTGGCAGGGTGAATAAGCACCCAGAGCCATCAAAAAAAAAAAATGAGTCAATGCGACAGATTTAAAGAAGTATTGTGAGATTTCATTTCAAAGTATGGGGATTACTTTTAAATAGCTGCCTTTAAGGTATTAAAGCCAAGATGACAGCACAAACACAGCTCAGCACTGCAGAGCTCCTATCCCTGCTGTCCTTCTGCCACCAGCCAGCAGCTCCTGGTCCATGGTCACTGCTGCAAACACCAACTACCTGCAGCTCCTGCTGAGGTACCAGAGCTGATCACTTGGGGTCAGGACACAGCCCTAAACTTCTCTAAATTTTTCAAAGCTTAATGGCTATTCTCTGGGACCACCAAGACATCACACTGGCCAAGCAGGTGGAAGGAGGGGGAATCATGGGGCTCAGCAGGGGTCCCTAAAAATAGAGATCATGGTGTGGGAAGCTATGTCCCACTTTTGCACTAGAAAAGCCTGGAGAATCCTGCTTGCTATCTGAAAACAGAATTTCTGCCTCTCCTGTTGTGGGGAGGGCAGGCAATCAGGTATCTGCAGTGGTTTGTTTAGTTGTGGCACATCAGAAAATGTAGAAATGTAATACATGGTAAGTACTTTATTCTCCCAGCCAGCAGGTCAGTGAGGACTATCCAACCCTGGTGCACCCTGATATCCCCACAACCGAAAGGCTGACCCCCTGAGGTTTGTGAAATACTTGTGTTAGGTATCCCATGAGCATCTCACTTTCCTGGCAGCCTCACAAAGCCCTACTCCTGGAGGTTTCTGATCTAAATCAAGGTCATTTGCAGTCCCAGTAATTAGTGTCACTACAGCAACACCACTGTGTTATGCAAATAAAGTTAATCTAGATTTCTAGCACTCAGTGCATTAAATGATTGCAAACAACATCTGATGATGCCTGACAGGCTCTTGTCATTAGGTTTCCTCAGAACAGAAATAAGAGTCATTCAGACCTCGTCCTTCAGCATCTCAAGACTCTCCAGTGGCTAACACAGGTACAAGCTCAGAGCTCTGAGTTTCTCCAGTGCCAAGTTACATACCTGAATGCATGTCCCAGTGCACTCCTTGCAGAGGCTGCAGGACAAAGCCCACCTGCTTGCTGGGATATGTGAGATCTTCGTAATGGGTTCCATTTTTTCAGGACATCCAATGCTAACCTGGCCACAAGACAGAACACAAGCTGTAAATATTGGATATGGTCACAAATCTCCTACAAGGGGGTGTCTGTGGCAGTCTAAATGAGGGATGGATTATACTTTTTATTCTTCAGGGTCAGCTGTAATCTGGAAAAAAAATTAAACCCCCCAAACCAGAAACAAATCTGGATGACAAAGAAAGAAAAATTTATGTTGGTTTTTCCTCCACATGAATTCCTCATCTGAGGTGTATCTCAGATGGGCATATGAAATTAGCTTTACTCTGCTCAAAGGTATTGCCCCTCCCTCTGTGGCCTTGCAGCCCAATTCTCTGCCCTCCTTTAATTAGCAGCTCCTTGGCTGCTAATTAAACACACGATAAACAGCCAAACCGCGTTTGTTATTTACACATTTGTTATTTACACCGTTAATGAACGCCCTGGGCTGAGACCTGAGGCCTCCCTGGGGTGCCCACCCATGTGTCAGGGGGATGCTGGCAGACCCCTTACTTCAGGTATCCATAAGGCACAGCTAACGTGGACCCATTTCGTCCCGCTGCGGGTGGGCTTCAGCGCTCCCCCCCTCTTGGGGCACAGCAGACACTTGGGCTGAACACCGAGGGCACAGGTCCTGCACAGCCAGCTCCCAATGGGCACCTTCAGGATGCCATAGCACGCCTGTGGAGACAGGAGGGACCAGGGTTAATCCAGGATGAACATCCTCACAGACCTCCTCCCTCCCTCCCTCCCTCCCTCCCTCCCACCTTTCTCGCTGCTGCTGCATCCCAATAAACAGCAGACAAGGAGCTGAAGTTCTTCCTTGCTACCTTCCCTGTTTTCACATGGATGCTCATGGTGGATCAGTGTGTCCTGGGTGTTAATTAAAAGCCAAGTATAAAAATGTGCTGTGCACCATGCCAAGCACAACCTGGCCCCAGGCTGGGGGTGGGCAGAGCCCCCACCACAGACATCTGCCCGCTCATGTCCTGCCTGTTCCTGACCCATGATGATGGGAAAAGTCAGAAATGCTGTGCAGAGAAATCTTCTGAGGTCACTGAGGGCTGAAAAGCCACAAGCCCATGATTGAGAAAGTTGACCACACTGGTTAGAGACCCAGCACAGCCCAAAGGGGAAGCAAAAATAAATATGGAAAGGCAAAAAGGGGAAGCCAATAGTCATGAATGTAAATGAGATGGGAGGAACCAAAAAGGATAATAAATCTTAAGGATGACACATCTAAAGGGGGCACAGATAAGTCTCCAGCCAAGAGAGTGAGAAGTGAAGGACTTGGGCTCCCTGGAGCTCCCTGACCTGCTGTGGTAATGCAGGACACTGAGAAGCCAGTGTTTCATAAATATTTCTCTTCCGTGCTTGGGGAAGAGCCAAATGATAAGCTGTATCACATAATGATAAATACTTCCCACTTTTACCATGATTTATGACTGTATTAAACAGCTACTGCTAAAACTAGACAGTTTTTAACTGGCAGGTCCTGATAACTCACACTTAAAGGGTTTTCAGAGGGCGACACACTGCCTTGGGCACTAACACAGGGCTGTGTCCCTATTTAAAGCGAGGAGATGTAATTAATTCTACATCTGGCTGCTCTGACATCCCTGCAGAAGGCAAGCAGCCAGGGCTGACAAGGACCCCCAGCACTGGTAGCTGCAAATTGAGCCCAGGCATTCATCAGCTCCACTTCTTGAAGTTTATCTCCAAAAAGAGCAGAGCAGCTTTTTCTCCTGCTGCTGCAGGTCACCGTCACAGCAAGTAACAGTGCAGTGGGTGGGGACAGGAACAGAGAGGGCACATGGAGATGTGTGAGCTTGGCAAAAGTACATCATCGGTCTCTGCTGGCCCAGAAGACTACAACATGACTTCAGGTTGCCCCAAATCACAAACTGATAGTGGTTTCCAAGTGGAAAAAGCCATTTTGTGAACAGAGTATTAGGACAACAAGGAATTAAGAGAGGAAATATTATTGCTGTAAGTCTACATGGTTCAAAGAGCCTTAACTCTGTGTTTCACAGTGCTTCCAAATCTGATAGATAAATCATTTCTGGAACACAGTTTTATAAAACATGTGATTTATTACCAGGCAGGAATCAGCCTGGTATGTACTAGCAGCAGAATGAACTGGCAGACTCATCTCAAAATCCAGGGGAAAGCAGGAATTATGACCATCTCTAGCAGACCCATGGATCTTGGTTATTTATTTCTAGTGATTTTAAGAGTAGCTGAAGGTGCAATCCGCTCCTGAGAAGGAAACACAAGTCTTCTGTCCCAGACAAGGAGCAGCTCTAGAAACAAGGTGCATTATCAGCTAAACACACTCCTCCAAGTCCAGCACCAGGCAGAAGGTGCTCCAGAAATATGAAGCCAGAGGAATGCTGAATAGGAGCAGCACAGCTATTTTTATTGCTGCATCTATTTGGGGTGCATCATCACTGAGAACAAGATGCCAAAAAACCAGGGAGGATGCCAAGCCATAGACAAGCTTGGTGTGGTCCATGGAACAGAGGGTGGGTTCAGCCATGTGCCACACCAGGGAAAGGGAATTCAGTGATGACAGGCCCATGGCATGGTGGCTGGAAACTGGAGGTGGCTCATTCCCATGCTAAACAGGAGTGTGATGCTGTCACTGTGAGAGCAAGGAACTGTGATTTAGCAGTGGGGGGCATGGCTCCACCTCGATGACAATTTTAAGAGGACAACTGCATGTGCTTTCCAAAAGCTTCCCTTCATAGGAATTAATTAATAGCAAGCCTCATGGCCTGTGTCATGCAGATGAAGTGAGTACAGAGATATCACCTGGCACCATAACCCACCACCTGTGTCCTGAGCCCCTTCCCAGTGGGATGCAGGAGGACAAGGCATGGCTCTGGTGAAGCCCATGGCACCAGCACCCATTTGCCTGCAGGAAAGCATCATTCCCAGCAGGTTTTGGACGTGGTGCTGGCAAAGGCATGGTGCAGGCTAGATAACCATGATGCCATCTAACACCCTGCACTGTGGCTCTGCACTTCGTGGCTTAGGGTGTAAATTGGGGCAGAGAGTAAATCACAGGCAACTTATGGGCTGCTATAGGGCTTAGGGCTGGACTTTGCTCCCTGAAAACAACTGAAAATCCCTCTTTTCTTTTAACAGCCTTGAAATCCAGGCTGCTGTGTCCCCTCCTGCAGCACTGGGGCTGCTGCTTTAAGTGGAGCCCACACGGTGCCACAGCTCCTCCTGAGTCCCTGCTGTGGCTCATGCAGCTCACAGCCTGACACTGCCACTTGGGCTTGTTAAAAAAGAGCCCAAGACAAAAAAATACCTCGAACCCAACCCTGAATCATTCTGGTATTTTGTGGAATCTGATTCACTGATGGAAACCATTCAAAACACCCACCACCCGCAACTATAGATATCTCCAGTGCTCTCCCACCTCCAGGAAGCACTGATGGAAAAGCTGCCCAAAAGATGAGCAAATGGCTCTCTTTAGAACTAAAAAAACCCAAAACTGTTCACACAGAGGGTGAAGCCCAGGTGCTGCTGCTGCCATCCCAGCACCACACAGCTTCCCCTTGAAGCCCAACCAGTAAAACCTCCCCGGGTCCACGAGGGACCCAGGAGACCCTCACGTGGCTGCCTTCCCCTTGTCAAGGTTTCCCCAAAAGCAGGAGGCCCACAGACTCCCCCCAGCAAGAGCCTGAAGCATTAGCACTCAATTCTAAAAATAAAATTATTTTCCTCCAGGCAGCAAAATAAAATGAAATCCCACGCTCACACAGTGGGGAAGCTGGGACAGAAACCCTGTGATGTGAGACTGCACTGGTGGAGCTGGAAGGTCCCACCACTCCCCAGACAAAGCAGAGGAGGAGGAGGAAGCTGGGGGGTCTGTGCAAGCCCACCCCTATGGTGAGCACAGGACTGCAGACCCACACCCCACCCAGCCACCAGCCAAGTCTTGCACACAGTGCTGGTCACCTGAATCTGCTAAAGATCCACTGGGGTTCCATAAAAACCATAAAGAAGAATAAGCATATTAAAGGACAAGGAGACATAAAATATCCCAGAGACCAGAGAATAAGGAGGAAGGGGCACTTCAGCCTCTGGCTGAGTGTTTCTGTGGGCACTTATAAATTCCTGGGGGTAAGAAAGTTGCCCCGAATCTCAGGTTGCCCCGAATCCATGGGACTTGGAGCAACCTGAGATAGTGAAGGTGTCCCTGGGTTTTCCTCTTTCTTGATGAAGGCTGGGGTTTCCCACCACTTCCTCAGCCACCATTTGTGGTGGAAACTGATCCTTCTCTTTTGGTTGCAAGGTGCTTTTGCCCTTCTCATTCCCTGAGAGTTCATTACTCCTTGACTGAAGCAGTGACAGCCACTGCAGCCCTCACTCCTTCAGGAGACTGTGCCAGTATAATTTCAATCTCTTTCATTTTCAGAGGTTTCAGCAAATTCAGATGGCAATGCTGGGAAATATGAAGATAGAGGAGATAAGGTAAAATTTCCTGTAAGTTTCTACTTCCTTACTCCCAGATGGGGGTAAGAAAGTAATAAAAGCAAATTTGCTGTCTGCCAGCTATCCAAGACCCCACTGCTGTCCCCACTCCTCTGGAGCTGCAAGGAAAGCTTACCAGGTGTCCAGAGCAGCCCAGGGGAAGGGATGGGCAGGGATGGGAGGAACCCAGAGGAGGAGGGTCTCAGGGCTTCTGCTGCTCAGAGTGACCCCAAGATGTGTTAGAAAGTCTTTTTTCCCAGCCTGGCGGTCAAAGAAGGAGTCAGAACTCTTCAGTTCTCGTTCTCAAGGTTGCTTATTATTTCTTATCTATAAAATTCTTCCTCTGACCGCCTCAGGTCTATCTGGCAGGCTGGGTTGAGGCACACTGGCCACCCTCAGGGTGGTGTTATCTTTTTATACTAAAAACTACATGTACATTGCTTACCATAACTTCCCAATACCTATCACCTATGTCAGACATAGTGAACTTCTACTCTAAACCAATCTAAAAGTGCCAGCATCACAGCAGAAGATGGAGGCCAAGAAGAAGAAGAAGGAGAAAGGCTGGACACATCCAGATTCCTCCATCTTGCCTCCTGAACCCCCCATTCTAAAAAATCCCAAAAAATCTATTTTGCACCCTGTCACCAACTATTATTTTACTTAAACTCTCTTGACTTATAATTCTTCATATAAAGGTTGGTAATTGGTTTTTTCTAAGGGCTAAATCAAAGGCACAGGGGTCTTGGGCTCTGTGCCAAGGTCTCTGAGCCCCCTGGGCAGGGTTTCGAGCCCTGCAGGGCAGCCAGAGGAATTTCCTGGGTTCTGACAGGAGGGCACCAGAGTGTGATGAGCAGAGCCATGCCCCAGGGCTCACCTGGTGCATGTGTCACAGAACACCATCCCAGTGCCATGCTCCCCCAGGGCTCACCTGGTGCACACAGACATTGCACTTGTCACAGAACACCATCTCAGTGCTGCCATGCTCCCCCAGGGCTCACCTGGTGCACACAGACATTGCACTTGTCACAGAACACCATCCCAGTGCTGCCATGCTCCCCCCCAGGGCTCACCTGGTGCACACAGACATTGCACTTGTCACAGAACACCATCTCATTGCCGTCCTCCCCCTCGGGCGAGCGGCACACGTCGCACACCACGTCCTCGTCATACTCGATGCCCAAGCCCTCCTCGGTCTCGATGGCCATGTTCATGTTCTCATAGCACATGGTCTCCAGCTCCTCCAGCACTCGCTCCAGGGTGGGCTCATCCAGCTCAGGCTTTTCTGCAAGGCAGAAGGCAGAGAGTGAAGGCAGAGCCACCAGAGCAGCTCCAGCACGGGCGCCCACCCGCCTTCGGGCAGTGTTTGGCCAGGGGCTGAGCATTTCAGATGGAAAGTCAAGAGCAAATCCACAGCCAGGGCGAAACGGCTGCTCCTACCTCGGGATGCAGTTTGTGTTTCATAGACAGTAACAAAATATTGCTGCTGGCTGAGAGGAAGGAAACCCATTCAGCTGAAGCAATGCGGATAATTGGGGCTGACAGTTTCAATGTTCAAGGAGACAAGTTTTGCAAAGATGCTTTCTGCAGAGAGGGCTCAGACAAGCTTTGGCAACAGAAAGTCAGTGCTTTAATTGTTAAGACTGAAAATTGACCATTTTAAGGCCAATTAAATGGAAATGTAAAACCGAAGCCAAAGGCAGAAACTGAGCATAAATGAGGGGGGGGTTTTGGTGTTTGGGTTTCGTGAAAGCAGGAGGTCAGACCCAGGTGGGTCTTTTATTCCCCCCACACCAGGATCTTTAATGGAGAGAGGTGGCAGAGATGCTTTACCAGAGCTTTCTCCACAGAGACAACTAGGAATGTAAGGTCAATAACTAGCAGAGGTTTTTTAGAGCAGCAGCCTCTAGCAGAGAGACACCCAGCTGCCCTTAGACAGGACATGCTGCTGCCCTGTCCAAACCACCCAAAATGGTGCCACACAGAAGGCTTGTCCCAGAAGTGCTGCCTCCCACCTGCACACTAAGATCCTGGTGCCACAAATGCAATGTGAGGTCACTCCAGGCAAGGAAGAAAATCTGTCAGGAGCAGGGGTGAGGCTCTCCCTGAAGGGTTAGAGGCAGAGTTAAGCCCCCATCACACCCTGTCTCCCAATGAGCTTTATGTCATCAGAGGAGAAGGGACAGGGACAACAGAAGTACCAGCAGGATGCAATACAAAACAATTAGACTTTGTAGCTCATTAGTGTGGATAGAAATATCCACAACTGGCCAGACAGTGGAGGAGCCTGACCCAAACTGCTGTCCACCCTCCTTGATCCAAAGCAATGGAAGAAAATACCTCATTTATAAGCAGAGATGGAGAAAAAAGGCTTGAGGAAGAACCCATAAGGACCAGTTACTAATTAAACGTCCAGTGAAAGTTCTGGCATCCTGGTCGTCTCTCAAGCCACAGTGTGATGTCCCTGTTCTGGGCTGAACTCTGGGCTGCTCCAAAGCCCCAAGGGATGGGGTTGCAGGGGTCCCAGCACCTCTGGCTGGATGGGGCTGGCAGAGGCTGCATCTTTCCCCCCATAGCCACTGATCAAGTGAAAAAACTCTGTCAAGGGGGAAAGCACCACGTAGGCGAGCTCAGCAAGCAAACATACCATTGTCTGCCTTTTTAAGCTCTTCCCCAATGTTTCACTGGCACGGTTTCCCTTGGCTTGACAAGTCCCTGCAAACATCCAGCCTGGCATTTTACATGTCTATGTCGAGTCTGAGATACCATCTAAGACAGACAACACTGCTCCCTATCACAGCCCTTGCAGGAGCTGGGGCTGCTGTGCTGCAGCGTGCCAAGGAACCTGCTGATACCTGCTGGATTCCACAGCAGCCTGGAGATGGGTGTGGGATCTGAGCCCCAGGCTGGCACAGGCTGCCTGGGGCCTCTGCAGCTCAGCAATGTGAAGCATCCTGCACTAGCACAGCGAGTTCTGAGCACCAGGGCTGGGATGGAGCCACCATCTTGCTCTTGGCACCACTCCTGTTGGATGTCATGGAAACATGGAAGGGTTGAGCTTGGAAGGGACCTTAAAGATCTTCCTGTTCCAGCCTCTCTTCCACGGGCAGGGACAAATTCCAGTAGACCAGGTTGCTCCAAGCCCTGTCCAAGTGTTTGCTTGAACACTTGCAGCCACAGCTTCTCTGGGTAACCTGTGCCAGGGCCTCCCAACCCTCACAGGGAAAAATTTATTTCCAATATCTAATCTAAATCAATTCTCTTTTAACTCAAAACCATCCGCCCTTGTCCTGTCATTGCCTGCATGTTACAGAGAAAGTCAGAGTGTAATTTTTGCCTTAATGGAGTCCCTTTACAAACACACCACCCGAGGTGCACTTGCTTAACATGACTTTATGTGAGTATTAAACCAGTCCAGCAAGAATATCCTCCTCTTGGTCAGGGTTTCAACTCCCCATCTGTGAGTATGAGCCTGAGCACCAGAGTGCCAGTCTGGAGTTATCCATTTCTCCCAACACTTCAGGCTCTGCTCTTCTGGAAAGCAAAATGATCGTCAAGGTGTTCCCAGTGCTTTTCCCCACACACTTCCCAGAGCTGCCCTGTGCTCATGGGAGAGGGCAGGCAGAGAGCTGACAGCTGCAGGCAGCATGAGGAAGGAAAGGGAGGGGGTTTTCCACAGGAATCACGAACTCAACCTTGCCCAGGGTCAGGATCATGCTGGCATTGCCACTGTTCACTTCACCTCGAGTGGAAAGAAGCAGCACCCATCCCACCTCCCGAATTTTCCACCATCGCCTGCCTAACCCTGGGGAGAAAGTTCATGCTGATCCCAAAACTCCTGCCAGAGGAAGGGCAGAGGGAGAGCAGTGCCTCGGTGGGGTTCCCCCATCAGCCTCTGTGGCATGCAGCTACTGCAGCCCTAGATGGGAGTATGGATATCACACACACACACACACACACACACAGAGGCACTCTCCCACTCCATTTAGGTGTAATTACATCAGGAATGTGTTTGCCAAGCCTCATCCCAAACACCTCGGAGCTCATTGAATTGACAATTGCACTTGATGGGGATGAAGCGATTAATCGTTTGTGAAACACTAAACAATGGGGCCTGGGGGTGAAATGCTTTTTCCATTTGTGCTCGATTTATCTCCTTCTGTATCACATGAAGTTTGTGCTACTAAACTGCATTCATAAAATTGTCATCTTTCTGGCTGCAAAAGCTCTCTCTTTATTGATCGTGGCCAGCTAAACAGCAAACAAAAAATCCTCCACCAAAGCACTCCCTGTGTGCACATGCACAAGTGACACTATTATTGTCCCCAGAGAAGGAAAGCAAAGACAGACAACTGATCTTGGCTACTATTAACAATCCAGTGATGTCCACATTTGGGACCATCCCCAGGCCAGTGGACTCTACCTGCTGACCAAGAGAACAGTATTTTCACCTGGTTAAGGTGTGCCAAGGTCTTAGAAAAGAAAACAAAGTTATTCTGAGCCCCCACAGAAGACAGCAGTGATAGCCATAAACTTCTTCAGAGTTTGTCTGGAGAGATGCAGGCAGAGGTGAGGCTTCAATCCTGTGCCAATATAATCCCTGGCTATTTAGCTCAAAACACTGACACAGGAGGAGAATGTCCCATCACCCCTTCCAGGAGGCCACCCACACCCTTTCCTCATTAACACGGAGTTCATTAACCATGATGGGCTTTGATGTGGCCACCCAGCCTCCGTGGAACACCCCAGTATTGCCCCACAGTGGGGAGGGCTGTAATCCAGGGAATGCTGCCTCCCACGGCATCTCAGAGCAGAAACTCTGTCCCGTTTGCACAGGGCAGGATGCTGCAGGGCAGCACCTTCCCAGCTAAAGGAAGCACCTGAAAATGGGGCTGGCTTCAGAAATGGAAGAGGTGACAGATAATGATGCACTACAGGAGGTCTCCAGAGCTGATTCATGAAAAGGAAACATGAAAGAACTTTGCTCCAAGCAAAAAAGTCATTCCTGTGTGTCTGTGTCAGGGTCTGCTGTGATCCCTGCAGCTCCACAGCATCCCCATCACCCCAGGGGCTCCCAGCTCCACACAGCTCAGCCCTTACAGCTGCCCACACAGCACCTGAAACCCGGAATTTAACCCTCTGTCCCAAAGGAACTGGGGTTACTGGGCTGGCCCTGCAGGCACAGTGCCAGGCTGGGGACAAGCACCAGGCACATTCCTTCACACAACGCCGCCCTCCTTACAATTATTCCTCTAATATCCTAATTTATGTGGCATGAAGGAGCAATATTCTTCTGCTAAATGAATTCTCAGCTACTCCTTGTCGTGGTGTGAGCCAACTCACTGCGAGGGGAGGAAAAAAAATAGCTGGAGAGCCCCCTTTCACAAAATAGAGACCTATTTCTGACTGAACTGTGCTCCACTAATATCAATTTACTGAAACAATAAATCCTTTCCCCCTGTGGAGAATACCTGGAGATGGAAACAGCTCATGAACAAACAGCTATCAGGACTGCAGACTGTGCCATTCACCGATTCACAGACTATAAACCTGGGAGTCCACTTTTCAAGAAATATATATATATATATATTAAAAAGAAGTAAAATTCCTGCTTTTTAAAAGTATAAATTAAAAAGGGAAAGCAATTGTGAGATGATGTAGGCTTGTCTCTGACTATCTTTGAAAACCTGAGGTGAAAGAATGACAGGTCCCTGATGGGTGGGGTGTTCACACATGGTACAGGGACCACACACTCCAGCAATCTCCTTCCAGCTCCCTGGCCCTCCAGCTCGCCCCAGGCAAGCCACTTCAAACCCGTCTGCTTTGTCACCTGTGGGGACACCAGCCACCCTGCCCGGGCTGAGTGCCCCCCTGGGCATCCTTCAGGGACATCAGGGGATGACAGCCAACCTCCTGAGCACCACACCAGACCCACCTGGGACTCCCAGAGCCACCTCCAGCCCACCACCTGCAGCCACACAGCCCTTGGACGATGTAGCAATTGCACATTAATCTTTTATCAGTGTTATTTATAAACATACCCGGCACGTAAAGTGTGACCAACACACAAACAGTGAACTGAGCATCCACGGTGAAGCCTCCAGACATTTTGTTACAAACACAGCCTGCTAATGCACTTAAAAGATTTACAGGAACCAATTATCACCCTTTCTGCCACCCACCGACATCAATTATTGCTCAAATTTAAGATGATGAAAAAATGTTTCAGAAGGCACTTTAGAAGCTGCTGCCTCTCTGCAGCGATGCTTGGCTCTGACAGGGCTGTCCTGGAGCACTCCTGATGAAAGCCTCCTCACCTCATCAGCAGCAAAACTGGAGTACTGCTGCAAACTACTGCAATTACTGCCAGGAATTTATGGAAACAGCAAAACAGCGACTTGATGTAAAAACTGATTGTGCTGAAAATGTGGAGGGAAAATGTCTTAAGGGTCTCCCACTGATCTCCAAGCCTGCTAATCTATACATTAATACATCACATACAAACAATTAATACATTCATTTACACATTATATTGATTATCTGTATCTCTGAGGAGATAAACAAGCTCAGATCCAGAGGCCTGTGGTGTTTTACAGAGGGGAATGGCTTCAAACTGACAGAGGGCAGGGTGAGATGGGCATTAGGAAGAAATTCTTCCCTGTGAGGGTGCTGAGGCCCTGGCACAGCCTGCCCAGAGAAGCTGCGGCTGCCCCATCCCTAGAAGTGTCCAAGGCCAGGTTGGAAGGGGTTTGGAGCAATCTGGGACAGTGGAAGGTGTCCCTGCCCATGGCAGGGGGGTTGGAATGGGATGAGCTTTAAGGTCCCTTCCAAACCAAACCATTCTACAATTCTGTCCTGGGGTGCCCTGCACAGTGGGACATGGACACACAGTGGTGGGCAGCAGCTGCTTGCAAACAGGCTCTGCCTGGGGAGTGCCAACTTGCTGCCTCAGGGTGAAAAAGGGGCTCCCAGAATCCCAAAAGGATGCAGTGGGGTGGCAGCAGCCTCGAGTGTGACACCCAAGAATGCCAGGGTGGGAAGCAGCCGCTCTGTGAGGAGCAGGACTGACAGCAGCCTCTGCTCCACTGAGCACATCTTGCCCAGGGTGCTCCACTGACTGCAGCTTCTTTCACATCTATTTGACCAATCTCACCTCCACCAAGGGAGGGATCAGCACATTAGCACACAGACATATCTCAAGTATGCAGCGCTGAATTCCCCCCGGAGCTTCAAAAGCAATCCATGTGACCTTTGCATGTTCCTGCCATAAAATACCAGGAACACCTCCAGCTCCAAAGATAGAAGCTGTGGTGGGCATATGTGAGCAGAATACACCATATGGATTAAGTCAAGGGAATACTTAGAAACTTCGACTCTGCCTTCAGCAAAATTGATTCCGACAACAATTTTAGCAATTTCTTGAGGATTTTCCGTGTGTTTATGAAGTGCCCATCACTGCAAAAGCATCTTTCAGCCTTGGTCTTTGAAGTCTCTCTAGCTCCACTCTTACAATAGCTTTGGATTTAGTGGAGATCACAAAACACAGCATAAAATGTTAATGTAAAAATGAAGACTTATGGCATGGCTGCTGTCTAAAAGGACAGGCCTGTGCTGCCTGGAGTGGCATGGACATTAATCTGGCTCCAGGCTCCATTCAGTCTTCTTCAGATCCACTTTTTTTACAATCTCATATTGCAGCAGCAACAAATAAAACACTTAGGCATGCCTAAATACTGACTTCATCTCTAGGACACAAAGGTTCTTTAAACAGCACATTTCCATCGAGTACAGCAACAGCTACTGAGGCATATTACTAGGGGGTTTAAAACTATTTAAAGCTGTTTTATGTTTAAAACTTTTGCTTTTCATGTGAAACCTTTGCTTTCTGGAGCAATTCCACTTAATTGGGAGAGGAGTCAGCAGGCAGAATGCAGAGAGCTGGAGCTATCTGGAGGTTTATCTGATCTTGGTGATAAAATTCCATCCCTGGGGTGACCTAAAAAGGACTGGAAAAGGCATGTGCTGTGTGCTATGTAGTCCCACGAAAGGCGAGCTGGATGATCTCATAGGTGTTTTCCAGCTCTCCTCCCCACACATCCTCAGGAGCCAGTCAGAGATCTGGATCCTTTGTCATTAAATATTTTGGGAATGACATATTGTACCCCTGCACAGCCCAGTGACAACAGTTCAGCCAAACACCCATGAAGAATTTAAACTTCTGCCTACCTCCTAAATTAACGCTGGGGGATAACTCCTGACTCCTCTGAATGGGAGGACAGGCTGCCATTCTCTAGTTAAGTCATGTTAATGATCTTGGAGATTAGCAAAGCAGGTTTGGAAATCTCAGGGAGTCATTAACAGTGTCATTAATGTCAAGGGCTTCCGGGAGAAAGAGCTATTTATGGACTGCCTCGGGCCAACCCTCTGCCTTGGGTGCTGAAGGGCACCCAAATCCCACCCTGGCTTTTCCCATCTGGGAAGCAGAGGGAGCAAAGTCCCTGCTCTGGCCCAGCCCAGGAGCTCAGCAGCAACAGATTTGCCACAACAATTTTCCTCTATGAGCACCCAAATCCCATCACTTCCAGGGGCAGGAAGATGCACCCCCTCAGAGAAGCCCAATGACCTCCAGCCTCCACAGCAGGCACAGCTCCCATGGGTGATGAGCCATGATCCTGCAGCCAGGAGCACCAGCTCCCATCCTGCTTCCCACCTGCCAAACCCCCAGCTCCCCACAGCAGCAGGGATGGGGCATTATCAAAGCCACATCTTTTCCTTTCCAAGCCACTGGAAAAAATGCACCAGCCCTTGCACTGCTAGAGAAGTTGGGAGGACTGGGGGAGGGGGAAAGATACCAGAATCTATTGGGCTGAAGCTGAACCTGCAGTGGATTTCACATGCCAAATACTGGTTTTCAAAGCTACTCTCTCCCCAGCATACTTAAGGCTCAGCCAGGAATGACAGAGCTCCCTCAGTGACAGGAATGGGCAGGAGAGGCAGGAATGGGCAGTGATGCTCTCTGTACTACCACTGTTGGGATCACCTCAGTCCTTATCACCATCTAGAGCTGGTGAGCAGGAAGGCTCAAGGGCTTCCTCAGATTCTGTGGTTTCATCCACCCTGGACAAACATCTCCTGAGGACACTCCTTGGAAAAGGTGACTGGCTGATAAATGATGAGATGGAGGGGAAAAAATGCAGCTTGCTCAGCATGGCTGAGGGTCAGCAGCAAAGCATTGCCTGTGTCCTGCCCTGGGATTGATTCCCTGGGATGCTGAGGCACCAGCCACACCACACCTGCACAGAGCAGGGCTGTGGCTGGGATGGAGCTCAGCCTAAAGCTCCCCTCCTAAACTCAACTCACCCCCAAGGCAGAGCTGCTGGAGAAGCTGCCCCTCCACCCCAGCACTCGTGGGGCTGGCACATGCCAGCCCAAAGGTGACATGGGGACAGCCAGCTCCTGTCTGGGCTGGGGCAGGACCTTCCTTTCAACCTTCCATCACCCCAGGAGCTCCACAGCTGGAAACTGCATTTGAAACCTAATACTCTGAAGAAATAATAAAGCAAAGCAAATGTAATCCAACTGAGCTGGAGAAGCCAAATCTCTGCCGTCTTCACTTCTAGAGACTTATGAAATACACACAAGAGGAAGTGGAAATAGAGACAATACTTCTCTGGAGCCCAGAGAAGTTCTGATGGCCATGCAGCCATGGAGATGGTGAGGGAAAGGGCAGCAGGGGATACAGTGAAGGCACAGTGAGGTCAGGATGATGCCCAGTGTGGCTGAAGGTGGTTTCTTGCTGCAGCAACAGCAGCTGTGCATGGTTAGGAAGGGTGGATCCTCTGCAAGTCCTGAGCAGGACTGAGGCACTTGGCTCTATCCAGCAGCACCCTCTGCTCTGCACAAGGACTTCACTGTAGCTGCCAGTGCCTCAAAACCTGTGTGTGCTAATGACAGAGCTGAGGCTGCTAATACAGGACCAGCTAATGAGGGAAGAACTGACTTGTGACTTCTCTGTGATGCCACAGGCTCCACAATGTTGAGATTATGGGAAATCCAATATACAGGATACCTATACAGACAAACTGTGAAAGCAGCTTCTAAAACTTTCTCAAGGTCATGGTAACAAAACTTAATTGTAAATCAGGAGTATACCAGAAGGACAGATCTTCCAAAACCAGCATCAGTCAAAGTCATGGCCAACTTCTGAGCTCACTTGTGCTCCATGCAAGCTCATTGAACTGCATCTTCCTGACCTCACCCTGAATCCTGCTGCAGCCCTCAACCAGCTGCCTGGGAGAGCCAGCACAGTCCTCCTGCTCCTCAGGGCACTATCCCATCTGCTCAAGCACCTGATAAAATCCTTTTTCCCACTCCTGAAAGGCCTCTGCCACCAGGACTAACCCTTCATGTAGGCATGCTTGAGCCTTCACTGACCTCACAAGGTGAATGCTTTATTGAGGTTATTACTCTTACCTGCAGGGCAGCAGCCACACCACAGCAACCCTTCCCTAACAAGGACTGGAAAATCCCTCCACAGTCTGGCAGGACTACACACACCCAGGGGTCTGTGCCAACAAATCTGCCCAGCAGACCATGCTAAGCACCACTGCCAGTGGTCAAATTCCAAGCTCAGGTACTTGGACTTGACCAAAATCCACTAAAGGATTTGAAGAATGTGCAGTGATATAACAGCAGTGATGCAGGCAATGTTATGCTGTGATTATCTGGAGATGCCTGGAACAGGAAACAATCAGAACCAGGGTTTCTGACATTTCTTCTTCAAGGCCTTTAGTTCCACATGCTTACTCAAAAATGCCCACTGTGGGACACCCAGGCCAGAGAGAACACAAACCCAGCAATACTCACCCATCTCCTTGAGCTCCATGTTAACAAGTTCCAACCAGCAGGCATCGAGCTCGTCCAGGTCGTAGCGGCTCATTCCCTGCAGGTAAGTCCTTGTAGCTTCTGAAATCTCAGAGCCAGGCAGGCTGCTGGGTGAAACCTGTGAAAGTGAGCTCTCCAGCTGGGGGATGATCCTGGAAGAAAAGAAGGGGAGGTTGAGAAAATTCTGTTTCTTGCCATGGAGGGTGAGAGCACACCGGGCACCTGACTCCATGAAGGAAAACAAAGCCACTGCACCTGAAGTCAGTCCAAGCACTGACAGATGGCCTCAGGAGAGCAACTACAGCAAGAGTGCTCCCATTCATCCACAGAAATTACTCTTTACATGAGAAAAATGAGGTGCAGTGGAGATGATGCTCCAAGTACTCACAGCAAGCCCCCAGGCATTAACTGCTCCATGAACACCTCCAGTGTGCCATACACTGCAGTGCCACAGCCACTGGGCAGCTCTTTAGCACTCCTGGCACTGGGGAACATCCCATGGTGGCCTCTGAGATTTGTTCTGAGTGCTCTCTAATCACAACCACAGGGATGGGGAGAGGAGCTGCCTCATCTGCTGCAAACTCCCTGCACAGAGAGCAAGCAGGCACTGGCTGTCAGCTCTTCTGCCTTTCCTTGGCAGCTCTGCAGCAATATGCATGAGACTTGCCATGCACATGTCAACAGTGTCACGCCTCATGACATACAAGCAGAGGACAAGCTGGAAATGAGAAGCAGCCTGTGGTGCCAGCTGACAGATCTCAGAGAGGTTGGGAGCTGGAGCTTGCTGCAGGATTTGCACAGCTCACGTTTCCTCCCTGAAATCCACCTCCTGGCACAGACAGCAAGCCAGAAAGATGCTGCAAAGAAACAGCAACCAAACATTACTCACTGCAGCACATCAGCCCCCTCCAAACAGCTTCTCCCCATGCAAAGCTGGGGGACCCAGCCCTGCTCTTGCACCAGTGCCAGCTGGGAAGGCTGCTGATCCCTGGAAGATTTTTATCTGCCTTCTGTCCTGCTAATGTCAGAGCATCGAGTGCCTTGTGCTCTGTGATGTGTCTGGGGCAGAGCCATGGTGTCCATCACAGAACCAGATGAGCTGTGGTACCAGGTGCTCCAAGGTCTGTATGTGCCAAGGAGAGACACCTGAGCCCAGCTGTCCTTGGGAATGAGACCCCACCTGCCTTGCCAAGGTTGGGAAGGAAATCTGTGGCAGGGCAGGAAAATGAACCTGGAGTTCCTACAGAGCCAGACATGCAGTTTAATTGCTGTCCTCTGTGGTCACAAACACTGGAGGTACTTCCAGAGCCACCACCAGGAGAAGCAACAGTTTATGGCACAGAGAGGGAAACATCAAGAAATAGGTTCTTATTATCCCTTTTGCTTTACCTTCCCCACCAGTAAATTGAAAATAAACATGTGACCCAATGTCCTGAGTACAGCTCCAAATTTAAGGTAAAGAACCAAAAAGAGCCACATGGAAGGGCAGCTCTCAGTCCCCACATTTTAGAACAATCTCACTGTAATCAAGGATAGGACTTGGGGATTCACTGAGTTCTCTAACACAGACATTAGAGGTATGCTCCAGCCACAGCTTCAGGATTGGCATCTAAGGAGCTCCCAAACCCTTAAAAATCAGAGAATCACACAATAGATGGGTTCAGGGGGAACCTTGAAGATCATCCAGTTCCACCCCTCCCTGCCATGGCCAGGGACACCTTCCACTAGCCCTGGCTGCTCCAAGCCCCATCCAGCCTGGCCTAGGACACTTCCAGGGATGGAGCAGTCAACAGCTCCTCTGGGCACCCTGTGCCAGGGCCTCCCCACCCTCACAGGAAGAATTTCTTCCTATTATCTAATCTAAATCTGCCCTCTGTCAGTTCAAAGCTATTCCCCTCTGTCTAATCACTACATACCCATCTAAAAACTCCCTGTCCAGCCTTCCTTGTAGCCCCTTTAGCCACTGGAAGATTCTATTAACAAAAAAGTAAAGCAGAAGCTGCTGGTGCAATGTGCACTGGTTCACATCAGACTGAACCTCTCCTTCCCATGAGCTCAAGTCTGGGTCACCCCTCACAGAGACAGAACCTGGGTGTGGGAGCAGCCAGGCTGGGCACAGCCTTGGTACAGGAGAGAAAAAAACAGTCCTCCACCTGCAATGACAGCTTCTGCTGGGAAGAGCTGCCTGAGCAGCACGAGGTCAGGGCCATAAGCCCTCATTAAGCCAAGTTACACAAGCTGCTCACCCAAGAGCCCCTGCAACAGGTGATGCTCTGACACCGAGCCAGCCACGGATGCTCGGGATGGCAGGAGCAAAGAGCTGCTATTTTTACCCTGGCATAAACCTGCAAAGATTAATGCTCTGTGCACCTATCAAAGGAGTAGCCTGAACAGGTCACTCACTGCATTGAGAGCACTGAAATGCACTCAGTGTGATGAGGATGCTGACGTGGCTGGAGCTGTTGTTATCTCATCACAGGGGTTCCATGCTGTTGTCTCCTATCACAAAAGTTCCAAACCTTCTTGGTGTTTCTTGTGGGCATCTCCTCAGAGCACTGACTCTTTCTTCTTCACAAAGCAGCCAACTGACTCTAGTGCCCTTCTCACCCAGCCATCCCACTCTTTTATAGCACTCTTCTTCTCACTGGTTACAGCTGTGGCCTGTTAAGGTCAGGCCTGTTCCTAATCTTTGATAATTGGCCCAGCTCCAACTCCTTAGGGGTGAGATTATTTTCTACACTATCTTTATTTTCTTATATTCTATCCCCCTACATGGAGCAACCCCTTGGGGTTACCTCACACAGTGCATACAGCACTGCCCACCAAGAGTGGTGTGTGGGACCAGCCCCTGCCTGAGCCTGGGCACATCCCCTCCCAGCTGGGCACAGAGCTCCACCTCCTTTCTGCAGGAACCTCATGGAGAAGTTTTGCTGAACGTGATGCTCAGAGACAGGAGACAAGTGACTGTCCCCTTGAGTCATGTACATGTACCTCCCCAGTGCTCCCAATACCCCCAAACCTGGATTCATGTTCAGACTCTCAAACCTGGATTCATGTTCAGACTCTCAGGTCCTGGATGTGCACAGTCCCTGGTGATGCAGAGATCACAGGAAGCTCAGGGGCTCACTGATGGTAGCAGCTCCACCAGTGCTCAGTGTCCAGCTCTTTCTGACACTGTAATTAAATGCAGTTTGCTTTGGTTTAATGGGAACTGGCACTTGTGGAGGGACACTTTGCCTCTCACCATGTCACTGATGATGAAGATCAAGGTAATGAAGACACAAACATCTAACAAGCTGACCAGCACTCTGTTAAAGGTTTGAAACATGCCAGTGCAGTGATGGCAGGTGCCTCTCCCCATCTGGGAGCACAGGGATCAGGGAGGGATGATCAGGTGCTGCAGCTCTCAGCAGACACTTTCCTACAAGGAATAAGCACTACTATGAACAGTATCTTCCTAAGAGGATCACTGAACTTTACTTTTGAAGTTTCCTGCCCATAACCCCATGCTGGTCTGGCAGCATGGGCTGGGATCTCCTGGAGTTAATTCAGGCTTGGGGATGCTGAGACATGTTCATGCCATTTTCTCACCATTTCAAATAGCAGCAAACAGAGAAGGTCAGAAATTAAGAAACTGAAATAGCTGCTAAATTATTTTTTATACAGTGAGAAACTTGTATAACCCTATGAAGACCTGCTGGAAGCCTGGTCCAGATCAACTCCCTGACTCATCTGCAGCACTCAGTCAAACACAAGGGTTTTATGGCTTGCAAACAATTCAGCAAACCCTAGGAGAGCCTGTGCCTGCTCCCATGAACACTGCTCCCACCCTGAGGGGAGCTGGAGGCTGCCAGATGCTGAGGCTCACATGGGGCATCCCAATGCCCTAGAGATGCACAGCCTGCCACTGATTCCTGGATCTGCTTTGGTGGATAAAATCACATTCCTAGAAAGCAGCCTACTCCTTCCTGACACACCTGCAAAGGCCTTCCTGGTGCTGAGATGTAAAGATCAGTGACTGCAGTGACAGTGCCTTAGGCCAGGAGGAGCTTTGAAAGGAAGAGATCCTACAGTTTAAGACAAGAGAGCAATCCTTTGTAAAAGACCAAGCCCTGCCTCACAGCAATACAGAAAACAGACCAAGCTGGGCACCTTCCTCACCTCCAGTAGCTTCAAGAAACTGGAGCCCAAAGAGTTGTAGGCTTTGTGCTGTCCAAGCACTGCAGTGGAGACAAAGCAATAAAAAGGGAACAAGGCACAGAGGCTGCCCTCACCAGTGTCTGTGCATCTCCTGCTGGGCTCCAAGAGCTGGGGATGTCATCAGGGCTCCCCTTTTGTGCAGCAACAGGTCTTAATCCATTGGGAAACCATGTTTCCAAACTGCTGCTGGTGGACAAAGAAATACCCAGGCTGGGTGATGAGGAGGAGTCTGCACAGGAGCCACCAACCCACCCAAATTCACCATCATGGCAAAGAATCACAGAGGCAAAGAATCACAGAGGCAAAGCCTCCACCAGGAGCCAGACCATTCACAGAAGCTCACTTACACAGGAGGAGCATTTACTCCTTTATTTATCCAGAGACACAGCATTTTTTAAAAATCCTGTATCAATCAAAGGCTCCTTTAAACGAAGGGCTGAAAGTCGGGATCAGCCTGAAAATCACAACAAACCTGAGGCCATTAGTCTGAAAGTGGGTCTCAAGGGCACTTGAGGAAAAGGAGTAAGTGGACCCCAACACTCTTGAGGATCACATCTATCCCTGGAGAAGA
The DNA here is from genome assembly GCF_023055355.1 of Agelaius tricolor. NCBI lineage: Eukaryota > Metazoa > Chordata > Aves > Passeriformes > Icteridae > Agelaius > Agelaius tricolor. The sequence continues at coordinate 9,419,778 of NW_027269278.1, read as the reverse complement.
TTACACAGTAATAAAATATACTCAGCAAATTCCCATGGTTAATCATCTCTGTAAACTGAATGCTTCACTTGGCTGAAGGGAGAAGGCTTTTTTTCTATATGCTCCCTTTTAATATATCAGAAATAATTAATGCTGCATAGTGTTTCTCATCTAAAAATACTTAATTTTATTACAACGAAGACATCAGTCAGTAATCTTTTCTTTACCTCCACTCCAGTCTAAATTAGTCTTGTCCAATGTCCATAAATAAGTCAGCTTAAGAAAGTCAGTGAAAGACAGCTCTGCCAGCAGCCTTCAGTGCTGATACTGCTCCTACCACCAGCTCTGCTTATGGGGGAATTCTCCTGTGGCACACAACAGTTTTAAAAGGGCAATTTAAAGGGGTGATTTTCACTTTCTGTTTATTAAAAATAGTATCTAGCAGGCCATTTGGACTGGATGCCCCACTTTCTTATGAACTTAAGCTAACAGATTTTATACATGCTGTTGCCTCTCAACAGCAGAGCAGAATTTAAGCATTTAAGTTAGAAAAAAGTGCCTGGGGGTATAAGAGTGAAGGATAGGGTTGGAGATAGTGGTGGATGGTCACAATAATGAGCCACAACCCACACACAAGGGTTTGTGATCCTCAGCATTCCCACACCCAGGTTTACTGACCATGTTACTCCTACTTCTTGTATTTTTATGGCTTCTAGTAAAGGCTATAAAACCATGAGCCAAAAACTATACTCCCAAATCTGGGCTCAAAGACAAAAGGGAAGGCCAAGAAGATAATATATATTTAGGTTTTCAATTAACTGGCCTGAGGTGCAGACCTGCAAGCAAGCTGGCCTGAGCAGCTGGATGAGCCCAAAAGTGGCTTCAGGCTCACCCAGGTCTTGGTGCTAACAGGTACCTGTGCACTTCACCCCTTCTCTCCTTGGCTGAAGATACTCCAGGTAACATCTGGAGCACCCCGGTCACCAGCACAGAGAGTTCAGAGCCCTGTGGGCACCCTGCTGGCACCCCTGGCATAAGGAACCTGACACCAGAGCCCAGCACCCTGCAGAGGGACCACAGGTACCCAGAGTTTGTCAACACATCCTCCTGTGGATGGAGAAGAGATGCTGGAGGCAGCTGGAGGTCCTGGAGAGGGAGGGAGAGAGGTGACACAGTGCATCTAAACAGGGCACTGTCACCAAACCCTCTTACTTTAAAACAAACAAGAACCTGAGAAGAATGAGATGGCACTGCTGGGATCACTTTGTGCAGAAAATAAATGATTTGTAGTATTTCCTTATTGGCTGCTGGAGCCAAAACCCCCTCAAGATTTGGCAACAGCCTCTGAAAATCCATGCAAGTTCATCATGCAAACATACATCAACAGAGCAGCCATGGGAAGGGGAAGCTCTGGTCTGGGAAGGGAAACCTGTGATGGCTGATGGATGAAGGGAAGCCTGGATGGCCCCATCTGCCACCCATTCTGCACCATTTGTAGGCTCACTTCATGGCAGGGGCTGCAACAAGCACATTCCTAGTGAAAAAGGCTGATGGGGGGAACTTAGCATCAGCCCCTCCTGTGTACATCCCTGCTGTGGCACACAGCTCAGTGCCACGAGCAGTTTGTCCCCACTGCCCTGATGGGCACAGTGGGTGGCTGGGCTGGCACTGCCCTTTGCTATAACCCAAACCTTCCTTTAAGTGCCTGTCCCAAAAACCTACAGAGGCAGTTACACACACAGTCCAGCCACAAAGCTCCATTTGCCTTTTGCTGCTGTACTGAGAGAACAAAGCAGCTGAACCTGGCCCCAGGAGCATCCAGGAACAGGAGCAGCCGTGCCCAAAATGCACCCCCTGACTGCACAGACATCAGTGCCTAATGCTCAGTCTGGGAAGGTCCCTTTGTGCTGCCTGAGTGGCACTGAGGATGTTCAGGAAGGGGTTAATGCTGCTTGCAGCAGCGTCCTGCCCTCGGTGCCAGCAGCCAGTGAGTGCAGCTCCAGGTGACGTAATGCTGGGTGCCTCCTGTGCAGCAATGCCTGGCTGCCTGTGCAGGCTGCACTCCCCGGCTCCTGCTGGATGCCCCAGGGACCCCGGGATGCCTCAGGGACCCCAGCATGTCCCAGGGACCCTGCTGTCCCCTGCCAGGCAGGGACCAGCCCAGGACAGGGTGCCCCCCTTGGCTGCCGCTGCTCTTTCCCAGCTGGATTCTGACACTCGTTGCTACCCAGTGAACATCAGAAATTTTCATTATTAAAGCATCCGGAGCCATGGGGAGCATCTGATCTCTGAGCAGCACAGCACAGCTCCACAGGGCACAGCCAAATTCCTTTCCAGGACCATTCAAGGGCTCTCTCTTTGGGCTTGGAAATCCCCCTGTGACAATCCCATTCCCATTTCCATGCAGAACATTAAGGATGGGGTAAGGTGGCCCCTCCCAAGCTGCTGGCAGTTTAGGATTTACATAGGCAGGCTCTGGAAGTTTTACAGAAACGCAGCTGAAGCTCCCAATTACAATTAACAGGTGCAGTAAGAAAAATGCTAAGCTGTTCCCTCCCCATCTGAAATCTCCTTCTGTAACAGCCTGTAACCACAGTGGGTCCTTCCAGGCCCCTGGAATAACATAATCCTCTAAGGAGAAAGTGATTCACTCTTCTTTGATGTGATAAAAAGAGGAAAACAAGTGAACAGGAGGCACTAAACAGCCATCTTGTGAAACCCAGACAGCTTTTCCAATTCCATTTCTGAGCTGTTTATCACCACATAAAAAGCCTGATACCCAGCAGACTAGAGGAAGACCAGTGTTGATGTCCCTGTCTTTCTCACATTTATATTCCAGCCTAAATCTCACTGAGATTTAGCTCAACAAATGAATTATTTAAGTTGCAACTCTGATTCAGTGCCCAGAGAATCATTTTGATGTAGATGGGAGCGGGGACCTGGTACAGAAGAATTCAGGTGCAGGGCAGTGTCTGCTTTCCCAAGGCAGAGGAGAGCACCACAGCACAGCTGGGTTCATCTCCACAGCTTCTGAGAGAGGAAAACCAGGGCTGCAGGGACACAGCAATGGCTGGGCAGTGGTTTGCTGGTGGGCTGATTGAACAACAAAACACAGATGTTTTTCTGGCAGACCAGACAAAAGCAGTGTCTGTGCTGAGAGTAAAATGCACAAATAATTTCTGATGCTGTGCAAAGATCTTCTCCATATTCCCTTCCCCTTTTCTCTCTGTGCCATTCAGCTCTAACAGTGGTGTTGAAGGCAGCAGGGGGACTGTCCCTCCCTGCTGCTGGGAGGTGACACAGCCTGTGCTGCTCTCCTGGCTCTGAAACCCAGCAAAACACAGCAGCCTCCAGTTCCAGGGCAGCTGCAGAGGATGCTCACACAGAACCCTGCAGGCAAGCAGGGCAGAGCAGCCCCAGCACCCACAGGTGCTCCTCTCCCCCTTTCCAAGAGCATCACTGACCCACCCATGGTCCCTCAGGGACCCATGTCACACAGCAACCTCCTCCCAACCCAGCCTGCAGGCTGCCAGTATCCTGCTCATTTCTATTTAAGCAATATATGTCTTGGAATTGCTACTAGAGAAGCCAGGGACACTTGAGTGTGTGTTTTCTGGATATAAAAAGACAAAAACAAAGTTGCTTCTTTATGTAACTTAAGCCAAGCTACTAACATTAAAGCATCTGGAATTAATTATCCCAGCCAGATAATGTTTCCATAATTACTTCAGTAATGCAAACAGCTCCACTTGCCTTTGTATCCACCTACTAATGGAGACCAGAAACAGAAGACATGAGCAATGGTGGTGGCTCTGCACCTGCCATGCTCTGAGCATGAGCCACAGCACACCAAGAACTGGACAAATCCCCCTACACTGTGACTCACACGGCTGAGTGTGGCAAAGCTCAAAACACAGACACAGGCACAAGATGACAACAACTCCCATCCACCAGCACCGTGTCTGCACATGGATCTCCTTACAGAAACCCAGCCCAGTGAAAGCAAAGCTTTGAGGAATTTGAAAAGGCAGCACCCAGACTCTTTTAATGTGTTCTGGATCACTGAACTGACACTGAACCCTGAAGCACATGAGAACAGCTCTGACACTCCAGGCAGCTCACAGCCCACCCCAGAGAACAAGGAGGGATCCACCTGCCTCTTCCACCATCCCCTGCAGCTACACTTGTCTGGGTGCCCCTCATGAAACCCCAGAATGGTTTGAATTGGCAGAGACTTTTAAAGGTCCCCTAATCCAAGCCCCATGCCAAAAGCAGGGACACCTTCAGCTAGATCAGATATTCCAGATCTTCTTCAAGTGCACTGAGATAACCACCTACAGCTCTCCTCCACCTCCCCAAGGTCTGGCAACATAGTGAAGCTAACTTTCCAGCCACACCTCACCTAAATTCAACAGGACTACTCACAGCACCAAGAACTGAGCAGCTATTCCTGCTGCTGGGCTATCACTCTCCTCCCATCACTCTGGAGAGCACTTAAAAGCAATAGTTGCTTGCATTGTTCAAAGGGGACCCAAGGTGCACTAAATCACTAAGAGGTGATTTCATTAGGGCTGTGGTTGCAAGCCCAGCAGTCAGAGCTGCTGGGGTTTGCCTGGCTACACAATAAATCCACGGTTCTGGATGGAGAGCAGAGGCAATGGAGTGAGATGTGGAGGCTCCCAAGGCTGTACCAAACCAGAGTTGGTCCCAAGAGCTGTAAACCTTGTTACAGAGCAGCAGGAAATCCAGCTCACTCGTGCTATACATTTGCTGCTGAAGTACACTTGACTTTCTGTGTGCTTGATCCAGTATAAACCACAGGCATCCACTGGGAAGATTAGCAAACATTCAAAATAAAAGTCCAAGTGGCTCAGAATGAGGTAAGAACAGGCTGGATTAACACATTTCCCATAGCAAACTAATAAAGGTGAGGACTTGCTGAAAGCCCACACAAGAACTTGTCAAGCAGAGAGTAAACCAGAAATGATGACAAGTAACAGGCAGAGTAAATCACACTCACTCCTTTGCAAAGCACTCACAGGCACTGGGCACGAGCCAACAACCCTGTGCAGCACCTGTGCCCCCCTGTGCAGCACCAGTGCCACCCTGTGCAGCACCAGTGCCCCCCTCTGCAGCACCAGTGTCCCCCTCTGCAGCACCAGTGCCACCTTCTGCAGCACCAGTGCCCCCTTCTGCAGCACCAGTGCCCCCTGTGCAGCACCGGTGCCACCCTGTGCAGCACCAGTGCCCCTTGTGCAGCACCAGTGCCCCCCTCTGCAGCACCAGTGCCCCCCTGTGCAGCACCAGTGCCCCCTGTGCAGCACCAGTGCCCCTTGTGCAGCACCAGTGCCCCCCTGTGCAGCACCAGTGCCCCCTCTGCAGCACCAGTGCCCCCCTGTGCAGCACCAGTGCCCTCCTGTGCAGCACCAGTGCCCCCCTGTGCAGCACCAGTGCCCTCCTCTGCAGTACCAGTGCCCCCCTGTGCAGCACCAGTGCCCTCCTCTGCAGTACCAGTGCCCTCCTCTGCAGCACCAGTGCCCCCTGTGCAGCACCAGTGCCCCCCTGTGAAGCACCAGTGCCCCCCTCTGCAGCACCAGTGCCCCCTTCTGCATGGCCCAGACCCTCTGCTGTCCTGGTGTGATTCATCCCACCCTAAACCAGGTACCTGAAGCCCTGGCAGGACAGACCACCTTGTGCACAGACCATCCCTCCCCTCTGCCTACAGGGACAAGGGATGCCTGAGCAGATCTGACTGGAAACCTCCCTTTCCCAGTGGCAGGGCTGGAGACCAAACTCCCTGATGTTACATCACTGGGATTATTTTGCAGTCCTGGACCAGTGCCACTGGCCAGCCCATCCTCACCACAGCCAGCTGTCACTGTGGGGGTCCCCAGGAATGGGCAGGCAGGGAGCCTTCCTCTCCCCACACATAGCCCAGGGCTTGTGATCAAAACATTTAGGCCTAAGGCAATTGGGATTTTCATTTCTTTTGATCAGAGCACAGTCTCTGAGGGAAGTGTACATGTATTTCTGGAGCATACCAGAACCCAGGCATATTCAAGGGCAGGCAGCCACAGAACAGGGATAACCAACCCAAGAAATAGCCCTTTGTAAAATCGCCAGCATGCCATCTGCAAGCTCCAAACTCACACATTTTTCATGATGAGCTGGAGGGAAGGGGAAAAAAAACAGGGGAAAAAAAAAGAAAAAAAAAAAGGATTATGTTAAAAGAAAAAAAGCTGTGCTCCAAAAGCTCCTCAAACTGCTGCAGAATCCTGCCTGCCCCTTCTGCAGCAAAGCCCAAGGGAAGCAGCTGATGAGTCAACAGCCAGCCTGCGTCGCCGACCGAGGAGAGGAAGTCCAATCTGAGCACTGAGAACAAAGTGTGCTGGTTCATGGAGTACACACTGAGCAGGCAGCCTCGGGGAGCCCTCCCCGGGCTGGGACTGCAGGGATACAGCCTGGCTGCCAGCCAGCACTCCCAGGGGACACGGAGAGGTGACGGCCAGGCATAGCTGGGACATCTGCATCGTGCCACCCTGCTGCCAGGCCAGCCTGGCCACCTTTCCTCAGGCTACCATGCTCCACATTGCAGCACAGACTGCTCCTGGAGGGGCTTTCTCCCTTTGCTGGGTGTTCTGGATGCAGCACCCAGCCCTGAGAGTAGGAGCTGAGGTGTCTTCTCAGTGCCAGATGGGGGCAGGGATGTGTCCCAGTCCTACACCCACTGCTGGTGCACCAGTTCATTCCTCTCCCCGCCTCAGTACACTCATCTCCAGCACTGCTTCCCACAGACAGACCTGCTCCGTGTGCCTCCTCTGCCAGTGACACTGGCATCACAAAACCACAGCCTGCCAGCAATACACACCCTTGGAAAGAGCTGCTGGAACTCCTGGACATGTGGGGGCACCTCCTGATGGGAGTCCAGTAACGAACAGCCCGGAGGAGATGAACCTGAGTGGGCAGTGCCACACCACCCAACCCAGCCAGCCCTGCACCAGCTGGATGTGTTCCCTGAGCACAGCAGGAGCTGCCTGACCTCTGTGTGGCCATCAGAGAAGGGCAGAGGGGACTGAGGGAGGACAGGACAGGGACAGGGCCGTGGTGCCAGCACGGCAGACGGTTTGTGCCGGTGCCGCCATCGCCGGTGCTCGCCGGGGCTGTGCCTTCCTGTTAGCACAGCACTTTCTGTTTTCTGTTAAAACAGGGCCACAGCGACGATGCAAGTATAGATCTGCAATGCCAAGAATATCTGGGAAGGCTGCCAGCAAGAAGCAGCCTTCCTGCTCGTCCTCCCGCTGTGTGCAAATTCACAGGAAACAGAATCTACAGCACATACTAATGTGGCTTAATGCGAGATCCAAGAGCCACCTTGAGATCCTGCTTGCATCCCTGTCAGCCTGGGGAAGGAGCCACATGCCAAGAACATTAAATCATTAAATAGAGGAGGAAATAAAACCTGCACAGGTGCATAAAATCCCACGTAGGTGCCGCTGCTTTAGGAAGTGTTGAGCTTGCACTGTGCAAGCTCAACACACATCGCCACCAGTAGGAAGGGACAAGCCCAGGTCCCTGGCACATCAACTCAAAAATGCTCAAAAATGGCTCCACAGCCTCCTATGAGCACGCATCAACCAGCAAAGTCCATGTACTTTGGGGTTTATTATGGTGTGACTCTGGGAATACAAAACTCATCTGAGTTTTTCCCATCTTCCCATTTACAACAGGAGAGGTACCCAAAGCCCTGATGCTCCCAAACTGCTGATAACTCTTATTCTTACTTTACCCTGTTTAATCCTGAAGCTGAGATGAGCCAACTTTGCCTCCAACACCCAACTGCATCCCACAGCAGACTGGGACCTTGCATCTGGATCTCCTCATGCTGGAAATCTCTGTGCCTCTGTTTACACAAGTGTAAAATAACTGCAGAGTTCACACAGGGGCTGTAAGGCTCAGCTCTGGTCCAAAAAAGCCAGTGGAGATCCTTCCACTATGGTCTCTAGCAGAGGTGGAGCACAGTACCAGGGGGATGCAGTGTCACCACCACACTGCAGGTGGGTGACCAGGAGACACAGGGCAGGGGCTGCCAGCCTGCCTGCTGGAAGGGAAAGCTGCCCTGACTGCTCGCTCCTCTGATAGCTCCCATCTGACTGGAAGTGGCTTTTATCTCCACACAGGAGCCCTTCAAGCTCTGGGCAATTCTCAGGCCAATAAAATTCTCAGATTCAAATAAAACCCTTTTGAATAGCCGTGAGCCAGAAGTAATCGTGGAGAGGAAACAGCTGATCTCCTGTGCTGCCTCTGATGACCCTGGCATCCAGGTGGCTGCCAGCAGCATCCTCCTGAGACAACAAGCCAAGATATGCTGCACCTCTTCCTCCCCTGCTTTCCTCACAACTGCACTGCAATTTGTGCTAACCTAGAAAGGACCCTGGAGTTTAAGGTGGCTCTTAGTGAAGGCAGTTTGAGACAGATGCTTTCTGAGGAAAGCATTCCTTAAAATACAGCTCTTGCCTTCTGCCTCTACCCCAGCTTTTGACATTTTACAGCTCCAGTAAAACAAAATGTTTTAAAAATCTCATTTTCAGCTTTGGAGGCACAAAACCTAGAGCTGGTTTCCAAGCAGCCAGGAGGGAGATGAAAAGAGCAGCAGCGGCTGAGTGCACGGCACCTTTCGGACAGCGAGCTCAATCTCTGCTCCAGCTCATGGCACCTTTGGGACAATGAGCTCCATCTCTGCTCCAGCTCATGGCACCTTTGGGACAATGAGCTCCATCTCTGCTCCAGCTCACAGCACCTTTGGGACAATGAGCTCCATCTCTGCTCCAGCTCACAGCACCTTTGGGACAATGAGCTCCATCTCTGCTCCATCTCTGCTCCAACTCACAGCACCTTTGGGACACAGCTCCATCTCTGCTCCAATTCACAGCACCTTTCAGACACCAAGCTCCATCTCTGCTCCAACTCACAGCACCTTTCAGACACCAAGCTCCATCTCTGGAGCAGGAAGTAGCTCCCATCCCAGAGCACAATCTGCTGGCTGCCCATGGCTCAGCCCAGGAACCAAGTCCCGAGCAGCAGCACCATGGGCTGCCTATTATTTTGCAGGCAGTGCTTGTCTGCTCACCAGTTCTCAGGGCTCTCCTGTCTTCTCTCCAGCCTGCTCACCTCCCCCTAGGAGTTCCACATGGAAGTGGCTGTCAGAAGTGACAACATCAGGACTGGATTAGCACAGGCATCCCCCCCCTAAGGGCAGGATGCTCTGTTACACCTCTTGAGATGGGGAAAGCAGAGCGCTGTCAGCGAGGAAGAGCAGCAGCCGCTGGGCTCCACATTTCCAGTCCACAAAAAACATCAATGCTGGGACTTTTTTCAGCAGATTAAAGGAATTTGGATTGTCCACAGCTAACACAGAGAGGATGTTCGGTTTAGACAAAATTTTTTGAGTAGGGAAAAAGGAAATTTGGAAGCAAAGGAGGAAAGCGATGCCGAGGCCATGGGGCAGCAGACACAGGGTGGGGGGCAAAAGCAGCAGCTCAGGCCAGACCAGCAAGGTGGCTGCTCCTGGGAGGGAGACTGGGGTGAATTAGAGCAATTAAACAGGGGAGGTAAATGGAGTTGTAAGGCTTTTTAAGGCTGCTCTCTTAAGGCAGATGAAATAGAGTCATCTCTCGTGAAAAAACATTTGACATTTCTCCAAAACAGGGCAAGACGCAAGAAGGAGTTGTCTAACCCTGGAGATAGCAAAATTACTGCAGTCTGCACTGTCCCTGGCAGTCCAACACTGCCCTTTCCACCTCCCATTCTCACATCAGTGGCCCAAGTGGGAAAAGCTTGAGGGCAGGGATGCTTTGGGAGGGAGAGCTGCTCAGCAGAACACACCATCTCTGCTGTGCCTTCTGGCGTGCATTCTGTCCTGATTAAAAAAAAATCTGGCAGTGTCACTGCCTGTCCCCCTGGGAGTGCATCATGGCTACAAACCAGGTGCAACCATTAACACTGCTGTAAAATGAGCTCTTCATTTCCCTCCCATCACATTGGGGAAGGCAAAATATCCCAAACAGGCATCTATCCGAGGACAAAGCCCTCCAGGCCGTGCTTGCTGTCCAGCCAGCAGAGAGAGATGGTTCAGGCAATTGAGACACAGTGCAAGACAGAGCAAGAGCAGAAGAAAGAAGAGGAAGCTGAAGCTGTGGGCAAGCAGCACAATCTCCAAGCAGACCAGGAGCAGTTTGGGATGAGCAGGGTGTGACACAAACTAGAGGGGATGCAGAAATCCACCTGGGATGAGCTGGGAGTGATGGAGTCAGCAATGAGTATCTGAGAGGTCATAGAGAGTGGGACAGATTTCAGAATTACTGACTTACAAAGGACTTTAAAGGGGTCATCTAGTTCCAATACTCTGCCATGAGCAGGGACACTTTCTACTAGACCAGGCTGCTCAAAGCCATGTCTAGCCTGGACATTCTTCCAGAGATGCAGCCACAGCTTCTCTGGGCAACCTGTGCCAGCACCTCACCACTCTCCCAGGGAAGAATTTCTTTCTAATATCTGTTGCTTTAAAAATAAAACAAACGCTTTGTAGAGCAAGGCTTGAACTAAAAACAGTGTTGAGGTACTGAAGAAAGAGCTGGAACTATTTCAGGAGGCAATTCATCAAGGATTATGGAAAAGTGCCAATTAGAATAATCAAACAAGTAAAATAATCCCAAGAATTAGGAAATTCTTCAGAGGATAACACTGGAAGAGAAACTGACACTGGAAGGGAAACTTCCCACTCAAGGTGAGTGGGCAGCACCAGGATGTCCCCTCCAGAAACCACAGGGGGACACCACCACCACCATCATGGTGCTGGGGGTGCCAGAGCAGGACAGTGGGATGGGGACCTGGGAGGGAATGACCTGTTCCAGGTGTCACTCTAGGAATATCCACTCATGAGAACATGCAGCAGAGCTGCTCCAGCACCCCCAAACCCAAGGGCTTGGAGACAAGAAGAGAGGTGCATTTCCAGCCTGTCCTGCACCCCAGGAGCCCCTGGCTGAGAGGTCTGGGATGCCAAATCCCACTGCTGGGAAGCAGCACTCCCAGCTCTACATGGGCACTGCCAGCCCAGGCAGTGCCAAGCTATCACTTTTCAGCTGGAAATAGCCCCGGCACGAGCCCTCAGCTGGGAAGCAGAGCACTGGCGAGGCCAGACTGCGGTTAGCTATCAAAGACAACTAAAAAAAGATATTTCACACACAGGCTTTTTTTCTTTCCCTTCTCCTTTTTTTTTGGGTGTTTTTTTTTTTTTTTCCCAAGGATTAAATCAACTCAACAGCCCCCTTTACAACTTCCCTTTTGATGTGTTCAGACTCATTAAAGTTTCATTTCTTTCTCTGTTTTCCCCGGGGGAGGAAGGGGAGCGTACACAAAAGTTTATTTCAGAAGCGGGGTCGGCAGCTGCAGCAGCAGCAGCTGCTGTTGCTGTGGGACAAGCAGAGCCTCCACCAGCCTTTGCTCTGTGCCCAAATCCCTTGGCAAAACACATCCCCCAGCAGCCACCCCGCTCCCGTGAGCAGCCCCAGCATCACCCTGGCACGATGCTGCACGAGTGTTTCTGCAGGATGCACACACGGTGTCACACGTCACAAAGGGAACACACCAGAGATGCAAAGCTCCTCTAAATCCATTGGGGAGTTTTGGGTCTGATCCTGCAACTTTTCAGATCCAGCCCTGCAAGTTCTGGGGTCCCTTCCTAGCCTTTTCCATTCCCCCCACTGGCAGCACCAACCTTTCCCCCACAGCTTTGGCCACTGCCCTGGGATAATCCCCCACACACGTCAAAGGGAGTAGCAGCTCCCCCATGTTTCCTTCTCGCCTGAGCAGCTGTTTGAGTGTCTATTTTAAACCTCAGTTCCCTATTTTAAAATAGCTAATGAGCCCCCGATCTCTGCTGACAGACGTCGTCTCTACAAGGTCTTGGGAGATGCTTCTGTGTTTGCTGGGCTCCTTTTCCCAAGCCCTGAATCTCAGCATGCCCAGCACGTCTCCAATCTGCACAAACATGGTAAAGAGGGAAGTTTTTAATTTAAGGGCCAACTCCTGCTCCCCTGCCGTGAAATACCAGCGGTACAACCACGTGCTCCTCGACAGAGAAGCATCAAGCAGCCAGGCACGGGCTGGCATTCTGCATGGTTGTCTGTTGTTATTTTTTTATTGTTCCTTCAATTTTATCAGGTCGTTTTTAAAATTTCCTGACCAAGAGCAAACAAGGAGCTATCCCAGCTGGCCACTGCCCAAAAAAAGCCACGCACACGAGAGGGACTTCTCAGGATGTGGTGGGAGCATCCCTGTGCAAGCCCAGGATCCTGAGCATCACCTCTATGTGCTCTCCCAGATGGTGTGCACCCCACCAAGGCAGAGGGAACCAAGGCAGACAGGTCCCCAGCCAGGACCAGGTTCCCCATGGACAGAACCAGATGGAGGAGACGCTGCTCACTCACCTGACCACAGGCTCAGGGATGGCCTCGGCACTTGCTGGCACCTGGACACCCTTCTCCCACTCCTGCCTCCAGGGATCAGCCAGCACGTAGTACTCGTCAGGACTCAGCTGGAAGGAGTCAGGGATCTTCATGGCTGTTATCAGATCCGTCCTGAAAACCTGCATGGGAACAAACCATCCTGAGTGCAGAGTCCAGGGAGGGTGTCCAGGGAAAACGCCCCCAAGGCACAGCACAGGGGGTGTCTGCATCACCAACTTCAGGGTGTCAAATTAAGCCCCTGCAGGGCAAGTTTTGGGCAGGAGAACATGGCAACAGGCAGGGACTCCCCTCCAGCCAGGCAGTGCCAAGAGCCCAAGCCCTGCAGCTGCAACCCCTTCAAGGTCTCCCATACTGGGCAGACAGGAAATCCAGCCACAGGGTGTGAACTTGGACAAGATGCAGACCAAAAATTAGTTTCAAACTGAAGAAACAGGCTGCTTTGTCTTAGGGGATTGATGGTTTCAGCACAACCACTCAAATCTACTCCAAATGCCAAGGGATGTACAGCAACTGGGCTTCTCCACATTTGGCCCTCACAGGCCACAAGAACATGTTGTTCTTGTCTTGAATGAAGATGTGGGAAAGACACAGCCACTTTTTCCCAAGCACCTTCATATCCTCCTCATGTCACTTCACCATCCTGAGCACCGTTGTGTCCCCTTCAGGTCACTTCACTGCCCCAAGCACCCTCATGCCTCCATCACATCACCTCATTGTCCTGAACAGGGACAGACAAAAGCTTCAGACAGAAATTATCCAGCTGAAATGTGATCTAGGTGCTGCTTACATATCCACACAGATTTTTCCTGACTCAATAAACCCCTTGTGAGATCAACACTGGTCCCCTTCTGTAGGAAAATCCTCCAGTCCTTCAGTCAGTGAATGGGTTCATTCTCCATCTCACTCGTGGCCCTGCAGCATCTTCTCCCAATACACAAGGATGAAAAACTCATTCTAAAAATATCCCTCACGGTAAGTAAGGTTTTCCTTCCAGAGGGCTGCCTGACAGCAATGACTCGAGCAATCCTGCCTCTTGCAGCACAAAAATAAATTGTAAATGAAAATGGATGATTTCTCCTCTCCACCATCTGCTATTAGCTGGAATAATAACTGCCAGTGCCAGCAATCCTGCCTGGACACCATCTCACTCCATCCCTGCTACTTCTGCATTCCTTCCACAAGGCTGGGAAGGATCAGGTGTTTTCTTTGGATATTGTTTAATCTCTTCACAGTCTGTTCTCCAAATGAGAATTGCTTTGTCAGAATCACAAGAAATAATACAGGATAGTTTTACATTTTTTGACACAAAGATAACACACTTTGGAGAGTATTTGGGAACCCAAATCGACTGAAATGCAGGAAACTAGACATTAAGTAAGACCACTGAGACCAGTATTTAGGTCAGTTTGTTTAATCCTCAGAGCCTCAGCTGCTAACCCAATTAGAGTTAATACAATATATAAACAACCTTTGCTATGTTGGGACCTCTGAATTTCATTGGTACTCTCCTCCTGATGCAGCTGTTTGGAGACATTTTTAACTATGTCCATAGAAACCTGATTTGAGTTGGTCAGACACAGTCTTGGCACACCCTTCCACAAACATAATTAACAGCCTATACATTACAGTCAGCTCAGTTTGGGAAAGATCAGGAACCTTTAAGCCTCTATGTGTTACAAACCCATGGTTACAAACACCACAGTAACCTTTTAACACACTGCCAGTGTGGGAAATTAAAAAAAAATATTAAGTCAGGCATTAATTAAACATGAGAAGGGATATGTGAGATATCATAGTCCCTTCACCAGTGTGGGTCTGTGTACCCAAAAAAGTGCAGGAATCCCACTGCAGAGTGTTTTCTAAAACAAAAGGTAGAAATACACCCTGTTCTTGACAGCCCTGGCAGGTCACAGCCTGGGTCAACAGCATCTCCTTAACCCAGGTTCAGTGCCCAGCTTCAATGAGGACAACACCAACCTGAGGGATCCCTCAAGCCTCAGAGCTCTTGGCTTGGGTGGGTGAGATGCTCCCCGTGCCTGAACCACACGGGGCTGAGGCCACCATGGGGTCAGTGCCACGTCCCTGCTCTGGCCACCAGCACCACACAATCCCTGAAGCACAGAATCATTAAATTAAAGCTGGAAAAGCCCTACAAGATCATCAAGTCCAACTGTCAACCCAGCAGTGCCAAGCTCAGCACTAAACCATGTCCCCAAGAGCCACATCCACTCATGTCTTTTGAATTCCCTCTAGGGATGGTGATTCCACCACTGCCCTGGGCAGCCTGTGGCAGTGCTTAACCACCCTTTCAGTGAAAAACTCTTTCCTAAGATTCAATCTAACCTTACCCTGGCAACAGCACAATACTGTTATAGAAAATACTGTTTTGAAGACACATCCCTAGGGATTTGTGGGCAAAGGCAAGCAGGAATGGTTCTAAAGGTGCAGGGTACCCAAAAGCTCTTCTGAACGACCTGGACTGGATCCTGCTGACATGTGAGTACCCTCCTCCCTCAATGCCAGCTCAGTTGCCTCCTGAGGACACCTCCTTTGATGCTCTGGGGTGCAGGAGCGTTGCATCCTTTCATGCAGGCAAATACACCCAGTTCTGGCAGGAGGCTGCTCGGGGCAGTGCTGGCAGTGCAGGGCAGGATGGCAGCATGCTCCTGCTTCCACCTCAGTGCCCAGACCTGGCAGCCAGCTCAGAGCAGTGGAGAACACTGCGGGGGGACTGGGAGTGGGACTGCCCTTTGCAGGACAACCAACCATTGGGAGGCTCCAGCCATGTCACTACCCTGCCCTGAGGCCTCTGGCCACCCACAGCAGCTGTGGCCTTCCCAGACCCTTACCCCAAGCAAAAATCACCATTTTCTTTTGCTAGGTCAGCACCAGCAGTGAGGAGACAAGCCCTGTCCCTTTGGGTAACACCAGGGCTGGTCACCCATAGAACAGTGTCAAAATCCTGGCCCATCACCCTCCTCCTCTTGATGAAGAGGGAGATGGAGGAGCACAGCCATGGGACCAGCCCTCAGTATAATTCCTCCCTCTGCCTGGTGCAGATCCCAAGCCTGTGGTTTGCTGCATTAAGTCTTCCCCAAATTCATCCCTTCTGGCCTTTCAGCTCGCATCAGAATAGAAGCTTAGTTTTAATTTTAAGCCAAATAAGCACGATTGTATCTATTTCCCTGAAGATAAGGCACATTGCAGGCTGGATTTGCAATCTCACTACTTCATTTATTTAGTCCTTCTTGGAAAACAGATAAGCTCACCCATCCGACGGCAGCACGCGCGCCCGCACTTTATCACAGCGACGCCTCTGTCTTTTCATGAAGAACTGGATATGCTCAAATTATTAACTATCAAAGCAGAACACTTTAGAAATGATAGAACAGCACAGAAACTGTAAAGGAAAGCAGATCAGTTGTCTGGAAATCTCCCAACAGCTAATACGCTCAAATTGTAATCTAAATGTCTTTTTATTTTGAATTGTCTGGGATTAGGGTTGGGAAAAGACTCAATTATTCTACTCAAACTCTTCTGAATTATTTATGAAAACCAAATAAAGGATAAATTGGGCACTGATGAACCGAGGACCTGGCGATGAAGAGAAAGTTGGGTACCAGAAAACAAGCAATTTTCCCTCAATAGGAGTGTTTACTGTTTCTCCCCGGCCGTGGGAGCTGACAGATTGTCTGCTGCCCTGCAGCCGCTCCCCCCTCCACCACCACAGCCCTGGCCAGGCTCTGTCCTCCCCTTTCAGCCCTGAATGGGATCTCAGTTATTGCCTATCGATCTGCCAGCAATGGGAAAGGCCAAACCAAGATGTTCCTTTATTACCTCTGCTTGCTCAGGAACCTCATGGAGGTTTAGTGATGCTCAGGATGCATCACACCAGTGCCCAGGGCCAGCCTCTCCCTTTGTTACTGTCAGCTTTAAAGAAAGGGAAAAAGAACATGAAATTTCAAAATCCCCAGATATTTCTTCCTTCATATTTCCAAAAGAAATGGACGTGGAGTCCACACCAGGTCAGTGTGGTTGTGCAGCCTCAGACTCCAGGCAAAGAAAGGAACGTGGGGAAAACCTTAATCTCCCTTGTATCCCACAGGCCAGGCAAGCCTGGACTACCCCTAGGACCTCCCCATCCTTGCTGCCCACCAGTTTGTGGTGTTGGACTGACACACCAGCAGAGCCAGTCCTGGCAGTCCAGTAACATGAGAAGTCACTGGGACACCACAGCCATGGTGCTCCCCAACAATACATCAGCACTTTTGTAATTTCTGTAATTTGCCATATTGAAGCAAAAGTTGCGCTGCTTTTACGACTCAAAAAAAACCTCAAATAAACCCTGAGTTCATTAAATGTGACATCCTCTGATGTTCCCATTCCAATGTGCCACTTGGATCCAGCCTGGCACTGGAAGGATGCTCCTGCAGGTATGGCAGAAACCTGCAAGGCAGGGGTTGGATTTGGCTCCTCCTTGAGCCCCTGGCACCTTTTACATCAGCTGCTCCATCTTGGTGAGGATCTGCTGCTTCTCCCACTGGACACAGCCCTGCAGCCTCTCCCTGTGACATCTGTGAGGCATCTCTGGGAGCTCTCCATGGACCATCATCAATTTGTCCAACAGTTGGACAACCTCAGAGAAAAACACGTACCCCTGGGAGATGCCAAGGCACACAGTGCCTCACCACGACAGGAAGGATGATGGACATGCCATGAGGCATCAGAAATGCTGCACCCCATCCCTCCTTTAGCTAAGGACTCCCAGGCTGTGCTGCTTTCCAGCATTCTCCTCCTTCTCTGCCTCTGCCCCATCACCACCCAGCCCCTCTGAAAGCCTCTCCACCACCTTTCCATGCAACTCTCACATCAATTTCTAAGCTCTGTGATTCACTCACAAACCCCTCTTAATGAAGTGCCCAGCAATCTCCCTGCCATTCAGTTCCCACTCCATGTGCTCTGTCAAGGACTTGGCTTTCCCAGCGACTGCACTGTGGGTCTGAGGCTGCCAAATCTCCCCTATGCCCAAACAGACCCAAAACCACCAAACTCTGATCCCGCAGTAACGACTTCCCTCTTGTACAAAACCAGCTCCTGGGTGAGAGCCAACGAGCCGGATCTGTTTTGGGCTTTCCATCGAAATGAGAACACTCGTCTAGCGCTGGCTTTAATTAGCTGGAAAGCAGCAGCCAGCCCAGGACTGCTGTGCTGGATCCGGCACGGCCCCGGCATCCCCGGCACGGCCCTGGCATCCCTGGCATGGCCCCAGCAACCCTGGCACGGCCCCGGCATCCTCAGCACAGCCCTGGGATCCCTGGCACGGCCCCGGCATCCTCAGCACGGCCCCGGCATCCTCAGCACGGCCCCGGCATCCCCAGCACGGCCCCGGCACAGCCCCAGCATCCCCAGCACAGGCACTCGGCTCCCGGCGCCTGCTGCAAGCCAGCCCAGGAGAAAACAGAGGGAGCAGGCAGCTCAGCCCAACACAGCTGGGCTCCAGCAGGCTGGGTCCCTGCACACCAGGCTTCCTGAGCTGGCAGGAATTCCGTCACACATCTTCCCCTGCATCTGCACCCAGCTGACTTTGGAGCTTTCAGACCTTGCTCCTGGGGCACAAGAATAAACTCAATCCCTCCTCCTTCAAATCCCAGGATGGGATGCCATTTTTTTAATACACAGTAAGATCTCTGTCCCTAAAAAGTTTTAGTGAAAAGAACTCTTCCCAAAGCAGTGGTACACAATGTAAGAGAAGAGAAGCCCAAAATGAAGCGCGTGCAGAAAACCCAGCACTCACTAGGGTGAGGGTGGGCAGGAGAGGTGAGAAGGGATGGTCACAGCCTGTATCCGAGATCTCACCTTTGAATTCACTCCCTCCATCACCCAGCAGAGCTGTAATCCTCCCTGATGCCCTCACACCCACAGCAGCCACGTGGTGCTCACAGTGATGACCCCTCCACAGCAAGCAGGGGCAGCAGCAGGTCACTGCAGGCAGGTGTGGGACTGCTTCCTGACACTGACATAACAGGTTTTCTTCAGGTTTTGGCCCAACATTCATTTTTCCCCTCCCTTACTGCAGTCCTGGCAGCTGACTCCTGCATACCCCCAGCCACAACCACCTTCCTCCATCCACACTGGGACCAGGGAAGTCTCCAGCTGCCTCATGCACAGGACTCCCTCCTCACTGCCAGCCAGCTCTCTTAGCCCTTCACTCTCTCAAGCATAAAATTGTTTGTTATAGCTCATGAGTCACAAGGATTTTTAGAGAAAGAGAAAACAACGGGAACAATGGGAGCCCTGAGAATAGGTTTTGGTTGTATAAACTGTCTTGATATCAGCTCGAGATGGCACCTCTGTGGGTGCAGCCCTGGCTGCCCCACCCCACTCCCCTCTGGACCTCCCAGTCCTACATCCCTGCTGCTCTACCACATTTTTCCAGCCCTTTCCAAAATGAGAAGAGAGTTGATACTCGGTAGCAAGATTTTGAAATGTGGCAATGCCAGGAGTGTGTTTGCAAGGAGATATTATCTGCCTGTGGGGGAAGAAATCCTGAACTCCCATGTCCAATTGGGAAGCCAGCCTCCTATTTCTTCATCTAGTCTTGTTTCCTCTTGAAATGCTGGATGTTAAAGATTCAATGAACAACAGAACTCAAAATAGGAACAAGAAGCATTTTTGTCCAGCCCTTCTCAGCATTCAGAAGACAATGGTTTTAATCTGTTATCCCCATGCTGGCAAGGGAAAACTGACAAAGCCAAACTGCAGTCAAACCTTTCAACAGAGAGGGATTTTCTCCCCGTCCAGCCCCATAAAAGCATGTCCAGTCTTGCTTGGCCACATCCATTAAAGCTCCTCTCCAAACACAGGAGAGCGCAGGAACTAAATTCATATTGCACTGGGTCATTATATACCCAATGCAGGAGGAAAAAACCATGATCCAATGCAGTAAGAATTACTTTTTAGAAGGGAAAAGAGTTAAATCCTTGTAAAGAGATATAAAAAGGCGCCTTTCAAAACACGGAAGTAATATCTAAACAAGGCAAGCAGAAAATAATGTAAATTGTATAAATTTGTGGTTTCCCCTTCATCCTGAGCCCTGCCTGCAGCTGCAGTCCCCTGTCCTCCTGAAGGTCTGGAGTGAGGCAGAAGGGCAGCGAGGATGTCGGGTGGGATGAGCAGCACCTGCACAGCACAGCCCAGACTGCACAGGGTTCTTCAGCTGAGAAAGGACGGCTGGAGGGCTGGCAGGCAGGTGTTCTGTACAAAAAAAGCAGGCTTTTGTCCCTCCAAAATGTATTCCAGCAGTGCAGGTGAGCACTGTGGATCTCAAACAGCTCTGGAGGTAATGACTAACACAGCAGCTAAGGCAGTGACTCAGAGGCAGCATCCGAGGGAGTCCCTGGGCTGCTGATGGCTGGGAGCTGGCAGATAGAACCAGAGACTATCATTACACACTTGCCTTGTTCTTAGATTCTCTCCTTAGACACTGACAACTGTTCCCTGTCAGGAACAGGAGAGAGGCTTGAAGACTGCAGTCAAACCAGCGAGGCTCATGCTCACATCCCCAGCAGCTCTACAGCCGGGGGCAGGATTGCACTGGTGTGCCACTAACAGAAGCAGAAATCCGTGCTTCAGGCACGTGTTACTCCCTGCTGCAGATCCAGATCCATGGCAGAGATAACCTGAGCGAGCATCCCCTCCTTGCAGCTCCCAGGGTGGGGAGCATGACCAGCAGCTCCTTGCAGGGACCCGGGGAGATGGGTACCAGCCACCACGCTCCATTTGCAGACAAGTTAAGAGACAAACGAGCACTAATGAGATTAATTAAAATCACCAGATTGGTACCGCTATCACTGCAGATGCAAGAAGCTGTTGGCAGCTGCCCACATTCATCTCTGCCTTCAGGCAGAGCAGTGCACCAGAGCCATGCCCAGGGCACCATCAGCATCAGGTTTGAGCCTTGAAGGCTTTGCTGCCCAGGCAAGGGGCAGGGAAGGACAACTGTCACCTCTGCGAGGGACAGAGCCAAGAAGACAGAGGCTGGTGCCTGGGACAGTCAGGGAAGAGCCCGGGCAGAGCCCCGTGACAGGCACAGATAAATATAATCACCCTCCCTGGCAATGGCCCCTTTGCGGATGTTTACAAACAGCTCAGTACTTTTCCATGTTAAGAAGCTTGTTTTTCCAGATGCCTTGTATCCGATGGTTTTTAATGTGTATAGTTAATCCCCTCTCACAGAGTCTTTCATAATAAACATCACCCCCTGACCTGACTAATAACTATGTAACACTAATGCTTTCGATTTTTTTATCTCCTGCCCGGGCTGTCAGGAGGAATGCCTGCTCCTGTGGGACAGCAGCTCCCAGAGAAAGGGGACATGACTTGGAGAAGGGCAGGACAGGTTGGTGGCCAATTGCCACTTCCCCAGCCCATCCTCCAGCATGGCCATCCCTCAGGACACGCCTGCACCCACTGCAGCTCTTGAGAAAGCTACAATGTGTAAACTGGAGTTTGAGTTGTGGTTTGAAAAGATGTGTCCAGACCCAAAATGGCTGGGGGTTCAATATCTGCTAATGCATTCATCCTGCTCTCCCTGTTATTCTCCTGTGGTTTTCATCTGTCAGTGATGATGAGATCAACATCCATCCTCAGCAGGATGGACAAAAGAAAAGGTGATTCACTATTTCATGTGAAGTAGTTTGATAGCAGTGTAGTTTGTGTTTTACAGTTCCCAGCATTTGCTCCAACAGGACATGATGCAGGTCACAGTCTGAGCCTGAAATCCCCCAGTGTTCCTGAGAGGATGTGCCAAACCCCACAGTGCCTGGACCAGACACGTTCATGGGTGCTCACAGGAAGAGCAGAAGTTGGGTCACTCATGGAAAAGTTTTAGAGAATGCTGTTGGAGAGGAAATTCATACAGGAGTGATCTCCAAACCGTCTCCCTGCACAGCTGCAAGTCCTGGGCTGATACTCTACCCACCTCCAACAATGTCCTGAGCCCTGAGTTTCACTGGTGCTGATTTCCAGCAGACCCAGACACCAGCAAGTGCAGGGGCAATGCACAGGGAGGGGAGCACAGCTGAGATCTGCACTGCTCCATCTGCCTGTGTGCCCACCATGCTTGTGTAAAAGATGGTTTGTCAGCTTGAGCATCCTGGCCAAACTCCAGCTTGAGTAATCACACATGGCCTCCCCAAATTCCCCTAGTCTCAGTTCACATAAACCACAGAGGTTCACTTTCTGTCCCAACTGCTGCTAAGCTGGGACCTGCTCAGCTTTTGCTCCACTTTATCTGTTCCACAGCTACATTTCACTGAGAACCCTCCTCAGGGGATAATGGAGCAGTAAGCAGAGGGAGAAGCCCTCTGCAGGCATCTGATGTCTCCCCAGGTGCCATGGATTAATATGTAGTTTTCACCCCAGCTGTTGTAGAGCAGAAACTTGGATCCAGCTCTTACCACACTTCATCAAGTCCAGAAGCATTTTCACTTGGAATCTTGGACTTATATTCAGTAGCAGCCAGGTAAAATCCTACATGGCTGATTAACTCATATTAAAGACAAAAATGTGTCTGCACCAGTGAGGCAGAAAGATGTCCCAACTCTTGGAGAAGGATTTTACTGGGCAGCAGCAGGGTGGCAGCTGTGACACTGCTGTGACATGAGTCACATCTTCTCACATCTAACATGAGGCATTTCTGTGGCAGAGACTCCTGACAGCACCTAGAGAGCTCACCCAAGGCCTTTATGGACACATCAGGCACAGGGATGGGCAGTTATTTCAGAGAGGGGTAACAGTGCCACAGGAGGAGGAGGAGATGCCACAAATGCTTCACTTTCCAAAGGAGGATTCAGCTCACAGAAATCTCCCCCACACCCACACTGAGAGACACATCTACAACCAAAACCCAACATTACCAGTGCTAATATTCAATTTTTCAATTTTCCAAGAGCCTTGTTAGAAGTCAGTGACATCTGCACCGCTGGTTCTTGCTCTCTGGAGTATTTCCAGCTAACTCAGCTGGCAGTAACAGCTTTCCAGTCCCTCTCTTTACCCAAGGCACAAATAACTTCAACTCTCTCAGTCTGTGTCCTTTGCCAGCACAGATATTTCAATGTAAACCTATCAGAGCAGTAAGAACCAAGTGCAGCTGTAATTCAGGCAGTGACCACAGGAAAACCTCAAAATCTCTACTCAGCTTGATGCAAAAGGAGGATGTTGCAGAGGTTTGTGCTCACCAGGCCACAGCATCAGGAGAGGTGAAATGGGGAGTTCACATGAGCCATGCCAGCTTCATCTGCTGCTAAACTTAGCACTGTTTGACTCCAGACCCCAGTCCAGAGGGAAGGGAATGTGAGAACAATGTCCCTCTGGCTTTGCTCACGCTGCTGCTGAAATGAAGATGACCACTGCCAAACACTGCAGTTGCTACAACAGCAGCTCATGCCTGGTATAGTTTCCATGGCTAGTGGAAATGTATCCGAGGCACAGAAGGAAAAACAGGACACAGCACCACCCCTTCCACCAGTCCTGGGGACAAACAGCTCCTCCCACCCAAGGCCCAGACCCTGCACTGGAGAGCCAGCAGGTGAAGCTGGGCAGTGTCCCCACCCCAGCCAGGGGAACCCTGCAGCAAGGTCAGGCTCTGATGGCCTCAGCTTAATGTCCTTGAGCCCTGTGACAGGGGAAACCAACACAACACAACCTGCAGCTCAGCTGCACTGTCTCTCATTTCACAGCTCTCCACGCCTCCCACTCGCTCAAGGGAGGAGTCTCCACATCACCCTCCCCTGCCATCAGAGCTGTCACCTGGGCCATTAATAAAAGGGCACCCAGGAGGGCACCCAAACCAGGGAATCTTGGTATGCAGACACCCCAGTGCTGTGGGACCTCCCAGCCCCACCAAACTTAACTTGTCTTTACTTGCCTCAGTAGGGGGGGTGTGGGCACAAGGACCCCAGTGGTTTTGGGCACAAGGACCCCCCACCCTTCACCAGGGATGCTCACTGTGTGTCCCCATCAGCTCCCTCCCCAGGGGAGCTGGGTTGACACAGCCCTTGGGAGTTGTGGCTCTGCAGCATGGGGATACCTTGTCCTGGCACCCACTGCCCACAGAAGCCATGGCCATGCTGGTTGCCACAGCTGGGTGAGTGCAGTCCCATGGGAAAACTCTCCTTTGGGAAAAGCCTGAAAGCCCACATACCTCAGAGGGCTTCTTCTCCTTCTGCCGTGACCAGGGGGATTTGGTATTTGGAATTTTGGAGCATCTGGAGGTGGATGTGGTGTGACCTGCAACAAGGCAACAGAGACAGGTTATTTGGGAAAGAGTTAAAGCTTTTCCTTACCTCATCAGCCCCCCTGCTCCAGCCCCAGCCAACACTTTGGGTCAGCACTAAGATGGAATAACTCCTTGACATGACATTTTTTTGTGCAGTATCATCACCACTGCTGCCACCCCAAAAGAGAAGGGTAGCTAAAGCCTGAAATGTGCTGGAACCATACACTACTGATCTTTATTTCCAACCCATTTGTGTCATTATCACTTAAATGTAAGACTCTATTTGTTAATAATAAATAACAAACTGATTGTTGGAATTTCTGTATAATAATGATGACAGTTCAGTCTTCTGTATAGGAGGATTCCTCCATATTACAGTATATAAAAATGTTTCTGTGAGGTTGCAACAAAATAACTACCAATAGGCCTATTTAACACTGATTTTTTTTATCCTTGGAGGGCTAAATAGGAGGAAACAGCACTGTGCACATAAACAACAACATCCAAACCCAATGGAGCCAGGAGCTGAGCTGACTCAGGGGTCAGGCTGTGGTACCACTGCAGTGGGAAGCTGCTCTTCCACCAGCTCAGGCAGCTGAGCCCAGGTAAATTTCACATGCCTACTTTTCGTGGCAGGGGAAGAGGCACCAGCTCAACCTGTATTCTTTACTTGCAGTGCACTTTCTTGTACAGCACAAAATGAAGGCCAAACATGGGGGCATCACCTGTTCCCAAAACACAGCTTGTTTTTTTCAAGTTGCAGGCCAGATGTTATTAAAGAGGGTTCCATACAAATGAAATTCTTTATAACACTTCAGAGCATAACAGGACTGTGTAGACAAAGCCCAGAGCAGACATCCCTATGCTGTAGCCCCACAGACACACTGCTTTACTCAGCAAGCTGCTCCACAGCTTTCATGGAGAGATCAGCCACAAATTTCCACCTTGCCCCCTCTTCTCAAGCTACAATGTGATGCTACAGCTATACAGGCTTGGATAACACACAACTACCCTTTCCTGGCAGAGGCCTGAAAAAGAAGGTCACCACTCTGTTTACAACCATCCTGCAGGAGAGCATTTGTCAAAAGCTTAGATATCACCTGCAGCATAAATATCCAAGCCCCATAGAGATAAGGCCATGTTGTTTAATACCATGATTAAAGATACCTTACCCCTGCAAGGCAGGGAAGCCAGCGAGCACAGCTCGGCTCCATAAGCCTTTGAGCATCTGGGGATTAGGAGACGGGAAGTTTGGAGCATGGCTTCCAAAACAAACCTCTTTCTGAGATAGAGATGTTTCATTTTACGAGAAGCAAGGGTGTTGACAGAGCCTGAAACACTTTGTGTAGGCACAGCTCAGCGCCCAGGCCCCCTGGGCTCCAGCAGGATGGGGGTCCCCGCTGGCAGCAGAACAGCAGGTTCCCTTCAGCAGTTGTGGTGCAAACTCCACTCACTCTGACAATTTTTTTGGCTGAAGCTGTGGGAACAGCAGCCAAACCCAGCAAGATCAGCCTTTCCATAACCCCCTGTAATCTCTCCATCATCCTGTTAGGAAAAAGCCCAGAAGTTTAGTGTCTTTACTAAAGTCCCTTTCGTTCTCGGATATCCAGCAGCCAGATCCTGTAAAGTGTGGAGAGCAAATTCCCAGCACGGCCCAGATGAAATTACTGTGACATTTGTAAGAAACCAAGAGCAACTAGTAAGAAACTCCAGAGTCCAGACAAGGGATTAGGCTGGTGCCTTGAGGGTACTGAACACCGAGGCACTGTGGTATGTGTGCAGCGGGTGAAACCCTGGAATAAGTGGGAGAGGAGAGTGCTCTATTTATAGCCAGAATTCAGCACATTTGCACATGTTTATTGTTGAACACATGCTTCTGTGCCTTCCTGAATGAGGATGAAGTGAGGTAGATGTTGTAAAGCAAGCATGGGCTTGCAAGTTTTGCTGGCTTGAGCCTTATTCCTTTTCCCACATCACCCTTCAGTTTGCAAGAAGGGAACAATGCAAACTGGTCCAGTTTTACTCCGACTCCAGTAAAAGCTTCCCTTTCCCCTGGTACAACCCAAATCAAGAGCAAACTAGTCTCAGGCTGCAGCTCACAGGAAAGGACAACTCATCTACAAAGGGTGTTTGCTGCTTCGTTAGCAGATCTGCAATCAGCAGCTCTCCTCGCTCAGACTCCTCACACGAGGGAGACACTCTCATCAGTTAAGAGGAGCCACAGCCAAGTGTTTAAATAAATTGATATCAGCTTGCTGCTGCATTTCTGACAAACCCAGCCCTGCACACTATTCCCTGTGCAGAGACTTCCCAGTAAATGCAGTTTCCTCCACTCTTTGTGAAGTAATTATTCAAGCATTTTGACTGCTGGAGATGAATCTTGTTCAAAGCTTTGAATGAAAGGTCTTACTGTCAGTGGTGTCCGAGTTATCACTGCTGATGGAGTACTTGCGTCGTTTTTCTTCCATCTGTAACAGAAGAAATTGAACATTACACCCCATGTCCAGAAAACTCATCTCAGCACCAAAGCACTGCTATATGAGTATCTGCACACCCTCCTACCCCAGAACCAGTCAGTCCCTACCCTCAGGACAGACCACTACCCAGAGGCTGAAAAAAAATGCAAGAAAACAATTCTCATGGATTTAAAAAAAAACTTTAATTGTCTTTCTACCAGCTTTTCCCACTCCCAGTAGTTACAGTGGATGCATTTGGACCACTCAGCTTTGCATGGAAATTTGTCTGTGCAGGATTTGCATCCAAATGTCTCTTCCTCTGCAAGAGCACTGCCAAGGGAGGGAGCTCCAACAGGACTGGAGGATGTCCTCAAGGGACCATGGCGCTGTTGGATGGGAGAAGAGGTGTCCTGGGAACCACCTGTCCCAGCTGCAAAGCGTGAAGACAGGAGAATGGAAACTGCACACTCTCGGTATGTCTGCAGGGGGAAGTACGAGCATCCCAGAGCTGAAGAGAACCCCGGGGTACCACAAGCCTGGGGTTTTACCCTCTGACTCATCTTCCCATTCAGCCACTATCTATTTCTTTTAAGAGCTCGGGAGTATCTGTCACACAGGAAGCACCTCCCATCACTGTCACTGCCCTGCCAGAGGTCCCAGGGGTGGGCAAGTGCCTTCTGCTCAGCTGCCCTGACTTCTCCATCCTCCAGAGCTAAAATCACAGCAGCAGCTACCACTGCACTGATGAGGAGACCCGTTTCAAGCCCAGCTGATATGCTTTGAGAATTTGAACAAGCCACAGGAGTGCCTGAAATCAGCAGGTTGTCCTGAACTCACCCCTTGGGAATCGAGCACTCGGAACTCAAAATAGGTGCTTCAGGAAAAAAAAAAAAAAAAAAAAAAAGAAAGGTATTTTAACTTTTGAAAATCCAAATTTTACCAATGTGGCTGGTGGCTGATCAATGTGGCTCCCAATAGAGGGCTTGGGCAGCTCTGGATGGAAAGGGCCACCTGTGGACCAGACAACTATCCAACAGGCTGTAAGCCAAAATACATCCACAGAAATCAGTCTTAACCTCATGGAAATCTTCCTAGTACTTTCTGAGATATTTTTGAAGAATCTGAATGTGTTCATATGTCATACTCTCTATTGCTTCCACAAATGGTAACTGGGAATGATAATGAAACACTGGCTTTGTGTGGTTTGGTTGGAACAGGTACAAGCAGCACACAGACTGGGATAGCAAGCTAGAGCATGACATTTGCCCCCAAACATCAGGAAATGTTCCTCATAAACATATAAAAACCTTGTAATAGGTGTATTTTACAATATATGTGCTATCACAGCATTATAAAGGAAAATACTACAAAATATCCTAAACATTTTAACTATCAGTGTTGTGGTAAGGCATTGCCCTGTCAAAATGTGACTTAAAACGCTCCCTAAGAATATGGCAATATCAATACTTTTCCCCTGGTGATTCAAGGGGAAACAGATGGTATTAAACCAGCCTTGTTCCAAATACCCATTAGATTTTGCTTGGGGGAAATGAAATTGAAGATAGCTCTAACTCCAGCTTACTTACTTTTAGTGAAAATCCTACCTCAACCTTTGAAACTGGTTCTTCTGGTCTGAAGTGACAAACAGACATTTGGAGCACAAAGACAGGGCAATGCTTTTATTGATTCTGGAGTTCCTAATCACAGAGATTAAACAAGCCAAAGCCAAGAGGAGGGAAAAAAACCACCTGAGGTGAAGCAAAGGAATGCCACTGATAGCCAGTGAGATTTCCCAGGTTTCCCATCTTTGCTTTTACAGCAAAACAGCATCACTGACATCACTCTCCTTCCAAGGAGGGAAAAGGGTTTGCAATCAATGCTCAGGTAGCAGGAGGCTGGCACTGGTTTTGGCTGATATGAGGAGAGTGAGGAGATGCCCTGATCATCCCTCTCACTGAACTTGGTCCCTGCATCCTGCTTCTGTCCTAGAGCTGCCTACAGAATTAACACACCCACTAGGTAACAAGATGAATTGATATTCACATACAGAAGTGGTTCACATTGCAGGTAAAAATAGCATCTGTACTTCAGTAAATCATTTTGCCACTGTTTGGCAGGATGCAAGACAGCATCCTCCAAACCGAACTGCATTAAATTTGTGAATGAAATTCTGGCTTGAGCAAAGTACAGACATCTCTGAACAGCAGCACTGAAAGGCTGGGCAGGGGATGGCACACAAAGTACTGTGTGCCTGAAAGGAGCAAAAGTTTTGGCCAAAACCGGGCCATTCCAGAAAATGGTTCCATTCCAGGCCATGCTAAGAAGATGCTGTTTCTGAGGGACTCATCTCGAGCAGCCAAACAGTAGTAAACCACATGGCACTTAAGAGAGGAATTTACTGTAGAGGGGTTAATTGGGCCATTTCCCCATCTGTATCCCAGAGTTATAAAGTCTGATGGTGGCTGAGCTCCCACCACCCTTTTGGCACCCGCGGGGGGGTGGCTGGGGGTGGGGAGGGCTCACTGCCCACATCCCTCCCAGGGCTGGAGCTCCAGCTCCCAAAAGCTCTCAGGAGCAATTCAGTTGGTGAGCTACTGAGCAACTCAAGTCCCCACAAAATATAGTCTCTGCTCCAAAATTAATATTTTGTTTACATTAGAAGTTAATTTCACCTTTAACTGACCCATTCCCCACATGGCATCATTAATAAAGTCATAAACAAATACCAAAATAAATTGTAATACTTTGAAAAGGTCACTGTTAGGTCAAACTTGGCCCAAAATCTAGTTTTTACAGAGCCAGAAACCAAGTGAAAGGTTTCTATGTAGGCTTGCTTAAAAATTCAAACAGAAACAGATGTGGGTTTCTTTTATAAACAAATGAACATCCCCCTGAAGTGTCTGCAACTCAAATCCACAGGCATAGCCCTGGCTAATGCCTGGAAACCAAAAACTGAACTGCTTGCAAACCAACACATGTTTAGCATTGCCTTTGTTCAAAGCTGAAAAAGGCAGATAAATGCTAAACCAAGGAAGATGATGGCCCTTCATCAGCCTAAACAAATGTAAATCACTGTGTCCTTGGACAAATTAGCACCACGATTGGTGTTAAAATGGAGATGATGGCCTCAGGCTGGCTGGTCCTGCTTCACAGCAGGGGAAGGCTGGAGAGGAGCTCTTGGGAATGTAATTTTGCCCAGCCCATGCAACCTGGGAGAGGTGAAGGCAACTACTGCTGGCACACAGAGATGCCTGTGCCCAAATCCTGAGCTCAGCTGGGCACACTGCCAGGGACAGGCACCAGCTCCCATCCACACTGAACCGAAATGCCTCATCCAGCCTTCAGCTAGCACAGAAATCTTCCTCTGCAGACCCCTCCAGCAGCCCTGTGCTCTGGAGAACCCCCTGATGCTCCCCAGCTCCCTGCAAACTCTTCTGCACATCAACTCCACGTGCGATCTGGAGATTTTTTAGCGGCATCCCAGCACCCTGTGCAGAGGCTGTTTCCACTGCTTCCAAGAACGAACCATTCTGAAATGTGGCAAGCAAACAGCGAAATTCATACATGCCTGTGCTCTCCACTTCCACAGGAAACAGGCACAGAAACCTGCATAAGTTGCAGCAAAAAAAAAAAAAAAAGAAGAAAGTATTTGGTCATCACCTCCTCCCAGCTCCCGCAGGTTGAGGGATGCGCCGCGCTCGTCCCCGCGCCGTCACCTCTGACGCTGAGAGCAACACCGGCTGAATGATGTGCTCTGTTTGTGAGCTGCAATGAGACTGCAGAAAAACCACTTCCCTGTTTGTTCTTCCAGCCCAGAAATAGGAACACAAACAGAACATAGTGCCCCCAGCGGCACGCACACGGCTCCGGCCACCGACCCCGCTCGGGGACCCCGTCCCGGAGCCACCTGTGCCCGCCGGCTGGCAGCGAGCCTGGGGCTGCTCCCGAGCATCCCCTCAGCGCTCCCCCTCTGCCTTAAATGTGCTTTTTTCCCTCTGTCTAGGAACACCAGCCAGTTGTTAGAAAGTGTAATAAAAAGGGTGGAGGGCTGGAACATCCCAGCCGGTACGCCGTGGGAGGGTTGTCCTCATCCCATTGCCTTTTCCCATGAGCAAATTCTGGAGCCAAGCGCTGCTGCGGGAGGCTCTGAGAGGGCAGCAGCATCCCCCAAATTGGCACAGCCCCAATTTCATAGTAACAGGACAAACTTTTGGACCAAAGGATGCACAGCAGCGGGGCCAATAAGACCCGCAGCAAACCGTGGTGCTCAGCCCCTACATGTGGGAGGAGCTTTTCCTGACCCCCCTGGTAACCCTGCGAAGTGTAAATGCTAAAGAGCAGGATCCTGGTACCTACAACAACCATTTTCTGGGCAGCAGGAGCCTGCCCCTGCCTGCCGGGGCTCGTCTGTCCCTCGCCTCCTCTACAGGCTGCTGCCAGCCCCAGCTTTCCAGCAAAAGCTCAGGTGCCCAGGTGAGGAGCAAGCCATCCCTCCTCTCCTCCATACCAGCGCTGCTGTCTTGGCTTCCCCAGGGCAAAATTTAATCTCATTTCAATTTAAAACAAAACAAGCCCTCGTTTACTTCCTGTGCTTTGCCTTTCTCCACACCTACAAGGGGCTTTTTTTCTTTACTACTCACGTTTATAACTTTACTTGCCTCTTCTGACTCTTTACCTTATAATTATCTATTTTTTCTTTAGCAAGCCCAGACGGAGCACAGATAATCAGAAAGGTCACCGAGGGCACTGGGGCCACCCCTGCCTTCCTGGGGGAAGGTGCAGGCAGTGACACAGGGCATGAGAAGGGACACCAGGCACAGCTCCATGCCCACAGCCAGCTGCCCCATCCTGCAGGTCTCTTGAGTATCAAAAACTCAGAGGAAATCAACAGGAGCTACAGACACTCCAATCTTAGGGAATGATGAAAACCCACAGAAAGGTAAAGACCAGAGCTGGTCTGAAGGACCACCCACCCACCAACTTTCAGAACTTGGGTGTCAAACACTATCAGCAGCCATCAATACTTTAAAGGAATTGCATCTCCTTGCCTACAGACCCCCTAACGTGTACCCTCCATCCTTCGCTCCAAGCCTACATTTCTGAACATCAGCCTCAATTTTCTTAAGAAAAACAAATTTAACCTTCGATTTAACCTTTCTGCAAGCTATTTTTACTCCTATCTCAAGCTTATTTTAACCCCAGTAGCCAATAAATGCTTAAAGGTCAAACACCATTCCTAAAAGCTGGGCTCCTCACCCCTGGGGAGAAGGCTGAGATCAGATAATTGGGTTTTTTTTTTTCCCCCAAGCAAAACCTTCTCATAGAACTGTCCAAGCGGTCGGAGGGTCCTGGCTTCAACCCTTCAAAACAATTTTCACTGTGGGGGCTGAGAAAGGCACTGAGAATTTTCCCTGCGAATGCCATGCCATCCTTCTCTTCCCACTCAAAAAGCGCTCAAAACGTATAGGTATGGAGAGAGAGAGAGAAATTTATTTTCCCCTAATTGCGATCGAGGTTGACAATCCAGCAGCCTCCCGCCTTTCCAGCGCTTCCCAACTTCCAGCTCGCCGCTCCCACCCCGGGCGCGGGGCAGCCGGGGGGGCGCTCCCAGCCCCGCATCCCGGCCGGGGAGCGGCTCGGCAGGTGGGGAAGGGGCAGGAGCCCGCCCGCTTCCCCGGAGGATGCAGGAGGGAGCCCGGGGAGGGGGCAGGTGGCCGGAGAGAGAAGGAGGGGCGGCCCGGGGGGGACAACGGCGCGGGGGGACGCGGGATGTTTCCGAGCGCGGCTGATGCCGCGGGGGGAAAGCGGCGGAGCCTCCGGGCTCGGCAGCCCCGGGACCCCGCGGCGCGGCGCGGTGCGGCGGGGGAAGGCGGCGGGGAAAGCCCCGCGGTGGGGAGGGAAGGGGGGAGGAAGGGGAGGGCAGGCGGGAGCCGGCAGCCGCCACGCCCCCGGGCACCGCCATCCCGGCCCCGCGCAGCGCTCCGCGCCCGCGGCCCCTCCGCTCCGACCGCGCCGCCCGCCCCGCGCTGCCGCCCGCCGAGCCCCCGCTGCCCGCCCGAGCCCCGCGGGGCGTCCCCTGCTCTCCCGGCGGGCAGGGCAGGGCGCGGGGCCGCTGCCGCAGTCATTAATTCGGGGAATAAAGGGGCGAAGCGGCGAACCGAGCCTTGAAAAGTTCTTGTTTACGTCCCCGCCGCCTCCCCTCCCGCACTTCCAAAGGAGAGTGACCACCGTGCGCCATCCGCCCCGGGAATGCTGCACATCCCCCGCCCGGCAGCCGGGGGAGGGAGGGGAAAAAAATAAATAATAAAAAAAAAAGACATATATACAGCAAAAGCAGGGGGAGCTGCAAAATAACCATCCGCTGCAAACCCAGCCCGCTCCCGCCGCCACCCCGCCGAGCCTTTACCTTGGCCAGGAGCGTCCGCCCGGAGTTGCGCCGGTCTCTGGGGTGACAGGCGGGAGGAGGCGGGGGCGGGGGATGCTCCCGCAGTCCCCGGCCGGGAGAGCCCCCTCGGCGGCTCAATCCGGTGTCATTGCCAGGGCCGCGCCGCCCGGGCCCTCCTTAGGAGCGCCCGCCCGGTAACTCCATGGATGCGGTCCCGCTCCCAGCCGAGATGGCCGCTCCGCCGCGGCCGGGGCGAGCCCTGCCCGCCTGTTTCTCTTTCTTTTTCACCCCGCACTTCCTCCGGCGCTCCGCGCCCCGCCGCCGCCCGGGCTCCGGCTCCGGCAGGGAGGCGGGGAAGCGACTTTCGGAGCGGGGACGGATAATGGTGGCGGTGCTTCCACCCCCCCACCCACCCCCCCCCCGCCTCGGCCGCCCCAAATCTTCAATTTCTTCGCCTTTTCCCCTCCCCGGGCGCCGCGGCAGGGCCAGGTGCGGGCAGCGCGGGTCCCATCGCGGGCCGCGCCGCCGCCGCCGCCGCCCGCCCCGCGTCACCCCCCCGCCGGCCGCCGGGGCCCCATGGCGCTGCCCGGAGCCCCAGCGCCGCTCGCCCGCAGCCCCGGCGCCCCGCAGCCCGGCCCTGCACACGCACTCACACCCGCACACACTCACGCTCTCCGCCCCCCCCCCCCCGCCCGCTCCCCCTCTCCGCGCTGTGCACACGCGTACACGGGGCGGCTTCGCCAACCTTTAAAAAAAATAAATAAAAAAAAAAATAAGCTTATACTTAAAAAAAAAAAAAGAAGGGTTTTGGCGCCATATTAATGACGTACTTAAAATTTGCCATTTCTCCTGCGTCAAAAAGACGGCTCTTGCCCATCGCGGGGCGGGCGGGGGCCGCGGTGCGGAGCTGCTGCCTCCCTCCCGCACCCGCGCAGCGAAGTTCCGCGGCCGCGGGGCGTGGGAACCGCGGGGGGGCGCGGGGGGGGGGGGGGGCGCGGAGCCTCCGCGCCGGCACCGCGGCCGCTCCGGATGGGCGAGGAGCGGCGGGGCTGGGGATGCGACCGCAGCACAAGAGCCCCCCCAGCCCGTGCGTGTGTGTGCGTGTGCGTGTTCCCCCAAAAAAACTTCGCAGAGTTTCCGCGGAGAGGTGCGGAGCGGCGCGGCAGCTCCGCGCGGGGTGACCCTGCCGTGCGCTCCCCAAACGAGTGCTTTGGGCTCTGGGTGGCTCAGGGCTGCCTGTTGCCAGCTGTTTTGCACAGGATTAAAAACAACGACAGCAGTGCTTTCGGGATAGAAACGGCTTCTTAAATTAAAATAATAATAATAATAATTGGATGTAGAGCATATATCTGCCTCAACTCCCAGGGGCCCTACAGAAGTTGGTGTGCACTGTTTTAAACCATTGCTGCAGAAGATTAAAATTCAAGTTAAGGACTCTCTTTCAGTGACAATCTGCCATCATCTCTTTCGATTCATTAAGCTGGTCAGCCCTGAAACTGTGATTTACCAATTATAAACCATTAGGAACCAGAGCTACAACAGCCAGATGCTCCCCAACTTACATCCCTGTTGTGGCTTGTTATAAATTACCAAACTTGAATGAATTAGGCTGTGACTTTCTGCACAGTCTGTGTTGGATGTTTTCTGAACATTCCAAGTCCTTTGGCACTTCCAAGGATGAAAGCAGAGTCGGGGAAGAACATCACTTTGGTCATTCTTGAGCTTGCTGT
The DNA here is from genome assembly GCF_023055355.1 of Agelaius tricolor. Taxonomy (NCBI): domain Eukaryota; kingdom Metazoa; phylum Chordata; class Aves; order Passeriformes; family Icteridae; genus Agelaius; species Agelaius tricolor. The sequence goes on along the minus strand of NW_027269278.1, from coordinate 9,385,426 downwards.
GGTTCTTAGGACTAACACTGGAAATAAGGTCTTGAAATTTGGCATGAGGCAGCCTTTTATGGTCTTTTAGATAAATCCACCCAAGTTAGTCGTGTTACTGGGTTTTGAAGAGCAGTTCACCACACAGCAATAAACATGCCCAGTTCTGGCAGCTGAAATCTCTCAAAAAAATGCTGCTCTTGGGGCACCTGCTGCTTCAGGTGCTCAGAGCCCTCTCAGCAGCCCCCCAGGGAGCAGGAAACATCAGCTACTGACTAAAAAGCATTTTGTTGGATTACAAGAGCAATGGGATTCATGAGCACAGCCATCTTCACAGGACTTCACCTGCAGATCCCACCTCATCTACAGCACAGTCTGCCTTAAGGGATGTTGTGAAGGTCACTGTGTTACCGGGTCTGGACATGAGAGGTGTCCAAAGTGAGGCATTCCATACCAATTTCTGCAGATTTTCTTGTGCACACGTACTCTAATGCAGTTCTTAGTTACACTGTCACAATCTGATTTCTCTGTGACACCTGCACAGCACGGATCTGCTCTGTAAGCCAAAAAGAAACAAATTTTGGCCATGTTCTCATCTTACCTGCATCACCAGAGACTGCCCAAGGAGCAGATGCAAGGGCTGCAGGACACAGGCAGACTGTGACAAAAGGATAAAACTCTCCCAAAGAAGCAGATTCCTTCCATGCCCTTGCCACAGGCTGTGTAACACTACAAGTCATTAAGCCAAACTTTTGGCTGCTGATGGCTGTGTTGCCCACACTGTGGTGTGTGGCTGGAAGCCTTTAGCCTGAATTGCTGACATCCATCTTTGTGCAGCTGGAAGCAGTGGGTGCTGTGCTTGCATGTATGAAGTGCTGTATCATGTTAAATGCTCTGAAAACGCAGACGTTATGCTTTTCAGATGGAGTACCCTGAATTAGTCAAAACTGACCTTAATCCATCCATGTGTCACTCTGACCCATCTTCAGAATGAGTGTTTGGGGAGGATTAATGAAGGTGCTGAAGCACTGAGGCAGTGTAGTGGAAAGTGCTGTAGAAAGGGCCATGAGGAAATTAATAATTCTGTCTTTTGAGGAACCCGCAGGTCCCTGCTCTGGTCCTGTGCAGCATGCTACAGCCTTACCACCCTCTGGGCCATCTCTCCAGGATTTCTGGAGTACACAGCTAAAGAGGGTCACACCAGGGCATGGCAGATCCACAGCATGCCTGGTTGCAACCTCAGTAGATTTTTACCAGAACATGAGCACCTTGCTCTGCTTTGAAAACTGCACTGAGAAATATTGGAGCTCTATTTTCTATTGCTGTGAAATCCAAAAGTGGTCAGACATGTGAATGATGCTCTGGATAATGTGCTCTGCCTGGGCTCATGTGCTGAACAATAGGCATTGCTGAGCCCCTCGCTGACCATCTCACTGCACACAGCCATGCAGAAGGAAAAGAGTATCTGGACATGCAGCTGAAGTCTTGTTCTGCTTCAGCAAAAGGGTGTAGATGAAGTTGCACTGACAAAAGTTCATACATCCCTGCTTTTTGAGTACTCTCATTAAGAGATTTTTGGCTACCATATATGCACACTTAAACACAGTTTGTGTACAAATGCATAAACGTGGCACACACAGCACCTGATGGATGGTTCTCCAGAAAGGTCATGTATATGTTATATACAACACTCAGTTTACATACTATGACATTTATGTAACACTTATGAAGAGCTCTGACAGGGTGTTGCAGGGTGTTGTCAGTTGGCATTTGCTAAGAGAGGAAATAAATCTAATAATAAAAACAAAACAAAAAAGCATTTTGGAAGAAACAATACTGCACAAATCCTTTAAAAGGACAGAATTGTCTGCACAACAAAGGCTTGGCTGATTGATGCTAAAATAAGCAGTTATGCAACAAGTAAGAAATACGATCTCCGGGGAAGAAACCAGCAACATTTCTCTTTCATCTTCATTCACCGGTGCTTATTTTCGCAAACCTGAGAGGACAAATATAGGCAGCCTTTCGATGATGAGCACACAAGTAGAATTAACAGATGTTTTGAAGTGAAGGACAGAGTCTCTATGAACTTTCTATGAGTTCTGCAGAGTTAAATCCCATCACTTTTCCTGAGTCCCCCAAAATGCTGCAGAGCTGCAACCTCAGGGCTGCTTTCCCACCTTGAAGGAGCATCCTGCTGGAGTGATGAGTTGTGAATATCTGAATTTTAGGGGTGAATTGGCTCACCTTAGTGCTACAAAATTGTTAAAGCAACTTCAGGAGAACAATCATATGAAATAGTTACTCTTCAAAACTTTGATTGAAACACACCTTTCAGTAAGAGTTGAGACCAGTGAAAATCTCAGTGCAGACAGGAGAGAGAAGGAGGAAAGCCCAGTTGCCATGTTGGCATCAAATTTGATTTCCATAGCCCAGGAGAACCAGATGGATGGGACTGGTCCATGGGAGTGCAAGTAGTCCCGAAAGAGAGCAAAAATCCAATGTCATTTTGAAGATCTTTAGAACTATTCTGTTTTCTGACATTGGCTAGGGAAAAGGCCACGAGGGGAGCTCAGCTCCCTCAGCCCATTCCTGCTCTGACACCCACCCAGCCCCGGTGCTGAGTGTGGGAAGACATCATGGAGCAGAGAGCTGCTCCAGTGACAGCTGCTGGACACCCCTCAGAAACACCACACAACTTGAAAACAGCACAGGAGACACACAGCTACTAATTCACTGCCTTAGATGTCCTCTTTTGAGGCCTCTGGTAGCCAAAAGTCATCCAAATTGCCTCATGGCTACTTTAATTCCTTTGGAGGACCAGGGCAGTGCACAGTCATTCCAGGAGGGCAACACAAAGATGATAAAGAATCTTGCTGCATCCATATCCCAGCTGGGGTCATCCAATATCCCAGCTATAGTCAGGACATTTAGTTTTTATTAAAATATTTGTTAATTTGGAGAGTGGTAAGCAGATGCAGCAGAAGGAAAATGGACAAGCTCTGTTCTAAATGACAAGGATAATAATTCACATCTTTGGGAATGAACTACGACAGATCAGCAGAGAGATGGCTGCTGTGGTCATTATATAAACTAATCCCTTCCTAAACTAACCCTTTTCTTTCTCATGCATTCTGCATAATTCTTTTCCTCTCTGAAGCTAAGGAAAAACACTATACTTACAGGAGAAAAAATTTGATTTGGCAGATCAGTGGATAGTGAGATTTTGTTTGCAGTCTCAATTACCTTCACTAGCTGGAAATTTGGTATCAAAATAAACTGTAAATTAAAAAAAAAAAAGCAGATATAGCATTACAAATGTCCATCCCTTGACAGATAGCTCAGTAATTCTCTGTGTTCTAGCAACAGCTGCTTTAATATCTTTCAAAGAAATGGCAGCCTCACACTGTCTGAAGGGATTACCTTTAAGGAGTGCATCCATAAGTGGCTTTGTGCAAAGATACTCACACTCTTGTGGGGCTTGCACTGCATTTCTTTCTGCCAAATTTCAAGATTCCTTTTTTGTTGTTGTTGCTGTTGATTTTCCTGTTTTCTCTAAGTTTGCTGCTGTTGCTGAATGCATCTAATACACCTCACATCTCATGCATTCCCCAGAGTGGAAGAGCTGGGGCTTTTAGAGGGCTCTCAAAAGTAGATTGGGGAAAATGAGGACCATCAGTAGTCAGGTGAACAATCTCAGTGCCCGTCCTGGCTCAGGAGAGCTGCTGTAGCTCCTCCTGCTTCTGAGGGATCCTTGGGCATCTCAGCAGAGTCCCCTGCAAATCCCTTCCTGCCTTCCTTTCCTTTGCTGCCTCTTTGCTGGCTTCTCACACTTTCCACACGTGATGTGGTAAGGGGACAACACAACTCCTTGGACCACACAGGGCTTCATATGAAGACATTTGACTGCTACAGGCAAAACTCTGATTCTGGGTGATGGATGGTGAAAGCAGAAGTAGATTTTAATAATTCAGTTGGAAGGGGACCTACAAGGAGCACCGAATTCAGCTGCCTCAGTAGCTCTGCTGTCCCTTGTGAAAGGCTATCCCACAGGCAGGATGTGCCATTGCAAGCCCTTGTCCTGCCCAATCCCACCCCACAACCCAGGAAAGACCAAGTGAGGTGTGAATGCTGTCGTGCTTTACTCCCTGAGCAGGCCAGCAGAGCTTTCCTCCTCCTGCAGGTGCCCTGGCTTGGGAGGGAGGTTCACAGTCCAGTGCCAGTGAGAGTCTTCGTACCTGCAGACCCCACCAGAGAACATGCAATTACTCTCCCAATTCAGAAAAAAAAGTAGACATTAATGATCCCAGTCACAACTCAATGCACCATTTGAGTGAATGGTACATATGCTAAACAATACATGCATCAGGACTGCATTAATCCACATTTTATATGGATTCCCTCTAGACATTCAGTTTATAACCAAGTTGGCTATTTCCCTGTATTTCTCTGGAGTTGGAGGGTGTGAAAAAGACATTTCCATTTCATTGACTAAGTTCCCAAGGGGAGAGTTTATGAAAGTGCAAGTGCATAATTTACTGCCTGACAGGATGAAGATGGTATCTGGTTTTAAAAAAATAGTGCACCCTGAAAAACAAAATTGCTAGAACAGACATTTGTTTTCCTTAAGTACCATATTTTAGAAGCATTTAATTTAGCTTAGAAGCACCGTTAAAAATATATGCATTGTAAATTGCAGCTGTATAACAAGATATTTATCAGATAATGTCACTGAATAGTCTCCTGTTGCAATATAAATGCCATGGCATTTATAGAAAATAAATGTTGAAGTAGTGAGCTTTCTTTTCAAAGTGGAAAACCATTATCTCATCCAAAAGTCATAAATAAAATTATGAAGCTTTGCTTACAGGGTTGGTTGTAACCATAGGGGGGCTGACATGGACGCTCCATCAGTGTTGCCATGCACTCCATGCAGCAAATCCAGCCTGGATGAGGGAAGCACATGGAAGGGGAAGCCACATCTAAGACCTGAGAATAGCCAGAAGGACAAGTCAGCTGCTAATGCATTTAAGGAGAAGAGATAAAGATGGAAAGTTGGGGATTTCTTGATCTACAACTAAACATGATATTTATAATGAGATTCCTGCAGCACTCTCCTGGCTTCATGAATTTATCTTTCTGTGGTTCTGCTCCTTTAACCACTTTTTGAATGGTTCATATGGTGTATTGATTGCTTCTTTCTCTCTCTGTTTTCTCTCTCTTTCTTTGGACAAACCAAATCCACTCTTCAATGATCATACTCATAGCAAATTACTGCTTACCTGCCTTGCCATGCTCACTTCTTCCTCACACACTTTGGTCTGCCCTGTAATATCACACAGTCAGAGCTGAGGCTGGATGTGCTGAGCTGAGCCAGATTCCTCTTTCTGCTCACCAGGTTCATCCATCCATCCATCCATCCATCCATCCATCCATCCATCCATCCATCCATCCATCCCATCTCCCAGCCAGAGGAGCAACACACACCTGCACTGCTCACTGTCAAAAGCATTTTATATGATGAATGATATATGTCTAAAATAACTTTTACATCCAAGAAGTGGCTGGCTGGCTGGATGGATGGACAGCTGATCCACTGACACATCAGCCATGGAGGGGGAGCAGAGCACATCAGCAGAACACACCACACAACAGCACCCAGGTTTCTGGTCCATGTTCAGGAGAAGATAAGTCAGTCTTGGTAGCTCTTTGGAGAGGGGGTCCCCCACTGAGCATTTCCCATCTGTGAACACTGAGGACCTCTGGGCTATGCACCATATTAATAAAATATCACAGCAACAAGGGCATGGAGACTTGTTAGAACACCAATTCTGTCGTCTCCTGGGACAGGATTGCAACCCTTCTGCAGAGGATGCTACTGATTTGAATTTACCTTTTCCCTTTGAAACTAGCCACTCTTTGCTACCCCTTCCAGGCTGCTGAGCAGCCCCACATCTGTTTGAGCTCCATGGATGAGCTTTGGTGAGCTCCACATATGACAGGCAACCATTGAAGCACAATTCCTGCACGCCAGGACTTTAACACATTGTATATGCAATGCATCCCCCCTTTATAGTGGTTGTAATCTTCAAATCAATCCTACCTGGCAGTGGAAGTTTAACATTAATGACTTTCTTATTATGGATGGAAAAACCTTTCAGAGCTAATGAGCAGAAACAAGATCGCTTGGCTCCTGGCTGAGGAGGTGACTCCGCGGTCACCACCAGCACTTGGAGCAGAGCTCTACAGTGCTTGCTTTAGCACAGCCCCAAGGGTTTGTCTGGCAGGTTACACTGCCTCTGCCTTTGGAGCTGAGACCTGAGGTCAGAAAATGCTTTAAGGGTCTCAGCTCCTTAAAATAAAGATATCAGGAAAAGGTTCTTCCCCCAGAGGATGGTTGAGAAGAGGAACAGGCTCCCCAGGGAATGGTCACAGCACCAAGCCTGACAGAGCTGAGGAGCATTTGGACAATGTCAAATTCCCTTAGGACGACACCCTCAGGCACATGGTGGGATTTCTGGGATTGTCCTGTGCTGGGCCAGGAATAGGACTCGATGATCTGTGTGGGTCCCTTCCAATGAGTGCTGTCAGCAGGGAGGAGGCAGCTGCCCATCACCCTGCCCTGCAGCAGGAGCTGGGACTGTGGTCCCAGGTGAAGCCTTGCTCTCCCCAGCCAGGGACAGCTGCTGAGGTGTGAAATGGGGGGTTCAGTTTAATTTTATCTTGACAGCCAGGAGAAATCAGGACCCGACCAGTTGCACATTTAATTTCCAAGCTGGTCCCGCAGGGCAGGAGGAGCGGGTGAGGCAGTGAAGGTGAGCTCCTGCCCCAAGCGTGCCAGGCATCCCACATGCCCTGGGGTGGTGGCATCTGCCCTGGCATACCTCAGGGAGCAGCAGCCTCCAGCCTGGCTGCTGGAGGAAAAATAAACAGCTCCAGTGAGTCACAAAGGCAAGCGGCATATGACGGGGACAGGTACTTATGCAAATAAACTGTTAACACCCAGCCAGACAGAGCTGATAAGCCTCCTAGGCCAGCTGGAGGCTTCTTCATCCTGCTGGGGGGAGGAGGAGGAAAACAGCTCTAGGACAACAATAGGAAGCCGAAAAGCAAGAGCAAGGCAGCTCTGGAAAGGTTGCATGGGGATGCCTGGTTTGGGTACCAATCTGCTGCACCCTGCCATGCCAGCGTGTCCCTGGGCTGCTCTGCTTCCAGAAGCATCCTGTGGTGCCACTGTGGGTTGGTGTGTGCCATGGTGCCCAGCACAGAGATCTCCTGGGGGTGCTGGGCACAGTGACAGGAACACCCACATGCCCATGGCAGCAAGGTCCTGCATCCTGCAGCAAAGTTTGGGATTCAGCAAGGTCCTGCATCCTGCAGCAAAGTTTGGGATTCAGCAAGGTCCTGCATCCTGCAGCAAAGTTTGGGATTCAGCAAGGTCCTGCATCCTGCAGCAAAGTTTGGGATTCAGCAAGGTCCTGCATCCTGCAGCAATGTTTGGGATTCCTCAGGCTGTGGCACAGGGGCTGCACAGGGTGCTGCCTCCCCCTGTTTGGAATATCCCTGTAACTCTTCCCCCTGCCCTCTCAGCTGCCCAGTGCCCTCAGAAGCATGAATGAGGCAAATTATCCTTCTGTGACACTGCTGGGGATCCCCCAGAATCCCCATATCTGGCCTGGCTGGGCTGCTGATAATCAGATAGAGGGGTTTAAAATAATCAAGCCTAAGCAGCTGAAAACCAAACTGAAATAGGTAATGGGGTCAGAAAACAAACACTGCAGGGCACAGCCAGGGCTCTGCAGGGCACCACGCATGCACTCAGGGTGGGCTGAGCTGGGAGCTGTGGTGCTTCCTCAGGATGCTGCCCAAAACCCAGGGTCTCCCAAACCCTGCACTTTTCTGGTAGTGGGAAAGCTGTGCAAAAGACCCCAAATGTTTCACAGGGAGTCCTGAGAGCCAGGTGGCACCTTCTCCCCCTACTGCAGCCACCACCAAAAGCCTGAGTCAAAGAAGAAAGGATTTGGCTGCCCCAGAGCTCTGTTAGTCCCAGCCCCAGCAGTGCCAGCAGCTCAGAAGATGCAGGACACCTCCCTGCTCCTGTGGCATCATCATCCACTCCCAGTTCACTGCTCCCCATCCCTGCTGGCTCTGCCAACACCTCCACCTGCCTTGCCTTGGGCAGGGCAGAGGGACAGAAGCACCAAGGAAAGGGGGAATTATTAAGTTTAGGGAATTTGTTTTGCCCGCTGCTCAGATTTCCAGCTCGCTTTAATGACGTAATGCTCCAATGGTGAGAAGCCAAAGTTTGCCCTTCCTGTGGTATTCCCTTAGGAAAAGCACATTACTGCAATGTAAAACTGAAAATTGAAACAGGCTGGTGCTTCACCAGAGAAAATGCCTCTCCCTTTTCCCTATTCAGTGAGGCGGGGATGAATGTTGTGAGGTTTGAAAGAAAAACTGAAAAAGCCTTTAATTAATCCCTGGAGGCTAAACCCTGCCAGATATGGACAGGATTTCTCCTCTGCCTCCTTTTCGGAGCAAGAACACGAAGCTGCCTTCCTGCTGCGGCTCTTTCCGGGGGATTCTCAGGTCCCAGAGGAGGATCCAGAGCATTTTACAGAGCTTTTTTATGGGGGAAGGGCTGCCAGGGAAGCCTCATGGCTGTCCCAGGACAGTGAGGAGACAAGGAGTCCCTGCTCAGACTTTTGGAAGCTTTTACCTGCTCGGAGGAAACTTTTCAAGTTCAAGGTCAGGTCTGTTTGTCTTCCCTCCTGACAGACGTAAACTGTTATGCAATATTCAGGAAGTCACTTTTATCAGACTCAATTCAATTTCTAAGATTAAGAGCATGGAAAAACAAATACTAGTGCTGGTTGGAAAGTGCTGGAACTAACCAGTCCAGCACTGTTTGGACAGGGATTGCTAATAGGGTATCTCTTATTCCACAAGTCAGTAGGAGCAGGTCACAAAATGTGCTGCTTTTTATGGGGGGCTGATGAGGAGGAAAATTAACCCTTGCTTAGAGGGCAGAAACGATAGCAAAGTTTTTTTGGAGAGCAACTTTTGTGCTTGCTACTGCAGCATCTGGGAGCATCCCAGGATGTAAATTCAGGGCTCAGCCCCTGGCAGAGGGCTGCTTTGTTAACAGTACCTGTGCTGGACACCTCTGCCCTGCTGCCTGGCAGGGGTGTGGCTGCAGGACAGGTAAAAGCTTTGCTCACAAGGAACCTGACCTGCAAGGGAACAGACAAAACACAGAGCCTGTGCAATTTTCACAGGGATCATCACCTGGCACAGCACCACAGCCCCATTCAGAAAATGCATTGGAGAAAAGAAATCTCAACTTGCAGAGGGAAGTCTGTCCTAAGCAAGACCCAAGCTGGTCCTATGACCCAGAAGTCCTGAAGTCCTTAAAGAAAAGCACCAGGAACTGCAATGGAGGAGGATAAATCATTTGATCTGTGGAGATCCATGCCAGGGATCACACCAGCCTCAGCCCAGAAGACATCCCTGCTTTCATGACACTTTTTCCAACCAAGGCCCTTATAAAATTTCAATAATAACCACTATGGATATTAGTTCAGTGCTTTCTGTTGGTACAGGAAAAAAAAAATTTGAAATTTAGCTTCCAGCACTGCAAATTCCCTTAATTCATTACCTTGTATATAGATATTATACACAGAAAAAGTTAAAATGTAGAAATAAGGAGCTCTGGAGCTTGATAAAAGCTAAGGGAGAACATGAGGTTTGAAAGAAAACCATTAGGAATAGCAGATTTGCAAGTTCAGCTGTGGGAAGGACCACAAAATCCAAGCACATGCTATATATCTTCTTTTTATTGACTGCTTTGTGGGAAGCTGCATTTCTTGTTGGAGTTGGGAGCTACAGCTTGCACTCTGTGTTGATTTTGATTATAGAGTGGTGGTAATTAAACCTCTGGAGCATTAAGTTACCATTTTAACCAAATGCCTGCATTTTATCTTGATGGGAAATTGAGAGTGAGACTCAGATTTTCACAAGTAAATAAAAACTGTTAGCTGTTTCACAGATCATCCTTTTCCTCAGCTTATGTATGAGAAAATCCTCCTGTGCAGTTTCTTCCAGCCTTTTGCAAAGGCACACACTCCTTGAAGAACCTCAGCAGCAGTCCTGCCAGCTTGTAAAATAATAATTATAATCATAATGTGCCTCCTTAATGACACTTTTAATCCAGAGACGAGTTTCCTTATCTCCATGTAAGCAAACAGAAGCATGCAGAATTTTGCTCCAGTGATATAAGTGCCAAGGTCAAAGTCAGGAGTTCCCCAGCACCCAGGTTCAGTCTATCAGCAATATCCCCTGCCTGTCTCTGAGGTAACACTCTTATCTGCAGACAGATAGGGAAGGTGCAAATCTGGTTAATTTTTAGACAGTTCTGTGCTGACAGGCACAGGTTTGCCTGGCTGCACACCTGTAGCTCAGGAATTGGGCAAATGCAGCCATTTCAGGTTGTTCCTGTCACTGTGCACCATCCTGAGCCTACCTGACAAGTGACTGAAACGGGTGAATCCCTTCAATCCAGTATTTTATTGCAATCAGCAGCAGCATTGCTGAAGTAAGGCTGAGATACTCAGCAGAAGGCAGCCAGGCTGCAGTGTGTGCAGGCAGGGGCATTAATGCTCTGGAGATCAGTGATTGTGATAATAAACAGTGCAGAGGATTGGGCTCAGCCCTTTCAAAGAGAAGCCCTTGCCACAGAGTCTTTCATCCTCTGCTTTGGGAGTAAAGTGCATCCTCCCTGCCCAGAGCAGCAGCAGGTTTGCCACAGAGTGTTTGCAGGATTTGCTGCTGCTACAGAGGCAGGGAGGGAAATCCTCCCTGCCCAGAGCAGCAGCAGGTTTGCCACAGAGTGTTTGCAGGATTTGCTGCTGCTGCAGAGGCAGGGATTACTCACCCAGAGGCTCCTGATGCAAATGTGCTGCTGTCACCGGGGTGGCAGGGCCAGGAGCTGGAATTCAGGCTGCTGGAGATGCCCATCTGTGGATGCCACCCCAGAGCAAGGAGAGCCACAGGGCTGCTCTGGGGCTGTGTGGCTCAGCAGACAGTGCTCCTGCAGAGCTGTGGGTTCCCTGGTCAAATTGGAGCCTCAGGAGCTGCATCTTTTGGTGGGGACAGAGTCTGGGACCGCATGGCTTCACCTTCCCCATCACTCCCCCTCCAGCCACCTGTGGGGAGGAAATGTCTGTCCCAGCACAGACCCAGGGCTCCTGGCAGCCTCAGAGAGCTCCTGGCTGCACAGCTGCCTCGGGAGAGCTCTCAGGAGGAGATGATGCCTGGAGCACACAGAGCAGCTCCCTCAGCACAGCCCAGGGGAGATCCACACCTCCTGCCAGGGATCAGCAGCAGCTCTGCTCCTCCATCCCACTCCCAGGAGGAGTTTGGGGTCTCCTCTGCAAACCCTGAGCCCAGGCTGTGGTGAAGGTTGCTCCACACAACAACACAGGTGTTACTGCTGTGGTTGGGAACTCACATAGAGTCAGGCAGCTTCCAGTTTGGAGATGATCACAAAGAAGCCACTTATTTTGGAGAAACCTTGAAGGAGTACAAGTTATTCTATTATTCTTATCTAATAAAGGTAATGAAAACTGAAGGAACTATTGCTGCTGATGCTACTGGATCCAGGATTTCACACCTTCTTCCCACCCTTTGTACCATACTGAGATATATTGCCCTCCAACTGTAACTGATAAATCCCCCAACCCATTTCCAGCTGTTCTACATTCTGGTTTTATACTCCAACACAAACAAACCAGAAAAATCAATGTAAAATCCCTTTTTTTTTCCCCCCAAACCAAGTACACTAAGGAAGGAAAACAAATCTACTTACCTTAAATATTTACATCTAGAAATGTTAAGAGAAAGAAAAAGCTGAAAATCAGCTTCTCCATTTGACAGCGTAAATATAAAAGTGTCTTCTTTGAAAAATTCATCTAAGCATTATTCTGCATTCTGACATTAAGGGAAATGGTGCCTGATTGCATCTTTTCCCAGAAATGGTAAACTACTCTGGTGGTTTGGAAAAACATAAGTAAGAATCAATTTTTCAATTATTTTTCTTTTTTTCCACAGACCGCTGCCATTTTTTATTTGAGTGATGGCCAGAGTTATAAAGGATAAACCACCACAAGACAAAATTTTCTCAGAGTATTTTTCTGCTATGAACTGCTGGAAATATCAAAAGAAACCAAGTTGGTGTGAAGCTGGTGTCCCATGAGGAAGAACCAGGCTGGGTACACCCACAGTCACCAATGTTTTGTGACACTGGGTAAGTTACCAGAATCAGTTACAATATTTTAAAAAAATCCATTAATCAAAAAATAAGTTGGGAAAGTACCCAAATAACTCAAAAAGACTGCAAGAGCTCTATAGAGCAGCCCAGTCACTGTTCTCCCACCCCCCACTCAGTCAGGAATAGGTTGTTTTCTGCCATCCTCCTTCTTTTCTCCATTTCCTTTTCACTGAAGTGATACCAGGCTGGATTTCTTGGAACTGTGTCTCAAATTCACTCTTTTTATCATGTCTAAAACTTTATTTTTTAAAATAATCTCCTCCAAGCCTCTCTCTTCTTACATCAGTTATTACAAACTTCAGCTTTAGCAGCTACCCTCAAGGCCACATCAATTCACTCCACAACCATACCAGCCCTTCAGTTACATAATTTACGAGCTTCTTGCCTTCTAGTCTTTATTCCTGTTACCTTTGCACATCTCCTCTTACCTGGCTAAACCAACAACCTACCTACATATGGCCAGCCCACAACCTTTGCCCCACCAGGCTCTGTAGTGCTGCTCTCAGCTCCTTCCCAAAGCTCACACTCACATTCTGCCCAGCTTTCTTTTAAGCCTGGGAAAACCATCCTGATAAAATCTGAAGAGCCACTCCTTTCTCCTCCTTCAAAACCATCCTCACAACTCACTTCTGCCAAAATCACAGCCAAACCTACCTTCAGCTGTGGCTGGGCAACATGAATCAGGGTTTTCTTCCCTCCTTTCCTTGCTCCCTATCTCTGCTCTCAGCTAAGCATTAGCCAAACCAAATTATGCTACCAAAGAAAGGTCCTTGCCATATATACCAGTGCCTGCAGAACAGAAGACACACAGGGCAGGGATTGCCTTTTCCCCTCCACTTTTCAGAGCACCTTGCAGAGCCATGGCTCAATTCCTGTACAGGCTCCCAGAATATAAACATGTGCTGATAACAGAGCATTCCCTGGAGGAAAGGTGCAGCAGGGCTGGGAGCCACCAGTGAGCTGCAGCTGGCACTGGCACAGAGCAGAGGGGGACAGGAGATCAGACTGATCAGACAAGGGCTTGGAGTGTCAGGACGAGGGGAAATGCTTCAAACTGACAGAGGTTGGTTATTACAAGAAATTCCTCTCTGTGAGGGTGGTGAGGCCCTGCCACAGGTTGCTCAGAGAAGCTGTGGATGCTCCATCCCTGGAAGTGTTCAAAGCCAGATTGGATGGGGCTTGGAGCAACCTGATCTAGTGGAAGGTGTTGGAATTGGATGTACTCTAAAGTCTCTTCCAACCCAAATTCTATCATGATTCATTGATGATTAATTAATCAATATTCCAGTTAAAATATCCTTGATGTAGTAAAACACTTGAATTAATAAGAATTAAGCACAGAAGAATGAGATAGAAATCTCTCACATATCTTTCCAGTGGCTCCAGGACATGATGAATCTGAGAAATGCAGCTGAGGTGTGAGGACACAACCAAAGTTACTGTGCCAGGATGGGTGTGTACTGCCCAAATGTCCCTTTTCCTGTTGTCATGATGTGGGACAAACAGCAGGTCCCACATAACACAGGGCCAAGTGTGTTCCCAGAAACGCTGAAGCCATGGCCAAGCAGGAGGCTTGGTGTATGTGCCAGAGTGGATGTTGCTCTGGTTCCAGGTAAAATATTGTGTATAAAACATTAGAGGTGGGCATATGAGTAAATCACTTGGCTGGAGAGGATTGGGACTTACAAAAATCCTATTAGGATGTCTTCACTATCCAGATACACTTAAAAAAGCTGTTTCTAAGTAGTTAATACAAATTGCAGTTTTTTTATAAGTACAAACTATGTAGTTTCTGTGACAAGAGTGACTACAAGAGCAGAGAGCACTGAAGCTGGGGGTACCAGGTGTGGGAGGAAGTGACCCCCAGCACTCTCAGAAGCTCCTGTAGCTCCCTGGTCCACAAAGCTCAGACTCAGTTAGAAGCATCCCAGATTCCCTGCACTTAAATCAAACTTCACTTCCAACAAAAAACTCCCAGAGTTTTCAGCCTTAACTCCTAAACCAAACCCATATTCCAACAGCTAAAATGTCAGAGCTAATTAAGAGGAGGAAGCCATGCATAAAGCAGCCAAGATGTGCATCTGCCACCAAGGAGAAACCCCATCCCTGCCGCGCGTGCCAGGGCCCGGCGTGCACACCACGTCCTCCCAGAGGCTGAGAGCTGGCTGGCAGCTTGGGCAGCCCTGAATGACACGCTGGAGTGCTGACTTCCCCTGTGGTTTCCAAAAGAAAAAAAAAAAAAAGCCTTAAACCCATGATTTTCAGTGATGCCCAGGGCTGTGTTTAAGGAACAGCCAAATTCCACCCTGCCTGCTGGAGCAGCTCTGGTGGGGTTGCACAGCAGATAAGAGACCTCAGCGTTTGGGCAATTAGTTTTAACCATCATTATATAATATTGATGTCATATTGACTCCACATATATATGCTGGCACGGGGACTGGAATTACATTGATTTATTAAGTTGATAGCATGCACCGGTGCCAAGCTACCAGGTCATTGATCAGCTGCCTGGGCTGAACTTCAGTGTGTAATTTCCAGCACAATGTGACTGATCAGCAATACCATAATTGGTTGCAAATGTCCTTCCTTCTATTTGTTTTGTTAAGTGGCTTTTTCATTAACACAGCAGAGCCAAGAAAATAAATATGACTTTACTATTGGACTGCAGGCAGAGAATAGCTGAGAACTGAATGCAGACTGGGGCAGGACTGTGCAATATTGTCAAACCAGCACTCCTCACTCCATTTTTTAGTTATAAATTTTCTGTTTTGCTGCTTTTAGGGCCCTGATTGCTTCAGAAGAGATGGCCTTTGGCTAGAAGGAACTTGGCCAACGTTATGTTCAGTAAAACACAAATTTATTGAATTCATGCCCCCAAATGCCCTAAGTCAATAGGTTTATTATTAGGCAAAGCCATGATGTCTCTACTTGGAATATGGCCCTCAGATGTCCCTGCTAAGAGAGCAAAGTTCAGTTCCTGGGAACAGGCTCTCTGCTCCTTACAGCAACACCCAGGCATCTGAACCAGCTGGAAAACTCAGAACTGGGCACAGAGACTTTAAGGGAGGTGGCACCTCCCTCCTGAACACCAAATCCAAGGCTGAACCAAGCAATGGGTCCCTTCTCCAGAGCCTCATCCCAGCTGAAGCCCTGCACATCTGCAGCATCTACATGAAATGGGATTTGCTCTTTGAGACAGCAAAAAGTGCCAGATATGGTCTGGGCCTGAGTTGCTAAGTTCCTGAAAATATTGACTCAAGCATTGTATCTGTGAGCAAGTGCAATTATTTGAACAGGAGAAAGAAGTGAGCTGCTGTGGCACCAGCTATCCCATGAAATAGCTCTGTGTATCAGATTATTGCATGCCCTTTCTGATTTCCAACAGATATAGAAATCATGTCTTCTGGGTGTGGGACTCCTCAGCACCTGCTTTTAAATGCTCTTTCCACCTCTCATTTTACCCTGTTCTATTAATGTCAGCCCATTTCTGGCTATATTCTAAACATACATAAGTGTGTAGGGTCTGAGCTGGAGTAGTGGTTATCAATAGATAACTTAATATAGATAATAGATAACTTATTTAGTAGTGGTTAGCAATGGAACATTATTACAGACCTTTCACATGAG
Organism: Agelaius tricolor; assembly: GCF_023055355.1. NCBI lineage: Eukaryota > Metazoa > Chordata > Aves > Passeriformes > Icteridae > Agelaius > Agelaius tricolor. The sequence continues at coordinate 9,369,492 of NW_027269278.1, read as the reverse complement.
TCACCACAATGCATTAGAGGAGAAAAGGCAATTAAAAAAAAATGTCAAAAAATAATGAAGGTATTGAGTCAGGAGAGAAGAACCAATCCATTATTTTTCACTATTTTCAGCAGTTTAGGACTTTATACTTTTCATCCACTGGACTCTGCCAAATAGAGCCATTGTTTCTCTCCTGTTAGCTCCCTGAAAATATCTGGCAATGGTTTACTCCAGCATGAATAAAACTAAAGACTAAGCTACTTAACCAATGTGTGTTCTTTGAAGTGCTGGATTTGAATCTCCAGGATACCAGCATGTTGCAAGCAGGCACACTTCATTAATGCTGCTGAAACATTTCCTCAAATCAGGATGGAAGTGTTTGATACCCACTGTTTTATTTTCAGTTCAGTTCAGCTGCAGGTTTCAAAGGGCTCTGGAGCACCAGCCCTGGGGATGATGCAAGTTTGACTGAAGCAGTGGTGAACAAGGCATCACTCCCTACCTGTTCAGGGCATACAGGGCTGAGGACTCTGATTTTGTCTACACTTTATAAAGAGCTCAGCATAGTCATTACTCAGCATGTAACTAAAAGAAACAGGTTTGTAATTTGGTTTGTTCAGAGAGTTGTAAATTATTAGCATTTACTATGCCCTGGTGCATGTACAAGCCAGGGAAAGCACCCTTCATGTACGGGCCTGTCCTGCAACTTCTGCTCAGAGTGGTTGCTCCTTGCATGGGGTCACAGAAACATCACCCTCACTGATGTCCTGAAGCAGCAGGTGCCCTCCTCCACATTTCATTCTGGATGTGCTCCTCAGTGCTCTGGTGCCTGGACCTGCTGAGCCCCCCCACCTCCCATCCCAACCCGGCTCCTTCCCACATTGCTGACAGCTCCTGTCCCATCAGACTGCTCCTTCCAAAGCCTAAATCCCAATTTCACAGGAGTTCTGCCTCCCCCAAGGCCAGAGCAGTGCTCCCAGCAAGGCACACAGCAAACCAGAAGGTCTCTTTCCACGCAAAGGGCAACATAAATCTGCCCAAAACGATTGGAGGGGATGCATTAATTGAGCCTTGAGTCTTTTCACCCCTGCTCTTGGTAGGGAGGAAGGTTGGTTTGGTTTGCAGCTATTCCAGAAGTTTTACATGAGAGGGAAATGCTCACCAGCTCTCAATGATCTGTCAAGGGCAGTGTCTGCTTCTTGGCAGGAGCCTGTGCTGAAACACCAGCGAGCATCTCTCCCTCTCCCAGCACAGCACTGCTGCCAGTGACTAAGCAGTTTCTATAAATCAAGCTGCAGCAGAGTTCAGAAGCCTAATAATAATCTGAAAATGTACAATAATGATAATATGGTGGTTTTAATGGTGAGAAGGTCACAGATAAGTATAATAGGCATTCTGATGTTGAGACTTGTAGCTTGGTTTCAAATAATTTTAACATTCTATTTGATGTCTAGTCTTAGAGCAGTAGAAACTGGAATTAAACAATGCAATTCAAACACAGCAAAGCTGTAATCTGATTTTATGTCCTACTTCCAGCCTTGCTGCTTCACCTTTTCCTCTGAGCCCTTCATCTCTCCCAGGATGAAGTGTTTGCCATTGCCTGTCTGGGGGCTGGAACCAGCTTGCCTGCTGGGATGCCAGCAGTGCTGCTGCTCCCCATCCTGCTCTATTTAGCAGCAGAGGCCACCACAGCAGGTGGATGTTCATGGCTTGGCTGTGAATGTCCTCCCCAGTGCCACAAACATTGCATTCCAAATGCCTCTGTGCCCCTGCAGCTGGCACAGGCCGAGTGCTGCTCGTTCCATTTACTGGAACTGTCTCATTAATACTTTGTTTATATTGGTGCAACTTAATCCAGCTAATTGCCATCGTGAACCAGCAGCACATGGAGGCCCTGGCTATAAAGGAACTATTGTGCTGCACCAAATGTAATCCTTCCAAAAATGTCCTGTGTTGGTACCTGCCAGTTTTCCAGGATTCCATCTGTGTGGCACACTGACACAGAGGGGTTTGCAGACCTTTGATGTCCTGTGCAAAAGGCTCCAGAGCAGGCACAGCTTTGCTCTGCTGCTCTTTTGGGGCAGGAGGGGTTTGTTCCACGTGTGCTCAGTACAAAGCAGTACCAGACACCATGGCTGGAAGTGATAGACATTCCCAGAGCAAGGTTAATGAAAACCTTACCAACAGCTGTCTTCATACAGTTTTACTGGGAGAAGCCATTTTCCTGGAGTTTCCCCAAGCAGTCTCAAGTGCAGTGTGGTTCAGGACAAGGCAAGCTCTCCTCAAAAAAGCTGAAGGTTCAACTTTGGATGTTTTTTTGAGGAGGATGGGGGATGATGCTGAGCACCTGCTGATCCAGCTCTGTCCAGTGCCATTCTTTAGACCTTTCACCTGCTCTAGTGTAAGTCTCCCTGCCCAGTACAGGGGGGGATGGAACTAGATGATCTTTAAGGTCTCTCTCACCCAAACCATTCTGTGATTCTATGATTAGCCAGAGTTGTGGCTGATGGCACAAACAAAGCAGGGACTTGGGTGGTGCACAGCCTTTGTGATGGTCTGCTGTGCAGAAAAAAAGGGAAACATCTCTGGGTGCATGAAACCATCCCACAGCAGCAGTTTATCCATCAGTTTAGGGAAATATTCCTGTACCACACCAGCCCTTTGCCCAGCAGTCATCCTTCACTGCCTGCATGCACAGAGCATTCCAAAGCTGCTCCATCCTTAGGGAATAAAGAACTTGATCCATAATGTGGCATCACCTTGCAAAACAACGTCATGCTTATCAAGTATCCAAACAGTCCAGCTTCTGCATCACACTCTTGTCACATAGTCAAAGACCTGAAACTCAGCCTGGAAAATAATCCAGCTGTATGTCACTTCACTGTGGTGGTTAAATATGACCATGCATGATGTGTGGGTGGGGAAACTGAGGCATGGAGGGAGAGCAATGTGCTTGGGATTCTCATCAGGCCAGGGGGGAGAGCCTTGCTGCTCCATCCCCTGATCCCTTGTGTGCCCACACAGCCCCTGGGGAGCCCTGCACTCCTGCCTTGCTTCACAGGGCCTGGCTCTGGCTCCCCTGCAGCTCAGTTCCCCATTGAGACCAAGGGGAGCTGCAAGGATTAACCAAACCCTCCACCTCCTGTTCATCCCCTGCTCTGCCAGCAAGTTCACCACCAGTATTTAAGCAACTAAATCTCAGCCTAATTTTCTGAGTTCCTGGATGTCTGCATTGAGTCCAGAGACATCTGAGGTTCCTCAGAGCTGCTGAAAATCAGGGCATTGCTCTAGAATTAGCATTTATGTCTCTTTATATAATCTTAAATGAAGAGAATAGCAGAAGCCCACAATATCCTACCTGAGCTGAGACTCAGATGAAGGTGGTGGTACAGTCAAGGCACTGCAGTGGGTAATAGGAGATCCTGCAGAAATCACTTAATTTCTGTGTGCCCTATTTCCACATCTGTGAAATGGGGATAACAAGACATCATGTTGTGAGGTGCTGAGCCACCAAGAGTTATTATGGGAGCTGCAGAAGTTGCTATAAATACCTGAAGAATGAGGGCATTCAGTGTTACACTAATAGAATACAAAGGCTATAAAAGCCTTTGCATTTTAGAGATGAAGATTTCAGATAACTACAGGAAACTCAAAAAAATCCTCCCAGAGCTTTGTCCATGGGCACTGATGTTCCCCTGCAGAGAGGGGTGGTAGGAAGGCAGAGTTTATTCTTTGCAGGGATGGGGATCTAAGAGCCTTCAAGCTGGTGACTGCTTGAACTTCACTTGCACAAGGAGAAGGCTGTAGTTTCAAAAGTGAGCAGCAGGGCTTTGGAGCTCACTTTCAAGTTCAAATTAGGGCAGATCTGGAGACCACAGACATTTTACCACAGTTGGGCTGGTCTCTTGGCTTTCTCATGAAGTCAAGTTATGTCAAGTCCTCTTCACATCACCCAAATAGTACAAAAAAAGCTTTAGAAGAGATCCATCCCAGGCTTCCCACAGCAGTTCTAGCCCTTTCCTAAATTAAAAAGGTCCTTGATTCCTGCACAGCTGTGACCTCCTACTCCTTGGACTTACAGAGACTCTCCTGCCAGATCCAGCAGATGCAGACAAAGCAAATGGGTGAATTCTAAGGAGAGGGGAGGAGAAAGACCTGCCCCAGCACAGGTGGTGCATCAAGGCTTGTCTGGAATCACAAACCTCCCTTTAGGTTATGGAGCCTGTTTCTGTGGGCAGCCACAGCTGGCAAGTCTGTGCAGCACAGCCCAGGAGTGAGCAGGCTCAGACAAGGGCACAGCTCCACCTGCTTGTACCTCCACTCCCAGGGGGTGGTCAGCAGCCTCCCCAGCCTAGAAACCCCCAGCATTTCCCCTAAGGGGCTGCAGTAGGTTGGTTTTCCTGAGTAACCCTCCCCAGACCTTTGGAAGGAGCCCATGGATGCCTCTGCACTTACTGCAAGGGAAAAATTCTGGAGGAATCTCAAGACTCGTGCAGAACTGAGGATCAGAGGGATTTGGAAAGGCTAATCCCCTTCCTCCTCCACAGCTATCACCCCTGTGCAGGTTAATTTAGCAAAAAGGCAGCAAAGGAGCTTCCCATTGAGGGTTTTTCCCCATGCTGTGCTGGTGGCTGTGATGAGAGGCAAAGAAAGAAGAGGGGAAAGCTGTCCCCACCTCAGCACCGTTACCATCATCCCTCCTGGATATTACATTGGCAGCAAAAGGGAGGTGCCTCAGGCAGAAAAATACCGTGAAAAGTATTTTGCTACCCCCGACCTTGTCAAACAATATTTGTTCCTGGTGAGATGTTTCATTTCTCCAATTCAGCTGTTTTCTCAACAAATGGATCTACACCTTGCACTGGTTGCTTCTGCAGGTTAAAAATTGACTGAACACACTGATTTCATGAGCCCTCTGGAGCTCCAGCAGCTCCATCAAAGCTGCAATCAAATGCGTTTATTGAGCACTATATGTGAGAGAGATGAAGATGAATTGTGAGTCTCTCCCTGTTAATTGCTGGGTCTAACTGGCCATCCTGCATGTGCCAGTCAGTGGGGAAGGAGAAATGAATTTACTCCTAGAGCAGCCATGGTTAAAATGTGCTGGACAAGGTCAATTTGAAGTGCTACTCTGGCAGAGTAGCTCCCATTCACATGGGAAATGTTCAGTAAAAGGGGATGAGGACTCAGATCAATGAGTGCTGGAGTCACTGGAAAAATATGTGAAAGATTCCTGTTTAATTCCTCTGGGCTTAATTTTTATTAATTTGAATATATTACTACATAAAGGATAATTTAACTGTAATATTGTTTAATTAATCATGATAGAATGGGTTAGGCTAGTAAGGACCTTAGAGCCCATCTTATTCCAATCCCTCTGCCACACTTTCTTCTAGACCAGGTTGCTCCAACCTGGCCTTGAACACTTCCAGGCATGGGGCAGCCACTGCTTCTCTGGGAAGCCTCTTCCAGCACCTTACAACCCTCACAAGGAAAATTTCTTCCTAATATCTGATCTAGTAGTCAATTAATGTTCATTAAGGTGAAGAGGTGAACTCAAAACTGATAAAATACACTGTTGGATCTGCTGGAAGAAATCCTGTATGCTCATAAATAAGCAACAACCAAGGAGAGCCCCGAGTCCTGTGTGGGTAAATATAACTGTATATTCAGAGATCAAGTTTTGAGCCAGTCCCCCTAAGTATTAGACTAACATATTTGGGGGGAGAAAACACTCCAGGGGAACAGGGAATACATCCCCACCACCACATCTGGACACTCTCTGCAGCCTCTGAGACCGGGAGAGACTGAGCCAGCTGGACCCCAGCATGGCACAGTCTGAGACCGTTCACACTTGACAGAAGCTGATCTCAGTCACATGCCTACAGTTAGGGCAGAACCAGCTTTTGGAGATTTTGACTGCAGAGCTCAGTTACAGCAGAAAAAACTGACCTCGGGAAGAGCCGCTGCCTCTCTCCTGCACTTGGGAAGAATTCAAGGCAGAGAGATTGCAAGGGGCAGCCTCACATTCTGAGATGGAGCAAATGAGGAATTTGGATCTAAAAGCCTCCAGACTCTGGGGGAATTTAGGTCCAAATCTGTGCTTTCCAACTTCACACTTCTCCCTTGTTGTGGTGTCTCGTTTCACTTGGCTCTCTGGCCGTGTTTTTCAAGAAGCAGCCGTGGAAACCTATTGGTTTCAGTTCTGTCTGATATTCTGGGAAATGGCTCAGAAAGCTGGAATTTGACCAAGACTCATGTCTAAGCTCCACTGGACCCTTCAAGCACCACTGTTAGCATTCTAATAATAATAATGTTTCATGTGTCAGAGCCCTGGATCCAAATCTCACCCTTAAAGAGCTGCTTATCCCAGTGGGGTACTGCACAGTGCAGCTCTCTTTGAGGCACCCATCCTCTAAAGAGGCATCCATTTCACCCATTCACAGAAACTGCCAATTTATTGTTACAAACCCAAAGAGAATCAGTCCCATCTGGTGGCTGCAGTTCCAGTGTTCTGGAAACACTGCTCAAAACCTGTGTGGGGCTTTGGGTGACTTTGAGGCCACTCCAGCTTCTCCTGGCCCCCCAATGTCCAGCCCAGCACTTCCTCATGCACCTTAAGCAAATCCACCACCACTATCCAAAATCCTAAAGCAGTTTTATTTAAATTTTTAGCCTTCCAGCACACGCATGTTTCCTGTTATTTCATCAAAGACTTGGATTTCTTTTTGGTGACATAATTTGTCAACACATGCAGTTCATAACAAAAAAAAGGTTGATCAAAGAATAGCAGGTAAGTCTTATTTACTGCCTGATAACCAGCTAAATTGCTGCTATAGCTTTGTATTAGCAAGCTCCACATTTAGGGCTTTTATCAGCATTTCAGCTGCAACACACTCTTCAACTTTGGGTAGACAATTTAATAATCAGAAAAGAGGCTTTTTTTTCTCCCCAACAGAGCTCACTGCCAATGTTAGGATGCAGAAAACTGTAACTTACAGCCAGTGATTAATCCAGGCAAAATACTGGATGTGCACCAGGTGCAGAAAGATGGGAGCAGTGCTCAGCTGGCTAACCATGAGACAGCAGTGCAGGTCTGCAGTGCTCACAGGGAAAGCCTCTGCTTGGGAGGGGAGCAGAGGCAGCAGAAATGGTTCAAAGTATAAAAGCAAGCTGTGGGCAGCAGTAACTGTCAGAATTTAGATTCAGCTTCAGTTTGGGATAAACCCTCAGTTATTTGGATTGATCAGTTCCATTATCCAGCAGAATAAAATGAGCTGTTTTGATAACATGTAGCCTTCTTTAGGAAATGTCAGACATTTGAAGAGAGCTTCACAGATGTCACTGGCTCTGCCTCCCTTGGTAACACCAACATCCCTGGGTTTCAGTCTTGGCTGGGATGCCGGGGGGTCAGGCAGGATCTTCCAGACTGACAACCTAGACACACAGTACCTGTGTTTTCAACCATTCATATCACCTGTAAATGTAATTTTTCTCTTTTTTAAAATTCATAATACTTCAGGAGTACAGGGCTCTGGGAGCATGTGGTGGCCCTGTGTCAGCTGGAGTCTGTGGGTCCATCTGAACACTCCACACCCCTTTGAACTTCCCATTGGCCTCCTGCACCCCAAAAAGGGCATGTCAGGTGTTTGTAAATCCAGCCTGGGCAGGGTTAGCAGGGTGCTGTGAGACTCTGCCTCTGGTTTTCTGTATGAGCTGTAAATAATGCCCAGCAGCCCAGGTCTCTGTGAAGGGAGCACACGGTGAGACAAGGCCAGCTCCTCACCTGTGGCTACATCAAAGCAAAGCTGCTCCCTTTAAAGGCAGACAGGAGACCTTTCCCTGGAGAAATCCACACCCTGACTCCCAGGCATATGCACAAGGCAGGGTTTGCAGCTTGTGACTTAAGTGACTTGAAACAAATCAGATGTTGAACCATATGGGTCTGGGGCTTTTGGAGACTGTAAACTTTTTTCATTACAGACAGAGGTACTGATGGGGCAGCTGTGTGCTCCAGAGCTGCAAGCCAAGAGCAACGAGGACACACAGGTGGAGTGGGATGGAGGGTGATGCCATAAAAATATAGAGGGAGATAAAATTGCAGGAGGTGATTGCGCGCTGCTGGGTCTGGCATGGCAGCAGGACATCACAGAAAGGCTGGAGGGCAAAGCTGCCCCCCTGAGAGGCACAGTGTGGCTGAAGAGCAGCTGAGGGCAGTGCCTGGGCTCTGCAGGAGACAGCAAAGCACTCCTGCTCCTGCCTTCAGCTCAGCTGAGCAGCCCAGAGAGGTTGGAGGGCTCAGACCACACATTATGCCTGCTGCAAGAGCCCATTACTCATTCTGTACAGCTCCAGAGGGCCATATTTTGGCTTGTGAGCTGTGCACTTGTCATTTATCTTTCTGCTTACTGCTGACTTTCTACTGTGCTCATCTTTGCTTCCCCTCCACTATTGCACTGTGCTTATTTCAAAAACAAGACCATTGTTCATTCTCTGCAGTCTCACCCTTTTCCATTCCCTATTTCCAGTGGTCTCCATTAGGTGAGTTTGTAACAGAGTGGTTGAGAACAGCAGACTTACAGGAAAAAAAAAAAGAAAAAAAACCCCAAAAAACAGCAACAACCAAAAAAAAAATCCCAAAATACCTCCAAAACAAATAAGCAAGCAAACAAACAAAAAACCCACAAAGACACCCCCCCAAACAACAACAAAAACCAACAACGAAACACCCACACCAGAAAAAAAGATAAAACAGGGTGTCCTTGTCTAAGGTGAGCCTGCCATGGGAAGATCTCCTTCCTCACATCTTTCCTGGTGTTCATGGATTGCACAGACACAAACAATTTATCACCTAAGAGGGGTGTGAACCCCCATAGGAGTTCTTGAGAGGTGGGAGGAAGTTTGTCCTGACACCCTTCAATTTTGTACAACCTACAAATTGTAATCTCTATCCTCTGTTTTATGCATGATATTGAATTGTTAAACTTAAAAGTCTTTTAATTTGGTTAATATTAGATTTTCATTTTCCTCTAGATTATTTTTTAAATAAATTATATAAGAAAGGGAAATTCTGCACGGGACAAAAAGCAGAACACCATCAGTGTGTCAAAAACCTTACTGAAGTCAATATATTTGATATTTCCTCTTTTTCTTCTATCCCCATGGCCTTTTACTCTTTAAAATTAAATTAGAGCACTGTGACCTGACTTGTGCTTGGCAAATCTGTATTGGATGTTGCTCATCTTCTTATTTTCCAGATATGTGTCTATTTGCTCCAGCATTTTTCCAGATTTTGAGAGTAAACTGGCTGTTGTACAATTCTCCTGTTCTTTTTTCTCTCACCTCTCCCACCTTTTAAAGATAGGCAACACATCAGTCTTCTGGTATCACCCCAGCCCATCCAGGAATTCAGAGATACCATTAATAGTTCTGAGATTACAGTTTTTCAAGGACTGCAGGATTAAGTCAGCCCCAGCCAATTTCTAAATCTCTAACTTATCTAAGTATTCTTTAACCTGATTTTACCCTAATCTGTCCTGGATTTTATTTTGCTTAGTATTAATTTAGTAAATTCTTATTCACTATTTACTTTCTACTGAATATTGTGAAATAGGCATTAATTCATAGAAGCATAGAATCAGAGAATGGGTTGGAATGGACCTTAAGGTCCATTTGGTCCAAAATAAGGTCCAAGGATCCTTTAGTCCAAACCCCTCAGGAGGACAAACCTTTCATTTGCTCTTCCTCACATTATTAATGGGCTTAAGGACTAATTGTTGTTGACCCTGATGTCTCTTGCTGACTGAATTTGGTTTTTTACCTTTTTCATTTGAATTTTCCCTTTGAGCTAATTGAGCTAATCTTTTATGATAATTTTCAGTAATATTAAAATTATAGGTCTTTCTTCTGATGTTGATAAAGGATTTATGATTTAGTAAATAAATTGCATTTCTTGTGCTCTCTCTAGGGTAGTACATTTCTGTATTCTCTCCAATAAACATCTGTCCATTCTCTGATTTTACTGAAGTTTGAATATAAGGTTTTTGCATGGGTTTTTTTGGTTGTAGCTGGTTGGTTGGGGTTTATTTTGTATATTTTTATTTATTTTGTTTATTTTCTATATATATATAATATATTTTGTATATTTTATTTATTTTGTTTATTTTTATTTTTAGTTTATTTTGTGTGTTGTGTTTTGTTATCAGCTTCTTTTGCAGCAAACAGCTCATGAAAGTGGCCACGGGAGTCAGAACTGTCTTGGCAGTATCACCCAAAGAGCTGAGGGTTTATGGCCTTGCTGTGGGGCTTGGGAAGCTGCAGGGACAGAGAAGGCAGGAATGGCCACACAGAACTTTGCACTGCTCTGCAGCTGGGGCTGCTGGAAGAGCCTGTGGTACCAGATAAGGATTTTCAGACTGTGCTATCTGCCTAACCAGTAAGACTTGTACAAAGTGCTCATGTTGCCAGAATTCAGCCTGAATTTGCAATTCCCTGGCTATTCAACATTTTTTCCAAGGGTCATGAAGAAGATATCATGGAGCTGGCAGTGCTGAGCCTAGGATGCACCAGGGAGTTCCCTATACCAGGAACTCAGCTCTAAGTCTGCTTTGCACATCTGGAGCAATGGAAATGGCCTTAATTGAGGTTATAAACTAGCTCATGATGACATTTCCTCCCAGTTCTGTGTATCATAGAGGATATGCATGCACTGAGAAGTCTTAAATAATTTCTGAGCTGGAACAGAAAATCAATCTATTTAAATATGTTGTTAAGAGTAAAAGGTTCATTGAAAACTGCCTTGTACTTTCAGGAGTAGAGACTCAATGGTGTGTATAGAAATATCCTTCACAAAGTTTCATCCCATACCTTTTGTTTGAGATGCTTCTGGGGCAAGTTGAGAGTGGCCAGTTCCCCTCACTGCATCATTTTCTAGACTTATATCAGCAGCAGGTTTCAGTCAGGCTGCAGATCAAAGGCTTTGATCTCCAGTCATCTCAGCATAACTAAAAGGAAGCCACATCTGGAGAATTTATCTAATTCTGCAAGCTATAAATACGTATGGTTTTGGTACTATGCAGTTAATCAAAAGGCTGAAAAAGAATACATGTGCCAAGCTGCAAAGGTTGGATTGTACTGTAGGAACTGATGAAATACCTTCTGATGCCTATTTCTGTGTCTGAGCAAACCACTCAGGGATTTAGCATTTTGTTCTGGTGAACTCAGTGCCGAGGACACGAGCCTTCCAGAGCCCTTAAGAATTAAGTCACTTATTCCTAAGCAAATATAAGTTTACTACAGGGGAATAGCCCAGAGACTTTCCTTGCAAGATTTTGAATCAGCCCACTCTGAACACAGAGGCCTCAGGATAAAACTTGGATTTAGGTCTGAGTCCTGAATTTTTCATTCTCAAAATCTGGATCAGCTTAAAGTGCCTGGATTGTGTCTCTGATTTTTCTCATTTGCTCAAAATCAGCCTTAAACAGCACCAAGTTTAATTTAATCAGACAGCACTTAAAATCTGTAATCAGGCTCCAGTGTTGACTCCCTGCTCCAGCCTCTGAAATACAACTGATTTGTGCACAGAAACACGAGACCATCAGAACTCCTGATTAGCTGAATGCTCCACTTGTGGGATTATTTTTAAGCTTAGGTTCTTTTGCTGCAGGTTTTTCAAGAGTGTGTAGCTGCTTTATCTGAAGGCTGCACCTAAATGCTCGTGGCAGATCTACAGACACTGGAGTGGCTGAAGGAGGTGTTTGCAGGTCAGTGGCCAAGGTCTTGGCCACTGGGATTTTGCAGATACAACCCCTGATTGGGAATCTACCCCACAATTTCTGAAGACAAAATGGAAGAATGAGTAATGAGGATCCCCCAGAAATACTCCCAATCAAACAAGCATCATGCCCTATGCCCACCTGTGCTGCTGCTGGTTTTCCTTGCTGGGCACCATTGCTAAGGAATCTCCACCTGTCTTTTAGCTGCCAGACCCGAGACCCAACTGCAAAAAATACCAAAACTCAGAGAAACAATTCTCTTTGTGGTCGTTGTCGTTTCTCTCCTTTAAAACCCCATTTTCCACAAGTAGGGAGGAAAGATCTGTAATGAAAGGCAAATATTGAGGAGCAGCCCAGGACAGCTCCCAGTTTCCCAGCAACACAGACACTCCGATCATGACTATTATGATTTCACCTTTTAAAGAATCTCCTGGCCGTGGCTAATTTTACATAATGGGCTTTATTAATATTAATTATGTCTCAAACCCATGTGTGATGTAGCTAAGGCACAGTTTTGAGGCAAACCCCAGTTACATGACTGGCATGAGGATTGTAGTGAAGTCAGTGCTCCCCTCTCCTGACGCCCTCATCTTTGGGACCAAACCCAACCCTGCCTCCTCCCCAGCTGCAAGGATGGCTGCTCATGTTTTCCCAAGCAATGATCATGCTCTGTAGCTTCTCATAGCATCCTTCACCTGGCACAAACAACCACCCAAATCTGAGCAGTACCTCCAAATCAGAAGAAATGGAATAAATAGTATCGTGCTGCAAATACAGCATGAAAAGTCGTGTTTGGGAGACAGTCTCACCATACTTTTAAGCTTCTCCATGTTTTATAGAACAATTTCAGAACAAGACTGATTCATTTACAAAAGAAACCACTTCTCCTTCTCTCTTCAGGCACTTAGAGAGGCTTGTTTCACTGGTCTTGTCCCTGCCAAATACTTGCTACAGTGAAATACCCAGAACCACACTTACTCATCAGAGGACCATCCTCTTGGGAAAATGTTTCCTCACTTTGCTATATTTAAAGCAGGATACTCACAGATCTCTAATTGGAATTCTGTTGACTAAGTATTTTTCTTGACCATTCACACCCATCACTGGGTAATGGAAATTTGATTACTGATGGTTTGCACCAAGAGAAAATAAATTTAATGCTTTCAACTGGTACATGTACATGGAGTCTGTCCATACCACTTTTTTCATTATCTGGCATAGAGTAATTAATTATTATTAAACCTTATGTGCTGGGTTTGGGCAACTACTTTAAGCAGAAGAGAATTCTGGATGGTTAAAGGGCCATTTAAAACCTGGTCTCCAGGGTTTATTTTACCAGATTTTTGCATGCTTGACTGACCAAGTTTGCAGCGTGAAACCCAGAGGCAACACAGAAAGTTCGGCTTTGCACTGGTTTTGAAAAAAAGAAAATAAATCTTAATACTCTAAAATTTATCCCCAGGGTTGAAAGAAGAGAGTACTTTAATTGTAATGGGTGTTCAATAATTAGTAAAGTGAACCACTGGAGAACCATTCCAGCAGTAGCAGTTAAATATTCTCTACAGAGAAAAGTGAACATGATGAAAAGACTGCAACTATAGACATACCTCCCTAAATACACTTCCTTTGCAGGACAGAGTCACCAGACTGAAGACAGAAAAAACACCACAAGGCAGCCAAAAATAAAGAAATCTGGCCCTGTGTGTGGATGTGTTGGTGAACAAGGTCACACAACCTGCTGTTCTCCAGCCTAGGTGTGCAAACCCCCACTGTAAACCCTGGAGGGTGCAGGGAAACCATCCTTTCACTGAATAGAACCTGAAGGGCAGTTTGGGAACCTCTGCACTGGGCTCTGATGGAGGCCAGACACAAAGCCAGCTCTGAGGCTGTGGGCAGGTCAATGTCCCAGCCCCACATCCCAGGAAGATCTCCCACCCAAGGTGCCTGCAGTGACTTTTACAACGTTAATTACTTGGAAATGGCCAAAGGAGGCCTCTGCTCTTGGAACGTTCTGACTTCACATGGTTACTTCTCATAAAGGGTGAAGTCTTTCTTCTTTCTTCTTACTTATCATAAAGTGTGAAGTGTCTGCTCTGGTCCCTGTGCCTATTGCCAGCAAAGCCTGACCAGTGTGAAACACTGGCCAAAGGGATTTGAGTAGAATTTAGAAGCTCTGAGCTGGGGTCAGTATTTTATCTGTGCGTGCTCATCCATCGTGGTTCATTCCTCAAGCAGCTCTACAGTCCATGAGTGCCAAGATATTGCTCCAAGCAAGCAGAAAATCCTTGTAGTGGTGAAACTCTAAATGGCTATTTTATTCAATATTTAAAGACCACTTTTATGCAGGTTAGCACCCTTGAAACCCCTCTGATCAATACTGGGGGGCTTAGGACCAGCACAAACCTGGGAGCTGCTGTCAGTGTGTCCCTGCTGTCAGTGTGTCCCTGCAGACACAGTTCCTGTGCACAGGCATTACTGCTCAGGAATGAGACTCCACATTCCAGCTGCTATAAGACTGCTGGATACTCAAAACCACCCTCACTTAAGCTCAGAGTCAAGGGTACTTCAGTTTCCAGTTTAACCCTTGAGGAATAAAGCCCGAGCCAGCACGCTGTGCTCAGGGCTCTCAGGGGAAGGCAGACAGGCTCACAAGGCATTTACTCACTCACAGGCTGAGCGTGCACACAGATTTAAGTGCCATATTAAACATCTCCAGGCAATTCTGAGCCCTTCAGAACCCACATCATCACTTGGTTTCCGCTTTAATTTTGTCATTTGCCTCCTGGCCTCTGTGGGCACAGGCTGCTTAATGACTCCAGCCCTCAATATGTTTGTAACCACTCCTCCCATCACCAGATATGTCTCCTCTTCACAGCCCTTAATGCACATCTGCTTTTACTCCTTTCTGCTGGGGCTTTTCCACTGCTGTCAGTTGCTTGCAGAGCCCAGATTTCCTCTGCCTTTTACCCAGGTCAGCATCCTCACCTCCCTCCAGCAGATCATTGCAGCAAGTGACACTGGGCTATTCCTCTCAAAACTCTTTAAGCTCAGACCTGAAGCAGACAACATAAATTTTGAAACAAAGCTCTGAGTCTTTATACAGTGAGGCATTAAATAATACAGCAGCCTCATGAATTCAGGCAGAATTCATAACTTTGATACAGCTGAAATATCCTAAGCCTTCACTTCATATTTCCATGCCTTGATGCTACAGGAAGCTGATGACTCTCTGAGGGCTTTGCTGCAAAGAAAGTTGTATTGCTGCAGAACTTAATGTGAATCCATAAACTGATACAGCTCGACTGGAGCAGGACTGCACTGACACTGATTTCCATATAAAGTGGCTGATTACAGGTTAGTCAAATGTGGGCCCAACCAAACCTGGAAAAATTGATATTATTATTGTATAGATTGAAATGTAGAGATTAGGTGTAGCAGGTGGCTCTGTCCTGTAGATGATCTCTGAGCTGTGTGGCTGGGGACAGCCCAGTGAGGTGCCAGCACAGGGGGCTCTGTCCCCAGAGTGATTCTCTGCCGTCCCTGCAGTGCTTGTCCTGTGCTCCAACGTTGCTCCTTTCCCTGGCACATGTTTGGTTGGTGTGGAGGAGCTCATGCTGTACCCCCCAACATCTGCCTTTACAGAACTGCAGTGGTTTTACCTTCACCCCACACACCTTGATGGGAAAAAAGATTGTACAGAACAGTGCTCAGCTGTTAGGTGGAGGGAGCAGATAGGAAGCTACTCTTTCTCTCATTTTAGTGATTCTTTCATTAATTGATATCTATGAACTTCAGATGCTTCAGATTCATCAAGACATGTAATTTTCAAAGCTCTAGGCACTATAAAAAGCTGTAGGTCTGTACTGTTAGACAACCACACACTGCAGCAATGACTTTGCTTCAGTAAAAAACTCTCGAGTTGCAATTTTCTATTCTAACTTTTGCTACAGAAACACCACCTTGGATCTAGGTAGTAGCTAACACAAAGAACAGTGGGTGAGGAGATCCTGATTTGGATGTGTTTCCCTGGTTATTTTAGGGACTTGTTGAGTAACAGTGTGAGGAGAACCCACTCCATTCCCTGTGTGTGTCTGGAGTTTGTGCTGTGATTAGTGGTACTTCACAGCCCGTCTGTGAAGCAGTCTGCAAAGTTTTCAGACTGAATAAGTCACAGAATTACACACATTTCCATAATTATGCATGTGTATGCTGATGCATTTTTATTAATTGAGTAGCCAGCTGGGAAATTCCAGTCCTAGTAATAAGTCCTAATATGTACAGGCCACATTTTAGCTAGGAATGACTTAGAATACATCTCAGGGATGTGCTGTCACCTGGTGTTAACACCTGCAGAAAAGACATTTGTACAAAGCAGAGGAATTGGGAGGACAGATCCATCAAGGCAGGACACGAGGAAGCCCTTTGCCCCAGGACCAGAGTGGGAACAAATGGAAATAATTATTCTGGAGAGTGAGTAACTGAAATTCCTGTTACAAGGACTGTTTTAGCCATAAGCTAGTGAAGAGATGAAAAACTGCCATCAGAATGAAAAGTGCTAGAAGCAGCAAAAATACATGCAACAGCAAGGTTAGCAATTGGGTAGGAAAAAGGAGAAAAAAACTCTGCAGAATCTTCACTCTCAGCAAAAATTGAAGGCAAAACCCAACAGATTCTGTTTAAAGAAATCGTTTACAGCGATTTTCTTTACTCCCAAGTTAAAGTGTGCATGTTCTCATTCCAGCTGAATAAGGGAGCCTTTTTGCTGATGCAGAACACATCTTACTAGTTCATTTTCAGTACAATGCACAGAGAATTAAGTGCACAATTCCTGGTAACAAGAATGGAGATTGCACACGTCTCCTTCCTTCCTGCACATCACAGAATAAATAACTGGGAGTGCAGGGCAGAGAATGCCAGACACATCACTCTGGCTTTGGTTATCAGGACTTGAAGGGCTATAGCTAAAATCTACCCTAAAACAGAGGAAATATTTCTCTGTATAGCAATTCTTCCTATCTGCCATTTACAAGAGCAATGACCAGTCTTAATATGCAGCAGCTGAATACAAATCAGGCTGAGAGCTCTGTGCTGTGCAAAACCATCAGAAATAAATGCCTCAATTTTACTTTCTCAGGAAATCATGTCAACATCAGCACAGCCAGGTCTTCCTTCCAGTATAATCTCAATCAGGGCACAATTCAGCTCTGATGGGCTTTTGTAAATATGGGGCTGACCTTTCTAAGCTTGTGACAGGGGCTTCAGCGTCGCCTGATCCGCCGAGGTGATGAGCTCCCTCTGATGAGCTCCCTCTGAGCTCATCTCATTGGGGTTTAACAGTGTGCAGGCTCTGGGCTCAGCCCTAAGCCCTTGGCTCAGCATCTGGGAAACAGGCATGACATTGATCCTGGACTTGCATGGGCCTGAGCCAGAGCAGAAGCAGAGCTGCATTCAGGCATGCAGAGGTGGGGTGGGGAAGTGTTTTTTTCTTGCAGCAGAAAGGCAGAAAAGATCTTATTAGAGCAGCTCCAAAGGAGAGCCATGGAGATGCTCTGAGGGCTGGAGCACCTCTCCTATGAAGACAGGTTGAGAGAATTGGGGTTGTTCAGCCTGGAGAAGAGAAGGCTCCAGGGAGACCTTACAGTACCTAAAAGGAGCTTATAAAAAGGAGGGAGGGGGATTTTTATACTGGCAGACAGTGATAGAACAAGAGGGAACAGTTTTAAACTAAAAGAGGAGAGATTTAGGCTTGATGTTAGCAAGTTCTTCCCTGTGAGGGTGGT
Organism: Agelaius tricolor; assembly: GCF_023055355.1. Lineage (NCBI taxonomy): Eukaryota > Metazoa > Chordata > Aves > Passeriformes > Icteridae > Agelaius > Agelaius tricolor. Next base: position 9,351,959 of record NW_027269278.1, on the reverse strand, counting down.
GAGGCCCTGGCACAGGCTGCCCAGAGAAGCTGTGGCTGCCCCATCCCTGGAAATGTTCAAAGCCAGGTTGGATGGGGCTTGGAGCACCCTGGGATAGAGGAAGGGGTCCCTGCCCATGGCAGGGGGATTGCAATGAGATGATCTGTAAGAGCCCTGCCAAACCAAATAATTTTATGGTTCTTTGAGTATTGAGAAAATAATTTATGACAAAACTTCCAACCTGCTTGTAAGATTATCATGTCTGTTGGTTTATAGCTTCATCTAATTGAATGTTTTCCTTTCTCAAGAAAAAATGGGGTGTCTCCTGACTGCACAGAAGGTGCTGGACTCCTCTCTGGAAATGGGAGTAGCTGGGACAGGGTTGCTGTCACCTTTAGTATTAAAGCCTTCTCCTCCCTGGTGCAGAGGGGCATGGCAAAACCATGGCTTGAAAATGGCCCAATCTACTCTTTAGCTCTACCTAGGACACAAATGATCTAGGAAAGTGCCACAGCTACAGCTCATGCTCCCCAAGCAATGATTGTGAGGATTCTAGCTGGAACTCTGAGCTCAGTCTGCCCTTTCTACCCTTATTTTTTTTAAGGAAATCACTAAACCATTGCACCTTTTTACCAAGTGACTGAAACAAACACAATCTCTTTGATTTTAATTGAAGGTGATGGGGATGCTAGATACAACTGGTTTTTGCATTCATCAGTGTTTTTCTGAAGAGAAGGTTACTGGATTTAAGTACTACAGTTCTGGATTACTACTCTAGTTTCCAGAACTGGCTGAGAAGAGAGTCTCCCAGTAAATAAACTGGAATAATTAATTTCCTGAATAGTACCCTATCATAATCATAGAATAGTTTGAGTTGGAAGAGACCTGTTCAAGGTCTTCCAGTCCACCCCCCCTGCAATGAGCAGGGACATCAATGACATGGTGTTGGTTGCTCAGAGCCCTGTCCAACCTGGCCTTAAATGTTTCAATGGACCCACCACCTCTCCAGGCAACCTGTGCTAATATTTTACCACCACCATTGTAAAAAAAACCTTCTTTATAGCTGATCTAAATTGGCACTCCTTCAGCTTAAAATAATGAGAGGAGGCTGCTTTTAGTGCAGAGGATACACAGCATCATTTCATTCCTTCCCTGTAAAAACAAAACACACCAAGGAACAGAGAGATGAAATTCAGCAGTGAGTTGCTAAAACATGCTGTATTTCAGGCTCTCATCAAAAGCTGCTGCTGCTGTGGCATGCCCATGTGTTCATACAAGGAGGGCACCCCGAGACTCTGCCAGCTACAAATTGTGTTTTGCTTGCAGCTCTGACGAGGAATCATTTTCGTAGCAAGCGCAGAGTGGCCCTGCCTGGAGTTCCTGTCTCCGAGCCTCTTTGTGCATCTATAAATAGCAAATCATCAGCTCACCTCCTCTGAGCTCATCACACCCTCCCTGCCTTCCCTCTGACTGCTTGTTGAGGCTGTCACCGTGACTCAGATGTCCCCTATCAGGTTCCCTGTGCAGGGAGATTCCCCATACATTAAATGGCATCGTGAAGCTATTAAGCTCCTTAGGTTTATATCACCTAAGCTGCTTAGGTTTCTATCACCAGCAGTGATATGATGTTGAAGAACCTGACATTTGAAGCAATGTAATTACAATTTAAGGTCTCAGAGCTCCTAAACACTTAAGTTAACAGAGAAGGTCTGCATCATTTTGACGACAACACTGAGTGAAAATAAAGTGTCAAAATCCCAGACGAATGTCATACACAAAATCAAGGACAAACAAGCTATGACCATGTAGGACTGCAGCATTTCACAGATCCTCCTGCAGAATTCCCTAAGAGACCAGGCATCAATCTATTTCCCTTACATCCAGCCCCCTGCTCAACAAAAATATTATTATTTACACTCTAAACCACAATTCTCTGTTATTCTTCGCTTAAGAAATGCACAGATGAAAAAAGATATTTCTCATTTTAATTGACTTAATTTTGAGACTTTATTTATAATTGCTGAAATGACTGCAACTTCAATCCAATATTGCTTTCAACCCCTTGTAATGGCAATTATTCGTGTATTCATCAAAGTGCAGGATTGTTTGCACTAGAAATCTCCAGATAACCTGCTTACTCAGTGACACTAGAGATATCTGTCAGGCCCTAATTCTTCATTTCCTGAATAAATCTTTCATAGACTCCATACTCAGAATGCGAAAAGAGAAAAATATTCTTTTGATCATTCATTTGAAATATTTGCTTCATCCTTTGAAAATGAATGTAACCCAGCATGCAGTCAGCAGTGAGACAATTTAGCTGGATAAATTAATATGCAGAGATTTAATGACATTTTGTGGTCTTTCAAGTGATGTAAACCCAGAGTTTCACTTCTCCACTTTTCCTGTATACATCTGGCCTCTATCTTGCAAGGTTTAAGGATGAAATGTTGCTGGAGATGCTGCCCAAACTTTCCATTTGAGCTGAGCGTGGATGCCAGAGCCAGAACAGACACTCAGTGTCTGTGCAGCTCCACCCCTGAGGTCCAGAGCAGGTATGGAGATTTTAACATTTTGACTCAATGATTTAAAAGGTGTTTTCCAACCTAAATGATTCCACGGTTCTGTTCTATGTCTGTACCTGTACACACCTAACATTTTACCTACTAATATTGCAGTGAGTCCTGCCCTGCCTGTACCAAATTCAGAAACAAGAAGTCTTATGATTGACCCAGAGCAACTGTTTCTCATGCAATAAAAATCCTAGAGAACTGTGTATTTGTTAATATAACCCACGCAGGAATGCTGTGAGATAAATACCTACAAAACAGCAAGGAAGGTGTAATTTCAGAGCTGTGAATCCATCCTTTTTCAGATGGATGTGCACCAGTACAGCTGGAGAGCCAGGCTGCTCTTCATGCTGACCCTCATAACTCTCACCTGCTTGGTAAGCAAATGCAGTTTGCAGGAAAGAACAGAAACAAGCAGCAATTTAACTTGTAGTGCTTTACAATACTTTTAGAAATGCAGAAAAACAGAGGTGGAGATCACCCAGTCTGTGAGAATTGTATTGTGTAGCCTGCCTGTGGAGCTGAAATACACGCACTGAGGACAATTTAGCTTTCTACTTCAGGTGTGCATATTTTTAATGAAATATATAAATTGCCAAGCTTAACTATTGATTAATTATGATGTTTGATAATTGGTTAGCAAAAAGAGACCAGTAGTTCTCTTGGCACTAATTGTGATTTTGTTATTTTCTTCCCTTCTGTGCCTGACTATTGCCTGTCATCACCTGCCTTACACCTGTGCTGAGCAAAGACAAGGCACTGGATTTGTTTGTGTAGAGCCTATGTAGGCTCCTTGCCATATCCAGGAGTCTGAGACACTATAATAATTCAAATAATAATATGCAAACAGAATCCAATGTCATGTATTGAGAACCTGTTTCTGCTCTGCTTTAAAACATCAATAAATAAGGATTTTCCTTGTGGTGTCACTTATTCTGTTATGTATTTTTATCAAGGGAGCCAGTTGCAACCAGTAGAACCCTGAGCTGGTTAAAGCTTATTTCAAGTTAATTTAAAATAATGCATTCTCTCTCTTGACTCATCCATCTCTACAAAGAAAGCAGCAAGCAATCCAGGACATTCAAAGAGTAACAACATTCAGATGTGTCTAGACATAAATAGCAACTTCTAAACCAAGAATTTGCCTCTGGAGCCTTTTCAGTAGGTCCTCAAATAGAAAATATTTAAAGGGTGATCATGATAGTATAATTTCTCTTTGTTTGAGGCAAGGATGGAGTCAATGTGTCATAAGGCACTAAGAAAGAACAAGAGGAATCTCAGTGAGACAAAATGAAAGGACTTCATTATAGACAAGACCCTCACTCTGGTTAAATCAATCATAGATCCGTTGACTGCAGTAGCCAAGGATTTAATGACACAGCTTCAACCAAAACCACTTTTTAGCACCGTATTGTACAATCTGAGGGCTCAATTTTATTTTTTTCTGTAAGTTTATACCCCAAAGCTCAGGATCTGGCCATGTGCCTGCAGCAGAGATCCCACTTGAAGCCATGGCTGGAGCAGGGACTTTCAACAACCCTTTGAGCAATTTCCCAAACTTTCAGCATGGGAAAACTCTTTCTAAATATGAGTCTACCTGAGATTTCTTTGAGTATTAAGTAAAGAATTGGAATTCCAGCACTAACGAGTTGGTGTTTCCACAAATTGCCATGAAGTGTCCTCAAGAATAGGTGGCACAGAACCCAAGAGAGATGCACTGACACCACCTGCCAACAGCTCCAGCTCTGTCTGAGCTCTCCCAAGCAGGAGAGTGGGAGACTGGAACTCTCCTCACATCCCAGACTGCAGGGAAAGGCAGCAGCAGCGAGTGAAAGAGCTCTCCCTTTGCCTGCCATGGGTTATCACCCTAGAGCAACACACTCCCTTACCCCCAAACACAAGCTTGAAGCAGATGAATCACAATGAAAATACTTAAAATTTCACTGAAAATACCTAAAATTTTATTTTGCTATTTCTTTATGAGAGAGAGCACACAAACAAAACTGGGAACAACAAATGGAGTTCTCCAGTCCAGTCCTTTTCCCAGCCAATAAAGGGTATGCTTTGCTACCACTTAATTCAATGGAAAAATTCCTTTAGGTCTCCATGGGAACAGCACTGGGTCTATAATACTTAACTATACTATAAGTACCAAATTCTATAAGCTTTGGCTGAAACTTTTTAGTGTCCTTTAAAAGATCTCTGTGGATAAAGAACTTCAGGCTCTGGAGTCAATAAAGTCAATGAAGCAGCTTTCACAGGCATCAAAAGTTCACTTTCAAACTTTTCTACAAAATAGTTACTGGAATTTGGGGGAAGCCAGCACAAAGAAAACACTGTAATAACTAACACAATGACCCTTTCAACAAGGCAGGCGAGCAGCCTTCTTAATGAAATCGGACTTAATGTTCGTTTGGACCAGACAGTGAAAGAAAATCTCTCACCAGCACATCACAAGGCCAATAATGTGTAAACAGATAATAGCAAGAGCTGTGTGGTTCATAATTAATTCAGAGGAGATGGCATTTCTGCCTTCTTCCCATTTTGGTCAGTCATTGAAGACAATTTGCCTCAGCCTGTGTGAAGTATCATATTTCCGAATTAAATCCTTCAAGTCCCATAATGATAGAACTAACATGAAGTAATAAAATAGCAATATTTATATCTACTGGACATTGCAGCTATTGGGCAGAATTCTAGGCAAACCTCTGAACCCATAATCTTCTAGTCATAGCCAAATCAATTTCAAAATTGACAGAAATATAAAAAATGCAGAAAATATTTAAAATATTATTTATAAATAAATGGTGATGATAATGAACAGTGTAATTAATACTCTAACACTGAGGCTGAGTGGTTAAAAGTTCAACAGGGCCTTGAAAACAATGTGAATTTGTTCAATGATTTTTGCAAGCAGAGGTTTATCCAGGATAAAAACCTCTGTGGGTCTCAGATGCTTGGGGTGACCTTTCTCTGACCAACTTTTTCCCTGATGAATACCTATTTAGGGCCCCCTTTGTGCCTGAGGTTGTTGCTGTGTCAGGTAGAGCCTCTGCTCAGGCTTCAGAATCCTCCCCAGCTTGGTGGCTCCCAGCTCAGCCCATGGTATGTGTACCAAATTGGCAGCTGTCAAAATTATTCAGCTTAGAAATGCATCAGACACGGCAGTTAATGACCCAAACTGAAAAACAAGGGAAGAAACACAAGATCTTTTCAGTTCCAGGGGCCGAGGGCTGAACACCCTGTGCTACAGGTGGAGGCTGGGGCAGGGACATCTGCCCACCTTCAGCACTAACAGCCTCTACAGCCACGTCTCTGTTATCAGTGCCTTCAAACCACATCTCCCTTATTGCAGCAGTGTGGTGTGACCCAGCTCTAGCACTTGTTTAAGGGCAAAAATAAATTATTATATGACCTCACTGAACTCCTGATTGAAACACTGACATAGTGGGATTTTTAAACAAACTTTCTTCTAGTAACATTTGCACCAGCTCAGAAAATCCCACGCTACGTGCTCTGACCACATCATGAACAAGGGCTCATCTGGATGCTGAACAACATGCCCTGCTTGGGAGGAGCATGTTTGCTTTCTGGCAGGATACAGCTTTCACACAGACCACAGCAGACACCAGCATTAAGAATGGATTCACGCAGTCACGGAGGCTGAATATTACCATTAGTGGGACAGTACCAAATACAGAAGATACCCTGTCTTAAAAATCTTTATTTTCAATGCAGAAACCGAGGATAATGACAAGAAATCTTTAGGGAATATCACAATTTCCATAGCTTGTGATGCTAATTACAGTCATTATCAGAAAGTCTAAAAAGTTCTGCCTGTTTTTTGTTCTCTGCTCATGGTGGCTGAGCTGTGAGATGAACTCAGGATGCAGTAACAGTGCTAAGCAAAAAACTCCTCAAATCCTAAAGCCCATTTATTTTCAAACACTACTACCTAAAGTTTCTCTAATAGCTCAAAAAGCCCTCTCCTATGTACATACACACACATAATCCAAGATAAATTATTTTCTCTAAGAGTCATATCCTTTGAATGCACAACTAAAGCATCCTGTTTATGGGGTTTGTTCATTGATTCTGCATATTGAATTTTTTTTAGAGTTAGCTCCTTTTCCTCTCACCTCTTTCACCATCATGAATATGAAGAAATTTCCAGAGATTATCTGTGAAGATTTATGTTCACCAAAACTGTCCACTTGCCTGCAATAACACAGATTCTTTGCTGGTCTTCTAGTTTTGGACTGGTTTTATCCCCAAAACTTTAATGAAATAAAAAGAACACCTCCTAAATCATTTACTGCTCTAGCTACAGGTGTTCATATGGCCCAAGGCTGGATCCAAGGGTTTACACCACTTTACACTTCTAAGGAATTTGGGTGTGCTGAGGAGGGTCTGTGATCCATTGTCAGTGTGACAACACGGGACACACACATTCTGTACTCTGCTGAAGCTCCTCCATTAGAAAGATTAACAAAATCAAGGAAGAGGAGGTCAGATAATTGTTTTAATACTTGAACAACAAATTAAACAGAGTGCTGGAGCTGGCACTGCTCACACAAATGCTGCCCACTCACCCAGAGTCTCTGGTCACTGTTTCCCACTCACGGTCCAACCAGCCACTCACCATGGAGCCCCAAAGCAGAGGTGGAGAACCTGCCTTGCCAACTCACACATTACAGCAGATTGCCTGCTGATTACACCTTTCCTCTTCCAGAAAACAATTCCAAACAAATAAGGCATAGTATTTGCCTGGGACAGCTTCCACAAACAGTAAAAACCTCAAATAAAAACACAGGCTGGGAAGTCTGGCCGGATGAGAAGTCGTTTCCTCTCCTGGTGCATTTTTATATACATCAAAAGCTATTCTCACACACTCTTGACATGTTAAATGTGAAGTATTTAACTGTCTACATTATCCTACCTATTTTATTTTGAATATCTCAATGCCCCTGTAGTGATCTGGGAATCTTCCTTTTTTCCTGTAAATTTTTTATTAGGCACCTCCTAATCTCTAAATATTTAAGAGCTTTATTTGTTTGACACACTGAATTAATTGACTATTAATACAAAACCTCCCACAAAGAAGCTGCAGATATAGTACCTCAAGCTGTGATTTCTTCACTTCTCACAGCCTAAGGCCTTGATTCTTCAATTACACACATTTATCTGTACTATGGTGAAGAATCCCAAAGGGACGACTCACGCGAGTGAAGTTAATCACATTTGTGAAGATCCAAGTCCCGTAGTTCTGGCTTGGGACTGCATTTGGATGAGACATCTTTAGGGAACTGAGATCTGAAGAAAGCAGCACGAGCAGTGCAGTGTTTGATTCTTCTTATGAATAATGTTAGTGTGATAAACCTGAAGGCAAAGGTGTTTTTATACCTGAAACTCAGACTGGGGAATGCCCAGGAATGGTTCACACCCACAGCCCCACCAATGGCTTCCTGACACAAGAACTCTGCAAACCTGGATGCCCCTGTCTGTCCACCTGTAAAATCAGGGGAATAACATGGATATGTAGGACAAAAACTCAGGGGTGAATAATTTAAAGACATCTCCACTGTTTTTCAATCTTTATATGAATGCAATGGAAGTGATTATGAACTGTTTAATATCAATGAATGAAAGCCCCATGAAAAGCTATAAATCCAAAACTCTGAACCCACCAGCCCTTCCTTAATTAATCCCACTGTACTAACAAGCTTAGTGCATTACATCTCCTAATACATTAAAAATCAACCATCCCAGTATACTATTTAAGAAGGTAATTGTGCCACAAAGTTTATTGTGACTACTGAGTGCTCTTATGAATCAGTGCACTTGAACCTTTTTGTCTTTGTCATCACTCCTGCTCTTTACAGAGGGAAAGGGCTTTCATCTGTCCATTACCTGTTTCATCTGTTCATTACTCCTGACCTGTTGTTTCAGCACCCACACACAGCTTCAGGGCAGGGCTCAGCCCAGGGACCAGATGGTCCCAAAAGGAGGGAGGTGGGAGCAGTGAGGAACACACAGGCCTGAACAGTCAGTACATCTAAACCCACTGGAGATGCTGAACATGGGCATGCGAAGGCTCCAAGAGGAACCTGTGGCCCTGAGCAGCACCAGTGAGTGCTGACAGCTCACACACATTGCATCCTGTACACCATGACCTCTGGCCTGCTTCCTCCTGCCTGGCAATATATCTGTTTTCTAGCAAGTTTTAGCAGATTTTAACCTGTGCTCTCTGATTGTTTTTAATGTGTATTGGTGGAGGGCTCAGAGAAGTCACCCTTTCTCCCACAGTCCCTGGGGATGCCCCATGCAGCCCCCAGCTGCTCCAGGACCCCACCTGCAGAACCAGCAGCTCCTCTGTCCCAGTGTGGCCCCAGAGGTCACACTGCAGCCTGGATTCTCACCATTCCCACAGAGCCTGCAGAGTCATCTCAAGTGTTACTGTGGGAAATCTGGGGAGCAAGGGAATGCTCCTCTCTGTTGTCATTATATTTCAGGGGTTCCATACTGTTGCCTCCTTATGGCAAGAGTTCCACACCGTCTTGGTGTTTCTTGAGGGCAGCTCCTCAGAGCACTGACTCTTTCTTCTTCTCACAGCAGCCACTGACTCCAGTTCCCCCTCACCCAGCCACCCCACTCTTTTATAGCACTCTTCTTCTTATTGGCTACAGCTGTGGCCTGTTAAAGTCAGGCCTGCTCCTACTCTTTAATAATTACCCCAGCTGCAACTCCTTAGGGCAAGATTACTTTCTATCCTACCTTTATTTTCTAATATTCTATCCCCCTACACCTCCCCACCCCAGGACACCTCACCTTTGTCTGAGGGACAGCAGGACATTTTCCAGCCAGACTTTACCAAGTGTAGGCTCCAAGTTCTGCCCTCTGCACAGAATGCTCTCAGACACACCTGCTCCTGAACAGGGTGGGTTTGCACAGGCAGCCTGCAGTGCCCATCATTAATTAAACCCCTGCTCCAATTTTGTTTCTCACACATCCCAGAGACATAAAAACATGTTCTGAGCGTCATCAATCTATAACTGGGCCAAACTGGCTGTTTAGGAAAAATCAAATTAATGTGAATGCTAATGAACAGCAAATCTCAGCTCATGCACACGTCAAAGGAACAAATATACTGAAAGAGGAGGCAAATTAAAAAAAAAAATAAATCTAAGTTTAGATTAATTCTTAGAAGGGAGAAGCTTTTCCATGTTAAATTCATGAACAAAAAAAATCTTTGCATTGATGTTTTAAGCCACATAGCACCAATTTGCCAGTGTTACTGAAACTTCACCACAACCAAAAGCAAATTGGATCCTTTGGAGTTTCTGTTATTAATCAGACATAGACTGAAAAATTCTTAAACACAAATTCAGCAATTCAAGGAAAGCAAACTGACTTAATGAGAGCAAAGTTATTACACAGCATTGATATTTTCTGAGCCTGTGTACACTAATGCTTACCCAAGGCACAGCAGTTTTACTCCACAAGCTACTGTCAGAGTCTGGTTTAGGAGTATTCTGAGTGCCATTCCTAAACTTGAGTGCTGCTCCTAGAAGCCACAGACCTTTACAAGCAGGTGTGAGGTGTAAATTGATATTTTTGTTTCAGTGCATTGAGAATAACTTCTAGTAATGATTGCTGCAAATGAACAACACTTTCTTTTCTAGGTGAAATCAATTGGCATTGCTTTTTAGGCACCACTGAGCTGTATTTTGGTACAGGATTTGGGGAGTTTAATATATATGTAATGCTGGCTGGAATTATGAAAAGTTGTTACAATTTTAATCCTGGAAGAAAAAAAAATGGCTTAATTCTTTACTGCAGTCAGCTAGCCTGGTTTACAGAATACAGTAAGAAATTACCACCACATCAACACTTACAAAAACAAAGCCTAAGTTCTTTAAACTGTCAATTCAAGAATATGTGGAGCCTCTGTGATACAGACATGAGACCTGACCACACAGTACACAGTCCAGCTTTAAAGAATAACTCCATTAAATCGGCAGACATGTTTTCTTTCGTTGGTGATTAATTTTTTCCCTCCCCCCAAGGGAAACTAATGGGAGACCTCTTTAATTATTAGAAGACATTCAAAACTATATTACAGTATCACTATGTGAATATAGGACAGATTTAGATGACAACGTTTCCAGGTTTGTAAAATACAATATTTCAGAAAAATAAAACTTATTAGAATATGTTCTCATCAAGCCTGGTCATCCAGGTTATGTTTGCAATTCTGCTGCTGGTTTAAGGTGGGACTTTTAGCAAATTAGTTAACATCTGTTTCCCCATTTGTAATTGGCAGCTACCAAAATGTCTCTTCCTCATACAACTGAGGTCACAATGAATCAAGTCAAGCTGTGGTGCAGAAGCAAAGACATGCCATGAAGACAGTTGCATTGTGGATTAACTTTTCTGTTTGTAAAGTGCAGGGTATCAACAGCATGGACAAAAAAATGAGCCCTTGGAAAAAGAGAGTGAGAGCAGAATGTCTTGCACTAAGGTTATGTATTTAACAGTTTTACATGAAATATTCATATATAAAAACTTTTTTAAGTGCTTTTCTCCAATTTAAAAATCTAAAGAATTCAAAAATAAGGCATTCAATATTTGAAAAAGTACAGATTTACAAAATGTGTATATTCTGTCATGAAAACTCCACACCAACATTATACACTTGGAAAAAAAATACAAACAGGATATATTACAAATTTATGTAGCAATAACTTAGTTCTTACCATGCAATAAAAAGGACGTTAATTGAGATACACAAGCTTTTAGCTTCCCCTAAACTGGAGGGCTTAATTTTGTTTGCAAATGAGTTTTTATGCAAATTCATAGAACTGTGGCACTTGAAATTTCTGGTAGCCTTTCTATTGAGAGTTAAATTGTACATAATGATTATGAGGATGGAGAGTAACACAGCAGCTGTTACGAATCATTCCAACTTTGTTCGACAATAGCTGAAACTCTTTTCTCATATTCACGTTTGTTCTCCTGGTAAAGTTGTGCTGCCTGACTGTTTGCTGGACTGTTTGGATTGGGTTCATCAAGCAGAGACTGGAAAAAGGGGAAAATATAATGTGAGACAAACCAACACATGTAAATCAAGAAAAAAAAATCAACTTACTTTCAAGTCAAATGTGTTTCAGAGGCAGACACAACTCAGAATGGTCCAGTTAAAAAACCTAGTTAAACTCATGGTTAGGCACCCCTCATTATATTACTGACCCACAAATTACACCCTGCCTAAGCATCAGTGCTGCACACACTTGTAGTTTCACAAACCAAACAGAGACAGTTTGTGCTAGTCAGCACTATGGAGCTAAATGACTATTTGGTAATTACATTATACTGTCATTCAGGACTAAAGAGGGCTAAGATATCTACTACAAAACATCACTGTTGAAAAATTAGAAAATCACACAGAAGCAAAGGAATTGTGCACTTCCACTGTGCCAGGCCATTTTTACTTATTCTAAGTAGTGTGTTTCAGCAATATTGTCCCTTTGAGGGCTTCACCGTAAAGTTAAATGCTTCAAACATGAGGCAATTTTCTGCATCTGATATCCTATCTTGAGTAAAAACAGTTAAAAATGAACACAAACCAGTAACTGCTTTCCTGTGCAAAAATATATAATAGCAGTTTTGGATCTCAGAATCAGCGATTACATACCATCTTTGTCTTTATTTGATCTAAAAATACTGCTTAGCTCATAAGGATTTGAAGCTTCCCTTGATACAGACACCTGGCTAACCTCATGACTGAGCTGTGAATTCTGGAATAGAGACCAACAATAACATAATTATTTGGTAAAACAGATGCAAAGTTACCTGAATTGAAGTTAAAATAGATGAAACATCATATGTTGGACTCCAGCGATTCTGAAGAATATCTAAACATATGCTGCCATCTGCATACACTGTAAATACAACACAGGTGTCACTTAGAAACTGTCAGATTTATGGCACTGCTCAGGGCAGAGTTATTGTTCCAATTCAGTCTGTGCTGAGATTATTAATGCTTTAGGAAAGAGGACAGCAGTTTGCCTCACCATCTTCTGTGGCCTGACACATAATTTGAAGATTTATTACTGAAATTAAGAGAACGCCCAAGAGGGAAAGAAGCAAAGTCTGAAGATTACGGCATCAGCACAGGAAGGGGCAGATTTGGTGTCCTGCTCCTCCAGTGTGCCTGGCTCACAGGGTCACAGTGGAGAGTCTCCCAGAGAGCAGCAAGGCTCCACTGCAGGAGTGGAACCCCTCACACCATGAGCAGGGACAGCTCCTGCCCCATTTTCACACACTCACTATGAGAGGCACCAAGGCAGACAGTAGAAAATATGGAAAAGTGCCTGAAATCCTACTTCTCTCTGGATACCTATCAGTCCTATGGAGTTCACATGAACCTGAGACTCACTGCTCAAACTTCGACACCTTTGTCTTCCAGCTTGTTCCCAACAAATTACAGACCTTGTGGCAGAGACAACCTGGCCTGCACAGTATGTGAGGTATAATTTCTACAGAGTAGCAGCAGGCAGGATTTTTCCTGCACTCAGCAAAACCTATCAGTGCTGGGGGAGGCAGCACAGTGCACTCTCCTAGCTGCCCTCATCACTGAGATGGGGTCAGACTCCTCCTCTACAACTGAGCATCCTCATTTTCTTCCCTGTGCTGTCCTGGTGGGCACAGGGCACCAGATGAAAGCAGGGACTTGGGTGAAACCTCACCTGGCAGGAATAATTAACACTTGGCTCCAGCAGTTCCCTGCAGCTCATGCTGTGGCTGCACAGACATGGCTGCTGTTAAATGGAAGTGGGCAGGAATCTGCAGCCAGAACTGCCTCTTTAAACCAACCTAAGTGCAGCTGCTGCTGCTGAAAATACTCACAGGCTTTGCTACTGAGGCTACATATTGATTAGTAAGAGGCAGATAGCTGCTTCTTAATAGCATCATAACTCTCAATTTTTCATCAAGCAGTTGCTGTCCTAGACATCTACTTAGGAGATGGCAGTGAAGAGAGATTAAGCATTCTGGAGCTGCAGAGAATGCCTGACCACACTGTAATATTTAATGAGTATTACAGCTAAATAAAGATGGTTTACTCACCATTTGGATGGAACATTTTTGATAAAAACCTAACAGTAGGAGGCTTATTTGGATATTCTTCAGAAAATTCTATTACTAGTTTAAAAGTACCTGTCCAAACAAAGATAAATAAAATCAGATAATTAACAACAAAAGAACATATCCAAGAACATAGACAACAAATTAATTAATGTGCTCCATGACCAGTATTTCTCCTCACCACATCTAAAAAAAACCAACACTGAATCTGATTGCTTTTCATATATTTCAAGTGATATTGGAACTATGGAATGACTGCTTAGAGTAACAAACCCAGCAGCAGTGGTTGGGTAGGAGCTTGGAGACTCACTGCATACATGGCAAAGGCAGTATCCAACATTATCCCACTTTTCCATGACCCAGGGATGCTGGGCCCATGGACTTGGGTGACTTTAAGGTGTTTCATTAAGAAGGCATTGTGGTGCCAGCAAAGAAACACTGGAATTTCATAATCAGCAATCTCAGTCTTTGGAGCTCACAACTGATTCACTGAAAACCTTTGTTATGGATCAGTGAATAATTTACTGTAATTCCTCCAACCCAACACAGAGAAAAACCCATCTGCTGCCAATTACTGCAATAATACTATAATTATTAAACTCATTATTCCTCATATGCCTGAGGGAGGGTCATTACACACCAGCTTTCATGTTTATGTACAAATCTGGGATTCCCTCAACCTCACTGAGTTCTATCTATATTGAGAACACCTCAAGGTTTTTCACCTGTTCTTCATTAGGAGAACAGTGATGAATCAAACATGCCAAAAGATGAAACGAGAAAAGCTCTTGTTGAGCTCAGCTAAAGAGATGTGCAAACACACCTGGCAGTGTCAGGCCAATAATCCCTGCTAAAAGCTCTTGTGGGTATGTATGAAAAAGCCTTGACAGAAGCACTGCTTCATAGTTTTCTCACCAACCATGAGCCAGCACAATGAGACACTGCTTAGATTAAGATACATATTTTTATAGCCCTCATTGCTTCACTTACTTGGTTTGTTTCAAATGATACACATCTATTATTTTTCAAAAGCAGAACAATGTTAGTACTGTTAACATTTATTAGAATGACAAAGGATACAAAAGTCAGCAACTTACCATCTTCAAAAGGTGTCCCTTCTGGCCTGAAAGGTTTAAAAAAAAATAACTCCAGTTAAAAGTGATCGTTACCTACTTCCACACAGGCACAATAAATGTATATCTTCTTTCTCATCCTCTCCAAGATACAGGCAGAAGCAATAATTTAAATTATTAGAGAAGCATCCAGAGGTAATCTCTGAGAGCTTTGTTGTATTTAAGACATGTCCCACAGTCACCTGCTATTTGGGACATCAACTTTATCATCATCCCAAACAATACATATGCTTTAGGTGACTAGTTTAGAACAAATGAGCAGATTATTAGCAAGCACACTTCAGTTTGATGAAAGGATATTAAGTCCTCTTCCACAGGATCCATACTGTAACTTCCCAGACAGATCCTGTACCTTGTCCTACTAGGATTCAATCCAATCACTAATACATCTGGATTTAATGGCTGAGAACATGTGGCACTTATGTACTTTAAAGAAGAATTCTGCTTTTTCATAACACATGTATAACCTATTTTTCATAACACAGTATATAACCTATTTATTAAGCCACATGCAAGCTTTATTCAACAAAAAAGCTGAACAAATTTAAAATTTAGTTTTTTTCCTTCCTAACCATTCCCCGTTATCTGTGAAAAGAGATTTTTACCTTGGCTATTTTTTAAGTTTACTGACTTTACATACATGAAACAAGAGAATAACTGTAAATATAAACATCAGGTTGTCATATTTAGCCCTCTAATACTGAATTTCATAGTGACCAAAAACTCTTACCCAAATATAACTGCATTCCATTGCATTATGTTATTCTCAGATGGTGCACCACTGACACCCACAGGAGGGTCTTCTTGCAATCTAAGAATTACAAACATAGAATGACAAGTCATATATATGAAATATTTCCACCTGCAGATATAACTTACCAGTAATATCCACATTTTATAAACATTTTCTCATTCCAGATCAGAGAATACACAAAGCATTCCATGCAGATTATCAACACTCTGAAAGACAGACCTACAAGGCAATGCACATCAAGATTTTCTCATGTTTTACACTGAGACACAAGGACACAAGAGGTCTGATTAAGTGTTCAGGGAGCAAAGGATTAACTGTAAGAATAACTTATAGCACCATGGACAGCTGGGATTTATGGTGCTACACTGTGAACTATGAGAGAGCAATTGCTGCTGGCTGCCACAGTGAAGAGGAGAACAAGCTGCAGGCACAAGCAAGAGCTGAAATCCAGGCAGTGGCACACACACACAAGGGACTCAGGGCAGGGACCATCAGGGGAGCTTTTCCTGCATCCCCAGATCCATGCATGACAAGTGGCTATATTTGGTATAAGCCTATTTTGACTGACAAGCTGATTGCTTCAAAAGAGAGCAAAGGGGAAACCTGCGTGCTGCTACTTCCTCTTACCAGCCCCACAAATGTGTTTATCTCTAAAGCAATTACAGGAACATTTAAAATTATTTTTAGTTCCTTAATCCTTGGACTAGGCAAAAGCATGTTGCTCACTGAAAGCTTCACAAACTTGAACCAGAAATATGTACTGCAGCCAAAGGACAGGATCCAAATGCCCCCCTGTGCCCATCACTGATCCATATTAAGGATCACAAGACCCTGACAACTGTACACCAGCAGGTCCCAATCAATCCACCTGCTCAAACCCCCTCAGTGACAGCTCCTACTCCCCTCACCTGTTTTACCTCCACAGTTATACAGGAATAAGGAAAATGCAGTGACTGCCCTTGTGTCACAAACAACTGTTGAGTGTTACCATGAGGTTTGATAATATCACAGCACACTTATAAACAAGTCACTACAAAAAGCTCTGCAGACCAAGGGACAAATTCTAACTCAATGCCACATGCAAATGCAGATTTACTGAGAGCTGTCAGCAGCACAGGCAGGCAATCCTCCCTGCACTTGCACTGCCTCAGCCTGGGGTAACACCGTGGGTTGTCCAAGGATGCTGAGCAGTGCTGCTGCCCTACAGAGCCTCTTTAAACTCTGTGTTTACATCTCTGCTCTTTGAGCACACACAGTCCAGACAGCTGAGTATCAACAGCATAAACCACCTACTATTTTGGTCAGGGAAAGCAGGAACAGGATTTCTTCCTACGTGACAGCCAGGCTGCAGGCCAG
This sequence comes from Agelaius tricolor, assembly GCF_023055355.1. Taxonomy (NCBI): domain Eukaryota; kingdom Metazoa; phylum Chordata; class Aves; order Passeriformes; family Icteridae; genus Agelaius; species Agelaius tricolor. The sequence continues at coordinate 9,335,022 of NW_027269278.1, read as the reverse complement.
CAGCAGTGCCTGAGCATTAGCCCGACAAATGCATCTGGGAGATGACTTTGGCTTTTAGATCAACTTCAAAGCACGTGTGCACCCTGCTTGTCACAGGGTCTAACTACAGACAGGATCTGGCAAGGACTGCAAACAGGACTAATCATGAAAGTCCTAAACAGCAGGAAAAATGTGGTTTGAGTACTCCCTATTTATCAGCAAAGTAAATAAATAACCTTTTATTTATTTTGGTTTATTCAAACAAATTAGAGGAGGTAAGAAATCTGCTGAAGTTCTCTCTCTTCACTGCTCCTGACAATCACAGTATGCAAAAGCAGTTTATATTTAATGAAGTGAATCAGAGCTCACAGCACACTGTCTGTTTTTTCAGTATGAAGTACAAGTAACATAAGAAACAAATACAAAACTTGCAGCATAAAAGAGCAGAGTAAAACAAAAACTGACATGAAAAAGTTACATAAGTTTTGGAATATCAAAGTCACTAGATATATGACAAATGGATTTGATTTACATTGTCTACTTGGTTATATTTTTCCACAGCTTTAGAATCTTCTCTCCAGCCTTAACTTCAAAATTATTAAACCATTCCTTGTAGGAATATAAAAGCATAAAACCCACATCTGATTGCAATCTTGAAAAACTGAGTTAGTCAGCCTGAAAAAAAATCACTGGTTCATCTGTGTAAGCAAATACAATAAAAAGTCTGAATATCCTGTTTTGATTTGAACAGGAATCAAGCAACACCCACTTAACAAACACCAACACTCGCACAACAGCAGGGGAGGGCTCCACTTCCCAAAAACCTCCTCCTGCTTCCACATGCACGAATCAGGCTTTTGTCGCTGATGCTTTACGTGCAGCCACGTAAAGCAACTACAATACACGTCAAGTGTTTACTGATGTGTTTTCAGGGCCTGGTATAACATAGCTATGCTAAAAAAAGAGACACTATCAAAGCTGACTCACCTCCAACTACTCCTGAGCGACCCAGCCTGGAGAACTCTTACTGTACATCCTACAAGGAAACCTCCCACCCTTTTCCACACTCTGTTCTAAGTATGTTTATGTGTCAGACTGGAAATAATTTATTCCAGAGTCAGTGGTTCAGTCATTAACATTTAAAAGTGCAACTAATAACTGCTCCTTTAGCAGTTCGCGTATATTACACAAGAATCTTCACGATTGCAAACTTTAAACACACTATCACACGATTGTATATAAAAACATTAAAGGGCATTTTGGTTCTTATAACACACAAACGAAGCGTTCGCTAACTCTTTGCGCTTCGTTTCCAGGTGCCTATCACAACAAACTTATTTTCAGAGAGATCCCCTGATCAGCAAGCCCGGAACACTTGTGAATTCTACCCGAGCTATCCCAAAGCCGGAGCCGGCGGGTTGCGGCCGCACTCTGGGGTGCGGGCCGGGCGGCCCGGCACGGACACGGACACGGACACGGGCACGGCCCTGCCAGCGGAGCGGGCCCGGCCCGGCAGGGCCCGCAGCCCCGCCAGCCCGGCGCCCCGTGACCCCGCGGGCACTCCCGGCTCCGCAGACACCGCTCCAACTCCGATCCTCACACGCCCCCAGCCGTCGGCGCCCGGGCGAGGCGGCTCGAACAAAGCCGGCGCTGCCCGGCGGGACCCCTCGCTCCCCCGGCGGTGCCCCCGCTCCCCCCGGCTCTGCCACTCCCCTGCCCGGGGGGGGCTCGGTGCCAGCCCCAGGCGCGGGGCAGCGGCGGGTCCGGCCCCGCTCACCTCTTGAAGTCGCGCATCAGGCGGCGGCGCGCCGGGGTGGACATGGCGGAGCCGCGGCGCCGCCTCCCGCCCGCGCTGCTGCGCGCCCGCACAAACAACCCGCAATGGCGGCTCCGCGCGCGGGGCGGGGCCCGCGCCGGCCGCACCACTGCGCCTGCGGGGGGGGGCGGGACCGCACCATCGCATCACGCGGGGGGGAGGCGGGGAGGCGGCTCCGCGCTCGGAGGAGTTTGGGAGGAGGCAGCGGGAAAGGGCCGGGAGAAAGCGGGAATGCAGGGGGGGACAGGGCCCGGGAGAGAGCCGGGAGAGAGTCGGGAGAGAACCGGGAATGCCGGGGGGGACACGGTCTGGGAAAGGGTCGGGAGAGCACAGTCGCACCACGGGACAGCCGCACCCGGGCCCGGCCGGGCAGCAGCGCTGCCTGACGCTCCCGGAGCGTTTCAGCCTGGGATTTTCTCCTTGCCAGGCACTCCAGCTCACTGCGGTTTAGCTGAACTTGTGCGAAGCACACAAACAATTACTCGAGGTCAGATTACAAGGTTGTACGTTTAGATTCTTCTGTGCTGTGTATTCAGCCCGCTCCCACTATTTGCAGTAACTGGATGTTTTAAAAATTTAGTTCTTATCAATTTTTAATTTGGGATAATGGTCCATTTTGCCATATGGGTCCCTCAGCATTTCTTTAAGTTCCCTCTAAATACAGACTGATGTCCTGGCTCTCAGCCCTTTTTAAAAATCCCATTACTCCAACAAACAGAGCAGGTCTCTTTGAAGTCGTGACCCAGTTCTTGCATGCAGTCTTGGAAGTTATCCCTGAACTTGGATTTGTGTGGTTTCATGTGCCTCCCTGCTTTTCTTTCAGATGATTGTAAGGAGGTCAAAACATCATGGGACTCATAATGAAATGACAGAAATAAACACTGTCTGCATCCCCTGCCCGTTCCCTTTGCCTCCAGCCATCCAGGTGGTGGAACAGCACCAGCCCAGGGTTTAACAGCACAAAGCTCAGTGCTGCTTTTTCACCAAGCTACTGCCAACCCTGCTGCAGCAGCACCAGGGTCTGGGTCATTTAGAAGTGGAATTTGCATTTTACATGGGATGGGATTTAACTCTGCAAAGATTTACTCAGACCACTTTAATCCAATGCCCCACCTTAGTGCAAATAGTCAGATGCCAAAAGTGAGGAATTCACACAAAGCCTGGTACTGCAGGGGAGCAAGTTTTCCAAAAGGCTCGGTAATAGGAAACTATAATACCCCAGCCACTAAAACATGATTCCCCACACTAGTGAGGAATGGTTCCTGGCAAGCAATCCCCTCCTCTGGACTCTTCTCCTCCTCCCACCACACACGTTCCCATTTTTCATTCCACTGCTCCTTTACCTTTATCCAGCTTTTATTTTGCTCCTGCTAACTTGGAAGGCAGAAAGCAATCTGTAAAAACCAATGCAAGCTTGGACCTGTACACAAAATGAAGGTCACTTAACAACTTTAATTAATTCAGTATTAGCAGGCACTGCTTCAGAGCCCAGACAGGGCATCCCCTGTCCCCAGGGCAGCTCTCTGCCCTTTGAAGCCCAAGTCACCCTCAGCCTGTGCAGGGAAATAAACAAAAACCAAACAGCAGCACCAAGCTGGAGCTGCATCTGACAGCAGAACCGGCCATGGGGAGGGACAGCAGAGCTGGCTGTGGGGAGGGACAGCAGAGCTGGCTGTGGGGAGGAACAGCAGAACCGGCCATGGAGAGGGACAGCAGAGCTGGCCGTGGGGAGGGACAGCAGAGCTGGCCATGGAGAGGGACAGCAGAGCTGGCTGTGGGGAGGGACAGCAGAGCCAGCCATGGAGAGTGACAATAGTGCTGGCCATGGGGAGGGACAGCAGAGCTGGCCATGGAGAGTGACAATAGTGCTGGCCATGGGGAGGGACAGCAGAGCTGGCCGTGGGGAGGGACAGCAGAGCTGGCCGTGGGGAGGGACAGCAGAGCTGGCCATGGGGAGGGACAGCAGAGCTGGCCGTGGAGAGGGACAGCAGAGCCAGCTGAGAGGCATCTCCCAGCCCTGAAGATCGGGGCCATCCTCCAGCCAGCCCTGTGGCTCCCCAGGGCCCTGTGCCAGCCGGGGGTTGCATCACCAGGCCCTGGTTCCTCCCCGAGCTCCCCAGCACACATTGGCCACGGCAGGGGCGGTGTCTTTACTGCACCAGGGCTGGGCCATCCCCAAACACCACTGGGATTATCCACAAGCACTTCCTCGCGAAGATATTTCAGCATTGTGGTAGGGATTTCCCCTAAAAGCTCAGTTTGAGTTCAGACCTCTGCCTGTGAAAAGTCCCCAAGAATTTCAGTCTGGACATGGGTCAGGCTGGCTTTTCTCCTTGCCAGACACACCAGCTCACTGTGATTTAACTGAAGTTGTGCAAAGTACAGAAACAATAACTTCTGGTCAGATTGCAAGGGTATAAATTTAGATTCTTACTTATTTGGATTCTTACTTCTGTACTTTATATCCATCCCATTTCCACTCTTTGCAGTAACTGGATGTTTTAAAAATTTAGTTCTTATCAATTTTTAATTAGGGATAATGGCACATTTTGCCATATGGGTTCCTCAGCTTCCCTCGAAGCTCCCTCTAAACACAGACTGATGTCCAGTGAGAGTGTAGCCCTCAATTAAAAAAAAGGGGGAGGAGGTGTAATTAAAATAACATACTTCTATATTGAGTTAAAACCAGCTTTGTAGTTAACCTAAAACTGCTTCAAATTATCAGCAGCTAGTAAGGTACAAATTAAATGGTAAATGGACCTCAGTGTGAAAAAGTATATTTTTACTGTGATTCTTTTAATATAGGAGTTCTTATACATGATTTATTAGTGTAAATAAAACACATTCAAGAGGATATTTTTAAGCTGCTGAAAGGAGCTGCTCCTTTCTTTGCTGTATTCCTGGTGCTGCTGTATTGGTTCAGAGCCTGAAGATGCACCATGAAAAGTAATGTGGTAAATGTGTTTGAATATTGGAGGAAGGCTGAGGGAGCAGAAACAAAGACTTTTAGCGTGTTTTCAAATTAATGACAGTCTTTAGTTAAGCAAATTACAGTTTTTGTTGTCAGCCTTTTAGAGGAAGTCTCTATGAACTGAAATAAAAAGCCATGGTAGAAAGTGTTTTTCTTTTTTACCAACAATGATTTCATCATAAGGATATTGTTAACCTGATTCATGTATTTAAGCAGAAAGAAAAGACTTCACTTAGTGTTGGAATTTATCAGTCATACAATTCTAGATTAGCTCCAGTGTTATTTCCATGGATTAGATAACAAAGGACTTAAAAATACCTTTTCCAGTTAGAGCAAGCAATTGAGTACCTTCACAACAATCATGAAAGAGCTCATGGAAAGATTAATCATAAATAAAGTGTTATTGCTTCTAGAGCACAACTTTACCATTGTGATTTGTCATACAGGTATCAAATGTGTTAATTTTTTATTAAGAACAAGGATCAGTGTTGTAGTTTAAGGCTTCCAGCTGGTATGAAATTGCCTGCACAATTGGAACATTGGACTGAATGACTGAAGGAGGGCTTGGGTACCAGCAGTGCTGCTCCAGAGAACTCGGACCCTTCTCTGAAATTTGGAAGAGCCAAAAGTGTTCAGTACTTGGCATTCCCACCTTGTCCTTCTCCTTCACTCTGTCTTCTGTCTTTTAATCACTTCTGGTTTGTCCTGCTGCTGCTGGGTTGGGTACTGTGCCGAAATCTGTACTGTACTGTGCCAAAATCCTGCTCCCTTTTGCTCATCACCTACATTAGCTGCTGCTAATTGCAGTAGGATCAGGACATTGATGACTTTGGGAAATGAGGGCACTCTGTGCCTCAGAGTCAGTTCTGATGTAGCAGGAGGATTTTTTCAGTCTGTGCTTTCATGCCTTGAGTACTTTTAAAACAAACAGAATCTGCTTCTTATTAAACTGTATTGTTTCGTTTTGTTGGGTTTTTATTTTTTCCCCTTCCTTTGTTATACACCATGATTTCATCTGAAAATATTTTGTTAACAAAAAGTGGAATTACTGAACTTTCTGATTTAGGTTTTGCTTGAACATGAGCTGCCCCTGGTGATGTTTACACAGATTATGTGCTTACACAATGGCACAGGGCTCCTTAACTGATTTCAAGAGACCCTACACATAAAAAATAAATGTGTGGGGTTTTTTGGAGGGGAATGGCACTTCTGATTCAACTGTATAGAAAAAGCAGTTTCCTGCATATGAACTTCTGGATACAGTACCACATTAGCAAAAGGAAAATAATCATATAAAAGCTAAATTAAATTAGTGACATGTAATGTGCCTACATTTAAGGTCAGAGTTACCATTATGTTCTGATTCCAGATTCAGTCAAAGCAGTGCAAAGTTCATCTTTAAAAATAGCACTGTTATTTTATAAACTAAACAGCAGAGTTGTTTTATAAACCCGTAGAAGATGGTAATCTGTGTTATTCACAGGTAACCTGTGCCTGTTTGCCCTGCAGATGGTTTTCCATATTGTCCATATCAAAAACATCCATCAGTGCTGGCACTGAGCCCCTGGATGATCAGTGACAAGGGCTCTCTATGGAGCAATGCAAGAGAAAATGCTGGAAAAGTGAGGAAGAAACAATGTGGAACTTTGGAGACACAGCACACATGGTTAACAAGGTGGTAATTTATAAGTTTTTCCAAGTGTGTACTTAATTTCCATTAAAGAATTTATTCCGTATAAAATTCTGTTGTTGTCCACCTACTATTATGAAATTCTGTAGAGGTTTGGAATTGTGGAGAGGAGAGGGAACTCCTGTGCTAAGTCATGGTATCACTCATGCTTTAGATATTGATTATTATTATTAGTAGTAGTAATAATTATAACAACAGTACCCTGCAGCAGTTATTCTGGCAGTGCTGAACTATAAGCATGGAGGTAAATAACAAGCCAGGATAATTCCCTTAGTCCCAAACCTCAAATCCAGTTTATAGAGCAGAATGAGTCAGTGGGAAGGATTCTTCTCTGAGAGGAAGCACAGGGAGGAGCAGAGCAGTGTTGGATATTTGGATTCATTTCAGTTTTGAAGACAGTAGGCTTTTTGATGAGAGATTTGGAATTGGTATTTTACCAATCCCCACATGGATACAAAAAAAGAATATGGTATACAATCTTTATATCTCTTTTAACCAGCTGATTTATTGTCAGTTCATAATATCCTGTTTGTCAAGCAGCTGGATACTTCCAGAAAAAATTTGGAGGTTTTTATGGGCACCGGGATTTTCAGGGATGATACTTCTGAAGTTCAGCATCCTAAAAAATGCAAAGAAAAGGTTTCTCCAGCTCACTGCTTTACTTGAAATGCTATCTCCTATTAGAAACCCCATTTCCTATTAGAAATCCCATCCAGTTACAGTCTGTTACCCCAAAGTCATATGGGGAGTTCACAGGGTTTAATTGGTTTGTCCACACAGGAAGAATGTGGCATATCAGAAATTGCTAATTAGAGAAGTTGGGATTTTCAGAAATGCCAAGGAGATTCAGAAGTGTAAGTGCCAGTCCACAGTTTTCTAAGTATTTCAGTTAATTTAAATTCACTGATGTTATAATTACTATATTCACTGAGATGCAGTTGCAGGCATTAATGGTTAAAAAAAAAGTGTTGTGTTCAGACATTGACTTTTGTTTCCTCTGATGTCAGTGGGAATGGGAATGGATTTAAATTTTGCCATTTCCATTAAGCAAAATCAAAAATCCAATAGGCAATTTCCTGCCATAAAAAGATCTGAGAGAACAGATGGAAGAAGAATAATCTAATTGAGATGCATTTTCTTTTTTACTAGCTTGCTCTATTTCATTTTTAAGAGCATACCTAAAATGTCTTCTTCCACAAAGAGAGCTTGTTCATTAAGTCTTCGAATAAATGACAAGCAAAAAGCTTTTTTACAAATCCAGAATGCTCGTGGTGATAGCAGACATTTTTAATAACTGATTAACACCGTCACAACTCAAACACAAAGGATGAAGCACTCTGTTGAAGACAGCCCAGTGAAGCTTTCACCAGCAGCAGGCTCTTCTGACTCATTCTTTCTGTTGCAATAGAAAATGCAGTTGCTGCAGAGGAATGAAGGATCTCATTCATTTCTAGGGGACAGGGAAAAGGAAAGACCAGAGGCCAAGTTTTCTTCCCACGGCTCAGTTACAGAAGGGGTTACTCCTTCTCTCTCTCTCATTCTGTCCTTCCAAATCTCTGAAAGCTGTAGTGGGATGTGTTAAAATCTCCAGAGTCATTGATTTTGTTGATGATGGATTGGCTTAGTGTTACAGATACATTTTCAGAAGATATTGAGTTAAAACAACTAAGTTTAACGCTTGAAATTAAATGGAGCTTTGGAGAGAAGGGAAAGCAATTTATCCATTAGGCTATTTAGATTCCCCAGAAGTCTTTGTAACCCTTCAAAATCCTTCACAAACATTTTAGACTTTCAGGAGGATTAATTTTATTTTTTCTTAGTATGCTTATTTGGGTTTCTTTTCTTTTCCATGTAAGATGAATCCCACAGAGACAGCATAAAGAGATTCTAAAGTGCCCCCCTTCAGAAGTGGTAGCTGGAAGCTAAATAGAAATGGAGGGATGGAGGATGTTCTTTCAGAATGAGGACATGATGCAGGAAGTTGGTCTCTTCCTCCAGCTTTAGAGGGGTATTAGTCCATCCATTTCAGACATCAGATTTATTTGTTTATGTTGGAAGCATCTGTTTTTTCTCCAAACAGCCAGGGAAGAGAAGCAGAGATTCTCAAAAAATGCTTTACATGACTCAAATTAGGCAATAATTATACTATTTAATCAGATGTTCCAAACTGCTTATGGAAGATAGGGATCCTGCCTTTCTCATGTGGGCCCTTTAGTTCAAGAAGTTCTAGACTGACTTAAAGTTGGGAAATATCCCTCAGGTATGCAGAAGAGGAACACATGGAGGTGGATAAAGTAAAATCAGCTCTGGAAACACTTCTGGCAGGGAGTCTGAACCCACCTGAGCTGGGCTGAAAACTCATTGTATCTTCTGACACACAGAGAAGATCCTGCACGTTGGAGGGAGAATCTGTAGTCAGAGATGCTGCATTTTCCTGGCTGCCCAGAAGTTTTAAGAAGATGATCTTATGTGTCTTAATTTCCCACCCCATGCTGAAAAACTGCACGGCTCTAAGAACTTCAGGCTCTGTTCATGAGTGTGAATCAATCCACAGAAACGTAAATGATAGGGCAGCACATGTAAATGCAATTTGGAAATAAAGATGCAAGGACTAGCTAAAGAGAGGTGAAACAGCCTCAGCTATCTGACAGTCCATTCATAACCTCTATCTAGCAAATTAGAAGAGTATTTTGGGACAGTCCTCAGCCAGCAGAGTCCTCCTAGAGGGAATAATTTCTCCAGTATAATTTAGATAAAACTCTGGGGCCCTTACCTACCCTAGAACTAGGAGCTAAAATAATAACTCACCTTCCACCCACCCACTGTACTTATTCAAAATGATGAGCAAAAACTGTGAACTAGGTTACACAGCAACAGAATAAGGCACAGACATCCCAGATGTTACTGAAGTAGGTGCAATGACAAAAAATATATGAGATCATTTAAGTAGAGAACAGACACTGAATAGCACTAGATGAGAAGACTCTTAATAATTTGATTATATTAATTTATGGTTTATCTAATGATGTGAACAGATATCACTCCATAACTATGTAGACATTGGAAAACTGCTTCTGTAGAACAAATTGTCCTTGATTTGTGTGTGAGTGTGCAGTAAAGGAGAGATATTCAGAGGAGCCTGAGAATGTCCCAAAAGATCCCCTAAAGCCCGTATTTCCCTAAAGTTCTATAAGATCTTTCACAAAACATTGATTATATGTTCTCTCACAGAAGAGTAGACTCAGAGACAGTGGCCAAGTCTTCACTTTTTGAGCCCCTCCTAAAAAGGCGTAACTGTATCATGGAAAAGCACCAGATTTGGCCCTTTGCAGAGTGAAGAAATCCCACAGTGAACAGTGAAAAAAACCCATTTTGTTGCCACCAGACAGAGGGTGAGTAACTAAAGCAAACTTCAGTTGAATAGCAGATACCATGCAATCACTTTTTAATATATAAAGAAGAACCAACAGATTGTTGGAGCTTAGTAAACATAATTTCTGGGTTTTAGCTTGTTTAATGCTTGGCTTGGCCACAAAGAGAATTTTATAAATTTTTTTTATAAGAATCTCTAGACAGCACTTGGCGTAAGACAATTTTCAAATGTTGACCATTTCCCTGACGCCATGAGAGGGCACCACGGCGTGACACAGCGTTAAGCATTGCTATGGAGCGATTTCCCTAAAAATTCCCGGGTTTCAGGCGTGTTGTGCCGAGCCCTCCGAGCCAGCAGGTGTGGCTGTGGAGCCTCTGTAAGGCGGGGATCGCTTCCATCAGCCCCGGGTTGTGGAGCCACCAAAGGCGGGGATCGCTTCCATCGGCTGTGGAGCCTCTGAAAGGCGGGGATCGCTTCCATCAGCCCCGGGCTGTGGAACCCCCGAAAGGCGGGGATCGCTTCCATCGGCCCCGGGCTGTGGAGCCCCTGAAAGGCGGGGATCGCTTCCATCGGCCCCGGGCTGTGGAGCCCCTGAAAGGCGGGGATCGCTTCCATCGGCCCCGGGCTGTGGAGCCTTTCTGAAACACGGGGATCGCTTCCATCGGCCCCGGGCTGTGGAGCCCCTGAAAGGCGGGGATCGCTTCCATCAGCCCGGGCTGTGGAGCCCCTCAAAGGCGGGGATCGCTTCCATCAGCCCCGGGCTGTGGAACCCCCGAAAGGCGGGGATCGCTTCCATCGGCCCCGGGCTGTGGAACCCCCGAAAGGCGGGGATCGCTTCCATCGGCCCCGGGCTGTGGAACCCCCGAAAGGCGGGGATCGCTTCCATCAGCCCCGGGCTGTGGAGCCCCTGAAAGGCGGGGATCGCTTCCATCGGCCCCGGGCTGTGGAGCCCCTGAAAGGCGGGGATCGCTTCCATCGGCCCCGGGCTGTGGAGCCCCTGAAAGGCGGGGATCGCTTCCATCGGCCCCGGGCTGTGGAGCCCCTGAAAGGCGGGGATCGCTTCCATCAGCCCCGGGCTGTGGAGCGGGGCCAGCGCTCGCTCCCTCCCAGCGAGGATCCCCAACAAGTGCCTTCCCCCTGGGTGATCCCGGGGGAGCTGTAAACACGAGTGTGTTTGTCTTCTACACAGACATGATGTGAAAAACGCCAATCACTTGTTTTAAATTTTTTTAAAAGTTTAATAGTAATAAAATGGTTATAAAAATAGTAATATAATTAGAGTAATAATAATTTGGACAATTTGAATTAGGACAGAAAGAGAAAATAAAAACAAAGAGTTATGGACAGTCCAGGTACATTTTTCTGGGCAGCATAAGCCCGAAAAAGGACACACGTTAACAGAGGATTAACCCTTAAAAACAATAACCTGTTGCATATTCAGACATCTCATACATGATAAATAAATTCCATTCAAACACAGGATTCTGTCCGGTCATCGTCAACTTCTTACTCTTAATCCTAACGGCGTCGTCCTTGCTGAGCGAGGTGGGAAGAAGTTCATTTCTCCTGATAATGGGGCAATAAATTCTCTTTTTCTGAAAGATTCAGGTGTCCTGTGACCACTATCTCCGTGTGAGACCTTTCTTTAGGAAAAAAGTATCCTACAAAGCATAGTTTTTATTTTAACATTTTGTTATAACCTAAAACTATATTTAGCACACTACTTAAGAGAATTAATACAGCATTACTTTCTAACACAATACATATAATATTCATTTTAATATTTGTGAAAAGCCAATCATAAAATACGCATTTTTCACACATAACGTCGGGATTTTTACTGCAAAGGAAAAGTTTTGGTTGTGTCCTTTGCTAACCAGCTCCATTTTAATGCACACAATTGCCATTATCTTTGCAAATATGAGGGATTTGGCGCTCTGAGTTGTTTAATAGCAGATTTACTTTAGATGCTGGCGTATGGTTTAAGAGAAAATGTTATTTAATACAGCTTAAAAAAATCATCATTTGCTACCAGATTCTTACCAACCCTGAAAGCCAACTTCTCACAAGAAACAAAATCAAATTCTCCTTCAAAGCACAGAGTAACAGCAGAGATGTAGAGCTGCTGAAAGATGAAAATTGCTGATTTTAATGCCTGTCAGAATGGTGCAGGATATGAGAAGGTGAGAACTGCTCTTCTTAAAATATTTATTGCTGCATAAAATTGTTATTGTAATTACAACCTACTGGTGATTTTAAACAACAGCATGAGAAACATCTTCACTTGTTAAAGGACATTCCAGGTAGGGTTATGAGATATCTTTAGGGGGCTGTGCATTTTTATGGAATATTTCTCTTGCAGATGATCCTCTGCTATTTTATTCCAGATATGTTCAGAAAATGCTGGACTGAGTGTTCCAGCTGATGTTTTGTCATAGTTTCCAAAAATAAAAGAAAGTAAATGAAGGTTGTATGAAAGCAGTTGAGATTGTGGAGTCAGCAGTTGCTGAGCTGACTTAACTTAGAATAACAGCCACTGAAAAAAAGCAGCAAAACTTGGCTCATAGAAATTTCCTGAACTGGAACAGTCAACAGGATTATTTTTAGTTCAGGTTTTAATGTTTTATTATTTAAAGGGAAAACAGTTGCCAGATGAAAAACATTCTGTATAGTTTGAACAAAAGGTATTTTATTACATGCTAATCTTTAAACAACAAATTTTTACAGGGTATGGTTTCTCAACTACCTCTCTTTCTGAAGTGTACCAGTCCCAGCATCATCAACAAAATAAAGCTAATGTGAAAAAGTGAGGCAGGACATTTTAGCCAAAAACTGGTTTTGGCGTAGTTTTATAGTGAGGTGGTGACATGTCCAGCATTGCCCAGGAAGCCTCTTCACTCCTAAGCTCTGATTTATGAGATGTAGTTTGGTGAGCAGGGTGATAGACATGAGTAATCAAAAATATTTATTTAATATTTTTTGTTGTTAAATATCTGATATTTAAATATGAACAGTGAAATTACCTATTTAGACTCCGTAGTCTAATTTTGTATCTGTTTATTCTGTATAATTAGGGAGCAGATTTAGCTGTGGCTGTAGCCTTTTATCCCAACAACTGAACACATTTCATTTGCAAGTATTCTGAAACTGTATTTCAAAATGATTTCTAAACAAATACTTGGTACATCTTGGTCAATTCTCTTGGCAGCAGCTCTGCCTGCAGTCATGTTGCTCCTCCCCAGTCCCACATCTTTCCCTGAGCTGTGCTGGAGTAATTCATGTGGGGTCGTGTGGTGAACCCGGTCAAGGACCTGATCTGGATTAAAATAACCTGACCAAAGATAGGTATTTTGAGCTGGGATCCTTCTCCTGCAAGAAATCTCACGGAGATGCTGTGGCACCACTGAGACTGTGGCCTGGGGAGGGACACAGTGAAAAGAGGGGCAGCTTCACCCAGGACATGGAACCACAGCCTTGGCTTTTCAAACTGAAACCCCAACAGTGACTTTGGCCCATTCATTGTCCAAAGGAAAAAAAATAAAAATAAAACAAGAAGTAATTGCATAGCTATGATACTGCAGTCTTGTTTTAATTGTGTTTCTCCAATATCCATGCCTAAAATAACTGAGTGCACCATAATTAATGGCATGCTACAGGGATCAGTACACACAGAAAACACATGAGGAATCAGCACAATAATGTAAGAGTAGGGAAAGCAGGCAAACATGCATTTCTCGGAGGAAGATCTACTTGGAAAACATAAATTGCAAACAAACAAAAAAGCTAACAGAAAATCAGTGGGTATTTTATAGTTATCTTCATGTTTTCTTTTACCAGCCCTGAGTTATGGTGGACCTGCAGCAAGAGCAGCAGTTACACATTAACAGCCGAGTCACCACAGCATGAGCCAAGATTGTGACTGAGCATAAATTACCTGCAGAGGCAGTAAAAGAAACTGGAACTAGGAAAATACTGAGTGGAGATGAGTTAAACTGCTGTTCCACATGTTTAACTGAAACTGGAAGGAGTTTGGTTGTACTGGAAATGTGTTACTGAGACTGTATGTGTTGTAGGGACTGTCTTGTCCATCCTGTATTTTTGAGGGAAAGCAGTTTCTGTTTGACCATGACCTTATCTGGTATCACGAGGTGTCTGTAAAGTATTTAAAGAATCTTGCTGAGCAGCAAAGCTCATACAATAAGGAAACTGGAAGAGTTAATGAGTTTTGAAGTCTACAAGACTTTGTTTATCACAGGAATTAGGGTATAAATTCCAGTTCCTCTTGCAATCAATTTTCCTATTTATTGTAACATATTTTAAAATTTTCATTAGCTTTCTCCTATTGCATTTTCCAGTTGGTCACTGATATTGCTAGGAAAAAAAAGTACAAGCAACCTAAGCTGGATAGTAGGACATAGTAAAAAGCTATGAAAAGTCTGGAATGTTAAAAAAATTACCAAGGCTAAAAAATAAAGAGCCCTGCTGTTACGTTTAAGTTTAGAACAAATATTTCTTTTATTTTGTGACTTTAAAACACAATAACTACTGAAATTCAGCCATTACAATATAAAAATTTGAAATATTAACAGTTTTGCAGGTTTCATGGCAATTAAAAGTCAGACCATCAAAATTACGACAATTTTGGTGCATCTTAATTTCTTCCTCTTTCTTCTTTTTCTTCTTTCATTGTTGATTAAACTTCAGCACTAGGATAGTGCTGCCCTTTCCTCTTTGCTCCCTGGCTTGTGATTTGCTTCCAGCTGTTACTATTTGTGAAGTTTATATCCTGCACGTGGCTTGAATTTACCAACACCAGGCTGGTACAGCCCCATGGCCTGTGCTCAGATACTGGGAGAATTAGAGGAGATTACATCCAGATTTAGATATAGGCTATTTTTAAATGCACTTCCTCTCCTAATGCATTTTCCTGTATAATCCTATCTAAAAATTTATTTTGAGGGCCTGGGGTAAGTAAGGAACTGGGGGCTTAATGTCACCAAATCCAGAAAAAGCTTCCAGGGGCTTGGGGTTAGAGCTAGAGTTCAGAAAAACAGATTTCATTCACTGGATCTCAGCTCAGATGAAGGAAGAACATACCTTAAAGATCCCAGAAAGAAAAACAGTTTCTATGAGACTGAAAAAAAATATGAAAAGGAGGCTGAGATAGCAAATCCTCCAAAAATAAATAATAACATCTTTTCCATTTTAAATGACCAGCTGGATCTGATGCCAGCCTGTCTGGATCATGTTCCTTCCTTGTTGTGCTGCTGGCTGAGATGGTTTGGGGTAAATAATCTCATTGCTGAACACTGATTCCTCACCTGTGAAGTGGTATTGACTTAACAAAGTCCACTGAGAACTACTGATGGAAAATGCTATTCTAGAGTAGGAAATGAAATATGATGCTTTTCGTACAAAATACCATTATCTGAATTATTTTAGAAATGTGTTCATCGTGTTCAGATCTAAGCAATTATCAGGTTTTAGAGGGGTGGTGAGAGAAGACCAGATAATCAGTTAATCTCTGCTGTTAAACATTTTGGCCCTGGGAAATTAGAAATACTTTCCTGTATGCTGAATGCCTCCCAGCACTCTGCAGAGTTAGCAAATAGGACACCATGGAAAGAGGAAATCCTAACACAAGCAGGAACCTCTTTGCTGGAACAAAACTAGGGGGGAAAAGGGTCTTTTGTGAGTAAAGTGGAAATAACTACCTAATACAGAAATATCTGCTGCACTCAGTGATTCTGTGAGGGCACATCCAGATCAGAGTCACCCACGGGCTGTGCAAGAGCCTTTACCACAGTCACAGCCACCATGCAGCTCTGGGAGTTCTGCTCTTTGCCACAAGTTTCTATCTATTTGGGTTGAATTATTTTCTGCAGAAGAGCTGATAATAAAATTATTAAGTATTTAATTGTGTATAGGGGTAAATGTTTAAGAAAAACATCACAGTTGCTTGACTGCAGAAGTGTATTTTCCAAGTGAAAAACCTGATTTTCAGTGAATGTGTCAGGCGAAGAGCACCTTACCTTACCTGCACCAAGCATTATTTTTGAGGTTTTCTAACATTTCCTTTTCTAGTTGGTTTGGGGTGTTACAGACAGATCCAACAGGGAAAAAGCTGCACCAGCTGTTGGGAAGAAAATAGTTATTTTCCTTGTGCAAGTTTTTTGGACTCATTGGTTAATTCTGTCCTTTGTTCTGTTGCACAGGGAGCTTATGCAGGCTGTGATGAGACAAAATTACATCAGATATACAAACATCCTCTCAAAATTCAGAACTCGTGTCTCCCCTGGAGTCCCTTGAATACAGCTGCTAATTATCTCATGGAATGTGTTCTGCTGCAGTTTGAAGAGCACCAAAGTGAGGCCAAAGGAGAGACTGTCACTAAAACCATGGGTTTGCTTAAATGGTGTAAATATTTCTCCAAACCAGAAGTCCTTTTCAAGGGGAGGAAGGATGAGGTTAAAGTAGGGAAGTGAGAAAGAGCCAGAGCAAGAGCCATTCCTCAAGTGAGAGCTACAGAAATGTAGGAAAGACAAAGGAAAGCAGGGAAAAGGGAGAGACACATCTCATCCAGTGGTAGGTGAAGATTTGAGCACCACATATCAGGTTCCCTGTCAAAGCCTGCTGCCATTTAAAGCAATGCTCTGCTTTGTTCTGAGGGAGGTGAGGTGTGTTCTGTTCTGAAACCATTAACCAGCCTGGTTTTCATTTCCTTATGCCAGGCAGAGAAGCTTCAGTACATTCAATAGTTGAATACTGAAAATTTGAAAACCTGAGATCTTGGTGACAGATAAAATGTACAGTTAATAAACATATTATTCTTTCAAGGCCTAGGGGCAAATGCAGCATTACTGAAGATGGAAACAATTTGGTTGCTATCACTGGAGCTGAACACACTTATGCCAGAATGAAACATAAATACTCATATAATCCCTTGTGACCTCTCAATTATTCCCACGCAGCCTAACAGTGATTTCACAGATCACACTGCTGGGAAATGTAATTTAAACTTTCTGTGCTATGTGTGCTCATCCCTTTAACTTCCTTACTCAGTAGGCACCCAGGCAAGTTAATCTGTAGGATATTTTAGTTGGAGTTAAGGGTTGCAGCAGAGACACTTGAGCCCATTGTGAGCCTTTGTGTTCTTTCCAGTACTATTTTCCCTGATGATTTCATCCCTATCCTAGTGACTGATTATCAGAGGAGTAGCCTTTGTAAGCAGGAGACAATGTATTGATTGCTAGCCATGGTGAGCTGTGTGGGAGAGGGGTATTATGTATCTACAGCTGGAGCTTGCTGAGTAAAGAATCACTACCACAAGTTATTTGCTGCAGCTTTCCATAGATAAAAAGCATTTCAGGAATAAAATAGAAATTTCCCAAAGTGCAGCTAATGCAAGTTTCACTCAAACATTTGCAGTTAAGTATAAATATTTTATGAGATTTAGGGAAATCTAGCAGTGTCCATTGCTGCATATAAAACTCATTCATCTACTTTTGGATTTTCTTTTTCTGTCTTAACTGCAGAAATTCAAACCCACTCCTATTTCAACAGAAATAAGGAAGTTTGTTCTCTGAACTTTTGGTATTGTTTGTTATCTCCTGGGTAGCATCTTGATTCCTGGAACTGGCAAGATACTCACTGCTTTTTACCAGTATCAATGTTTGGTTTGGATTGTCTGCCATAAATCTACTTCTGAAATCTTGTCCAACCCAGCCCCTCTTGTTACACCATTCTTCATACTAGACCAGCTGGCTTGTGCTTCTTGGTATATACTCTTTTTAAAAACTCATTTTTAAACTCACTCAGACAGATTATATTGTCCCCCTTTGTTGCCACATAAAATGCACAGGTGAACAGCCAAAAAAAGGTTCAATGTAGGGTGGCATGTGAAATGTACTGGCATGAAGGAACACCCTTTTCTAGCTGGGTTGGTCATATGATTGGTATTTGGCAGAGAGTCATAGCATGACTCAGTGAAATCTTTTCAACAGTGAAGCTGCTCATATAGTAAACATTCCCAAGCACTAGACTGTGGAGTTTTATTTCACTCAAGTAAAATCCCATTATATTAAATTATAACATGGAGACATTCTCTACATTAAATTAATGGATGCAGCTCTTCAAGTTCTCTCCATCTGTTCTACCCTTTAATTACAAAACCAAAAAAGCACAGTTCACAATCCCATGATAAAAAAGGAAAGTAGAAGGGATTTGGATGCACAGGGACTACCAGCATCTGCTACATGCATGGCCTCACTTCAGGATAAGCTGTACTTTGCTGGTAGCACCTCTGCTTTAAAAATATGTATTGGTAGATTCAGGTGGGTACACTCAGTCACTCCAGAGACCTTATTGTCCAGTGCTGTGGTTCTGACATCTCACACAGAGCTACTTTTCAGATTAAGTGAAATTACCTTTGTGTCTGCAAGGCATGGAACACTGCAGAATCTCCTGAGACAAGTGAAAAGCCATGTTACACATACCCTCTGTCAGTATTTTTTTTAGAGGCTACCCTCTCTTCAAGGAATGTTTATATGTGTATATATACTTCTTCTGGATTATATGTATAAAGCATTAACATTAAAACAGATGAACAAAATGCAAATATTTGCATTCAGTAACACTGCCCAGAAGCTTTTTCAAAGATGTAATAATAATAATATGACTTTTCTCTTTAAGATACCTTATACTTTGAAGAGAGAGTATTTCAGTTTAGAAAATCTGCTCATATAACTAGCAAAATTAATAGTAGGTGTAACACTTCACAGAAGAGAAAGTGGGAGTTGAAATGGCGTTGAAGATCTTTAAGCAGATACAAGAGACATCCTCTCCTGTCTCCTGATCTGTTCACCAGCCCATGGTGCCTCCTGCTATACTGGTTTCATGGTACAGAGTGAGAACAAGAGTTATTTTCTTTAACACAGAAGTGCAATAAATAGTCCCATAAAACCAGAAGAACTTGTTTTGAAAGAAGTCAGCCCTATCTCAAGGCTACTGTAATATACACACCTTTATTGTGGAAATTCTTTCACTTGGTATATTAATTACATATTGAGTTTCTTGGTAGATTTTGGTACATTTCCTGACTGTCTTCAGTTGGACATTTTCAAAAAATAGAGCTGTAGGAGCTATGCCAGTGAAGATTTTCTGCCTACCAGAAGAAAAAATATGAGTGATTTTCTGCTGTAATAGATAAGATTTGTTAAAGGACTGTAACTATAATCAGGACAGAGAGGGCCATTTAGGAAAAATTACATTGAGGGACTTCTTATAGGAGCAGCTCCATTACAAGAATGGTCAATTTAACTGCCCTGCTGTTGAGAATAACTTGGACTGCATCTGATGTCTGAAAGGTGATGTTCCTGGAATAAATGTTCTTCTGAAGAGGTTCAGATGGATTTTTTTAAAGATAATTTTTGATAGCAAATTTGAATCAAAATTAAACTTGCTGGGCAGTGCCCCACAGCATGAGCCCAGAGATTTTGTGCTGGGGAGCCTCCCTTGTGAAGCTGGAAGCTCCCTCTCATTCTGCACAACTGAGATCAGTCACTGCTGTGACAGGCCCTGATTGCCTCTCACTCATTCAGTCCTGGTACAGATGCATTCACTGTTGAACTGAAAAATTATAATTGCTCAAGTTAATGACAGTTTCCTGAAACTAGTTCTTCTCTCTAATAATACACCTAATATTATATTATTTAACTATGGAGTAATTGTTCATCCAGTGAAAACAACAGTCATAACTTCATTTGTAATCTGAGGAGGAAAACCACACTGGTTAAGTGTGCAAATTAACATTATGCATGTGCTAGATATGGACACCTGAGAGTAAATCTCTGTGTGCCCCAGCAATAGGGTAAGTTCCTGCCTTTGAGCACGGTGAGACTGAGCTCTGCATGCCCTCAGTGCCAGGGAGGGACTCATGGTTACTCAGCTCAAGCTGAGTGTGCACTTGGGCAGCCCAGTGCAAACCCAGCTTTTAACCTGCAAACTTTTAGGACTGGTTGTTTTGGGCATCCAACAGGCAGGTGTGAGTAGCACCTGCATGACCAACCTGCAGTTCAATATGTGGTGATGGGGCTAACAGGGAATGTTCCTTTGCCAGGGAAAGAGCTCAGCAGTGCTAACTGATGCTATAATACATCACTAAGGGTGCCAGGTGCTCCCTCAGTAAGTTCCCAGTGCCAGCTGAAATGCCAGGAATTTTGACTACCATTTACCAGTTGAGATTAATGTGGCACTCTTCATGGCCATTTCTGATTCTTTTGCCAAACCTGAGATTTTTATTAGTCAAATTTTTAACAGCGTATTTTTTATTTTCTATTATATTTATCTTATGCAGAACTCCAGGGAGAAAAAAAAGGTTAAAATTATATTTTCAGAGCTTATGAGGTATTGGATTATTTGGCTGATCCAATTCAGTGAGGCTGAAAAGGGGGAAGAAAGGAAGTTATGGACAGGAAAAGGGATAGAGGAGAAGAACAGTATCAGGAAGAATAAATGCTAGCTTTGATGTGAAAAGGATGTTGATCAAGGAGGGAGGTCGCAGCATGCAATGAAATAGAAGATTGAAAAAATAAAATTTATTGTTCAAATAGAATCAATCAGGTTTTGTTGTTACTGGGATCACATGGAGAGCAGGGGAGCTTGTTACAGCTGAAGAGAGGTATCTAATATTCTCAGGATTGATCACTACCTCTTCCCAGCATTTTTCATCCTTCCCAAGTCACATGTGTTTGATGGATATGATGAAGAAAGGTGAGGAAAGGTGACACAGCTCATGGCTGGAGGGATAAATGGTCATTGCTACTAAAAATGGAGACAGTGCTTTGTAAATGAACACAGAGTTGGTAACAAGAAAGCTCAGGTTTATCAAGTGCAGTTCTATCCACCTGGAGTTATTCTCTAAGTAATTTACCTTTGTTGTTGCATTTTGCATGTTTATATATTTACTGTTACTGCACTCACAAATATTTGGACTGTCACTAAGTTGGAATTACCAGCACTTTCTGCTTAGGCAATTTACCTAAGGATGCTTGTGACTGACAATACAAGACTTTGTCATTCCAAAGCACAGGCAGTCTAACCATTTTGATATTAATTAATATCTTTGTTTTGATTAATATTAAAATGGCCCATCAAAAAATGAAGAGACAATTCTATCCAGATTCTGGATAACTCAGCTACAGTATTGCCAATAATTTCAGGTTGCTACAGCATGTTCTTCCACTCCACACTTAAAATAAACTTTTTGGTGAGAACACTGTTATGTAAGGCTGCAAACGACATTTGGAACAATAAGAATTATCCAACTTGCCACCTATTTTTAATACCTAAGATGGAAGGTACTGAAATTCTGAATGAGAATATTCAAAGAGCAAAGTACAGCAGTGAACCCACCTATTACAATTAGATCTGATTCAGTATTAGGTTAAAAATAAGGTCAGGTTCTTATTTGTAACTAGCTATTACTAATAATCCAACTGTTAACCACAGTGAAGCAAAATCAGGATCTAAGTGTGCCTGTGCAGTGAACTTCTCCTTTGTCCTTTAGCACAAACACAAAGAGATTTCAGAAGAAAATTTCCCTCCCCAGGCTGTCTCTTCAGAGGAAGCATTTAGTCAGCAGCCAGCACTGCTTGGAACTGGGCTTGAGAGCTGATGCTGAGCTGGAGGCCAAGGCAGCAGTTTAGCCAAGCCACCCTTAGCAGGTTGTGTGGACCTGTTTTGTCAGACAAGACACCTGTGACATCTCCAAACCAACATGGATATCATATTAACATGCACTAGCAGTCATGGGTACTCCCCAGCTGAGTTTGTGCTCCTTCACTGCAAGGCAGAGGCAGTGCTATGAAAGGATCACACAGTCACTGGGCAGGAAAGGGAGGGAGCAATAACTCAAGTTTTCTTGCTGCAATTCTTTTTTGCAGCCTTTCTGTAGCTTAACTGCTTGGCCCAGCTCAAGGTCATTATGACAGTAATTGTAATGTCATATTAACTGATGAGTAAATATCAGAGATAAAAAAAAAAAGAAGCAACAGCTACAATATGCAGAGAATCTCCTTCATTCACTCCAATAAACAGATACAGAATGACTCCAACAGTCAGATGTTGCGTGGCTGAAGTGCAACAATCTCCAGGACCAGACAAGAGGTGCAGAATAAAGGTAAGAATGGTTGAAGTGCACAGTGAACTACTTTGCAAGGGCACAGTCAAAGAGTAGAAATGTTATGATAATCCTAAACAAAATGTCACTGGAATTTATAGACATTTAATAGGACAGCAGTCTCATTCTAAGGAAAACTATCCTCATTATGGCCCTGAAGCCTCCCCAGCTACGTTGGCCAGCTGCCTTCATTTGGACTAATTACTACATTTTGGCATAATTCTGTGGACCAAGATGAGGAGAGAAAATACATCCTGAGAGGTTTTAGCCATAATTTGGATGTTGCATTGTGTTTGAGATTTCACAGAAATGAATTGTTCAGCCCCTTTTTAATATGTTGGAGCTTAAAAATCTCATGTCTTACAAGTCCTACATTTTTCATATTCCTACAGCCAGCCATCTGAAAGGCAGAAGTAGTGGTTTCTCTACTGGGTATTGGCATAAAAAGCAAAGATATATATCTATCCCATATCTAACACAGGAAATTGTCCATACAAGGCATGTGGGATGTGCCAGGTTTGTGCCACTTACAAAAAACGCACTTGGGATCACATTATCTCCATGACAACTGCTTGTACGTTGTAATAATTTGTTGTGCACTTAAACATAGCTTATGAAAAGGACTGAATAATAGGAGTTTTTCCAAAGAAAGCTCTTGTAACACAAGCTGTGCTGATCAGAGCATTACACCAGCAATCAGCAAGCCTAAAGCCTCCCAGCATGAGTTTAGCAGGACATTTCACAGATGCTTATGTTATCTGTTTAAAAGGAAGGAATTTAAGGATGGGCCCAAGTATCTATTGAACTGGGGTCTCTACTCTCCACCCACAATGCTTCTGTCATGCTTGGAAAGTGAGTTAATTTCAGTATCTGTTTCCTCATCAGGCTGAAATCATGTATTTGTCCATCTGGTGATAAAGTGACAGTATTTGTCCTTGCAGAGGTGGTGTTTGTCAAGTATTCTAGAGATTAAAACTGGTAGATGATAGATAGGAGGAACGTGGCCCTGTGCTCAGGTGCACAAGGATGTACCCACTGCCCCAGTGCTCCTACCCAGCCAGGCTGGACACAGAGTTCCCACACTCACAGGGAGAGAGCAGGACATAAAATATTTGTAAAATATTAAGCCCCTAACATGGAAGAATCAGCACTCTATTCCTAGCTTTTAAAAGACTCTTGACTATGAAATATCTGTAACCATAGTGATTTGAAAATGTGATTTTCATGGTTACTCTATAATTTCTTCTTTCAGTAAGACACTGCACTTCCGGCTTTATATACAACACGAGGGTGAATGATGAACTAGCAGATTTCAGTAAAATGTTTTGTGGTATACAAGGTGATTAATAATGAGATTCTATCTTTCACAGAAGCCATTCCATTGAACTGAGTGGGCCACTGTTGATAGTGATATTACTGATGTCACTGATTTTGTCATGTACTATCTGGACTCTGAAATTAGTCAAATACACAGATGTAGTATTTGTTTGTGATGATGTAACACATATCTGATGTAAAAGTGTTCTGTTTTTCTTTCGGTCTTTTGCAATGGTTCTACTTAAGATGACAGGCTTACCTGATTTAATGGGACTATTAAGACACAAAACATATATTTTACCCAGTGGTGGCCAGTATCTGAATATGCAAGAGACTATGTGGTGTGTACTTCTGAATTTATTTGATCAGGAGACCCTTTTCTCATAGAGGCAGTTGACTTCCACACTAATGTACCAGTGTCTATATTCTTTGCTTGTAGAAATATATCTACATCTAAAGGTGGCAGCTCATTGTTACACTACTGTATAGCCTATAAATTGTACAGTATAGTTTTATATTGTATTGCATAGCCCTTTAATTCTGCATTTAGTATTAAAAAACCATAGCAACAGACATTTTGGACATGCATTGATGGATAATTTAGAATCACTAAAATATTCAGAGAGAGTCAAGTGTGAAGAAACCAATTTACGTGTTCCTTACTCTACAATGCTAAGTTGACAATACGTTGTGTAGTTAGATGGTGTGATATAAATCTACATAAATCTGCATTTAAACACTGATGTCCAATGGAAAGTACAATGGAAATGTTGGTGTTACTGATAAGATTATTGCAGTTGCTGACACCCAGGTCCATGAGTTTCAATTAATTTCAGACTCCTACAGAATTAGTTGGCACTATAGGCTAACCTGAATAACCTAGAGCTGGATGTGTGTAAACACAAGTGCAGTCAGCCTGACCAGTTCACCTCTCTCCAGAATGCCACACATGTGACACACTGGTCCTTGACTCAGGTGTCAGCACAGCAGTGTGGCCTCCATACCCCTGACTCACCGGGCAGCCTCACCCAGACAGCTCCTTAGGTACAAACCACACACATGCCTGGCATATACTCACATTCTAAATACGATTTACTGCTGCCATCTCACAGGTCACAGATTAATCTTACTGTGTATCTGAAGCCCTGACAAACACCCAATTTATGCAACACAGCACGTATCCTTTCATTATTACATTCTCCTTTGAAGGCTCAGATAAATATCTGAGAAAAGCAACTGTGATTCTCTAAACTATTGATTGTCATTCTCAAGTAAGAGGGAGGAAGGAGATCTGATTTCTGATAGACAATTCAAAAGATATGAGGATAAAAAACAGAGCTAATACTTGGAATGGAGATGGAAACCAAAGCTTTCCCCTTCTCTGTGAGTGTACAGATAAATGAATCCTGAATTTCCTTTGCAGAGTCCTGAATTCTCCTGTAGTGAGTGGCACAGCTTCAGCTTTCAGCAGCAAGCAGGGAGTGCTGAATCATTGACCCCTTCCCAAGTGGAGTTTGTCTGAAAACGAGCTGTGACTGAGCCTTTTCAAGCAAATGTTCCTCTCTTTACCTCTACACTCCTGGGAACCATCGATGGGGTTGGGAACCATCACAAGTGCTCTGAAGACAGCAGTGGTTGTTAATCTGTGAGGTGTCCAGTCTGATCCACACTAGCAAGGAAGAAACTGTTAACTTGGCTTATTTGCCTACAAAACTGCAACTGAAATCCTGCCATGTTTTATCTGGTAGGTGTGACGGAAGCACAGCTCGTGTAGATGATTTGCAGTGTGATCCTCAAACATGTAACTATGCCAGAAAGTCAACAGTTATTAAAGAAAATGAACTTTAGCTTGGCAAATTACACAAGAGTTGATGTTATTGTTTCATATTCTTTGCATATATTTGCTCAAGACTGTTTTGGGAAGATGTGCTACAGAGTGAATTCTTAAAACCTATCACTTCTCAATGAATTCTACTTTTCCTTCTACAACTTTAAGCACAAAACTAAGGTCGTCTGAAGATGGGAACCTGTGTAAGAATGGCCAAATTATTTTGGGAGATAAACAAAACCTAAGTCAGGCAACTCAAACCAACTTGTCTAGCAGGAGATTATGACATCAAGAAACTGAGACTGGCCCATGAAAGCAAACATTCCTTACTCCTTGCTCACTATGGAATTCTTAATTTCCTTCAATAGTAGGCAAAGAATTTAACAAGTCAGGCTCTGTATTAGGCAAGTGATGACCAAGACAATTAACACAAATTAACTAGGAAAAGCCATTGTGCCCTCTTGATACTAACAAATCAATATTTTATCAAAAATTTGACCCATTTAAGTGAAAAAATATTAAACTGATCATTTCATGCCTTTTGTAAGTTATTTAGGGGAAATCTTCCTCTATAATTTAAGATGCAGATTGCAATAAAATACATAATTCATTAGAAATTGGTTCTGCATATTTCGTACATTCTTTTTTATTGCAACTTATGTGTGTCTTACTGACATATTTTCCCTTAGGTAGCAAGTGTCTGAGTACAATAAGGTAGCTGAGGTCACCACTAGTTTCCTGAAAAAATACCACCTTCCTGAAAGTTTCCTGAAAGGTCCACCACTAATTTCCTTTACTGAACACTTACACTGCACTTCATGCATTACTGTCTAAAAAGGTCGTAATAAACTCTGGACTTCTACGAACTCGTTCAGTATAAATTGTTTAAAGAAATCCAGCACAGCCTTTTTAACCTAAGCACTACCTGGTGCCTTGGTGGTACAATTAAGATAGTGTTTAATGCCCATGATTTAGAGCTGAAAAGCTTTATTTCAAAGTACCCAACACCAGCAAGCGCCCCCCACTTCCTTCTTCTCTGACAGACATGGTAACCGAGCTCAGCATCACAGAATTGTTCGGGTTGGAATGGAGCTCTGAGATCCCCAGCCCGACCCATCAGCCAGGGCCGGGCCACCTGGAGGAATGACACAGGGACGTGTCCAGAGGGGTTCTGAAAGCCGCCAGAGAGGAAAACTCCATGCCCTCCCTGGGCAGCCGGTTCCAGTGCGTTGCTACCCACAATGTAAAGTTCTTTCTCGTGTGGAGGTGGAACTTTTTGTGTTTTAGTTTACGGCGAGTGCTCCTCGTCCTGTCACTGCAAAGACCCCGGCACCAGCCTCTTGTCACCCGCCTCGGGGATACCGATATGCATTAATTGCAGGGAGACCACAAACACTGCGGAGCCGCACAAAGCCCTCGCAAACATCGTCTCCCGACCCCGCAGCAGGCGCTTAGCAGGCGAGGACCCTGCCCAGCGTGTCCCGGGAGGAGCCGGCGCTCAACAGCCAGGCACAGGAGGGGCCGGCACTGCCATGCCGACCACCCCTCACGGCAGTGCCCTGGTTCCCGCCTTACGGCTGCGACCGGGCGGGGCTGCGCCACACTCCTCAAACGGACCCCTCCATGGGGAGAGCGCCAGCCCCCACGGCTCAGGAGCAGACCCGGGAAGGAGGACCGGGAGGGAGCACACCCACCCCCCGCTCCCGGGGCGGACAGGCGGGCGCGCTGGCTGCCCTCACCCGCCCCCTCCCCTCAGAGCGCACTCGCGGCCCCGCCCGAGCGCCGCGCACGCGCCCTCGGCTCCCGCGGCGTCCCCCTCCCCGCGGTGGGGCCGGGGCGGTGACGTCAGCAGCGGCGGCCATTACACGGTGCGGAGCGAGGAGCGGCAGCGCTGCCGCAGCCGGAGTGCCCCGGGCCGCCCTCTCCCCGCGCCCGCCTGCCCGCCCGCCCTGACGCGTCGCGGCCGCCGCCGCTGTGGGGAGCGCGGATCGCAGGGGCCCGCGGGGCGGTGCGGCAGCAGCAGCCGGTGAGGAGGAGGGGGAGAGCGGGATGGAGGAGAAGGTCTTCACCAAGGAGCTCGACCAGTGGGTGGAGCAGCTCAACGAGTGCAAGCAGCTGTCCGAGGGGCAGGTGAAGAGCCTCTGCGAGAAGGTGAGGAGCGAGGGAGGCGGCGGGGCCGGGCAGAGCGCTGCTGGCGGGGGCGGTGTCGCTCGGCCGGGCGGGCGCGGGGCCTCGGGCGGGCCGGGGGCTCGGCGCGGCCCGGCGGGGGGAGCGGGCCGGGAGCCGGGGCCAGGCGAGCCGCGGCCCCTCGGCTGTGCTGGAGCCTCGGCTCCGCCTCCCGCCTGCTCAGCGCCTCCTAAAATGGCGCCGCGGCCGCGATGGATCCTCGGGAGAGACCCCCGAGAGACCCCCCTCGGTTAAAATGTTAAATCAGCCCCCCAAAGCGTGAGTTATTATAATGAAAAGAAAAGCTTATGGTAGGCGCTTGGAAATCACACGCGGTAAAGAGCTGCTGCTTTGATTTATTTCTTGTATTTTTCATGATATGAATAAGCGCAGACACGTTTATAACTAATTGAAGGGTAAATTAGCTTTGGGGCTTTGGTTTCTCTCAGTAAGGTTCTGGGTTTCACGAAATTCACAGAATAAACAATCGAGATCCTATATAACTGCATATTTTTATGATGTTAGTTTTAGACGTGGATATTACAGGGTAATGTGATGATTGAGACATTCATAGCATAGAAAGGTTGTAAAGCCAACCAAGGACAGATTGTGTTTTGGAAATTCAGGAAAATTTTGTTCTGGTTGCATCCAGAGGCATTTTCCAGTTGAATTCTAATTCTGGATGTAACTCCATAGCTGAGGGTTGTTGGTGGTAGTGACTTTTTTTTTTTTTTAAATTTACTAGTGGTTTTATGTATTTCTAGACTGAAAGATGAAATATTTGTGAATTTTTTGGGAACTGGATATTAAGGAATACATGACGTTATGGATGTACTGGCTTCTAAAGAAGCCTATGTACTTGCCACTGAAAGTCCCTAGAATATTTTAAAATAGGACTCATGCTCTCAAATCAGGTTGTTGGGAAGCAATTTTTTGAGAGAACTGTCTATGAACTTAATAAAGAACTTGTAGTGATTTTGGCCAGACTGGCTCTTGCTCCAGAACAGATATTTAGTTCACTTGTATTCCAGCAACTCAACACTGTTTCCATTTGATCCAGGCTGTGTATTTTAAAGGCTGTTGCAAGCAAGTGGCAATGTCACCGCCTGGCTATTTCCATGTGCCTCTCCAATGACGGCCGTCCAGCTTCTTCCTTGTAGTGCTTTATGTGAGAGGCAAGTATTTCACTTGCCATCGTTTATGAACTGAATCCCACAGGAGTGGGTGCATATGGCCCCATTTTGTGGGGCTGCATGGTAACTTGCAGGATCGTGAGGGATGTATAATGTACAAAAAGCTTTCAATGTACTGGGAGTTTTGGTTCAGTGAGAAGCAGGCATATCACTAGAAGTTCCTTACAGAAGATACAGTCCCAGTCATCAGTGTTGCACAAGATGACATTTTCATTTTTTCCCAGTGAAGAATAGAAATGAGCTGTATTTATGGATAAATGCGTAATGCTCATCACCAAGATAATGGTAAAGGAAAAAAGAAAAGAAGACTTTGTATCTGACTACCGTGTGTTGAGATGGGAGACCATGAGAATGTGGAAAACTGCCAATCACAGTATTATTTAGCAGCAGCCTTCATATTGGCTGGGTTGGCTCTGGGGGAGCTCTGGGTGGGGTGACAGTTCTGTGTGATGGGTGTGTGGTCAGCACTGTGCAGAGTTCAGCCGCAGGGCTGCTGATGTTAGGGAAAGTTGATTTGTTGCTGATAACTACAGGTGGATTTACTTGGACTTTCTGCTAAGAGTAGTTCAGTTTCTTCATGCTTGCTGATGGAAGGAATTGGAAATAGGCCCTTGAACTCTGAGTTTTCCATCTTCTTGTCTCTGCTATGTCCATGGAAGTGGGGTGAGAGCTCAGCTCTGCACCTTTGTGCTGAGGGACAGCAATTGCTTTAATGGGTTTCCATGTTCCCAGCACTGACTTTCATTAACCTCACTGGGTTGTTCTTTGTTTGGACTGTTCAGGTAGTTTTGTGGATGTAATCACATCATGATTAGCTTAAGGACATTGTCAAATGCAGTTATTGTTCCAAAGGACAGATAAAGACCCTACTAGGTATAAGTTGTTGTTCTTCACCACATTGAATTGCAGCTAGAGGTAGTTAAAATAAACAATTTAAAAAAATTAAGGGCTTTTCCTGATAACACTGTTTGATTGGATGATCTCCCTGACGAGTATTTCTTGATCTGCTGGGGCTTCATGTTTGCAGACTGGTGCCTGTCTAATAAGAATAAGCCTAAGGGCTCTCTTGTATTTCACTATTGATACCTGAAGAACTCAACAGGTTTTTATGCACATGACAATTGTGTGGCCATTTGTGCATCCCAGTTACTTTCTTGGCGTGTCCTTCAGTGAGCCTGGTTACCTGGGTGATGGTGGTGGTGGGAACTGGGCAGAAACATCTTCGAAGTCTAGGAGTAATTTGTAACCATGAATAATACATTATACTCTCACAAATGATTTGAAATAATCAACCTCTGAGTGGCAGTTAAATTATTCTAGGCTTGGTACGTGCTGTGTGTTTAATGCTCCATCAGTTGAGTGACCGATTGTGCTTTGCTTCAGCATTTGAGAAGTGCAAGTTCTAAAGAAGTGGTCAAAATATACCCAGTCCAGTTACTGGTACATGTCAGCTGTGTTTGTCCTGTTAGTGCTGAATTGTTTATTGGCAGAGGTGAAAGGAAGTCCTTTATTGCCAGGTGAGAGTTTTTCCACTGGCCATTTTGAATGGAAGGATGCTGGTTTAGTTTCTTTCCCATACATTGTGGCAGTGGAGGGAAATGGTCTTGTCTCCTCTGTGTGTAGATGCCCTTTATCACAGGAACTGGGGGTGTGGCACATTGCTCAGGAAGGTGGGATGACAGTCTAAAACTGCACAAAGGAATGAGGTGAATTTTTGGATAGAGTTTGCTTTGGTTATTGCAGAAAGTATCTAGTGCAGGTGCAGGCAGAGGTGTCAGAGCCACTCCCTCAAAAACACTACTCTGTAATTTAGTGAGTTTGAGTGTGGCATCTCCAGTTTTTGGAGAGAGGGAAGACTGTTTGGTCATATATACTGTGTAAAGCGTTTCAGGGTTCTTCAATTGCTAGTGAAATACCTTTGAACAGATAGTGCTGCTAGCCAAAATATATTAAACTAAGTGAAGGGCTGATGCTGGTAAAGGCATTCAAGAAACCTTGATTCAAGGTTTGACTCCTGCAGTTTTTGATCTGTAACAATGATGTTGGTTACATTTGCTTTTTGATTTGTCACCATTGCTAGTTTTTTAGTGTAAATCTGTTTCTGGGCCTGTTCTGTACTGTTCTCTGGTATGTACCTTATTTATGGTGTATTTTTCTAATTTTTTTTCCTGTTGTAGAATTTTCATTTTACATCAGGTCTTCCAAGTTGGATGTTCTGTAACCAAAGGTTACCCACTGCAGCTGTGTGAGTTATGCAAACTCATTTAGCTTATGTTGAGTGACTTAATTCTGAGAGGACATTTCTGATGAAGCTTTCTTTTGGGTCAAAAAAAGCCTGTGCAAAGTTCAGTTCCTGTAATACATCAAACTTACATGTTCTGTGGATCTCACTCCTGTGTTTTAAGCTGAGCTGTCTGTCCAACCTCTTTTTCAGACAGAGGCACATGTCCCCTTCTGCTTCCTACATTCTGTTCTGTTCAGGAGTTCCCTTTCTTAGCTGATTATTTTGGCCAGAAGTGGATGTTTTAAACTGTTTCCAGCTGCATTTGCAAGGCCTTTTCCATTAGCTAGCTTTTGCATTCCCATATCCATCATGTATAACTAACTATTCTTCAGACTAAGATGATTGTGAACATTAACGTTCTGTCTGAACTTGCTGTAAGTCAGCCAAGAAACCTGCCCCAACAGAGTTCCCAGGTGGTGAGAGTATGGTGTGCCCTGTGTGGTGGGCTGTGCATTGGGCAGGTTCTGTGTTCCTCTGCCCCCTGGCACAGGAGGAATGTGCAGCATTGCAGTTCTGCCGTGCCAGTGCACTGGAGACTGGATTCTGTAGCAAGGGAACGCTGCTGCCAGTGGCGGGAGGGCCCCTCAGCAGCTGTTACAGGGGCTCTGGGGGACCAGAGGGTGGTTCAGGGCTCCTTTGCTGCTCTCTTGAACATACCTAGGGATCAAGTCACTGATGGGGCCGTGTACTTACACCTTTTGTCTCTCTAACATTTAAATGACTCTGGTTTAGATTATTCTTGTACACTTAAAAAAAAATCGTTTGATGCCCAGTGTTCTGATTTGTTGTGGGGGTTTTTTCTGTGGTGGTTTTTTTTTTTTTTGTTTTTTTTTTTTTTTTTTTTTTTTTTTTTTTTGTTACAGTTGTTAATGAAAAACAGAAGGCACTTGGAGAGTCAACCTAGCCAGCCTTCTCACCTTGTCTGGATTCACATACAACATTTTGATGTGCATATAAAAATTTAGTCTTGAATGTGCCAGTGATTGTACCATCAGCAGATTTCTGGGTTTGTTTTGTTTTTTTTTCAATTCTAGTAAATTCTGTAAAAATTGAGTTGTGCTGACAGTGAGATGTTCGGCTTTGGTTTTTTGCTTTTTACTTGCAGTATTAGTTGTGATCAAGTAGGAGTGAAAGATACTTGTGTTGTTCTGGGCATAGTTTAAGCTAACAGCAGGAAGCACTCCTAAGTCAGAGCAAGTTCCTGCTTGAGTTCTGCCAGTTTGAGGCTGAAGATATGGACAAGGCTGCAGGACTGATGTCCTCTTTCAGATCTGCCTGTGCTGAGGCTGTTCCCTCCTCAGATGTGCTGACAGTGCTGCTCTGTGATTGCTTCCGAGCCATTTCCACTCACTCACCTGGGTTGCCTTCCCCAGCACAAAACCCAAACCTGTCTGGTTGTGTCTGACCTCGTACAGAGATCTGTGTGAGGGGAATCACAGGAGTAGGGACTGAATTTTCACTCTTGCTTAGGGACCCTTGAACACTACACTGTATTCAGTAATGCTGTTGTTGTTTTCTTTCAGGTAGAGAATATTGCGCTGGAAAAAGTTCATTCCTAACTAAGGAGTGAATACTAGAGCTCAGTTACTCAGTAGGTCTCCAATATTTCTGCTGAATATTTTGAACATGCCTTCCAGTTCAGGTGTTTCTGGTTTGCTGGTTGGTTCTAAACTCTTTCCTTGACGTTTGACATGCCATCCTCCAACTGGTGTCCTGACCTCTAGCATGACTGTGCCAAGCTGTGTTGGAGTTACTGGAACAAAAGGGTTGAGAACTTTCTGACTTGTTGATATCAGGCACAACTAGTTTGGGAATAGGTTTAGCCTATTTATTTTTTTAAAAAAGTGAATGATTCAAAATGAATACAGCTTGTTCTACAGGGAGGACTGAAAAACATCCCTATAAGTGGTCAGCTTCCTGCATTGCTGTCATTGCTGTGTTCTTGGAGCTCCCATGAGACAAGGAAGGCATAAGGGTTCCTGAGTTATTTGCCTTGTTATGTTTTTTAAATAAGTTTTTCCTAGATTATTTTTCTTCAATTTAAAGATACTAAGATCTTTTGTATGAACGAAAATAATGGCACTGAGTTCTTTCAGAAGACCCTCTTCCTATCCTCACTGCTCTTGTCAACTACTGATTGATGAACAGCCTTTCCCCTTCTTCCAGATTTGCCTCTGAGGGCAAGAATGCTACTGAACTTTTCAGATGGAAATGTTGAGGGGACTATCAAGGTTTCCAATGGTGTCATTCCTTTTGTAATACAAAGGAAGGGAGGGTTATTTGGCAGTTTGCTACTGATGCTTTCTTGTAGACCTTCTAGAATTTACAGGCAATAAAGGAAAGTGGTTGTCTTATTTTAATCTTACAGCAGTCCTGGCATTGGGGTTGCTCTTTTGGTTGGCGAATATCTTCCATTTAAACTGGTCTGTCTTCTCACTGAACAGAAGAGATTAGAAATGAAGGTGTAGGTGCTAGTCACAAATCCAGAGAGAAAGCAGATGCATCAACTTCTGTCCTGGCAAAAGGGTATTTTGCTGCTTAGTATTTCTATGTGGATGGAAATCCTGGTTTTACTTTGGAATACTAAACAATTAAATGTCAGTGGGGAGCTTTGTGTTTTAATTTTGTTCCTACTTACACATTCACACTGAACTCCTTAGTGGATTGTGAAGTTCGGCATAAATCAGTTTCCCATTTGTGTCATGTGTAATCTGACTGCCATGCCTCCTTCACAGAAGGGTGTTATTGGAGGCTTCATTTGTCTAGTTTTGTTTAAAATGTCAGTGAATTAAAATACCTTTTGCTTTAAAAAATAAGCCCATCTTTTGTCTGAACCTGATCTCTTTCCTCCCCTTGTGAGGAGTGGGGAAATCTTTAAATTGAAAAGCATTGACTCTGCAGAAGAATTGCTGACTGTAATGGATGACTTTGCTTGGAACTGGAACCTTTTCCAGGTCATGATGTTGGAACAGCTGAACCCAGTATTCATCCCAATTAGCTGATCATTGTGCCTTTAGTCACATCCTGTGCACCTTGGTGACAGGAAATTATGGGTGTGGCTGAAGTCTTCAATCTCATCAAAATATCTTTCTGGTAACTACAAATAACTATTTCTTGGTTACAGTGGGTGCTTCTCATGACACACTTTACTAGACAGCATGGTGGGCTGCAGGTGTGAATTCTGGTCTGCCAAGAATGACATGTTACCATCTGCAACCATGACTTTGGGGCTGTGTTGCCTAATCAAAGTAATGGTTGTATTTTCTTTACTGAGTTAGTAGAGGTAATCTTTTGATGACTGGTTCATAGTGCTGCTCCAAGCATTGATTTACAATTCAGATACAGTGATGTTTACTCTTTGGTTTGGGTCTTGTTATTTTCTTTTATGTGCCCCCGAGTTTCTCATGGTAGATAATTGGGCTGACTTGTCAGAGCTCCTGCTAGAATGTAAGGACCTATGAAGGGGTCAAAGTAATTAAGAAATATCTGGTACATTCTAGAAACACAGAGGAATTTGGGTGCACATTAATTCAGAGGATTTTGTAGAAATGGACCACTGGAAATTATTTCTGTGAGACAAGGTTGATGATGCACACTGCTCATGAGGGAAGCTTGCATATCCTCAGTACGGAGTGAGTTGAGGAAGTAAAATAGATGGATTATGGCTTTTATGGCACTTGACTCTGAGCCCTAATTTGTGGCATATAGGATAAAAAGATTTGGAGGGAGCAGGGGAGATAAGAGATACATCTGCATGCATACAACCCGTGCATCTCATTGAATAAACTGAGGATCTGAAAATCATATGGTAGTGACTTTGTCATCTTCTCAAAATTCTTATCTATAGCAGTTCATACACTTGGATCTTGTACTGTCTTAAAACAATGAAGCTGCTCTTTGTGTTTGAAGACCAGCACCTTGCAGAGATGTGGTTTGTAAACAGAGCCACCAAAGCAGCTTGGTACTGTTCAGATGGGCCTTTAGATGATGTGCAGCAGGCCAGGAATGGTTTCATTCTTAAGTACTAGGCTGAGTTTTTATGCAGTGCTACTCTTTCTATAGTAAAGTGAAAATTGGTTGTTTTCTTGTGTGTTTAAGCCAATATTGATTTTATTCTTGTTAAGTTTTGAGATTTTACAAGTTTTCTCTTTACAGAGAAATGACTGAGTAAGCCAGTATCAAGTCAGAATGAATTCCAGTCACTATGACTAAGCTGAAATGTATTTGATACTTATTGCTTATTGTTTGAACTTTGAGATTGTTTTGAGTAAAATATGTGACTTTCCACCTCAGCAGTAGTGTCAATGACAGCATTGCACTTGGTTCTTCTTATATTCTTCTTGTGTAACTGTCTCACAGCTGTGTGTTTTTTGTCTTTGACTTCATTGGTAATTGGCTGTAAAATTAGCATTTATCAACTTGAAGTAATGTGTTCTTTGCAGTCTTACTCTGTATGTGTTTGCACTTTATTTTGAAGTCTGAGAGTGTAGTGCTGAAAAAATAATTAAACTGATTCAGAGGCAGGGTTTTACAACTGTAATATGGTAGGTTGTTGATAACAAGTTTTTGCTTAAGTATCCTGCACCACAGAAGTTTGACTTGTAGTAGTATTCTACTATGTAAAAAAGATTAAGTGTTGGAGGTGTAGAGAAGTTCAGGGCTATCTTAATAGGAGGAATTGTTGAGAACTGAAAAAAGGCAGAGATATGAAAGAATTAATAGGTGCTCAAGAAAATCTGATGATGAATTTTATCATTGTTTGTCCTGATGATAGGCAGTGAAGCCTGGATGTTTCAAAATGTTGATGTCAAAATAATGCCTTGTTGCACTATGATCCTTTGTGGCAATAGGTCCCAGGGTGTTTGAAGTTCAGGCTGTGATGTGTGTGTCTTTCCCAGTTCTCCTGTCAGATGGTTGGATAAGGAGTTTTCTGCCTTCTGCTGAAGGGTGCTGAAGGGTGCTCTGCTGCTTCCTCTCCCTGAGCAAGTGTAGGAGAGCTGTTGATGGGAAGTCCATTTGTTGGAGAGGAGGATGGGTAGGGGGAGGGAGTTGTGTGATGTGGCGAGTGAGCAGCGCCTTCAAGAATCAATAAAAAGAGGGAGTGGAACCAGGTGGAGTTGCTGTGTGAGATCCAGTACAAGGTCAGGAGCACAGATACTGCAGGAGTAGTATTAGTGATCACAATTTGACATTGTGAAATTGTAGTATCAAATGTAATGTTGTCTTACCAACTTGTTTGTATTGTGTTATGGTATATTAAAATTCCTTTTTTTTACTTTACCTTTTTATAGGAATTATGAAAGTTGGGGGATAGTAGACTGCTTGCTGGTGGCTTGCTTTCAGGATGTTATTTTTTCTACCTTCAGCTTTGCTGAAGCTCTTTTATAGAGCCGAATGTTTAAGCACTTGAGTATGTGCTACTGTAAATGAACTAAACAGTTCATAACACAGCGTTGCATGGAACTGCTTTTAAAACATGGAAATGTTGGAATCCCTGCACCAGCATTCCTCCACTGCAGGATTTAAACAGAGGTTGCTGTTCTGCAAATTGACCTGGAACAGTCTTTTCCCATCAGAGTAGCTGTCTGACTTCTCTGTGTTTGGTCATGTGCGTATCTGAGTGATTTAATATTTCAGAAACTGAGGAAGCAACAACTCCATTGCTGAGACTTCTGCCATTCTCAGCACAAACGCTGCATACCTTTGATGAAAAATAAATGCTGCATTCTTTGTGCAGTGCTTCAAGTGTGTTAAGAAAATCCAGTGGTAGAAACATTCTCATTAAAGAGTAGGTTTCTTATATATATATTGAAGTGCTGTAAGCATCTCTGATGTTCTCCGTCTAAAGGAGAATTAAGCTGGCTAATGCTTCTGAATGTATGAGAGTATTAGAAGAGGCTAAAGCTGTTAAAACACCTTCAAAACATCCGGTGAGTGTCACTGCATTAAAATTAGCTCAAGTCAGGCTATCTTAAAATACATCTGCACTTTAAGCATCAACCACAAGCCAGGAATGACCTATCTTTAGTACTGGGCACAGTGCAAGTGGAAACTGTCATATGAGACTGACTTTTATGTAAATATGTCTGCAGAGTGACATCTAAAGCTTTGTGTTGTGCAGGGTGCTTAGCCATGCTGTATTTTTGCATTTCTTTGCAGTGAAACATTGAATTTCATGAGTTTCCATCATTAAACTTAGGTGTTGCTTCTGTTTGAAGTGGTGACCATGGTGGTCAGCCAGGATGATGTGTGGGACAGTGACACCACTTTTGGGTGGGAGTGTCAGCCACTTTCTTGTAGACAACTTGGGTTATAGAATAGAATATAATTTTTATGTATTGTCTTGTAATTGTGTTAATGAGGTAAAAAAGGGATCCTTTTTGAATAGGAGCATTGATGCTTGAAAAAGAGGGAAATCTTAGGAGATGCTAACTAGTAAACTTGTTACTATTTATATTTCTAATAGCTTCTTGATTTAGCAAATCATTGTGGCATGTGTCTGGTGACTGTTCTGAGAACAAACTGTAACCACTGTCTTGCATTATTTCAGAATTACCTTTCTGGTGCTATATTTAGCTTATGCTTCTTCATACAAATTACCTTTGTCTACAACTTTAATAGACACAATTTTTTGGGAAAAAATGGTGATTACAAACAGCCAGTTTTGGTTTATGAGGATACAGCTTGATGTTACTAATCTGTGTTTAATCACAAAACTTGTTGAGAGAACTTGCACAGGTAATGGCCTGCTCTGTAATTGCTGGTACCTGTGGATGTTCTCATTCTGCTTCATGCAGGACCCCCTGCCTTTGCAGGTGGGTTGAAGATGTTTCTACAGGTGAGTGCCAAGGCATTGGGAGTGTTTTGGCTGTGTCCGAGTTTGGGCTTTTGGAAGTAAGATGTTGGCAGGATTTTTAGATTCCATTTTTCAAAATACTTAAAAACTTTTAAAGTTCCAGTAGTGATGTTCATTATTCTATGCTTCACAGAACCATTTTTGTAGAAAGTCTGAAGGTTTGCTTCAGATACTGTCTGCAAGGAGGAAAAGCAGCCATGCAACTACTAATTACTAATACAAGGTTTCATAAAGTGAAATGCTGTTTTAATGGCATTTAAGTAAAGATAAACTTCTCCCTCAAGTGCTTCAGAGAAGGAAGGGACAAAAGCTCCGAAAGAGAGCGGGTAGCAGAGTTGGTAGAGTGTGCTTTCAATAAAACAGCTCTTCATAGACAAACTCACAGTTTTTGTGCTTTTTTGCTTTACAGGCTAAAGAAATTTTGACAAAAGAATCCAACGTACAAGAAGTGCGATGTCCAGTCACAGTCTGTGGAGATGTCCATGGACAATTTCACGACCTCATGGAACTTTTCAGAATTGGAGGCAAATCACCAGACACAAACTATTTGTTTATGGGGGACTATGTTGACAGAGGATATTATTCAGTCGAAACAGTCACATTGCTTGTAGCTCTTAAGGTAACTTTTCTTCTCAGCTTTACAGTCTTGTATAAAAGATATCATTACTATCCTGACTACACTTAATATCATGTTTTTCACTGCATTGGTATTAGAGCTACTGAAACTGACTTCTTGGCTTTCTTAGTTTTCTAAGTTCACTTCTTAAAAAAATTACAAAAATGTTCAGATGCAAGCCTGAGCTTTATCTAAAATGAGTGTTTATTTTTTACTTGCCTAAGTAGCAATCTTTAAGAATTTGCTTGGAGAGATCAGCTTAATGCACAGGTGTAGTGAAGTCCCCTAGTAATAATAAATATAACTTGTAATTAATCTCAAAAGTAATTGGCAGTTGAAGATTGGAATAAATGAGTCCTTTTTTCCCTTAAAGGTTATTATATAATCTTCAGAATGGTTCGGTTTTAGTTGCTTTATTGATGTGTAGCAGGGATTGAGGAGTGCAAATTCTCTTCTGGGGAGGAGTTGCTCATTGGTGTGCTAAAATAATCTCTTCTGTGTAGGTCCGTTACCGCGAACGTATCACAATTCTTCGAGGGAACCATGAAAGCAGGCAAATCACACAAGTTTATGGCTTCTATGATGAATGTTTAAGGAAATATGGAAATGCAAATGTTTGGAAATACTTTACAGACCTTTTTGATTACCTGCCTCTAACTGCCTTGGTGGATGGCCAGGTATGTTAACATTTGACAAAGTTGAACGTTTTTTATTGTTAAGGGAGACCTCAACATTGCATTCTGTCAGTTCTCATCTTTAAAGGAATCTCATGCAGATTTTCTCATAATAAAACTGTTCTAACTGCACTGATTAATGCAAATAAGCTTCATGTTTCTTGCAGATTTTTTGTCTACATGGTGGCCTCTCTCCATCTATAGATACACTGGATCACATCAGAGCACTTGATCGCTTGCAGGAAGTTCCCCATGAGGTACTGAAAAATAATTTTCTAAGCCAATGAGATTGATGATTCAGCATGTATTGGGGGGGTTAAGCTTGCAGGCTGAAAATTAAATTCAAATCAACTTAACAATATTAAAGGGCCTGTTGTCTCATCTGTTCTGGAAAAAATTTGTTCTGGATTTTTTAAAGGAAGAATGAGGGACGTGTCCTTGCTTAAAGAAAGAAACATATTAAGTGTCAAAGAGTTGTGCAGGGGTGGTGCAAGTATTTTTGGGTTTTGTTTGCTTTTGGTTCTTTGCACTTCCCCTCTGAAACATCATCTACATCTCTTACAGGGTCCAATGTGTGACTTGCTATGGTCAGATCCAGATGATCGCGGTGGCTGGGGAATTTCTCCTCGAGGTGCAGGTTACACATTTGGACAGGATATTTCAGAAACCTTTAACCATGCTAATGGCCTTACGTTGGTTTCAAGAGCTCATCAGTTGGTAATGGAGGTGAGCAGGACATCCTGTGTGTTCAAACTTGGGGCTGTGTCCTTGGTCCATTTATTCCATGCTCTATGTGTCAGAGATGTGCATATGCTATTGTGACAGGTGATGATCCAGTTAGGAGTATTCCAGAAACTTGACCTTGGCAGTATTCATGTGCTACCAAAGGAATTTGACAGTGGAGTAACCTTCTTTTGGCATGGTTTTCCTGAAAATTTACAGCAATATCTCAAACCAAGCTTTGGTACTAGATGTGGTTTCAGTAAGGATAAAAAGGTTTTTAAATATGTGTCTCTTGGAAAAAAGGTGTAATTTTCTTTTTAGCTTGGATGTGTGCTTTTGTTCTTGGTCTCTAGTTGTTCCTAGCAGTTCAGATTTTTAAACCTATGTCTGGACTCTGGTTTTGGTGATCATAGTTGAAGGTTCAGAGTGGATTGTGTACTTTAGTATTGCCATTTTAACTATTTAATGCTAATGCAATGGAGAAATATTGCTAGGTGTTTTTTGGTTTTTTTTTTTTAATACCTAGCTCATATTTGCTAGTAGGAAGCAAACTATGAAGGCCAAAATTCCTTTTTGCCCTTTTTCTCTCCAGAAGAGAAAAAAGATACAGCCTTAAGCTTATTTAAAGTAACCCTGCAAATGCCACTTAGGGCTGTGCACATTAAAAGGTTGGTTTATAGTCGGGCAGTTTCATGGGGTACATTAACTTGCTTGTCTGAATTATTTTTTCCTTCCTCTCCAGGGGTACAACTGGTGCCATGATCGGAATGTAGTAACAATTTTCAGTGCTCCAAACTATTGTTACCGTTGTGGCAACCAGGCTGCAATTATGGAACTTGATGACACTCTAAAATACTCCTTGTAAGTATATTTAAAAATGAGAATTATGTTGCCTGTGATTTGAGGATCCCATTTAATTATGTTAAAGTATGGGGTTTTTCCCCTCTCTAAGCTTTTGGGAGGTAGAGTGAGTGTGGAATTGTTGGGTTAGTCACATTTAAAGTCTTGGAGTCAAGCCTCTGGAACAGTTGCTGTGGGGATCTTCTCTGTCAGATTAAAGTGAGACTCCTCAATTTTGTTTTGCATAACTACCTGGATTTTAATGACTTACTGTGTAGGGATGTGATTTGAGAGCAGAAGTCTGTAACATCTAAGGTAATGCCTTCCTGTCAGTCTTGGGCAGGAGACTTTTGAAACCTTTGAATTCTTCTGGTGTTGGGTGTCAGGTCTTTTAATGAGATTTCTAATTAACTACTGCAGCAGCAACTTTATTAGTAAATGAGGCAAAAGCACTGTGCATACTGCCCTCTTTGGTAATAATTTGAGACTTTAATTTTCTGATAGATAACAAATGTTCAACCACTTTGAGTCTTAAAGCTAAAATTAATTTCTCTCCAGACCTTCATGGTAAGAGGAATTTAAAATGTGATGGTTAAAAGTACATACTAACAGGAGGGGAAGAGCTAGAACACTAGTTCTAGAAACCTTAACTTGGTTGATAAAACTTGCAGTGGCTCACTTGTATTGAACCAGTGCTCTGTAACTCATGGCTGGAGCACAGCTGGGTGAAGGCTGAGCTCTCACTGCTGTCTGTGCTCTCAGTTTGCAGTTTGACCCGGCACCGCGCAGAGGTGAACCGCATGTTACTCGTCGCACCCCAGACTACTTCCTGTAAAGAGATTTTAGACCTGTACAGTATTGCCATGAACCATATGTTGACCTAAAGAAAATGGGAAGAGCAACAGTAACTCCAAAGTGTCAGAAAATATTTAACATTCAAACTTTGTTTTCACATGGACCAAAAGCCGTGCCATATTCAATACAAAGCCTCTTGTCATCAACAACTGTGACCACTTTAGAATGAACCAGTTCATTGCATGCTGAAGCAACATTGTTGGTCAAGAAACCAGTTTCTGGCATAGCGCTATTTGTAGTTACTTTTGCTTTCTCTGAGAGACTGCAAATAATAAGATGTAGACATTAACACCTCGTGAATACATTTAACTTTCCATTTAGCTATAGCTTTATTCAGCATGACTGTAGATAAGGGTAGCAGCAAACAATCATTGAAGCTTAAAGAACATTTTTAAAATAAGTACCAAGGCCTCATATTTGTTCTGAAACTGTTTGTTTGTTTTATTTTCAGGGAATACTGTTTAATTTAATTATATTGATTTTTTTTTTTGTCTGCACTCAGTTCCCTTTTCCACTCTGCCCTACCATATTGTCCCTTGTAATTGTCCAAGGATAGTGAATTACTTTGAACAGAACTGTTTTTTTCTGTAAAACAATGTTACTGCAGGACAGAGCTGCAGTGTTTTTCATAATAAACTTGTGAACTAAGTATGGAAAAATGTCAAAATTCTAATTGCATCTCAGGTCAACTGTGGTTTAATAAACTAACATGTAACTGGATGGGTTTTATAAACTTGCATAGAAATTTCCACCGTATAAATAACTAAAACTGAGGTGATTTGGAGTGTGCTGGAAAACTCTGACCTTCTGAATCCTGTCCCAGGAAGGTGCCTGGGTCTGTGTCTCACTTGCTGGTTACTCACATGTTGCTCTTTCCCTCTTGGTGCTCTACTGAAATACTCAGAAATGGAAGAATATAAGTTCACTTAACTGATTGCGTTGTGGCTTTATTTCAAGTGTAAATCTAAGTTTGAGTCATTTACAATGTAGGTGCTAATACTTAAAACCATTTTTCTGAAAAACTAAGAATAAAACCAGTTTTGTAAATATTAAAGGAAACAACTTGAAGTTTAGTGCTACGTGTATTTGCCCAGGCTTCCATTCTGAAAAACAGTGGTATGTGGTTTATGTTAACTTCTGTTTAAGTATTTCCTTTCTACTAACTTCTTCAAAATTTGAACCCAAATTTGATTATTTGGTTCAAAGCAGAAATTCAAATGTTATGCCTTCTTAAGGCTTGTGTGTGAAACTTCTTGGGTACATCTAAATGATGTATCTGGCTGTTCACTTAGTAGAAGGTCTCTTAGTATTCATATTGTTTGAGACTAAGTTTCTTGGGCACAATGTAGGTTCTGTAATAACATGGAGGCTTGTTTTTTAAACTGCTTGTTTCTAAGGGAACACACAGAAGTTTTGCAAATGTCCAACTCACCTGGAGGTCTAGTCCTACACACGATTTTCTGAAAAGCTGGAGGACCACTTAATTCTTTAACTTGCAAAGAAGATGCTGCATTTCATCAAGCATTACTTAATTCTCTTTCAAAAAGGCTCAAGTTGTTGCTTTTCCTTCAGCAAAATTTGAGCTTTGTCCTGTAGGTTGGGTTCCAAGTGGCTCCTGGAGACCTCAGTGCTGTAGTTTGATCTCTTACAGGAAGAAGTGCATGCTAAAAATAAGTGCATCTGAAGTGACTTTTTTTAGTATATTGGGAGCTTTTGCTTTGATCACTATTAAAAAAATCCTTTGCTGAGAGTAGTTCACGTTCCATTCTGTCGCTTGTCTTTCTCTGTGTTTGTGTAGATGAGACTTTGTGCTTTCATTGACACCATTCCTTCAAGAGGAATGACTTTGCCCTATTTTCTGCTTTCCTTGTTGCTTTAATTGGTGTGACTCATCTGCTCTGGCAGGGAGCAGTCCTTTCCTTGCTTCAGTTTCTGTACACAAATCCAAATGGTTAGTAAAGTCCATGGATAATGTTGGAGTCACTCCAGTTTTTGTGCTTTCCTCTATAATTATGTTGTGATGGTCTGTGTGAAGATTCCAGTGCAAAAACCACATTGTGAAGAAAAAATAAGTTGCTGTGATGGAGCACTAACCAGCTGAACTCATGTTTAGAAGATGCAAGAGAAGAAACAAAGATAGAGATAACTGGGGTTTGATTTATTAGTAGCTGATTGGTACCTGCAGAAAACTTCCTTCAGCCTGTGACCATGGTGGCTGCAGAGAAATGAGCAGGTTTTGGAGATCACTGGTAATTCCTTCCATCTCCACAATGCCTGCCATGCAATACAAACTGGAGGCACAGCTGGAGCTCCTGTGTTGTGGTGGGTCAGTGTTGAAGTGGGAATGTCACATCTAAGAACTAGGTGTGGAGGGGAGGTGGGGAGGGCTGACATTGGGGTTTGGTTATCAGAAGCAGTTGGGAATGAAATTATACTTTTCCATGAGCTGTTCTTTCTCTTCCTTTCTTCTCTCTTGAGCTTGAATAGAGCCAGGAGACTATTGATGGACAAAGGAGGAGGGTTTTAAGCTTTCCAGATTTCATTTTGCATAAGTCATTGGCCATATATCAAAGTGAGCACCCTAAACTGCTGCAGGCCTGTCCTGAACTAAGGGCCCATTAAATCAAAAACAAGAGACAAAAGATGTATTATATACATACAGAGGTGTGTAGATTTACCAGATTTTCTTCCCCCTTCACCCTCTTTCTACACCTTCCTTCTGCCTCATTCCACCCTGTGCTTTGTTCCTCTACTTCTGGCCCCCCTTCACAGATCCCTGGAGTTTGGGGCTGGCTGCTGCCCCCGTCCCTGCTCCATTGCTGCCCAAGCTGCTGCTGCAGGTGGATGTTTGTCCAAGGTAACCAATGTGTGTGACTCACCTGGGGCTCGTTCTGGATTGTTTTAGCTGCTGATGCTGCTGTACACACTCAGTATCTCTGACCTGAGTGCTTGGGCAGTGTTACCTCGTTTAGGTCTTCTGATCATGCCCTGGCAGGATCCTG
Organism: Agelaius tricolor; assembly: GCF_023055355.1. Classification (NCBI taxonomy): domain Eukaryota; kingdom Metazoa; phylum Chordata; class Aves; order Passeriformes; family Icteridae; genus Agelaius; species Agelaius tricolor. The sequence goes on along the minus strand of NW_027269278.1, from coordinate 9,290,661 downwards.
GATGTGTGGGAGAGTGCAGAGAGAGCGTTACCTCCTTCCCCAGGTGTCTGGTAACAGAACAAATTCTGCTCTGGGAAAAAGGTGGTGAGGGGACATCCTGCCAATGGAAGCTGTGACATTTCACCTGCCTCTGTCTTGGTCCAGTTCCTGTCAAAAGCTCCTCTAGTGACAAAAAACTGCTGAGAGGTGCCAATACCTGCCAATCCATGTTCCATGGGATTTATTTTGATTTTTATAGTAGTAAACTGAAGCACCGAGTCCTTTTTAGAAACCAATTGTGTCTAAGGACCTTGGAACAAGTCTCTGCTCTGACAATTTAAAAATTTATCCTGACTCTTAAAGGATTTCCTCCTGTACAAGACAAAACCAAACTGCTATGATAGTGCTGGGTTTATTTTGGGCCTTTTTTCATAGTTCCATAAGCACATTCTTTTCCTTAGCAATACTGGAGTGCAGTTTCTGCCCTTGGAGGAGCTGTGACCTTGAGGGGGCTGAAGAATAAGTACTCATTCAAGAAAAATGGTGGTAAGATGCAAGTGTGATCACAATTTTGAATTTCAAATTAAATGCTGCTCCAAATTCAGTGAGTTGAAGGTGAGCCTCCACTCTGATTACCTCCTTATGCACCTGTTCCACACTCATTTATTGCTTTAATTGCTGCTTGTTTTGTCTGGATGCAGAACACTCTTGGAAACTCTTAATGTATTTTAAGGGTTGCCATGTAGGTTAGAGCAAATTTTGCCTGAGAAATGGCTTTTTACGAGTTCTGTTTTTTGGCAACAATACTCATGGTTTGTACGAGCTTGGATTTTTGGAGTGAAATGTCTGCAAGCAGTGATTTTTGAAGCCTTGTAGAAGGCAGTGGGTGCCTTCTGTGTGCTACAGCAGTCATGACACAGAGTATTGGTGTTCTGCAAGTTCTTCTGGGAGAAGGTTGGAAACAGGTAAAGTGTTACCTGAAAATCAGAACTGAACTGCGTAGAAATCTTTCAGTACCCATGAACACACCAACAAAGCCCTGCAGAGTCAGCAGTTCATGAGTCAGCCTTCTGTGGTTTTACAAAAAGTTATTTTGGTGCTCTAATTCATTTGGCTTTACTCCTTTTGGATAGGAATAAAGGCAGGCTGCTTTCTTGAGCAAAGGACCAGAGTGCTTTGGCATATGGACAGGGAAAAAAGGCTGAAACAACACTTTTGGTTTTAAACTAAGCAGTGCTGCAAGTTTTAGCCCTTTAAAACCTGTGCTGGAGCTTAAAAGCTTTACTCTTTAAGATGAGTTGAACTACTGATCTCTTAATTACTCTCTGGTGAACAGAACTTTGGGTTGGAGACTGAAATGATTGCTGCTGGTATAAATAATGTATAAAACATTAGTTGCTAATAGTACCTGGGACTGCTAATTGGAGGAGCAGCATGATCAGGGTGAGCATCCTCCATGAGAACTTGGCAGGAAAGTGATTTTGAGGAGAACACTCCATTTTGCATCTACTCATACCATTGCACAAGGTTGTATAAATTAAACTAAATCTTTGCTTTTGGTTGTCTTGACTTCTGTATACATCTTCCTCAGTAGATTCCCCCACATACATCTGGGTTTTTTGAGGTTAGGTTATTTTGGTTTGTCTTTGTTGCTTTAGTTAGTTTGTTTTTTAATTTCAATAAATCTATAAGCTGTTTTATGCATTTAAAACCAAAAGTGCTGAACTGTAAAAGAGGAGTGTCCTGTTTACATTGATAATTGCATGATTGATTGGGCTGAAAGGCTTTAGCCTGGCTCCCAACTGTCTTTATTTTTCAGGAGTTTGAGAAAACACCCCCTTACAGCCAGCCTAACCCTAAACCTTGCTGTGAAAAACCTTTATCGTGGCCATCAGTGCAGGAGTCAGCAATGATGGCTGCTCTATTCTGCTTCTTTATTTTATAAGGAGAATGGGGGGGGCAGGGGAGGGGAGCACATGGCTGGAGAAGCCCTGCCTGGGAGTATCCTATGGTGGGTGTTTCATTCCACGCTTGACCCACTTTCCAGGCAGCTCTGCTCCTTTTCCACGGCTGTGTTTGTCCTCGGGGAAGAGGAACACAGCCGGCTGCTGATGGAGCAGGGACAATCCCAGAGGAGGGGGTGCCACAGCCTCCCGGGAGAGAGAGAGGCTGGTGATGGGTTCTGATTGTCTGGTCATGAGTTTATCCAGCTTTAGCTCAACCATCTCGAAATGTTATTGGACTGTCCCTTTCTCCCCTGGAATCTCCTTTTGAAATGTTTAGAGTGCATTTAAAAATGCTGACTTCTGAAACACACTGTATTTATTCCCATGGACTTTGAAACCTCAAAGCAACTGCTCATTATCATCTGTGGCGTCAGAACCAGCCCAGAATCTGCTTTTTGGACTTTGAACGGCTCCAGCGTTGGAGACCAGTGCCAGGCAGCCCTGTAAAGCTAACCCAGTTCCCTTCCCCTTGTGTTTATATCAAGGATTTTTACAGTTTTATACGGTACTACTGAAGGTCGTTCTCAAGGCCACCCACAGAAAGTCTGCGCTTTCCATTTCCCCGGGAATGCCCGGGAGCGCATCTCTGCGGGGCTGAGCTCGCTGAGGCTCCCGTCCCTCGGAGCGAGCCCCGGCGCCACCGCGTGGCGCTGCCCCGGCACCGGCCGCCGTGACCCGCCCGGCCCGGGAGCCGCTCTGCAGCGGGCAGGGCTGATGTGACTCCCCCTAACGGGCTGCAGGTGGGTGACTCTTGTCATCCCATCGCAGGGGTCCATGCTGTTGTCTCCTATCACAAAAGTTCCAAACCTTCTTGGTGTTTCTCGTGGGCATCTCCTCAGAGCATTAACTCTTTCTTCTCCAAAAGCAGCCAACTGACTCCAGTTCCCTTCTTAAGGGGCCACCCCACTCTTTTATAGCACTCTTCTTCTCATTGGTTACAGCTGTGGCCTGTTAAAGTCAGGCCTGTTCCTAATCTTTGCTAATTGGCCCAGCTGCAATGCCTTAGGGGTGAGATTACTTTCTACACTATCTTTATTTTCTTATATTCTATCCCCCTACAGGTGACCCTTGCCCTCGGCAGCCAGAGGATCCAGGCTTGGCTCCTCCACAGTGCTCCCGATGATTTCAGAGGATGCCAGGGCAGAACTAGTACAAAAATCACTGTTTAAATATGGGGAGGTGGAGTGAGGGTGAGATTAGGAAATAGGTGCTGCAAATAGGTTTGAGGTAGGTATTTCTATTTTCAGTCTTCCTCCTCTTCATCTTCAGTTTTTTAAGCTCTCTCGAATCCCCATTGTTATATAAGGGGAATGGGAGTGCTGTTAGAGGAAGGAATAGAAGCTGATAAAATCTCACTTGGTGTCTGCTTGACAGGATTTGGTTATTGGCTTTTACCAGTCCATTGGTGTCTAGTCTGCTCCCAGAATCCCCACCTGCCATGCTGTGTCCAGCTCTGGGATCCCCAGCATCAGAAGGATGTGGAGCTGCTGGAACAAGACCAGAGGAGGCCATGGAGATGCTCTGAGGGCTGGAGCCCCTCTGCTCTGCAGCTGGGCTGGGAGAGCTGGGGGTGCTCAGCTGGAGAAGAGAAAGCACCAGAGAGACCTGAGAGGCCAGGTCTCAGTGCAGTGCCTAAAAGGGCTACAAAAGAACTGGAGGGGGCCTTGGGACAGTGGCCTGGAGTGACAGGACAAGGGCGAATGGCTTTAAACTGAGAGAGAGCAGGACTAGATTGCATATTGGGAAGAAATTCTTGCCTATGAGTGTGGTGGGGCTCTGGCACAGGTTGCCCAGAGAAGCTGTGGCTGCCCCATCCCTGAAGTGCTCAAGGCCAGGCTGGATGGGACCTTGAGCAACCTGGTCTAGTCCACAGCAGAGGGTTGGAACTGGATGAGCTCTAAGGTCCCTGCTGACCCAAACCATTCGAGATTCTCTGATTCTCTGAGCTGGACTCTCACCCAAGTGCTGGGCTCTGCCACCCACCATTTTGCATTGCTGGGGTACAACTTCTATGAAAAGTGACACTGTCTCAAGGATGCTGTTTTAATACAAATTTTGATGAAGTGGAAATGCAATAATTAGCTTTTTATATAATTAGCTTTTTCAGACTTGTACTGAGAACAAGAATTTTCCTCTTCTGCTGCTGCATTGTTCCAAGACTACTTTAAAAAACAGTGGCCCAGGCCTTTGAGCTCAGCAGTGTCCTTCTACCATCTCTCTCACATGAATAATTCTGATGTTTTCTGGTTTTACACTGAACCAGTCAGTTCAATTATTTTCAAACTTGATGTGGCTGCTTGTTTTAAAAAATGCTTTTCATCTTTTGTATTCCTGAAAAAAAGAGGATGATTTTTGCAGCAAGTCTCATTCTCCCCTACATGTAGATTAGGTTCTTTTTCAGACCCCATGGTCATACCTGGCTCTCTCCCTGGCTTGCTCTCCCTCAGAGAATTCAGGATGAGTTATGTGAATTTTTCAAACTTGTTGATGGAGCAAAGCTGAAGTCTTTCAAGCCCGATTGTCATTAGACTTTGACAATGTCACATCACATTTGTATTGAAAAATAATCAGTGTGTTATCTCCATAATCTCTAACTCACCACCAGCAGCTAAAAAAAAAAAATCCCCTTTCTCTGTCAAAGTGAAATGTGAGGTGCTCTGAAGAGTGGGGGGCACATTAATTTTTGCCTGAAAGAAACATCCAAGAAGGGAACATGAGGCTGTGGAGCAGATGCAGTGTCCAGGAGGCTGCTCCTTCACGTTCAGCACGTTAAACTCTCTTCCCCTGCGGCTGCACAGCTGCTCAACTGGCTGTGCCTGCAGCCCAGGGATGCTGTGAATATGTAGGTCAGGGCGCTTCTGGATCTGATTAAGCGTTAAATCAAGCTCAGTTGCTCCAATCTTTTCAGGTATTTGCTTTGGTGTTAAGCTGCTCCCATCCTCCTCCATGTTCTCAGTGGTCAAACGCCCTAAATTGTAATTTACCCGTGGCTGATACATGGTGTGATTGTCTGCACTCAGGGGAGCAATGCTCAGCTTTAGGATTGTTTGCAGTGCAATCATTACCTGTGTGCAGAACAATTGAAATTGGGCCACCCCCTTTTTGAAGCAATCTTGTTTTTGCCTCACAGCTTTAGCCAGGGATGGGTTTTGTGCCATTAACACTGAGTGACCCACAGGACCTGGGCTATCGCTGCTGCAGCAGCTGCTTTCCCCAGCAGATAACGGGAAGCAGCTGGAGTGGCTGGGCAGGTTGGTTGTATGATATGTAGGGCACAGTGGGAGGTGCTGGGTGTGATTATTGCATATCTGTCACTGCCATCTGTCTCTTTTTGGGGTGTGGGGTGTTTTTGCTGTTTTAACTTTCCCAAACTTCTAATTCAACAGTAGATTTCAAAGTTCACTGAAGATGGAAGTTCCTCCTTTGGAAAGCTGTGGGGAGATGTACCAAGTATAATCAGCAGTATAATTTTAAATTAAATTTATCCACAACTATAATTAAGCATAGAATTTAGCTTTCTGCCTCTTCCTAGATTCCATTAGATTTGTCTTGTGTTGAGAGCAAACCCCATCCCCCCTTTGCTGAGCCTGATTTGCAGTCTGTGAGCTTGTGCTTGCTGGTCACGAGCCAAATCAGAAACCTTGGTCTTTGGCAACACTGGGAAAGGGGATTTAGAATTTGTAGACAGGTTTTCCACTGGCCACCTTCTCTTATTGTCTGATTCTCTAAACCAAGAAATTTTAATATAAATTAAAAATAATTTTAAGGAAATTTAGGAAAATAAAGGCAGTGGTTTTTAGTGCACTGAATGTGGTTCTCAGCACTGGAGTATGAGATGATGTGATTGAGGAAGAAAGAGGTAAATGTGATGCTGGTACAATCAAAAAGTCGTGTTAGATGTAGTCTGGAGGTTTCACACTCTACACATGAGATACATATAAATTAAAAATGAAAATTAGGTCCCATTCAATGGTGAGCAAAGAGCTTATGTGGTTATCAATACCAGGATCTCTGAGGAACTTCTGTTAGTGTCCAAGGCTGCTGCCAAGCATCACCTGGGTGCTCCCTCAGCTCTTAGGATGGGTTCCAGGGGGGCACACAGTAATCCAGGCTGGAAGGAACCACAGAGGTGACCTGGATGCACCTGCAAAGTCAGATCAGGTTGCTCAGAGTTGTATCCAAGTCTGCTCTAACAAGCTGCTCAGCATCCTAAAGCCCCTGGAATAAACTTCCCAAGTCAGGCAGTCACCTCAACAGTTCTTTGGAATTTATAGAGAGGCCTGTTCTAAGTGATATGCTCTGTGGAACTCCCAGGCTACCAGCTGAGCTCTAGGAGGTCCTTTCTGACTGAGAATCTATTTGAGTCCTCCATCTCTCCAGAGAAACAGCCTCAAAGAACAAGGTATTTCATATCGAATATTTTCTAATTGTAGTCTCACTTGTTATGTGAGATAGATACTGGCACAGGTTGCCCAGAGAAGCTGTGGCAGCCCCACCCCTGAAGTGTCCAAGGCCAGGTTGGATGAGGCCCTGAGCAACCTGGGACAGTGGAAGGTGTCCCTGCCCATGGCAGGGTAGGTGGGACCAGATGAGCTTTAAGGTCTCTTCCAACCCTTAACATTCTATGATGCTGTGTCTACTCTCAGATGGAAGGGAAGAGAGCAAAGGAGGGAAGGGAGTAAGGAATACTTGCCACTTCATTGGCTTGGCTACTGAACTGAGCAAAACAAGGTTCTCAACTAAGAAATTCTGAGTCCTGCAAAAATTCTTCATGTTAGAAGATAATTTCCAGTGGGTCTGGAAAATAAGGATTTGTTCCCTAATGTGTGGGGTGCACAGCCTGGGACTCTCTGGAACCCCAAGAGATGGGAAACCTGTGACTTAGCACAGAAATATTAAGGTTGGAAAACATCTCCAAGATTACCAAGTCCAACCCCTGATTGATCAGCACCTTGTGAACCAGAGCAGAGCACTCAGTGCTATGATCAGCTGTTTCTTGCACACCTCCATGGATGGTGACTCCACCATGCCAGTGCTTGACAACCCTTTCAAGGAAGAAATCCTTGCTGATGTCCAACCTGAACCTCCCCTGGTTCTGCCTGAGGCTGTAAATGATGCTGTCCTCTGTAGTGTGGTGCTTTTGCAGGTATCAGTGTGCTTACAGACACCCTGGCTGTGTCTGCATTGGAGTGATGTGAAAACATGCTTTTTGGTTCCTAAAACATTTTTATTTAGGATTGGAAGTGAAGAAAATGGTCAGAATCCTGCGTTGTCACTGTGTAAATACCTTGCCTATTTCAAAGCCATTCTGCCATGGAGAGCTGACACAAAGCAGGGCTCAGCATGGAGCATGTGCTGTGACAGCTCACCCTGCCCTTCCTCACAACGCAAACCCCTTCACATACCCTTTTTATTCCCCTGAAAACCCACTACCTGTCGCTTTCTAGCACACACTGGTGACCTGTCAGCTGTCACCTGTGCTGGGGCAGTGCTCAGGTGGGGCTGTGCTAACACAAATGCTTGGGCTGTGTTTGGGTGCCCAGCTCTCCTGGGCTGCCTTTGGGTGCCCAGTTCTGCTCTGCTCCTCGGCCCGGGGGCTCCTTGCAGAGCTGGTGTCCAGAGATGCTTTAAAGGGCTGAGCTAGAGCTCTCTGAAATTCCTGGCGGCATCTAGGGCAGGTGTTCTGTGAGCACCACTCAGAGCTAAATCCATTCCCGGCTCCATGAAAATTCCCACACCTATTTCCACTGAAGGAAGGCTGTGTGATGTTGGAACAATTTTAAACTAGCCGGTTCTTCAACGTTGTTTTTCGGCTAAAATGTCTTCCGCCTCTGGAGCAACACCTGGCGATGGGATTTCACCGTGTTTACCGGCGGGAAGCTTCCACAGATATTGGCAGCATCACCCTGCCTTTCTCCCCGTGAAGGAAAACCAGCACCGTGGGCGTTCTGGGGCGAGCCCGGGTTACTCTGAATGATCGATTTCCCCACACGACCGGCCAGCCGGGCCGCTGGAGGGCACCGAGCCGGCCCCGGTACTCTCCGCTGTGGCGGGAGCCCCGCGGCGCCCTCCGGGACGGCCCGGACCCGCCGGGCCCGCTCCCCTCAGCCCGCGGCGAGGGGCCTTGGCCTCCCTCTATTGTGCGGCTCCTGGCGCGGCTCCGTCGCTGCCTGAAAAACGCTCCACCGGCTGCTCCTTCCCCTCCGACTCGTTTCGGCTCCGCTCCCCTCTCCGCACCTGGCGGAAGGCGGCGCGAGTACCGGATTTCGCCGTTTGGGAGCTGCGGTGCGGTGTTTTGCTCAGGCGTTCGCGGCGGGCAGCCCGGGCGTTGCGAGGCGGCGGGAGGCGGGTCCTTCCCCCTCCCCCGCTCGGTATAAGAGCGCCGCCGCAGTCGGGCCCGAGCGCCGCCACCGCCTCCTCACGGTCCGTCAGCGGAGCTGCCGCCTCACGGTGAGGCCCGAGCGGGCCGGGGGCGGGGGGGGCGCGGGGGCAGCGGTAGGAGCTGTGTGGGCGCGGCGGGCCCGGCCTGCCGCGGACGGAGGGTCGGCAGGCCGTGGGGTGATGGTGGGGGCCGGGGCGGGCGGAAAGATGAGCGCTCCTGGGCCGTTTAGGAATGGAGCGCCCGGGGTTCGCTGGGCCCGGGCCGTGCGGGAATGGAGCTCCCGCGGGGGCGGCGTGGGCAGCGCTGCCCGCGGGGGTGGCGAGCGAAGCCTCCGAGCAGACCGAGCCTCCCCCCGCGGCTCCCGGGCCTCCCCCTCCCCGCTCCCCCTGCCCCCCGTGACCGCAGCGGCCGCGCTTCAGGTGTGAGTTCGTTACCTGGCTCCTGGTTACCGGCGCTGACGCGGGAGCGAGGGGGGAGCAGCGGGCATCCATCCGGAATGGCGCTGGGAGGCGCAGCTGTAGGTGGCTGAGCTCGGCGTTTCAGGCTTAGACAAATAAATTACTGCTGTAATTCAGGTTTGGCCTGAGCTCGGCTCCCAGCCTGTTGTGCTGTTGTCAAATAAAGCTTTTAGGACTGGTTTGCTTAGTCACCCAGTGGTGCTGCTGCCCAGGGACTGTCACCTGCCGGAGCCGTACTGCAGCTTGTTAAAAATTAGTTCTGTTTTTTTCTTGTTCTCTAGGAAATCGAGTTCAGTGGTGTTAAAAAAATTTTTTTTTCGATGAAATTCTGATGTGTTGCCAATGATAAGGCAGTAGTTTAACTTCATTCTGCTTGTTTCAGACCCTCAGCAATAACTGAAGGTGTTGTTATAGGCAGGTTTGGGTGATTGGAGGGGAATATCCTTGCTGGGGCTCCCCTGGCTAAGTCAGCATCCCGGCCTGGCTCTGCTGTGCAGCATTATGTAAGCTCAGGCTCGGGGAGGCTGGCGATGGAGCTGGGTTTGTTCTGGAGTGCTCCCAGGCAGTCACTGCAAGAACAGATGCATTAAATTTAAAATGTGTGCCTACAGCACTTTTCCCAAACATCATTCAAACTGCTAACACAGAGCTGTGCTGTAGCCCAGATTCTGTGTGTGTGTGTGTGTGTATACATATGTATATTTATATATATGCACACACTTGTACCTTTGGAATAGTCATGACTGTATTCCTCCAGAGCACCCATCTTAATTAGAAGTAGCACTGTCATATAGGGTTACACTGCTGTGTAAACATTAACTGGCTGCTTACTGCCAAATGGAAATTAAAGCAATGAGGACTCGGGGCTGGTGTGAGCTGCTTAATAACGCGTGTTGGCCGAGCCTGCCGTGGCCTGGGTTTGCACGGGGCTGTCAGGCTCAGCCACACTACACCGATGAGCTTTCAGAAAGAGGTAATGCAAGTTTGCTTCAAGTGCTCCAGTTAATTAACTGTTGCTAGCTCAGGTACTACTGTGAGGAGCTAGTGTGTGAAGCTGGTAAGTTTGGTGGGGGAAGAACGTAGGCAGTTTAATTGGAATTGAAATTCTTTGTTCCCAGAGCTGTTCACAGTAGTTGCAGGCTGTGCAAATACATGCTTCAGTGATCTTGAAGCAGGTAACTCGAGGACCAAAAAAGAAAGGAAACTGTTGCAATGGTTTGCTGCTAACAAATATTTTGTGTGGTAAAGGAACTTACAACACATCCTACTAGCTGGTTGAGAACAAATTTATAAATTTTCTGTGGCCAGACAGTTGTGTTTATAGTGTTCTTTGGTTGTTTCAAGTGCACTGATACCCACAGTCTGCATGTGTAGCTTCAGCCAGAAGTTGTAATCTCCTGGCTGCTGTGTCATGTGCTTCACTTCTGGGTTTCAGTTGTTACATATCTGGAATGGTGCGTTTTGGTAGAATTTGATTGTGTTTTTGCTAATGACATCTTTCAAGCCTGCTGCTTCTTTATCGTAGATCTTACTACAGTTTGTTTCAGGAACTTTGTTAAAATGCATGGTTGTCTCAGATGCTAACAAAGTACTGATCTTGCTTCCTGCTTTGCAAGGGCAGTAGTGAGTGCTGAAGGCCTTCCTTGTAGGAGTTTATTGCTTTTTAATCTCTTCAGAAAACCAAACACTTTTCTGGAGGAAAGCCTTTGATCTTGAGTAACCTGGTCTGTTTAACTGTGTTTGGAGCAAGGGAGGCTGGACTAGACCCTCTAGAGGAATTCCTTCCAACCTCAATGTTATGATTCTGTTCCAGAGGCTATCATTTGAAAACTGCTTTTGAGATCTGACATTGTTTGAGCAGTTGAAGTGAGTAGCAGTTGTTTGCATTTGGAGGCAAGTGGTGTTTTGGAAGTGTTGAAGTTTTTTTTGAGAGAAAGATAGCTGTAGTGTTATACTGGGAAAAAAAAGCACTATTGACTAATCTGTGTATTTTATGCTTTCAAGTTAAAAAAAGAAAGCTCATGAGTTTGTGTTAGACTTCAGTCAATCCTTGTTTCTTCAACATGAGGATTAATGAATTTAGGGCTGTTGATTCAAGGAGTGAATAATCTGAGTGCACCTTAAGTGGCATTAGGCTATCTGCTGTTGGGAGGAAACAATTTCAGTAAAGATGCATGTCTTTGAGTCAGCTGAACATGTAACATCTGAATATTGTGTGGAAATAACTGTCCTTCTCTTGTAGATGCCTTCAATTAAACTGCAGAGCTCAGATGGAGAAATCTTTGAAGTTGATGTGGAAATTGCAAAACAGTCTGTGACTATAAAGACCATGCTGGAAGGTAAGAGTGTGAGACCCTGAGGAAGCCTCTTGGACAGGAATTGGGACAAGCTGGTGCTGTGCTGAAAAAGGATTCCCAGGTCTGTGGAGCAGCTTCTGTCTCCTGCCTGAACAGCTGTAACTCCTGCTCTTGTAGCTGAAACTGTTCAGGGTGGATGTGCTCTTGTAAAAAGCCCTGGTTAAGAGCACTTGCAGGGAGATCAGTAAAATACAAGCAGCCCACAGCTTTGCCTACAGTCTACTTCAGTTTTGTGAGAGTTAAGCAAACAGAACATTAATAATATTTAAAACTTCAGTTTATTTAATCACACAAACCAGTCTTAGAACGTAAATATCACTTGTATGGAGTGGGAGATAATAAATCAATGCAATAAAGAGCTGAAGTTAAACCTGTATTGTGAGCTTGTGAATGCTGTTAAATTATTTGGGATAAATACTTAGGGCTGATCTCCTGCTGCCATAAATTTGAAACAAAAGAACTCGTGGCGGGGGAGGGGAAATCTGCCAGATGGCTGGGATACAGAGCAAACTGTCTAATCCCTCCCGTGCAGATCCTCATTGTTTACTGGTGGCTTTTTCTAGTTTTTGGATGTATTCATGAATTAGCTTAGGAACAGTTATTTCTGTACATGTAGTTAGTATTATGCTCCTGCATGTAAATGTTTGGTTGTGACACCTTACGAGAACAGTAAAAATAAGGTTGAATGTCAGGCATTGAATGCTTCTATTCTGTTAATAAGATGCTGTTGAACATGGCTGGCAACACAAACAGGAAATGGAATGCATTAGGGTGCACAATTCTCAGTTTTCTCCTGCAGAAGTTGTGCCAGTGTTGGTGTTTAGTGACCCTCAGCTGTAGATAGAAGGAAGTTATTCATGGGCAGTGTGTAAGCTGGGCACCATAAACTTGCCTCTTTCTAACCTGGGAGAGAACCAGTCTGCTAGCACAGGTGAAATGCATTTTCAGTGCAGGTGGCTGAGCATCAGGTGATGTTTTGTGTGTTGGGTGCTGCAGCTGAGAGAGGAGGAGCTCAAAGTTTGGGTTGTACTGAGCACCATTGGACCACCATTGAAATATCAATTTTCTGCTAACAGATAAAATTGCTGGTTAAGAGGTGATGGTGACAAGTCAACCAGAGTTGACTGAAGTTGAGATATTGCTTGAATTATTTCAGTATCTTTTAATGGTAGTGTTTCAGTTGTGAATCTGTGGAGTCATTTCAAACAAAAAAGCAATGTTAATTAGCATCCCCCTGATAACAACAGTAGCAGACTTGTCTAAATACAGAAGTGCATGATTTTTAGCACGTACAAATTTGAGGCGTGATGATGGTCGTATGTTCTTGAAAATTAGGTTCCTTGGTGATGTAGAATTGGCTCATCTGTGCATGTAATGAGTGAAGGTCTGCATTGTTAGTCAATTACATAACTAATTCCAAGATGTCTTTGACAGCTAGGGTGTCATCCAACTGTTAGCATTTGGGTAATAAAAAAAGCACATTCTTTAGTCAAAGATGGCTAATGTGGTATTTGTTCTATGTATCAAGTTGAAACTTTAATTATCTTTTTCTCCTTATTTTTACATTGATTCCTTGATCATACCAAGGAGATAAATCCAAATCTCTCTGGAGTGTGCTGACAAGCTTTTAAAACAAGGAGTGTTGGAAACATGCTTTATAAATGCTGTTTTTGATGGAAGGATTTGTGCTGCTGTCTTACATGTGAACTTCTTCAGCTGGTACAGGATCAATATGAGTGATTCAGAGCCTGAGAGCATCACTTCTGTGGCTACAGTATTTCCTGCTCATGCAGAGGACAAGATGCTGTTTCTCTTTACCACAGTAGATTTGAATTCTTATTTAATCATTAATGGAATGGGAGCCCTCAGTTAGAACTTGTGGGTTGAAACTGTGTAAGTGGTAAAAATTCACAAATGTTGGTCAGGTTGTTCAGCATCTGAGTTCATATTCAGAACACTGAGTTAACAGGTGACAGCTTAGCTGATGGTTTGTAGATAGTGTCATTTGATGAGGCAGCCTTATCAACCACTTAACCTCAGCTTGGTACAACCTAGGATGTATAATGCAGCCATAGCTCCACACAGCCTTCCAAAAGCTCCTTACCTCACAGTCCTTTAGAGGTCCTTTGTTACCAATCTTCAGCCTCAGTGTTGTCAAAATACCAATTGCTCAGTAATCTTTCCATTTTTAGATTTGGGAATGGATGATGAAGGTGATGATGACCCAGTCCCTCTTCCAAATGTTAATGCAGCCATCTTAAAAAAGGTAAGATGATGAAAGCTGTTGTGCTCCATGGCAGTAAAGAAATATAAAGTTCATCTTGGAGTTGGGTATTATGAACTACTGGTTAGAAAATATTTTTCATGTGCTATAAGCTTAACCAAATCAAGGTGCATGAACATGGGTGTGTGGGCTGAGGCTGGCAGGTGGGTGATGGCAGAGTGTGTACAGGGGTGACCTGGAACAGCAGCTGTAAGCCAGACAGGCTTCCTAAGGAAGTGGTGCTGGGCATCTCTGCACACTGGCATTTCATGGTGTTAAAGCTCTGCTTTTAATTGGATTCTGTGAACTGAGGTGGCTGTTCATGAGATGCAAATGTTTGGAGACAGGATTAATGGACAGGCAGTGGTGAGAGTGGCAGTCACTGTCTCTGGGTGGCAGTGACAGTGCTTAAGAGACACTGTGTGCCCTTGGTGGTATTAAATTCATTACAGACCATGGTCATTGGGTTAAGGGAGAAAAGTGTAGTTGTGTGGTGTCCAAGATTCTTTATGCTTTCAGATAGAAAGAGTAGTGCCAAAGTAAGCACCAAACTACTGTGCCCATTTTGGGGTAAACATAGGGTTAGGAATTGTTTCCCAGTGAACAGACACATAAATAACTTAAATTTGTGAAGTCTCTTGGGTTGGTGAAATGCAACAGGATTTTGCTTGCAGTAGATCCCTGCTTCTTTTTTATGTCTGGGTCATGAGATTGCATGTTCCCAAACTAAAAAAAAAAAAAAAAAACAACAAAACAAACCCCAAACCAACACTAATGGCAAACTTGCTGTCTGAACTTTGTACTGGGGTGAGTGTGACCTGCTGGTAGCTGTTACCACTCTGCTCTCTTCCCCTGTGCAGTGTCTGCTTAATACAAAGTATGTTTCTGCAAACAGATTAAATGCAGCAAAATGAGGTTTAGGTTTTCTTTGTACAGCCCCTGTATGTTAGCCCAGGGACTAATAACTTCATAGCACCAGCTGCTGGCTTTTAAGATTAAGTAATTAACATGCTACTAAATCAGTTGGGATTTCTGAAAGCTGTTGTATTCTGGGATTGGGGATCTATTGTTCTAATTTATTCCAAAATGAAGTTAAGTTATAGTTGGGGTTTCATGGAAGAATCACTTGGATAAAACTTTAATATCAAAACCATAATTAGGTGATTCAGTGGTGCACCCATCACAAGGATGATCCACCTCCTCCTGAGGATGATGAGAACAAAGAAAAGAGAACAGATGACATCCCTGTGTGGGATCAAGAGTTTCTGAAAGTAGACCAAGGAACACTTTTTGAACTTATCCTGGTGAGTGTCCTCAAGAAGGGCAAAGCCTGTGCCTGTGAAGCTATGCTATGCACCTGAGAAATAAATCCTTTATGCTGCTTGAGTTACTTCTTCATTGGAAAGGGGGGATGTGGGGAGGGCAGGTGGCTCTGGTGAGTATTGGCTGAAATTGGTGAGGATGTTGGAATGCTTGTTAGCCTAATGCTCATATACTATACTTGCTCATCAGTCAAAATACTTCACTAAATAGCACTGTCTTTTATTCTTGTTGCTCTCAAGTCCAAGTTGAGGGCTTATTGCTAGTTACAGAGTTCTGGAGATCTGCATAAAAATGAAAATCTGACTTTGACTGTTAAATTTGTACTGTGTATGGACTGTGAGCCAGCATTACCTGCCTTGGCTAGTTAGCAATACTGCAACACTGAAGATCTTGGATGTTTGCAGACTTCTGAAAGCTGTTTGTAAAAGGTGGAGCAGGAGGAGTGTTTTCCTGGTACAAATGACTACCTTCTATTTGGCAAGCAAGTTTTAGGGACTGTCCTGAAGGTTTTAGCTAGAAGCTTCTCAAAGTGGGGATGATCTGTTTGCATACAGTATCCTAAAATTTCAGTGTAAACTTAACTTCTGTAGTGCATCTACAGACACAGAATTTTGATATGTAGGCTTTAAATCTGAAAACTCTTTCACAGGCTGCAAATTATTTGGACATCAAAGGTTTGCTGGATGTCACATGCAAGACAGTGGCAAACATGATCAAGGGTAAAACTCCAGAAGAAATTCGCAAGACATTCAATATTAAGAATGACTTCACTGAAGAGGAAGAAGCACAGGTACTTGGTCTGGGTTTAATTATAATTTAGATGGCTGTTTGTGCTGAATTACTGTGTGATGCTTCATAACTCAATTTGTGATGCAGCAGACTTGTTCCCAATCAATGTAAACTAATGCATCAACTCCTCATAATTGGGGTGCTACTAGCAGGAGACTTTTTGCTGTCTACCATGCTTGCAGCCCATTACCTGAAAAGGTCAAAACAAAATGTATTGATTTTTCTAACTCCAGCATGTTTAATAAGAAAGCAGGTAGGATTGTTTGTGGCAGTCTTAGTTCATTGGTTTGGGACAGTCATGGGAATGCTGAAGATGTGTTGCTGCACGTGGCTGGAGAGGTAAGTTTGGGTTCTCTAAGTAACAAACTCACTGGTCTTTAAACTTGACCAACAAACCAACTGCAAAATGGCAGAGCTGGGGAGAAAGCAGAACATGATACCTGGTTTCAACGTGGGACAATGAGTTGTAGGTTTTTGAGGGTATTTTTCAATGCTGTGTCATAAACAGCTTAGACTTCAGATATTCCATTTGCTGTGTTTGGTCAGAAAATTTCAGATTTGATCAAACCTAGGCATGAAAAACCTGGCTTGCACTGATAAACAGGCCAGCTTGGAAGACAGATTTTATAATTGCAAAATCTGTGTGAAAAACATAAAGCTGCTCCAAGTTTGTCTCTGTGCAGTAAATAATACTGAATGCTTGTGGGTATTTACAGCCAAAGGCTTAGAATTTCACTGCCACATAATGACAGTTAAACTGCTCTTGCAGGTACGTAAAGAGAACCAGTGGTGTGAAGAGAAATGAAGTTTTGTGCCTGACACTCGAACACTGTAAGGATTGTTCCAAATACTAGTTGCACTGCCCTGTTCATAATTGTTAATATTAGACAAATGCAGCAGCAAATGAAGTTGTGTTAGCAGGATGTTGTTCCCTTTGCATGTGTAGTGTTTTTTTGAGTATACAGATCTAGATCTCTGAGTTTTTACTAGTGTAATTGGATGTCTTTTTACTTTGCAATGAATAAAACTGAACTAAGTGTGGATTCTGTATGGGAAGTAGCACTTAAGGTTGTCATTTTCATTACACTTTTAAACTGTTGAAGTCCAGATATAGTGCTAAGGATTGACTCTGTTGTAAATAAAAACATCTATAACTTCTTCCTCAAGAAGAGCAGAACACATGTATTTACAGGGTATTGATAACTTCAGAAAGAAAAACAAACTAGAATGTGTCTTGGAGAACTAGATAATATAAAAAAGTTACTGGATTTCTTACAAAAGCATTGTGGAAAAAGTTAAGTGTTACTTAAAGCTATATAATTTTCAAGATGGTTCTTGTCCTGCATTTAAAAAAAATTAAATATTTGACCACTTTCTTGTCCTTTTAGTCTTGCCTTATAGACTAGTGAAAATGTGGTTTAGAACTAAACAAGCTCCTGACAGTTAAATTTGAATACTTCAGCCATGTCTTGAAGACCTGCCTCTAGGTGATAGCAAATAAAGTGTGTTGCTTTATGCACAGGATGGGTGTGTTTTTATACATATTACTGTTTAAAGTGGAATCCAGATTTGACCAAAAATGACTGACATTACCAAAGTTAATATTATTGACCTGTGCATGCCGTTAGTGGCTGGTTTTTAGGCAGTTTTAAAGACCCTTGTGATGTAGCTCTTGGAAACATGGTTTCATGTGTCCACAGGAAATCTTTTGCCTCTGTATGTGATACTTCAGCTTGTAGAGACTTAATTATTGCATACAAAGCTAATGCAATATCAAGCTTAATTTCTTTGGACAAAGCCACTTGCAACTAGTTGAACAGTAACTGGTTTTCTGATTTTTTTTTTTTTTTTTTACAGTTCCCTTATAGGGAGTAGGGGATGGTTGTGTGGTAGATCTTTGAGGTGTGCTCTTAGCTTGTATTGCATTCCATTCTCTGTATAAACCTTAGAGTAGAATGAACCTTAATAAACATACTTATCTCACTTGAAATATTGGTGTTTCACTTCTGAATTAATAAAGGGCTTTTAAACTTTTGTTTGCAAATGGTTCTAGTTATTTGGAACTAGACAGTTTTACTGTCACTTATCACTGAGTGTAGAAATAATAGCATTGAGGCAGTGGTTAATTGAAATAAAACAGATGTAAAGTTTTTAAGGGACTAATGCAGGGTCAGACACAGTGGGCAACTTTGAGATGAAGTTGGGTGATGGTTAAATATCCAGAGAAATACTTTTGATGGCTTACCAGGATTGCCTACATTTTGGATGTAACCATTATGAAAGCATTCAGAATTTGCTCTAAAGCAGCATTCAGACCCATGCCTTGGGTAGAACTGCTCCTCACTTCTGGTTTCTCAGGAGGTTGTGGGGCCTGCTTTTGTGTTGCTGTGCATTATATTGGGTGTATTAGACATTGTTAGTGAGCATAAAATACTGCACTGCTGCACTTGGACATGCTGAAGCCTTTCCAGCAGCCTGTATTGCAAACAATGCACCTCAGTTTAAAAGTGCTACTAGAGGAAAATGTGATGTCCTTTCTGTGGCTATGTTTGTAGTTAACATTCAGAAGCCTGGTGTAATTGTGTTTGGTGGCAGCAGCCTGTGTAAATTCCTTTGGGTGCTTGTCACGAGCCCAGTGTCAATGTTTGTCAGCCTTGCAGGATGCCTCATGCTGCTTCAGGGTGAGGGAGGGACAAAGACACAGTTTGTCTTCCTCACTGCACTGCTCCAGCTATGCTGTGCCTGCATAACCACACCTGGAATTAAACTTGGTAGTTGTGAGAGCAGCTGGCCCAAATCTGAGCTGTGCTGGGCAGATGTGCAGTGCTGGAGCCCCAGGTTGTGACACTTGGCTGTTGGCACTGAGGTACCTGTGAAGGTGTAGGGAGGGCTGCTCTGGGTGCTCAAGGCATTGTGTGGCTCTGTCAGATCTGTAATACTCTCACTAGTCTTGGTAGTTAGGATTGCATAAAACTCACATTCTCTAATTGAAATTCCCCTGCAGTACTGACTCAGACTTCAGCCAGATTCAAATTCTGTAGCTGCCTGGCAGGGATGTCAGCAGGAAAAGCCTGGTTTTTTGAATCTCTCAGTTGTCTTACCCACTCCAGTAATACTTGTGCTCAGCTGTAGAGGAGGACACTGGGGAGGTGCTGGGAGTTTGGGCTGTCCTGTGCCTGCTGCTGCCTGTGTTCCATGCTTCAGCTGAGCCTGCTCCTTGCTGCTCTAACAGGCCCTGGCTGTGTACTCTGAGACTGATTTCCCACTGTTAAACTTTCTGTTGCTGTTTAACTTGTATTAAAGCTGGTTTTTTTTTTTCCCCTAACTTTTTTTTTTAAAGTCAGTGCGTGATCAGGGATCAGGCTTTTCTTGGATAAAGGGATTGAGTGTGGGGCTAGGGAGAGGCAAGGCTGGGTGTCAGTAGGAATTGTAGGAAAAAAGTATTGTCTTTGTGCCCTTGGCTTAGTATTTCAGTCTTACCCATTGAAGGTTATTGGCAGTTATTCTAAAAACTGTTCAAACATACAAATGCTGAAGGGAAAAAACAAAAGCAAGCAGGAATCCTCTTGAATGCTGAGAAATAGTTACTTGAGAGTTTGATAGCATTATAACTTCCAGTGGCCTCTTTTGAACAGCCAGTCTGGCAATTACTTTATTTATAAAGCTATAAACATACTTTGAACATAAAAGCCAAAAAATACAAACTCAGTGAAGTAAAAAAATTACAACAAATGATGGATAGTCATTGGACAAATGAAGGTACAGCTGCAAAACATTTATCCCTGCTACATACATACAGTGGTTTTACTTGATTTAATGAAGTGGTACTTCCATGACTTCTACATTCAGACTGATTCCAGGAATTCAAATACGTATTTCAGGAAGAGTTATAACTGCTGTAAAATAACTAAAAGAAAATTCTTGTTGAGATAAAAACTTCAGGGCAAAGTCTTCCTTTTATTAAAAAAGAGTATTAACACAAAATAGCAACACTTCATATGGCAGTTTGAAAGACACTCTTTTTGGTATTAATAACTTTGTTTTGGCATTGGTTATCAGCCATGGGGCTGTGGAACAGAAGTCAGTCATGCTATTTTATCTTGGAAAGGCCAAACAGTAACTTTTCTGTGTTTTGCAATAAAAATAATGACATTTTCTCAGTTTCCCCAGTATAAACTGGGTGCAGTAGATCACAAGTGGGTATTCTGAGTTTATCCTGCAGCAGCTGGAAGCACAGGGTAAGGTCTGGCCTGTATGTATAGAGCAGAGCACACAACGCTGTGGCTGTGACTGCTCCAGCTCTGGGGCTCTGACAATGCTGCTGTGCCACGAGGGCACATGCAAGGGCTCCTGGAGAGGGGATGTTGGTGTCACTAAGGAGCTTTGGCAGGAATCAGTGGAATTACAGTGGTGAGAGGAGGCTGTAATGCAGATGAGCCTTTTGCTGGTCCAGGCAGGGACTCCATGGAGGGGCCAGAGGAGCCTTGAAATAAGGGGTGAAAGTCCCAGGGGGTGAAATGAACGAGGGCTGCTCTGGGTGCCTCGGCCAGTTTAATACTGATAGGACTTGCCCTGAAATTTCCTCTGGTGTTATTTAGATACATCTGCTTTTTCTTTTCTACCTGCCTTTGCTTTGCTGCTAAGTTCCATCTGTCATCCAACCATGCAATAGCAGTTGGGTGTTGAGTTGCACCAGCCTTGCACCCAGGATGGGGTACACCAGGCTGTGGTGGCTGGTCTGTCATCTCTGGTGTTTCCAGGAGGTGACACTTACAGCACCTTACAGCAGAGGGTCTCAGAGTGACAAATGATCAGCTGAGACACAACCATTTTTAAAGCTGTTTTTTTTGTTTGAAAATCATATGATTAAAAAGACCGTATCAGGTCTGGCAAGTCTACTGAGTTCCTCTGTTCAGCACCGGAACATGCTGTTGGCTACGCTTGCTACAATAATTTAAAATGAGCAGATTGCATATTGATCTAGTGCTATGAAATTAACCCTCTGAGTGCAGTCAGTACAAAAGTGTACAGTTGGCATTGGATCAGGTCATGCTACTTCTTCAAGGGTTAAAATGATTCAAACTTCAAAACGACTCTTTGCAAACTTGTCAGGCTTGTGCACATAGCTTTCTGTCAGTGCTTCTGAAGTTACATTTATACAGGAGAGGAATAAAGAAATAGGTTTACATCTTCAAAACTAAAACCAGAAATAAAAAATCTACACTACTAGAAGCAAAACTATCTAAATAAAGGGACTAAACCCAAAGCTGCTCTACAGACTAGTTAGGTTTGGCTATTTTTTTTTTTTAATTTTTAAATCTTTGAGGCATAAACTTGGTTAAAAAGTTACATTTAATCCAATGTAAAAAATTATGGTTTGTTTTTTGCATTAAGAAAAAAATATAAAAATAGTTTGTACATTATAAAGGTCATCTTAAATTTCTTGCAGTTCTACAATAATATTACTACATAATTTGTATTCAGTACTCCAAAACCCATCTATCAAGTAGGAAAAAAATAGTGCCCCCTCTACCTCTGTGTGGTGTAATTTTTCTCTTCAGCAGTCTGGAATAGATTTCTTTCAAACAGGAAAAAAAGTCTGCACTGGACTAGACTGTGGTCTCTGAGAAGACTGTAAACCTGAAGTAAATCCAGAACTTGGAATTATTTGGGATTTACATCAGTTCATGGAGATCATAATCCATCCACAGTGTTTTTTGTTTATCAAATTCTAAGTATAAATACAATACCAGAAACTGGTAAACACTTTAAAGCTGGAGAGCTTTATGAACATTTGGCATTATCATCAGGGTGGAGGGAGAATCTTTTAGAAAAAGCTAGAATAAGGATTTTTTAAAAAGTTCTACACTGAATCATGACAAAGAGGGTTCTTATCTCACCAAGGGTATGTACAGACAGATGCCTACAGAGCAGGGCAGTGAGTTCTGCTGTGCTGCCACACTGCCCTGCCACAGGAGAGCTCACACCTCCCCCTGAAGGACCTGATGGGCCAGCGTGGTCCTGGGCCAGTGAAATCCTGCACCCTGGCCAGTGAGATCCTGCACCCTGGCCAGTGAAATCCTGCACCCTGGCCACTGAGATCCTGTGCCCTGGGCCAGTGAGATCCTGTGCCCTGGGCCACTGAGATCCTGTGCCCTGGGCCAGTGAGATCCTGCACCACTGGCCAGTGAG
Source organism: Agelaius tricolor (assembly GCF_023055355.1). NCBI lineage: Eukaryota > Metazoa > Chordata > Aves > Passeriformes > Icteridae > Agelaius > Agelaius tricolor. The sequence continues at coordinate 9,268,912 of NW_027269278.1, read as the reverse complement.
ATCCTGTGCCCTGGGCCAGTGAGATCCTGCACCACTGGCCAGCCTGCCGGGGCTGTTGGCTCCCCACATGCCCTGCCCTGCTCACTGCTGTGGAGGTGCAGAGCTCGATCAGAGCCTACAAAAGCAACAGAGTGATTTCTGAGGCTTTGGCCAGTCTGTCTGGTGGGATTTCTGACCGTCCACATCTGCAGAGGACAATTCCTAACAGCAGGGCAGACCCTGCACCTGCCCGATGCCCTGAGTGACCGTCAGCCTTTCCAGCTGCAGGTCTGTGCTCCTGTGCCTGGCTGGTGCTCCCTTTACCTTGCTGTACAACCATGGAATGGGACATTTATCCCTGTTACCTGCAAACAACATCTTCCTGTTCTCGAACAAGAAGTTCAAAAAATTCACCTCTTTAAGTATTTAATTTCTCTTTTACCTGGTCAGATCAGAATGCTGGTATTGGTTTGTTTCCTTTTCAGACACAGGGGCTTTTAAAAAATTCTTCTATTCCAGCTTTTCCAGCTCCTTGGTGTAAGGGCTATGGGACATCTGTGAGTGACTACACTTTGAAGCAGCTCGGAGGGCAGGGAGTGGAAGCCAGGGTTAGACTGACAGCACCTACCACCTACAGCAGCAAGCTGGGGATGTGGCTTTGCTCTCTGCCACACTTGGAGATAATGCAGTAAAAAAGAAACCAAAACAAAACCCCAAACAAACAAAAAAAAGCATCACAGGGCAGGGACAAAAGGCTTGTTTACTCATCAGCACTTTAACTTTTGGCAAGTACTTATTTTTTACCTTTTTTTTTGAAATTGCTTTTCTATCTTTATCACCCCTCCCCTCCAAAAAAAACCCCAACCAAGTGAGTTTTCCATTATCCTTAAGTCATCCTGTCGCCAAACTTTGCATGTTTTACAGTGAGATGGGGATTTGGCTGTGCCTCTGGTCCTCGTCCGGGGGCAGCGGAACCAGGCGGGCGAGCGCAGTGCCCGGCGTGGCCAGCGGCTGGCAGGGACTATGTCCCCGAGGAGGCGCGGCTGTAGGCGGGGGGCGCCGAGGAGCGCCGGGGAGCGCCGGGTCTGGAGGGGCCGGAGGCGGGCGGGAGCTGCGCGGACACGGGGCAGGGGTCGGGCTGGTCGCGGTGCGCGGGGTCGGCGGGGGCTGCGAGCTGCTCTGACGGGAAGGCGGAGGGGATGCATCGGAGTGCGTCCGGTGGGGATGGAGGGGAGTCTATAGCACTTCCATCGGAAGAAACTGGGCTGGCACAGCGTCCTTCTCCTTGTAGGTACCGAATGCACTTCTTTTTCCTCCTGGAACAGCAGAGAGAGGCCTGTGTGAGTAACGGGAGGGTCCCGGCAGCCCCGCGGAGCCGCCGTCCCCCATCCCCGCGGGGCCGGGACGGCGCTGCAGCGCTGCGGGGACACCGCCAGGCGGCGCCAGCGGGCCGGGAGCGGGGCCCGCGGGAAGGGGCTCGGCCGCCAAGGGAGAGGAGGAGGAGGAGGAGGAAGGCATGGAACAGGAGTAAACACCAAAATATTGTGATTAAAATAAAAAGAAAAGAAAAAAAAAAGCTCCCCCCAAATTAATAATTATCAAAGTCATGAAAGGAGAAAAATTTAAAAAAAGTGAAATAATACAATTTTAAAATAATTATATAAATAATAATAAACACCCCCAAAATAAAAAAAAAATCGGAAGAATAATAAAAATCCAACCCATGAGGTCATTCCTCACCAGCCACCAACCCAACAGCTCGGATTCTGTGTGGGTGCCTGGGTCTCACAAGTTTAGGACTAAAGTATTCCCACCATGGATCCCCTCCCCAGCTGCCACAGAGCCCACGCAGGGCCCACGGGACATTCGTGTGCACAGGGCATGTCAGCCCCAGGCTGTGCTCTGCTGGGACACTGCTCTTCACACCAGCCTTGGCGTTTCTCATCCCAAAATCTGAAGGTTCCAAGAGTTCATTTCCCAGCACTTTCCTAGCCTTGTGCACAGTATTATCTACCTAGAACTATGGACTGGTTTGGGTTGGAAGGGACCTTACTGCTCATCCCATTTCAGCCTCCCTGTCATGGGCAGGGACACCTTGCACTAGACCAGAGGTTGCTTCAAGTACCATCCAACCTGGCCTTAGCTCTCAGCTCTTCTCTTCTGCTCTATGTCTGCATGTGAGTGTACTTCCCATTCATCCCCACCTCCAAGGACAACTCAGTGAGTGATACAGCTGAGCAAAAATGTGCTCAGCTACCATTCAGGAACAGGGAAGGAAATGGCCTGGGATTGGCTGGAGGGAGATGGTCTGAGGGTGTCTGAGGTCCTGCTTTGAAAACTGGAACAGTCCTGAGGCCTTCAGAAGACTTGTTGCTCCTTGGAGGGCAGATCACCTTTCACCTGCTCACTGGGCTGAAGGAAAATCAGCCCTGACAGAGCTACCAACGACATTTCAGCCCATGGGGTTCCTGGAGAAGTGTTGGCTGTGACCTCCCCTTGGGATGTGACCTTTCCCTTGGGAAGTGGAGCACAGGTACAAAATGCAATGTGGGCAGACACTGGGGAGAGAGATTGGCAGAATGGTCCTGCAATGCTGACTCAGGACCATGCTTCCATTCTGTGGAGTGTGACAGAACTCATCAGCTGGGGATGGCTTTACTGACCCAAAGGGGTTTTTACAGGACAAGGTTTTTACCCATCGGGGGCAGCTCTCCTCCCCCAGCCCTGCTCTTCCAGCAAGAAATCTGCTGGGACTGGGAAGGTCCCTAAGGCAGCAGCACCTGCCTTAGGGAGCAGGGACCAGCCTCCTTTAGTCCCTCCTGGAAGAAACACTCAGGTTCCCCACATGTTTGTATGTTATGATTTGAAGGTATCAAATATACAAGTCACACATCATTCTTGCTGTAGCTGGGTTTGGCCATGATTCCTTCACATCCTGTGACAATTTTGGCAGTATTTATCCCGAGTTCCAGGTGTCACCTTGTACATCCAGATTGTTTTAACCACCCCTGGCTGTCCAGAGTCAGTCCCTCACACTATCTTGTCTTCAGTGTTTGTTGAGCTGTTTTCCTTCTCTCCATGTGACAGATCCCTCATGTCACCTGCCTTGGGTCCTTGAGCGCCTCAGAATAGATCCTCAAACAAAAGAGCTCTCAAGATGTCACCTTAACAGTACTGAAGGGACAATTCCTCTGCTGGAGCCTTTACAGCTGGAACAGGTGAAAGAAGACCTCCCAGCCAGCTCCTGCCTCTCAGCTGAGGAGAACTCCCTAATGTGGGCACACAGCTGTCCTTGATCTGCCTAATGAAAAACCAGACAGTGAGGATGAGCATTAACAAGTCCAGCATCAAACATGACTTGCACTGGATGTGAACAAGAGCAGTGCTGTTACTGCTGTCAGTGCCATGTTAGCCCTGCTGACCCAATTAATGTGATAGGGAACACAAACTATTTAACCTGAGGGTATTTTCCATGGACAGTAATTCCCCAGAGACCAGCCTGAGGAAGAACTGTGTTTCCCAGAGACATGTTGGGAGCAGCTGCAGGATAGTGTTTCCACGACCTGTTTAAGATTACAGGAATGTTCCCATTGATTGATTTGATTTAAAGTTACAGGGGGGGAAAAACACCAGATGTGATACTACAGACTGCTGATAACAGCCCAGTCCATGGGCTATGCTGAGGTGGGTGTTACACAGCTAAAGGTGTTTATCCCTCTCACTTTGGAAACTACAGCACCCTGGAGTGTTTGTCCAGGGTATGGGGGAGGAGTGTGAAAGCTCTGGAGCAGGAACACCCAGTCTTAGCCAGTTTAACCTCTCCCGTGGAGTGGGAATCCTCCTGGGGAAGTTGTTCTCCGCGGGTGAGCAGAGCCCGCTGGGCAGCAGCCCCCGAGTGGCAGCAGCACAGTTAGTACAGAATTGCAGAGCAGCTCTGGCTGGCCAGGGCTGGGTTACACGGGGACACAGAAGAGCATGCCAAGGTGCCCAGGCACTCCAGCAGCCTGTGTTAATCAGGAAGCCGTGCAGAGGAGAAGCTGAGCTCAGAGCTGGAATGGAGGCAGAGGAAGGTGGAAGGAGTGTCCGTGGCAGAGTGAGGCACTCAGCCTGGCAGCTCAGCTGCAGGGGGCATGGGGCACTCCAGCAGCCCCCTCTGGCATTCAAGTGCTAATGAGACACTAAGGGAGCTCTGCCTGGATTGTTAATCAATTAAAAATGGTGCTTGATGACACTACCCAGGGAATAAAAGGCAAACAGGGAGCTCTGCTGTTGTGGCACGCGGAGGTGCAGGAGGGGACTCAGCCACAGGGACTGGAGCTTGGGGTGCAGCAAGGTATGGGTCAACTAAATGATTTTAGTCACTTCAAGCTGAAGTGAATACATCAAGCAGTACTTTACTGCCACCTTTTTCCTCATGCATTGGTGTAAAACTGCAAATTGCAATGTCTGTCTAAGCTGGGGTCTCCCTGTGCTTTGGCACCCAGATCCAGAAGCTCCCAGGACATTTCTCTGCCTGCCTTTGCAGACCCTCTGAGCCCAGCAGCACTTCCTTGATGTGAACTTTACTATTTCTTGACCGAATCCATCTCTGGGAGCCTGAGGAGCACAGCACTGGCTCTGTTTTGCTGCTTGAGGCTGTCCCACTCACCCATGGTGGGTACTGCAAAATTTAAGGCTCAGGAAGAGATGGATCTTGAAATACATGGTTAGCCCAGTATAAATAGGAAAAAAACCCCATTAAATCCTCACTTGCTAGCCCTAGGGTGCCACTAATGTGATTTGAAAAAAAAGCCTCATGTAAGGATCACAGAGGTCTCCATCCTGGAAATAAATTTTAAGACCAGGGAAGTCTATCAGCTGAGGAATATGTACAGCACTAAACCAACACTGCCCCGGGAGGGATAAAAACCCCAGAGTACAGCCTGTCCCTGCAGCTCAGAAAACTCCTGAGGATGCCCAAAGCACAGCTCATCCCTGCCGGGACAGAGCAGCCCCTGTGGTGCCAGGATGGCTGCAGGGGACACCTGGATGGCTGCAGGGGGACACGTGGAGCTGAACCCCTGTCCCAGGAACACCCAGCAGCGAGGAGATGCCATACACACCTGCACGGGCCGCACCAGTCCGTTTGTTGGTTGAGGCCAAAGCGAGCTCTGCATTTCTTAGGAGAGGCAGGATCTGAACACAGAAGCATGCGCGGCGAGAATGGGCAAGGCAGAGGCACAAAGAGGAGGAGGAGCACGAGGAAGAAAAGAGGCAACATCATTTTAGCCACTGTGACACACGACTAACAGACCACAATCCCATTATTTCCTGCTACAGAATGGCGCTGGCACCACCTGGAAGAAAGTGATCGTTAGGTAAATATCAGTGATCACTGCTGGCAGCTGGAGGTGGTTTGGGAAACAGCTTTGAGAAACGTGGGCAATTACGGGGAAATTCACAGCTTCCAATTTCTCAAGTCTGGAAAAGCTGCCAAATCCGGAGGCAATGCCTGACTCCTGTATCTGCATCCTTGCCGGCTCCCTGCCCTTCCAGCAGACACCACCGGGCTGCGCACCGAGAGAAGAGGAGGAAACGTTGCAGAAGCAGGCTGAAAGCAGAGTTAGCACCACGGAGACCTGGGCCCAGGAATTCCACTCTGCCCCCATCGCACCCCTTCCAGTTTCAATGGAAAAGCTGTTCTCCACGGCCTTCCCTAAAACACTGCTGTTGTGCTGTATAATTACAGGACTCATTAGGGTGAAGCCCTGTTTGCTTTCAGGCACATCATGTTTTTCTCTGGTGTTGGGAATGAGATTGAACAGCACATTTCTGTGCTGGATTCAGCCTCTCTCTTTAGCCACCATCAATGTCTCGTTGTGTACAACCAGTAGCTGGTTTTCAATCTGTAACAGGTGAAATTATAATTTTTGTATCACACAGACAAGACATATATATGGATATATAAAAATATACAATGCACTCTACATAAAGGCCTAAAACCTTGTATTCTTTTTATCAAACTCGGCACAGAATGAGATCAACAGGGTTAATTAAGCTGAAGGTATTACTGGGACACATCTCTTGATAATGATTCCCTTTTTAACTAATATTGATTGGTACAGATAATATTTATTCATGCTATGGCAGAAATACTTCAGAAATCAGCACATGAATAGCTTGTATGATGGGAATGTGTCAGTGACCAGCTGAAATCTGTCAAAAGGGCCTTTTCTAATTGGCAGGGTGATACAGGGAGGTGGGGTTTATTATGACTTTGCTTCAACTCTACATTACTTTGAAATGACAACCAAAGTTGGAGTAGTCCCATGAATGATCTTCAGTCCTGCCACTACATTTCATCCCACACACAATATAGATGCACCTGAGAGGAGTTTAGTTAATATAATCTGTAGGTCTGAGGGGGACATTCACCTTGGATGTTTTCAATAGATAAAGTTTAGTGATAGCTTATATGAAGTTATTATACATTTGCCAAAATCCAGTCTTTTCAGTTTTCCCTTGCTACCCATGTTCTAAATCAAACATGCCTATTAAAAAGTCACAGAAATGTTAATTTACCATGGCTTAAAAAATGAGTGTGTATTTCTCTAGTTAAGCTCTGAAGAATAAAAGAAAACATGGTAAAACACAACAACTGCTTTGGATTCTCCCATCTGAGCAGGGAAGCAGGAACAGCTGCCAGGCTGCAGGCACTTACCTGAGCTGGAATCTTGCTGCTTTTCCCGTGTCCGTCTCTTCTTCTTCCCCTAGGAAATCAAAGGACAGGCTGTTACCTGTGCTCCAGAAAACTGAGGGTGCTGTGCAGGGTTTTTGGGGCTGGACTGGGTGCTGGGGATGGCTCAGCCCATACCATGGTGCTGCTGGCTCAGCCCATTCCAGGAGGAGATGAACTGGAAGAGGCTGCAAAGGGACTACTCAGGTTTATCTGTGAGAGTGTCCCTTCCTTTCCCCTCTTCCCATTCCAACTCTCCTAAGAAGAAACTCAAGAGGAACTCTCAAAGTGAAACCCCAAATGTGTTTTTGTGCACTTGCTATGGCTTCTGCACAGCACAAATTCACTCTGGGCTTGTGCCTTTTCTCAGGGATTAAACCCTCATTTCCAGTATCCCCAGATCCAGCACCACAGGCATTTTGGCTCAGCACTTTGAGTGAGATCTGTGCATATTTGGAAACTGTAATAAACTCAAGAGGTGGTGGCAGCCATGTCCCCACTCCTACCCCCACGTCTGCTCCATTTTCTCCCTAACCCACTGCTCCATGCTCTGCTTTATGAGTCCAGGACTGTGCTGCAAACACAGTTAGGGCCCAGATCTATGGTGCAGGCTGTGTCAGAAAGTGTGAGGGGAAATGTTAGTGGATGTAAACCAGCTGTAATAAAGCCAGTGCCTGTGCCTGTGCTGCTCAGCACCTCTGCCAGCTCCCACCAGAACTCTTCAGCCCACTCTGATGCATTCACCTAGGGATCCCACCCCTTATTGCTTTAGTTAATGAACTGATGATTTAATTAATATGTTTAATGAGATCAATGGAATTGAACAAGATTTGCTGCATGCAATGGAGAGAGTATGATCAATAGCTGATGCTCCTGTCATATTCTTGTGTCTCTAAAAAGCACTTGGTCCATTTTAGAACCTTCCCTATTTCCAAAACATGCTTTAATGTGGTGCTTTATACCCAAACTGAAACTGGTTCTTGATATTCCCTGGTTCCAAATGGGAAAGAAAGTTTTAGGAAATCCCCAGAAATTTATTTTTAAATAGTACTAATCTATTTCAGTGTTTTTGCAGTTCTGGACTCATCTCTTATTCTTCTTCCACTAATAAAAAAGTGCTATTTTATCCCCAAACTGCCTCTCTGATTCACAAGATGCAGCATCTCCCCTTGTCCCCTAACGAGCTGATTAATGAGGGCACAGCAGCACGGAAGCAAATCTGGCTGTGTGGCACAGGCAGCTCCCAGGGCTGCCTTTGACCTGTGACTTTTTGTATGACTTCTTGTGGTTTGAGTGAAGGTGGAAAGCTCTGAGCTGTGGTGAGCTTTTCCTTTAGAGGGGAGCAGCTGTATTTCCTGCCTGATTTCTGCATCACGTGCTGCACCAGCGACCTCCATTCCTCCTCCTCCTCCTCATCCCTGCTCAACTTCAGAGAGAGAAGCATTTCTTCCAACAACAACACCCAAACCAGCTGGTTCACAGTGCTGGGAGGACCAATATGCACTTTTAGAGCCCACCATCTGTCCTCTGGAGAAAGGAACCACCCCTTGGCTCCCCAAGGAACCAGATGAAGATGATACAGGACTGGGACTTCCATGGAGGATGTGCTTGGCCTTGGAGGAAGATGGTGCCGTGCTCTCAGCAATGCTGATGCTCTCCAGATGTGTGCCCATCAAAATGTGGGCTGGTGGCTTCCCATCACCTCTGCTTTTTCTGCATCATCTCTGCCCTCTGTTTTTGGGGGGAGTTTGGGTTTGGGTCTGTTTACAGGTGTTTTCTTGCCCTTGGTAGAGTTTTGTCATTCTGGAAGGAGGGCTGGAGTCAGTGTGGGCAGGATGGGCACTCACTGTGCAGTTCCCAGGGGTAAGAAAGTGTCTGTGAGGGAAATGATGGAGATGTGTGGATGGACATTCATCTGAAGACTTATGTGTGCTTTGCTTCAGTTCACTGATGAGCTTGTTAGGCATGTAATATCAGAACAGTTGTGAAAGTCACAAGAAAAGGCCCCCTACAAAAAGAGCCGCTATTTTAAATCACAGAATCATAGAATTATTTGGGTTGAAAGGAACCTCAAAAACATCCTGTTCCAACCCCCTGACATGAGCAGGGATGCTTTTCACTATCCCAGGTTGCTCCAATCCCTGTCCAACTTCACCTTGAACACTTTCAGGGATGGGGCAGCCACAGCTTCTGTGGGCAACCTGTGCCAGGGCCTCACCACCCTCACAGATACCTCAGCTGCTGTCCAAGATGCACAGAGCTGTTTGCTTCCAAAAAATTACATTTCCAAAGATACACCCACAGCACTTAAGACCTTCTCTTCCTTTCTATTTGTATTTGCTTGGACAATAAGAAAATAAAAGCTTGTGGCTGATGGGGGCTACATCATTCATCCTTTAGACAGGCAATAAGGTGTTCAAAACACTCCTGAAATGTGAATTTCTATGGCTCTTGTGCTGCCAGGAATGGCATTTCCAGGACCAGGTGTTTGGTTAACACCAGCCAGTCCCCCAGGCCCTTGTGGGCCGTGCCCATGGTGGGGGTCCCAGCCCGGGGGCACTCAGGGGGCACTCAGGGGGCACTCAGGGGGCACTCACGTAGTTGTCTCTGGCAGACCAGCCGGGGTAGAGCTGCATGTGGAGCTGCCGTTCCTTGCGAGCCAGTTCGTAGTACTTGGCCTGTTCCTCCCGGGACAGTGCGTGCCACTGCAAGGACAAACAGCACTGAAGGATGGCCCTGCTGTCCCCTGCCAGCCCAGCCCACCACAGCCACCCCACCCCAGGGCATACCCAGCCCCTGTGTCCGTGGGATAAGAGCAGATGCTTGTTATGTATTTAAACAGCAGCTGTAAGGGACAGAGATGTGGCACTAGGTGATGACACTGTCCCCGTGAGCTCTTACCCTCCTGCCCAAGATCTGGTTGATGGCAGCACTCTCCTTCAGGGTGCACTCAGCAATGACTTTTGCCCGCATTTCTTTCATATACAACATGAAAGCGTTCAGGGGCTTCTTAATAGTGGGCTTCTTGGCTTCCTTCTCTCTCTTTGGTTCTGGCTGAGGTTTCCTTGGTGGAACAAAAGAAGGAGCTGTCAGCATCAGAGCCAGCAGAAGACTCAACCCCAAAACAACCCAACAGCGTGAGTGGGGGGGGGGGGGGAGGGGCTGAGATTTGCTCCTCAGATGCACAGCTCAGTGTCTGTCCGTCCATCCATCCATCCATCCATCCATCCATCCATCCTCCCCCTGTGTGAGCACTGAGAGTGACAGATGAAATGGGAGCTGAGGAGCTGCTGCAGCACTTCCCACTCACATGTTTCGGTCGTAGTGCTCCATCTCTTGCTTGCCGGAGTGGGGCACAATGGCGGGGTGTGGGATGCCGGTGGTGTGCATGCCAGAGCCCAGCATGAGAGGGTGAGTGAACCTGCAACAGAGAGCAGGTGAGCTGTGCCAGAGGGCTGCAACAGAGAGGGGGTGAGCTGTGCCAGAGGGCTGTGCCAGGTGGGGACACAGCGAGGGCCGAGCAGCCAGGACATCCCTTGGAGTGCCAGGCAGCCAGGGCATCCCTCGGAGTGCCAGGGCATCCCTTGGAGTGCCAGGCAGCCAGGGCATCCCTCGGAGTGCCAGGACATCCCTTGGAGTGCCAGGGCATCCCTCGGAGTGCCAGGGCATCCCTCAGGCAGCCAAGCTGTCCCTCGGAGCGCACTCTGACGCGGCGAAGCAGACGGAAAGCGAGGACATGGAAAGCACACGGTGCTGCCAGGCTGGCAGGGGCAGGCAGTGCCCACCAGCCCTGGGTCGCCCTTGTGGCATGGCTGGTCAAGCTGTGGGTATGTGGATGGAAAGGATCCAGTGCCACAGCGAGGGAACCTGCCTGCAGCAGGAGCCAGCCTGGCCGAGATCAAGGGTGCTTTCACCCAGCAGTTTCAGCTGCTCAGGTCTCTATTGCTGCACTATCTCATTAGCACTGCAGAAAGGAACAACAAACTCCTTTGGGAGTTTGGGTTTGGATGGGAGAGATTAGGACCACCCCACACCTTTCTTTTAACAGAAATAGACTAAGTCTGAACATGAACCCAGCTGCAACTCTAGGAGGTGCACCTTGCCTAAGCAATGCTCTCCACAACATGGGCTGAGATCACGAGAGGTCTCATTAGCTCTCAGGCTTCATTAGCTCTCTCCCAAGTTCTGGAGGATAAAGCCAGCAAAGTCAGCTTTGCCAAGCTTGCCACTTTATGACTGCAGCTTGAGATGGCAGAATTGCCCAGGGGAGATGAACTGTTCATTAGATATGCTGGCACGAAAAGAAAAGCTGTTTAATTTAATCCACCAGCACAGTCTGATCCTTATCTAGCCAGGTGTACTTTCTCGGCTGCAGCAGCACTGCTGCAAAATCCACCCCAAAATCCTGCAGGCAGGAGCTCAGGGAGGCTGCTGGGGCTCCACAGGGAACCGTTAGCTCCTCTTGCCTTCACTTTTGAGGCTGTGCATGGGTGATGCCTTGTGAGAAAGGAGGGCTGGCACACTCCCTCCCCTCTTCAGCAAGGCTAAGGGGCTCCATGGATCAAGGGCTGCATGGATCAAGTGTTGTATGGATTAAGGGTTACATGGATCCAGGTTTCTGTGTGGCTAAGGGCTTGCCTGAGCAAGGGTTTGCATGGTTTTCCTGTGGGAAATCTCCACTAACAGCTCTTCAGGACAACATGAAGCAGAAGCAGAAGCTGGTGTGGCCCTATGGAACCAGGAGGGCTTTGCCCAGCAGCACACCTGGAAGAGCTGGGCTCATCATAGGTGATGCATTTTGCTCACCCAAAGGCAGAAGCTGTGTTTGTATCTCACAGAAATGACTTGTTCTGATGGGAGGGCAGCAAATCACTGCCCCCTCCTGTCCTGATTTTAAAACTAAGACCAAGTAAACCAGATCCATCTCTGCAGAGCAAAGCGCTGGTGGCAGCAGGGACACATTCAGGGTTAGTGACATGGAGCAAAGTCCTGAGCAATGGATTCCACCCCATTTCCCAATGCTGAGCTGAAGGCTGGAGTTTTTATTCTCTTTAGAGCACTGCTGAATAAAACCCAACCGTTGTGCATCCTTCATCCTCAATATTCCCCTGAGCACCCTTTGGACCAGACACTGCCTAAAAGCGCCTTCTGTCCCCGTGGCTGCCCTGGGTGGGTGTGTGGCTGTCCCTGGGTGGCTGTGGTCTGCTGCAAGCTCCTGCTGCACAAACTGCAAGCTGCACGACCAGCTGAGCTGCCCTGTCTGCCACAGCTGATACTCACCTGGAGAAAGAAGCCCCAGCAGAAAGCGCTGACGAGTACGGCTGTCTAAATCCACATGACGGGAGCGGATAGACAGACTGGCTCTGCCTGGGATCAGGAAGAAAGAGTCTATAAAGCATCCACAGCCACGGGGTGTTTCCTAAAGATACCCTCTGCTAACGGGACTCGGAGCACTGATGCTCCTGGCTGGGTGGACACTCCACGTCCCTTAGGCTAGAGGGGCAGTGTGGGCTTTGGGTGTTATTTTGAGAGAACCTGGGCCTTCCTGCAAAGGTTGAATCCAGTTCTGAACCCCTCTGTCCCTGGTACTGACTAATGCTGCAGCTCTGAGTTGACCTGGTAACAATGAGAAGTGCAGAGGCATCAGAGGCTGAAAAATCAGATGTTGCTATTGTACAGAAGAAGTTGCTCAAAAGAGCACAGTGTGACCAAAAAAAAAAAAAAATTAAAGCCTGCTCAGATTCTCTGTGTGGTGCAAAAGAGGCTGCACCAGGAGGATAAATACAAGGAAAACTTCCTTACTGTGCAGTGACCAAGCACTGGACCAGGTTGATCAGAAAGGGTGTGGAGCGTCCCTCACTGGAGATATCCCAGGATTGTCTGGATGCAATCCTGTGCCATGTGCTCTGGAACAGCTCTGCTTGAGCAGGGAGGCCGGACCAGGTCACCCACTGTGGTCACTTCCAACTTTATCTACTCTGTGGTGCTGTGATGCCCCAAGCACAGGAGACTCCTGGAGCCTGGAGAGGAGGTAGCTACCCTGCCTTTGTGCTTCAGGAATGCTCTGACTTCCTCAGCACACCCTTTTAAGGATACCCATCAGTTTTAAAGAAGCCAAAATCTCAGTCCTGCATTCTTTTTGAAAGCTGTTTCATACTGGGGACCAGACATGTATCAGACCTGCGGCTGGAAATTATTTTTGAGATAGTAAAATAACTATGCAGGAAGTTCCTTGTTGTTCCCAGCAAGGGAACCCCCACATTTTCATATGGAAATAGCTCAAAAATACCTTGGATTGTTCTGCAAACCTGCCAAAAGATGCTTCTAGCCTAAAACTGCACATGGAGATCATAGAATTACAGAATGGTTTAGGTTGGAAGGGACCTTAAAGCTCATCTCATTCCAACTCACCCTGCCATGAGCAGGGACATCACCCACTAGACCAGGCTGCTCCAAGCCCCATCCCACCTAGCCTTGAGCACTTCCAGGGATGGGGCACAACGCGGTGCTCACAACTGTGCTGGTACTCGAGCTCCTCTGGCCAGGCTGCACAGAGCTGTAGCTAAACCCAGGACTAGCTATTTTCAGCTCTAATGATGAAAAAAATCCACAAGAAGTCCACTATCATGAAGTGTGGTGCACTGTGAAGGACCCAAGCTCCTGGATGCCTGAGATGTTTTGGGCTAAAGAGAAGTTTCTCTCCTGAAGAGGAATAATGACAGCGGGGCAGCATCAGACCTGAGCTGCGCTGGGCAGGAAGGAGGCCCGTGTTCCTGCTGCTGTCTGAAATCCTCCTGGCTGGACTGAAATCTGTGGGATGTGTCTGCAGGAAAGGCAGCCAGGGCTGTTTACACCCTGGCAGGCAGGAGCCCTCTCCGACCCCTCAGATGTCGGGGGTATAAACACACCAACAAACAGCCGAGCACCGGGAAACCCAAACAGCCTTTGAAGGTGGAGGCGGCTGCCCCAGGGCCAAGAAAACACTTGGAGCTCATCCAGAAGAGACCTGGGTTACTCCAGGGGCTGGGGTATTGGGATGGGGATGGAGTCAGGCACTTGCAGCTTCATCCAAAGTCCCTCTGACATGAAAATTAAAGCAACTGCAAAATCAGTCCCTGATGGTTGGGAGTGCACGACTGCAGCCCATACCATGGAATTACCGGTTTGGGTTGGAAGGGACCTTAAAGCTCATCTCATTCCAAGCTCCTGCCATGGGCAGGGACACCTTTCACTAGATCCAGCTGCTCCAAGCCCTGTCCAACCTGACCATGAGTACCTACAGGGATGGGGCAGCTGCAATGTCTCTGGGCAATCAGTGCCAGGGCCTCACTACCTACCACCCTCTGTGTAAAAAACTTCCCAACATCTGATCTAACTTTCCTCTTTTAGTTCAAAACTGTTCTCCCTTGTCCTATCACTATCTGCCCATATAAAAAGTGCCTCTCCCTCTTTTTTATAAGCTACTTTTAGGTACAGGAAGGGGCTCTGAGGCCTCCCTGGAAACTTCTCCAGGCTGAACAACCCCAGCTTTCTCAGCCAGTCTGCAGAGGATCAGCTGGAGATGGGAGGGTGGCTCAGTAAAGGGCTGAGCGATGGAGGAGGAGAGGCTGCCCTGGCACCACTGAGCTTGGCCCTGGGCACAGGTGAGTGACACGATTTGCAGGTTCCTGGCTAATGTTTACTGCCAGGCTCCCATAAGCAAAACTCACTTGACTGGACTCTTGGAAGCTTTTATCTGACTGTCATCCCAACTTAATTACAGAGAGAGTGATTGCAGCTCCTCCTCCTGAAGCGCTCGGTGAGAACAAAACCAGTTTGTGCCCAGCTCCTGCCTGCCAGCTTGTGGAGGAAAAGTTGCTTCCCATGTGTGGCTGCCCTGGTCTGGCAGCTGACTTGGTGGCACCAGCACAACCATGGAATCCTGTAATGGTTTGGGTTGGGAGGAACCTTAAAGATCATCCAGTTCCAATGCCCTGCCATGGGCAGGGACACTTTCCTCTAGCCCAGGTTGCTCAAGATCCCATCCAACCTGGCCTTGGACACTTCCAGGGATGGGGCAGCCACAGCTTCTCTGGGATGCATCCCTGGCATGACCATCCCCAGCACACCCATCCCTGGCACACAGCCCCTGGATGCTGCATGAACCTGCCAGGCTTCAGTGCTCCTGCACCCACCCACAGCAGTGCTGAGCCTCTGCTGAGGACTGGTCACTCCACGAGTGGGGCTGGGGCTCTTCCAAACATTTCAGGCAAGGAAAAGAGTGAGCAAAACTCTGTTAGACACACATGCCTCAAGATGCTGCTCTCTGCAAGTCAGGCCCTTTGCTGCTTTACCATATCTGCTCTATTAATGAAGCCATTAATGAAGACATCTGATGAGGATGCCAAACCCCATGGATGCTGGGGCAGCTCTCAGCCATGAAAGCTCTCTCTCTACCACCAACTGCCCCACAAAATCTCCACAAAAACCCAGACTGCTCTCCCTTCATGAGCCCAGGGCTGTCTGAACAGCACCATCCTAACCCAGGAGTGGATCTTCCATTTGACAAATGGGCTCCTTTCTCCCCACTCCAACTGCTTCTTTCACGTTACAGCAGAGTCACCCCAGTCGTTGTTTTTCCTGAGGATGAATCACATCATATGAGGAGTTAAATCATCACCCAAGAGTAGCAGATTTAGCACAGAAGGCAAAATGTAATCTCTTTGAAGCCAGACTCTGTATCAAAGGCCTCATTCTCTGTTTCCTTGTGGTTAAATATCTGGAACATGAAATTCATAAACAAAACAAAGCAAAAGCTAACATTTTACTTTGTGCTTTAAGAAGCTTCCCCTTTCCCACTCTGCAACAGGTTCTTGTACCTGAAGCTCTCTGCTGGGCTTTGCCAGGGTTTTATCCACTGGCACTGGGGGAATCTGGCCACTGTCCCTGCACCCTCTCCTCATCCCAGCAACCCTGAATTGCCACCTGCAGCCACCAGTCTCCCTGCCAGCCTCTGCCATGTCCCTACATCACCAGCAGGGATTAAATATTAACCTGAGGAGTGATGATGCCCACATGGCAGCACCTGCCAGACCCGCTCTCTCAGTGTGCTCACGGTCACAGGGACAAAAGCCAGTGGCAATGACCACAGAGAACACACTGGTGTATTTTTAACTTGTGTCCCCAGGGCAGGTTTACCAGCAGGCTGTGCTTTGCAGGATGCTCTGCAGGGCTGGCCCATGCAGGGGGTACATTTTGGGAGTGCTCCAGCTCATGGTCTCTCCTTTCCCATGCCAGCTGGGGCAGTGGTTACCAGCTGGCCAGGCTGTGGGTACCAGGGCTGCTTCCTGGCAGGTCTCTGCCATGATGTACTCTTTCCCTGTGTGTCAGATCCCAAGAAACACCAGGGTCTGGCAGATGGAGCATCCCACGGGATTACTCTGCACTGGTGGTGTGCTCAGGGAAAGCACTGTTTGTGCAGAGAAGTCCAGTGAGGGAGAAAATTACCTCCTACTCAAAAAAGAGACTTGTGCTGTGATTAGGAGGGGTGGGTAGGAAGCTCTCTCTGGGTTCCCTAATCCACACAGACAGATGTAAAGCAGGAGGCAGTTTTGCATTGGGCAGGTTGTAACCCCTCTCCAGGGATGCCTCAGCCAGGATGAAACCTTCAGCCTCTCCATGGGTCTGCTCCCACCTCCAAGACAGACAGGGCTGGATTCTCCTCCCTCTTCACACAGCACATAGGAGGGGAGAAGCTGGGGGAGGCACTGTGGAGGTCACAGGGAGCAGCAGCAGAGGTGGGGTGGCTCAGTGAGCCGTCCCTCACTCACCATCCCATCGACGGCGTGATCTGCCCCACTCCTCCGGGGGGCAGGGGGTAGAAACCAGGGATGTCTGAGGTCTGGGAAGGACGGTGCACTCCTGCAAGAAGGCAGAAGGAGAGGAGTTGAACGTGGCACTGCACTCCCTGGGTGACCCAGCTCGCTCCCAGCCCCCTGGCTGCTCCATCTCTGGGCACTTGAGGACAGCCACATGAAATAACCATCTGCAAGTGGCAGGGTGCTGTTCCCTGTGCTTCTCTCTGTGGGGATGTGGTGGGGCATCCACATTGCTGCAAAATCACAGACATAAGGGGGGGGTGGAGGAGACATCTTCCTCTTGCACAAGCATCACAGTGCTCCATGCCACCCTGAGACCAAGGAGCACCGTGCTTTGGTAAGGATTTGGCTGACTCCAGGCATCCCTCTGCCTTCCCCAGAGAGCCCACTCAGGTGCTCAGGGGATGGTCAAAGCCATTCCTGTGCTCCCTCTCCATCAGTCATCTGCAGGACCTCCCATGAGCAGGCAGTGGAGATGTTCCAGCAGGCATCACTTCCAACTTAATTTTAAGCAATTTGAGTTCAAAACAATCGTTCTGCAGCTCTGTGAGTGCCAAGGAGCTATGGAGGTGGGTATGGTGCCAGCTGGGAATTCACCCTTTGCATGGGGAATCCCTGTGTGATCTTCAAAGCCTCTGGCACAGCAGCATGGCCAGGGGACAGGGCTGCAGCACTGCTCCCTTCCTAGCTGGGCTGGAAAACATCCTGTGCTGCCTGGGGCTGCGGGTGGGACTCAGACAACCACAGTGCTGCTGGCAAAACCAGCCCCAGCTGACCCCTGGACTGGGAACTGGAGGGTGCTGGGGCTGAGCTCTGACAGCAGCCCAGGGTAGTGATGGCTGCTACTGAGCCTCAGACAAAAACTGGGAACAGGGATTATCCAGTGGCCACCCTGGATGTCAAACACATGGACTAAATTGGTGATGAGCTGCAAGCAGCTGCAACTGGATTTTTCTCCTAGGTGTTTGAATGATACCTTATTAATTAGGAATGATACCAACTGCATTTTATTAGGAGTCAGCTAAAATAAATACATAGCTGACCTGACAGGAATCTTTAACCGAGTACAAGATTTCCTTCAAGTGGGACTCAGTGGCCCATGGAGGGTCAAACAAAACCAGGCCTGCCCAAGGCAGCTGATGGAACATCCTCAGATCTGCACCCCCAACAATAGGAGTTGCATAAGCCAGAGCACAAGTTATTCTTGCTGGCCCAGTGGTTGGGCCACCAGCCACTGACTCAGAATTCCTGCTTGTATTTCCTGGTCTGTGTGTCCTTGGGCTACTGTGAGAAACTTTAAAGGGACGCTGGGAGAATGAGTATGAGAGTGCCTCTCAAGTGCTTACACTGGGTGATAGTGGGAGCTGTTTCAGTGATGAAAACACAGATGAGGCACTTCCCCATGAACACAGGAGAAAACCCTCACCCCAGCAGTGTAGGCATGGGGCATGTGTGATCACAGCTGCACCACAAAGGCAGGACCCAGCTGAGCATTATGGGCTGAACCTTTCCTTGAATTGCACAAGGTGGGTCTCTGGGACACACTCCCTGTGTCTGTAGAAGTACAGGCTAAATGGGAAGGGGAGACTGGACAGTGCCTGCACTGAGGGCCAGGTGGGCAGCCCAAGGACAGTGTCCTGGAATGACTGACCCACTGCAGAGCTGAATGCTCAGGGACTGCTCCAGTGCCAGCTGTAGCCTCCACAGAGGGATACAAGCAGCCCTGCCCTTGGGTGAGCTGCTCTTGTACCACTTAAGGTTTCCCAGGCTGACAGTGAGTCCAGGAGGCAGCTCCTGGAGGGGCAGAGCTCTGCCAGGCACAGCAAAGGCAGCGTGGGGAAAGGTGTGTTGGGCTGACTTCCTGCACGCTTTCTCTCAGACTCAACTCATTACCTGAGCTTTTAGTAGGTTAATTTTGTTAACTCTTTCTGGTTTTCTGCTGAGTTTATTATGCTCTGATGGCTGACAAGCAGTGTCCTGCCTGGAAGACACCCAGGATGTGCCCTGGGTATCCCTTACCTCAGACCTAAATTCTACCCATCAGCATCCCTGATGAGTCCAGAATGTGGCCTCTAGGTTCAGACCAGGGATTATTCAGTGTGTCCTCCAGCCAAGAGCATCCTCAATAACCCATTGTTTTATCAGTGATGTTAATTTGGTGAAGCTGATGCCTCTGGGACCGTTTGGATCACTCCTGAGTGGAGGCCTTTGCCCAAATCACAACAGTTGGTTTTGTGCTTCTGTTTTGGCACTGTCCTCCTTCCTGAATGCAGTTTGACACAAAACTGTCAGGTTTTTTTGCTTTCACATGAAATCAAGCCCAGGTTTGTGTAAAAAACTGGGTAATCTGAACAGATGTTCTGCACTAAGGTAAGGTTGAGAAGTTTGATTTTACACTCAGTTTGCCAGGAACCCATGAAGAATGATGGAATGATGGACTGGGGTGAATTCCTCAACACATACTTGTATTTACAGTTTATTTTAGAGGGTTTAACCTCAACATACTGTACTTTCCCCTATAGCCTCATGAGCCAGTTGACACAGCCTGGGCTCATACAGGATCACAAAAAGCCAAACCAGGTGACAACCACATAACATGTGGCTACGGGGACACACATGTCACAGTCCAGTCAACTATCAGACACCAATCCCATTTAGTCAAAATATTTCCTGTTTCAAGTATTTATTTTCTCAAAATGACAACTAGACAACAGTTTGGGTATGAGTCAAAGGAAAGATTACTTTCCATTTTCTGGTTGACTCTTGTGCATTATCGTGCAGGCTCTGGTGTGGTCTCAAGGTGCAGGACAGCTTGTACAGAGAACTGAGCACACTCCATCAGCAGGGCTGGCACTTTTGGTATCAAACTGCTCACAGCCAGATCACAAACATTGCCAATAAACTAAAAATAATCTCCTCCTGCTAAGCTGACCAAAGGTGCTGATTTTTCTCATTGATTTGGGAGCAGGAAGGTGCCGGCCTCAGCGGTCTCCAGCTGAGCCCCCCTCCCAGCACAGAGGTCCCAGTGGTGGCCTTACCTTGTTTCTGGTTGATGTCAGCAGGCAGGTGGGGGGAGTGGGAGCCGTGGCTGAAGTGCTCGTTGCTGTAGGGGATGAGCGGGGTGAGCGGGTGCACTCCGTGCGACGGCTGCACCACGGGAACTTTGTTGGACTGCAAGACACAACCACAGAAAGACCCAGGAGTCATCAGGATCCACCAGCAAGGACAGCCAGTGCCCTCTGCAGTCCTGATGTTGGCAGCAAGGCTGGGAATAGCTAAAAACACTACACAAACACTAAACAAATTACTAAACAAACACTGCAGCATCCTGCAAAAAAACCCAAAACCCAATCCATAAACCAAGGAGGGAAAACAGCTGGAGATGATTTCTTGGATAAGTGGAAAACAGATCAAACCAGCTTGAAGTTTTCAGAGTTCAGAACTTTTTTTTTCCATTCAATTCTAGTATCTTTTACTCCAGGATGAATGCTCCAAGTTACCCAATGCAAAGCTCTTGTTCTCTGTCCTGGACTACCACAGGATCTAAATCTGGACTTTCACAGTGAATCCTTCATATTCACTGTGAAAGTCATCTTTGAGCTTTCTTAATCAGGGCTGTCATGCAAGGACAGACACAGGATCAGAGAATCATTTAGGCTGGAACAGACTTTATAGAGATCATAAAGTCCAGCCATTAATCCAGCACTGCCAAGGCCACCGTTAAACACGAGGGTAATGTCTTTGAAAACAGGACATGGTCACCAGTTAGCCCTTGGGCTGAAATCCCTGTTGGACTGAGCTCCAGTGCTGGAGAAGGAGCAGAGGGAGCTGAGGTAATGCTGGAGATGCAAAAAATCCAGGAAAAGTAAGCAAATAAAAATCTGTCTCCTCTTGTAGCTGCTCCTGGTTACGTGCAGCGTGGCTGTCAGAGCCCAACACCTTGGAAAATGCCCTTTTTGGTGAACACAACAGGAAGTCCTCCTGTGTGTTGGAGCAGAGAGAGGGGAAGCTGTTTGGAAGAGCTGCACAGCAGCAAGGAGCACACACAGACACTCACACACTCACACTCTGCCATCTACGCAGCCTCCTCGCCTCGAGCGTCTCGAGCTGTTTCCTACATGCCCAGTTTCGCCCATGGCTGCCTTTAAATCCAAACTGACTTCATCTTGGTGGTGGAATGTTAGGATTTGTCCCAGATAAATCCACAAAAGAAACCAGGACTAACAACACTCCAGAACAGGGTCAGTTTGGGAATGGAGCAGGTCAGACAGCTCTCCAGGGGCTAGGAGCTGGGGATGCCAGCCAGTTTTCATCAGTCTCATCAGGATATCTACAGATGATTTGCTGTGTGACTTTTGACAAGTCATTTAGGATCCCTGGACTCAATTCACTGATGCTTTCCATTTTGGTAATGATTTTGCTCAGGCAGAATGAGCACAAAGCTCTGGCTGGCTTTGGTGAGGGAGGCACAGAAACACACAGTGGCTCTGATCAACCTGTCCTGGGCCCATCCTGGCTGCTCCAAGTGAACTGGGAGCCCTGGGCAAGTCCTGTGTTTTGCATCCCTGCTCTGAGGAGGAAACCCATGAAGCGGAAAAGAAAACAGACTGATGGAGACGCTGCTTTACATCTGCCTTTCCCACAAAGGTTTGCTCATGCAAATAAAAACCAAGAGGCACGCAGGTTTGCATTTGAGAATGAATGAAAACCCTAATTCCTGGTGCTTAACAGGTGTAGATTTACTGCACACAGTGGAGTACTGGGAATGTAATCCCCCTTTCCAGCACAAACTGGTGTGGCACATTCCTGTCCTGCAGCAGGGCCATGGGTTATGTGGTTTTCCCACTCAGACCAGCACTGGGCTGGTTCCTGCTTAGTTAAACACATGTTTGGAGCTCTGAGCTCTTTCTATTCTCAGCCATGAAATGAGATGAAGAAGAGCTTTTCAGTGATATTTCTAAAATTAGCTATGGTTTAGCTTATTTAAGAGCCACAAAGCCTAAATGAGGGTTATGCAATTCTACGTGTACATTCTAACATGACACTGGAGCAGAACAAGCTCAATGTTGAGCTGTTTTGAAAACCTCAACTCAAGCACTTCTGTTCAAAGTAGGGCAGATCTTTCTTTCCCATTTGCCTCATGCTTGATCCAAGCACAGCACCATTCAGCAGCCAGCCTCACTGCCTGATGACTGTGAACAACTTTCAGAGCAATGGCAGGAGACAGGGGATTGGAAGGAAATGATTTTTAAGGTCTCTTCCAATCCAAACCATTCTGAGATTCAATGGTTCAGTAGTAACCTGGTGGTACAACAAGACTTGCAGCTCAATTACTCAGTTTTTCCATCAGTTCAGATGGAAAACAACATGCTGCCCCAGTAAGGAGAGCTTCCCCATGACCCTTCTGCATTGGCCTTGCCTCATTCAAAAACTTCTCTACTCCCTAAAGCCATAAAGATCTGGAGGGAAAGGATGGCCAGCAAGGAGACAAAAAATTTCTGCAAACGGCTATTTATCCCCCTATCCACTTCCTCCATTAGGGAGTTTGTTACAGGACTCCATCTCCCAAAACTAAGGGAAGAAGGAAATGCTGCACAAAAATATGGAGAAATAGAGAAAAACTCCATGTTGATCCTGGTTCAAAGACTGCAGCTGCCAATGGTTGTGGCCCATGGCCATGACTGCAGCTCCTGGTCTTCCCCAGCTGCACTGTGAAACCATACCTGGCTTACAGAAATCCATATCCCAGAGAAACGGGATCAATTCCCTGTTTTTTGCAAGGCCTAGATTGTGCTCCTGCAAATCAGCTGCAGCACATGAACCTTGAAGAGGCTTTTCAAAGCCAGGACTTAGCAACTGACAATGTTTTATGCCATAAAGTTGCCCTGATGTAAATGTTTTCTCCCAGGAGGATTGAATTGACACAGGGCAGTGGTTTGGTGTTCCCTCAGAAGGTCCCCTGGGAGGACAGTGGGTGCTGCTGCTCAGGACATCACAGGGGCTGTGCTGTGGTTTGGTAAAGCATCTCATTTTGTCTCCTGGGTTTCAACACAGCCCAGAGCTGCAGTGACAGAGCTGCTCACTACCCAACCACCAAAAATAACACTGCTGGTGCCAAACATCATGGCCCCAACATCAATGCGTCACCTCCTGTCCTTCAGCAGCCATGGGGGGACCTGAAGGGGCTCCAAGGACAGCTTTGCCTCACTTCTTCCAGCACAGCCCCTTGAGGACAGACTGGGGAACGAGCTGTGCAGCCACAACCTCGTGCAGAAATGAGGGAACACATTTACAGCAACTGCAGAATGGCATTTCCAGAGGGGATGGAGCACAGGATGGGGTTTGCAACCCTGAAGGCCTTTTCCCCCTCTCTCAAATTTGCTAAATTGCAGCTCTGCTGAGTGCCCAGCTCCCATATGAGCACTGTCCCCTCCTCCCCTGTATGCTGCAGTGCATCCCCTCCCAGCACCAACCATCCTATCAACCCCCCTGAAAATGACTGAAAAACCCAATGCTACTGAGGGAAGAAGATCCCTCCTTGAAGCCAAGATGTGTTTAATAACTAGAGGTAATTGGAGGAGCAAAAAGAAAAGACAGTAGCATTAATTATTAAGAAAGATTAATTGTTGGCAAGGCAAAATTAGATTTCCCCAGTCAGAGATGGGTGTGAGAAGAGAAGAATCCCACAGAGAAGCCTGGGTGTGTGATTGTGATGGGATCTGAAGGCCAGACAGAAAACTCTCTGTCCTCTGAGCACATGCAAACCCAGTGGATCCTGCATATGAGGATCACCCTCACCACTGGAGTTTCAGTGTATTTGGGCTCCAAGGAGCCTCATGAGGCTCAGCATCCATTGCCTTTGCTCCCATTCTCCATCACACACGCTCTGGCCACAGGAAGCAGTGGGGTCATACAAGCTGCTGGGATGCTGCTGCTTGATCAGAACTATAAATGATTTTAATCAAAATGTGGGGTTTTGACTAGAGAATGGTATGAGATTATAATCAACATTTTCTGGAAAGCACCTTGTGTTAGCAAGTATTTTAATTAATGTTTTAAAGACTTATCTATTTAGTCATGACATGCTAAAAATGAGTAGTTTTACTTTGCTGGTTTGATGGATGATTTTTCTGTTAAACTTTAAAGCTAACCTTAGAAAACTGTAGCACAGAAGGCCAAAAGTCAAAATTTGAGTGATATGATCAAACTAAAAAATTTCCTGGTAAAAAATGGCTGGTAAAACTCTTTGAGTTTTTAACTCTGAAAATATTCTAGAAAAAAAAAAAAAGATTTTTTTTTTTCCTGCTTGGATCAGTTTAGGAAAAGAAGCAAATGAAAAAAAAGGAGGATGTTTTGTAACCTGTGAAAAGTATTCTTTGCTACAACTGAATACAGCTATTAAAAGCAGAGGTGGTCACACCACACTGCCTGGGAGCTGCTGAGGATCCCAACATCCCACCAGTGCTGGGCTCCACTGCTGCTTTTATAGATGGGAATGACTTTAATTAATTTTCTGGTAGAAGACAATTCAGAACTAAAATAAAGCAGTTTAACTCTACTGCCCCTTCCAATAGTGAAAAATGTTAATTTTATATACTGTTAAATTTCCTTTGGGGATGTGACTTCAAGTGGTGCTGTGCTCCCCATGGAGGATACCGGGGTGCTGCCTGCCTTGCACAAACCACAGCTCCCAGAACATCAGCCAACATCCCAAGAGCTCAAACTGCTGGAAAACCCTGCACTGGGGGAGCCACTGTCCATGCATGGGTGCACAGGAGCCTGCAGGGAGAGAAAGGTCCCACAATCTTCCCACAACCCCTCTGTGACCCTTGGAGCTGGTGGCCCCATGACCCTGGCTGTGCTGAGGAAGGCTGGGAGAAGGCTGCAGGGAACAGGAGTAGCAGGAGCTGGTGGCCCCATGACCCTGGCTGTGCTGAGGAAGGCTGGAGCAGGCTGCAGGGAGCAGGAGCAGCAGGAGCAGCAGGAGCTGGTGGCCAGGGTGAGCGCTGTGGTTTCCAGCCTCGCTGGGGAGCTGAGCCGCAGTCAGGTGAAATTACTCACATCACTTTCAAATTTTCCCACGTTGCCAGCCCCAAAGACAGAGAAATGAAGAGCTGTGGGCTAGCCCAGCAGTGGCCTGTGCGTAGCAAAGGGCCTGGCCAAGGGAAGGGAGCTGGGGCTGGCAGCTGTGCCATGCTGGTGGCCATCACCACCATGGCAGAGCGGGGTTTTGGCAGTCCCAGAGCCCTGTGTGTCACTGGCTGAGCTCTGTGTCTGGCTGCTGGGAGCATCCCCCAGGGCTGTTCTCAGCTCAGATGTCAGGCTGAGCTCTGAGCAGGTCTCTGTGCTCCCTTGCCCTGCGTGGGTGCCTAGGTGCAGCACAGGAGCTGCAGGCTGCAGTCCAGCCCCGAGTTGCCCCATCCGTGTTTGCTTTGACATCACTTCTCAGAGAGAGTGAGATGAGTCGATGTGCTGGCTGTGACAAACAAAACCTACCAAGGTTTGCTGCTGCTGATTCAATGAGGAATTAATTCCTCTTCGCTGCAAAATTAGTCATCGTGCCACAGAAAGAGGTATAAGGTCAGGCTGCACCCAAGCATGCACTGCTGCTGGGGAAGCTACCTGTGACCAGGGGCACTGTGCCTTTTGCTCTTTATCCTCCAATCAATCCAAATTAGCAAATCATGAGGGATGGATGGATCAGGGACATGAATCCAGCTTGGATGAGGCCCTGGGCAGCCTGGTCCAGTGGAAGGTGTCTCTGCCCATGGCAGGTGGGTTAGAACTGGATGATCTCTAAGGTTCCTTCCAACCCAAACCATCCAGTGACTGATGATTAAGGACATTATTAGGCACATCCCACAGCATCAGATGCCAGGAGGGCTTCCAGGGGAATGCTCTCACCCGGGACACTGGGGCCCAGAGCCCATGACTCAAAGCCAGCTCTGCACACTCTAAGTTCTGGTGACACCTCCCAGCTCAGGGCCCCAGACTGTCAGCAGACACCTTGGCTCCTGCAGCAGGAGATGCTGTGATCAGAGATCCCCCCAGGACCCACTGCAGACCTGTGGCACTGGCTGTGATCAGAGATCCCCCAGGACCCACTGCAGACCTGTGGCACTGGCTGTGATCAGAGAATCCCCCAGGACCCACTGCAGGCCGTTTGTGGCGCTGGCAGTGACCAGAGATCCCTCAGGACCCACTGCAGGCCGTTTGTGGCGCTGGCTGTGATCAGAGATCCCCCAGGACCCACTGCAGGCCGTTTGTGGCACTGGCAGTGATGAAGGATCCCCCAGGACCCACTGCAGGCCGTTTGTGGCACTGGCTGTGATCAGGGATCCCCCAGGACCCACTGCAGGCCGTTTGTGGCACTGGCAGTGATGAAGGATCCCCCAGGACCCACTGCAGGCCGTTTGTGGCGCTGGCTGTGATCACAGAATCCCCCAGGACCCACTGCAGGCCGTTTGTGGCGCTGGCTGTGATCAGAGACCCCTCAGGACCCACTGCAGGCCGTTTGTGGCACTGGCAGTGATCACAGAATCCCCCAGGACCCACTGCAGGCCGTTTGTGGCACTGGCAGTGATGAAGGATCCCCCAGGACCCACTGCAGGCCGTTTGTGGCGCTGGCTGTGATCAGAGATCCCCCAGGATCCACTGCAGGCCGTTTGTGGCGCTGGCTGTGATCAGAGACCCCTCAGGACCCACTGCAGGCCGTTTGTGGCGCTGGCTGTGATCAGAGACCCCTCAGGACCCACTGCAGGCCGTTTGTGGCGCTGGCTGTGATCAGAGACCCCTCAGGACCCACTGCAGGCCGTTTGTGGCGCTGGCTGTGATCAGAGACCCCTCAGGACCCACTGCAGGCCGTTTGTGGCACTGGCTGTGATCAGAGACCCCTCAGGACCCACTGCAGGCCGTTTGTGGCGCTGGCTGTGATCACAGAATCCCTCAGGACCCACTGCAGGCCGTTTGTGGCGCTGGCTGCTCGCGCCGGCCCGGAGCCCTCACAGCCCGCAGGCAAAGGCAGCACTGACTCATTTCTCAGCTCAGCACACTTTTTTCTCTTTTCTCACTTTTGCTGCAGTCCCAGCGCCCCAGCCCGCTGCCGCAGAGGAAACAGGGAAAGTTAAAGCCACCCATGCTCGGGCACTGCTCTCACCCAGCCCTGCACCCCTCCAGCAGAGACAAATTTTGGCTGCAGCAGCAGCATCTTCCTGGACACTGCCCAGGTCAACCAGTTTGGCTGAGGCACAGAGAGCTGAATCTGGCTCTTACCCTCAGCACAACAAAGGGTTCCTCCACAGACCCCATCCCCAAGACCAGAAGAGCCCCACTGCCCTGTGCACCGCACCTCTGGCCGGCCCTGACATGCTTATGAGCAGCAGTCAGATGGAGAGGAATGGAATAATTTCCAGTTATTAATTCTTGCATCAATTCTGCATATGAATTGCAACAAAGAGCTGGTTGGTTTAAGAGACATCACACACAGAGGAAAATGCTGTCTTGGCTCAGGTTTTTATCCAAACATTACCCTCACTCTGGTTTTTACCCCTGCACTCTACATTTTGTGGTTGACAGAGCATTCATTTCCCCACTCTTCCCTTTCTCCCTGATTTCTTTCAGCTTCTTTAAGATCCAGCTCTGCTTTGTAAATGCTGATGAGGCACCTGGGTAGCCCTGATCTTCTTTGCACATTCCAGGGGATGTGCTTGCCTCAGTGGCCAAACTCATCTCCCTTGATCCTGATTCCCCTGTGAGTGGGACGTGCATCAGAGAACAAGTTCCCTGGCATTTCACACCTTCTGTGTCCCAGCTCTCAGAGGGTGACCAAGCTCCAGACAGGATGGGGACAAATCACAGAATCACAGAACAGTTTGGGCTGGAAGGGCCCTTAAAGATAATAGTTACAGCTCCCTGCCACAGGCAGATACGTACCACCCACTAGCCCATGCTGCTCAGGGCCCCATCCAATATGCCTTTGAACACTTACAGCAATGGGGGAAATACAGGGAAAGAACTTAAAAACCTTCCAAAATTTCTCAGTGCTGCTGCTGGTTTCTGGTTTTAAGCAATAATGGTTATTATTTTTCAGTCAAACTCTGCAGGGGAAATGAGCTGAGTTTTTCACCATTTACGGGCACAGGAAGAGCTGTTTCACTTCTCAAGTATTTATCTTCTAAGAGAAAGATGTAGGTGGTTCTTCCTGAAAATTTAAAAATTAAAAAAGGTATGGAAAAATAAAGATGAAAAGTCCCTCTCAGAGGTTGCTCTCTTAGGGTGACAGGGGACAAGTGTGGAGGCAGCTACACCACATACCAGAGAGGTGGAAGCCTCAAAAAAATGCAATTTAGACATCACCACACAATGTTTACAGTTCCATCCACCTCACTCCAGATGCCTCAAACCTGCAAAAAGTGCCCTCATGCAACGCTGCCTTGCTTGGGAAATGCTCCTGCTGTGATGTTCAAAGCATTTGCTCAGGAGGGTATAGCAACCCCCCTCCAGTGTGCCACAGCCACAAAAGGCAGAGGTGCCATTTGGCTTCATGGAACCAAAATGCTGGGGCAATATAACCCAGGGGCTGTGCTGCAGCACCAAACCCCTGCTATTGCCCAAAAACTGCCCAAAAGACAGTTTTTTTAATTCTGGGGCTGCATCAGCCCCCAGCTTGTTCTGAAACATCCATCCCTGGTTATTGGCTCTCTGGTGTTCTGGGCTACACAGAAAAAAAAAAAAAAATCTCTGTCCCCATCATGCCCTGTGGTTCTGAGAATTTGAATCAGAACTTGCAAACCCTGGAGTTACCGGTAATGCTTGAGGCTGTGAATGCAAAGGCTCCCATTTGACCTGTGGAGGCTGATAGTATCTGACCTCCTTTATTTCACTCCATTTCTCAAAGGCAAGCAGCTGGTCCAGTACCCAGAATTAATCAGGAAAATGTCCAAGAGGGCAAGGGAGGAAAGCAGAACAAAAATATGTCACAGAGGCAAGGCTTGCCCTGTGGGCAGGCTTGAGACATCATTTCCCAAAGGAGCAGGAGTGTCATTCTCCACTGCCTGGCAGCACCAGGGCCAGCCAAACCTCAGGGTGCAAAGGTTTGGTGAAACACTGATGGTCTGAACTGTGAGAGCTGTGTTGTGATCCCTTTTGCTGCTCGTTTCAAGGATTTTCTCCTGTTTTGAAAAGCCATTTGCAAACCCCAGCCCCAGCTCCGTGCTGGATCTGAACTGAGCAGGCTTTGGCATCTGGCTGTCACATCCCTAGATATTGGGAAGAAATTATTCCCTCTGAGGGTGGTGAGGCATTGGCACCAGTTTCCCAGAGAAATTGTGGCTGCCCCACACCCCAGAAATGTTCCAGGCCAGGATGGATGGGGCTTGCAGCAACCTGGTCTAGTGGATGGTGTCCCTGCCCATGGCAGTGGAGGTGGAATGAGATGGCCTTTAAGGTCCCTTCCAGCCCAAACCATTCTGTGATTCTAAGATCCCTCCTCTCCAGGGATGTGCTTGCAGCAGCAGATGGAAAAACCTGCAAGATTTCTGGGGCCATCTGCCAGCAACAAGAACCCTCCAGGTGCCAGTATTGTGCAGTTTTCTGGAGGCAAATGTTTGCTTACAGAATCCCTGGGTGTGAGGAGAGGGGTCCTGGCTGCTGGCTGTGTTTTTTCTTTCCATTTATAACAAATACAAAACCAGCCCATGTACTTGAAAGTGTGTGTGGGAGTTTACAAAACACAACCCCTCAAAAATACTGATGTGATTTAAGACGTTTCGATTAACCAAACATCAGAGGGGTGAAACCTGCCCCTCCACATCACAGCAGTGCCAGGATGCAAGGCCACCATGGGTGACACCATCCTGCTGGTGCCACCCCTGTCATACTAGGACCTGGACAGGAGATCTATCACAGCATGTTTGCCCCTTGTCTATAGGCTTGGGAAAGGACAGTTGCCAGCCCTTCCTGGCAAGCACTAGAGTCCCTATTTTCTTTTCACCTTTTTCCTCTCCTCTCCTCTCCTCTCCTCTCCTCTCCTCTCCTCTCCTCTCCTCTCCCTCTCCCTCTCCCTCTCCCTCTCCCTCTCCCTTTCCCTCTCCCTCTCCTCTCCTCCCATTTTTGAAATCTGCTAGTCTCACAGCTCAGCTTCAAGGGAGATCTCACTCCCTGACAACATCACTGGCTGAAAGAAACAGACAACAAACCCAAGTTTCTCACACTGTCTGAAATCCCCAATTTGCTGACAATGCTGTGAAAAAATAACAGTAATAACAGGAATAATAAATAAAAATAAAAATGGTACTGTAATGCTGCTGACTTGTCCAGAGGGAGCTTTCTCCCATGGCATCCATGGCCAAGGCCACACACTCACAGTGTGAGATGACACCAAAGGAAGGCGTTTTACCATGTCAGAGGTGGCCATGTCCAAGCCCATGCCACAATCCAGTAACAGACAAGTCAAAACAACCAGGGAGGATGATATGTAAGATTATCATCCTCCTTGAGCGCACATTTCTCTACTCTGGCAAAATCCCTTCAAATTTATACAAATGTCAAGCACATTTCCAGCATGGATGGCCAGGAAGGAATGAACCATGGCTGCTCTGAGCCTTCCCCAGGGTCTGTCCCAGACCCCTCTACATCATCATTCCAGCCCAGTGTGGGGACAGATGTCAGTCCCTCCCCAGCACTGGTGCTGCCAACCATCCCTCCCCACAGGGACCCCAAACCCCCCTGGTGATGCTGGCATGGAGAGAGGCGAGCTGCCCGCTGCCACCCCCACATTATCCTAATCTGACTCACATTTAGCTCCCAGTTTTCAGATAAATGGCTCTGTGGGGGCCATGGAGGGAAGATAATCCCCTCTGGAGCCAAAGGGATGCTCTGTGGACACCCTGCAGCAGCGAGGCGATAGCAGCTTTCCTTGTTGCTCACTTTCAAGGGTGACATGTTTACAAAGAATGCTACAGCCGCTAATCCTGGATGATACCCTGTGTCTGCCTGGGAGAAATCCTAATTTTCTCGATAGGAGGAATTAGTTCCTTTAATGCTTAATACCCTTTTTTTCCTCTGAAAGCAAGCGAGCATTATTGTGCAGAGCGGAATAAACATTTTAATTAAAATGTGGAATTTATCTTCCAGTCAAATTCGTACGAGCCCCCGATGACACGTCAAACTCTGCTTTCCCATTTTGAATCTTCCTCTGATCTCTTAATGCGAGCAGCTGAATTAAAACCTGGGCTTGGTGGATTTGCATATAATTAGAGAGCAAGGGAAATTAATAGGGAATTGAATGGGTTTCTCCTCTGCCCATCTGATGTTTTTACCAGATTAAAAAGAGTTGATTTTTTTTAATGACTGCAAAAACATATTAAATATTATTTAACCTTTTTTTTTGTTGGGGATAGGGAAGCAGACAGACTAAAGAAACAAACTTATACATATGATAATGAACAACTCCTATCGTGGGAAGCAAATATCATTGTAATTAGGATTAGAAAGGAATCCTAATTAATCTTGTCCTGCCACTTGACTTCTAGAAGTTCCTTAAATGTTACCTCCTATAAGATGTAAAACAAGGAGCAGTTTAAATGCTTGACAGCTAATCCTGGTAGCCTCAGCAGCATGGGGAAGAGGCTCTTGGATGAAATTTAGGATGGAGAGGTCTGACCCTGTGAGCTGGACTCAGACTGAAGGGGAGCATACAGCTTTGCTGCCTCAATCTCCTAATTGCTCACAACAAGCCAGGTAATGAGTTAGCAAACGAGGAGAGATGTGATGCACTAAGCACCACAGCAACCCCTGACTCCATACAAAGCATCCTTACAGATCTTCTTCCATTTAAAAAAAATAAAATATTGTCTATTCAGAAATACTTCTGGGGCTCATTTTCAGAACTGAAGTTCAGTAAGGGGTGGGAATATATGAGGTAACTCTGGTGCTGTGCATCCCCACCCCATGCCTTGATTTCATCTTCTCCGCACTTGTGATGATAAAGATTACCCACTGTGCTGGTACTAAGTCATACATATTTTAACTCAGCTCTTGTCATGTGTCATCAAATCCTGTTTTTCAGGTATTGAGATTCATAGATTTAATTGCACAAGATTTTACTACAGGAGTGGATGGTCATGAGATTATTTTCATCTTTGTGTCTCAGTATGGAAAGCAGCTTGGAGAGAGCTGGTTTCCAAACTTCAGGGCCTGGATGAAAGTCTCATTTTCCAAATACAGCCAAATACAGTGCCAGGAGGTGCCACAATGGGAGATTATGACTTGGCCTATTAATAAATGCAGCAAACTTTATTTTTTATGCTGAAATAAAAATAATAAATGAATCCTGCAATGGCTAGGCTGGCTTCTCAACATATTTTTACCAAGACTTCCCATCAGTTATTGGCTATGGTGTTATGAAAGTGATTGTCAGCAATGGCCCAGGAATGACCTGGTAAGGTCAGATGTGAAAAATTGTCACTTCGAAACCAGAGACCACTCACAATGTTCCCAGTCTTGGATTTCATTTTAACACTGGCTAATCATCCTTTCACAAGGCAGGACTGATGAAAGGCTTCATGCTGAAAAAATAAGAAAGTCAAAATTTCATATGGTTTTGATGAGAAAAATAACTGATGAAACTTTTCTCTTTCAACTTGGTTTTGCTTTGAATTCGGGGTTCATGGGAATACAAGCAGCAACAGGAGCAAACCTGTGAGGGCTCAGTAGGGTTCTAATGATGCAGTTCTTCCTGAGGAGCTTACCACCTGCTCCAGAACTGCATGGGGCCAGGAATTTTAAGCCACATTATTTACTTTTCTCAGAAAATCCACAACTCTTCATAGGCCGCACCAAACTTCACCACAGTTTTGCTGGGAGAAGATTAAGTGCATGACAGAGTCCTGGTGGATGCACTCACCTTCCCAGGAGGCAGAAGACCCAGATATAAGCCACGTTCATCCCAACCCTTTCTTTGATTCTCATCTCTGGTGACATTTGCAAGAGCAATCTTCTGCTGGGCTGTCCCCCTGGCTGACCACAGAGAGGGTCCTGGTGGCCTGACCCTGACTGGGGAAAGCAGCCCCAGGGAAGTGTCTGCTCCCATCACCCCAGAGTGAGCTATCACCATTTCACAGAGGTGGCAAAGAGCAAAAATGTTAAAGTACCAACTCTGCTGGCTGAGGTCAGACTTGTTTTCCAACACAGCCTGCCCTGGGAGCTCGCCCTGCCCCGAGGTCAGCCGCGACACGGCGCTCCATGGAAAAGGTTTTCCAGAAAAGTTAAACAAAGCAGAACTGAGCAAACAGAAGGGTGTGTATGGAGTCAGTCCCACGGGAAGCAGGGACCAGGGTGGCTGATATGCAAGCAGCTGCTGTGTCCCAGCACATCCCAGTACGTCACAGGTGCCAGGTCTGCCTGCACCAGCAGCCCCCAGTGATGCCACCATGGTGCCACCAAAATGCCAGCTGCTTCCATGAAATGCAAACAGATCCACAACTGCCCCAGCATTTACACACAGATGAAAAGAAAAAGAAAAAAAAAATTCAAGAAGAAGGAAGAATGGATGATAACATGAAGCTTCTGGCATAGATTTTTTCCCAACCAGATAATTAACTAACTCAACCAGCACCAGAGATCAGCTATTTAACTGCAGGTCATTTTGTAACACAGATTTTTTTTTTTTTTTAAACTTACTTGTCATGGTCTCTGATCTATTACAGTAACTGACAGCTGTATTTGCTGAATGATGAAACAGAGATTACAGAGAACATTGATTATACTAAAAAACCCCAAAACATCTACCACACCTGTATGCATACAACCTCCACATGCCTATAGTGACATTTTTAAGCTTAGGTATTATTTAGAGCTTGAGCAGGAAGTCCATGTGTCCCACATCTGCTTTTAAAAGAATCTGGGAATGAAAAACTTTTCTTGCCACCAGGACAATGACACACAGGCAAAAGATTCCTTGCTTCAGGACACTGTCACATGATTAAATCCTATATTAGTATTGCATAGAACAGTAAAAGTTCTTTTCATTACCCATGGATTGTACATTTGCTGAAAAAAAACAATTAAAACACTATTGCCATTGGGTTAGGATTTACATTCTTCCCAGTGAAGTTTGCAGTTAAAAAATAAGCCCATCTATCTTCTGGCCATCATCTAAGCTCCTTAGAATGCAAAAGGTAAAAATCCTATGGATTACAGAGAATTACACTTTTTTATAACTCTCAGTTTTAAGTGAGGTGCTACACAGATAAAGAAATTTCTTCTTAAAACACATGCTTAATATAACATCTTCCCTTTAATTCTCTGGCTGGCTCTCTCCTCTATTTTAGGACTTTCTGAAGAAATAAATCCCCAAGCTGAGCTGAGACCCAGTTGATGGGATTCCTAAGGAAAAACCATCTCAGAACAGGTGAACTCTGTGTGTCCCCAGCTGAAGTGTTTGGGGCACCTCCAAACACTTTTAGCAAAAGATTAACAATTTAGATTCATGGAACTGAAAATAAGATACAGCCTGTGCCAAAGTCAATGAAGTTTCCCCACTGCCTTATCTCATCGAAGGCCAAGAACACAACATTATCTCCAGTGCTGGCAGGTGTTCATTCGGGTCTTGAATCACAGAATCGTTTATGTTGGAAAAGCCTCCTAAGATCATCGAGTCCAAATGTTAACCCAGCACTGCCAAGGCCACCACTAAACCATGTCCCCAAGTGCTACATTTACATGTTAAATCCCTCCAGGAATGATGACTCCACCCTGAGTGCCTTGGGCAGCCTCTTCCAGGGCTTGACAACCATTTTGGCAGATATTTTTTCCCAATATTAAATGTAACTTTCCCTTCCACAACTTGAGGCTGCTTCCTCTTGTCCTATCACTTGTTATTGAGAGAAGAGATGGATCCCTACCTGGCTCCACCCTCCCATCAGGGAGCTGTAGAAAGCAAGGAGGTGCCTCCTTTTGTCCAGGATCAGCCCCCCTAGCCCCTCTCCTCATGACACTTGCGCTCTGGACCCTTCCCCACTCCACTGCCCTTCTCTGCAAACTCTCCAGCATCTCAATGTCTGTCTTGGAGTGAGGGCCCCAAACTCAACACAAAACAGAATCTGAGGTGCAGCCTCATCAGTGACTGTATAAGAGCCAGAGTTTCCCACAGACTGTAGTAGTAGAAGAGCCAGAGTTTCCCACAAGATAAATACTTGTTCATTGTGTTGCGAGGAGACCAGCTATAAAACTCTGCCTTTAGTCCATCTCTCTTATCATCACATCCATCTGCCTTGGCCTGACTGTCTTTTGTGTGTACAAGGCTATATTTGGATCACTAGTTTAACAGAAGTTGCA
The DNA here is from genome assembly GCF_023055355.1 of Agelaius tricolor. NCBI lineage: Eukaryota > Metazoa > Chordata > Aves > Passeriformes > Icteridae > Agelaius > Agelaius tricolor. Next base: position 9,234,025 of record NW_027269278.1, on the reverse strand, counting down.
TTTCTTAACTGTAAAGTGCATTTCAGGGTAGAGACTTGTTATCTCCTGAATCTGAAAAAGATGGAGCTCTGCAGACTCAGTTCTGCTTGTGGTCTTCACCAAGCAAACAGTAAATATTGTTTGTAACAGGAAATTTTACATAAAATATTTCTATAGATTTGATGCAATGGCATAATAATAACTACCAGTGACTGACCAAGGTCTTACAGCTCAGGGATTTTCTCTGTCTGTTTGTTGGCTGACCCCAGAGAAAGAAGGGGAGTGGGGAAATTACTCAGATACAGAGGCTAATGAGCATTTTTCATTATTTTGTCTTTATGACAGCAAAGTTTGCCACTGATTTCAAGAGGAGTACTGTCTACCACTCTGCAGCCACTAGCACAGAAATCTGTGAGCATTAAAAACTTAGGTTAGCGAGGGCATAAATACGTGCACACACACGAAAGTCCAGGCAAACATGCCCAAACATGCATGCCAAGGCTCTCCTGCACCATGGAATCACAGAATCAAACGATCTTGGGATGGTTTGGGTGGGAAGGGACCTCAAAGCTCACCCAGTTTCAACCTCTCCTCAGAGAGCCCAGCATGGGAGGCAGCACTGGAGCATGGGGTGGATCTGCCCCTTACCAGCCCTCCTCATTAATCCTCAGGCTTGTTAGGTTATCAGGACCCAACTACTCCCACTAAACAAAATCCACATGCATGTTCCATTTAAAAAAAGTATTAGTATTTTAAATTACTATAATTTGTGCTTGGAACTAATAAATCTTAATTATTCAGCAGAAAACAAATTGTAGTGTGGGATTTAATTCCTCATGTTTATCTACTACAAATGAGCTACCACTGATCTAAGAATGAGCTACATGGCAATCAGCAATTACATGATTTATTTTTTTATTTTCATTCTTCACTGGGTATTATTTGAATACCTGCAGTGCCTCTGTTCTCACCTGACATGTGCCACGCTGTGCTGGCTGCAATGACATCTGCTGGTGGCTACAAACCTTCTCAGCTGGCCTAGGTGACTTTATTCACCATAATAAAGGAAGCAACTATGTGCTCCTGCACTTTTGGTTTTATTATGGAATTTTTTCCTCCAACTCAGTACAGAGCTGTGGAACAGTATTTAGGTGAAAAAGAGTCATTCTGCTACATCTGAGCAAACTCAAGAGGTAAAACCCACCCCAGCAGCCTATGGAGCTGCTCTGCAAGTCTCAGTGGTTTCTCCAAAAATCCCATGTGCCATGGGTAAGAAAGGAAGGGGCGGGTTTCACTGGAATGGAAGAGTTAGTGTAATTATAAGTTACAGGATCATGGCAAAATCCAGATCAAAGAAAGGCATTTCCCATGGCAGATCTCCAGCAGTTTCAAGGAAAGGTAACCTCAGTTCTGTCTGGGTGGCAGAGAAAGGCATTGGCCACTGCAGCAAAGGACCACACGACCGGAGTACTGCAGGACTCTGAGCCCACAAACTGGCAAATGTTTCCCTTTTCCTTGCCCTGGGGGTGGGCTGGCACACATTCCCCATGTCCCAGCAGGGCTGCCACTGCTGGGTGCTGTTTCCCATGGAGCCCACAAGCTGTTCCATGGAGGAGAGGCTGTGCCACATCATGTCAATGCCAGGTGGGATGGGGCTTGGAGCAAGCTGGCCTAGTGGAAGGTGTTTTTTGCCCATGGCAGGAGAGCTGGAACGAGATGATTTTTAAGATCCCTTCCTACCCAAACCATTTTGTGTTCTGTGACCATGAGGGACTGTGGGCTATCAGGGCTGCAGGACAGTCCCAGGTGCCCCAAGGTGCCATGCTGCTCATTGGGTGCCCTTTAAAATAATAAGCATCTTTAAAATAATTCCTCATGGGTCTCCCTGAAAGCTATTTATCTTTATGCTAGTGGATAATTCAGAATCCTAGTTCCCTTTGTAATGGGATTCCCACTACCAAACCTGAGGTGTGAGGAGACACACCACCAAAGCCAATGCATTTCAAAATCCAGAGGCATGCTGCAGATGCCAATAGGTAAAAGAATTTGCCATAAACAATCCATAAACAAATGGGCCAGCACTCATGGAGGGTGGTGTTTGATGGCATCTTTCTGTTAGGACTGAATTCCTCGTGTTCCTGCACCACAGACTTGAACTCTGATTACAACAGCCCTGCCCCAGCCAGGGTAAGGACACATTGGGAAGTATTTACAGTCATCCCTGCTGCTTGGGATTTTTTCTTAGAAGGTACATTACTAGAAGAGAAATTCTGCAAAATAATTTTAAAGATTTCAAAGAAAAAGTTATTGCCCTGAGTAGAAAGAAGAGAGCATAGCCTGATACCACAACTACTTTACATAAGGGAACTACTTCTCATCACCACTTACACCTGATGGGATCTCTATTTTGTCATATTGAAACAAGGTAAGAGTTAATTTAAATTCTGGAGATAGTCATTTAATGATTTTAGCAGGAGGGGGCTACAGGCAGATTCCTTGCAGGGAGAAACCTCCAAGCCCAGCAGCCATCCCATGCCACAGCACAACCAGCCACCATCTGAGGACTTCCAGGCAATGCAAGAAGTGAGATGATGGGTGAGATCAGGGTAGAATGGAGACTGAAGGACATGAAAAGGCTGCTAAATTTTTCATGTCACCAAAGAGTACCAGTCTATGAGCTTAGAAGCTTTGAAGAGTCTGATTTGTAAAACTGAAAGAAATGAAAATAAAACAATTAAATAAGTTAGATGGCAGCTAACAGACTGCTCACCTAGCATTTTCCCACCTCGGGCAGGAGCTCTGATTAATGCTAATTAGCTTATCTTCACATTCGATCCTGATGATTCATCACTTACTACCCCAGGAATTATGACGCACTGGGGAGAGATATATTTGTAGATTCCATGGGTGTATGCCATGTCTGGAACACTTAAATGATTTTGGCATGAAAAGGGACCAACCACAAGCCCAGCTAATCAAACCAGCATTTCTCAACCTACACCTTCCAGTAGTTATAAAAAAGATTCAGAGCAAAGACAAGACTATGGCACTGAAGACAAATTTATCTGCCTCATCAGTGGTGTAGAATCCTTGCAGAACAAAGGGCTTTATCGGCAACCTGCCAGCAGCCTGTGGCTGCTCCTCGTTTGCATATAAATTTAAAAAGAATTTTAATAAGTGTTAAATGCACACGATTATTTCTTATTTATAGCTGAAAGTAGGTGTATGCAATGCTTTATAAAACATAGAGAAAAGAAAAAGTACCTTTGGAAGTCTGAATGGAAATCAACAGAAAAACCTGAGACTGCTTCACTGAACTAACTTTGGGGTATGTGGCTTTGCTCCCCTGTGGACACAGGCACAGTGGGGCCAGCTTGGAATTCCAGCCTCCTCCTTTCACATGTGATGCATCAAATGAGAAAAGATGTGCTCACAGCTGTGTGCTCCTCCCTGGAGAGGTGCACAGATGGCCAGCTGTCCCCGTGCCACCGGGTGACTGTCACTCAGCACGGGGCTGCAATGGAGCAGCTCATCCTCACACAGCTTTGGCAGGGGTGGTCTGCAACACTGGGGGATGCATTTGGCATGGACTTTGGCCTCAAGTTGCTTTGCATTCAGTTGTGAGCAAGCATGCAAACAGCCGGGAACTTCTCTTCTGAAAGCTTTTGAACTGTTGATCACATAAATCCCAAGCCCTCTTGTTACATGTAAAACAGGAGTAGCTGTCATACTCCTCCCAACTGAAATTTCTATTCTATTCTATTCTATTCTATTCTATTCTATTCTATTCTATTCTATTCCATTCTATTCTATTCCTCTCTCTCTCTCTTATTTGTCACTGAGCTGCAATGAAGGGAAGGTCATTCCCTCACACTCATCACACCACCAGGACCTGCCACCTGCCTGTGTTTGTTGTAAACAGGATAAAACAAAAAAAAGCTGAATTTTACTGTGGGGGTTGAAGTTTCAGCTGTCTTTCAAAAGCAATGTGGAGTCATGAAACAGAAGAGATCAAAGACTTATTTGTGAAGTTGAGAGTTATTATTGGATACAGTCCCTTCTCAGTCAAAGTATCTTGATCTTTTCTGGAATTCAGAAGAATTTCCTCAGAAATAGATCCTTGCACTACTGTGCAAGGAGCTGCTGTTAAATAAAATGTCAAATATTTTATTTAACATTTTATTTACAGGTTGATTGAGGAAACTGTTCCAGCCCAGTCATCTCTCAGTGATGACATCTCTTCCTTGAAGTCTGTTTTTTCCAAGGAAGACTTTTGTTAGACCATGCACCTACAGTACCTGTGTTTGCTTTATCCCTGTGAGAGCCAGCAGGGAAATCTGGGGCAGGACACTCCTCACCTACTCACTTGTGTAACCAGCACTAGGGACTGGAGATATGACACTGAAAGTGTCATCACTTTCCCATTTTTTCCTAGCTCATGGGTCCTGTGAAACATGAGCCTAAACTAAATCCTAAAGTTCATTTGGAGAACAATATTAACCTTGGTCCCAACTCCAGTCCCATCTGATGGGACTCTGGATCTCAGTGTAGTTTCTACCCAAAAAAAGCATTCTAGCAGGTCCACCTGGATTTAAGGCAGGTTATATAGCTTCCATCTTTGTGCCTTGGGTGAGAGTTTTGGTTAGGATTAGTATTAGGCAAGGGGAGAACAATGGCACTGAGGTTGAAGTAGGTGTTAGGATCATAAGTCAGGTCAGGAAAAACAGATAAATTTGGGTCGTGAGAAGATTCAGTGGAGGCAGATGAGCAAAGTATGGGGAGAGAAGAGGGAGCTCTTGGAGATAATTTTCTTCTGGAACTGGTGCAGGCTGTGTGACTTTGGAAGGTCCAAAAGACACTGATGGGCTAGGATAATAAAGGGATTTGGGGGAGACAGCACTGAAATGGAAAGCTCATGGTGCGTGAATCTGTGACTCCTGCGAAATCTGGGGTCACCAGGAGTCACTGGAGCAGTGAACAGGCTGAGGTTTAGGTCAGGGTTAGAGTTTGAATCCAGCAGATTATATGGTGGACTCTGCTGCCACATCTGCAGCCATTTCATTTAGTCTGGGAACTGGGAGAGGTTTCTAGGGCTGGGCTGACATTGAATTTAGGGTTAGGGCCCGAACCAGGAGAAACCACTGAGATTGTACTAAGGCATCACTAAAACAACATGAGAACTGCTGAGTGCCCCTGGGCCATGCTTCCAACCACAGCCAGCAAGGCACTGATGGCCAAGGCTCAAGGCAGTAGGTAGAGCTCAGTTGGTAAGTGCCAATTGAACAGTGTATCATGTCCAGATCATGAGTCCCTAAGCAGCTACATTGTCTCAGGGCTTTTCTCAGATAAATCTTAGCCCTAAAATTTTCCCTTCCTATCCAGTGTCTCCCAACAGCCCTAACCCCCATGCAGATCATTGCTCTGTCCTTGTTCCCAGGCTCACTTCCAGCTTTTGGTCTCCACCAGCCCAAACCTTCACTCTTAAAACATATCCTATTCCAACTCAAAAACCAGATCTCACTTTTTTGCTAAACTGCCAAATCCTCACAAAATTGTCGCCATGTGGAAGATGATCACATCTTGGCTTTCCCCTCCCACTGGTGTTCTGCAGCCAGTTCATCCTGGGCCTTAGTGCTAATGAAGAATACGAGGAGTAAATGAGAATGAGAAACTACACCCAAAATCTGTTTCCTCCAGAGCAGGCTGACTGACCTGTGAAACCCACATGTTTTGTGTTACAGACTGTAAACCTTTAACACTGCAGGAGAAATCAAAAGTAAAAGGAATTTATGGATGTGGGAGTTCCGTCAGCCACCCTATTAATGCATGATGATAAACACATACAAGGGTCCTTTGCACAGACCTGTAGTGGGAGGTCTCTTTTTTCCCCCAGTCCAAAGGTGGAAACGATCCATTTCAGATGATGCATTATAAATGTGGTGTACCATAATTTTCCCCCTGACTTATTGGGCAGCAAACAAATAAACCCATGAAGATTCACATCCTGGCTTTCCTTTCACAGGCACGAGTCACTGGAAAACAGGCAGCAGCTGTAACTGTGCTGCCAAGAAACAAGGCATGAAAGGACTCCGGAGCCTCTTTGTGTTTTTGGGTGTTGCTACTTGCATCTTAATCCTCAGCCTGCTTGGAAGCAGAGCAGGGCCAGCCTAAATGAGTTCTGCACACCAGTAATCCTTCCTGTCTCGCTCAGCTCCAGTGAAGGGCCATGCCCTGCCACCTCCAAGCTGGGAAGATGTGTCATCCATATGAGATGCTGAAACACACGGGTCTTGTATGAGCAAAAGCAAGGAAGATTTTCATACACTTACAAATAAAAGAAAGACTTGAACGTCCTTACAAAGATTTGTAGAATCCTAGAAAGATTTGGGTTGGAAGAGACCTTAAAGCTCAACCAGTCCCAAGCCCTGCCATGGGCAGGGACACTTTCCCCTAGACCAGCTTACTCCAAGTCCCATCCAACCTTGCCTTGAACACTTCCAGGGATGAGGCAGATACAGCTTCTCTGGACAGCCTGTGCCAGTGCCTGCATCCTCAGGGCTAAACAGATGCTGAACATGTGTCCAGGTATGCATGGAATATTGCTGAGGTCACGTCCATGAGGGCTGACTCCCTCCCAGCCCAGCGTCCTTCCCAGCAATAATCTTCCTTCCATGGCTCGGGGGGCTGGGGCTCTGCTCAGCCTCTGCTGACACACACACAGCTGCTCACTACAATCTGACTGCTCTGCAAGCCTAAATGGCACCAGGACATCACCCTACAGCAGCCTGGGCAGGTGTGTGTGTGTCTATCTGTATTTGTGTGCACAACAAGGAAGTTAATTTTGGTTTCACATCTGAAATTCTTGACTGCTTTAGCTACACGGTCTCCTCTGTCTTTGGTCTGTGTGTAGCCAAGTTCAGGTGAAAAACACCATGTCTGTATTTTCCATGGTAAGCCACACAGGGTTTAAACTCATAGCACTGTATTTGCAAACATGCAACTTCTGCATGAGCTGAATCCTTTTTCATTTGAAACCCTCAGCCCCAAAGTGTCTCACGTTAGAAAAAAGAAAGTTCTTGACCACAAACAAAAAAACCTCATGCTGGCCCCACTGTATCCTGTGAACACCATTAGAGAAATAGGAGCCTGTGTTTTGATTTCCATGCCATGTTGTCTTTCTGGTCTGGCTAGGGTTGGTCTAAACTGTATTCTGAGCAGAAGGAGAAGCTCATCCCTCACCACCCTCCCTCTGTGCCTCCCTGTGATACAGGACAAGCCCAGGTGTTCTCAGGCATGGGAGCAGGGATAATCACCCTCCAGTACCCCACATTAATTTATTCTGCTCTGTACCTAAATTCAGTCTCTCTGATTCAATTATCATTTTTCTTTTCCATGCAATCAGCAGCACAAGATTCTGCAGGCTGGGTACTTCAGGCTGTCCAGATCCTAATTTCTTATTCCTTTTCCTGGTTTCCCATGTTATTTGTATAGATATTTGTATAATGTATAGAGCCTTTTATTTGCTCTATACATTACCTGAAGAATGGGAAGCAAACCCAGGGCTCTAAGACCATTTTTTACCACCCAGACTCTTCATTATATGGCTCCCTTTTTAGCAGGTGCTTTAAACAGAAGCATTTCACTGGGGGAAAAGAAGATTAATCCAGTTGTGAATGACCAGATACTCTCATTAGCACTGGCTGACAGGCTTTTCTTTGGAAAGTTGCACCACCGAGTCTTGCCTGCCTGCATTCTTTGGAGGCAATGTAATCCTCATTTAAAAGTTTGTGGCTGTCCAACGTCACTTGTTACCTCCCTTCCACAAACAGCAGGGGAAGGCAGAAGATGCAGAAATTAGACTTCATCATTGGCTTGTACTCCATGACATGTCACAGGCTTAGTTCACCTCAACAGAAATTAACTAAAAAATTAGGAGAAAACGAGCTGAATTCCTTGTCCCAGCTTCTGCAGCATCAGCAGTGTGGCAGCTCCAGGCAACAGTGCCCAGCATCCAGGGACAGGATGAATTTGGGATTCACCCAGCCCTTGCCACTGCTCCAAGTACCTCCCTGCGTACTCACTGAGTAATGAGCATTATACCCTGCTGACTCATCCATTATTCACAAGTAAATCCATGTGTGGTAGCTTGGAAATGAAACATGAAGAGAGATTTTTATATAAATTTCTTTCTAAACGTGTCCTGAGTATATTAGCCAGACTGAAAAAGAAAGTACTGTCCAGGACCAGATCAGCACACATTTGCTGTGAGGGGACAGAAATCATTCCCAGTCTTTCCAAGGAGTGGCCCACTGCTCACTGATGGATCAGTTCCAGACATTTCCACTCCTACCTGTGATTACAGCAGCTCAAGCTTCTCCCCTCCCTCTCTCTGGGCATGTTTTTGGGTGACCCAGCAGCTCTCTGGATCTCCATTGTTGCTGGTGGCCCCAGCACCTGAGGACACCACCCAGGCTCTCTCCATCAGGCAACAGAGCTGACTCCCTCCTTTTCAGCTCATTCCACCCATCCTTGTTGCAAGGGAAAATCCAAATCTCTGAGCCTGCTAAGGGAGCAGGAAAGCAGAGATCAACACCCAGCAGCTCTTGGCATGCTCTGCTCATCATTTAAGGAGCTGAATTTTAAAAAACGTATCAGAGTAGCAACACTTTGCTGCTTTTCTGTTCTCTCCTGATCCAGTGTTCCCAGAATGTGTTATGTCCTAACCAAATGCCCCAAGGGGCAGAGCAGTGCACCCCAGTGAGTCACCCTAAATAGCACCCTCCATGCTTCAGCTGAAGTGATGAACCCAACAGCCACTTGTGCTGCAAATGGGAGTCAGGACACTTCCACACATATGAAACAGAGATTGACACAGTTGATATAGAACAGCCCTTTCCTTAAAGCTGATCAAGAATTTGCTGAGTTACAAGGCAGGGCAACAGGAGAAGCTGTGGGAATAATGGAGCTCCAGAGTGGTACCCAAGGATGCTGCTGTCCTGAGGCACCAACCTCATGGGCTCCCATGGGAGTTTGGTACCCAGGGGTCATTGGATTAACTCCCTGTTTCACAGGCACTCACTGTACTGCTGCACCTCCTCCCTCCATGTATGATCCGTCTGCTGCCAGTGAGCAAAGAAGGGGAAAATGGAGAGGACAGAGTGGCCCAGAGATGCTCCCAGGGAATGAGGACTCAGCACCCAGGTGGCACAGGGATGCAGGAGAAGGATGTACTGGAAATTTGTGTTTTGATGGCAATCCTCTGCCCCAGGAAGATTCAAACAAATACCCACACTGCCACTCTAACCTCTACCTTCCCCCAAGGAGGGAATTCCTTTGAGGACTGGGGAAATCCCACAGCATCACTAGATTTTCTGGGAAGGCTGGAGGATAAAAAAGGCACCTGCCTCCATTCAAGTCTCTAAAGCCTTAGAGGCCTCTTTGCCAGCAGAACATCAATGAAATAATACTGAGTGGTTTGTGGGATTGGGATAATTTTATGTAGAGGCATTTTGAAAAGGCTGGATCACCACCACCTGGCAAGTGTGAGTACATCTGAAATCCTCCTCAGCTGCAGAAGGGGTGCTCTTAACATGGCAAAGTGTTTAAGAGGAGAGCTGCTTTCCAAAAAGAAAGCAATTAACTCCTTTGTCTTAATTCAGGTGGATGAGCATCAGGAAGTGACTCCGGAAAATGCCCATATTGGGTTCCATGGTTGTCAGCCTGTGAGTTCATGATGCAATTCCAAGACTGAAATTATATGGCTGTTTTTTCAGTATTAGTCATGCAACCTTTCTCTGGGATCTGAATGTCAAGCTGGGTCAAGCTCTCTCCTTCCTCCACATGGTCACCAATTCTAAGGAATATATAGGTCAGATTCTATGCAGACACTCCTGCAAAGCTATTACTTCAAATTATACATCAATTATATGTGTTGAATTTAGCAACTCTTCCTTTTAAATGCAAGCTTGTTTCGTGACTTTAAAACTCTTGGTATCTGCAGTAAAATATTTTGCCTTACATTTGTTGTCCTGAAATCAGACAGGACCAGCAGAGCATGGAAGTTTTCTTCTTCAAGGAATTCTGTGGTGGCCTTCAGAGTCAAATTCTGATGACCATAATTGGCCAGAGAATCTCAGAGAATTTCAGCCCCACCATTGCCCCTAACACCAAGGGAAGGGTAGAGAATTGAATTCACAGAAAATACATTTCACTGTATTTCCTTTCCTGACTTTTCATTTCACTTAATTCCTCAATTTCTCCTTTCATTACTTTTCATGAAGTAAAAATTCTTCATTTAGTGAAAGGAAATGAAATCTCAAGATTTCAATGAAAATCATTTAATTAAGTTTTAGCTCATTTCACTACACTCAATTTCATTTTATTCCATTTAATTGTTTTCAATTCCTTTCAGAATTTTCTTTTTGTTCACACCAAACTTTCAGCAAGCTTAGGGCTGCAGCTGAGATGCCCAGCCCCATGCATGGCCCTAATCTCACAGGTGTGGAGGCAGCAGTGCTGTGGCTTTGCTATGGTCCTCCTGGCATGAGTTTTCCAGGCCAAGTGTCCAGGGAGCTCGAGGCTATTTCCCTCTCTCAGCCCTAACTCTCTGATGGCAGCTTCTCCTGGGCTGAGGTCCCCATTCCCATGGCTGCTCCAGGTCAGAAGATGTAGCAGCAGCAATGTTGTGGCCCTGCTGTGAACACCTTGGCAGCCTTTTCCAGCCCCACTGTCCCTGGAGCTGTCGGCTCTTGGACTCTCTCAACCCCAACCCTCACCCAAACCAATTTTATGATTTCTGCCTTTTCCAGATCAGAAAGATGTAGGAGCAGCAATGTTGTGGTCCTGCTGTGATCTCCCTTGCAGGCTGATCCTGGAGCTGTAGGCTCTTGGACTCTTTCAACCCCAACCCATGGTTGTACCCCAATGACAGCTTGGCACTGGGCCACAAGTCCTCATGTGCCCAAGTGGCACAGATTGAAAAGTGTGGAGTTGGCAATGACAGCACCCTGCTGTGATGCCCTTGCAATGCCTTTTCAAGTGTCATTGTCCCTGGAAGTGTGGGCTCTGTAATCCTAACAGTAGCCTGTTGCTGGGGCTGAGGTCCTCATCACCATGGCTGGCCTGGATTCAAAAAGTGTACAGTGAGCAACCAAAAAAAGGATACACTGATCTAGAACTGTCTACCTCTTTAGCAAGAAACTTTTTCTTCAACAATGAAGAAAAAAATGTATGCTGAAGAAAGCTACGCTCACATGGAACTCAGGCGGAACTAGGGAGACTGGATTAGAGTCAGGATTAAAGAAAACATTAAAGAATTATATTGCTTGTTTTGCATAGGGCAGTGCTCATGAAAAAACACCTAACACACAGAAATAAGCATAACTCATTTTCCTTCACCTAATCTGCAAAGAGACATGGGCAGCATTACACACATGGCAAAACAAAAATGTAGGAAGCCAAGTGCAGCCAATGATTCCAACAAGTAAATGAAGAAATTCAAGCAGAATAAGATGAAGATGTAAGACTTTCTGAATGATGCTGTCCAGAGTTGCTTGCAGGCCTTTGCAGCAGCCTGGCTGGCTCCAACAGCAGGACATGAGATTTTACCAGTTCCATGAGATTTTACCATTTCCTTCATGATCTAGAGATTATAGATTTGGGAGTTGATTAAGCAGAATTAATTTGCTTTCATTGTGGAAGTTCAGTACTGACAAAATGACAGAAACCCATGAGTGATCAAGCAAGAAAAGCCTCATGTGAAATGCAGATGGAGTCAAACTGGGGGGACAAAGGTGCCCCCAACTTTCCAAAGCAAGATTTCACTTGGTGTGATGACCTAGCTGCCCACACTTGGAGCACAGCAGATTCCAGGCTCCTGGTGCATCTGCACTGCAAGCCCTGCCAGCTCCCAGACCACATGAATCATGCCTTAGGATTCTCAAATTCAAAACATGCAAGAAAAATGCTCCCTTTTGATACCACAAAGGTCCTAAAATGTCTTTGGGACTGGGATTTAGCTTTCACCACTCTGTCTGTGGATGAGGTCCCCTCCCAAGGGCCAGTCTGCAATGTCTGGAAAACCATGTCCTGCCACAGCAATGGGGTGCACCAGGGTCACTGCCTGGGAACATTCTGGATGTGTAATGATAAAAGGCTTTTTCCACATCTGTCAGAGGTGGAGGTGTTGAGCATGTGAGGAAGCGGAGAATTCACAAGCTAATTTAGCAAAGAAAAGGAAGTTTGAGAGGCTTTGTGGTAAAGTCAGTTAAAGCAATGGTATAGTACTGAGGTAAAATAACTGAAGATACGAACCCCACATCATCCTAATCTCTGTTTAATCAATGCCATTCAAAGAGGCTGAGAAAAAAAATGTGCATTTCATTCTGTCAAAACCAGACATTTTTGGGCCTTGATTGCTGGTAACACATCATTGGAAATGTGGCATCCGACAGTGAGCTGACCTGAAGAAACATCCTTCAGTTTATAATAAATTTGAAAATTTTGTAAGTACCTAGATCTGCTCAAGAAAGGTGTACAAGTGCTTTTCATTGAAATTCAACAAGATTTATGCAGCAGAGACCTCTGGGTACACAGTCAGCAAAGCTTTCATGTAGCAAAACAAAAAAAATTTACAAATTAAGTCCTTGATCTTGCATGTATAAATCCAACACTTGCAAATACAAATATATACAAATAATTTTATGCACCAATTGTTAGGCTGGTTTTGACAAGACCATCCATATATGTGAAATCATTTCCCTACGTGAGCATCTGCAGGTCCAAGCCTAACACCAAGCAAAGACTTTGGGAATGCTGCCCATGGAAGAGGCAGTAACCATGAATTTAGCAAAACAAAGCATTTATGGCCATAAATCCTTGGTATCCATACAAATCAGATGAGACACAAGTTTTTAATAATTAATAAGTTTGCTGTGCTGTTTGGCCCTGGCAAGGGCTGCCCAGGGATGCTGTGGATGCCCCTTCCCTGGAAGTGTTCAGGGCCAGGTTGGAAGGGGCTTGGAGCAGCCTGGTCTGGAGGAAGGTTGCTCCCCCTCCATGGCAGGGGGTTGGATTGAGATGAGCTTTAAGGTCCCTTCCAGCCCAAACCATTCTGTGATTCTGTGACTTTGGTACTCTCTCTTTTGGACTCTGATAGCCTGCATTCCTTATTTAAGAGAATTACAGAACTGAGAAGGGATTAAAGCAATGTAATATGCAGATATTAAACAGCTGCCTGCAGAATTTTATCTAGAAACCTACACAACTTTTAGAGAATGATTCATTTAGTCATGAGCACATTGATCATGGTCAGGAAAGGAGTGAAGAATTCTATCTCTGATCTTTATTCGAGAATTACACTCCCTATCACAAAAATCCATGGAAATAAAACCCACCCTAAGATGATCTTGCACCCTCTGGGAGTCTTGCACATGGGTACACAATATCTGGAAGTTTCCTAGGAATCTGAGGACATGGCTGTTTTTTGAGAATAGTTCATAAGCAACAAGAATAGCCAAAAAGTAGGAAGACCTGCTGCTGGAGAGAGTACAACAGTGGATCAGACAAACCAGAGGAAAACGCAGAGCCCCAGGAAAGCAAAAGCTTCAGGGCTTTCCCAGCTGCTGACAGCACACAGAGCATGGCCCTGCCAACTCACCAGCTGAACATCCAGCCCTAGCTACAAAGGCAGCTACCCAACATTGTCATATTCCACCTTCAGAGCTAAAGAAAACAAATTACCCACCAGCAAAGAGATAATTTTTGCTACTAGCGTGCTCTGCAAGTGTAGGATACAGCACTCCCAGCTTCTGCCTTTACTTGTCATTTTGTGAGCAGAGATAAAGCATTTCTGCACAGCCCTTATAGCAAAGGCAAATTGTAAATGCAGGGTAATAATTTATTTATGTACATTAGAAACTAGCTAATTTGCACTAGTGACTAGATATACCCTATTGGAGCTTTTCATATTTTATGAATCAGCAAGTGAGCTAATAAACTAACAATTAAAGAGTGAACAAAGAAATGTACTTTGTTTGTTACTTTTAGAGAGCTCTAGTAATATATCATATTAGTGAATACATTTGGTTCAAGTGATGCAGTCTAGACAGTAACCCACACCATGTGCTGCTATATTTTAGAAAAGAAGGGAAATGTTTGTGCAGGGCATGATACTGAGAAAGAAGGCAGGGCTGTGCACAGTGGTGGGCAAACCCAAGGCAGGCAGGGAAGGTCTGTCTGATGGGATGAGAAGATGACCAAAAAGGAGCAATGCTGCTCTGAAAGATCTGGGTTGCTATCACAGAATCATAGAATGGTTTGGGTTGCAAGGGACCTTAAAACTCTTGCTCAAACAATCCTGACATGGGCAGGGACACCTTCCACAAGACAAGATTGCTTCAAGCCCCATCCAACCTGACCCTGAACATTTCAAGGGTTGGGAATCCTTAACTACAGTTGTGGGTCAATAAACATGCAGCTGATATTTGCACAGAGAAAATCAATATATTTAGAGGAGGTAGAAATTAAAGCAATCGGCGCTGCCCAAGTAAGTGCAAATGCTGCCATCAGTTGAGGAGGTGCAGGCTGCGGGAGGGCTGCAGCTCTCAGCTCCCAGAAAAGAGCAGTGAGGTGCTCCAGTAGCACATTCCCCATTTTTAGACCAGCCTGGCCCTCTCCAGCCCTGGCAGGAAGTGTGCATTTGCACCCCACCATGGCAGGGGGAGCCTGGCCTCCTGGTGCAGTGCCACAGTGTGCAGGTGTCAAAGGAGATGTGTCTGCAGCCATGGGCCGGCTGCTGAGGGGGCACCCCGGCCACCCCAACCCTGCTGCCACAAACGGGGACCATGGCTGTGTGCTGACAGCTCTGCTGCCAGTTTCTGCACCCCAGCTCTCCTGCCATCAAACAAGCCCAGCAGCTCCACTAGGGACCAGCAGCTCCAGCTCTGGCTGGCTCTTTTTAGGCCAGCTATAAAGCTGGTAAACACTTGGACTTGTCTGACAAAACATTCGAGCAGGAGGAAATGGGGTGTGTGCAGAAATACTCCATTACATATTGTAATGGCAGACATTAATTCAATGTTAATAACACTTTGCACTTTTCAATCACATATTCTAAAGCCCTATAGATAGGTGGGGAAGCATTTGGCTGATGATTACTGGGCAGAGCCCAAAGGTGTATTTTTCCCTTAGGCACGAGGAGATGAAGTGACTTGTCAAAGTGGCAGAGCTGGGAAGGGAATCTACATTTACCCATTTCTAGACCTACATTCCCATCTAGTTGCCAGAAAGAGGAGTTAATTTAAATATTACCATTTGCTGACCTACTTACAACGCTACCATCAAAACTTCCAAGCCGTGATCAAGAACATTCCCCTCTATACTTGGGCTTTTTTAGGATAACAGAATCTTTGAAGTACGCCTTTCAGCTGCATTAAACATATGGATCATTATTATTTGCTCCAGTTTCTTAACGAGTCCCTGTTTGCTGCGATTCAGCTACTGCAGGCTCTGAATAGACTCCGGCTCAGCTTCACAGCCTTGAAAAACACCTTCCCAGTGCAAGGATTGCCCTCTGCTACTGTCACCCACGGCCATTGCCACCCTCTGCCCAAGGAGCCTGTGCAGAAAGAGCAGGAAATGTGACTGTCCCTGTACCTGCTCCTGTTTGTGCTCTTCTCCTTGGTTCTCTTTCTAAACAACTTTCTCTTTCCTCAGCCAGCCCATCTTGGGTACTCAGTGGGACATTTTGTCACCTTTTATTGTCAGCCTTCCTCCCCTCACCGAAACCCCAAACCCTTTCCTGCTTGCAGAGAGAACTACAGGCATAACCGAGCATCAACAACCACAGCATGCAACGTGAAAGACAGACTCACAACACACTGGTACTCCTTCCCAACAGGCACAGCACCCTTCATCACCCTTCACATCACCCACCACAGCTCTGCTCCTGCAGTTCCCTGTGCCCCAGCCCCCACAGCTCACCAGGCACCTCAGTGCCAGGCAAGACAAACCCCTGACGGAAGCTTCAGCCGCTGTGCTAGATTAAAAAAGCTGATAAGCAAAAATTTGATGTAAGAGGACAGAGGAAATGGCCAGCAGTGTGCCCAGTTTTGAGGGCTGACCTTCCCAAGTGGGTCACACTGTGAGGAGGTGAAATCATGGCTTCCTGAGCCCGCTCAGTGAGAGCCTCCTGGGTACAGTCACCCCTGCCACACTGCTTGTCCCACACACTGCCGGGAAAGCCGACCTGCACAGCTGCCTACGGCCATGAAAGGGCAAAATCCCCATTTTAATCCCCTGGGCAATTCCACCCCAACCAAAACACCATCCCCAAACCTCGGTGTACCTCTCCCTGCATCTCCTGGAGCCGTTAGCTGTCCTCAGCCCTGCTGTTACCTCACTCCATCCAGACTGTTTACAGACATTTTATCGAGGTGCACCAGGTGTGGATGCGGTTACCCGGCTTTGAGACTGTTTACCTCATCCTCCCTTCTGCATCACATTGTCACCAGCTGTATGTAAAAATCAGATAATGATGGTGCTTTGGTCACAGCCAGCTCAGCCTCTGCACCTTCCCCTCACACATGCACTGGAGGACGCGATGAATTTACAATCCTCACAGCAAACCACACACGAGCTGCTGCAATCAAATATCTGCCTTATCTATTTTTTTTTCTGAAGTAAATTACACTGAATGTTTTTTTTTTACCCTTTTCAAAGCTGATACATAAATGACAGGATGTTGTTGAAGGAAAATATGAGCTTTCATAAGCTATTATTATTAGCACATGTGCACCTCTCTGCTGCTTTGATCTTACTGTAGGTTTGTGTTTATTCCTCCTGACTCCGTACCGACTGAACTCAAACCCGATGTCTGCTCCGATAGAGATCACGAACAATTAAAGTTGGATTTGTTAGCCACAACATTGTGGAGCCAGAGCTATGGGATAATTACCAGGGTGACATTCGCCCCAATACACTATATATAGTTTTCCCAAGGTCTCTGGGCTGTGACAAGGTGTTTGCTGTGAAACGGAAGGGCGGTGATGTGTACTGAATAAGGGCTCTTTGATATTTCACATGTAAGTTAGAGCATGTTCAGGTTTTGTTTGCAGCGGAACTGTGCTGCTTCTATTGTTTTCTGAGCAGAAAAAAAAAACAACCAATGTTCAAAAAACCATTACAGGTCTCCTTAAGGATGGTGTCAAGGATTCACAGCCATCTCAGCTGGGTCAGTGATGAAAATAAGTGTATATATTATTATATATAGGGTTTTTAATACTTCAGCTGGCAGCATGGAGTCAACATTGCTGCAGATAAGGAATTCCTAGCGTGGTTCTGCTTCGATCATCAGGGAATCCTCTGCTGAGCTCCAATCCATAACACAACCCCAATCTCTCTGAAGGCAAAGGAGTCATACAGAGCAGTTGGATGGGGCCCTGAGCAACTTCATCTCTTGGGTGCTATCCCTCCCCATGGCCGGGAGGATGGAATGAGAAGGTCTTTAAGGTCCTTTCTGACCCAAACCATAGTGTGATTCTGGGACTCTCTGACTCCAATCAGGCAGGTTCCATTTGTGCTTGGTACTGTGCAGGCTTCAGCTGTAAAGGCAGCTGAAGACAACCGCATTTACCAGGGCAAATGGAGGGAATGACTTAAAGAGAATAAAGTAACAAGAATGGGACAAGTGTTTTTAGACATTGGCTTCATGCACAATTAAACAAAGATTTAAGCCCAGCCATGCTCTAGCACATCAACAGACCATGGAAGGCAGCATGTGGGGACAAGCACTGCAGCGGTGGGACACTCATGTCTGGAGGCTGGACTAAGTCTGTCTGTCCTTCCCCGCATCTGTGGTGGTACAATCCCCTTCTTTGTCCCCATGGGGGAACACAGAAATGCATTAAAAACATCCCCACAAAATGGGGATTTCTAGAACCCTGCTCAGCTCATTGACCTCCACAGTGCCCCACCAGTGCCTGCAGCCCCAGCCATGCTGGTGGCATGTCAGGGCTTGTGCAGAGTGATGCCACCAAAGTCTCAGTGAATGCCACCAGGTTTGGTGGTGACACACAGGTGGTAGGTGGCTTGCAGTGCTGGCACAGGTCCACTGCAGGACCAGATGTTGTTTGTGTTGAAGGGCGATGGCAAACTGTGCGACAGCAGCATCAGGAGGCTGGAGAGAGCCATGGGAGAAATATGCGAGGGAAAAAAGAACATCAAGGAACAATGATGTTGAGGAATGTGTCTGTGAAAATTCTAACCTGGTGAAAAATGTTACTTATTCAACCAAGGGAGTGAAAAATAACCACAGAGCCCAGACAGTTTTTGTAAAAGACAAGAAGTTTGCAGAACTCTGAAAATCAGCCCTAACAACTGTGGAAAAGGAATTGGGAATGGCAGCAATCACAGGAGACAGCGGCTGCCAGCACTGCTGAGTGATATTTACATCAATGTCCTGCCAACAATACCATTACTGGATTATCAGGGTGGATTAAGCTTTTAGCCAATTACCCCGACTGGTAAATTGTAGATTGTCTAGACTTTTTCATGTTCAACAATATGCATGAAGTTTCTCTTTATCGCTACAGCATCACACGATGCTCCTGTGGGATGTAATCCTGTGCTTCCCCGGGAGGTTCAGGTGAGCCCTGCCTGCAGCTCCAGGTTGCCTTAGTGTGGCCCTGTACACAGACAGATTTATTTCAGACAGGATTCTCATAAATTCAGAACGACTTCCAAATTTCTTGACTAGGAGATCAAAGAGGCAAGCATTTGCTTCATGCCATCTGGGGAGCTGCTCGACAGGGCAACGCAGTCTGGGGAGGGGGGAGGAGAAGGGAAAAAAGAAAGTCTTGGAGATTATGCCCTCAAAAACAAACTCAAATGCCACCCTCACATTAAAAAGCACTGGTTGGCAGTAACAATTAATTTCTTAACTGAAACCCGCCCAACTGTGTCCAAGTGTTTTAATTTGCCTATTGCTACAATATGCAAGGGAGCTGGCAGTAATGGATTTGCAATTAAAACTAAAACTGGCAAAGAAATCGCAAAGCTGGCAAAAGAGCTAATCTGCAAGCCATGATCACAAGATTACAAAGTGTTTATGAACATGTTAATTACCGAGCACATCGCTGAGAATGGCTTGTAGCAGAGAACACTGGGTTTGCGTGATCTAAATCCCTGGATCTACAAGGCCAGTGAAGTCGGTGCTCTACCTACTTCCCACAGCTCCCAGCAGCTGGGGAACACAGGGAATTTCTGTCTGGAAGCAGGAAGAGGGACAAGGGACTGAGAGACAGAGGGTCCCTGTACCCTCCTGCATCCCAGCAGGGGAAGCAGAGATGGCAATTGCCTCTCAAGCAGGTAAATGCCGGTGGTCACTGGGACTCAACCGGAATATGGAGACCATCAGTGTGAAATTAAAATCAGCCTGAATAAAATAGTGCCCTATTTACTTTCATCCTGCTATCTCTTGGCTTTATAAATAGTTATTCCAGCAGGTCCTGGATATTGCCGGTTGCAGAGCACATGGCCCATGCTGCAGCCTCTGAGAGCAAACAGGCATCTACTGCCATGGGCATGAAACCTTCACAAATTACCTGCAAGGGACAGGATGGGAAGGGAAAAGGGCTTAAAAAGTGATCAAACATCCGTGCAAATAGCTCATAACAGCAAGTGACAGTGGTCAGGGGCACCGTGAAGAGCAATTTTGAACCACAGGAGAGCATTTCAAGGAGAAAACAGAGTGGAAGAGTAGTCCCAGAATAAAGGGCTGCTGGGAAAACTGAGATTCTTTAATATATAGGATTAAGGATTGCCAGTATCCTCAGGGAGGAAATGCAAATGGGGTTCAGACCATTTTTTCCATAAAAATTAGGAATGAGAAAGAATAGACTTTGAAGTTCAACATGTTAGCAAATGAAAGCAACAGCAAAGGAGACACAAAGAGAAAGCAAGCCCTGGACGCCTGGAATTATGTCTTAAACACTTGGTACCGAAAGACAGAACCTGAGGTGATGAGGAGACTTCCCTTAATGCCATGCACAGATCCCAGAAAATCTCTAGATTAGGAACTGCCTGAGAAAAAAATTATTGCACAACCAAGGCAGGATGGAGTACAGCACCCAAATGGATTCTTGTTTTATTCAACCACACTGGGATGGATGATGAGGCTGCGCGGAGCAGAGCGAGGAAGACATGGTGGGTATGCCAGGCTGCTCCTGGATGCATGGAGCAGGAAAAGGATTTCTGGATGGTTCTCTTTGCTCCATGAAATGGTGGCTAAAGTTGGCATAGAAGGAGCTGACAGACATCTATGGAGATGTCAGAAATCCAACAGGCCCCTCTGCAGAGATCTGCAGGGTTGGCTGCACTGATGGGCACCAACCATTCCCAACACTCCCATGAAAGCCAGGCAGTGAGTCCAGGCTGCAGAGAGGTGGTGAAGGACCAGGAGGACACTGTGAGGACACAGAGCAATTGTCATCGCTGGCTCTGCCCGAGGGTGGGTCGTCTTTGTGGTGACTCCTCAGAGGCAACAAGGGTCTCACTCAGATCTGGGAGCTGGCTGGGATGGGCACTTTGTATTGGGCTGACAGACATTTCAACCTGAGTACTTGGGTAAGGCAATTACAGAGTGAGTTCAACCCATGGTTACTGGTGGCCATGGAATGCCATGTGTCAGGAAATGGCACCCGACCAGCACTGATGCTGATTAGCGCTGTGGAGTTAATTGGTGCTACAGAAAGGGTGGTTCAAGGGAGAA
Source organism: Agelaius tricolor (assembly GCF_023055355.1). Lineage (NCBI taxonomy): Eukaryota > Metazoa > Chordata > Aves > Passeriformes > Icteridae > Agelaius > Agelaius tricolor. Next base: position 9,213,279 of record NW_027269278.1, on the reverse strand, counting down.
GTGCTTGGAAATTAATTTATCCATGCCTGCCTCTAACGCACTGTCAAGCAGTTAATGTATGTTCAGATGGGGTAACTGAGAGCAACTTGGGAGTCCATGGCCTAGAGGAGATGGTGCATCAGGATAAAGCAGAGGTGAGATCATGTGGGTCCCTCAGACTATGAACACTGTGGCTCTACAGCTGCTTGCTCCTTCCTCAAAGTGAGATGTGTGGACTCTAAAAGTTCAAAAATTATAACACAATCACAAAATCTTCAGTTGTGCCTTTTTTTTTTCTTTAAAAATGTATACTTGGGAGAAATATTTCCTAACACTGAAAAATTAGGTTAGCTCCTGTGTGCTTTTTATCCAGCATCTAAGCCAGATCCTGCTTCTGCTGGGGTCTGCCGTTCTGCCTCTTACAAGGAAAGCCCCAGATACAACTGTTGCCTATTTAAAGTCATCTACAAACCAGTTTAATAAAAGCTGACTGCATCTGCTTCCATGTTATTAGTTCTGCCCCAAAACTCTGTTCCTGGCAACACAATGTTCCACGCTAATGAGCCAAATCTTCCCCTCCCATGGCAGTACTCCTAAACCTCCACACCATTCAGTTCACAAAGTTACCACCCTGTTTTTCCCTCGGGGGAGGGAAGGATTGCAGCTGCAGAGGGGGTTCTTCAAATAATATGAAGGCCAAAGATCTGTGGGAAAATCTGCTCTCAGACAAATAGCACTTGGGGGCATCTGCAGAGAGAACCAGCCCCTCTTTACTTCTGTCTGGGTCCCACGTCCTTCTGGCAGCGGAGTTTTTTATGAACCAAGCTGCCATTAATCCCCTGCCAGTTCCTACACACTACCATCCTCTGTGGGCAGACAGCACTGAGTGGGAGATAATGCTGCAGGGAAGTGGCATTGACTTCAGCTGGATTTTGTGGCCTCTTGGGAGAATTTCGACTCGGGGCAGTTATTTCTCACCCGCACCTGCTGCAAAAGGGAGGAATTTGGTGCAGACCAGGGCAACTTTTCTCAGCTCCTTTTCCAGTGAATTCTCACCCATTCTTGCCAATTTTCCTCCTGCAGCACTGAGCGTGAGATAAACAGCAATTCGAGGTTATCGCACTGGAGTGATGCTGGCCAGATTAAAGGGAAATCAGATAACTCATTACCTAACTGAAACTCGCTGCTAGACTTTTAGAGAGAAGAGATAACATCTGAGAGCTGGAGGACTCTGCTGCCCTGGCAGACACCCTGCAGCACCCCAGCTGAGCAGGGGAGGCTGTGCCCCGGCTCTCCTGGCTGGCTGACTCTGCACCTGGGATGGGGGGATGCCTAAGGATGTGGAGATACCGGGATGCAGAGATGCAGATGCCCAGGGTGGTGAGAAGCAGAGATGTCCAGGATGCAAAGATGTCCAGGACACATATTCAGGATGCAGAGACACAGAGATACGCAGGATACAGAGATGCAGAAAAGCCCAGGATGCAAAGAAGGGAGGCAGAGCCCCAGCCACCACAAACACACGTGGTTTTGGCCTCCACACACTCACACCTGGAGCCTCCAGTAAGGAAAATTTCAGCTTAGAAGCTGACATGGGTGCAACTGATGGCGTTCACATTCTACACATGATGTGCTTGCAAAAGCTGTCTTTGCCCTGTTGTGCTGAGTTTCCTCATGATTGTAAAAGTTGGACTGAACTCATCTGACCGCCTCCTCTCTTGCTTTCTGCTATAAACCTTTCTGCACCCCATGCGACAGCAGCATCGCCCTGGAAAAGTTTTCATCTGCTTCAGATTTTGCCTCAAGCCATTAACTGACAAACTGGCAGCAAACTACTCTTAAATGATTTCCTAGAGATTACTGTTTAAGTAAAAAAGGTTCCAAGATAAATAGACTGATTCTTCATGACAAAGAATTTGAATTATGCATCCAGAGGTTTGGTACATGTGTCCAAAAGCTACGCTGTGTGATCCTGGAAGTTGTTCTCATCACCATATTACAAGTGGGTAAATAAATTACATTTGTTCCTGGTTTAATAACGAGGATTTATGTGTCGTGTGTATTTCAGACAATGTGTTGGATCATGCCATCATTGTTGCCATCCAGCTAATGTCACTATATGAAATTATCATTTAGGCTGAGAAGGTTATTTGTTTTTAAAGCAAGACATCAGCTGCCTTGAAGGAGCTGTGGTCTTAGGGCCACCTGCAACTTCCTAAAAGATTATGAAATTGCAATTTGTTTATTAATATGTTGAAGTAAGTGGTCTAATAAGCAGCACAGCTTACTCTTTTAGGCTAGTTCTTCTCTGATCATTTCTGAAACATCCCCTCTTGCAGCAGCCCGTGTGGGATTTTATGCTTTGTTTCAGTATCGATACTGCCGTGCTCTCCAAGCATTGCTTGCACATGAAGTAAGAAAGCTCCTAATGCTCCTGGGGGAAACTGAGTCACAGAAAAACAAGCTCCTGTGGGACTGGGAGCTGAAGCTGGGATAAAACCCTGCTTCCTCTGCCGTGGCCATGCGCGGCAGTTACAAGACTATCCGGTTCCTCTGCTATAAAACTTGGTAACATGCCTCACTTCTTACCTGATTTTGAGAACATCCTGTGTTAACACATAAACAACTGGTGCTACTCATGTCTGTTTATTTGGCTATTTACACCGTCTGCCACAGCACCTGGTGCTCTCTGGTAAGAGGATCACTCGGCTCCCATATCAAACGAGCAGCTCCTGCCCACGGAAACAGCAATGTGCCCACCCCACAGCCAGGCATTTACCACTGCTTTCAGCAGGAAATTTGGATGAAGAGTGATGCTTTTGGATATGGGAGCTGATCTTTCAGGGATTCACTGCAGCCTGCCTCATCCATCGCTATGCATTTATAAGCAGATCCATGTGCTAGATCTGTACAAATAGCGTATTGCAATTTGAAAACATTCTATTTTGGAAAGTGAATACATGCATGTAGTTATATACTAGTTCCAGTAAATGTCAACAGCCAAACAATTGGCACTAACATATCAGGTAGTTTTCTGTACTCTTGAGTCAAGAAATTAAATTTTCTGTATAACAGCTCTTGCATTCAAGCACTGTCAGAAGTCCCAGCCAGGAACATTTGGTGCTTTTACCTGAATTCTGCTCCTAGCAGAAAAACCTGAGCTCACCAAAATAGTAAAAAACTGACGTTGCCAGATATAATCTCATTTTCAGATACCCAATTAATTATGGAAAAGAGAAAAGGGCTTAAGCATGACACCAGCTTCAAGCCAGAAGCATTAAAACTTTTTAGCTTTTTCTAAACACCGCTGTCTGTTGCATTGTAATGAGCAGGATGCCAAAAGGAGCCAAAATTTTTCAGCCCTCAGTTGGAAAGAGATCCTTCAATTACTGATGATTTCACATAGAAATTAAGTCATTTACACTATAAAACTATTGCCTTGTCAAGGTGTTCCCATGTCCCCTAGTCCAGCTGTTCTAAGGAGCTAAATTAGCAACAATAAACCCACTTCCTTGATGTCATTTTACAGCATTTGATTCTTCAGAATTATTAACAGCCTGCAAGAAATCAACTGACCAAGGTAAAAACTGGCGAGCCTTGGAACAGGACCCCCACCCAGGACAAGGGCCAAGAGCTGCCCTGCAGTTAAAACAACCTGGAGCAACTGCACACCTCCCTGTAAATCCCTTGGAGCTGCATTGCTGGGCGAATTTGTGTCCTGCCACAACAACCAGATGTACATCTGATTTGAATGAAACTTCAGACTTCATGATTTTCATGCCAACTATTTCAGAAGCAATGTCATTTTCTTCAACACCCTGTTATTTCACTTGCCATCTCCACAGATTCTGCTCCAGTTCCAGAAGCAAATTTATTTTGAGGATATAGACTGTTTCCAAGTGGTTTTAGAAGGGCCACACACTTAAAATCCAGGACAGGCTTAAACCACAGACTTCAGGAGCCCTCAAGTGAAGGTGTGCATCTCCAGCACCATCATATTTCTTATAAAAGAAAAATGCAAACAAGAGATCAGGCTGAAGATTCTGATGTTTTTCAGAAAACGATCCCTATAACAATGCTTTCAAACAAATAACAAGAGAAAACCAAAACACAACAGCAATAAAACCAAATTTGATGAGCTCTTCAAAAAGATCTCGAGAGATATCAGCTGGCAGGACTCTGTTGTCTGTCCCAGAGCTATGGCAGCTGATCTCAGCCAGGGCTTTGCTGCGAACACACCGAAGGCAGGAGGCTGCAGCCTTTCATATTCCAGAACAAAAGCCAAGTTCTGATCGCTGGGACAAGGAAGAAATTTTTTGTTGTGGATACATTACTGTGTAATTACTGCAGATTTCATTTACTTTCTTTTGAGTGCTACACCAGATACAAAGGCTGTATAGATGTGGCAGCTTCTTGTGTTATTATCTAATGCTCTAGGTTTACATTTTAACAGTTAGTTCCCCAAAATACTGGGGATGTGTGCGTCTATTGAAGGAAAGAAAACACGTATTTCCCTGCTGGGAGACAGGAAAATACAACTGATATTGCCAACCACTGTCAAACTGACAGCAAGGAAAGAGTTTTACATAAAATCTAAAAAAAAAAGTAATGTATCCATTTTCTCAATAAAATCAGGGTTAGAAAAATGGGATTAAGATCAGAAATGAATGCTCCTGGGTAAAGGACTATCCATGGGATGAGATGTAAAATTCCATAAAGCACAAATGTAGCTAATATTCAAAAGTCAAAGCTTTCTGTGGGTGTGCATGCATAGAGATGTCAACACAACTATTTCATGATCACCGAAATTGCTACTAGCCTGCATCCTCTCTGAATGGCTATTTTTAGGACCTAGCCTTTCATGTGGTATAATGATGTGGATTTTACAAGAGCATTTATAATATGTTTCATATGGTGTACAGTCCTGGAGAAATTGCTTTGTATCAGAGAAAGTCAAATAAAAAGGTCTGGATGTTTATTTAATTTTTCTAAAATTTTATTTCTTATTTTATGTTATTACTTCTGGTTTCAATTTTGGGTTAATATGCATACTTAATTTATCTATTTATTTAATTTATCTCAGCACTCCAAGGAATACTCAGCACAGCATGATGCAATCTTGCAAAACATCACTTGTATTTCTAAATCCATATATTTTTTTGGATGGTGAGATTCCAAATCTGACAGTGCCAGTCCATAAGTTATAGCAAGAAGCCAAAGCTCAAAGGCCAATTTTTGACCTGGGGTTTGGTGGTGTCAGGGGTTGTGCTGTGTCTCCCACTTAGAATCCAAAGACAACTCCTCCTCACTATCCTGACTCCCACACCAGGAGCAGCAGCACGTAAGGAGAATCACCTCATCAGCCTCTCCATGCTAAGAACAACAAATTTTCATGTGGTAGATCTTACAATGGTTTATTTCCTAAACATGAAAGCAATCTCCGCAGTGCCATATCCTCAGCGTCAGAATAAAAATCCCACATTTCTGATCCTTTCTGAGCATTTTGCTGCAAAGAGCCTCTTCCTGGCAACTCAAAAAATCTTTTCCCAACTGCTTTTATAATCACAGGCCCCTTGCACCCAGCCAAACACACTTTATAACCTTGGGATTTCACATTTTACTTTTGTGTGGGTCCCATCAGAGCAGCACCTCAGTTTATGCTCATGTACGCTACTCGTCAGAGCAAACTACAGCAGAAAATAAATTCAACGTAGAGCAGACAAGCTGAATCACTTCACAAAAGAAAAAAAAAGAAGTCTTATTTTGGTCAGTCTGTGATTACTATGTAGCTCCTCAAGGCAGACGTGTACTTTGCGTATTACAGTTCCAGATTTTTCAGTGGAACAAAGGAGATACTGTTGAGACTTTTTTTTTGCCTATCATTTAATCAAATGCAAAGTTGTTATAACCAGAGGGGAAAAGTGCTCTAGATTCTAGTATCCAGTTTTACTTTGGTTTCAAAAACTTACCACAGCATTGTTGAGTTTATTGTTTTCTTTCACAAAATACTAATTTCGGGACCCCGTGAAACACAATGAAGCAGATTCTTCTCGTGGCAGCTGAGCTGTGTTTAGCACAGAGGTGGTGAACGGGAGAGGAGCAGTGGTTTAAAGCCACTCTGGTGACCTCCTGCCCAGCACCTCCAGCCAGCAGGATGCTCTGGGTGGGGACAGCTGATTTCATCAGGTTTTGCTAACCCTTTTACTGACCAAGTGTCCTACTTTCTCCAAGAAGCACTTCACAGAGGGGCTGGTGGTGGAAGAGCTCTTCATTGGGAATGGTCATAAACAGCATGTCCAGAGAAAGGCAATGGAGCTGATGAAGGGCCTGGAGCACAAATCTGATGAGGAGCAGCTGAGGGACATGGGGGGGCTCAGCCTGGACAAAAAGATGCTTGGGGGGAGCTCCTTGCTGTCTAAAACTACCTGAAAGGAGGGTAGAGCCAGGTGTGGAGGGGCTTCAGTCTTTTCTCCCAAGTAAGAGGCAATAGGACGAGGCAATGGCCTGAAGTTGCACCACGGGGACGTTCACATTGGAATGCAGGGAAAATTTCTTCACTGAAGAAGCTGACAAGCCCTGGCATAGGCTGTTCAGGGAAGTGGTGGAGTCATGCTCCTGAAGAGATTTAGAAGATGTGTAGATGTGGTACTTGGGGACATGTTATAGTGGTAGCCTTGTCATTGCTGGTTAAAGATTGGACTCAATGATCTTAGAGGGCTTTTCCAGCACAATTGACTTTATGATCCTAAATTATAAAGACCAAAGACAAAAACCTGAGACAGAGCAGTGCTAAGTTGCTGTGTAAGGAGGTGTAAAGGTAAGAGCTCTTTGTCCAAGATAACCCACCAAGAAGAAGATCCTGCTGTAACCAAGCCTTAGAGGCACATGGTGTTCCAAACCCTTTCTTTCTGAAACAGTCAGTGGGCTTGTGAGCCACCAGCATGTGCTGAACTGGCAGTCTCATGGTGAGAACAAGACCTTGGTTGATGTTCACAGAGGGTTTGGTCCAGACTTTGCAGGTTCTCTGGACATTCACCCCATGAAACACACGCACTGCCTGGGGCCTGGAGAGAGCTGTGCCCTCTCAGACAGACCACTGGACAAGCCAGCAAACAGAGCAGGCACCTGGTCTTTACTGATTCAGCTGGATTAAAACTAGAAACTAGGAAGTGAACAGCTCTGTATCCTGTATCCAACCCTCTGAGTCACCTGTTTGCCTACCAAACCTTTGTTTCATCCTCCAGACACAGAGACTAATGAGCAAGTATCTTGTTGTAGCCTTTTTTTTTAAAGAGAGATTCAAACTACAGCAATGAAAGAGCCTAGAAGGGGGACTCACACATCCCTGCTTGGCACCAGCCTGGGATTTATCAGGCTGAGAAGCTTTCCCTGCTGCAGTGGCTCTGCAAAGAGTTCAGGAAGCAACTTGTACCTACTCTCCTATTGCTGTGCCCTCCACCCACCACTGGTAAATGATGAGGTAAGAGCATGTGTACATCAGGCTGGCAGAGATGCTGACATAAGCCATCTCCTGGCTCCCCGAGCAGTGAGGTGGAATGGCAAAGGCATGGGAAACCAAGGGCCCTGAGCAACTTGGAACAGTGGCTGGTATCCCTGCCCATGGCAGGGGCTTGGAATGTGATCATCTTTAAGGTCCCTTCCAACTCAAACCATTTTGTGTTTCTATGAAATGAGCAGCAAACAGGAAAGGGAGCTGCAGCAGCTGTGGCCAAAACATCGGAGGGGTGGATAAAGAGAAGCTCCCACAGTGGCCATGCCTTCAAAAAGACAGTTTTGGCACCTAGTCCCTGTTCAAATCAATGGAACAGACAGGGGAAGACAATCCTTGAGGATTTGTTGAGGAAATTGTGGCTTACACATGGTGCAGGAGATTTTAGTAAGTGAAGAGCAGCACGTGTCTGACTATGGCTCACCCAAACCCTCTCTGCCCAGCACAGCCTCCCTGAGAGAGGAACGATGCTCACAAGTGTTCAGGTCCTTCCTCACCTGCTCTGTGGTGAATTGTCAAGGGGGCTCAAAGGCCAAGCCATAGGAAACAAAGACTAAATTTGGTCTCGATGAATCATGGCCAAAAGGCAGATAAAGAACTGCAGATGTGAAGTTAATGGCAAGCTGTAGATGCTTCCTCAAGAGTGTTGATGTTTCTCAGCAGGAGGCTCTGCTCTGCCCATAACCACCATGCCATGTACACACTGACACACACACTCCACACCAGATTGCCATCTTAGGTGTGCAGCTCACACCAACCCGTACCCCAAAATCCTGCTTCCCTTGCAGATCACGCTGCAGATAGGGAGGGTTCAGCCTGTGATTAGGATCTGGCCCTGTGCAGAAGCTCTCTGACAATGGGCAGGGGAGTCATCCCTCCGGAGCCAGCAAGGGCTGTTTAGTCACAGGAACACACGCCGTGCTACTGGCCTGGGGACCTAGCAGAGCCAATGCCAGCACACCCCACTGCATGGATCAGCCAGGGCTTCTATCCCAGTGCAGGAATTTAGAGTCATGGCATGAGAGGGACCACAAGCTGTGAGGCAACACACGAGTGAGCACATTGCAGAGCTCCTCCTGCTCCCCCTTCTCTCAATTACAGCTTTGGATACCAGACCAGCTCTGCACTTTTCATCTTGGACATGCCATGTGCCACTCAAACCCAAATCGCTTTGTTCTTCACAGCTAAAATTTCAAACCCACTAATCATTAACATGGATAAGCTTCAGGAACTTGAGTTGATGTTAAGTTTTTGCTTTTCTCTCCAGATTCTCAACCGGTCAAGCCCATAAAGTTTCACACACAGCAATGGTTGGAAATTTGCAGGAACGGTGCCTTTACCATACATATCTCATAGCAACTCCCTGCCAACAAAGCATCCCATGCCTGGGAAGCCAGTTCCAGGGTAGCCTGTGAAGGAATCCCAGTGGGAGACCAGATATTGTTGAACTGTCTGGATCACGTGCACACTTATTCACATGCACAGATTTACATAAAACTTGCTTTTGTTTCCCTGTGACATTTTGCTTTCTCTTTTTTTCATTCCAAACAATTTTAAAAATAAGGTTATATTAGACCACACACATCCAGTGCTGTATCATGTCACTGCTTCTTAAGCAGAACTCTCTAATTTATTTCAAAGGGAAGTTCTGCTTCAAAATTGAGGGTGTGATATGAACTCAGAAATTAACACAAGAATTTTCCTTGGGGGAAACCAAGACTGAATGAGACATGCAATAAATGACCTCGTAAGCCCTGTGCCTTGGTACATCCACATATCCAAAACTGTGCTTTAACACAAAACATTATTTTCAATATTATCTTATTTCAAGCTAGGTAGAAGAGCTGAAAGAAGTGGATTTGCTTTGGTCAGGAGGGAACAAATTACTCATCTGTCTGTCTGCCAGAAGGTCCATCAGCAGCACTGCACTCCTAACGCTGTGTGCCGGGAATGTAACAATTCCTGGGGACAGGGAACCCTCCTGGAGAGGTGTGAGCCCTGCTGCCAGGGAACCTGGCTGGGATGCTGCTCTCCCAGAGCAGCAGGCACTGCTGGGAACACACAGAGCTCCTGTTGGCTCCCAGCTGCCTCCCTCCCTCCCTCCACACACAACATCTGCAGGGGGACGCAGCCGCCCTCTCACAGCGACAAATCCCCATCGCACGGACACTCTGGGGAGTTTTCCCACTGGTTTCAACAAGATCAGAACCCAACACAGGAAAAAGCAACACTAAAATATTGCCCTGACAGTGAAAGTCAGGACAGAGAGGCAGAGGAACAGAGGAGCTGCAGATTTCCTTCCGCCAGCTGCTGTAGGGGCCACAGTGTCCTCCTGCAGAGGGATGGAGCAGCCTTGGGGAGGGGATGCAGCAGAAGCAGCCATGTCCTGTGCCTCAGCTGCTGCTGCTGCTGCTTCAGCTTCTGTCCACTGAAGAGCAGCCCCAGACTGCAGCTCCATCCTTTTTTGACCTTGTGTTAGACATTTGGGCCCTGTGGCCCCAGGCCAGCAGTAACTGCACTTTCATCTTGCCCTGCCCAAGGGGACATTTCATACCCTCTGAACAAACTCAAGGAGCCCAGCAGACTACAGGGACCAGGCTCTGAAAAGCCACATTATTGTGAGCTCTGCTGTCTTATCTGGGGACTTCAGCTGTGCAGGGCTTGGAGAGGTACCCCCACTCTTCTGCTCCCTTTTAAGCTCTGGTTTGACAACTTAGTAATTAAGAAAATGAGGTAGTGTCTGTTTTCCAAAGAAAAAGAAGCTCTTGAACTTCTGTTTCTCACACAGACAGAAAGTCCAGTGCCTCACTTTACACCCAGAACATTTTCATCCTGCCTTTACACTCCTCACACACTCGCCAAACACATATGAAGTACACAGAAAATGTGAGGAGCTCCCCTGAAATCTCTCCCATCAATGGCAGCAGGGAGACCTCCTGCTCTATATACAGGGCAGCATGGCTCATTCCCCTATTTTATAAACCTATTTACGAAAAGAACTTAAAGGAACTTACAAGAGCTCTTTTTACCATTTAACTACCACATAGTACAAGATATAACAATGTTCAGAAAACCCCCTCAGGTCTAAACTCAATTATACAACTGTAGCAAGAAAAATATTTTAATCTGATCAAAGTGTTAACATGTTTGACCATGTCTGACCTCTAATGTTTGTAACCACCTAAAAGGCTGCTGTTCTTACTAAGGATGTACCTTAATTTGATTTAAAGTCATTTGTACTATTTAAAAAAGGATATAGTTTTATGATTTTATATTTAATTTAGAAAAACAGTTCCTCAACTTGTTCGCATTCTTTGGAAGTTTCTTGCAGATTTTTAACCCATAAGTCCTATATATTTCACTCTGGGAAAAGCTGGACTTTGCATAAGATGGGATAAAGTGGAGCCTTGAAAGACCACACACACAACACCTGAGAGCCAGGTGAGAGATGGCTCTCCTGGGGCCTTGCAGAGTGCCAGGATTTCAGATGCACACACAGGCTGTGCCAAGATGCTCTTAAATACCCTTGACTGTGTGTGCCCTCCCCAGCCCAGCAGCTGATGGCACCCACAGCTCCCAGAACAAGGGACACCCGGGCTCAGCCCTCTGCCTTGTCCTCAGCTCCAAAGCGCCTGCAGCCTGCCCAGGCCCCCAGCTCCACTGCCAGTCTAGGAAAGCTGTGCCTGCCCCAACCAGCAGCTCTCCAGCTGAATCATCCCACACTGGCATGGGCCACCTTCAGCCAAGGAGGGCCACCCTGCTGCAGGCAGCTCCTGCCACCCTCCCTGCTGCTGCCCTCCAGGGAGCATCAGCCGGGCTGAGGGCAGCTACCCAGCCATCTTCAGAGCATGTCAGTAACATGGCTGGGTGTGTTTTGGTAAAAAGAGGCAATTTTGGCTGGGAGATGTGGGGACCTGAGCAGGATGCTCGGGTGAGCAGCGTAACAGTTAGTGGCTACAAACACCTTGAGGGAAACAAAGCAGAAGTGGTGCTGCTGACAAAATCAGAAAGAAAATAGGAGATAGAGCAGCACCTCGGTACTGCTGGTAGCAACACACCCAGCCAGGCAGGCGCTGGAGCCAGTCCAGAGCCACTCACAGCTCCCCCACAGGGTTCGTGGGGAGCCCACCGAAAAAAATGTGGTTTTACAGAGCGATGCAGGGCAGGGGTTCAGCCCAAGCCTCAATGCCAGCTGCTCTGTATATTTCAGGGAGTTATACTCTGTTTTCAATCAGGTAAATTACTGTTTTCAGTGTAAAGCCCTGACAGTTTGCCAAAGTACTCCTGGTTTAATTTTTTAATTGATTTTTTTTTTTTAAGATTCTAAAATTAATCCTACTTGCAAACAACTGTTTCCAGGAAGCCTCATTAACCAAAATACAATCTCCACTATCAAGTGCATGCATGATTGTGATACCTAATCCTATTCACTCACACAACCCTCCTCCCTGACTCGTGCTAAAGTGTTAATTAAATACACTTTTATGGATGGTTAAGTATCTGCAATCTTCGGTCACAGATCTGACCTCCTCGATTATTGGAAGCAGCCACCAGATTATAGCCCACACTTTATATAATGTACACAGCAGCAATAAATCTATATGAGAGCAACCCGTAATTTACCATGATAATCTTTGCACAGTCAATAGAAATATAAGACAAAATTGCCCAGAATGATATATTGAAATAGTTACTGTAATAAGTTGAAAAAATGCAAGACCAGCCTTCTTCATGAGGAAGGAATCTTCCCCTGTCAGCCAGGTTTTTAACTGAAAGCATCAAATCAGCTCTTCATAAACCATGGCAGGATCCAAGCAGGCCTAAAGGAAGGTGTTTGAGGCACTGGATGATTTTGATGGCCCTCAAGGGGATGGGATCATTCCTTCTCTGCTACTTATATCTTCTCCCCTTCCAGTTCTGCACAGTTCATTTGCTCCTGTCGGCTGCTCTGACAGCAACCGCTCGGATTTTATTCTGTTATCAAGGGAAAAGGTGATTCCTAAACCACAATCTACTCTATAGCCTAGGTGCTGGTAAATAGGCTATTGCACTTTGCTGCCCATCTAGGAAGAGTTTAAGATTAAAAGAAATATCCCAGCATAGCAAAAAGATGCTGGACTGATGGAACTCTGGACTTACTCAAATTCTCTGTCGGGGAGCAAATTAAGTGTGTTTACATAAGGCAAATTTAAAAACATTTAAAGTTTATCAGGAAGAGAACAGCTTAATATTTTGGGGAATGAGGGGGATACCTGGTACCTGGATAAGGTGGGAAGCACCAGAAGAAATGCTTATTTGGGATACAACAACGTAAGCGTGCCTTGCCCTGCAAACACATCTTTTCTTGCTGTAAACTGAAGGAAGACTTAAAAATTTAGGGATAGATCCTTGATCTCTGCAAACTTCAGCAAAGTTCCAGCAGTCTGCAGCCAGGAAAAGTGAATCTCCTAGGAAAAGCTGTTTGGGATACAGGCAGGCTGATGCACTCTTGCTACTCAGGCCAGCTGGGTCAGGCATGAGGGTACGGCACCGATTTCCACAAATAATTCTAAGTTTGATACTCCACAATCCATCCATTTTCCATAACACCAGTTTGACATCCTACGCCTCTTGTGAGCAAATGACCAGAATTAAGGACACGTTTACATATTCTTTTAAACTTTATCCCTTTAAAGGTTAAATCCTGAAACTGAAATAAACCAGATTACGTTCTGTCCTCACTTTCTGACGGCTAATGCGGAACAATGTCTGAAACAAACGCAGCAGTGCCGGCTCCCAGGAGTGACACCAGCATTGACTGTCTACTGCAATGTCAGGACATTATTTTCTCAAGTTCTGATCGAGATGGTGGCGGGAAAAGACAGCTTTTGCAAAGAAGACTTTAGTTTTATCATTCAGATGGCAAAACTTAGAAACATGAGAACATACAGAATTTCTAAAGCTGATTTAAACTGAGAGGGAAAAACTTTCCAGGAGGAAGATGGGAACAATCCTCCAGCAGCACAAAGCCTTTTTCCTGAAAACCTCTATTGCCATTTTAGAGGCACAAGATCCATTTTCTGGGCCATCATCCACAACAGAGCCCTAACAAACAAGCTCAGCTGCGGAACATATCCTATCCCTGAACACAAACACAAAGACCAGGAGCTGCTCCCTCCAAAGCCCATAACCCAGAAAAAGGAAGAGACACTCTTCCATGAGATATTAGGATTTGACTGCTGGAAGAGTAAAGCCAAACCTAGAGGATGAGGAGACTGGAAAAGCAGCTCCTCCAGCAAACTCAGAGCGAAGCAGGCGCTTCCTGACAAGCATCTCTCCCCCTACCCACTGCTTTTCCTTTTGGCTTGGACAGAACAGTGTCCAGCAATTTCAGAAACTGGGCTCCAATTTGTCAAGAAAAAAGCATGTGTAGGTGCCTGCACAATACCTGCAACATACTTCAGCAGTGAAAGAGGCCACAAGACTTCTCCATACGGAGAGGAGGAACTCACCAGAGGTGACATAGATCCATTGGGCAGATACGGATCTGAGAGCATCAGAAAAGGGTAACCAGAATAGGCAGATCCTTTATACATCCCTGGGTCCTGATGTTTCATACCTGCTGAAATCAATGTTCCCTGTCAAAATTTGTCTTATGACAGGCGACTCCTCCATCTGTCAGGGGTCCCCAAAGAGGTTACAGCATGTTGTGGGCATCTTTTTGTCCCGTACTCCTCACAGAAGGTGATGGGGAGTGCCAGGGTCCCCCAAGGATGCAGACTCCCACAGTGGCGACACTGGGAAGCCTAGGTGCTATCAGAAATAGCTTTCCCACTGGGGGCTGTGGTGACCAGGCTAGCATCCCTCACTCCCAGGGGTGTCAGAGTGATGGGCTGGGGAACCGAGGGACCAGACGGGGCGCACTGGGGAAGACCAACAGGAACCGGGAACGGGGAGAGGGGGACGCACAGAAACACGCGGAGGTTGCTGTGACTAACCATCATCCATGTGGTCCGGGAGCTTCTCCTGGTACACCCTCTGCGGATCCTGCACTCGCCGGAGGGCCTGCACGGGGAGGAGAGAGAGGGGCAGCGCGGGGGCGTGGGGCGGGGGCCGCGCGGGGCGGGGGGCGCGGGGCCGCCGTGCGGGGCCGCTCCGGCCCGGCTCACCTCGGCATCGGCGGCGGCGGCGGCCGGGCTGCCGCTGCCTTCCGACTCGTTCACCAGCGAGGACTTGAGGTCGGCCAGGTCGCGCTCGGTGAAGGCGTTCTCGGGGATCTTCTCCTCCTGCTCGCCCTCGTCCTTGAAGGCCAGCATCTCGTCCGTGGCGCCCAGGTCGTCCCCGCCGCCGCTGCCCAGCTGCGGCATTTTCCTCCCGCCGCTCCCTCCCCGCCGCGCAGCAACTTTCCCGGCGAGTATTGTTCTCCCGGATCAAGCCCTTCGCAATTAGTATTTTTTTTTTCTCTCCCTCAATTATTTTTTTTCCTCCTCTTAAAAAAAAAAATTAAAAACAAAAACTAGCTCCCTCTTCAATTTTTCTCTTTAAAGTTTTTTCCTCCTTTCCTTTAACTTTTAAACTTTTTTCCTCCCTTTAATTTTGTTCCCCCTTTCCAAATTCCCTTTAAATCTTTCCTTTAAAAAAAAAAAAAAAAAACAAACAACTAGAATTGCTTTTCCCTCGCCACTCTTTTCTTCACCCCCCCTTGTTCCCTCCCCGCTCCGGCGGCCCGCGGGGGGCTCGGCAGGCTGCGGGCGGGCAGGCGTCGCGGGATGCCGGGATGCCGGGCTCCACGGGCCCCCCCGTGCCGCCGCCGCCCCCCCGCCCTCCGAGCCCCGGCAAGTTTGGCTGGAGCAGCGGGCGCCGGCGGCTGGCGGAGCACGGAGCGCCCGGTCCGACTGCGAGCGCGGCGGCGCGGCGGGCGAGCGCTGCGACATCAAAGCGGCCGCCGGGTGATTGGCAGCGCCGGGGCGGGGCCGGGGGCGGGCACACACAGGGACACACGGACACACAGACACACAGAGAGAGGCGCGCACACGCGGGCGGGCACACGGAGACACACACGGACACGCTCGCTGACACACGCGCTGCCGCGCCAAGTCCCTGCGTTAAAGGCGCAGCCGGCCTTTAACACCGCGCTGTGGCGGGGCGACCCCCTCCCGGCCCGGGGGGGCTGTGGGGGTACGGGGTGGGCAGCACCGGGAGCTGGGTGCAGCCCCGCGTGTCTGTGTGCACGTCTGTGACACACACGCATCTCTGCTCGCACATCTGCACACGCACCTGTGCCTACCTGTGTGCACACGCGGACATGCCTGCACACACATCTGAGCACACACATCTGAGCACACACGCACACATCTGTGCCCGTCCCCATCCCTGCACACACACATCTGCACACGCACCGTGGCACAGGCTGGCCTGCAGCCACTCCTGCATGCCCACGGCAGAGCATGCACCTGCAGCAGTCGGTGCTGCCTCACACACACAGCTGCAGGCACACACCTCACACACAGCCACACTTACCTGTGTGTGCACACACGTCAGCACGTGTCGAGATCTGCACAGCCCCACACAGGTCCCTACAGGGGTGTATGTACAGCTGCACACACAGCTGTGCACACACACAGCACACACAGCTGCACATCTGGCACACACGAGCACTCACACGGCAGCACACGGCAGAGGGATCCACACACAGCCCCAGATACACCAGCACAATAGAACATGTAACATGAAAAAGAACACGTAACTGCACACATCAGCACACACAGCTACACATCTGGCACACACAGGCATCTGTACACACACAGCTGCACACACAAACACATCTGCATGCTCACATGCACCTACGAATCTACAAGCACTGATCAGCAGCACATGATAAACACAGAGGACAGAAGGCCAGACATGGTACTGCTGACACACATCAGTGCATGTGTGTGCACACAGCTCCCATGAGAACACACCAATGTGTGTGCACACACTGAGACATCAGGACATGTATGTGTGCACAGAGAGACATGCATGAACACACACACGTGTACACAGCAGGACATCAGGATGGGTATGTGTGCACAGAGAGACATGCATGAACAAACACGTGTACATAGCAGGACATCAGGATGGGTATGTGTGCACAGACATGCATGAACAGACACACGTGTACACAGCAGGACACCAGGATGGGTATGTGTGCACACAGACACACCTCAGCACGTGTATGTGTGCACTAAAACTTGTTGGGATGTGTGTACAAACACACACTGCAACACCAGGACTTGTGTGTGCACAGACAGACAGACATGAACAAACACACACTGACACATCAGGGCACGATACCTGAGCTCAGGCACACACAGTACACGTGTGTACACACACACAGACAGACAGACAGACAGACACACTGCCCATTGCCAGCTGTGCTGCTGCCACACCCGTGCCACACGTGGGTGCCCCTGGCCACCCTCCGTGCACGCCGGGCACGGGCGGTGCTGCCGCCACCGCCCCCTCGGCCCCTTCGCAGCACAGACGTGACGTGGGGTGGCAGAAAATTATTAGTTTTCCTGCCTGGCCCCGAGGGTCAGGAAACAAGAAATTACCATCTTCGCAGCCCATTTCGAAGGCACTAGACACTTGTGTGTCGGCGTCGGAGGGTTTTTTAAGCAGTTCCCATGGAAAAGGAAACTCCCCATCTCTTCTGATCACACACGACAGGTCCTGTGCATGTCTCCAGTAGCTTAAAACAACACACCGATATTTATTTTCCTTAATTAAGATTGCACAAGATAGCCCTGGGTCCTGGAGACTTTGCTACAGACTGTAATGACGCCATGTAAATTGTTTTTTATGACCCAATATACAACATATTGTCACATTCAGCCCTTGAATAGGAAGCTAAAAATCTCGGTCCCTACTTCTCTTGTTAATTAGGGTATTATTACTAGGGATATAATCTCATTACTTTTTGGGGAGGAGAAGAACTAGTTGGAGCCACTTTGAAAAGTACTTGAATATATTTAAATGGAGCAAAATCTGTCTTTCTGCTAATTGCTGATTTTGCATGACATAGAATTATTGCTCTGATTTTGGGGCACAGTTGATGCCTGGCTGAAGAAGATGGGAAGGATGCTGTTTGCTTTTTTCCTGCTTAGTTTTCTCCTCCAAATGAATAAACTGCCCCATAGGAAACTCCGTTGGCAAATTTCCATTCTTTTAAACATCCCAAAAATAAAACAAGATGCAGCCACTTTGAGGAATAATCATTTGAATGAAATATTTGCTACTTTAAGATTTTTTTTCCTTCTTCTTTCAGATGATCCTCTTGTTTTGCATGTGAAAAAAATCGTCTGAGATTTACAGCCCTCCCAAATGGAGATAAAGCCTTGGCAATGAGTTGGAAACCTGTTGTAATCTGTGATCCAGGAAACAAAGAGCCTCATTAATGCAGAGACTTTGGTGAGCCTTTGATGTTAGCTAGCATAGCATTCACTCTCAGTTCCATTTGCATTTAAACATTCATAAAAACATCATCTCTGCTTCCTTTGCCTTAAGCAATTTAGGAGTAAAGTATAGCTTCTATTTAAAGAAACCCACTGTGGTGAGGCTTAGAATACAAATATCACATAATCTTCAAGCAGAGCAAATATTTTATCCTACATTTCTGGTGGGCACATTTAATAATATTATATGTAAGACCCAAAATAAAACATCCATCTTATTTTCATTAACCTTACACCACATACTCGAGTCAAAAGAGAAAACGGGCCCTGTTAATTCTAAATATACTACATACCAATTTGTGGAAGGAAGAGAATCCACAGGATTTTACATTATTGACAAGAGCTGAATTTTTGAAAACTGCATGCCTACAGCAAGGTGCCTAAATCTGTATTTAGGCACACAGCGCTGAAAACTGTGAACAAGTTCAGGTTTATGTATATATTTCTGGACTGCAGAATCTACATCCTGGTTTGAAAATGGAATAGAAAAAGATTTTTTTAATTTTTATTTTTAACAGAATCAGAGAAGTAAAATACAAAAAACCCCAAAACAACAGCAACAACAACAAAACAAACAAAAAACACCCAAAACCCCCAAAAAACCAAAAAGTCCCACCAATCAAACAAACAAATGAAAAAAAACCCAAAAAAGACCAACCCCCCCCCCCCCCCCCAAAAAAAAAAACCAAACAAAAACCCCTAACACATGAAAATTTTCTTCCAAGAGAAGGCACTGTTGCTCCCAGATGGCATCTTAAGGGAATGACAGTTTATGGGGAATTTGAGGAATCACTTAGGCCAAAGCAAAGGCCTGTCCATCTTATTATCTTCACAAGTATTATTCCCCAACACACCTAGGGGAAGTGGAACAGTACAAAAAATACTGTAGTTGCTTGTCTTGACATTTGGAAATATTCAGCTGGGATTGTCCATGTTTCCTGTACCCTTAAAAGTAACCAAGCAATGGAAATTGATCCTGTGGCACATTGGGAGTCCTTGATATTCCCCCTCTTACAAGCAAATACAAGAAAATCTTTAGGTTTGGTGCTGTGAGTCAGTGTAGCCTGGTGTTTGAAGCATTATAAGCAAGTTTCCTATATGATGAATATCCAAAATTAAAAACTGAAATGGAAAACACTTAAAACCAACTTTACCTTGGATAAAATATTTCTGGAGCTGGATCAAAGGAAAACAAAAAGCCTGGCTTACTTGTCAGATCATATCTGCACTGAACTTCAAGGTTTGATTTGTATTATTTACATGGAAAAGGTCCCAAGAAACCAATTTGGCACTAAATATCTTCATTACGTTTTTTCGCTTGTATGGGTGATTAAATCAATCTAGGGTTCCTGTTTTAATTTTTTTTGAAAGGTGCAGCCATCTGTGAATTGAGGAACTTTTCTGATGTCATCTTTGTGCTTCAGACATACTTTCTCCCCTCCTTTTTAATTATTTTTTTTAATAAGGAAACTTTTAAAGGAGCGTGTTTGCTTTACTATTAGAGTTTCTAGCTGTCCTTTCAGTAACTGTTTAGAATTTAGGGTATATAGTAACTTTTTAGAACATTTTAACTGTAACACCTGCAGGTAACAGTAAACCAGATTAAAATATAACCAAGTCTGTCTGTTAGTCTGCCTGTTCCTCATCTTGCATTTATCAACATGTTCCCCGAATGCTGTGTGTGAAACTCAGCACATGTATTTTGCACCATGCTATGCACAGCAGCACTGTGTGGTTTTACACCTTAGAGTAAATGAAGCCTCTCCTTTAAAGTCCATGTAAATGTTGCCTCTGACTTCTCCTAGACCAGGGTTCCACCTTCTGTACTTTAAAAGGGTCATCCTTGGATTTATTTTATTTAGGGGATTTTATTCTCTATTTTTTGTTGTTGTTGTTGTTGTTGTTCATTTGAATTGATCAGTTTGCAGTAGCTCCCATTTTACTGTTTGGACACATTTTGTCCTTGCACACAAGTTCATTTAATGAGGGTGAGGAGCACATCTACCCCTGGAAGGTTAAACATCCTACATCAGCTTTCCTATTTCATTATATTTGCAGCAAACATATGCATATACAAATCCAAGTATGCTTTAATTTAAACCCAGATTTATTTCAGGGTTTTTTTGTTTGTTTGGGGTTTTTTGTTTTTGTTTTTGTGTTGTTTTGGTTTTTTGTTTGTTTGTTTTGTTGGGCTTTTTTTTTTTGTAGTCTATTAATCAGTTCTCCACTAGCAGAAGAACCTTCTAAATATTTACCATCCTTTTGGAGAAAAACACGAGCACAACCATCCCACAAGGATGGCTTGACTGATAGATTGGCAGGGCAAACATTTCAGATGAGACGGATGAAAACTTCTGTGCGGGGTTCCAGCTGGGAGCAGGAGCTCCTGGAGGACAGGCTGGTACCAGCTGAACTAATCCTGGCAAGTGACCAGCGTAAATCAGGGCACTGAAGGCTCTGTTTTGCCCAAAGGGGTTTACACTGGTGTAATTACCTCAGCATAGTCATAGCAGGAACATTTCCTTAGTCTAGACAAGCTCTAATATATAAAATAGATCTATCGTTTGCAGCTGAAACGTCCCGACCCAGCTGGGCCAGGGACAAGGCTCTGCTGTCCTCTCCTTGGCTGCTCTGTGCCCAGGTACAGCAGGATTTGGGCTGCAGCATCCTCCAGGTTGGTTGGTCTGTGACAGAAAAAAGGGTCATGCAGTGGCTCAGCCATTTCCTGACTGGATTCACTCTTAATCTTAAGGGATTTTAAGGGTTTATTTGACTTCATGCATTGATCTAAATGTACTTACAGGATTCCCTGACAGAAGTTTGCTTTTAAACTACCAACAGAAAATTGACTCCCTGACACTGCAATATTTAGGTTGCTTTTGAATATCTACAAGATTTTCTGGAAATGCTTCTAGCTGCTAGGACTGAAGACTCCATTTTTCCCCTTTGGGAGTCAAGTAGCAAAGGTAGCAAAGGTGACTGGGGCCAGCATCCTGCTTTCTCCAGGAAAAGAGGATAATCTCTCAAAAGACTTCATCAGATGCCAAAAGCCATGGTGTGAAGTCCATTTTTGAGCCTGTGATCTTTGTATGGCACAACATGGCACAACCCATCATCAACTTTACCAATTTTTGGTTTTTTACCCTCTGTTCTGATTTTGTCAGGTTGTAAGACCATCTCTTCAGGCAATTTTCACTTAACAAGTCTTTTCTTCGCTCTTGATACCCATAACACTTCAGATTATTAAAGGATTTAAAAAGACTAATCTGTTTTTCACTCTGTGTTTTTGCTCACCTCTTGCTGCTGGAACTGGACCAAGCAACTGGCATAGCATTTAATATTTCTTATTACTCTCACTGTCAGGTTCTCAGGCGCTTGCCCAATGCTGAAAGATCTGAGTTTCAAACAGGAAGGAACATGTTTATTTGTTTACAAAAACACTTTTCCAGGGCTGCATCCTGTGGTCACACAATCATCCAAGGAGTCCCTGCTCCGATGACTCATGCCTCTAAATTAAAAGGATCCATGAGCACGGATTTGCAGAATCACACTCATTTCTTCCACAACAATTTTTACATAAACTATAGGGAAAAGTATGTTAATTTTTCAGGTCTATAACACTTGATTTTTTACCAAACCAAGGTACAGGGCTGCTTTTTTCTCCTAAAGTGTTCTTTACATTTTAAGCAAACCTTACAACCCATTGGAAGTAGCCTCTTCCTGGGCATTTGCTACAATTCACATAAAGTACACTTTGTCCTGGGATTCCTGTTTGAACACTGGATGGGACAAAGTACAGGGGAAATCCAAATATTGTCCTTTTAGCTCAGGCTCTGCTCAGACATGCTGTCCAGGCTGCAGCTGAGCCTGGTTAAGAGGTGGTGATCCAGACCCATCTTCCTACGGCTCCTTCCCTGGTGTATCTCCCACCAAGGGTGTTCCATCAGACAGGGCAGTGTAATTTCCCACACAGGCTCTCCCCAGCTTGATTTTGTCTGAACGAGCTCATTTCTAAAGGACAGCTCTGGTGTTAAAAGAGTCAGTGGGGGGAAGTGGTGGAGCCACCATTCCTGGCACCTCCTGTTCAAAAACCAAGTTAATGTGACACTTTGGAATGTGATTTAGTGTGCATGGCAGTATTCAGCTGAAAGTTGTTCTTGATGATCTTGGAAGTATTTCCCAACCTTAATGATTCTGTGATTCTGTGATTCATTTTGAAATTTTAGGAATTATTTGGAAAAATCTAGGTTAGGTAGATCAGAAGGTGACAACAGGGCTGGATGGCAGCAGTGAACTGCTGAGGTGAGTGAGTGGCAAACAGTGAAACTGGTTTTAGTTGTGGTGACCTGGGACATCTGAATGGAAAACTGCTCTCTCTGGATGCTTGAGAGGGCAGTAAAAGGAACAAGATCCAAACCAGAGGCTGCCTCAGCAAGAGGTCCCTGCAGGGACTGGTGCTCCTGAGGAAAATGGGAAAGGGCTGGCTGCAGCTCTCTCTGTGATCCCACATTAGCACATCAAACTCGTGCAGAGCAGGGCTGGAGGCTCTGGCAGCTCCTGCCTTGCACCCATTGGAGTCCCACGGCAGGAAACCCTCCCTGAGCCTCTGCAGCCAGAGCCACGCAGAAAGAAAGAGGGAGTGAAATGGAAGCAGCTGCTAGGAAGTGAGAATAAAGGGAAATTGTCAGGATAATGGGGGTGGGATAGACTGGCCAGATCAGAAACTAAAGGAAAATTATTCCAATGTCTGAAATTATTGACCCATGTGACTTGGGGTGGATTGGCCACTTCTGATACATCCAGCATCACTCCAGACCCACACCAAAAGGCGAGGTTTTTTCCTGCAGGTTTTTTTGTTGTTGTTGTTGGTTTTTTTTGTTTGTTTTTGTTTTTTTTAATGATTGTCAGTGACAAAGAATAAAATTATTGAAGAGATGAAGGGGCAAATGAAGCAGGAAAAAGAATAGGGGATTAGGGGGATGCTGAATTTATAAATGTTCACACCAAAATTATTGAAAGAAAAAGTAGGAAAGAAGTGAATCATTTATTTTAAAATCTGAAGTCATCAAGGCAGAGCTTTCTGTTACTGTATGCAGAACACTTCATTTCTGACTTGGAATATATTTTTATTTATTTTGCAGACATCATACCTTTCAGATCTTTACTGGTGACTTTCTCAAGGCACACTGACTGTGAACCAGGCTGAGGTTGTCATCATTGTGCTTTTCTGTACTTCAGACTGAAAAATGAAAGGAAGGTGAGGACATGTGAAAGCAGAAGAGAGGATTATATTCCTGTACACTTATGACACCCCCTCTATCCTTGATATTTCCCTCTTGACAACAGGTTTTTCACTTGCCCCAGGTCCAATGGATGTGGAGGAGCTTGAGCAAAGCACAGCAGGGCTGCTCCTCTCATACCAACTTCTGAGCACTTCCAAAGTGGCTATAAAGAAACCAGATTAAAGCAGCATTAAAAGCTGTGTTACAAATCCTACCATATTAAGCAATACAATTCTAATAGCTGTTTTGGGCTAACTGAACAGAAGGGGTACCTTGGAGTTGAACTGCATGTTTCAACAGTATGTTGTTCTGAAAAGTGTTGTATATGTGCCGACATCCGCTGCTGGCATGTGTACAGACTGGAGCTTGCCAGCTCCTCCTAATCTGGAAAGAGGAGACATGCAGTGTTAAATACATGTGTCATCACCAGCCATTCCCTCCCTCCCCCCAAATTTTATCATTTGGTTGTGCAACACATTTGAACCAAGTCAGCCCATTTAGTTTAGATGAACTCAGGCCAAGTAACTGTACTGGAGCTGACTTCAGAGGCTTGAGAGGAACTGCTGGTGTAGCTCTTCCATGAGTAAATGCAAACACTGTGTTATGCTCCTTATTCTACTCCTTAGACAAAGGCCTTTTGGTAGGGCTGCTGTTGGAAGGAGGGAGAGCCCCTGAGAAAACAAACTGCAGCTCACTGCATCAGATGACTTTTGACTCCCATCTTGTTAAACCTTATGGGCAAAACAGGGTCAGGTCTAAGCAGGGCTGACAAAGAGGACTCCAAGGAAATCCATGCTGCAAGGGGTGGTTTTGGTGACTCAGTAGGTGACATGGGTTTTTCTGAGTCAGGATTAAACCAGTGTGCTCTCATGACGTTAGTGCACCGCAGCTTGGGATGTGTTTTAGACTGACAGCCTGCTACTCATGCCTGTAAGGATCCTGGGAGACCTCCGTACTCATACAGAGAGTGATTTTAGTCTCCTGGTTGAAGTCCAGCTGTATGAATTGTGTTTTGCCCAGTATCCACTTTGTATGGTGTTAGCCACTGCCCCCTTTAAGGCTGTGACCATGGTTCCCACCACAGCCCATGAGCACAGGTGGAGCTGCACTTTTAACTCACCAGGTGGAAGTGACCACCTGGCACCTACAGCATCAGCTGCACAGTATTTAAGGAGGGCTCTCAGGGCTCCCTCCCTTCCCCCTGACGATGGCTGAGCACCAGTGGTGAGTGAGCTCAGTGGTTTAAACAAGCTTGAGTGCTGTCCCCAGGGGCTGGACACACTCCCTGGGGCTCTTGGGGCAACTGGAGCTGCCTTGCATGACTCTGAACTGCAGCACCAGCACTTCACTGTCAGTGGGGTGTGCTCAGGAGGTACCCATAGCTCTCCTCTGGTTTATTGAAATGGCTTTGCTGTTCTTTATATAGTCCAATTAGTGGGCTGAAAAGAGAAGGCCTGAATACAATCAGGAATACAGAGTATATTTTGGTGGACCCTGGTCCAGACTTTAGCTCTTGAGACCTTCAGTTTTAGTCTGTATGTGGGCTTATTTTGTTAATTCAGTGGTGAATCTGTCCTGATCCAGAATGATGCAGCAGCATTAGATGGTGCCTTTCTGAGGGCTATGGAGATGTGGAAGGTGTGCAGTTGCCATAGGCAGTTTGTTAACAAAGAGAAGCTGTGAAAAGTTTTGATGATTAGAGAAGAAAGCACAGAAGCAGAGACTTTAGAAGGACAAGAAGAAAAAGTATGTAAAAATGTGATCCCTATTTTAATGGCTAAACATGAATTATGTTATGAGATGCTTTCATCTTAGTATAGGTTAGCATTCCCTAGCTTTTTATATTTGTATATAAATATTTTTTCTTGAAGTAAAGTCAGCCTAATTGGAAGTAAGAGCCATTCTATGTCGTTTATTTTAATACTCTAATATATTTCCCCTAGTTAATCATTGCTATTTCTAAATATAAATTTCCTTTCCTTTTCTTTCAAGTCACTTAAAATG
Source organism: Agelaius tricolor (assembly GCF_023055355.1). NCBI lineage: Eukaryota > Metazoa > Chordata > Aves > Passeriformes > Icteridae > Agelaius > Agelaius tricolor. The sequence goes on along the minus strand of NW_027269278.1, from coordinate 9,188,029 downwards.
AAAGGGCCTGCTTTACTCTTTGACCTTCTCTAACAAGCAGACCCTTGAAATGCAGAATTTCCAGAAAGCAAGCTGTAGGAACTACAGATGGATTTAGTAAATTACAGCCTGCAGATGAATTGTATGAGGAGTCAGTTTGGGATGGAGGCTTAAAATACACAGAAATTTTCTGTGCTGTAGCTTTTTTCTTGCTGTCAAACACTGCCTGGTAAATGCATAACTCGTGTGATGTTGGCTTTCTGCACGGATTGATTTGTAAAAGCTATTCCATCCCAAATTAGCAGCTCTTTGGGTCCCAGCCTACAGCCCTACTCAGCCAGGAGACTCTGTCCTCTAGGTATGTTTCGGTATTTTGCATTTCTTTTATTTGCTAAAGCTATTCTGACAGACTACTTACCCTGATCAGCAGATTCTAAAACCTGTTTGTGGTTTCCCAGGGATTTCATAGACAAATTATTAGTGCATGTGTATTTGCAGGACAGGTGACTCCTAAATGATAAAAATGTAGTTTATAATCAAAGTGCCTAGCTTGTAACAATAATCTTGAGCTAGGCATTTGCTTATCTCCTAATGCGTTAATCCTTTTCAGGATTAACAACTCATTTTTCAAAAGCGTGGTCTTGGTTCTGCAGACCTTGTTGACATAACTGAATCTTTGTGAGTTCATGAGGTGCAGTTGTGTGCAAGGACTGCAGGAATGGATGGACACCTCAAGAGGTTTCCTCAATGTGATTTAGCTCCTGCTCTGGGGTGTGAAGCTCCATAATGTATGTGATGCAGAGCAGAAGCAGTAAGTTGTCATTGTGATCAAACACAAAGCCTCTGTGGGGAAGAATAAATTATTTGCATGGGTGTGATGAATGCTTGAAGGGAATTTGATAAGTGGCATGTTGAGCACTGGGAAAATTTCTGAATATGATCCACGTTGTTCTTTGCAGTGTCAGAAACTTAACATGGGCTGTCATCCCTAGCTCTGGTTATTGCACAGTTTTATTAAAGGTCTTACAAAATGAATCTAAGATAGAATGGCCATCAATATGAGATCAGATAGGCTTAGGGGTTTTTGCATAAATAAGGATTTATTTCTATCTATTCCTGTATTCGTAGGATGGTCAATAATTTTCCTTTTACAACAATTTCCTGTGATACATTTGAGAGTGCAGTCCTTGAAGTCACTTGCATTTAAATCAGCCTATGACAGACTTCAGTGAGTCTCTGCATTGGGTTTTTGCATGCAGCCTATATTTTTCAGTATGGGACTCTCAGGAATCCTGTCTGCTTGAGCTAAAATGTAATTCCCTTTTGTAAGGAAAAGATGCATATGGTAATAACACTCTCATCAACACTTGGGAAGCTCATGCAAAATACCCTCAGTGCTGCTTTCTGCTTGGCCTCTGAAAGCAGATAATGGTATCAGGGGCTGCAGTTCAGAACTGCCCTGCTTCCACCACAAACCCACTGGGTGCAGCCCAGCTCCCATCCCCAGGCATGGCCTGGCAGAGGAAATCAGAGGTGTGAGGGTGGCTGTCCATGCCCATCCTGCCTGGAACAGCAGCAGCACAGGGCTGGGTGTGTGCCCAGGGCCATGGTGGAAGGCAGGGAGCCTCTGCCCAGCCATGCAGCTCTGCCTCTGGGGAATCTTCCCATGTGCCTGTGTCTGGAGCTGTAAGTGCTCTGCTGGCAGAGCAGTCTCAGTGCCACAGCTCTTGATGTGCTGGTAGCACCCACAGCCAGGCTGCAAACCCTGTGCTCACAGCTGGTACTGGTGTTAGGAGACTGCAAAATTTCCCCACAGCTCACAGATCCAAGCAGGACTGATTCCATGAGAAATAGTGACACCATGCAAACCTGAGCAATTCTGGTAGAACAGCAGCCCTCACCTGTCCCTATGAGCTTCTTCCAAAACAAGACACTCTGAGTGAAGGTACAATAGTTTTTCCTTTCCAGAAGGTCTGTCCCACAACAGCTATGTGCATTGTAGCTTTCATGGTGTTCCTAGGGCTGCTTGGGTGTAAAAGCTGCAGGATGCACATTAACCCAATGCCATGATTTGCTACCTCTCTAAGGTTTGCATCTCCAGAACACAAGTTGTTAACACAGAATATTGTTGGGTTGCACAGTCCTTTTCTGGAGCCACTCACAGCAAGGCTGTAATGGTTCAAGGGCTGAAATGTCCAGCTGGAGCTCTGCAGAGAGCTGCTCAGGGAGGCAGAATGTAATTATCTATGCTGGAGCCTGGCCAGGCTTCCAAGGTTAACACCTTTCATCTTGACATCAAATCTTTAATGACCTCATGTAGTAAAGACATTTGTTCAGCATCTCATTTGGGAATGTGGCATTGTTACTGAGCCTCTGTTGTCTTGTATTGGTTCAGTATTGGTTTAAAGGAAAATTGCTGTCAAAGTCCTTCATGGACAACCACACATTTCCTCTGGAAATTCCTGTTTGAGTATAACCAAGACCTACTGGTTTGATTTTTTCCTTCCTCCAAATCATCTAGTCTTCTGTCCTCCTTACAAGCTAATAGAGAACACTGTAATTACCCTTATTTTCAGGCTGCCAAATAAAGTAATTAGAGAAATAGGCATTATGATTTTGGAAAGATACATTAGAGAATGAAGGGGAGTGATGAGAGCATGTTCTCACAGAGCCAATTAAAACACTGCTGAGGAGATTCAGTGCTTCTTCCTGGCAATCCAAGCAGACAAAAGAGATTCACAGGGATTTACTCAAACAGAAGGATGGCAGAAACACTCCTTTCTGTTCCTGAGCATACGACATATGGAAATCCAGCTGGGGAAATAACTTATGGAGTGACTTCTTTGAGCAGTGCCCACCACTTAGAAATGGTGGAATGATATGAAGCATATTTCTTAAAGGCATTTTTTGTGATATCTGAGATGGCCTAGCTGAAACAAACAATCTTGAGTTCCATTTACTTATTAATTAGCGTTGTTTAGACTTTGTAAAAGACTTCTCTTTATGATCATTAAAAATATTAAACTTTTCATGCCATTCATCTCTGTTTAACAGGAACTTTTGCTTAGAAAGAATTACAAATATCTAGGCTATGAGGGTTTGAAGCACAAACAGAATGTGTGCATGGGGGTCAAGGAGATCTGGAACACCTCATATTATGCTGACTGTAAACTCTGTGCATGTTTGGCTTTGGAGAAATGCCTCTTCCTCAGCGGCAATTTTAATTGCTGAATGAACAACTGGATCCCAGTTTTTGTCACTCTTACAAATGAACTACACAATCTTCTCCACGTGCCAAGGTGGTGCATGAGGCTTCAGCCTAAGTCTTGGGTTTTTTCCCCTTGATTACACATCCTTGAAGCTCTTCATACCCACTGCTCTTTAGCTACTGTACAGTGAAGGGTTTTCATTTCACATATTAGCAAAAGGAAGCTTAGATATTGCTTGTATGAAGTTAGAGAAAAACTAAGTTTCTTAGCCTCTTTTTCAATACTGATATTGGATCACACCACTGTAAAGCCAGGAAAAGTTGAACTTATCCATTTCTAATGCCACAGGATTTCCTGAGCTCAGTGTGAGCCTTCCTGGGTTATGTACAAGGTTTTTTTGTCCATATGAAGTAGTATTTGAAGTACAATAAAATTCTGACCTGTGGACTGAAGCAAGAACTTAACTTGAGCTAAATTCCCCCCTTCCAGAGGTCATTTCCCCCCCCAGATTATTGACATATATATGTTTACCAGTAAAATCTGTCACATTGGAACTTGTATTTGCTACAGTGAGCTCACATGCTCACAGGTGTTAATGCTGTGTCATTTTGCTCTGCCCCTGTTTAGCTGCTCCTCTGGACTCAGTCTGGGCTGGTGACTCTCCTTAGGGGCTGTAAAGCAGCAGGAGTTTGGTGCTTTCTTGTCTAGAGAGTGACTGTACACTGTGTCAGTGTTCATAGAAAGAAGTGTTGTAAGCCAAGACAGAGGTTTGTAGAAGCTTTGGCTGTTTTCCCTTGAGGCGTGCACATCCCAGGTGGCCAAAAGGAAGCTGCAGCAGGAGCTGTGAGCACTGTGTGCCTCACCTCTTGGTGTGCTGCTCCCTGCCTAAAAGGAGCAAAAAGAGTTCTGTGGTCTGAGAAGGTCTTTCTGTGGATGTCAGTACAGTTCTGTCTTGGTGCACTTTTTAGCAATGTGCCATATTCTCTAAGAAAATATGAGCATGATGGCTTTCCAATATTAAATACAGAGGTGAAAAGAACAGAAACTGTAGCATCCAGACAATATTGATGATAGGTCACATACACTGGACCCTCTAGAGGCCACACCAAGATCAACTAGTTACAACAGAAATATCTGCTATGAAAGTTTTCTTTTCTTGTGGTTAAACAATAATGCATAACTGAATCCAGAGAAGGTTTGGGATGGGGCCCCTTCCAGCTTTCACCAGAACCTGGTTATGTGCTTTGTTTCTCATCTTTCTGTCAGTGGCATTCCAGCATCCCAAAATATTGGTACATTTATGGCTTTGTCTAGAAGTAATAGTAAGGGGCAAGTGCTCTTCTCCAGCTGCTGTTCCTGCTGTAGCTCTGTCTGATCTTCTGAATGTGCTTTTGATGTGAGAGAAAGCTGGGACCACTCCTTGTAGATCCCCCGAAAAGGTGGAAATCTTACAAATCCGTTTTGGTTTAAGGTATTGGAAAGCACAGAGTTTCCACCCAGCTTCACTCCTGATGCCACAAGCCTCTCTCAATGGGGAGGCAGTGGGAATGCCAAGTCCTATCCCATTCCCCTGCACATCCTGCCCTGCTGACCCACTCCTGCCCCTCTTCCCCTGAGGCATTGAGTGTTTGGGACATAAAATATCTGTTTGCTCTTTGCAGGCAACCTTTGTCTTGGTGGCTGAGGAGCCTCCTGCCAGGGCCTGAGCAGGTTAAATGCACAGAATCAAACGTTCCTCTCAGGTTTTGATGCTGGGGTTGGCAGGACTGTGGGTGCTGCCCAAGCACCTGGCCCTGGCCGAGGAGCCCCCTGTGCCTGCAGTGCTGGCAGAGGAGGCTCAGGGGCAGCCCTGCCCCTCCACCCTGCTGCAGGATGAGCTGAGCCAGCCTTTCCCCTGCTCCTGTGTGCTCAGCCTTTCCCCTCCTCCTGTCCCTGCTGTGCTCAGGTTGGCCCCCTCCCACACCCAGCCATTGAATCTCTGTGTGACCGTGCCCTGGCAGGGGCTGAGCCTCGCTCCCAGCAGCCTCTGCCCAGGCCTGCACTGCCCCAGCATCCCAAGTTTTATCCCCATCCATGTGGGAAGCTGTAGAGTTCTTGCTGCTCCAGCCCCAAGACTTGGCTTGCTCTCTATCTCATTTAAAAAATCATAGTAAAAACTCTGGTTTTCATTACTCCAAAGAAAAGCTGGGGGTAAAGGTCTCTGTTGTCTGAACCAGAGAGGAAGAGAATGCCTGAACATCTTTATCCATTTTGGGGCTCTTTTATAATCTTGTGATTTCTTAAGAATCAAACCTCCCTATTATTTCATTTTATGAGCAGTCTGACTAATGACTTTCGTAAACTTGTGTTGGCAGAACTAACAACTGTTAAATAAAATGAGTAATTGTTTTCATTCATCAGTGGCAAGAGCAATTATAGTTTCGGTGTTCTGCCCCCAAATGGGGGCTGAATCCTCCAGCCATGGATTATTTATATTACCTGTCTCCCTGTTTACATTCTCCAGCCCACTGATGGCTCTATTCAGCATCCAGGCCCCTTCTTGTAAAATCTGGTTGCTTCAGATTTCAGTAATCCAGGTAACTGCTTCTCCTTTGATTTCAAGCATGAAAGAAGTTATAATGAATTCTTGTAGCTTGATTTTTTCATTTGGTGCTAAGTGGCTACTAAAATGTTAAGATCTTAAATGTTAAGAAACCTTCACATAATTTTCTAACATGTAAGATTCAAGGGGAAAAAACCCCATTGAATCACAGAATGGTTTGGGTGGGAAGGGACCATTAAAGATTGTTTTGTTCGAAACCCCAGCTATGGGCAAGGACACCCACAGCAAACCTCAGGTTTCCCTAATCACACACCCAGTGAAAGAACCAGAAACAGTTCAGTCTGAAAGGGTTAAAGAACAGACTAACCTGTCATGTGCCTGTTGGACACGAGCTGAGGGCCAGCTGCTCTGGCAATGGAGCTGGTGATACCCCGGGCAGGGCTGAAGGATGAGTCTCATTGTCTGGGATTTTGTCGCAGTGGTGTGGTTGGAAATCATAGCAGGATGGAACAGCTCAGCAGGGATTCAAGGGCTCTCTCCTCCAAAGGTCCACTTGTGGTCAGGTACATGGCCTGGAGCACAGGGAGTGTCCAACCCACGGAGCAGTGGGAGAGATGTGTAGGAATGGAGTCATATTGCTGCAGGCACCTCCATCCCTGAATCTTTATTGCTTTTTGTGCCACTTCACTGCAACATGGAAAAGGCACAGAAATTATCTACTTTGGCTCTATCTCAGAGCTGAAATTGAGCCAAAAGCCCAAGAAAAGACAGCTTTGCTGGGTTCTGCAGTATTCTGGGCATGGATTGAAAGTTTGTAATGTTCCCTTGTCTTTCTAGTGGGAAGAAGTAAAACTGATGCCTTGAAAATCATTGAAGTCTAAATAGCGATTTTCCCATCTAATCCAAATTTCATAGCTTTATCCTGTTTCTGCTATTGCAAACTCCATTTCTGTGGATGACACCCTGAAAGCCACAGTGCTCATTCCTAACCCCCTGATCTGCTTCTTGTCCACAGAGCAGCTGGAGTTGATAGCAAGTAATGAATGGAGAGGGGGGAAAAACAAATCAGAGTGAGAGTGGTAATGTTAACAGTCTGCTTTGTACTGGGCAGATCTCAAAACACCTCCCAGAGTTAAGGTGCCTAATTTTAAGTCCTTCAGCCACCCAGTGTGCTTGTTAAGAGGAGGGAGTGGAAGCATTTGTTTGTGACAGAGCTATTAAATGTAGGATTTGTGTCTTATAAAGTGGCAGTGTTGCTTTTGCAGGCTGATTGGAAATGGTGAATAGATTTGGGTCCCATGGCCCTTGGAACGAATGCAAAATTCACTCCACTCCAGTAGGAGATGGATAGGGAAAATTGTTCCTATTCTAGTGAGTGTCATAGTAATGTTGTCTTGAATTGCACAAACATTGTAGGCAGGTTTTGAATGTTCTGGAAGCAACCTTTAATGCTAATGGGTAGTAAAGTGATACTAGAGGTATGAATCTCCAAGAATTTAATTTTAAACAGTGTATCTGAAAGCAATGCAATTCTATTACAACATCGCTCCTGCTTTGCATGTATATATATTTCTCTTTTCCAGGGCTCTCAATATGATTTATGAGCAGCAATTAACTCAACCTTTTAACAGCGTGTGACAGGTGTTGCTGGGCCCATTTATGAACCAGGCAAGCTGAGGCACAGAGGTGTCAAGCATAGTTTGGCAGAAAGAATATTGCAAAATGAAGACCAGAACCCAAGAATCCTGAATCACAGCCCCTATTCTATGAGCTCTCCATTTATTGCTAGGAGAGAAGATCATTAAAATCCACTGGGCTTGTCTGGCAGACTTTATAAACTTATGCATGCTTTTAAATGCAGTGGGGGTTATCGTTATTAAATGATGAATGTAGGAGGGTTTTTACATAATGCTGAAGAAACACATTAAACCATGATGGAATGAGAATCAATAGAGGTCATTAAAAATAAGCATTCTGCTGAAACAGATTTTTTCTGTCATTCAGCAATGTTTATATACTGTGCTTGCTTTATGCTTTTCTGTAACAGAAAATACTTTTCTCAGGTGTAAATGACAGGTGGCTTTTAGAATATTGTACTTTAGTGCTCACAGACCTTGGGCTTCCTTCCCCTGCTTAGCAGGGCTGAGGCTCTGTATCACAGCCTGCAGCACTGGGGGAGCTCTCTGTATTTTATGCTTACAGGATAGTCTGGGGTTTCAAATCCCTCTTGGGAGAGTGACCTTGGTGCTCTCACTGGCAACCTCATAGCGTGGAATAATGCTCCTGACTGGGGAAAAGGTGCTGGGGAAAAGCTGCTCCAGCCAAGATAAAATTTGCCCCTCCTTAGCTGAGGCCACAGCAGTGCACAGACCTTGGGGACAGTGCTCATCCTCAAATGCATCACCACTGAGGCAGAGCTGGAATTAGAGATGAAAATCTGCTTCCAGTCATGGTCCTCACAGATCTGCAAAGTTCTAGGTCAATAGAAGAGGGGCACTTCAGCTGAAATCTGGTATAGCACATGTTTTGCAGTAGAAAAAGGGGGTCTGAGCCTCTATTTTTCAGCTCTATGTGCAAAAGAAGAGTAATTTTATAACGTATCTTGCAGTTCCTACCTGCAAGTACATTCATATCACTAATACACTTAGAATTCCAGAAGTTCTACCTTGCTAACTTGGGTGGGATAGAAACATGCAAAAACTTGATAAATGCAGCATGGGGATTTGCCATGTGCTTAACTCTTGGAAAGGGAAATGCTTTATTCACATCTGAAATTAACAGCTAAGTAGTAGCGGAAATAGGACTTTTTTGTGTTGTATGGAGTTTTCTGCTGTATGGTAGATGATTTAATCAGGGGATTTTTTTAAAATGAAAAATAAAAGTAGAATACAGATGTGGGTAATTGAATATAGAAGATCCTGTTTCTGGTTTTAGTGTAAATGCATTTATTATTTGTAAACCTGACTCATTTGTAAAGTTGCACCCCAAAAAGTGGACACACATTCAGAATTATCCAAGCCCTTTATGAGTGTGAGCAGTACTTCATGAACTGGTGTCAAAATGTTCCCCAGTAATGGCCTGGGCTACCAATACATTTATTGCTGTCAATGAGTAAATCTTCTATATGTTTATTTTCACATGCAACTGTATTAAACTCTGGGCAGTATTTTGCCCTTTGCAGATAAGTACTTACAGAGAATCAGGTAAGCAGTCAATATTGCTGAAAATAACCTCAAAAATGTAAAACCCATTCCCAAAATCTAAGCCAAAGGCAAAACCAGTGGCCTCCTAAGACCCTGCAACCCAACAAAAACTTCTCAGCCCATGAGGCTGGGTGGTCTGATGATCCTTATGCTGCTCTGGACTCTTGATTTAAACCCCAAATCCTGTGAAATGGTAAGGCAATCCCTGCCTATTGTTTGTTTGGTACGTTGGTTGTTTTTTTTCCTCTAGCTGAAGGTGCAAAGCAAAATAGGTCTGTGGTCCCACTGCCATTACAGACTGTGAGAGTTTGCTTACACTGAAGTCACTGACAAAACCCTCAATAGCTTTAATGGGGGCAAGAACAGGCTCACCGTGATTTACTCTAAACTGTTCAGCTCAAGGCAGAAAGACGGGGGCTCTTTGAAAATGACAACTTGTGGGTTTTGGAGAGGTCATTAACATATTTGTCATGGGGGAAAGAGGGTAAATAAGGAACTTGAAAAGAAAGACAGATATTAATTACGCTTCAGACAACATTGTTGTGTGCTGATGACATGCTGCAGCTCTCCAGACGACTATAATTTGCAAGGGAACCCAACGAGTAGGAGACTTTACAACAAGCCAAGCAATTAGTTCTTCCTGAGTTGCAAGAGTGACATCATGTGTGCAAAACATGCCTTCGCCTTCAGCTAACAACACATACTCATTTATTCTTCCTGCAGGGTCACTGTTGGCTGTGAAGGCCATTAAATCATTCCTCTGATGGATGTGTTAACTTTCAGAGCTGAGTGAATAAGGGTCCCTGAAGTGCAGATAAAGGAACACGTGTCCAAAGCTCCAACTATCAACAAAAGCAACCCCAATATCTACTTTTGTGTGCTATAGCTGGCTTTCAAAACTCTTGTATTCTTTTAAATGCCTTAAGTAATTCTCCATGGTCTTGAAAATTTGTCCCTGTTGTAGGGTCTGACCTGATAAGTGAGTGGGTTTTCTTTGCTTGGTTTTGCTTGCTTGTTTAGGTTTTGGTTTTTTGGTGTAGGATCTTTTTCCGTGTCTGAAATTTGTCAAGACGTTGTTGGACAAGCTGAGGCTTGCTTTTATGAGCTCTTTGTATACAGTTCTGAGAAAAAAAAAAAAAGGCAAGGATTTTATTTGACTAGGAAATTTAATAGAAATTAAATACTTACACAGCAATGTTAATATATATCTGGGTATAGATTTCCAGCAGAGCGTGCTTGGTTTCCTAAGTTGCATCACTTAGTGCTTTGCACTGCATGAGTTTATTGAAGAGACAATAAAGATCTATCTGATACTCAATGGGAGTAAATTATGGCATTGATCTGGAGAGACAATTACATTTATTCTTTAATCAGATACATAGTCCCACTGGAGCCACATACTACTTACCTGCTGTAAATTAAGCTCCTGCTTAAGTGCTTTGTAGAATCAAAATCCAAAAAAACCTAACTTGTGAAGATATTTCAGGTCTTCTGTCTGTTAGAAGTGTGATGCAAATTGTCATGTAGGTTTTTTCTTTCTTCTGGATTAATGAAAACAAAGAATGAGATGTGAACAAGCTTGACTTTAGAGATCCACTTTAGTGTGTAAAAGCTGTTTTATCTTTTGAAGAAAGCTGTTACTACAAATGCAAAACTAACGTTTTACCACTACTTTTTTTTTTCTTCTAAACATAGCAGTAGGCACAAAGACTTGGCAGAGCAGATGCAGAACAGGGCCACAACCAGCTTGGCACAGAGAGCTGAGGAGCTTTGCATCAAAGAAGAGCAGGTTTCCCTGACTGGGATGAGGTTCTAGACAGGGCTCTGCTCACCCTCATGGCCTTTCCCTGTCTGACAGTGTTTGCCCAGTGTTGGTGGCTTTCAGTGCATCTTTATCTGTCCCAGATTTGCCTTTTCCAAGGAAGCAGAAGGAAAAGCTGCTCTTTTCAGCCAGACCCAGGACACCCCTGTGCTGCACTCTTCTGTGGCAGCCCAGGGCAGTGACTTCAGTACAGCAGGGTACTTGCATCTGACCACCCACCCCAAGCTTTCAGCAAATAATCTATATGGTTCTTTTGTTTGTTTCCAGCTCACATGTTTACATAGTCCCCAGAAGCTTCTAAAATTAGAACCTGAGGAAAACAGAAACCTGTTCTCCAAAGCCAGCAGGATGTTTTAATAGGAACTGTTATTGCTATTATTAAGAATAGTAATAATCTTATGTTAACCAAAGGCAGGGATGAATCTTGCTGGACTGTGCCTGGATGTGTGCCATGTCTTTATATCCTTGCAAAGCTGTGGCAAAGAACTATCCCAGAGAAATGTTAAAGCTGATGGTGGCTGTTCTGTAACAAGTAATACAAAAGGGAACTGTGCAACCTTTTTAGTGCCTGAGACACTGAAGTTTCCTGGTGTTTCTTCCATTTGTGACAGTTCATCCAAGCAGAGAGAGGCAGATCATGCAGAGCACTCAACTGAGTTTTCTGCAGTAAAGTTCCTGTTTTGGTCACAGCACTGTAGGCAGGCAGACATCTGAGAAGGTGACAGTAAAAGCGCCAAGCAGAGCTGAAAGGGAGGAAGAGAATTCTGACTTGGGTGAAAAAGCTCTGACCCCTGCTCCTCAGCTACAACTGCAGGGACTTTCCTCCCAACTGAACCCTGAGGATCCCTTCATATGAGCCTGCTCATTTAACTCCTTTATCTGTAGCTGCCAGCATGGCCACAGATGTGATAGGGGAAGCCACTGGTTTTGGTGGTGTGGTCAAAAGAAGAGTGAGGCATGTGTGCATGAACTTTTTTGGCTACAAGCTCTGCACAGCCTGAAGAATTGAACCTCCCACAGAGCCAGAGCCTGCCTGCTTTGTGGGCCATTCTGATTGAATTATTCCTCTGGCAATGCACCCCCTGAGCTAAACTTAAATAATATGAAGCTGGTGAAAGGCTGGTTTAGGTTTTAAGTGCATGTTTTTGATTAATTTGCTGTATTTCGAAGAAAAAAATGTGTAAACTTGGTCTGTATTAAATACTAGACTGCTTTTCACGTGTTGTGGGTCTACAAAAATCATATGCCTTTTTTGCCTACCTAATGTACATTTTCACATATGGGAGAGGCAGAATTGGGACACTCCACATTTAAATAAATACTTAGCAAAAGGGTGTAGGGGGAACTGAGGTTCTGTAAGGATTAGGGCAAAGCTTTCAATGTAATAAGAAAAAGAAGCAAAAAATGCAACTATTAAAACCCATACATTCTTGTGCTCTGTTCACTTGGCCATACTGACACATGGTGTATAGAAGAGGTGAAATTCTCTCTTCTGTACCCACACATTCATGTGTGCCTTTGTGCCCATGTTCATACCCACCAAGCTCCCACAGAGCATGTAAGAGAGAGCCTATTTAGTGGTTTTAATAAAACTACAGTTTCATAGCTCTAATAATCCACAGCTAGGAAAATACATGGTTTCTTCCTTCATCTTTAGATTTATTTGAGAGATTTTTGTTTTGTGGTTTTACTGGGCGACTTTTCCAATGGAGTGGCTTAAAATAATTTCATTTCTTCGAAGACCATAGTGGTTACCATAGAAATACGTTAGCTGCAAAACAAGGAATAATTAGTTTATGTGTTCCTTTGTGTCCCCTAATTTCTTCCATTCAGGATTTTTAAGCATATAATTATAGGGATTATTCAGCTTCGTGATCTTTTTCCCCCTCTATAAATTCATTTAAAGACAAAACTCTGATGTCTGTAGAGCATAAATAATAATGATTATGTGTGGCAATTAGTCCAACCCGTTTGTCCACATAGCAGAAACAATGTGTTTTCTGTCAGAGGCTGCAATGCTGACTAGTGGCCACTCTGAGCTTCCAGAGTGGCTTCTCCAGTTATCTCTCTTATCCCTTATGGCTGCTCAACCAGTGACTCTGAAGAGTTAGAAATGGGATTCTCGAGAGCCCTGCAGGACATTTGTGCTGCTCAGGCTCTGGGACAGGCTAAGTTTGACAGGGGAGGCATCAGCAGGCTCAGAAGTCTCTAAGGTTGGGTGGCTGTTGGGCAAGGACAGGAGTGTTGCGACACTGGGGCTGCTGTTTAACACCTCTCCCCTGGCTGGATTTGCAGAGTAGGCAAAGTTCTGCCTCTGTGGAAGGGCTGAGACTTGTAGGACTCCTCCAACAGCACTTGTGACAGATCAGGCTTTTTGCAAAATAAGAGTTTTCCCTGAACACAGGGAAGGGTGCTGGAGCCCTTCAGAGTAGTTCAGAGATTGAATCACTTTTCAACTATTGTTCTTTGGGAGAGGTGTTCTTTCTCTAAAGCTCCAAGATGAATAAACAGGAATAAGAAAGGGAACAAGTGTAGGATAAGACTCTTTCTCCAGTCCAATCTGTCTGGAAATGTTCCATACAAGGGAAAAGCATCAGGAGCAGGATTTATGCCCAGCCTTTTGTTGCCCACAGCCTGCTGCTTGGGAGCCAGGATGTTGCTTATGGAGGAGGTAGCTGTGGCCCTGTGCTCCTGAAATCCTGAACCAGGGGAGAGGTAAGGCCCTATGCTCCTGGAATCCCAAACCATGTCCTAACTCTGAATTCTTCTTTGGAGAAGAGAGGAATACTGCCACTACCTGTTCTGGTAAATACATTCCAATGATTCTCCTGGATCAAGCCTTTAGGGAAAAACCAGTGTCATGTGGCTTTCAAGGGTTCTGGCCCAAGCTAGGTTAAGATTGTGGAATGATTTGTATTGGGAGGGACCTTAAAGCCCATCTCATCCCAGCCCCCTGCCATGGGTGGGGACACCTTCCAGCAGACCAGGCTGGTCTAAGCCCCGTCCAGCCTGTGCTTGAGCGCCTCCAGGGACGGGGCAGCCGCAGTTTCTCTGGACAGGGCACTGATCCCGGCGATCCCATCCTTCCTGGTGTTCCCAATTCCTGGTGTTAGTTTCTATCATTCCTGGTATTTGTTTCCATCATTCCCGGTGTTTCCATCCTTCCCGGTGTTTCCCAATTCCCGCTGTTTCCACCCATCATTCCCGGTATTCCCATCCCTCCCTGTATTTCCATCATTCCTGGTGTTTGTTTCCATCATTCCCGGTGGTCCCATCATTCCCGGTGTTCCCAATTCCCGCTGTTTCCACCCATCATTCCCGGTGTTCCGAATTCCCGCTGTTTCCACCCATCATTCCCGGTGTTCCCGATTCCCGCTGTTTCCACCCATCATTCCCGGTATTCCCATCCCTCCCTGTATTTCAATCATTCCCGGTGTTCCCGATTCCCGCTGTTTCCACCCATCATTCCCGGTGTTCCCATCCCTCTCTCCCTCCCTCCCTCTCGCGTTCGCTCCCGCGCGGTTCAGCCGCTCCCGGCAGCGCCCCCTGGCGGCCGCGGGCGGGCGCTGCTCCCGGCCCCGCGCATTGCAGGGCCCGCGCTCCAGCGGCTGCTCAGAGCCGCCACCAGCCCGGGAGAAAACTCTTATTCTGTTTATTACTGGTTCGCATGTGCTCTCAACGAGTTCAGCTCTTGTACAAACCTAATTCACACTTTACCATAATCTCTGATACTCAGAACAAAATTTCCAGTTGTTTTTTTTTTTTTTTTTAATATTTTTCACAGATGAACTGTCAGCTTTAGTTTATTGAAATATAAAATTAATTTCCTAGTGCAAGGATGACTTTTGGTAATAGAACATAATATCCGGGCATGGACACTCAGAGTATTTCACTTAACACAATACTTGCACAATTAGGAGTTGCTTACCTTAAGAATTATTCTGAGGAGTAATAAAAAAAGAGTAAGAAAATTCCAGTTAATAACCTGGGCAAAACAATTATCCTTCTAAGAGTCTTTATTGAATCATGTATGCAAAGCAGAGGAGTTTTTCATAACAGATGTATTTAATCTTGATGCAATAATGGTTTTAACCCCACAGTGTCTCACAGTTCAGTCAGAGCTTAGACTAGTTCTGATGTGCTTGAATAGAGCCTCTGGGATCACAAACAAGACTCTACTGCTGTGGAAGCCCCTCAAAGTCTTGTTATTTTCCAGCACTAACCATAATAATGAATGCCTGGAAGATCATTTATGTAATGGCTCAATGGTTAGTTTTCATAACTGCCTACAACAGGCCTCTGGAAGCTCTCCCAGTGTTTATTGAAATAAATGTTGGGGTGAGACCATGGTGTTTGTGTCATAGATGTAAACTCTGGCACAAGGAGAGCAACCCCATGGCATGCCCTGCTCTGGAGTTTCACCCTTCCAGGGTGAGGGCAGCACCTGGTAGCTCTCCCTGCTCTGACTGCCATTCAGGCTGGCACCCTCTGTGCTTGGCTCCTGCTGGCCCTGGTGGCCATGGAGCACAACAAAAGCTCAGGTCTGTGGAGCTGCATCAAACAGAGATACCAAGAAAAGACTCTCCTAAAAACGAGGCTGTTGATCTTTACCTCATTGCATCCCATGATGTGGTCAGGTATAAGTAGAGCACTGGATCTTACAGCTGGCAAAGCATTAGTGGGTCACCAAGACAATTTCCCTTCTTCACAAAATATGATTCTCCTTGCTGAATATTTGCTTTATTGTGCTGGCTTTTGAATTCTCCAGTGAAGAAATTTCTGCAAATTACCCTTTTACCCTCAAAGTACTTAATATTCTAATTTTCTCCTTTGATTTTTTTTCCTCATGTTGAGTCTAAATTTCTCTTTATTAAGTTTCCTGTAATTGCTGCCAGATATCCATCCTATCCCACCCCACCTACTTCCCCCCCTCCATGTGAAGCAGGTACCTGTCAGATGCTTCTGGACCATTTCTTTGGTCAAAGATATACATAAGTAATTCCTCTAATCTTCCCTCTACCACCTGTTCCCTCAGGCTCTTCATTATTTCCCTAGCCCTGCTCTGAACAGCTTCCCATTTATAAATATTATTTTATGGTGGGTCCTGAATGGCTCGTTCTGCCATCACTCTCTCCCCTTCCCAAATCCACACAATGCATGGAGCTCGTGGTTTGGGTACAGACCTGGCTGATCCCACTCTCTTACTGAAGGGAAGCTTCACTACCAGAGAGTTCCTTGTCTCAGGAGCAGGAGTATGGCACATCAAAGGCTTCTTGCAGTTAGATATCTACCCAGAATAAATCATTAATGGCAAGCATGACTGATGAGGGAAGAGGACATTTGTTTCTTATGACTTAAAAATCCTTTTCTGAGGACTTCTCCAGTGTCTGAGATCTTTCCTTGCCTGGCTTTTTTAAAAAGCAGGAATGGTCACTGAGAGACAGTGGTAAGTTATGTAACTTGCTTTTTAAATCACTCTTTAGTCTCTGTCAATATTATCTGCTGAGTGCAGAGACCAGGATCTGTGCTTGCAGTGTCCATCTCCTGTGCTCTGGGATTCCTGCTGCCATGGAATTTCTTGTGACAGTAATGGAATGGAATTCAATGCTGGTGAGGGACTTAGAGTGACTTGTGGTGACAGCACAAGGGGGGATGGCTTCAAATGAAATGCAGTAAGTGTAGATTGAATCTAAGGAAGAAATTCTTCTGTGTGAGGGTGGGGAGGCCCTGGCACAGGCTGCCCAGAGCAGCTGTGGCTGCCCCATCCCTGGAAGTGTTCAAGGCCAGGCTGGATGGGGCTTGGAGCACCCTGGGACAGTGGAAGGTGTCCCTGCCCATGGCAGGGGGTTGGATTGAGATGAGCTTTGAGGTCCCTTCCAATGCAAACCATTCTGTGACTCTGTTATTTCTGACTGGGTGTGGTATAGGAGCCTATGTTGCCTATGTTGCTATGTTGCCTATGTTCTAAGGACCTTTATATTTATCTAGAAAATAAGCAGTTAAAGTCTGCAAGTGGAGTTAGTTTTGGGTAAGAATATTTTAAGACTTGACTTCACCTTAACCTCTTTGATACATTTCATTCTGTAATGGACTAGTAAGTTTGGAGAAATAAATGTTTAGGAGTCTTTTTAGAATAAATTATGTGTATAAGTAGAACAAAATCCAACTTCTAAAACACTAAGTACTAGTAATGAAATATAATGACCACCAAGTATTTAATTTCTTGAAATAGACCCCAGAGAACTATATTTGAGTGTTTTGTTGACTGAACATCTTTTAAAGAAGTTAATCTTTACAAGAACAAAAGAAAAAGCTTGAACAATAAGACTACATGAAATAATTGTGTAAGTAAATATCCTCCCAGTTAAGGGAGGATGACCCCAGTGAGCCTCATGCACAGAGCTTGTGAGAACAATAATTCAGACCGTGGCTGAAATGGGTGGCCACACCTTCCTTTGGGATAAATCATCAGCATAACGTGTGGATTTGGCTCAGGGTTTATGATTACAATGTCCTGCTTCTGCTTGAAGTGCAGGATGTTCTGTTGGATGTTTACCTTTGCCTTGGCCAGTTCTGAGAAGAAAAAGGGAAGGAAGGATAGGGGTGTGAGGCAGGAGCTCCTGGGACAGCAGTTGTTTTGCTCAAGGAATGTCCTACACAATTCTGCTGCTTGGTTGGCAATTATTGTTACTGATTTTTCTGCTACTTAATTTCTTCCAGTCTCCTGGTGCTTGGGAAGGCTGATCTCAGAAATGACCTCTACAAGGGAAAAACCCTTAATGTCCCTGTCAATGCTCAGATATTATATTGGTTGAGGAGCTCAGAAGGTTGTAAGGGACAGCCAGAGGTGGGAATGGGAGCAGGATGATGGAAGATCTGAGAGCTGTGCCAGTGCCTTTGTGGTTATTGTTGTTAGACAAAGACTGCAAAAGAAAATGTGAGCCCAAGTGTGCCATGCAGATCATGGTGTGGAAAAGTGCTCCATGCTCCTCACACAAGCCAAGCCTGTTCCTAGAGAACTCATGAACTGGAAGTGGAAAGCAATCAAGGCGAATTCTTCCCTGTTCCCACCACAGATCTCTCAGCAGAGTGAAATTGCATCACCTCTGTGGACTTTCTGGGCAAGGTTTGCCACTAGCTGTTGTTGAGGGTTTAAAAAAAAATCTAGAAAATTGTATCATTGCAACATCCATGGATCTGAAGTTGCTTTGTGCTTGGTTTGGTGTTCACTTTGATGTGCCTGGAGAATCTAACCATGGTTAGCTGTTTAATAAGCAGGGGAAGACTCCTTGCATCTTTTGGCCGATCCCCTGAACCACTACAGGAAAAACTGCCTTCATCATTCAGGTGAAAAACTCTTTAATCTGCTCTAAATTACTTCCCATGTGGGAGCTCCACAGCCTCTCCAGTCAACTGATTCCAGTGCTTTCCTCTCATTCAAAGGGTTTTCTTGATGTCTAACCTGAATCTTTCTTGCCAGAGTCCACGTCCATCCTCCTCACTGAATTTTCTGTGGATGTGCCCAATGAAATGTTTTCTTGCTTGGAAGTCTTTTAGAGACTGTGGTCATGTTATTCCCTTGCTGGAGCCCCATTCATTGAGCTCAGCAACCTCAATTTTCTTAGTCCTCTCTCATGGGCCATATATTTGGGTTGTCTGATAATTTTTCTCTTTGGCTTTTGTATTCTTGGACTCTCTCCAACTGTTCCAAATCTTTCTTGAAGTTGAATCCCCAAAATGGTTGGCGGTGGCACAGCTGGGACCACAGTGACACAGAACACAGATGTTGCATTTTGTATCCTATAGAAAATACTGCATATTCTTTTATTTTTTGGGAAACAAATCACAATTATTGACTCCTGTCTGGTGTTACTCTTTCACAGAGTATATCTGCAGGGGTGTATTTGTGCTTATTAATTTAATTTATACTTGTCCATATTGGACTTGATCCATTTTTACTTCTGTTGTAAAGATCATGTTTCTCTTCCTCTTGTTCTCTGGTGTGTTTGCAAAGGCTCCTACATCCACATTATCTGGAAATTGAGTTTCCTGAAGATCTTTGATGAACCAACATGATAATGAGGTATTGATTGGCTCTCTAGCTCTGCCTGGATACCCAGGTCCTGGGCAGTGGGGGGAGCCACTTTGACACCCATGCTGAAGAATCACTCAGATTTTATAGGACCAAAAGTGGCCGAGTACCCCCAACAGTTTTGTCTAAATATGACCAAATCTGAGGTTTATTTTATGGCTGAATTTTTTTTTCATAGATGGTCCAGATCAGGAGTTACTGACCCCCCCTGAGGGCTAAAACTTTACCTTCTTTGGGGACTGGGAGCAGCCTGAGAGCCACAACATCATAAGATTTCCAGCTTGTACCAAGCAGTTTCTGTGTGGGTAGGAAGCACTGTGGTGAAGGGATCTGAAGATAAGAAGGGGCAGAAAACTTTCAAACAGAAAGTGTGAACCAAAGCTTGGTGAAGTCAATGGAAACTCTCTGACTGATAGCACGTGGCCATGTGGAGGGCTGTTAAAGAGGGGCTCAGAAAGAAAAGCTACACTGTTGAAGCAGAAAGGGTGTTATGATAGGAGAGGAAAATACATTCTGTAGTAACTTCTAGGGTTCTGGAAGTACAGCCTTCACCAGGTTGCTTGGAAATGTTTAGAGAAAGCCCTGTTGAATTGAATAATTATGGTAACACAGGACTTGAAAGAGAGAAAGAGGAGGTGGAACAGAATAAAACTAAAACAGAAATACAACAAATTTAGAAAAACTAAACCAAACTTCTGGCTTTCTGAAACTCCAGGTGGTGTGCGCTATCCTGTACCCTTTTAGGGTTTCTGTTTTGAAAATTTACTTTCTCCTGTCTGTGTGCAGAGCACATCATGGTTTCCACAGTGAAATCTGATCATTGTTTTCAGTGCGGTAGCTCCGGTAGCTCCGTGGGCAGTGGGGATGATGGAATTGTAGGCTCTGGGTGTCTGTGGGACCCAGTGCCATGCAGATTCCTTCCCATTGTCCTCTTTACTTGCACATTTTGCTGCCATTCAATTAAAGGTGCTGTGTGATGAGGATGGTTGAATGCAGCATTTTCCCCAGACAGATAATTACTCTGCCTTTTGCCTTGTCCTTCTAATCACTGCTAAAAGTGGTGCTGTTGGTGCCTTTTGTGAGCCTGCAACTGTTCGTGTGTTTACATAAAGTCTGAGGGCAGAATTTGTCTGTGCAGTAACGTTTTATCAGCAGCAGGTAGCAATTGCAGGAGAATAAGTCTCTGTCTGCTGCTTGGTTTGCAGAGCCTGTAGACTGCTCGTTACAATAATGAGAAATGCAAGTAAGCAGCGTCGCTCCAGCACTTGCAGTCCCACTTTCTATTGCTGTCATCAAAGGGTTCAGGAAAGTTTGCATTCAGAGTAGTTTTTTTGCTAATGCACATATACATGTGCACATTTCTGTCTGGGAAATCTTGTGCTGCACATAGCAATTTATGGGTAAGGCATGATCGGGGTTTGGGAGCTCAATTCAGTGGCTGTGGCCAGGTGAGAACTGGGATTGAGAGCAGAAGGTCAATGTAACTCCAGATATCCCAAGAAAGAAATGTATCTGGGAGAGGGATCATGATCAGAAAGCTAAAAATGTGCAGTTATAGGGCCTGGAGCATGGGGGTCGTGTGGATTTTAACCAAAAAGCTGGAATCATCCTGACACTCACAAAACACTTAGGAGAGAATTGTAGTATCCCACTTTGTAGATGGCTCTTGTTAATTTATGCCTTTTCTTTTGTTTTGTTTGGGAAAGTGGAAGTCTTGTCCTGGCACTTACAGTCTTGTATTGAAGGAACAAAATTACTGCTCTTAGCCTGGATTTCCAGCTACTGAAGAGTTAGTGTGGAAACCTGGTACTAAATCCCATGGTGATTTCCCAGTGTTGCATTTCGTGCAGTACTTTCAAGTGTACCAGCCACACAGAGGCTGGATAAAATTGATGCTGGTAAAATTCACAAAATGTGTTACTACAGAGAATCCTGAAATGGCATCAAAAGGAGCCCCAGGAACACACCAAGGTGCTATATGCAGCCTCTGTTGTGGCCAAAAATAAAACATTTACACAACCCAGACCTTGAAAGTGAAAAAAAAAATCACAGAAACATTTACTAGGAATGAGAAAATCATCAACTGAAAAATTGCATTTGTAACCTGAGAGTAACCTTTTTCTTTTAAGAGCAGAAGTTTTTTAAAATTAATTGTGGCTTTATTTTTCTCTTTTTTCCTTTCTATTGTCCCTGTACCTTGGAATAAAATAAAGTGAGGGATTGCCACAAAATCTGTGTAGCTTTTATAGCTCCTGTGAAGTTTGAAGAAAGACATAAAATGGAAGGTACCCAGCTGGTACCTTGGCCTCGTCTGAGTGCCAACTTTCATTTTTGACAAACACTCAAAATCTGGATTTTGCACGAGATGAAACACAACTGTGTGTTATATTGAGGGATCTGACCTTTCTACTTGTGTACCTGCCCGTGTGTTAGATTTTCTCCAACACTCAGAGGCTATTTTAGATGTCCAAGAAATACTGGTGTTCCAGTGCTTTAAACCTCCAGGAAGGGTAATTTTTTTTTAACTTATGCTACATTAATGATTTTACAATATTTCAGTTCACATGCCCTTTTTTGGTTCTCCAAGAACACCCTTTTATTTTTCTTTCCCAAACCTACTGCTACACAGCTCTTCCTGGTTTTGGGCACTGGGGGGAGGTTTACTGGAGAATGAAATGATAAATTCAGGAAAGCCTTCAGTCTATTATTTAATTTCTGTTTCACATTCTGGTTTTACAGATAATTTTTATTATCAAAGGTGTATTTTTAAATTTTTTTTTACCAAGACCAAGAAAGAAACTATCAGTTTATAACTGAACTCTATTAACCATGAGGAGAAGAGAAGATTCTTGAAGGCACTGGATTTCTGTAAGAAAGCAAAGTTAGTCAGTCGTCATCTGGATTTTACTGGATTTAGTTATTTCAATTATTTTTAAAGTTTGATTGCAAAGAAATGTATATCCTCTTTGGAACTGCTTAAGAATTGGGATGAATATTTAACACAGGATTGCCAGGGATGGAGCTTTGAAACACAATGTCATAGCTATTAGAAAATAATGCATGGGCTCTTAAATACTTTTTTTAATATCCTTTGCTTCCTTTCCAGTAAAAGGGAAAAGAAAGCTTAACAAAAAAAGAGCAAATTGCTTTTCTGTTTGCTAGCAGCAGTTGATTTCTGTGGACACTTGCATGGCTCTTCCAGCAGTGCTGGGGAATGAGCACGTGGATCTCATCAACTTCTGGATCAGTTCCTGTGGCTGCCCTGAATCTTGTGTGAGTTGTGAGTTATCACAGTCCTGCTGAACCCCCAGGGCTTCACCCATTCCCAGTAGCTGATGATGGAGTCTCTTTTTCTCCTCAAACATGTGGTCATTGTTTTCTAAACCAGAAATAAAGCATTCCCTGGTCAGAGGAGCATCCCTGCAGGTTCAGCCAGGCTCTGGTGTTGGCACAAACCCCACCTGTCCTCTGGGCAGGCCAAGCCATGGGGACAAGCAGTGAGATGTGAATTGTCCCACTGAATTCTGCTCAGGACCTTCCACGTTGCAACTGCTTCACTCAGGGGTTCAGAAGTCATTTTTCTGCTAGAACGCCAAAGAAATCTTTGAATTAAAGACAATTATTTCACTTTTATATGTTTGGTTGTGCTTTGGTGCAGGTCAAAGCCAGGCTCAGAGCTAACAGCTGCACTCCCAGCCTTGCTGGATGCTTTGGGATTGGCTGTAATTCATGGAAAGCACATTAAAAAATTATTACTGAAGAGGTAAGAGAGAAATACAGAGCTGAGCACACTCAAACTTCGAATTTTAAAAGTTTCCATTGTTTACTTATCTCATTAAGAATCTATCTCCATGCAGGCACACAAGCAGCAGGTACAAATATATCTTGATGTCTATCTTTGTTCCACTGTATGTTTGCCTGCAGCTCTCTATAGATAGAAACATAAACTGTGTGTATATCCTGCTGCTTTTGAAACGTGCAGAACATTACCAACAGTTTCTTTTCTCTAGTTTGCTCAAATGCTTGTGGTTAGATATTCTGAAAGTATAGAATTTAAAAAAAAAATGAAAAAAGACAAAAAGATTTTGACACTTTGAAAATGAGCTGCTTTGTTAAAAATATGTTTTTAAATTTTTCTTTTATTTTTAATAAGCCAACAAATTATTTCATTTCTTGGCCTCTGCATGTTGTATTTGATAACATAAAATCAGATCATATTGGTGATGAATGAATTAATTCAGAGCTGGAGGCACATGTGGCAGTTGAGAGCTGGAATTTGAGTGATACGGGGGGATTTTCAGAGCAGGACTGTATTGTGTGTTTGTTACCAGGAAAGTCTGGATTTAAGAAATAAAGCTTCTACTCAGAGTATACAGAGTTCTTTTTGTACCTTCTTGGCTGTCTCAAAATCCAAAATAAAAGGAGATGTTGAAAAGAAGAAATTTAAGTAAGATGAAGAGGACTTTAGTAATTATTTTATTCAAATAAGAAAACATTTGGTTGCAGCATTTAAACATGAAGAGTTAACAAGGGAAAATTCTTTATCAAAATGATGCTAAAAGAACGTAATGAACAGAAATTATGTTTAACAACTGAATTAAGATTACCTCTTGGGTAATTCGATTACCTTCCGGATTTACCATTAATATTCAAAAGATACAAAGATTATGAGCATACCTGGCCTTATTATTTGATAAGACAAGACTGAGTAGATAGGAACAGCACTTTGAAAGTAATAATTCACATCAGTACTTGGAGCCTCAAAGGAACAAAGATCTGTAATGTGTTATTTCAAAGAGTTTTACTTCAAAAGTTATTAAAAAAATTGCCATGGATTAGTATTTAAGACAAACTCTTCACTCCTGTGAATTTATAATGCTGAAGTGCTGTAGATAAACTACCAGGTTTTCCATTTTTTAATATTTTTCATTGCCATCATGTAACACTGCATTAATTCAATGTTATTTCTATTTAGGACTCTACAGGCTTTTTCCTATTCTTGATAGAGTTAGGTTTCATCTTATGTACTTTTAATAAGTCCATTTGTAATGACACTGGTATGAATTACTACAAAATAATTAATGGTTTAATCCTGATATCATCAAATAAGTAGTAAATGGTCAATGATTTGTTGCCAGGAGGATTTATAGCTGTGGTTCATGAAAGCTCTTAATGCAGGTATTAAGTTAACCAGGGGAATTTCAGTGTGAGACCATTAGGAACATACTGGTTCCTAATGTACAGGAATCCTCTGTGCCAGAACCAGCACACAAAACCCAGCTGGCAAAATCCATCCAGGATCATGGGGAAAAACTCCTACTCTGCTAAGTTTACAAAAATTACTGTAGAAAATTATCAGTTTATCTGACAGGGTTCTAGCTGGGAAATGGAGACAAACACAGTACTCAGTATTTTAAGTGGATAATTATTTACTGAGTTTCTGATCCTCCAGTTATGTACTCTGAGGGTTTGAGCCCTGCATCAGGTTTGTAAGGAACTTGTAGCTTTATTTCTGCTTCAAGCTTATTAGAAGTTACTACAACTAGCTCAAGAAAGGCTTTTGCAAGCTAAGTGGACTTGTGGCTAGCCCAGATAAATCCCATTATTGAGCCACAACTGGCTGGAGTTGTTCTGCAGAATTGTTCTGTTCCTTGATTCAATGTTTTAATTTTCAATTTACTGCCATGTGTATTACAGCCTGCAAAGTGAAAGCCTGTTTTCTGTGGACACTGACTGCAGTAGAGGTATCTCACACACATGAGCTGGAAAAAATGAAATAGGAATAAATCATAGAATCGCTGAATGGTTTGGGTTGGAAGGGACATGGTGGTTTCCTGGTGAGGGAGCAAGGTGTTAATGTTCTCCCAGGAGGGTGTTCCTCCTGGAGAACCCTGTTCCCTTCCTCAGGGGTGTTTGCAGAATTGCCTCTGGTTCTGTTGGAAGCTCCTCCGTGGGCTCAGTTTGGGCTACAAGAGCTCTGGTGCCATCAATTTGTGATTCCCAGTTTTGAGGAGAGCTTTGCCTCAACAAAATGAGCTGAAGCAGCTCTAAAATTCTCCTTCAGCTGACATGGAGCTGTGAATGAGCTGTGTTCTCTGGGCTTAGCAGACCTGGGCTTAGCAGGGCTCTGGGTTGAATAGAGTTTTTGAAAGAGGTGTTTTACATTAGAGTGTGGGGGGAAATTGAGGCTTAGTTTTTTATATACAAAGGCACTGCACTGTGGTGTTGAGGGGTCAAAAGGAGAAGGCATTGCAAGTGTTTGAGCACAGATATGAATGCTGATTTGGAGAGCTGCTTGTCACAAGGATGGGACCAAGCAGGGCCCTTTGAGCTCTTCGCACCTGGAGTCCTGGGCTGGAGGGCAAGCTCCAGGCATGGCTGAGCTGCTGGCAAGTGTCTGGTCAGCTGGTTAGGCTTTGCCCTAAGGTGTGAGGAAAGAGAAATGTTTAGGGGTTGTGTTTTGACATGGGATGAAGCTTTGGCTTCATGTTTTGACATGGGATGAAGCTTTGGCTTCATGTTTTGACATGGGATGAAGCTTTGGCTGTGCTGTGAGGGAGATGGGGCTTTGGCTGCAATTTTGACTGTTCACTTGGACAGGGCTCTTTGGGAAGTCTCTTGCAAATGGTGCAATTCTCACCAGCCCCTCTCAGAGCTGGGCTGGGTGCTGTGGTCCAGTCCTGTCCTGTTGGCTCAGCAAGAGCTCTGCCTGCATCTCCATCCACGTCTATTCACCTTCCTTTCTGCTGGAGAATATTCTGTGCCATTCACACAGAATCTCCCCTGTCTGTCCTTGCTGCAGGTTTCCCCTTCAGAAACCGTTTGAGTAGTTCTGTTAGTGAAAATCATAACCAAGGAAAGTTTTTAATTTCAACAGTCAGACAGACATGCACACACAAAAAACCAAAGAATGATCTGGAAAAAAATCCCCCAAACTCCATTCACCTGCCCCACAGTGACAAATGGAAAGAAGGGTGGCCACTGCCTGTACTCGACAACACTGCAACGTGGTATTTTTGGAGGTATCTCGGGAGCATCTACCGCATTTACAGCATGTGAGGCATCTCATCTGGAGCCGTTTTGATCTCCTGTAACCTACTCACAAACGCACATATTTCATAACAGGCCCTGTACCCTGATAAGGATCTCTGAGTTTCTTCTGCGCGGTATCTGCAAACAATTCAAAGCTGTTCCACACAAACAAATGTGAGAACCCCCTGACCACAGACTGCCTTTAGAGCAGACCAAGATTTGATGTTACTCATATCTTCCAGTACCTGTCAGAGTTCAAACAGGAAACCTGGTTTTTCCTCTCATGTCAACAACTTTTTTTCTTCTTTTTTTTTTTTCTATTTGAACAGGCGTTCGGCAGCAGGCTCACGCTCGAGCGGTGGAAGTCCTCAATTTCTACAGGACAAACAAGTATGTGCTCTGGTACGTCATTGCTGACATTAACAAGAACTGAATATGTGGTTTTCGGTGATCCTGTGGGTGCTTCTGTAGAAACGGACACATTGGCTTTGAGCAACCACACAAAAAAGGGATTCATTCATACAGGATATAGGTAAAGCACAGCCCAGGGCTCGCTGCGAGCACTGCTCTGCTTGGGAAACGTCAGAAAAACTGGCTGCTCTTTCTCCTGGTACCGCTGCATTTTGTGCTTACACAGTAACACTTTTTAGCATTTCAGCCTGTTTGTCATTTATACGATATCCTGCTTGCCAGGGCTCTAAAGAAAAGTTTAAACTGAATAATTATTTACTGATTAGGAAGTTTCATCCGAGCACCTAAACTAAT
Organism: Agelaius tricolor; assembly: GCF_023055355.1. Taxonomy (NCBI): domain Eukaryota; kingdom Metazoa; phylum Chordata; class Aves; order Passeriformes; family Icteridae; genus Agelaius; species Agelaius tricolor. The sequence continues at coordinate 9,161,385 of NW_027269278.1, read as the reverse complement.
AATTAATTATCATGTTTCCAGAAAATATGAAAAAAACCTCATGCCCAAATCAGGGATTTGGCCACAGCCACTCATTAATATTTTGGGACTGCTGGGAATAGAAATCAGGAGTTACAGATGTGATGCATTCCCCCTTACACACTACTTATTACTTAATGTTTCATAATGCAGATCAATAAATGTAGCAACTTTCACCAACTTTCAGAACTTTCCAGTCAGGCTTGGAAATGTTTTAACAACATTTAACTTAACCTGTCCATGAATGTGCGAAGTGAAAGTTCATAGTGGAGAACAATTCTTGATAAAGGCTAATATTTTTGACAGAAAATACTGATTCTGTGAAGGAATGGATGACTTCTGAGGATTGTTTCCCCCCATTTGATTTATGCTTGACAGATGCAAAAAAACCCAATTCAAATACAGCTGCATTAAGAAAAGAATACACAGGCATTTCCATGACTTTCATCTTGCTTTGTATTTATGTCACGATAAAACATGATTTTGTGGCTTGCATCATCAAGGGGCAGAACATCTGGAAATTCTTATAACAGAAAAGTGTCCATAACGCTAAATATGATTGTTCTCTTTTTTTTTTCCTTTTCATATGAAACTCTAAAAGCAAACAGCTGGATAACAGTATGACTAGTAGTAATACTCACTGTGAGTGACACATGCTGGAATGAAGGTTATAGGATCCCAAAGGAAGAGCAAAGAGGTGTCATAGAATTTCTCAGTGGTGAGCCAGGGCAGAGGCATGTGTGGCAGTGGGTACCCCTGAGCTGCCCTGAGGAATACCAGGTTAAAAGGCAAAACAGCCTTTGGGAACCACCTGCCACCCTTGAAATCATGCAGGCCATTTCAGTAATTTGCATTGTTTTATCTTTATCTCTTTATTTCTGTATTTCCAACAGGATTTCTGCCCAGATGATTGAATTTGATTCCATGTACTTTTCCAGTAGTTGTTTCATGAGCCAAAGCACTTTATATAAAATCTGCAATTGAAAATGGCCCTGTCTTTATATTTGTACAGCTCTGCATTGGTGCTCTGTGTGTTCCCACTGAACAGCTGCAGGCCTGGAAAGGCTGTCACCCCCTGCTCTGTCCATCCATCTCTGCCTTAAATGCTTGTAAACCAGTGTCAAGAAGAAAGGAATCATTTGTGGTCAGTAAAGGAAATATTTGCTTTCTAATTTTCTTTCTAACTATTAATATTTCATGAAGCCTCAGTGAAAAAAAATAATATTCCAGGTATGGGCTGCTTGGAAGCCTGATTCAGAGAAGAAACATAGCCATATGTTACATGGCTAAGGTCATGCTGTAGCAAACATCCTGCTGAATAAATCAGTACCCACAGTTCAAAGTAGCAGCTCTTATCAGAAATGAGTATTAGAGCATTTACAAGCTTTTAATTATTTGCCTTCTGCTTTGAAAGATATCTTGACGTGCCCACTTGGTTGGCCCTGCATTATCCATGGGATCTGCACTCACTGCCTGTGGTTCCTGGGGCTGATCCTGACTCAGAGGGTGCTGGTGATGAATGTGGATCTGCAGATGTGCCTGGCTGGGCTTCCCTTGCCTGGGGTGGCCAGAGAGGGGCAGATCCCGAGAGCCAGCCAGTGTCACCAGAGTGACTGATGGCATGGATCAGCTCCTGCTGCTCCCATTCCCCAAAGGCAACTCAGTGCTCCATGCCCATCACCATGGCCAGAGGGTTCTTCATGAAAGTGCTGCTGATCCCTGCATAGTCAGGGGTATGATGAGCTGAAATTGGGTAAATATATGTAATTACAACCAACTTATCTTCTAGGGCAAGCTAGGCTTTCCTCAGTAATTGTAGGTACTGCTGTTACCAGTGTGTGTACAGTGGTGCATATTTGTATTTTACTGACAATTGAATGATAGATCATTGCTACTAGCTTGTGTATCCAGGAGAAAACAGATAAATTTGGTTCTTTTTGAAGGGTTCTGCTACAAATAGGAGATCTGATCACTCTGTAACCTTTAGAAAACGAATGGTTCACATTGCTAGAGATTAGCACATGCATTAGGAGCTTGTGTAACCCAGCGTCCACTGCAGCTCTGGTGAACATGTTCATTGGTATTTATGTAGGGTTTTAAACTGATTGAATGGGCCTGTGGAGAATGCAACATCATGCCCCAAAGAGCAGCTCCTGAATCCCTGTAATGTGCCAGTAAATTGGGCTCCTACCAGCACAGCCAAGTTCTGGGAATCCAGTCATTGTAAAATCTGTTTGTTACTATATTTCATGTTTTCAGCATGGCCATTGCATGCTGGAGATGCCTGGGCCCAGCCTACCTGCCTGCCTGGGTGGTGCTCTCCCAGGTGAGTCCTGTGGGGTCTGATGTGAGTGTTAGCTCTGCTCTCTCCCCCTTTAGTTGGGCCAGAATTGCAGCAGGGCCAGCCCTGCCTGATGCTGCCTTTGTCAGAGAGGGAGCTAACCTGTGCCCCAGACTTGTTTATATCAGCTGTTAGATGGAAATTCTTTTGGACTCTGGGTTGGATTTTATCTGTTTGAAATGGGAAACTGTATCAATATCCTTTCATGTCTCTTCCTATTGTATTTTACAGTACATAAGACAGAGGGAACAACGTGTTGAATTAAAGTGATTTGCAGATTCTGCTCCAGAACCTTTGCTTGATTTCTTGGACTATATAAGGTAACAATATTGATTTACTGGGAACACCTAAGCCTCCAACAGAGCTCAGACAGAGGGATCAGGACTTGTCTCTGATGCTCTGGTACCTGCCTGCTTTACACTGGGCAGCAGGGCAGGGAGAGATACCTGTGAGAAACCACAGCCTGCCCTGTGCTGGGACAGCTGCCTTAGGATGCCCTTTTTAAGGGATGACTTGGGACTTTTGGGAAGGTGCTTCATGTCTAAAAGGCCATAAATAACCTCTAAGATGTCAGGCTGGCATGTAGTGGGGAACAAGAAGGTCCTGCCTTCTTGTACCCCTGCACTTTCCTCTGTGCAGCCCCAGCCACCTGGCCAGGCTGTCTGCAATGTGTGAGGATTTCACCAGGGAAAAACAACCATTCCTGGCTGCTGTGCAGAATCCTATTCTGGTTAATAGCCACCGCAGGAGTCACAGGCTCATCACTCAGGCCAGTGGCAATCTGCTGAAAACAAAGGGTTCCTTAATAGCCGAGATAAGCAGACAAGGCACTGCTGTGCTATTTAAAGCACAGTATTTATACCTGAATGAAGTTACTCCAATTTCGGAGCAGAGTGTTTGCTGGGAAAGCTGTATTTACATTCCACCCCGGGGACTGGAGCGCCCTTGCACACTTTCATGTATCTCCTTTCTTCAAAGTCAGATGTTTCACCTACAGCTTCATTCCTGCCTACAATTACACCAGGCAGCTCCCTTCAGTCCTTTTGTAGCTTTTTTTTTTTTTTTTTTTGATAAACAGTGGTGGCAGGCACAGAGGTGGCTACGAGCTACGTCTGCACCTCATTACCTGACTCAAAAGAAATGCTGTGTGCTTTGGGACAGCCCTGTGAGTTAGGAAAATGGTGTTTTACAGATGGGGAAGAGAGACAAAGAGCGGGTGAGCGCCTTGCCCGGGATCCCACGGGATGCTGGCAGCAGGGAGCTGTATTTCTGTCTAGTGCCCTAACCACTGATCCATCCTGTCTCCTGCTTTCGGGCGAGAGAGTCTGAAAATGCCATTGATTTGCACTTTTTAGTTCTGGGGAAGAAAGGTAGGGCTGACTAGACTATACAGGGAGACATGCAAAAATAAACAGCATGATGTAAATTAGCTTTGTAAAACTTTAATAATCTAAGATGCTATTTAGAACACACAGGCAAGGAGATGTCTGTTAAAAAAGAAAAAAGAAAGATATGATTTTAACCAGATAAAATCCCTTTAATTAGTCTGAAATTCTTGCCTATGTTTTATAGCAACACACTTCCATATGCATGCCAGAAAGTCGGGGAAACATGGAAATCATTGTCAATTTGCAGCATTCACTGCTGGGATGCAGCAGATTATTTCAATGAAGGCTAGATAAACTGTGCTTGTAGAAAACATTTATTTGGTGGTCTCTTTGCTTTGTCATCTTCCACTGCACATCTGGTTTGGGAAGGAATAAAAGAGCCTGTGCTCGAGAATCAGGTTGCTTATATGATGCAATATTTAAATGATTTTTGTTTTTCATAAGTCTGGAAAAGTAATTGTCATCTTGGTGGTGCTGGTTCTTACACTGAGCCCCTCTTATTGTTGTGGGTGACCTTGAACCATGATGGAAAGCAGTATTCTCCAAACTAGAGATGTTTGCCCTCACTGATATGGGGACAAGGCTTCTCTTACATCTGCTCAGCATCAAGGTGGTCCTGAAGGGAGTTTTGGAATGTACCATGACGTAGGCAATGTGGATTAATGGTTGGAATAAAAGTCACGAAATCTCCTTGTTCATGGAGATGCACACAAATGGACTCTGGGTCCCGAAGGCGTGGGGCACAGGAGGAGCTCTGCACCCGCTGTGGAGCAGGCTCAGGGCAAGTGTGCACTGGGCAAAAGAACGTTCTTGCATATTTTCCATTGCACTAACCACAGGCAGTTTGTTTTTATGCAGTTCTGTTACTGCACTGTGGCAGGAATGGGCTGTGTGTCTCTCCCATTGCTGTCCCCACCTGACACCTGAGGCACGTGGGGCTCTGGGGCTGAGAGCTCAGCTCTGGCTGGGGAACCAGGACATGCACATGCTGAGAGCACCTGCTTGCTCTTGCTGACACCCTGCCTTTAATCTTCAAACACTGGGGGTATTTTCCCCAGATCTCTGGTGGCCTCCATGAGGTGTTTGTTTGGCCCTGAGCTTGGCTGCCAAAGGGGGGACACCAGCTCTTTCCCACCCCAGCTTCCCCAGGAGGGATGGTGCAGCCTTGACCTCAAGCACCAATTAACCACCTGTAAATTAGTACTGATGATGTTTTCCCATCAGGTTTTAAAGCCACTGGCGTTGGCTGTGACAGTGGACAAGGTTGGGAGTCACCTCCAGCAACCAGGGGATTTGTCAAGGTCATCTTTCAGCTGTGCAGAAGCAGAGCAGTGAGAAAAGGGGGTGGATTCAGAGAATCCCATGGTTTGGGATGAATGTTGGCTCACAGCCCACAGCTGGCACAAAGGGGGAACACAAAAGCTGTATCATAGCAGGGAGCCCCCTGCCTTCCCTGCCAATGTCCCATGATGGGAACATGGGGAGAGCAATTTCCTTTTCTGTCTCAAGTTCTCTGCTGCCTTTGTTTCCAGGTGGCTCCATACATGAGTAGTCTTTTGGTCTCCAGTTTTCACAAAAGTTCCTGTCCAGCTGAGAAAAAAATCAGAGCACAGCTTTGAAAATACAGATTTTTTATTTACACCTTCTAGCATAGTATTTCTCCATAGCCATACTCTCCATAGCCCAGAGGAAATGTTGGCAGCTGAGGACACCTCCATCCTGAGGGACTTCCCTGGACTTCCCATATCCCTGTGCAAGGATGCACCCCTTGTGTGCCAGGTGTCCCCTTGGTGGCTGTTCCCACCTCATTCCAGAGAAGGAACCCCGGGCTAAGCTGGGATATTGGCACTGTCTGCTCTCAGGGGTTACATGGCCTTGGAAGAGGCAAACCCTTGATTTTCCAGTCACTTACCAGCCTGGGTAAGAGAAGAGCTGTGCAAATAAATGCAGTGTTTAATAAAAGTGAAAACAGACAGAATTGGGTATTTCACACTCACTGTAAAATTGAAACCCGATTTTTTTTTTTTTTTGGTTAAAAAATTCACTGGCTTTTTTTCTTTTTTTTCCATTTAGAAATGAGTGATTTTTGAATAAGGAGAGGAGAACTTGTTTAGAAATGAGTAAAATTTGTGCTATCATTAAGCAAAGGGGATTTGCAGTGGGAATATCTCAGTTTGTGCTGACATCTGTGTGTGTGTTCCCATGTGAGAACTCGGCTTGACAAAACACACATTTGGGGCTAAGCACTAACTAATCTGTTTGAGCATCACTCATGAAGACAAGGTGAAAATGCTCTGCAGATGCACTTGACAGCTGTTTGCCAAGCCAGAGAAGATTTCTTTTCCTTTCTATGCTCTTGAATTGTGGCTTTGTGAATGCTTTTTTGTTGGGCAGTGGGGCCTGTTACTGCAAGAAAGAATATTTGCATCTAATTTGTAGAATAAGAATTGTTAAGGTTGGAAAATACCACATTTGAGATCACCAAATTCAACAATGAGGGGAGCATGTCCAGAGAAGGGCAATGGAGCTGGGGAGGGGTCTGGAGCACAGGCCTGATGAGGAGCAGCTGAGGGAGCCAGAGGAGCTCAGCCTGCAGAAAAGGGAGGCTCCAAGGGCACCTTCTCACTCTCACAACTCCCTGAAGGGAGGCTGGAGCCAGGCAGGGTCAATCTCTCTCCCAGGGAATAAGCAATAGGATGAGAGGAAATGGCCTCAAATTGTTCAAGGGGAAGGATTAGATTGGATATGAAAGAAAATTTCTTCACTGGAAGGGTGGCCAAGCCACGGCAGAGGCTGTCCAGGGCAGTGGTGTCACCATCTGGAGGTGGAGGGATTATGAAGGTGTTTGTGTGGTACTTGGGGACATGGTTTAGTGGTGGGCTTGGTAGTGTTGGGTTAATGGTTGGGTTTGATGATCTTAGAAAGCCTTTCCAATTCTGTGATTCTGAGAATGCTCCATCACTGCAGGAACGCTTGCCACGCTCCCTGTGCACCCCATTCTGCTGTGAGTACTGGGGTGTGATTTATGGTGGTGCTCTGAATGATGGGATTTGCTCTGATTTGCATGATCTGAGGCTCAGCACAGCCCTCCTGCATTCCCAAATGCAGAGCCCTGGCCTGCAGTGCACATGGCCTGACTGATGGGGCTGCACTTTGGGACAGAGGAGAACATTTTCCTGGGTTAAGAAGGAGCTAAACAAAGCCCAAGTCAGATATTAATTACATATCAGTAACCCTCCTCTTTTCCAGACCTATCCACTGGTGGTTTTGTCTTTCCATCTCTGAAATGACATTACTCTTCCTGTAATTTTGCAAATATTATCATTGTTTCTCTAAGTTCTCTGTCCTTTCCAGACATGCCCCTCTTCTCATCATGCCATGGATATATTTAACAGAAGAAAGTGGATTTGTTGTCTGCTCTGTGGTAATGATCATAGCATAGGGATCACTTTAGCTTTGCTAAATGCTGCTCTGAAGCAAGTCAAGAGGGAGCACAAGTTTAATAAAGAGCAGGTCACAACATGCACAAGGATTTTTTAAGAATCTGGGTATTATAGGGTTTTTTCAAGTTGGGCTCCTTCTCATGTTTGAGACGAGCACTATAGTAACAAGACAACCAGATGTAAATGAGCTCTTGATTTCATTTTGAGATGACAAAGATAATTAAATGCCAGGAAAAAGTTTCTCCTCTGCTGCTATTTATTGAAAAAATTTACATTTTCTTGAATGCATCCTTTAGGTGATTACTGAAAAATGAAAGACAAATCCAGTATCTGATGATGTGTCACACTTTTAGATGAAATAGGTAAGTGAACCTGTTCATTCTCATCCACCTCTGATTTCAGGAAAGTGACAGAGAAGTCTTTTTCAGGATAAAACATCACTTACACAAGTATTTGCACAGGAAACAAACCAAGGTAACCAGGTACAATCCAATTCCTGCTTATCAGTGCTTACAGATTTTATGGTTATCTGTAACCACCTGTTTTACTGAATTCCAGGTTATTTAGTGGACTGCCATAAAGCTGCTGAGGTGTTGCTTTGAATGTGCTGTAAACCAGGAGTTTGGCTCCTCCTGTGCTGGCACAAGGGGCAGAGAAACTGAAGTCACTCCATGGAAGAGTGACTCCATGGAAGTCTGAGCAGCTCCACTTGGGAATGGCAGGGGGATCCCACAGCCCAGATTATACTTGATCCCAGCCTGAGGGCACTGGAGGTGCAAGGAAGAGGGCACGGGTAAATGAAGATAAAGTTTATCTGCTTCTGTTGGTGTTGCAGAAACAGCTCATTTCACACCCACACAAGCAGCTGAATTCATTCACTTTTCTATTTATCAGTAGTGGTGGTCTTGCCCACAACACCAACTACCTTAGTTCCCATTCCTCACAAACAAGAAGCACGAACCATTTATTCCAACCCACGTTCCCGGTGCCCTGGCACTGGAGATAGGGATCTCTCCTGGGCACTTTGATTTCTGTGGGCACTGTCACCACCTAGTGGCATCTCCCTCCTGCTTTGCGGGGGCAGCTGCTGCATTCTCCTCCTGCAGGCGTTGCCCCGTGGTCATTCATTTCAGCCCTTATCACCAGGGCTTTGCCAATTGCCAAGTTAAAAGCTGGTTGAACCAGACTGAGCTGCTCCCAAGAAAGAGCAGAGGGAAAATCTGCGGGATGAAGCTGCCACCCCACCTGAAAGCTTTTGACTGGAGGGTTGTGTTTGAAGGTGTTTGAGTGCAGGAGGAAAAGAGATCCTTTCGTGGGAGACTTTTGTGCTCTTGAACACTCAGGCTATTGCAAAGTGGAGATGTTGTGAGTTGTGACTAGATCAAATACAATCACTGTAATAACACATCAGGGGTGTGTGTGGATGTCAATCATACAGCCATGGTTATGTTAGTTAGTGTTTTGATTCAGTTTACAAATCAAACACTGAGTGAAGACGTGCCCTGCTCAGTGCTCAGGTCTCTGTGCCATCCCCACAAGTGTGAAACATTTGCCTATCAGGATCAAAGCTGAGCTCTTGCTTTTCTGTCTAATGCTAAATAAGTGAAGATGAGCAGTATTGTGTGTTTATCTTGGATTTCCCTCCCTTGTTCTGTCCTTGAAGCCCTTGGTGGGTTCTGTGATGTCCCAGCAGGGGCCTGGTGTGCTCAGCGTTGCTCCCATGCAGGAGCTGGAGGGTGACCCCACTTGTTGTGTGATGATGCCTTGATTTTAGAGGGGTTGTTTCCATGCAGAAAAACAAGCCATGGAGCCATTAATCAAAGCAGAAATTTCCCATTACTGAGGCTGAAAGGCACAATAGGCAGGAAGAGGGCTGTGGCACTCTGCCTGGCATTGTGGGCTTCTCGGAAATGATTTTCAGCACTATAGACCCACTCACTGTACATAATAATGTAAATTTAAGGTTTTTATTTTTCCCCTCGTGTGCAGCTTTGTTATGAATTTTCCTTGGTTGTGAGTCACTGGTGGGCCACAGTGTGTGCATCATCAAGGAATCCATCCATGAGTTCCATTGTGAAAGCAAAGCCTGAGCTGGTGGATCCATCTGTCTCTGCCTTTCCCACAGACACCATGCAAAGCCCTGAGGAACTGAGCTGTTTGCAAGGCATTCTCTTGCTAAAGAGAGGAAGGAGTCACAAAAATAGTGAGGAAAAAGGCAAAATTTTACTCTTCTGTGTAGTCTGGGTTATCTGGCAGCTTCAGCAGCCCCTGCAGCCTCCCTGCTCTGCAGCAGCCCTGGATGTGCATCCTTGGGTGGGCAGCTCAGGGTAGGAGACACCTTCAGAAAATGGAAAGGCACTTGGGCTTCACTCTGTAACTTTTCCTACCACCAACACCAGTGCAACTGCAGGGCTGGAAGGTCTTGGCTTTATGCAAGCAAAGCTGATGTGAGTGGATCACCCTGGGGAGAGTCTCATCCCCCCATGGAATGCCATCAGGGGCTGCCCTGGCTTGGTTTAGAACAGCCCTGCAACCTCAAATAATGCCACTGCTCATGTCTCATCCATAGCACTGACAACACTTCATGTGATTTTTCAGTTTCCTATCTTATAATTTAAAAGAGGCTTTTCCCTATCCCTCTGCCTCTCCAGTTCACAAGAGCTCTGTGAGCAGGGGAGAGAGAAAATGAGGAGCTGGTCTAAGAAAAATGAAGGCAACCACATCAGAAAACACAGGAGCATAAACCTCACAAAGAACAGAAAATGAAAATGACTGCTTTTCAACCAATTAAACTAACTGTTGGGTTTTTTTGTTGTTTTGTTCTTGGCTGCAGCTTGGAGCTAATGAAGCACAATGAAGCAGCAGATAGCTTCTTTGGAGATATACCCACTGCTCCTTCTGTGATCATTTGAAACAAACTGCTGTGAAAATTGTGTGAGTTCTGGTCAAAATTTGAATTAAGGTATAAGAGCTGAACTATTATGAATTTATGGCTATGTCATATATATGACTTACAGGGCCAGATCTTTCATAGTGTTACTGATGCCATCCTGGAGCCAGGGCTGGATATATTGTTGGAAGATTATTCTAAGAATGGCCCAAACCAGTAAATGCCAGTTCTTCTTACTAGAATATACATGAATTTCTCATCAGCTGCAGTGGAATGTGTGCAAATATAGGAAGAGTTTTGGTGTTAACTAACTTTACATTGTGCTGTTAATGCTGAGGTTTTGCAGCATGTGAGGTGGAACTACAGCCTGGTGGAAGTCCGTGGTAAAGCTGTTGGCTGCCCTGGGGCACCTCCTGTCTCCTGTCCTGCCCTGGGAAAGGCACTGTGCATCTGTGTGGGGAGGGGGTGAGACCTGTGCTTGGGGAAGGTCTGGGGACCTTGAGAATGGCCTTTTTTAAAATTGTGTTGCTGTGGTATTTGGGAGGAATGGGTCTTAACAGCATTGATAGCACATTCATATTTATTCACCCTGAAATCTCAGCTTCAAAGGAACAACTCACTGTTCATTTTCCCTTTATTGGCACACTTTAAAAAGAGAAAGTGAGTGTATTCAGGAAACCTACTTCTGGGGTATTGCCAGTCAAAATATTTGGTGAGCCCAGTCCTGATTAAAAGGCAGCAAATGGAGGCCAGTTTATCTACAGGAGTGATCCTGAGTGCTGCTGGTGTTGTGCAGAAGGGGAGCTCATGCTCACCCAGCATTTGAGGCATGTCCCCCCTCCATTGCACCTTTGTTGCTGGGAGGGCCAAATCTACCTACAGGTTGCCTTAAATACCTAAATTGCTGATAATCATCTAATAAATTCTGATCTCTGCCCCTTGCACCATTCCTCACCGAAAGCCAAGCGCAGTGAGGTTTGGAAGGGCTCTCTGGAGCCAGCACCAGAGATTTCCTTGGTTGGTTCATACAGTGCTTGAAGCCAGAATGTAATTAGCTATTGGTATTTGACCAGGATTCTGTGGTCAGCTCTTGTGAGAGGTCATGAGGTCTCCACTGACCACAGGAACATGGTTTTGCATCCCATGACAGGTATGATAAACCTTCAGCTAATGTCTCTGTATAATGTTTGGGCTTTGATCTCTCTCTGCAGCCATCCTTTAAGCTCAGTGTAATAAACCATGTCTGGGGCACAGGGAAAGATCCACTAACTCCTTCTGCTGACTTTGCCCAAAAGAGCAATTGGACATCTACTCTGGTACTTGCTTCTGAGTTTGTGAGTCTTCCAACTGGTGCATTATGAATTCATCTGTAGAGAAACAAAGATTTAAATTTTGCCTTCACACCCCATGAGAAAAGCAAAGCAAAAGGGGTATAATGTTTTACACAGGTGTTCTGTAGAATCTGTTTTTGCAGCTTTTGTGAAAGGAAGTTTGGGGCTTTGGCTCAGTTTCAGCTGAGCTGTTATTACCACAGAGCCAGGGCACCTCTCTGGGAGAGCTGGAGCACGAAGGGCTCGGTCAGGACTTGCACAAACGGGCAGTGGACCTCAACCATTAAATGCAAGTTCTGACAGCATGGGTCAAACTCGCATGTGTCAGTCTTTGGGTTCCTCCTTGCTCATTCTCCTAATTGGGCTCATTTTCTGTTTAAAAATAATTGGCAGAACTTTATGATGTGAAAACAAAAATAAGGTGACTCCTGCTGAGATCTGTGAAGGCAAAATGTTTTCATGTGCTTTGGAGTTCACATAACAAACCTTTCTGTCAAAAGATGTGTTAAGGGATGCATTTTGCTGTGACATGCTTTAAGCTGGGCGTTGTAAGGGGCTGCTTTCTGGGACTGGCAGAAATAGGACCTCCAAGTTTGGATCACAGAAAATGGTGTGTGTAGTGGTACTCTGTAGATCAGTCAGGACTGAGGGAAAAAACCCAAAACAACAAAACAACCCCAAAACCCAAGGAGGAAAACCACAATTTATTCTCCCCATTGATGTCTGAATACTCAAAAATAAGGAAAAACAGGCAAAACTTCTTTCTTGTCATATTCTGGAGGTTGAAATGCTGGACATGACCAGAGAATGTGCCTTTTCAGCCTGGAAAGGCAACAGTACCCTGGGTTGTATCAAAAACTTGAGCAGCAGGTTGAGGAAGGTGATTCTAGCCCTCCACTCTGTTCCCCTGAGACCCCACCTGCAGTGCTGCTCCCAGCTTTGGGACCCCAGCAGCAGAAGGATGTGTGGATCTGCTGGATCTGTGAGACCAGGGGGGACACAAAGGGGCTTCAAGGGCTTGAGCAGCTCTGCTCTGGAGACAGGCTGGAAGAGCTGGGATTGTTCAGTCTGGAGAAGAGAAGGCTCCAGGGAGACCTTAGGGCCCCATCCAGTGCCTGAAGGGGCTCCAAGAGAGCAGGAGAGGGGCCTTGGACAAGGGCATGGAGTGGCAGAACAAACTGGAATGGCTTCAGACTGACAGAGGGCAGAGTTAGATTGGGAAGAAATTCTTCCTCTTGAGGGTGGTGAAGCCCTGGCACAGGGTGTCCAGGGAAGATGTGGATCCACAAGGGGAGGCTGGATAGGCCTTGGAGCAACTGGAAGGTGTCCCTGCCTATGGCAGGGAGCTGAATGAGATAATATTAAAAGGTACCTTCCAAAACAAACTATTCTATGATTTTAGAAAGCTTTCTTGTCACAGTATTTGTGAAATGAAGGAGAAAAAAAAAAATCATCTCCCAACACTTGGAGATAGGATTTCCTACTGACCAAATCCTGGCTCACCAATTAAACTGCAGTCCAGCTTTTTTGCCAATTGTTTGCTTAAAAATAACCTGCATGGAGTTGATGTGTTTTAAAGACTTCTCAGCAATTCACTGTGAAATTAAAAAGGAGGAGGGAGAAAAGATAGTGGGCTGATTGGACAGCAGCAGTCCTGGACAGGATCACAACCCAGGGGCTGCAAGACTGGGCACAGCCCTGCAGTGCTTGACCCTGTGCTGGGGCAGGGCTTGGGCATGTCTGTCCACACATTGAAACCTGCCTGAAAATGGGCAGCTGCCTCCTCTCCTTGCTCTGCTCCAAGGAAGGAGCAGGCTGTGCCACAGCTGTGTGTGGTCCAGCATGGTCCAGCAAGCCCTGTGGTCAGGTGCCATGGCCAGGAAATGCGTGCCCTGGCTGGCAGACCCACGCTGTGCTCTCCATCTCTAGGGGAAGGCTCCTGCCTGTGCCCAACCAAGGTCCTTGCAGTTATTTGTAGGGTATTCCTTATTCCATACAGTCCCCTGAATCACTTATGTGAGTGATTTATTTCTGAGCAGTTTGTGGGTGTCTCTGGACTGTAAATTCCCATAGTTCCCACTGTGTGGGTTGCACAATATGCTTCTGCTCCCTCTTAGGAGCGGGTATTTCTTGGTTTCCGTGTCTGGTATAAAGTTCAACTTTATCAGCTGGGAAATGTGCATTTTGCTTTGATCCTGAAACACAACATTGCAATTTGTTCTCTTGGTGACTATTCCCAGTGGTGGCTTAATACATTTAGGCTTGGCATTTCACGGGGTCTTAATAGAGGAAACTCCCCATAATGAAAATATTCCTTGTACACATCTCCTCTAGAATGAGTCCAAGGGATAAGGCTGAGTAGTTCCTTGAGGGTCTTCTAAAAACTCCAACCAAAATATATGGACAAAACCAACATAAGTGGTTGTGTAACTGATGGAAAGCCATTAGATTAGCAATGGAAATATAAATTCACAGTTTGGGAGAAGACAGGAAATATTTCCCAGTTATCCAGGGGCTGGTCTAGGTGATATATTGTACATGTGGTAGCTGATGGTTTTACTTTTGTCAGAGTGAAATTTTCTGCTTTGCCAAAATCAAAGAAATCACAAGAAATACCCTTTTCACAGTTTGAGGGGCATTTCATTGAAATGCAGCCCTTGTGTTCACTGTCTGATGGTGAGTTTCACTCCAGTTAGCCCTTAGGGATAAAGATTTATATCATGTGAAAAGAGGCATCCAGAGATTTTAGCTACTCCTAACATACACTGCAACCCCCAAGAGTCCCTCTGACATCCAAGTACTGGAGGGAATTATAGAAAGTTAACATGACCATAAAGAATCTGCTGGCTTTATAACCATTGCACAAATAAGTCTCATACATAATTCTACAGGATGCATCAGGAGAGAATACAAACAAAACTCTGAGCACTTATATATAACCTTGTAATGTTTTTATAGGTCTGCATTGCTTTCATCCCCATGGCATGAGAGTTTCCTACAACCAGTGCTTTGGCATGGGGGAGCTGAGTAGCTGATGAATGAGTTTATGGAGGTATTGCCCCTCTGCCTGCATCCTATTGGAGTTGCCCATGAATTTGAATTCTCTTCTCAGATTTTGGTTGCTGAAGGAACTGCTGCAATGGAATTTTAGCTGAGAAAGAGGAGAAAAGGTTGTGGAATATTTTGTCAGGTCTAGATCCAGCCTCAAACTGCAAAAGCCTTGATGATGTTTTGGCACTGCTATTGCTCTGCACAGATATTGAAGCTTCCAGATTTGTTTTTATCATATGAGGAAACAAACTCGTTAATGAATGAAAACAGATGCACAAGATTGTGTTGAAAGTCACTTTGTAAAGAATACAAGCCAGAAACATTGGAAAAGGCACCAAAAATATTAATGGAATTTATTCTTGGCAATGAAAGGTAAATACACATTATGCAGATATTCTCTTTTAACTGCACTGTACTCCTTCCTTGCATTTCCACACAATCCATGTGGAGTAGGACTTCATGTAGGACTCCAGCATGGTTCCTCATCATCCTGTGTAGCTCATCATGGTACACTGGCTGTGGGTTCCCAGGGTATTTTGTTCACAGAACAGAAAGAATCAGAAACATAAGTAGTTGAGAAGATCTGGTCCTCTGACAGGAAGCAGAGCAAACGTGAGTTACATCTTGAAAAGAGCCAGGCCCATATAAAAGCTTGCACTAACAGCTGGTTTCAGTTTGGACAATTCCCACTGACCTGAGTGGTTTCTCCAGTAGGATCCACACAAATTAGTCAGAACAGACTACCTGTCATCCACAAGGTACCCAGCACATGTTGCAACCTGTTATTCCATGAAACAAGCTAGTTAAAACTCTCTGAGAGCTACTGAAATGCTCCTAAACAAAAAAATAAAATACCTGGTTAAAATTGGATTGAACCAGAAGATGCCTTGCAACTTTGCTGCCCAAATAACTTTAAACTTCTTTGATGCTCATTTTACTAATACAGAATCAGATAAGCACCCACTGTAACTTGGGTGAGAGGCTGGTTTGGGGTTTTAAATCTCTGAAATTAATGATTAACTTTTCCCAAGGGATTTCTTTTCACTTTAATACAGTCAGGAACTACTACTAGAATATATTGCATTGACAGCCTTGACTGTTGGTCAAGGTGTGGTGCTACCAGCCCACGTTTGCAAATGGACAGCAATGACATCTGGGATGGAACAAGGATGGGTGAACGTAGCTGATGCCATTCCCAGGGGGGACCAGCACAATAATATGGGAGAGCCAGAGTTTTCCAGGTGAATCTGAAATGAAATTAAATAATTTGTGTTTGTTTAATATAGGGATGTCTGATATTATCTGTCTACAGCATTAGTCTGTGCTGCTGTCTTTGAAGCAAATAATTGGCATTAGGGTGGTGTGTTAGTTTCCATGTTAGGCATGAATTTGGAATGAATCTCAGTTATCCAGACAAATGGGCATTTTCATGGTATTACCCACCACCACATGATGTTACATATTCCTCATCAGTGGCTGCGCTCAGGTTTGGGCATCATTGGGGTTTGGAGCTTTTCCTTAGCTAATTAAGCCTTGTGAGAAGGGCAGAAATATTTGGGGTGTTGGAGAAGAAAGGTTAAACCAGCAAAATATGTCAAACTTAGCCAAGAGATGCTTAAGGTGGTCATGGCTTGTGATGCTGATGGGACTCAGCACTGGGGATGTCACCATTTATTAGTGCAGTGTGTGGAGCGGCAGTTAAGGGTGGGGAGAAGCAAAATGCAGATGAAACATCAGGATGTGCCCTTCAAACAAGATCTTTAAAGCCCAGATTGGTTGGTTGAAAGCCACATTGCTATAAATCCCAGGGAGTTTTGGTAGAGTGCAATCTCAGTGGGAGAAAGGCAGGCTGGAGGAGCCCAGGAGCTATTCACAGGCTTTGGTTCTTTGGTTTTGGGTGTAGCTGTTGACTCCATTGCAATGGGCTTATATTAAGGATGAGTTGGATCTGTTTTGTGCAATGGCCTGAGTTTTTTGGATTGCAAGTTCTTAGATGATGCCCACAATGGAATTTTAATTAGGAAACTGAGAAAGGTTCTTCTGGGAGACGGGTAAACCACAATAATTATTGGCAGTGAGAAAGTCAGCAAAGAGCAAGTAACCAGGGGATTTATAGAGGTCTTATTGAGAACTACCTAAATTCCAGTTTTAAGGATACATGTGAAATAATCTTTCATAAGAAAAATTGCTTAAAACTATTGCAATTCCACTCCTCTGCTTTATCCAATGTTCAGCTGTACCCACAAGCTTTACTGAGTACATGGATGAGGATCAAACTGGCTGTGTGGCCACTGAATCTGAAATCACCACAATGTTAAAATCTCCAGAAGAACTTCCCAAGGGATGCTGATTCTATACTAATGACCATGGAAACTCCAGTGCTCTGGCAAGGTGATCAAGATGCACAAAGAAGTTTGTCTGTTTTTCTGGGTAACAGAACCAGAATTCTCTCACAAAACACCAAATTTCAAAGTATAAAAAGAATTCTAAAGAGTTTAAGAAACAGTTTGTAGATTTGCTCTCCTGTCCAAGATTCTGAATACTAAGTAACCTGACAAGGAGTTAATCGCCAAACCAGCACCCCTTGCTCTGTGCTTTGAGTTCAAACTAACATGACCAATTTCACATGAAAATGTTCTTGGCATAGCAAAGTGCTTGCTTGGCTAAATCCAACCTCCTGCTTCTGTCTGCAGAAACAGCTGCACAAATTCCCCTCTGCCACTTCTGTGCATGAGAGGAGGGTCCAAAAGTGTCGCTCTGGGGATAAAACTTCACCTTTTCCTCACAGGTGGTTCAGTTGATGGGATGGGCAGAGCTGCCATGCACACAGCTGAAGGCTGCTGTGAATATGGGATGCCTTTACTGGACAGGCAGTGACACCCACTGCTTGACCTAAGGACGTGTCTGGGCTGGGCAATGCCCACACCTACGATCTTCTCATGGGAATCCTTCTCCCATTGTACGCAAAGGCTCTTCAGGCTTTGTGGTATCGGGTGTTTCAATCTTGTGGAAGTAGCTGGGGAGAAATACCTAAAAAGATCATGCCCTTCTTGTTCTAAATCCCTCCTCTGTCCCTGACTGAGCTTTGACTCATACTGGGCAGTGGAAATGGGTTGGACTTCTCAGGTGTGCTCAGAAGATCAAATCTCATTTTCTTAGACTCTGTGGCCCTGCTCTGCCACCTGCTAAGGTCACCTCTCTGTGTATCAGCAAATGGGGCTGCTACTGAGGTCACAGGAGGTTTGTGTCTGTAAGAACAAACCCAGAACTTGCAGCAAATGTCTTTCTGAAAGGATCCTGCCTCTGACCCTGAACTGCGCAGCCCCACGCAAACTGCTTGGGGCCAGACTGCTGAGGTGTTTAGGTGTTGGTCAGCTTTTAAAGGCTGGACTTTAACTTCTTGATCTAGTATTCATAATGAAACAGGAAGGACAGCAGGAACTTGCACCTTCTGATGTGGATTTTACTAATTAGCCCAAATGCTGCTATAACACTTAATGGCTGTTTAAGGCCATGCATGCCATTAGTGCAAACTGCCTACTTGTAACGGAGCAAACAGCACTGGGAGCCACGGTGTGAGCACCAGCAGGCTCCTGCCTGGGAGTCTGCCACAAGCTGATTCTTGTGCAGCATGTGGGAAGCAGGATTTGGGAAGCTGGGTGTGCTGCTGATGGGCAGTGGCTGACAAAGGCAGCAGTGCTGGGTGACCATCACAGACAGCATCCCACACTGCTGCTGCAGCTGGAGGGGTGTCCAATGCCCCATCCATCACTTGGAGCTACAAAGCCTTGCTCCTGCCTGGCTTGTTGGGTGTTTTTGGGAAAGGGGAGAAGGGACAGCCCAGGAGGTGGTGGTAAATGGGTACCTGGTACCACCTTTGTCCAGGGGAGAGACGTGATGAAACAAGTGTCCAGCTCTGCTTAAATATTTCTTCATCAAATCAAATGGAATCTGCCCATTAGCTCCTACATCCTGCAGAGACCATGTAAGTGTCAATTAACATCTCCAGTCTGACTAGTGCAGAAGGGCTTCACCAACCCATGAGCTACTCTAAAGGGAAAGGAGGATTTGCTTGATAAATAAGGTGTGTGGCAGATGTCACAGGCTGAACACAGGACTGATCTGTGAGGCTTTCCTCTGTATCATTAGAGTTTGTATTACTGCTAAGCACAGAAAAACAAATAACTCCCTTAAGTTGTTAATTTGAATTCAGTTGTTAACAGAAGTTAAAGGAAGAATAGGAGGAAGATGTAGGTCAAGTGCTTCAGGAAGATGCCAAGCAAATGTTCAAAAAACCACAAGGCTGGTTTTAACCAGTGTCAGAGGTAGCTGCATGTAGTTTGGCTGATGGTATGGAATTAATTTTGCTCCTATTAGAAGAAAAAAAAAGTAACAGCATGTGGTGATGCTGGGCAATGTAGGGACACTTTGGTGCAGCTTTTTGGTGTCCCTGCTTTGGAAAGCCCTCATGGTGCTATACTCATAGCCAGTGCTGTCCTCCAGAGCCCTCTCCATCCCTGCCCAGCTCAACAGCCACTGTTCCTGCTTGTAGGAGCATTAATAGCTGAGGCCAGCAAGGGGCTGGAGGCAGAAATTGCTGTCCCTTCCTTTTTAATACTGTCAAGGAGTAGGATTTTATGACTGATTTCCCTGATTTAAAGGTATTAGAGGATGTTTGGGAGTCTGTAGGAGACTGGGGAATTCAGGAGACTGGGCAAAATCTGCCACTAAGTCATTTTTTGATGAGAGGCTGAACTAAAGGGCCTTTAAATCTTGTAGGACCATCAGACTAACCCAGAAAAAAAATCCCAGCTCTAACAGCAAGGGTACTGGCCAGCAGTATTCCAGCTTTACTGTCAGACCTCCTCTGGCCCTGCTGGCACCAATCTGCCTGCTTTGTCCCAGTCCAGGGGTTTGGGTCCAGGTTAGTCACACCAATGCTCTGCCAACCAGCTCATGTGGTTAGGGCTGGCAGGCTTTGCCTGAGGAAACTCCACCAATGCAATAACATTATTTGGGGGCTGGAGAGACCTGATTCATAAGTGATCTCTGCACAGACACTGCTGCCTTTGATCAGGAAACCCACTAAACAGCCATCATTAAAACAAATTATTTTTTCTTAGCCTGACTTAAAAAAAAAAACAAAATCCAATTCCCCAAACACCCCAACTCCTTTCCATAAGTCTAAAAGGTTTTAGCCCCTTTGTTTTCACAGGACTCCATTTCTGAAAAAGGTTGTGAATGTGACTTTGCACAGCAGGCTGCAAGAGCTGCCTCCACTGCGTGTTCCTTGCCACATAAAGAGCACATGATTCTTCTTTCATGAAGGGGAAAACCTTGTGTTATGTATCCTCTGACCTACGTGGGGGCCAGAGCCCCTGTGCAGATCAGTGCTCTGCACCTTGGCTTTCATGCTCTGCTGGTTGCATGGCTTGGAGAGGTTCTGGGGAATTTTTGTGTGGCTCTTGCCAGCCCTTCAGCTGCTCAGTCCCAGCCTGGGCTGTGCTCATGGCATGGTCTCTGCTCAAGCACTGCTGTGTGCTGGCTGAGGGTGGGAGAGAGTGCAGAGTGCAGATGTGGCAGAGCTCAAAAGCTTCCCCTGTACCCCTGAGTCTTTGAGCTGGACAGAAAGGGTGGCTGGGTGGGAGGAAACCTCTGAGCTGCTGTGCCACTCCAGATGAGCTTGTTTGTGCCAAAGGAACTAAAAGAAAGAGCAAAATAGACCTAAGTAAAGTTAATCTTGGATTCAAAGGACCAAGTGTTAATGATCACACACCACATGTGTGATCTGTGCTGGGTTCATAACCTGTTTCTGTTTTGGGGTTGAAAGAGTAATGTGGGTGCAGTGCCTGTGTTCATGGCCATGCTGCTGCCACAGAGAGCCTGTGAACAGGGCACCTTCCAGGGAGGCTGGGGCTTGAGGGCTGATGTCAAAAAAACAGCCTCAGAAAGTAAGATAGTAATAACAGAGTAAATTAAGTTTTTTCTTTTATTCTGCTTTCTTCCCCTGCACACTGCAGACTCAAAGAAGGAAGAGTTTGCAACCTGGGAAACACCATCCATGCGTGGTTTTGGAAGTGATGAATGGGAGTTTTACTCCTTGAGGAATTTCTAAGTTGTAATCTCTGAATTACAAGATTAAATTTAGAGCAGCTACAGGGATATCCATCAAATGTGTACTGCTGGTGGTGCAAATCTACTGATCCTGAAATGGGAATGATTTAATTTCTTTAACTCATGTTTCTCTCTATTAAGAACCACTAGAAAGGAGAGTTATGCAGCCAATCTCCCCAAGGGAGGCAGGAAAGCTAAAGCTGAGTGATGCTTTCTCCCTAGAGCATAAGAAGCTGATAATTGGGAAGATACATGGTGCTGGCCATAACTTTGGAAGGCTTTGCTCATTTTTATGGCTGCTCTTAATTCCATTCCTGACCTTCAAAGTCCAAGTCTTGTTGCTGAAGTCCTGAAATTTATTTAAAAGATGACAAGACCTAATGAAATCAGCTGGTAATCAAAGTTTTTTTGAAGCCATTCCATTCATCCCTTTTCACCCTCCAGCAGAGATCTGATTTTGCCTGCTTTAAAGCATTTCCTATAACTTGGCAATAAAGGCAGACTGAGCTCTTGTCTCTCATGACATATCCCAGGTTGGAACATGTGAGAGGTGGAAACCTGGGAGAGGACAGATCTTAAGACAAGGGGGACAAAAAAAGGACCAGGCTCTGCTGAAACTAAATCTGTACAGAGACGTGCTCTGCAGCTGAAGATGTCCAAGCAAACACCACAAACACCTCTGGCTGGGTGTTTGTGGACACAGAGCCAGGCTCTAATGCATTTGGTGCTTTTAAAACCTTGCAGTTAACTCAGGGTGGTGCTGAATGTCCCTGCAGCTGTTGGAGGAACACAAGCCACTGCTGGAGACCAGCAGCACCCTTCCATGGCAGTCTGCAGAATGAAAGAGGAACAAGCTTTGAGTTTGCAGGTTGCCAAAGCCTCCATGGTCTTCTCCAGGAGATGAGATTTTTGAAAGTGAAGAAGAGAGGCTGGAGTCCAAGTGGAGGAATATCCTTTGTTGCTGCACTAAATGGACAACTGCCACAGGTGGAATAACCCATGATGGAAAGAGGAAAGGTGTGATCCCAGCTTGGGTGAAGGAACACAGCCTGGGCCAAGGGGATGCAGACAGGGAGAGACACCATTGCAGCAGAGACGGAGGGACTATCAAAATATGAATGCAAATGGGGTATTATTTATGGCTTTTATGTTGGCATTTGATGAGCACCTTAATGTCTTGCCAGAAACAATGCTCTTAATGTTAAAAGAAAAGCTGCAGGCCATGAAAAGTGAGCACGAAAAACTCGGGGCTTTCAGGGATAAACTTAAAGAAATATGGGAGTAGGTGTATAGGGAAATGAGAGATAAAATCAGCAGTTATTTCAGGGAAAAGGGCAATCACTTGGGGGTTGAAAGTGAGCTGAACCATTCATCTTTCTAATGAAGAAGCAGGGGAACAAACAGTTTGGGAAGGATCTTGGGTGTCTTTCATATTGCAGATCTGCACAATGCAGGACTTGAAGCAGCAAAGGGAAAAGTCAGGTCACATCCCTGAGATTCAATATCTCTCAAAGCCAACTCCTTGGAGAGGTGGATGTGAGAGAGCATATTTCCAATGGGGGACTGCCTGCAGGGAAGGAAAGCACTGACCCCTTCCTCTCCCTGCACCTCATGTTTTGAAAAGAAATTTCTTGGAGTAGCAGGTGGCTACAACCGTCCTGTGTGAGGTGTAATTGCCTTGAAAAAGGTTGAAAATATTCTGCAATCAAGGAGGATAAATGGAAGCATGAAAGATGGAGATGTTATTGGTAAATATGGAAACTTCTATGGGCAGGCTGGACACCAAACACTCGTGTCACAGCTTTAATGAGTGTTTGGGATCAGCAGTGCCTGGGCTGTCAGTCCCTGTGCCCTCAGTTTGTTACTGCTCTGACAGCACCAGCCATGGAGTCCCTAGAAAGCAGCTGCATTTGCAGCCTTTGGTCACTCTCCATGCTGCCCTTCTCACCTCATTTTCTCTGCTGGAGCTGCTCTGGAGCTGCTCTTGAGGAAGAGCTTCTTCACTAGCCTTGAGCAGTGAGTGCTGAGGTTCTCCAGCCCTCACCAGTGGGACATGAAATGGCCTCAACTGGCATGGGAGAGGCTCTTGGCTCTGGGGCATCTCTGGGCCCATCTCCTCCCCACCTCAGATGGGAAAATCCACACAAAACTTGTTCTTCATCCCAGTGACAAATGCAGCAGTAAGCTTATTGGCAAAAGACATTTCCATTTTTAATGGAATGGTTATTCCCACATCCTCCTTCAGTCAGTGCCCTTCAAACCCACTTCCTTTAATTAAAATGGTAAATGTCTGCCCTTCATTTGCTGCCTCTGGTACTTTGTCCTTATAAATCCTACGCAGTGCCAAGGCTTTGATCTGCCCATCTGCTCTGATCATGATCCCAGGACATCTTCAATTAACATATTTTTAAAAATCTTGGTTTTTCTTCAGATTTAAGCATTGCTGCCTTCTACTGGTGCCTTCTGCTGGTGCTATTTAGTTCCAAGTTATTAGTTAATCTAGTTACAGAATAGTTATTATTTAGTTCTTGGTTATTTAGTTATACTGCTTTTACCAGTGTAAAAGTGTATTTTTTGTACACGTGCACAAAAGAATATGTGGATTTGAACACAAGCCTTGCCACTATATTTGAGAAATTTGATTTGGGTGTTTTTTGGCTCTGGGCTCACATCAATCCTAAGCCTGTGCGTGGAGAGGGCTGCAGCAGCAGCCAGGGGCTGTCAGACAGGGCAGCCTGTGCAGCTCTGCTGGTGGCCACCCTCGGGGCTATCCTGGGCCCTCCAGTCTTGCTGAATGTATTCGGTATTGCCTGGAGAACTCCCAATGTATGAAATAGCAGCATCACTAGATGGCACATGTGAGCTGTTCTTGTCTGACTAGCCGGGGATAAGCCTAGCAGTGTGGTTTCTTCCCTAAATGTTACATTTTTTATACTTCTGTGGCTGCTTCAGGCAGCAGGATGCATCTAATGCATCCAAACCTATAGCTCCATTAAATACCACTCTGTTATCCAGTGCTGTTCTGCCACCTCCCTGTTCCTACCCTTTCCATCCAGGGATGCACTAGGGTAGAGTTTTAGTTTGCCATCCTTCATGAGAATGAAATATAATATAATAAATGAAAAAAAATAATTATGAAGAGGTCTTAGCATATTTAATGAGCTGCCTTTCTAGAAAGGATTTCTTTAAATAATATTTTATGAATCCTGTCTTTGTATACATAACTGCTTGCAAAAACATTGGCAAGCAAAGCCTAAAACTGCAGAATAACTGTGGTCTAATGGTCTTTGGTGGCAGGGAACAGGGTGGTGACTGTCCCATTGTGTGGCCCTTCCCCTGGGATGTTTGTCCCCTGCTCTCACTACAGGGGTGACAGGCATCTAAGTTATGGGCTGAAGCTGCTAAAACCAAGTGTCAAACATGCTCCCAAAGTGCCCCAGGCTTCTGTTAACATCTGCTGCCAAATGGGACCTTTGTCAGGAGGAATTATTCTGTTTGTTGGGTGCCTTGTTCAGGACTTGTGCCAATTATTGAACTCATGGAGGAATTTTCTTTACTAAAGCTTTCAATCAAAGTATAGGACAAAAAAAAAATCAAAAAGAGACTTTTGGACAGACAGAAATAAAACATTTTGATCAAGAGAGAACAGAAAATGGTACCACTAATTACAGTCAATGGAATAGAGGCTAATGTGTGTATGTGCACCTGTGTGTAGGGAGCTGGGGTTTATCGTCAGCTTCTGCCTTTTTCTTTCATAATTGAGGGTATTTCCACATGGTGACTGATGTATCTCAGGATTGAGAGGAAAATTGCCTTTTCCTTCTCTGAGGTGGAATAGATCAAAGGGCAGAGCTTCTTCCAAAAGAGGAAATCCACATGCTTACAGGATGCTCTGCAAGCTGCTGTTACTGTCCTGCTCTTTGGACTTTATCCAGGCTGGATGCAGCAAGGAAAGCAAATTCCTGCTGAGCTCTCAAGGCTTGCATTCCCAGGAGATGGGCTGCTCCCAGCCTCAGCAGAAGTGCCAGACACTGGGCAATGCTTTGGCTTGTGCTTAGGAAACAATCTTGCCTGCTCCAAACTCTGTTGGGATCCATGGAAAGGCTGTGCTGAGCTCAGCTGAGTGCACTGAAGCATCTTAAAAAGTATTGCTCACCTGTGCTTGAGCAAGGAGGTGGAGATTTTGCCCTGATCTTCCCTCTGAGTTGGAGGGGAACCCCTCCTCACCTCTCCCACATGGACTTACTTTGCAAAATCTTTTGCACCAGTTTTACCCTGCACCTGCCTTTATTTTTATATAAACATAAAACCAGAAATTTTAAGGATTCTTGGCTCAAGTCACCCACTTCTCCTTCCTGCAAGGCTCAGTGGGATGACCTCAAGGCAACCAGCAATGCTCATCACCAGTTCTAGAAAATACTTCTTTAGGAATAAATATCTTTTAAAGTATTTCTATAAGCATAAAGCAGGCTGAAGGAGGGCTCCCAGGCAGCACTTTCCATGAGATCCTTGGCTGTAAAGTGTGAATTGAAAGGATCATAAAGAGCCCCTTTCCAAGGAGTCTGGTGACAGATGCTCTCAGCAGCATGGCCCAGCCTGCTGCCCCCAGCAGGACCTGTGCCCTCTGAGGAACAGATAACAGTCACCTTCACAGATAAGCCATCTTCTTTTGTCTTTTTTTCAGAAAAAACAACCCCTCTTTCCCAGAGCAGCCCCCAGCTTCTGTCACAGCCAGCAATTTGTCTTGTGCTAATGCAGCCCTCCCTTTCCTGCCAGGGTGGGATTACAAGTGCACTTGATACCAGCTTTAATCTGATGCCAGGACTTGCTTATGGAGCTGTGAAAGACCTTTTCTATTGCAGGCTCCTGACCATGTTGTCCTTCCTCTCAGATTTCTGCTATCACATCCTTACTGTTCTTGTCAGTCAGTTGTTGGCCAGTTCTGATATTCTGACTTTTTTTTTTGAAGAAGAAAACTCATGTGTTTTGGAATGGAGGTGAGAACCCTGGCTATTCCTCTTTAATGCCAAGGATGGGTCTAAGCCCTCTGTGAGGTGGGAAGGACCCACTGGCCCCCTCTCCATGGGGGCTTTGCTTCTTTGCAGGACTGAGGGGAATGCAGCTCATTGCCAAGGGCTGCTCTTCCCTGAACCAGAGATTCCCCTGGCTCCCATGGGAAGAAGCTCAAAGGGAAAAACTGTAGGGCTGTGCCTATCCTGTTGAGGATATCCATTGATTTAATGGACCCTATTTATTACACTACATAAAAAGGTGAAATTATTCTGTTTTCCAAGTCCAGTGCTTATTTCCACTGCCTCCTTCAGTGCTAATCCCAGCTGTATCCACTCAGCAACAGCAGAAACAAGTTGTCACAATGCTTAGAGAAGTTCTTTGTACACTCAATTTTACCTGGAGGAATTTAAAGAACTGTAGTCTAAACCCACATGTCCTGTTTCATTGGGAACTGCAGCTACAGCTGCATTTCAGGCTGAGGTGCTCACACATAGCCCAACCACATTTAGATTTGATCTCATGCCTTCGGTTTAACTGCATAGAATAAATACAGCAGCTGAAGAACAGATGCTTAGTTTTGTTTTGTTTTTAAAAAAACCTCAGTGTTACACATCTGTATTTGCAAGATTATTTGATCAGGCAACCTAAATATGACCTGATTAAATAATCATTTTAATAGAGCTGAACCATTCCCCCTCCTGCTTTTTTTTTTGCAAATATCAATCCAATGCAAATATTTTGCTGCCAAGTCTCTGTTTCTAGAAGTGTTCCAGTACTAAAACTCCATTGCTGAAGATGACACAAACAAGCAAACCCTCAGCTCCTACAGCTCTTGTTTGCCAAGGTGAATTTTCCTTGACCATTTTACATGGCCATGAATCTTCCTGCCATGCTCATGCTGGCAGTCAGCAATGAGCCCTGGTAGCTTCTTCCTTCACTGAGTCCTCTTGCCTAACACTGCAGCTTCCACTGCTTGACCCTTATTTAATAAAGTTTTTTTCCAGTGACTCAATGACTTTTTTTCCAATTCTATTTAGCAGTCTGGTCCTTGACAAGTAAAAGATGTGTTAGACTATATAACAGCTAATAATTGTGTCTGCAGCTCTGTAACCACAATGTAGAAACTTATCTGCCAGATTAATACCAATGATTCCTGACTTTAAATAGCCTACAAATGATGTTTTGCTTGGCATGCATTTATCACCTATTTATCTGACATACTGTATCTTCACTGCTTCTCTAATGTTACTTGCAAGACAAGATTGTAGGGGGATAGAATATAAGAAAATAAAGAGTGTAGAAAGTAATCTTACCCCTAAGGCATTGCAGCTGGGCCAATTATCAAAGATTAGGAACAGGCCTGACTTTACCAGGCCACAGCTGAGACCAATGAAAAGATGATGCTATAAAAGAGTGGGGTGGTTGGTTGAAGAGGGAACTGGAGTCATTTGGCTGCTTTGTGAAGGAGAAAGAGTCAGTGCTCTGAGGAGATGCCTGTGAGAAACACCAAGAAGGTTTGGAACTTTTGTGATAAGGAGACAACAGTATGGAACCCCTGCAATAAGATGACAACACAAGGTAATTATAGTATTTAGAAAATAATGTGGCCTGTGATAATTTTGGATTTGATTTTTTTCTAAGAAGTGAAAAGGGTTGACACATTCTTCAATATATGCAGAAAAATGTATGCTAGGAGGTCATGACTTCAGCTTCTTTCTGCTCTTTCTTCTTTCTCTGAAGAAGAATTCATGGAGTGCAGGGTTAAATGCAATTGGACTTGATGATCTTATGGGTCTTTTCCAACCTAAATGGTTCTCTGATTCTGGGATCTCTTCAGTACCTGCAGGCACAGCTCCTTGCAATGATGGCACAGTCCATGCCTCTGTGTCCCTCACCACTTCCCTGTGGATACAGGTGTCAAAAAATCGTAGAATGGTTTGGATTGGAAGAGCTCTTAAAGGCTTCACACTCCCTGCCATGGGCAAGGACACCTCCCACCATCCCAGGGTGCTCCAAGCCCTGTCCAGCCTGGCCTTGGATAATCCAAGGGATGGGGCAGCCCCAGCTTCTCTGGGCACCCTGTGCCAGGGCCTCACCACCCTGACAGGGAAGAATCACTTCCTAACATCTAATCTAGTGCTCTCCTCTTTCAGTTTAAATCATTCTCCCTTGCCCCCATTGCAGCCTGCCTGTGTAGATGTTGTCCATGCTCTGGCCTCAAGGAGGCTTCTCCTCCAGCCTTATCTGATATATCGAATTTCCAGCTCTCTCCAAATAATTCATGTTGTAAAAGCTGTGACATCTGTTTTGACAAGCTGCACCCTCCAGAGGAGGGTGTGTATCACATTCCCTCTTCCCTGCCTGGGTGGGGCTTTTTCACCCCTGCAGTGTGAAGATGAGGTTACTGAGACCATGGGATTGCTGCTCCTGCAAACAGCTCTGTTTGAAGCAAACCACTGGACCAGGACAGGCATGAGAGAAAGTGTTGCAGCCTTTGCAACTTTTGTTTGGCGTGAAAAGGAAAATACACAGTGATGGAGAGGCTCTTGGCTTTGATCATTACTGGTTCAGGGAAATAAAAACATAACCCAGAGGGTGAGAGCGAGGGGTGTAATAATGTCAGGTCAATCTCTTTGTTATTTTCCAACGTCAAAAGGAGCTGTGGGAGTTTAGCTTTTATTGCCTTCCCCTTTTGTTTTCTACTTTTCAGCTTTCTTCCTCAAAAATCAATACAGCCCTGCCTGCACTTCTCCCACCCATGTGCCCCCACTCCTGCCAGTGCCCAGCCCACTGCAGGCTGTGTGGCACAGAAATGGTACAGGGCATGGGCCAGGGGTGCCCATCGCTGCTCAGCCTGCTGGGTGTACTTTAGAAGATAGCAATAATGGTAATAATCCTTGGTAATAATCCTTTCTTCGGTGTTTTGAGGCAGGGTTTGCTCTCTTGGCAGAGCTCACCCCACCCTGTTGATGAAGCATGTCTGGGTGCAGCCAGGACAGAAGCCTAAGCACGGCTCCCTCACCCCAGAAATTTGCTGGTTGGCATCCATCCACACAATTCCATTAATAATCTCTTTTTCCTTCAGCACCATCTCTAGTGGTTTTTTTCCAGCATCATGAAGGACTGAGCCTGCTGTGCTGGGGAAAACCAGGCTCTGGGCTGGTCTACCTGGCTAGGGCAGAACACGGCTTTCTGTGGGGTCACATCTTGATTAAGTAGCTGAACGATGCCTGGAAACTCCAGGCAGGTGGTAGAATGGACAAATGGGAATAGGAACAACCAACAGCCTTTCTGAGCTGAGCCCAAATTTTGAACCAGCTGGTCCTTCCCCTATGTGAAGCTGCAGCTGGGCTGGCATGGCCACTCCTGGCTGCTTGGCCCGAGGTTATGGATCCTCAGGGATAACTTGCACGAATAGTTGGTCCATACTGTGTTTTTTGAAAACAATCAGTTAAAAATGACACAACTATTTTAATAAATAAAATTTATTAATTAAAAACAGGAGTTTTAAGATATTTGTGTCCCATTGAGAGACCAGGGAAGGAGGGAGCAGTGACATTGGGTGGGTGTGAGAGGGCTGTGCTGCTGGTGGTGCTAAATAGCTGCTTGTACTCATTTGCAGACACCAGCAGCAGCCCACTTACACTGGCCCAGATAAAGATTGTTTATTCTGCCACAGAGATGTTCTGTGGAGCATCAGAGTGTGTAAGCATCCCCAGTGCAGGGTTTTCTGCAGTGGAACCAACCTGTCTCTGACATGGGCACAGCAGGCAGCGAGGGCTTGGCTCTGAGCAGCACAGCCTGGGTTGAGTTTATCAGTGTAAGAGGCATGAAGAGATGTTTACATAGGGTGATACCCAGCAGCGAGGCATCCTTGCTTATTTTATGATTCCATCAGCATGTTCTTGACTGATTATGAAGGGATTCCTTGCAGGTTAACAAGCTGAAAACATTTCTGTTATTAAAGAGAGCCAAATCAAACTTTATTGAACAAATACATATTGGATCTCTGGCTAATGAGTTTTTCTGCTGTTCAAACATGTGATGTGAATGAAATTGCAGTTGAATTAGACTTAGCTGTTCATGCAGAATTCACAAGCTGCATTTTTTTCCTCACAGCTTTATTTTAGGCAGGTAAGTTATTTTTGGAGGACAGTGTTGCACAATTTGACTATGTAAAAATGATTATTGAAAATAGTATTTACTGGTCCCATTTTATGAAGAAATTGAATCAGAAGCATACTTTGACATGCAAAAGGGCTGATCCTTCCATGCTTCCCATCACTAACTCCTGAATAAAACACTTGTTTCGAGGTTTGGTTTGTAAAGCTGTGCCCTGTCAGGGGAGCACAGGGCAGAGCTGCTGCAAGCCCAGCCCCAGGACTGTCACCAGAGCTGAGTGGAGCCCACGTTTTGGTACCTGCAGTGACTCTACTGACTTTGATTTTATTCCCAGCTAACTTGGTATGAATAGCATCAAAACCAGGGTCACATCTGTATTCATTAGTCATGCAGAACAGAGCTTCAAAATAATCCTCTGACTGACATGCAGATTTATATAATGAAAGATGGGGCAATTCCAGATTTCCCCAGCAAACTGGTGTTAAACAAACTGCTCTGAAGACCTAAAGCCTGTGATGGAAAAGGAACATTTAGACAGAGCCTGTATGTGAACTATTTGTAGAATTATTGTTAGTCAAATCTATTATGATGCATTCCCTTATGTTCTGTTTTCACCTGTTAAAATAAATTGAGCTGTAGCATTACTAAAAACTAAGAACCGTGAAAATAAAAGAGGAAACTGACATTTAGAGAATTTTGGAGATTTCTTATACTGTAGAAGGAATTTGTAAAATTTAAACTGAAGCCGCAAGGACAGATTTTCTTCACTGAGAACATCTAGTGTAATCCTCCTGTTCTTCTGGCACCCCCCCAGGATAATCTACAGTTCATAACCTGTAGGAAAAATAGAGCCCAAGCGAGCAGATGACACTGATGCTGAACTCCATATGAGGAGATTTGCTGCCATCTTTTGGTAGATGTGTGTTCCAGAAATTAATGAAAAATTCTCTCTCACAGATACTAAACATTTTGTTCCTCTGCTCATTCTTAGCCCACCTGCAGCATCAGCCCCTGGAGGGATTTAAAACTGTGTAAATGTGGCATCTGGGGACATAGTTTAGTGGTGGACTTGGCAGTGCTGGGTTAACAGTTGGACTTGATGATCTTCAAGGTGTTTTCCAATCTAAACAATTCTAGGATTCTGTGATTCTGGGTACTCAGCCTCTCCTGTAGGGGCAGCCTGTGAAAATTAATCTCAGCTCCCAAAACCCCTGTGGGTGCCTGTGGGGCTGGAAGGGCTCAATATGAGGCACGGGCTGGGCTGGTTTCTTCATGGTCTGGCTGCTCAGAAAAGCTGCAGGGAACAGGCTGCAATCTCTCTGCGAGTAATAAATACTTCTTTATGCCCAGAGGTAATAAAAGAATATATTTGATAGTCTGGGGCAGCAGTAGGATGGTGCATGGGGGGAGGGAGCAGGGCTGGGAGTGAGTGCTCCACAAATCACACTCATGATATCAGATTTACCTTTGCAGAGGGCAAAGAGCTGAGGCTGCACTTTGGCAGGGGCAGGTTGAGGAGCTGCTGCACAGGGTGAAAGTGCACCCTTGTGACTGGGCCAAAGGGGTGTTGGGGAATATCCTGGGCCCCTGCTCCCCTCTGGGGTCCTGCCTCTGGCACAGCAGCCTCCTCGCTTCCCCTGCCCCTCTGACTCCTGAAGGAGGAGGGTTATGCACCCCAGCAGAAAGCTGCCCACTGGTTTTTGCTGGGCTATGCTTTTTCATGGGACAGTGAGTGAAATCCAGGGCAGGCTTTGACAGGCCCCAGGATGCAGGAAAAGAGGGAAGGTACCAGCTGCTGCCAGAGGGAGAACACAGAGGGTGTTGAGAGCTGACACTTCACCCTGACTGCAGCTCTGCACTCTGGTTACAACACCCACACTTGTAGTGGTGCCTGGATCAACAAAATTACTGTGGTCAGAAGAACTTTCCAAATTTGAAAGAGACCTCTTGTTTCTGTGGGTTCCTACCCTGGTGGCAGGCTGCACACTTTATTTTAATGTGGATTTGATATCCAGCACAGTTCCTTCAGCCTTTGCTGCCTCAGCTGCCTTTCTAAGGTCACTATGTGGCTACACACAATCCTTTCCCCTCTACCACCCTGTCATGACAAGAAATTCCTCAGATCCCACTGAATTCCACAAGCCACTTCATTTATACACTTCAATTCAACATTAAGTTCCTTGCAGGGTTTATTTAGTTTGAACCCTGACCAAAGTTCCCTAGTGCTGTGTGTGTGCTCAGCTGCATGACTCCAACCTTGCTCCTGGGCTGTGCCAGGGCAGGCACCACTCACATGATGGGGTACAGCCCTGCCACGGCTGTGGGAGCAGTGCCCTTCAGAGAAATGCTGTTGGGAAAACAAAGGTATGAGCCAGGTAAGAGCACAAGCAGGGAAAGTTCCTCCTCTCACCATCCGTTGCCACTGTGCAAGGGAGGAAGAGCGGGAAAGAAATAATTAAAAAACCAAACCAAAATAAACCAACGTTCCTGTGAGTGGGATGTAAACTCTCAGCAATGATTCTTTTTTTGACACAGACATCCCCTGTGTGGTGGAGGCAGAAGGGTGACCAGCCAGACCACCAGCAGTTTCCTGGCTGGGATGATTCCCCTGTTTATCTTGTGGCTGATGCTCTGAGCGTCCCAAGGACCTCCAACAGTGCAGGACTGGGTTGATATCTCATCCTTAAAGTGGCCCAGCTCCACCTCTGTTCCCCTCTGATAGCAGAGCACTCCCTGCCTGAGTGTTTTGTCACCAGGCGAGTGTTGCTCTGGATCCAGTCCAGCTTCCCTGTAAGCTGTGAGGGCTGATTCGTGTGTCTGAGGGGGAGTTGGGAAAGCCATCAGCTCCCTAATTCGTGAGAGCCTCTCCCCGCCTGCAGCCAGTCCCCACGGGGGGAGTATTGCTGCCTCGCTGACCCCTGGCTCCTGACAGCTCTTTGGACACTCACAGATATCACACACAGCCTCACCTGCTCACAGATCCTCTTTCAAATCCTCCCTTCCTCCTTTCCCATCAGTCTTGCCTCAACCGGGATGTGGGGAATTGAAATTTTAAAAAGACGGGGGGTTAGAATTAAACTCTAAATTGAATTCTAGGCAATTCTAATTTAGCTAATTCAGACTAAATGGGGACTTTGATCGAATCAGTATAGTTTGGCCTGGAAGGGCCCTTTAAAAGTCACCTCGTCTCGTTTCCCGCAGAGAGCCGGGCATTCTGGTACCCAGGCGGCTGCAGGTGCCCCGGCTCGTACCGGGGCCGGCACCGGTGCATCCCGCGGATGCCGCAGCCGGGGCCCGCTGCGGTGCCTCGAGCGGGCGTGGCCGGGGCGCGGGGGGCGCCCGGCTCAGCCCCGCCGTGCCCGGGGAGCGGCTCCGCAGCGCCGCCCGGGCCGCCCCGCCCGCCGCGGCCGCCCCGCCCCGCCGGTCCCGCCCGCCGTCACGCACCGCCGCCGTCGCAGAGCCCGGGGAGGCACCGGGCAGGGGCAGCCGCCGCCGGAGGAGGCCGAGGCGGAGCGGAGCGCAGCTGCCGCCGCGGCGGGGGCAGGTAGGGCCGTCCCGGGCGGGTGCCGGGCCGCGCCGCGGGGCGATGCGAGGCGGGCGGCGGGAGCGGGCGCGGGGCATGCGTGGGAGCGGGGGCAGCCCGCAGCGCCCCGGGCGGGTTTGCCCACCCGCGGCCCGGCGGAACGGGGATAAAACCGTGTCCTTACGTAATGCCGGGCATTGCGACACGGGGGCCCGCTGGGGAGGCGCGGGCGGCCGGGGCATCGCGGCCGGCGGGACAGCGGGCGCGGCGGGGTCCCGGCGCCGCATCCCGGGATGCCGCCGGCCGCAGCGGAGGCCGAAGCTGGCGCTGGCCCCGTGACGGGAGGAGAAAGGTCACTGGGCCACGGCGGCTCCTGCCGAGCGCTTCAGCATGCGGGATCGTTCTGCTCCTTCCCGGGACGCAAAGGTCGAAGGTGGCCCTACCTGCCCGCGTTTAGCACCGTCTTGGCTCTGACATCCCTTTCACCTCGCTCCTCTGCGCCCCCGGCATCCTTCTTGCGGGTTGGCAAATTCATTCTGATATGTACCAAAGCCCCAAGCCTCAAGCCAAGCAGGCAAACTGATTTCTTCTTCCATGTCATTTTGCTTATTCTGAGAATATAGGTTTGTACTTGTGGGGAATAATGTCAGTTTAAAAATCCCCATGTCTCTGCTTTCTGCTCCTGTACCAAGCACTGTAGGGCCACAGCAGCAGCTGCCTCGATTCTGCCTTGTCACAGCCCTTGCTGGGAACAACTCTTGCTGGAGGGAGGAAAAGTCTTTGACTCATTCAGTCTTTAGGTATTTGCAAAATAAAAAAAAAAGGTAACAGATTTTTCAGAAAATGGAGTGGAGCTGACTCATCATCAGTGACCAATGCAGGGTTGTGTCTCTGGGGAATATTTATAGTGATTCCAGCAGAAACAGATCCCAGCTTGTTTCTCAGATGACTTAGTGAGAATAGAGGTGTGTTGCAGATTGTTTTGTTGGGTACAGTGGATGGTTGAATAATCACCTTTCTCATGGCATTTCACTTATGAATTTTTGTAAGAAATTGGCTTTTGCACTATTGTAATGACATTCCAGAATAATACCTCCCCCTGGTACTCTCCATCAAAGATTTGCACTGATCCACCTTTTCTTCCTGCCCACATTTTGGGGTGTGTGTATGGGGGTGTGAAGGTGTGGGGGACATCACTGTTGGCTGCTGCAGCAGCAGGAGGATGTCCCCAGCCCTGGCACTGTTAGGCTGGAGGCAGAATGCACAGCTCAGGCCTTCCTGGGCTCGGCATCTGCTGCAGGTAGGGAAAAACACATCCACCGGTGCAGCAGATGCTCCTTTCCTGCGTGAGCTGTCACATTGTGCTGGAGGACAAAATTCCATTTTAATTACTCATCCCCGTTGATGTGGTGCTGGGTGTTCCGGAGTGGGCTGGCAGCGAGGGACATGTCCCTTCCTGAGCGCGCTGCCGGGCGTGCGCTGGCCTGGGCCCTGCCATGCTGGTGGCACGGGGTGGGACAGCAGCACTGCTCTTCTCCTCCTCTGCAGGTACTTAGCAGAAACAGGTTAATTTACCATGTGGGGATGCGGTTCCGTGTTCTTCCCTTGCAGTTTAGTAACTACAGTAGCTACAGCAAGCTGCGACTTCCCCCCAAGTTAATTTAATCGATTCTTATATGTGATAGTTTAATAAGGGGCTGCCATACAACACTGCAGTTCCTAATGTGTACCTATACAATTAAGAGCAGGCTGTCTCTTTCTTTAATTCCATAATTAGTATAGCCTAAATAATGATATTTACATTTGCTTTTAAGGGGTTTATTTCCTTTATGCTCCTCTGTTTATTGGGCTACAGAGTTACTGCATAAACACTTCTGCTCCATCATGCATGCAGTTCCAGAGCAAAGCTCCAGCAGGAGGGCTGGGATCCTGCGAGTGACACAGGGACGCTGCATGGCTTTATAATGTCTGCAACAAAAGAAATTGTGGACTCCCCATCTTAAATTTTGAGTCATAATGGTGCATGGATTATATGATGTTGGCACAGTAGCAAGTTGGGACAAAAAGTGTTGTTAAGTATTGTGTCTAATAATGCCGAGTATTTGCAAACCACGTGCTTTTACTGGCTTCTCAAAAGCCTCGTGAATGTGCCTAACTTGATGTTTGACCTCTGTGTGACTGTGCATGTATTTAGGGGTAAGTGTGCTCTTAAATCTCTGCACAATGAGGCTGCTGAACCTGATCTGAAGCAGACTGTGGGCATGGCTTGAAGGAATTGGATCTGGACCATAAAACCCAACGTGTGGAGCCAGCACTGAGCTCCCCTGGGATGTTGTAGAGGGAGGCTGGTGCCAAGTGGAGCTGGTGCCTCCAGGCAGCCATGGGATGTGGAGGGAGCTGGCCCTGCTCTGTCTGAGAGCAAAGCCCCATCCTCTGTGGTGTATTGACACAACAGACATTGGCTGGGAAATGACACTGCCCAGGCTGGGGGTCCAGAAAGGCACCTAAAAGCTGCTTCATTCCAAGGAATACTTTTTCCTTTAATGAAGGAGATAAATGAAAAATAAATCAGTATTCTTTTTAACCTTGCGGCAAAAGAGCCTCCTGTGGGTTTTTCCCCATGCAGACAGACTGTACCTGGTCACATAACCCAAATGCTGTCTGTCCCTCCCAGCTGCTCCTAGCAGCTATAATATGTCCAACCAGCAAAGTAGCACCTTTTGTTACTTGCAAAAGTAGCAAGTACTGTGCTACTTTCATGCTTTTGGAGACAGGGAGTTGCAATGTTCAGAACTATGGGTACCATCAAGAAATGGTACATGAGTTCAGATTTATTTGGAATAAAATGTGGCTACATAAGGATAAATCCAACCTTTTTACTTTCTTAGCCTTCAATCTGGTAGACTTCCATTGTCTTAATGGGAATGGACTTGATTCTTATCTTAAATTTTTAGATCATTCCTTTCCCCATGTAAATATCATAAACCTGATAAATATGTGCAGGGAAACTTTAACCTAGGCATATATGACAGTTATCAAGCAGAGATGAGTTTTTCTTTGGTTGCAGCCAATCCTTGTATTTGCCAGGGCACCCTGTGGGTTTGTTACTTTTTGGACTGAATTTGATTTAATTGCTCAGAACTGTATCATAGAGTAAAAACTTTGCCATCTGTGACACTGGAAGATACTCAAATTTGGCCTGCTGTAATGAAATCTTTACTGGGGCTGCCTCTTGGGTCCTGCAGCTCCAAAGGGAGCTCCTGTTTTCTCCCTCTGGCAGTTCTAAATCAGGCACTCCTGGAGGTATGCTCACAGCAGCACTTGGAGCTTACTCCTCAGTTCAGGTTTTCTTCAGTCATCACATGTGCTATGGTGTTTCTTCCTCAAGAAAACCAAAATATTTTTCCCCTTAGAACACGTTACAGATATTCTGCTTGGCCCGCTCTGTTGAGGTCCGCAGTCACGCTGAGCTATTTGCACAGTTGGACAAGGATAAAAGCAGTGAATTCATTTCAGTCCAGACCTAATCTGAGTTAATGTGCAGGGATCCCACTGGTGAAAAGCAAGGGCACTTGGCCACGGCCATTCCTTTATCCTTTAAGAGTGTGAATCCCTGCTAAGCACGCTTGTCTTACAACCTGTACTTGCACAGGATGTAATCAGGTTTGTTTTCCATCTGTTAAACAAGAGCCTTCTTATTAGCCAGTGCAAACAGAAATTTTTGTTTTGCTCTTGCTGTCAATGGCAAGGTTAGCCACCAAGTACACGGCTCCTAGCGTTTTCCACACTCAGCAATTTTAAACACCTTGCTCTGTGTGTGTTATATGATTTACCTTACAACCAGCAGGGATTTGGCTTTCAGTATTGTCCCCTAATTATAGTAATTGTCTAAGTGGAGCTCTCATGTCTCCCACTGTTCTGGGCCCAGACTGCAGCAGTGGAGCAGCCTGGCACAGCTCATGCACCTGATGAGCCTGGCCACAGCCAGAGGGATGCACAGGCATCAGGGAACAAAACTTGGCTCCATGGGTGTGGAGAAGGGAAAAAAAATGGTTATGACTGAGAAAATCCAGCCCAAAAGCATACAGCATTCATTTATGAAAAAAATATTTTGATTCTATGAAGTGACTCAAAGGGACTGTTGATAAAATAGGTCTGATAGATTCTGAGATGCAGCTGGCAGAGCAGTGCATTATCTTTCAAAGCAATGCTTATTTGATTTTTGAAGTGTAGAGATTTGTAATATTTTTAATTTTTGATGATGCTAAATGGCAATATCCATCAGAGGGTTCTCATGGGGCTGGGCTGCTCTGGCAAGGCAGAAGCATTTGCTGTACATAGACAGCTCTTAGTGACTCCTGCCAAACCTCTCCTGAGTGCTGCCTGACTTTGGGGGCTGATTTCCAAGCAGGGTATTGTATCTGCTTCTAGTGACTTCAATGAGGAGCAGAGGAATTACTTACACAAATATAGTAATACTTTCTTAAGGGGTTGTTCTGCTTATGTTTTTGGGTTTTTTTTTCCTTTTTCTTCCCCCTTTTTAAGGCTAATTTTGTGTAGAAAAATTAAATTCCTGCTTTTATGTTTTCACAAAACAAACCCAAGCAGAGAAATTTAGGTGGATTATAAACAGCTAAAAGTACTTTGGAATATGAATTTAAAAAAAAACCCAAAAACTCTTTAGCTGGTTGTGTATTTGAGGATGCATTTTAATACTGGATATAGCTGGGAAGAAATGACATGCACCCAAGTAGTCTGCAACTGAAGCTACATCATAGTATGTGCCCTTGTATCCTACTTTATGTTCTGAAAAGACTGTTTGCTTTTATTCAGCCACCAGATCTGTTTTGTTCCCTCTAGGATAGGGATTCTTCCTTTATGCAATAGCAATATCCTGCTTTAACAGGCACCAGCTTGTTGTCTGGAGTGCTTGAGGCGCTGAGTGACTGCAGAAAGTCCCTATCTGATCTCCATGGGGTGGTGAGCTTGCCTGAGAGCTGCATCCCAGGCTGCAGCCAGAGAGATATTAAGGCACCCTCGTGTTTGGACCTAGTGGGTTTGTGTGGGATTTAAAGGAGTTGTTTTCTGCTAACATTGAATACTCTGGAGTAACAATGTGAGGCAGTTTTTTAAGCATTTGCATGCATATGTAGGAGACTGCTTATTACTTTTGAATAGCCAAAAAGTTAGTGAATATGGAATTTTAGTGCAACATCTGGTATCAAGAGGATAAGCTTTATAAGTACAATTTATCCCCTTTGCTGTGTAGAATTTGGAAATCTTGTCTACAAAGACAGAAGATGTGCACCATTTCAGATAGCTTGACTTTGTCTCTCGTAAAGAAATTACTTTATTTGAATAAGGGAGTAGAAATTATTGTACATGGATAAAAAAGGAGATTTGCTTGGTTTGTTCCTCTCAGAATCCTATTTTCTCCTCTGTATATGGTGAGACAATTTTCCCAGTGGCAGAGAAAATGGGATGCATTTATGTCTTTTGCAGGAGGCCCCTGAACTAAGAATGTCAGGGCCTGCTGAAGATGGGAAGGTGAGGACCTCCATGGCAGTGTGGGCATCCCTAAGAAACAAAACACGGTGGAGGAAGCTCCCCCTGCAGTGTCCCCAGCCCTGGGCTGTGCCTTTGCAGGGAGCTCCAGTCTGCATTTTGCTGCTGAAGCAGGGTTGTGGCTGCCCTCCCAATGGCCTGGCCTCACAGGGTAGCCTCCCTGCAGGCTGAATTTTTCTCAGCAAGGTCATTTTTTCTCAGGTGCACAGAAAAACACCGAAAGGTCAAAGTCTAGGGAGAGACATTAACCCATTAATAGTGATAGTAAAGTCAAAGAAAACTGAAGCATAAGAATGTCTATTTATTGATTTTGCTGACATAAATGTTATCCATTTGCTGTTCCGAATTAGGGGAAGAGAAATGTTCTGATGGTGGATGCTTGTTCTGGTTACATTTCCTTAGTGAATGAGTTGGGATCCAAATGATTTACATCAGAATGCAGAGATCCATTGCAAGAAACAGGAGAAACATTTCCGAGAAATAGGTTGAAAAAACCAGAAGTTCATTCATGAGTTACTCTGATAAGAAAACAACAGTTAACTCTTTGGAAAGGCATAGACAGTTCCTTTTCATTAGCTCTGCAGCCTGTTTCACATCCTTTGTGGCAAGT
The DNA here is from genome assembly GCF_023055355.1 of Agelaius tricolor. NCBI lineage: Eukaryota > Metazoa > Chordata > Aves > Passeriformes > Icteridae > Agelaius > Agelaius tricolor. The sequence goes on along the minus strand of NW_027269278.1, from coordinate 9,121,976 downwards.
ACATGGTTATTGCTGCTGCTGGCTCCCGAGCAAAATGAAATCCCACTGTTTGCAATAGCTGCTTTCTTCAGGCTGTATTTAAGTGGTGGGTGTGGGATACAAAATGAAAGAGGCTGAAATGAGCTTAAGTTTCTTGTTGCTTAAATTAAGTACATTTATGAACACTGTAGTTTCCTTTTTTTTTTATTTCTTAAATTTTCCTTTCCAGAAAATGGCTGTTCCACCTGCATATGCTGACCTGGGCAAATCTGCCAGAGATATTTTCACCAAGGGATATGGTAAATAAAGCCAAAATAAGTTTGGGCATTTGCTGTCTACCTGACTCCTGAAACTGTTAGGATTTTATTACTTTCCCCTGAGAAATACTCCAATTATTTGCATTAGAATCCACAGAATCACAGCTTCACATTGCCCTTGCTGTTTGGAAAGGGAGGGTAACTTAATTCTCTTTTGATAAAATTCTTCCTGTTCCACATAGAACTGTTGTTGGTTTTGTGAGAAAATTGTGTGCTGTATTTTGGCTGTGCCCTTGTATTGATGAACAGGATCACTGATGGCAGTAGTTTGCTTATGAACAGAATGCTGCTCACTGGGAATAAAAGTATTATTACCTAATTTGGTCCCAATTATATTGCTGAGGTCAATAGGATTCATCAGTCAGGTGCTATCTGAAGTGGGTACAAGCTGCTTCTTAGAAACACATGGGTTGATAACTGTGCCCTTGGTTTAACTATTTAATAGTTCACAGGTGATTTAGAAGAGAGTTTTAAGAAATAAATCAAAAATGCTTTTCAAATCAACATATATATGATTCATATTTTTTACTCACTCTCTAGGTTTTGGGTTAATAAAGCTTGATTTGAAAACAAGATCTGAAAATGGACTGGTGAGTTTTAAATGCAAAACATTGCAGTGGTTTTGTGATTACTGTATATTTCTTTTAAAAATAAATATATTCGCATTTATATGAACTAATATTTAACAAATTATAATGGCTGATATGTTCTACAAGTATTAGCATTTGCTTGCTTGTATATATGTATATATTGACAAATACATATATGTATAAACTATTTTTTTCTTTTAGGAATTTACAAGCTCAGGTTCAGCAAACTCAGAAACAAACAAAGTCAGTGGTAGTTTGGAAACAAAATATAGATGGGTGGAATATGGATTGATGTTCACAGAAAAGTGGAACACTGACAACACACTAGGCACTGAGATTACTCTTGAAGATCAGGTAATTTTTGGCTCCAGTAAAGCAATTTACAAATTCACATACGCCAATGTCTAATTAGAAATCCAATCACTGAATTTCTTATCTGTTCAGCTTGCACGGGGCCTGAAGCTGACCTTTGACTCCACCTTCTCTCCTAACACTGGGTAAGAAATGAGTAAGCTAAAGTGACAAAAAAGGCATTTTTAACTTTTTTTCCTGAGATATCAAGAGAGGTAATAATCAGCCAGTGTATGATGAAATCATGTCCACGTCATTTACACCTTAGTGCTAATAATCCCTTTATAATCCTTAACTATAGCAAGCAAACTTAAACACAATAACTTGAAAATTATAGTTAGAATTAGAGAGTGAAGAAAAAGTGGTGGTTTTGCTCCATTGTGTATTTTTGGCCATGTCAGAGGATGAGCTGCTGCCTTAATAAAAGCACCAAACAAGTCAGCTGTAATGCAAAGCTTAACGAGCTCCAGGGGCCAGTTGGCCACAGCTCTGATAGGTTGACACAGAACTGGGCTCTTGTCCCGAGCTGAATTTATCATCTGAATTCTTGCAGGCCACAGTGTGCCTGGGTGGTGGATGGGTATTCCTGACATGGTGATTGGATGCCTTGTTTTATGTGGGCCAGAGGGATTAAGCAGCAGCTGTAGTTCTAGATGTTAGTTTATTTTTTTCCCCTGATTATCTGTGCAAGCAGTGCTGCCAGTGAGTCAAAATACTCTGCACATCAGCTTCCCAGAGCAGCAGACTGCACTGCAGGCTCTCAGGGTAATAGTCCCAGGGGAGCTTTCACCCTGTCTTTTAGATTTAGTGTTCTGCATTGTCAGCTGCTTTCAGTCCACTCCTAATTCTAGATTAACAAGATATTTTTGTTAATCAGAAAAATATCAAGTAGATTTTTATAATTATTTCTTAACTAGTAGGATTCTTAGAGAAATTAAAAGGAAAAACCTTGTTCAAGGATGATGTTACAGGTCTAGAACTATTTCTTGGGCACCTCACAGAGACTGTAGTTATGATTGCCTCGAGAGGACTGTTAAATGGAGTGAAATTCAATCCTGGTGTGACCTGGCTTAGTTTGACAGTGATGCACCATGTCTGAATATGAGACTTCTTCTCCTCTCCTTATTACTTACTGACTATGACAAATCTTTCAGCAGGTAAAGTCATTTTTTGGAGCACTCTGTGTTCTTACCTCTGTCCCTATGACATTGGTGGAAGAGGTACTGCTGGCTTTTACAGAAGTTGCAGATGAGTGCTTTTGGCACTCCTGTACTTTATTTCTGATTCTGCAAAACACAAGAAATTTCTGTGTCTGAGCTAATAATAATAATAAAAAGAGATCAGTCTCTGTGTGAGATCGGTCTCAGCTCTGATACAGCACTGATACTGTTCTTGGAGGTTGTTTTTGTTAGCTGACGTGAAAAGTTGATTTGAAATTTCAAATTAGTCTGACTTTTCCAGAAAGATTTCAATAAAGATTTGGTCAAAGACAAAAAACACTTGTAAAAAGAGAAAAAAGCATCTTAAATTAAGAGTAGCTGAATATATTAGACATAACTCTCTTGCCTTGTGAAAGTCTGCACCCTTGATGTAAATCAACCTAAGAACACATGAGAAAATACTGTTCTGGCCAATAGTATAAAAATAAACAAATGACTCGGGGAAGTTTATTTCTGCCTCAACCTGGCAGCTTTCTGGTGGCTGTATATGGCTGTAACTATTAAAGTCCACGAAGTACCATAAGGAGAAATGGGGATGTCAGAGCCACTGAAGCAGCCTGCTTGCTTCACAGCAGAGATTTTCACAAAGTAGTGATTTCCTAATGTCTGTCACAGTGAATAAAATTACCCAATTCACTAGGATTGTCTAAAAATTGTTTGCCTGGGACAGGCAAAAGATTTTTGCTTAGGACAGCCAAGCAAATCCACCACTGTGGACTTCTAGTGGCAAATCTGTAAACTTCTACAGTTTCCATTCCTTCCCTGTATGTACCAAACCTCCAAAACCATTGTATCAGTTGGAGATGAGGGTATGGTTTTGTTAATTCCCATCTGTGTGTGGCTGCTTTTCAGAAGACAGTCCAGAAGTGCTTTGTGGGGCACCACACCACATTTTATAGCTCATTTGCAAAGAATTCACTGTAGCTGACTTAGGGTTTTGTAAAGGTGAACACTGAGAAGGTGACATATCATGTGGCTCTCTAGGGAGGTACATGTTGTCTTCAGGAACTATTACACTGAGTTAAACTAAGTGATGATATGATGGAATTGCTACCTACAGGTGTACCTTTGCAAAGATATGATATCTGTCTTTTCTCTTTAGGAAAAAGAGTGCTAAAATTAAGTCGGGGTACAAAAGGGAGCACATCAACATTGGCTGTGACATGGATTTTGATATTGCGGGTCCTTCAATACGTGGAGCTCTCGTGCTTGGCTACGAGGGGTGGCTGGCAGGCTACCAAATGACTTTTGAGACAGCAAAGTCTAGAGTAACCCAGAGCAACTTCGCTGTTGGCTATAAGACTGATGAATTCCAGCTTCATACTAATGTGTAAGTATTGGCATACAGGCACTAAAAAGGAATTTGGAAGGATTTTGCTGCTTACTAAACAATGAAAGGGTCAGAGGTTCAGCAATGGTGAACAAGGGAATGGTGAATTGGAAATTAATTCTTCATTAAAGATGTCAAGCTGTATTTTTTCAGCTGCATTACCTTTTCTTTGAGTTGTGTGGGTGAGGGAGTGCATGATGGAAAGAACTGGAACTCACTGAGCACCCAAGGGTCCAGTGTCTGTCTAACAGATAAGGACTGTTAGAATCCAATAGTGATACAATAAAAAAAGTGAGTTATAAAAATACTCTTTGTGAAAGCTGAAATAAAAGCAATGCTTTCCTTTTACACCTGTCAACATCAAGCAAAATGGTGGTTTGATGTGTAGATGAAAGAGTTAATCAGAGGATGAACAAGAACAGGCAAAAGGGAGTGACTGGAAGAGACAGGGACTGGATTTCTTTTATTACTGGAAGGGATATGGTGTAAAAGTTTATTTGGTACTGCAGCTTCTAATAATATATTTACACAAGTATTTGTCCTTTCTGAATGTATCAACAGTGGGAAGCCAGGATCAAATTCCATTAAAACTTAAATTTCTCTGTCTCCTGTTCCTCTTAAAAAGGCAATTTATGCCTTTGCTTTGGGGAGACAGTTTTTTAAGATGAGGCAATCCCTAATCCATTCTCCTGGCCCCCCCTTTCCGTGCCCTTGGGTAATTGGATATTTTGCATGTAGCAGAGCTATTCCAGGCTGTTTCCATCTGGGGGCTGAACAACTGTTCTGCCTTCCTGGAGCTACTCCTTCAAAGGCCTTCTGTTCCGTTTCACGCTGCTTTGCAGCGAGCTGGTTTAGGAAGCTCCCGCTGCCTTACAGAGCAATCGAACCCCCACAGCCCAGACAGTATGTTTGAAGGATTGCCAAAGCACAAAACTGTGGGCAGAAAACTTCCATCAAAACAATATGTGGGTCCCCTTCCACTCTGGAGTTAGAAGTTACTCCTTCAAGTGCAATGACTTTCAGCTTAGTTGTGTTGTAGCAGTCCAAAACATTGTATTATTGGCCTTTGCTAAAAAATGCTGTGGTTATTATTACTGTTAATTAAAGCAACAGCAGAAACTCATAGCAGCAGTGGGGGCTCCGATCTGTTTCTTGTATTCCTGAGGGTCTGCTTCTCAGGTTGCTGTTATTGTACAAAACTAGAGATGTATGATACAAATCGGAATCTTATTTATTTTTAATAGTAGATTAGTTAGGTGGTTGATGTATTTCAGCTTTGAAAACATGTCAGAGCTTTTGAATAATCCCAGAAAGAGTTGTGTATGGAACTTCCCTCACTAGGCTGCTTGGTTTTTACATCTACACAGGTCAGTGTTTCACTGGGATGCTGTGGCAGAGCAGATAATGTAACTAGGTGGGGCATGAAGCATGTTTTTTTTGTTCCACAAACCAGCTGGGGACTGTAGAAAGTTACTTGCCTTCAGGGTGCCTTAATATATTAAATTTCATAGGGGGCTAGTGTTATTTTTTTTACTATAACTACATTAAAAGTGCTATTATTTGCATAAAAAAGTGCTATTATTACTATTAGAGTTAAAAAAGAAGTTGACATTATTATTATTCTTTAATAATAAAAACAAGGGAGGTAGGGCTGGATAATTTCTAGTTTTAAGTATGACTTTCCTGATTTTTTAAGCATAGCTCAGACCGCCCCCCCCACTAATGTTGCAGGTCAAGACAGAGCTGTGTGGGAACCTTGCAGAAAATCTGCCTGTATAACCAGCTCTCCTCAGTCCTTTTTAATCCCTCCTTTTCTTGAGAGCCAAGCACATGCAGTTAATGTGAGCTTCAGTCTTATCTGAAGTAAGTATTGTAGTGTTTTTCTGGAAGAATTGCTCTAACAATTTAAGAGGCTGTTGCTATTGCTTGAACTTCTAAATAGGCATATCACTGCTGTTGTGCAACTGTTATGAACTAAAGAATATCAGACCAAAGGGGTAAAAGGGAAAAGATCCTAAATGTACCCCCTTTGTAATCACCAAAGGTCTGGTGTACTCTAGTAATTGGAACCAGATTATTTCACAGTTCAGAAGAATCCCAGATCTTCCTGGGGTTTAAAGCCTGTTTTCTACAATATGTTTGTATCTTCTCTTTAAGAAGATAAGCAAAAGTGGAAATTCAGATGCTCACTGGTTTATGAGGAGTGCAAAGCCTTTAGAAGTCTTTTGGTCTTGTTTTTATGATCTGCATGCTCTAACATTTTGCCTTTTATTTACCACACTTTATTCCTCTTTGACAATGGGGTAGTAGTAATTGGAATTTGTGCTACTCACCATTCAGCTGTGGGCCAGTGCTCTCTGCAAAGCAAAATTAGTTCCATTTCTGTTTCTAGTCCATAGACTTTAGCACAGATGTACCATAAGGACTGTTGCAAATGGAACTCATTTGCAAAAGCCTATAGACTTGCACATTAAATTAGCATTTTCACTTGTGATACAGTTCCTCTGTGTCTGGTAAAAGCATGCTGACATGGCAGTTTTGGGATGACTCAGGCTCTGTGACTGGGGTACAGCCCTCTCAGGGCACAAGGAAACATTTGCCAGGAAAAATAATTATTTCAGAATCACACAGGGAAAAATAAATCCTCTACTACAAAGATTTCCATCTACAGGAAAAGGAAAATTAGAAGCTGTCATTGTTGGTCTAATTTTTGATAGTTTGTCATGGGTTTTTTTCAGTTTCAGAAGTGGATATATAATAATCTGCAATGAATTGAAGCGTCTAAAAATAGCTGCATAACCAATCTGGCCTAATGTCTCTATCTTAGTTGTTATAGGGATATTTAATGAGGTGTAAATGGATGTTGTGCAAATGCAGCTCTTACTGGAAAAATAAAAGATGATTGTTTTGGGTGCTGTTTAAAACGACACTGATGCGTTCCTTCCAGGAATGACGGAACAGAGTTTGGCGGCTCCATTTACCAGAAAGTGAATGATCAACTGGAAACTGCTGTGAATCTGGCCTGGACAGCTGGAAATAGCAACACTCGCTTTGGAATAGCAGCCAAGTATCAGATTGACCCAGATGCCTCTTTTTCTGTGAGTCCTGTGCATGTACATTTGTATGCTTTTGAAAATAAGTGCTTGTAATGGAAAAGGAAAGCAGCCTTTCCATCAGCAGTCTTGATGCAGCTCTGTGCTGTGTAGTTGGATCTGTTCTGGTTTTGGCAGTCTGAGAACACAGCTATTGGATTTTCCTTAAAGGAGACACAGAATGTTTTACTGTATCACTAGGCACTATTTTGAGGCTGGTTTTGTGTCAGTCTGGAAGAAATTAAAAATAATGTTAATAAACCCATTCTTTTCTACAGTGACTGTAGATTCTTTCAGATTTTGGATTTAAGTTGTAGAAAAATTAACTCTAGATTTATCTGGGATTTAAAACTTGAAATCCCTATATGCTTAAAAGCTGATGCATAATTCTCAGGTATGGAGAACTTTGAAGAAAGATTCTAAATTATTTACTATTTATTACTAAATAATGCTTTTTTGTTTCCCTTTAAGGCTAAAGTGAACAACTCCAGTCTGATTGGGTTAGGATACACTCAGACTTTAAAGCCAGGTAAGTCTATGCAGAAAAAAGTCTGAATCAATAAAGTGATACTTTAATCTTGAAATATCAGAAGTTTTTTGGTGATAAAGTAAGATGGGTTTTATAAGATTGCTCTTCATGCTTGGCAAGCCAGTGATGAACTTTTCTAGGGACTGTTCTGTTAATTTTGGATATCTATTGAAAGCAGAATTATTAGAGACCATTGTCCACTCACCAGTCAAATAGTCTTTCATGTTGATATAAAATATGTGTATAATTTTTTGTGTCACAGATCAGTAACTAGATTTTTAATATTTCAGAGGCTTCCTATTAGAGTTTATTCTTCTTAAAAATGTGACTTTCTCAAGGTCCCCTGGCCCAGGAAGAGGGCAATCTTTCTGCTGCAAAATTGGTTTTAATGTAGTGTAATAAATCTGCTGCCAGAATACTGAGCAGATTGACATGAGATATTACAGCAGATGGGGCTTGGGCTTTTTCATACCCAGATTTTAAAGTGGTTTAGAAAGGTGAGTATGTATCAAGGTCCCAGGTTTTTGTAATTCTGGACTCTAAAATTAGATTAATCAGTCGACCAGCAGCAGTGACTTGGCTCAGAGCTTTAATTACTCGAAGTGATAAAAAGCAGAATCTATCATCATAGTTTATTATAAATTTCATAATTCAGAAAGATTTCTTATCTGTAAATTGTTTTAAAATGCCCAGTCCTTCCAAGGCCAGCTGCCAAATCCCATTAACTTGGCTACCCAATAAATTAAAGCAGTAACAGACGTGGCACTTTCTGAACATAAAGCTCATTCCAAGTTTTAAGTTGACTTTTCTCTCCCTTTTCTTTTTTGCAGGTATCAAACTGACGTTGTCAGCTTTGTTGGATGGCAAGAATATCAATGCAGGGGGTCACAAACTTGGTCTAGGATTGGAATTTCAAGCATAAGGAGTGATTTCATAATTGCTAATCTGAAAATACAGCATAGCTACCTTCAGAAAATAGTGTACCTTTCAATGTTTTGTCTGGGGTGCAAGTGTTGCTATGTATCTGTCCTGCTAGTCCTGGTTTAAAGACAGCTAAGCTTTAAAAATGATATTAAAGAAGTGGAGACAAAATCATGAATAAAAAATCCTAGCTTTTTTTCTTTATGTAATCGCTCATCACATCTGTCAGCTGCCATGTGATAAGAAGAAGGAAGGTGTTGATTACCTCTACTAATATATTGATGGCACAAGGAATGTGATAATGTGTTATAAACCTGGGAATTGCAGACCACTCTATTGTACTGTTCATTGTGTAAGCAAAATGTTCTGACACCTAAGGTTTCAGTCAATGAGGGAATGTGCAAAATTGTCTGAAAAAGGGATTTTAAAATTTATTTTTTTAGATATGTGTTTCATCCATGGTTTGTCTTACTTGGTTATCCCCCACCTACTGCTGTCTCCAGAATGCTTTAGGTTTGTCTACCTTGTCCAAGTCCTTGTGGAGGAGGTTTGATGTGGCTCAGCCAATACTGCCTGTCCTGTGTTGTGGTTCCTTCCCCTTGCACTGATGAAAAAGCTTGTTAAATGGACATAATCAGGGAAGAGTCTTTGCAACTGCAATCACATAGTTGCATCACTAATTCTAAAACGGAATTTTCTTTTATTACCACTTTTTTTTAGCAACTAAATGGGTACATTTTTAGAGAGTCTTCCATTTTGTGTGGAACTAGACCCCAAAATGCTGTACTTGACACTACTAAAAATGGATAAAAAACCCAAACCTGACTTGAATAAAATATTGAAATGTCATCTTTTACTCTGTGTTTGTATTAATTGTGAAAACAATTTCATCTACATTTGTGGCTCCAGCAGAAGACTGGTAACATCTTGGTGCATGTTTTGTATCACACAAACCAAAAATATTTAGTAGAATTAAATTCCAGATGTGGCACTGTTCTTACGACTGTCTAAGCTCTGACAACTGCACATTACACATGTGTTTATCTCATGGGTAAAACAAGATAACGTGACTTATTTGTCCTTTATTATAGAATTCAGTAAGTGAATTACCTCCCTATAAACAAGTACATGTGGGCAATGAACAGCTTGCATCAACTTCAGTGGCTGTTGATTAGTATTTGTATTTTTCACGAGGAGGCCATGGCCGTGGGTGGCTGCAGCTGGCAAGAGCTGCGGTGCAGGATGTGCCCGATGAGGCAATGCCATTGCGACAGCGTGACACTGCAGAGCCACCACCTCAGGGACAGCCCGCAGCTTGGGCAAGGCTGGCTTCCCCTCACCGGGACACTGCAGAGCCACCAGGGCAAGGCTGGCTTCCCCTCACCGGGACACTGCAGAGCCACCAGGGCAAGGCTGGCTTCCCCTCACCGGGACACTGCAGAGCCACCAGGGCAAGGCTGGCCTCCCCCTCAGGGACACTGCAGAGCCACCAGGGCAAGGCTGGCTTCCCCTCACCGGGACACTGCAGAGCCACCAGGGCAAGGCTGGCTTCCCCTCAGGGACACTGCAGAGCCACCAGGACAAGGCTGGCTTCCCCCTCAGGGACACTGCAGAGCCACCAGGGCAAGGCTGGCTTCCCCTCACCGGGACACTGCAGAGCCACCAGGGCAAGGTTGGCCTCCCCCTCAGGGACACTGCAGAGCCACCTCAGGGACAGCCCACAGGTTGGGCAAGGCCGGCTTCCCCTCACCGGGAGCCATTCCTGAGTATTTCCTGTCTCATTTAACCCAGCGCTCCTGGGAACAGTGGAGCCCTTCCAGACACCACCGGTCCAAAAGAACCGTGTGCAGTCAGCTCCCAGGAGCATGGCAGACACAAGCAGCGAGAGGAGCAGAACCGACCTAAAGCTGAGATTGCAGCATTCAGATCAGATATTAAAGAAAACCTTTTCTCTCTCGGGGTGGCCGGGCATTGGAACGGCTGCCCAGGGAGGCGGTGGAGTCACCAGCCCCGGAGGGGTTTCAGAGGCGCCGGGATGCGGCGCTGGGTGATGTGGTTTAGGGGTTACGGTGGCGGTGCTGGTGGAGGGTTGGTCTGGAGGGTCAAACAGGTCTCCCAGCCCTGCTGGTTCCATGACCGTGTGATTCCAGCGCTCCGTGAGCGCACGGTTCCATTCCCACCATTCCACCCTTCCCCGCTTCTGTGACACCGCCCTCGGCCCCTGCGCGCGCCCCGCGCCTTCCCGCCCGTGCGCGTGCGCGGCCGCCTCACGAGGGGCGGCGCCATCGCCACGTCCGCGGAGGGGGCCAAGATGGCGGCGGCCGGCGGCGAGCGGCGGGGCTCGGCGGGCCGCGCCCTGTGCTTGCTGCTGCTCTGCGGCTGGGCCCTGGCGGCCCGCGGGCAGGAATCCCCCGGTGAGAGCCGCGGGGCCGGGCGGCGGGGCTGGCTGCGGGCTGTGGGCGTAGCGCGGTGGCCCCGCCGGTCTCTCTCACCGGTCTCGGGTTGGGCCTGGAGCGCTGTGCGGCCTCGGCCGGCGCGGGTCCTACCGTGAGGTGACCGGGCCTGGCCCCGGGGCTGGCCCCGGTCTCTGGACTGCTCGGGCTGGGCTGGGGGCAGCGGGCGCTGGGCTGTGCGCAGGGGAAGGACAGCGCCCCGCGGGGGGCGGGAGGCCGCCTGCCAGGTGTGCAGAGCTTTTATTGCTGTGCAGAGCAGTTTGGCTGATCGCTTCATTCATCAGGAGGGATTCTTCATCTAAATACTCTGGCTGCGTGCCTGGTTTTAGTCTTCCCTCCCCTAGAAATTAAGCTTATGTTATTCTGCAAGTTGATTCCTAGTTAAGTGTTTTCTTTCTCCCCCTTAAAATTACAGGCGGCTGTAACCGAAGGCTAATAAGAAATGCGTGTGTTAGGGGCAGTGAGTTTCCCTTTGTTTTGGATGGAGTACTGGCTGGGCAGTGAAGAGAAAGGAGTTAGGGAAGGAAAAAAAGGGAACTGTTTGATCCATCACTTCCTTCCGTGCTTGTCAGTATCTCCACACCAGCTGTATTTGTGTTGCCCCCCACCTGCTTTAATAGGTAGGCAGTAAGAATTTGGGACAGCAATCTGTAGGAAATGGAGAGTTTTAAACTTCAGGAGTCATGAAACAACTTGCTTTCTAAAAGCAGTTTTCCTGGAAGTGAGTTTTAACCAAGATGGGTTTTTTATGTGCAGTGTTTATGTTGCTAATTCTGTCACTGTGATTGAACGTTAGTATCTGTTTCTGAAGCTGAGGCATCTCTGGATCTAAAATCATCTGACAGTGTTGTGTAATTGTAAACAGTGCAACCACCGTTTGTAATGCCAAATAGTTTGGGGTAAATACCATAAATCAGTTGTGGTTTAGCTACTAAACTTCCAGCTGCTATTAAAACAAAAACCCAGGCATATTTTAGGAATAATAGGAAATTGCTCTTTCTCAGTCTGAAGGTGCAGCAATAGCCACTGAGAGTCCCTTGCATTAATATATCCTTCTAAAACTTCAGTGTTAAAATTAATTCAAGAAGAATTTAAAGTGTAAGACCAGATGCAATGTAGTTTTATAGGCGAAATATGCTTGTTTGTATTTCTAACAGTATAGCTATTACCCTCTAAATAGTTTTTGTCTGTTTGGGGAGGGTAGCAGTAAGGTTGACCTCACTCACAGTATGCCAGTAGTTATAAACATGAAATAATCCTGTAACTGCCTTTCCTCATATTTATCTCTGCATATGCAACTAGCTGGCTTAAACCTGAGGAGATATCAGAATTCCCTAAACTTGTCCTGGATAAGAACTGAACAAGTTAATGTTGATATGATAATTCAGATGAGTAGATTTTTCAGTAACAAAAAGTGTGGTAGATGTGAAATGGTTGACTTTGAATTTCAGCAGAGAGGCACCGTGGTGTCTGCTTCACGTGGGATGAGTTGAATCTTCTGTGTTTTACAGTTGGGTTAAAGAGTAATTCACACTGCAGAAGTGTGCCCTGTAAACAAGAGCTCTGTTGTAACTGAACCTCAGCAAACACACAGGTTCCATGAATAACGTGATTCAGTGTCCCCTCTGTAATATTTTACTTACAAGTAACCTGACACGAGAAGTTCATTGAATGTTTCATTTCTAGTCTGCAACTTTCCTGTGAGTCTTGAAAATGTTTAATGAAAGTATTGTTGCTTTTGTAAAATGAAAAATTAGTTTGGCATGCCAAAATAACAGGCAAGTATGGTTTCCCATTTTAAATGAAAATGCAGGCTGAAAGTCTAAAATTTGTTCTACATTTTTAAGGTGCCTCTGGATTTGAATCTGGTAGTGATGTGCTGCAAACATGAATAGTTTGCTCATTTTTAGGCTTTAAAAAATTAGCTATTAAATTCTGTCTGCATCTTTTTTTTTTTTTTACTGTCCTTGAGATAAAGAAAAGGGACAGTGGGCTCTGTATCTGGATTTAATGCTCACCTTGTTTTTTATGTAGTTCTGCAAAGTCCTCCCAGCATTGGAGAGATTGTGAATTTGCCTGAGGGTGCATTGTTACTGTGCCATTTCTGACTTAATTCATTACAATAATTGCTGCCAACAAAAGGCTTTCCTCCAGGAGCATGGGCAGTGTTTGTTCTTAACCCGTGGTTCAGTAGTTTCATTTGAGATAATGGAAGGTTGGAAATCTGTTTCAGTGTCTACAAATTCAATAAAAATCAGTGCCTGGGAGGAGGTACTGCTGTCTAGTGTCCTGACTGAGGGGACTTCACAGTGTCTTCCCATTCTTTGTTGGTAAAACATGCAATGGTGGAAGATCAAAAACGTAACTGCAGGAAAAGCTTTCCTGAGAACATCCTCGTTGGTAGACCTCAGCTCATTCAGTGGGAGGAAGAATTTGATGATGGAGAAAATGCTAATCATGTATGAGTCTACAAGATGTCATGGATGCTCAGAGGGAAGGATGACATCTCTTTGAAGTTCTTATGTCTGGAAAACAGGCGTGCTGGTTTTTTCAGGGACGCTTTCCACACTAATCTGGAAGGCATGTGCTTCCAAACTTTAGTTCCTGTCCCACTCAAGACTTTTCTTTGGAAGTTGCCAAAGTGCAGGAGTATGTATTTCTGCATATGAATGCTAAAAAGTTTGCAGTGTGCCATATGCTGTGTTCTTCATGTGATTTCTTGTCTGTGAAGGAAATTTGTGGCAATAGTTTTCTGTCAGAGAAGTCAGTGCCTTGTGCATAGTGCTGATTGTTTCTCATCCTTTTCTCAGGTTCTGTGAAAGAGGATATTCTTAATACAAGAAATATTTCTTCTGCAAGTGAGAATGAAACACTGAGTAGATCCCAAAATTTGACAGACAGCTTGCAGAGTTTAAGCTCAGCAAGAAAGGAGGCCAAAATCAATTCAGTGACTGCAGGAAAGCCACCTACAGCAAACGGTGACTCTTTGTCACCTGTTGTCCCTGCTAGTCCAGTATCACAGGTGGATGTTGATGCTTCTGAAGATACTAAAATTGAGGAAGAAGATCTTCTAACAGATTTGAAAGACACACTAAATAGTTCCCCACCCATCATCAAAGAAACTATGGAGTCAGATGGAGATGACTATGCTTATGAAATGACACCAAATTCCAGATACAATCCAGACCTTCTAGAGATTTCAGAAGATGACAACTCTGACACCATCAGCAATTACAATGAGGAGATCAAGACCCTTGATGAGAAGATAAAAGCTGTTTCTGTCTCAGGGTTGGATGAAGAAGAAGACAGCCATTTCTTTTTTCATCTGGTGGTAGTTGCCTTCTTAGTAGCTGTTGTTTATGTCACCTATCACAATAAGAGGAAGGTAGGTGTGCTCTGAAAGGCTGAGAGAAACAGCTGCAGTGTTTAAAATAAAGTTGCATTCCCTTGTACATGTTTTTAGGAAGAGGAACTTGGCTTTTTTAAGAATTAAGTCTTTGACCACTAATGTGCAGATCATTAGTGTGATTTTTATCTGCACAATGAAAATGAACTTGAATCAAATATTTACAATAAGAAAATGAGTTAATTGGTAACATCAGTAATCAATCAGTACAGTAATGGACACTGGCAGTGCACAACATGAATTCTGTAAAGGAGACTTGAGCCAAGTCAAGTGGGGGTGAACAATTAACTAATTTTTTTTCTGCACAAGAAGACAAGAAATTAAGGGAGGTTTAACTGCAAATTGTGTGGGAATGTCCTTGTTATGATTGGTTATGATTGTGATAATCTTTCTAATAGTCACTTTAATATGGTCTTCATATCATAGACATTCTGAGGGTGTAACTACCAACTTTTAGAAAATGTTTAATGCTGCTTCCAGTTTTACATAGAGAAGCTACTAAGTTACTATTTTCAGGTAAATGTTTCTTCAGTACAAACTAATTCTCTGTGTCTCAAAAATAGTCTGATTGTTGTTATTCCAAAATATATTGCTAGCATTAAAAATTAACTTCAGCCCAACCAGACACAGCAGAAGTGCATGCACGTTTGCATTAAACCACAGATTCCTTTTTAGATATGAGGAAAGTTTAGTGTTTATCTTTGGGGGAGAACACTGATCTGGGTGAGGATTTGCAGGACTTGGAAAAAAAAGCAGCTAAAACCCCAAAACCTTCTTCACTGTGCAGTGGCCTATCTGTAATGTGCATTGCCAGCTCTTTATAGGGGAAGATGATGAAGGCTGTTGCATTTTGAAAATTTATCTGAGAGCAGTTCAAATAAGTGATTAAAAATGTATTGTCTTTGCTACAGTAATGCCATTGCCAGCATGGGGGGTAAAACCATGGTGTCAGTACCACTGTGAAGCTGTCAAAGCCAGGATGTTTCTGCACAGCATCTCTAAGTTGTCCTGTTTTGTTTCAGATCTTCTTACTGGTGCAGAGCCGAAGATGGAGGGATGGCCTGTGCTCCAGGACAGTGGAGTACCATCGTCTGGATCAGAACGTCAACGAAGCGATGCCTTCCCTGAAAATAACCAATGACTATGTGTTCTGAAAGCACTGTGACTCGAGTTTGCTGAACTTAGCACTCTTTGCCTGCCCAGTCATGTAATGATATTCAGGTATTCTAAATAAGCTGCTTGTACAGAAATGAGATGTACTCTCTTTGACCTGGATGTTTTGGAGATTAAATCTCATGGAAGATCAAGGGCATGATCCATCTGTTTGCTACTTTGGTCGGGTTTTATAGCAACTGTGAAGATTGAGAATTTAATAAATTAGTGCTCTTTCCATTCATTAAGCATCATTTTCTTCTGTCTGGAGCAGTCTTAATAGTCATACTGCAAAAAATAAGGATAAAATACTTTAGGTCTAATAAATTAATGACTTTGGCATCACTAAATCAAATTAATGATCTCTTTGCTAATCACTTACATGGCTCATAAATTCCACTATATTGCAAACTTAAAATATATTTTTTTCTGTGCTTAAATTCTGATGCTGCAAGTCTTTCATCTCATTTTTTCTGATTCTGTTTTCTTGTTGCATAATTTGATCCTATTTTGGCAAAATAGCTAGAATGGCAATTTAATAATTTATATATGTGTTCATGCCATAAATAATTTTATAACAATTATGTATAACCCATTTTATTTCACAAGTTCTGTACCATATATTTCCTAAAATGTTTAAGGTGTTTGTGAAGGTATGCAGCTTTTCTTGACTCTCCTTTTTTCTCTCTGATGCTATTTATGACTTCATTGTCTTTGTAATTAATGAGTGGAAAACAAGCCTTGTTGAATAATTTTACTAAAATGTAGATAGCTGACAGGCTTTCAATACATCAAACCTTTCTGTTGAATTTTTAGACAGTTGGGAAATGGCTATGTGATTTGTTATATTATAAATGGGAGAAACTGTAAGAATAATTTATTTGGTTCTTTTTCTGACCCAGGTAACAGACAGGTGAAAGTAAGTGCCAGTCTGTGGACAGTGCACTCTCATTTTTGACAAACATTTATGCATTAGTGTAAATCAAGTTACTGCTACAGTAGTTTTTTTTTTTTTTTTTTAATTTTGTCTTTTGTACTTCCATTATTTATGTTTTCATGAGTTGTAAAATATAAAATTTTAGTTTTCTGTACATTCTGTTTGTGATTTAGTTTTCAGACTGATATGTTTGTAAATAATGGTGAATCAGAACCCCATAATTAATAACTTGGTATTCAAGTAGTTATGTAACATTTGGAAACAAATAAATGTCACGCCTGTTGGCATGAGGAGTCTGAAGGCATGGTACTCTTTAGGAATGAAATGCTAGAAGTTCTATATCCTACAGTTAAATGCATTCTTTTCATAAACACAGAAAGTAAAGCACAAACAAAATATCCCAAAACTCTTTTCTTGCAGTAATTTTTATTGTATTTGGACTTGTATCACTTAATATTTTGAATAAGGTTTTTCAAATAAATGACAATAATAAGCCTGTGTTTCTTACTGTAACTGTTTCACTGCTTTTATACAGTAACTTACCATAAAGAACTTGCTTATGCTTGGAATTGGAAACCATTTCAAAACCATCTTCTCTGTTGCCCATACTGGGTGTATGAAGGTTTGTTATGTGCATCTGTTGAATGCTGTGTAGGGTAGATAGCAGGGCTTATATTAAATATTTTAAGCTGTGAGAATGAATACATTCTTTAACAAGATTTGTTTAGCTTAAGTTATTTAGTCTGTAATTCTTGTGGAAGATATTTGAAATTCTTACCTGAACATACCCACTTTGAAGTGTAACACTGCTGTGGGCAAGATCTAAAGGGAAAGGTTACTTCTCAAAGCTTCTTTAGGATGTGTAAATCTGGGAATTTGAGAGGTAGCTAATGCTTTTGCACCCAAGAAATTCCTTAAAAAAAGTTACTGATTATAAAGTGTAGTGATTTTGACAGTAGAAAATAGTATGTTCATTCTTAGCAGAAGCTTCTGTTCCTTTCAGCTTGGTCCCACAGGCCTTACACAGGACCCACAGTGAGCAACCTGCCTGTGCAGAAGTGCAGTGATACCCACGTGAGAAGTTTCATTTTCTCTTCAACCCACCCAATGAATTAGGCCAAAGAGACAAATGTTACATTTTCAGCCACTTCCCTCACTATAATAGCTACAATACTGTTAAAAAAATCAGAAAATTAACAGCAGTCTAAATGAGTAGAATTAAGGCACATTGTGTTACTTTCTGGAGTTATGAACTTTATCCATGGAGATATGAACTTTATCCATGTTGGCTGTCTTCCAGAGCTCTTGAAGCACAGTTCAACTGGTAGAGTAAAACCAATGTAAGTGTGTTCTTTCAGCTTTCTGAACAACTAACAGTGTCTTCTTTAGGACTATGTTTGAGGAATAATCTTGCATTTCCTTACCCTGCTTCCTTCAAATTGTCCTTGTGGATAGGCTGTCTCTCAGAAGAGATATTTATTAATAATTACAGCTTTTAAGCTGCTCCTTACAGCAAACCCACTGACTTCTGGAGGAGGAATGCACACAGCTGATGGCATGATTGAGAGCTTTCCCTAAAAACCTCACAGAAGGCAAAGGCCTGGTTTAGGTCAGTTAGCAAACCAGGTTGTTTTGCAATCAGCACATTTTAAAATGCTCGTAGGTTTAGCTGTGCCATGACAATACCTGTCCCACAGATGTGGGATGTTCATTAGGTAATTGGGCCTAATGACTCCTGGGCTGGACTGCAAGTGTTAAATCAGTCCTTGGCTGAATTGCCCATGTAGTTCCTCTCTGAAAATGCTCTTTATGAGGTTACCTTAGAGGAGAAAATCACATTATCATGAGCCTTCTGCTCATGAAGTCATACCAGGACTGAAACCTTTGGAGTTGGGTAAGTGATGTTTGAGGCCATGGAATGACGGTTTGCACGTGTGTCTTCTCTAGCAGAGCAGAGATGTGCCTCGCTCAAGTACTACAAGCACTTAAGATGAGCAGTTGTTCTTTGCTTGCTCTACTGGGGTGCACATCCTCTGTCACAGAAGTAAGAAAAAAATTTTAGAAATAATTCTAAAATTTATGTTTTTCACTAATGATAATAAGGGCAGCTTATAAGAATGACTTTAAATTCAAAGGGAATTTATATGAATTTGAAATCCTTGAAGTTCTTTAAACAGTGGGTTTAGTTTGGGGAGTTACCTAAACAGACGTTCTTTTTAGATGCTAATTAATTTTAAGGACTTGTGGTGAGTCTGTCAGGTTGGCAGTTACTGCAGAAAGTTGCCATAAGAGATGGTTTGGTCACAGCAAAGTTTGTGGATGCATCACAGCAAATGATACTGCCACGATAAATGTCAAATGTGTTGTTGAAACCTGTGCACTGCCGATGGCCAGCGTTCAGTAGCAGGGGCTGCAGTGCTAGTGAGCAGCCGTGGTTGGTATCCCAAAAGGGGCACTGGTGGTTGGTATCCCAAAAGGGGCACTGGTGGTTGGTATCCCAAAGGGGCACTGGTGGTTGGTATCCCAAAAGGGGCACGGTGCCATCCAGGCCCTGCAGTGGAAGAGTGCAGCTCCTTTGTATCGCAGTGATCCCGGAGCCAAGCTGGTGTCCCAGCTCCACCCTGCCCCGCGGCGGTGCCCAGTTGTTTCTCGGGCTCACTTGTGTGTCATTCTCCCGGGGAGAAGGGACCTCGCCCTTGTGAAAGGTTTGACACGCACACAATGAGTGACTTTTTTACTCCAAGGGTGTTTTTTCATTCTCAATAGCCCTTGGACTATTGCCTGAGCAAGGGAAGTGCTGCTGAATTGGCTTGGGCGGTCAATAGCTGTTGCCTAATAGCACCAATAAAGAGGGAAAGGCTTTTCCTGATCCGGTTTTACAAGGGCTCCAGCAGCACCAGGAGAGCGTGGCATATGTCATCCACTGTGCAATAAAAGAGCCATTTGCTGATGGGGCAATCAGGGTTGAACTACTGGGTTTTAATTTCTTTAATTGAATTTGCTTGTGGAAAATTAAGAGCAGGCAATCAAAAATTCATAAAGTGCTGAGATCAAACAGAGGAAAAAGCAAGCGGATTTATGTCACATCTCTCCAACAAGAAATGTCTTGATGAATTTCTTTAGTGAAGAAAGGAAACTTTCTCACATTAAGGTGAATTATGACTTCCATCAATATTCTGATAAAAGGAATAAAATATTCCTGAAGAGCTTTCAGATTAAACTTCCCAAGATGAAAGTTCAAGCTCTATTTATGTAGGTTCTTGTTAGTGGCTGGGAGTTATGAAACGAGGAAAGAAATAATGGATAGTTTAAACAAATGATACATTTCACTTTTACTATCCAGGAAATCAGGTATTTTAAAATATTAATGGTTTAATTTTCATTTAGCACCAGTGCATATTATTCAGCTCTAAGTCAACTGTCCTTGGCTGCTGCTCAGTTGTGTACAAGGTGAAGAGAGAAGGGTTTATCTGAGCAGGGTGCTTTGAGTTACGGGAAATTAATTGGTAAGGTAGAGGTGAAAAATGTCCTATCTCTTAAATGAATTTCGAGGCTATAAAAATAATAGAAAGGGAAAAGAGAGAGTTCTGTGTCTCTAACACAGACTCCTGTTACTAAAAACATTGGTCAGGGGTTTTCCAAATTATGGTCAGTTTAGGAAACCTGTGATGAGCCACAGTGGGAGAGATTTTATTTGCTTTTATTGTTGGTAGAAACCTGGCTGGCAGCAGCTACTTGCTCAGGCTTCAATTTTCTGCCTAAAACTGGAGGTAGTGAAGCCTCCTGGGGTTGGGGGGATAGGAGGGACTTGTTATCTGGCAGCTGTTCTTGCTCTGGGAGGGAAGGAGCAGGGTCTGCCAGCAGAGCTCCTCCCCTGAGCTGCTGTCAGGGGCTAAAAGCTGCAGGTGTGTGCTGGGGGCAGCACCAGCCAGACCCTGGGTACTGGGAGCCTGACAGCCCCAGGGGAGGCTCTTGCTGTCCCTGCCTCACCATGCTGCCTGCTCTGGAAGGTAAGTGGCTTCCTAACCCAGTGAAAAATTCCACTTTCTTTTTGAATCTTATTCCTGGGCTGATTTTCAGTCATTTTGGGGTGCTGAGCTGGTTCACTGTGCAGCCAGACCAGCGCCAGAGGCGGCTCACGGTTTGTGATGGGGGTGTTGAGAGCTGAGGTGGGGCTGATCCCTGCTCAGTAGCAGCAAACTGTTTATTGTTGTTCCTTGTTACAGTTACATCACCATTACCATCCTCGAGGTTTCTCCTAACCTTGGGTTGCCCCACGGCAGGGAGGTTGGAGCTAGGTGATCTTTAAGGTCCCTGTCAATCCAAACCATACTGGGATTCTGTGGCTCTAGAGCTGTTTCTAAGTTGTCTCAGAAAGCCAAGCCCAAAAAGAACATTTGCACTGTAGAGGCCAGATGAGCCATGGTTGCTACAGGCTCAGCATAATTTTTGTTGCTGAGAGGCCAAGCCAGACAGAGGATTTGGGGTCTCCTGGTTTGTGTTGTTTCTTGTGGGGACATCCCTGAGCAGGTTCTCTGGGGAAGCTGAGGGCTGGTGTGTGCATGGTCTGCAGCACCACAGCACCCCCTGTGCTGTGCAGCTTCCCTGGCCTGTCCCAAATCCAAACTGAAGCTGCATTTTGTGTTCCTGCAAGGCTGAGTAGCTTTATGGGAGTGCTAAATCCTCATGTTAAGGCTGATAGAGCAGTAATCTTCAAGGCCATATATCCCAGCTTCCACAAAGCAGCAGAACTAACAACATCATTTTTGCACTTTTTTTTTTTTTAACCATCAAGTGTCCTTTAAAGAGAAGTCCCTGTACTGGTTTTTGTTAAGCATTTCTGATACAGACCATATGAATGTCCTTGCTGTAATAAAAAAAATGGTTAATACATAAGAGCTTCTCAGCTCCACTGTTTCCAATATATCTACCTAGAAAAAGAAGAATGACATCTCTTCTGTAATTGATCCTTAAATCATTATCAAAATCATTTAGCAACCTTCTGAAATTTATTTTTAATTACAAGGTCTGTTGCCCTGTTATTAACACTGAAAATCACTAATCTATGAAATTTCCTATCTTGATTAAAAATAAAGTATGTAGATTGTGTTATCCTTATTGAGGTGCACTCATTGAGGTTTTATGAAAGATTAAGTGAAACCAGATTTAATCTTTTTGTACTATTCTGTAAACAATGTTGAAATGTTGGTATTTAAGAAAGTTGATGGGGTTAAAAACTGGAGTTGAGTTTGACAGGTGTACCCAGGCCACTGAAATATTTAAAATTGAGATTACATGAATTGGGGGATCCTTGTGTTATTTGATGACAAAGCTGACCCTCATTATCAGCTGGCTCTGTTGAGGATAATCAGTAGGATTATGTTGTACATTTTTCTCAGCACCTCCAGCACCATCTTGCTGTGTCACATGGTGGCTTGTGAAGATTGATGGAAGTGCTTTTTGTCCCTGGGGAAAATCTTTATGCTCTCTGTATAACTGTTCCCCCTCTGTAAGTTTGGAACAGTAAATTAAAGCTTCAAAAGTACCCACACAGCATAGTTTTTCCATTGCAACAAGCCCTAATGACTCACTTTAGATGTATCTTTTCAGGTTAACTCATGCTTATTGTTAATAGTTAAATTTCCAAATTGTTACAGGGTGAACCTTCTTGAGTTGTAGTCACTGGGGCAAGGAACAGCTGATCATCCTTTATAAAGGTGCAAAGCTTTTTAAACATCTAAAATGGTGCTTTTAGTATTAGCTGACAAATTTTACCAGTTAATCTGGAAGTGGTTTTAATTTCTAATGCATTCTGACTGTGAATGCTAACAGCTGGAGTGCCAGATGTTCAGAAAAGGAGAATTATATTCCACATTGTTTGGGGAGGAAAAGGATGGAGTGAAGGGCATAATGGCATCATGCAGAAATTAAGCCAAAATCTTCCAAGCTGCAGTGTCACATTTTCAGTATCATTCCTGGGAAAGATTCTCTGCATTGGAATAGGTGATCCCTAGAGGAGGAAAGCTGTCTTTGATCCTGAGTACAGAGGCTTTGGGCTGGATTGTACCACAAACTGATCCATAATATCCTAGGAGTTTTGGGGCACTTTGAGAGGCAACTTTCTTTTGTGCAATTTGTTCTAATTTTATCTCAACATGAGCTGTGCAGTTTATCCAGGGGCACTCCCAGGGAGCAGTTCAGGGATTGGGGAGGAGGTGCCATTTGAATGCTCTGCTGTGGCTGAGTGGTTTGTGACAAGGATGTCCTGCATCATCCTTGGCCTGCACGGGACTGACCTGCAGGAAGAGCTTGTTAAAGAGAACCAGGACAGCAAGCTGGGCAGTTTCTTTATCTTCCAGTCCCAGAAAAACCCTATGCTCACCCTTTCTCATTTTAGTGGGAATACTTTGGGCATCACAGCACAAACAAGATGTATTTTTCTGCTGGTGGGCAGTGGCTGTAAGAATAAAAGGATCCTTCTGTCATCTCTAAGGCTTGCCTGGAGTGCTGCCTGCTCCTGCCTGGGCCTGGGCAATTAAAACTATTAAATAAAAGTTGTATTGCAAAAAGAGCTCAATGGTGAGGCAGAGGAAGGTATTTTATCTGGCAGGCAAGCTTACCTTGCTGGGTCTGTGAAACCATCATTGCTGAGGACAACTTTTCTTGAAATAATACCCAGAAGAAAAATAGTAATCACCTTAGATATAAAAATATTTTATTTTTCACAGCTCTCCCTGATGCTGGCCAGCCCTTGGAGCAGCCAGCAGGGGGGAGTGTGGCTGCACCATGGAAGGCAGCAAAGGGCTGGAAAAGTGCAAACTAAGTTCAAGAATGAGCGTTAGGATAAATTCCTTTGGACAAACCTGGCACTGTGAGACAGACAGCATAAGCCCATAGAGCAACCAAGATGTTAAGGGGTGTTTACTTACTTAAAAAAAAAAAAACAACCAGTTTATTTTATTAAAAAAAATATTCAAGAAACAGAGTTTTTACCTTGGAGTAATGACCTCGATGATTTTACATTGTCTTTTCAAATCTAAATGATTCTATCTTCTTCTTACACTGCAATCCCAGGCTTTTATTTCTTAGTTTTGTCCTGAGAAATGCATGTCTCTAACATCAGAAGCTCTTATGTATTAATCCATCTCAGCTGTAATAAATTTATAAGAATAAAAACTGTCTTTACTCCTGGGGGCCTCTGCAAAATATCCTCCAGCTTTGAAATCACACAGTTCTTCTCTAACTCAGAGAAAAATAAATCTGTTTCCTCAATCTAACATATATTTCTATTATTGTGCAAGAGGAAAACCTTGGAAAACAAAGACACTAATCTCCCTAAATGTTACTGCATGAGAGCAGAAATTATTAGAAAGAAAAAAATGTTGCTATTTATAGGATTGTAGTATGATGAATTTTACCTGACAGCACCTAACCTTTTCCAGGGCAATATACAAATGATTGCTACGTGCTTGAGTAAATACAGATTTAGAAATACATCACCAAAACACCGGTTAATTGATTAATTACATGCACACTGCTAATACCTAGTTCTTGTTGAACTCAATGCCTGAAAAGTGGTTATGTCTGTAAATAGTTTGCCTGCCTAATTACTTGCTTAGCCATTTCTCCTTCCAATTACACACATGTGCAGCCATCATGTGGGAATTGCTAATGCTTGTGGAGCTGCAATGTTGGGCAAAGATATCTTAGAAATTCAGGAAGGAAATTTCTTCATTTGGGGGAAACATAAAAATTCTCGGCTCTACAGCAGCTGCTGTATTTGGGGGGATCTCCAGTAAAGGCCTCCTCCCTCTCCCAGTACTACAGGAAAAGTGCCCAGTGCTGAAAAAGGCTCCAAACCAACAAACAACACTGGGAATTGTGCATCATCTATCCATTTGTCATCCTCCTCCTTGAAGTCTTGACCCTTGGAAGGCTCCTCCAATGGCTCTTGAGCCACCAAGGGTCAAGAGAACTCCACCTGTGGAAGATGCACAGATGAGTTATTCCATGCCTAACAGCTGAGAGCAGGAGAGGGTGTCTGTGGGGGGATAGAATGTAAGGAAATAAAGATAGTGCAGAGGGCAGTCTCAGCCCTGAGGAGTGGCAGCTTTAGTAATCACCAAAGATTAGGAACAGGCCTGCCCTTAACAGGACACAGCTGTGTCCAATGAGGATGAGGGCTATAAAAGGGTGGGTGAGCTGGGTGAGAAGTCAGCTGGAGTTTTTTGGCTGTGCTGTGAAGAAGAAGGAGGAAGAGTCAGTGCTGCAAGGAGCTGCCCATGAGGAATCACTGAGAAGGGATGGGAGCTTTGCAGTAAGATGAGAACAGGTGTCCCATCCCTGTCCCCAGAAACCCCAGCCCCAGAGCAACTCAAGTCAATCCTGTATTGCTGATTTATTTTCATGTTTACAGCAGCAATTAACTTCTGTTAAAATTGATTGTAACTCCCACCAGAGAGCACTCAGAGCAGAGCTCTGCCAATGTTCAGAGGACTCTGATGTGCCTCTGAAGCCTGGCAGTCCTTCATACTCTTCTTCTTTGTGCTCCATGCAAAACATCAAATTAAACATAAAAGTCAAAAGAGTCACTAAAATTGGTACAGCCATTAGCATGCCTCTTTATCCAAGATTAAGGTGTTAGATTTCCTAACAAAAATTAATCAGAATTGCTAAAAGAAAACAATTACTATCATGGTGGCACCCACCAAGCCTTCAGGTTAACTTCCTGCTTTATTTCTCTGTAATTTGCCAGTCCTAGAACACAAAACATGATCCAGAGGTGGAAACAGCATCAGCAGAGATAATGATAAAAATTTCTGTGTCTTTCTGTCCAGTTTCTTGCTGCTTTGAATACTGTTTTATTCCCTCCCTACAATGAATTGCAAATAGATGCTTATGCAATTGAGGGCTGAGGTTTAGAGATGATGGTCCAGGCTCTGAGGCTGCTACTCAGGCTGGATTACACTTCCTTCAAAAGCAATCCCACCAGCTTTGATACAATAAACAAAACAATACTGAAGGGAAAAAAAAGCCTAAACTAAACTGAGCACTGTGTGCTGTAAAGGAAAACTGTTCCTATTGAAATGCCTCTGACAGCTTGTACTGAAGTTGCAGGAAGGACAAAGTGGTCTCTTAACAGGTTTGCTTCTTTTTGCCAGATGGTCTCAATCTTGTTTGGGTTTAGAGAGCTCTTCCCCCCTCTGTCTGAATTGCTTCTGAGATTAATGTCAGCGGTTTCTGCAGGAGGCTCAGCAGAGGGGCAGCATTCTGTCTGAGCGAGGGCAGTAAAGAAAAGTAAAAGCAGAAAATCATGGGGAATTTTGGCTGCTTGGCCTTGGGTTGAGAGCAGGGGGAATGTGATTTCTCCCCCTCTCTCTGCTGACACCTTGGCTCCAGGAAGGATGCTCTGCTGGGGGGTCTGGGTGGGAGCTGCCAGCTGTGAAAGGAGGAAAATATCCCTCTTCTCTAAAATAAACTATTTTTTTCCATCAGTTATGGCACCTTGCTGCAAAGCAAGTCTCAAAATGCCCTGCAGATAGAGGGACGGAGTTGCCTACATTCCCTGTCAAATTAGGGAACCTTCTTGGGAAGGTGGAGCCACATCAGTGTTCAGGGCTGGGGATGGGCAGGTAGATCTGGCATGAACACTCAGAAGTCTTTGGTTCTGAGGGTTTCTCTGCTGTACCACGAATCTCCTCACACTGCCATCAACCCCCTCAGCCTGGTTATGTTCTCAGTCTCTCCCAGTCCCAGGAATAGCTTGGTCTTGCTGAGCCTTAGTTTGCTGTGAGGAATCCAGCAGAGATGAGGGCATCCAAACCAAGCAGCCAGTTTTCTATTTCAGAAGAGATTATCTTGAAATATTTACTAGAGAGGGGCTGATGGAACCAGCATGTTCATGTCAAAGTATCTGACTGACATGTTGGATTTCAAATAGCCCTTTGCCCTTGAGATACTTAAAAGCTTTTCCAAACATATTCTTCTGTCTCTGGGGACGTAATCTGCTTGTTGCATTTCTGGTCTGCTAAAGACTGTCCTTTTGCTTCAGGTGAGAATATTTGAATGCCACAATTCCTTCTGCTTCCTAAGTGGGGCATTTACAGATTTTTATACCAGCAATTTGTTGTGGAAATTGCTGGTTGGATAAAGGTCTTCACCACAGAAATTATTTACATAATGCATCTCTTATTACCATCGGTCCTCTTGGAAAGGAAAGAAAAAGCCAAACCCTCAAATATTTTCTGCTTTTGAAAACATCAAAAGCCTGTTGCTTCTAGCAGAGCCTACTCATCCTCTTCTGCATGACTGAAGCTCAGGCTATGGTCTAGATTTCATGTACAGAGTGTAACTGCCCCAAACTCAGAACTTCAGGAACACTTGGCATCTGAAAAGTGCGAAATTATGTAGCTGAATCCCTTCCTCTCCACTTAGAGTTTTCACTATTTCACCACATTTTAGGGCTTACATTTAAAATTTTGCCTTTCCCTTTTTTTTTTAGATAGATTACCACTTTATAAATAAAGATATGAGAATTATGAAACCTCTGGAGAAAGATGGGTTTTGTGGTGATAAATTATGCAGCAGCCCTGTCAGTGATGTGTGTTCATTAACAGCTTGATGCTACATGTATTTTATTTGATGCCAAGCTGCAAGATGAGCCTTTCCTTGCCTGTGCAGATGATCCACACATCCTCATTAAGCAGCAGGACCCCAGCCCTGCACGTGCTGCAGCCTGGAGTGATCCCCAGGAGGGTCAGGACCACAGCTCCATCCTGGCCGTGCTGCTGCTGCCTTCAGGGGCTGTTTCTGATTCCTGTGCCCCAGCTGGGCTCAGGTATGCTGCCATGTACCTGCACCTCCTTGCAGTAACACAGCAATAAAACTGCAAGATGCCTACAATCTGTTTGTAATCTCCAGAATATCACCACCTGCATCCTGTGACTAAAGGATGTAAACGCTTCCTTCTGAGCAGAGCGGCCAAAACTTTCCTGAGGCTCCGCTTCCAAGTGAGCAGTTTTAGTTTTGCAGAGGTTGTAAAGCCTTTTTCCCCTAACAATGTAGCTTTTGTCCCCCCCTTTTTTTTTTTGTTTTGTTTTATTTTTGTTTTTCCCTTTTGCTCACTTTTCTTTCCAGGGAGCCTGTTGTTCAAAGCTCAGCCCAAGGATTTGCAGAGCCTTAGGCTGCTCCAGGTTACAGCTATCCTGGAGGCTCTAGATGAGATGCTTTGCAGCAAAACTGTGAACAGCACCTGGCTTGTTCTGTACTACAGAGGGAGAGAGGCTGTTAGATTAGGTATGTGTTTTCCAGTCCACCCAGGTGTCTTTTCCAGCTGCAACACTCTCTTAATCTGAGGTAGGAAGCTGGTATGAGCTATGAATACATTTATTACTGAACAGCAGCAATGGGATATGTAGAATGTGCAGGCAATAAAAACATGGACACTTTCCAACTGCTCTTGGCAAAATGCTTGATTTGGTGGAGATTTATCATAACAAATCATCTCTGCTGGAGGTGGGCTTTCAAATACTCAAGAATGTGGGAAGGTGTACAAAGGTGTTTGTGGCGCAAGAGCAGCAGTCACAGCTGTGGGGCTGAGGCTGTGACAAACTCCAGCAGAGCTCATCCTTTCTGACACCTGCAAAGTGGCCATGTGCCTTGCCTTTGCTGTTCTAGAATTTACTACAAATAATTTTATTGCAGTGCTGTCCAAAGGCCCAAGCTCCACACAGAGCTGTGATGAACTGAACATGCTGCTGCACTGCAAAAAAACCCCAAAGTTAAACTGCTCTTAGCCCATCCATGTGATGCATCTCAAGGGTTCCAAGCCCATCCATGTTGTGCAAAATATTCAGCACTCTGCTCTCCTGCTCTTGACTGTGATCTTTGCACAGCAATTGGTATTTTTGCAGCATCTGAGTTATACCCAGGCAGCTTAATCCTTGAAGGGAATTAACACTTCAGTGGCAGCACCATTTACAAGGAGTAGCACATTGCTTGCCTAGAAGATCATCCTTGCTGTAACTAATTAACCCAGCACGCTTAAGTGCTTTGTGCAATTGAGGGTGGAGTTCCATTTACCCCCAGTTAGGTGGAGGGGGCCTGGTGACCCCCCCTGCAGAGAGGGAGAGCAGTTCCACTGCTCAGCTGCCACAGGGCTGTGCCAGGGTTTTTGGTAATGGCAGAGCTGCCACAGGGAGTCTGGCAACCACAATTATTTCCATTTAAAAAAATCTTCCATGACCGAGTATTCAGAATACTTAATTAGCTGAAAGCCATGATATCTGTCAATCATGTGTTGCTTCAGATTTTGCATTTAAAGGGCAGAGTTATTACTGAAGACTTATTATTAAAAGAAATTACTGGTATGCTTGGCTCAGATCTCACTAAGAAACAAGATTATAGATGAGTAATGTTACCATGGAAAGCTAAACATTTTAATCATAGCCCAGCATGTAGTAATAGAGTTTAAAAAGCCACACTACCAGAAAACTTAACAAAACCCAGGTGCTAGACAGATACTTGAATATTAGTGAACACTCAAGGGAACTTTTAAAGGATTGAATTTGTCTTGGGGCTTTGCTGCTGCACTAGTGAGTCCCCCCTTCTGTCTTGCATGTGTTTGACATGCACAGCATAACAGAGCAATGGAGAATTAAATCCTAGGGGAAATAAACCCCCCAAATACCAGATTTCCAAACATTAGGAATGTCAGGAATATGTGTCCTGCAGAGGCTGCTCTGTTGGCTGCTGGTTCAGTTCACAGGTGCAGTATGCTTTACTGGTTCGGTGCTCTTCCTGGAAGAACAGGACTCAAGTGTGCACTCATGATGAGATTAGGAAACTCATGAGAAAGAAAAGCCCTGGGCTGCAAGAGAGCTGATTTCTTGTGGGTACATTGAATAAATAACAATAATAGAAGTAGTAGCAGTAACAACAACAAAAAATTTTGTCTGTTTCCATATACTTTCTGTGATCTCATAATGTTAATAAGATCATAATGAAATCTGGATAATTTTGGTCTCGGTCATGAAACCAGAAGGGGATGCCCTGGTCTTCTCCAGAATATCAAGTGACAGTGGCTCTCCATGCTGCTGATTAATCATAGTTTCTTCTCATGCAAAGAGAAGTTATGAATATTTGGAGGCATATTCTCCTAGGCAGGATTTAGTGCCTGAACTGTGATTGGTATCAGTAATGAGATAAAGCCATTCTTTACCCTTCTCCTGTCTGTGCATAAAGAACAGGTATTATCAAATACAGCAAAGAGGTGAGTTTGCTGCCAGCCAGGAGAACTTTTTGATTGTATTCCTGTGAAGAAGGCCTGATGTTTAGACCTTATGGATGTGCGCTAGGGAGTTCCATAATCTTCTATTTGGGAAGACATTTTAGGTGCATTTGATTTGGATTAGTTTGTTTCCTGAGCTCTAATTTCTGAACCTCATGAATCTGGGAGACAAAATGACAGCTGTTACAAAAGGATCAGTGCAGAGGCTGCTGTAAAGAAAATATGGACAAGCTCCTTTCAAAGAGTCAGTGTGGTCTGTGAAATTGGATTCACAGCTCAACAATGTGAGAGGATGCATGAAGAGGCCATGCCTAATCCCAAATACTCTCTGAGTGTGGGAGCAGTCGCTCGCGGATTTCAGGCTTTGCGGTCGGGGAGCCTCAGACTCACTGATGCTTCTTAATGGTCCAACCCAGTCATGTTCTCATTCACTGTGGAGTAATCCCCTTTAGGTTAGAGAGCACCACTCCTTTGCTTTTCCTTGCTCCTTTTGCTCCCACTTTTGGAGGGATAACCTCTTGCCTCACTGAACTGTCCTGCTCTCCCCCAGAACAGGATTGCTGCTCCTTCCTGGCAAGTGCCTCTCTGGACCATGCTATCACCCTTCCTCCTTTTCCTTCCCACCTCTGGGTTATTGAACTGTGGAATTATTGTTAGGCAAAACATGGGTCCCTCCAAGGTAAAAGCTTTCAAGCCCTTTGCTTGAGTTTGTTGGTTAAACCAACAGGTACAGAAATGGCCCCAAGTCCCATTTGGTGAGCAGTGAACTGCTGTTGTTAATAGGTGAGTGAAGTAGGTAAGTTTTCTTTTGGTCCCTGAAGATGAGACTAAATAATATCTCATTACTTAATTGGACACGTGTCCAGTTTTAGTGATTTATTATGCCTGAGACATGGCAGAGGAAAAGAAAATGTGTGACTGGGGAATACCCAAGGAAAAAAACCCCAAAAAAACAAAGAAAAAGGTTATCCTTCTTGGACACAGCTTTTAAGTTTTAATTAGCTAATATAAATCTATAATGTTATCTCAAGAAAATAGATATTTTTTTTGCTAATTAGTTAATCCCCGTCTGGTGCTAATATAAAACTGTGTTTCAGGGTGGTTTGTTGTTGCACAGCTGAGGAGTAAAGCAATTAGTAGTAACATTCACTAAAGCTGAGTCTCCAAACTTACACAAAATGTTTAACGAGACAACTGGGATGCACATGATTGGGAGCCAAATGTGCTGCAAGTTGCTTGCTGTTATTAAACTGCAAACACGTGGCTTGGAGCATCTCCCTTACAACTGCCCTGCTCCTCCCACTCAGCAGAGTCGAGCCTCCCAGGACAGCAGCTCTTGGAATTGGGGTGCTGTGGGCTCAGTTCCCTGTGCAGATGTTTTACAGAGCCATTGAATGCTTTCTCCTGCTGCCAGATCTCCAGCAAAGTGAACAGCTTTGTTGCAGGCACTGGATTGCTATGTCAATAATTGATTATTTCAAGTCCTACTGAGATCTTGGCAATCAAATTGCTGGCAGCCTGGAAAATATCAGCAGTGAGGTAGAAGATCTTTTGATTTGGAACCTTGTATTTTCTGAAGCTGGTGTGTTTAATTGATGTGGCTATTATTTCACCTGGAAGAAGGTGCATTATCAAATCCCACTTTAGTCAGGAGCCTTATGAATTCCTGTAACTCCAGTCTTAAATCAAAAAGCACGGACTGTGTGGATCTTGACTTGCAGCCAACATTCATTGAGCTGAGCCCCAAACCCACATTTGAGGGCTGTTTCTCTGCAGACCTGCCTGTGTGCAGGCTTTGGGTGGAGAAGAGCCAAGCTGGGCACTGCTGGCTTGGGCTGGGCTTTAGGTGCAGCTTCTTCAAACCTGAGTTTCTTCTGATGCTGGGGGGAAGTTATTCCCAAAGTGCTTGTGGTGGAGGGAGAGCTGGGTCTCTGTCTGCTCAAGGTGGTGATGCTTAATTCAGGTCCATCAGCCTCACAGGGGATTGTGGGCCATGAGATTTACATCCAGGGGTGTCTTGGATGTGAGCCCAGCTCTTTATCTCCTCGGTCACAGGATGAGGCTCAGGTGACTGGTAGGGTGGAGACCTATAGGTTTTCATTTTATTTTGTGCAAGTTGGACAGGACTCAGAGCCCAGTGTGCTCCATGTCCAGTGCAGCTCACGAGCAGGTGCTTACCAAAAGGAAAGCATTGTTATTTTGGATATCCCACTGACTCATATCTATGAGATCAGGATGAAGCCCCAGTTTCTGGCTGCTCGTCTCAAAACTTACTTAAAACTGCTCTGTTCTGATTTCACAGTGTCACAGAGTGGTCTGCATTGGAAGGGACCTCAAAGCTCATCTTGTTCCAACCCCCTGCCATGGGCAGGGACACCTTCCACTAGACCTGGTTGCTCCAAGCTCTGTCCAGGCTGGCCTTGGACACTTCTAGGGATGAGGCATCCTCAGCTTCTCTGGGCAATAATTTGTGATGTGCAACTTTCACAGAGGAGTAACCTCTTTTTATTTTCATTATAGAGCTGCTGTTAAGAAACAAAGCTGTCCTTAACAGCCAGTGTGATGTTGCTGCCTAACTTGCGCCATCTCCCCCAGCTGCCCTCCAACAGCATTAGTCTAAAACTCAAACAACTAATTTTCTTCAAATGAATAACAGTCCAGAATGAACTTCTAGGGTGTCTGTCTGGAAAAAATGGTCAGCTCCCAAGCAGTAAATGGCAGTGCAGTAAATTAGAAAGGCATTTCGTAACTTCAAAATTGGTAATTTTTTTAATAAATGTTAATATATTCAAAGGAAATTCTGTGATCCAACTGTGCCAGCCAATGCAAACATTAAAGCTAAGAGTCAATCAAGACATAATTTTGTGATCATATAATTCAGAATGGCTATGTATTCTTTCTAACTCATTTTTTATTGCTGCGACTCTATTATGCATAGCTGTAAAATTCTGTTTATGCCTATTCGTTCCATTTCTTGACCCTTATTTAAAATGTAGTTTTTATGATTCATTTTAAGCTGACAACATGTCAAACTCTGCAGGTAGTAAGTGTGTTAATAGGAATATACTCTTTAACCACAGACTTTCTCAATGCATTACACATCAGTTGCTAATTGGATTTGGAGAAATTGCTAAAATGTCTTATGAAAGTTGGGTCTGATCCACAGGAGCATTCCTCTGGATCTGTCTTGGTGCAATCAATTTCCTGACATCTGGTCCCTTTCCAGTTCCTTATACCCAGAATAGCACCCACGTAGTTTGGATCTGCAGAGTGCAGAATTAGAAACTGGCTGAAAGTGACAGAAGTGACCCAGGTCACAGAAAGCACCAATTTAGTTTCTTAGCTTGATTTTCTAGAGAAATGACACTTGTGGTATCAGGCTTGCAGTGTTCATGCTTGTGTGAGGGTGTATAATTTCTTCTTGCCACTTCTGAACCTATTAATTCATTTTAACCCTATTTTCTGATACTAGAGGCTTTGAAGTGATGATATTCCTGCAAAATTAGTGAAAACACACAGGCAGCAGAGAAAATCCTTTTCAGATATTTAGACTAAGGAAAGGCTCAAGTATTATGAAGTCCTTGCTGAGCAGTGGGGAATCAGTAGAGGAGAGGGATCCTCTTGCAGGGTGCTGCAGGTGAGCAGAAATCTTCCCCAAAGCTCAGGCTTTTAAATGCAAGCAGGACCTGCACTGGCTCTTGCAGAACTGCTTCTTTAGATCAATAGGAGAAGAGCTGGGTTTTCCAAGTGAGTCACAAGCCCTGTTATTTTTCTGAACTGCTATAAGACATCTTTCATACCCTCTATTTTATCTTTGGATTCTTTGCCTTGGAGTCAATCCAGAAATAAAGCAATCAGAAAGCTTTGCTGTGTGTACATCTTAATATTACCGGTCTGATGTGCAAGGCTGTAGTTCTGACTGCTGTGGTGTGTTGGTACATCTAATTTTTTTCAGCAATCCATTTAAGCAGCCCCTTGCAGGGGCTGTGCCAGGCAATACTTGCCTTTCTGTTCCTCTGTTAGGTTTATTGTTACTTATAATACAAGGCTGCTGCTTGCTTTCATCTTGCCTTTTTACTGCCTTGCTTATTTTTGTCTTTAATCCCACTGTTCTCTAAAGAGGCCTTAATGAAACAGTGTCTGTCTTCCATGCACATCTCTTTTATTAATGATTCATTAATCAATTTAGACTAAAAGGCACCAAACCCAACAGCTAAAAGTGATCACAGCTCAGGAACAAAGCTGTGCATATTTTGCACCTCTGGCTGCATCATTTGTGAGTGCTACCTGCAATACTCCTGCCAGAGAGACGGGAGCTCTGTCTTTGCAGAGCTTGAAAAACCCCAAAAAGTTATTTCTTGCTACATGGAAATTTGCTCCCTGGGAAATCAAGTGATATTGAGCAAAAATGGCATAGTGTTTCTGGAGGTGGTGTTTGATTTTTGTAGGGATGCAGACATTAGTGTGTGCTTACCCATGTCTGCTGGGCAAAGCAATTAGAGGTTCATCAAGAACTAAAATTCACCAGTGCCTGAACGCTCATTTCAGTGAAGCTTCTAGTAATGAAGTCAAAATTGCTTCTATGACATGCAGGAATTAATGCCTCTTTCTGAGCAGGCAGTTTGCTTTGAAGCCTGTATGATTTACCAGTTACTTATAATACATGTTGGAGAGAGATCAGGCTTCCTTGGTCCAGCTCACTCTGAAGAATCACAGCATGGTGTGGGTTGGAAGGAACCTTAAGGATCATCCAGTTGTGACCCTGTCCCATGTGCAGGGACAGCTTCCATAGACCAGTCTGGTCCAACCCAGCCTTGGACACCTCCAGGGACAGGACATTCACAGCTCCTCAAGAAGCTCTCCCCAGTGGCAGGGCAGGAGCAGGGCACTGGGCTGTGGAACATCCAAGGGAAAGCAGCTGGGCAAGGGTGAGACCACTGCTGTTGTGCTCATATCTAATTGCTCCCAAAAAAGTGCTAAGCACCAATGCTGTCCCCAGTGCTCCTCTGGCAGCTCATGCAGGGCAGTTGGATCGTGCTTCTTCTCCCCAGCTTCAGCTGTGTGCAACTCCTCCCCCCTGTGCTTACCTCTGAATTGTTTTGGCTATTTTACCATAACCAACTTTGCTCAACGTGCCTTGAAGCTTCATGTGAAGATTCTTTACTTCTGTCCTCCAGACAGACAACATTTGCTTGTTTTTCCTATAACCTTCAGCATGTTTCCTGCTAATCCTGCAGTGTTAAAGCAGTTTAATGCCCCATTAATTATTTTGGAGGTGGTGTGGGAACTGCGCGTGGTAACGCCTGCGCTCGTCATTCTCAGGGAAGTTCTCAGCACAATGTGCCTGGTCACCAGGGAGAGACTTCCCCCTCTAATGACAGTTAAAGCCTTTTCTTAGTCTGCTTCTGACCTGGAGCTTTCCCCTTCTAATCCTCCTTTCAGTAGGCACAAAGCACCACATTATGAATTAACAGAGTTCAAGCAACTTTATGGAAGCAGGTGAATCCCCAAATACATAAGGTGTCAGAAAAGTTCTGATACTTCAAGCTTCTGACACCGAGTCACAGGAAGGGATAACATTGTGAGTTTGTAATTTATTTCCATATTCCTTAATCATATTTCAGTAGCTGTTTGGTTTATGACCTTTAAAATTGCCTTAGATTTAGATTGATAAATGGGTAGCAAATAAATTTAGCAAAATAAGTAATTTCAGCCTATGGAAGGTCAGCAGAGGGCTGTGCAATCACAGCTTCCATTAATATGTTATATTTCAGTCAAAAGCTTTTAAATGCCGAAGGTTTTCGGAGGGAAAACCTATAGCTGTGATGAATGGGTTTCTTCTAATACCTGAAAGGGAAATGAAAATCAAAGTTAGGGGAAAAGTGCTTTGTTTCTGCAGCACAGATGAAGTTGGAAGTGTTTTTCCTCTGGCACAGGGGCAAGACAGTTGAGAGGGCTCAGTAACAAGCAAATTACATTTCAGCTCAAAGACCATTTGAATAGTCTTGTAAATGAGTTAATTGACAGAGATTATTCATAATAGCTATTATTATTATGATTGCTATTATTGATATGAGGTTTGAGCTGAGGAGAATGATACAGGACAGGTAAACTAAATAGCAGAGAGAGAGAAAGGGGAGAAAGCTCAATGATGCCAGCTCTCCATTTCCCACTGGCAGCTCTTCCAGCAGCTCCTGTCAAAGGAGGCTGACTGGGCAGGCAGGGCACCTCTTTGAAGAAGAAAGGTTTCTGAAATTAATTGCTAACTGCACATTAACTTAGCTGTGTTCATAACCGTGTGTTGGGCTCTCCTTTTTGCTGGGATATGAAAAGAGATTAAAGGAGAAAGCAATGCAAAATCTTGTTGGGAGAGAGATGATGTTTCCTTCATGTTTAAAGCTATGGCAGCTTTGGATGGGAGCCTGAGAAATTTGATCTGGTGGGTGGCATCCCTGTCCATGGCAGGTGGATTGGAACCGGGTGATCTCTAAGGTCCCTTCTAATCCAAACCATTTTATGATTTTATATGGTCTATGTTCTGTATGATCTAATTCTATGTGTGCTATATGATACAATAGGATCTGTCAGAAGCAGAATTGAGGGAGAATCATTAAAGGAGAGATCCATGAGGTGCAAAAAGCTGCACGTTAAAAGGTGAATTAGAACTTGTTTCTGCTTCTCACAAAAGAGTACTTTCACAAGTGAAGTTAAAAATCCATTACAAAATCTTTTCAAGTGTTCAAAAAGAAAATGAAGTAAATTCAGTTTCTAGGAGCTGTGGGTTGGAACATCCTTTTGGATGGTCCCACAAGGCAAAGTTGCCTTAGAGTGATGTGACCTGGTCTAATGGAAAGTGTCCCTGCCCATGGCAGGGTGGCTGGAACCAGATAAGCTTTGAAGTGCCAATCCAAACCATCCTGTGATTCAATGATTGGTGGGACTGGGATGGGCACAGGACAGGGAGCTGGGGTGGCTCTGTCCCCCATGTGAGAGGTTGCTGGGGCAGGCTGGGGTGGCCTCAGCCCTGGCACTGACAGGAGAACGTCTTGCAGCCCCCAGCTCCTGGGCAGAGTAGTCAGGGATGTGTCATTGCCCCATTTCCCTCATCCCACAGGAGCACAGCTCAGTGCAGCCTTCTCCTCACACCTAAAATTAAAATGCATGACCTCTGAGGGAAAGACTCAACTGTGGGATGCATGTGCCCAGCAGCAGTGTGGGGCCAGGCTCTGTGGGAAGCTGTGAGGGTTATGTTGTCGAGGACCTGTTGTCTTTGGAGCAGGGAGCTGGTTATTAATGCTTGAATTGCCAGCGATGTTCGCCTCTGATTTAGTATCACTTAAGTAAGTGATGTATGATTTCAATTAGGAAGCAAAGATGCTTACTGCATCTCCATGATGTGTTTGGATGGAGAAAAGTGCTTTGCACAGTCTTTCTGTTTCGGGGGAGGTAAATGGAGCACGGGGTGTCTGTGGGTTGCTTGCTGCAAAGTTATTTCAATGTCAGCTGGGAGAGCAAACTGTGCCAAAGTCACTGCAAAGCCACTGGGGTGGGCTCAGGCTCTGCCTGGCATCAGAGCCAGGCTGGTGAGTGCCATCAGGGGATGCTTTCTTTTGGGTTTAGTGCTCTCTGCCAGTTGGAAGAAGAGTAGCTCTGCTGTGTGCTGCTGACACCCAGCAGATCTTTCAGGGCTGTAAGATCCCCTGGTCTTGTAGAAAAATGAAAGGTTTATCCTTGTCACTAATATGAAGTTCATCAATGTCTGCATTTCATGGACTGCAGCAGTTTGAGAAGCCTCTGTATTTATTAAAGTGCAAAAGCTTTGTCCTAAAATAAGTGGCCAAAACAAAAGTCAATGCTGAGCAGGAGCAGGCAGTGAAATGAGGGAAGGCAATATCAAAAGACTTTTAACCAAGACCAGCGCTGTAATGCTTGACTCACTAACATCTGAAAGGGCTTTGTGTAGCAGGATACACACATATTTCTGCCTGGAATTAGCACACTGCACACAAAGAGAGCTGTGTTGATGTCTGTCGAGGAGGCAACACCTCCTGCTCCTCCAGCTGTACCCTTGTGCCCAGATCCTGCTCCAAGGCTCAAACTGAGATGTCAGTGCCCCCGTGTGCCACCCGGTGCCAGCAGCACCTCAAAAACACCCTCAGACCCTGAGTCTGTGTTGCTGGTGTTTGCCTTCATCTCCTGCTGTGTGTTTTAGCTGGAAGCAGCTGGAGATGAGCTGAGGGCTGTGCAGCCCAGCAGCTGCAAGGGAAGGGAAAGGCTTTGAAATAACAGGGGGTAGGGTTAGAGTGGACATTAGGGAGATCTTCACCGTGCCTGAGGGTGTTGTACAGGCTGCACAGAAAAGCTGAGGATGCCCCATCCCTGGAAATGCTCAGGGCCAGGCTGGATGGGGCTTGGAGTAACCTGGGATAGTGGAAAGTGTTTCTGCCCATGGCAGGGGCTGAAATGAGATGCTCCTCAAGGTCCCTTCCAACTGAAACCATTCTATGGTTCTATGTTCCCATGATTCTGAGATCATTGATGGAGAACAGAGAGCAGTAGGAATCAGATTATATTTAGAAATGAACTAAGTTTTAAAACTACAGGTGAGAAAATATACAGTGCCAAGGACAGCCAAATCCACATCTGTAACTTGGTGTTTTTCACACTGCCCAGCATTCCTGCTTGGATCAGCTGGAACCCAGCATTCCAGGTGGTTGGGCTTCAGCTGTAAAACACACAGAGTATAGAACATGTGTAGGTGTGGGTTTGGGGACCAGAGCCATGCTGGATTTGGTGGGAAAGTGAGAGGTTTTGGCTGTCTTCTCACGCTCTCCATGTGGATGTTGCACTAGCACTGTAGTTCAAAGCAGATTAACTGGTACCAGTACTATTTTATGTAGAAAATAAATGCCAGTGGTGATTTAAAATGCCGTTTTCAGAACTTGGTTGCTGCCATCTCTCCTGGTGAGAGATGTTCCCATGTTTCAGCCAAATGAACTTTCAGACTGCTGAGCTAAACGAGAGAGAGATAATTTTCCTTTAAAATAACATGTTGAAGTGGTTATAAATGAATGAGAGTTACCTTGTGCAGATTAGAGGAGTAGTTGGGAGGCCTCTGTAGCACAGTAAGAGATGACTTATTGTTCAGAGTGATGCATGGCCAATTGTGGCAGTGCTGTTTTCTTACCAGATCCCATCTGACCTGGAGGCAGAGCAGATTCCCTAGAAGAGGCAAATCCCAACCTTAGCTTTTTCCTGTGGTAGCTGGGACCTTGTCTTTCTCAGTGAGAAGATAGAAGAAATCTTTAATGGGAGCTGGGGTGATTGGAGGTGCTGGGTGAGGCTGCTCTGCTGACAACTGGGATGTCCTCATGATGGTCTTTTCCAACTTTAATGATTCTTTGATCTTCTAAGCCCACCATTCTTCCTCTCCTGCCACCTCCTATCTTGCCCATGACCATTCCTGCTTTACCTGCACTGCCCAACACTTTCCTGTGTCACTCCAGAATGCTCACTCCAGCTTCAGGGAGGTTTCCCCCTTAATTAAATG
Organism: Agelaius tricolor; assembly: GCF_023055355.1. Classification (NCBI taxonomy): domain Eukaryota; kingdom Metazoa; phylum Chordata; class Aves; order Passeriformes; family Icteridae; genus Agelaius; species Agelaius tricolor. The sequence continues at coordinate 9,082,861 of NW_027269278.1, read as the reverse complement.
TGTTTTATTTACATTGTGCTGAACTTCAAAAGACTTGAGATTCCAGCCTTCTCCCAAAGCCAGGATCAGCTCCTGAGCTTGTTTTCTATCCTCAGCCAAGGCATCCTTCAGGTCTGGGCTCCCACAAGCCACATTTTCAAGCCGAAGGTGAGGATGACAGCAAAACTCTTCAGATTCATGCACTATTCATGCAGTCCTCTAGGCTCCAGTGAAGCCCTTATAAGATAATAAGAAATTAATGAAACGTGGCAGTCTACAACTCCACTCCAGTTTTCATCCAGGGATCTCTGCATTTCACTAATATTTATTAACTGAGTCTTGTGATGGTATGGTGAGGTCTGAGATTAATTTTGGATCTGGGGGGGCTCTTGCTGTGCAGTGAGTCTGTGCCAGGGTGGGGTAAAACCTCAGCTCCTGTTTCCACCTGCCAACTGAGGACACAGGCACCGTGTTTTGGACTTCTCACCCCCATTTCTCTCCTTAGGGTGCTGTAGGTTTTGCTGACAGAGTTCCTGGCACCTCTGAGTGCCTCCAGCACGGCGGGAATGAAAGGAAAGCTTTGGATGCTGTACTTAAGGAGGGGAAGCAATATTAAACACAGCTGTGAATAGAGATTGGTACAGGTGGAAGGATGAAAGGGGGGATGAAATGGAGGACAAGGTCAAAAATTGTGCCCTATTTCTCAGCTCTCCTGGGCCAGATGGAACTGAGGTGTCTTGGGACAGAAAGTTATGGATGAGAAAGGGCAGGAGATTAAGTAGGAAAGTTTAGAGAAGGACAGACCTGAGTGAGAAGAGAATGGCCAAAGCAGGACCTGGCAGGTGACAAGAAGGAGGTGCAGGAAAAAGATCTTTGAAGACTGACAAAAATAATGGTCTGGGAAATGAGAGTTACCAGAAGGGATTAGAAAGAACCTGTGAGCACCTGTGTGCTGCTCTGTCTGCAGGGTGATTGTGGCTGAGTCGGTCCCTGAACATTTCCTATTTTTAGGGAGGTGTAGATGTTTTTCCAACCCAGATCAAGTGTGGTGGTGGCTCTGTCTGAGATCAGCCAACACCAGGACTGTTCTCTCCCACTTTTGCTTTTGGGGCTCCAGCCAAGACAACAGGGTGACCCTCTCAATGCCTGTGCTGTCCCTCACTGTCCTCCTGAAAGATGTGCTAAAAACAGCACTACCATGATTGATGTGGCTGCATATCCACAGCCTATTAAGTGTAACAGTGTACAGGAGGGAAGAGGTCCATAATATTTCAGGTTATTGAATCTGTCTGGGTAGCCCACGGATGCGAGGAAGCCAACATTCTGTTTGCTTCAGAAATGGGAATAATTCAAACCCACAGGCTAATTCCCTTTCACAGAGATTTCATATGTTTCATTGCCTTTTTTCTTTTTTTTAATAAATTGGACAATTAGATTGAAAAGGACCTGTTTATTCTCTATGTTTCCTAAGCAATATTTGGAAGTAAGCTCCTTCTGCACTTGTATGAATTTAATTTAAAACTGTTTGTTTAGATCTGTGATAATAAGAAATGGAGTATCTTTCCCACATAGGTAGTAGCCTCCTTGCAGAGGGCAAGGATGTTAAAAATTGCCTGAGTGACTCCACTCCAGGCTGTGTTGACTCTTTCATGGTGGTGGATAGCAAATGCTGAAGGAGTCTCATTGTAGGCAGATGTTAGATAATCTACCTCCACCCCTCAATTCCTGGTCCTAACCCCTAACAGACAGTGGGTGTCTCAGTCCCAGAGACCCCAACATCTGATATTCTTTGTAATGTCTCCTCCTGTTTTTAATTATAAACCTCACACAGCTCTGTTGATTTTCTGCACCTTTATCTAAAATCCTTGGGAAAAACCTCATCCCAGCAATTTAAACTAAGAGTGGTGTAATTTCATTTCTCTGAAATTAGATTCTCTTTGTATTATGTACAGTCATTTGCCATCATCCTGCTGCAATAAATACAACACCTTTGTGGCTTTTCTGCAAAAATCATTTGCTAACTTGTCATCACAACCCCTCACACGATCGTGTGGCAGCACAGGGTGCTCCTCACGTGGCGTGTTCAAAGTCAGGAATGATTTACATTTGTGAAATGTCACTTGCTGAAGTTACTTGTATGAAAATCAGTGCTTATAACAGCTGCTCACGCTGGGTTTTTTGAAGTGTCTCACCCTCTTCTGTTGGTTTCTGGGGGAGGCTAAGCCTCAGAGACATTTGGGGTGACATGGAGCTATTCCTCTTCCCTAGAGCAAAGAGAGCGCCCATGATCAAAGCCAGAGGTGACAGTGACAGATACTGCCTGGCTGTGCCTCTTCTTTTGTGATCCCAGGGCTCTGGCATTGATTCACCTTCTTTCTCAAAGATAGGGGAGAAAGAAAGACTTCCAAAGCAATGAATGGGATCCTGCAATGCAAAGCCTAAGGGATGATGTGTACCTGAGATCTTGAATTGCTGTAAAATCACTCTTTCCAAGGAGCGGAGCAAGTGAGGGAAGGGGGTATTTGCTTTCAGTAAATGAAATGAGGTGTCTGATTGAAAACCAAGAGCTCCTGAGGGGTAGGGGTAAGAAAAGACTCTCCCATTTTGGGGTGTGTTCATCATTCAGCTCTGGAAATTTGTGACACTGAGATCTCATGGCTGGGACCTCTCATCTGAAGTGCTGATGGTGACCCAGGGCTAGAGGCCAGGGCTGGCTCCCCTGTCCCCTGCTGCAGAGCAGAGAGGGGCTCTTTGGGGCACACTTGCACACAGATTTCCACCCAGTACTGTACATGTCACCAAAAATGCACAGGGGTGTTTCTCACCTGCCAAGGTGCTCTGCCTCTTGCACCTCCATGTGTGAAAAAGGATAATTTATTTAAATTTATGATGGCTAATGGGCTTATCTAACTACAGTTAAAATAACTTGATGAATTACTTGTGTGATATTTGGAATCATGGCTGTGAGAACAAATTAGCTGACTGAAAACCGGAGACTGATATTGCTCATTAATAATGCATGGAGGGAGGCTGGTGCTGGCTGAGCAGGTGGGCTGGCTCCAAGCATACAAATGGGTGTTTCCATGCTAGAAATGCTCTCCCTGTGCAGAGACTGTGGGAGAGTTACAGGTCTAGTGGCCAGCTGTGGCTGCAGAATCAGGAGTCTGTGTTTCATTGATCAGGGTTCCTGGTGCTCAGAGCACTGGAGAGCTCAGCTGGAGCAGCTGAGGACCATGTCCCTGGAAAATGCATCTCCATCCCATGGACAGTTTGATAAGCTGAGGACCATAAAGAGCAGGGAGACTGAGGAGCTGGAGGGCCGTGGCCCAGGCAGGTGTAAGGCCATCCCACAGAGAATTTTTGCTTTTAAAATGTCTCCAAAAACATGTGACTGTTGCCAGCTTCACGTGTGCAGGTAATCCCAGCAAGGACATTTGATTCTAGAGTTTCCCTTTAAAGATTAAGTAGTACCCTTGGCCACCTGTATTTAGCAGAGTGATGCTTTCCTTCTGTTAGGTCTTGTTTGACAGGTCAAACAAAATGGTGGATGTGTAAAGAAAGTCCTCTCATCACCTGGATGCCATCTAATAGTCATTGCTCTAAATAGAAATCCGTTCTTGCAGCACAAAAGAATGGGAAAATCTTTAGGGACTCAGGATTGCATTAGCCCTGAGGATTTGCAGGTGGCTTGGTGTGCCACCAGATAAGGATGATATAATACAAACAGGGCACGACTTGGATAATTGGGGGCTATAAGTGAAGTGACATGATTGCTTGATTAGGATAATAGTTGAAGCATGTGGAGAAGGAAATTATAATTTATATATTGCTGATTGTCAGGTTTATTTTAAGGACATAATTTGAAGTTTGTCAAAATCAGAGAGATCCCGAGTATAACAAAGTCACTGAAAGAAAAAAGAAAATATCTTACCAAAAAATTAAATATCTGAAGCCAAACAAGAGGTGGGAAGCAAAGGTTGGAGAAAGCCAAAGGCAGGAGCTCCTGTTGTTAGAAATGGGCAGAACCAGGAGCCAAACACCTGTTTGGTGGTCAGGAAGGGTGTGTGTACCTCATCCTGCAGGGGTGGGCGCTGCTTGAGCTCAGCTGGATGTAGGGAATCTCCTGTCCTTGCTCTTCCAGCTTCCCACACTCCTGTGCTGGGACACAGCGCATGGTCTGAGCCAGCCAGTCCCTCTGCATGGCTGAAGCCACCTGCACAGGGCCACCATCCTCAGCTGTGGGCAGGCATTGGGAAAATGGATCCCTCCCACCCAGGGATGCCAAGGTCTCAGGGCTTCTGCTGCTCAGAGTGACCCCGAGATGTGTTAGAAAGTCTCTTTGCCCAGCCTGGTGGTTGAAGAAGGAGTCAGAACTCTTCAGTTCTTGTTCTCAAGGCTGTTTATAGTATCTTATCTATAAAATTCTTTCTCTGGCCTGCAGAGGTCCATTCAGCAGGTCAGCCAGAGGCACACTGGTGTTATCTTTTTATACTACAGTATAAAACAGTATTTACAATTACTTCCCAATACCTATCACCTATGTTAGACAGTGAGCTTCTACTCTAAATCAATCTAAATGTGCCAACACCATAGCAGAAGATGGAGGCCAAGAAGAAGAAGGAGAAAGGTTGGACACACCCAGATTCCTCCATCTTGAACCTCAGGAGTTCCTCCTGAACTCCCATTCTAAAAACCCCAAAAATCTATTTTTCACCCCTTGACAAACTAATTACTATTCTACTTAGATTTTCATGGCTTGCAGATCCTCATATAAAGTTGGTAATTTTTTCCATGGGTCACAATCAAAGTCACAGGTGTCTTGGGCTCCGTGCCAAGGTCTCTGAGCCCCTTGGCAGGGGTTTGGGCAATCCAGGACAGCCAGAGGGATGAACTGAATTCTGACAACAACCATGGTGCTGGCATGGCCCACAGGCACCTGCAGTGACATTCAGGCCTCCCTGTGTCCCCCGTGTCAGGGGCATTTGAGGACTTTCTTCAAGGCAGCCAGTTTTCTGCCTGCATTGCTGATTTGTTCATCTGCAGTGTCTTTAATATGATTAATGTAGAGGGGTTTGCAAACTGATCAAGACAGACCTGGTCTGCCTGTAATTTCAGTTAAATTACAGTGATGTTCAATTTCAAGCATACCTTTGATATGGTAATACAAAAAGCTAGTTTAGCATATTGCACAGCCTCTGAGTAAAGTGGAGGTGATACTGAATATTGATCAGATCCAAACACAGGTAGCAATATTGGGGAATAGTGATAAATATTTCTGTAGAGTGTGAGTGGATTTATCTTGTTATCCTTCTGCAAGCTTGTACCTTAACTCCTCATACCTTTGACTGAAGCTGTTGGAGGCAGGCTTTCAGCTTGCTTCCATTGTGCTCCCATTATGAATCAAAAGTTTATTTGCCTCTCCAGCTGACGTGTGGGAAATAATGATATGGCATATGAGCTCCCACCTAGCACAGCCACCATCAAAATGCCACGGTGAGTGAAACTACCCATGTGTTATGACCTTGATGCACAATTTAAATAGATGATTTTTCAAGACAAATAAAACCTATCACATTAGGCAGTAGATGAGCCACCAGTATACGCTACAAATGCTGCTCCCCCCTCTCCTAATTAATAATACAAAATAGTGTTGGAATAGATTTATGCTTGTCAGCAGAGCAGTTAACTGTCATGCTGCTGATGAGTCAATGGCTTGTTGTATCATAAGTGCCATAATACCCAGATCTGGGCTGGGCACTAAGCTGTGATATGGCAATTTAGTTTTCACACATCATTTACTTACGCTTTTATTTCAGATTATCTCTGTTTTTTCCCCCTTTTTATTTCAGTTCTAATGCAATAGGCTCAAAAGTGACCCAGGTCACAGAGTGAGAACTTGCTGTCACAGGCTGAACATCAGCTGGAGGTTCTGGAGAGGAGGACGCCTGGCACAGCCAGGGAAACAAGCAGCTCATAGGAGCACCAGTGCCTGGTGTAACTGAGAACCAAACTTGGAGGCCACAGGGATCTTAAAAGCAATAGGGAAATGCCACCATAGGTAACTGAGATTGCATTTGCCATCCCACAGCAGCATCCAGTTCAAGAATTCAAATGGATTGCAAAAGGAAAAGGTGTCCTATTTCCAGCCATGTATTCTCTAGAGGAAGGGTAATGTGAGGGCTTTTACGTTGCACCACTGGAGAGTTGTTGCTGCTCCATGTGGGATTTAAAGTGGAATTTAAGATGCATTCAGGGAGTGCAGGAAGGGCCTGGGTCAGAACTTGGAGAACCTGAGCCTGAAAAGCAGATTAAGATCTCCCAGGCACTTGGGAGAGTAGAGGGACCTCTGTCCAGCAGCTCTTCTCTGTATTTTCTCTCTCCTGGTGATATAGTAGAGAATTCACAATGAGTGTTTATTTCTGTGGCCCTAAATTTCAGAAATTTTTTAAAAAGTTTGTCCGATTCTTCTTTCTCCAAGGGAAAAATGACAGTCCCTCTGGAGTAGGGACAGGAAATTTGTAGAAAAATGCAAAAAGTCTTTTAGAACTAATTGCAGAGTGCTCAGATGGAAGAGGGTGCCAGAAAAACTAGTATTGAAAGAGAAAATATTATGTGTGTACAGGTAGCTGCTAACACTGAGATACATATTCTGCTGCTCTGAAATATGAATGATTTATTCTATGTAGCATGGCAGCAGATGGCACCAGAGATGGTTCTGACCATTTCTTTGTCTTGGTGCTGGAGCAAACAACCTGTTTGGGGCAGATGTCCTCACAGGGGGATCTGCAGTCTCAGCAGCAATAAGGAAATTTTAATTTTTTTCCACCTCATACTCCTGGTCTGGCAGTGTCAGCTCTGGAGTATGGAGCCTCCAGGAAAGGAGAGATCTGCACAGCTGAAAGAGGGTAGACTTAAATTGGGTTTGAGGAAGAAATTCTTCCCTGTGAGGGAGGCGAGGCCCTGGCACAGGGTGCCCAGAGCAGCTGTGGCTGCCCCATCCCTGGAAGTGTCCCAGGGCAGGTTGGACAGGGCTTGGATGATCTGCTGGGAGGTGCCCTGCCCTTGGGGGAGGAGCGGTGGGACAAGCTGGTCTCTAAGGTCCCTTCCAACTCAAGCCATCCTATGGTTCTTTGAATGCCCTTGTTCACTGAGGGCAGAACTGAGGTGCCGCAAATAGCAAGTAGGTGTCTGAAAGTATCCAAAAATTGGTAAAACAAGGCAGATCCTGCTTTGTTTTAAGTGTCAGGTTGTCCTTCCCTTGGGCACTGTGCTAACTTTGTCATGTACCCTATACACATTTTGCTGAGTCTGCTTTACCTGAGTCAGGGAAACTGAGCTTGACTTGCCTGTGGCCAGTTAGGTCTGGTTTATATCCCACTGCCCATCACACGTTCTTTGCTCATATCCATAAGATAATAAGGCTGAAAAACGAAAATGGGTATGCTGATAGAGAATATATAAAAAGAGCAGATGATGCTAAGTAACGACCATTAAATACGTAATAAATCCTTGGTGATGGTGCAAAGCCTGCATCTGCTCACAAGGTGGAATTATTTCATCGCTTGCAGGCCTCGTACATGGGGATATGTCAGGGCATCAACATCTTCAGGGACACATCCATAATAAAGATAATACTAATTTTCATAGCAATGTTTTTTCCTGACAGGCAAAGGTAATTAAGGGTTAAAGAAGAACTCAGTTTGCTACCTAATGTAAAAAATAACTCATGCATTTTATGTCTCCTACTCTTCCAACTTTCACCAGTGTCAGGCCACATTGGTTTTGCATTTATGGTAACAACCTTTCAGAAGATATGAGACAGAGCGTGCTAAGTGTGGGGTTTCTAATCACTTTTCTTTAGTGTCTGATGTCTTGGCTACCCACAGACCTTAAATGTGATCTGATCATGGCTCTGAACTAAACAGATTTAATGGTGAAATAAAAGAATATATCCAAAATGAGGTGGAACTAACAAATGAAAATAATAAGGAAATTAAATGTCAGTAATTGAAAAGGTTTCTAATGTCTTAGATCCAGTACAATAACTCTCCTTTATGATTTATCCAACCTTGACACCACTTATTTGCTTCTGGAAATTTTTGTAAAGGTACATAGATTGATATAAGTGCTGTATTTTCTACACTTACTCTACCTAGACTAATTGAAAAGCTGTTGCAGAGAGGAAATTGGGTTGGTGTTGCGAGTTTGTGATTGTGCTCTGATCTTCAGGAAGCTGTGGAAAATCTCCAGAAAATTAATTGTTTAGACTTGAAAGCACTCCATTAAGCTAAGGTAATGGCAGATTCAGCACTCCTCAACAGTGATCTCGGGTTTCTTCAAAACCTTACTACGCTAATCGTTATTTCTGCACCATTCAGTCCCATATTTTCTAAGTTTGCATAGTATAAATTGCCAAATTACTTCTGCAGTTGACAAGGCATTATGGCAGAGGCAGGTATATTTTAAATTATAGTACAGTTTGCATTTCCTGGTTAAAAAGAAATCACTATCCTAGGGCAGTGGAGTTCCCACCCCCAGCACCAGAGGGGGTGTTAAAAATCCTCATAAGAATAAACACGTGTTGAAAGTTGAACATTTTTAATGTTATTCATGTTCGTGTGTATAAAAGGTAAGCCTGTTTTTGGGCTGGACCCCTGTGAAATCCATCCCAGAGGGAACTGAAGCGGTCCAGCTGGAGAAGGATTGATTGTCCTTCTGGGACATCCTGGCTGGGTATCCAGCACCGCTGGCACTACAGGGGCACTGTCCTGGTCTCCGTGGTTCGGGACAGCCCCTAAGGCAAACGCTCTGTGCTGTGACAGCAGCGCCAAATTGTGGTAGGACACGGCTTGGCTTGTGGCTACAGTCAGCAGAAATCGGAGAGCGCTCTCCAGCTGGGGTGAATGCAGGTTTATTGGGCCCCAGGGGAACCGACAGCCAAACAGAAATAGAGGGGGAAGTTGCAACAGCTTATAAGGAGGGAGGGAAACAAGGGAGGAGTCAGTCCTTGGATGAATGGGGTTTCAGAGAGGAGTGGGATACAAAAGATTGACTTAGGGAGAACACCAATGGGGATAAGTTGAGGGTGGGGCCCTGGCCCCTGAGCCAATGACTCGACGCTCCAGCTGGAAGTTTCTAGAGAGTTCTAGGAGAAGGGTGGGAGCGTAGAGTGACGGACAGGGCACCGGGCAGGGATTTGAGAAAGGGTACAAAAATCTCCAAGGCAACTGGGGAGGAGCTGGGATAACTGGCAGCATAAAGGAGGGAAGGGAGGACCAGGGCAGAACCATTGCATGACAGACAGATCAGTCCAACTTATACAGACACAGCACAACAGGGAACCACACCCCTCCTGTGCTGCAGGAGCATCCCTGTGCTGTCAGAGCTCTCAGCTCTGAATCACTGGTGACATGGCCTCATAGAAGCATCACAGAATGGTTTGGGTTGGAAGGGACCTTAGCAATCATCTCACCCAGTTCCACCCCTCTGCCAAGGACAGGGATGCCTTCCACAGACCAGGCTGCTCAGAGCTCCATCCAACCTGGCCTGTCAGGGATGGGGCACCCACAGCTCCTGTGGATAACTTGTGCCAGGGCCCCACAGTGAAGAATTTCTTTCTAATACCCAATCTAACCCTGGCCTCTGTCAGTGTGAAGCCATTGTCCCTTGCCCTGTCACTCCAGACCCTTGTGCAAAGTCCCTCTCCATCTTGTGGCATATTTAGGCACTGGAAGGGCCTCTCATGTCTCCCTGGAGCCCCCTCTAACCCAGGCTGAACACCCCCAGCTCTCTCAGCCTGTGGTTCTGTGGTTTCATATCCCTCTGACCTGCAGTGCCTTCCAAGTGCAGGAAATTATTTTCTCTCCTTTTTATGCTTTGCTTTTTAATGCTGTATTAGTCTCAGAAAAGGCCCAGAAATAAAAGCTTTCCACAAAAAGGCTGCAACAAAATACTTGATACCTGGGAGGGATAAACGAGACCTTGGAATTACAGGCTGCAATATATGGCTCAGTCCTGCTCATTGGTACTAAAGGCATTCATTTCTGAATGCTGTCTGCTTTGGTAATTTTTGTGAAATTCCTGGAGAAGCTGTTGCATTTTCCCATATATTATAATGAAGTGTGGCAGGTTTTAGAGAGATGAAGGACTTTGCAAAGGTGCAGCAGCCTGACATAAGGTTTCATTCCAAGCATGAGCTGGTTCCTATTTTATCTAAGCCTGATTCCGTCATCCTTGGAAAGGAGGTTGCTTGCTTTTTGATGCTGAATCTTGCTATAAGTACTTATTTGGCATGCCAGTAAATAATAAAAGCTATCATGATTTGACATGTGAAAGGTGAAGTCTCAATTACTTTTATGTTGTTTTTCCTTATGTAGATAGAGAGTAGTGAAAAATATATTTTAATTAAAAAGTGAAATATGATATCCAGATCTCAGCATGCCTCGTGAAGAACAATCTGAATTTTGGAGTGCTTCCTAAGACTTGGGGCAGAGCTTATGCTGCACTTCACAGGCACGGGCAGCAGCTGTGGCTGATAATACTGACTGATTTATTTGGCCATTATCTGACAGTTTCTTTACTCACTTTAAGGGGAAAAGAGGCTGCAGAGACATCCTGCATATTCAGATAGCTGTTATTGTAACCTTCCTTTGTGCATTTTACGTTTTGATTCCTTTTCCTTTGCAGGCCTATTTTTTTTTTAATGCATATGAGAGCTATGAGAGTGTGTTTTGTACCTTCCTGCATCACCTCCTGCCCAAGCCCTTTTGAATTCCTTGACCAGCCTCACCTGAATTTGATCACAAGCTGCAGGCTCAGAGATATTAAATCTCGGAAAGTGCTGCACCAAGAAGCAGTGAAGGAAAATTTGGCACAGGGAAAACCAGGGTGAATTTGGTTATTATGCATTTTTGCTGATGTGTCGGTTCTTAGCTGGCGTCTAAGAGGGGCTGTCTGAGGAAAATGCACCAAACCAAAACCAAACCAAAGGGCACTGAAAATGCAAGGGCATTTCTGAACATGTATTGGGAGAGTGGTTGACCCTGTATTAAGGAGTTGAGCCTCTATCCCCCATGCCACTAGAACCTGGCATTAGATTATTTTGCTGACCAGAAATACCAGCAAGTCTGTTGCTCAAATGAATGCCTAAGTTAAAATAAAAAGGATAAATCTTGGCATGTAGGGCATAAACATCTCCCAATGCATTTTGAAGAACTGTCTGAAAATGGAGTGTGTTTTCCTTGCTTGTGTTTCTTTGTGGTCATTAAAGGCATCTCACTGTTAATAAACAGTAACACATTTCTTGAAGCACTCTATTTCACATAAAGACCTTGGCTCCTACTCCATTAGGGAAAATGGACTCAAGCTAAAGCTTTTTATGGAGCTCCCTCTAATTTCCAGATGTAGTGTGCAGCTTCAGCAATAGAACAGGGCCTTTTTTAAAAACAGATAATTCTATTTACCCAACACTTCGCTAGGCTAAGGCTGTTGAAAGTAAATAATCTTTAATATCCATCCCATAATGATGCTTGTGCTTTCCTTTGAAAGCTCCAGTTGCTTGGGGCTGAGATCACCACATACTGACAGATACTTCAGCTGGTGATTCCACAAAGCAGCCTCACTAACTGAGCCTAAATTTACTCCATGTCTTGTTGAATAACATTAGAATTGTGTGATCCAATGCCATGAGATTGGCAGTCACTATGCTTGGTTGTGTGTGGTTTAAGCAGTGCTCTGTGTATTTAAAATCAACAGCTTGAAAAGGAACCAAAATCAGGTATGACAAAAATACAGATGGTTAGCTAGCAGTATTTAATAGAATAATTAAAAAACCCTATTATCTGCATATCTTGCTCTCTTAAAAAAAGTAAACCAAAAAATTAAGTATTTAAAAAATGCTACTTCTGTTAAATTAGAAAGTGCTGCAGAGTTTTCTGTGCTTTGCTCCAGAAATGGCCCAGAGGAAGTTCATGGCACAACAACACAAAATCTCAGTGACTTTAGCACTGCAGCAGGTGGAAGCTCAGGAGCAAGGAGAGGGAATGGGAGCCCCTTCCCAGCTCTCTGCATCCCCCAGCACAAGGCTGTGCTGGGATATCAGCTCCCATCCCACAGCAGGGCCAGGGTTTGCCCTCTCCCTGCCAGTGCAGACTGGGGGAAGGTGTGGGGCATGTGGTGGAAGAATTCTGCTCCCATCCCCTGCTGAGGGATCTTATCCCCATCTCCAGGTATTTGTGAATGGTCAGGACTCACAGAGGTCTGAGGGTGTTGGTTTAAGCTTTTCAGTAGGGGCTGCTATGCAGATTTGGAGTGTGTAGAACATGCTTTTAATTGGGTCAAGGGGTCCGTGAGTGAACAAACAGGGTCTTCCTACACTAGCCCTCTTTACATGCAAAGTCAGGATAGAGTTCACAATAATTGTTTATTTAATACTTAATTTATGTTACCAATCATATTTACTTGCAAGGAACAGATTATATTTAAGCCCTGGGAAGCCAATGAGTATTTTACTACCAATTCCATTAAGGCCAGCATTTTATTCCTTGCCATCTAAATCTCCATGTTTGAGTAGGAGAGCTCATTACTTTAAATATGAGAGCAATGGGTGAACCTTTCCAATCACACCATCTATTATTATATTTAATACTGGGGTAGCTGCAATGCTAGAAGGACTCTTCAAATAAACAGTCACTATGTATGACAGTGGCAGTGGAATGTGCACTGTGAAATTATCTAATTACTGACACTTTGAGTCTGTATCAACAATTTGTTTTGAAATAGAATATAATTAAATTATTTTGGTCCAAGTACATCCCAAAGAACAATAAACTTTCAGACTTTCACAACAAAGAGGGAAAAAAATTGCCATGTAAGGATGATTTTGAACATTTGGAGGATAATATTCTTGCAGAAAATGTTTGTCATGGCTACCATTTTGGACCTGTTTTCTGGGCTCTATTAAAACCTGTTGATGGTTATGGAAATGAAAAGGAGGTTCCCAAAGGAAAGGGAGGGATGAGAATAGAAACAGATGCTACAGCACCCCAGAATGCTTTACTGTTGGTTATGGAAGGTATCCAGAGTCTGATTTGAACAGTAATTGCTTTGTTTGGTCACAGCTTTGAAAAGTAATGTAGCAACATGAACAGATGCATCTAATCTGTTATTTGGAATAAGAATGATTATAGATGCTTTTCAGGGTGAAAGGGCATCACTGCAATTTGTTGATACAGATTGTGAAAACAGAAATATTGAGTTGGAGTCTGAAGTAATAGTCAGAGTAAACTGGTGCCCTGGTCTTGGCTGGGATCGTATTAATTTTCCTCCAGCTGAAACCAGGACAACTGGACACTTGGAGAGATGTTTGATCCCACTCTGTGAGTTCTGCACAAAGCTGAGTGTGTGAGTGCTGCAGGGCCAGGCTGTGTTTGTCAGAGGTGGAAGCCCTGGCAGGAGGGTGCCTGTGCTGCTGGAGAGGGAGAGCAGAGGGAGAAGCAGGACCCAGGGGAGGGCTGGGGTTGGGAACCATCTGCAGCAGTGCGGCTGAATTCTCAAGGTCCGGCTGAATTCTCAAGGTCCGGCTGGCTCCAGCACTGCCAGCAGCACGAGGGGGCCCTTCTCCCGAGAGCCGCCTTCGGGATAGCGCCTGAGGCAGTGCCCAGCTTGCGGCTGCAGGCACACCTTGAGCAGGACCGAGTCTGGTAAAGGCTGCAGCCAGCGGAAAGAAGAGGGCGGACTCCAACTGTGGCTTAATCCAGGCGTTAATGAACCCAACAGGGACCAGCAGGAGGAGATGAGGAGGAGGGGAATAACAGCAGGTTTTAAAGGGTAGGGAGAACAAGGGAGGTGCCAGGCATTGGGCCAATGGGGGTACAGTGGGGAGGGGGGTCCAAGGGATTGACACCTGAGCAGCACCAACGGGGAACATTCTGGGGAGGGGCCCCGGTCCCTCAGCCAACCATCGAACTCCCCTGCTGGAACATTCTAGCAGTAAGGGCGGGGACTGAGAGTGATTGGCGGGGTACTGGGGAGGGGTCAGAAGAAAAGATCCAAGGGTTTCCAGGGAAACCGGGGCGGAGTTTAGGGGATGCATTGTCCACTGAGGTGGAGCCAGGGAGACAGACAGCTCCAAAGGCGGGAAGGGAGAACTGGGGCAGAACCATTTTCAGACATAGGGGGACTGGAACAAACCAACCTAATAACAAAACACAGTGCAACAACCATCCCCTGTGCCTTGGGTGCTGCTGCTCTGCTCCTGGGACACCCAGACACAGGGTGCTGTGATCCTTTCTGTCTCCTAGTGAGCATGGAATGAGCTTTGTTATGAGTCCCCACTGGGGAGAAAGACTCGAGAGCTGTTTCAAGGGAGGCCTTTCCAGTCCCTAGTACATGTACCCCTGTCAAGAGTAAGAGTAAAATTCAGAAAAGACGTCAAAGGAGAGAAAAAAATCTGTTCCACGTTACACTGCTTGTACCTTGCTACAGCTCCTCCCTGCTTGTCTTTAACAACAAATCTAGGTTGTATGCATTTAAAAAAAAAAGTTGCTTTTCATCTACTAGCAAAAAAACCCTTGGGAGTAGCATTCTCCTCTCATCAATTTTTGGAATTAATTAAAAGACATATAAGCCAGCAGCATAAAACAGCCAAGAATGTCATCTCTCAAGTATCACAGCCTTTAATAAAAGTCAGTGGCACCGTTTGTGACCATCTGATGTTTATGGCTGCTGCCTCTGAAGTTCATTGTGTTTCAGCAGCCACCTTGGCTCGTCTCCATTCTTGCTTTAACCTCAATGACTTTGGCATAGTTATTCCAGGGCTGAACTTTGCCCATTTTGTCTTGCACAGAATATGAGGTCTGCTGCTTGCTTATCAAATATGAAACTGTGTACAACTGGGCAGCCTCATGCTAATGGAATCAATACAGCCAAAGAGATCTCACAACCTCGCTGCACTTTTTACAATTTACTTTGTTCGTCACCCATTAATTCTTATATTGATTTTGCTATAAAACACAAACTGCATTCCTATCACAGCCTGAGAAAAAAGCACATTGATTATATTGGAACAAGGTACGTTGTAAAAATGAAATGCCTAAAACATTTAAATGTAGTAAGCTCTGCTAAAGTCCATAAATCACATTGTTTAATGTTGTGAATGAGTGGTGCTGCCTTAAACAAGGGAAAAATATGGCACCATAAACCAATTTTGACACAAAATAACAGTCTGTGTTTCTCTGTACCTGCCATTCTAGAAATGCTATCAATAATGGTTATGGTTGTTTGCAGGTGTGGGGGGGAAACATTCTCAATATCCCCTTTAGAAAGTTCCTTCAAAGTCACTTTGTAAAATTGACAACAGCGGTGTTTTACCTGGCTATAAATAAATCTGATTATTACCATGTCCTGTTTACTTTTATCATGCACTCATCAAAAAACTTTTTGATGGATCATTACTAATGATTGTTTTGGGAGCCAAAGTCAGGCCATGTGCTTGGCTGTTATTGATGGGCAGGGGCTGCAGCTGCTTCCTACCAAGCCCAGTGACCACACCATCTGCTGAGGATCATGGTCATCCTTCCACCAGCTTAGAGGGAAGATGGTTCAAAGGGAATTCAACTTTCTGCAGCACTTAGAGTTCAACCCTGAGTAGAGAAAACCACTGCTGAGGTATAATTCTGCACTATTGAGAGTATCACAGCAGCGAGGACCGAAAAAGGAGAATTTAATGGTGATTACAAAATAGGTGCTTTTTGTGATGGAAGCTATGACTGCAGAAATCTGTTCTGGTTGAGAGTCCCTTAGCGTTTCAAGTCTTAGTCATGATCCAGAACTTCACGAAGCCCAGTACAAGGTCAGGAAAGTTGTCTTGGAGAGCCTGCAGTCAGCAACAGGACAAGTGACAACAGGCAGTCAGGAAGGGCTTTGAGTCCAGCAGGAAACAAAGAAAGCATGGGGGTAAGAAGGATTGGGACTGCTGTCAGCAGCTTCAAAACCAACACTGTTTCCAAGGTTTTCAGGATCTATGGAAATAGTTTGAATAGGGAGGAAAAAAGAGAGGAAGGCAGGAAGAAAGAAAAAAGAAGTGTGATCAAGATGGATATTGTGCATTCTCTGAACATTAACGGTGGTCAGAGAGGGGGCCTTGGTTTCCTGCTCAGTGCTGTGTCTGTGCATGGCACTCGTGCTGCATCCCTTGTGCCAGGTTTTCTTTAAAAAAATGAGCTCGGGAAGGGGGAAAAGAAGAATTAACACAGATCAGAGATCATAAACCAGGGATGGGACTATTTTCTGCCTAAAGCTTGGATGGGTGCTTCTGTTTAGTTCTTGTTTCATCTTGTTTGATACCTTTACCTTTTTGATTCATTTTTTCCTTGTGTGTTTTTCTCACATGTGAATCAGAGCAGCTGCTGCAGAATCTGGGACAGATCTGCCAAACTTTATCTGTCAGCTAAAGCCTCCCTGCTTCCAGCTACATCACTCTAAATCCCAGCAAAACTCAAGTGACTGCAGAGAGGCTGCTCTACACTTTGTCTAGCAAGAGGAGAGTTTGTTCAGTTCCTCTGGAAAGAAGAAGCTAATCTGTTTTAAAGGATGTGAAAACTCATTAAAGCTGCTGAGGTTCTTCCCACACGTGGGCTGTCCCAGAGAAGGCTGGTAGAAGTGAAGCTGGGTGACCACCCCTGGGACAAGGCTGTAGCACTGGAAAAGCCCTGAGGGAAGCCAGACCGTCTGGAAGCTGTGCTGGGTACAGATCCTGTTTTGCAGGGAGGGAGTTTTATCTGTAGGAAGCTGGCAGATGTGAGACTGACTTTGCTCAGCAGGAAATCTGCAGCTGCAAAATTCCAGCTAATTCCTGGGTGCTTCCTTATTTGAATTCATTAACAGCAGCTCTCACTATGTGGCTGTCAATCTTTATTCCTTTAAAGATATAATGGCTTTTTCTGATGGGAGGTTGCTCTTGTCCCTGTTAGGTCAACCCTATTTTCTCCAGTTCTTTGGGAAATTGCACCACTGGCAGAGCACACTGGTTCTGTTTTTTTCCATAGCTTTGCAGGACAGCAGGACTTCTTCCCTTCCCAATTTCACCCTCCATTTTCCTCCCAGTCACGGGGACAGGGGGAGTTAACAGAATAAGTTTGATGTTGAAACACCTGTGAAATGTTTCCTACTCCTGCAGGAGCAAGCTCTGTGAGGACTATGCTTATCTGAAAGATCACCTCCAAGGCTTTTAAAAGTTAATGATCAAAGTAAATTTTCTCAAATTCCTCATCAAGAAAAGCTCTATTTTTCTAGGTTTAAACTCTTTAATTTTTTATTGCAAGGATCAGTCCTGTCAGATCCTCAGAGTTTTAGTAGGGACATTTTGTCCTGACCACAGCTCCTTTGGTCGGTGTCTGCAGAGCTCCCCTGGCCTGTGTGAGTGGGGGGGGACTGGTCCCTACCAGAACAGTTGCAGAAACACAGAAAAGCTGAGAAACTGGAGAGGAAAATAACAAAAACAAGAGCCTCATTTATTTTTTTATGAGTATTAAGTCTATCTAGCTGTCATGCTTTGCCTGCAGACTGTGTGTCTGGGAGGGCAGGTTGCTGTGACAGATGGACAGGAGCTGCTTGGAGAAATGGCTTTAGATGGGCAATTTGCTGCAAGTTGGTGGAGCTTTTACAAAGTCACAAGTGTAAGGAATTAGAGGCAATCCTTTTATAAACACTGGGAAGCTGAAAGCCTGGACCAAGATTTTATAAGGCTCTGCTCAAAATCCCACTGTCACCACTGCCTGTGGCTGTTTCTTTACTGATCCCATCCATGCACTGGGGATGTGGAACAGTAACCAAGGCAGGAAATAAAATTTATGGGGTTCTCTGTGGGTCAGCCTCTTCTCAACCAGGGGCTTTGTCTGAGGCCAACAAGCAGAGTTACAAGAGGCAAGTTCAAAGGCTGCCCCTGAGCTTTCATTTTCCCCTTTGTGGAGCTTTTTTAATGAGCAGCTCCTGCTGCCCTCTTCCCTTCTAACTCCTCTGCAGCACCTGTAGGAGGTTAATGATGGAGCCAGGTGGAGCTGGGGCTCAGCTCACACATTAGGAGTCACTAAGTGCTTTCACCTGTTAAAACTAAGGTGTATTTACAATCCTGCCCTTTATTTACCTAACGAGGATAATTATCCAGTGTCAGAGCAATATGAGCCACCGGTGCTAAGGCATCACTTCTGGAGATGGGGATGGTGTTTTCCTGCTGGTGGCTGAACTGGCCCTGCAGAGCATCATGGTGGGAACTGGCCTGGGGAAGCAAAAGCAAAGCTCAGAGCCTGCAGAGCAGTGCTACAGATCTGAGTGAGTTGAAAGAATTTCTTCTCTTCTGAGCTGAGTGCGTCTCTCCTAAAGTGAAAGTTGAAGTTGCTGTGGTGCAATGCCAGGAGCAAGGGGTGAAAGAGAAGGTATGTGGAGGGGGAAGCTGGACTTACCTGGTTTGTTGGTTTTTCTGGTGCAGGATTTTTCTGGTTTTTTGCTTGGTTTACTGTTTTCCAAATTTTTGTAGGTCGGTGTCACGGTATTAGTTAAGCACTTGCTTGCACTTAACAGATGATGGAGAATATGCTGCCCAGCTTCTGATGTGCTTTAGACACCTGAGTACCTGATAGGTCTTGTTTTTGCTAGGGCAGCTTCTCTTTTCAGCAAGTTGTTGCTAATTGTGAGTGCTGTTCTGTGATGGCACAGTCTCCACTTCTGAGAAGGTGCTGTGCCCTCAACTTGAAGTGCTTTGTCTCTGTAGCTGCTTGAATTGCTGCTTTCTTCCTCAAACATGGGTAATTGCTATTGCTGCAAAATGCTTTCTTGGATGACTATCAGTTGACTTGTATTAATATTTACAATCGCTTTTTCGTTAGTAATTTTTTTTGCTACAACAGGAAATGAAATGCAAATTAACAACTGTAAAGATTAAAACATAATGAAATAGGACATGAACTCCAGAGAACTAATGAGTAAAGTGGCTTGAAGGCACAAAAAGATGTTCTTCAAAAATAAACATAGAGGTGAATAATAAGAGAAATAATTTTGAGGCATTAAACCAAGAAACAGAAAGAAATACCAAGTATGGGATAAATTGTTTCATGTCAGAGTTATAATTGCATTCTTTTTTCTTAATAAAACGATGAAGTATCTTCCTAAAATTAACCAGCTGTATAATCACTATATGGTAGATTTTTTCCTACCTTACAAATCAGCACATCAGTAGGTCTCTCTGTTTGTGTAACTTATCTGGCTATTTAACAAATACATTGGTTTAGTGAACTGAAACTGTTGTGGTTTTATGTTTTGTTTTTTTTAAATATTATTTGCCTCTGGCACTTTCTGTTTTCTAAAGCAGAAATCTGTATCTGAAGCTGCTGGGTGCTTTAGGAGGTGTTTAAAGCTTGTCCAAGCTGACAGGTATCAGTCCCTGCTTCAGCAAAGCTCCCAATCCCCAATATTAATTTTCCTTCATGAGACTCAGTTTGGTGGATGGCTTTAAGAGAGTGCATAATTCCTTTTTTTTTAACCAAGGGCTAGAGGCAAAAATCTGTGCAAAACTGTTGCTGGCTGCTTTTTGGGGAAAGCCCCTCTTTGATCAGGCAGCTGTGTTGGTGCATCTGAACCCAGAGCTGATGCTGAGTTAATTTCTGTTGCCCCAATGTTGGCTGTGTTTTGGCTTTGGTTAAAGTAGCCTTGGTATATCTGATTCAGTGTATCTTTAATATTCTTTCACATCTTGCTTAGTATATTATGGCTTTAGCACAGTGTAAACTTATGTACACCTCAAGTCTTTAGGTCTGAGCCTATGTGATTCCCTATAAAATTAAGGAAGAGGTTGCCAAGGTGCTGATCACTGGAGGGTTAATGCTTTAGTTCATTATTGTTGTCAGGGCTGGAGTTCTCCCCCTGTTCATGGTTAAGCCATGTGCAGAGGAGATGGAGAGGAGCCTTCAGGGAGTTGCTCTCCCTGATTTGATAAGGTTAGGACAGCCCTTGTTACCAGGAGGATGCAAACCTGCAATCCCAGGCCAGTGGGGTTACACAGCTGAGATGTTTCTTGTCTTGGCCGTCTTCCATCACCACTGGGGTTTTCTGTTGGTTGTGGAGTGTAGTTTTTGTGAATTTTGTGAGGTTTTGTTTGTTTGTTTGGGTTTTTTTGTGTGTGTGTGTAAATGCTTTTGTTTTTTGGGGTTTTTTTTTGTGATTCTCTCCCCTGTCCCACTGGGGAGGAGAAGAGTGAGTGGGTGGCTGCTCAGCTGCTTCCTATCTAGCAGGTTTTGGTGGCCTCAAGGATGCAGCTTGATTGGTGAGTTAGTGCTTTCCAACATGGCAGCATCTTGGGATGGCAGAATAATTAGGCTAAGCATAAAATTAATGTCTTGTATGCTGTTTCCTGTAGAAGATGCTCTATCCTAGAAGATATATCCGGAGGAGAAAATCCTGTATACATTGATAAACATTTTCCTCCACCTTTCCATAACCTTGGTGGCAAGTTACATATTTTATCTGCTGGATGCAGACTTGGCTTTAGGAAGTGTGTATTTTAGCTCTCCATAAATAAAACTAATGGGTATGATTTTCATTTTTGCTGGGGACCACTTGCATCTAGTTGGGGATTGAGCACCAGCTGAGGATCTTTCTCACACCACCTCTGCAGCCAGTGGGGCTTGGATGCCTAACACCTACCCATGGTTTATTCTCAGGTGTTTCATGGCCCTAGTGAGTAAATGCAAATTTACACCCAATCATTGCACAGAGCCTGAGCTGGAATGAGAAAGAGCCCTAATTAAGTTTTGTAACTGAAATAATTATTAAGGTCTTGCTCATTTTCTCAATAAAAATATTCCAGCTGAAAGGATGATATTTGCAAGTGCTATTTATAATTAAGCATTTCACTTGATTCACCCACAAACAGAATGTAAATCATGTTTTTCTCTGCTAAAAGGTGAAGAAAAGAGAAAGTGTCTCTCAGTAATTTATACCACGTTTTGTGGTTAGCAAAACCACAGGTTTATGGAAACGGGGATTTGTTGAGGTCTGAGTATTTTACTCGTGAAGGTGCCTCATTTCAGCTGGGCTCCATTGGGCAGAGGAGTAGGGGAAAATGAGCATCTTGCTCGTGCCCTGCAGTGCAGCTGAGCAGCTCCTGGGTTACTGAACGTGTCCCCCTTCCGTGGCTCTTGGAGCCAGCCTGGGCTCACAGCAGCTGCTGGTAGTGGGAAAGGTATTTTTGCAGACTGCAGTAAAGGTATTTATTGCAGTCTGTCTGAGATCTGACTTTGAGATGAGCTTCTTTTCCAGCCTCAGTGGTTCCCTGCAGCTGCAGTGTTTTGGGTGCCCTGAGCTGCTGGAAGATGCTGCAGCTGACAGAGGGGATGTTTCTGACCCACCCTTGGCTGCACTGGAGAAATCCCACCCAAAAATGTTCCTGAAGAACTGTGAAAATTGAAACAAAAGGAAATGTTTTCAGTTCAATCCATGAGCTTGAGCCTTTCCATGGGCATGTGGTCAGTAAAGCTGACACAACAAAGGAGTGTGGTTTCATTCAATAATTTAATGTTATATGTAAACTATAAAAGCATAGTGTATTCAGCTTAAATTACATGCCTTTTAAACTCAGTTTCTGCTATACTTGAGGTATTTATCCTTTGATTATTCCAGGTACTGGAGAACTGAGTCTTCAATTTACATTTGAAAAGGAAATATTTTCATTACTGTGGTGATTAGGCGCTCCAGCTAAGGGTTAGCCTCTGCTTTTGCCAGATACTGTACAATCATAGCTCAGAAAGATGACACCTGCCTTAAATGCCTCATAATCCAATAGGAAGAAAAGGAAAATATATGTATCTAATTACAAGGGAAGGGTCTGATGAGCAGAGGCCCAGGAAGGCAATAACCAAGTGGCAGCTTGCATGGGGCTGTCATTAAACCCTTCCCTGTGGAGAGGGGAACGTGAGTTGTGCTGCCAGTTCTGCCTGAACAGATTTCCAAAATTAAGAAAATTTAGAATTAAAGGCCATCTGCTGGTAGATTAGGTAAATAAAAATACACCCTAATTGGATTTGGTGCTCATTTCAGCCTTCTGGGTTATTAATGATAGGGAAAAGGTCACATTCCTTCAGGCTATCTGAAGTGGAGTGAATATATTGTCTCATCTTTTCATGACCCCTAGGTTAAAACGTAATATCAATTTCACTGTTGTCTTTTTTTAGCCCTGGAAAATCTCACTTGTGATGCTGTGAGCAGCTCAGCATCCTCAGTGCTGCCTGGACCCCTGCCAGAGGGCTGTGTGTTTGTATCCCTGCCCACTGTGTTTGGAAACAAGTAGATTTTTAGATGACAGGACAAATCAGCTGGGCTGGAAGCTTCCAGCTCAAGTAATTACAGTTCTGTAATCTCCAGTTTCAAATTTGGTGCTGCAGACACCAAGCTCCAGATGTTAGGGGAATAGTGGGAGCAAAGCCAGCACAGCTGGACCCTGACTGGAGAGGTGGAGTGAGCAGGAGGGGAGGGAAGGAGGGAAAATGGGAGGAAAACAGTGGGAGGACTTCCCAGGCAGGAGGTGCATCAGGCTGAGCAATCAGAGGATGGGATGCAAGAAAACCATAGCTGTGATTAGTGAGATTTTCACTGTCCTTCAGTTAGTTGTTGCCCAGAGAAGCTGTGTCCCATCCCTGGAAGTGTTCAGGGCCAGGTTGGATGGGGCTTGGAGCACCCTGGATAGTGGAAGGTGTCCCTGCCCATGGCAGAGGGATTGGAACTGGGTGACCTTAAAGGACCCTTCCAACCCAAAACATTCTGTGATGGTTAAGCAGAATAAAAACAAATCCCCTGAATCAAGGAGCTTTAAGTTCTCTACTCCAACCCAAACTATTCTGTGATTCTGTGACAGTTGGGAGGCCCTGAAGAGTCATATGGTGTGAGGCAGAGATGAGGAATGTAGTGAGCTATTTCCAAATGTGAGAGTCCCCCCATCTGGAATATTTGCATCTCCTTGTCAGTGACACCAGAAGGATGCCTGGCTTGAGAAAACACATGTTCCACATTGGTGGAACATGAATGATGCTTAAATCATATGCACTCGGTTTAAAGCAAGAATTAAATTTAGAAACTGAAGTAGCTGTATTTTTAGACTGACATCAGGAGACAAAACAGTCCAAAGGAGGAGAAAGATGTTGCATAACTGTATCTACAAAATTCTGTCAAATGGAAATGTGACTATGTGGAGGGCATTGAGGATGATGGACTTTTAGTTCTTTTGAGAGTAATTTTTTGAGATTTTCTCTAGAAGTATTTATTTTCAGTTTGGAATAATAACACACTAAAATCAATTATTGTGTAAAGATGTAATTACAGAAATTAATATTTTAGTGTGAAACTCCACAGGTGTTAGAACTTTCAAGCTGATTTATCACAGGTAGGTGGTCTTCTTCCCCTCCTCTTGCTAGTGGAATACACATGCTGACTTGAACATGGAGTTTTTGGGTGCCCGAGATACTTGGCTTCAGCCAGCACAACACAGCCTCTGGGCTGGGTAAAGAAAAGCCAAGGATTTCCTGGAACACTGAGACAAATCCATGTGAATTCAGTCTGTGTTCAAGGAAACAAAGCCCATGAAGATAAATAGGGCTAATCCCACTACAGCCTGCAAACAAACACTGCTGTTCAAACCTGAGACAGATAACACAAACAACCCTGGGAAAGCAGTTTGGAGAGTATCAAATCACATGACAAAGCCAATGTATTGCTCTGTGACTTCCAATTAGAGACTTGCTGCTGCATAATTAAGTTTCTGATGCCACTGTATTTAAAGTCATGTCAGTCCTTTCATTTATAAATACTTCTCTGCAGGTGCTTGAGCTCCCAGCTGGAATCTGTTTTTCTAGGATCTAATCCTAGAAGTGGTTTTTTTTCCCTTCATTTCAATTTTGAGTGGAAAAAAAAAATCCCCCTGAACAGCTAAGGTACATGGGAGGGAAAAGATTTGAGTATTCTCAGTATGTTTTAGTTCTGCTGTAGGTCCCAGCTGCAGACATGTATATTTTATTATCAGCATAACATATGTGTCCCCATGGTTGCACATTTCTGTAAATCAGGAGTAATCAGACCTGGAACCTGTTCTCTCTGATGTATTTTATACTTTACAAAAGTTGCAAAGGACATTAGCTCACAGATTTTTTTTTCCCTTTCCTCTATTTATACACCTTTCCTAGAGGATTCATAGGTCAAAATCTCCTTGTTTTTCCTGCACTCTTTGAGGGTTCCCAGGGTGATTCCCCTGGCTGGGGTGTTTGGTGTGAGGCAGCCCCTGTCCCATGGTGCAGGCAGGCTGTGCTGCTGGGATGGATTTATCTGCAGGGTCACAGGATGGGCTGGGCTGAGCCCAGGGCTGGTGTGTGCCAGAGTGGGACAAAGACACTGAGGGGCCTAAATCTCCCCAGGTCTCAGCACATGAAGCAGAAAGTGGAGGGGACTGGGGAGCAGCCCCTATGGCCAGCAGTTCATACCCTCATCTTCTGGTGTGCACAGAGCTGAGAAGATCCCAGCCTGAGCTGGCTGCCAGTGCCAGCCACAGTGACTCTCCATGGGCTTTCAGGTCAACTTTTGTGCTTAATAAATAAATAAAAGGGTATTTAAAAAATTGGAACAGAGAGAAGAGCATCACCTTTGGACTGTGCTTTGCTCTGAACCCCAAAGCAGACACAGCAAACTGAAATGTTCATTTTCAGCTCATCCTCATAATACAGGAGTGAGGGATGCTGCCTGGAGCAGGGCTGAGTGTGGGCAGGGCTGTTCCCCTCTGCCAGCCTGGGCTGAGGACAAGCTCCCATCTGGGCTGTCTCCTCCTGGGCACAGTTTACAGAGTGGTGAGAGCTGTTGATGCCAGACTGCTCTTCTGCAGGGGTCACATCCCCCAAACCAGCACAGCCTCTGCTCCCATCAGGCTCCTTGGCTCAGCAGTGGCTTTGCCAGGCTCAGGAGTTCATGGCCTGGCTTGTGCCATGGGAGAGGGACATCCCTGTTCACCCTCAGCCTTGTCCTGAGCAGTCACTGTCCATGGCAGGGAAAGAGTTAAATGAGTTTATTTTCTTCATAATGGCTTAAAAAGTACTCAAGCTGTTGGTCATTATGGTATGTTTAGAGCCAGGTGGGAGTGCCTGCAGGTGCTTTAGGTTGGTGCTTTTTCTGTGTTGGTTGAGATGGTGTGGAGCCCTGAAGGCCAGGGCATCTGCACAGCCCCTGGGGTGAGAAGGGCTCTCAGTGCCTTTCTGCCAGAGGGGGGTGGATACAGGTCCTCCTTCATCCCACATGACATTTTCTCCATCAAATCCAACAGACATAAAGAATGACACCCGCAGAGCTCTGTGTGTGCACTTCCTGAGGACCGAACCATTTGATTTGCTGTGGAATTTCTGAATGGACAGCTGACCTCCTAAGTCCATTAAGCAAGGCAATTCGGGCTCTCAAGCTTTGCCCATGGAAACACATTAACACAGTTTCCCATTTGGCTTGTTGAAAAGTCATTATCCTATATACAAAAGGGGGGAGAAAAGTAATACTGTTTTTCAAAGTTTGTTTGTTGTGTTGAATGGTGACACCTTTGACAGTATTGAAGGGAAGGAGAGGAATGCCATATCCCTGTGTTAGGAGTGCTCTGACCAGCCCATATCTATCCAGGCAGCATTTGCTGCTGCCATTGAAATCTTCATTTTAGTGCTTCAGACATGATCTAGCAAATGAAGAATGAAGGTAATCCTTGAAGCAGACCAGGGATATGAATCTTGGCATACCTGAGTGCTCCCAAAATCACCAAAATATACATGAGGAGAAAAATGGCAAATTGTCCCTGATGCCATCTCTGATAATTTGCCACCTCCAAAGAGATCTTTAAGAAGATTGATCACATGCAATAAGATCAGTTGTGTTTTGGGGTGTTGGATTTGGTTTTTTTAATTCTTCTCTATATGCTGGCTTCCACTAACCCCCTGCCCCTGAACAAGCATATATCTTCTTAGGTGTGAGAGGAGGGATGTGTTTGAGGGTAACAGATATTATGGAAAGAGGGTTTTATCTGGGGTTGGGAGTACTTTGTCTCCCTGAGTCTTTGTTTTCCCTCTGAAGTTGACATCCAGTTTCTTGCTTGTGGCTTTGGCTCTCAATGGGTTCTGTGGACAGAGCACAGGTACTGGATAGCTCCAGGGATGTAATTTGTTTCCTGGAAGTATTGGCTAGTGACTTTTTCATTCTAATTTTGAGGAGAAGAGGAATTTATCAGTAGTTAATACACTTTGTCCTGGAGAGGCAGCCCGTGTAATCTCGCTGTTGGATTTAATGCATTAACAGCATTTTACTTTCTGTCAGGGTGATGCTGCCAAAGGCAGGGACAGCTGTGGAAGGGAATACCAAAGTAAACAGGACACATTATTCAAGTAGATGAGTAATTTTAGCCTTACCTTGCTCCTTTATGTTTCCAGCAGAAAACACTTTCAGCACATCAATACTGGGAATTAGCAGCAAATCTTGCTCATCTGCCAAGCTAGCTAAGGAAACACTGTGTATTTTCTCAGGCCCCTGTGGGAAATTCACTTGAAACTGACAAAATGAGCAGGACCTTTTTTCTTTTAGTGGTGACAGTATCTCCAGGGATATCTACCTAAGGTCAGTGTTGCATAGAAATCACTAAGTTAGGCAGTAAAGTGTCTCTACCCTGAGTTAATTGCTGCTAATCTCTCAATTTCTTGTGCTAGCTTATATTGTGGGTTTTTTTTTTATTATTAGTTACAATATGCCTTTATACCAGTAAGGGGGATATGTAGATTTGAGTAACTGTGCTCTGACTTAGGAAGAGGCCTCCTCAGCTCCCTTTGACAGGAGTTCATATTTTGTAGATAGAAAGTCCTTATTTCTGTTGAATTCAAAGGTAATTTTTTTATCAGTTGGCTGCTCTTTCAGTCAGATTTCAATAATCTGTCTAGGTGGTTTTGCTTTACTTAATAGTCTCTAGAAAATTGCTCTCCCTGGCAGGTGCAGCTGAAGCCTTATGGGTAGTCAATAAGAGGATGGTTTTGTAGCCTTTTTATAGAAAGGTGTTTTAAATACCAATTTCAGTTAAAGTAGCTTTCTATTGCATTTTTTTGCCTATGGCACAGCATCTAGCTGTAGTGGTTCATTTTGCTTCTATGTACTAATTGCTATCTGTTGGCTGAAATTCTGGCAGTTTGTTTGAGCAAGATAATGTGCAAAAGTGTAGGAAAGAAAGGAAAGTACATGTAGGCCATCCCTGCAAAAAGAGGTGCATTTGCAGGAGAAAATCACTTCAAGCCTATTTAGTGGTCTGACAGTTTAAAGATGACATATTTGTACACATACAGGGAGAAATGGCCTTTAAAAGTAGTGGACACTTTTTATCATTATTGCTTCTGTCAATACAAATGAGAAAAACCTTTAAGGATAGTTCCACAGCACACAGCAAACTGCAGCTGAGTGCCAGGAGGCAGACTTGTCCTGAAATGCTTGAAAACTCTTAAGGAAAAATTAGGCAGGAAAGAAAATTGGAAAACAGCACTAAAGTTAACTCCAGAAGATTCAGAGATATTAATGTGAAAGAAGAATCATGGGATGATTTGGGAAGGGACTTGCAAGACCACCTAGTTCCAATCTCCCTGCTAGGACAAGGACACCAAAAAGCACAGAAACAAGATCATGAATTCACAGCAGAGCAGTGATGAGGAAAATGCCCAGGCCAGGTGTTTCATTGTGACCATGAGCAGTCAGTGTGTGCCACCATGTGTGTGCTCACACCTATCTCTGCCAGTGCTCCTCGGGCTCATGGAGAATATTTGAGAAGAGTTACTTGGATGCACAGTTTTCCTTGTTCTTTCTTTCTCTTTTTCATGTTTTCTGAGCTCTCAAAAATTCCAAATGACCTTTAAAAGGAGGAAATTGAAGGTTCTTTGTGTTTTTTACCTTGCCCTGTGGTTCTCTCAGAATAGTCAATGTGGTTTTCCAGGCTTAATCTGGACCTTAGTAGACCTTCAGACCTGGAGGGTTTGTCCATTTTTTCCCATCAGTGAAGGGGTAGAAGTGATGCAGGATAGAAAGCTGTTGCTCCTAAGTTATCTCTCTACACAAAAACTTCATTGGTGTTCCTCTTCAGAGCTGTCTGAATTTCCCCCAGCTTTCTGGTGAGATTTAGGGTCCATGTGCCTTTCCCAAGGCTCACAATTCATCATGAGTTTAATGGTGCTTTCAGGCTTGCAATGCAAGGTGAGGCTTGCAGGATCACTGTCTCTGCAGGTCACAGTCTGAAGGTCAGGCAAGCACCTCTCTGTAATGTGCTTTATAGAAAGCAGGATGCTATTTCCTAGATTATCTTGTATGACTTAACACCGGGCTGCAGAGTTTGTCCATCACTGAACTGCTGCAGCATGTGATAACCAACATGATGTGAAGGCTCTGCAATTCCTGCTGATGATTCACAGCAGATAATTTGATATTTAGGGCTCTGTTCATTAATAAGTTATGCTCCATTTACCTTGTTTTCTGTGGAATTTATGAGTCAAAAGTGCAGAGTGCACCAAAAATGACCCATTCATCAAATTCCTCTTCTCTCTGTATGATTGGCTAACCCATCACTGCAGCCCCCAGGGGCACATTGCACAAAAGGTGTGTCCCGCATGAGAGAGCAAAGCGGCCCCAGGAGGGAAAACAAGAACTCAGCTTTTGTTTGAGTCTGCAAGTTGCCCCATTTGGTGTCTTTGAGCTGTGTGGGCAGGAAATTTCCCAAGCCAATTTGTTTTCTTGTTTGCTGCATGCACAGCCTGGGTGTTAGGACAGCAAGGGAGGTGTCCTGCTTGTCCACAGGTCCCACTGAGTGCCGGTAATTCTAGAGCTGAGGGGGAATGGGGGGAGGAAAAGGCTGCTCTGATAATGTAGATCTATCTGCAGTTTGTCTGTCTGCACATTAGCATAAACCAGGTCCATGACACAGAATAAGGGTGGATTTGTTGAGACAAAACTGCAGCACAAACCAGCTATGGGAGCACAGGGTGTGCTGAGGTGAGCAGGGTATCTAACATCAGAAGAAATGCCCTTTGCTTGTAAAAAAGAGGAAAATGTCTACAGCAGACTACAGCATATCTAGCTGGCATCTAAACAACAGTGTTTTTTTTTTTATGTTCTTTTTAGTTAAGCACATACATTTTTACATGTTGGCACAATTACTTACACATTGACATAAGCTAGAGAAGCAGTTTAAGAGCCATGAAGATGAAAGAACAACCATTGCATACATCCTTTTGATTTCCCACCAACTAATGGGCAAAGCCCTAGGGAGAAGACAAAGAAATAATAATTAGAGTGTACTGCTTTAGAGGATGAATTGTAGTATATGGTAGAGATAATTCATGCTATATAGGTGTATATATATGTGTGTATAAAATATTGTGAGGATCCAAAGTTATGTCTTTGACCACTCTGGCTGGGAACAGAGTTCTATTTTCATTCAACCAGTTGTTAAGATAATATCAGGTCTGTTACCGTATGAATGGGACAGTCCCACAGTCCCGGGCCATCATTGATGATTTCCCTGGCATCTGCACTGGGGAGATAGCACCTAGACCTTCCTGGACCATGACTAATGGAATGTCTCAGATACTCACAAGACCTGCACCTGGAATGATTACATCTGCTGTGTTCAGGATCTGGTATCACCCTACTACATATTAACTATATATTAACACAGCCTCTGCCTGGATGCTCAGACATTGGTCTGGATCTCTGGATTTGTCTTTGTCTGTTCCTGCACAGGTATGGGGCCAGCTCTACATGTGAAGAGACACAAAGAAACGTGTGGTCATCCCTGCCTCAGGGATAATAAACTGTATATAAGCTGGCTGCTGGAAGCACTCGGGGTGAACCCCTGGGGAAACGCTGGCGCTCTGTCAGTGGAACCCTGGCTCACCCAGCGCCTGCGCCCGGGGCTGACACTGTCTTGGCTGTGGTGGTTTTTTCGAATTTCTATTTTTTGCTATCGATCCAATACATCTTTGTTAAATTTTTCATAAATTTGGCTACCGATTTGATAATTTATAACAATTGTGAAAATGTCTCCAGAGCTGTTGGCAGTGTAGTGTGAAGATACAACAGCTTTAAATGACCTGTCTAGCTGGTAAAGCAGGGAGACTAATGTAGATTAATTCACAGTTTTTAGCACTTCTTGCCTTGTTTAAAGCTGCTGTTGGTATCTACAGCCTCCCACAACATCCTGCAACCCTGCCAGACTCCCTTCTTTCCCTGGGTTGCTTGGTGAATAATCATTCACCATTGTGGGTATCTGGCACATGGTCTTGGCTGACTTTGGGAGAATAGAGGATGAGGAAAGTGGGATTTAGAAATGAAAAATAAAACTTGATTTCATGTGATATGAAAACTTAATTTCATATGCAAATAGCTAAATTCTGCATGTTGGGGAGCTGTTTTTTTCTCTTTTCCAGAGAGCGAAAATGTGTTAGATTTCCAAAGGTCTTGAATACAAACTCAGAATATTTTTATAACAGACCAGAGGTTATGGCTTATGGTAAAAGGGGCAGTTGAAGCAAGCAGTTAGGATTCACCTGCAAGTGACAACTCATGAGAAAAGTTCTGTTAAAAAAATATCTCACTCAACACAGCTGGCTGCCTGCTGTGAATTGGACCAGGCAGCATCAGAGAGATGGGACACAGCCTGGAAGGCCCTGGTCATGGTTCCTGGCTTTCTCTGTTGGATACACCTACCATTCCACACAATTAAAAACATTTAAAAATGTGCTTAAGCTTTGAAGCTGAGTCAGGAGAGGCCAGACAGGCTCTTGGGGCTCCCAAAACCTGTATTGGGTTTCCACAGAGCCCAAGAGGTTTCTTATGTTGCAGTTGGGGCGTGTTGGTCAGTGGCTTGGACAGAAGGTGGTGAGGATGGCCATTACCTCAGACAGGTCCTGACTGTTGTGTTGGATTTGGGTGAACTCTTGTGCTTTGTATGACAGAAATGCAAACTGGTATTGGCTGGAGCTGTGCCTTCCCCACACTCCTGTGAGTGGAGAGCAGGCAAGGCCAGCAGGCAGATTGGGCAGGGGGAATCCAGCCTTCCTGGCATGCTGGCAAAACTGAGCTATGATTTATTATGCACTTCACCTCTGTGCACAAAGAATGCTTTTTTTGGTAGAGAGCCAGCTGAGGGTGTGCTCAGCCTCCTCCAAGAAGGGAGGTTCCAGGGTGAACCTCTCCAGAGCCACTGCAGGACTGCTGAGCTCATGTCTCAGTGTACATTTCTGCAACTTTGTGGGTGCCAAAGAACAAAGCTCAGCTTTTAAAATAAGGGGAACTCCTGATGGAAGCCTAAAAGAAGAAAAAATAATCTCCATAATTTGTCTTAATTGCTGTAGTACTTAAAGAGAAAAAAAATCTGTGTGTGTGCGCGTGGATGCAAGAAGAAAGTATTTGGATTTGTTTTGGAGGTCACGATTACTAGAGTTTTATGAATGTAATTTCTGTTGGGAATCAAGTCTAATGGCAATGTAATTTATATGAAATATATAGCCTGAGAGTGTGTCTCAGTTCCACTGAAGTTAATGGTAAAACTCCAGTGTCCTCAGCAGGGACAGGATTTGATGCCTGGAGAAATGTTTTATTACTAAAAGTTTATTAACACTTCCTGTGGAAGGGCTACCTTCCTGTGCCCTGTTATGTCTGTAGCTGGAAGAGGTGAAGAACTAAACAGTGGAAATAATGCACCAAACATTCCTTCTGGCCTGAAATTCTACACACAGTGTTGTATTAAGCAGTTGTATTGAAAAAAATTGGCAAACAGATTAAAATACAGTTCTTTTAGACAAAGAGTCCTTGGAGCAGGATATAGAGAAGAGCTGTAATGGATTTTTATCCCCTTGAATTTTGCAGTATAATAACTCCCACTGAATTACAAAAGGCAACCTACACAAACTATGAGGAATTTTACTTGTTAATTTTCCATCTTTTGTCATTGTTCCTGTGGGATTGGCTCTTCACACATCTGATGACTCTTCTCCTTCTTTTGTTTCTGTCTGCCTGAGATTAATCTCACTCTATTTTTTGTACACATTTTGAAATATCTCATACTTTTTCAAACTTAAAAGGAATTTTTGGGCCCTAAAAACCATACTTTATGACTCTCTCATACCAGAAGTGCCCCATATCATTTTCTTTTCATCCACGTGTACTTCAATAGCATTTTTTAATTGTCTTACTGTCCTTTGTAAGATCTACTGCAGTTATGGGTATTGTCCTGTGACATCATTTTTAGAGATTGTTAATCTTATCATTAATTCCCACTATAATCTCAATTAAATGTGCAGACACCTTGGCTTGGTGCTCCTGTGGATGGGAAATGAATGGTCTGTGTTGTGACTGAAAGTGCATCACCTGCACGTGGAGCTGTTGGCTGCTTTTCTAACCTTGGATAGAGGTGCCCTGCATGGAAAGGGAAACTCTTGGCACAATCAGAAATATTCTGGGTTTCAGACCCATTTTGCTGCCAGCCTATGGGATTCATGGGCAGTTTATGCACACAGATGAGAGTAAATTGGAGTTACTCACTCAGAGGATTTCAGCAGCTCTCCCTGGGTGCTTTTCTGCATCTTTAGGCAGTTAAATACATTTATCAGCCTGGCTGTTTGCTTTGAGAAGTGTCTGGCTGCTTAACCACAGAGCTGGGATATCCCTGGATATTGGGGTGGTGAATGTCCATCACCTGTGGTGGCTGAAGGCTGTCCTGGTGGTTCTATTACTTGTGTTGGGTTGGTGAGGTTGGGCTGCTTGTTTGAGGGATGGTGCTACCAGCCAACACCCCAAAGACCCCCAGGACCTAAAGAGAACTTGAAAATTCCCTGTACAGCTCTTCATCCCTGTTAGAGGCTGGAGAGAGACAAATTTATTAGTACTTCAGAACATTTTTCTTGTTAATATTTCATACGAGTAAGTTCCTGAAAGGCTTGAAAGGAGTTCTGAAAAATTATTGACTATTAGTTGTTAACACTATTGATAGTGGTGGAAAATTGAGAGTACTGAGCACTTGGAAGGACCTGCCAAGATAAAAAGGCTGTGATTATGGGGGTGGATATTTTTGATGTATCTCTGGAGCAAGCCAAAGGGCTGTAAGGCCGTGTGACTTGTGGGAAAGCATTTCTTCTTATAAGCATTTGTGGAAGAAAAGCCTGCTCCTAATCAATGTTGAAGTCTGCCTAATTCAAAAGCAGATATTATGAAATAAAATCTGAAATGACAGCTGTGTCCACAGCTGCTGTGCAGCAGGTTGTAACCTTTGTTGATGTCTTGAAAAAACAGAGCAGTAGTGGATTCATAGCTGTCAATTCTGCTTTCTTCTTTTTGGCTGCATGGTGAGATTTCCATTAACTGCACTATTTTCCCTTAAAAGTGTCCAGAGTGGAAGATTTATTCTGCTGCTTCCTGAAACTTCTTATTCTGCTTCTTCTATCCCATTCTGCTGGTTCTTCTATTTTGTCATGTAGCTCTGCTGATATAATTTTAATTGAAAACCATATTTATAAACTTGACATCGTGCAGGATTGGGGCTGGGGAGAATTTAATTCCTTGGGCTTTGTGGAGCACCCAAAGTGTGAAGGTGAGGAACGGGCAGGGCTGGTTCTGGGGTGTTGATGCTCAGCTCCCAGGCTGAGCATCCCTTATAACTTCTCTCCAGGAAAATCAAGTTGAAGCTGCTAAATTCAGCTGCCACCTAAAAGGCACAAGCATTTAGGAAATGAGATGTGGGAGAGGAACATTTGAAGCAATAGAAAGCACTTGAGATCTGCTTCATGCATAGTTCAATGTCTCACATATTTGCATTTGAAAAAACCAGGCACCCCAGGTAAGGCCTTTTGCCAGAGAGTGTTTTAACAGCTTTGAAGTCCAATTCATATTTTCTTTTGCAATTTTTTTCCCTTAAGGCTCCATTGTGAAGGCCTGGAAGCAAACAAGTATTATCCACAATGTTTCATTTTAATTCAAATTAGTCTCAAAGTCTTCATGCTTCTATAGCCACCAACTCGGTGAGTTAATGGCATGTTTAATAAATAAAAAAATAAAGAGGGAAAATAGTGTCTGAGACTTTTAAAAAAACCCCACAGATCCACAAAAAGAAACAAAACCCAAACCCACAAAAACTTCTAAATCCTCCTAAAGAGTCCCAAACCAAACAAATCCAAAATCCAGCAACCAAAAGACCCCCACCCAAAATACCTGCCTTTCACTTGGAGGTTGACTCTGGGTGCTGAATGTGGGTTGAGTTCCTCCAGGATCCCCAAAAGCATCATGAATTCTCTATTGCCTTGAGGAAGCCTCTGAAAGGGATGTGTCCAGCTGAGATGTGATCTGTGGAAGTCTGGTCACATAAACTTAGTAAGACTTTTTTTGTCCCACAATTTCACTTTTAAATAAACACTATACAATATTTAAACAATTTCACTTTCAAATAATCATTATAAGTTTATCCAGCATTTAATGAGCTTGGCTGGAACAATGGACTGATGCCTAAGAGACACCATGAATTAAACCTGTTTTCCTTTTTTGATCCTTGTCTCCCTATGTTGCTGCTTGAGAAGGACCAGTATTCAATGGCAAGTAATTTGCCATGTTTAAATTGTGAGGTTTCAAGTAGCAGCAGTCGCCAGCCATTTATTAATCAAGCATTAGTTATGGTAGTTAAACATTTAGGGGCAATAAAATGCAAATGTGCTTTCAGCACAAGTTGTGGTTCTTAAAAAATAAGAAATTACTTTAAAAAATTGTTGCTGTAAGGTTATGGCCAATATTAATTGCTGAATTTATT
This sequence comes from Agelaius tricolor, assembly GCF_023055355.1. Lineage (NCBI taxonomy): Eukaryota > Metazoa > Chordata > Aves > Passeriformes > Icteridae > Agelaius > Agelaius tricolor. The sequence continues at coordinate 9,048,012 of NW_027269278.1, read as the reverse complement.
TCCTGTAGCAGACACTTCTTATACTAAATGGTAACTTAAGAAATTGCTTTTATTAGCATATACAACATGGCTTAAATTGTCTGATCTTCAAGGTAAAACATGAAGTCTTTCCTGGAAAATTCTCATTTTAGCCTTCTTGCTAGTGCAGCTGTTTTAAAAGGTGGCAGGCAAGTTGACCCTGCTCCTCATCTAGAGAATATATGAGCACAGAATAGAGTTTGCTGGGCTCTAAAGATTGCTCTGCTGTGAAATGGGAAGTGAGGCCACAAAGGTGGCCTTTCAGGTCAGGATTTGGTGTCTGTCTCCAAGCAGGAAGGATTTGCCATCTGTTAATATTAGCAGCTTTTGTGGATGTGGGAGAGGATTTGCCAAATGCTGATGGAGGTGAATTGTTCTTCACCTGTTTGCCCACCTCTCTTTCTTGCATGCATAATACCATGTTGGCAGGGTAGACACATCCATATGTTTTAGTAAGTAAACTTAAATAAAATCTAAATGGGAAATATTGTAAATAGAAACATCAGGCATGATACATATTTGTGAAGCAGGTCTTTGAGAAGCAGAAAATGAGCATATGTGATCTCAGTTGCTCAGGTAGGAATAGACATTTAGGAACTTGGTATCCCTTGGCAGTCTGTTATGGAGAACATGAGAAGCAGCTGCTTTCCCCCTAGATGATAAAGATTTTTCCTAAAGGGGTGCATTATCATGAAAAATTTTCTTCTCTATCCAACTGACTTGGAAACAGTAGAGAGAGCTGAGTGTCAGGGGAGGTTCAGATTGAATATTAGATTTTTTTTTTCTACTGGAAGAGTGATTAGGCATTCAAATAAGTTGCCCAGGTGGTGGACTCACAATCTCTGAAAATGTTCAACAGGAGCCTGGCTGTGGCAGTTGGGGTATGGTTGAGGTGTGATTATGGCAGGGTTGGGTTGATGGTTGGATTAGATCTCTTGGAGGTCTCTCCCAGTCCTGGTGACTGTGACTGTGTGATTGCACCACAGGAGAGATCCCCTTGGTGCTGCTACCAGGCTGGGCTGGTGGAGCCACAAACAGGGATGGGGTGCTGAGACTGGGCTGGCAGAGCAGCTGTGCTGGATCTGACGATTTTTGGAGATTACATCAGAAATACGGCCACAGTCATCAGCTACAGCTCTCCTTGTGGAGGATTTAGGATGTGAAAAATTGCAGTGCTAACACAAGAGTGGAAGGAAAGCTCCAAGGTGAGGGTGATGAAAGCCCAATGCTGCTGCCGAGCACCTGCATCCACTGCTGACTGGAGTTTCTCTTTCACAGTGTATCAGAATGTAGGAGACATTAAACAGATTTTATGGGCTAATCTATACTTTTGATTGGCTTTAATGATCTTTGCAGTCTGTTATTTATACGTGGCATTATTACACAGTGAGCATTGTAATGCATGAGGTCATTACTGCTCTGGCTTTACAGCTTGTTGGTTTTGCTGCTGAGCTAACCTGTCACATGTGCTCCTGGAGATGTGCCTTGCTTCAGGATGAGCCTCCTCTGGCAATAGAGGCAAGAAAAAAGTAGTAATGATAAATCTGAAATTCCTCAGGAAGTGAAGGGGTGGTGTGGTGTTTGTGAGGTCCCCAGGACGAGGTGAGAGATGAGAATTTAACTCCATGTTCTCAGAAGGCTGATTTATTATTATATGATATGAGAGAATGCTATACTGAAATTATACTAAAGGAAGAGAAAGGATACATCAGAAGGTTTAACAAGAATGAATAATAAAAACTCATGACTGACTCAGAGTCTGACACAGCTGGCTGTGATTGACCATTAAGAAAAAATAATTCACATGGAACCAATCAAACATTCACCTGTTGGTAAACAATGTCCAAGCCACATTCCAAAGCAGTAAACACAGGAGCAGCAATCAGATAATTATTGTTTTCATTCCTCTCTGAGGCTTCTCAGCTTCCCAGGAGAAAATCCTGGGCATAGAGGATTTTTCAGAAAATATCATGGAGACAGGGTGGCAGCTGTCTGATGAGATCTTATGTATCCCCATCCTGGTGGAGTTGGACCTTTGTTGACTTGCTCCTGGAGAGGACTGACTCATGTGCAGTGGGCAACAGGGCCGGACAAAATAATTTCTAATGATAACTTCCTAATTCATAGGTAATAAAATGTAAAATCCCTCAGGTAATTTTTATAAAGCTTTATAGCCTCTTTACATTTTTTCTGGACTTCCACCATAAATCTGGGGGAAAGGCAAGTAACTGTGCAATGCTGCTTTCCATGGCCAGGCTTTGCAAGGTGGACTATTGCTCTTCAAATCCTTCCATTCAAATGGAAGTGGTGCCTGGGGCAGGGAACCCTTCCTTCAGCTGTGAGATAACAGGTATGCTTTAGAAGAAGGATGAAGAGTGCAGAAGAAATATTGAACTCTCCTTTATATCCTCTCTGTGTTGGAACAGCTTTTTACATCAGCTCCATTCTCTGCCACAGTTCCCATGAGTTTCCCTTTGCTACCTTGTACTGCTGGACTGGGATTTGTCCTGTTAATGAAAGTAGCAAAAATTGTCTGAATTATGTTTTATCACAAAGTGTAATTTTTTTTCTGAGAAAGGTACATTTCAGAGACTCCTGCTTTGATTTGTGCTGCAGAAATTGCTCTCCTTCTGCAGAGTGTGGGTTTTTAACACCAGCTAAACAAAACCACCTGATGGAAGGAGGTTACTAAAATGACTCATGCAAAAGCTTGAGCAAAAGGCATTTCAGCTACTTATTGCTTTAGCAAGGCAGACAAGGCTGAATGACTGAAAAGTGGAGGATTTTATGCCAAAGAAAAATATGTAATTGCAAACATAGTATTTCTTCAAGCTGATTCATAGAACACATGCACACACATAATATATTGAGGCAAATTAATGTTTGTAGAATAATAGAATATCCTGATTTGAAAGGATCCCCAAAGGTTCATCAAGTCCAACTTCTGGTCTGCATAGGACAAAATTGTCCAATTTATCTTGTCCAATTTTGGGCAAGAATGACAATTGATGTCCAGGTGTTGAATGGCAGGACTTGGGGTGCTGGGCAGCTGGTGAGTACTCAAGAAAGTCCAGCCCTGACCTCTGTCACTGTGAAGCCATTCCTTCTTGTTCTGTCACTCTCTGCCCTTGCCAAAAGTCCCTCCCCAGCTCTCTTGTAGCCCCTTTAGGCACTGGGAAGATGTCGGTGCCTCAGTCCAATGAATTTCTGAATGGTTCTGTTTTGTCCCTCAGCTCGGATTTCTGCACCCTCACAGGTTTTCTGCACCTATTGAGGGCATTGCTCACTGTGGAAGCAGAGATTAATTTACAGCAGATATTTCAGGGACAAGCATTTGGCAAAAAGGGACACTTTTGTGTCCCTTCCTGCCGTGGGGGTCTGACAACATCTTGCTGCTATAATTGCTGAACAAATTAATGTTTTGAAACTGCACTGAGCACTCAAGAAGCCTCATAGATGTAGATAATTGCTCACTTGGATCCACTTTCTATTATTTTTTTCTGTCTTATAAATTAGCCCAAGATGAATTTTCTGTCAAGGACTTGAACCAGTGAGAACCTGAAATTTTCTTTTGGTGGGAAATTTTTTCATTTCAAGACAACTAGAACTGAAATGAAAAGATGCAATTATGTGATGAAAGACAAATACTAAAGAAAAGTATGTGAATTATTCACAACTTCTTTATTATTTCAATAAGATCATGTTATTACCTTTCTATATTTCTGAAATTTTAATATGATGAAATATTTTATTTCAATTACTTGAAAACATATTATAGTACCTTAAACATAGGTAACTGGAACTGAGTTAATATTTCAGCATGATACAAACTTTGAAATTTAATTAATTGAAATAATGGGTAAAAAACTGGGGTTGGTGTTTCAGAACACAATGAATGTTGTTCATATTTATGTTTGACTTTTTCTGTTTGTCCAGGATGGAGGTATTGCTTATATGCTGTTTTACAGGAATGGATGTTCTCTAAGAGAAGAACTCCATTAAAGTTTGAACTTCTCAGTCTGGTTTTCAGCCTATGACAAGAAAAACAAGAACTTTGAAGAGAACATGCAATGATAGGAATCTCTCCAGTGTTTGCTGTATGTCTGTCCCAAGCCAGCAATGTGAGCACTGGGCTGTTAATGTCATAAACATGGACCAGGCTGAATTTGAGGCAGGGGCTGCTTGTTGCATAGGTTGGGTATATAGAGTCTAAGATCTTCCCCCAAATCTCAGGATTTTATAGTCCACAGAAGCACTTGGTGTGTGTGAAGGTGAAATTAGAGGGATGGAGCTGCTTTTACTGGCTTGAAAATTTATCCTTTCTGATAACCTTACCATTGGAATAAATAAGCTTCAAAGAAACCAAAGAAGCTTTTTCCCTCCTCTCTGTCTCCTTGCAGATAATGACAGTAGCAGTGCTCAGCTGGGCTGTTTCTGACTGCTCTCCTTTCCTGTGAATATCTGGCAAACCCAGACAAAGAATTTAATAGGCAGCTTTTGGTGGTGGCATCAGCTGCCTCAGAGCACCAGGTTTCATTGCAGTCCTTGGTGAATGGCTTATCCATTCCTTCAGGCTGCTCCAAGCATGATAAAAGCAGAAAATAGACAGAATATTTTATTGTGCAGGAGCCTTCTGTACTGATAGTATTTTCCCTCTCCTCCACACTGTGCCAGCTGTGGTGTGTGTCCTGTGGCATCTGCAGTGATGCTTTGTGTGTTATCACACAAATCTGCTGATACAGTGTCTGTACCTGGTGGGACATAATTGGTGTGATGGGCCTGGGTCAGCTGAATGTAGGAAAATCGTAAATCTTGTCCTGGTTTTCCAAACCAGAAGTATAACAGCATCCAGGGATTTTATGACCTCTCCCTAGGGGTGCTTTGTGCCAAGCTGGCAGCAGGTCCCACAGACACCTGGCTCAGCAGGCTGGTGCCTGCACAGGAGGAGGGTGCTGAGTGTCTGCCACACCTGGGGTGTGCTGGGGCTCTTCCCAAGTGAGCCCCTTCCCAGAGTCTCCTCCTGCCTGGAGATACTGCAAAGAAATCCAGTTTACCAAGGAAGTGCTTTTTGTAGCTGAAGCCATCTCAGTGTCAGCCATGCACTGCTCTGGTGGAATTCCTTCTCCCTGGAGGGGAGACCCTCCCCAGCAGCCACAAAAGGCTGAATCCAGTGGTCACTGGAGCAGCAGGGGCTGGGAGGGGAGCAGACACATCTCCCCTGGTGGGTGGAATGAGGAAGGGAGAGGGCTGGCATTTGACTGGCATGTAAAGCCTCAGGAAAGCCAGATAATTTAAAGATTCTTGTGGCAGGCATTTCACTCAGCCAGCTCTGGGTTTGTTGTTCTGCCCATAAGCCTCCTGCCTGGACTCCCTAATTCTTAATAAGGTGGACAAATACAGTTTTGTGAGTTTAATGCTGATGAGAATCTCTGCAGCACAAATAACGGGGTGATGGGATTTTACCCTGCTGCCTCTGTGCCATGGTGAGGGGACAAGGACAGATGTTCCTGGCTGGCAGCAGGGAGGCAGTCTGTGCTGCTGGGCACTGCAGACAGTTACCAGAGGTCAGCTGTGTACTGATAATGAAATATTGATAAGCTACACATTGAGGTCTCTGGTAACAGAGGCTGTGTGTCCTGGCCTTTGCTGTGCTGGGGTGAGGTAAGAGGGTCCTGGGCTGGGTCATTGCTGGGGTCTCACACTGCCCTGCCAAGAGATGCTGTGGCTCAGTGCTGGCTGTGCTGGCAGGGACCCTGCTGGTCCTGCAGGGATGGGAGGTGCTTGGTGCTGGGGCAGGAGCTGTGCACTGAACTGCACCCACACACCCTGGCTGGAACAGGGTGATGCCACATCCACCTGTGCAGTGTTTGGCACCTTGCTTCTCCTCTGTGAGGAATGGTAACCATAAACCATCTGTATAAGGAGAGATTTGTAAGGTTTACATTTATTAAAGTTTGTAAAGCACTCTTTGCTGCTGCAAACAGATGCTGGTGCTGGTACACAGGATTATTTTACTTCTGCATCACTTGGGAGAGCTGCTGTGATTTGCTGTTCTCCTGGCTCTTGGGGAATCTGCAAAGACTCTTGGCTGCTTTGCAGTCCCAAATGAGATTTTTCTGCATCCTTAATGCATTGAATTTACTGTAATGTAAAAAACATCATGACACCCAGGTGGTTTCATATCAGATTTCATATGAATAACATTATGGCCAAGCTCAACTTCTAATAAGAAACTGAAACCCACTGCTCTTGCCTTTGTCATTATTTGGGATTTTATTGTTTTTGCAATGAAGAGAGATAGTTTGATACAAATGTATATTGAACGTGATCACCAGCAGGAAAAACTTTGCCCTGTATTTCAAGTTTCGTTCAAGACAGAGATTTTTGGTCTGAACATGGCCGAATTTAGGTTTTTGTTCCTGAATAGGATCCAAATGGGAAGGGAGAGAAGCCTGAGCCCTGAATGACTGCAGACCCAGGACAAAATATTTGCAACTGCAGCAAGCAAAGGATGGGCTGCCAATGCTTTGTGTACAGAGAACAGACTCAGGTCAGGATATTCATCATCCCTAAGGATTTCCATCACTGGTTCTTTCTGGAAAACTTCCCTCATCTTTGTTGTCAACAATGATTGCACAGAGTTCTTAAAACACTTGTTTATTCCATTTTAGTGATATGAAAATAGCATTAAATGTTGAAAAGTGTTGTGTCACATGTGGAGGGAATGATGTTAAACCAGAAACTGTAGTGACTTAGAAAAAGGAAAAGCAGGAAGCCAGTATCTACCAAGACAATTTGAGAGCAGGCAGTGGGAGGAGAAGCCCTGCTTAGCATATGACTAATGGCTTGGCCAAATTGCTCTGCATTGCCAGGCCTGTGAGAGACAGCAGAATAAAGCCCAGATATAATCTGCTCAATTTGGGCCAGAAAGGTTGCACAATATTTTCTTCCAGATGAAGCTTTCATCTCTGGTTGGTTTTTCCTTTTTGTTTTTTCAGCTTTGATGTTGGATTGCGAGTCGAGCAGGGCTGAGTAGAGCTGCCCATGCAGGGTGGTTTGGACACCCCTCCCCATGGGGCTGCCAGAGAGAAACTTGCTTTTTATATTTATCTGTCTTCTGCAGAATCTGAATTTTCTATGGAAATGAGCTAAAATCTGCTGAGGTAATTTTGTGCTTGGCTATTGATTAAGCCCCTCCTGCTCAGCAGGTGTTTGTTGTGCAAACACTCCTTTTTGTTTCTCCTTGTTGATGATCACGTCTGTGCACTTACCAGAAAAGAGAGGACTCTCCTTTATCTGGCCATTGATTTCAGACACCGCTCTTTTGTCCAGCTGTGCCCTTCCTCTAACAGCTGCTGGTGGGTGCCCAGGATGGGCACTGCAGGAGGACATGGAGCTTATGTAGCAGCTGAGGGATATTTTGGATTTTTTGTTGCTAATGAGAACATTTTTGAGCTGATTGCAATGGGTGTTAATATTGAAAGAGCTGCTGTGATGCTGATCTAAGTGTGCAGACAGGTTGTATAGATCCCTGCTCTGCTATTCCAGAGAGAAGATAGTCTTGGATGAAATTATGATTTAAAGCCTAAGAGAGGAGTAGGGAGATTTTTAATGTATAATTTAGAATAAAAGTTTTATCATAATAGTATATATCCTATTTTGACATGTGCAAAACAAAGGGTTTCTCTAGCTCCAAAAGTGTGATTTGAGAGAACCTTAATTGGTATATAGATTTTTGTTTCATATGAGAGGAACTAAAAGAAACATTCTGACTGGAAGCCACATTTGTGTTTGTTCTTTGACAGAAGAGAAATCTGGCACATAATCATGATGAAAATATTTTCTTTTTTTTGCACACTTCTGGGTTTTTCTGCCTGAAAACTCTGTTTGCCATAGTCTGCTTGGTCCCTGTGTCTTGAGTGTCCTGGGGAAAGAGGACACTGCTGCAAGAGAGAGGATGGGAAAGGACAGAAAAGGAAAAGCTCATCCTTTTCTGGGACACAACAGCAGAGCTGAGAGGTCCCTGGGACTCAATTGTGTGCTGCTTTGAAACTATGTCAAATTAATTTTCTGCCTGTTGGTACAATGACAACCTCTGGCAATGGCATTGCCTTGAAAGGCAATAAACAAGGAAATTGCATATTCTATTGCCAGTGTATTAATTTCATTGTTTGAAACACGAACTCATTTTCTGCCATTGCCCTGGGTAGTCTGTGTGTGCACGTGCAGGAACAAGGCACTTGGGAAGGTCTGTCCCTTGTCCCTGCAGAGAGGGGAGAGGACACAGTGATTTTCTGTTGATGTTTTGGTTCTGACCCTTCTTGGCCCCTTGGCAGCACAGGAGATGTGCAGTGCACCTCAACAGGGTCCCACTTCCATGAGAGAGGGAGGTGTTTGCAGTCCTACTTATCATATAAAACCTTTATCCAAGGTTTCTGTCCTTAAACTCCTGACTACTCTGTGATTTTTATTGAAAGTTGTTGGTTAAAAATGTCCTTTTCAGAGAGATAATCATGTCCAGGTGCAGGGCTGTTTTTGTAGTGTAATTCCACTGAATTATCATTCATGAAAGGGACTGGAGATGGTCTTCAGGCTGAAATTTAAAAATGCCAGAATTAGAATAGAGGTTAAAAAGTATTTCTTGTAATACATGTTTAGTTTTGCTGGAGAGTCAATTTCCTTTAGGTTTAATCAAGGTCATTATAATCAAGGTCATTAGAACAATGACAGGGCTGAATTTGCTCATAAAATTTTGTGTCTTGGAGCAGAAATTGTTACAAGGTTCTTCACACAGATGTGCAGCATGTGCTGAATACCTGGGCTGATATGTCACAAAGTTAACTGACTTATTGCAGTAGGATAAATAAATAACTTTCTGAAAGACCCTGGAAAACTGTGGCTCAGGATTGTAGCTGGGTTGTGGACAATGTGACTATATTTTGGTGCAAATGAATTTATCTTGCCATGTTTCATGACTAGTTTACTGATGCACAGAGGGAGGAATGCTACTTACATCCAGATCAAATGTATGCTTTAAAAATATCTGTAAACCAGTTTCAAACAGTGAATCTCTGTTGAAGTTAACAGAGAATGGAGCGATGCTGCTCTTTAAAGAATAATGAAGAAATTGTAATTCCACAAGCAACTGGATCAGTCCTACCCATTTGACTCAAACTTATTTTGTCTGTTCTTAGGGGAAGACTTTTTAAATGACTCAGCAATTGGGATAGAGTGACACTGAAATAGGGTGTGGAATAAAATGCTCCTTCTTTCATGGTCAAGAAGCCAGGTAACAATTTCAAGTGCTCCTGAACCCAATAGTCTTCCAAGTTACATTTAGAACTGATGATTAAGCTGCCTTTAACTTTTTAATCTTGAACTGATATTGAGAAGTCTTTAAAAAGATGTTAGAGTAAAACAACGGACTTTCTAATCAATCACACAAAATTATAATATATTGGAAACTTATTATTAATAATGGACTATTATTCTTTATGTATCACATCTTACTATCTAATCTATCTATATTAGTTACTTTTAAAAGGAATTGGGTGATAAATTACTCCATTAAAACAGAATGAAGAGACTTAAACTCTTCAACAGGGAAAATTACAAAGTAGATTTTTACAGTGGCTTCACAGCTTTGCCAAGCACATCACACACTACTGGATTCCTGGGAGCTGAGCAGGACGTGGTGCTTCCACCAAGGGGTTGGCATTGATGAGAACCTTGAGTTCTGGGCCTTATGAAGGCCATCTCTGCAGGTGCAGTGTGTGCATTCAGTTTTGCTTTTCAACCTAGTGATGATGAATTAGATCCAAAAGCCTTTTGCTTTGTGCTCCTGCCATTTTCCTTTGTGTCTCTGGTGCCTTCAGCAAGACTGCCAGTGATGGAGACTTCTCTACTTGACCCAGCGTAGTTGCTGATAAAAGGAAAAGAAAGCAACAGTCCTTTCCTCGAGCTCTCCTGAGGCTGTGGAGAAAATCTGTAGGAGAACTGCAGTGAAGAACAGTGTCAGGACATTTGCATTCCAGTTTTTGCTTTGTAATTTGCTCATCTCCATCTCATTTTGTATCACTTTGGGGCGAGTTTTGTAAATCTGACGGAAACAGTCTGCTCCTGTGTGGTTTGTTGCTGTGGGCACCCTTTCCCTGACAGGTGTGGATTTATTACACTGTTTCCTTGATGCACTTATTTCCTCCCCTCCAGCATGCTGTGAGAGTCTCTCCTCATGGTCCCTTGGGTACGTGCCAGGCTCGGGGAGAGGAAAGTAGAGAGATGAGCACATATGTGCTTGCATCCATAATGGGGGGAGGAAAAGTCTGAAAAATAGCACTTTGCTATTTTCCTGCAGGCAAATCAAGAATAGATTTTGTGGGGCTCAGGGAGAATTCTACCTCTCTGATTTCTGAACTCTCAGCTTTTTGAGGTGGGTTCAGACTCAGGTGGATGACCTGGACTGGACAAATTGCTGAGGACATGAGCTGTGAGGGGCTGTTTGAATTCTCTGGGCAGCCAGTTTGAGTTCTCTGAGCTGGGAGAATCATGACGTTGGCACTGTTGTGTGCAGGTGCAAGTTCATCCACGTTCCTCATTGCTGCAACTTTTTGCAATTAGAACGGCACCCAAAAGATTGGATTGGTGTCACGTGGCACAGGGCATTGGGACAGCTGCCAGGTGCAGAAAGAGAATTTGGAAACTCAGATGAGCGGAAAGAGAAAATCAAACAAATGAGTAGAATGGGATTCATCTATTTGCATGTTTTAGCTGTGCAGTGCACATAAAAGGGAAAAATCAATTTACTGAAATCCTAAATAAATAACTGATAAAAGAACACATTCTTCTTGACTTGAAAACAAAAAAGAAAATGGTAAATAAATGATTGTCTGAATGAGTATAAGTATAAAAAGCAGCAGTAGTCCTCTTTTAGAGGAAGGCTGAAGGCACTACATTTTCATAAGAAACAAAATACAAAATTGGCATAAATTGTGGATAAAGGCCTACATGTAAGAGGCCTTTGTTTACTGATGCTTTAAACAGCTCATTTTTCTCCTCATTTTGATTTAAAATAATCTAAAATGGTGGGGAGGGATTTTCTGGGAAAGAAGCACAGTGTGCAGCCTAATCTTCCATCCCACAGATTTTACTGGCATTATCATAAAAATGCTGGAGGTTTTCTTGGTTTTGAACTCATTTTTTTGGAATTCTTGATGAATAAGCCCAAATGCATTAATAATGGAGCTGGAGTGATTTTCATGTCTGTGGGGAAACAGCAGTCTATTTGCATTTTGTGTTTTCACTGTCTTTGACAGCCTTGGTAACACCCCACTGGCAATAACAAAACCTTCACCTGGGGTTTGCTTTGGCTGGGCTGGGATTTCCCAGTGCACTGCACCAGTGCTCTTCCAGCTGGTTCTGTTTTAAACTTCAGCATTGATGGCTGCTGACTTGTGGGGAGCAAGCTGGAAATAAAGGGCAGTGCAGGTGCTCTCTGTATGGCCTCTGCTTGGAGATTTCCCACCCGCTTCCCAAATACACATCCCAGATTGATTCACCTGTGTCAGTCACAACTGTCAGTAGTAAACCCACTGAATTTGGGATGTGTTGGTGGGTTTATCTACTGCCACTGATGAGTAACAGTGTGATTGCTCAGCTGAGGATGTGATTGCCTTGAGTTGAGCTGGGTGTCCCCAAGGATGCTGCTGCTGTAGGAGCCAGGAGCTGGTACTGCCAGTGCTCCTGGCACTCCTCAGTGCACTTGTACTCGTTCCATAGAAGAGAATTGTGGACTCATAGAATGGTTTGGGTTGGAAGGGACCTTAAAGATGACCCAGTTCCCATCCCCCTGCAATCTGTGCCAAGGTTTGTGCAGCCTCAACGTTATTGGATTTAATACCTGGGTTTACAGATTAAAGCAAGACTTGTTACACTCTGGGACAACAGTGTGGTGTGTAGAAGGGCTTGGGTTGTACCTGGACATTGTACCAATAAAGCTGCAGTAGGGTAGATGAAACCCTTAATATGGATAAAGTTAACCTGCCACAGAGCTGGTTTATTCCATTTACTGTTATTGCTCACTGCAGTGTCTGAGTGAGAGCCCATTTGGAGATGTGGCAGGAAATAAACTCATTTCTCTTCTTTTGTCACCAGTTAAATGTGCTGTTGTCTATCTTGTGGCTAAGTTAGCTATGGTTTCCACTGCAATTCTATTTTGTGGGGAAAAGAAAGGAAATAGGAAAAGAAAGTTAGTTTTTTAGGCCAAAATGCTTGTTGAGTGGTGATTCTGAATGTTGCCCTAACCTCCAATATCATAGTAATGCCAGTATGAGCTATACTTGGGGAGTAAATGCTGCAGCTGCTCTGGGTTGAGCCTGGACAGACAGCATGTAGCAGCCACATTTCTTGCCTCTGAAGCAGAGGTCTCCAAATCTTCCTGGGTGTCACATTTTACAGCAGCTTCAGTTTCAGTACTGCCAGCACTAACTTGGTATTTGTAAGTAGTCTTGCCCTAGTTCACTTTTTATTGCTGATAGATGCATTTAATCTACTTTATTTAATCTACTTTATTTACCTCATTTTTGTCTGATGCTGCTGTATCATGAGATCATATGTGCCCATGCATGGCTCTAAAGCTTCCTGAGCATGTAAGATGTTAGAGTAAGGTGGTCCACAGACCTTCCTCAGCAAGACAAAAAGCTTTTTGCTGGTGTTTTTTTCCCACCCCCCTTTGTCAGCATCTTTGCTCATCTTTCCCCACCTTTGCTCAGCATCCCGTGCCTCCCTCTGTATCTTCTGAGGGTTTATGGTGCTTCTGTGGTTCTTCAGAGCAGGAAAATGAAGATGGAATTCACAGCTCTCCATGCACGCAGGGCTGTTGGTGCTGGGCTCTGCTCTCTGAGTTGTGCAGCTGGATCCTTTTGAGGTTGGGTGGCAGGAAAGCAGGCACCCTGTCACCCATGGGGTATCACTGAAATCTGTGACAAAACCCCAACACCTCCAGACCCCTCCCTTCTGCTGCTAGGAACACATACAATTGCTCCAAGGAAAGAAGGGGTTCATTGCAGTAAAAGATCAGACACTGGGTTTAGTTTAGCTGCTATTCTGGACTTAAAGCACAAACACATTTTTAATTTTGTGACCGGATGTTGGCAGGTGTTGAAAGAGCACACAGAAAGCATGTGAGTAACCCAGGAAAATGGTATAAATTTAGGGGCAACTGTTGCACCAGCCAATGTATCTCAAGCAAAAGCTTGATATTTTGGTGTTTTATGCAAACTAACTAAAAAAGCAAAGTAGAGTTAGCGTGGATGGAAGGTAACAGATTGAATGGTTTACAGTAACAAAGACAATTTCTCTGAGACAGAAACTAAAACTTGTAAAATATATTAATAGATCCAAATAACATAATTAAGAGTTAGTGCACCATGACCTAGCTTTCCTTTGGACCACATTTTATTGTCCAATTAAGAACTTAATTACTCATCCAGTACACAAGCTAGAAGCATAAAACATTTATTTGTATTTTGTTTTGCAGATGGAGGGAGAGGATATGGCCATGGGTCTCTCAGAAGATTCTAAGTGGTCAGAATTACTACTTGTTATTAGGGCAAAACCAGTTTCATTAAGTCCTGCTGATGACATGGTTTCCAGTTAAACAGGACATTGTGCAAGAGTCATAGACCCCTTAATCCTCCATCTTTATAACTGGACATTTTGGCATCACTAGGATGTGACAGGCAGAGTCTACCTCAGACAATGACACTGGGAATGAAGCTGTTCTGAACAGCTGTCCATAGGGAGTGATGGAAAATGCAGTCTTAAAAAAAGTGACTCTTAGGTCAGGTAAGTTCATTTCAACAGAAATCAGAGGTGTAATACTTCCTATAAACCCACATGAAGTGCTATAGGGAAGCCTGCAAATCTGCTTACTTTGCTAGGTAAAGCAGAATCTCTTTTTCCTGTCTTGGCTTTTAAAATAACTGCTTGATGCAGTAGATTTCGCCCTCTAGAACAACAAATATCTTGCAGGACAGGTGGAATTTTAAGACCTTATTTTGCTGGTGCTGCATGTTTGAAACTTCTATTGAAATTAATGGCGATTGCAGTCCTGTAACCGTGTTAGCAGAGAACCCTGTGACCTTATAAATGCAGGCAATATTGTGAAGCAGCTACTGCCTTCAGGTGGTGAAGAGCAAACAAAACTGCACTTTATATTAGACATCATTCATTTGTCCTTTCTCTTCTTCTATTGCTCTCCAGGTCCTGATCCTATTAGCCACTGTGTCCTTTTGTAATTTACCAAAGTAATGCTTGGCACAGGGATCTGGGAGGTGATTTCCTACAGTGCCTCCATCAGCATCACTCTTGTAACAGAGCCAGAGTCTGTGAACAGTTGAGCTGGGGCAAATTCTTGCAGTTCCAGGGCATGCCAGAGCCTGGTTTATTTGCTGGCTCAGATATAAATCTGTTTTCATTGGCCTCTCTCGCTTCCCCCAGCCCTGCTGAGCAAATGGATGGTATTTGAGGTAGCAGTATATGCTGGGAGTGGGCAGAGGGCAGGAAACTGGATAAATGGCCCTGTAATTAATCTCTGGTTCTTCCCAATTATTCTCCTCTTATCTGTTACTATGGTTAATTGAGTTTTTGCCCAAATATGACCTCTCCTTCTAATTCCCACATGAATAATTTTCAGAATGACTGTACAACTTCATTACTTCCAGTCTCCAATGTGTGTTTAAACTCCAATATGTGAGATCAAAATGGTGAAGATCAGTGTTTACTGAAGTCATCCCATTAGTGGCTTCTCATTGGGATTGTATGGTTTTCAGAAACTCAGGTGTTTCTTGACTTTTGCTATGTTGTGATTCTTTTTGAAATTCAAGTGAGTACATGCTTATCAAACAAGAGTTACTCAAGAGTCTCAAGTCACCTATCTGCTCTTGAAAACATTGCTGTGTGTGGTTTTTTTTTCTTCCAAATGCAGTTTTGTAGTTTGTTGAAATTTCCAGAAGGCTTGTAGTTTTGGCGGTCTGTGTTACTGTTGGCAGTGGAAAGTTTTGTATCACAGTAAATTTAGAGACTGTAGATTTAGAGATTTTCTCTTTTCTTGGGCCTACCCTTCCTTCCACTAACTTCTTCAAAATGCAATTGAATATTAGGTATTTTTCTTCCTATGTAATTCCAAATGTTAGAGCATAGTATACATTCTCTGAAAGAATAGAAATTTTTGGTTTCTTTAAAAAGATATCGGCAACAAAAGGGCTTGCGTTGTACTTTTTTTTTTTCAGTAGGAAAAAGGCTAGGTTTTCTCCTCCCTTCCCATCCTACCCATAGAGAAATTTGATTTGGGCAGTATGGGGTGAGCCAACCTTCCCCAGCCAGCCCTGAAAGTTGGATTAGATTCCTCTTCCCAGAGTTTTCCCAGCTCTGCCTTCATCACAGACAATATGTCTGGAAAACAAAAGAGTCAACATGTTTATAGTTAACAGTTCAAAAAAACCTGAAAAAAGACAACTCTGACAGAAATTCTGATTTTTTTTCCCTCCACGTGCCTCTTCAAACACCATGTGTCAAAGATGGTGCTGCTGGAGCAGCTCTCCTCTTCCCAGACACCAAGAAGGGATGTTGACTCTCACTGTAGCACTAATTACTGAAAATGTCTTGGTGTCCTTTAGCCGAATGTTCAAAGGGTGAAACTATTATTACAGCAAAATACCATATCCCATGAAATACTGCAATTGAGTGTGCAAGGCCATGGATCAGGAAGATTGCCTGAATTAACTCGACTTGGTGATGAATGAGAAGGTAATAACTTCTTAGAAGAGCCATAGGAGGCAGGCAGCAGCTTGATTAGCAGAGATATATCATGGGTGAGGTTCTAGGGAAACACAGATCCAGAAAAAAATGTCAAAGTTTTACTCCTTCACGAGGCTGTGCTCTGGGAAGGAACTGGCAGGTAGGAGAAATGGAGCTCTATGGAAAGCAAGTAAAATGTTTGCTGGATGCTAAGGTCAGAGGCATGTGGCTGTAGGAGCAACCTGCCTGTGGAAAAGGAAGAACTGGGCAATGGGAAAAGTTTCCTGTTCTCTGTACATCATGGAAAAATCTTCATCCTGGGAATAATTTATTATGAAATGTAAGAGAGTGATAATCCCCATAGAAAAGAGTTCTTGACTTTCCTCTATCTTACCCAAAGGTAGATCTGTGACTCCACAGAAATCTGAAGTTTATTTTGATTTGCTGAGTTTAAAGGAAAGAATTATGCCAAAGGGTCCAGGGTCTCTAATCTGCTACACTTTATTGAAACCAATGAGGCTGCATCACATTATACCTGCTAAGGACATGGCCTTGATATACTTTGTTTCTGGGATGCAAATACAAAATCTCTTAATGGGGACGGATATTTCAATATCTCCTGCTTTAAGTTGTATTTCTCTCCTAATTACTTAGTTCTAAATAGTTCAGGAAGGAAATTCAGCTTTTGATTGTTGGGTTTGGACTTATTTATGCTAATTTCTATTCATGACATAGTTTCAAACAGCTGGGTTTCTGAGGACACCATAACATGGACTAAGTTTCATAATCTAATAGCAGTATTTAATATTATTTATTAATTCATTCTTTCCTTTTTCTGTTAAAGTACTGATTTATCTTGTTTTATTTTATTTTTAAATCTAGTAAAATCTCAAGATTGTTGGAGCTGGTTTTTTTGTATTATTCTATACTTCCAGCTATGCTTGACTAAAATCCACTGAAGTTGACAGGAAGCTCTTGATAGATGTTGGATGTCTCAGTGGCACATGGGCTGCCCCTGTGATGCCCAGGGGATGCTGAGCATCAGTGTCCAGCCAGGTGCACCACACCAACCCATGCTCTGTAAAAAACACAACATTCTCCTGTCCTTCTCCAGTGTGCATTCATGGTCTTTTCATTTTACATTGGGATGTTTCTTCTGGAAGGTGGGAATAACCCCAGGGTGGCAGGAGAGAGGGAATGAAACCTGCAGGGCCAAAGGGGTTGAGGGGTGGGCAGCCCAAGACCCCTGTGAGTTAGGAGGAGCCTCCCAGGCTCTCTGGTCTGTGCCTGACTTTCCTGGTCTTTGTGCCTCGTCTCAAGCTGAGCATGTTCTGAAGCACTCCTGAGTGTTGTGTGCTGCAGGTTCACTGCCACTGTTTGGGGCTGATTTTTCCCAATTGCATCTCTGGAGTAGGAAAAAAATCACATGGCACTTTAATCACCAAAAGCTCAAAAGCAGGGGAGGGAATAAAGCAAGTTTCTTGATAAAGTGCTTGTAAGTACAGGCAACCTGCAGAGTGAAGTCAACAGGTCTCTTCAGTGCTGAAAGCACAAGAATTTCCTGTGGTGGGGTGAGAACTCTGCTGCTTAAATGTTGCACTGGTTCAGTGCTTTCCCCTCTTGAGCACCTCCAGCAGATGCATCTTTAGCATCTCCTGATCAGGCACAAACTCTCATTTGCTGCTTTCTTTTTCTCAATGCATTAATCAGTTCACCAAGACTTATTATCAAGATTATCCCTGTAACACAGACAATTTAGCTTTATTCTGTGACAACAAAACTGCCAGATTAATGCAAACCCTGCTTCTTCCATATATAAAATCTTGTAATATGGAAAGCCACTGTACTATCACAATTTTTATGAAAGCAGACTTTCAGATTGCACGTCATGTTGGTCAGGTTTTGTTCGTGAAGCCCTCTGAGGACCACCTGGTCAGTGTAAACACTTTTCAAGATGACTTTTGGTCCTTGGGAAGGAAGCTGCTAGAGAATAGTCTGGTCTAAAGGGATCACCTTTCAAGAGCTGTGTTGCTGTAAGATGGGGGCTGTGTGAAGCCTTCCCAAGGGGTGGATTTAGGGAGAAGCTGGGTGTGATGCACCATGACTCAGCACACACTCCCCAGCAAGTTCTGTTATCTCAGTGCAGAAGGGGAAGAGTGACCTGTGTCATCCTCTGAAAAGGGAGGCTGAAGGTCTGTGCTGGAGGGTTTAGTTTTCTGTAACATATATTAGTGGCTTATTCCATGTCAAGGTCCTTTCTAGACATGGACCTTTGTAGGGGGATAGAATATAAGAAAATAAAGAGTGTAGAAAGTAATCTTACCCCTAAGGAGTTACAGCTGGGCCAATTATCAAAGATTAGGAACAGGCCTGACTTTACCAGGCCACAGCTGTAAGCAATGAGCAGAAGATGCTATAAAAGAGTGGAGGGGCTGGGTGAGAGGGGAACTGGAGTCAGTGGCTGCTTTGTGAAGAGGAAAGAGGCAGTGCTCTGAGGAGATGCCCACGAGAAACACCAAGAAGGTTTGGAACTTTTGTGATAGGAGACAACAGCATGGAACCCCTGTGATGAGATGAGATGACAGCAGACCTTGAGCAAATACCCAAGGTGAACTGCCCCCATCATTCTGTTCCCTCACTGACCCCTCCTAATTAGATGCTGCTCTCACAACCCTGACCTGTTTTAAATCCTTGAGGATATGTGGGCTGGGAATATGAGCTCAATATGAGATTTCTCTGTCCTGCCTCTGCCTGCAGCAGTAGAAGTCTGTACTGAGGGGACAGTGTGCACTCAGTGCTCCTGGGTGTCCAGCTCCTCGTGCACTGGAGCCACTGAAAAAAGAGGAAATTTCTGTGGTCATGGTGGGCTGCTAGCAGGTATTCCAGAAGGTGCTACTCTGCTTTGGCTCACTTGAGATCTGTAAGTAGCCTGTGCAATTAAAAGAAGATGAAACAGCTGCCAGCAGTGCAGAGCACCAGCCTTCTGCAAGGCACTTGGAGAGAAAAGAAACATCTGTCCAAGGCTTAACTTTCAAAATGAGATGAGCACTGGGAAGGTTGTGCAAGAGGAAGCAGATACATAGCTGATTGTGTGAGGATTAAAAAAAAATACTATTGCACCTATCACTTTGAGGATTTCAGACATCCCTAGCAAAGCACTCAGCAATAGTAAGTAATGTGCTGCATTTAATAGGAGAACATTTGATTTTTTACTGTGTAAAAAGCTTTTTAGATCCAAAAGATTCCTTATGGTAGAAATGTAGCTTTGCCCTCATTATGTTCTTATTTCTTAAGTTCTTACAAAATGCTGTGAAGTTAAAAATTCTATGTTTTTAGAGATTATAATAATGAGGTTTAGATCCTTTTCCAGTTTATAGATAAAATGCCATATTAAATGTAAGCAGTATTATATTTCATTATGCAATTCTGGATATCTCTTGCTCAAAGATAAATCAAAGTAGACCAAAGAGGAGTATTTTTGTAATGTAGATTTATGGCAGTGCAGAATAAAGTGCTGCTTCTCAGTTGCAGGTATTTTTGGCATTCTAGTTAAAAGTGTCAAAATAAATGATTAAATTTAAGTTACTCAGTAGCAGCTCTGCTACCCCCATCCCAATATAATAAAGTAAATGCTAAAAGTGTAAGAGACAAATCCAGCAGAATCCTCCTGCTGTGCCGTTAACTTTCTCCCAGTTGCTGAGATATTTGCGAGTGTTGCTCTGTGTCTACAATACAGAGGATGGCAAACAGGGGTGCTTTTATTCTGGGGCAAAGGCTGGGAGTTGTGCTTCCAGGGGAGAAGCAGGGATGTCCTCAGGTAAGGATTCCATTCCACTGTTCCCAAACCAGCCCTGGGCAGGGTGAAGGCAGAGCCTCCCATCCCACATGCAGCTTGCTGGCTCCTTAACAAAATCCTCAGAGATTCCACAGGAAAGGGGGCCTGGAATGACACTGGGCTGTGCCTGCACTGAATTAGGATCTCTGCTGTGAATTATGCACTTGATTTTTGCTCCTGTACGTGAGTGGAAGCTCTGGGCAGGGAGTGTGGGATGGCAGTGTCTGTCTCTGGGGACAGTGGGCAGGGAGCCCATCGCAGGGACATGCTCAGAGTGAGCACTGTGCTCAAACTGCTCCTCTGTGGGCAAAGCTGGCCCAGCTGGAAGCAGGGTTTGGGTTTGATGTGTGGAGACCATCGGTGCTTTTTTCATTTTTTTAGTCTTTTGAGGAGAGCAGAAAGAGCACCAGGCAAAGTCTAGAGGAAGCAAAAGAAAAATAATTTTAATTATAAGCCAGTTGCATCGTTTAAAGGTGAAATTTGTACATCTTTTGTCTTTAATTTTGACTTCTCCACCACAGTAACCCAAAACCATTAGCAATATTGTTTACTTAAACCAACAATGTGCTAAAGAGAAATTAATTATCTGGTGAAAGGATGTGACACAGCAAAACCTGCAATGAGAATTGCCAGGTCCTTGCACTGGCAAGCAGGGAGAGCAGAGGTGAGGCTCTCGTGCCTTCCATTCTGCTGGAGCCCCATGGCTGGGGAGATCTTGGGCCTCCTGAGTGCTCCAGGTGTGCCAGGGAGGATCTCTCTGCATCGGGAACTTGACACCCAAGAAAAACACATTGCTCTGGTTTCAATTACACGTGTGGAAGTGGATGATATTCTATGAAAATTCAATAAACCTTGAGAACAGCAGCAGGGCTGATATCTGTAATTTAAAATAATGGATATCAAGAAATTGTTTCTCATTTATCTTTACTGCTGAGTTTCAGAAGCACCAAAGAGACTTCATTAGGTTTTTTTTTTTTTTTAAATAGCTTCATTTATCTCAATCAATGATGGGTTCTAGAGGTGGCTGACTATTATGTTTAATAATACACTGGATAAAAAATATCCCCGTCCTTTCACATTTTTTGACATATGTGGAAAGAATATATGAAATCTCTTCTCAGTGGGAGATAGAATTAGTTTGGGTTTTTTTTTAAAAAAACCCCACTTTATTATGCAAGATAAATGTGTTTTTTGTCACACAGTGGGATCTGTAGGCAGAATATTTAAATCTTTGTTTTACACAGATTGAAGTTTCATTAGAAGAAATATCATAAACCTGAGATTCCAAAGTAAATACTGTGACCAAAACATGATGATTCAATCCTGTGACTGCCACTCACAGAAAAATAATGACCAGGGAAATGAAGAAACCCAACAGACAGTGCTGCTGTGGACTCACAGTCAATGCTACCAGCCCAAGTGCTGTTCTATGGAGTTAGAGGAATTAAAGGGGGTGAGATTTAAATGATAAAAAAGTGGATTCTAAAAATAAGTAACGAACCTGATGTCAAACACACGTGGGAAGATTGCAGCTCACACCTGTAACTCTGTGAGCATTCAAAGTGGACAAGTATTGGGAATTATGTTTTCTTTTGTTAAATGCAATGTTAGCCTGCTCATGCACTGTCTGCTCCAAAGGCCATGTGGTGATTTGGCACAGCCTAATTTTGGGGAAGGGCCACAGAAGTGGCTTCTGTGAGAAGCTGCTGGAAGCTTCCACCATGTCTGATGGCTCTGGAAATGGACATATCAAACCACAACAGGCCACCACACAAACAGGCTAAACCCCAAGAGTTTCTGTGAAAGGGGTTTCAAAAAGGCATTGTCCTTCAGAGTTTTCAACAAGGAAGTTTTACCTGGTGGATTTGGATACTAGAGTCTGTCAGACATTCCTCAGTTCAGGAATATGAGGAACCTGGTAAGCTGTGTTTGTGGTCTAAACTTATTTTGTTAGGATTTTCCAGGGAAACAATATTACTAATGCTTTTGGGTTATTGTGGTGGTGAAGTCAAAATTAAAGACAGAAAATGTACTTTTCACCTTAAAATGATGCGACTGGCTTATAATTAAAATTATTTTTCTTTTGCTTCCTCTGCAGTTTGCCTGGTGCTCTTTCTGCTCTCCTCAAAAGACTAAAAATATGAAAAAAGCACCGTCTGGTCTCCTCAAACCTGGGCTCTACACATCAAACCAAAACCCTCTTTCCAGCTGGGCCAGGATGGGTTTGGACATGTAGAGCCAACAGGGAATGGCTCACTGGTATAAGCTCTGCTTTGAAATAACTCAGATGATGTGATAGTGACAGGGAAATAGTTCTGTATATGGGCACCAGATGCAAAACACGTCTTTATTTAACTTTGATAAATTGTAGGTGAAATGCAGAGGAGCTGTGTAATTACAAGGAGGAAAAAAATGAATATCTTATGAGAAGTTTTGGAATAACTTCCTGTGAAGGGCTGGGCTGGCAACTTCCATGCTCCAGAAGCAGTTTTTTTTTTTTCTTTTGCTGCAATATCTGACATTGGGACCTCATGTTTTAACCCCAGGAACATCAGTTTGTTAATTCAAACCTTGTGGATAATTTCTATGCAATTTTCTGGTTGAATGGCTGTATTTCCAAAGGATAAAGGACAGGGGAAAAGAATAATTAAAAAGCATAAATGGAAAGAAGACCTTTGACTTTCATTGGCATACAGGGGAATAGGGAAATATGGTCTGCTCCTGTATGGATGCAGTTGGCCCAGCTTTGTGCCATCAGTGGAGGATGAGGCTGGGAGATATTAACCCATATCCACAGATCAGGGTGATCTGGGTATGCCAAGGAAGTTGTAGAAGAAGGTGAGATGGGGATTGACAGTGAGTTTGTGGCAAGTAATGCTCCTGAGTCCTGAGTTAGGATAAATACAAATGTGGTGATGATTGAACATGCCTGATCAAAAAGAGGTTTTAAAGAGTTGGCCATGTGCTTTGAGGCTTCTTGCATCACATCCCTAAGTATCAACCTAATTCAATCACATCCTTAAATATCAAGCCTAATTCAATGAGGGCAGAGAGGTTTAAGCTAGTGCACAAATAAGGTTAAATCAGACAGGAAATGTGTAAAAATGGGGATCTTTGGAGGTTTTGCTGCATTATCTGGTGCAAATATTAAGGCTGGCAGTTGATCTTTACATTAAGAGGCCCCTGGCTAATTAAGGGGTTCTGGCAAGGATTATTCTGCAACACCAGAATCAGGGAGAGAACAGTTGATGGGATGGGGGTTAATGAGTTAACTGAAGTGCAGACTGTGCTGCTTTGAGAGGTCCCATCAAACATTAGCTCAGTTAACATGCAAGGATTAAGTTCTCCAGATATTGCAATAGATTAGACCCCTCTCATAATTCACCCCAGCAGTTTACCTGAAATGGAATAATCAGACACAATCTTGGTTTGGAAGTTACAGCTTATTGATTCAAACACAGCATTTCTCCTAAGTTGTTCTATTCTTAACATAAATAAATAATAAGTCCCTGGAAATCTGTTTTAAGGAAATCTAAGGTGCAGGGTTTTCTGTCAGAATTTATTTTCTTTCAACTCACTCCTAAGAAAAATCACATTGCTTTTGGTTCTGTGGGTTTTTCTTCTTTGTATTGCAGCTCAAACATGGATATGCCCTGACAGTGTTTTTAGTAGGCTCTGTGGCATGTCATGCACAACTAGAGGTTTTTCCAACATATATTGTGGAATTGTGTTATTTAACTTCCTGGGTTTAAAATCCATTTACTATTCTTATAGTTTCTTAAAAATAGGCAACTGGGCTTCAGGTAGGTGGTTCAAGGGACTCTTGAAACACCAGAAGTCAGAGCCAAGCTCTACTCCCAGAGACAAAGCTTCCATTGATTCATTGAGAAGTCCAGGAAAAAAAATTATGTCGTTAGTTTTAAAGGTAATGCATTTCTATAGACACTTAAAAATAGACTCTACATTCATGCTGGATTTCTCAGGCTTCTGCTCCTTTGAGATCCTATTCACTCTCTTTGCTGAGTGCTATTGAGAAATATAGTTTCCAAAGGTTACAGCTGCTCCTGGGATCAATAATTCTGGCACAAGGAATGAGTAAATCTCAACTTTTCGACACATTGGAGTATAGGTTTCTGTGCACGAGGAGGATGTGACTGATCTCTGGGCTTGCTGAAGGTTGTGTGCTCATACAAGGTCACTGTGGAGCTGGTGACTGGAGACATTGGGGTTTAGGCTGTGTGCTCACACAAGGTTACTGTGGAGCTGGTGACATTGGGGTTTAGGCTGTGTGCTCACACAGGTTACTGTGGAGCTGGTGACATTGGGGTTTAGGCTGTGTGCTCACACAAGGTTACTCTGGAGCTGGTGACATTGGGGTTTAGGCTGTGTGCTCACACAGGTTACTGTGGAGCTGGTGACATTGGGGTTTAGGCTGTGTGCTCATACGAGGTTACTGTGGAGCTGGTGACGTTTGTTTCATCACGAGCCCCAGAAACAAGGGGGGGTTCATGGTGCTGCTCCAGCTCTGGGTTCCCAGCTGGGAGTGGTGTGCCTATAGAGGGCATTCATCTTTGCTGAGCTTTTTTTCTCCATCTGCACTAGCAATGGGTGTTCATCTAAAAGAATAGGCTTGAAAGCTCCCTGATATGAATCCTGCTGGTATAAAATTTCTCCTTTTTCCCCATAGAACTTTTGCTTGTTGGTTTTCTTTGAGATTATTGTAATATATTTGAATTATTTTCTCCTCTTAGTTTTTTAAGATTCCTCCTAAGTGAATATATTTTAACACTAAGGCTGCAGCCATTCACACCAACTGTAAATCCCAAGGAAGCTCAAGAGAAAAGGGGAGCTGATTGCTCTCTGAAGAAAAATTCCAGTTCACTTAATTTTCCTTTTTTTATGTTGTGTCATGTCCTGTGGGGCTGATTTCAGTTGTTTATACATCATTGTGTAGTTAGAACGGACAGGACCTTTAATACCTCTGTTACTAAGAGATTTTTGTGGGACTCACTAGTACAGAAGAAAGCTAACTGGGAGCACAGCTACTGGAGTCTGGACCTTCCTTCCACTCAAGTTGGTGTGAAATTTGTCTTGGCTTCAGTAGGCTTTAGAGGCAAAATTTAAAACTATCTTCTTGCTGCAGAGGATTTCCTTTGGGGGATCTGTTCTTGAGCAGTTCTCATGCCTGCAGGTCTAAAGGGCTGGTGTGCATGTCCCTGTTCTGCAATTAAACCAGAATCAAAGCATGGCTTTGTGGTATTGTTAAAACAACACCTGCAGGATGCTCTGAGGATGGAAGGGTTGATGCTGCTCATGGCAAGAAGGTCAATGCAGAAAGCAGTGTGGACTTATTTCTGCCATGAGATGCCCAGGCATTTCAGTTGCTGATTTTTCTGTGGCTTTCCTGGTTTGGAACACTTTCCAGTTGTTCTGAACAGACAATGTAATGCATTGATGATGCAAAATTGGTTCAAGCAGGTAAAGCATCTCAGATATGGTTAAAAATGGCCTTTCAATCAGAGACACCTTTGTTCTCCACAATTTGGAGAATGCTGCCACTTTTACTTGCAACTTAGTCTGTTTATCAAGTATTCCTATTTTCTGGCTTGGGCTACATAATTTTTAGTGGATTAAAGATATGAGGTTTAGCCACATTATAGATTGATGAATTGTGGTTGTCTTTATCTGTAGGTATAAAACTAAACAATGGGCTTCATGATTGTTCCTAAATGTTTTGTTGTGTTTGAAAGGAGGCATGTATCTGTTTGAGCTATTTAGACAATTCTGAAAAGTTTCTGTTGTCCGGTAATTCAAATAACTGATTTGATAACCTGTGATGTTTGTTTCAAGAAACACCTGGGTGATCCTGGCTCCCAAGGATCATGATCTGCAGCAAGATGGAGCCACATTCAGTGAGGTCCATTGAACTCTTCTAGAACTAAAAGGGAGGAAGAAAAGCATGGGAAAGAGCATTAAAATCTAAATATGTTAACTTTATCACTACAGAACTTCTTAAAAGTACTGCTTCAATATGGGGTGGGACAAAGAAAAAATGAAAAACCAGAAGAAATTGCAGGCTTGTTGCTACTTTTTGGAATCAGATGGGATTAGTCACTGTCTTCCATGTGTTTCTCCAGATGTTTGCACAAGTTTTACTGGACCATAATACAGTTACATTTTCAGAGTTCACCTCAGGCTTCCTGGGAATCCAAGTTTCTCTATCCCCCAAAGGTCACAATCTCCACAGCTCAGTAGGGCTGATTTTATTACACAGATTTGTACTCCATTAACACAGTCCATAGGTTATTTCTAATCCACAGAACTGATTTATTTAATCCTTGTAGATGCCATTTGTTACACATTATTCTCAGCATTTATTCATGGCACAAACAGATGGTCAACGAAACCAATTAACCTTTCCCAAGCTTCCTTTCAGACTTTCTGTGGTGTTTTTTGAGTCTATGGACAAATGAACAAAAAGCTATCAGGAGACTTCATGCCAGAGTATGATGAATAGGAAGGCAGACTAGCACATGTGCTGTGCTTAAATAAACCTCATCCTCCCCTAGGCTGGAGCTCTGGAGGGAGGACTATGGCTGGCAGAACAGGCAGAAGAAATGAGCTTCCAAAAGGTGAAGTTACCCAAGTCTGTCTGTCTTCTTGCTGAATGGTGTGGAGGATAGGGAGAATCGGCAGCTTAACCTCATTGCTCTTTCCTCCATTTGTTTTTGGTTTGTTGTATTTTGTGTTTTGGTTTTTTTTTAATATTTTTTAGATATGAGAAATATGTATTTTGCAGTGAAATGACAAGTTCTGTTAAAAACTGTGCTCTCAATCATCAAAGCCTTCATTAAGTGCCTTGAGAAAATAAAAAAAAAAAAAAGAATAAATCTATTTTATTAGCAGTAAATGTAATATATGAGTAATTAGAAATTGCATCCTGCCCTTCACTGATAACCTGGAAGACAGACCACATAAATTTAGAACAGTATTCATTGCTAACTTTTATAACAAAACTATAAATAAGTATTTAGGTGGATCCTATCTCAATCTGTTTATCTGTGTAATAAAACCACAACCTCATTTGTGTTGTACAAAATATCCCTTGATTGTTTCATGGCTGATTAGTTTATTACCAGAGCACGTGGTCTGTTGGATGGATGCATCTCTGTTGTCCTTTTCTCAAATCCTGCAGCAAATGGGCTGAAAGGCCTTGGCAGGGTATGATAGGGCTGTGTCAGGGCTCAGAGGGGGATTTTGGGCAGTTTATTTTGTTTCCACAGGATTTTCTAATCCTCTCTAATAGATATGGCCTTGTCTAGAGAGGGATATTATTTTGTTCGTAAAAGCTCTGTTTATGTAATGACCACAGTGCTGTTTCTTACATGCCTAATCGTGGAACCACAGAATGATCTGGGTTGGAAGGGATCTTAAAAATCATCTCATTCAAACCTCCCTGCCATGGTTCCACTAGAGCAGGTTTCTCCAGGCTGCATCCAGCCTGTCCTTGAGCACTTCTGGGATGGGGCAGCCACAGCTGCTATGGGCACCACCCTCCCAGGGAAGAATTTCTTCCTAACATAAGGGAGTAAAACCCTCCCTTCTGTCGGTGTGAAGCCATTCCCTCTTGTCCTGTCACCCTTGTTCCCTTTGAATAGCTGGAACCTCTTGGAAAAGTTTGCTTGGGGTCTGAGGTGATGACTCTGTCAGCAATAGCCCTGTGCCTATCTATAAATACACACTTGGCACTTTGTCATTTTCTTAGGTTGTCAGGACTATTTGAGCTCAGGAATGGAAATCCAGAGGTGTTTCACTTTATCTACATCAAGTGTGCCAAAATGTGTGACTTACCTGACTCTGGGTATCTTCTCACAAGAGTGCAGGCTCTGCCCTTGATCCAGTCCTCTGGTCACTCAGATTGTGCCCTGCTAGCAGTCCAGAGACTGTGGACTCTAGTTACTCCTTTGGCTTCTAATTACTCCTTTGGGTTAATCCTCATCTCAGATGAGTCCTGAGCCCAGATCAGGGGCCTGGGGCTGTACCTGCTCTGCATCACAGCAGACACTGAAGTTCAGCTTCTGTGGGAAGTTGAGGTGGGAATTTGCATTAAATAATCCTAAAAATTCTTTCCCCTTTGTTTCTTCCTGTTAAAAATTCTGGATCTGCACATGGACAGCTGAGACTGATATTCCCTTTTCCCTGCAGCCCCTTGCTTTGATGCCTGTGTGTGGTGGTGCTCCATGGCTTGGGTTCTGCCTGCAGCAGGCTGGTGCCAGGAGCCTGGATCCCCCCCTGCTGAAAGGCAAGGAATAATAATTCAAAAGAAAGCTCTGCGTCTTGGGTCCCTCTCTATCATGGCAGGAAAGAAGTAAAAACTGCAGCAAAAGTGACTGTATTCCACAAATCTCAGACTGATCTCTTCTGTTTTACAGATTTCACTCTTTAGGGAAAAAAAAAAAAGGATCAAAAATCCTAGATTTTCAAGTGGAATCAGGGCTGTCATGATCAGGTTGGATCTTAGCATAACTATGTGGAAAGAATCTCTATACAGAAGCAAATGTTTGAGGACTTTGTCTCCTGTAATTTTGAACTCTGTAATGCTGAGCACATCTCCTGGGCAGGTAACTTCTCCCAGCAGAGCTGAAGCCAGCCACAGAAACTTTGCTGCAGACCCCCAAGCCCCTGAGAAGCCCCTTTCCTTTCCTGGGTCCAAAAATTGGCAGTTTCTGAAGTAAGGGTTATTACAGTTTTAATATCCTGCTCTGCTTATATGTTCAGACAGTCCCATAGTTTTTCACAAATATGAAAATTATTGTCTGAGAATGAATTCTTAAAATCCCATTATCATACATAGTAAAAACAGATGGAGAAATCCTACCTAGGGCAGAGGTGGCTGATGATACCTATAAAATAAGCTATAAACTCCTGGAGCCCTTGTGACCAGAGGGGCACAGCAGGTTTGGAGTTTCCATCCTCATCCTCCCAAAGTGTGAGAATGCTGTGTGAGTACATCAGGAGAGAGGTGCTGGGCTCACCTCCACCTGCCCAGGGCACAAGGGGTTGAGCCCAGGCTCTGCCCGTGCCCTTGGAGGGAAATGGGCTCATCAGAACAGCAGAGAAGAGGTGGTGGTGGTCTCATGGGGGTCTGAGCAGGGTGTTTCTCTGTTCTCATTACATTATATCCTATGAGACATTATTTTATGAGATATTATTTGAGAGCTCATGAGCATTTACAGGAAAGACTTGTGTGCAGCAGAAATGCTGGTTTGAGTTACACTTGATATTGCTAAGGTTTTGCATATAAAAGCCTCAGGTATGGCTGTTTTTACCTATTAATTTTCTTTATTATTTTATTTTTGACAGTCATTGAGTTGGCCTGGCAGTGTGATACCCTACTTCAAGTATTTCACATGCAATTCCCATGTTTTATGAGGGTAGAAGGGAAAAGACTTGCCTATGTGCCTGCTTTGTAAAGCAGGAATCACACTCCCTCTCCTTCAAATAAAGGGCATTTATGACTGATAATATATTTCATTTCCCCAAACCTTAAAATCAGAGGCTTAAGTGTAATTTTGAACTTGACATTCTCTGATTAAAATTTAAAATTTAATAGAGCTCTGTATGTGTCCAGTTATAGGGAAAGCAGTATCCAACTTCCAGCTGGTTGCTCCATCTGCTAAAGCCTCTCTGTGTGACTACAGGGCTGTTCAGGAGCTCACAGGGAAATTGGTGAGATGGGGTGTTTTGGAGAAGGAGGTACCAATCCCCTCCCTGCTGGGAGATTTTTCACCCATCTTTTGGGGAGATGCTGCTCTTTGCCTGGAACATCCCAAGGGAATCATCCTCAGTGGGGTCAACAACACCATCACAGGCTGTGCTTCCAAATGAGAGCAAGAAAAACTCTCAGAGGGCTGGGGCTTTGACAGAAACTCTTCAAGGCAAAGTTATTTTGAATTTTATTTTCTTTAATGCCTAGCCTGTGTCTGGTCCAGAGAAAGCTGAATGGCAGTAATGTTTATTTGCTGTCCCTTTGCTGGTTCTCTCCCTTGCTTTTATTGTTATTTGTATGGTAAATGCCACAGTTCAAGCAGCTGCCAAGCCACAGTCTTGTTCAAAGTGTGTGTCAGGGGTATTTTTAAGGCTTCTTTAATAAAATCAAATAACTGGTGAATATTTAACTCCCATTTAAATTGTATTTCAGAGCATAATAGAAGCTGACTATGATGTTATCTGGTGGAGAAGAACTTCTTGTGATGATTTATGTCTTTATTTATGACTTTTCTGAAAAAAAGGTTCTGAATCGCTAAGATGGGTTTTAGAATCTTTGTATTTTGAATTTGACCAAGAGTTAAGTTTGTGATGCCTCCACAGGTGAAAATATGATATTTGTTGCAACTAAATATTATCTGGCTTGGTGCTTCATCTCCATGGATGGGAAACAACTCCCAGCTTTCCAGCTGGAAGCTGTCCTGCATCACCTACATGATGCTGGCAAAGGCTTTGTCAGTCAGGACTTTTGGGGATTTTATGTAAGAGATAATCTGCCCCTTCATGGGCAGCTTCATTACTGAACTAAATTTATGCTCTTTTCCTTTTAAAGGATCTTTGCAGAGTATATACTGTAAAAGCACAATCTGCCTTCACCTCCCTTTGTCTCCCACAGGAAAACTTCACCCAACCCTAAAAATGAGCAAAAAACTCCCCAAAATGTCCTTCTGTCCTCTGTTTCCTGCTAAGGTCTGGTTGTCCTCAGCAGCAGACAATCTGAGCAACACTTGCAGAGCTAGATCAGGTGCCAACACCAGAAAAGCTCTGTAAGTAGGTAAAAAAAATCCATAAGTAACCCCAAGTTATGCCTCAGACAGTAAATTTCTTAATTCCCTTAATGAATAATTTCTTATAGGAGTTAATTACATTTCTAAAGCAATGTTTGATTATCCTGATGTGGTTGAAACCACTGGAATTAAATGTAAGAGCATAGAGAACAGTAAGAGCAGTAGTAATATGCAAAATATGCAAAGAACTACTTTTTCCAGCTCCTTCCTGAAATGTTTCCTATTTGTGCTTAGCTCCTTTTCTTTTACAGTTAGTAAAGATGGTAATTACAAGTTTACTTGACCAATGCAGCCACTGTTTATGTGGTGTTGTGAAATATTTCAACATTGATATATTTCTGCTTATATTTCCTGTTTTACATTAAATCTGCAAAAAAAAAAAAAATCTGCTGAACAGCAAAAATCAAGTATTTAAGTGTCTCTAAAGCAAAATACCCTTTCCTCTATAGTTTTGCCCACTTGGATTTGTGGATTTTTAGCCACTGATTGTTGGGAAAAAAGCATTTCAGGAAGTAACTCCTTAAATTGAGAGTTAGGTGTCCTGGTTCTCCCCGTCTTAAAAGAGGCTTCAGTAGCTTTAAGGAAAACTCTCCTGTACATTCCTCTTGATTCACAGTGAAGGAGATGTAAAATCTTTTTTAAAGTTTGAAACCAGCTCATCTTTTGGCACAAGGGATCTATTGACAAGCAAACATTGTTTTTAGCATTAAAATTGAGCTGGTATAAATTGTCCCAGTTCCACTGAGCTCCATTGATTGGTCTATTCTAGTTGGGAATGGAGCTGACATCGTGGCAAAATCCTGCATAAGGCTCCATTAACGCACCTGAGTGCGAGGTAAAATCCAGCAGTGTGACCACAAGCTCTTCTATTTTTATCTGTTGAAAGCTTTGCTAATTGTTCTGCCTAATTGGACCTTGTAGAGTCTGGAAAAGTAGTCTAATTTCCTGGTTCATGTGGCTTTTTTCCCTTTGCTGTCAAAACCACCCCGAACATCCATTAGTTTCATTTGCTATTTAGACAATGAATTAATTTCTTATTGTTTTCCTGTCATTGTGCTTGCTGCAGATTTAATTAACAGCAGGTAATCTCTCTATATTATTGCTACCTGTTACTTTTGTCTTTATTTATTTATTTACTATTTTATATATTCATTATTATTAATAGCAGTATTTTTTTATCATATAGGATCCAAACCCCAAATCCTTTGCTGGATCCCCCAAAGATGATCTTTGGTAGTGGTGGACATTCCCCTCTGCCTCTGTGTCCCTTGGGGAAAGGCTGTAAATGCAGGATGGAGAGGCTGCAGTGGAGTCACTGCCCACACTGGGCTGGCACTCCAAGGAGTGCCTCTGCTAGTGAGCAGCTACTCCCACAGGCACTGCCTCACAGGGAAACTACATACCTGCCAGCTTGATTTATGGTGTTCTATTGCCAAGCTCCCAGTCAGATAATCTTTCAGTGTCCGCTTTTCTGCAGTACTGCGTAAAATATAATTAAAATTTAGAATTCAGTTAGACCTGTCAGTTTGGGAAATGACTTGTTGTGGGAAATGACTTCTTTTTGGGAAGTGGACAGTTAAGGGCATGGAGGGGGGGCAGCCCTTGGTGAGCAGCACGTGGTGCCTCAGTGGGAGTGGACATGTTTAATGAAGAAATCATCAGTGTTAGAGCTGGTTTTGGCACGACTCAGTTTCTCCAGCCTGGCACCTGGGGGATGTTCCAGGTCCCTTCCTGATCTGGTTCAGTGGCTCTGAAGGTGTTTGTAACTGCTTCTCACCCTCTTGGCTGCTACCAGGTGGAATTAAACCATGTTTACAAAACAAAAATCATCATTTTCTGCTGTTCTGCAGTGGGTGGTTAAAATAGCTCATCCCCTCAGTTCACTGGTACCTCCAGGTGTTCTGCAACACCTCCTGTGCAGGATTCTAGAGTGCCTGATGCCAGGTAAGGAAGCAAGGGAGGATGCATTGCCTAGAGAGGCAGGTATTCACTGCTGTTGCGCTTTATTTGTGGTACTGGTACAGAGCATCCACCAGCACCAGGAGCCCGCTGATGGCTGCTCTGAAATGAGCTGCTGAGATTTTCCTGGTGGGAACTTTGTCAGCGTGTCACGTGGTGAAACTTCATCTTATCTGTTTTTCCTCACACTCTGGTTTCTGAGCTTTTATTATAACAGAGCACTGGCTCTTCTGAATATTTGATTAATGGAAACTGGCCTTTTGCATGGGTGCACAGAGCAATATTTCATATTTGGTATTAGGCACTGTGGTGAGCCCAGCAGTTCTGCAGAGATAGAGATTATGCAGCACAATGATAAAGTATAAAAGGTGATGTGAAGTTCGCAGGGGAGGAAGGAAGAATAAAAAGAAGGAAACCATAGACAAAGGTGTCTGGGTTTTTACAGCTTCTTGATACAGCAGCTGCATTACAATTCTGATGTACAAGTGCAGTAGAAGCACTGAAACACCAGATTGAATGAGGCAAATTTGCCCTTAGGACAAACCTCCAATTTATTGACATTTGTATAAGCATGTGGTGATCTACAGATAAAACCCCCCTGGAGAGCTCTCTGGCATTATTGTAACAGGCCAGCAGAAATTTCCAGATCCAGGCAGCAGTAGCTGGGATGGATGGGTATCCTTTGGTTATCCTTCTCCCTCCTTAGAAAGCAAGAAATGCCTGGCTCAGATAAAATAAGTGTATAAATCATTGCAAATGTGTATAATATTTATGGTGCTAATTTATAATGTTGGATTTATCTCCTGCCTGGCAAGAGAGTTTTTTCTGATGCCCTCAGTGGCTGCTGCTTCCCAGTTTTTATCACTTGTTGTCATTTTTTATATCAGTTGAAAGGCTATGTAGGAAAGTGGAATTTGTATCAGCACGTTACAGTATAGTTAAAAATAATTTTGGTGGTTGTCCAGGTTTCCTCCTGAAGGAACAGAGGGCTTTCTCTCGGAGGACTGGTTAATTGGGACTTTGCTGAAAGGTAGAAATCTTTTTCAAAATCTGAAGTGAGTGAAGGACTTGGCAAGGCAGAGGATGAAACAGTGTAAAAAAAAAAATCCTGAATTTTGAAACTGTGCCCAGTTTCAAAAGTGGGCTCCCCTGGGAAGATAAATAATCTTCCCTTAAGAAATGTGTTTTCCTTTTTGATACGGAGAGCTGTGATCAAAACTCCTCCAATTTGCTCACCTTTGTGAGAAGTTGTAGCTTTTTCTGGAGCATAATGAGGAGCAGTTGTGCTGGTGCAAGCACTGGTGGGCACGGAGCAAGGTTGGAGGTTGGGGTAGGAGGAAAGTCATCCAACCTACAGTGCTTGCACTGCAATTTTCAGACAGTTTTGAGTGAGCTGTGATACTTTTTCTTCTTTTTTAAAATACATCTGGAAAAATTAACATCTAAACCCTGAGTTATGTTCAGACCTTGTTCTTTGAGATGGTATTCCTGAGGCCAGCAAGACAGTGCTCCTACCAAGGTATCAGGTTAAACCATTTTACCTTGAACCCCAGGTGTGAATTATTCAAAGCTGCCTCATTAGTATTCATCTATAGAACCTCACTTGTCACTCATCAGTGGTTATATTTTCCATCTATGCCAAATTCTTCCTTTCCATGTCTGGATCTCCCAAACCCTTGTATTTTTTAATAAGCATTGAATTACAGGGGCACAACTGATGGGGTCCTCTCTCTAACTTCTGCTGGCAGTGGAGCTTTTAGTTTTTATCCATTTACCCTCCTAAATGCCAAGTAAACTGCAGCACAAGCTTTTATGGATAAGAAAACCCATGAAGAACACAGAGAAGCCATTTGCTGGGAAGTGTTGTTTTTTTTTTTTCCAAGGTTACACTCTGCAGCAGACTGAAATCAGACTGTGCAGACTGGAGTGCTTTGGTCCCATTTGGTCTGGAGAGATGAGTAGTTTGGAGGAAGCAGTGAGGGACAGGCTGGTGGTGAGTGATTGAAGCAGGAGGTGATCTGTGAAGGTAGGGACAGATGGAGCATGCAGGTGTTCAGCTGCCAAGGGCTTGGCAGGGAGCTGGGAAACTTGAGGCTCTTTTAGTAAAAAGTTACAAGAATTCAAACATAGCAGGTTTTTTTTTAGGTTGGGTTTTTTCCTTCGTTATTTGGAAACTGTGTTTCTATGTGTGCCTTATGAGATGCATGAGAGCCCCTTGCAAAATCATCAGGTGATAAAAGGGATGCTGCTGGGCTCAGTGGGTGCTTCCCACAGCTCCAGCATGACTTTTCCTGGTGTGGGCAGCAATGGATGTTGCCTGTCTGCCTTCTTTGTTCTTGTTTTGGGTGTTGCAGTTCTTTAAAAACCAAACACTGCTCAGGAATGGGGGCTTCAGCCCAGCAATGCCCCAGGGTCTTAGCAAGATCTCCAGCGTGGTGGAGAAGGTGGCAGGAAAGGGAGAGAGATTCAGAGAGGAGAAGGGGGAGGCCAGCATGATGCCAGGACCTGGCTGAGGGGGGCAGGAAGGAATGTCTGCAGGGAGGAGCAGGGGGTTTTTGTGACATCCCATGTCCTTGGTCTTAACTTGAATACTCTCCCTAGGAATGGGCACAGGAATGGTGCCTGAGCACCTGAAATGGGCTCTCCTGGAAACCCTTATGGTTCTTGGACTTCAAAAAATTCCCCAGGAAAGGGAGAACTAAGAAAACCACATTAGATTCCTATCTGCCTGTCTGCTTCTGCTTACCCTGTGACTTTTGAACCTGTTTCAAGTGCACCCTGATACTGAAATTGACGTCCTTAAAATTCCCAGGAAAATTTGTCAGAAGAAATTGTGGGCTGGAAGAGGGACACCTAACCGTCACCAGAAAATCCATCCATAGCAGGCATTGTAAACTTTTGTTTTTCCTGGTACATATTTTGCCTGCTGGCACCAGGACAGTTGTGCAGATGTTTTGCCCAGTGGTCATGCCTTCAGCACAGCTGGGATTGTGTTCTGATGGGGGAGAAGCTTTGTTAAGCCAGGCTGGGCCATGCTCTGCCATTGCAGAGACACTCATAGGTGCTGGGAAGGTTTTGGCAGCTGCAGGCACCAGGGGAAAATCCTTTGTTTTCATGCAGCCAAAATGGTAGCATGAGAAAACTGGAGTTTGTCATCCCCAAATTTCCCTCAGTACTGCTCAGGTTCATTCTGAATCTAGATTGAATGCAAGTAGTGCATCCAAGTTAATTACAAAATTAAAACATTTTAGGAAATAATGAATTTACACATGGTAAGTACAAATTGTTTAAAGGTCACTGTGCAAGGACTGTTTAAAAATCTGTTAAAGATCTTGCATCCACAAGATAACGTGATCAAATTGTTTGCTCATTTGGCAGCGAGCTTCTCTGAGTTACTCAGATTTATTCTTGGGTAAAAGGAAGTGGAAGGGGCCCTTTCAATTACTTATTTTAACATTTCATTTCACTTTTAAGGTAATGTGGAAGCTGGAGATCCAGCCTTGATTGCTATTGCAGTGCTGCCAGTGATGATTATGAATCTGTAGCATCCAATGGAAAAATTCAATCTGCTCTGTCTCTGGTGCTGCTTTGTGTAATGTGGTTTCTGATTCAAAATGTTAGCATGTCTATGTCCTTGTCTGAAGCAGGGCAGACCTACAAGGGGCTTCTCAAGCTTTTTGTGCCATATCTGCCTCTTCTCTAACCTGTGTCCTTCCCACAGCCAGGGCAATTCCAGTCTCTGCTGTGGAGTCCCATCTCTGGTTGTATACTCCATGCAGAGTCAGAGCTCATCCTTGTGTTCTCTAAAACTGACAGCAAAGCTTTCACTGGTGGAATGAAGAGCTGGTGCTGGACTGCAGCAGGGAGTTTGTCCTGTTTAACTTTAGGACTGGCACCTCTGCAGCAGGGAGAGAAGAGAATGAAGGGTTGGATTTAGGGTGCCTGAATTGGTGGTTGCTGGGATTGACAGGCTGCCTGTGGAAGTTGTGAAATCATCATCCCCAGAAGTGTTCAAAAACCACATAGATGTGGTCCTTAGAGACATGGCTTAGTGGGGGACCTGGAAATGCTAGGCTAATGGTTGGACTCTGTGATCTTGGAAGTCTTTTCCAACCTTAAGGGTTCTATGATTCTGTGTGGAAGCCCTTAATGCCATTAGCACAGGGCAATTTCTGATAGTAGGAGCCTGTGCTGAGTTCAGTATTGCCATTGCAACTATTCCTTAGCTACAATGCCTTCTCCTGGGCCATCCCACTTGGGTTTTCCCCTGCCTCCACAACAATACATCAGTGCAGCAGATGGGGAGGAGGAAGGCAGGGACCAGCTGAAATCTGAGAACTGCTGTTCCCATTACCACAACTTTGAGCTCACAACACCCAAGTGCCTTCCAATTCTTTCCAGAATCAGTTGCTATTATCTTTGCTTCTCTGGCTGAATGAACCAACACAATTTTATTAAATTAGCCATTTGTTATGTCTCTTGTACACCATGGAAAGCAATTTTGGAGACTAATGATTGCAAGGCCCCTCACAATAGCAGTGTGAGCTCTCCCTGCTGTAGGCAGCCTTGCTGAGGACAGCGTCACCAGCACTGATATAAGAGGGAAGAGATGACAGAGCAGTGGTGACACAGAGCATCTGCCCTCCTAGTTAGAAATCACCTGAACCCAGGTCATGCAGCAGCAGGAAGATGTCCCTTTATGTAAAATCAGACCCTGAATGAAGTAATGTTATTTTTCCTCTATCTCAGAGTCCACTTTGGCTCGGCGAGTTGCCCTTTGGGAAAGGTGCTGTGGCTGTTTCAGCAGACAAATGCCTGACCCCTCCAGCCTGCCCAAACCAGGCAGAGTTTGAGAATATTCCCCATCTCCTTCTATTATGATAGAAAGACAAAACCCTTGAAGAAGACAATATTGAGGCTGAAAATAGAGAAATACGATTTTTTAAAAAGCAGTAGATGAGGGAAGGATGGCTAAGCCGTGTGGTGAGTCAGGAAATGTCTTTCCTTGAGGAGGAGGGAGGGAAGTAAGTGCAGCTCTGGCAGAGATGGCAGCTGATAGGCAGCATTTGTGCTGCTGGACCCCCTTTGCTCTGCCTTGGAGCACCCCTGTTCCATGCTGCAGCAACCCTTGCTTTATTTTCCACATCTTGGGTTGGATGGTGCAAGAGGCAGGTTCTGCCAGCCCCTGCACTGTTATCCTCTACCTGGCACACCATGAGCTCTCATCCTTTTCCTGCAGCACCTGTGAATCAGCTTTTTTATTCCCAGAGTCTCCAGAGATGGTAGCCCTAAAAATGATGCCTTATGCTGGGTCCTGTCTCTGCAAGGAGGTGGAGTTACGAGGGGCACCCCTTCCAGAAGGTCACTGGGCTCCCCTTCTGCAGAGGCACCAGGATATTTATGGGGCACCTTGCAGCATTTCTGTCAGGATCCCTTCTCCTAATAAATGTCTTAGAGATTTTGAGCTTGGTGCACAAGAAAGATTGTAAAGCCTGCACAATAAATCTGCTTGTATTAATTCAATGGCTCTCTTGTGCAAAGCCTTTTTACGCTACCAGTACCCAATAAACACAAAGCAAAGTCAAAGCACAATGATATTTTGGAACAACTTGTGGGTGATGCATTATGCTGAGGAAGCCCTCACAGACAACATCAGCAGAATCACGGCAGATGTTCAGCCCTAACAAATGATGAGCTTTTTCCTGTGAGCAGAGGCAGAGGATGCCTAGCAGTGCTCCAGGTGGCCTGGTGAGCTGTTTCCAATAGAGGACAGTGTTGCACAGTCACACTGCCTGCTTAGGAGTTAGGATTCAGAATCCAAAGCTGTAACACTATCCAGTTTAAAACCCCCGTCCCAATTCCTTAATGGGCCGAGTTGTCCTGGTTTTTAAATTCTTGCTGTGTAGTGTTTGATCCCAAACTTCCCCATGCCTGTGCTGGGTTCTCTGGCAGCTCTGTCTGCTGCTGTTTCTTTACATTTTCTGCCAGGTCCCAGCAATCTCACTGGTTCACAAGGAGTAAGACCAAACTGAAAGGGCAGAGCATCAGTGGATGTAACTCTGCCCCAGTGGAGTGAGTGACTGAGCAGTTGTTCCTACCTGCCTAAACTTGGCCATTTGTGTACCTTGCCTAATACATTCTTTGCTGTTGAAAAGACTTTGAGCATCCTTCTTGTTTCTCTTTCTCTGGAGTGTTTTGACTGGTCTCTTTAGCAAAATCTTGGCTGTGTCATAGGGAAGTGTGTTGCCTTTGTCCAGGGAGGTGTACAGGAGAATTTCAGGGTGCTTTTCTAATTCAAACACCCATTACAAGGGTATCTGTAATTGCCAATGGCTGTATTTGTAAGGAAAGTGTCATCTCCAGCTCTTTCTTCCATAGAGTGGACTGAGAAGTCCATAAATTAATGTGAGATTGTGAATTTAGAAGCTGAATTACATTTTTGTGACTCTGTGGTGTGACCAGCAGCTTCTGCTCCCGGTGCTGGGATCTGCCACCTATGAAGAGCACAGGTGGTTCCTACTGCTGCAGGTGCTCTTCTCTCTCAGGAAATGAAGTATTCTGAATTTTAACCACAAAACTGTTGTTTTTCCTTCTGGGAGGAGGCTGTTGCAGCACCCACTCACCCTTAACCTGAAGAGATGGACAAAAGTCCATCAGTCACTGCCAAATACCCAGGGAGAAGCCAGCAACACCTGGCATGAGATCAGGTATTGCTTTCTCACCATATTCTGTACCAGAGGTTCATTTGGCAATAGTATCAGAAAAATAGGGAAAATCTCTTGACAAATTGGACAAAGAGATGCTGCCAATAAGCCCCATAAGCAACAAAACCTTCTTTATTGCACTATGAAGCCACATTTTATTGGTGAATTAATAGGAATAACCAAACTATTTTAGTGGCTGACTGGGAACAGTATATTAGTAGCAGTATTAATAAGTGTAGAGTGACAGGAGACTTGTAACAGTGGGAAAATGAGATACAGTATTTATCCCTAGTGCAAAATCTCTTTTATTATTAAAGACATTGGGTTAACTAGGGATAGATTTAATACTTCAACTCTATTTTTATTGGATAATTAGTAGAGAGCAATCCCAACCCTGGGAGAAGGACAGAAATCTGAAAATCAAGGAAGTTGTGAAAGGAGGGGAAAGAAAAGGAAAATAGATATTTGGTTTGGGGGTTTGCTTTTTAATTTTTTATGGAGTCAGCCACAATATAAAATTTTGCTGGTGCAGATGGAGGGATGCATGAGGGAGTGAAGAACAGCCCAACTTCCTACCTGTCCATGAGATAAACTCTTGCAGGAAGGTTTTCTGGGTTTCCATGAAACACCTCACTTGCCACCAGCTTTTGCACTGCCAGGTCTGATGCGAGGAAGAATAAAAAAAATGCATGAGGTGTGTAATGGTAAAGGTCTGTCTTAAGATTTGCTTCCCACATAGAAGCAGTTAGCAGGAACAAAGAATGTGTGATGTGATTTAAAAGAATGAGAGCAAGATCTAAATGCTGGGAGTGGAAGTTTGGAAAGGCTCTGGAGGCAGTGAGAAGTTGAGGGAGGGCAGACAGGATGTGCCAGCATTTTGGGCAGCTGGAAATGTAAACCACCCGTCCTTAGGCTAATTGTGCAGAAAAAGAGCCTGGTGCTGCAGTTTTCTCTGCAAAATGGGGTAATTGTGCAGCAGCACCAGCATTTACTGACTATGGAGTCTGCTTATTTCCCCCTATTTTTTATTATCAGCAAAACCTTAATTACAGCTTACCTGCCACCTTCTGCCTACATTTACAATGCAATAAATTTTTGGTCTCCCTATGTAATCTGCATCTCAAACAGTGCTGGGCTCTGGCAATGGGCATTATTGATTCTTTGAAGAAATTAGAACAGCATTTGTTCCAAGGAAAATGGGGATGGAGAGGTGTACATGTGCACATGTCAAGTATTAAAATGTTCCATCTCTCCACCAGCACTCACTTGTCTGTGCTTTATTGAGCAACACATTTCCAGGTTAGAAACCCAGTACAATTATTTTAAAGTGACTGATGGGAGTCACGAGGAGCAGGAAGAGGAGTTTGGACTGAATTTGATTCCTTACTTTCCAAAACCAGTAGTTTTTGTTTAGTTTTTTTTTGTTTGTTTTGTTTTTTCCTTCTCTTGGTTATAGGACTGCTTAAAATGGAATGCAGGAAAAGGTAGTCATTGAATGATTTAAAAAGTGAGAAATCACTTTGCAATGTTTAACTGATTTTTTTTTTTCTTTTTGAGTATAGGAGCAGATGTGGCTGTGAACAGTAATTAAAGGTGGAATCAATGGGTTCTTGGCTGTTGGGAAGTTAAAAATAGCTAGAAATAGAGTGAATTAATTATTTGAAAAATATTGCCTGTCAGATTACTGCTACCTCGAAAATATGTACAACACAATTCATTAAAAGAGTCTGGAAATGGAAATTGGCTTCTTGTTTAAAGTTTGTGTTAATTTCTCATTAATATTCATTGACTTAATGAAGGCCATAACTGCTGCAGCATCTGGCTGACCTCTGATGAGGCTCTGTGTGCTCTAGTGCACTCTACAGAGGTTTCCCCAATACTTTAATTTAATAAATATTACAGCCACATTCTCATCTGCTGTGAGCTGCAGTGAGATCAGTGATTAGCACCCAGCACCCCAGTCAGGGGCTGGGGAGTGCTCAGCCCCGAGGTGTAACCAGCAGGAGCAGTGGTGCAGGGGGGAGCTCTCTGTGCCTGAGCATCTCTTTCCTGGGGATGAAAGAGTTAAATGCTGTGAGCAGGACACGGAGCTGCTGGAGTGACAGTGACAGGCAGTGACCCCAGTGCTCTCTGGTGATGCACAGATCACTCAGGAGGGTGATGAGAGCCCTTCCATCACTGGGTGCTGAAGGCAGAGCCTGTTGTGTCCCAGCTCCTGGAGTGAGCCAGGACACAGCATTCCTCCTCCAGGGAATGAGCAGGGCCCTGCACACAGCAGGGGCAAACCTGCACCAATGTACAGCTCTGTGCCAGGGGTTACAGCATCACAGCTCCCAAGGGCTCGTCCTGAGCAAGAATAATGTCCTTGATCTTTTGTAGTGCCAACTATTGACTGTTGATAATGATGATTTATCTCTAGAGTTAAGCAGATGGAATATTAAGATTGTATATGGTGGAGAGCAAACCTGCTTTTAAACATGCTGCATCTTATCCCCCTCCCTAGTGAGGAGAGGAAGAGAATGTCCTTAATTCTGTATCTGCTGTGTTTGTGTCCTCCTGTAAGCTCTCCCAAAGCAACAGCCTGCAGTGTTACCACAGAATGGTTTGGGTTGGAAGGGACCTGACAGAGCACCCATTTCCAAACCCCTGCCATGGGCTGGGGCACCTTCCACTATCCCAGGGTGCTCCAAGCCCTGTCCAACCTGGCCTTGGACACTTCCAGGGATCCAGGGGCAGCCACAGCTGCTCTGGGCAGCCTGTGCCAGGGCCTCCCCACCCTCACAGTAAGGAGTAAAAGTAAAATGAATAAATAAATGAAAGTGCATATAAGCGTATCGTATAAAATATCTTTATTTTTGTCCCATTCATGCAGTATTTTCTGTTTCAGTTTTGAACCTGTGTGATACTGTAAGGGTTAAAATCAAGGATATTTTTGAGGATTAAGAATTTCTCAGAATTCTCAGGTATTGCAGAAATAAGGTTGGGTATTTTGTTTTGTGTTTGATTTTTTTGTTTTGTTTTTGTTGTTGCTAATATGAGATGGGATTCTTGGGTGTGGTACTAGATGGTGTTTAGCCAAGCAGGAACAGGGAGATAAACTGGAATTCCAAACAGAAAATCAGTGTAGTTGAATAAAAAAGAATTGTAGTTCAAGTGTTACCCAGGTGAATGAGCTATGCATTCTTGGCTCAAAAGTGTTTTTGAAAAATTCAGGTTTCAGAACCTCTTTTGGTTTTAAAATCAATAGCACTGACATGAAACCTGTACTTAAAAACAAAAAGAAAAAAGAGTGTTTAGATTCTAGCTCAGCCCCATCCTCAGCCCTTATATAATCAATAATAATAAAGGAATAAATCTAACAACAAACCTTATGGATTCCAAGAAAATGAAAAATATCATGCCTGATTCCCTTGAGGAATTTCAGTTTATACTAACTGTTAACCAGGAGGAAGATGTTTCTCAAAATGAATTATACTGTCCTTGTCCAAAAGGTTCCCCTCAGTGTGCATGGTATATATGTGAGCATAAACCCTGCCATAAACCAGTGCTAGGTGGAGTGCAGTTCCCCCAGCATGGCTCTCTGGGGCAGACTCTTACTTCCCAGGTGAGATGGAAGTGGGATGCTGTGTTTTTAGAGCAATAATCAGATGCATGAGACAGCCAGGTGAGTAGATTTGGGGGGAAAAAAAATCAAAGCCCCCAAACTAACAGAAAAACCTCACCACCACCACCCAATCCCCCCTCCTGCCTCTCATGTCCTCAAAGCCCTTCAGAACACTTAGGAAATTTGGGTAGAGTTACCTTTATACAGTGTACTTTATGTACACACATGGAGTATAATCTACAAATAACTTCCACAGGGTCTTATCTAGGAAAAACCATTCACAAAATTACCACACAAAGTGTAATAAAAAACCAAAAACCACCCACAATAATATTAAAAGGTTAGAAATAAATGAAGGGATCTTCCTGCAGCTGAACCTTAGTTCTAAAATACATTCAGACTGATAGGATTGGCAGCTCTTATATTTTTAATTGGGTGTAGCATTGCTAAATGTTTTCAAACCCTGGCAAACAAGGATACCAGTGCAGCTGAGATTAGTCCTCTCAGTACCTAGAAGTAGCACAATTTGCCTCAAATGACTGTGATAGAGAAGTGTTTGCAACATGAGGTGTATTCCATTTTCCTTGTCAAGCTGTGAATCAACAGAAAATAGTTGAAGTTGCTGAAGAGACAGCAACATTAAAAAACTAAAGCGTTGAACATCATCAGCAGCAAAGCTGTGGTGGTAGGGAGGGGCAGGTTGTGGTGCTGGAGCTCTGGTACCACCAACCCTTTTCTTTTTTGAGACCTCTGCCTGGGCTGTGTCACTGGGCTTGTGAGCAACAGCTGCTGTAACCTGATGGATGCTCCAGCTGGAGATTTGGTGATCTCATCCTGAGCCCATTCTGCACAAACAGCAAATGCTGGTGCTCATGTGTGGGACACCAGTCAGCCAAGGCAACTTGATGCACCCTCAGGCATCACTGCCATCTCTGGTGTCCATTCTTGCACCTGCCTGCTTGGTTAGCCCCCATTTTTTTATCTTAATAATGTTCTTAGGAACATTTTTCCCCAGCCCTGAGCTCAGACCATTATCTGGCAGCCCTTGATGTGGGCAATGGTTTGGAAAGCTGCTGCTAAAATCTGGGACCAAAATAAACAGTTAACAGAAGTGCAAGGATCACCATGTGGGGTCAAGAACCTTTATCTTTTGTGGATTTTTCCTACAGCCCAGCTCTTTCTGTGCTGATGCAAACCAAACCCCAGCTTCAAAAGACCCTTTGTTTAATCAACTGA
Source organism: Agelaius tricolor (assembly GCF_023055355.1). Lineage (NCBI taxonomy): Eukaryota > Metazoa > Chordata > Aves > Passeriformes > Icteridae > Agelaius > Agelaius tricolor. The sequence continues at coordinate 9,004,026 of NW_027269278.1, read as the reverse complement.
TTTCTCTTTTTTTATTTTATTATTGGTTTACACTTTTATGGATGTTGTTTTGCATTACTTTTGTCGAGCCAGTGTTTCTTCCCCTACAGCTAGAACAGTCAAGTGATGTTTGAAATTTATAATGCTCTTTGATTAATATTAAATGCGGAGAACAAATACATTTGGAAGGTCTTTATCTTCTGATAGATTTGGTTGTTTGAGTTGCTGAGGATGGGGCCTGTGACAGCTCCCTGGGGACATGTGGGGTGTCTTCCTTGTTTTCCAAGCCTCATTATGATTGAGCAGATGCTCTCAAGTTTCCTCAGTATTCCTTTTTTCTGTTACATCTCTAATACTTTAGGTATTTCTCACTTCTTTAATATCTTACGCTTATGTTTCTTTTTGTAGTTTTTGCTTTTACTTCTAAAATGAAAGGGTTTATAATTTTTAAGGTTCCATCCACTGTTGTCTTTCATACAACGGGAGAAAGGCTCCCTTGTGTATCAAAAGTCAAAGTTTGCTTTATGTGCAGCATTCTATTAGGCAAAATTTTTCCTCAAATAGAAAACAAATATCTATAACAGCTCTGCTTTATTGCATTTGGAATTAATTTCATATTCCATTTTAAATTAATTTCATATTTTGGGGGAATGACAAATGCTAGGGGGAAAAGGTATTTTTGTGAGTGAAAGATATATTAAGTATATGTGAAATGTTATACTTGTGCAAGGTTCTGAAATCTATTTTCTGACCAGAAATCACTTCCTTCTGCTTACCAATTGAAGGCAATCAGTGGTATTACATGTTTCTGCTATCTTTCTTTCTTTCACAGATTTCCTCAGCATCCTGGGTCCAACTGTTTGCTCAGTGAGATAAGAAAAGTGCTATAGCTGTGAGTAAATACTCCAGGCTTTAAGGAAATCCTGAAGAGTTGTTGCAGAATGACACAATGGGGGATTTGGGAACTGAGCACACTTCTGCCAGCACTGACCAGGATCAGAGGTTATCAGAGATGAAGGAGAGGATGCTCAGCAGTGATAAATGTGAGTGCTTTTGATATATTTCAGCTTCAGAATTGGAGATGTTGGCTGTGGTGAATTAGTGGTCATTCTGAGGTGGGACTGACCTTAGACATGTTTGTGTGATATTTTGTTTATACCCTTGTCCAAGGCAGGTGGGTAGGTCCATGTGTTACTGGCTTATAATTTTATTAAACTGTATTAATAATTAAAACCACTCAAAACTAAAGGTTGACATAAAACCTAGGTGTGTTGGAGGGGTTGGGGAAGAGGTTTTGTCTTCCCTGTGCCATAGGGAAGAGCCAAGACTGAAAGTTGGTGATGCTCCCACTCATTGTTTCATGTAATATCCAGGGCTGAACACAAATTGGTGGAACTTTCAGTAGGGCTCAGAAAATGAGCAGTATTATCTGTCACAGCAAATCTTCTCTTGTCATTGCTCACCTCTGCAAGTTACTTGTAAAGATAAGAGCCTTTTTTTAGCCTCTAAGATAGTTACATAGACAAATCAGTGCTTAGGTCCTTCCCTTTGCTGTAACCTCCTGCAATTGTCTCTGTGAAGTCTTCACACTGGATGACTTCTCCAGAGGCTTAAAACGAATTGCAGAACAAAATAAAACCTGAGCTTATGCTGTATGCATTTTTTATGACTAGAGCTTATCTTACCAGATGCCAGGAGGAAACTCTGGCTGACGTTTCCTAACAGAAACGTAGAGATGTTGTTTCTTCTGGGCTTGATGGATGCCATCAACCTTGCACGTGCATCTCACCCAAACATGACCTTGCTTAGGAGCAAAGCCATTTCTGAGCTGGGTTTTAAGCGTGGCCTAGCAGCAGCCTGATTGCTGGGTGGCAGCTGAGCCAGGAGGGAAGGGCTGCGGTGTCGGGGCTGACGGCGCCGCCGCGGCCGCTCGGCTTTGACGGTAATTGGGTCGGGCAGATGTCTCCGACAGCTGTGGCTAATGGCCTGCCATGCTGGGCAGGGACCAGACCTCCAAACTCCTTCTGCTCCACAGAAAACGCTTGGGTTTGCGTGCATGGAAAAATAAAACTTGTTCCTCATTTAGCTTTATTATTGAATTCTGCCCTCACTGCTAAATCAACAAATTGCTGGTGGTATACACTTGGAAGTTGGCCTTTTCTGTGTAAGGTTGGTTCTTTTCCTTTGTTGTGGTGTTTCTAGGTGTGTTTTTTTCTTCTATTTCACTTGTTTGAAATGGCTATTTAAATTATTGATAAGATCCTAAAACTGAGCTAATTCACTTCAATTTATCCAATAGACAAAACTATTTATAATTAACGGAGAAGCAGAGGTCACTTAGGTGTGTAATAACTGCCAAGCCAAATGAATAACAATTATGCCATTTTTTATCCTAAGCTAAAAATTATGCAGGGACTACCTTCTGAATAGCCTTGAAAGGATTAGCAAGAGGTTCAGGTGTAAGCTATTGGGAAAGAGGAAAAAAATCCTTGGTGTGGGGGGTCTCAAAAACTTTGCAGTTATTTATCTGATTAGACTGGCTATGCTGGCACTAGAAACAAATAATCTTTTAAGATAAACCTTATCTTTAAATCATAGTGACAGCAGAAGCTATTGTGAGAACATGACCATACATAATTGAAAAGGACAAAGGGTGAGGGTTTTACATAAAAAGAATAGGATCTGAGTGTGGCTTGCTTCATCTGTCAGTGTTTGCTGGGCAGTTCCTAGGGCTGTTGATGTTCTTGGTTCAGGAGGAGACTGCTGTGATCAGTCACATAACCTTTAGTTTTTCTGAACATTAAGACAGGGGGAAAATGTCCCTAAAATGTCCCCACCACCTTGCTATGGGTTCCTCTGGGGCTTGCATGCTATTTGAGGAATCAAGAAATGAAGGAATGGCTTTGCTCATACACTGGCTGGGTAACGTGCTTTTGTTTGCACTGCATATTTTATTAGTGTGAAGGAAGGAGAGGTTAAAAGAAAAAAAAAATTAATGTAGGCTGCAATACTGAATTATTGCACCAAAGCTTGAATGGGTGTAAAAAGTAGCAACAATTGCATAATGGAACAATAAAAAAGCTTCTTTCTTTTTCTTGCAGGACATAATACCAGTTCACAACACTGTATAATTAGATTGCCACATTGCCCCTTGTAAAACCAGGAAGAAAAGAAACGTAGGGCTGCATTAAAACTCCTTTCATTTTCTAATGCCTTTAGAGAGCTATTGGACATAGAGGACTCGCTCTGGCAAAAAGCTCTTGTGAGCTATTAGGTTTTTAACTATTTTATAGGGTTTTTTTATTGTTGCCAGGCCTAGTTTTTCAGTACAATGACTTTGTCCTCTCTCCCCTTTCCAGCCTGTCGCACATTTATCAATCTTACAGATAACATTCACTATAAAGATAAGTCCAGGCTCTTATGAAGCATTGTGTCCTGCTGACAAATCTTTCCCTCCCCCCAGCTTTTTTTTAGAGAGTCTCACATGGCTTCTTTTATCTGATGATCTTCTGATACAAATTTCTTGTGTCAGCTCCAGATCTCACAGACAACAGGAACAAAACCCTGTCATGCAAGAAGTGGACGCCATCACCTCTGGGCCAGGTTTTAGTAAAACACAACAGAGGAAAGCAGAGACTTCTAGGTCAGAAGATGGCCTTTCCTAAATAGTTAACAATGAGCAAAGCCCACACTTCTTTTTACTGTTAATAAAGATAAATGTTTTCTCTTCATAAAGACTGTAAAGCTAAAATGCAAGTGGTCAGAAAAGAAGCATTCCATGTTGAAAAACAGCTTCATTTTCTCAGTGAAGCTGATGAATTTTACTTATAAAAACCCCATCTTTTGCCAAGGACAAATTGATGCAAAATTACTACATTGCCACAGGTTGATTAGAATTGTGTCTTTTCAAGGAAAAATAGTATTGCTTATTAGTGGACCTGCCAAATTTTGTCCCGAGTTAAATTTCTTAAAATCTGTGAAGGTGTCAGAGTTCAGAGTTGCTATAAACATGCACAGCTGACAGTGATAGTTGTGTTCAGCTCTAACTAGGAATTCTAAATTGATGTATAGTGAGTGCAGCTGAATGAAATCTTGCAAACTGATTTCAGCAAGAAAAATGTTCCTGCTTAACGCAGTGGGAAAAAAAAAGAAAGTTGCATCTTCCTTTTGTTTATTGTTTTTATGGTAGTAGATGTAGTCTTAGCTGGGACTTGAGGATTGGTCATGAATGTCACCATGCATGAGCTCTTGAAGGCTTCCCAGGCAGCTTGGGAGCGCAGTACCACCAGCACACTGAGCAGTAGACAGGATGCTGACCCAGTAAGAGAACTCTCCTCACGTGTCCTGGTTCACCTCTTCTGTGTTTAATCGGCTGTGACTGGTCTCCAGAGCAGCGCTCTTGGATAAAATAACTTATGTTGCAGTGGAGAGAACCGGACAAGCCTGTCTGTTTCTTCCTTATCCACCCATCCTGAGCGCTGGCCCTTGGGAGCAGACATGAGATTTTCTTCCAAGCCATTGCAGCGACTGCTGGGGCCAAGGCTGGGTTGTCACCTCTGCCAACTTCCAAGAAATGTTTCTGTGACTTTTACTTGGTCTTAATAGCAAAGTCCACAACATTGCTTTGGCACTACTGAACACCTCAGCTGAGCATTTCAGTTTATATCTGTGTTTTGAATTGAAGAGGAGATTGAGAAGGATATGCTCTTTGCTTGCTAGGTTGAGTTTCCTACATGAGCTACAGGGCTTTTAGCAGGTTGAGTATGTTGAGCTGACAGAGTAGGTCTGCACCACATTGTTCCAGAGACAAGACATTTCCAGCTGGCCTAGGCTGACATGATCTGTATATTTAATTAAATTTAATACCACAAATATCTGACAAGACAGCATGAGGCACCTCTATTAGACTTTAGCTTGCACAGGTACTACAGACATATGAGTGTACATGCATGTAGGACATTTTTTATATATTAATAAGTGTAATATGTCTATGTCTTTCAACAACTTCTACTGTTGTTAAATATTATTTAACCTGGTGTGTTGACTCTTGCTGCCACCAGCAGAGCAGTTGAGCAGAGTGTTTGTTTGTAAGCATCAAGAAGATAACAATAAGAAAAATTATTAACAAGAAGTCAGGTCAAGCCTATTCAATTTTCATTTATAACAGCAACAAACCTTGTGGGTAGCGAGCCAGTTTCACATATCATTACCATAAGCAAATATTTAGAGGATAAGTTCAAATACAAATGGAAAATTTTATTTTAACATTAGAATTTATCCTGCATGTGTAGCCTGCTCTGCAAAGAGGGGACTGGATGAGCAGAGAGGCAAGAGGACAGGGTTTATGCACAAAAAAATCTTGTGAACAAAACCTGGACAAACACAGTCATAGAATAGAGTAGAATGTTTCACATGGAGGGAACCTTCCAAATGAAATGTTTTCATGTGGCTAGGACTAGAAAGGTTAAGTGTCAATTGAAATAAGGACAAATCAGTCTGGATAAGCAAGGAAAAAGGAAAAACTCAAACAATCAGCAAACCAGAAGAGCCAAAGCTATTTGACATCAGAGGGGTTTGCCCAGACAGTGGGGACTGTTGCTGCAGGCAGATAAAGACTCTTGATCTTCTCTACAGCTAAAAATAATGCCATTTCCCAATGAGGGGCTGGGGTCCTGCTCTTTTTTTTTTTTGTCCCTCCTTTTACATCTCCCTTTCTCTGGACAAGGCATCAGGGTCCCAGAGTGACCAAGCAGTGGCAATGAGTGGCTGTCAGGGCTCGGCAGTGCGGTGGTTGGGAGGTGTGGGAATGGCCCCGGCTGCCTGCAGGTTCCTGCAGGAGAGGGGATGCTCTGAAAGGCAATGGAAGGGCTGTGTAAATGCCTGGGAATGGAGCCAGCATTTCTATAATGGCACTTGACACAAGAGCAAACACCAGAGAAAATCCAATGAAACTTTAAAGCGAAATGTCTCTTAATTGTTCGGTGGTCACAACCTCTCTCCATCAAACCCCTGCATAACGAGTTTCCCTTCAGCCCTATTTGGCCTTGTCTTTCCAAGCTAAAAATCTGAGCTTTCAAGCATGAGTGACAAAATTGTCCGTATTGTCTAGATTTGTGCAAAAGGACATGCTTTTGCTGCATACAGCAGCTCCTATAAAGAGGAGCTTACTCAAGTTTGGATCAATTTTTCTCTATGAAGCCATTGCAGCAGAATGGGAAATGGTTCCAGGAAAGCAGCTTAGAGAACAGACATCAAGATGTTAATTATTACAGTCTTTCTGCACTAAATCACATAAGTTTACCCAGACCATAAAGCCTAGTGCTGCTGGGTGATCAGCTTCCAGAAACAACCAAAGATGACTTTTTTATTTATGTTTGATGTTTCTTGCTAATTTAAATGTCACAGCTCATATCTATGTCTCTGTTACCTCAAGGGTAGGCTACTCAAGTGTAAACTATAATAGTGCTGTATCTTAAACACACTTGAAAAGGAACTTCAATGTGGAATGCCTCTGTTTACATTAAAATGATGTATTATTATTTATTATTTATATTGCAGTAATATCCAGCAGCTTCAGCCATCTATTAGGAAGCCTTTATGGTCAGGGCAAAGCAGACCATAAAGTAATGTCCCTACCCCTTCTAACTTTCAATTATAAGTAAATCTAGCCATGAATATATCAGCATGTTTTCACAGAAACCAGATATATGTGCTGCAGTGTTAAGGTGTCAGTTAGTCATACAGCTGCCTATGGACTGAGATTTTACTACACCACAGGCTCCATCTTCCTTCTTCCATGCCAAAATAACCTCAGGCATTCAGGCTTGGGGCTACTCAGGTCAATGAAACAGAAAGAGAAATTGAAAGAATAATTGTTTTTTAAATTCGCCTTATTTGGTGCATATAACAACTATTTGATAATAGGTAGGCCACCTTGCCAATATCCTATGAGACACTGGGGACATCACTGATGGAGGAGGATCATTTGAGTCTTAGCTCTCTCTGCCTCTTTGTTTCCTGGAGCTGAAAGTAGCCACACCACATGGAAACCTTTTAGATCTATTTACTGAGAGATTTTTTTTTTTTCTGCCACAGATGTACAGGCTGATTGGCTTTGACAGTGCCTTGTCTGATGAGAAAGGCCCTCTGCTAATAAGCTAATATTCTCAGTTGCACTCATAAATGATGCAGTGATCCTAACAGGCATTTCAGCTGTTACCAAAACGTCCCTGATCCATATGTGTAACTGCACTCAGAAATGCTGCAGGGACAGGGAAGGTTTGCTATTCCTGTCAGGGAGCAGGTATGGCTCTTAACATGTTGCTGCCCTTTTCCATTCTTCTACACATCTTTTGCTAGATGAGCTATGCTCATCTTCTGTCTTGTGTCATGGAAGAAAAAAGCCATAGAACTTCTTGTGAAAAGATGTTTTATCTGCTTTGCCTTGAACTAATGTCAGATTTCTGGATACCTGGTGGATGGAAGACAGGTTTTTTGATATCAATGCTCCCGTGTGAGAGGATGTGGTGCCCCAGTTCAGGGGGCAGTGTGAGATGTGAGGGGCTGAAGTCTTGGGGATGTTAGGCTGGGCCTCAAAACTGACTCATGTTTCTGAGTATGTAGCTCGAAAACAAGTAATAGAAGATATTACAGGCCATCAAAAAGAATTCCAGTGTCTTCCCCCCCTCCCAGACCAAACTTAAAGGTTCAGGACTCATGTCTGGTTTTAAGGCAGGTAATAGGGGATCCAGTATCACAAAGTCACCCTAAGACATTTGGATAGGCTTTATAAAAAATGGGTGTAAAAATTGGCATCCTTCCCTGTTAAACTCGCTAAATGCCTGGTTATGCTGTTTGCAGGAGCAGCCAGGGGTCCTTGTGTCTTGTAAAATAATACTGCACAGATATCTTATAGTTTATGAACTTGACAGCATCTCAAGCAAGTTGTGTTGTCTGCTGCCTGAGTTGGGCTCTTGTTCCTCCTTTGTATCATGTATTATTGTTGCTTGGTTTTCTGCTACTGGAAGAAATTTGACATATACGATGGTAAATATTCCTTTTTTACACTCTGTAGTGGTAACTGATTGTTACTGGCGTGGTGAAAAATAATGTCTTTACAGGCCTTTCTTCCAAACATCTTTGCAATGGGAATAAGTCTGTTAATAATGACTGTTATAATGATGTCATGATGGGGAGACACCTTTGCAGATAACGTCAGAGGAACATCTTGATGTCACCAGCGCAAAGTGTAGCCTAATTATTCTGTGATGTAATAGCTTGCAGATTTCTTATCCAATAGTCCTTGAACCCACAGAAACAAGCACCTTTCCCTAACTGCATTTGTGGATTTCTTTGTGGAAATAATCTGTAACAGAGAGACATGAATAACTCAATTGAAATTAAAAGGAATAATAAGAAAGGTGAAATCCCCAGCTGATATTTTCTTCATAAAGACAAACCTGAGTGGGTAAGCAATTGGAAAAAGTAGCTCATGAGGGGGCCTGTGCCAGATGTGGAAACCTGCCAGTGACAACCCTGCCCTGTATGAAAAACCATTGTACACAAAGTATGTATATATATATGTATATATACGTATGTATATGTGTATATATATATATGTGCCTACCTTCTCTGTGGAGATATAGAAAACTCAAAAGGGACAGAAGAGTGAGGTTAATTATGAGCTTAGAAACTTGCAGCTGGATTGGTGCTATAAGGCAAAAACTCATCAGCCAGGAATGTCTAATGAAGAGAAAGATTCTGGCGTGGTGTTTGATCACAGGGTGATTATGAAGCACTAAAACAGTATGGCTATATAAAAACCCAATGCACTGTAAGATTAAACAGCTGAATTATTTTCTCCATTTATACAGAAGCATTAATGTCTGAATACAGCACCAATCCCTTACAGTCAAAAGAGATGGATTCAAGCTGCAAAATATGTAAAGCAAAGTGTAGAGAGTTTGATAATTATGTGTGAGAAAGTATCATAAAAGATGAAACAACGAGCCAAATGCATCCTTATTTGTCCCAGCAAAATCAAAACTTTGAAGGTTTCTCTAGACAGACAGAGAGCACGAACAAGGGAAGAACTTCTTAACCCAAAAGGTAATACTGTGGTGATAGCAAATGAGTATAGATGAGCTGTAAATTAATGGGAGCTGGGAGCAGCATGGTTCTGGGAAACTCTTGCAGGACAAAAGGCAAAAGCCATTTAAGATGATGCTTGTCCCAAGTGATGCAGTTATTGGTTTCTTGGGGGATGAAGTGACCCAAGTTTGGAAGGACAGTCCTTCCAGCCTCCTGTTTCTAACTTCTTTTCCTCTTACTCTTGATCAAGTAATAAGTACCTTCACTTATTATTTGGATGACTTTGTCACTGTTTGCAAAGTAATTTAATTCAGATACCAATTCAACAGCCACAAAAAATATTCATGAATCCTGATTGTTTTGTAGATTTTAGTGCCATAATCAGTCAAAGAAGTGGTGCTATACCTTGGTGACTAGGCAGTAAAACACCAGCTCTGCGCTCCATATAAAGTGACAGAGATTTTAATTGCACGCTTGAAAGGTCTGAGGTTGTTTCTGAATGAATGAATGAATCTATTAGTGCCATTGTCTTTGACTATAAATGCTCCAGCATAATGAATAGGCAAAGCTATTACTTTGCCTTGCATGGAGCACTCCCACACCCACATTGCTCAAATTGTTTTGTCAGTGGTCAACACTACATGGAAATCATGATCGCAAAAAGCAAAGTGGACGACTAATGTAAAGTCCCACTGAACCCTCCAAAATTTAGATGTTTATCAGTTTATTAGATGGAGAAACCTTCACCTTATTCACATCTCATGCCCTGGCTGCAGAGCATGCAACTTGCCTGGCTTCAATGTGAAGCCTTATTTATGCTGGTAAATTTACTATACTAGTGTGATTGGTCAACTTAAGGGATCAAAGCCACTTTCTCTCCTGAAAAATAAGGAATATGTTTTATTTGGCTATATCTAGTACAATATCTTTGCAAAAGGCAGTCTCTAATGCCCAAAATACTAATGGAGAAAACCACTGGGAAGAGTTTTGTATCAAAACTAGAATTGTGTGCTTTATTACTGACAAAATATTATGTTGCCTGCTGGCTGCATAGTTCTGAATCTTGCCTTAGCATCCACAGTCTTTCAAGACATTTCTCTGCTGGTACAAAACCCTGTGATACATTGAAATCCTGGCTGTAGGTGTTTCTTTGTATGCTGGAGAGCTTTGCCAAAATAGCTGGAATAAGCAAGAGTTTATCTTTACTGCTACAAAAGGTCCATTTATCATCTTACTAATAAATGTTGAGTATAAAATATGTATGAATGATGCCACACAAAAATCACTGTGAGGACTGAATGTATTAATTGCAATGCTTTGACTAACTCAAGTTTATTTGTGGTAAAACTGAAGTAGCTTGCTCTTGTTGGAGTCTGTGTTCTGAATATTTTTAGGCTAAAAAAAAAAAAGATGCATTCTTTTTTGTTCAGAAATGACAAGCTCCTGCTGTTGTCTTCCTTAATGTCAACCAAAGAGTGCTTTGGGCACAGTTATTATTTATATCAATTCTGCAGATTGTCTCTTGCTGGGGTTCAGTGGGAACACTGAACATCTTGCTGGATGTTCAGTGGGAATTATATTGATGCAAAATGCTGAGCTTCTATGTTATGCTTCATGGGAATGGTTATAGAGCCAGGAGTTGTGCCCCAGTGTGAGTGAGGGCTCTGCAGGCTGGGTGAAATTACCCCAGGGTCATGGGCATTGAAGAAATGGGCAGAATTATTTCATCAAAGGTTGGTCCCCGCTGTCCTGCATCAGGTCTGGATTCCTGCTGCTGAACCCAAGGTTTTCCTCCTCTTTGTGCCAGACTCCATAAGACAGAATAAAATATCTCTATACGTTAACCCAAAACTCAGAAAGTGACTATCATAAACCATAGGTAGAGTGGAAAATAATGGTAAAAAGAAGCCATATAAGGACATATAATTATTTGCATGAAAAATTCCACAGCTGAGAATAATAGATGGGGGAAGGAAGGAGGGAGAGATTTCCATTTAATAATGATCTGTCTGGGTCAAAGGGACAGACAAAAATTTGGAATTAAACCTGGGCATCTCTGAGTAGTTATCTGCATATTTAGGAGCATTAAATCCATAGATCCTGCTCCCATTATTCAGATTTGTGGGTTTTCTGCTCTCATTGCTGCCTTGGAACATATATATGCTGAGCAATAGAAAGCTTGAAGTTATATCTTTCATTCCTAACTGCCCAAAAGCAGTAAGACTAAATGACTGAAATACAGCATTAGGGAACAAAATCTTCCTCTTCCCTCATTTTCTTCCTCCATGTCACAAGTTAATGGCATGCCCACAGAATTATTATATAGAAGGATGTTATATATGAAAGAAAACCTGAGCATCACTTCTCTACTCTGTAACACTGGGAAGTGATATCTCTGAGGCACAAAATCAGTGTACCTGGGCTTAGAGTCAGATTCAAAATGTGTGATGATGTCTTATCTAATAGGATAAATTGACTCTTGCAAAAAAAAAGCACCATGCTATTTGTTGAGGGTGTCAATAAATTTCCACCTATGTTTCCTGCTGTGAGCAGAAAACAGACAACAAGAGAACTAACAAATGATCCCACTCCTCCAGTGCCTTAAACATCATTATAATGATGAGAGAACAATGGCAACTTCTATCACCATCCTGAAACGAGGAATTTACTGTCACAGTTCTCATGGGACCTAATTTAAAGCAGTGTTCTTAGAGAAACTCAGGTCAAGAGTAAAGAAGAAAAAGTTGATGGAGATCTGTTTTGACAGCTGGAATATCACAGAGCATACCAGGTTAAACATGGAGGGATTTATGGAAAAGGACTTCTTACAGGGAACATGCCTGACTAAGAATAGCAAAGCTTTTCTGCTTCTTGGTATATAACTTCCCTCACAAATGCATGCTGGAAGTGCAGACAGTTTTGCCAGAAATGTTTTCATTGATCTGCTCCTTTTGCAGCATGAGTCTTACAATTTTTTTAGGAAAAAGTCCAGGATTTTGCACTTGAGTCAGTGATGTGGCTGTACCTCTTTGAAGAAAATGTAGTCTGAAGGCAGAGCATCCCTCCATCTGTTGGTGCTCATCTCTCACAGGGGTTTCTTGCCTCTTGCTCATTGATGGATGCTGTAAATTACATGAATTAAGCCATAATCTTTCTGGCTAGGGGTGTGTGACTTTGGATACTCATAAATGGGTATTTATTCCATCTTCTTGATTTAGACTTCAAGGTTTAAGAAATTGCCTAAATTAAGCAGAAATTGACATCTTCCCTTTAGGTTTTTGTGCTTTGTGTAACATGCCTGCCACATGTGTTCTAGGACTAAATTTAGTACAAGGATTTGTCAGAAGCACAACAACTAAATTTATTATTTATTTAACTTTTCAGAAAGGAAGGGAAAAGAACATACTCTTTATCTTTAGTCAATATTCTTAACTTCAGAGAGGCAAACAGGTATCCTTTAGCTGTCAGTTCCTTGTAATTTGTATTAAACTTTTGCAAAGGTCATGTAAGAGAAGGAGTGGGGGGTACCTGCAGGGAAATGTATCTTTTTTACAGTAAAAGCAGGAACTCACAGCTAAGACTATTTTTGTGGATTTTTCTAACAGAATAGGGTTTTAAAACTGCTTTTATATTCTTGATTTTTTTTTTTTTTATTGCTAAAGGTAGCAGACCACTTTAGCAATATTAAAAAAAATGCCCCATAGGGTCTTTGAATTAAATGCTCCCTTTGGTTTAAATGGTTTGAGACTTTGAAATAAAGAATGGTGAGGCCCCCTATATTTGAAGGCTTTGCTGTTTGAAGAATCACTTTTGTTTTATCACCCAAAATGTCCTCTGGGATCCTGAGAACACTTTTACAAAGGGGGAGTCCAAAAGTCACCTGTTTATGGCAAAGCTACTCTTCAGAGGAGGGCAATAAGTGAAACTAAAGCCATTCACCTCAAAAAAAGTAAAAATAGACACAAATATTATCAAGCTTTAATAAATGATGAAATGTTGCCAGGCTGGAGAGGAGGAGACCAGAGGGTAAGGAAGAGAATGGGGATCACAAGTAATAGAACAAGAGGAATGGTCTCAGGTTTTGCCAGGGAAGGTTTAGGTTGGATGTTAGGAAGAATTCCTTCAGAAAAAGAGTTTTCAAGCAATAGAACAGACCACCCAGGGCAATGGCTGAACCACCATTCCCAGAGGTGTTTAAAAGATGTGTAGATGTGATACTTGGGCACATGGGTTACGTGGCATTGGCAGTCCGGGGTTAATGGTTGGACTTGATCATCTCAGAGAGCTTTTCCAACCAAAATGATTCTGTGATCTCATCCTGTGGGATGATCCTCCAGTTATTGATAGCGCCCAGTTTACAGGCAAACAGAGTCAGCTGTGCAGGATGAGCCACCTCCTGCTCCCATCCTCAGAGGTGCTGCCCCAAGGTGAAAATAAAGGTCAGGAACATCAGAGGCATTGCCACTCTGTAATCAGGAATGTCTGACTGTAATTGACCCAAATACAGAACAATACCTCAGACAAAGCTGATAGGGATCACTTGGTCATTACAACACAAACCACGGCCAAGCCTTTTAGCAGCAGTAATGTAAAAAGGAAACAATATTCTGTTACAAAGAAAGGTCAGAACAGCACTATAAAATAATTGGAAATTGAGCACGCTTCTTGTGAAGATTTGCAGTCTTCATTTTTCTAGGAGAAACTGTACAAAGGTGATGCCAAACCTCAGGTTTTCTATGTATTACGTGCCACTGAGAAATATTTTTGAACCGCATATTTCCTTGGAAATATCAATTTTCATGGATTCTAATCAACAAATTCAGGAGCTAATCCATGCTGCTGAGTTTTCCCAGACCCTGGCCATATTGTGTTTTCCCTAAACAAACCCATGCTCAAGAGCAATCACAAGCTGGTAAAGCTAAAAGCAGTGTTTCTACAGCACAACACTGTTAAACTGTCTTTAGTTTTGCAATTTAAGTGGAGTAGCAAGAGCTGCTCTGCATGACCCAAATTTTCTCTTGCTGAAGTGGGCCAACAGGAGATGGTTCTGCTCTGTGGAGCAATAGCCAAAGGCAGGGTAGAGGGAGATGTTCTCAGCCATTACTAAAGCCAAGCTTCATCACCACTCTTCAGGTCTTTGCCTGCAGTTCAGGCAGAGGACGTTTGCACGGCATGCACGGTTTAAAAATAGTTCATTTGATCCACATTGGGAGAGGGGCATCCAAACCCAGGGACACAGAATAACCCTGCACATGTCTTCTCCTAGAGCATCCTTTCTCAGGTCATCAGGAGTCCTTCCCTTTGACCTCCTCTGTGGGCTCTGCTCTTACATCTTATTGTATATAAAGTGCATTTTTCACATAAAGAAACCCATGTTGTAACATGAAAGTATATTTTTCCAAAAAGACATTTTTGGCACCCTGACAAAGGTCATCTACACATGCCAGCTCTTCTTTTAAAACCTCAAATTCTCCAGTGCGGTAATGATGTTGAAATATGTTTTCATGCTCTAGAAACTTGTTTATTGGGTATTTCAGTCTGGCTGCTACAGAATGAAAAAGATTATCTTCAAATTGGTTTAAGGTCCTAGAAACTGTCTCCTTCAATATACAGATTTGTTAATGTGGTGGGTTTGGGAATTTTCAGGCTTTTAGTCTGTGAATGTGAATTTTAAAAATCTGGATTACTGGAGTAATATATAAATGGGTTAAAAAAAAAAAAAGGGATTTCTGAAGAAGAATGTAATCCACAGCAATTATTCAAAATTTATCATTAGAAGATGAAAATAATCCTATTTTGTGTTATGAGTGCAATGTAAAAGAAAAGGTTGCACCCAAAATGGACATTTGGCTTTGCAGTTCTCACTCAAGGCTGCTGTTGGGACACTCAGTCCCAGCAGCTGACCTCGTGCCTTAATACCATGCAGAACAACAGCTGGATTGAATGCATGCCAGGGAGTGCAGTAATTCCAATGTGCCAATCACCCAATGAAAAGCCAAATTAAAATGTACCAACTAATAAGACCTAATTTCATCATCCTTTAGCAGTTGAGATGAATGAGCAGTGTAATTAGACAAACACTGTCAGTGGGCTTCAGAGAATTGTTTTTAAGAGAAGCTAACAGAACCTGACTAAGAAAACAATTGGATTTATGGGATTTGGGACGTAGAGTAGACAGCATTTTTGGTGAAATGACTACTGACAAACAGTGGGGTCCCATGAGGGATCAGATGCAGAAGGTCTTGAAAAGAAGATTAGGTTAGATATTGAGAAGAAATTCTTTACTACAAGGGTGGTGAGGCCCTGGAGCAGAGAAGCTGTGGCTTCTTCATCCCTGGAAGCGTTCAAGGCAGGTTGGATGGGGTTTGGAGCAGCCTGGTCTATGGAAGGTGTCTCTGCCCATGGGCAGGGGGATTGGGACTGGATGATCTCAAGGTCCCCTCCAATCCAATCCACTCTCTGGGTCCATGAAGCTGCCCAGCACTGTACATCTGCTTTATGCAAGACACAGAGATCTGACCTTACTGCTGTTCCTTCTTGAGGAGCACCTGCATCATTAGACCAAATTTTACAGTGATTTTCATATCCCGATCACTTAAGAATAAATTTAAACTTGAAATAAAAAATATGTAGTTCTGTTCAAGGATCTGTTAGCTTGGGTGGATCATGTTGACCTGGTCCTTCAGGAACTTTTTGCCACCTGCCTGGTACCTGTGTGCAACAGCTCTTGGCCCCAAGAAAATCTTTGCAAATTAACTTCATTAGCAAATGACCTAGCATGAAAGTACAATACTGTTTCGCATCCAAGGAGTTTCACTGACAGGTCTCAAGGTTCTGGAACATTTTTATCTACAAATCAATAGCCAGGCTCCCCAACACTTGTTCTATCAGACGATCCAAGCTGTGATAGCACAGCAATCAGTCATAGCCTCAGGAGTACAATACTGGCTTCTAATGACATGAGTGTTATCAGAGATTTGCAGGACCTGATCAATTGAACAAGACAATAGATGGCAATCAATAGTTTTCTATCACTATAGCAACCCCATTCATACTGCTGGAGTAAGAGGTTTGTCAGAACTTAATTTCATGCAATTTTTTCTGTGATTTTATCCACTCAGGTGTTTGAACTCAAACTCAATTTACCAGATTTATGCTTTGAAGCTGGCTTTGCTTACATTGAGATAGCTGAGTGATTTGTTTTGGTAATTACTTTTTACTGAAAATTGTTTTTCTGCATATCCAAAAAAGGGAAGGCTAATGAATAATTGCATTCACAGAATAGTTTAGATGGAAGGAACCTTAAAGATCATCCAGTTTCAACTCCTCTGCCATGGACACCTTCCACTAGACCAGGTTGTTCCAAGCCCCATCCAACCTGGCCTTGGACAAGACAGAGGGAGAGCTGCAGAGGGGGTAGCACTGCCTGAGGGCCACAACTGCTGTTGTCACTGTCAGAAAACAGGGCAAGGTGGCCCATGCTCCATAAAATTGCAGCCACCTCTTCTTGCTCTTCCATCTGTCTTGTATCTATTGGTGTCCTTGGCTCAGTGCTGGAGTACAAAGCTTAAAACCTTGAATTCTGGCATTTATTTTAGAAAGACTCATGTGCAAGTAGAGCATGACATGAAAGTCTTCTCAGTCAATATTTTTCAAAAATAGAAGCCAAAATCTGTCTCCTGTAGCCAGGCACTTAAATGGAATATCTGATTTTCTCAATGCCAAGCCCCAGCTTGCTCCTATTAATTTGATACTCCACAGTGTTGAAACCAACTATTTATGAACTGAATGATGCATTTAAGAGCTTAACTTTTGGTTTCTTTTTCCATCAGCCCAGTTGTTGGTATGTTTGTGTTTTTAAATCGGGTGTTCTGGTCATGGTGGGTGTCTGGTTGGCAGACCCAGCCCATCTGCAGCAAGCACATGCAGTTTCACCCTGGGTTATCAGCTCTGAGGTCACTCCAACTCTTCTTAAGGATGCTTGGTTGAGCAAGGGGCTGTTGTTTTCCTCCTCTGCTTAAAATAGTGAACACTGCCTTGGAGTGAGGCTTTGACAGCAGCTCTGCCAGGACCAGCTTCTCCATTAAATTTAGGGCAGGGCAATTTGATTTAATTTAATTAAGAGGAAGTAAAACACTCTTGTGCCTTGGAATCGCTCTGTGCCTTTGCTTGGTGTTGGCTTGTTAGCTGAGCTCTCTTAACATGACCACTGGCCCAAAGTAACCCAAAACTTCCATCTGGGAGAGCAGCAGTGCTTGGGCCTTGCTGTCTGACAGAAATGAGGCTCCCTAGCAGAGGAGGCCCCAGGGCCAGCAGGCACCTGCAGGGCAGGACAGGACCCATAAGTTATTTCAGCTCCAAAGAGGCTTTTTTGCTCAGCACACAAACCATCATCTGTGTTTGATGGGAGCTAAAGATCATGGTTTGCTTACCAGACCAATGGAAAAAGGGGTTCTTGTTACAGTATCATATACCTGCTGTCCTTCTTGTTGAAAAAAATAACAGGGGCTTAGGATCAGGCTCCCACCTTTGTCAAACTGCTGGCCATGAGGAAAGCACAGGGAACTGCTTTCATTCATTATTTTACTGGGTAAATAACTCAGTTTAATACTTTCTTGTGATCTCTTGCCACTGCTGCAGTTTGCTTATGCACACAGCCATCAATTTAATCACATATTACAGCTGGATTTGGGTATTTGGGTTGCTGGCTGGTTATTATTTTTGGACTCACAGACAGGAGCATATCTCTTTATAAATTCTTTATCATATTTCTAGAGAAATATCTCATTTGAATGTAATTAACTTAGTCACTACACAATTAGTTTATGGGATTTATTAATGCAACTATTAAAGCCAGCTAACAAGCTCTGGCAATCCCTATGTGGATTTTAAACCACAATACAGACAAGCATAATAATAAAAGGGAAACATTTTAATATTCTCCTGTGGGTGAAATCCTAGATTTCCCTACTTGTTTTACACTGTCTTCAAATTAAAGTGCCTGCCAGCAGTTCCAGCCCTGAGGTCTTCACTCAGTTTTTACTTTGGCTGCTTTAGGCAAAATCCTTGCCCATTTTTACTTTCTGTAATTTTTGGTTGATTGGGGTTTTTTTGGTTGTTGTTGTGTTTGGCATTTTTGTGGATATTTTCTGTATTTATAAGGGGGGTTTTTGAGAAAAAACATTTCTGATTGGACTTTTAATGTGGTTAAGATTACATGATTAAGGAAAAAAAAAAATTATCTGTAGAATTGCTTTTGACCCTGGATGTTGCCTTAACAGAAGCCTGTACACCTTGAAAGAAAAATTAAGACAGTGATAATTTAATGAGTATGGACTCAGAACATGGAAAATTTTATGATTCCACTGTTCTATTTGAAATATCTGTTCTTCTTATAGGTTTAGGTATTCATAACAGTTTATATATATGTAGGATTGATTAAAAATATTAATAAATAAAAGAAACTAAATCAAACCCTAAAGCCAAAAGTTCTACATATCACATTTTTTATTCACTAATAAATTAGAAAATGATGCCTTTTCATCTTCAAGATTCCCACTTGAGGTAAAATGACAAAGATCATGTTTTCATTGCAAGGTTGTTGGATTTGGCTTTATGTAGATTCAGCTTTTAAGAATTAAAGGATATTTTAACTGTGCACCTTGATTTGCCACTGTGGCTTTCATGGCAGAGAGAGAGAGAGAGAGATATGTGAGTTTTTGCCCAGAATGAACAACCATGCCCTTGAACAAAATACAAAATTTTGCAGTTACAGGTGTGTGCCATAAAGACTGTGTGGTCCAACCCTGTGAATGGGCACCTGTTGTAGTAAGGTAGAAAAATTATAAAAGAAAGACCTCATAAAATCAGGCCTGTTCTGTTAGATCAGTGACTAGCACTTTGCAAGTTCCCATGTGAAAGCAATCCTGGTATGAACAGTTTGTTAACATAACAATCTATTCCTGGGTGAAAAACAACTAGCACCTATATAAACATTAAGTCTATCCCACCAGAATCAGTGAAGAAAATAAGTAAACAGTTTAATAATAGAGAGGTTTGATGGTCAAGTAAAATACCTTTTACTAACCAATAGAGTAATTGGCAAGAAAGTTGCTAAACAATTGGAGTCACACATGAGGGCTGTAAAACTGTATAAAAATGGGTCATGTGAGTAAAGAAGAAGCTTTTTCCTGCATGAGGACAATGGAGCCTCTTGTGGTTTATTCTGATAGGCAGCTATGAGCAGGGGGACAGCGTCCACAGCTGCAGTGACCCCAGGCCTGGATCCCCAGAGCTGCAGCCATGGCTGGAGCAGATGAAATTGTTATAACTGAGGCTTGGCGTGTGGGATGCCTCTGCAAACAGCAGCACCTTGGGAAGCCATGGCATTGCTGCTGGCCCTGGCTTGTGTACACATTGAAGGGAATGTGTGTGAACACTGAAAGGTCTGAGTGCTGTTCATCTCCTGCTGTGCAAGTTTTAGATGAGGAACGGTGCAAACACAAAAGGAGTGAAGTTTTTTGCTACCAAGTGTGGAGTGTAATGATGGCCAGCTTGGATGGGGCTTCTGTTCTAGTGGAAGCTGTTCCTGCCCAGAGCTGGGGGTTTGTAAAGATGAGCTTTGACATCCTTCCTACCCAAATCATTCTATGATTCTATATATCTGGCTATCCACTCAAAAATGCAGGTTTCCTGTTAGCCATGCTAAGACCATGCCCTTTTAAAGAGCCTGGCCACTCCAAACTCTCTATTTCATACAAAGTTTCTTCTCTTGCTTGGAGCTTGCTCTGCCCTTGGACTTGAGTGAGAAATTAACCCTGGAGCCCAGAGATGTTTCCAGAGAGCAGAGGATATCAGTAGGGATTATTGAGTTTATGGAGCTGTGCACCTTCTTTGAGGTCAGGAGCTGTGATTTCCCTGATTTAGACATGTTTGCTCTCCTTCAAAGCCTCTTATGCAGATTTGTCATGTGAGAATGGGTGCTCCCTGCAGTGTTGGAGGTGCTTTGCCACATGTCATGATTTAAGGTTTCTGACTTTACTCCAGGTGACACATCAAATTGATTTAAATTTTCTGTTGAAAAAGAGAAATTATTTTCAGAATAAATTTTTTCTTTTTTCTCTTTACTGGATAGTTATTTTCACAAAAATGATAGAGGAGAAAGCATTACTGGAAAAATAAGTTTTATCTTTGAATAGGATATGATATATAGTTACATAAATAAACATAGAGGGTAAGTAGGCCATTATTTAGAAATTTCAGGTTTTGAATGAGCATACATTGAAGAAATGACTAATGCTATAAGCATTAAACCTAAATAACAATAATTCAGTTTTCATAAGCCCAGGTCATTCTGTGTTTTAAAGCTTCAGGTTTAGCTATAAAGGCTGGACATTTTTTTTCTGCTGAATGTAAAAACAGCCTTTTCATTACTTCCATGTGGCCAGAATTTCATCCTGAGAAAAGCTGCTGTGAAAGCACAAGATGATTTTCTGTGGTGAATTCATATTTTCCTCTTGTTAGAATATTCACTTCAGAGTAGACTAATAAATGAGGATTTCAGCTATTTGAACACCTGGAAAGGGGTGAGAGTGGTTTCCTTTCTCCCAGACCTGCCACCTGGAAGGAAAGTCTCTGCTGTACAAGGGGTAGAGAGAAATATCAGGAGTGAATTCTGACTTGGAATCGTTTATGTAGAGCAACAATCATATAGAACTGACAAAACATCTGAGACATGCACAGTACAAGAGAGGCTGATTCCCAATGGATAATACAATTTAAATATTTATTATTAGAGAGTTAGATTTTTCCAAGCTTTGTCAAGCTCAGGTTTGATTCAATGTCAGTGCCATTAAAATTGCACTACTGCTTCTTTCTTTTCTCCTTATACTGAACAATTATATTAGCTCTTTGATGGAAACTTACATTTTACATCACTCATTGCTCCCTTCAAAAATATTTTCCTTGAGTGAAGGAAAATATGAGTTAAGCTTAATAAAATAGAATGACTTTATTCTGAAAGAAACTGTCCCTTTAGGGTTGTAATGCTGTTAATTTATCTATCATGTTATCTTTTACTTAACTCAGAGGATCTTCCTTGAGGAGCTCATTATGGTTTGAATGGTTTTGAAGAGAGAAGTTGCACTAAACCAGGCTCATGGAAGGTGCTTTTTTTTTAAATTCATTTTTAAAGGGGATAAAAAGGTTGTATGAAGAGTATAACAAGCTTTGCCCCAGTGTGGGCTGCCAGGACAAGGCAGGATGTTCACTGCTGCCTCTTGAGCTCTGGCCTCCTGCCTTCAGTCCATTTGTGATGGCTGTGACACACATCTGCAATGGCTCAGGGAAGGACACAGAACCTGGAGATGCCTCTCAGCAGGGCTGGGGATAAGATGTTCTCTGCCAAGTTGCTTAGGTGTAAAATTAATTGCTGGAGTAATGTGGGTGGAGACAAATTCTACTATGGCATGCCCATCTGTGAGGTGAGGAGACTCTACCACATGTGAAAAGGTGTAAAAGGGGAAAAAAAAGCTAATACCAAGAGAGTTTCCCAATCTCCAGAGTGAAGGGCAGTGTTATCAAAGGGCTCTGCAGGTCTGGCATCACAGACCTGGGTTACTGGCATGTGCCTGGGGCTGAGCTTCCTTTTCACTGGATGGTCATTGAGCAGTGAGCAAAGTGACTTGCTCAAAATGTAAGTAAAGACAGAAATTCACCAGCATTTTGCTGTATGTTGTACAGAGATAAAGAGTGGGGTGACACTTCAGCTGACTGGGAACCCAGAGCTTTGCTGTGGTTTATTATTCAGTGATGCATCCTGAAAGTTCTGATCATTATTACACCCTTCTCATTCTCTGTGTGATGTGATAGGATCTGTAATTTTGAAAAGAAGCCATTGTTTAAAAGGCAGGAGCACCTGTATCTGATAACCATGGTTCCCCTGAGAGCACCTGGAGACTCCCCAGTGCATCACCAGCCAGGGCACCTCTGTGACCTCACAGCACCCCACGGTGGTTTGGATTTTGGGGAACTGTAAATCTCATTTCATTCCCACCCCCTGCCATGGCCAGGGACACCTTCCCCTGTCCCAGGCTGCTCCAAGCCCCTTCCAGCCTGGCCTTGGACACTTCCAGGGATCCAGGGGCAGCCACAGCTGCTCTGGGCACCCTGTGCCAGGCCCTCACAAACCTCTAAGAACTTCTTCCTGCTATCTAAACTAAATTAGAGCTTGTCCTGAACTCCCCACTCACAGCTGCATCATTCTCCTTTCTGTGGCTGTTTGGCTTTTCCTGTTCTGTGCATTTCTAAAACTGCCTGTAACAAAGCCAAATCTCTAAAGAAAATAATTGCTTCTCTGGACAGAGAGCTGTCATAACATCCCTTAAACCACATTTGCACCTGGGTTGTGTTCACAAGGCCAATTTATCATTATTCTGTTTACTGGGCAAACATTGAACTGTCTTTTATGTGTATTGTCTTTGCTCTTAAATGATCCTATCAAATTTTAAATTATCTGCATCTATTACGATTTTGGCAGCATCTTTTTACATTATCTGTGGTGAGCCTTTAACCCTCTCTAAATGCACCTATCTTCTCTCTTAATTTCCTGAGTCAAATATCATTATGAAATCACAGACCTGTATGAAGTTAAAAGCCAGAAAAATCAGTATTTTTTTTCCACATCAAATGATATTAGGAGAGATTTGTATTGTACTTGCACTGACATTTACCTATACACTTCTGCATCAATGAGTTGTGATAGTTTTCTTTTTTTATATTGAAACAGAAATTGCTGCAGGCTAATACAATGAAAAAACATATTCCTTGACTTCTTTTCTGCTTATCTGATTTATTTTCTAAACTGAAATCTAATGTAAACTCTAAATCCTGTCCTGAAAATAGCCTAATAACACTCCCAAATCCAGTTTAATGCGCACAGGTGAGCAGTTTTGTAAATGCACATGAAGGAGATGAGTTGAAGCCCCTTTGGAAAACATGGTGCCCTAAGATGAGAGAAGATTAAAGGCTGGATTTCCATGTTGTTTTCCTCACCTACATCTTCAGGGACTTGGAATCCATTTACTTAAACATAGAAACCATAACCTGATCTAGTGGGAGGTGTCCCTGCCCATGGCAGGGGGTAGGAACTAGGTGGTCTTTAAAGTCCCTTCCAACCCAAAGCATTCTATGATTTTTCAGCCATGTGTTCCAGTGGAGATTTTCCAGGCACAGAGACAGGAGTTTCAGCTGGCCTCAGTGGGGACATTGCTGACAGCCAGGTGCTGTCTGTGTAATTCCAATCATAATATTTGACATTGTGTCTCTTTAGCTAATATCTTCTTTCCCATGTCTGTTGCTCAGAAAATAGACTTCCTAATGTACAGGTGGGTGGTGTGGCACAAGCTTGCACTGACATCCAGGTGAGACAGGCAGTGCTGGGAGAAGAAAATTGTTATTGAGTCCATTTTAGAGCAGAAGAGCTGAGGCACAGAGTGAACTGATGCCTTATCTGAGAGTGGAAGACTAAGTAGGGCTGAAAGGGGACCTTGATCATTTTAAAGCAGTACAGAAGTCCTGAGTACTCATCTGTCTTTTCTCCTGCTGCTCTTGGGATGTTGGTGATGCTTTCTGTAGTTTCACCATCAATATTCATCCTGAAGTGCCCAGTTTGGTGCAGTGTAGATTAACTTTTCTCTTTGGTTTTACACTTAGCATCTCACAGGAAGGTCCCTTAGCATCTGGGCTTCCAGCTGTAAGACTTCCACCTTGCTCCCCCTCTCCCACCCTGGCTGCTGAACCTGGGGTGCTGTATGACAAGATGATGACAGCCATGCTGTTAACAGCTAATTTGTTTTGACTACCAAGACTAAGGTGTAGGTTTCCCACTGTTGTGGTTTGGTGCTGGCCCGATTCCAGGCAACCACCAAAGTCATTCACTCACCCTTCCCTGCCACAGCTGGGCAGAGGAGAGAAAAAAATTTAACAAAGGGTTCATGGGTTGAGGTAAGGACCAGGAGAAAAGATTCCAAGGGCAAAACAGGTTCAACTCAAAGGTAGAAAGTGAATTCATTACTATCAGAATCAGAGGAGGATGATGAGAAGTGAAGTAAAACACCTTAAAAACACCTTTTTCCCCCCTGACCCCTACTCCTTCCCACTGACAGCACAGGGAGACAGCGTGGGGGTTTTGGTCAGTTATCACAGAGGTTTCTCTTCCGCTGCTCAGGGAGAGGAGGCCTTCCCCTGTTTGGCTGTGGGGCCCATCTCACAGGAGGCAGTTCTCTGTGAACTCCTCCAGAGTGGTTCCAATCTCATGAGCAGCATCCTCCTGAAACTGCTGTGCCATGGGTCACTCTTCCACGGGGTTCAGTCCTCTAAGGACAGGCTGCTCCAGCCTGGGAGCAAGGCCCCTTTCTCCACTGGGTCTCCCACTGGATCACAGCCTCTCCCAGGCACCCGCCTGCTCTGGCATGGGCACCTCCCCCAGGGGCTGTGCATGGATCTCTGCATCCCCTGTGGATCCCCATGGGCTGTGGGTGAGTCTCTGCATCCCTGTGGATCCCCATGGGCTGTGGGTGAGTCTCTGCATCCCTGTGAATCCCCATGGGCTGTGCATGGATCTCTGCATCCCCCATGGATCCCCATGGGCGTGCATGGATCTCTGCATCCCTGTGGATCCCCAGGGGCTGTGGATGGATCTCTGCATCCCCCATGGATCCCCATGGGCTGTGGGTGAGTCTCTGCATCCCTGTGAATCCCCATGGGCTGTGCATGGATCTCTGCATCCCCCATGGATCCCCATGGGCGTGCATGGATCTCTGCATCCCTGTGGATCCCCAGGGGCTGTGGATGGATCTCTGCATCCCCCATGGATCCCCAGGGGCTGTGGATGGATCTCTGCATCCCCCATGGATCCCCATGGCTGTGGATGGATCTCTGCATCCCTGTGGATCCCCATGGGCTGTGCATGGATCTCTGCATCCCCCATGGATCCCCATGGGCTGTGCATGGATCTCTGCATCCCTGTGAATCCCCATGGGCTGTGCATGGATCTCTGCATCCCCCATGGATCCCCATGGGCTGTGCATGGATCTCTGCATCCCCCATGGATCCCCAGGGGCTGTGGGTGGATCTCTGCATCCCCCATGGATCCCCATGGCTGTGGATGGATCTCTGCATCCCTGTGGATCCCCATGGGCTGTGCATGGATCTCTGCATCCCTGTGAATCCCCATGGGCTGTGGGTGAGTCTCTGCATCCCCCATGGATCCCCATGGGCGTGCATGGATCTCTGCATCCCTGTGGATCCCCATGGGCTGTGCATGGATCTCTGCATCCCCCATGGATCCCCATGGGCTGTGCATGGATCTCTGCATCCCCCATGGATCCCCATGGCTGTGGGTGAGTCTCTGCATCCCTGTGAATCCCCAGGAGCTACAGGGGCATAGCTGCCTCACCATGGTCCCATGGCTGCAGAGGAATCTCAGCTCTGGCCCCTGGAGCACCTCCTGCCCCTCCTTCCCCACTGACCTTGGTGTCTCCACGTTGTTTCCCTCACATGTTCTCACCTCCTTCTCTTCTCTGGCTAGGAAAAAACTCTGCCCCACTTAATTTTGATTTTCTTCTCAAATCTTCTGCTATCACAGAGGTGTTACCAACTTCTCTCATTGCCCCAGCCTTGGCCAGCAGCATGTCCATCTTCAGAGCCATCAGGAACTGGCTCTGCCAGACATTGCAGAAGCTTCCAGCAGCTTCTCACAGAAGCCACCTCCATGGCCCCTCGCTGCCAAAAACCAGGCCATGCAAAACCAACACACCCACACTGGAAATATCCCTTGGTAACTTTTAAAATGTGCACTAGTGTTCAGTTTCCTTCTAGTTGACTTCCTACTTAGAGCACAAGTGTAGGATTTGTTTTCAACATCATATTTAGGATGTAACTCCCCTTTGTGTGTCCTTGTATTAAAAATCTCCTTGGCTGCTTACTAGATTGAGGAATACGAATTTATTTTCCTCCTAATCTTCCTCCTGTACTTGAACTTTTGCTTAACATTCTTAATGTTATCCCAGTCTTTTAAATGTAGGGTTAAGAAGAGATTCCCGGACATTCCTTATTTGCCTTTGATTCAAACACAACTAAAGAGCAATAATTTATATTCTGAACATAAGGGAAATCTAATACAGCTTGAAAATTAAAATATCAATTTAAAATCAAATTTCAGTCTTTAACTAATCTGATAAACAGGAAACAACTGAGTTGATGAATTGGGGCCAGATTGCTGCATGACATCAAGATGCACAACTGCTGAGCTCTTGCAGTTCTGGGTTTGAGTTTGGGGGAAGGACCCCTGTCCCCAGCACAGCTGTCTTTGTGAGGTGAAACATCCCCCTGCTAATGCAAGTGTGAGTGGCTGCATGGTAGAATTTGAGGTTTAAAATCTGCTAAATTCCCTTTGTCTTTTCTCCTGAACTAGAAGAGCCATGGATGCTGTGTCACTTGCCAGGTGGTGAATGCTTCACAGGTTCTTCCCCACTGAGGGCAGCTAAAAAGAAATGAAGGAGCCTTTCAGGATCAAATGTGGAGATATATGCAGTTGTCAATAGCAGCCAGTGCTGCAGAGCACATCCAAATTCTCAAAGTAGAAGTTTCCTTTGGAATTTCACTGGCAGATAAAATCCATGGAGTTTTTGGGTAACTTTTTTCCACTGCTGTGGATAGGTTGGGGAGATGTTGAGCACCACTGTGTTATTCAGTGCACTTTGTCTGGCCTCTGTAAATGTTGTGTGGCTCTTGCATTTCTCCCAGTCAATCATGGTGGGATTGTTTCAGCTCCAAAGATCATGATTTCCATGTGGGATCCCAGCAGGAGCTTGTGTCAGGCTTTCTGCTGCACCCAGTGGCTATTCCAAAGTGGGGAGCTGGGGGCAATAACAAAGACTTTAATCTTAACTCCATCCCCCTGAGAATGTGGCACTGATTTCTGACCTTTAGGGCAGCTTTTGGACAAGAAGGATTTCCAGTGGGAAAGCCAAAACCACTGCTGCTGTACAAGTGCATAACCCTCTCCATTTTGACATTTGCACACACAGGAACTGCAGTCAAACAGGAAGCTGTCATCCAAAGTGAGATTTGGTAATCTCAGGGAACAATAGAGATCTCTCCATAAAGAAAAGGTTCTCTGCCCAGATGTCCACAGCTGCTTTCAAAGTGATTCTTCCTCCTGATGCTCATCGTGCAGGTGCCCTTGGTGTGCTGGGTCATTGAGCTGATCCCTGCTGTCTGGTTTTCCTCTCTGTGCACAGGTACAAATGTCTGCTCCTACCTGACACACAGGCACTGCTGTCCCCTTTCCCACTCTGATTGCCAGCCCTTGGCTGCCCCACACAGGGATGGCTGTTTTGGCCAAACATCTCCCACTGAATTCATGTGTTCACTACCTCCCCACCCAGATTCATCCTTAAAGATTCAAATAACTTTATCCATCAGCTCCAGTAAGAAATAAGGCAGGATGAGATGGCATTTTAAAAACTATTATTATTATTCATTATCTTGAGTGATTTGAGTGCTTTTCAGTAGCATTAGGTGAAAGAAAGTGGAAAGGAATTGGATGGCTGCATTTCTGTGGGAAAACACATGGTCCATTTTCTTTACACTGTCTGCTCTGAGGTCATGAAAGGATGATGAAATAAGCCCCATGGGATGTGTTTGAAGTAATTATGCTCCTGGGTCATTTAGTGAGTGGGGTTTCCTTTTACTTACAGCAGTGCTATTTGTAATTAAATTAATAATTTGCTTTAATATTAGTCTCCAACCATTGTATGAATCATTTTTGTTGTGCATAACAAGAAAATTGCACGGTGTGATTTTGATGTGTATGTAGGTGTATTCATCATTGGGCTGGTTTATGTTTAAAGAAGGAAGAGATTATCTAAAAGCATGTTTAAATTATATTTGAATTTTTTTCTGGTGGCTTAGCACCTAAAACAAGACTTCAATCCCCTTCTCTCTAATAAGTAGAGAAGACCTGTGGTGGTTTGAGGGTGATGAGGACAGTGCTGGTTTTGCTTGGCTACTGTTTATCTGCTCAGTTTAACCCTGTGTGTTTGAGCATGGCTCAGCTCATGAGAATAAACTGGAAGGACAGGGAATAGTTTATAAAACCATGTTTTAGTAGCATTGCCCCATGTGGAGAGGTTAAGGCAGCAGCTGGGCATTTGAGCAGAGAAACAGGAGAGGCTGGACTGATTTCACAGGTGCAATCCTGAGTGCAGTTCTGGACCTGGCATTAGAGATGGTGAGAGAAGAAAGGAAGGAAGGTAGAGAATAATTAAAAAAAAAAAAAAGGAAGATTTCAATGAAGCAATGGAGGATACTGTGCACAGCTGGTAAAGGATTGAGCTGAGAATACCATCCTAGAAATGGGAATTCATGTCACTTTAAAACAGCTGCATTCATGTCCTCAGGCTGGTCATAATTCACAGAATGTAGCATGTCCATGGGGATAGAACAAGTTTCCTTGGGAGCTCTGGCTGTGGTGCTGCAGCTCAGTGTTACAGCTGGGTGTACAGCATTTCCCAGCCCCAGGGCTGCTGGGCTGGCCCATGATCCACATCTCTGTCCCCCCACCAGCCCAGCTTCCATGCATGGGATTGGTCCCAGAAAGTTCCTTTCCATCAGTCCCCAGCCAGCACATTGAGGAAAACCTTAAAGAAGTAATATCTTAATTATAATTTATATCTTCCTCAGTTCAGAAGGAAAGTCAATCCATTCTTTCCCCTCCTACCCCAGCATTCTTGATACAAGTGAGGCTTAGGTAGGTGAAATTGGTAAATGCCAAAAGTATTAAGGAAATAACCTTTTCCACCATATGAAATTTGCCCCCCATCACTGAGCACATGCTGCCAGGCAAGGGAGATCCATCCCACTGCCCCCTGCACTTGTGCAGACAGTGGAGCATCTCCTTGGATCATTTCATATAAAAAGATCTAAAAAAAAAAAAAAAAAAAATCAATTTTTCTCTTTAGTGAACTGATTCTTAGCCTGGACCTCTCTAATGTGGGATAACATGAACTGCTTTTGCAGGCTTGAGGGTGAGGGGTTTACATCTCCTGTCCTCCTCTTCCTATCACAACTGCACTCTAACTCCCATCCTGGGTAAGTTTTATTTCCAAAAGGGAAGAAAGCTTTGAGGTTTAATCTCCAGGGGAAAGATATCAGAAGATGCAAATCTAATAGAGAATGATCATTTAGCTTTAAAAATCTCCCATCTCTTGAGCATGTGGATAAATACAGAAGTTGCTTTATCAGTCTAATGGAAATGCCTTATGATGTCTAAAAAGGTTTGGATCAGTGGGCCTGTGGCAATCCAGTAGGAGATTTCACAAAAATTTCTTTTAAGCCCTCACTGAACTCTGTGGAGAAGCTGATCTGCTCACTGAGGTGGGGGTCTGCCCAACCCATCCGATTTTGACACACAAGAATATAATTTTCTGTTCAGCTCTGCATTACAAGCCAAAAGCTGCCATTTTCTATCCACAAAACTGCTCTTTAAAAGCTGTCCCAAAGGTTAATAATTGTACCTCTGGGGATCTAAGGTTAAGGATGTGATTTTTCTGTCAGTATAATAGAGTCTGCTTAAATTCACGGATACAGCTCTGCATTGGGAATAGCAGAGAATATTCCCAAGTGCAAAATGAACAAAACCAGTCAATAGAAATCAATATAATTTTCAACTTTTGAAAGACAACTCTTTTGCCTGCATATGCTTTGTAGGTCTTTCACTCCTTCCTATGCACAGTGAATTTTTTATTTTTTACTTTACTTTACTTCACTTTACTTTTTATAAGATAGCAACACAAGGTAAAGCCTTAGTTATTTAACCTTAGACAGTCCAGTGAGGGCACATCCCACTCTGAAAGAGTGAACACTGTGCTAAAAGAGTGTGTGTAAGCTTCTGTGATGCTTGCCATGTTTCTGTATCTGTGGCAAAATGAATGAAGAGAAAGAGGTTGTCATTTTCCAGGATACATTTATATTCAGTGTTTTCCTCCCTAAAATGAGGGGGTGGTTAAAAGACCCTGCTGGGGATTTTTCCCCATCTAAGCTGGTTTAAGCTCACCCACTGCAAGCTGAGACCTGGCACCCCACAGTGCTCATCACATCTGACTCTTCCCAGGCTCTCTGGAGCTGATGTGTGGGCAGGGACAGAGGATTCCCCCTCACCCAGGATCTCTGTGTTTCTCAAAGCCTCTGTTTACCTGCCCCAGATTGTGCCTACCTGGAGCATGTTGCCTGTACAAGAATACAAAACCAGTATTAATTTAGTATTAGTTCCTTCCCCTTAGACTGTTACTGATTTTTTGTGTTTGTGACATCTCTTGGCATTGGTTATCTGTGGCTGTGCTGACTGTGCAAAGGGAGATGCTGTGGGGTATCTGGTGGGTGCCTGGGCATTCAGAAGGGCTGGGAAAAGAGGTATAAGAGGGACAGAGAGGTCATTCCTGGCAAGCATAGAGTAAACTATTAAGACCATACCTAATTTCTCGGACTGAAGAGGGCTATTAAAGGATGCCATGTCACACTCTGCCTGTGAGTGTGCATTGTGATTTGGTATGAGAAATGTGCTTCCTGGTGGACTTAGGGAAATTGGGAGGAACTCACAGGTCTCTGAACTGTTGTAGCCTGGAGCAGGAGGAAAATATTTCCTGTGTGTGTCACAGCAGTGAGCAGCCAAAGCAAAGGTCGTGTACTCTATTGCATGACCTGTGTTGAATCCACTGCAAGGGACTGAGGTCACAAACTAAATGTGTCCTATTGGTACAAGGGCTTTCAGCCTGTGACTGGAAAAATGACCTTTTGGGTCCGGGGCTTTGCTGTGAAGGATTGTTTGTTGGAGCAGTGTTACTGGTATTTTCAGTGCTGTGGGATGCAGGATGCTATGAATGTAAATCTGCACTGAAAAGAAATAAGAAAAAAAGAGAAGCACAACAGTGAACCTTGTAATAAAAAACAGCTGTCAGTCTTAACAACAGAATGTGTATGTACACTGTGTTATTTATATGAACTTTCTGAAGTTTAGCATTTCTCTTCTGTAGAAAATGGATTTGTCAAAGTTCATTGAAAAATTAGAAATTGCAAATATATTTTAAGAAAAACCCCAAATGTTTCCATGCAACTAAACCATTTTTTGTCCACAAAGTGAAAACATTTCATTTAAATACTGGTATATTAGTATTGCATATTTTTGTTTTATCTGGAATTCCAAGATGTTGCTCGGAGACACGCGCTTTAAGCGGTAAATTTGGAGTTGCTAACCTCATAAAACCTTATTTCCTAATTTTAAATCAATATTCTAATTAATTGCTTTTGTCATTAGTATTTTCATTGGATCAGCAATTGGTTCTTGGTTTCCATGTGTGGTTGGTATTCAAAGTGTCCTTTATAACTGTTACTGAATCCTCTGATGGAAGACAGAGACACTCTGGTTTTGGGGTTTGTTCCTGTTTAGATACTGAGTTTAACAAGTGAAGAGAGTAGAAACAAAGTTTCCAGATCTCTTCTTAAAATTTAACTTTCTTTATTTTCTTCTATTCTGAATTTGTTCTCACAGAATGCTATTAGAAGTGGGACTATGCTTAAATAACACCTAAAAAACAATCACCTATCTCAAAAACTTGCACAGATTGCAGTTGATTCACTTTTTTTTTCTATCCAAATTAAGTCATTGCAACAAAATATATTTAATCTCCCCCCCTTCAATAATACCTAAATAACCCTTGAATTAACTGCTCTTACTTTTTTTTTTTTTAATGCACAAAATTATAAAATACAAGGAGGACTTTGTTCTTTGAGTAAGAAGGGCCCTTACTGAAATACTTTATGCCATGCTTGGTTTCAAGCCTTTGCAATAAAATGGAACAAGGCCTGGCTATGAACCTGAATTCAAGCAGACATTTCCCTCTCAAGGGGCACAGGCTCTCCTGGTGTGTGTTGTTTTAACCTTTAATACAAGTTTTTGCTTCAGTGGTAGACATTCAGCTTTGAGTGGAACGCGAGGGAGATTTGCTCCTCCTGGATGATGTCTGGCAGAGTTTAGATGTAAGGCACAGTCCAGGCTGGTAGGAGACTTCTGAGATGGTCCCTGAGAATGGCAGATGCTGGTGTAGCTGGAGAAGGTGCCTTAATAGTGTGGGGTCAAAAATTTTTACCAAAGGCAACTTGCAGTCTTTTTTTGGTTCATTTTGATTAACATAATGAACTTGAAAAAGGCAAGTTTAGAAAGCACGCATCACATAAATAGTATTTTCTTCCCTCTTTCTGCAACAGCTATTGATGGATTCCAGCTGAGTGGATAGAGATGATGGCCAAATTCTTATGTTGAGGTTGTAGGGGAAGATTTTGGTCAGGATAACACTTGTGTAATACCATTAGTGCTCTGTGTATGCCAGAGAGGGTGGGAATTCAGCTGCATCCTTCTCATTGGGAAGGAGCAGAATGACAAGAATAATTGAGCTGGATCTTTGAATTCCAGGTTGAGATTGAAGGTTTTTCACCAGGAAATTGCCATGGAATTCCAGTGTTATCCTTAGAGCAAAGCCTCAGGCCTGCACTATCATTTCGGAGACAAAGTTTAATGCCTTCCTTTTTCTCACGTTGGAGTCAAAGATTTGTAAACTTCCCCAGCTGTGAGAAGTCAAATGCATAAAAGTGTGTGCTTTCATGAATTTTTATGGCTCTGTGAAAAACCAGTGACAGATGAAAATGGTATTTACTCTTCTGCAGAGCAGCCCTGCGTGATGGAGCCGGGCAGTTCTGTGACCATTTGCAGTCCATGGAGTGACTGTGCAGAGTTGCTAAGCAACACCCAGGAATGCATCCCTCTCTTAACACAGAGACATCCATCCCATTCTTCATGTGTACCCAAGCAGTTCAGCTGGATTCCACCACTCTATCCAGATGCCAACCCATGTGCAGGAGCAGGGCCCTGCTTTCTGGAAGAACCAGTGCTTTAGGAGAGGCTGGTTGGAGTTGCAGCCCATGTCCCCTGTGGTGTTGCCCAGGTGTCCCCATGGTGCTCCTAAGGTGCAGTTTTCCTCATCCTCCCTGAAATCCTTCCAGCAAGGAATGTTGTTAAGTGGCTCATTGGTTTTTGGTGTCCTCAGCTTGAGGGTAGGACAAGAGTGCACAAGTGAAGGGAACCCAATTCCATTTCACTAATAGGTTCAGAGGTTCCCAGCATAATAATTTTGTAGTCTATGACCTTTGGCTCAAAATTACTGACTAAATGCCAGTCTGTATCAGCTTCTGCAGATCTTTGCAATTGCATAAATGTTACTGTTTAATATGTTGCTTATTCTGAAGTCTATTGTAAGTTTCTATTTTTAAGGCTATTGAAATCAAACTTGATTAGCAATAATTTAGACTACTGAGACAACTAAAAGAACATTTTATTATCAGTTATAGCACTGTAGCACTGATCTTTTAAGATTCAATTATTGTTTTACTTTGCTGCTGACAGCTCCTACCTCCTTCACCCATTCTGATTCAGCTTCTCACTGGTCCCTTTCAGTTTTCCTTGCCTGCCATGTACAATTTCATAAACACTGAAGAGTAGAGCTTTCTTTCAGCAGGTAGACAAAAAGTGGAAGGAAACCCTTGGGAAGTTAAAACCACAGAAATGTAAGGGAATTATTAGCATTTTGATTATGTACTAGGAAGCATACACATTGGCACATCAAAAGTTTGTCAATTAATCCAGGCAAAAAATGTAGGTTGGAAATGGCTTCTCTGAAAATCCTGAACTTGCTTTGCTATGTGTTCTACCAGCTACAAAGCTGATGGCACATCTGTGTCTGCAGGACATACCCCTTGCACACCTGCCTGTTATTATTGACTTGTCTGGGCCTTCCTGACCTTCCCTGAAGCTCTGCTGTGAAGGATAAACAACTGAGTATATTTAAAAAACTGAAAGAAAGGGAGCTCATAGTAAAGTTTTTTCCACGTTCTTCCTGGTTTCTCTGGGAATAATCAGTGTTAAAAAAACTTCCATCCTGGCTATTCTAATAACCACACTTTTTATGTAAATAAAGAACAAAGAGATCAAGGTCCAGAGAGTATTGAAATCTGCTTGATGTTGTCCCTTAACTGTGTCAGGATTCATGCTGGAATGCAGCAAGTACAAGGAAAGGAAGCATGGCTGATGAGAACCATCACAGAAAATTCTCCAGGAGGCAATTCATCATAAGGGGTGAGTTTTGCCCCAGTGCTGAGTGTCACTGCAAGCCCAATTCATCATTTATGTCTCAAAACACTGTACTTGGAGAAGGCAAGTGGTGCATAGGCATTTTCCTGGCTTGTTTCTCAGGATGAATTTTGACCTGCATGCTCAGAGTTGCTCAAAGGAAGCAGAGTAGGAAGGGAATGTTCCAGCCCTGAGAAAGGAGCTTCTGAGGTGACAGTTCACAGTGATGAGTGGTACAAACCACAAACAACTGAAGATTAATTAAAGAGAGAGAGTTAACATTCTGCTCTATTTCATAATGATGACATTCTCCTTGAAATATATACAACATCTGCATGCTGCAGTTCAGGCAGGCAACAAGACATCAATAAATATCTCCTTTGAAAAATATAGCTTCTTGATAAATATTGCATTAAAGAAGATGATGCTGGTGTCTGCTCAGTATCTGTTGGGTAGCCTGGCAAGACAATATTGAAATTATTGCTATGCTCTCTGCTGTGTTGCATCAATTAGGGCTCAGTCCATCTCCTGCTGAAGTCACTGCTTTTTTATTACTGTGGCTGAAGCACCCTTTGCTTTTACCATCTCCCTCTGTGTGATTTTCATCATGAACAGCCTTCTAGAAAAGAACACTTTCTTGCCAATTCTGTGAGTGTTATTTCTATCAATATCAAATGAATTAAAACCTCAGTGATCAATATGCCAACCCATGTATTAGTTTCTCTTATCTATTTAAACATGTGTTCTTGCTCTGTCTCTTCCTTTTGCCCGAGAGGTCTTAATTAAAGATTAACAAATCAGCTGGAATCAAATAAGAACAACTGAGCTGAAGTGAAAATATGAACTTGTAAAAAACTTAATGCAAACTTGGAAGAATTATTTGGGGTTGGTATTTTTTAGACAACTTTAAAACAGCTCTTCATCTCATCTCTGTGGTGCCCTGTAGCACAGGGAGTAGAAGCTCATCATTGCTGAGAGAGGCTGCTCCTGGGTGTTCCTTCTAATGCAAATAATGGCACTGAGAGCGCTGCAGCTACCAGGATTTGTACAGGAAAACACTTCTCTGTTTATTTCAGTGAAGTGGATCTCTGAATGTAAGAAGTGACTTGTTTTGATTTAACAAGGTTGTCACAAATTCAAGCATATCCGTAGCACCTGTCAGTACCACACAGAGATGGGAAAATAACCACAAACACCAAGACAAGCGTGGGAAGGCAGGCAGAGATGGGGAGGTTGTGAGAGAAGAACTGTGGGTATAGAGAGAAGTGTGTCATACCAAGGGACTGCTAAATTATCGTTAGCATTAATTAATGAATGGGAAACATGAATGTTTGGTTCTGCTGATGATTCTTAGCATGACTCAGCAATGAATTTCTGTGATAACTATCTCTGAATACTCCCAAAGGATTTTGAAAACTGAAAAAGCCCTCTTTGTATCTGTTGGGAAAGTCCAAGGTAAAGGCCAGTGCTTCAAAACTGCCTGCCAAGCTATTTGAGATGTGAGCCCAATTCCCAATTTCTCCCATAGCCTTGGTGGTGTCTCAGGTTGCACAGATACAAGAGGTTTTACCTGTAATGAGCATAAGAGCAGTTTTGATGAGACTGGGAGCTGTTCTCTCTGAGCATGCAGGACTTTGGTGGCTTCCCAAACCATGGTGTAGACCTTGAACCTATGGAGATCTCTGCCCTGCAGAACAGCCACTGCCTTTATAATTGGGTGTGCAGATGTTTGCAGCTGGAGCCAGCACGGGTGGGAGATGGGCCAAATCTACAGCTGGGTTTCAGCCCAGCATGATGAGCTGATCTCTGCAAATGCTCCTGTTTCATTTATCCCTTTATTTGAAGAATCTGATCACTTGGCAGTTGACATTGTTTCCCTCTCCAGTTACACAGATACAGTGCCTACAGTGAAGCTTCTCCTCCTCCTGCTCCTTTTTTAACTTGTTTTTTTTTACTTATTTGACTGAAAGCAGCAAACAGATAAATGTGTTGACAAGCAGTAGCTCAGCAGAGAACAAAAGTGGGAAAGAACAGCTTGAAAGAGGTAATCTTCTGTGTGAGAAGCAAATGGGAGTGAGAGATGAGCAGGTAATAAAGGGATTTTGCCTTTAATGCATCTAGCTCCTGGTAAGCAAGCAGACATGGTATGAGAGAGAAGCTGTTTCTTACCCAGACAGAACAAATGCCTGACAGCATGGGCTGCATCCATGCAGCACTGCTGGGTCTGCCTTGGGCTTTCTCACTTTCAAACCCTCTCTCAGTTATCAACAACAGGAGATAGATGGAAGCAATGGGTTTTGGGGGTTTTTCTCCTTTTTTTAGCAGGTATATACAACTATGAAAGGTTTGCAATAAAACTTGCAGCTATAATGCAGAGAAAAGATACAGATGCTTGATGGAGCATCTTGATAAGGAAATAATGGGAGTGATCAAAAAGTGTGATTTTACACATGCAATCTTTTTTTATTTTCCTCATAACTGGTGGGTTTTGTTCCCTGAGATGAACCTTTGGGATTTAAAGACTGTATATTCATCCACCACCATCACCCATACCTTCCCTGTTATGTGCTCCTTCTCTTTCACCCTCCTTCCCTCTCCTCTTCTCTTTCACCCTTAGGGAAAGGGAGATAGAAATTGGATCTTACAGGGATTTCCCCTTCAGATTGTGCTGAGTTTGTGTCCTACTTAAATCAGAAGGTGGTTCCAGTGTGCTCATGAGAGGAAGCAGTGGGTCAGCACTGATCTCTTCACTCTTGTGACCAGTGACAGGAGTCCAGGAAATGGCTGGAGCTGAGTCAGAGGAGGTTCAGGTTGGCTATCAGGAAAAGGTTTTTCATCCAGAGGTTGGTTGGGCACTGGAATAGCTCCCTGAGGAAGTGGCCACAGCACCAAGCCTGACAGTTCAAGGCACAGGATGGGATTCTTGCAGAGTCCTGTGCAGGGTCAGGAGTTGGATTTGATAACCCTGACATGTCTCTTCTAACTCAGCATATTCAGCGATTCTATAGTTCTGTGCTTGTGGGCACAAGTAGAAATGAATATAAGTAGTCAAGAAACCCCAAAACCTCTGGGAGGAATGCCATCTGGAATATCCACATTTAAAGGGAAATTGATGTTAGATGTCTCTGTTCACTGTGGCTTGCACCAATAAACCAGCCAAGTGTGTTTGGTAGTGACAGTGTCCAGGTCCAGCCCTGTGTACCTCTGAGTTGTTTCTAAACCCAA
This sequence comes from Agelaius tricolor, assembly GCF_023055355.1. Classification (NCBI taxonomy): domain Eukaryota; kingdom Metazoa; phylum Chordata; class Aves; order Passeriformes; family Icteridae; genus Agelaius; species Agelaius tricolor. The sequence goes on along the minus strand of NW_027269278.1, from coordinate 8,966,492 downwards.
GGGCTTTTCTAACCCACCCCTGCCTTTTTTTCAGATCTGCTTCTCTTGATGCACTTTGTCACTCACTTTCCCTCCATACCTGTTCAATGTCCTGCAATTTTCTGAGCTGGTAGGTAAGAAAATCATTCTGAGACATTACTTTTTCCCTCCTCTATTTCATTTGGTTTCTAAAGAGACTGAATTTCCTGTTCTGTATTTCCAAATTCTATTGGAAATATCTCCTTCAAACTACCCATAAACATAAATAACAATGAACAGAGAGTGGAAATATATATAGAAACTCTAAGATATATATGCAAAAAAATGTAACAAAAAGGGATTTTTTTTAAAAAACCCATAAAACATTACGTGATCTCAGTGTTGATTTAGAATTATGCCACTTCTTCTCCAAAGCCATCAGGCAAAGTTAACATGTACAAATCTAATAGATGTTCATGAAAATAAGTAATTGCTCGTAGAGTTGTCTGTTCTGTGCCTGCTGCTTTCTTTCCACAGCACAAATGTGGCAGGTTGGTGTAGTGAGTGCTCTCCTGTTGGTGTTGAGCTGTTGTGAAAAAGATGTGCACCAGGACTTTGCTGTTACTATGATTCAGTGTGTGGTGGCTTAGGACTGACACTCTGGTATGGATAAACAGTTTGTTATAGATAAATATAACATTTCCAAGCACTTTCAGCTATGTTTCTGAAAAGCTGAGGAGCAGTCTGAAGAGTGGCCAGGAATGAGGAAAGTTTCATCTCAGCTGGTGGCAGGGGCAGCAGCTCTGGAGAGGTCAGCAGCATCTGTACAAGATCAAGACTGGGATTTTCCTGTTTTCAAAGGCACTGAAAATACAACGCAGTTCTGTGGGGCAGGTCTTGAAACTCTCCTCATGCCAGCAGAGGGGGACACCTGAGTTGTTTTCATCTGCACTTTCTTTTGGTCCTCATTATATTGGAGTCTTCCAGTGCCTCAAGGGCCTGCAGGAGAGCAGGAGAGGGACTCAGACAAGGGCCTGGAGGGGCAGGACAAGGGGGAATGGCTTCAAATAGACAAAGGGCAGAACTGGATTGGATATTAGGAAGAAATCCTTCCCTGTGAAGGGAGTGAGACCCTAGCACAGGTTGCCCAGAGGAGCTGTGGCTGCCCCATCCCTGCAAGTGTTTAAGACCAGCTTGAACAGGGCTTGGAGAAACCTGGGATAGTGGAAGGTGTCCCTGCCCATGGCAGGAGGTTGGAACAGGATGGTCTGTGAGGTCATCTATAGAATTATGGATTTGTAGAATCATCATAGAATCAATGATTCTATGGCCATCCCTTGAAGATTTCTGCTCCACAGGAGACCCCAGGCTACAACCAGTACATACATGGGAGTTGTAAAACCTTTTATCTCCCCCTGATTTTGAGGGTAGTTCAGACACATGAAAGCTTTCTGAAGGTTTAGGTGTCTCTTATCCATGCACCAAATGGAAGAGTGGCCTAGGTGGCCAGAAGGATGAAGGCAGCCATTCAGCTTCCCACATTATGATTTTCTCACTCATCCTATTTTGGAAAAAACCTGTGCAGTGCCTTCTTCAGAGGACCCTTGCACAGCTTATGTGCCCTTTAGGCCTTTAAAATAGGGCATGAGTAGAACTCATCTAGTTCATGGACATTGGCCCAAGGGGGAATGTCACACCAGTGGCATTCACATATCTCTCTCTCTCTTCTTGGCTGGGTCTTTAGATTTTTATTCTGCTTAAATAGCATTGGTGAAAAGCCAAGGAAATAATAAAAAATCTACCTGGATTCAGAATCAGCAAAATCAATAATGGATATAAGGCTTTTCCCCCGCCTCTAGACCTTGCATGTAAAAGGAATATCAGCAGTTTGCCCAGGCTGAGGACCTGAGTCAAGCAGTGTGACCCAAGATCAATTATCCCTTTACACTGCATGTGTTGTCTACTGAGAATTATTTATTTAAACAGATTGAAAGGGTTTTTTTTAAAGTATATAATAAACAGATTTAATCTTTTTAAAATTTTGATAGGATGGTGGACTTAAGCCTCTAGCAATTTTCAGTGTCTTAAATCTTTTTGCTGCTGCCCAGGAAATCAAAGCTCTTGGCTCTGTACAAAATTTGACAGGTGCTTCCGAGCCTGAGCACAGACAGCAGTTTTGTGTGTTACAGGCAACTTCGTGGTTAAGGGCCAATACAAATCTTAAACTGATTGGGAGAGGTAAAACCAGCAAGTTTTTCAAAAGGATTTAACAAAAATCTTGAATGAAATCTGGAAATAATAAAAAAAAAAAGTATCTATAAGCTTAAACAGGATCCTGTGAAATGATGATAAGTATTGTGTGGTTTCTGCTAGATTGAGGGGTGGGTTTGTGCTGGTTTAGAAAGAGATACTATTCATCTTTATTTGTGCTACAGCTTTGATAAAATGGGCTTAAAAGGTAAGATATATATATGAGCTGTGTTCAGTCTCCAGTAGCAATGACAGTTTGATTTTATCACTGACAAATGCAATATGCAGTCTTGTGCTCAGTAACCCTCCAGAAATCGAGATGCATTTTAAGTATAGGTGTAAAATATTCTTTTTTCTTTCCTCTTTTTTCTTTTTTTTCCCATAACAAGCAGAAAAGCACCTGGTAAATGCTGTGTCTTTTACAGGTCTTGGTCATTACTTGGTTGAGCAGCTGCAGGTGGGATTTGTGTTTCTCTGTATTAGATGCCTTTGGGAAATGCAGAATTGTAGCCTCTAGTCCACAAGCTATGGGAGCAAAATCTGACTTAGCAGATTATCCTTGGATTACTCTTGTACAGCCTTTTGGTTGTATCAAAGCAGCTGTTGTGGAGATAATAGTCACTGTCTTGGGTCTGAATGGGTTATTGAATTGGTGCAAGCTACTGTAAATTGGAGTGAGCTTGGCTTTTCAGAAAACCAAAGAGGGAAAGGAATAACAGAGCTGAATCTTCCTGCTGTCAGAGCACGTGCACATACCTGTGGGGAGGAAATAAATGTGCTCCCATCCAGCTCCCTTAAAACTAAAACCTTCCTCTTGCTGGCTTTGAAATAGGTAAAGGCAGCAGGTACTCCTGTGAGACATTGGGAATTGCCAGGAGAACTGCTCTGAGATAAAACATGGGCCTCTTTCAGAACCTAACATTGCAAATGAAGCAATTTGGATTCTATTCTTGACTCTGGCCCAAACATTCAATTATAGAAAACTTATTGAAAACCCAGTAAAATTTCCTTTATTTCACTTCTGTGATACACAAAATGGGAATAAGTGCACAGGTTCTTTGATACTATGTTAAATATTAAGTGACAACATTATTATAGTCAGTCACTGATACGTGAGGCATGTGAAAATCTTTGAATATATGGCTGTGTTTTTGCCAGGCACTGGGTAATGTTGATGTAGTAAAGCATAAGTAAATGAAGAAATAAAGGGAAATAATGACTTTGCAAGTTGCTGTTGCTGATACTTGGTTTCCATGATTATTTTAGGCAATATAGCTCAGAGTTTGAATTTCTGGGAGTAAATATAGCCTAACTCTGCAGTGCCTGACTGGTGCAGGTATTTTCAGGAAACAAACTTTAGAATATACTCTGATAAAAATGAAATCTACAGTATCACAAATATCTCCAGCAAGGCAGCCACCATACTGTAAACCCTCTGTTGATTTAATGACTTGTGGCTGACAAGCGGTGTAATATTTTCCATATTGCAGTAACATCAGAAAATTACATTTCACAACTTTTCCTACAAGGAAAATATATTGCATGCTGAAGTGAATGAGAGGTTTTCCTTAGGGAAGAGCAGGTGTGAGGTAGAAAATAAGTGCTGGAGTGTCTCTTGAACTATCATTATGCCTTTAGAGCAAACCATGATTTTGGGCAGAGAAACCTATGTAGTGTCAAGGCCAACAAAATCCTGTTTAATTTGGGTATGGTTAAATATCATTGAAATGGGTAGAAAGAACTCAAATTGCAGGAGCCCAGAGAGTTCACTTGCTGACAGCTTTAGAGAGAAACACTTTCTGACATTTTAGTTAAACAGAGCCCAAAACATTGAGTTTGTTAGTATGATTACTTTTGATGCATCTTCCTTCATCCTTGAAGGTTAGACTTGATGGTCTTGGAGTTCTTTTCCAAACCTAATGACACTATGGTTCAAAAATTGCAGCTTTTTCCCTCAGCCTTTTGGCTTTTTCATTCCCTTCTGTCTTGGAGCAATACTGATGGTGAAACCAGTGAGTTTTCTCTCTCTCTTCTGGGTAGTTATGTATGATGAGCATAGGATCACAATTCCTGTATCTGATTCCACGCCTCCTTCCTTTGCTCTCTATCACCTCACATCTAGATTTCACTCTTTTTTGGAAATCTCGTTTACAAAAATATGCTTTTCTTATGAAACATTATTTGCAGGCCTGTTATTAAAATCTCACTGCATTTATATTTTTGACAGTGTGAACCAAATTGCTCATAATTCCATTATGCTCTGTATATCACTGAGTTGGGAGAGTAATTCTGGCATATGCTAATGCCCCTTGGTTTACACACATAAAATGCTATTCTGGTAACAAAGTAGTGAGTATATTTTATAATGGGATATATATCATTATAAATGGAACACTGGTTTTACAAAATATTTTAAGAGGAAGGTAAATTAGATCATGAAAAGTGCATAAGGGCTATAAATTATGCAGTAGCCTAAAGAATTATTATAAAGAGATTTGGTTTGTGGCTTGATCCCGTGAAACCTTTAACTGTGGCCATTAAAATAAACCATATCAACTGCTCACAGACACAGAAGATTTATTACATCTCATGGAATGGTCACCTGAAACTTCAAAATTGCATACAGCATGAAAATAATGGTCCCCCTTAATTCTTGATGCAGATGTTTTTAATGAGTGATGTTAAAAGGGAAATGGTAGCAGTTTCAACTGGAGTTTTTATAGTACTCCCTCTTGACATTCAAAACATTTTTCCCTGGAGAGGTGCCTAGCATTTTTAGAGGGGAAAAGCTTTAATGTCTGATGTGGCTTGTGACAGAGGCTTGGGGGTGACAGACTGAAATACTAACATGGAGAAATATATCCAGAACCATCCTTGGGTGTCGTGAAAAAGACTTTGGTTTTCCTTCTGTCCAAATCAGACATCTATTAATCTTTCTCTCTACTTGTTCTTCTTCTTCCTAATTTACTTTCTGTTTCTTTACATCACCATGTTTGTCTTTATGCCTTCTTCAAGCTTATGCAGCCAAATCCTTCTCTCAGAAGGATTTCTTTTGGAGTCTAATCGTGCACCTCCCTGAAAACTTCTTGGTTAGGTGTCACATCACAGCAGTGGGACAGGAATCGTTTTAAGTTAAATTCTTGGAGAATTAACACCACTTTCATGCCTTTCTTGTAGCTAAAGTGAGACAGAAGTCAGTGTCCCAACCCCAGTTAGACATCTGGGTCCCCAGTAACTGAGCTGGGACCAGGCAGCAGGTAGTGGTGGACTCATCAGTCAGGGGGTCTGTACTATAACAAACTTGCTTAATATGATGATGAGAGAATGTAGTTCATTATTAGCTCCCATTAGCCATGAATTTGGTGCTTCAGAGGAAAATAATGCTCCAGTCCATGTTAGTGCTTTGGCACTTGGGCTGAAATTTGGAGTCACTTCTCTAGATAGAACAGTGCAGAAGCACTGCTTAGGAAAAAGCTGGGGGAAGGATTAAATTAAGTATCTCTGAAAGAAATGAAATTAGATAATGATTAGGCATTAACCAGGTCATTAATTTCTGGGCTATTTTAGGGAAGGAGAGGCCCTGCAGAAATGTGTGGAGGAGTTGCACTTAGCAGTCCAGATCTCTCAGAGATTCCTAAATTCTCTTGTCCCTGTTCCCAACCTGGGATCAGCAGTTCCTGTCTTTCTGGGTGGTCCAAGCTTCCCTTGTGTCTCTCTGTACCTGACAAGTTGAATCATTCAGACCCTGTAAGTTTCCATGAGTCACTAAAAATTGCCATTTCTGTAACTGCTATGTGGCTTTTTGTCAATGTACAGAGGCTTTAATGTTGCTTCTTGATCATCATCCCAGCAGTAGATAACATTATTATTTTTAAAGATGTGTGTAATTTTAGTATAGCTGAATTAGTGAAGAAATGGATCACCAATGAGCAGGCTGTGGAAGGCAGAGATCCAGCAGCCTGCTGGGCTCAGCAGGGCACGTTCTCACAGGCCTCCAGAGAGCGTCAATGATTTGGGCATCCCGTAGGGAAACCAAGCATGTCCAAGGACTCTGAGCATCCCAAACAAGAGTGACTCCAGAATGTGTCTGCAGCCCCCACCCTAGGCAGGCTGATTCTCACACGGGTGAGATCTGTTGGGTACCACTGTGTGAGTTGCAGAGAACTATAAATATTACTTTTGGCAGTAGCTACTCACCACGATACTGTGCCATTTTAAACTCAGTAGCATGAATGCTCTGTCATTTCAAGGAGGAAACACTTCTGGTAATTTCTGTTACTATATTTCACTTTTTGTAAAAATCTTTTCTCCTAAGTACATGTAGTAAAATCTCATCCTTTAAATTATTTTGTTTGTAGCGCTACAGAAAGGAATGAGGGAAAATCTGACTTTATGGGGCTGCTGCACTTTTTGTCCTTCCTTGGACCCTCAGAAATCTATGGGGGGAATGATGAAAAATTAATGTTACTGCTGATCTGCTGCTATTCTTGGTGCATTAGTGTCAACAAGAAATCAGTCCAGTGTTCTTGCAAAAAACATGTTTTCTGCATGTTACATACCCAGTGACAGTCTGCACAAACTTTCATTTGAATGTATGTGGTTGTTTGTGCTTTGTGCCAGCATTGTCAGCTCCAGGGATTTTATCATTAGTCTCCTGACAGGATTTGAGGTTTGTTTTTGTTTTGATTTTCTTTAAAACTCTGACAACAGTGCTATGAGGCTTTTGTCAGGTTAGTCTAGTTTGATGCTGGCTGACAATAATTACACTAGTAATTAACCATACTTTTATAGGATGGCTGTAATTTCTTTGCAATTAAAGCTGGAATGACAGTAATACTTCTCTATTTTTAAAAGGAAAGTAAAATTTTAACCTTCGTAGTGCCAGGGAAAAGAGCTTGGAAATGTTATTTTCAAAAGATTAAAAGCTGGAGGGTTAAAATTAAGACTTCAATTATATTAAAGCCTAATCTTGTGATACTAAATCCTTTTTTATGTTTTGGGGATCTGACCTGTGATTTTTGTGTCTGGGGCTGACAGTATCAATTACATTACAGCAACCCATTAAACCAGTGACCTTTGGGCACTGACTTTTGAATCTCTTAAGGGTAGAGGGATTTATTCAGACTGAGTTTGAGATGAGTGTGATTGTTTACTGTCTCATTTTTCTCAGGTTGGCACTAACATAAATAGTTTCTAGTAACTTCTGTGTATTTTGCCTCATGCTGATGGCACACCGTGGGTCCTGCAAGCTCTTCTCTAACATCCCTTTGCTCTTTGGTAATGACACCATGCAGCACCTTGAGCCTGTATTTCAAAATTAGTAGGTGTAAGACTTTATAAAATCAGGGTGTTTTGTCCTCGTAATTTGCCAGCTCTGGTGTACAGTGTCAGGTGGGTGGGGAGAATGGAGTGAGTTTTGCATAGCTCTGATCATGTTTTAACCTTTGGATTTTAAGGTCTGAAGTCTTTAAATTCTAAAGCCTGTGGAAGCTGCTGGATAACCATAAATGTTGTTGGTGTGAAAGAGATGAAGGCTTTCAGTGATTTTTTATTTTTGTGAAATGTATTAAAGTGTCTGAACAAAATAAGGAAAAAGTCCTATTTAATTAAAAAAATATTTTGTGTGCCTAGCAAACATATTAATATATTTTCTGTGCATTATAATCCAGAGATTTTTTTTTCTGGAAATTTTTTGAGCTTTATCTTTAGGTGGACTTAACTGTTTGCTTCAGCTAGTGAGTCCTCATGCACTCTCTGAGTGGTTATTTGGTATTTATCTATTCTGAGTTGGAAAACGTGTTTCTTTTGTGGGTAATTTGTTTTAGCCAATCCACATGACTAGAAAATGAGCTCAAATGCCTCAGAGGAACCAATTTTTCCTAATGTATATATTGAGTGTCATGTATTTCTCCTTTACTCTTTGGAAATTTACCATCCAGTCTTATTCAGGGCAGTGCCGTAAGTAGAAAAATGCTTATAAATGTGCCATTAAGCAGAAGAAAAGCCTCCAGCCAGTCTTAGTGGGAATTTAATTAATTATGAGCCACACAAATTCTATGTGCATTTAGTCATTCTTCCTCCATAGCAATTACGTGTGTTATGAGCCTTGATTCCAGCTTTCTGCATATAGACAGACAAATATCTGCTTAATTTAACATTAATTATGTATGTATGGACCCTCAGTATAGTCTCATGTATAAATCAGCCAATTAGAGGTGTAGACAGAGTCCAGAGGGGGAGTTCCTTGCTCCTCCTCTCTCAGAACTGCCCTTGGCTCCTGTCTCCCTCCTGACAGTGATAGGAAGGCTGCATCTGGTCCAGCCTCCACCTTCCCATTCCCATCACCATCAGCTGATGCCCATCATGGAGCACCATCACCATCAGCTTTTCAGAAGCCCACCTTTCCCTCATCCCTGTCTCTGCCTTGCCATGTCCTCTGAACACCTTGATGCTCATGTCTTTGAAGCCCTGCCAACCTGGGGATGTGTGATTTGGCTGTGTATGACCATACTCTGCATTCATGGGGTTTTTATTATTTTTTCCCTCTTCCATATGGTGAATATACCTTTATTTAGAAGCCTAGGGGACAGACATGTGACTGTAGGGTGAAGTGGCAGCCAAGCCAAATTCTAGCTCAACCCATCCAACCAGCAAGAACGGATAGCTCCTGAGACCCCACACTAACCCCAAATCTAACCCAAACATAGAAATTCCTGTGGAACAAACCATGAAATCCCTAATTTCCCTAATGCAACCAGTGCAGAGACACTGGCTGGCCCCTGACCTAGCTTTGGGAGTTGGATAAGTAGTCTGGGACAAAGCAGTCTGCAGCACATCTTTATAAACTTACCTGTCTGGCAGTTCCAAGGGAGTCACTGCTGCTCTTTCACGTGCTGGAGCTGGGGATGTGACATGAGCCACTCATGACACTTGTCAAATGCAATTTTCTGTAACTGGTCACCCAGCATCCATGGAGTAGGTCACATATCTGCAGGGAAAATGAATTATCTGGGTTCTGAGCTCTGAGGGAGGCAGCAGCTCAACCATGAGATCAAGACTGCTTTCCAGCCACCTTAAAAAATCATATAGGAAAAGGTCTGAAGTAAAATATCAGAGCAGAGGGGTAATCTGGCCCATCTGGAGGGGAAGACCTAGTTGTACCCTGGAAGATGTAACTTCACCTGCCTTGATCTCCTCTACAGGGGCAAGGGAGCAGCTTGGATTGCAGAGGGTGGGCAGGTGAAGGTCACCTACGTCCACAAGAGTTTGGCAGCTCTTGACTTGCCATTGCCAGGGTTTTACAGCCCAGGGAGTGAGAACAAGGGGCTGTGATAGAAGGATGAGGGGACAGACTCTCTGCAGGTGTTCCCAGGGTGTCAGCTCCAGACTGTCAGATATCTTTGGGGAGCTTCATGAATGGATTGAAGCTTTGGGTGTTTCATCTGTATACACATGAACTGAACATGAGGAAGACTTCCAGTGAATTTGAAATATTTTGTAAACTTTTCTGCTTTGGCCCTCATGTTGGTGTCTGCCTCAATCTGAGCAATCAAAATGTTTCTGATAAAAAAAAATTGGCTTCCATGTGAGATGGGGCTGCTCTTGGGCACCTTTCAATCCTGACATTGTAATGTCATGTAGGAGCTCTCAAAAGCAACTTGTTAGAAAGGACTTGGGACAGGACTTTGCCCCTGTCCTGTATTTTCCAGAAGACTGTAATTTATACTTCCCCCTATTTATAACTATTTCTGAAGTCTTAAAGACTACTCTGAAAAGAAAATCATTGAGGAAAGGGGTAATTGAAATTTCCCAGAGGGAATGCTTTAAAGTGGCAACAACTCAATGGTTGGCCAACACTGCTACAAGGCTTCCATCCTGCTGTCAAAGCTGGTTAACTAAAAGGCTTTCTCCATTGTGGACTGTCAGGCTGAATTTGTCATGTAGCCTGAGAGGGAATCAATGAACTGATTAGCAGTGGTTGAGAGGGGTAGTTTGGGAATTAACACTGGTGTGATTTCTGTGACTTGCTTTGGTTTTGAATGTAAAGGATCATGATCAGGCCAACTATAAATAGGGATAATTCATGTAATTTGGATTTCTGAATTTGTCCCAGGGAAGGTTATGGCAATAGAGGAGACATCAGAGGACAAGGCGTTGACCCTTCCTTTCTGTATTCCTTTCATTTCTTTGTTATACTATTATTGATGAAGTGACCAAAATGGTATCTGGGCATAGCTGAGAAATCAATGAAAAAGTAAATATTTAAAAAAAAAATCCATCATCCTGCAGTGTAAATTCAAATGAATGTGACCTTCTTTTACTGTACTGTGTATATACTGCACAAGTACCTGGCTGTGAGGAGATATAATTTGCTTTATTTCTTTCAACTGGATTTTTGTAGAATCAAATTTCTTTAAGAGAAGAAAAGGCTGTTAATTTTAGTTTTTCCAGGAAAGGTTCTAAATCTAAGTTGCTTTATTAGAACTCTTCTGAACTTTTGAGTCCTCCAAAGACTTCAAAGAGCTTCCTAATTGCTTTCAGTTAGGTAACAGTTTAAGCAGCTTTATTTAGATTTCTTTTCTGTCTGTTCTTCCTAAGCTTTGTTCTCCTTTTTGATTACATCTTTTAGACCACTGTATGTTGTCTTTTACTTTATGAGATAAACTTTTTTCCACTGAATATTTCAGCATGAGTGGCATCTTGCTATTTGTCTTATTAGCTGTCCATTAATGGACAGGTTGACCCCTGCCACATCCAATCTCCTTCTGATTGTTTCCCAGGATTTTTTCTTCTCACATCTGTCTCCTCTGCCCATGCTTGGCTGATAGCATACCCCATCTTTTCCCACCCTGCACTTCAGCTGCTATTTCCACACTTTCTGGTTCTTAGCTCTGGGCTCAAGTCATGAGGATTTACACAAACCACAAAGGGGAAGTTTCATATAAAATACAACAAAATTTGGAAGACCTGCTGTGATTCCCAATGCTGTTGGAATTGCATTGGTAGGTCTCAAAGCCCTCATGGAAATGTGTCTTTTCCATATTTATTATTGATGTTGAGATGTGTGCAGCAGCACAATTGTAGATCCCTGCTTAGGCAGCACTGCTCAAAGAGTGTGTTCTTCACACGAGGGACTTTGATGAATATGTACTGCTTTGATCAAACCTTCATGTTTTAGGAGGCCCCCAGGGTACAAAGCAAGTCCTGGCTGATGGAAGGAACTGGCCAACGATGGCTGAAATGCTGTGGTTTCAAGTGCACAGGGACTGCAGTCTCTGCTTGTTCAAAACAGGCTCTGTGCATGTGGGAAGGAGCTGTCTCAGCCTGGTCACTCCACTGAAAGGGGGATATATTGCATTTTACAAAATAGCAAGTACACATCACCAGAGATTCTGATTCTGGCCCTGTGCAAGAGTGGGACACAAACCTGTCATCATTTCTCCTTTGCCTACTCATCCTGACAGACAAAACAAAGCACACAAGAAACTTATCCAGAGTTACCCCGTGGCAGGAGCCAAAGTCAGGTCTTCTGAGTGCAAGGGCAGTGTTCTGTTCACCAGTCCCACTCTCTGTAGGGCTATGACAGCAGAGTTTAGCAGCACTGTAATTTATTATGTCCTGCTACGTGTTCTACATTACAGCAAGGCTGACCAAGTTTGCAATTTTAGTGTATATGATCAACATGCTGCTCATTTTTCCATTATCAGGGAAGTCTATAATTCATGTCCCTCATTTATGTCTCATACTGGAGCGTTTCATTTCTATGACTGTGAATTATCAGCATCCAATCCTTGAAGGTATGATTGGAGATAATAGCCTAAAATTTCACAGGTGAATGATTACTTCAGTTGTCCAGTTTGTGACACCTTTGAGGGCCTTGCTTTCCCCTGAAGAGGAAAGTGTTCAGCAGTTTCTGAAGACCATGACCTTCTACAAATCTGTTTTGTTTGAACTCTTAATTGTTTAAGGACTGCTATTATGCATCCTCAGTTTAGTTCTCCCACTCAGCCTCCAAAATGTTAATAAATGGCAGAAAAATGTTAAATATGGCCGAAAAATGAATATGCTTTGTGCTACCAGCCTTTTTTTCTTTTAACAGTTTGCTGCCTGTAAAATGCATTTTGAAATAAGGTTTTACAAAACTACTCAACTTACTCTGGAGCATAAGCTTGGGTTCCAAACTTCTTCATTGGGATTTGTTTAAAAGTCCTGGTTTGTTGCCTGGCAATCACTATTTACAACAGTCAGCACAAAACTATCAGTCTGGAACTTTGAAGGCATTAAGGCAATTAACTTCTCATTTTGTGCTCAAAAGGAATCAGACACTGTTAATGAAATCCTAAATCTATGTTTAAAACTCTCCTCTTGCATGGAGACATGGTATTTGGTGCAAATATCTCTCCCAATTCTTCTGTATATATAGTGCAATGCCTACCTGAGGCTATCTGTGCATAAATCCAGCCTCCCCAGGACTTTTGGCACAGCACCATCCCCTAAATAAGTGGTTACTCTGGATATCCTCATTTCAAATGCAATTTACCCTGAGTGCAGCCCAGATGATGCCTGCAGGACTTGGTGATGTGCTGAAATACAATGAACATTTTTCTTGCATCTGCTGGTTGTTACCCCAGCTCCTCTTGGTCTGCCTTACACAAAATTGGAATTTGGTCCAGAGAAGTGGAAGGTCAGGCCAACTTCTACCAAGCAGATGTTGTAAAGGGCTTGTTTTATCTTCTCAGCCTGTGTGAGTTTGAAAAGAACAAGTTGTGAGTTTTAGGGGTTCTCTAAAAGAGCTCTGTGAGGTGCTGATGAAGAGCATGTTGATGTGTTGAACACATGGAGAGTGCCTCTTATTCTGATGTACATTGCATGTGGTTACTGTGTTTTCAGGCTTCGTCCCTTACATAACCAAGCCATGAGCTGCTCAAGTGGCCACTAGCATGGACAATTTCTAGCTGGCTGTTGTTTTGTATGCACAACTCCATGCCTAAGTTAAATGTTGGGCAGAGTTTTAGTACATCAACAAACACGATGGCCCCTCCTGAGCCATCCACAAACCCTTCCTCCTGTTGGTGCAGATAGCAGCAAGCACAGTATTCCTCTGGATGGACAATTTGCATGGTCTGTCATCTGTGAAAGTGAGAAGATTTAAAATGCTCCATAGTAAATTATTGGAGAACTCAGGCATTGATGCTGTGGGACTGCTGGGACTTTGTTGGGTGTAGTTGATCTCCCCACTGCTTCACTTATCTTCCCAAGCACATCTGCTCAAAATTCATCTCTTCTGAGTGTGCATTTTTGTTCCGTGACTTGTCAGATTCACTAATGTTGATCACATACTTCCATTAATGTCAAGACAACATCTATTGACACAACTGGACAGACACGTCACTGCAATTGGCCAAACCATCTCAGAAATGTAGGCATTTTTCTAGAACTGTTCTAATAAAATATTATTCAGGTTTGCGTCAAGAATGTAGAAACAAGAAAACCATTTACCTTGATCTTGCAGAGATTTTGACTAAGGGATACCATTAGGGTTGAGGAAAGTGGTTAACCACAAAGATTTATTCACTGTGGCATTTCAGTACTTAAAAAAGAGGGGTTATAAAAAAGAGAGAGTGACATTTTACACAGGAGGATAGTCATAGGACAGTGGGGAATAGTTTAAAAACTAAAAGAGGAGAGATTAGATGTTAAGAGGAAATTCTTGACTATGAGGGTGGCGAGGCCCTGGCACAGGTTGCCCAGAGAAGCTGTGGCTGCCCCATCCCTGGAAGTGTCCAAGGCCAGGCTGGACAGGGCCCTGAGCATTCTGGTCCAGTTGAAGGTGTCCCTGCCCATGACAGGGGGCTGGGACTAGATGGTCTTTAATGTCCCTTCCTACCCAAACAGGTCTGTGCTATACTCCATTAGATGTTAAAATTTTGTTGTTATAATTTTTAATACTTCAGGTTTTATTGGTTTTCTGTGAAGTTCTTTATTTGTGAGATACATATACTTCTGAGATGTTCTAAAACTTGAAAAAATGCACTTGCTCTGTCATGGCTAAATGTTTGTCCTACTAATCCAAACAACATGGATGTTTTACTGATTACAGTTCATGCTCTAGGAAGCAGGGAGAAGCTCTGTCTCCAGATGTCATGGTTTGGGTGAGAGGGTGTTGCTGGGTTTTAAGTACAGCTAAAGGTGCAATGAAAACCCTTTTCTGTTGTGTACATGGCCACAGAAAGCTGGATAGAGCCTAGAAACTCCTCTGACTGCTCTGCAAATAATCATGGCTTGCAATGTTTTTTTATTGCAGACCTATGGACTAAAATTTTCAAAAGCAAGTCAGGCTCTTGAACCTGTGCCCTGATGGGTCACTAGGATATAGTCTCCATAATTCTCAAGGGCCATTGCTTTAAAGGTGGGAAGTCAGGGGAAATCTGGCCCATAAAAGCTTGTAAAGCTCTGGCCAGCACCAGTTTTGAAAACACTCGAGTGCTGGAGTGAATTATACTGATACACTGACAGGCAACACAGTTCTGCCTCCCATCCCCACCCACACAATAAAGAGAGCTGTTAATTTTCATATGCCAATTTGTGAACTGTGATTTCCTGGGAGCTGCTACACGTTCATTTCATGGGAGCACAAAGCCATGGGCGGGCAGGGTTCAGAGTGAGCAGCAGGAGCTGGCTCAGCCCTTGCAGTAAAATCATCCACCATTCCTGAACCCACACCAGAACATTGCTTAGCATATGCCCTGGACTGCAAACAAATGTGTGAGCTCTCTTATTGCATCCCAAAGCACTCCCTTTCCTGCTAGTTTTAGTTCTTGGTGTTTTAATTATATTTTTGCAGTTTTATTCTACCCCAAATAGCCACACCATCATTATTACAATAAATGGAAACAAGCATGCTCAATGCTGTATGCTTTTTAATCAATATGGAGTCACTTCTACTTGCAAAATTTTTGTTGTTGTTGTCAAGAGCTAAGCCAGCAATCCATGATTATAATGGAAAGACTAACTGTAATAACTGGGCATTGTATCACACTGAATGGCTTTCATTTACAAAAACAAGCAGCAATTCAGTGATATAGATGCTGGAGTTGCTTTGAAACACGGCCAGACCTGAGGGATAAATAAATATCTCAAAAGAATTGTGGATTATTTCACTTGCAATACCTACAACAAAGGAAGGAGCAGAAATGGTTGGGGTTTTAAAAAGCCTGGTGCTTGGTCAGGGAAGGCATCCTGCTCCACCTGGTAGAGTTGTGGTGCAGAAGGGGCAGACTGTGGCAATCTCCCAGCAGATCTTACATTGTTGCACACGGTAGAGTCTTCTGTAACAAGACTTTGAAAAAGCAATTTTAAAAATTTCTGCAGAGAAGTGTTATGAGCACACTATGCTGTTATTTCCCTAGCAAGCCCAGGTGCTTGATTTGGCATGCAGTGTGGGCATTGGTACTAAAGCCATTTTGTGCAGTCTCTACATCGTGGGTTGCCCCATGTTCATGGTTTGGGCTGGAAGGGACCTTGAAGATTGATTTGTTCCAACCCCTCTGCCACAGGCAGGGACACCTTCCTCTAGAACATGTTGTTTCAGGCTCCATCCAGCCTGGCCTTGAACACCTCCTGGAATTAAATGTGATCAACTCCTTCACCCCTGTGAAAGAGCAGATGGATGGCATGGAATTTAAGGCAGCTTTGTTACCTCAGAGAGATGAATGTTGAGACCTACAGTGCAGCTGTTATGGCCTAGCACATTGTTTTTTCTATTGGCACATTCTTCTCAGTGATAAGACCTGTAATATTTGGTGAAGGAATGAGGTTAAAATCTGACTCATTTTCTAATAGTTGCTACATGCATAAAAACAGAGTGAGGGGGGGAAAAAGAAAGGGGTTGGTTTTACTGAAGTGTTTAAGGGAATTTATGTCAGGGGTGGGGAGTTTCAGCAGATGAAAATGGAAACTGAAGTCTGAGAAGGTCCAGCTTAGCCAGCAGGTTGTCATAGACTTCTCTCACAGATGAGGCTGACGTGCAGCCACATCACTGTCACTGCCTGTTTCTGCTGCGCTGCCTCACTGCCCTCAGCCCATATCAATCATCCCCACACACCAACAGCAGCAAATTCCCTCCACCAGTGCTTCCTCCGTGGGCTGGAATGAGGAGGAAAGGCTGTGAAGCTCCAAGGGATGCGTTGCATGAACAAAGCTCAGTACAATTAAATTAACCTCCATGTTGCTTAAATTAATGATGCTCTTGATGGTGACAAGCCAAGGTAAACTGGAAAGGTTCACCTTTCCTAAACAGGAGCGCACATTGTGCTTTTTAGATCTGTGAACTGGAAAATTAATGTGAGGTTTTACAATCTCCTGTTGTACTTGGAAATGTAGGGCTTTGATGTGCTTCTCAGAAATACATATTTTTAAAATTATACTTTGAAAGTATTGATTTCTTCAAAAGAACTCTTTATGTCATAATGATTTTTGCTATACACTTTATGTAAGTGTATAAATAATGTTTACAGAATGATAGGATATTTTATAATGTCATATATAGGCCAGTATTCCCCAAAAGCATCTTCAGAGCAGAATGAAAATTGTTATTACTATATGAGCTCTTCACTTGTACACATAAATCTACCTTCCACGTGGGTTTTTCGTACCCTGATGGGGTTGCTGCATTTAACTTCTTTCTCAGTCTCAATGTACCTTAATTTCAATTGGGAATAATAAATTATCATGGTAATTTGAATTATTCTCAGGCGCAGATTTACAAATAGCAGGAGGTAATCAACATTGTTTGTTACTCACACTGGAAAGAGGCCCGAGATGATGATGGTGTAAGGAAACTTGAAGAAAAGTGAATTATGTGCTGCATGTGAATTAGAGATGTGACAATCAGGAAAAAAAAACCTTAAAAGGCATCTGCTTTTTCCAAGGAAGGTAAATGTGACACAGACACACAAACTAGAGAGGAAAATGACAAACAGAAGCTTGTCTGCACCCTCCAGTGCTTAGGAGTGCTTTCTCTAATGGCTTCCTGTATGATTTCGTTCTTCCACTAGTGATTATTTAAGTGACTATCAGGCCTAAATCTGATTTTAAAAAGCATTTTTCTGTCTTAAGTGGGGGGGGGGGGGGGGGGGGGGGGGAAGTGAATATTTGTCCAGGTTGTTTCTGATCTGTGCTTCCCTCTGAATTTCTAACATTTTTGCCCTGCAAAAATATGCACAGTTTAAGGACTTGGTATGAAAAAGAAAGAACAAATAGCCCGTTGTTAATGATACCTCATCTGTTATTCCACTATCTACCTAAATGGTTTATAGCTCCACCTGTTCCCCTATTGTACCTTTATTTCTGCTGCTACTAGACTAGAGGGTGAGGTAAACCTTTTAGCACTCTCCATTGACTTTAGAATAACAGTTATGTTGGGTTTGCTTGCTGTTCTTACACTTGTGCACATTCTGTACTGTTTTCAAGGAAATCTTTCCCTCCCTCTTTTTACCCGTCTTTTATCCCCCAGCATTCACTGTTCCCTTGCCTCCTGCATGCAGAAAATGAGAAGTCTGCCTTGATGTCTGCTAGATTGTGGGTTGCCAGTTTTCTTCTTCCAGTAATTTTCTAATGTACAGAGATGCAGGCGCTGGAAGAGCTTTGCTTGACTCCAGTTGCTGTCTCTTAGCCCAGTCAGGATCTCCATAAAGGTTTGCTATTCTATCTCCTGAGATAATCCACATTTAGCCTTTATCTTATGGAGGCAATTTTGTTGAGACTATCGATGGCTTTTTCAAAGTCGATAAAGTTAATGATGATGGGTGCACAATACTCCTCTGAAACCTTCTTGTTTTCCTCTTAGCTGCTTGTGTGTCTCTGATTTCACCTGCGATAAAAATATCCTCTAACCAAGTTTTTCCTGATGCTGACAGCAAGTCTATGCTGCACCAATGGGTACAATCTGTCAGATTACAGTAATTTGGCAGTTTGGCAATTAAAGCCATTTTCCAGTTGTTTGTTGCTTTCTTGCCTCTCTGCGTTTACTTGTGCTGGTTTAACAGCCCCACAGTTGTTTTCCTACATCCTCCTTTTATGGGCTATTTTGCCAGCCCCTAAATGGTTTCTGCTGCAGCCTCTACCTTCCTGACTGTGGAGAAACTCTTGGAAAGACTTTTCCTTCTTTACTAGTTCCTTATTCCAAATGTTGGCATATACCACAGGAAATCCTCCACTGGCAGTTTTTCCTTCATCTGCAACATTTTTCAGTCTCTCTATCAATTTTTTAAGGTTTTTTGTGGTGGTATTTCTCAGCCTGGCATGGGAGGACATCAGGCCCAACAGAATTACCACTGCTGTGGCATCTTTCTCAACAAAACAGATTTCATTCTGCTGAACTAAGACAGAACAGGCAATAATCAAGGGGGGCAGGGTAAGGAAGAAAATCACAGAGCCATAGAATGGTTTGGGTTGAGTGGATCCTTTAAAAATTATCCAATTCCAAACCCCTGCCATAGGCAGGAACACCTGTGACCAGGTTACTCCAAGTTCCCTCCAGCCTAACCTGGAACACTTCCAGGGATGAGACATCCACAGCTTCTCTGGGTAACCTGTGCCAGGGCCTCATCACCATAAATTTCCTGCTTTCTGCATCAGCTCTTATTTGATTAACACATAAAAGAAAGAGACAGAAATAGGGGAAAGGTTCCCTGAGTACAGGGAGAAATTCTCTCAGTGCAGGGTTTATTGTCTTACATCAAAAAGCACAAGCAAATATTTCTGCCTTCTTGTCACTGGATGTTTTGCTTTCTTAACCTCATTTGCTTCACCCCTGGAATCCACACAAGGATTAACATTACTCCTATGATACTGGAAAACCTTGTCCATCCTAAATAATGTTCTTGTTTCTCAGAAGGCTGCTGAGAGCTGAGGCTTTCTCCTTCCCCTCTGCTCCCTGACCACAGTTGTGACTGTCTCTCCTCTGGGTGCCTATGCTGCACCATGGGTGGTTTTCCCATTAATCTGACATTTGGGTGAGTGATTATAGTCTTTCTGTCCAGACTCAGTGGAATGGCTTTGTTCTGTGTGATTTTTTTATTGATGTAAATAAGTGATGTGGGTCCTTGTAAGTAGGATCCACACTTACGTATTCACTGACTATAAAACTGAGATCAGATCTTCCCTCATTTGTGAATTTAGCACATGCCTGATGCTTCAAAGGATCAAAAACCACACATAAAAGTCAAGTTGGAATTTCCTTCCTATTTTAGACTTGTACTAATATTACTTTAATTGCTGTTCTGGGGACCTGTGAATGCAAATGGGCAGTTAGACATTTTGGTGCTTATTAACACATGCTGGTCTACTAATGTCATGCAAATTGTTAAATCTGCATGGGAAGATTAGACAAATAGTAGCAGATGTATTTTTATATGCTGTGTTATGTGCTTGTTTTTTTTTTTTTTGAAAAACAAATATCCCTAGTGGGAGGACTGCCATATTTGAAATTCCTTTTTTATTCTTTTCTGAATGCTTGAGAAAGAAAGTTTTGGTATATCTCTCACAGTAACTACATCAAGGATGACTTAGGATCACTGCTAGACAGGAATACAGGCTGGTTTGAGCACAGAGACTTTACTGGATCCAATTCTAAAATATAACCAGATTATATTTCTTTGGGGATGAAAAGTGAGAAGGAGGCAATGCATCTATAAAATGCTTGGCATGGAAGAGAGAGCAGTTTTGGAAACAGTAATGATAGGAATGATGTAGAAATCTGTACAGAGAGTTTAAATAATAGAAGGAGTGGTGGCAGGACTGTGCAGAGCATCTTGATCACATAGAGATCATTGCCACTTATTATTTTGTTAACTTTTAAAACAAGTTCTTTCCCATGTCAGATTTTGATCTTGCACTAGAGTAAGGTGACTAAGCTACTGAGGAATTCAGAAGTTAATTGTAAACTTTGGTTTCACAGCTATGGATATAGACACACAGGCACACACCCATATAAATATCACATTTCCAACAGCTAAGGCATATATACAGAGAGATTTTCAGTAGCTTGACAAAAATCCTGGTAGACATTGCTCAAAGCAAGCAAAAATATAATTTTTCTTCTGAAAAACATGTAGCATGCTGATATCTAGGCTGATACCTGTTTTGTTTGAAAACAAGACAAAAATATAGATGGTAAATCCTTAAATATTTGAAGCCATGGCTTGTGGCAGCTGATCTGTGAGCAGGGAAAGGAGCTGCTTGTTTGTCCTTTGACTCAAGGGCTTTCTGCTGCAAGTGATGAGGGCTTAAATGTGACTGAGGATGAGATTTTGTCCAAAGTAGGTCAAGGGAAGAAAATCTTTCGTGTTTGCCCAGAGCCCATCTCATCCCTGGAACAGGAGAGACCAATGAGAACCACCAGCTTGTGGCCCCACAAACACAATTATTGTGCACTGTGTCTTCATTTGGATGCCACGCTCAGTTAATAACCAGATCCCCACCATACTTTTTTATTGCTTAGGCTGAAGGAGAAAGTAATTAAACTTAATAGGTATTGCCCTTGTTTTAAGGCCACTATACATTTTAAGCTGCCAGCAAAAGCAATTAATACTAATAGAAGTCATGATTCCTAAACAAAAACATTTGTATGCCAAGTAATCTACAACATGTACTTTTGGGAATTTTTTTTTTTCATTCCTATGCATGCTTATGACCATAAACTTGCTGCTTCATGGTGTTCATTCTTTCTCCAATTTTTAGTGAATTTTCTTTTTTTTTTTTGGTGTGTATCTCCAAATGTCAATTTCCCCCTAGGGTTTCTTAAGAGAACCTGTAAGTTCACCATCATTTGAAATAAAAACTATATTAACAATTTTTAATTTGAAGGCAAGTAGGAATTTAAAAATACTTATTTTGTATTGCAAGTTCTAATAATGCTGGGTAAGCATTGGGCATAGCTAATTGACCATATGGCTCGTTGATATCCACATGGTGGAAGATTTGTATCATCATTAGAAATATGATGATGTCAACATCTTCATGCAGCTCAGCAAAGAGGAGGGTACAGCCAGCTGAAATACCCATGTTCAGATGTGGCTATATGATCTTTGACTCATAATAGACAAGGTCTAACCTAGAATTAGTGCCCTGTTTTTCCATCATAAATCATTTTCTACTTACCTGCCAGACTTTGCTTGGTTGGCTGCTGCATGGGAAAAGATCAATTTTTGCATAGAAGGAAGACAGAAATTGCTTCTAATTGTTTTCTGGGGCAGCCATTAAATCATCCAAGTGAAACCTTGGTATATTTCCATGAACAACCCATTGCAATACTTTAATGACCCAATTATTTCAGTTCTTGAAAAAATGAACAAGTAACTCAACTCTCGCCAGCTTCCCAAGGACAAAGAGCCAGGTACGACACGTATTGTCTGTTCTGTCAGAAGGATGCCAGAATTCCAGTCTGCTGGGTGCAGAACTCCCTGCAGAGCTTGGCTTGCTTGTGCTGAGCAGCAGAGAATCAGCACAGCATCAAGTTGTGCAGAGAGGAGAGGAAAACTCTTCTCTGCAGCTCTGAAGCTTAAAAATTCTTAAGTGGCAAAAAGGGAAACACTCACCTTGGGTTACAAACCTTAATCAGTGCCAGGGAGCTGTAGGTTTTCTTTTGAGGGTGAGTTTGTCCACCTTCCAACACTAAATTGTCATTGTACCTTTTCCTCAATGTCAAATGTTCCCTAATACCAAACTTTCCTCTGTGTGTTTGCCACTATTCTGTGCTGCCCTTAGTCCAACTCAATGAGCTCAGCTCCAGGAGCTTCACACAGAAATAAAGATGTGCTTTATTTTTGTGCCACTGGGTACAATCTGAGTCCTTCTACTTTTTGGGTGTTTCTTGTAGTTTCTTCTCCAGGCCAGGCTGGGCAGGGCTTGGAGCAACCTGGTCTAGTAGAAGGTGTCCCAGCCCATGAGAGGGAATGAGATGAGCTTTAAGGTCCCTTCCAACCCAATCCATTTTGTGATTCATTGAGCTGTGAATCCTTCCATGTCCTTCTTGATGTGTGAACTCAGAAACTGAGCACATTTCACAGCAGTTTTCCTAATGTTGCTTTAGGAGCAGTATTACCAGTATGTCATACTTCCTGCCTGTTGCAATTTTCAGGGAACTGGGTAAGGATAGTCAGTCTCTGCTGGAAAAAAAACTTAGTGACAAATGCCCCTAATGTTGTTTTAGGTAATATGTTTTCTCTGTGAGGATATTGACCAAAAGGCCATTAAAAATTACTAGGCATCAAGAAGGTTACTGAAGGAAAACAAAGATCTATTGATTTCTTGCTTTACAAATATGCAACTTATCCTGTTTAGCAGTTGCAGTTTTGCAGCAATATTTCTTGTAAGGGCAATTACCAAACTCATGAAATTAGTTATCAGTGGCCAGGAAAATCCTATGGAGATGTGTATGAGGAGAGGGAAGGAAGGCAGGAAGCAGTCCTGTGGCTGCTGAGGAGTGTGCCTTCTGTCTGGCTGTGTGGAAACCATTTATCTCTGGAGGTGGTGTTGGGCTCCACTGTCTCCCTTTGATGTCTGAGTGCTGGATTCAGAGCTATTACTGTGAAAGCCTCTGCTCAAAGCTTTGCAACAGGGCCTCCTCATTTACCATGCACTTGTGTGTGTCTGTATGTGCCTACATGTACCCTCAGTCTTTATGAAAACAACAAACATGACTTTGAAGAAGACCCCTCCAAGCAGGACAAGATGCCATCTCTGTTTTGTTGTTTTCATTTAAGAATCACAGCATAGCCTGTTCTTGTTGCTGTCCTCCATCTCTTCTTCTCCATAGACTAACAGTGAAGTTCAGTTTAGGTTTGTCTTTGCAGTACTCTCCTCTCCTCTCCTCTCCTCTCCCAGTTTTGCCTTTTGAACACTGAAATAGATATGATAATGATTTCATATGACTTCTTACTTCTTATTTTTGTTTGTACCAAGCAAACAGATGGAATCAGAACACCCTCTCTGACATC
The DNA here is from genome assembly GCF_023055355.1 of Agelaius tricolor. Lineage (NCBI taxonomy): Eukaryota > Metazoa > Chordata > Aves > Passeriformes > Icteridae > Agelaius > Agelaius tricolor. The sequence goes on along the minus strand of NW_027269278.1, from coordinate 8,943,285 downwards.
ACAAATCAATGAAACATGTAAAGGAAACTCCCAGAAGCTGCTCTAAGCAGAGTCCCATGAAAATCTCTCCAGATCTGCTACCAGAAATTTCAGAGCAAAGGAGATTGAAAGAATAATGAACTACTAGCTACTAGGTTGCTGGGATGTACATGAGCCTAAAATCAGTGGAAGCTCATGAACATGACTTTGATTTTTTCAGGAAGTAAACATTCCCAAGAGGAAGTGACTAGAACATGAATTTCTTCTGCTGGCAGGGTCCCACTGGCTCTGCCATCTGCCCCTGTGCCTGCTAACCCCCTCTCCAGCTTGGGGACAATCTGCCTCTCCACTGCCCTCTTAAAATTTGTTTTCTCCTTAGTGATCAATGTCTCTCAAATTCCTTCATAATGTAGTGTAAGCATTTAATTTTTAAAGACTTGTCTTTTTATTAAGTTCCTAATTAATTAGAGTTAATAATTCAGACCTTTCTTCTGTCTCTGCTGCTGGTGTCTGACAGGTTGTTTCATTGCCTCTTTTCACTTTCATGCTCTTCTGGGGTCTTCATCTCTCTGCCCTCCCTCCTTGACTTTTCCTCATAGCTTGAAAAATTTGACCCTGCTTTTAATATCTCTGCTGGCATTTCACTTAATGATCCTATTACAAATTCCTGAAGCCCTTTTCACTTAAGATTCTCAGGGCCCTACCAGTATCAATTAATTCCCAAACACCTACATTTTATCATGAAGATATTACACGTGGATAAATTGGGACATGGAAAAGTCAGACAGGGCTCAGCATCACAGCCAAAAGTAGCACAGCTTGAAAAGGGGGGTGATCTTCAGCACTGCTGAGCATCTCTGACTGTTGCAGGCTTCACTTGGGGCTCTAGGTGGTGAAATTCAAGCCGGGGTACATTTAATACTCTTGCACTTATCTGTTTCCTGTGTGTTGTTGGGAAGGAAGGATCTCTCTTGGTCTACACACTTGTAAAATGCATAGCTGAGGTTAGCATGCTATTAAACTCAAAGATGAGCTAGAGTGCAGGGTAATATTTAAGCTCCTCAGATAAATATCAGTGTCCCAAGCATCCAGTGACATAACATATAACATCAGGAAAGCCACTCTTATCATATCATTTTTGTCTCTTGTGCTTTATCTTTTTCAAACACATTTATCATGAATGTATTCATCATGACAGATCTGAAATTTGCCACCTCAGTACCAAAACCTTTAATGGCTTTTTCATGTGATGAGCACTGCAAAGGTCTTGTTTTGATGTACAACAAGATGGACATATAAATATAAATGCCTTCATCCTGACTCTTACTTATTCTTTTAGATTGAATTAATGAGTTTTCATGTCAATACAAATTAGATAAACAGCTGAAAGAACTTGTTAGACTGTTTCTGGTGGTTTGGATTTTTTAGTTTACTAGAATTGATTAGGCACTTGTTGACAAAGGCAAGGGAAAGAAAAAATCCATCACAATTATGCACATTTTGCTGCAAGGCTTGAAAGGGCAATTTGGAAATCAAATGATAAAATAGTTAAACAGATATATTAAAAAATTGCAGTGAAACAAAATGCCTGCATTTAAATTGTCAGGCAAGTGTTTATGCACTTGCTCTATGTATGTCATCAAATAAACAGCAAAAAATCTTCAGGTCCTAAAATGCCCAGCTGATATCTGGAGGTAACATGAGGGGTTCTCCTCAAATCCGTGCTGGGCCAGGCATGGCTTGGTGATGGGAAGGGGCTTGAATGGAATTCTGAGCTATTCCCTCCCATGCTGCTTGAAGTCAATGACAAAGCTGGTGGTGGTCAGCTGTGGCAGCCAGGGGCACCGAGGAGATCCACACTGGGGTGATGCTGAGGGTGAGCAGGGAGCAGGCACACAGCTGGTGACTCTGGATGCTGTGCAGAAGGAAAAAAGAGCAGCAGTTTTTCCTTCTTGTTTAAAAGCAGAATAATATGGACAGCCAACTTTATTCTCACACTTTGAGATAACAACTTATTTGCAAACAGTCAGCAACTGCCAATTAAAAACTAATGTGCAGCAAATCCGGTCACAGTGTGGCACCCACTTAACGAGCTCGTTCACCAGAGGTTTTGTGTTGTGGTCAGGGAAAATGCTCCTCAATTAGGACTTTCCTGCAGGAGGAGAAGGAAGTTCATGAAAATTAATTTGTCTCTGTGATCATTACCTTTTCTGACCATTCATAGTGCATGACACTCTCCCACTGATGGCATGTTTTTCTCGTGACCTTTCTCCAGCCCCGTCTGTGGAACTTCTGCCTGTGTTTCAAAGCTTGTTTTCAAGGTCTAACAAGGAGGGTGGCAGGATCTGAGCCAAACCCTCTGGTTGGAATCACTCAATGGAAAAGACATGTGCCCATTCATGCATATTTGATACACCTCTTCTAAAAATAAGAGGACTTTTTTTAATCAAAGAAGAATGGATTTTCCATTTTAAGTCAGAAATAAGTCAGGTGGCTCTGCTATGCTGAGCTGTGGTCATACACCTTTTTCTGCAGGGTTCAATTCTGAAACAATATCTACAGAAAAGGAGGGTAGATGTTGATTTTCAGCTTGTTGTGGGGATTTTTCCTTTTTTTTTTTTTTTCAGGATGTTGGGATTAGCCTGAAGGGAACAATGGGTTTTCCAAGTCCTATAAGAAAAAGTTGGAGGACACAGCAGAGCCTTGGAAAATAAACATAAAATTTCAATACTAAACATAAATTTTCACATCTTTCAGGTGCAGAGCAAGGGCCTCCTCTCCAAGAGCAGGTTCTCTTCCCCAGGCTGCTCTGAGTCTTTGTCTCTGGCAGCTTCAGGCAGTGACAGGGGCTCCTCTGTGCTGTGCCAGGCTGATGCCTTCATGTCTGCAGGTCGTTGTGCTGCCACCACAGCTTGCTGCTGAGCTACAGGAGACACAATAATTAAAAGAATTTATCTCCTCTTCCCATGATCCTGCCTACCACAGCAGAAAAACATCCCTAATAAAATAATCTAAATGGAATGGGAAGGAAAGGGAAAGCTCAGTGTTACTCCTCAGGGATTGCTCTTTTTTTGGGGTGAAAGTGAGCTTTGCTAGCCTGAACATCAGAAACTCGGGCTGAAACTCTGAGTTAAAATGAATTCATAAAGCAAGCTGAGTTAGGGGGCTGGCTCTGGCATTCCCACCATGCAGGAAGGACACTGTGTCACTGTGTTTCTCCTCTCTCTGCATGTATTTGTGCCCTTTTATTTTTCCTGTAATTGTAGAGAGAGGCTTTCTCTCTATTTTCCCCTCAATTCATAGAGATCTTGTAATTTATCTCGGGCCCCATAAAGGCACTTTTTCATGCTTGCTGACCCTGTAATGATGGTTTCTGATATGCAGGAGCTACTTTCTATCTGCTGCTGTACTCTGCTGCTTGTGGAAGGATTGATGCTGTTCATTTTTCTGCCACACACCACCATAAGGAGAAGCGATGGAAGGGGTTTCTTCCTGAGACACAGCTCCTGATTTCTTAATAGGAGAGCAATAAATACAATGTCTTCCAGGCATTAAGAGAAAGGGAAGAGAAAGCCAGAGCAGCATATTTTTTCTCCATCTGTTAGTGTGTTTTCTAGTTCTGAATTCCCTTTACCTGCACAAAGGGCTGAGTTGTGTCTTTGTGTGCATAAAAAATAAATGCAGATAATTCTGTTAAATTTAGCTTTTTTGTTTGGTTTTTTGTTTGTTTGTTTGGGGTTTTTTTTGCTTTTTTTTGCATTTGCCATACTTTGTCTGAACTCTTAGTTAAGCCTCTGCTCTTGGTTATTCCACTGTATTTTTTTATAGACTAAATAAAAAAAAAATCAGTTTATAGTGGCTGGCTCCAGCAGCATTGAGGGCAATCCTGGACTGACTGGTGCACAGTTTAGAAGGTTGCTAGAGAGGGCTGTAAATTATGTCATGTGTGGGTCATCAATTATATAGATAAAACTGTGAAGGAGAGTGGTTTGTCAGAAAAGATAAGAAAAGAGGGACTGAACCTAGATATATTTTCTGTGCTGATAATCTGGTCGTTTTTAGAAGTGAGAGGAGTCACTTGTAGAAGCCACTTAATAAATTTAATGACTATTGGAAGGGACAGGATAAAAAAAGAGCAAGGATAAAATGTTAAGTGTGCTTGCAATTGCAAAATCAGTGCCACTTTTCTTTAAGTTTGCTAATGACTGTAGGTGCTGTCTGGAAGGAAAGCAGGGCTTGAAGAGGATGTGGTTCCCCTCCTCTGGCAGAAGGGGAAGGGCCCTGTTTCAGGGATTTTGGCAGGGGTTTGGGCATCACTCAAGTGCTCCCAGGCTCATCAGGTGTTGTCTCAAGTGATTACACTGAAGATGTGACAAGATCAAGCACTTTCCCCCCGGGGTTATGGATGCTTCCAGATGTGAAGCAGCACAAGAAAAATGGGGACGTTTTTATCATTTTTCCTCCCTGTTCCAAATGGAAGTAGGAAGGAAGAAGAAGGCAATTTTCACATCCAAAAAAAAAAAATACACAGAAACATTTTGAAATATTGAACTGAGCTTGGTCTAGATTTATTGGCATTTCTCTTCTTCCTTTACCCAGAGGTGTCCCTTCACAATGGTGAAGGTGTGGGGCAGAGCCTTCAGTCCTCAAATGCAGCTTTAAAGAGAGGGAAGAACAAATCCCTCCTTCTACCTTGTTGTCCATCTGGGGTTTTCCAGAGCAGGAGACAGAATGACTTCCCATGTGTCAGTGACAGAAAGTCCTCAGAGCTGTACTAGGGAAGGGCCCTGGGCAGGGAGGAGATGAAAAATTTATACCAACCCTACTTTTACTAATACCCTTGAGAGTGCTTCTGCAAGTGACTGAAACCACTCACTCCCCACATGGGGGTTCTCCTGCACCAAGTTGCTCTACAGCTTTAAAAAAAAAAAAAAAAAAAAAAAAAAAAAAAAAAAAAAAAAAAAAAAGTGGGAATTGGAAGGAGGAAATGGGGAAGGCTGAAATGCACAGTTGTCTTTTCAGTTTTAGTAGGCTTCCTGTCCAGTCATTTAATGGTCCCATTTCTCATGGAAATTAATTGTAAAACTCGTGAATTCCATCCATGGGCTGTTTCACCAAGGCCCTTTGCCTTAAAATTCAACAACCTTCTTCCAACACCAGCCTAGTAATTATAAAAAATAAAGAACTTTGTGGCTTTACTTGCCAAAAGATGGCAATATTCAAACAGAAAATTTCACAAAGAGTGAGAATTAGAGGTTGTCCCTGCACTTTGACCACTGCCACCTCTGCTCTGTCCTGGAGGGAGGACACTGCCACCATCCAGGGGTGAATGGCATCGTTGTCACCAGGGTGCTCTCTGAAACCATTCAACATAAAAAGCTTTGCAAGCTCCCGTGTCTGAGGGAAGACTTCCATGGGCAGCTTTTCATTAACAGCAAATGTGTTTGAGAAAATTCACTTCTGCTGCAAATCTGCATGACTCTGTTGAAATTATATCAAGTTACATCCTCAGTCAATGTGGATTATTATTTGATTTTATGAATTGTATCAAGACAGTATTTTTTTTATATATTAAACCCAAGCATTTCCCTTCTCTTATTGCTGACAGAAGGCTCTCACACAGCAAAGTTTGCCTTTCATTTGTTCCTGTGTAATAACCATTAGGTCTGCTGAGAAATACCACGTTTCTTATGCAATGTCAACTCCTACTTCCATTTACTCTTTCTCTTCAGAAAACACAGCATGAATCCCAGATGCTGCAGCATGCTGGTGTCCTTGACCCATTGGATTGCTAAGAGAAAGTAATTAAAGGGAACAATTTGATGACTTTTTAAGGCTGGTAAAACATACAGCTTTTTGCTTTCTTTGTCCCTGTTGCAGTGGTGAAGTTCATAAGGCAAAGGGAGGTTGAAGGATTGCCAGGGGGGTCACAGACTCACTGTTGGCACTTCCCAAAGGCCAGAAGTCTGAATAAGTTTAGGAATTCTTAGTTTCATATTTTAAATTTACTTTTTGTAGTTTGAATCAAACAGACTGCAGAGACTTCCTCTGTTACTAAATAATTTTCTCGGCTTGGAGAGAAGATAGGCAAGGTTAAACAGGAAGATCCCGTCTAACATTTTTATCTAGGATGTTTACCAACTGAATCTGCCAGCAATTTGTTTTCATTTTTAACTCCTATCTTTAGATAAAAGTCCACAGTATTTTTTGTGGAATGTATCAAAGTCATGAGATGCATTTCAGGTACTTGAATAATTCAGGCACTGATGCATGCTACAGCTCATATTTCCATGATAAAGTAACACAGACATTATGCTCAGAGTTTTAAATTTTTTATTCCTGTGTGTTAATACAACAATGATTCTGAAAAACTCTTTCAGTCTCCTGTAGTGAAATCTCCAGTACTCCTCAAAATTTTCACAGTAATCGTCTGCCACGTCTGCAAATAAATCTGATGCAAACATATGGTTTGGGGGTTTCTTTAAAAATATACTCTAGCTTCAAGTTAGACTGATAACAGGTACAAGATAACTTCCAGAAGCTGCAAAACACAATTTCACCTAGAATTAATGTTTCTGGTTTTGGTATCTTTCTTTATTTTATCTTTTGTTAAATAAGGAAATAGGGCAGGGGCTCACAACCAACCATTTTGAACTTTGAAATTGCTGTGTGAGAAATCTTATTGGACCCCCAAAAAAATCATTAAATCTCTTATATCCTTCCCATCACAAGAGTTACTCAAAGCAACCAGAAAAGCTCTAATAAGCAGTCCTTCTGTATGTGCTGAAATGGATTTATGCCTTTCAGATTTCTTACTGACAGGTCCTTTAGGCTGCTGTAGCTCTGGCTTGATGGTGCTCAGCTGAAGGGGCAGCTTGGAGTGGAGCTGCTGCCAGGAGGACATCAGGGAGAGAGCAGAGGGAAGATGTGAGCCTCCTTGTAAAAATGGGAGCTGCAAAGGTGGGAGGGTGCAAGGGATATCAGGGGCTCATATTAAAACAGAAATCATTTGTAGGAATTATTGAATGAGGGAAAGGAAGGTTACTGGGGACTTTGTCTTATGTTGGAGGGGTTGGTTGCCCCTCCAATATGCCATGCTGGGAAGCTTGGGAAGTGAAGCAGAGGGAGCAGTTTCTGGAGGCAGAGGAGCTAAGGGGAGTCCTGGGGGTTTCTGTATAGTGAGAGGCTGCATGAATCAAATAAGCCCTGAGAACTGCCAAATACCAGGTGACAGTGAACAAAACTCAGTGGTGTGGGCTCAGAAACTGGGGAAACCAGGGGCTGGGGGTAGGCACAACTGGGAAATTGCCCCTTTTACCCAGGGGTTGTATCTGGGAAGCTGCTTGCTTTATGCAGGGGCTGTGGGTGGAGCAGGAAGCTGTGGGAACTCATTTCTGCCTTTCCATGCTGGTGGCAGGAGCAGTGGGGTCAGTTCTCCTTCCTGGCTGAATGTCCTTGTCCCACAAAGGGCTTCACCAGGCACATGCAGCTCTGGGCAAAGACCTGCTGTTGGTTTGGCTGAGATGTGCTGCTGAGACTTCAGATGTGGATTGTGGGCAGGTGACTCTGCAGAATGCTCCCTCTTGCATGTTAGAGATCCCCTATTGCAACCCCTTACTCTGCAGAAACGTGGCACTTCTGACCGTGACCTCCTGCCAGGAGTGCACAGGGAGGGTGCTGGGGCTCAGGGAGAACAGGGATAACAAGTGAGGTGCCAGAAAAGGTCATAGAATAAGAATGGAGACTTTCAGATGTAAATATTTTGTGTAGTGAATTAATATTGCAGATATGTCTATTATAAAACTAACTACAGCCATGGAGGAGAGCACTGACCAACAGATACTCAGCCTGACCTAACACTGATCAAAGGGGGTTTAAGCTCTGGTGCATAAACTAAAGCAGCTGATGTGTAGGCACTTGATTAAGCAGCACTTGGGTACATTTCTTGGTTAACTCACCAGGTGCTTGAGGAGGGTGACCTGTGCAACTTGCTCCAAAGTCATTCCCTAAGTCAGACAGGAAATTCAGAGCAGACCCCAGGAGTCTTCTTCACCCAGCCCAAGCAATGTCATTTACACCCTGCTCGGGACTTGCTCTAAATCAAGAGTAAGAAATTTTATATTTATATTGTACCATTTGTGTTTTTAATATGATTTAAAAGCTGGAATGTTATTTCCACTGAAGACTGGGGTTGAAAAGTCCCTTGAGCACTGAAGCAGTTAGCTTTCAACAAAATTTATGTCCTGAAGAAGAACCAAATTGCGTCAATTTAATTCCCAGGTCACTGGATTTCTCCTGGTTCAACCAAAGTAGCACAGAGTGTGTTTTTAGAATTTTCTCTAGTTCATTTGTTCATTAGTTTATTTTGGATTTGAGCCCACAGAAATCCCTCTGGAATGTGAACATTGCACAGCTTTTTATATTAAAATTCTGCTCTTTTTAGGACAGGTAAAATGAAGCCATTAATCACGTACCTTAGGACACATCAGTAAATGTAATATTTAATATGCACATCTTCCTATGCAATTACATTGAAAATTATGTGTACTTAAAGACCCTCATAAAACTGGTGGAGGAGAGAGTTGCTTTATGCCAGTAGGACATGGTAGGACATAAATACTTTGAAGTGAAATCCCGAGCAGACTACAGATGTAGTGCAATGGGCTTATTTCCCTGGAGGATCAGTGGCCATTAACCCAAATTGCAGAGTTTGTTCTGTACTCCCCAGAGCTGCTATATTAATGCACCTTTTGGGTTACCACCTCAGGTACTCTGGGGCTGGCTGGGAGGTGCAGAGCTTGTCCTTCAGCTGCTAAATGCTGTTTGAAGAGCTGCTCCAGGCACAGCACGTTAAGGAGCTCTCATCTAGGACAGGAGGCAATGACTTCCCACTGACAGAGGGCAGGTTCAGGTTGGGTACTGGGAGGAAATTTGTACTCTGAGGGGGCACTCTGGTTGCCCAGAGAAGCTGTGGCTGCCCCATCCCTGGAAGTGTTCAAGGCCAGGTTGGGCAGGGCCCAGAGAAACCTGGGACAGTGGCTTGGAGCAACCTGGAAGTCCCTGCCCACAGCAGGAGGCTGGAATGAGATGATCTTTGAGGTCCCTTTCAAACCAAACCATCCTGTGACTCAGTCTATAAAGCACCACCACGCATACAGACACCCATTAATTTATCTCCTCTTTCTTTCTCTCTACCTGGCTCCATTTTCCAAGCCATCCCCAGAGTGGACCAAGGATACTGAAGCTTGTGTGTTACATAGAAACATGTATAAATGGGCATTTGAAAGCCAGATGGGATATCTCTGCCTTGTATTTCATAGTTTTTTCTCACTCTTCCAAAGTAACAGAAATATTAGAGAAAGAAATAACCCCCATCATGGCCACATACAACCTGTCTGGGCATATCCCTCACATTGTAGGAAATATAAATATAAAACAAAAAAAAACCTGCCTGGACTTTTTTTATTTCCAGTGGGCAGTGATGCATTTCAGCCAGCCCTAATAAGGGTCTGGACTCTGGTGGGATCTCAGTGCTACTTTTCCTGTCACTAGGAAACTGAAGGGAGTTCTAACTTAAACCAAGCTATCTTCTGTTTCATAGCAAATTCAAAAGTCTGCAGTAAGGAAAGCATTCTAGGTTGAATGGTTAAGGAGAAAGGAAAGTCTTTTAATCCATTTCTATTGCATCTTTTGGAACAGTCTGAAGTCAAGACTTCAGACATTTTTCCAGCAATGAAACCTTTAAAGACTGTGCCTCATTCTCTAATTTTTTCCTTTCTATTTCATTCCCTAACACTGAATGTTAAGTAATGGAATTACTAAATTTGGGTGTTGGGACCCTGTCTATGAGTTTTGTGGTGTTTTTGCAGTAAATCAGTAAATTGACCTGGGGGTTCACAGGTATGGCTTGATGGAACAAGCGACCAAAGAATCTGACAGTCTGATCTTGAGGAGTTTTACAGGATGTTCTTGTGGCCAAGGACAGACCTTATAAAAATAGAAAGGACGATTGTAATTCAGGTCTCAAAGACAAACAGAGAATTACTGCTCCATTAAGTATTAAAATTCCTGCTCTCTATCTAGTCTATGCAGGGGTTTGGATGTGTATTTAGGTTAAAGATTTTCACATGTGAATTTCTAATTCTGAATATATTTTGGAGCACTCAGGGAACACTGAAGCCCATGGGACAGCTCAGTGTGGATTAAATCCTGCAGGCCCATATGTGGGGATGAGAGTCCATCAAAGGATCTTTTATTAGAGGAGGTCTTGGATAAGGATTTGTAGACTACATTTTTAGCTCAGCCACACACCTCATGTCCAGTCAGTCTGTTCCCTTTTTGCTAAAATAGGATGCATGTTTCCATTTGTCAGGAGTGGTATTAAGAAAACAAATCCAATAACTCTAAGTGTCTCAGATGCTGGTGATACAAAATGTCCAGCTGTTTGTGCAGAGAGTTGGGGTCACTAAAACCAAAAAGTTTTCACCTTCTGTCTTTAATTTCACCATATGAAAAGAAAAGGAGTATGTGAATGATACTCTAAACAGGAAAACAATTATATTGTTTGTTTTTCAAGCTCTCTTAATTTTACCTTTTTTTTTTTTTAACTTTCGTATATAGAAAAATCCCCAATGGAACTATCCAATATCTGTTATTTTTTGAAAGTATGTCTTGTTTGGCAGGTGTGTGTAAAAACTTGGATTTTGTGGAAGGTGTAAAGATTACTTTCTCTGCCTGGGCTTGGCTGATGCTCTACACCCACCTGAACCTCACTCGAGTGGCTGTGATGAGGGGGGAGGCAGCTGTGCCCTGCTTGGCTTTGGGTATAAAACACACTTCCCTGGGTGCCTCCCACTTGTTCAGTATTTGAGGTTTTCTCCACGGGGTCTGATTTTTCAGCATTACTCTTAGTCCTTAAGTCACCTTTCGTGCATTTTCAACTCTGCTGCCTTATTTTCTACATGTTAATGAAACATGGGCTGTTTGTTACCGTTCCCTAATCAAACTTCAGAACATCTGTGTGTTTAATGAGTAGTACTGCCAGTCTTAACTATTCAGGAAGGCTGGATGATGAAAACATTTAACTTTCTGATTGAGGTATATACAAGTCAAAGCTGTGCTTCAGCAGGGTGGAATTAAATCCAAGTGGTCTCTAGTGTTCCCAGACAACAATCCACTTCTCTTAGTTTTTAAATGTACATCTCAAACAGAGAAAGTTGAGGCAACCAAAAACTAATCACAGTCAAGGAACTGGCTTTAAAATTCATGATCAGCCCTGTACAAAGAGCTGTACACCATGGAAGATAATTGGGAGATGCAGGTTTAATGCAAGTGGAGGATCTGGTATTTGTGACCTTCTTATGGTTTCCTAACTTTACCTCTTTTATAACATACTGCAAAATTTTTGAATTTGAGATGCTCCAGGTGGTCCTGACCTGCCATCCCAGCTGGGGGATGGTGGCTGTGGTTGGGTGCATGACCTGGACTCTGACCTGGCCTGGCCAGGAGAGCCAGAACTATGGAAGATGAGATGGTATCATTCCTCAGAAATTCCAGAAAGAAAATATGAAATCAGAGGTGAAAGGTGGTTCAGGAAAGCTGAAAGGAAAGGAGCAGGACAGGCACTTTTTGATTGGATTTTCTACCAAAACATAGTGAAGGCTTCACATGTTCATAAAATGGTGTTTTAAAATATAATCTCTTCAGGCAAGAGAAGCAATGGAGGGGGCTCCTCTGTGATGGTAAATCAGGCTGGTGACAAGAGCCAGCAGGTCCCAGATCAGCTGGGCAGGAGCTCAATTTCCTTTTGGAGCCCGATTGCAAGCACAGAGGGATGTGTTCAAAGATACAGCTATGCTCCTAACTGAGCTTTGAAAATGTCCTTCCTAAATTTCAGTGCAATCTCCCTGCTCTTGGTAGATCATGAGAGAGTTTATAGTCTCCTTTTATGTTTACCTCCAGGTAAACACGGGGGAGAAACACCTTTTATTGCTGCAGATTACAGTGAAATGAGGCCATGGGATACTCAAGACTTATAACCAGGATTTCTGACTGATAGTTCCAAGAAGTTCATTACAATAACAGGATATCATCATCAACTGATGAGGGATAAACTGATCTGGTTAATGGGGTCCTCCCCTACTTGTGGCATCCCTGGATCACCTGCACCTGGGGGGCTGAATGGCTCTGGAAAACTTATGGCTGATGACTCTTACTGAGAAGGACAGATACTAGCTGAAAAAATTAGAATATTTGGCTTTATTGCATATAATTGAAGTTTTTGTTGGTTTTTTTTTATTCCATCTTGATAGGTGTTAACTCCCTCTTAAACTTTAAATATGCATATAAACATTGCTGAAATAAAGTTGCTGTATTTAACAATTCCCTCTACCCCCCATTTTCTTTCCAAGACAAAATGTTAGAGAACTTGTAAAGATCTTCAACAGTTTCATGTTATGAAAACATACAAAAGAGTTTTCAGCCCCCAAACAGGCAAAGTTCAAAGTTAAAGAAGATAAAACAGACACAAAGCAATTATTAATATTCAGATTTGCCTGTCAGACAGTTAATAAAGACAGTGATATTGAACATGGACTTTCCTGTATCAAGTAGCTGCATTGCCTGCTGTATGGTAGGACATAGTGATATCAAGGGTCTTTCTAACCTCTATAAGTCTATATAAACACATGAAAATCTAACAATATTAAAGAAAGACAAGAGCAATGCACTATATTTTTACTAGCACTTGGAGAATTCTGGATTAAAAGAAAAACCAAAATAAGCATCTTCTAGGGCCTGCTGTTTCCTGAGAGAAATCTATAACCAATCACCCCAAAAAACCATCCTCAGCATCTTCTGGCTTTGGTTTGATGATTTCCCTGTACTAACTCAACACTGAGGAAAGAGCAATTAACAAGAGTTGAGGTTGAAGAAGTTCAGATTTATGGAGGACACCTGACTAGCGCAGCCCCAAACCTGCTCTTCATTTTCAAGAATGATGCCGTTCCCTCTGCAGTTACCGCTAAACAGTGCTGCCAACAGGAGTTCATTCCAGGTGTGAAGGGCTGTCCTAACCCTAAGAGATGAAACATTACTGCAGAACCTCATGGGGTTTAAATTGAAGAGGTTTTAGTTGCAGGAAAATCTCTTAATGACTGGCATCAAGTAACATCTTGGAGCTGTCAGTAAGAGGCACCCGAGCTCCCTTTTGGGAATATTCTGGGAAGCTCCATTTCAACGAGGAGCTCCAGTTGTTGGTGAGAGAATGGGTAGGTCTTTTGATTAAAGTGGTTAAAGTAATCCTCTGATACAGAGATTTCTTATTTGATATGAGTCCTTCTATGATTATTTTAAGAGCAACTGTTTATTGGACTGAAGGGATTTGGTAATTTAGGGATTGCAGCCCTTGAACTCAGACCTCCTGTATTGCAGGGAGGGTGGTAATCACCATGCCACAGTGAATATTGCCCCCCTTTCTGTCTCTATTCCTCCTTCTTCTGCTTCTCTCAAAGTGTCTCGTTTCAATTATAATGCTAATTAAAATCCATTTGCATTTATTAAATGAATCTTTGTTTTCCAGCCTGTCCTAATCAAAACCCCAAGCCAGGCTCTGTTTCTGTACTTCTCTTTGGGGCTGATTTCACTTGTCTTTAAGGAGACTTGCTGCCATTGCAGCGTCCTCAAAGTGCTGGATATTTCAAACACCATTTTAACTTGCTGGAAGACCAGACAGTTTGAAATGCTTTAGCAGTTTTATCCAATCCTTCTGTGGTTGAATGATGTGTCCTTGAATTACACACATTTACCATAGACCCTCACTAAAAATATGAGATGTTTCTTGGATTTTCTCCAGAGATTTCACTCACTAGGAATACTGTTTCCTGTATATAGCTCTCAGTTGTCTCTCTGTCTTCCTATATGTTTACTCCTTGTCTGCAGTTTTGCCACTATTCAAGTTTATATCAGCTGCTGACACCATGATTTTTCCAGGTTTGAGGAGAGGAAGCAGTGTTGGTCTCCCTTCCCAGCCCCACCATTTTGATGCACAGTTAAGCAAAGCTAAAACTAGAAATTATTTCAGAGAAGCACATTGGAAAACATGGCAAGAAGGAGGCAGCTCGGTCCCTCATCCCTCCAGCGATGGAGTGACAGTTTCAACAGTGAACTTAATCCCTGCTTAATCCAATCTTCCCAAGTTAAATATTTCTTTGATCTTCAAAGAGAAAAATATGTCATTTTCTCAAATTCTTTATGTCAGAGGAAAATATTATCTGGAGATGAAGCCCCTCATGTCAGAAGGCCTCCATCAGCTATTGTTGCATTTTCCATCTTCCTTCTGTGGCCAGCTTTTCTCAGCCTCTTCCTTTTGTCAGTGTCCACCTGGAAGAAGCTGCTCCAGCAGATCTGTGATACAGAAATACTGATAGCTAATCTATGGCAAACAATGGTGTTGAAGTTATTCTGTGCTGTGCACTAGGCCAAAACCTAGAGGAACCAGGGTGTTCCCAGGTAAGCCATACCAAATTAGCTCTGGAAATGATGCTGTGTTGCTCACCAGGGGCTTATTTGCCAGATTTATTTTCTTTTCCTCACCTTGCTGCCATGATTGTGGAAATTATGCTGAGGGAGCAGGAACCCTGCTTTCTGGTCGTGAGGAATTGGGTTTGCTCCTAAAAGCTGAAGGGAAAAAAAACCTCCCTAGCACTTACTAGTTCTATTACAGGTCTAGAATTAAAAATAAGCAGGAACCAGAATAATATTCTGCCTTAGAACCAGAATAATATTCTGCCTTAGCTGGGGTCAAGTATTTTATTTCTTAAAAAAGATTTTAAATGTCCATAATATGATGCTTAGGATTTGGTTTTTTTTTTTTTTCCCATGAGTAATCTGCTCTACATAATAGGCAGCTGCACTTTGTATGGGGAAAAGTTCAATACAGTCTCACATGTGAAAATGAACCCTGTTTTTACCACGTCTGGCTGAACTATCTCCATGTTCATGGCATTGATATGGTCTTGACCTCAGACTGCAGGCTGGAGTTTGCTATTTAGAGTCATGTCAGTACAGTGACATTTAGATTTGACTTGCTTTGGTCACTCTGTTCCCTTATTGATCAAACCTGCTGTACTGTGAATGGGTTAGTCTCCTAAGCTGTATATTGTATTAATACTAGTGATAAGAGAGCATCTGTTGGTGCTATTACTGATATACATCTTTAGTCCATTAAAATGCAAATTTTAAGGTGTGCAGCAGTAGAAATCTCTGCAACTTAAAGCACCGAAAAGCCTGGCTAATTATGACTCCAACTATTTTTCAGATAAGTGAGCAGTAAGTCATTATAAAATTCGTAATGTGAATCCTTTTATTTCCCTTGTCCCCTGACTATAGAGCTGCAGATAATCTCATAAGGCAGTCTCAGTTTCCAGAATGAGTGCCCAAGGGTTTATTCATTATTCTAAATTTGAAAGCAAATAGAGCTATGAGAACCAACCCATAGTTCCTATTATTTGTCTAAAGCTACATAAATATATGCAGCCCCAAGATGTGTAATTTATATCAACAAGACCAAAGATCAAGGATTTTCTTATCATGTAACTATCAGATGCCTCTTCAGTTTTCAGAGATGATTTTTGGGCAGTCCTGTTTCTGGTGTCTTCTATTTCAAGTCTCTGCAAGTACTTAGAGATTTATGCCATTAAATATGACTCAAGGACAGATCTGGCCTCTTTGCCAGCACAGTTTTGCCCTTAGAGGACAGATATTTCAAAAGTTGCCTGAAACCCTTTCATACACAAGTACCCCATGGTCTCCCAGGAAATTCCTCCCTTGAGCACTTAACTCTGGTGAGCCATTGCACCACTGCAAACATGTCAGCAAAAGAACATGGTTTTATCATAATACAGTCAGAAATTTCCAGGATCATTTTTGCAATGGCATTTAGGTATGCTCAAGCCTGAACATCAATTTTTATATGTGTGAATACTCAGCAGGCAAAGTGTGCTATAGATTTCACTCCATCTGAATTTACTTTCCCACTGAAGCATCTCTTGATCTGGTTGTCTGGTATTTTTATAGTTATTCCTGTTTGAACACAGATGGCCCCATTGTGTTGCAGTCTACAGAATGAATGCAGTTGCTGTGATTAAATAAAGATACAGGAACAATTCAGCCTTCTACTTCACACTTATGATCTTCCCCTTTAATATGACATTTATGATGGCCATTTTTCTCATTTTCCCAGGTTCCAACTCTTTTGGCCAGGTGATTAACTGTGTATGTGTTAAGTCAAACATAAGCCCTTGGCAATATGGCAGAGTGGCTTTGTAATAAAGCAGGTCTCAGTATTTGCTCCAAACTGAAGAGAAAACTTTTCTTTGAGTTAAAGTTTAGTTAACTTTCCTCATGTCGATTTTTCTTTGACTCTATTTGAAGAGTCCACCTCCAGCTGGCTTTTGAGACGCAACCAAGATCTTTGAAAGATCAGCAGCTACATTAAAAGAAGAACAGAGAGCAGTGCCAATACAGCAGGTTAAACAGGAAAGTCAATGTCAGGGGCTTTAATTACAAAAATGACACTGTATGGCTGCACTGATGTACTTTGTGATAGTTATATGCAGCGCTGGAGAAAGGCAAGCCAGATAACCTCTGCATAGGGTGCAAACAGGGAGAGATTTATAAATGGCGCTTATTGTTCCAGCTCCTGCTGACTTTAGGGCACAGAAGGAAGCAGTCCTGAACCCCTTTTCAGTGGGGACTGGGGATCATGTATCATCAGTGTGGGTTTGGGGTCCTCTCCCACAAAAATATTCTCTGCCACTGGGACTCAGTGAGAGCTGGAAGGCAGCAGGCAAGGGCTCCTCGGCCACAGAACATTTGAACTCCTCTCAAAAGGCAAATTCAGTTCGATGGTCCTGGAAAAGGGACTCTTTAGCTCATTTGAGGGATGGGGGACTGGAGGGAAAAAAGAGTTTCTCTGTTAAAAAAATATGTTCTGGTTTTGAGGCATTTCCTAAATGTAATTGGACAAGTGCAGCTCCCTCAGCGACTGCTGCTGGAGACTTTACAAGCAGAGAACCAAACACTTTTATGCAAGATCCCCTTCCATGCACATAGCTGCTGGCCCACCTGCAGGGCCCTGTGTCCTGGCCTTCCAGGGTACCTTATGTAATGGGGATTTTTACTTTTAAGCTATAAAGTAACAGAATAGAAGTCTGGGCTGCAAATGCTTTTGCAAATTAAAAATAAAAATAAAAAGGCGGAGGGAAAAACCCATTCAGACCTCAATGCTGCTTCTGCATGGGTGAGTTGTTCCACAATTTGCACGTGGCCACTGCCTGGAGCCTTTGCCTGCAGGAGTGTGTGGGCTGGTACCAGTTCAGGATCTCTCCCTCCACTGGTTTTGGGAGCATTTGACTTTCAGATTTGAAGTGCCTGGCTTGAGTCCTGCTTTCTGAGACAAGCCTTTGGCGTGGAGTCGTTCTGGGGTGTGGGTGGCATTTCTCTTTGTGTTAAGCTATAGTGGAAGGGAGACAAGCTAATGCAGACAAAATTGGCTTTTTCTGCCCCTGGCCACTTCAGATCAATGAGAAGATCTATGGAAACCCTCAGCCTGGAGAAAATAAAGAAAAAACAAAGGGAGAAAAGAAAACCTTTCTCCTGAGTGATTGTTTAAATCCTTCTGACAGCCTTGGAAATGGAATTTCACTTTCTCCTCCACAATTCCAGCCCAGATTGTTTACTCTTATCTGCAAGCTTGTCTTCACTAGTTTTTCACATTCAGTTAATTGATTGATTGCCACAAGATCGTTAGTTACCACAATGGCAAATCTGCCTGGGTGCTCCCCAAGCACTTGTGGCAGTGCTGTTACCCTGAGCCATGTCCCCATGTTAACTCTGGAGAAGTATTTGAATAGAAAAACCTGCAGCATCTTTCTACCTGTTTGTCTGTTCCTGTATAATATCCACAGACAATCCCTAGATGTAACAAATATTGGGCCAGATTTGTGGCAGAGGAAGTAAAGGTGACCTTTCCTAATAAGTAAGGTCCTTGTAATTTTAGTAGCTGAAGTAAACCTTAGCAGGACTCAAGTAACATGTTAAAATACTGATTCCCACAGTGGAGATTGTTTGAATGTATGCTGAATAAAGCACAGGCAGCAGACTGTGGAGGAGCATCTTTAAATTAAAACTATAAGTTTAACTATGTCTTAGCAGAAAGCAATTACCCAGGCTGAAATTTGACCCAGCCATCAGAATTAATACACCATCATTCTTGAAGAAAAAGCCTTTGTATATTTAGATTTCATAAGCAGATAGAGGACTGGGTTTATATCTCAGGGGAAAAAGACAAATAGTAAATAGGAGTAGCTCTTGCAGTTGGCTTATTACAGAAAACTATTAAGATGTCATTCTTTGTATGGCTAGTGCCACATTTCCCATCACCTCTGTGGCACTTTACAGTGTGATTGCAGATGTGGTTAACACCTTTGCCCGTACAGCTATGACGTTTGCATGCATAATATAAAACATCTTGCCCATAAAACTTTTTTTTCTCCTATATAATTTGTTGTGCCTGCATACTGGTATATATTTTTATTCAATCTTCTACATATAAATGAGTTTTATTGAATAAATGTTGCCATTGTCCATCCTCCACACCATATTTTAGCTCTGTAACTTTAGTGAGTTTATGATTTGTCTTCGATTCTATTGCAGTAACAAGTTTGTTTATTGCTTTTTAAATCTCTTGCACTGACACTGTGTAAAATTAAGGACATGGTTAAATTCTTTATAGTTTCAGAGTGTTTTCAAAATTTCACATTTCCATAAAATTGGATGATCAGTGCCACAAATCAAACCCAAGATACCATGGCTAGGTAGGTCCGAGCTTGTGGCAAGTTACTGCACAGATTTAGTCAGAGGATTGAAGTACTGTATAAGCATTTTCATCTAGTTTTATTGTTTTTCTTTTGTTTTACAAGTCCACGTAAATCCAAGCTGGGAATCAGTGTGTGGTTGGCCATATTTGAAGATTTTCTGAGTAAACCAACCTAATTTCCTCTTGGAAGGCAGAGGATGTTTGTGTGTATATGAAACATTAATGCCAAGGCAGTGTGGATTTGAACAGGCTCGTCAGTTCCTATTATTGACAGAAACTAATTACACAGCCCAGTCTCAGGGCTAATACATGCACAAATAATGTAACTATAACAAGAGATGTCTGCAAACATTCAAAATAAAATGAAAAACCACAGGTCCTAATCCTCCTCTTCCTTAAATCAACAGGAGATTTGCCTTTTGGTGTGACAGGTTGTAGTGGTATTTGTAAACCAGCACCAGGTCTGAAAAGTGGTGAGGATAACTCTGTTCTCTGGCTGGTAGAGCTCAGGATGGGACTGCAGCAAACTGGGCTGGAATGGGCTGGGCAGAGCCCTCGTGGGCTGTTGGAACAATCCAATATCATGCTGAGGGCAAGGTCACATCTTCAGAGAGGACAAGCATTGTGCTACTTTCAAGTGTCCTATGCTGGATGCTGCTAGGACGCTTCATAGGCCATTTCCAGGATTTTTGTGTCATCCAGGTTTAATATAAAGTTAATTAAAATGTGATTTATCACAGATTTTCTAATTTAGAAAGGTGTGGGGTTTTTTTAATAGTGCCATAATGACTAAAATTGTGCTTGTATGTGCAAGCACAGAAATGTATTTGTGTATTTGTGTGCATCTCAGGTTTTGATGGCGAGACTTGTAATAGTCAAAATGTTGATTATTACAGGAAAACCCAAGACTTAGGCAAGTGAAAGGCTTTCAAACAGCCTTTTCAATAATGTAATGAACGCACATTCTTCCTTTTTAATTTTTGATCTAGTAAATGGGTGATGTGTCCATCCCTTTTATTGCAGCACTGGGGATATTTCTCAGCTTAAAAAGATCCTTGTGGCTATTTGGCTCTATTTCATTTGTGCTCTCTGAGCACAGAAATGCTCTGCCTGCTAAAGGTGGTTGTTGAACTCCTCTTGTGCTCTATAGCCTTTCCTACAAAGCTTTACATTACAGGGTCAAGAGAGAGGATATCAGATAAAAAATGAATCACAGCCCCTTTATTCTCAGGTAATTCAGTGTGTTAAGGAAATAGAGGAATTTCTATGGGAGTGAAATGGCAAATAAATACCCAGTGAAACTCATGGCAGGGCTCCCACTGCCTCAAATGGTGTGAGAGCCTGACCATAACTCAGGCACCACTACATTAGCACTGCTGTTCCAGGGAATGTGAGTGAGGTTAGTGACTGCTAGCACAGTGATAGGGAGGAATCCAGGGCCAGGAGAGATGAGCCAGGGTGAGAGGAAATAGCAGAACGAGTGAGTCCTTCTCTCTCAGCTGGGGAGTGAACAAAGGATTGGGAGCTGATTCCTGACTGAGGGCGATGGGGAAACAAATTAACTCCAGCAACAAGGCGGAGGTGAGTTTCTCCTTCTGCCTCCCCAGAGCATGAGAGAACCAGGACCTGAACTGCAGCAAGGATGGCTTGTGTCTGCTTCCTGTGTGAATGCTAATTTTGACAAAGCAATATTGGGAGTTTTTTAGGTGCTGAGCTTGCTTTTGTTTTTTATGTGCCTTAGCTTCAAAAATAAGGGCACTACATTAAACATCTATAGGTTGGATTCAGGTCTTTACACCTAGAGGTTGGATTCAGGTCTTTAAAATGAATCAAAGTGCATTTAAAAGCTTTGCTTAAAAATATAGATGCTAATTTCCACTTTTACATCATCCCTCTTGCTGCACTATCTGCGTTTCTTCCGTGCACTTTAAGTGTCGTGGCTAACATCCGACACGTGTTTCCTTCTTCCTATCATGCAGTATTTCAAAACCAACAGTAAATTCTTTGCATAATGTATGGGCTGCTTCCCTTGGAGGAATACTGAGACCTGCTTTCCCTGCTATGCTTCAGGGACCAGGCTCTGCCTGTGCTCAGCGATAAAGCCCTGCTCACAAACCCCAGCTCTGCTCCCTGGCGAAATGTTTCATGTCTATAAATGTGGGGATGCTTTATGAGGTCCACACTCAGCCTATGATCTAGACTGCTCCCCAGCTGCTTCTTTTGCTGTCTTTCCTAGAGATAAAGGTGTGTCTGAAGCCCTTGCAGGTAGATCCCAGTGGGCCGAGAGGTTGCTCAACTTGGCTAGCAGTGACTGCAGGGAGCTCTGAGAAATCTTTACTGACAATTCTTCCTCTGAAAATCTGCTGGGAATATAATTAGGTAGCAAGTCCAGGGTGAGTTGCATGCTGTCAGAGTCAGCCTAGTTTAACTAAATAGGTTATCCTGAGTGAGTGTAACCCCAGCTTTGGCACTGATGCAGTGGAGCGGTGTGGCCGATGGAGAACACGCCCAGGCTACAATGACCAGCCCGTCCCCAGCCTAAGGGGGCGCTTCCCAACCCGAAGCTGGGTATTGCGCCTAAGGCAATAACCTGCCTTCCGGACGGTGGCCGCTGTAAAACTCCCAGCCGCAGGATGAAGAGGCGTCTCTCAGTCTCTTTGGTTTTATCGGGTTTATTAGGTCCCGAAGCACCAAACACTCCCAATGGGGGTAGGGGAAGAGGGCCGGGAGCAGAGAGCTGAGAGCCCCGAGGGGTGAAAGACCCCGAGTTTTAAAGGAGATGGGAGGGGTGAGGGGTAACAAATCAGAAGAGGGAAGGGAAAGATACACTGGGGATTGACACAACAACAGAACCAATCATGTATAACTAAGGGAGGGGTCCCGGTCCCTGAGCCAATCACCCGACACCCTGGCCAGAAGCTTCTGGAAAAGGAGGCAGGGGAGCCGAGTGACAGGCAGGCAACCGGGGGTGGGGAATAAAAAGATACATTTGATAACCATAGAAACTGGGGAGGGGTTTGGGGATTGACAGTTAACCGGGATAGGGGCAGGACCTTTTAACATGAACAGTGGGGGTGAACAGAACAAACGAAAAACGAACCACAACAATGCAGGAATGCGATGGGAGTGCAGCCACGCATAGGGCAGTCGGGGGTGTGGGGCTGCAGCAGTATCCCAAGGATTCCTGCACTTGGCTCTATTGTAAGAGGAGAATGACATTGAAATTACTCATACAGAAACGACAGCTGCTGGGAGGATGCTTATTTGCAGTGTGTATGTAACCATATTTTGGAGCTGGCAAATGATGCTAGGTCAAATACTCCAGGGGTCAGGCCTAATTAAGATGTTGGGATCAGATTCCAAACTAATTATGCAGGGAAAGTGAGCTCTGTATCGTTATGTGTGAGTTGCTGCATTCAAAGGTAATGCACATGGGTTTGTGAAGTGGAGGGAGATGTGATCCATGGAGCAAGAGCTGTGCTGGGGCCAGAGCAGCCACCCAGCCTGAGCTGAGCAGCAGAGGGGCCGAGCAGCCTTGGTCAGTCAGAGCTACAAAAGCCAATTGATCACTGACTTACTTTTTTGGGAAACAGTGGTGTGCCAGAGGATGTTCCACAATCTGTTGGCTGCCTTGTTCATTGTAAATAATTGTAATAAATACTCTGGGAATTGTATCTGTGCACTGAGGGCCCTCTGCAGCCACCCTGCTGGGCATCCCCAGAGCACAGTGGCCACTGCATCCCACCAGCACCAAAACCACCACAGATTATTGAAACACTTTCTAGGAGTCCTTCCTCCAGCCTACAGCAGATACTTACACTGTGGTGATGCTACTCCTGTTGTAAAATTGCACCAAATATTTTACATTGAGCCACAGCTCATTTCTTTTGAGAAGTGGCATTTAATAATTATTCTTGCTCCCATGGACACATGTGGCCAGTTTCACTGAACCCATGAGCAGGTCTTAACTGGCATTGCTTAAAACAAGGGGCAGACAGTGAAGATAGAAATTATGAGTCTCTAAGGATGTAAAAGGTTGCTACAGAAAAGATTGGTATAATTCTTTTACCCTTGTATCAAGAAGAAACCGGTTCATACTGAAGGAGAGCAAGATTGGACATTAGGGAACAGCTTTTCTAATGTTGAAGAGAAGAAAAGGTGGGAATAGTGCTAAAACAAGACATCACCCTCCCCATGCAGTACATTTTAAAAGGCTTCAAAACTAGGTTAGACAAACATCTGGGACTATAACCCTGTGACAGCCATGGAAACAGTCTCTTTATTGCAACTCTTCCTCCTAATCTGTGGCTTTCCCTGCTGCAGTTTTACAAGCCCACATTCTTACACAAATTTCTCATAGCTCATCTTTGTAAATAACTAACAAGGGTTTGAAAGGGCAATTGTGTAAGGGTCTTTCCTACAGACTGGTATAGAATGAGAACTTCTGAAACTGCCATTGTACAAGGGACTGCTCAAATCCTAATGACATCATTTCAGCCAACAAATTTCTCCTCAGGCCAGTCAAATTTTGGAGTTACTGAGTAAGTTATTTGAACTCTCTGTGCTTCCTGGACGAGAAGACAGCTATGTACAAATGGAGAGCAGGACACTGTGTCCTGGTTTCACAGAGGCAGCCCATGTCACTGAGTGTGCTGTCCCTCTTGGTTTTCATCAGGGCATTAGAATGACCCAATTTTCCCCTGCTTTGCTATTATCCTCCCTTGCTTATAAGAACTGGTGAGATATAAAATCATCCTTCTTTGAAGACTGTCAACTGCTAAGACTTCAGGACAGGTAGTGGAAACTGCTCATAGAGAAAAGCTTCCAAAAAACCACAGTTTCTGGACTAAGTGATGTGGTTTTCTGTGGATAGGCTGCTTGGCTCATGTCCATGGTATGTTGCACAGGGCTCACTGCTTTCCAGGAGAAACAGTGAATAAACAGGCAAAGGGTCTGGGGAGGTGGCAGCCAAAATAAAGACATGGGTAACAACAGAGATTGTCACCATTACACATTTAGACCCCATCTAATACAAGGAAAAAAACCCAATACTGACATTGCATAAAAAATGCAATATAATCAGATGCTATTACAATCTAGGTCTGCTTGAAATTCATATGTTTTGGACTGAGGTTTACTTTATATATGCCTCTAAATAAGTTAATGTGTTCCCTACTTCCCCCTTACTCCTGTATCTTAATGAATAACAGGCTTAATCACTCCAGTATCAAGATAGCCTTTTTACAGCCATGCAAATGTTCTTTGGTGTATAATTTGTATATGCTTCACTCATCTATTATCATTGTTCTTTCTAAATGAGAAAATGCAAATGTTGCACCAAGGGCCTCATCTTCACAGCTTACCAAATGTAATTCCTGACAGTAACATGAAGTTGTTTAGCATAATTTTCCTGTTAATAAGCTGCCAATTACAGTAATTTAATTCTTAGTTTCCAAAGACCAAAAGGTATATGATGATTTCCAGTGCCCTCCCAATTAATGTCTCGGGTTATTATTTTGGTGTGTCTGAGAAAACAGAGAAATGGGGAGGACTCAGTTGTTTAAAGATAACACCAATGCAATTTCCTTTCAAATATTCAGAAGTTTTTCTTATCTAAGAAGCAAAACGTGATTTTGTGTTTGTGCAATCCCCCTTGCATGTGCACATTCATAGGTATAAAACAACTAAAACCAGCATCAGATATCTGTATTATATATGAATGTGAGTCAGCTTGAAAAACTACCAAACAAAACTTTGTAAAAGCTCTTAGAAACACCTGCCAGCAATGAAAAACTTTTTTCTTCTCCCAGTAACTTCTGTTTGTTGCTCAAATGCTTCCAAAACTCAGGTGATTATACAGCACTTTATTAAAGTCAGTGGGAAATACTGCAAGAGAGAAGGGGAAAGAATACTTAAAGAAATGTTTATAGTTGCTGGGAAAGATTGAGAAGTATTATGTTTAGAAGCAATTGCATTTGGAGCAGCTCTTCACATACACTGTTTTCTGCTCAGATCTCAACTTTTCTTATTAGACAGAATTTGCATGAAAACAGAATCCTTGTTTCTTAAAGAGTTTGTCTGCTCTTCCTGTTTATTTCCCATCTGCTCCTGACATCATCATTTTCCTGATACAACCATTTCTGAGGCAAGTCAGGCTGATTTTTAATTGAGGAGTAAGCAATAGAGAGTATCTTGGGAATTAAAGGTGCTATTTTCAGTGCAAGTATCTCAGTGAGTAAATGTGGGAAACAAATGGTTTGATTTAGGAGGAGTTGAAGGAAATAACTGAGGTGGATGGAGGCTTTCAGTTATCTTGCTTTGAGTGATGACTTTTCCCATCCTACTTGGAAGCAGTTAAGAACCTGTCCCATGTTTTCTGATGTATTATTTATTTCAAGAATACATTCACTGACTCTTTGAACAGATTCTGCAAATTTTGTCTTGCATAATTGCAGCTCAGTTAAAAAAAAACCTCACCAAAACTCCCTCCAAAATCTAAACCCCCAAACCCTAACAAACAAAAAAGGCAAGAAAGATTCCACCCTTCTCCCACTGTGGGATTTGCAATTGTAAGAACTTGGGTTGACCCTGCAGGAGGACAGAGGCAGGCAGCAAGTGATTAGACCCAAATGCAATATTTATTGGACATGCAGGAGTCAGGTTTGGCAAAGAAATTTCCATAAATTGTGCTGAAGTCTGTTCTGGTGTCTCCAAACACCTGGAGTCGGCTGTTTCAGCGTTGTTGTCACTGGTCCCTGTAATGAAAATGAATGAACTCCTGTGGAAGCATGGAGTTCCTTAAATTCCACCTTCCTGCAAGCTGTGTTCAGAGCACAAAGCCCAGGCAGTGCCATCACCAGGTAGTGGCATCTGCCCCATTCCCCTCTCAGGTGGATGCAGCACCCAGGAGCTCCATCAGCTGAACCCAAGCATTCCCTGTGCCTACAGAGCTGCCCAGGAGCTCCATCAGCTGAACCCAAGCATTCCCTGTGCCTACAGAGCTGCTCAGGAGCTCCATCAGCTCAACCCAAGCATTCCCTGTGCCTACAGAGCTGCTCAGGAGCTCCATCAGCTGAACCCAAGCATTCCCTGTGCTTACAGAGCTGCCCAGGAGCTCCATCAGCTGAACCCAAGCATTCCCTGTGCTTACAGAGCTGCCCAGGAGCTCCATCAGCTGAACCCAAGCATTCCCTGTGCTTACAGAGCTGCCCAGGAGCTCCATCAGCTGAACCCAGGCATTCCCTGTGCCTACAGAGCTGCCCCTGCCCCGTTTCTGTAGCCAGCAGAGCAGTTTGCTGGCCCAGCTGGCTCAGTGCAAGACCAGCAGAGGTAAGGGCTGTCCTTCACCCAGAGGTGGTGGCTGAATCCAGGGTCCTGAGGCATTTGCACAAGCACTGTGAGCTGGGGTTCCTCAGCCTGGGGAAGGGAAAGCCCTGGGAAGGCCTCAGAGCCCCTTCCAGGGCCTGCAGGGGCTATGGGAGAGCAGGAGAGGGACTATAGGCAAGGGCCTGAAGTGACAGGACAAGGGGTCTTCCCACTGCCAGAGGACATGGTTAGATTAGATCCTGGGAAGAAACCCTTGGCTGTGAGGGTGCTGAGGCCCTGGCACAGGTTGCCCAGAGAAGCTGTGGCTGCCCCATCCCTGGAAGTGTCCAAGGCCAGGTTCAATAAGACTTGGAGTAACCTGGTCTATGGAAGGTGTCCTGCCCAAGGCAGGGGGTGGTAGGAGATAAGCTTTAAGGACCCTTCCAAACTAAACTAAAATTTGATGATTAACACCAGGACAATCTTGCACAATCCAGTGTCTACATTAAGGCATGCTCGTTGCAAAGAAATTGCAATTCTTTTCTTTAAGGAAAAAAAATCCAAGTGAGCTTCTTGGGAGACTTTATTCAAACATGAAGCACATTACTAAGCTGGTTGCACATCTTTGATGTTGATGCTTGGCCAACTCCTCCCCAGTGTGAAGCCTCAGGCAAGGGCTCCAACAAGAGAGGTTCTTCCAATGCCCTGAAAGCTAAATTGAAACTAAGTTATTGAAGTTATTAAAATTTAAGAAGGTGCGAGTGCCTGTGCTAGCTAGGTACTTTTTGATAAGTATGTACTATTAATAGCACTTTAAAAATCCCAACTCAAGATCTGCAGTATAGGTACTTTTCAAGATGCTTTTGACTATTATGAGATTAATGGATATGGGGCAGTTTGAAACTGGTACATTAATTTTAATCACTTATCTCCGTTTGTATTAATGAGAGAGAAGTGGGCAAATCCTACAGAAAGACATGAGAATATATATACCTTATATACCTTAAAGGCACAGATGGTGCTTCTGCATTTTGGGTTCAAAATTTCTTGCTAAGCACAGTGGACATGGAATGACACAATGACAATGGATTTTTTCAGATATATGCAGCTGGGAAGGGCAGTGATATCTGTAATTGTGGCAGTGCCTCTTCTCTATTAGGTTAAGCAAATTCTGAAATAAATCTGGAGAATTAAATAATTGTATTTCTTCCTACTGAACACCTTCCTTATGTGGACATTGGGAGAGTGCTGGGGTATGTTTGCCTGTGTTTTTACTGTGAGTGCAGTTTTATGAGCATGTTATGGGTTTTTTTCACTCACTTGAGTGTGTTTGGCTGGTACTTAATAACTCAGATCAATCATATCACTTTCAAGTGCCTTTGATATAAATTTTATTTATTTCTTTTGGTTTATAGACTTGAGACTCTGTGCTGCTTCCTTGCTGGCCTTGAAGCTAGCAGGTGCTCCTCTTTTCCAGGCTGACCTCTCTGCCTTGCTCTCACTGTGAGCTCACTGCCACAGCCCGAGGCTGGAAAAGCTCGACAAGGGGCTGCCCTGGAACTGGTGTCAGGATATTAAATGGAACAAGGAAAGCACTTTGTACGGGAGTGACATCCATGTGAATCTGACCAGGGGCACCACCTCGCTGCCCACCCGCGTTAGGTCTGTGCTTTATCAGCCTGAGGAGCAGAACCCCGTGTCAGTCACTGCTAAGGATGCACCCAGTGCAGGGCAGGCTGAGGGCTGCTGCCATCCTGCTGGCTTTGTGCCTCCTCTTCAGGCAGCCCCGAGGTGATTTAGCACAATGGGATGGGATGAGTGCTCATCACTAGGAAGCCTGCAAATGTTTGTAGTTATAATTAGGAAATGTTCTAACACTCCTATTAACCTGATTGATGTGAAGTCTTGCTTAGGCAGAAAACTGATTTTTCCCCAAGTGACTCCAATAGAAGATCCATTTAGTTTGAAATGGAACTTAAAAGGAGTGCAAATTACTGCTGATCCCTGTAACCAATGAACAAATGATTGGTGCATCTTCAAGGGTTTGTAGTGATGGGAGGAACCCCAAAATGAGGATGTATGTTAAGAGAGGGTGACACTTTTTTACAGCACTGTCTGCATGAACATGTGCTCCATCCCACACCAGGCTGTGCCACTGGTCCAAAGCAAAGCTTGCTGACACTGCCCCATCCATACTCACTCTCTAATTTAGGACATGTCTGTCCTAAAAGGACAAGATCATTCTATAACTGAGCAGAAGAACCAAGTAAAAAGCTTAGGCTGGCTTTACCAGTGCACTGACAGAGGTGTGTCATTCAGGACCAGGCTGGTGTTTGTGTGGTGTTCAGCTGCCCTTGCCACCTTCGGTCAGTGCTATTTCTGATGCCTCTGTACCACCTTCCATGGGACCATGAAGATGTGCCCTTGCTGACCTAGCAGGGGGACAAAGAAATCTGCTTTCTTTTTAATATCATTCTAGGAGGAAATGGCTGCTTTTCAGAAATAGAATGGTTTCTGTTCAAGGTTTACCCAGTACAAATGCAATAGTGATGCAGCTGAAGCTGTGCTCTGGACCTCTGCACAATGCAGAGTTTCTGACCTAAAGCAAAGCTTGTGTGCCCAAAAGCATTTTTGTTCTTTAGGTGTATTCACTAGTTTAATAAAAGCTCATAACTCTCCATGCAAACCTTGCTGTCTATGACATGAATTAAACTCCTCTGTTCAAAAGAACTTGGCATTGACTGTAAAACCCCTAAAAACCTGTTAATTTTAGGCAGACTGAAGAAGATATGTAGAATCAGGGTGCATCATGCTTCCCTTGTAAACAGGCAAACAAAGTTCTGTAGTATAATGAAAGGACAAAAATGAGCTCTAAGTAGAGGCAATAGAGAGCCACAATGACAGTTATTTGACACCACTTTGTCCCATGATTATTTATGTATTAGTTGAAGCCACAATAATGTTAAAGTCACCCTCACTAAACATACAACACTTTGTATTTTGACAGCACTTCATAAACATTAATGAATTAAGCTGAAGTAAACACTTCTCTAAGATCAACCTTTCCTGAACAGAGCTGCAAAGGCAGATTAAAGGCAATGAGGAGCACATTGCAGTTCAAGCACATAAAACCACTCATCACCTGTTCAGAACTTGAGGGGAATAAATTTGGACCTTCTGTATGCTGCAGATTCATTAATGAAGTATCAGAAGTGACTTTTATGTGCCTTGTAATTTGAACATTACACTAACATAGGGTAGGAAGGGTCAGGATAAAACTATGGTTCAAAAGGACCTTGCAAATCTCAGTAATTTTGGACTTACAGAAATAATCTCTGCTTATGTGCTTGGGGGAAAAAAATGGAAGTTTTACCCCAAGAGAATCTTGTATCTCAATGGTTAGTTGTCAAAATCCAGGTGATGTCACCTTCAGGGTGTACATTCCTGTAAAAAACCCCAAGGTGTGAACCAGTGCAGCACAGCAGCCACTGATGTGAGTGATGTGGGGATGGTCAGCAAAACAGGGGGTTTTGATTTCTGTAAGGAAAGTATGCAGAGCTCTTTGCTGACCATGTGTCTGTTGGCAACAGCTGCTTTTTGGGTGACCCCTGTGCTCAGCAGAAGAGCACCCCTGTGTTTTCTTTGCCTGAAGCTGTGGTCCCCATTCTGAGCCTGGGGCTGCTCCCACCCATGGGCAGAGCCAGGGAGCACCAGACTGGCTGTAGGACGTGGAGAGTACCCACAGGCCAACTTTTTAAAGATTCTTTACACAAAAGTGCTACTTGTCTGAGTTTGGGGCAAGCAAACTCAAATATCTGAAAGTTTTTCTGCTGAACACGCAGGAACTCCTGGGAAGCAGACTAAATTCCCCAAAAAATACAGACAAAAAACTTTCTTAGCATCTTAATGATCCCTTTGGGAAAGCTGGCCAAGTCAGACAGTAACATTCAGTAAATCCTTGTTATCTGTGCTTGCCTTACTAATGAGCCTGAGTATCATATTCAAATCCCTGTAGCTGTGTCTCATATATTGGCTGCTGTGAAAATAAAATATTTCCATTCAGCAATTGGTGTATATCACGGGCAGCTTGGCTGTGCTCCCGAAATGCCTTTCCTGTTATTAGTGTTCTGTGGGCCTTCAAATGGTCACTGTGATGGATAGCATGGTGGAGGCCATCAGAGGGCAACATTTCAAACCAAGAATGCTGCAGCTATTGGAGGGTAATTGAGATATTGTGTATTTACACAGGTCTGCCTCAGAAATATTCCTTTAGCAAAGGCTACATTTGATTAAGGGCTTTCCTCCTCAGATCATGGTGAAGTCAAATTCAAAGAGCAAGAGGAAAGAAATAGAAAGGGAAGCTGGAAAAAATTAGATGGAGCATTTCTAGTATAGCCCAGCTAATGACTGGAGATATTGTTTGGAAGCAGATGGATGAGACTTCCTTTTGGAGGCAGGATTTTTCAGTGATATGACCCATATTCTTTTGATCAAGTTGATCTTTTTGATCAAGAAACATTTTGGGTAAGGCTTTCCTTCCTTGGTGTGTTTTGCTGCTTTTTTGAGCTGAATTAACAGGAAAAAAATTATTATTTGTAGATTTATCTAAGTCTGTGTCCCCTAGGACCATAAGTAAAATCAACAGGCTGAAAGCTCTGCTGAAGTTGTGTTTGGGAAGCTGTGCTTGGTCCCTCTATCCTAAACAGGGACTGGGACTGTGACTGCTGTGAGGAAGGCAAAAGGATTTTAGAGTGAAAACACCCAGCCAGCCTAGCAGATAATTGTACTTTTCACTTCCAACCTCTGGGAATACTCCTAAATGAGACAGAGGAAACAGCATGGGTGGTTATGAAGAGGCTTGCAGGGAAGGTGTGCTTCTAAGTGAATTGTTGGTTCTGGGAGCACAGGCTGTCTTTGTGTGCAGCTTTTATGTCCTGCTGCTTCATTATCTCAGTAACTTATTATAGTTTTATGTCTGTGTTGTGCTGCAAATGGACTGCCCATAATCCCCTTTTTATAGACTTAATCTGGTGGGTGATAAATGCCTATGGATTCAGCACAGCATCCTCCTCTTGGTGGTGGGGCACAGTGTGAGCAATTCCTGGGCTAGCTGAAAACACCCCCCAAGCCTGTATTTTAAAATCCCCTCTATTCCAATCTGACTTTAAATAGGTGTTGGTGCTGACATTTCTGTGTGAAATACAGCAGTGTGTTTACTTCTGGAAAGATCACTGCCAGCTGTCCTAGCTGCAGTATTCTGTATGCACACTGTGCTAATCTAATTAACATCCCCTCTGGAACCTGGAAGTTAACATTGGACAAGACTCTAAAGCTGTTTTTGAAGATTTTGGCAGCTTAGGTACTTGCTGAGACAGGCTGGATGAATTCTAGAAACTGCCTTCTCAAACATTCAGTGAAATAACTATTACGATTTCACATTACCTGTACACACAAGCCAGTTAATTTGTTTTCAGTGAACATTTGTACAAGTGAATTATTCACCCATCTGCAATATTTATCTTTAAAATGACTAGACAATTCAGCTCTGTGTGGAGATGTGCCTCTGTATGAATTCATAAATCCAAGATCACTGGCAGGACATTTTCTGCAGCAGCTGATGATCTATTTATTCTCCCTTTTCTTCTCTCCAAGGGTTAGCCCAGACCCTCCTGCTTTGACATGAACAACAGCAAACAGCCTGTATAATATTTAATACTTCCTAGTTTGAATATGAAGGTTCAGCAATGCTCCCCACCACTGCAGAGTGTCAGGTGAGCAGCTCAGATTATTATAAAGCAGTTATTTTGTGCTAATTTTTTTTCTTCCCACACTGCAGACATAATGAGTATAAGGGATTATGTGATGAGCTGAAATTACTGAGCTAAGTGAGGAATTGAAAATGCAAATGTAGAGCCTTTGCTACTATTAATGGTCAGCTCTGAGCCTGCTAGCAGAGGGAATACTTTTGGGAGGCAGTGTTTCTTTCTGTTCAGAGATGCTCAGAGCTCCCACACTCTAGGGCAGCACAAAGAGGACACAGAGGGACATAAAATCACTGGTTTAGATAATCCTACCAATATTGCATTTACTGGGATTGCCCCAGGGCTGGCACTGCCCCTGGCAGGGAAGCAACTGGGATTGCTCTGTTTTTAGATGGCCAATGCTTTTCCTGGAGGTAAAATGGGAAGAGTAGTACTGGCAATTGATAGTTGGCTAATGTAATGACTCAGAAAGTTGTTTCAACAGCTTTGCCTTAAGAGAGTCTCAGCTTTAGAGAACAGTAAGGATCTTTTTTAAATGCCTTTTCTGTGTGGTCATTAATAAAGCCATTCTTTGCCAGGGATGATGAGCTGGAGGGGGAGATTTGGGAGGCTCCACATGAGTCTGGAGATTTGGGGTTTAATCTCAACTTGTACAAACTAGAGCAGTTCCAGCCAACTAAGCAGTAATTTCCACAACCTTAGGAAGTGTCCTGAATATCCATGGTTTTGAAGAGCAAATTTGTTGAAGCATTTACTTAAGATCTGCATTCTGTGGATATCTCAATGCTTACTGAAGTGTTGAGGACTGAGCAGTGCACTGAACTGTGCTGAGTGAGGGACAGATTTTACCAGCAGTTAGTAATTCCTACACTGACCCTTGGGTCTAATTGCTGACATGCAGCATACAAAGAACTCTACCTAAATTTCTCTCCAAAGAGTCTCTTTTTTCAAATATTTTCTTCATCCCTCTCCTGAAAAAAATGAGAAAAGCAGGCTTCTCTGAGACAAAAGTATTTTTTTCATCAGGAAGGAAAGGTTAGATTTGGCCTAGCTTTAAATTATTCTGAAATGACTCACAGATTTTACCTTGAAACTGAAGTGGTTTGCTGCATTAAAGAGACTTGTGAAGAAAGCAGCTAACACACAGTAACCTATTTCCACCAATTTTAGGATTTAAGTTCTGCTAATGTCTGTGTACCCTTTGTTAACATCTACATGGAGAACAGAGTGTTTTACACTTGAACTTTAGTATCTGAAAGTGAGAACAGTGCAGCTGCAGTTGTAGTTATGGAGCAGAAATGATCATACCCACTCTGGCTCTGACTATTAAGTACCCAAAAAAAAAACCTGCTAGAGAGTAGATAAGTCATCTCCTGTGACAGGAAAGATTTGCCTAGTAAAGGGAGAATCTAAATCAAAATTCTCCTGGATTAACTAGACACCAGCATTCTAACCTGTGTAATTTTGTTATCTGAGCTGCTTTCCCTCCCGTGCCCCTGTCCATGCTGCTCTAATTAGCAGGATAACTAACAGAGCAGTGTGACATTGCTAACAGGGACACTGAAGTTTTAGTTGAACACGCAAATTAGCTTTGAGGTTTCCTGCAGTCCTAAAGATTTTATGGTAATTTTCCATTTCTGCATAGGCATATTTGCATTTAGCAAGACAGTTTAGCTCTAATCATCTGTCAGGTGTTCCCAATCTGCTGTCACTTGGCTAGAGCCATCAGCTTAGAGAGTTTTTGATATTACTGTGCCCATTGTCTTTACTGGGCATCTGGAAGCTGGTTCCTGGGCACTGCTCAAGGATATTCCAGAGCCAAAAGGGCATCAAGGCATCAGTCTGACCCAGTGAACCTCCCAGACCAAGTCTGTAAAATGCCATAGGCAAACTGAGCAGCAGAATCTGACTGCTGATGCCTTGTGGAGCATTCCTTACCTCCCACTCTTGTTTTTCCATTTTCCTTTGATCTGATCTGCTCAAGCACAGATCATGGTGTAACCCCTGATTTTGCCACAATTAGAGGCATCTATAGGTACTTTCCACAGGTATCATTTGTATGAACACCTCTTCATTTGGCTATTGCTATTGGAAAAAAAGGAGCAAATCAAGAATATCTTCAGAGCATAAATTCTCTGGATGTCTCCTCTCTCAGCCAGGTTGTGTTTTCATTACAGAGGCTGGGACAAGGCTCTTGTTCCTTTGTTCTCCTGCTGTGCTGAAATGCAGGTTCTATTATAATGAGGCTTTGAGCGACCTGGTCTAGTGGAAGGTCCTACCTACCATGGTAGGGCTGGATTGGAACTAGGTGAGATTTAAGGTCCCTTGCAACCCACACCATTCTAGGATTCCATGAATATCAATCAATTAAAAACATGGCACCCCTGTAACCTGTCTTTCATTTATTTTTCAGACTGGAGTGGTTTTTAGTGCTGCGCAGTGTCCCTCCTCCTTTCAGCTATCACCTTCCAATTTCACAGTGTTACAAATGTCATAAATTTCCTTTGCTTTTCCAAACTATCTCCATTATTATCTTTGGACACAACCTGCGCCTCTTCAGACCCCAGACAGCCAAGCTGTTTCCTTGTCCCTCCTCCACTGGCCTCCTCTGCTGCTGCAGCAGGATGGAGTCTCCTGGCCCCTTCCTGTGGCTGTAGTCCTCTGAGTCAAAGGCACCAAATCCTGCCCCACTGCCCAGGGTGTTTCATGCCAGCTCACAGTTCCCCCTCCTGCAGCCCTGAGGGAGCTGTGACCAGGTGCTGTCACAGCCCAGACCTCCTTTGTTAGCCAGTTCCTTGTCCAATTGATTATTTCACCAGCCTTGCTGTTTTAACAGCTCTATTGAAGTTCATGTAATTCCTGTTTCCAGTCTCAGTCTTGCTGCCTCTTGCTGTCCCTTTCTCAGAAATGTAAATCAAACATTAATATTGACCAGCATCTAATGCCAGGCACAAAGGAAAATCTGCTTTCATGTGATATGAGCTATTAATAAAACATTAATGAGGGCAAAGGAGAAGGTTTCAAACACGATGGCCAGCCCATCTTTCCTCCTCCTTAAACACAGGAGGCAGGTGCCTGGACTTTCAGCTGCACTGAAATTTGGATTTGACTTTTAAATCCAGATTTGGAAAAGTCAAGGGACTTATTACTCAAAAGGACTGACTGAGGGACCTCAGATGCTTTTATCCTCTGTATATGCAGGATGCTTTCTCAAATACCAATGCTCTGAATTTTAACATCAATCATTTTATCAAAGTTGGACAGGTTAACCACTTCCAAATGCCTTGCCTCATTTAGCCAGACATTTACTCATGTTCTGCTATGTGTTCCCCATGAAAGTACAGTCAGATTTCTAATGGTGTGGGCTGGTGCTTAGAAAGCAGCAACTGAGCTCTACTGGTGAAAGGGACTTTTACAGCTGAGTGCCTGCTGTGGTTCAGGGAGACATGGGCAGCTGGACACTGCTTGTCAGGAACCTCTCACATATAACTCAAAGGCTGAAAGTACTTTCTTGTTATCCCCCTATTATCCTGAGAATATGGGGAGGGACAAAATAAGGAATTCAAGTGTAGATAAAAGAACCAGAAAGTTAAATCTGTTTGGAGGATTATGAAATGAATCAGATTACTTTGGCCTCCTCATAACCAAAGCAGAGGTATCATAGCTCAGAGAGACAAGAAACCTCACTCTTTGCTGTATAAAGGGAATCCAGAGACAAAGCCAAGAGAAAATTAAAAGGCAGAAAAAAATGAAAAGTGGAAGAGAAATATAAGATGAGAAGAGCAGAGGACCCAAAGAGAGGAGAAAGAACACAAGCATAATGAGAATTGCATCTATAAAATAAAAAGACCTAAGGCTACTCTATTGTAAAATTATTTTTTTCTGGGCAGACTGTGAAGCAACTTCACCAGATAGATCCAGCTACTCTGGCTCCACAAAGGCATTGCTGAATGCACTCCTGGTGCATTAGGTTTGATGCTGTCCTGGCTTATACCTGGCTTTGATGTGGTTTATGCTGGTGTGTGTGAGAGAAGATGTACTCTGAGAACAATTGTCAACTAATAACAGTATATTAGAAAAATAGGGCTCAAAAGGTTATGAGAGCTGCCTAATCTGAAGATCTATCATTATACTTCAATCATCAGACCCTGCTAGGGGAAAAAAAGCTACTCCTGGCTCTTTTTTTTATCATGAACTTTGAAGAAGCTCCAATGTTTACCAGTATCTGCTGATTGTTTGATCTTCAAGTTAAGTGTAGCCCCTGATAGATTTATGAGCTGCTGAAAGAAAGTGAAGAAGAGTTGTGTTTCTATCACACTATGGAGTAGCTAGAGACACTGAAGTCCTCTAAATCATTATTGCTTATTAGGAAAACTTTTGTTTTCACTGCTGCTGGATGACAGTTCATTTTAATTTTGCTTTCTGAGGATCCTCTCCATCAATGACCTGCAGTCTGCATAAGTGGGAATATAAAACAATTGACATAAAATCAATATTAATTCAGGAGTGTGTTGGGTTTTTTCCTCTGTTTCTAACAGGTATTTATCAGGCTGTTATGACCTGGCAGCCTGAGGCAGATGAGCTTCCAAATGCAGGACCCTGGGGCTTGAAGGGAGGCTTTGAGCCACTGTTGAGTTGTGTGCTCAACTCCATATTGAGATTAAGTGTCACATTTTTGTTCATAACTTTTATCAAAACTGGTCACTGTAGTTATTTCCAACACTTAGAGACACTGGTGTAAGTTTCACTGCTGATTCACTCAGAAATTTCTTGAGCAACTGCTTGGTTTTAGGATGTGTTTGAGTAGTGTGAATTTGGCCCAGTTCAATTTTTTATTGTTTTAGGTGAAAGTGAAGGTGGAGAAAAATATAGGTTTGGTTAGCTGGATTTTTGGTCATGTTTTTTAAGTAGGTCTAAAGCAGAGTTTGTCACTTGTGAACTTAGAATCAGGACTCAATTTTCCAACCACTATGGCAGAGATATTAGAGGAAAACTTAAAGGAAGATCGAGCAGATGTTCTGGGATTTTCTTGAAGTTTCTCCTCACATGTAAGAGGTGAAGTGGAAGGAATCCCAGGGATTTGGGAAAGAAAAGCTGATGCCTATGGATCAGTTTGGCACTGAAATCACTGCAGGATACACATGGTCTCTATGCTGAAGGCTGAGTTACCAACAATTTCCTATTTAAAGACAGTACAGTATTTAATGTAGATTTGAAGCAGGTAACACTGGGAGAGCTCCAAGAGGAACCTCTGCAAAGAGCAATGAGCCAAGGTGGTTCTAGGCACAACATCTCAGGACCCTGAAAGGGAAAAAAGCTTAAATGCAGACAACAGGGGAAAACCTCCCAGCCTTTGATCAAGCACTAATCTAAACAGCCTTGTCAACAGAGGTTGGAGCTCAGGGGCATTAGGGTTTATTTTTGGCTTTTCAACCCTTTTTTTAATCTTGAGCAAATTGTTTTATTGCTTCCAGCCTCAGTTTCCTGCTCTTGAAAAGGGGATTTGTGGTACTATCTCCCTTTACAGCACACTTTGCATCCTGTTCCATAAAAGCGTGTACTAAAGTTTAGCCCCCTTTGTTGCACTCAGCTAATGGTTTTCCATTAGCCATAACCAGTGGGGAGAAAAGGCTCATCATCCAAGGAAGCTGATCATGGAGCCTGTCTCTCATAAGTGAGAGGAGAGGGACAAGGTCAAGGCTGCTGTGCATATCTGCCTCTGCATGCCTCTGAGAGAGATGGAGGAGTTGAGTTGCTAGGGCTGTTAATCTGGCACTTTTAACCAGGTATCTATAAAAAGTGGGAAAAACGATGAATCAGCAGTCTCAGGTCCTTCTCAAGTGCTCTTGTTAGAGGCTGTTTGCAGTAGTCCATAGCTCTAGTCTGCTAAGAGCAATTCTGTTCATGGTCCTGTCTGCCCAGCAGATGAGCAAAATTACTGACAGCAGAAATATTCCGAAACAGAGGATATTAAGCAAGCACAGAGATGACTGATGTCTGCTGTTCTCCCAGAGGAGTTATCACTCATGTGATTTAAGTTCACTTCAGTGACATTTCTGCCCTTGAGGATTTCTCTCCTCCTTTGCAGAGCTGTGTGCACTTTACTTGAAGTTTTGTAAAGAGCTGTGGGGAAGGATCTTCCCGTGCAGGGCTGTGCTTCCATCAGCATCACAGGCATCAGTCAAGCAGGGCTTTTCCAGTGAGAGCAAATGCCCCATGTGTCCCAATGCCTGAGTCACTTCTCTGCTGTTCATTTTACCAAAGCTCAGGTCCTCATGTCAGGCTGTAGAGTCCTCAGCTGCCTGAGAGTCCACAACTTCATGTCACCCTGCAGCAGCGCTTTTTGCCAAAGGGGAGTCAGGCTGACTTCACAGATAAAGGCAATAAATACTGGGGAGGATCTTTAGATCTGAAATGGGTTTCCCTCAAAAATCTCTGGTTTTAAGAACACACTGCTGGCGTGGCCTTTGTGGAGGTTACCCATAACATGGCTTATGAGAACAAAGAAGAGGCAGAGGAGCTATTCCTGCTATATCGGCCAAGGCAAGGAGTAAACCCATCTTCTTACATCAACGTATGCATCAAAGCCTGTAAATAGACAAATAAAGTAAGCTCATACAGTATCAAACTAGAAAAATGTGATGTAACAGCTTCATTATCATATTTATGTCTTCCTAATTAAACTCTGCTGAGATCACTTGCAAGCCTAGCATGTATTTCTGTATAATAGGATCAAATGTATTTGATCTTAAGCTGTTTTCAACAGAAAGCTGAAATGAAAGGTGAGAATC
Organism: Agelaius tricolor; assembly: GCF_023055355.1. Taxonomy (NCBI): domain Eukaryota; kingdom Metazoa; phylum Chordata; class Aves; order Passeriformes; family Icteridae; genus Agelaius; species Agelaius tricolor. Next base: position 8,904,571 of record NW_027269278.1, on the reverse strand, counting down.
AGAAAAGAGCATGAAAATTATTGCCTAACATTAATACTAAAAGTATTTTCTCTTAAGAAAACTTTCCTTCTGTGACCCATTTTCTAGAATCCATCTGTATATTCATAACATGCTCTGGGAGCTGGGACTGAACACCAAGAATCTCACAGGCTGGGTTGTCCACATGCTAAGAAAAGCAGCAGCTATACACGGGGAAGCAACTTGTGGCAAAGGGAAAACTATGCCTCCTGCATAAATCATAATATTAACCAAAGTAATAGTACCTGGACTCAGAGGTCATCTCCAGCCTTGAAATACTTTTGCCCTCTATGCTCGGTATTGGTTTTAGTCACTGGTGATTGTGAGTGAGAGTTGTCAAAAAGAAAATATAGAATTCCTCATTTGGGAATGATCAACTCTTACAGTAAACAGACAAGGAAAACTATCTGATCTTTATCATAACATGATAAAGTGACTCACAGAGTTTAGGAAAGGATTTTTTCAAACTTCTTCTTGTCACACTGTGCTTGTCAGAGTCTGACAAGCAAGTCTCGATGGCTGCAAGTGCTGCTGATAAGATTGATGTGTATTAGGAAAGCTGCTTTCTCCTGGGCATGAAATTACTCCAACAATTGCTAAGGAAATGTACTCCAGTAATCTATGGCCACTTCACATGTGCTGCAGATCACTGGCAATTGCTTCAGCAAAAATAACAGCTGTATTAATCATGTGTGAATTCCTCAGAAAACAACTACTTGCTTTATGCAGCAATTAGAAAAGTGAATTGATTTAATTAGTGGATGCACATTTTGTTGAATGTGTGCATATTATTATTCTACCAATTTCACACATGCAAACCCTGAGCTCACAAAAAAAAGGTATCTTAAGAAACCATGATATCAGTTGTGTGCTCAGTGTGGTCTGCACTGTGGGCTCTCACACCAGCAGGATCAAATCCAGCTGAGCCTCAAGGCCCTGGACACCTGCCTGGTCAGTGATCCTCCTTGTGAGGAAGTTGGTTCTGACAAATTGGTTCTGACAAATGGGCTGGTGTAGAGGACAGTGGCCCTACAGTGTGATATAACTTTACATTAGAAGCACTGCACTGAGATATGCAGGACAGCCTTTCCAAGAGGTCCTTGCCAAGGAAGCTGGTTACTGGGACAGTGAGCGATGACTGAAGAAAATGAACAGGAAAAGTTAGAGGAAATGTTCTGAAGAGTCTTACTGAAGTTTTTTATTCAGTGTTAGTCTTATCCAAAGCTGCAGTAAGTATGAGCATTGCTGGAAAGATATGCAGAGTTCTGGCTTTGGGAACCACCCCTCAAAGTTAGTAAATAGTCCATTGGCTGGATCAAAACAAAGGGTAATGGATTCAAGCTGAGAGAGGGTAGATTAAGATTAAATTCTAGGAAGAAGTTCTTCCCTGTGAAGGTGGAGAGGCACTGGCAAAGGTTGCCCAGAGAAGCTGTGGCTGCCCCATCCCTGGAAGTGTTCAAGGCCGAGTTGGATAGGGCTGGACCAACCTGGGATAGTGGAAGGTGTCCCTGCCCATGGCAGGGGGCTCGAACTGGGTGAGGTTTAAGGTCTCTTCCAACCCCAGCCATTCCAGGACCCCATGATTCCCTGACTGTGTTATTGCTGCCCACTCCAGCTCACTGGAGACTGCCCAGGGCTGTGTTTCAAGGGATGCTGAGGGATGCTGTACAGCTGAACTGTGCAGTCTGTGCTCCCTGTGTAGCATCCCAAAGTGCTTCCAGGGTGGCTGGCAAACTTAAAAATGCCTTGGCATAAGACTACCAGGCTTTATCTTCCCTATAAATTTGTCCAAGGACTAGGAGTGTTTTAAGGCACATCAACCTAAAGAAGTTTTAGAGTGCACTGGAAAAGAGCAATAGTGCTGCAATTTACAGCCAGGAACACTCACCTGGACAATAAGAATCCTGGTGCATTGAGCTGAAAAATATGCTGCAGTGTATGGTATTGGCTTGTTTGTAATAAACCACTAGCCTGGTACATTTTATTGGTTTTACAGCCATTTATTGTTTTGTTTCCAGAAATACAGTATGTAAGCAAAACCGATAAAATAGTTTATTACTTAGCAATTGTTCAAGAAGGGGAAGACCTATCAGAAGAGGTATCTCTTAAAAAGTATTTAGTGGGTGCCATGTATTAGGGGCCAAAATAAAAGGGATGGTTGAAGACCATCACAAGTTCCCTGACTGTCTTTAGTCAGGCTGGAGAGAGAGCTCTTCACAAGGCCTTGGACAACTGTGAGCTTTATCAATTGAATCTCAAATAAGAGCACACAGCAGAAGAACAGGGTTTACTGTTGGTTATTTATCATGCCTTTATTAAAAGGTTACCCAGTGAGAAAGCAGAGGGAATCACCTCTGAGATCAGACAGATCTCTCAGAGGAAAGCAGCAGTTTGACCCAACATTGCATTCAGGCGGCCAACTGTGGTTCTCCTACCCCTCCCTTTGGATTCTTCTCTTATATTGTTTTATATGCTTGTTTACACACAAGTAAACTCTTTAAAGTATAGTTTAAAAGTAAACTCTACTTTCTTACCTAGGTAGCATATTAATAGAGTGCATATAATGAGCTAACAAATCCATGTGTATGTTTGCAAGATGGGGACTCTGGATTTCAGTATTTGTACAGTGAGGCTTGTTAATGACAAAGGATCAATTAGTGTCAACCTCACAGGACCAAACCCAAGGAGATGCTGTTGTAAGAAAACCACCAGAGTTCTGATGATTTAAGACAGAGTAGAGTTTACCATGGTTTATGCTGGGGATTTTACCAGAAATGTACAAAATAAATGGCAAAATGTTGTGTCAAAGCAGTTAGAGATCAGATAGCCTTAGAACATTTTTTCTCTTCTTTGTCTATGGTTAAATAATTTAATGTCAGTCTTCAAGTGCTCCAGAGCAGCTCAGCACTAATGTCCAGTGTATTTCCAAGAGCAATATTATCACTCTGCCTCTTCAGCATCCATACACCCTGTAAGGAGCAGCTTTTCCAGGAAACAATGGAGTTCTGTGGTGTAGTGTTTGTCTTTCCAGCCCCATTGAACAAGACTCTCCTTCTTTATATTTCCATAGGTAGGTAAGAGATCAGCTCCATTGGTTGGAGAAGGGTGCTGGTAACACCAAGGTTTTGGATTCCATTTGGGTCACTCACTCCAGATTTGGACTTGATGATCCTTGTGGGTCCAACTCAGAAAATTCAGTGATTCTCTGTGAAACAAAATAAAAGAGCCTCCAAACAAAAATTCCCTCCATTTCATGAGCTCCCAAAAGTGCAGGTGGTTTTGGTTTCAGAGGTACAGAATGGTCATGGACCACGATCCCTGGCTTTGGACATGAGAGTTGGGACTATCAGCCATAGAAGGGATAGCTCTCTCCAAAGGATGCCTTTGAGAAACCAGATTCTTTCAACACATGTCAAGTATTTGACACGAATCTGGGAGGAATGTTTGGTGGATACTTAGTTCCACCTGCAGCCTTTCAGCAGCTTGAAATGTTCTCTGAATACCAGGTCCTATTTAACCTTTCTGTTCAGCTGTCTGTAATTGAGCAGCTCTTCCCAGCACACCCACTACAGCTTCATCCTTAAACTGCAGGAAGGAGTTCCAACCTATTATTGCACTGCTTAATGAGCCCATTCAGGTTGTTTTGGAAGAGTAGTCCTCATCGTCTTACCCCAGGGATTTAAATAGGCTCATATATCAAGGCCAAGCCTTGATAATTCCTTTATTTCTGGTGGCATTTTAAATCACACAGAAACCAGCAGCTTCTGAGCAGGGAAATAACTTCCTACCATTAGGCAGCACCTATCACCAACCAAGAACACTCTTGAAATTTATATTCTTAGCTGTGACACTTGCTCAGAACTAATGAATTGGGCTGGGACAAACAAATCACTTTTTCAAATATTAAGTATCTCATCAAAGGATTTGCTTCCAATGATGTGTTTTAGCAGTAAGAGGCTAGGGTTTTTTCCTTTTATTTGCTGTGGTTTTGCTTCGTTTCCAAGCACATATGCAATTCTGTATTGCTTTTTCCAAGTGTATCTCTTAGAGTTCTCACACCAAGCCTTTGTTTTAGTATACTTTTCCCTGTGTGCCCACATTCTCTGGTTTCTTCCTTCCCCCTTAAATTTCTTTAGCCTGTGAGTCAAAGGTTCATTATAGTGATGAGGGAGCAAAACACTAAACCCTTCAAATCAAAATGAGAGCTTTTGTTTTGAAGAAATAATCTGCATTACGGTAATAATGAGCAATTACAGGAAGTTGGTGGCATTTCAATAATTGTACTCCTATTGTTTTGCTCAATAGATGTTAGTTCACATTCTAGAGAACTCCTTTTTGTACTACTAAGATCATCCTTGTAAAATGACAGATTTCCTGACCTTTTTCCTCTTCAAAGGATTTTCACCAAACACGCTTGTTCCACAGAATAATTGTTGATAGCACTCCCGAACCCCAGGTACTTTCAGTTGAACCTCTAGCAGAGTGAAGTTTTTCAGCAGCAGAATGTGAAATTCTCTTGACCCCTGTTGAGAAAATCCTTACAGATGGATTTCTTTATAAATATTGTTGTAGAAATAGAAATTTATTAGAAAGGCAGGAGAGGATGATACAGCTCTTTCCTTGGAGTGATTTTTATGGGGTTTGGAGCTTCCCTTGCATAAGGGCAGGAGAGGATTGTGGCTGGAAGATAAAATTGTCTTCCAAAAAAAGACAGAGGTTGGAAGAAGTAGAAAGAATAATTATTGTCCAAAAGTTCTTATTTAAGCAAGAAAATCAGGTCTAGACTTGTTTAGGATTCAGCTAAAGGCTGACAACAGTCTGAATATAGCTGTAATTTTAACATAAGATTTGTTGCACAATACATATATTCTAACATTAATTGCTCAGTATTATTGATGGAATTGGAAATTAACTCACTGATGTTACTCTGCTGCTGCTGCTGAATCCCATAGTGACATCCAAGCTCTCCCTATGAATCCTTCTCCACCATTTTCTCCATGAAGTTCTCAAAATATATCCTGGTGTCAACATGATATCCCTCTGCAGCCTTGCTCTGTGACCATGCTAGCTCGTTCCTCTTGGCCAGGTTTGCCATGTATCCCTGAAGGGATTTGACCCATGGACATGTGATGATGAGAAGTGCTTTGAATTCATTTCCTTGTTCTTCTATTCCTGATGCCAGCTCTTGAACTCAAGTAGTTCTTTAGTCTTTCTTTGTAGTCAAGTTGATTGAGAGGGCTGAGCCATATACAATATTCAAATTGCTTTTATGCATGAAGAGATTTTCAAGAAATCAGTGCACTCTTTGAGTGACATAATTAATACATGAACTGGCTGCCCTTTAAAGACAGCAGTAATGTTCCTTACAAAGACCAATGCACTAATAGTACATTCAGTAATGTACTTTTTAAAAGCTAAATTCTTCATTATTGGTATTTGAGTAGGACACAGAATTAGGCATGCTGAGCTGTATTTATTAGCAGAAAACTGATTATTATTACTGACCAATCTGCTTTTTAATGATTCAGTGAGCATGTTTTTTTTTATAGTAATGAATACGGAGCTCTTAATCAGGTGATCTGACAAGTGTGCAGTTTGCCTGGAAAATTATGCTGGATTAAAAGTGCTTTTATGAAGAATAAAAGAGGGGAAAGAACCTATAAAATGTTGGCATTTAAAGGAGAAAGGGTCAGGAAATGCTGAAGGAACAGAGCAATTATTTGTGTTTATCATCTGTATGCAGGTATTGGCCAAAATTCCCAGTTAGTGTCGAGATACATTATGCTCAACTCAAGACAAATTTCAGTTCTGGTTTTAACATTTTCTACTGAAGTCCAAAGGAGGAGGACTGAAATGTTCTTTACAAGCAGGAGAGTAATATGGTTCTATGAAAGGCCTCTGTAAAGATCAGATGATTGCAACTCCCCTGGGCTTTTGGGGTATGTTTACCTTCCTCTAGTCAAAAAAGGAAATATTTCTTTTTACTTTGAGTACATATTTGTCTCATTTCTTACTCACTTATGTGCCCCTAAGGTATCTTAGTCTTTCTACCAGCCTGATCTATTTTCTGATACTGATCTTCTCTTACTTCATACCCCTGAAAGTGCCTTCCCCTCTACCCAAGGGCCTGGCCTGGAGGATGCTGATGGGTCTTGGGGGCTGCTCTTCACACTCACCACAGTCAAAGCAGATTTCACTCTGACAAGGTCTATGAAAGGGAATAGCTGGCTTGCACCTGACAACAGTGATCGAATGAGGCTCCTTGGAGACTTCTGCTGACTTTGATGGCCTTTGATCAGTCAATAATGAGTCACTGTCACCAGTGACCTTTATCAATGTATAACCTGAAGAATGAATACACTGCTAAAAAATACATCAGACTTCTCTTTTTTGATTTGCCTTTATTTAGCAATCTGTCCCTGTTCTGATCTTCATGATTGACTAGAGTGTACTTTTGTATTTCATTCTGTTGATCCAGCTGTAAGTGGGTGTCCAGTTCTGAGGTTCAACTTAAGAGGGATTGGTCACCTTCCATTGCTATTTACTTTATAAAGAAAGCAAGAAAAAGCAATTTTTAAAAGAATGTTCCAAAGAATTCATTCATGTAGGACTTAATGTTCTAAGAAGGTAGATAGGAAACACCCTAGGGAGCAGCTTCTAGGATTAGCACTACTGCTTTTCAAATTCTGGCATAACAGCAGAATTAACATGCCAGTTTCTGTCATGTGCTCTACATTCCATTTGGATAATCAGTGTCAGTCTGTGGCTGTTGTTTCCCAGGCCACTCACATGCTGAAGACTGACCAAAGGCTCATGGGGTCAGAGTAAAAAACCCCATTGATGCCAGTATGCTTGTGTCAGCTCTAACTCACAGCACTGAGGCCCTGCTCTTTGGGCACAACTTGATCCAAACAGTGTGTGCTGCCTGCAGGAACCACCTTTGACTTCATAAACTTTCTTCTAAGCTTTAGGTCTGAATTTATGCCTCAAGAGAATTTCCACTGAAGCCACTGAAAATGTGTGTATAAATTAAACTCTTGGAAACAATAGTTGTCCGTTACAGGGGAGGACCAGGTATGCCTATTCCTCTTTTTCCTTCAAATTTCTCCTCTTCCACAACCAATATGCAGAATCTCGATTAGAACTTCAGTGTAACAGGTATGTTTTCTTTATTTGTTTTGGGAGAAAAGTCATCAAATATGACAGACAATGGAAACAAGGCATGAAAGAATTTTCTGCTTTATGTTCTTAAGGAACTAAATGGAGCAGGGAGGCAATTTCAACTCTAGTCTCACAAACAACCTTACTTTTTTCCTCCTAGCTTCAGTATTATCTTTATATTGTGCACTGACCTCTTAAAAAAGGGGGTGTGTGAGGCTGATAGAGAAAAAAGACCATCAGTGAATCAATATTGGTGAACTAACTCCAGAAGTAAAAGTGCATTGGAGAGAAGCAATATTACATTATTTTTGTATCGTCTGCAACACCTGAGCCTTGAGTATCATTTGGAAATACAAAAATGTCCTTTTATCTATATTGTGAGCCTGAAAGGATTCCCTGTCTGCTTGCTTTTTGTCATCAAAAGCTCTTGTCTATCATTGCACAGTATTTTGTATTGTCTTCTGTAAAAACTCTGAAATTACTGTTTAGATTAAATGCCTCAAGTGAGCACTAGGTAAGCCAAAGAACATTGTATTTCCTTTCAAGACCTGGGAGACAGATGCATCACTCAGTACCATCTTTTCTCTGTATTACAATCACAAGGTGCTTTAGTGCTTTTGTTTCACAATGAGGAAAATTGCTCTTCTTTTAACCTTTCTTGAAAACCACTTTGTGGCACTTGTGAAATTTAGTGTAGAGATCCTGTAAAGTTTAAACTTATGGTTTTGTGAGCATTAGACACTGATGTTGTCTGCAATGGTCCTTCCCAACAAGCAAGTAGATGAGAAACATTCTCTGCAACCTCCACCCTCAAAGACTGAACCCCCACTGCTGCTATTGTTATTTGTTATGGTAAAACTGTCAAAAACTGGGCTGCATTCTGCCAGGAACCATGTAAGTTCAGAACAGTAGATGCTCTATGCTCTGATGAGCTCAAAATTTGAAAAGACAAGGCAGCCTTGATGTGAGGTTAGGAGTATAATCATGTTTTTCAATAATCTCACATCAACTGATGGATTTGTGATATTTTTTAAAAGAAGAATTGAATCCAGTCTTCAAATATTATGATTCCCTGAAAAGCTTGTTCAGTTAGCTTTGAACACTAAAAGCTTTTTAGTGTTCAAAGTCCCCTGGGTTGGAACTGGATGATCTATCAGGTCCCTTCCATTCTATGATTCTATGATCCTAGAACACTATTCTGTTGAAAAACATTGATGGTGTAGGGAACACTTCTACACACACAGCCCACTAAAAACAAACTCAGCTCTTTCTCTGAGCTACCAAGGCTGAACACCAGAGCCATTGTCCTCAGATGGCTGCTGTCCCTACCATCAGAATCTGTAACTTTCCAGCACAGGTTTAAATCACACCACAAAGCACTACCAGACCTGACTGGTCCCATCATGAAACATTCCAGACATTAACAGTTGCAGGAGTTGTGTGCTTTGATTACAATATTTGTTTTGAAGTACCTTTAATGCTATAAAACGTTTTTTAAAAAGCATGTTACCTGAAGTTAGAACACTTTTAGCCTCCGGGAATGAAAGATCCAAAATTAATCTTTATCTAGGCTAGGCCAAGTGAGCTCATGTTTTACATTATTTATTATGAAGGTCAGCTATTATTCTTTCCAGTGTCACAGTTGTAGACATTCACTGTTTCCCCACATCCTCAGTGGAATAGCTTTCTGGTAGGAGCAAACTAGGAACCAGTAGAGATTCCACAAGCAGAGGTGGCTCATTTTTGCATAACATTGTGTTGATTGTCTGGAAGTTTTGTAGTAAAAATCAATAGGAACCACAAGATGGGGAATTGGACATCTAATATTCTATTTGCATTGAGTTGGCAATGAGGAATATTATGGTAATTAAGAGATTTTAACATGATATTTGTGTTGTTTTCCCTGTGGAAGACATGGATGCCTAAGAACACCCTGTGTACTATTCCTGGAGATGCTAAGCAGCTGCCTGTATTTTGTTCCATATTTCAGTTGTACTTTGAGAACTTTTTTCTGTAGTTAATGGTTTTCTCACAAAGCACATATTCAGTCTTCTGTGCAAACCTAACTACTTCTCCCTGAATAAGAGCCTATTATGGCAATTAAGAGCTGCTGGTAGCCATGGAAATAATCATGTTTCTTGACCTGATAAAGGTGTTCTTCTGCTCTCCTGCATCTCAGCTTTTGGGATAATTTACACATTCCTGATTTAGATGATGCAATGCTATTATTGCATTTTTGAAAATATGGGCCATAAGTCAGTTAGAGTTGTTGCTTCATACAGAAAGAAAGCCAGCTCTTGGGTGCACACACACATTATTTCTGACTGCAATCAATCCTGATTGCTCACCAAAGGACAGAACTAGTCCCGTGCAACAACACAGAAACTGAGCTGACCAATAAACAATGGGACCTGCAGAAGGAGAAAAATATTGACCATACTCTGATGTAAAAAAATAAAATGTGAAAATTCCATAATTTAAAGCTGCCCCAAGTCAAAATAAATTATTCCATCATCAATTATATACAATTTCTCTGTAACATAGAACTATCTTAACAGGTTTTTTTGTAAAAATCAGTCCATAGATCCTTAATATCTATGCATATGTATAAATGCACACATATAAAATCTCATGCCACGGTAATAATTTACTTTGATTTATCAAGATTAGCTCTTTTTAGTATGTGTCCATGAATAGCAATCCTGTTGGACTCTTTGTACTATATGATCTGCAATAACCCCAGCAGTAAAATAAGGGTTTCCAAGTGTGACTTCTTTGGATTTACTCCCATATTCTGTATGTATAGTACAACAGCATGAAGCAGTGCCACCATGAGAATTAGCTGGAACAATAAAGCTGAAAGCATCCTTTGCCAGTAGCCTTAATTCACACCAGCTTTCCCTTCCCAGGATTGTCACTAATAGGCAATGACTACTTCTTAAATATTATTTAATAGCTGATTATTATTGCTAAATTATATGAATACTTTTTTCTGTAATTGGACAGAGAAGCTGCTTTGCATTTCAGGTTCCTGAATGGATATGTTTGCAAACATTTTGCCTAGCACATTTATTTAGGAAGAGCTGAAATCCACATTTCATGAACATGCTTTCTGAGTCCTTTAAATCCCTTTTTTACAAACACATCAATTACTCCAGGAAAGACAGTGAACTTTTCTCAGATATGAGCAAAAATAATTTAAAATTTGGATGAATATGGGCTTATTTCTTTGCTTCATAGCTTCTTCAGTTTTATTTGAATAGAGGAATGTATATTGAATTAGGTAATAGAAGCTATGTTGGAAAGTCTTTGTCATTCAGCAGTTGCAGAAGAGCAATCTCAGGCAATGTGGCTTGGCTCATCCCACCTAATTTTGGGATTTAACTGGGCCACACAAGTGAACCTTGGTTTTGGCATTTCCTAGCATTGCCCTCCTAGGACAGAAAAAGGCATGTTTTATCTGAAGAAAATCATCTCCTTCCCAAATGGTCGTGACATAAAATGCTCATTTTTCTTTTTTTTTTTTTTTTTTTGCATACCAGATAAGTCAGGTCTATGGAACAGAAATCATAGATTAGCCAGACAGCAGCTTTGTCTGTGGAAATGGGTAAATCTCACTCCTACAGAGAGGCTCGAGTAATTAAATTTGTGAGCTCTTCCACAGAAGAATGACAACATTCATAGACTTTCTTCTGATTTTTTTCCCTACCCCATCTTCACTCAGCCCCGGACAGGCAGGACTGACTTCCATCTATCCATGGTGCTTCTGGAACTGCCAATGCATTTGTTAAATTGTGATAATAATTTTTAGGCTGTTAGCCACACATTTGTTATAAAATGAAGTAACTCTCTTCACATGAGCTGTCAGACAGAAATTACTTTTAGTCACAATCAGTCTAAATTTCAAGTGGAGGCTTCAAGGTGATGGCTGTGAACTTTGTCACCTTTTAAAGGACCGTGAAGCATCCAAGCTTTTACATTTTTAGCTAGAACAGGACTTCTAAACTCCTGTGCTGGAGAAGGTATTGTTTATATGGCAAAATTCTATAGCATTAAATGAAATACATCTATATTTCTGCAGATTACTTCCATCAAAGTTGACTTAATTTCTTTAGGCCAAATTCTGTGCTCTCTTCCTTCTTCTGTTGAAAGCAATAAATTCTTTATATAAACTCTTGGGAAACTTTCTGGCCCCATGGCAGTAAAACTCAGAAAAGTGATCAAAAACTTATATATTTATCGATTTTATTAGGCTTAAAAGTACCTCTGTTTTCTCGGTGAATGTTTAGGATCTATTAAGTACACGGCAATATTATGCTCGTTATAACATTTCACCCTTAAACCATTGGAGTATTGAGCCCATGAACTGAGGCTTTGAGATCTTTAAAGCCAGTGGAAGGAGCTCGAATAGGAGAGTGAGCATCCATAAACTCTGTGTTGTTACACACACAAGGACCAACACTGTACTTTGCATTTGAACATTTCTCTTCAATGCCTTTTGCTTACACTTCATTTTTAATCAGGCACGTTGAGCGCAACCCAAAACAAGACCTTTACCTAATGCTGAGTTTAATGACCCTTTTAATACCAGCAGAGCTGTCCTCCTTCACTCCTGCTGCTGTTCCCTGGTAGCTCTGGAGCGTTAAACGTGTTATAAAAATGTCTTTTTGGTACGGTTCACAAATTAACTGAAAGGCACAGAGAAGCAGTATACTCATCCAGCATGAAATCAAAATCTAATCAATGCAGATTATGTTAGATTAGCTAAGCAAGTAAACAATTAGCCAAGTTAATGTTACCTACCATGTCCTTCAGCACTGAACAGTTAAGGAATTTGTCTTCCCAGACATGTTTAGCTCCAGCTCCTGTTTGTGACATTGCAGGTTCTTGGATGAATTTTTCAAACTACTGTCTCCTGTCAGCTATTTTTTTTCATTCTGTTGTGAGTCTTGAACAAAAGGGAAGGAAATGTTGGTAGGAAGAGGGGAGTCAGCGGCTTTGGAAGGAAATGTGGGTTTTGATGTGAACATCATGATGCAGTGTAAGGAATTGTCCTCAGGCACGCAGCAGCCTCCCTCCAGGCTGAATTGCACAAGATGGTGATGTTGCTCACCCCTCTAGCAGGGCTGAGGAGCTGTGCATCTACACCCTACTCTTTCAGAGGCAAAAAAGCTCTAACCTCATATGACTGATTTATGGCAAATATGAAAATTAAATAGGCAGCTGGTTTTGATTTTTGTAAAAACCTACAATAGCTTGGGTTGGAAGGAATGTTGGTCACCCTCTGGTTCCATCTCCTTTGTCACAGGGAGGGGCACCTTCCACTGGCCCAGATTGCTCCAAGCCCTGTCCAGCCTGGCATGGAACTCTTCCAGAGAGAGGCAGCCACAGCTTCTCTGGGCAGCAAGACTTTTTGGGGGATTGTTGGGGGTTTTATTATTTTTTTTGTTGATGTGGCCATGCAAGTCTCTGAAGTCCTCTCTCTGAATTCCCATATTGTTCAAACTGACTTTTCATATTAAGGTCACAGTCAAAGTGGAATTAGCAGCTGGAAGTTTGGTACAAAAAAACCTGCTCCATAGCTCTGCCCTTTCTTTTAAGTCTCCTGAAATTCACTGTTTAACTGGTGTGGACTGAGGGGTTTCAATACCTGGGTTGTGTATGCACAGATCTTATAAAATATTGCATTTCTCCTTTGATTTTTCTGCCTTTCTTTCATTTGTCCCCGGATTAAGATCAGCACACCAACAGAAATAATTAATTTAGCAATCTCAACCCAGTTTCTGACCATCTATTTGTTAATATCTCTGTTACCAAGCCACAGAAAAACTTTGAGTCTCACTTCAAAGTTCTCACAGAAATGTAGGAATTAAACTGAGTTTATTTGAACAATAAATACCCAAAAATCAAGCATGATCAGTTTTTAGCTGCTGTTTCTACAGAATTGTTGAATGGAATGGATCCAGTGGTCATATCTAAAATATTACCAATATCTTCTGTCATTAACATGAGCTGTTTCAAATTTCTCATTCTAAAACTCACTTATATTTCTGTTGGGTCCATCACTTGCAGAATCTTACAGAACCTTAAATTTTTTGTATGCTTTGTGAAGGATTGCATCCCATGTTAAACAGTATTATAGATGGTAAAAATTTTAATTCACAAAATGGTTAGTATTAACTCTAAACCGTGACTGCTATACCTGGGCAACTGATCCATCTTTTTCAGTGGGATGGAAAGGAAATCACAGAAATTTTAAGATTCTTTAAACCAAGTTCAACTCACCACATTTTTACACTTCTCTTAGAAGGGAGGATCCTGCTGACATTAAGTAAATAGTTTGACTTTGCAGCATAAAAATGAAGAAGGTTAAATACAGTTTTATTAACAAGTATTTGGGATATTTTCCCACATTAGCAAATTAATTATATTTCTTTTGATCTTAAAAGGCTTTGCTGAATCATTGCTGGTTCCTCTTTTTCTGACAGAGAAATTTTTAGGAATTCTGAGGAATAAATTGCAAACACCCAAAGCCAAAACCTGCTGGTGTTTATGTGTTTCCAGATGGCAAATACATGAGGGATTGGAAAGAGTAAATAAACACCAATGTCTATATAATATTTTTGGTTTTAAGCAAAAACAAAAAGGAGAAATGTGTACAGAAAGTCTTAATGGGCCAGATTCTGGCTAAAATTTGTGATCATAGTTTCTTAACAGTGAAAGGAAGGGCTGTGTGGCTGGCTGGCAGGGGCAGTGGGGTGGGGATGAAATGAATGTATGCAATGATTTCCATTGGTTCCAGAAGGTTTCCAGAATCTTCTGCCTTTTTGTCAGCTGGCAGGTTATCACCATGTTGATAATGGAACAAAATCTGACCCAGTGATGGGCCAAAGAGGGCACAGGATATTCCTGTGGAGCTGAAAAAGCCGTGGGAGGAAGAGGAACAGGGTGGGGATGGGCATTTTTGGGGCTCAGCACCAGCTGCCTGCTGTGTTTTACCCCTCCTGCCTTTGTGCCATCCTGGGGAGCTGGCTGAACCCCTCTGGGCTCCATTTCAGTGAGAAGAACAAGAACAACTCTGTGGGCAGGGGTAGAAGCAGAAGTGAGGGTCTTCATGAGCTCTGAGACCTTCCCTTCCCAATGGCCTTGGATCCATCAAGGATTGCACAAGGATGCTTTTCCCTTCACATTGCAACTCATATATAGTGTGCCTTTTCAAAAAAACGATGGAAACTTTCCCATCCATGGCCTTTCCCCCGTGTTTATCATTTGCTTCCAGACTTATTTTAAAGGGTATTTGGTTAAAACCAGTAACATTTCCAAAGCAGTCTGCCCCTCTCTCCCTTAAGGTGCAGCAGAGGAAGAGACATCCCTGGAGAACCTTGAACCCCACATGCCACGTGCAGCTTCTGGGATGCCCAGTTAGTCCTTACTCTGCTTCCTTTACTCACCCTGTGAAATCTTATCCAGCAAATGGCCAGTTTGAAAGATGAGTCCAATCCCAGGGTAATGTATTGTTTCCCTTGTATTTAACTTTAGCTGATCCCTACAGTGTGATTTTTTTAGCAGGAAAGTGTAATCTGTCTGGGAGATCTTGACAACAGGTTTCATAAGGACAGTGGAAACTTCTCAATCTGAAGAATTAAATGCAAAGCCATGAGGATGTGTTGTGATCAGAGGTGGTTTGCAGAGAAGTCCAAATCCTGCCAAGCACCACTGAAATTTTCTCCTGAGAAAGGAAAATGTTTGGCATCATCTGGACATTCACCACAACCATCCAGCTCCTTGGGGGCCTTCTGCAGGTGCTCTGTCCAGCTCCTGGCCCTGCTGCTCTGTCACAGAAGCACAGAATGGTTTGGGTTGGAAGGAAACTTAAGGATCATCTAGCCCCAGTCCCCTGCCATGGGCAGGGACACCTTCCACTGTCCCAGGTTGCTCCAAGCCCCATCCAGCCTGGCCTTGAGCACTTCCAGGGATGGGGCAGCCACAGCTTCTCTGGTAACCTGTGCCAGGGCCTCCCCACCCTCACAGGGAAGAATTTCTTCCTAAGATTGAATCTAAACCTCCTCTCTCTGTTTAAAGCCATTCCCTTGCTCTTCCACTGCACACCTTGTAAGTCAGAGCTGCAATATGGACATCAGGAGCAAGAAACAGAAAAGGGTTTTTAGCACTCAAGTCAAAATGAGATTTCTTGTTGTTGTAATGTTGCCAAGTGTAAAGATGAACACTTTCTAAGCAGATCTTGGGGAGACATGGATTTCCATTTATTCAACTGCTTGACAACTCTGGGGATCGTTGCAATTGATTGTCATATTAACAGTAGCAAGAATGTTTATCCTGTGATGTGGGTCTCTGGAGGCCACAATGATACAAACAATCCAAGGAAAAATAAAGGAAAATGTTACATGCCATAGCCCAATGCCAAGAGAATTCTAATGCAAAAGAACCTAAATACAAAAGAAAATTTTGAATAATACAGTTTTGTTCGATTCATAAATAAGACTGATTCATAGAAAAGGTTTCAACTTTATCAAGTAATAGTCATAGGCTGATCTCAGAGACCTAAAAGTTTGAAAGGACTCAAACTTTAAATCGTGTTGCCTTTTAATTTTGAATTTAAAAATAAACCCTCTTTGAACAACTGAACTTGTAAGGAAATTGTGTTGTGGTTCATTAGAGAAATTTTGTAGTCTCAGCACTTTTTTGTAAAGAAGAAAGGCAATCAAAAATTTTGCAATCTGTTTTAATTTTAAGGCTTTAGATTACTTAAGTACTTTGATAATGTAAAGAAGTCTCTGTTAGAAAAAGGGAGCAAATTAATTTCTTGGTCATTTTCCAAAATTTCTTCTAAGACACATTTTCTTATTTTATGCTGGTCAAGAATCCAGATTATGAGATCAGTTCAAATTTAACAAGTGTTGAAGTCCTAAAAGTGTAACTGAAGGCATATAAATGAAGAGAAAAGTTACTGGGCTCAGGGAATTGCAGTTAGGGTGAATTACATGTGATTTTGGCAAGGATTTACACCATTTTTGACACTGACTTTTCAATTAAATTCTGTTTATTTTGATTTTTTTCCCTATTTTATCCACTTCTAGGCCTTGATCTTCATTGTACTCCCTCATTCCTGTTAATTTATTTTGATGGAGTAAGTCTTGATTCACAGAGTTATGGAGGTGGAATGCTAAAATATTCCAAATGAGCTGGGTTTGTGTACCTGAGGATAGGTAAAAGAGTAACCACAAGTCGAGATTTACAGGTTCTTCCTTTCTCTACACCATTTTTAGGATTGTTTTGGAGAAATAATATGGAACAGAAAGGATCAGAGTAGCTTCTGGTCAAGAGCAGATGCCTCTTGCATCCTGAAAGTGAGAGGACTTCTGCTGGCTTGTTTCTATGGCCCCTCCAAACTCCAGCAGGTGCCTGTGAAAGTTTGTGTGCTCTGATTCACTTCAAAAAATGTGTTTTGCAATGACTGTAAAGAACAAAAGCCTATCAATAATCAAGGGGTTGTGGTTAAAAAAATTAATGGCTCTCAATATAAAATTGGATCTCCAGGTCTTCACTCATCCACTTCAGAACTAGTTCGAAGCTATCCGAGGTAATAAAAGACATTGCTAAAATAAAAGACCTATCCAAGCTAATAAAAAACTTGACAGAGTTACTGTGTGTCATTTTCCAGGGAGCTGTAACTACTGTGTTATAGCCAGTTCATTGGGAACTAAGTACAGAGCACAAACACTGACGAAGCTTTGGAAGAGGGATGAATTATGGGTGGATCAGATACAGACACAAAAGTGCTGTGCTGGAGGTTAAAGCCATTCCAGAAGCTGAATGCCTTTGCTTCATAGAAAAGGATGTGACAATGAGTTTCATTTAAAGACTGAATTCATTTGCCACGGGAACAATGAGGTTTTGCTTTTTTAATCAAAATGCAGACAAGTAATTTCTTAGGCAAGCAAAGCTCTGAATTATGCTAGGGAAGATACAACGTGAGTAAACAGTCATTTCTGTAATATAGCTATAAAATATTATATTATACATATACATGAAATAAAGAAGTGATTGAACTTGTCATTTAATTGTATTATCAGATTTGTAGCTTGTGAAAATGTCAGGGAAAATAACACAGTGCATAGGAAGGGTCGATTTATTAATTGTGGATAATTTTTGAGCCAACTCCAGTCGCTGCTATTGTATTTCTTATTTATAGGTATTCATCAAGTTGCTTGGATAAATAATTTCAACCAGCACATCAGTTTTTTATGGTCTTCCCACTTTGATTGCATCCTGCTTTTCTACCAGTATCAGTGACTGTTTGTGAGGCTACACAGCATCATTTCTACCTGGGTGCCTGTTACATTTCCAGTGGGAGGGTAACCTTGAATACCTGGTGAGTTTGAGCTTTTTATGATGTGAAATTTGTGGAACTCTAAATATTTGTAATCTTTGAAAGAACAGGAGAAAAGCGGTAATTTATTCATGTGTGTTTTTCTAATTCTTGCCCACTTCCTTGCAACTCTATTACAGCTGGCTGCATTTGCTTCCTAAAGTTGAATCACAGAAAAACTCCAGTTAGACAGTTGAACTGAGGGCCAAATCTTGGTCTAGTTATCCATTTTCACTCCCACAAAACTGGGAGGTTTTTATCAATAAGAACTAGGACTCAAACCTATCACCTAACAAAGCAAAAATGCCAGTTGGAGCTTGAACCAAGATGTCCATATGTGCTTGAAGCATGTTACTGTCATTATTTTCACAGAAAAAGCACAATTACTGGGAGGTTTCTTCTCATGTGAGGAGAAACATTCACATCCCTGCTCTTGGCAAGAGTGCCTGAAACAAAGCCTCACCCACACAGATTTCCTGGACAGGCTGTTTCTGTGCTTTCTTGGAAATGCAGAAACATTATGAATGTCTAGAAATAATTTGGAGGAAATTTGGTCATCTGAGATGGAGCAATCAAGTGCTGCTGGAGAAGGGCTGCATGCACTCTCCTGCAGGATTTCCAAAACTACATCCATCCAGCATAGGTCTTGGAGCACAGAGGTGCGTGGATTTTCAAAATATTTCAAGGCCAGATATACTTCTGGAAATCTTGCCACATCTGTAAGTGAATGAGAGCAAAATGGGGGAGCTAATCAGGAGCTCTTCCTTCCTTCCCAGGGGAGAAGCTCTCCACATGGAGCTAAAAGCTCCCCACAAAGCTCACATCTTCCAGTGGGACAAATTATTCTTGTGTGAGGTGGAAAGACATTTGAGAGCATGGAGAGTGGGGCAGGAGGAAAGTGGAAAGTTTTATCTACTTCACATGGGAACAATGCTGTAAAAATAGGTTTTGTCCTGGTTTTAAAAGTCTTTTATATCAAGTTTCATCAGGTTCATGCCTTGACTCCAGCATCCCTATAAAGGCAAAGACCTCTAAGCTTGGCCATATTTCCTCTTTATGCTGTGGCTTTTTTAGTTTAAAACTCTAGTTATTTGCAGAAACTTGTTTGTAGGTTTCTTGGTATGCCTGGAGTGAACAATTTTCCTGGTTTTGAGATTTCAGTTTGGGGCTTCAGACAAGGAGAGAATATTTAAATGATGGTGCTCATTGCCCTGGGGAGACAGGGTTCAAAATCTTCATTAAGGCCATGTGAGAGGCAGAAGAAAAAAAAGGAAGGAAAGGATTAATTTCTTCATGTTATTCATAGACAGGAATATATTGTCTTGAATATTAGTTGTGGGTCTTGTCCCTCGAGACCTGAACACACTGACAATGAGGAGTCTTGAACAGGTTCTCAGCCATTAGGGAGTTACACAATGCATGAAGAAGGTGAGATGAGAACAGGGACTAGATCTGTCCCTATTCTCTTATTTCTTCCTGTTTAAAATTCATCAATATTATCAAAAAACCAACAAAGAACAAAAAAGCCCCACCAAGCAGAATAGTGGCAGATTTTGTAATTTGTCAAAGAAAAAGTAGAAATACCATTTATAGAGCCTGCAGCTGACACTAACTTTTTCCTTTCTTTTTCCACCTGAATCTAAGCTAATAGGAATAATAACTATTTTTTCTGCCCACTGACCCAAAAGATATGTGTTCTTGTGCTAATCCACTTCTACTGGTATTGACTGCTGGTCCCCATGGGTTTGCCTTGCAGAGTCAGAAATAAATTACCCATCCAAATCAATGAAACTCATGCCTGTGGTTTACACAGATGTAGCTCTATCACCCATACACAAGTGATAAGTGCTTGCAAAGTACTTCCACACTTCATCCTTCGACCATGTTTAAGCCACTCTTGGGAGAAAGGCACTCATCAGCAGCTGGTCCCTTTCAGACCACGCTCTGCTCTGTGTTGCTGTTGGGTTAGAGAAATTGAAATCTCTTCAAAAACAGCATGGCTTTTGCTTCTTGCTACAGAAACAATAAGTTAATTGAGGGTTGTCCTGCTGATGTCTTGGTGACACTGAGGTTACTGCACTCCCTCAAAGCTCAAATCAAACTCTGAAAGCACAGCTACTTCACAGCCTGTGTTGTGTCTGGTACACCCTGGTTTTTACTTAGGTTAGTACATTATTTATCAGCTGCCAGATGTAGAGAGTTCACTGACTGCAGGATTTGTGCTGTGAGTTAAAGAAGAACTAAGTCACCTCTTGGGCTGCTGCCTGATGATTTGAGAGATCCTCCGGTAACATTAAAATACACAGAAGAGGGATGTATGTACCAAGTTTGTGGCAGTAAGTTGTGGAAGTGATTCAAGAACTCAACAGCAGCACTAGTATTATTTAAAGCCAAGTCAAGAAAGCTCAGGCTGAAGGGAGCTCTGTGAGAAAATCCTTGCAGATGCTGAGTTTGTGTGTTGGAAATCTCTGCTGAAGCACAGGCAGCCACATGGAGCAGCATCACCCAGAACATCCACAACCACAAGAGAGCAGACACAGTGTAGGTGAAATATCTCAGTTCAGACTGCATCAGGAGCTGTTGTGAGGGTGAGAATGAAATAAGAGACTTTTTACAAGTATTAATCTTATTTAATACCTCAGCCGCAGCTGTTCATCATAATATCCTACATGTGTTTTTCATCAGAACTTCTGCTTCTAGGCATAAAAAAGACTTTGTAGATCAGTTTTCACTATTGATTTAGAATCCAAGCCTCTGCTTGGCTCTTTTAGTTACAAGTCAGCTGGAGACTTGTTACTTTCAATAGCATCAAAATATGCATATCCCAATCTGATTGCCTGAAAGTGGTCATGGATATAGCTGGTTATACTCACTAAGTGATGCTTCTTTTTCCAGAGGCCAAAATCAAAAATTATTTGGAAATTAACAGAACTGTAGACAAAATGATGTGGATGGCACCTGTGGAGGTGATTCAGCCCAACTCCCTACTCAAGACAGGGTCTGCTAGGACAGGTTGTTCAAAGACTCATCAATTCAAATTCCAAATACCTTGAAGGAAAGATCCCGAAACCTCTTTGAGTCCTTATTCCTGCAGTCTTTAACTGCCCTTGGGGTTACTTTTCCTTCCCTTTATCCACCAGATCATGCATCCTGCACCCCTGGCCATGCACATTCTGTGTCTGGCCATGGGACACACTTGGTTCACCTTGCTGCCCTCCCTCTCTAGCTTCAGGTGCAGTCATGTCCCTCCTGAGTCTTTTCCTCTAAAGGCTGAACTTATTTAGATATGCCTTTATTCCTTTTAGGACATTCCACTGTAGCAAGCATAACTATAAAGAATTCTGGTTTAATTCACTATAATATTTTTTCAATCTGTATTTGTAAATAGCCAAGATAGGAAGCTGTACTTGTGTCATTTCCTTTCATACAAAACTTCTATTGGCTCTGTGCAAGCTGTACACTTTCAATTCGTTCATTCCTAATTTTGACTTTGCTCCCATTGTGGTTCCTTCCACTCCTGAGTAATCCCCAGCAGTGTGACCTTGCCATTCCTAAAGGCAAGAACATGACACTGAAATTTATCCTGAGGAGCTGAATAAGAGGCAGGTGGTGAAAGCTGTGTTCAGCTGAAAGGATGCTGAAGGAAGAGGCCTCAGCCTCATGGCACAGTGGCTGTGTCAGCACACAGCTATGCACCAGTTCATGGTGCAAACAAATCCTTGAGTCTGGGCTGGGGTTTCCAGGCCTTCTCTCTGTTCTGCAGGGCTGCAGCTGCTGGTGCCTCCTTTAAACCAGCTTAAGTACCTCCGTGTGACTTGTAGTGCCATATTTGCACTGCAGCACAGATGTACCCAGTGTAACATCACATATACCTCTGCAAAGACAACATCTGGTCCATTAAGTGCAGTAGAAATACTGTTATTGGTTCCAGTAGGCCTGCTAGCTCATTTATTTATTTTGCATTGTTTTCTAGAGAAAATAAAAGTCATCCATATGATTGAGTGACCTGTCTGAACCAGTGAGAGCTCTGACCCATAGGTTTGGTTGCTGAGCAATGACATGGCTGCTTGAATGACTTTCCCAGATTTTATGCTTTCTTCCAGGTCGCTATTATTCTCACATCAGAAAATTCAAAGATCTGAAATCACCTAATAGTTTGAGGGAGACGATGCCTTATAAAAATGTCATTGCTATTGACTTTGTGGAAGATTTGATTACAATGAATTGTCAGGGAGATGATATAATACTAAACATTGACAATGTAATATCCAAGTGTAATTCTGAACAATAGGAGACAAGAGAAAAAATACATTTTCTTTTATTGCAGCAGAGGCTGTTGCTAAATGGATAACAGAGACTCAGTGTAGCAACTACTGAAAGTAATATGTTTGTATTGGAAGAGTTACAGTAGCATTTTGCCCAAACATGAAAAATATATAAGGAAAAAAAATTCCATAAGCAGCTGAAACAAATCTAAAACTAATTTTTTACCCCTTAAAATATTTTATCAAAATGTGCCACAAATGAGTTGCCATATACAAGGCAAAACAACCAAAAACCAATTTTCTATACATGGTCCCAAGACAGATTTGTTGAAGCTCTTTAGCACCTTACTTTCTCATTGGTGTGTGCTTGAGCCTTAAGCATGAGGAATTTTGACTACTGGCTCAAACTGTGGTCCCAAATATTCTCTGTCATGCTTGATTATTTCCCCACTTCCTCTCTTCTCCCTTGCATTCCGTCCCAGCCAGAGATTTGTAACCCATTGTCTCGCTTCAGCTTGAGATTGTGCTTCAGAGCAGCCAAATAGCTGTCCACAAGAAAGTAAAAATCCAGAGAGGTTTTATCTTTAAAATATGGCATTCTGAAGCCTAATGTCCTCTGGTTTTATTAGCTCTTCTAGAGGGGTGCTTAGCTGAAAGTGCAGCATCTGCCACCAGCTCCTCGCAGCTTTAAAGCCTCAGTGCCAACTTCCCAGCTTGGGCACAAATTTTACAGGGCACGAATTTTACAGGGCACAGTGGGTGCTGGTGGAGGTGTTTTGCTGTTCCCAGCATTCCAGATCCTCCAGGACCCAGGCACTGCAGCAGTGCACAGGATGGAACCCTTTCTTGAGCCAAAGGGAACTTGGTACCTTGGTCACTGCAGAGAACAGTGGGTCCTGCCTGTCTCTGGGAAACTGTCACAGACACGTTTTATGAAAAATCCTTTCCTTAGGACTTTTTCTCCTGAGAAGCTGAGAGGCCTCAGGAACAAAATGTAAACAATGATTATCTGCTGCTGTGGAATGCAACAGGTGCATCTGTGATTGATCCCATGTGGTTGTTTCTAATTAATGGCCAATCACAGCCCAGCTGGCTCGGACTCTGTCCGACACACAAGCTTTTGTTATCATTCCTTCCTTTTCTATTCTTAGCTTAGCTAGCCTTCTGGTAGCTAGAAGAAATCCTTTCTTCTATTCTTTTAGTATAGTTTTAATATAATATATGTCATAAAATAATAAATCAAGCCTTCTGAAACATGGACTCAGATCCTCATCTCTTCCCTCATCCTAAGACCCCTGTGAACACTGTCACAGGAAACCATCCTTTTTTGAGGTAAACAATCCTTTTTCAAGGTAAACTATCTTTTTCACCCCATTTCATGGGAAGCAGAGTGGCTACTGTTGTGCTTCAGGGCCAAATCTTCACCTGAGCACAGCAGGTATAAACTCTGCCCAGGAGCCTGTCATGTAGAGGGGACTCTGCATGGCCAGCAGCACTCATTTAACACAAGAGGAATATTTCAGCCTAAGTGGTCTCTACTGTGTATAAAACACTCAGTACCAGTAACATTTGCTTCTTCTCTCAGTAGTAAAATATATTTATTTGTGAAGTGGATCCTAATCTATCTCAGAACAGTGTTTTTAGTCTTTCACAGTAGCATTTATAATGATTGAAAGTGTAGGCTGGAGAGGACATCTTTCTGTAGCAATGAACAAAAATAAGAATAACTTTTCAGTATTACCATATATCAATAGCCAATTATTTTTGTAAGGATGGGTTCTGGCTGGCTGCTAATGGACTGACAATGAGATAAGTCTTTCAGGAGAGAAACCATCGTTTTAAAGATGGAGTGGCTGGCCT
Organism: Agelaius tricolor; assembly: GCF_023055355.1. Taxonomy (NCBI): domain Eukaryota; kingdom Metazoa; phylum Chordata; class Aves; order Passeriformes; family Icteridae; genus Agelaius; species Agelaius tricolor. The sequence continues at coordinate 8,880,877 of NW_027269278.1, read as the reverse complement.
TTTAATTTTAAGGCATTACCAAAATCACACCTTTCACCTTTAAAAATTGTAAATGATCACAGACTTGTTCTAAATCATTTAATTGCTGTTTTAACTGAGCCTGGCTCATGCTTTGCAGGGGTTTGTCTTTCTTAGCACTGATGGTGCAGCTTAATTTCTTAATTTTTCTTGAAGAACGACAGCCTCCTTGCTTGTATTCTCCCTCCCAGCTGCTTTCTGGCCATCTGTCTGTAAAGGCAGTTTTAGGAATCTGCAGACAATTCACCCTTGCTCATATGCATTTCTAGCATCTGATACACAGCACAGATATGCACAGGCGCAAATGAAAACCTATTCAACGAGATAAAATGTGAAGATGCTTTAGAAAGCTTTTTCCAATGTTTCAGATAAAGCAGGCTTATGTTTCTTGCTGGTTTTTTTCTTCTGCTTATTCTTTTATCTTCACCTGTTTTATCTATCTGCCTCTCTCTCTGACACAGGGAGTATGATGACTTGGATTAGGAGTCCTGTGTGTCTCTCTATCTTTGCTATAGCTCCTTGCTTTAAACTTCCTCTCGAAAACAAACTTGAAAGAAAGATCACCAAATGCTCTAGAATATGCACCAAGACTTGACTATGACTTGACTGTATTTGCAAATAGCCAGCAAGCTTGGGAAAAATCTAAACACCTTGTTATTATCCATGTTCATGGATCAAAGTCCCTTCTTGTTTTCAGATGAATGCTGCCCGCTGCTTTTGATGGTGTCTGGGAGAAGAGACCAACAAAATATTCAGAGATGAGGAAAAAAAAGAGGAAAATTGGTGCCATTCCCAAAGCCACAAGTTGGATCAATGGCCACGGGACCTGCTCCCACTGGTCCCTCTATTAACCCTATATTTGGCCATGTGCTTGTGGCTCCCAGGACAATGGAGAAGGGGGGAGCTTCTCAAAATTGCCCCAGCAATTTGAATTCAGGTCTCTGGGCCCATTTATTTGAACATGTTCCCTACACAGGAACAAGCCAGCTGCTCTGACAACTCCCAAGAAATAAGAAATGTGCCTTGAGTTCCTGTGACATTTTATATTCCAAACTTTGCCCAGTGGCTGATGGTTCCTTCCTCAAAGAGACATATTGATTGTGGTACACGTAAGGGTAAGTGTGATAGTGTTCAGTATTTCGAGCTCATCATCTGTTATCCCATTCCCATTGTCATCTGATGCCCAGACACTATCAAATTGGAAGCAGTAGCGTAGAAAATTACAAACAAATCAAAAAAGACTACAGCTGTGAAATGAATCAAACCACTGTTTCTACCCTTCGTATTTCCTTCAGTATAAAACCTCTTTTACAACAAAAATAACAATTTTTTGTATTCTGGACCTACAGCTATGAAGGCAGGGGTGAAGCACTGCAACCCAATACCCACCAAACATTTAGGAAAACACAACAAAGACAGAGGATAGGTCACCAAGGCCAGCACCTTGCCTAGATCTGTGCCTCAACCCGTTTTGACCACCCAAAGAACATTCCACTGCTGCAGACATTCATCCATAGGTATTTCAGCTTGCAATGATGTGGGAGAGCAGCACCCAGAGAATCCTCTTGTGTGTTTGAAGCTCTTGACCTTGTTCCTCTCCATTTGCTGCATCTTGAACAGAGTGATGTGATTAGAAAAGTTCAAGTCCAAGCTCCATGTCAGCTTTTCAGAGCAGCCCCTTGTTGTGTGCTTGCTGTACCCCGAGAGCAGGCTCTGAATAAATGTGTGTTTGTATGAAGATGACCACATTAAATTTAAGCAGAAATAAATGGTAATTTAACTGGCACAGATACACAAGGCTGACATAATCTCTAAAGGTTTGAGGCTGCTATTAAATTTGTTCTCCTTGTTAATTTGTGAGCAAGAGGATAATGAAAAACTGGTAACTCTGGAGTTGACATAAAAAGTAAGAGAAATACAGTTGGCAGGGATAATTTTATGCACTGTCAAAGTGAAAAGGCTTTGCTAAATGTACATAGGCAAAGATACACACTGTCATCTTAATGAGTAATTAAAAGATGGACTTCTAATAATTGAATCATGACTCTTGTCACATCTGTATTTGTTTAATATCTCTAGTTTTGATTGAATCTTGTTTTGAGTTCCAATCTTAATCAGGTCTGATTTAGGCTCTTGGTTCAAATAACTCAAAGTGATGAGCATGAATCTTGTTGTCCTATTACCTCCTCAGCTTCTTGTTCCCAGTGAATACAACGTTCTTTTGAAATATCATTATTAGTCACTGCATTAAGCTAGCAAGACTGGACAAGTGAGGTAGGTGGGTGATATGCTGATGTTTGAATTTTCAAAGAGGAAGCCTTCTTCTCTTCTTCTCAACATCATTGCTTGATTTTGGAAGTACTTCAAATGGCTGACATGGTTAAAAGTTAATTCCTTTCCTGGTATAATTCAGGGAGCCTTGGCTATTTGCATTGCTCTGTTCTGCAGGTTTTTTTTTGTAAATCAGGAAAGAAAAGCTGTGTAAGAGACAATCATCTCTTCTTTAAACCTATTTTCCTTAAACCAACTGTCATGGTCACCCTGAAATGGGATCATATCTTCAGTGACACAGAGCTGTGCCTCTCCAATCTGTTTAAAATTCCTCATCAAATTCCTGAAGTCCCATCAGTCAAAGCTAACAAGAGGTTGCACATTTCCAGCTTCTCTCACTGAAGTACACAAGGCTGGGACTGATACAAGTCTCTCCTTCTTCACAGTCCTCAAATTTGCCCACATCATATTAATCTATTGTCTCTTGCTTCAATTCCTCTAAACTTTCAGAGTTTTCTGGTTCTAATATATTTTTTTTTTAAACAGAAGGAATGGGATGATGCTTTAAATCTCATTACAATGAACAGGTTATCCTGTGTGTTGATGAAAAAAAAAAGCTTATTTCTCCCCTTTCTCTGCCTAAGATTTTTTTAGGTGCTCAAGTCTGTCTCTAAAACCATCCATTTTTTCTCTTCTTTTTAACTGCAATCATTGTTTTTTGGGTCTCTTCAATTCCCAGTTCAAAAGAAAGCAACAATTATTTTGCTTCAAACTCATCCAGCCCTAAAGATGAGGAATTTATCACCTTTTCATTGCCAGCCTGCTCAGTTTATTTTTCCAGTTCTCCAAGAAAGCTCTTCTTTGCTGAGCTTCACAAAGGTGGGTGAACCAGGGTAGGGAGACAACCAACTCCCTCCCTGAAAAGTGCACACAGCATCTGTTCAAAAACACCTCTTGGGGTGCAGACACCCTTGCACAGGGCTGCTAAAGGTCTCAGGACAGACTGAAAGTGTTTGCAGAAGTGGGATATGGGGCTGGCTGGAGCTGAGGGTGTGATGAGGGGTGCCTCCATCTGCTTTTTATAGACAAGACTTGGAAAAGGTTGGAAACATTAAAAGATTTTCAACCAGAATACTGGAGAAATGCACAGGACTCAAATGTGTGAGAGGAGGCACTAAAAATGCTTGTAGGTACCTGCTTCTGTCAGTGGTGGCAAAGGGATATCTGGCTTGGGAACATGGACACCCTCAGCACCTGGGAGCTGATGGAAGAGCAGACCTTGTTGGGCTAAGTTGTCCAACACTGTGCAGGGCAAATTTATTCCTTATTTAGCTGTTGAGATGCTCAGGGGGCTTATTTAGAGGTTCACAAACAGGTGGGGAAGCAGGACCAGCACTGCTGGTGCAGGAGGTGGTGAGCCCCAAGAGCTCCAGGGAGGGACCTTGTCCCTACAGGACACGAAACAACAGAGCACACACACCACTGCTCTCAAGGTGAAAAAAGGGACGTTTTATTTCTGATTCCAACATTTATAGATTTCCAAAAGTGACACTGGATTGGAGGGTGAAAGTGCCACCTCTCCAATGACACTGGACAAACCAACAATCCATCAAATTTCTCCTCCATAAAAGAATGCAAAACAATAAGTTATTTACAGAAAGTGTGTGAGAAAGTTTGTTACAAGCATGTAAACATCAGAAGGCTTAGAAAATCTTTAAAAACCAGGGCGACAGGACCCCACAGCCCCTCACTGGGGGTACACAGCTGGTGTCACAGGGAGGCCCTGGCAGGCTCGTGGCACTGCCCACAGCTCACTCTCCCACCTGCCTTGGCTGCCAGCCTCTTGAAGAAACACAGCAGCCCCAGCCCATGCATTGAAAACTGCATCAGATGATGTAAAATGAGCAAAATGTTCCTCCTGCTACAAAAGTGAGGTGGCAAATATCACCCAGGCAAGCTGCTGGTGGGGAAGGAACCCTGTATCCTCCAGCATGTGTGGATATAAATAAACACAGGCTGTGCAGATACTTCAGATGTCTACTGATGCATCTTGTACTTATGTTCGACTTGAAGAGATACAGAGAGATTAGTAAATACTTCAAATTGACAGCACAGACATATTTTCATAGAATAAATGATGCTGGTAAGTGGAGAGACTTTTCTTCCTTCCCTTCAGGAAATGGGGAAGAATTGTCTGCACTGATATTATTTCCAATTTTTTTTTTCTCTCAGGAAAGAAAAAAAGATCTCACCAGAGATATCCTATTTGTTGCTGATTAGATTTCAGTGTTATTTTTTTAAAACCTCAGATCTCTTAAACCTATAGGGCACCTATGAAATACAGACTCATTTCTTCCAGGACACTCTGCAAAGACCTCTCTTATGTTGCCTGGGCACAATTCACTGTGGATACTCCATTTTTTAAATTGTATTTGTGATTTCTTTTTAAAATCCAAACCTTAAATCTGCAATTTCTTATCATCCTAAAGAAGGTAACCACAAAATAACAAATCCCTATGAGCCTTTGTGATGATTTGGGAGAAAAAGCTCCATTTATTTGCAAACACTGAAAATATTTTAGTGATATTGGATTTAACAGGCCAGAAACAAAGGTTCTGGAAAACCAACTAGTCTGATCACTTGGTATTTCCTGCAGAGAAAAAAAGAAAATAAAATCCCCCAAATTTAGTCATGAAAGAGCCACTTCTGCAACTTTGTGCTCAGTTTTCTGGAATGATTTTTTACTAAGCACATTTTCTCCTGGACTTAGACCCAGTTTCCCAGGGTAGCCCATGTCTACTGGCCATGAGGGGGATTCCGTCCTTTTCATGCTGAAGCAAATCCCAACTAATTCTGTAGGCTGTAAGATTCTTTATGGGAAGAAACACAAAATTTGACATGTTTCATCAAGTCTTTTAGACTGCTCCTCTCCTGTTGCTAATTCTGAGCGCTCCATCACATTTGCCTAAACCTCCTTGCAGCCTTTGGTACAAATACCCACATATTCTGGTTCTGTGCTCCTGCCATGCCTCCCGCTCATGCAAACATTGTTAAAAGCTAGATAAGAAATTATTATATTGATTTTATTTTTTTTGGAAATGAGATGAGGAAGAGGAGAGTGTACGCATTTTAATGTTTGCCTCTCTTTATAAACAGGGTTACGCGGGAATCGAAGGCAACACCTCCAGAGCAGCCCAATGCCGTGCAGTGCCTGCTGTGGCAAGTCCCGGCGTCCCACCGCAGACAATCCGGTGTCCCTCGACGTCTCCCCCGTTTGACGGCCACACGGCGAGGGGCCACCGGTCCCGTGTCGCCCAGCTCCGGGCACGCATCGCCCCGCAGCAGCTCTCCGAGCACGGGGCTGCGGGGGGCGGTCAGAACGAGGGGCAGCTCAGCAGCCGCACCCCGCGGTACCACCGGCCCCACGAGCATCCCCCGGTGCTGCTGACCCCCCGCGCTCCGGGCACGGCTCCGGGATGCTCCCGGCACGGCTCCGGGCACGGCTCCGGGATGCTCCCGGCACGGCTCCGGGCACGGCTCCGGGATGCTCCCGGCACGGCTCCGGGCACGGCTCCGGGATGCTCCCGGCACGGCTCCGGGCACGGCTCCGGGATGCTCCCGGCACGGCGCCGCTGCCCCCCCAGCCCCGGGGCGGTCCCGCCGCCCGCACAGGTGCCGGGATTGGGCGGAACATGCAAATGCGGCGCTGACGTCAGGCGGCTCCGGCCCGGAGAGCAGAAATAGGGCCGGCCCGAACCGCGCCGCGCACTGCCCGCACCGGCCCCGCCGCGCCCCACCCCGACCGGAGCGAACCCGGCTCCTCCCCAGGTGAGTGCGGCCGGAGCGCCCCGCGGGTTCCGCTGCGCTCCGCGCTGCCCCACGCTGCGTCCCCATCCCCGCGTCCCCATCCCCGCTTCCCTATCCCCGCTTCCCTGCGCTGTCCGCTCCTCGGGGGCCGGGGGTCTCTGGGTGCCGCCGAGCGCTCACCCCGCGGGCCGGGCCAGGTAACAGGTGTGTGCCCGCCGCGGGGCCGGGAGGCGGCGGAGCGGGGCGGGACGGGCTGGGCTGCGAGCGGGGACCTCCGCGCCGTACCTCGCGTGTCGCACCGTGGACCTGCCGCCCGTGGGCTGGGCTGGGGTGAGGCGGGGGCCGCTGCCGCCCCGGGGGCCGCGGTGCCGCAGTGCTCGCCCGGCGCGGCCGCCGTCGGTGGGCGCGGGTCCGGGCGCGGGTCCCGGCGCGGTCGCGCGTGGGGCCGGCGGTTCCCGGCTCGGCCGCCGGGTGGCGCCGGGCGCCGGCGGTGGCGGCCCGGGCTGGCCCGAGCGCGGGGAGCGGTGCCCGGTGCCGCGCCGGCCGCACGCTGCCCCACGAAGGGATGCTGGGCGATTCCTCCGCGTGTCACCTCGGAACAAAGCGGTTTTGAATCGTGTCGTGGGGCCAGCTTTGAAAACTGAGGCGAAATCTCTGCGTGGTTCACGAGTTTCTTGCTAGTCCTGCATCCTTGTTGGATTGATGCTCCCCAGATTTATTCCGGAGCATTGAAGTGTCTTGGAGAATTTCAATGAAATGAAATCTTATTAAATTTAATCAAATGAAATATTTTTAAGTAGCTTTTGCTCAAATGAAAAGTCCGGTTTGTACTTAAACATAAAAGCTGATTCCAATGAGTTTTTAATGTACCCAAACTTTAAGTATTTAACTGCGGACAGCTGACCGAGTAATTATTCAGTTTCATTATGTCTTGCCAAAACGATTGGCTTTTCTACTTAATTTTGTTGCTTAGTTCTGTAGTACTTAACAAGAAATTATGGATGTCGAAATTATTTTGCGAGCAATGGAAACGCTGTTTAGATAAGGCTGGAGCAATTGGAAAGGTTGATGGCAGGAGCTAAGGACCAGATTCTTATCGGGTTTTAATAGCATCAGTTTGAATAGAGGTAATAGTTATGTCCAAATGTTTTCTTTTTGCTATAGCAACAGTCAGAACTTCAGATAATTAAGTTCGGTCCCTTTCTGATGTGAAGCTTGTTGGAAATTATTGAAAGCTATTGCAAACCAGTAATTTCTCAAATAAACTGCAATTTAAGTAGCCCTGAAACAAAACCAATAACTGCTTTTGGCAAATTTTTTAATCTCATTGTGGTCACCGTAATTGAATTTTTAAAGCTTTTGTGTTACAGGGGAAAAAGTTGTGGGATCACTGCAGGATCTGGTTGTTGCCTGTCACAGAAATGCTTTAAACAGTTCGTGCTGTTCCCCACTCAGATGGCCAAGATGCTTGGTCCCTGTTGTTTTTCAAGGTGACCCTTTTTGCTTGAGTAGCTCCCAAGCCTGTACCCTACAACCTGTGCTTGTCTTTGGCTGGCATCTGCTTGCTGCTCTTCCACTGGAGACATTGCAGCCATTTGCTTTAAATTCGAGGCTCTCCCTGTGTGTTGGTGCCTGCCCAGACCCATCTGGCCTTGGGATGGGTGTTTTGCTGTTGCCATCGTGTTTGAGCTGCTTCAGATGACAGTGCATAGCCTGGTGCTGCTGTACTTGTGATTCTTGCTAGAGCAGAGCCAGCTGCAAGGAAAGCTGGAGGGCTGCTCTAGCTCAGAGGAAGAAATCACAACCTTCAGGTAAACTTTTTGGCTTTGCATAGTATATTCTTTATCAAGAGTCAATATTTATTCCTTCTTTTGAGTACAACTGCTTGTTTTATGCAGACATTTCCATATGCAGGCTTTGATTTCTCTGGACAGTGATCTCCCTACAAGCTCAAATCCAGCAAATCTGTCGCTCCCTCGAGCAAGGAAAGGAAATAGTAAAACTTGCCTGAGCTTACAGTGGTGGTCTGGATCTATTCAATCAATTTGAGTTTTTCTGTTGACTTCAGGGAACTTGGAACCTGCAGTCTGATAGTGCATTGTATGGTGTAGCTGCAGACTGGGTTCTGCAAGGAGCCTTCTCTTTAGCTCAGGGTAGGGCAGTGCTGAGCTCTGGTTAAGGATGCCAAGTGCCATGAAAATGCTGTGTGACTCCAGAGTAAGCTCTCTGTTGATATTTATGCTACGTATTTATTGCTTGATTGAGGCTATTAAGATATATAATGTGTATTAATGTGTCCTTCTCTTACCGTGACTGAGAGCAATTAGTGTGCTGTCAGCATGCAATAAAAATAAGCGATTTCTAAACTGAGTAAAGATGTTGTAGAAATTCTATTTATAAAGCAAACAGAGTTTCTATCAGGTAGAGTCTGCCCTTTCAGTTTCATCAGTGTTACAAATCCTGATCCAAATATCTTCATGCTTTCTGTCAGTTGTTTACTAAATATACGTTAAACTAGTGATTTCCCTGTTTTGCTCCAGGATTGTAATTTCAGACAGGATATGATTCAGAGGTCTTTAGAACTGCATTGTTATTTGTTGTGATGGAATCAACTGAGCACACAAAATACCCCTATTACAGGAAAAAAACCCCCAAAACCCTGTGAGAAACAATGTTGCTGTGCAAGAGCAATTCATAAAGTAACAATGCACTTGTCTCTTATTGATGTAGTGACTTTGGTTTATTAAATATTTATTTGTAGCCCCAGTAACATTACATCTGAGGTTCATAATTGGAATTTAGAAAGACTAATAAATTTTGATTTCATCCTGAATGCTGTTCATTCAGTGTGTTTACATTAGTGCCAAGAAAAGGCATTGCCTGAGCTCTGTGGGTGCTGTATGCTGTGCTCAATCTAGTGATGGGGTGTCTTTGAGCAAACAAAATACCTAAAATTGTCACTGCTGGTGTAAATGGCCACAGCTCCAAAATTAGGAGTGATGCACCATGGCTTGGACGTACCCTGTGGCAAACACATGGCATGAAAACACTGTAAAATGAGTCTTGTCAAGACAAGGTATGTCATGGTGAGTTAATTCAGCTTGGCTGAATTTTGCCATTAGCAGGTAGCCCTCCTTGTTGATGTGCATGGCTCCAGCCAGGCAGCAGCCTGTAGAAATGCTGTCACTTCATTAAGGGTCATTATGCTTCATTAACGGGTCCATTTTAGCCTTCCTCAGCCATCTCAGAAATGGTTCCAGGCCTGAATATTCCTTTGGTATTTTAATTGTAGAAAGTAATGACACAATCTTGTGTTATTGTTATGGAGGAAGCAGAGCTCCAGGTTGAGCACCAGCACAGGGTTGTGGTGTGTGAAACACAGGAGTTCCTTCTGACACCACTTTGGGTAACTGCTTTGGTGTCCTTTCCTAATTCATTAAAAAACCACATGAGACAAGAACCACTGCTCAAAGTGCATGCAGATTTAGTGGGAATCCCTCCAGTTCCCCACAGATGATGTGGGACTGTGGTGAGCTTTTGCCAGGGAGATGGTGCTGCTCTTGAGTGGAGTGAGTGTGGGAGGGATTGGAAATGTCTCTGCTGGGACAGAGGAATATGAGTGCAGAAATCATAGGTAGGACTCACCTTTGTCATGGCTGGAGAAACACATCAGCCCTCTTCAGCTCAGGATTTGTCTTGTGTCTTTCAAGTTTAGGTGTGTTTGGTGACCATCTGGGCAGGTATTCTCATTGGGAGGATGAACACTGTCCCTTGGGTGCTGGTGTGAGCTGTCAGTCCTTGCTCACCCCTCACACCTGATTGTGTAGCCAAGGGGGCTGCCAGTGGCTGTGTCTGACTCCCCCTCTGAGTCAGAGGGGAATAATGAGATTATTTTCTGTCATATTGCTGGGAGCCTTCAGCAGTCAGAGAAGCAAAGGTGTGTGTCTGGCATTTTCCTGAAAATCTGCTGAGGGTGCAGGTGTGAGTGTCCCTGTGCTGCTGGGGCTCTGCAGAAGGGACAAAATTCACCCTTTGGCTTCTGCAGTGCCACAAGACCATGTTTTGATGTGGTTTGCTTTTGGCCACAGTAGTGACAGAAATCCCAGGACTCTGGTTCTGCAGGTGCTGTGTGGCAGCAGGCTGAGAGCAGCATGTCCTGAGGAAGAGAGTTTTGGGGTAAAACTGCTTCAATATGGGGATATTGTACAATACACTGGAGTCTGTAGAGCTCTGTAGGCACTGAGTGTGGATGGACACTGTCAGCTGAAGCTTCTGTGTTACCAAACCTGAGCTGGCTTTTGTTGTAAGATGAATGTTCTATAACTGTTCCTTTTTGTTTTGTTTTGTTTTTTTAACAGACTCGAAATGATGACACCAAGGAGCTTTTGGTGCTCTCTTGTGCTGCTGGGGGTTTTCCCACTGGTCACAAGGGGATGGATGGATGTGGACCAGAGCAGGAGCCTGTATTCAGATGTGGGGAGGTTGCATCAAGAGGTACTGTACACCTGCTGCTGCTGCAGATACAGCTCTTGGGTTTCTGTTCTTGGGCTGTGGGCAGGCTCTCCATATTGCAAACAGAAAACAAGTGTGGGCTTCTCTGTGTGTATTTGTATTAAACACCTCCTGAGGAGGTCAGTGAAAAACAGTGAAACAGAAACTCCTACACTTATTGGGTATATTGACATCATCTGGAAGTGAAATTGTGCATCTGGCTGTTGTGGAGATGCTGTCTTGCCCCAAAGACTTTACAGTGTGCTGTGTCCTGGGGCTGCTGACATCAGTGAAGCTAAATTTAACAAGCAAACTGTCCTGGCTCTTCACTTGGGTCAGTGGACAATTAGGTGAAACCTAAAAAAAGCTCTTTTGAAGGAAAGCTGAGCCATAGGTGGTTCTGAGAGAATCAGCAAAATTCCTGCCCGAAGTGTTTTCCTCCAGACTTCCTGATGTGACACCTTCCTGAAGCACAGAGGAACAGAAGAGGGAGCAGGGAACAGTGACTGTAGTGGGCAGTCACTGGGGCTGGGGCCAGCAGTGCCTCCTCAGGGCTCAGCCCTGGCCTCAGGGAGTGCAGAAGCAGCTGAGCCTGTTCCAGTGCTGAAGGTGACAGTGTTGGCTGCTGTCACAGGGGTGTGCATGGAGCAGGCCCTGTCCCAGCAGTGTCAGAGCAGCTGTCCCAGCTGGACTCTGGATTTCTGAGCCAGAGCTCAGCACTGCTGGTGGCACAGATGTGCACTCAGATTTTCACAAGTCTCAAGCTGAGACGTGTGAATAAAGCCACAAAAATCTGGAACTGTGACTTTGTTGAGCTGTAAATGATGAATGAATGCTGAAACAATTTTAGCTATTTAATTAGTTCCTGTATGTTCCCTAAATGGTTGCTCAAATGTCTGAAAGTGAGAGATGGTGCAGAAGGACAGGAAAAGGACACTTGGCTATTTTTTAGCTGCCATTGCCTTGAACACTTATGTGCTGGCAGACACATCAGTCAGTGCCAGGCTAATGATAAGCCCTTGATGGATTCATGTTGCAATTGGATCTATTTGAGCCTCAGGATTTGGTTGTAGTTGGAGGATCCCATTTCTCCCAGTCACACGCTGTCAACAATTACCCAGTTATTGGCATTATAGTTTAAGCCAATTAAAAAAGTGCTTTTTGCTGCTTAGCAGGGCTTAGAAGTAATTTCAGTGGTGTTGGATGTTCTACAGCTGTGAGGTGTGTTTCAGGTGTATTTTGTCCTTGAGGTATCCAACCTCTGTTCTGTGAAAGTGAATAACAGCTCCCTTCCACACCTCCACTGTTATTTTGCTGCTGTGTAGGCTCAGGTAGTACACTGGCACTTTGTTAAACCTGTTCTTGCAGAATCTCTGATCAATTTTGCTTTTTTATTAAAAATTATTAAATATTTTGTATGCTTGTGCAGTTTAAAAAAGTCTCATTCTTAACTAATGCACATTAGTTTTGATTTTTTTAAGAAAGTTGCTCTGAGGAATTAAATTCGTTACTCAATTTACTTTAACATAAATCATAGAATTATTATATTACTTGAAAGACATTAATTCATTTGCTCTTTCTCTAAAGACCATAATGTTATTGTACCAATTACTTGATCTTGCTTGAGGTGGAAGGATCTCAGCTAAAAATATATTTGCTCAGGTTAGCGCAGAATTTAACAAGTGTAAATATTAAAATTATGAATGTACAAAGAATGCAGTAAAAATAGATTCAAGAAATGTAAGTTATAAAGCAGGTTTTTGAAAAAAAAAAGTATCTGTACAGAAAACTTGTTTCCACAAGAAATAGTGTTTATACAGTGTGGCACCAAACACCAAAATGAATCTGAAAGCTCTGAGCATAACTTTCAGGTAGGTCAGTGAAACTGAGATAATCACCTTTTGAGAGTAAACAGCAGTTACTTTCTCTTTCAGAAAATAGTTTATCCATAATACCTTTCTAATAATAAAAATCACCTGAAATCCTTTTCTAGCATTACAGGCCTTTGTTCAGTTTGGAGCTCCTTATCTGTGAGAAGTTTGTTAGGTTCCAAATTTTATGGTTTGATTAATACATAGATCCATTAACATGCATTTAAAAATATTAAATCACAACTAGAAATGCTCCTAGCAAGTCACTAAAACTGCTTTAAAAATGAGTAAAATGTTAATTTGCAGGTCAAATAATTTTGAAGTCTGCTCTGATGGAAAATTCCTGTGAACCTCATCAAAGCAAATACGTGGGTATGGGTCACTGACCTTCACTAATACTTGTTCTGATCTACATAGGAACAAGTTTACTGAATCAAAAACATTGCTTAATTTATGTTCAGATTGCAAAATCAATTTCTTCATGGTATGTGGTAGAATTATTGCAGCTGTGCTTTGAATTTATTAAAGAAAATAAGACTACAAGGCTTTCTGATCAGAAACCAGCCCTCTAATATAACAATGCTGTGTTTTTCTTCACCCCTCAAGTTTATGGGGTGTTCCTGAGAAGGGGTTTCTTTTCTGGAATATTTTTAGTCCTGATTAGAATAATTAATAATTATGTATATGCAGTATGAAATTCTAGTTTCAATGAAAGAGCTAAAATAGAAAAACTAATTAAAAAAAAAAAAGACAGCATTAGTGTTTGACTGGAAAGCTGCAACATTCCTGGTTTGTATTAATTTTGAAGACTACTGCTGTGTTGTGTGAAATGTCTCATAGGCTGGTTCCAGGGGTTGCTGGAAAGCTCCTGAGGCTTCTGGGCATTGCATGTGGACTTGGGCAAAGCTTCTCAGGGCTGGACCACCATGAGGTTAAATCCTGTTCAGTGGAATATATGCTGAAATATCAGATATATAGAGCTCACTGCTCTGGGGTGATGTTTTTGACAAGTTTTTGCCTCTGCCTTCAGCAAGGCTGATTGCATGTAGAGTGAGCAGAGCACTAGCAACCTAGAGTGAGCAGAGCACTGCTGCAGGTCTTCATCAGCCCTTCCAGGAGCAGAGCTCCTCTAACACATCATCACAGAGCTGCATTTTGGAAATTTAAATTCTGTGTTATGTTTTCTGGGGCACTGCTGGTGGGTAGCTTGAATAATATTGTCCTAGCTTGATAGTGTGAAAGTGGAGAATAATTCTGCTTTGTGGTACATGGAGAGTTGTTTTGTGCTGCATTTTTGAGTATTTGGATGTCACCAAGCCCCTAAGCAGTGACAGTAAAGGCTGGCAGGCATTCTGTGGTCTGTTCAGGGCTACAGAACCATTCTGTGGTTTCTAGAAATACTTAATTGCTTTAATTTGCCTTTCATGCTGTGCTATTTTTGCCACCCATCCTCCTCCTCAAGCAGTCTCAGGAACCCATGCAGAGCCCCCACGCTCCTGTGGGGAGAGGAGCTGTGTCCCTGGGGAGGCTCCTCTGCACAGAGCTCACAGGTGATGCTCCATGGGCTCATTTCTCAAGGCACCATAACTTTTTCCTTGCTGGCATTTGGCAGGTATTGGCTCTGTTGGCTATCCATTGTTTTTGTTCATTAATTGTTACTTGAATGAGAACACAGGTTCCCATCCCTGGAGGTGTTCAAGGCCAGGTTGGAAGGGCCTCTGTGCAACCTGCTCTAGTGGAAGGTGTTCCTGCCCCTGGCAGGGGGTGGGAATTGAATGATCTTTAAAGTCCCTTTGAACTTAAAGCATTCTGTGGTTCTGTGGCACCTGAACCTGCTCAAAATCTCCAAGTATAAATGGACAGCAAACAGCTGGATCAGACCAGCCCTTCAGGGCCCTCATGGCCAGCTGGAATCCAGCCTTTCTCTGGAGCCCACTCACAAGCCTCAACTGTGCTTGTCTAAGAGGATCAATTATTGCTGAAATTTCTAATTATATTCAGATTCTTAAATGTTGCATCACTTACTGCTGCATCTGAAGATGACAGTGGGTTATTCTGGGCAGCAAGGGATTCATAGGGATGATTCTGGGCTCCTTCCCCCAGCAAAGTCATGTTTCCTAATCTGACAGACTAGGAAGGGATTTTTTTCTGAAGCAAGTTAAAAAATTGCAAAGGGTTTTTTTTGATAAAAGCTTTTTGCTTCTAATTCAAATACAGATGCAATTTCAGAGGATGAGCTTGGAATAAAACAAGCACAGTGTATAAATTTTATATACAGTTGAAGATCTAATATCCTGGTATTTATTTTAACTGATAATAATAGTAATGTATTGTCTACCATTTGAGTGTTCTTCCTGATTTTCAGTTTGGAGAAAGGAAGAAAAGAATCAGATTTAAATTTAAATCTATACTGTGCTATAGCCTGCTGCTGCTTCAAGCATTAATGAAAGTACAGGGAGACAAGACTGAAGTTTATTTTTCTATCACTTTGGTATGTAGTGATAGTTCACTTCTTGTTACCTGCATTTATGTGGTATCTCTAACAAGCAGTAATTGCTTTTTTGTAGAGCATCCTAAATCTTATCCCTGTGGAGATGAGAAGCTTTTGCTCTGAGTGCTGGTTACCAGAGCATCTGCAGCTCAAGGTGCTGTGGAACATTTTGATAATATTTATATTAGGCATGTTGAGGTCCTTCCTCTGCATCCCCAACCTTCCCCTCCACTTTCTTCTGTGTACTCACAGGGCTTAATAAATGTTGTATCTTACTTGTTGAATCTTGTACTGGAAGTACTAGAAAATGTGACATTTGGAACAAGGCAGGTACTGTACACTTGAATGACAGCAGAAAATTAGCAGAATTTTGGTTTACATGAGTGGTTATGGCTCAATGGTGAGTGTCAGGGATTGTCAAGCTGCATCTAAAGCACAATCTGAAGATGGAACCCACTTGTTTGCCATCCCTTACAGAACAGAAATCCTGTTTCCTTTGTTTTTTTAAACTTCTGGTGGGATGCAGTGTGTGATAGCTCATGGTGGCCCTGCACTGCCCATTTTCCTGGGGGCTGTCACCTTTCAGCCAGAACAGGTCCCCTGCTGCTGCATGGGGCAGTTTGTGGTGCATTGGATGGTGATGCCCTTGGATTTTGGGTGCTTGGATGCTGTCTCTGGGAGCAGAGGGATGAGGGCTCGTGGTGCCTGGCTCTGTGCTGAGCTGTGCCACTCACTGACTGCAGGAATCAAATTTCAGGAAGTTTTTCTCATGTCACAGTTGAGCAACTGTGAAAAATCATACTGAGATGGGGAAATGCTGGTATGATTCTGAAGAAGAGAATAAGACCAGAGTAAATCATGTTGCAAAAATGAATCAAGGCAATCTTAACTTGGTTATGATGTGACAGAGGGTTAAACTTGGATATTCTGTTCAGAAGCCACTCAGCCTTAAAAGACTAAATGTTGAGCAATATTTTTTTCCAAATGTAGCATATTCTCCATTTGAAAAAAAAGTTGTAGCATTAGTTTTTAAAGGAAGACAGTTTTACTTGAAGTACTTTTGACCACCAAGCAGGGCAATTCTCAGTTTTTAGATTAGAAAGAGCATATCCACCAATTTGGGATTTTTTAAAAGCAGCTATCCCATGGGCTTCTCCATCACAATGTGGAAATTTATGGAGCAATACCTGGGTTCTTCATCTGGAGTCCAGAACTAATAGTGAGTAAAATCAGAGATGCAGTAATTATCTCAATTAGCTGCCGTATGGATGAGCAGATGATGCTGTGTGATGTGAGCCATCAGAGTTCCTCTGTGTTCATACCAGACAGTACAAATCTAAATTGCCACTGTCTGTCCTGATAGCAAGCTTTCTCCAAACAGCAGCATGTGATCGATTTTTTCCTCATGCCTGATCAGAAAAAAAAAAGGGAGAAAATGCTGATTGTCAAACCAAGCTGTGTATTAGTCATATCCTGTGCTGATGCTTCAGTCCCCATGCAGAGTGTCCCAGCAGCCCTGTACTGAGTGTCATTTCATAGAATGGTTTGGGTTTGGGTCAAAACTTGTCTAATTCTACCCCCCTGCCACAGGCAGAGATGCCTTCCACCATCCCAGGTTTCTCCAAGCTCCATCCAGCCTGGCCTTGCACACTTCCAGGGATGGGGCAGCCACAGCTGCTCTGGTGTGCCAGGGCCTCCCCACCCTCACAGGGAGGAATTCATTCCTAATATCTGATCTAAATCTGTCTTCTTTGCATGACCCCTCCCTGGAGATAAGGAGGAGAAGGCTCTGAAGGGAGGAAAAATGTCCATGGCATGGTAATCTATTAATAGGAACAGCCACTTCTTTATTAATTTGCTAAATGAGTTAGGACTGTATATTTAGAAATTGTACAGCAGTTAGGCTGGTCCTGAGAGCAGGTCCCTGGAGACCTGGAGTGTGCAGAGGTAACACCTGATTTATTGTGAGACTCAGCACGAGCCCAGCTGCAGGGACTGGGTTTGATTTATCTGCTTGCACTGCCCTGCTTCCCACAAAGGGTCTGGCAAGGCCAGCCATGCAGGGAGCTTGTGGATCTGGAGTGTTAGCTGTTCTTCTGCATCTCTTCTTCTGCTGCATTAATTGTTTTATTCTTTTTGCTGCTGGCTGTGGGGTTTTTTTGATTTTTTTTTTTTGTAAATTTTGGAGTTATTTTTTCCCAAGTCTCCTATATAAAATTTTGGTTATAAAAAGGGGTGCATTTTTACTAAATCTAAATCAGTATTAAAGGGCAAGAGACTGAAACCATTGCAAGGTTATCTGATGGAATATTGTGCTTGAGGCAGTAGGTATCTCTTTGGTATTTGCTTTGGTGATCCATGCTCAGCATCATTCCCTACTGGGATCAGAGGCCAGGAACAAACAGGGATGGGAAATGCACAGCCCTGGGAAAATCTCTTAATACTGAATTCATCCTGGGAAGTGTTCAAGGCCAGGCTGAACAGACCTAGTGGAAGATGTCCCTGCCTGTGGCAGGGGGTTTGGAACAAGATGAGCCTTTATTGTTCCTCCCAACCCAAACCATTCTGTGGTTCTACCCAAAACAACCCCAAAGTGCTTTTGTTGCTTGCATCCATTGCTAACAACCACAGGAAAACCTGTTTGTGGCACACTGACTGCCAAGCACTGTTTTATGTTGTGTATTCCCTCTGTGGTGTTGTGTTTTAACTCTGCACAATGAAGTTCCCAATGCTCTGTCTTTGTTATGAATGAAATTTGATTTCTCATTAGTGCTCTGCTCATCCATGGACCCATGACTCATCATTAATCAGGAGATATAACATAAACTGGCTCTTATGCCTTGGCATCCTTTTCTAGGAGCAGAAAAGGTCTTTGTGCAAACCAGTTGTTAAAAGGCATCAGGTTCACACAGGTGTTGGTACAAGAAATTTTGGCAAATGGCATTGGTGCAACACACTGCAGCTACAGGGGAGTGAAGCAGTCTGACAGCAGCTGCTGAACTCGATTTGATTTTGATTCTCACCCTTCCTGATCCAGGTAGAAATATTTATCATACTTGATGACTCTGGGGTGCTTGGTCTTTTGGAGATGCAGTTTTTCTGTAGCTACATGCCTGGTGAAAGGCAATCCTGAAGCAAACATACTGCATTGATTTCCACCTAGTGATTAGGTACTTCAGACACAGAACAGAAGGACCTTTCATTCTGTATTCAATTGACTAGCATTAAAAAGTAGGAAATAGGTGCTAAAAGTGAACCTTGACAAATAAAACTGTTGTATTGCACTAATGAAATGCTATTTAAAGTGGTACATGAAGAAGCTTTTTAGAAGGAATGGAAAATCCAAAACAGTTTTTTCCCTTCAAAGCAGATGATTTAAGCTCTGATAAAATTAGATTTTTAGTTAAAGGAATTTGCAGTCATTAAATGGTGCCCATGAAATAAGTCTCATTTATAACCATCTGCTTTATGGCTTCTGCAGGAAAGTATTCCTCAGGCAATGCATTCAAGAACTTTGGTGTCATTTTTATCAAAATAGTTTGGTTCTCTACGGGTGACACTATTAAAATCTTTGAAACCTCTATGTGATTTTTTTTTTTAAGCTGAGATCAGTATCATCTTCAAGAGAAGCCCACCTGGAGCTGCTGCCTTTTTGTACTGTACTTTGGGCCCTGCTGTGGCTGCCAGGCGT
Organism: Agelaius tricolor; assembly: GCF_023055355.1. Lineage (NCBI taxonomy): Eukaryota > Metazoa > Chordata > Aves > Passeriformes > Icteridae > Agelaius > Agelaius tricolor. The sequence goes on along the minus strand of NW_027269278.1, from coordinate 8,862,237 downwards.
TTTACCCTTTTTTTTGTCTATCCTCCTGAAATCTTGAGCATTCTCAGTGTCACTGGAGGTTTCTCTGGGGAAGGGATGGTTTGGGGACACACCAAGTGCTGCTGTTTTCCCAGGAACAAGAAGTGATGCCTTGCAGCCTGACCTTGTGTTCTCCCACTGTAGTTCTAACAAGCTTTTCTTCTGAACCCTACATCTGTTTTTGTGGATAGTTTATATTCATCAGAGCTTACAATTATAAGGGGAGCAGAATAAAAGAAGGGAAACTTTGAAGACCATCCTTTGTCTTTCATGATGTCTGTGCAGGCGTGGAAATAACAAAAGGGCATTTTATAAAAGTGAGATGAGACTTGGATGTTTGTTTAATAGAGCCTTGATAGTCGATTTCCTTTTGATCAATATAATAGTTGTAATTAGTTTTAATATTTCTAAGCTTTTGAACTGCAGAGAATTCAAACAGCTTGTTAGTGTGAGGGACTCTAGGGAACTTTAAAAGTATTCTTCTCTTTTGCATATATTGCATGTACACAGGCCTAATCATAGCAGCTGTAGCTGAGTTTTTTTATCCCATGCCCCACCTCTCAAACTAATATTTTGAAAAGCTCAGAGAGGTCCCTGGAGTATAACTGCCTGCACAGCTCAGAGTTCTGCTACATAAAGAGGATAAATGCTTTGAAGTCTGTATTAATCCTGAGTGCCATTTTATATATTGCTGAAGATCACTGAGGTGGTATCCTACAGGGAATAATGACAGTATTTTTATAAGCAAATACCCTTTTTTTTTATTATCCCCTTCAGCTGACTTGAAGGGTGCTAAGGAGACAATTTCTGGTGTTCTGATCCTTCTCTGATGTGGTGGAAGCTTTGTTTTGGGGAAGGCAGCTTTGGTTGTGGGAAGGAAGGAGCAGCAGCATCTGCTGCCTGCACGGGGGATGACAAAGGGCAGTATGAACTGTCACCGTGCTTGGGCAGGACATGGGTGATGGGAGATGGCCCCTGGGCTGGAGGAGACCTCAGCTGTGGCTCTGTCCTGCCCTGGGACCTTCCAGAAGGTTCTGGGAGGGGGCAGGAGGCAGAAAGAAGGATTTCTGTGTCAGCCCATGGGGATCTACAGCACAGCAGCCTGTGGTGCCCAGAGCCTCTCTCAGCCTGGCTCCACTGCAGAGCCACTCCAGATGGTCCCCACGATTCCACCAGTTCTAATACTGGCTGCAAGAAATAGCTCCACTGATGGAAATTTGGACGTATTTGTAATTAACCCATAAATAGTGTTACTGTGTGGAATTAAATATTTATTCCTCTGAAGTCTCACCATTAGTATGAGCAGATAGTGTTGCCTGGGAATGCAATACCTTTAGAAACACTGTTGTTTTAAAACAAGTGTCTATATTAGAGATGGTTGTGATGATTTGCAAAAAAAAAATTATAGACAAAAAAATGATATGCAAAAATATTATGTAGGTGTGCATGGATTGAAATGAGCAGTCAGCTTTCAGCATGAGTAGTCCAGTGGCTTTGAAATTATTCAGATATTTGCAGAAGTCTCTGCTAAAAATATCTTTAATGGTTTCTCCTCAGCCCCAAATCTTTGGTGTAGTAATAATAACCCTCCTAACTGCTCTCTTTTAACATAAATAGAGGGAAAAAATCAATTTTCAAGACAAATGTTGTGCTTTGCAATGTAATTTATCACACAGTGATGAGTCATTTTAGGTGTTATATTTATCCATTAAATATCTGTGGACAAACTGAAATGTGTGCTTGTAATTCCTCCTCAGTTATTGTATTGAGCTTTATAGATGCTTCCCTGGGTCAGTAATTGATGTTTTTAGGGGGGGTTGTTCATCCTGCCTTTGAACAATTCTTGCATTTAATAAAAAACACCACAAAAAATTCTCTTTTTCCTTATAGGACTCCAGAAGGTTTGAAGTTACAAGAAGAAAAGGTAGGAAAACTGGTTTTCTTTCAGTGTGTGTGTTGGTGTTGAGTATCTTGCAGTAACTTTTTAAAATAAGCATGAGTTCACACACTTGAAAGGTTGTGCTGCTGTGGGTTTTCCAACAGTCTGTGCCTGGTGCTTGTCTGACAGTTCTTAAGTGTTGCAAATTGTAGAATTATTTTTTTTTCCAATGAAAACCTGCTATTTTAGCACACAACTTCATGATGGTGTTTGGTGTGCATGTCAAGGTTTGGGTGCTGGCAGGGCATCTAAATGGCTTTAAGCTGAAGGAAGATAATTTAGATTAGATATTAGGAAGGAATTCTTCCCTGTGTGGGTGGTGAGGGCCTGGCACAGGCTGCCCAGAGAAGCTGTGGCTGCCCCATCCCTGGAAGTGTTCAAGACCAGGCTGGATTGGGCTGTGGTTCTGATTTTTTAATATTTTCTAAGCCTTCTGATGTTTACATTCTTGTAACTTTCTCACACACTTTCTGTAAATAGCTCATTGTTTTGCATTCTTTTATGGAAGAAGAGAAATTTCATAGACTGTTGGTTTGTCCAGTGTCATTGGAGAGGTGGCACTTTCACCCTCCAATCCACTGTCACTTTTAGAAAACTATAAATGTTGAAGTCAGATAATAAACAAGCAGCAGTGTGTGCGTTTGTTGTTCCGTGTCCTGTAGTGACATCGAGCTTGGAGCACCCTGGCACAGTGGAAGGCATGGCAGGGGGTTGAAACTGGATGATTTTAAAGGTCTTTTCCAACCCCAAACATTCTGTGCTAAACTCAAAGCCTGGAGAATTTCAGGGAGAAAAAGGTGCAGATGAGGCTCTCCATGCTCTGCCCAGCACAGCAGCACCCAAAGGTGCTCTGAGCTCAGCTCCTGGGCTCTCTGCTGCCTCAGAAACCATTGTCCTCTGCCAGGAGAGGCTCTTTGATGGCTCCTGGCAGCTGGGGGAGAATTGGCCATCAAAGAGCTCATTGTGGTTATCATTAATTTTGATTCTGTTCAGCAGATGTTTTCTGGATCAGGCAGTTGCTTTCCTCATCTGTCTTGGTAGAATGTGAAGCAGGTGGCACTCTGCTGTTCAATGGATTAATGCATTCCCTGTTCCCTTCCAGAGCTTCTTGAATTGTTTCAGGCATCCCATATGTTGGGAAGAGGTTGTAACTACCAAGGTTTTACTGCATAAGCAAAGAAGGTCAGGTCCAAGGGTAAAATGTCATTTAGGCAAATAATTTTTTTGTGGTTGTTTTTAGTGTTTTTCTTCTGTGAGGCTGAGGCAGCAGAGAGGCTTGAATTAATTAAAAATGCAGCTATTGCTAAAGGTGAAATCTGTTTGGCTTAGGTGTCCAGTGAATGTGTCTGTTTGATCAAACTTCTGCCACTCTTCGTGAAGAAACCCAGCTCTGTTGTACTTCCCTCAGTCTGAAACTGAGGAGGGTTCTCGGGTGGGTCAGGGCTGCTTTGGGATGCAGAAAACCTCTTGGTGTTGTGGGTGTGGACACTTTACAGTCATGCCCTGGCTGTAGTTTTGGTGCAGTTCATTATAGGCACAGAGACTGGGTCCAGTCTTGTGGATGTACCTCCAGTCCTTTTTCAGATATGAGTTCTGCTTCCAAAACTTTCTTCACAGTGAAAGTAACCAATACATATGAGAGCTTAAAGATAGCAATTCTTGAAATCAGGATTGAGTTTACAGATTGTGTACTTGGAGAATGTTACTGCAGAGCAATAACTGAATTTGGAGATCAGTGCCTCGAGACACAGAATTTCCAGGCTAAGTGAGGCTGATTTCTCACTGCTTTCAGAGGATGGATAAGACTTAACTTTTATTTTGAGTGGTAGAACTATAATTTTTTTCAGAAGTGAATTCAATGTAATGGACTTCTGTTAGAAGCTTCTTAGATCCATGGCTGGAGTGAAGGGGATGGAAACTGGGGAGTTAAGATGTATAGATAAATTGGCTTATGCCCAGCAAGGCAATATGTGGATTATGAAGTCTGTCTGAAGAACTGCAAACTCCTCAAAAGTCAAGAAAATGCTAACATGGTAAATACCTCTTGATAACAAAAGCCTGTGGATTTGCAGAGCTACCTGGGGATTTTCAGCAATGTTTAAGTATCTTCCTCTCTGGAGTTATTCCTCAATAGTGCCTGTAAAATAATTCAACTAAAGGCTCCTTCAGAAACCTGTTCAGTATTAAAATGTGCACAGAGCAGATATCATTTGATGTCAGGAAGAAAATAACAGGAGGGTCAGAATGTTTATTATGCACACAGAAGGATTTCTTCTAAGTCTTGCGATTGGTATGAGGTGATTTTGATGAGGCCTTTTCCCCCCTAAAAATGGTAATTTTTGCAGATAATGTTTTTTACCCGAGGAAATTAGATGATTGGAAGAGATTGGGAGTTGGGGGTTTATCCTTGTTCTATTCCCTTGGTAGAAATTTTGGCTTTCTCTTAAAAAGCTGAAAAACTAAAAAATATCTCATAGAAACACCCACAAATGTGAGAGCTCAGCAGACTTACTCTGTATCTACTTTTATTATCCCAGGCTTATGGATGATCCAAGATGATTAAAAAAAGAGCTTTTGGTGAAAGGAGGGGCAATCCTGGTTTAGACTTTTCAGAATTTTTCTTTATTTTGGGACAAAGTGTTTGAATCCTTTGATTTAAAGCAGACACTTTTCTTTCAAAGGGAGCAAAGCCTTGATTGTTGTTGAGCATGAAAACACTTTTTTCTTTTTTAGTTGTGGATGAGTGTAGTTAAACTGTGAGGGTTTGGTTTCTAAAGTGTCAGGATTACATAGGCTGGAGAAATTTTGAACCTGCTCCAAAGCCCATTACAGTCAATGAATGGTTTTCCTTTGACTTCCATGGCATGGGATCAGCAGTAATTACATGATCTTTTAATTGCTGTGGTATGGAGGAGAGATGCTTCCCTAACTGCAGCTGGCAGCCACCTCTCAGTGATATTTGGAGACTGATTTTCTTCTCAATTGGAATGGAAATGGCTGCAGAACTCTTTTGTTCCTGGGATGCCGAACTTGTGTGCAAATATTGCCCTTTTTGACTAAAAATAATTTTTTAATTAAAAGCCCCTCAATCTGAGATTTGATTAGAAGATGCAGGAATATTTTTCTACATTCACTTGAAATTTGCCTCTGAGTTGGTCACACATTTGACCCACTGTGGTGGGTCATATTTTATTATGTTATCATCCATATTATGCCCATGCACTGGTAACCAGAATATGGGGTAGGGTGCCAGGTTTGGCATTGTGCTTTGAAAACAACTCCCAGCCAGCCAAAAAACCAGCTAAATACAAGCTCAAGAAATCTCAGCATTGATAAACAAGCACAGGATTTGAATACCGTCCCTCTATATTGCTCTGTTGAACTAAAATCACAGGACAAGTTTGGACAGGCAGCTCTTTTTTCACTAACTGAATCTTTTTTCTCATTTTTGTATTAATTTTTTCATATTTTTTCCTGCCCTTAGTGCAGAGGAAAGGGGAATGGAGCCAAAAGGGGAATAACCTGCACACTCCTTGTTGGTGTCCAGGGCAGTGTAATAGTGCAGGAGAGCAGATGGGGAAGGGCAAAACAGGAGTAGGGAGCTGGGAAAAGCAGCAGTTTGTGCAGATCATGTGGACACAGCAGGCATTGAGTGGAAAGGATGAAGAGAGTAGTGAAAAGGATGAGGTGTCAGAATGGTTGGGAGGAACCTCAAAGCCCATCCCATTCCAGCCTGGCCTTGAACACTCCCAGGGATGGGACAGTCACTGCATTGCTGGAAAACAAGTGCCAGCATCTCACACCCTCACAGAGGAGGATTTCTTCCTAAAATCTACATAGTCTGAGGGGAAGTCCCTGTGCAGGAAACTGGGAGACTAAAGGGAGTGTGTTAGATTGGAAGAAAGAGGACCAAGCTTGCAGAGAGCACCTGCAGATGTTAGGCTGGACAGTGGCAGGGTTTAATTTTAAAGATTGGTGACTTTTCCCTGTGTAATGAGTGTACATGAATGCATAATACTTACCTGTTGCTGTAAATTACACCCATATAACTTATCTATGTAAAAGCCACATACATTTGTGTCTATCAAATTCTCCGTGTCTGGCAGAACAGAGCCTCCAGTGGTTTCCCCAATTATTTTAATGGCAAGGACACAGGAACTAATTCTGCAACTTCTGGAGCTAACAAATGTTCCCATTTCAGTTGGCACTGTGGGGCTGAAGGATGCTGAGTATTAGAACAAATTGTCTGCTGAGTAGAACTGTGCCCAAGCATATGTATAGTCACATTAAGCATAAAGAGCCAGGTCTTCAGTAGATAGAAATAAGCAAAGCTCTGCTGAATTAATGGACCACCTTTGCTTTTTACTAGCTGAGAACCTAACCCAAGCACTTAAAACTTTTAATTTGTTTTTATGTTGTTCACAATCATCCGTTCAACAAATTAGTGTCAAAAGATGCTTTTGAAACCATTCAGCCAAGAAATGTTCAAGTAAATTGCTTCTGCTTTGACCATATAATCTTATTAAATGAGATGTAACTCTAGATTTATTCAGACAGATGACATCACACTGCCATAAAGATACAAAGTTTAAATATCTGCTTTGAATTAAAACTTCTTTGAATTGACACTTGTCTCAAGTTTTCCCAAGCTCTGTGTTGTGGATGTCCTGTTTGTATATATTTATTGCAGATACACAATCCCCATTGTCACACTGTGATCCCTAATCACAATGTGGAACAATAGAATGTAGTACAACCCTGAGCTTTCTCAAGTTGCTACAGCTCTATTGAAAAATCTCTGCATCAATTAGCAATGGTAGAGGATCTAGCCAACAGCTTAAGAAATATTTCATTATTCTCCACTTGACATCAATTATTATGTCCCACACAAAAAACTGACTCATGGTTATAAAACAGTAATGCCCTTCAGAAATTCTATTTACTTTGTCCTTTCTTTTCGCCCACTTCAAATGTTTGCCTCTCCATGGAAGATGACAGGCACTCCAAAATTGGCAGGAATGATAAGTTGCTCTCCTGAAATCCTTCAGGAGCACAAAGTGGTCAGCTGTAATTACTTTTGTAGTAAATCACCTATTAATTTCCCATTATGTTGTTTTTTTCTGTTACTGGAATCCAAAAAAAATCTGCGTTTTTTTCCTTATGACTTAGACAAAACCCACCAAAAATCAGTAGCTGTGCCTATGTTGCTCTTTAGAAGAAACTGTGCCACCGGGATCTTGGTTGCCTGGCTATCCCAGTTACATCCAGATGATATAATATGAAAGTAAATATTTGTATGTGTATGCTCTGTACACAGCTGGGTGTTCAGAAACACTGGCTGAATTTCAGGACATTCTTCCAAAGTCTGAAGGACAGCTTTTACATTAAAACATCCCTGTTTCGTTGAATCACAAATTGGAATATTTTCCATGTTTGTTATGCTAGTTTTAACAATTACTCAGTCTTTACTTCAAACAAAGTTTTTTGTCTCAGCCCATCTCAGCTGCTTTATTTTTTCATAGAAAGTTTTATTATCTCTGGCTTTGCCATTCACTGACAACATATGCTTTGAAATCTGTTACTCAGGGAATGATGTTTGGGTCAAGATATTAATCTGATGTTTAGTGCCTGTGTTTCCAAGGTTATGAAACCACAGTTTCTCAGATTTTTTTTGTACTTCATCCTATTGAACAGCCTAGCCCTAGTTGGGAAGGGGCAAAGTTGTTTGCTCCCACACACCTATCAGCAGTGGTGTTTAATTTTAACTTGGCATATTTTGTGCTCTTAGATGGCAGGAATTAAAAGAGGGAGTAAAACCCTGTGGAGGGGGAAGAACCTCAAATAATCAACACATTAGCCATTGCTGGGCACAGCAGTAAATTAAACAGGAATGTGAATGCTCCTGGGCAGTGTTACTATTGCTGTTTGTATTGCACATGTGTCTGGGACAAGGAGCAGAGAATTGCAGCTTAGCCAGGGAGTTTCTGAGCAGCTCCTGAACCAAACAGGGCTGGTCCTGGTGGTCACATTAGGCTGACAAATGACTATTCACAAAGGTAGAATACTTCTGAAAATGTGAATGCAGCCGTGGCTTAGTCCAGCTTTGCCATAGGCATAGCAAACCCCTTGCATGCCCATCTCTGACTGGTGGAAACAGAGTGGTTTTGCAGAGTTAAGGTTTCTGTAAAATGGATCCATCAGTTTGTGTAGTTGAGTACTCTGGGGCAGCAGGAGGAATGAATTCTCTTCATGGCAGAATGGGCAGGACTGTTTAGCAAGTAAATAAAATAGAGTGTGGCTTTGCTAGAGCAGCAGATTGATGGACCTGAAGGAGCTGGAGTGAAAACTTCTTGAGTGGCAGGAAATCAGAAAACTGTTTCCCAGCAGCAGCTGGATCAAGCAGATTGTGGACAAACTTAGGAAGTGGACAACTTCAGTTCCCACTGTGGGAAGAGGGAGAAGACGGAGATGAGCCAGAAATCTATGAGACCTTGTGAGGATTTACAGGGAGATACAAAATAACATATATATGTATTCCATACTGCTGTACATCATAAATAAGCATCCCCAGTGCAGAATGCTGAAGCAGGATGTGCCTGAAGGCATCTTTCTTTTTCCATCTGAAATCAGAACAAACTCTGCTGATTTGGCAGCTGAAAAAGCTGCGTGTGGTGTTGGCTTCAGTCAACCTTTGACTTCACAAACTTCTCTACTTTTTCCATCTAAACTGGGAACTCTTTTGAAGGTGCTGCTTTGTCCTACAAAACTTGTTTTGGCTGCATCTTCAGCCTCTCCAAAGCACTTTTCTCCAGCTGCCCCAGAGCTGTAAAGCAGGATTAGTTTGCACTGGTCTTCTAAGATAGCCTGTCTTTAAGAATAAGAGAACCTAATATTTTTAGGCAAATGGACTTTTCTTGACTTAAGTATCATTAGCAGCAGCCAGGTTGAAATACAGTGAGGTTTGAAGTCATGTTGGATTTGATTTTTTTGGTTGTTCTCAGTGGTGCATTGTTCTTTCTATGAAATTCTACTTTTGTCTCCAGCCACATAACTGTGGTGAAATGCTGTTGTCACAGAGAGCATTGCATGATGTGGAAGCCCCTCTCATATGGAGCAGACATGTGATGCTTGTACATGATATTGAAAGGTGCAAATGCACTGTAGACCCAGAGTTTTCAGACCAGCTATAACATAAACTCATTTGTAAGGGTTGAATAAAAAACTGACAGCAGATGTTTCTGATAATGGCAATATAATATGCAAACACTGTCAAACAAATCAGTTTATCCAGCATGTCTTAGATATTAGGAAAAGGAGTAAACTCACACTTTCAAACAAAAGACCCAAAGTCCAGGATCACTTCTGGGTCCAGTCAGATTTTTGAGTCATGATTTTTGAACATGCTACTAGTCTACTTAATATGTGTAAGAGCATGGTGCATTTTCAATTTCAGACTTAATAGGTTTCAACATGCCATTTCTTCTTGAACTGAGCTTTAACTGTGAGGCAGAGCAATTAGGGTAATATTAATGGAGCTCCAACTCACTGCTCAAGTATGAGCTAAAAATAAGAGAGGAATAACCCTCTTTGTGCTCTCTTAGTTCAGGTACTTACTCCCAGGTGGTCATGGCCTCAGCCTGTGGAAGATGGAGGTGCTGAGACTGTCACTGGGTTAGCCCAGCTAGGAGGGATGGTTTAAGGCAGGGGAGCTCTGGAGAGGACATGGACAGTGGCTGAGGCCAGCACCAATGCTTGCAGTGCATAACTGTGGGACTGTTACAGTCTTGCACCATATCCTGCTCTAGCCAAACCCAGCAGAATGATAGAATCCCAGGATGGTTTTGGTTGGAAGGGATTTGAAAGGTTATCTCATTACAGCCCCCTGCCATGGGCAGGGACACCTTCCACTATCCCAGGATACTTCAAGACATGTTCAAGCTGGCCTTGGACACTTCCAGGGATGGGACAGCCACAGCTTCTCTGGGCAACCTGTGCCAGGACCTCACTGCCCTCTCAGGGAAGAATTTTTTCCTAATAGGATGTGAAGAATGAATCATTCAGGAGTTTGGGGCCATAGCCTTGTCCCTGGCTGCTGTTAGAGCATGTACTCTGCTTAAGTGAGTGATTTCCAGGGGGGCCCTACTTTGTGTGTAAATGGTCCTTTTGGACTTCGCATTTCTAAGCAAGATTTCATTTCAGTAATTAGCATGTGTCAGTATATTTTTAATAAGAACTTAGGAGCCTGTGAAATGGTCCAGTTCATGGTGCTTGGGAAAGAAAAATCTGCTCTGTATAAGGTAATGTAATTACTTTTCTAAAGGAGTTTTTATTATGCATCTAACTGCACATTTACTGTTCTTGATAGACCCAAATAAAACCAGAACAGAATGAATAAGCCATTGGGTAAATAAAAGAGGTAAAGCATTTATAAATATGTATTTAGTCAACAGAGCTGATTGGCCACTGTGCAACTGCTCCAAGGTCTCAGTAATCCAAGTTTAATAGCCTTCCATAAATATTTCCTTGTTTGTCATGAGACAGGAGTGATTTATCCATGCCATGCTGCTTGCTTGTGTTTGATGAGAATTTTTGAAGAATATTAGGCAGGTTTGTTGTTTTGCATATAGCATAATGGGCAATGTGTGTTTATGAAGTAGCATGAGAGTGATCCTTGTATTTTTGTCCTCATCTCCTCCTCATCATTATCCTTGCCTCTCCCTCATAGGTGCTATGTCTTTTTGTCATTCTTTTTACTCTCTCAATTTTAGTCAGGTTAAGATGTGCCTTCTTTCTGCCGAATTTCTAAGTTCTGTCTGATAAAGGGTCTGCAATGATCTGACAGTCATCAGGGCTGAATATCAGCCCAGATGCTTTTTCTAATTGAGTGGAAAACTATTTGACTCATTTCAGGTATCAGGAAACTCATGCAGTAACATGTTTAACCAGGATGAAACTAACATATGTGCAAAGTGATTCTGGGCCTATAGACTTCAAAGCTGGTTCCTTCCAAAGGCATAAGTTGGATTTTGGCTTTAAAATTTGTTCAGCACAGGGGACCATGTCTGGTCATTATTGTATCTGTTTCTGGGGTTTGTGTGCACAATAGTTGTTGCAAAGGCTGAAATCTTATCTTGCACAGCCAGCAGATAATAGCATCAAATTATGCTCTAGCTTGGAAAATAAAAAAATACAAGAAAAAAGTGTTGTGTTTTCTATCTGCAGATTTGGAAATTTTTCAAAATGTCACTTCTTACAAGATTTCTATTTACTTTCTCATTGCAACTGCAAAGTAGGTGACAGTGGCATGCAGTGCTCCTGCCTCTAGTTGTTTTGTTTTTCCCATTGAAATTCTATGATGTGAATTGCCTAAAACAGGATATTTTTTCTTTACTTTTCATATCTGAATGCTTTAAAGAATCATTTTTTCTCAGTTACTGAAGTTAGGTTTTTTTATTACCCTGTTTTTTATTTCTTCTTTACCCATAATTGTTTTTCAAAAATTATTAGTTTTCCCTAAATTATATAATAGCCATATTTAGGTTTGAACTCCTATTGCCTGTTAAATACAGAAGTTCATCAGCTGCTTTTAACAGAATCAACATTGTGGCAGCCCTTATTCCCTGGGAAATAGAATCAGTGAAGCCAGAAATTGGAAGCAGCCCTGTGCAGCTTCTCTGCTGTTATCAACGTGTCCAACTCTGTTGGCACCAGTGTCAGTGAGGGCTGATCCATTGCCAGAGACACTTTCATGGGAAAACACCAGTTTGGGAAAAGAGAGGGTGGCTGTGCTTGGGGCAGGTATCCCAGCCTGGGAGGTGCCTGTGTGTGCACTCCCAGATGCTGGTGGGATTTCCAGGTGTGCAAGAGTTGGGATCCAGGCTACATCTGAGCACTGTGCAGTGATGAAATAACTGTGTGACCCACAAAAGTTCTGATAAATGAGGAAGTTAATTCTCCTAACTCTGTCATAATACTTCAGGCAGTGACCCTCAGCAGCAGACAGGATGAGACCCTGAGAGGGTCTGTCAGAGAGGGGCTCATGGTCTCACTGCTCAGGGCAGCTGGATTAGTGTGCCTGTTCCTGATGCTGCTTTTGGAATGAGCAGCTGGAGTCATAGGAAAGTTGGACAGAAGTACAGGTTCCTCCATGCTTGTAAAACCAAGCTGGATTTTGCCATCATGATGATGACCTGGCCAGCCAGGGCTGCAGTGTGTGTGTGCTGGACAGAGGACTGTAACAACTTCTAGTGGGCTGGGGGTCTCACAACCAGTAAGGAGCAACTCTTTAAGGCAGAGCACATGGATTAAGTCAAAGCCCTTACCAGTATGTTAAATTATCCAGAAAGCCCTGACTTCTCTGTACTACAAGGTGTCCCAATTAGATCTAAGACTTCACAATAAGGTAGCAGTAAAGGAGCAGGGACAACTCTTTTCCTTTTGGATATATAATAAATGCTTCCTGCATGGAGAGGTTTGCATTTGGATGACACTTTTAAGTATATTCCAAACAGGTCAGCTGGATTAGAGAGAGTGCTAAATGATCATTTTTGGTGAGTCACAGAGTTTGTATTATCACTGGATCATCCTAACATGTCCTGGGAAGTGTGGAGGTGCTGGTGAAGTAATTGGGTTTTGAGTGAACTTGAAAATGGTTTCTTGATTGACTGTGACACAATGCTGAGAATGACTCTTTCACCCTTTTAATGTTCACCCAATATAAATAACACCACCAGAACAAGTCCTGCCTGATCTGTGTGTTGGGCATTGCAATTCCCTTCTCAAAGGAAGCATGTTCATCAGGCCTTGTTCATCACATCTGGGCTGTGTTCCCTCTGATTCGATGATCCCATCATCGTTCACACTTCTTTAACTGAGCACCCCCTAGTATTCTAAAACAGAAATAATAATTGCAGCCCTCTGTCTTTCCTTTCACCCCTCTGCCTTTCCAGCAGACAGAAGCTCTAATGTGATTATTTCTCAGGATGCTGTTTGCTCACTGGAGGGTGAGAGGCTGTTCTTGTTGGGAGAATGGCCCTGCTGGCCTCGCTGAACCCCTCTGCACAGCACATGGAGCTCTCTCTCTTTGGGGAACAACCTGTGGGATTATTTTCAGTTTCAAATGCAACAGCAATTAGTATTTGGAATTACATAACTGAAGCATATTTTATTGTACTCATTTAACAACAGGAATGATGATGAAAATAATTTGAAGTATCCAGCTTATTTTCCTTTGCATCCAGGAGCTAATTTTGACTCGGCCCCCTACCAGTGGAGTTTCCATTCCACTTTCCTGATTTCGCAGCAATAATTTTCAGACTTTCCTTGAACCAAACCTGTTGTTCGTTCTTTCAGTGCATTCCCAGGGGGCGGGAGGATTTCTGTCAGAACAGCAGAGCAGTTCCTTTCAGGAGGGTGAGTGGGAGCGGGAGGGGCAGCGCTGGGCGCGCGCGTGCCCCCGTTGCTGATGTGCTGATCAGCACACGGCTGCTGTGAGCAGGGCTCTCCAGGGACAGCCAGCTCCAGCGGGAGAGCCATTAATATCCAGCAGCTCTGGCAGTGGGAGCTAAGCATAGTGCACTTATTTAATTTAGACGTTAAATCTCTTTCTTAGCACAAACAAACACTCCTTTGCTGGCTTAAAATTCTCCTCGGCTGCTGTGCGGATGGAGCTTTTGTCTGCAAGCCTGCACTTTTGGCAAGGGCTTGGAGGGGGATGTGGTCACAGAAATATGGAATTGTTAAGGCTGGAAAGAGCCTCTAGGATCATCGAATCCAGGCATTAACCCAGCACTGCCGTGTTCCTGGGAGCTCTCCCAAGCTCTGTGCTGACCCATGCTGGCTGGTCACTTCTGGGGTGAGAGGTCTGCATGTCTTTGGTGGCTCCAAGGGCTTTAGGTCATTAAGGAGTTAAAGGTGGTTGGTCAGAACTGCTCTGTTGGGTTTGCAGTTGAAATAAACAGGCAGAAAGTCAACCCCAAACGAGATGCTTTTAGCTTTCTTCCAAAATCCCATCTCCAGTGTGTCAACAGGCACCCTCTAGCATTACTTGTAGGTGAAGTGTATTTGAGCAAGAATAAGATCAGATGAGCTAATAATTATTGAAACTGGGATTTGTGCTGGCTTAAATACAATGAACTTTTTAGGTATTTTGGGTTATTTTTCTTCTGGTAAGAAAGGTGAGTTCAGATTTTGCCTCTTTGTAAAGAGATATGAGGCTAAGTAAGCATTGTCTAGATCTTCAGTGAAACAAACTCCTCACTACTTGATGCTACACGTGCCTCAGTAAAAATAAATATTATTTCGCACAAATACCACCTATGTTAGCATTTCTCTTTAATTACTGGGAAAATTGCTGGTACTACCCTTGTTTCCTACAGGCAATGCCATATGACAAAAAGAAGGTCTGAGGTTCCCAGGAACATATGCATGAGCTACAGGCAAAGTTTTCTAAAGCCAAAAGGGTTGGGTTTTGTTTCACAAGATTCATTCAGTCCTTGAGAGAGCACACAAGCTTTCTTCTTTAAGGTCAGATAAAAATCTGTTTTCTGTGCTGCAAATTTATCAGGCACTAGAATATGAAGGTCATGGTTTGTAGGGAGAAGTAACTTTTACTAGGCCAGCTGAGAAATGTGGGAAGCTGTTGAGCACAGTAACTGTTCATCAGGTCTAGAATGTTAATGGCAACTGTCAGATAGTGAGTTCACTCCCTTTATACTTAAACAGAATTTGCTGGTTTTAAGGTTAGTGTAAACACAGTCTTTTTACTTCTTATTGGAATCTAAGGATGTGTGTTTGCCAGCTATTAAGATAAAAATGGCTTTCAGGTCTCCCATTCTTATGTCTTTTGTTTTTTGGGGTTTTTTTTTGGTTTTTTGTCTTTCCTTTTGAAGGAAAAAAGTAGAGATAAGTTTGGAGAGTGCATCCTGTGATGTCAACTGACTGTAGGACTTACCCAAGAGTGTGATTGGCAGCAAAAGCTTTGGAGGTACACTGTAATGGGGAGGATGACAGTGGAGTCTGAGATGGGCATATTACCTTTTTCCTTTATTTATTTTCTAGCTTACAATTTAGATTTGGTATATTGGAATTTTCTTGGTGGTGGTGGCATGGATGTGGCCACCCTGCTGTGAGTGTCCCCTGCAGTCCTGCCATGAGTTCATTCTGTCCTCTTGAGAGTGGGGCCAAGGTTTCCATCTGTGTAGGGATAATGTGTGCCATAAGGAGTGCTGCTGTCTTCATGCTGTCATATGAAATGGTTTAGATTGGATATTAGGAAAAATTTCTTCACTGAAAGGGCTGTCAAGCCCTGGCACAGGCTGCCCAGGGCAGTTGTGGAGCCCACATTCTCATTGAGAGATTTAAAAGGTGTGTAGATGTGGCACTTGGGGACGTGGCTTGTGGTGGGTTTGGCAGTGCTGGGTCAATGGTTGGGCTCAGTGATCTCAGAGATGTTTCCCTAAACATTTCTCTGTTTCTGTGCTTCATGTGTGGATGACACCATGGGGGCTCCAGCTGAATGCCCAGTGTGTGGCACAATCTCTGCATTAGCTGTCTGGGATGTTATTTTGCCCAGAGCTAGACCTTATTTGGGAGCTAGGTTGTTAGAAATTAAAATTCATGGAGCAGATCCTTAGAGCAGATGACGTTTGCCAGGGTGTGATGCTGCACTCCCAGATCCCAGCTCTCTGCCTGCGGCTGCAGCCAGGCTGCAGCTGGCACCAAGGGGTTTAGATGCAATTCTCTACTTGCTTCTTGCACTGAGACCTTGGTCAGGATTTAATAGGAATTAAGGCTGATAGAAGAAGTTAAAAAATAATGATCACTTCTGCAGCGATACATTTTTCCCCTTAAGATTTCCTTCTTCTGCATCTTCTGATAGGAAAAAACACATGAAAACAGGGTTCACTGGAGTGCAACCATCACCAAACCTGGTGTGATTTCAGAGATGAAATCAGCTGAAAACTAATTATCATAATATTTAACTTTCTAATACTATCACAATTGTCAATATCCTCTAAACTGATAGTCATGATGTGCCTTTTTCCTTACAGTGTTAGTGAATCCTTTAGGTCCTCTGCCTGACAGTGGCAGTCTGTCATTGTTGCTGATCCAACTCTATTGACTCTGAGCTCTAAATAATTAAAATTATGTGTTTATATATTGGAGAAAAAAGGCAAGAAACTTTCAGTAGCAGAATATCTTGCAACACTGGAGTGTAGCTTTTAGCATTTCCTTCTTAATTGCTGTCCTTAATTTGCAAGAAATATGTGACCCTCTGAGTGAGATGGGCTGGTATTAGTGAGATATGGAGTCCCACAGTTATTTGTGTAATTACATAATTATTTGTCTGAGAAAGTGAGGTTTTTTACATGGTGAGAAGAAAGCTCTCCTCTCCAGGTGGGACTAATGCAGAGCATGTTTTTAGTGTATCACCTGGAGGAGGAAAATGCACAGGAAGGAGCTTCTGCTGCTGTTTCTTACTGTTGTTTGTATTTTGTTTTTAAGAATAGGAGCACAGCAAAGTGGCTGATCATTGAAGGCCATGAGCCAAGACCCCATCCCTGACATGTCATGCCTTACTAAAGCTTTTGAGGAAGCAAACCAAAACACTGTGAACTAAACTCTTGATGCCCAAGAGGCTTCATTCTCTATGCTGGTACTTCCAGTAGCAGAAGCAAAGAAGAAATTTTATGAGAGTGACTAAAAATAGTCTTATTGATTCCTGAAGCTTAGTAAGTCTCAGTGATTTCTCTATGCAAACCTCATTCAGTTGCTATTTTCTGCCTTTGTCGTGATTTCAGTGAGGGAGGTGTAAAGCAAAGGTAACATCAATTGACCTAAATACAAGCTGTGAGTGGAAAAGCAGGCATAGCATTGGGAAAAGCAACAGGGAGATGCTGGTTCCTCTGGGATGCTGCTGCTCCAATGCTTTATCCTGTATCAGCCCTGCTTGTGCTGTGTGTCTGGATTTACTGGGTTTGTGTGCATTATTTCAGCAAGAAGTTGCTTTACTTTGCACGTCAGGGTGTAACTGCTAAACCTGTTTGGTCTTAATGGGTTTGGACACCCTAGGATGTATCAAGTGACTTGGATGAAGTAATAATTTAACTCCTAGTCACACAATTCTGAAAATAACAGGAATTCTTTGTATATTTATATTGACTATATGTATGTTCTCAGATGGATTTCAGCATTTTATATTGAATGTTATTGGCTGTTGGGTTTTTACCCTAAAAGTCACTGTGTTATCTTAATCATAGCAAGTAACCTTTCTCATGTGTGAAATGGGGATAACACTGGGTAAACTTAGAACTGTTGCGTGGGGTGGTTGAAGTATTTTGGTCTCTTTAAAATAAAGCTCTGTGTGTGTGTGTGTGTGCCAGCAATGTACTTTGCTTTCTGCCCAGGTTCAGCTGATGACACTTTGTGAGTCAGTGGCAGAGCCAGGTACAGAAAGCTGCTAAAATTACTGATAGGTTGGGGGCCACTGTGATAGTGGGGTCAGAAGTTGCCTGATATTGATGTGTGGGGTTTGAATGTACCTCAGCAGCCTCCCTTGCTGGGTCTGCAGGATATCTCTCCCTTACTGGAGTTGCTGAGACAGGAGGGTGGATAGGCTGTCACGCAGACTGATGGATGTGTAGAAGGACAGGTGTGTGGCAGGACCACAATTTACCCATCAGAAGCTTAGAGTGGGGACCTCTGTGCTTGGGGAGGGCATCACCTGCTCTGCTTCTCTGGGCCCTTATCCAGTAGGGCTCCTTTCTGCAACATAGTTCAGACTAAAGTGTGCCTGATACTGTCAGGTGTTAAATATCAAATTATGGGGGATAATCACAGGGACATGACATCTTTGGGAACTTCTTTGAAGTGTCTCTGGTTCCTGCTGTGCTTGCTCTGCAATACTGCATCATGTGCAGGTGGGTAGGGAATGGATTCTTCAAGTCTCTTAAGAAAGAGCTGCAAAACTCTTCTCTGGAAGGAAACCTAATGGCTAAAGGAAAGTTGATGGGGTCCCCCATGAAAACAGCAGCAAAATGAAAAGGCTGCCAAGGACTCTGCTTGCTGCAGGGAGGAAAACTGGAGGGAGGTGCAGGAAGGTGAGGGGGATCTCAATTTCTATCCTGTAACAATTAGAAAGGGTGAGAGGGAAGAGTGAGTGGAACAGAAGGGAAGCAAGTACTTGGGAATGCAAAAGCCCCAACTCTAGTCTGCTTTACCAACCTAAAACCTGATTGACTTAGTTATTCATGGAGGTGAGGCAGTGACTTAGAGGATGCTAGGAGATGGATTTGCTTTCTGCAAAAATTACTTGCCAGGCAGCTGCTGGTGCTTCTGGTGCTTTCCAGTGCTTTTCCTGTGTGCAGATTTGGAGCCAGTGGTTTTCCTGTTGAAGATCTCAAAAGAACGAAGCTCGACATCCTAAAATTCACTCTAAAGGGAAACACAGGGCATTTTAGCATGGCATACCACAACAGATACTGGCATCCTTTCAATGCTGAAAGCTTGCTATTTGCTCTGGTCCACAGGGTATTTCTGGTCTCACTTCTGCATGGAAAACTGTCCTTCTGCCCCAGATTTCCCTGGAAGTCATGGCCTCCTTCCCATGACCCTGCAGCATCGCTGTGGGCCAGGCCTGCTTGCTGAGATGCCTTCACTCCCCTCAGCCCATGCTGCTGCTCACTGTGTGTCTCTGCTGGCAGCAGTGGGAGTTGTGTGCTTGGCTGTGTTTGCAAATTTGGCCTTTAGCTGCTTGCTCTCCCGTTTTGTTGACGGCTGGAGAGATCATACAGAACATACAGAGGGATGGGGCTGTGTGCAGTGAATAGCAATGAAATGCCTGGTTTGTGTTGCTGCTTGAGCACTGTTTGAAAGAGAACCTTCGTGGTGTTTGTGTTCAGAGCTTCTCTTGAAGCAAGGGCAAGCTTAAAAGGAAAGAAGTGTCAGGATTTCACATCCCAGCCACCACCTCCCAGAGCAGCACCCCTCTGGCTGTCACACATCACTGTGCCCCTCCAGAAACCCTCCCTACCTTTAATAAGTAGCACTAAAGATGCTGGAGGTGAATTATCTTTAGAGGAGAACTCTGCTGTCAGAGTGGGCATGACTGCTCTGTTTAGCTGTGCTGAATTATTTTGGATAGTTATTTCTGTGGTATGGACCAGCCCCCAATGACTCTGTAATACACAGCTCTGCAAAACAGCTCCTTAGAGGTGTCTCTGGGGAAGGCAGTGCTTTCCACTGAGGGATGAGATTGCAAGGACTGCACTTACCTCCCTTAAAAACAGATAAACATTTCAACAGCGTGAGGTGACTAAGTGTTATCCTGGTATTTTGTAACTGCTTTCTTTGAATAGAACAAGGCTTTGTTAATACTATAATACTGGAGCAATACTCTGCAGCTGACATTTGCAAAATCTCTCATTGTATTTCATTATTTGAACAGATCTTACTCAACCCTAAAGGTTTTGCTTTAGGAAAGGGAGATGTGTACATGTGATTCAGAGTCATGAAAGAATATGGGTATGCACCCTTGGTTTTTCTTTCAAATAGGAGATTCAGACAGAAAAAAAAAGATCTTTATTTCATGGCCATCTGTGATCCTCCATTCAGTTAAACCAGGGGACCCCAGATCCTGGGAGTGCAGGGATCATGAGCCTATGCATGCATTTAGTGTAAATGCAGTAGTGCTTGAACCAGGAAGGCATGGCAGCAACCCACCAGCTCATCCCACTTTCAGTACTGACTGTCCTGGATTTTGCTGCTGGTTGTTTACCTGTAGGAGGTGAGAGAAGACTGCAGCCTTTACAGATTTGTCTGTGGTCATGGGGAACACAGAAAAGGGCACATGGTGGCATCAGCAGGAATAGATCATGAGCACAGTGCTTTATCTAGAGCTAGTGAAGATTTTACCACAAATAACTCATCCTGCTCTGTCCTTCTTATCTCTCCCTCAGCCTTGCAAAATGTATTTCAAATAGACAGTGTCGCCCTGCTTGAGCCAGTTATCTGCCTCTCAACAGCTACTTATTCTTCCAAAGTACTCTATACTGCTTGGATTTGATTTTTATGTATATACAATCATTTTGCTATTGTGCTGCCTGTGTGTGGATGCAAAACTGCCTTAGCTCCCTGCACTCCATCTCACTGCAGTATTGATGTTGCTATACATGGTGGTAAAATTAATGAAATTATGTTCTCTATTTATGAACTAGTTTATTACTTTAATTATTTATTGCTACTGCAGCTAATTTGATTTAGGCAATATTTAGTTCTGTTTCAGTAACTTCATTTTAAAAACAAGCTGCTAGTTTGAATTCATTGGCATTAAGAACCTGTTATTGATTAGTTTGGCCTCAGAACTGTGTGATGAGGAGAGTGGCTGTGTGCCATGCTAAGCCTTCAGCCCAGAATGTTAACAGCAAGCTGCACTTATTTTTCTGGGAATATTTCTGTGGAAAGTGTATGAAGACTCGCAGGTGTGTGAGGAAAGTCAAAGCCCTTCAACAATTTCTGTGGCTTGAGCTTATCTTTATAAAAGAGAATGAAGTAAAGAATGCAGAACTGAATAACTGCAATACATCTCCCACTTTTGTACCTCCATCAGAGTGTTCAGACATGCCCTTTACTACAGCTTGTTGTTGGGAATTGGTAATATCACCTGTAGTGGTGACATGCAGTCTGCTCATCTGTGCATCTCTTCAGTTCTGCTCTCCAATTTCAAGAGCTTAATTCAAAACCTATTAAAATCAATCCTAAGGCTTCCTCTTTCACTTCATTTCATGCTGTAGCTTCAATGACTCCCTGGCTTTTCTCTGTGTTGCCACTTTCTGCTGCCTCTTCATGATTTAAAGATGAAGAGGTTAAATGGCTTCTCTTCTACCATCTCCAGTTACCTGGGATAAAGCTCAAGGGCTACACTTAAGAGCAGAAGACAAAGTCTTGTTTGTAAATTAGAGTTCAAGGTGGGTTTGCAGAGTGTTCCTGAGAGGTGATCCTGCTTTTCCATTTATCCCATAGGGACAGTCTCTCACATTTGGTGACCCATCCTGCCATGACCCTGCTAGGCTATGTCCAGAGGTGAGGAAATTATCTTGAAGACTTTAATGCCAGTTCTTTTGCTCTGCAGTAGTTTCTCTGACCACAGTTGTTCTCTTTGGAAATGAAGAAAGCCAACATGATCCAAAGGTTGGGGGATCTTTTCAGGTGGTCAGCCACAGCACTGGGTTTGCTTACAGCCCATTTGAACATGTGCCAGCTCCGCTCTCTCCTGTGCCCAAGCCAAGGAGGTTGTGCCAGCCCACTGCTGCCCAGCCAGGGGAGCTGGGGCTCTGCTCTGCTCCGTGGTTCTGACCTTGGGTCTGGGAAGCTGCAGTTTCAGGTCTTTGTCTCAAATGCCACACGTGCTTCCCAATGTGGGTCCTCATGGTTTTCTTCTCTTCTAGAGATGCAAGTCACCTTTTTCTGTTCTTGAGCTCTTCTATGGAGAAGGGAAGGGCTGAGGGAGGCTTTTCAGTAACCTTACTCTGATGAGTATCTGTCATGGTTTGACACGGATAACATATTTAGGACTTATCATCAAAACCACATTAAACACACAATCTTCACTTAGAACAACAAAAACAACTAAACTGAACAGAAGAAAAAAGTTCCCCACACCAGATCCAACAATAATCCCAGCACAGAACAAAAAAGACAAATTACACAGAAATACACTCTTGGACCCTTTGCTGTAATCATAGTACAAATTTCTTACTATAATTGTATTTAATATGAGTCAGTGCTTGCTTTGCCCATTGTTTCTCACAATTAATATCTTTATCTCAAAGTCCTCATGACAGCCTGCAATTCTCCACCAAAAAGAGAATTGTTGTGGTTTGACACTGGCCAAACTCCAGGCACCCATCAAAGCTTCTCACTCGCCCTCTCCTGCCAC
This sequence comes from Agelaius tricolor, assembly GCF_023055355.1. NCBI lineage: Eukaryota > Metazoa > Chordata > Aves > Passeriformes > Icteridae > Agelaius > Agelaius tricolor. The sequence goes on along the minus strand of NW_027269278.1, from coordinate 8,840,344 downwards.
AGCTGGGCAGAGGAGCAAAACAATTTACAAAGGGTTTATGAGTTTAGATAAGGACTGGGAGAAAACACTCTAGGGGCAAAACAGGCTCAACTCAAAGGTACAAAGTGAATTTATTACTATCAGAATCAGAGGATAATGAGAAGTAAAATAAGCCCTTAAAAACACTTTGTGTGGATCTCTGCATCCCCTGTGGATCCCCAGGGGCTGCAAAGGAATCTCAGCTCTGGCCCCTGGAGCACCTCCTGTCCCTCCTTCTCCACTGACCTTGGTGTCTCCACGTTGTTTCCCTGACATGTTTTCACCTCTTCTTCTCTGACTAGAAGAAAAATGGTGCATGTCTCACTTAATTTTGACTTTCTTCTCAAATCTGTTACCTCAGAGGTGTTACCAGCCTCTCTCATTGCCCCAGCCCTGGCCAGCAGCATTTCCATCTTCAGAGCCATCAGGGATTGGCTCTGCTGGACAAGGTGGAAGCTTCCAGCAGCTTCTCACAGAAGCCACCTCTATGGATCCCTGCCACCAAAAGCCAGTCTGTACAAAACCAGCATCCCCTTTACTTATTCTGTACAGCAGTGTGTTGTTTACAGCATATGCAGTGATATTAAACAGCTGCTACATCTCAAGGCAGAGGTGACTGCAGCAGTCCTGGAGTGCCAGTGTAAGCTCACATCAAATCCTGGTGGATGAAGGGCTCTGTAAAAAATGTAAGATCATTATCACTAATCGTGAAAGTGGACCAATGCATTTAACATATATGATTATAAACTTTGAAACAAGATGATTTCATCTGGTGGAGCATCTGGGAATTGTTTTTTCATTATCACGTTTTAGAGAGTGAAAACTCTTCCCGCTCTCTTGGAGGATTTTGTGGGATTAGTTGCTGCTGTTTGCTGTGTGTATTCCTGCAAATGTTTGTATAATTATGTGCAGCTCTAGTTCACTCTGCATCCTTCTTGGGGGGTTTTGCACAGCCTTCCCCAGTGATGTGCTGGAATGGTTCCCTTCAGATGGCAGGAAAAATAAGGAGAAGCTTTTCCCATGATCAGTTTGAAAAATGATCTGACAATATGTGCAGGAGTTTACTGATGTGGCAAAGTACTTTCTTGTGCAATGAGGTTGGGAATAACCATACTGACTCAGAAAAATCACCTGATAAAGTGATTTATATGAATGATATTTTCAGTATGAAATGTAATAGCAGCTATGCACTGACACTTTCACTCAAGGGTTGTGAATTCCCTTCTAAAGCCCTGACAGCAGGTCCCACTGTCCAGCCAGCAGCTCTGACCACACATTTGCAGAGGTCTCTGGTCCTGGTGATTGAAATTTTTACTGATGAAGAAAATGCTTTCTCAGTTGGATTTTAAGATAAGAATTACAGACAGTCAAAAGTCACTGTGAGAATGTGTTTTTATCTGATAAGGACAGCTTATCCCAGTATGGATTTTCAAACTATAAGGCTATTTGCTATTGTGATAAAAACTGATCTTAGACTTTTCTATTAGAACAAAGCCCAGTAAAGGCAAAACCAAAGCATTTAAATTTAAATTGAGTAAAGACTTCATTTCATCAGTTTAGCTGCCTGGTTGTCGCTCCTCATTTTCAGAACCTTTACTAGAAAGGACATGCAGAGGAAGAGACAAAGAGGTAAATAGTGTGAGAATGGGAAGGGAAGGGGGGTACTTGGAGATGGTGCAATTTCTACTCTTGGCTGAGATATCAAGCTGGTGTGTTGAAGAGATAGCAGAAGCTTTTTGAGAGTGTGGGACCAGGCAAGTGTAAAAGTGGTGGAAATATCTTGTAATGGAAAATTCTCAAATTCCTGCCAGGGAAAGGACTATGGTAGGCTTATAATTTTATTTCCAAAAATAATCTACTTCTGGCCAGCCAAGCATGTTTAAATTTGATCAGTGCATAAGGCTCTTAAATCACATCCTTTCACAGGATGTTTTAAGAGTATTACAAGTCTTTCTTGAGATGTTGCTTTCCTGTTTGCAGAGGTGAGAGAGGAGATACTGATGGGGGAGCAGGCAAAGCAAGGCTGCTTGGGAATAAGGGAGTCTCAAAGAATAAAAGTTCAATGGGAAGTTTCTCCATGTTCCTCTTGCATAGAAACAGTACAGTACAAGCAGAAAGAGTGACAGAGAACAAAGAAACTTGTAAATAATTTGAGCAATATAGTAAACTAGCATATAATAGAATTTGAGCATATGACCTCTCATAATTTCTTGCTCACATTTGAAAGACACCTTAAGGCTTTACTGCAAGGTCTCAACCAGCCTCAGGACTTTGATGTCTTAAATCTTAATGATCTTTTCACAAAGAAGGTGTGAGTAAAATGGAGTCTTTTTGCAGACTTTTAAAACTTAATTATTTTACAAAGGTAAACTTAATTAATAGAATCAATTGACACCTGCAGCTGAACCAGCTAATACATTCTCTTCCCTCAAATGTTTAACCTGTACTAATTGATACTATTGTGCAGTCTGCTATAGCATCCCTAACTTTGTTCAGCCATATGGAAGCCAGGGATTTCTTTTGTAAGAACTCAAAGTTTGGACTCAATGATCTTGGAGGTCTTTTCCAACATAAATGATTCTGTGATTTAACTGTAACATCAATTCCAAATCCCAAATCTACACTTTTCTTTGGAGATAGGAGTGTTTAAGATGCATTTCTTACTTTTCAATGGGGCAGTGTAATTACCAAACCTGGTTCCACTGAGCATGTCTCTGTGGCTCCACATGAGTCATTCATTCCTCTAGAAAAACCATTTCAAATCTTGTCAAAGTCAGAAACTTAGGAGCATGTACAAAATGTGAAGCAATTCAATGATTTAAAACAGAGGAGCTCCTGTTATGCCTCTTGCTTTGCTTTCAAAGCAATTCCATCAAGAGAATTTGAAATCAATGACTTTAAACTCCTCTGTGCATCCACATGTCTCAAAGAACAACTAGGGATATTGCTGAAAATTTAAATAATGACTTTGGAAACCAATAGCAACATGAAATGAGTACATCTGTCAGTCACTGCAGTCCCTGTGTGTGGCAGGAAAGTAGGCTTTAAAATACACCAGATGAGAGTGCCCCTTGTGACATTGCACACCAGGTTGTATTCCTCTTGATAAAGGTAATTTTTAAGGGTTTTTTTTCTATTAGCACAAAACAGGTGATTAAAGTCAGGTGAAGTTTTGTGCTTGTACAGTGGCTTGGATATAACTTTAAAACATGATGGTTAATGAAAAAGATGAGAAGTAAAAGGGGATGTTAATTTTACTTGGTCTGTAATATTGCAGCAGTTATGTTCAATCATTTGTGAGACAGAAGGCTGTAAAATACATCCTGTAATGAGGTTACAGTAAAACCAAACATCATCATCAATAAAAAAATCTCACTATTTATTTACTCATTTATTTACTCATCTTTAAATAAAGTGTGATTGGAGTAAATATGATGGGAGACATTTAATTAAACTGAATGAAGGCGTGTTGTAAACATCACATTGCAATGAAACCAGAAAATTAATATGTTGGCAGACCACATAGTTAAGACTCCAAAACACATTTATAACTATGTCCTTTTGATAAATGTTTTAGTACCTCTTTGAATGCCTTCAAACTGATTCAAGGATGTCCAAGTGCCATAGTACCTTGCCCAGCCTCTGTCAGGGCTGTTGTCCTTCTTATTTTCAGTTAAAACATTGCAAGTAAAGGATGTTTTCCATAAGGAAACCTGGCTAATACCCACAACTCCATAATATGAAAATACAGCTTGCATTGGAAGGATTAATGAGTGTATTGTCACAGATGTCAAACAGTTAGGGTTGTGATGGCAGTAAATCTTTTTCTGAGGATTGCTTCTTTTCTCTTTTTGATATTTTCTGTAAAAACATCAAAACACATTTTAATTCATACAATATTTGCTAATATGGTTCTGCTCTGTTCTTCTGTTTTGTTTTGAAATTGTTGGATGCAGAAATGAGGATCCTATGACAAGAGAAGAAACCTTGTCTTATGATACAGGTCCTGCTAGAGGTGTTAACTTGGAACAGCTGAAGAAAGCCCCAAGTCTTCTGCCTTACTGCAGTCGTTTGCTACTTGTATTCACCATGCAAAACTACTGCCTCTATGTAAATCCTGCCTTCTTTTTTGTCTTTTTTTTTTTATTTTTTTGAGGGTGATCTAGGCAGTCATGCTCAGACTCCAGCTTCCCACTGGACAAGCTGTTGTTGTCTTGTGGCTTTGTAGAATCATCACTGAGGTGTTACATCTGACCCTCAAACACCTCTGCCTTTCACAGTGGGAACAAAGCTTAAGTTTCTTTGCTGCTTTTCCAACCAGACCAGTTCTCAATTAAAAGGAAACCCATAGCCCATCTACAGAGCTGTGTTCATCAAAAATGTCAAAATTCCTCATTACAAACAAAACAGATGCTGTGAGTTGGGTTTCATGGGAAAGGTGTCAGAACCATCAGCACACCAAGCTGGCAAGTGCTGACTTTGTGCTTTTGGAGGACTTTCTCCATAAAAGGAGGTCGAAAGGAGTTGAGGTTGGAACACCAAGTTCACTGCACAGACAGATGAAGCCAGAGACCACTAAAAGCCCTGTCTCTTGAAGTGACTTTGTGATAGAAGTGCATGAACATCCCTTGCTGCACGTCCTCATCTATAAGGGTGTTAATGGAGCTTTGAGTAACGCAGTGTGGCACCGCTGCAGTCCCATGGTTTTATCATCCTTTTCTCATTATTTCTACTTCTTCTGTAGGAACCAGACTCATCCTTTCTATTCTTTCTCTTGTTTCAGACATAAAGTGTGCAGGATGCTGCTGGGATGGCATTGATGTGTGTGCAGGCTCACTGCACTGTCCCGGGCAGTCTTGCACGCTCTGCAGCACAGATGGATCTTGTGCCTAGCAATTAATTCCTGTTTCTGCACCTCCTTCCTGCCATTCCCCTGGAGCTGGGCTGAGCAAGATGTGCCACAGCCCTGGGGAAGCTGGGAAGCATAGCTACTTGTTTCTCTCTCCTTGTGTGTTTAAATGAGTTGGGAGCAGAGCTCTTGCTCCCAATGTTGCTCTTGACATTTTATCAATAGTGCCTTCAATAGAAGTTCACTTCTGTTCATTAAAGTTCCCTTTTTACATGTAATGTGTCACTTCTGCCCAAGGGAGAAGGAGGGTGTCTGTAGGAGTGGGGTTGCTGCATCATTTTGATGTTGTCAATTCACAGAGAAATGAGTGATATCAGCACATTGTCTGATGTTCCCCTCCCGTTGCTGGAGCTGATTCACATTCACATTAAAACTCCACAGGTGAAGACCCCTCAGCAATTTTGACTGGTACCAACCATCTTAGCTTGAAACTGTGGTTTTTGTGGAGCCAAAGCATCCTTCTCTTCCCTACCCACATCTTCCATTTGACTTGCCATGGCTATCACCTCAGCAAGGCCAGATTTCAAATTCAGTACATGTTTGTAGTGGAAGGTTTGTTTAGAGTCGTGCTCTTAATGAATGTCTTAATGAATAATGCTTAAATCCAGTGTGTGAATCTTTGCCTGGTGATTCCTAATCTTTTGTGTCTTTTCTAATCTGGACATCAATATGGTGACCCCTAGGCTACTGAACTACTAAGGAAAATTCTAGGAAGATATTCAGGCTTCTTTAAAGGCTTCAAGATATGCTACATGTTTATAGCTGTAAAGGAAGACGTAGTTTTTTCTCCCTAAAACATAAAACAGTCAAGCTGAATGTGGAAAGTTGGATAAGAGCCTCTTACCAATGAAAACCTCCAAATTTGCAGTGCTCTGAGGTTTCCCATTCTGTGCAAAAAATGAGCTATTGGAGGTAGGTGGTTGATCATCCCAAAATGTAAATAGCAGGTCCAAACTACTGGTGATATGTATAAATGCTTGAAGGAAGGACCCAGCTTTCCTTGCTCTCTGAATTGACTATGGCTTGATTCATATTTATTAAGTTACGATAAAAATTCTTGGTGGCTTCTTGAGAAACAAATATAATATTAATGTTGGCAATTAACCCAGTTGTTCTACCATGCAAAAGGTGCAATTTTCCTCTTAATGAAAAATTTAGATCTGCTTTGATCATTTGGAAAGCATGAAGTAAACTAATGAAGCAACTTCAGGACATGAATTCCAACATTCTCACTAGGTAACTACATAGCATCATTCCTCATGGGCCCAGAGGATCTAACTATAAACTCAAAATAGAAAATCACAGAAGAAATTGCAATTAATTTTGCAATGCATTCAAAGAGCTGGAAGGAATTGTGTCAGGCTCGAAAGTGTATCATTTATTCTCTTTGCTGATGCATACAGTCTCTTCCTTCTCCCTGAGAGATGGCACCAGCTCTCCAAGTGAGTAGAAAAGCTGGCACATAGACATTTTCTAGGGCATTAATGGAGTCAAGCACAGAATCAAGGTATTGATAAAGCAAACTGCAACATGTGCAGATGGATGTTTGGGTGTGCATTGTGGGAAATGCTGTGGTGGTGATGATTAACATGCCTGGGGTGTGGATTCCTCTGGGGAGAAGAAAATCCTGTTTGGGCTGTCCTAGGGGTACCTGAGATTGGTGATGAGTTGGGGCTTAACCTACATGTTTGTTTAGCATAAAAATTAATGTCCTTGAAAGGGAAAGGTGGATGAAAGGGCAAGAAGTCTGGCTGGGGTGATTCGGATGGTGCTGGCACAGAGCTGCAGCTCAGGCAGCCTGTGAGCAGCTTCAGCTTACTGATCTGGGACTGCAGGCTGCCAAAATCCCTGCCACAAAGCCTGGCTCTGCCTTGTGTGGCTTAAATGACTCCTTCAGGAATGCATCTGCTGCATCTGTTCAGGGGATAAAGGGATGGTAAATCACAATGGTGCTAATTAATTGTTGTATAAAAAGTTTGTATCACTTTCATAGAATCAGCTTGGAAGGTTGGAAAAGACCTTTAAGATGATCAAGTGCCACCATCAACCCAGCACCACCACCATGGTCACCACTCAGCCATGTCCCCAGATGCCATATCCACATTTCTGAACACATCTGGAGATGGTGACTCTACCACTTCCCTGTGCAATCTGTTTCAATGCCTGACAATCTTTTCCATGAAGAAATTTTTCCTAATACCTAGTATAAACTCCTGGTGCAACTTGATGCCATTTTCTCTTGTCTTGTCACCTGTTGCCCATTTTGCTCTGTAAGTCTTCAGTTCAACTGCTGAACTAACATCAAGCTCTGCCAGGAATGAGGAGCATTCATACCCATCAGCATTTGAGGGCCCTGTTTATTTACAAACCTTTCAGGAGATACACAAATTATTGCTGCTGTGAACCTGGCAATAGGGCTGTGAATGACTTCTTTTTGAGATCCAACTGCATTGAAATTGTGAGAAATAATAAAGGAGACTAGCACAGGAAAAAGCTTTGCAGGCAGCTTGCAGCATTCCTGCCTCACGATGAGCTGAGATGAGCAGATGAAGCTGTGATGGAAGCTGGACCCAAAGCAGGGTGTGACCAGGAGCCACCAGGACCTGTCTGGGATGGAAAGGTGCTCGTGCTGCAATTCATCCGTGCTGTCACTGAGCCTAGAGAGGAAATCCCCACCTGTGGAGGGATAGAATGTAAGAAAATAAAGATAGTGCAGAAGGTAATCTCACCCCTGAGGAGTTGCAGCTGTACCAATCACCAAAGATTAGGAACAGGCCTGCCCTTAATAGGCCACAGCTGTGTCCAATAAGAAGACAAGTGCTACAAGGGAGCTGGAGTTCCTTGGCTGTGCTGTGAAGGGGTATGGAGTTTGTTGGCTGTGAAGAGGGAGTCAGTGCTGTGAGGAGGTGCCCACGAGAAATCACTGAGAAACTATGGACTTTTGCAATAAGATGACAACACCCACCAACAGAAACACAAGGCTGAGGTGACAAGATAGGACAGAGGAACAGAGCAAAGAGAGTTCTGTAAAGTTCATCAAGTTCTGAAAGGGACAACCTATCCAGAGACTTGGTTTTTTTTTAATACTTCAATATGTGCATCCATGTGTATAATTGAAAGAGAAAGGTATTAATTACATTCAGAGAAAAGTGCCAAGATGTGTTTTGAAAAGTATTCAAATATTTTGATAAGTTCTGGAGCACTTCAAGGGGTAGCTTGTTTTTTTCATAGCTTGGTTTGATGTGAAGAGTATCTCTGCAACGTGAAGGAAATTGTATCTTAAAAAGGCATCTAAGCTTATATCGGCTCAACTGTCATTTTCATGCTAATAGCTTATTAGAAGCTGAGTTAAATTGAAGACAGAAAACCTTTAGGGTCTGTTTAAGGCATCATAAATATGAATACTGATGTCTCTTCATGTAACTATTTTTATTAAGGAAAAAAAACAGAGCAATCATTTATCTTGTAAAGACCTTACTAAAAAGAATGATTAGGATGTTAGGTTTATTTTGTGATACTTTTTGCATTCTGGAAGTGAACAGACTCAGTGCTGTGGTCTCACTCTCTGTGCTTTCCTTGCACCAAGGCTGCTGACACGAACCTGAGCAGGGGATCCTGTGCTGCAGGAGCCCTGGCTGTGCACTGAGCCTCGGGAGAGGGGAGGGCTCAGCCTTGGCAATCTCTCCAGGAAACCAGCAGGGAAGCTGTGCACACCTTCTGCAGAAGGTTTCATTTGTCCCCCTTGCTTTGCAGTGTCAGAGCCCAGCAGTGTCAGTTATGTGACATCTGCCATCCACTGTCACGGGGCATAGTGGAGCTGGAAAGCAAGAAACACATCTTCAGAGACAGCTGAGTCTTACAGCATTAGTAGAAAATGTGGTATGGAGACCTGCTCTCTCAGCTGGCAAGGACAGTGTTTCTATTTACTTCTGGTCATTAATGTTTTTCTCTTGCTTCAACATGGAAAAAAAAATTCCAAAGTCTGGGCACCAGAATAGTTCAGGATGAGAGAAGCAATCCATATGTAGTGCTTTAGATCATGATTTCCAATCTCATCACTGTGCCAAGAACCCAGTTATTATTAAGCACTGAATTTTGATGAGATGTTTATGCACAAGGCTGGGAGGTTAAGTCTGTTGTCTCAAAAAATCAGCACTCCTTGCCACTGTCTGAGTCTTGTCCTCCATCTTCTTCTGGAACAGCCCAAATAAACAGTTTTGATAATGTGACACGAAAATGTGAAGGATTTAGAAGGATTTGTTCACTTCGTCTGCAAATAGAAACTTCTTTTCATCAAGGAAAACATTAATTAACACCAACCACAGAACAATTAAGCGTAGTTAATATTTACATGGCATTTTGAATGGACATGGTGATAAATTCCTGTATGATTTTCCAGAGGTAAACTTAATGAGAAATCCATTAATAAACAACAAGCCACAAACAAAACAAAGTGAATGGATATTATCACTTTGCATCCCTGTCACTTCTGTCATTTATCCTTCTTCCTCCTGCTGTATTGGAAGGCAAAGGCAGTGGAAGTTGGGATTCTACATCAAAGTTTCTTGCTCTTTACCCTGATTTCTTTGCTTCATATTGACCATGCTGTCTCCTAGACTTTATATTAATGGATATTTGTCCATTCTTCCATAAATAGATCATGTAGGTGATAAGTAGCTCTTTGAGAGTGTAGGTCTACACACTCAGCAAAACTACATGCAGGGAGACTTGCCAGAAGCAAAATCAATCTGTTAAACTTTGAATATTTCAAAGAAGTTCAGTACTTTGTGTGAACAAAGATGCTGTAATGCACTCAAGCACTTTTTTTGGCTACAAAAGCATATCTGGTGAAAAAATAGCACTGCTCAAATATTCAGTGAAGAATACCACACAAAAATTAATTCTTATAACGGCTGGTCTCATCTAATAATCCAGCTCAGATGCAGGGCTTTGATAGTTTGCAAATTGTTGTAATTTGACTGGGCTGCAGAGCTTGCAGGAGAGGATTAAAGCCTCACCTGTCCAGACTGCATTCCCAGTTGTGTGAATTGGTTGGGCTTTGGGAGGTCCTGGCAGGGCTAACGCCAGCGCTGCTGCCAGCGCGGCTGTGCTCCTGCAGGGACCCCAGCCTGGCCGTGTCTCCAGGCCAGAGAATCTGCGTGTCCTGCTGTGGCACGAGTGCCCCTGCTGCTGCAGGCTCAGCTCCTGCAGGGTTCAGCTGCTGCAGGGTCAGGGCTCAGCTCCTGCAGGGTCTGTGCTGTGAGTGGGTCCAGCAGGAGCAGGGCCTGAGCATTGCGCGGGTGCTGGGCCCCAGCGATGAGGTTCTGGCTTGTGGCCAGAGGGATTCCCCTTAGTGCACAGCCAAGCTGATGTGATGTAAATGATCTGAAAATCTCATGGAATTTTATTTATGGTTTCTTAAGGCCCTGTAGGTGTTTTTTTGTTTTTTTGGTTTTTTTTAAAGAATCATTTTTGTTCTTTATTGGTCCTTAAAGTTTACTAAATATCAGCATTCTTTAGGTCCATGAAACAGCCATAACCACTCCTGTTCTCCAGCAAAGCTATTTCTGTTGTATTTGGGGAGATATTCCTTTCTCTCTCCATAGACTATTGCAGTGTACTCTGGTTAGGGCTGTAGAGCTCACAGGGAGAATACATTGCCATGGGTTTATGTTTCAATTTAGGTGTGATAGAATACCTTGGTCTGCAGATCTCCACTGTATTTTTACTGCATATGTAATGTTCACTGCTTTTGTGAACACTCTTTTCAATCTTTGCTACAAGTTCTTAGTTGCACAAAATTTTAGTCATAGAATGTATTTAAATAATCTTTTGTACAAAGAGATTAATTTTATTCCTTATATTCTACTGAATGTTTATTGGAGAAGACATAAAATAATTTTGCTTTTCTGAATTTCATTGGAATAACATTAGCTTACCAAATGCACTGGTTTTGGAGCCTTTCCATAGTCATCTCCCTTTGCATACAGCTGTATGCATCTTCTCCCTTCCTATATCCAATTAGTTTTCAGCAGCAAGGGATTGAATCGTTCCACTCACATGGCTTCTGCTGTTGCTGTCTATAAATTCTTGACTGTGACACTTTGACTTGTCCCTCCACCTTGCAGGATTCCCAGGGAGCCCAGCAGTGACCAGCTCATGTAACTGCATAGATCTGCAATTGAAGCAGTTTCAAATGCAACTAAACACATCAGGAAAGGATGTCCATAAACCCTCTATGTTTTTACTGTCTATTTTTGATGTTTCCTTGTAAGTGTACTTGTATTCTTCTGAAATGAGTTAACTTGACCCTGAAAGTGCTGCAAAGAAGTCTCACTCGTTAACCAGAGCTGATTAAACAATGGCAAATAGATGCCACAGCCTATCAGGTTTTTGAAGACTGTGGGGAAGTAGCTGCTGCACTTAGGAGAATTTTCTTTGACAGCACAATGATGAGTTTTGGCTCAATATTTGCTTGGAATTGCCCTGATCTGGTGCAGAAAGCAGAGTCTCCCCCTGGGATCATCTTCACTGATGAGGAAACTAATTCTCCATCCACCAATTGTGCTGTGAAGAAATCCCTGCTCTCTGTGTGGGTACATAGAATGGTTTGGGTGGGAAGGAACCTAAAGATGTTCTTGTTCCAACCCCCTGCCACGGGCAGGGACACCTTTCTCTAGACCAGGCTGCTCTAACGGGCAGGGACATCTAACCTGACCTTGAACACTTCCAGGGACAGAGCAGCCACAGCTTCTCTCCCCCACTTCTTGTTTCCAGGAGCAGGAGCTCTGCCTGAATTACAGGGGAGGTGAAACACAAAAAAGATCCTGTGAAATTAATAATTTTCTCATCCCTTTTACCTATTTCCTTCCCTTTTTCATTGAGAAAATGCAACAGTTCTGGCAAAGGCTGGTGCAGCCTCTTCTGGTGCTGATGGTGTCTGACACAGCATTAATGTGGAGTCAGACATGAAAAACAAGGCAAGTAGCATTGATTTGTTGTTTTCCAGCTTGGTTAAGTTCCTTCCGATTGAGGGAAGGGATTTAAATATAGCTTGGCAGTCTGGAGGAAATACACACAACCAGGAGTTGTGTTTCCACTGATCTTAATGGTGACACTCCCACACTACTTCCATGGGATTCTGAAATTATTATTAAGGGTGGGGCCCCAGTAATGCTTCTAGAAAAAAAAGGGGGGGCAAGAGAGGGTGGTTTCCCTTAGGTCTCAGTGATCCTTATGGGTTCTTTCCAACTCAGGGTATTCTATAATTCATCATGGTAGGTGTTAAATGCATGAATGTGGATATGAACATGAATTTAAATCCACTGTCATTAAATTCCACAGTTTACAAATTGCAAATTTTGATTTGTATGTGGGGCAAAAACGCAGGTGAAGGCGAGCAGAGGTATTAAATGCAGTCTTAAATAAATAATCAGAATTCTGCACTCTCTTTGAAGGCACTGCTGGTGCTGCTGTGCTGCTTTCTGCCAGTACCTGAACATTGAGCTCTGCTGGGCAGGGGGCTGTGCTGAGGCCTCGTGGAAGGGCTGTGATCTCCAGGTGTTCTAAAGGGAAAAGTCACTGTGAGGATCAGGAAGGGAAAGCTTTCACTAGGTGGTTCTCAGACAACCTATATTAGTAAGAAAGGTTTCATGAGTAGATTTGCTTTGTCCCTAAATGTTGTGGATTTAAAAGCTCCAATTTTTTAAAAGAAAAAGTGAAAATTTTTCCAAAGTTTCAATTTTTTTTGTGCTTTATTTGAAGTCAAAGAACCCTTTTTGCCATGTAACCTGCTCACACCCTGACTCCTGGGGACCTAGATCAGAGAGATGAGTGTGATGGGGCTCAGGTGTGGGTGGGAACAGGCAGGAAGGCTGAGTCCTGCTGATGCACCACACCTGGTGGTGCTGGTGGGAGGTGGGGTGGGGAACCTTCAGTGCTGGTAAATCTCTGTTCCCTCGATTTGCTGCCTTGGTGTGCCTCTCTACGGTCACATTGAGACACTATGGAAGAGGATTGGGAGTCATGAGCAGGAGGCAATGTACCAGACAGAGGTGGATGTGCCAGCTGAGCAAGCTCTGGAGAAGCACTGGTGAGACAATTCATGTGCTCTGATGTCTGGCTCGACCCAGCAGGACTTTGCCAGGTGTGCAGTGTGAATGGGGGTCCTGGATCCCCTGCAAGGGCTGGTGCTCACCCAAAATGTGTGGCATGGCAAGGTCAAATGTGCATTTGTTCCATGCTCCAGGGGATAGACAATGCCAGGCCCCTTATGGTGGCAGAAACCAGAAATGGGTTGTGTGTGCTGGAAAGCATTAATCTTGCTCCCCCTCAAATACAAACCCAAAATAAGCCTGGGGCTGGGGGCTCCCAGCTGTTGGTGTAGCCTGGGCTGTGCTCCCTTGTGCTCCCCAACCAGGTGGGGCAGAGCCTGGCTCGTGCCTGGTGGGGGCACATCCAAGTGGGATCCAAATACTTTGTGGAGTAGTTTGGATTTGTAATTGTACTGAAGGACTTTCCCCCCAGGTCAGTGAGATGTGCTTCTGTAGCAGGGATGCCCTGCCCTCTCTTGAGCATGGGTTTGGCAGTCATAATCTCATCCCCAGCCCTCGAGGAGCCCACAGGGATCACTGCAGCACTCTCAGCTGCTTTTGGTAATGAGCATCCACTGCTCTGCTGCTCCATGGGGCTGTGAGAGGACTTGGGAAAGGCTGATGGGATGCCTCAATAGAGAACAAGTTAAGGAAGGTTTTAAAGCTTTCGTGCAGAGATACCCTTTGGTGCCTAAAGGAGGCTGCAGAAGTCCTCTGTTTGAATGTTCAAGTTGGAATATGGGATTTTGGTGGTTTTTTCCCTATGTTTTCATGGCTCAGCCTTAGTCTGTCTAGCTCAGAGAGAAGGATTTCATCAAGTCACTCATCGTACTAATTTCCTTGAAATTTTTTGCTAGTTCCATGTGTGCCCTGCATTTTAACACTCTTGTCAGTGTAAGGGGGCAGCAGGGTTGCATACATTGTGTTTTGTTAGTCAGGGGTAGCATAATCCAGGGCTTTTACTGAGCTGCATGGGTGTGTGGTGCTTCAGGTGTTCAAAGAACCACTGGAAATGCCTCTTTAAATTCTTCTCCAGCTACTGAAATAAATCATAAATAAACTTAAATTATGATCTGCCTTCTTTGCAGATTTCTCTCCCCACCTCATGTAGCAGAAAAATCCATGTTGTAAATCCCCTGTGAAGTGCTTTTTGCTGGCAGCTCCCGTGGCTGCATTACAGGGATGCTCACTGCCATATTTCAAATCTTGGGCACCTTTTATTTTCCTCATGCAAGTGTGCTCCTGGGTGCAACTGGGGGAGAAAGACAGCAGTTTGTCTGGATGATGCGCTCTGCAAGCTCAGATAAGAATATCATGACCTAGAAAAGGAGGAAAAAAAAAAAGGCAAAAGAGCCTCCATAACTCAGGGTTTCCTGTTCCTTCAGATAATATGGAGCATGCTCAGCACACCTGGGGATGGAGAATCATCTCCTGGGAAGCAGTGAAATTAAGAAGTGCTGGTGCTGCTGAAGGTAAAAATGAGAGATTGAGTCTTTTGTGTTTTTCTTACATGAGGCTTCAGCTCTCTGCCAAACTTCCCTATTCTGCTCTGAGACAGAGGGGAGCAGCTGTTCCCTCTTGCCACCATACCTGCTCCACTTTGTTGCTGATGTTGTCAGCTGGATCAGAGGGGGAGGAGGGAGTAACTTTTCTTGCTGCTTTCTGTTTACCAGGCTATGTTTCAAGACTAAATTGGGATGTGTCTCTTCCTCTTTGTGCCATGGACATGCTGGATCTGCACGTGGGATGTAAAAAAGGACTTTTGGACCAAAGATTCAGGCTCTGTGCTGATGCCTTTTTTTTTTTTTTTTTTCTTTTTTTAATGGCATAGCTTAGCCAGACTTATCAGCTGATCACAACAGAAAGGAAGCAAAAAAACCCCTCTGAAAATCTGGTATTACAGCACTAACTGCACAAAAGTGGTACTTAGAGTGCTGATGGTATCCTGATAAGTTCAGGGTGCTGTGAAACCAGGTGATTTTTCATCAACTCCTTTTACTTTAGGGATTCCTGTCTTCAAGTTCTCATTTGATTTCTGCAAAATTCCTCTGCTGCAAAGAGTTTTTCTCAATAACAGGAACTGTGGCCAGACTGTAGGCTTGGCTTCGGCTTTCTAGGTTGTGCATTCCTTCAATTCAATTCTACATTTGTGGATAGCATATGTTATATTATGCCACTTCAAGGATTGAAGACTAATAATATGACTAATTGCAGAGAGACTGATGAGACAGAGAATGGATTGGTTGAAAAAGCTAATTTTCAGGTGAGACTTTGGCACCCTCATTCCCAATGCCTGACCCCTCAGGAATTCCTATTTCTGTGAGTTTAGGTTTTCCACTGAAAACAGTATGCTATGGGTGAGCCTGAGAATGGTGGGACAAAGCAGTCACTGTTCAAGCTTTCTTTTGTTTCCATAAGAAATGTTGACTGGTTTAGATTGAATGATCAATTGATGCCTCTCAGCATGCACACACACTGAATTAATTTGATAATTATTTGGGTAAAGAAGAATATTTTTTTTTAGTATACAATAAGAAGAAATCATATCCTGAAAAGTAAATGTCATGATATTGATCAAAAATTTGCAACAGCATCTCCAGAACTTGTTGCCACTGCTGAATACTCTTTTCCTTTCCTTCCTCCTTTCATTTTAAAGGTACCTTTCGATACCAACTGCATCACTAAACATTTCAAGGTTTTGTTGTTGGTTTGTTTTTTTCCTTTTTCCTGCTGTTAGTACTGGGTGGTTTGTGCTTGACTGATCATTCCTGGTGAAGTCTTGTGTGAAGCAAGCTGTTGGTGGGACAAGGTGGGGGTACCCAGCTCAGGAAGCAGTTGCTCCATGGCGTAATGGAGCTAATGGCACTACAGCTGTGGGTACATCTGATGTTAAACTACCATTATTTAAACTTTATGATGCAAGAGACTGCCAACTCTCCCACTTGCAGCATATAAATTATGTCAATTGCTCATGCACTTTTTTTAACCCTGATTTCTCTTGAATTATGGATGATAGACAGGGCCAGAATTTGCTTTTAGTGTTCCCTTGTGGCTGTGTGTGTGCTGAGTGCACTGAGCAGTCATAATCTCAGTGTGTGCAGCCAGGGGATGTGTAACATAATTTGGGCTATGACCATGTAGCTTGTACCCTTACCATTTAGGGAGTTACAACATCTGAAACTTGGAGCTATTTTGGGGCAGGGTGGGTGCTTTGATGCTGGGTTTGACCTGCCGAGGCTGGAAGGTTTCAGAGCTGTGAACTCCACATCCCTGGTGGGTTTTTGAAAGGCAGTGTGATGTTCCCTTTCAAGAGAGCCCTCTGTTGTGGGGATTAGAGCGTGTCTTCCAGGCTTCATTGTGGGGAGGAATAATAGCTCCTGTCTGTAATGAAAATATTATGATTGCCATGCTTTGAAGTTCTCCAGCCCAATGTGTAGCAGTGGAGTGCATTCAGCTATTCATTTAGTTGACTGAATACTCTTGTGTGGGTAGGGAATGGGTTTGCCTGGAGCAAATGAAAGCAGCACACTCCAAAGGTGATGGGGACCAGCCAAGCTGCTGGCTTTGCTGCAGTTCTGACTACTGGTACTGCTCCTCAGCAAGGAAAGCCTTTTAAAAGGTGTCAGTGCTGTGCATGGATATTGTAGAACTTTTGTAGAAGGAAGTCAAGGTGCTGCTGCTTTTAAGATAATTTCTGCAGCATTTATTGAATAATGTGTGTTTTAAGGTGTACTAACAGCAGATGTTTGTAAATTATATGAGGCAGCTATAAACAGTGTGTCTGCACTCCTGTTGCTACATCTGGATTCAAATAAAATTTAAGACTTTTTTTTTTTCTTGCTTAAATATGAAGAAAGCTTCACTCCCTGGCATATTGATTTTACAAGCATTAGCACTTTAATCAAACAGCTCTGAAGTGTTGCACTTCATTAACTGATCTTTAGGAGGAAAGTGCAAACTGTTTGCATTGGGTGAAGCCTGTCCTTGCTGATAGCACTTGAAATGCCCAGTGCTGGAAGATGTTAGACATGAGTCGTGCTTGGAGGGGGGGCAGCAGAGCTCAGAGCTGTGGAAATGGCTGGGTGGGAGAAATTTGTGTAGTCAGGTGTTGGGGCAAGTTTTGCTACAGGAAAACCCACAGCACTGTCAGGGAACAGACTGCCCGGGGCAGTGGTGGAGTCCCCATCCCTGGAGGGATTTTAAGACATGTGGATGTGGATTTTAAGACATTGAAGATGTGGTGTAGTGGTGGACTTGGCAGTGCTGGGGGAGCAGTCAGACTCCATGGCCTTGCAGGCTTTTCCAGCCTAAATGTTTCTATGATTCTGTGATTTCACAGGAAAAGTCTTTAGGCTTGTGAAGCCATATGGAAGCAAATCTTAGTTTAGCTCAGAGGAGATGGGGATGGGATGTCAGATTCTTTAATGTGGCCAAATGAATCCTCCTGCAGAACAAGGTGCTGCTATAGAAGCTCATGCAGTAGGATCAACCACTGGGAATCTGGGCTGGACACTGCTCCCAGCTCTGCTGCCCATTGATGCTCATCAGGCTTCTGAGAGCACTTGGATGGCCAATATTGCATTTCTAATACTGTAATACTGTTTACAGGCATGATTATGAGGTCTTATTAATAGTAAATATTGTATAATGAACACATGTACAAATAATGACTTCATAAGGTTACCTAAATCATTGCTTTAAAAGTGGCTAGAACATTACCTTATTACAGTAATGTTTAAAATCTAAAGTATTCCATCAAAGTTTTATTTCCTTCCATATTTTCCTTATTCTTCTGTTTTCTTTTTTTTTTTTTTTTCTTTCCACACTTTTATTTTTGACATTTTGGTATATGCAGTCACCAGTAAGATATATTTACCAAAAATACCGTGGAAGCACTTCCAAAGTATTAAACCATGTCTGTTGACAGCTGCAGTCTCTCACTGGCACACATATGTGTAAAATACTGTTATGAGACCATTTAATGGGTGCAGTTCATTAAGACAGGAGAAAGAGGTTCCTGGTCTTCCCTTCCCAGAGCCATGTGGTCCCTGAGATGCTTTGCTAGCACAGACCTGTCTGGAGAAAATCCCTTAATCCTTGGGTGAGCAAATACGATGAGAATGTTCCGTGCTTTGTTGTGTGCTATGATCTAATTGAGATTTAATGCATTCTACCATGTCCCTGCTGTGGACTCCCCTTGGACCCTCTGGTACAAAGCAAGGTGTTGGCAGCTTTTTTTTCTGTATCCCAGTTTATGCCTTCCAAGACTTCCAGGTTTTTTTTTTTTTTTTTTTTAGTTTGCACATGTGGAATAGTTGTGCTGGCAGAGATGCCCAAGAAGGGAAGAAATGAGATCTTTGGTCTTCTTTCAAAATGCAATATTTGCTTTAAGAGTATTGAATATGATTCTTTCATATTCCCACCCCTCTGTTTAATAACTATGTATTTGCTACTGATCATGTTAAACACATCTGCACCTCACACAATGGTATCTTATCCCACAGCAATATTTCAGTATAAAATCAATTGGAATTGCCAGTACAAGTGTGTGTAACAAATCCAGTGGGAAGAAGTTTTGGACAGCTTTTGGAGCTTATAAGGGAATTCAAGTCCACAATGGTGCCTGTGCCAGCCTGGGGACACTGAGCCCCTGTCCCAGGTTGTGCCTTTTATTACTAATCAGGGACATGCATTGGATTTTCACATTAAAAAAACCAAGAAAAATAGTTGTTCTCCTTATCCCTAAACTCCATTCCTGAGAATCTGAGCCCTCTTTGTAACAGAGGGGCACTTACAAGGGAAGAGATGCTGTAATTTCTAATTGTTTTATATGTTTTAGCCACTAAAGTGGGCATTGTTGAGGCAAATAGGACTTTAAATGTGAACTTTGGGGAACTTGATTGCAGTTCAGGATCACTCCTGCCATCACACAGAGAGCAATTTGCCTGTTTCTTGTTTTCTTTTTTCTTCCCCTTCCTTGCCAGCTGGTCATTCACTCCATTTCACTGGGAGACCCGAGGAGTTTCGTATTTATTGACAGCCTCAGACCTTTTTTCCTCCAAAATGGGCACTCTGCATGTTGTTCCACCTGAGTAACCTGGAGGCAGCCATTTGGTGCCTGCAGTCCCGTTGGAGGCAGTAAATCACCCTCCAGGATCCCTGCTCTGGGGACCTGCTCTGCAAATGCAGCTCCCATTGGTGTCAGTGAGGATTATGAACATGAATAGTTGGCAGCTCTGGTTTGTCCTTTAGGTAGAGACGAATATTTCCTTTGAAAAATGCAGGTTTTAAAGTCAAAGCTGTGCTACATTATTTAGTTAAATTTTAGAAAATTTTCAAATAATACCTTTTTTGCCTTTTTTTTTTCTTTTTCTTAAACATGAGCTCAATCTCATGGACAAGCCCAGCTGTAGCAGCTCTGAAGTTGTTTGAATCTCCCATGCTGGGTGTTAATGGGAACAGAAGCAGTTGAGCACATGCACATCAATAGGAGACTCGGAAGCATAAAAATTGAGTTCTCTCCTGCCTTTTCCTTTCCTATAGAGAAAATAGGCCCCATTAGTACAGAAAGCTTTGGCAAGGTGGTATTTGCAGTCTAAGACTGGAAAGCAGCTGCCATCCCCAGTGTGTTGTTCAGCAGAGGACTTCACTTTTCATTGCTGCCAGTAATCCTATTTACTGTGAGCACAAAATGCCAGCTGGGTTTTGGCTGCTGGATGTGAGGTTCTGTTGTGAATGGGTTGATGCAGTTTTGTGCTGCAGTGGATCTGATGGAGCCACACACAGGGACACACTGCCCAGCCACTGGCAGGGACTGTCAGCCCTTTCCAAGTCATGGTGTGATGGGAAGAGCCAGGCTGGAGGGGATCAAACACAATTTCTGTCTCTAAAGCAAATGTTTTTGGAAGTGAACTTTTCCCCCCCCGGCATTTGCAGTCATCCCTGTCGTGCTGCTCGTGTATTTCCTTTGCAAGCTTTAGGCTCCTGCATTGCTGTGCTACAGAATATTGCAGCACACCAGGCTGGTGGGGAGGCATTGGTGGGTCCTGGATGGGGTCTGCAGAATGGGGGGACCTGGGTGCCTTGTCAAAGGGCAGTACCAGCTGCCTCTCTGCTGATAATTCATCACTTGATCTCCATGTGCTTATGGAGAAGAGTTGTGTCCTTGCCACAGGATGTTCCTATTTACTGTTTGTATTTATTTATTTATTTCCTTTACTCCTGCAGAGTCAAATATAGTGACTCTCACTGCTTTTTTTCCTTTTTTCCTTTCTGGTCAGACATCCAAAAAGATTGGTGGAAATGCTGCCTCTTTTCTTTCTTTTGATCTGTTTCATCATTCCCTTGTTCCCTCCAACCTGCCCAAGAGCTCTGTGTGCTGATCCAAATGGACAAGTGGCAATGACAGAGGCTGGGGTGACAGACCAGGGAGTTTCTTGAATTGTCCCCCCTTTTTACAGTGAGATTTACTTCATTTTTCTAAGGCATCAGGGAATGAACTTGTATTCCAGTCTCCTATCCAAAATATGGTGCCTACCTGTTCTTGGCTCATGCTGGGCATCTCATGTCTCTGCTTTAAATTGGTGCCATTGGCTTTCTGGGGCTTTCATGGTGTTTATCTGAGCTGTGTGCACATGTACCCACTGCTTTGAGCTCCCTGTGTGTGTGCTCTCCTTGTCCTCCTCTCGCTGTAGTTGTGCTGTATCCGTGTGGATCAGCCCCACGACATGCCCTGCACCAAAATGCCTTTTGTTCTGTTCCCTTTCTTAAAAGAATAAAAAAGCCCCATAATGCTGCCTTTGCCCAATATGCTCTGATGTTGATGACTGATGATTGCTGCTTATTCCAGCTTTTTATCTCAAGCTTTTTCTCTTCTGCTATTAAATGTGACCCTCTTGTTTTCATTTGGTGCCTTTGTATTCAAAGGGAAACAGTGTTCAGTTGATTTTATCAGTTGTTGCTTGTTTCTATTCCGTGTACAGAGCACTTTCAAAGGGAAGGGAGTGAATACATGTACTCTTATTTTATAACCACCCTTTCAGATCTGGCTCTCTCCACGCTTTCCTGGTGTGGGTGACTGAGGAGAGCTCCCACACCCTGAATGCAGGCTGCTGTCTTTGTTTGGCAGCAGGATAAATCCTGGATGGACTCTTTGTATGGTTGTGGACAAGCATTGATGCCATGGAGGGGAAAAAGCTCATTGTGGGGGTGAAGGGAAGGGCCTCTGCTCTCCTGGGCAATTTCCCAAACCAGATGCCCGGCCTTACAAATAAAGAAAATTCAGATTAAACTAAAACCATCTGAAACAAAAATACCACCACTGCAGAAACCCTTAATTAGTTATGGATTTTTGTCTATTTTTTATCTCTTCTGAATTTTTATTTTTAGATAGTGAGTCTCAACCTGAGAAACCAGTGATACATTCTACTCCTCACAATCAAAACGAAAAGCAGCTAATCTCAGCATTTTGGTGCTAATGCTCCATTTCTGCACTGGTACCTTCAGAGCCAGTTTTAACATTATATGAAGTTTAAAGGCTTTTCACTTTCAAACTAGCTTTTTAGTAGGTTTTTTTTTTTCCATCTTACTGTGTTATCCTTTCAGGAGTTTCAGTAGCCAATAACTCTTCCATCAGGTAAATGCACTTTAAAATGCTTCCTTCAGCACAGAACAAATACAGAGAGAGTAAAAGGTTTGTAATGCAGGAGAAATGGCATTAATTCTGCTGTCCCCCTTTGTAGAACAGCACAGGGAAAAGTACTGGGGTTATTTACCTCAAGAGTAGGAAGAGATCTTGAAATGTCATTATTCAGAGGAGATAAATCTTTAATCACAGTCAGAGTGATTTCCATAATTGATGCAAAATCAAAATCCTCAGGGAGGGGCTGAGAAATAGGTTTGCCCTGGGGACACAACCTCAAAATTCTGGATATTAACAATGGCTGTTAGGTCTGACAGGCACTTGCTGACAGACTCAAGGGCTTTGTTCATCATGAGATGAAGGTTTCCATTGGCTTCAGATGGAGATAAACAAAATGGTGTGTCCACAAAATACAGATGTCCTGGCTTAGACCATAAATAGAAAATTAAACAAGTGGAGAATTACAAAATTAGCACTAGGTGCAGAAGAGCTGCATGCAGTTGCTTTTAAAAATAGTGTTTCTCCTTATTCCTTAGTCTTGGAAAGGAGTTCATTAAGGATAACAGAGAATGGGAAAGGGAGTGCAAATTGCTATTGATTGGTGTTGGGCTGTGGAGATGTTTCAGTCTGGTTTCAAGCTCCTGGAGCATGTCCTGCTCACTCCCACTGACCAGCACTGAATTAAAGCTTGGGGTGCTGCAGTCTCTTGTGCTAGAGCAAGGGCAGCTGCTGGGGCACATCTGGAGTCAGGAATTTGGGGGGGATGCTTGTACATTTTTAATATGTTGGTAACATTGCAATTAAAAGCAACTTGCTCCTCCTGGACGTGCACACACCTGAGTGCAGCTTGTGCTCCATGGCTTGGTTTGAGCAATGAGCTGAGCCCAACCTTTGAGCTGCTGAGCAGAACTGGGCTAATCTCAGGGTTATCTGCAGTCCCAGTGCAATCTGTACATTTGTCTTCAGGACTGTCCCATTGGAAGATGTTTGGTTTGTTTGGATTTGCTATCATTTAAATGTGCTTTGTTCCTGAGTTTTTCTGAACCTTAACAGATGAGCACTTCATAATGCATGTAGGGAACATTTTAAAGACACATCCTGCTCTTGCTAATTTTTAAAGGCAGTCCCAAGGTGGGATGCAGTCCTGCACAAGCTGCCAGCAATGTCTGCCTTGCACATCCCTGGCAGTGTTCAAAGCCAGGCTGGAATGGGCTGGAGCAGCCTGGTCTGGTGGAAGATGTCCCTGCCCACAGCAGGGGGGTTGAAATAAGATGATCTTTAAGGTCACTTTCAACCCAAACCATTATATGATTCTAGGAAAACTATTTTATAAGATATCCTTTCTTCTGTATCCCAGTGCAGATATAACACACCTTTCTTCAGTATTTGTGGGATTGTAATTCTCCCCATAATGGACCTGTTTGGCTCCTGCTTCACACTTGTGCTGTGTGGTAACACTCCTGAACTCATAATCTATGAGGCTCTAAGGCATCTTGTTAGGAAAACATAAATGAAATGTCTTGGGGCAAAAAATGTGAAAAGACACTGTGCAGCCTCAACAGTTTCAGGCTGGAGGTTTATGCTGATTTAGGTGTGATGCAGGAAGGACACTAATCCTCTTGCTAAGGCTGCTCCTCAATCAAGAAAAATGTCTGAGTCAAATACAAGTTTGGCTTTACCCAGGAGAAAAAACCACCCAAACACAAAACACCTGCACTAACACAAATCCCATTACAACTTAATAGCTTTAATATTTTTTCCCCTTTTATTTCCAGTGAATGTTAACTTTTGTAGAAAAGCATCAGTTCTCAGAAACAGACTCACAAAATGAATCCAGTCCCTAATTTTCACACAGAGCTCTCTGCCTTCCTTTATGTGTAGTAGTAAATGACAGAAGCATTGCAAGTTGTACATAGATGCAACTATTGATAGATTCCATCTGGAAGCTTTTACCCTTGTAAATTAATCTGCTTGGGACCAAGGGGCAGGAGAAGGAAGGGACAGGAAAAGACTCTACAGATTCATTTTCTCAATAGATTGAGCTGAGTTGTTCTTTGATATTATCATCCTAAAGATTTTTTCCCCCTTCATAGTATGCATGGTCTTCCTTATCTCCAGGGGATCAAGCAAGGAGGGCAGATTTAGATTAGATATTAGGAAAAAAATTCTTCCCTGTGGGTGGGCTAAGGCCTGGCACAGGTTGCCCAGAGGAGCTGTGGCTGCCCCATCCCTGGCAGTGTCCAAGGCCAGGCTGGATGGGGCTTGGAGCAGCCTGGGATAGTGGAAGGTGTCCCTGGCCATGGCAGGAGGTTAGAATGAGATACCTTTTAAGGTCTGTTCCAACTCAAACCATTCTGTGATCCTGTGATTTAATTACTGTATATTTAGCTTGTACCCCCTGCTGACATCCATCGTTTAGTTCTAATCTGCTGTTTCTACCTCTTAAAGACTTTTGGGTTGTCTTTAAGCAAAGCTTTAAAGAAGTTTATCAAGAATATGACTTCATTTGTAAGGTTGAAGTGTGTGACATGCACCTCTTAAAGAAAAGAAAATTAAATGCTTCTGGAAGTGCTGACACTGTGGTGACACTAATGGAGGATTCTAACCTGTCATGATGAAACCTCCTCCGGCAGCATTTAAACAGTTTGGTGCGAGTCAGATGATTTGTTAATTTACATAGAGCTGAATTCAAGAGTAATGTAATAAGGAAACTGAATGGGTATTAATTATAAAAGCTTATCTATTCCGTTTCTAATTAAAAATAAATAATCAGAATAATGTTGGGGTTTTTTTGTTACTAGAATGATGAAATGTCTTTCTGCTTCTCTTCTTTGGCTTCAATGAGCTTTATAAACTGATGTCTGAATGAGAAAATAAATAGAAAACTGGAAAAGTCTTTCTATCCAAGCTGAAATAACATTGCATTTGTGCATATGTAAGGGGAAAATAGGCATGCAGTAAACAATTTGATTTATTTTCTGATAAATGGTCTTATTGCAAAGTAATGAGTCAAAAAATAGAAAAAGAAGAGATTTCTGTGAGACTGAAGAATGCTCCTCAGATGGAAACGGGGTGTCTTTTGGTCTTGAAAAATTGGTAAGATTGCAATTTACATAGGTGTTGTGATGGTCAAGCATGTTCTCTGCCACTGCAGCATGTCCCAGTACACTTGGTTTATTGATTTCACCCTCCACCAAGTAGAAATGTTCCAAATGAGGGTAAAATTGTGAAAATTTTAGGATTAGATATTGAAAAATAGGCGGAAGTGGGAGATCTCTGCCTGGCTCCCAAGAGCTTTGGGGCAGCTGTGCAAAGGTCTCTGGGTTCCTGGTGATGGTGGAGGAGCCAGGGGAGGTGTGAGCGCCGTGTGGGGAAAGCCCTGGGCTGTGTGTCCAGAGGGGAGCAGAGAGCCAGCCAAAGGCAACATCCATGGACAGATTTAAGGGTTAACAGCTGGGAAAGACCCCGGCTGTTCAGCTTCCCTCCAGGAGCTCCACTGGTAATGCAGTTGGAGCAGTCAACATGAAAACAGGCAAGTCATCTGTAGTTATTTTATTATTGGATTGTAACCTCCCCCTGGTCTCTGCCACAAGAATTTCATGACACAAAGGATAAAAGCCCACTGAAAACAAGGAAGGGGAGCCAGGCTTGTACTGAGAGTAGGAGTGAAGAAACAGGACAGACAAAAGATTCATGAGCAAGATTAAAGGCAGCAAGACTGAGTTTGAGCAGCGACCCATAGGAATTTCATTGCCTTCCTTCAGAAGAATCTAGTCTTCTGATATGGAGCTTTGCCAAAGGAACCAAAGTATTAATCTGATCTGTTCCCTCCAGATCTGTGACTGAAATTTTCAGCCTTTTTTTTTTTTTTTGGGTGTGGAATACTGAGAAAATTAAAACCACAGTCAGATAAAATACATGTGTGTGCACATGTGCATATGCACGTTGCTACTATGCTTCACTCAGTTTCTCACAGCACTGGAAATATGGTACCCAAGGAAACATTGAATTTAATCACAGAATCATTAAATGGACTGGGTTGGAAGGGACTTAAAAGCTCATCTTTTTCCATCTGCTCTGCTGTGGCCAGGTACACCTTCCACTAGACCAGGTTGCATCAAACAATGTCCAGCCTGGCCCCAAACATTTAATCCTGCTGACCAATGCAGGAAATATATTAATCTTCTGCTAGCATTGTGCTGTCTCTTGTCCAGCTGGTTGTGGGGACCTGCTAAGCAGCTCACAAATGCAAGGAGAGGTGTGATGCCAATGGGAACTGCACAATTTTACCTTTGTGTCTATACTTGCTGCACAGGAGTATTGTAATAAAATTGCCTTCAGCATGCAGTACCTATCAAAGATAAATTTAGACAAATATTTAATAAAGAGCAATTTTATTAATTGCCTTTTCATCAGCTCTTTTGAGAAGAGAACAATAAGGAAAATTGTGCACAGTGAAGTTTCACGGCAAGGGTCTAAATATATATGGTCTCATACCTGTGTTGGTGTTTCTTCCTCAGTAATCTCTGTATATGCTTTACATAGTTTGGGTCTTTTCATCTCTGTGTCTTTTGTCTCTTTTTTGCTGTTAGTACCCTCACAGACCACAATACTATCCAAAAATAATATTTGATTAAGCTTTTGATCTCACAGTGGTTAGATGGATTTGAAATGGGACAAAATTAGGCTAATCACACTAAGAATAGCATAGTTACTTCTGATTTTCAAATGCCTTTTTCATGGTATGACCTCCAATGGTTTGCAGAGTTCTGACAGATACAGAAAGTAACATTAATTCCCATTTTCAGATGTAAAAAATTGATACAGAACATTTTTCTATAGTGTTGAGTGCTTCCTTGGTGTTATTTGCAGGGTAACTGCTTGCTGTTATTGAGCTTCTGTTGAGAATTACAATTTGTTTTTATTTGGTATTAAACTGCAGATGCAGATTCAGCAGTTCCCTTCATTCTGGTGTCCTTGGTGCAACTATCTGTCACAACCCTTCTTTCCAGAGTCTATTTTCCTTTCCTTTTGGGTCAGTTTTGTTTTTTAAAGTCTGTGAATCCTCCTGAAATAACATGACTATCTGGGAATTCTTACTATCTTTTGTTCTGAGGTGGCAGTCCATTTTATCCTGCCTTTTGTTTCATGTAGCCCATCTAAACTGGTGAAAATTATTGATTTTCTGTTTTTCTGTCCTCCTCTTCCAAGGCTGTTGTGTCCCTCTCCATCCTGCTCATGTGCACAAACCCACAGAGTTATCTCATGGATCTTGAAAGAAAATAGTTTGTACCTATAGCAGATCATATGCTTGAAAAACATCTTATTCTCTGTGTTATTCTCCAGGACAAATCACCATTTTTGCTTTATAAAAATAAATAATTATAGCAACATTAGGTTGGTAACAGAGACAATGAAGTTGCTGTTCATGTAAACATGGCTTCTCTGCCTCTCTGCTCTCATGTCAGGCACACAATGAAAAACCCAGGACCTCTTAGAAAACTCTCATAATGGAGACTGTTATGAAATTCCTGCTTTGTTTCCTTTCTTATTGTACTGTGGCAGTAAGGACATGTGCAGCACACAATTTGCCTGCTGATCATAGCCCAGTCTCCATATGTAGCTCAATTTTGGTTGCTTCCAACCATGAGTTACTCAAGAATCTACTTAAGATGTGCTGGGTAAGGAAGGTTTAGGAAGCTGTGCTGCAGCATCTGACTTTGTGTCCCAGTAAAAATGAGATGTGGAAAAGGAAGTGCATGGGAAGTGTGTGGTTGTGTATAATCTGTCTGTGAATGGATGTATGTAAATACACACTTGAACTATACATTTGTGTGTATCACTGTCATAGAGGGTTGGATTTTTTTTATTTTAATACTACATTTGCAAGGTGCATCATTGCCTTGGAAGGACTTGGTATAGAAGCTTTCAGTTTCAGTAATACATAATTAAAGTTTGTAGTTTTAGCCCTAGCTCTGATGTAATGTCTAAATTTCTTCCTTCAGCAATAAACCTGGATACCCAGCTGCCTGCTGGAGCTCACTGTTACTTGAGGGCAAACTTCCTTTTAACATAGAAATGTAATAATTTACATTTCTGCTGTGTATAAGCCACTTTCTATGAGCAGTGATATGATGGAGCTGTTTGGTTTTTGGGTTTGCTTTCTGCAATGGTTTTGTCTTGTTGGTCCTAAGTGAAACCACTGCTTGTCCTGAACCCAGCCTTCCTTTGGGAATTTTGAGGCAGTAAGGAATAGGATTGTATTTGGGAGAGAAGAAAAAGAAGCCTGTGTGCCTTAGTCTGATCTGTAACACATTTAGTGGTGTGCAAAAGGTAGATGAGGTCCCTGTCTTTAAGAATTAATGCACAGTTAGAGGATGTGCATTCTCTAATGTGGCAGGAACATCTTAATTTCCTCATTAAAGTCTTGCTTTGAGATGCAAGCAGCCTGAGCCTATGAAGTTTCTGAGCTCAGTTATTTTCTGCCTGCACCAAGCTCTTGTAAGTTTTCCACTGGAATTCCAAATTTCTCAGGGGCAACCAGGATCTAATTTGAGAAGTCAGGTGTGTTCATGGGTGTATGAGACTGGGTTTCCTCTGTCCATCCTTCTGTCCTTAGTGCAATATAAGGCCTCAGACTCTGGCCATGGTGAGCATCATTAATTAGTGTTGAAGAGTGGCTTGTTTTGCAAGATGATAGACTTTATACCTATGTAAATTACTTTCTCTGCAACTAATAAATTGAATAAATGATGCCTTCTCCATGCAGTACAGTGGGGCTCATTGTGCAGTTCGTGGTAGTTTCACTTGATTACCTTTCCCATTTCTGTTTTTAATAATCTTTGTAAGAGTGAGGAGTTCAGTCACTTCTAATAATCCCCAAAAAAGCAGTGGAAGGCATGTTTCACAACTGTGAGCTGCACTCCAGTGTCCTGCCTGTGGAATCCACCTTGATGCAATCAAGGAAAGTCTCTTTCCATGGTTCATGGTGCTGCTCCAGATAAATTGGTTACTTGGATAAAGACAACAGTGCTTGCACAGTCGAACACTTCCTTTCCTCTCCATTTGCTCTGTTCTGTTCCACACCTGTTGCTGTCCTTGCTGGCCAGGGGGTCCATTTGTGCAGCTGAGTGAGATTGTGGGCAGCTTTAGTTCTTCAAAGGATTATGCAAATAATAATTGAATTAAAGAGCTGCTGTCAACATTACGAGGTTCTGGCAAAGATAACTGATGTTAGCATCTGCCTGCAGACACAGGGATTTCAGAGTGGACTTGGACAGGGAGAAGCACATCAGGATTCCAGAATGCTTGAATATTTCCTTTCTGGCTGTTTGTGGGGTATATTTTTTTATCCCCTTTCCAAACTAAGCTGTTTAACCAGGAGTTGTCCATCTGGGAAC
Organism: Agelaius tricolor; assembly: GCF_023055355.1. NCBI lineage: Eukaryota > Metazoa > Chordata > Aves > Passeriformes > Icteridae > Agelaius > Agelaius tricolor. The sequence goes on along the minus strand of NW_027269278.1, from coordinate 8,811,283 downwards.
ACAGAGTAAATTAAACTCTGAACAAAATGAATAAGGCATAAATATAATCAGGGTTTCTGGGGTTTTTCCATAGTAACTGGGATAGACGGAGGAAAAATGAAGTATTTTATATTTTTATAGGCTGTTTCTTTTACAAATCTTTGTATCATTAAAAAACTGTAAAATCCCATTCTAATAAAAATGTTTGTCTTCAGTTATGCAAATTTAATATTAAAAATCAAAATACCAGAATTACTTGAGGCTCTTAGGAGCATTTTTGCTGCTCTCAGGGCAGGGTGCAGCTGTCACCTACTCAGATGTGACCTGGTGTATTAAATCAGAGCAGTACCTTGAATGAGGAGGCAGCAATAACCTTCAGTGAGATGCATAACACAGTCCTTGGCTGGTGCAAGCTCTGAGGGATCAATTTTTAGTGATCAAGGCAGCCCCTGAAGGTCTTTGCTGTAGTTGTACCTGAATTACATTTATATAGACAATAATAGCTGCTGAATCTTGATTTTTAAATAACTTTAATATCAACCACAGTCTCCAAAACAGTGTTTTTTAAGGAACATTGTGATGGAAAAGGCAAATGCCTGTACTGATGCAGGTCCTGCCACTGAGAGGAGGAAGAGGAAGAGGATGCTGGGCCAGAGCCTCCTCAAGTCCTCATCCTTTGGGCTGCTCTGGTTTACAGCAGGCACTGATAGATAATAGGACCTTTACAGGGAGGTCTCCCTGAGGTCACAAAATTTGCATTTCTGAGGATAATTTGCAAAAATTCTGGAACAATTAGTGAAGTAAGTAAAGAATAGTCAGATACTCCTTCCATGAGCTGTACTTTCTGCACTGCTCAGAGATGCTTTGACCTTCTAGTTTATTACAAGTCAGGAAAAGTCAATATTTCTTAGCTTGCCAAGTTGGAGGAATTTTAATGAGTTATTGAGTCAAATAGGTAATCCTCCAATAACAGACTTTTTTCCCTTTCAGATTTACTGTGATAAAAACAAAGGCTTAATGGGGACCAGGAAAAATGGGTTTTTTGTTAGAAACTCTTGCTTGTCTCTCTGCAAATGCTTTTAACCCCTTGACCACAAGTAGATGAAATGGAGCTTCAACACTGGGACATTTTGCATTGGCATCAAATGCTGGGCAGGCAGGGGCTGTGTTGATGTTAGCAGGGAATTTAACATGATAAAATGAGACTGAAGTAGCTGGTGCTGATGCTTCTCACATCTCTTTTGCATGTGATAAGGGGCTGGATGAGATCTGGTTTGTGCTCCTATGCTGAACTGTTTGGCTGCTGGAAAAATCTTTGAAGGGAAAAGCCCTGGGTGTACTTTAGAAGATGTTGTGGCATCCCAGTTGCTGCAGGGTGTGTTCCACTGGGTGCTGCAGCACATCTGGAGTGGTGCTTGCACTTGAACATCCTCTGAGAGCTGGCACACACCAAAACCTTTCCAAGAGCCAAACCTGCACATGGTAAATGTAGAGAAAAGGGATTTGCTTCCAAACCATCTTGCTGGTCCAGACTGAGTCCCCGGCTCTGGGGCAGCCCGAGTCTGGCTGTTGGAAGGCTGTGCAAGGCTGGCAGTGGGTTTTTGCACAAGGAAAGGCTTGGTCCTGGTATAATTGTGCCTTTGCAATTCCCCTTTGCTCAACTTGGTAAACTCCAATTAGCATAGAATGATGTAATTTCCTGAAAATCTGTTCATTGAGTGTAATGCTAATTACTGCTCTGAGTAGTGGCTTGTTTGGAAGTGCCTTGTCCTCTGTGAATTTTAGTCATGTTCTCTGTAAGCCTTTAAGTGAGGAAGCTTCATAAGCAGAAAATCTTATAGCACAAGGGCAGCCCTTTTAATAATATCAAAGACCACAGTAATATTCAGAATATCATATCCAGTGAATTCTTAACAGTAGTAGAAAGTTGTGTTTCACTATATGTCATTACTCAGAGTGTAGGAGTAGATACTGATGGTCCCTTTAACAATGACTGGTGTTTCCCCATTTCATTCCCTTCAGTGATAGTCAGTAGCATTCCTTTCAGTAGCAGTCTGTCTTTGGGATTATTTTTTCAAAAGCTCTCAACAGTTGTTTGTCTGAGCTTTCCTTGAAACCTGTGTGAATTTTAGCCTGGAGGATATTCTGCCTCTGAGTGGGAGCTTCTGGTTCCCAGGGTGAGAGCTGGACTCTGAATGTGCCCAGGAGCTGAGTGCTGACATTTGGGGCATTTTGCTGAGTTTTGTGAGCTGGAGTAGCGCAGGGTTTTGGAATTGCTTTCTGAATGTAACTCATGGTCAAAGTGTGGGCACTGAAATGCTCTCACTGGGCTTTATTCTAGGCTCTAGTTTTGTGAAGAGCTAACAGAACAAAGGGTTATGTGTCCATCACTTTCCAAGGCAGCACTTTGAGCACACGCTCACTGTTGTGGTAAGGGAAAGGGGAAGGTCTGGGAGTGCAGATCTGAGCACTCTTCAGGCTGCTGCTGCTCAAAGGGGAGCCCTTTGTACCTCCAGCACCTTTGCTGCTCCCGTCAGGGCTGTGCTGCTGTGTGGGCTGTTGAGGCCGGTGTGGCTCATGGTGGCATTTTCTGCTGTCCCCAGTGCTGCAGGGGCAGGAGCGGCAGCGTGGGCTGTTGAGGCCGGTGTGGCTCATGGTGGCATTTTCTGCTGTCCCCAGTGCTGCAGGGGCAGGAGGGGCAGCGTGGGCTGTTGAGGCCGGTGTGGCTCATGGTGGCATTTTCTGCTGTCCCCAGTGCTGCAGGGGCAGGAGCGGCAGCGTGGGCTGTTGAGGCCGGTGTGGCTCATGGTGGCATTTTCTGCTGTCCCCAGTGCTGCAGGGGCAGGAGGGGCAGCGTGGGCTGTTGAGGCCGGTGTGGCTCATGGTGGCGTTTTCTGCTGTCCCCAGCGCTGCAGGGGCAGGAGGGGCAGCGTGGGCTGTTGAGGCCGGTGTGGCTCATGGTGGCGTTTTCTGCTGTCCCCAGCGCTGCAGGGGCAGGAGCGGCAGCGGGCGCCCTGCGAGAGGAGGCTCTGTGGCCGGGGCAGCCGGTGTGTGCTCAGCGGGGACACGCAGCAGCCCGAGTGCCGGTGTGTGGAGGACTGCAAGGCCACCTACATGCCCGTCTGTGGATCTGACGGCAGGTTCTACGAAAACCACTGCCAGCTGCATCGAGCCTCGTGCCTGCAGAGGAAGAAGATCTACATTATCCACAGCAAGGACTGTTTCTTCAAAGGTAGGGCCTTGTTGAAAATAAATACTTCTGTAGGGCTTTCATCGCACGTCGTAATCCTGGTAAATGGCTGAATGCTGTGTTTTATTTCTAAGAGCTGAATTTTTCAGGGATGATTTATTCCAGGACAGCAGAGAACATACGCAATGTTTTATGCAGCTATTAAGCCCCTGAGTGCCATTGCCATGCAAAATGTAATCATACTGGGAACTGGTAAATAATTAACATTACTGTATGCATTGTGTGCACTGTAGTTGTGCTGCTCAGTACTTTCAGCTGCTAGTGTAATAACTTTTTACAATCCAATTCATTTGAAAAGGCTTTGAACAAGACAAAGATGTTAAGAAAAAGTAGATGGTGTAAACAAAAGTTTGCTGCAACATTGAGAAACAAAAACCTAGTCAGGCAAATGACACAGGCAAAGGAAAGGAGCTGCTTAAATGAAATAAGGAATGGGGACAGACTTTAAATAACTTTAAAGACAGTTCTGGTTACCAGTGGGACGCATACATCTGGAGCTCTTTTACTGGTTCAGTAGCAAATTTAATTATCATCTTTGCACCAAAGCCAGTCTCAAATCTTTCCCATTAATAATTTGTATGCCATGTACCATCCTGTCATCATGGGAGACTGCAGAAGTAGGAGCATGTGATAAAATGCCAGGGAATGGAAGAAGCTGTAAATTATTTTACTTCTAATGAGAGGTCTCACAAAGGGCCTCATTCGAGTATATCTTGAAAGCTCATTGTCAAATATGATTCTGTATACCTACAGGAAGATTTGAGTGGGTTGTTGCAAATATATCCAGTGACATTTACGTGATCAAATATGAAAATAATTCCTTTATCTTCAGCTCACTTAAGCCCCCAAGGAGATTGGCTGTATACAGAGCTATCCATCCTGAGTTCTTCTTTGCTAACATGATGCTAGAAGAGCCTATTTAAGAAACAGGAGACCATTTGAAGAGCTTATTAATATGTCCTTGTGATACCCTTTGGAGATAGAAAAGCAGTGCCATTCTTGTGTCTTGGAGAAGACATTGTCTTTTTGTGACTAAAATTTTTCCAGTGGTATGTAAGCACTGCTTTGCAGTGCATTGCAAAGTCTCATTTGTTTTGAAGATCTGGCTGTGGAGAGGACAACACAGCTGGTCAGAGCATTGATTTGGTGAACACCCTGGGTTAGTTTCTCACAGGCAGCCTCTGAATTTACCAAGGCAAAGAGGGATTTTATGGTTGTCACATTAAAAAGGAGCATCTAAAAAGGACACTTGTGCCTTGCTCCAAATGCTGTGCTTCTGCCTCTGGGTATCAAGTCAGATCAGGGTGGAAGCAGTGTCCATCCCTAGTAAGATGCAGGTGGGCCACTGCAGCATGAGAAACCTTGCAAAGAAAGGGAAAGTCTTAATTTCAAAGATGCTCACCAAGCCCCCACTCAGTTCAGGGGATTTTCTTTCCCTGACTACCAAAAACATTCCTTGGGTTTTTCATTCTTGACATCACCCACCTTTTTATGACAGTGTGTCTGCCCTGGGTTTTTATTTGTTCCTTATCACATATAGTGTTAAAGAAAATGAGTTCTTATTGCAGTAATCAGCCCCTGCAGTGGCTGTATTATGCCTAATGATAGAATGTCACGCTTGAATACTTCCCTGAACACACCATGAAATGATGTCAGAAAGTAGGAGTTGTGTGTCCCAGTTTAAAGTAACCCTCGAACTCTTGCCAGGGAGCACTGCTTAAATCTGCTTTTCAGCAGAATAACAGCTTTATGGAAGGGAAGAAAGAAACAAGCTCACTTCTCTTCCCACGTGAATAAATAAAAATGTACTTCACACCTCTGTCTGCAGAGATAACATACAGAAAAAAGTTTACCTTAAGTGGGGAATAATTCCACAGAATGGGACTCCACAGAAATACTTGGCTTCAGCCCTTTTTTCTACCATGCAGTTCCTGAGTAACCTTCTGTGTATTGCTCTGTTTATTGGTACTTTACTCTCCTATTTCTAAATCAAGAATGATAGTGGTTTCTCTTAAATCAAAATTTTCAGTCAGCAATTAAAGTACAGGTTTTTAAGCACCATTGTAAGTGTAAAAAGAAACGTAAGACTTTGACTGGAGAAAAACCTTTAAGGTGCAAAATCACAGAATCCCCAAATGGTTTGGGTTGGAAGTGACCTTAATGAGCCTCCTGTTCCAACCCCACTGGTGTGGTCAGGGACACCTTCTGCTAGACCAGATTGCTCTAGCACTAAGCACACGTTTTCTGTTCGCTTTTGATCAAGTAGATAATTTAATTATTTGGATACAGTCAGACTGATGAGTGGGCTGCTTCAAGTTTTGTTGTCCCTGTTGACTTGTTCAATTAAGATTTAAATTCCTGTGTAGAGCTGAGGGATGCTGCAGACTGGATGTTTGTGTGTGCTCTGCCAGTTTGCCCAGTTATCAGTGACAAACTGGATGGACTTAAAGTAAGACAGAGATCAAATACCCTGATTCTACTTTGGCTGAGCCAGGCCTATCCACAGTAAACTGACAATAAAGCAAACAGCAGAGATTTGTTTTCTTTTGTGTATTTTGGGAAAGGATTTTTTGATCTTTTAGCATATTTATCAAATGTGAAGTGCTCTGTAAATACTAGTGAGTAGCAGATAGTCCTGTGTGAGTAGAAGCATTTGCATTCTGTAGTAGCAATAGTATTAGGAAGAGCAGAAGAGAATTTGTCCCTGGGAAAATGACTGATTTCTCCTTGGTCCAGCCTGGAATAAAATGGCTCCTCGAAATCTTGAGAGTCCAAAACATTGAAAAAACTCATGGAAATGTGAATGAAGCAATGAGAGATCTCAGCAGGAGTGATCTCCCCAGGCTTTATCCTTCAGCCTCTGATACAGCTCAGTTCCCCTTACAAAAAACTATAAATGCAGTCCCTTTTCCTCATTTGATAAAGCAAATAGGTGGGAAATTTCACTTGGGAGTTTGAAGTCACAAGGGAAATACTGTGAAGCAGAAGCCCTAAACCCAGAGATCTCAGGAGAAATGTCAATCCCACTCATAGCCCTTCACATTCTCCTTGATCTAGTTGTCCTTCCTGGTGTGAAATACATTTTGGTTTTCCCATAGGAAAAGGTTCTATTTAGGACTTGTCTACCATGTGGCAGGGTTTTTTTCATTTTCTATGTTTTCACTAGTTTGTGAGTTTCTGTAGTCATTTGATTGAGGTGTTGGTGATTTTTACTGGGTAAGAAAATACATAAATATAAAAGTGCTTTTACTGTGTGCTGAACTAATCAGGAAAGAAGTTTTTCTTCCCCAAAAGTTCTCCCAGTACTTATGAAGACTGGCAAGATAGCTATACTCATAATAACAATTGTCCCATGGATGTCCAGAATGAGCACTTGGTCTGAAATTGTTCCTGTTTGAATAAATGCCTTGGATAATGAGGTTATATCATTTCAACACAGGATTTGGACTATGCTTTGCTTTTTTGTAGCAGTAGTCCCCTTTTTTTTCCACTGCTTTTCATTTTTCTTTCCTTTTGACTGTCTACACTCACTCTGTCTCTTCCCTCTCTTTTCTCTTATTATTTTTGGCCAGAGATAGCTGTGCAGACACCGTTCAATAATTTTTCTTCCCTTACCTTCTTCCCTCCACCAGAAATATCAGAGCAATGCACTTCCCTAGCAGTTTGCATACATTACAGAAATTCTGTTTAGAGCTGTGATTTTCCATTTTCAGGATTTAGGAGTAATTGTCCCCTTTCTTTCTTTCTCTTCCTGCTTTTTTCTGCTTGATCAGCAATCTCAGAGCTCCTGTGCATCAGCCAAGCCCTTGCTGGAGGAAGGCAACCATGTTTGCTTGCTCAAGCTCATTCTTTATTTTCTGTGGTTCTGACATCCTCTCTTTATCCAGGTGGATTGGGTTTTTCATAAAAAGCTCAGCTTTTCTTGCCAGCCTGTACAGCAGCTTTGTGCTTCAGCTGCTCAGATTGACTTTGTGCTCTGGCATGAATTCAGTCCAACTTAGATGACCAAATTCTTGAACTTTCCATTATGTAAATGAACTATACCTGTGTTGACTACTTAAAATATTTTTTTTGTCCATTTGGTCCGCTTGTACCAAAGCTCTAATTTTATGAAATCTGACAGAATTTTATACAGAGAGATGGTGTGCTGTAAAAGCATGTTCATGTCTGGTATTCCAGTCCCATTCTCTTCCTTCCTTCTCTACTGAAATGTCAGTATTAATTTTTCAATAATTTTGTCCCGTTGCTTAAAATATGTCTTTTTTTTTTCTTTTAAGCAACTATCTGGCAGTAATTTCCCTCCTTATACAAGGTCGTTTCTTGTCCTGTAATAAGTCATAATTTTGTACATATTTTGTACAGAATTTTATAAGAAATCTGTGGAAAACCACCTGCCTTTCTCCTTTCTGTTACATACACACAGTCACACTGTTTGGTTTGAGGCTTACACTGATGGTCAGAACAATATTTCATGCCATGAATTTATATATAAAGTGTTCTGGAGTAGTGTGCACGCCTCTGTGGAGGGTTGCTGTGCATGTGCACACATGTGAGTGTGCTTGCACATTGACAGAGCCAGAATAATGTGTTCTCTCAGGACATTTATGCACAGGTAGTGTAGCAGAGGATGGAACCTGGATCTGCATGGAGAGAGATTGAGAAGCAAAGGGCACAGCTGAGATGAGGTGTTCAGCTGATGTAAGGTTATGGCTTTCCCTTGGAGACTGGTTGAGTGCTGGCACAGGCTGCCCAGGTGCCATCTCCATCTCTGGGAGCTTTCAGAACCTGGTTGGGAGCAGCCCTGAGCAACTTAGTCTGAGCCTGCACTAAATGTTTTGATGGAAGCCTCTTCCAGCCCGTATCATCCCATAATCTTATGATTTCATGACCCTAGGTAATGGCATCTTTCATTTTCAACCGCTCTTATCTTTCTTCCAGTTCTCAAAAAGATTTTTTCTAATTAAGGAAAATGATAATCTTCTGCATGTTGACAGAAAATTTTCTATGCTTGAATGTAAATAAATTACAAACCTGGGAAAAAAACTAAACAAGCAGGCTGATAATTTGTATCACTGCAGTAATCTCAAATACATATGAATTCAGCCTCAGGTGATGGTAGTTTATTTCCTCTGTACTGTATTTGTTGTCCATGTGTTAGTTCTGTGCTTTGTTACTTCCAGAAGTAATTTGTTCTACGGAATAGCATTTCAAAACATCTCTGGGAAGGTGTTGAATGTTTTGCCCATTATGTGCTTGCAGCACAGGCAGACCCGCTCCATTGCTGGTTTGCAGACTGGAAGGAAATCTGCTCCATTTAACACTCTCTGTCTTTCCAGCTGGAAAAATTCTGAGTATGAACTAATGGCACTTTTCCCAGCTGGCAATTAATATTTGCTGATTTAACTTTGCAGCAGTGCTGCCAGACTGCTCCGGTGGCAGCGAGCTGGGAAGGGGCGGCTGGGAGGAAGGCAATTAATCCCTGCTGGAGGAGGCTGGGGCTTTGACATGGAGGTGAAGCCTCTAATGATCATTTCAGTGTCCAGTGTAAATATATTAGGAGCTTAAAGCGTTATAAAGAGAGATAAGTGCTGTGTAAAATGAAGGAATGTGTTTGCTGTCAGTAGAGCTGATACAGTTCTTAATAAACTGAATTCCAGAGGGATTCCTTTCTATTCTCACACTGCCTTTTCAGCTCCCTCCACTTAGTCTTTTGGGGAGGGATCAATTTTACCTGGCTTTTCAGGCTGACTGCTCTTAAATGTGATTTATTGCTTTACACCTAATAAACAGACTGCATCAATCTTTGGGGTAAATTATGGAAATTCCACTGATTTATGTAAGGATACGAATAAGGGACTGCTAGTCTGCTCCTAGCTTTGGTAATAGAAATTTTCTAGGAATAGGTTTAGGATCTTGAAAATTATTTTCTGTTTTAAGAGAAAATTGGATGCTTACATTCCTGAAATTCATGGAAAGGAAATCTTGGCTAACAGTCAGTTGTGAAACTCCCTGGTTATAGGTGGGCTTTCACTGGAAATTAAATGCCAATAAAAAGAGTGGGGAAAGTCTAGGCATAAGCAAAAGAATGAAAAATAGCAGAGATCCTAAAGTCTAACAAAAAGAGATCTTTAATTAAATATTAATTACATATTAGTAATAGAAAACCTTTGCTGGGGACCTCATGGCCATAATGGGAATCCCACAGGTGGGAGGGAAAGTGGGACTGGAATCCTGCAATGGGCACTGAGTTTGACATGGTCAATCAAAAGATGAATTATTCTCACTGGAACTCCTCACAGCAGGGCCATTGCTTCTGCTTGGCCAAAAATAAAAATCTGTTTCCCTGGTGCTGGGACTGCATAGACCATTGACAGATTTTAGTTCCAGTCAGTAAAGCCAAAGTGGAGAACACACGCCATGGATGAAGCTAGTGTAAAAAGTGGTGTTATCTGATGTGATCCCTGTCCAGCATTCTTGGTGGTTTTATATCTCCAATTTGAGGCAATAGCCATTTGGGGAGTGCAGGAATAACTGTGATGTGGCTTTTTATTTTTTAGATATGAAATTGTGTAACATTTGCTTAGAGCAGTCATGACCGTGACCCCCATGAACAGTTTTATTTGGTGACTGTTATCTGTCTCATCTTATTTAGGGCCCAGTCTATTAATCTTCTCCACTTGCCAGTCTTGATGTGTATGGCCATAATATCTCCCATAAAACCAAAAAGCTTCATACTGTGTATCAGCTAGTGAACAAAGGAATTAAAGGGTATTTCAGCAGCAGTATTAACATCTTGAAAAAGAAAAGTGAGAATTGATCTTTCTAATTTGTTTCCCCCTTGTAACTGAGGAGGTCCTGGTTGAACTGGAGTCACTGAAGCCATGGTTAATGGAATGGGCAGCTGGAGGACCATGCCAGCACCCAGCACTGTGTAGCAATCCCTGCCCTCCATGAATGTAGAATATGAGAGGAAGTGCTTGCATGTTGAAAATAGAAAAGCTCAGCCTAAATCTCCATGGTGTGGAGGAAGACCATACTCCATGAGGTGGTCTCAGTTTGAAGCTCCCCCCCCAAGTTTCAGCTTCATGTTCTTGAGGGCCAAGAAATGAGATGCAGGTGGCTTTAGGGAGCCATCTGCTCCAAGCCTGGGTCTGCTAAACCTTCACTGCAGTGCTTCAGGAAAGCTGAGAGGTGATAATGAAGCTTTTTTTGAAGTACAGCCTTAGCAGTTGTGATGGGGGACGGAGCAGAGGAGGAGGATGAAGAATCAAAGTGTGTGGGAAGAGAAGCAGGGAGGTGGTTTGTATTTACCAGTGGAAGTTCCTGTGCCAACTTTGGTGCTGCTATCTGCAGCACTCGTTATGTCAAGGGGGTGTTTGTCTTTCTTTTTTTATCTATTTTTGTGTGCTCTTTGCATCTGACATGTGCTTGTTGCAATTTGGTGGCAGTCTGAACTCAGTGTCCACATCACTTTTCTTTGCAAGTCACGTTCATGTTTATTGTACATTCATTTTGGAGCTCAAAACATACTTAAATATTGAAGAGCCTTATGTAGGAAAAGTTTTTGCTTTTTTTAGTGTGTTAAATTTAATATTAGCTCTCACCATTCCGTCAGCGATTTTCCAAAACGCTCCAAGTGGTGTAAAACTGGAGAAATGCCAGCAAAGTGGGGCATTACAAAGTCATGATTAAAAATTGACACAGGTACTGAGCTCCTGCATTGCTGAACCTCTCACAGTCCTGAAAAGAGCTTGGATGCTCAAAAGTTTGTCTGCTTTTTTCCTCAACTCAATTATCTTAAAGATCTTTTCCAAACTAAAATATTCTGTGAAGTTTCTACATCCATAGCTTTCCCAGCGAAAGGAAAGGCCGGCACGTGCCAAATAATTTCAAATGAATGGCAACAAATACTGTAATACTTTTGAAGTTGCCTTTATTTCCCTAAAATTGCATACATTTTACCAATAGAAAAATTGCTGGCTTGCTTAAGGCCCCCACAAATCACCCTTTGAGGAGCAACACGCAGCTTGATACCAGGGGACTCTCCACAGGACACCTCCAGCTCTGTGCTGAGACAGTGGCCAGGGAAAACCTTAATTTCAGAATAAATAAAAAAGCTGCAAACCTGAGAGAGATAGAGAGATTGCTTTAAATGAAAACTGAAAAGGTTAAAAGGTAGAGATGAGCATTAAAGATTAAGATGATTAGATCATGGTAAAGGGCGCTGGAAGCTGAATGAAGAAAAACAAATGGCTGGAATGAATTTTAGGGCTAGGGAGACTGAGGCAGGGAGATTTAGAAGTCCTTTAAAGATAAAAAGAACTGATTGAAAATAGCTGATTAAAAGCTATTCAGCACAAATGCTAATTTTTCTGGGTGTTCAGTATAAAAGTCTGTGGAGCAAATTGAAATTCTGAGTGCCTGGGAATACCAACAGGCTGGATGCTGCAGATTCAATTAGGTAGCTGCAAGGAAAAAGCTGGTCCAGCATCCCCCAGCCTTCTCTCCCTTCCTGCCTCTGTCCACCAGGATTTAACAGGCAGTTCTTACTAATATGCTTGGGAAGGCTGAATCCTACCAGAGATGTCCTGAAGTCATGGGAATATGAGTTGAAATGAGCACTCCCCAGCATGGGGTACTGATAAAGCCCCTTATAATTTCCCAGTTGTTTTTTTTTGCTGTAGAATTGAAGCTGTTCTCTCCTCAGGGGCTCACAGAGTGCCAGGGGTGAGGTTATCTGCCTATGCTTGCCTGCCTGAAGTGCAACTGCTCCCACAAATAATAAAACTTGACATGGGGAGCTAATGAATTATCTGCAGATTTATTCTGTCTGCTCATGGCTTGAAAGCTCTTTGGGTAGAAACTTCTTTTTCCTGCTAATACCCCTGTTAATAGAATTAATGTCAAATGTAAAGTACAGAGTTAATTATCAGTGCAATTGTAGGAATGGGGGGGAAGGGGCTGGCAGTGTGTAGGAGCATCATAGAATCATCATTGACTGCTTTGGGTTGGAGGGGACCCTCCAGTTCATCCAGTTCATCCAGTTCCCACCCCCTGCCATGGCCAGGGACACCTTCCACTGTCCCAGGCTGCTCCAAGCCCCATCCAGCCTGGCCTTGGACACTTCCAGGGATGGGGCAGCCACAGCTGCTCTGGGCAGCCTGTGCCAGGGCCTCAGCACCCTCACAGGGAAGAATTTCTTCCTAAGATTCAATCTAACCCTGTTTTCTGACAGTGTGAAGCCATTCCCCTTTGTCCTGTCATTGCTGGGTGCTGGTGCAGGGATGGGGGTTTGTGCAGGGATGGGGGTTTGTGCAGGGATGGGGGTTTGTGTAGGGGATGGGGGTTTGTGTAGGGGATGGGGGTTTGTGCAGGGATGGGGGTTTGTGCAGGGGTGGGGGTTTGTGCAGGGATGGGTGCTGTGGCAGGGGGGTCTGTGCCCCATCCCTTTGCCCAGAGCTGGTTCAGGTGGTCCCAGTGCAGTCCATCAAAGTGTTCTAGAATGCTTTACAAAGATTAATGAATTAGACCTCACAGCACCATTGCATGCCAGGAAAATAGCAATCCAGCCATTACAGAGGAGCAATTGCAGTCTAGAGGAGACCCAGTGACTTTCTCAAGGTTATAGAACTCATGTTAAATGATCCCAACCCTAAGTACCCTGTCCCTATAAAATCCCCTGGCTGGTTTTTCTGTAGGATTTGACAGGGGTGAAGGAGGGGTATGGCTGGGCCAGGGCTCCAGGACACAGAATCCTTGTGCCCAAGCAGGATGAAACTGGTGGTGAGTGGTCCAAAGAGGAGAGTTGTACCTGGAAGGGTAGGATTGTGCTGTCCTTGGCAAAGCAGCTTTGAGAGCATCTGGCTGCTGTCCTGGCATGAAGAGATGGCCCATGTTTGGATTTGCAGCTCTGGAAGGGAAAGGAAATGCAGGAATCACATAAGTTCAACTGCAGCCTCCTCATCTCATAACGGTCGTGGTGAAAAAAATATCCCCATGGTAATGAGCCCATGTGATGGAGTAAAAACAGAGCTTGGTCTCTTCTGCTCTTTAAGTTAAAAATTGAGAAGGAATGAGCCATGCAATGGAGAGGGAGCTCACAATTGAAATGTATCCAAGTATTTAAATATTTAAATGTAACCTTTGTAGTAAAAAGCTGATTGGTGTGATGTGTCCAAAGGAAGGCATTTTTATTTACCTTTTGAATGAGGGTTGTTTGCACTGCAAACAGCCTGATGGGCTGAGCAAAGGCTCACCTGGAAGAGTTTGCCATGGTGGGCATGGGGTTTGTCTCTTCTGCAAGTGACTGCAGTCTTCTGTCAGGGCTTTCCTCTTCCTTCCTTGCTTTTAGTCTGCCATACTGGCAGTTCAGTTGAGAGTTTTGCTGTTTTTCAGGAATAATGAGGGGGATTTTATTTTTCAAATTATTACAAATTTCAGTATGAAATTTTAGTGGGGTTTTATTTATTAATCCTTATTTACCTGCTCTGGCACAGCAGCTCACCAGGAGGTTTTGTGGCAGGTTGGTGCCTTATGGTCCCTCTGCAGTTTGGAGATTTACAAGGACCCTGAGGGCACAGGACAATCCTGGGCATCCTTGTGCAACACCAGCCAATCTCCTCACCAGTTTTCCAGTGGAATCCATGGTGCTGAATGCTAGGCATTGTTATAGTTTGGGTTTCTTTTCATTTAAACTACAGCAAGCCAAATACTGTGCAAACATTCGTGGTGAATATTTAGTTGTAATGTCACATGTAAGCATTTTGCTGTATCCATGGCCCTGTAGTTTGCTATTCATGAATATTTTAGCAAATTGGTTTACTAACAGGAGTGTTGCCTGGAAGCAAATGTTCCTGAATATTTGTAGAAAAGCAGATTTAACTTTGGGTTTGCAGCTACTTGCTGTGGGAGCATTATCTAAGCCCCATCTTAACGCTCCTCTGGGAGGACCAGCATAGCCAATTAAAGCAAATCTTGTTTGGAAATGGGATTCTCATAACCTGCCCATGATAAAATGATATAAGGAGCTCTATCTCTGTATACAGACTGACAGACAACTGGATCAAGCTTGTGCAGCTCACCCTTGGCACAGCACCTGGGTGCCTTGCAGATAAACTGGGAGCAATAGCAGAATTTCTTGAGGACTTGCAAGAATTCTCTGATATCTGGTATGGTTTTTGGATCAGAGCTGTGAGAGGGAAAGATTTAGAAATACATATTTTTGGTTGGTGTGTCCCATGTAATGTGTAAGTTTTTGAAGGGCAGCTGTGCTCTGGGTTCTGCTGCATTCTTCTGGCTTGAGTTGTAAAACAGTCTTGAAAGAAAATTGCTGCGGTGCTATTTTCATATGGCCAGTGTTCAAGTAGCTATACTTGAATTCTAGAATAACTAGAAAAAATGTGAAGAGGCATGAATACCTGCTCAGCTCAGGCCTGCAGGTGCTTGAGCTCACTGTGAGCTGCACAGGGGCTGTGGCAGTGCAGGACTGGGGTGGGTGTTTCGTGTTCAGGGCATTGAAGGGAGGGGACAGACCTTGGTTCAGTCTCTGTCTCCAGGACTCCAGGGTCTGAGCTGTGCAGACACCACAGCACTGCATGGTGAGGGAGCTGCTCTTTCCTGTGGACTCAATGCCATCAGTGAGGACAGAGACTGGATTTTAGGAATAAATTCTTCCCTCTGAGGGTGCTGAGGCCCTGGCACAGGTTGCCCAGAGCAGCTGTGGCTGCCCCATCCCTGGAAGTGTCCAAGGCCAGGTTGGATGGGGTTTGGAGCAGCCTGGGACAGTGGAAGGTGTCCCTGCCCATGGGAGGGGGTTGGAACTGGGTGAAATGAGCTTTAAGGTCTCTTTTGATCCAAACCATTTTGTGATGATTCTGTGAAGTGATGCTCACAGTGCTGCACCTCTCCATCCACAGCTTCCCATTCCTTTCCCATTTGTTCCCTCCAATGGTTTCCATCAGACTTCATCCCTCACCCTCTGTAGGCATGTGTGAGATGTGCCCATTTTCTTGAGAGTTTTTGCCTTAGGAATTGTTTCCCATTAACAGAAACTCAGGAGTCAGCCTATCTAAATGCAGCTGGTACAGCCCTCACAGCATTTTGGAAGAGCTCTGCATCCAACATTTAAGAGAGGTGCTCAGCACATCTGGAAAACATCTGTCTGAGATTCATAATTTGGCATTGTCATTCTTGGAGTGACTGTAAAACAGGGCCTTGTGGAAAATGCTTAATACTCCTGGACACGTTGTGTTTTGTGTTAATGGGGAAATGGCTTGTTAGGTCCAAACTAACTGGCAGAAAATCTTGCTGCAGCTATACAGTGTTGAGGAAGTAAAAAGCTGTTAAGGCTAAAATTTCAGCCTCTCTGAACCCAGTAGATTTTGGCTGCATTTTTACTGGAACAAAATTGAAAGCTAATGAAGGCATTTGGTGGCCCCACACTGGCTTTCAGCTAGCTTTTATTTTGCATAATGAGTTGGGGAAAATTGGAGTGCAGTTACTCTGGGCTCACTTTAGAAATGTGAACAGGTTGCAGGCTGCTGTTCCGGGCTCGTCAGTTATAGCTAATTCCTTTGGCTCTTTTAAAACAGAAATGCTTTGTTTTCCTTTGCAAAAGGTGGCACAGGCAGCCCACAGGGCTGCTCCAGCTACAACCAGCCCAGGAACATCATTGGAGCCCTGCCCTCCTGAGCAGTTCTCTCCCAAATCCGTCCTCTTTCTGGCCTGATGGGATTTTTTTCAGGTTTTTATTTAAAGCCATATTTCACCACTTTCTTAAATTGAAGGCAATTTCCTAATAGATCGAATTTCTTCAAATTGCTTCTTTTTATGTTTTCAGAAACAGTGTCTCTTTTTAAATTTTTTTTTTTTTTTTGCACTGGGCTGAGGGGTTTTTCATAATATTATGCGACCTGACATCTCTTTTTTTATCTCTTTCATCTTTTCAATCTTGGTTGCATTTATCTACTTCCTTGCAGTCAAGATGAAGAATTGGAGAAGTGTTAAAGGAATGTTTCATTATCCTGTTCGATACTGTTGCACCCATGAATGTGGATCTAGTTTGTGCTGACATCTCATCTGTACTGCCTTGTTCACACAAGTGGAAGCCTTTGGTAACCTGAGCTCAGGGAATGCTGTCCTTCTGAAGTTAGGTTCCCATTGGCAAGTGCACTTTTGCAATAACTTAGTGTCATGAAGATAACTTATTTTTACTGACACTAACAGACATAAAATACTAACAATATTTAGAAAAGAAGCAATATTGAATCCCCAAATCTTGTCTTGTCTTCCTCCTCCTTGGAAAGGCTCCAGACAAAGCCTTTGTCCCCAGCAAGGAGCTGGAGAACTCTGACATTTCAAAGTAATCAGGTAGAATTACTGCATCTCCAGATATCTTTAACCTGTTTACTGACATTTCATTCACATCATCTCATAATGTTCATTGGATCAGAAAACAGCCTGGAGCCACATTTGCAAAATGCTTCATGAAATGTTTTGATCTGGGAATGTTAAAGCATTGTATAGGATAAGGTATAGGCTATTTATAGGAAAATCAAATGGGATCTCGTAGTTCTTGATATTTTTTAAAGTTTTTGTGGGTTTCCCCATTAGTTATTCTAATTTTCTCCTCCTTTTGGTCCCTGAGCAGACATTTCCATACTCCCAGTGTCAGGCAGGAGGCTGCCATGCTCTTTGATGGGATTTCCTAACCAAGCATAAACTGGAGTCAGCCCATGAGAAGTGCAGGGATCCTCACAGACATTTTTAGCTGTATTTCAGGTGCCTGTGTAAAGGGGCTGCTCAGTCAGGACACAGAGCTCAGCATTGCTGCTGGAGCACCACTCAGGAGAGATAAACTGCAAATGGAAGCTGAAATTCAAAAAAATCAGTGCAGAGCAAAAGAGAGCATCAGTAGTGGAAGGATCAGGTGGCTCAGGGTCTTCCTCAGCTGTATCCTGAAGCATAAAAAACTACAGTGGCTTTACCCAAATTCAGAAATGTGCCTGATGGCAACAGGCATCTGCAATCAATAAGTTCAGAGGAAGCTGGGAATATGTTTATGAATGTTTGTTGTTTTCAAAAAAGAAATACCAGTTTTTAATTAAAATGCAGGAAGAGCATTTTTAGGGGCATTGGAAATTATATTTCAGCACTGCAGGTGGTTTTTCTTCATTGTATTCTTTGGCAGGACTGTCGTGGCTTTTGAATTATGGCATTGGAAAACCTTCTAAAAACTTGCTCAAAGAAAGCTAAAAAAAAAAAAATCTAATTTAGTGTGTTGAAGAAAATACTTAACCTTGTAGAAATAATGTTGTAATTAACAGTCTTGGTCTTCATGAGCTTTTGAGTGAGCAGGTGCTGTCTAAAGCCAAGCCAGGGAATGCTTGCCAGCAAGCCAGGTGAGGTTTATCCCTCTTGAGACAGTTCAAATACTGAGCAAACAGGAGCTTTATTTATGGATTAGTTTCTCTGATAAGTCCTGCGTTTCTATGCTGCATGAATTTGTGCATGTTTCTAAGATAAATGTTAGCACCCAAGTTCGTACTTTTTAAAAAGTTTTTAAAACAATAAAAAAAAAGATCTATATCTTCTACTCTGACATTAATGGTAAATACTGTGAAGTGATCTTGGAGGTTTTTTCCAACCTTAATGATTCTGTGATTCTATGTGAGGAAGGTCCCAAGCACTGTGGAAGATGTTGGTGTTAATTTTCTTTCATCATTGCATTTGGCTTGATGCTTATTAGAGTAGGAAAAAAACTACCCCCAAATGTTTCATAACAAAAAGCACAGATCAAGTAAAACAGCAGCTATTGATTTATTGCTGTTGTATTTCCACCATCAGCTCACAGTTATCTTTGATGAGGAAAGCATGAGTCCAATGGTGGAAAGATCTTTTTGCCAATAACAGTTTTTGGTGGGAATTTAGTACCTGTAACAGACAGAAACTGGAGGGAGAATTTTTCCTTCTGTGCCTTTCAGTCCTGTGAATTCTCCCCAGATTTCAGAAGCAGGGAGGAGCTGGATGGATGACAGGTGACACAGGCAGGGTTTTGCACCATGGCTCCCTGCTCCCTCTGGCTTCTATAAAAACTCATTGTGCTCCAGCCCTGCACTGCTGTCCCTTACAGCAAAAGGTGCAGACAAATGAAAAAATGGATTTTGTTAGTGTGAAACAGGGAGGAGAATTGCCATGCCCCTGTATTAGGTTGATTTACACTTTTCTGTATATTATTTGTGTGATGAAGGCTCAGCAGTTTCAATGCAAGACCAGGCTGAAGTTTTGGTCTGAGGGATCCAGGATCTCTTTCAGGGATCAGGGACACTCTGTCAGGCAGGTGGCATAAGGTGTGCAGTGCAAGGTACCAAATAAAGACAAAATAGGCTGTTTCTTTTCTTTTTGGGTGTTATAAACCCATTTTCAGTACACTGTCTTGAAGAAATTATGATTAATTGGGTATTTTAATTAGCTGCTAAATAGTTCCCTACTTGATCACTCTACTTTTTCTTAATGTCTGCTGTCTTCACCCAAGGGTGAGCCTGTGTCAGTGCTGACTGCAGCTTCCCAGGTCTGCCTGTGCCCCTGGAGAAAAGCCCATGGGAATGGGCTCTCTCTTCTGCTCCTTTAGTTTTATTTTCAATTCCTCGTGTGGATTTATGCACTATAATTTTTTTCCTCTAGCAATTGGCTTATAAGCATCAAGCTGAGTAGTGAGACTTTGTGCACTGGAAAAAAGCTCTGCAGCTGTTTTTCCACCTGGCTCTCAGGTGAAGGGCCTAGGGGCACCAAGGGGCTTTTTTTACTGGTTTTCTGTGGATGCTGTTTTCAGGTGTGGTGGTCAGAAGTTCTAAAACAGCAGCACCAGGAGATAGGACAGTCTCCTTGCTTCTGCAGAACCAAGGGAACACTGAAAAGGTGCCATGCTTTGGAGGAAAACCTTTCAATCCCAGTTTCATTAACTAATTTCCCCTAAAAAAACCACTGTGAATGAATATTTCAGTAATAAGTCCATTGTTTTAAAGCAAAATTAAATCCAAATAGTTAAAGACCACAAAATCAGGTTGAAAACTGAGAGAAACTGCAGCTCATAAAAATATTCTTGTCATGAAGGATTTGAGTCAATGCAAGAAGGAATTCTCTGCATAAATAAACTGTAATAATTTTTAAATAATTGCTGTTAACACTTTTGGTGACTACCCAAGTACATGCTGACATATGGTGTGTCAGCATGAAGCACTGATTTAGAGTTTGATGTTCTATACCAGTTTTCAAGCTGTTAGATGTAAGCTGGAGGATGCATTATGTAAGCAGACAGGTGGCAAGGATTCAGCAGCTTGGTCAGCAGGTGGGATTCTGGCCTGCTGCTCGCCATGGAAAACCCGTGCTTTCCTCCTACCTCATTGACCTCTTTTCCCCATCTCCACGTTGGTTTTTTTTTTTTTTTCTTTTGCCACTTTTTTTAGCATCCTGTGTTTTGCTGGGGGAGCATCCCCAGCCCAGCTGGGGTCTTTGAGGCACTACAGCTGTTCTTAAGGCAAAAATCAAAATTTCCTTACAAGACAAGGGTAGGAGGAGGAAGAGTAGGAGGCACATTTTCCTTTTATGCCAATGAAAAAGCTTCTAAAAGCTGCAGGTGAGCATTGCAAATCAACTCTGTGAATTTTGCAACTTAAAAACATCCTATTTATTGTTCTTAAAAGCATGTACATTTTTCTCTGTGAGTTCTAAAGCATGCATGCTTCAATAACACCCTTTATGTTCATTTTGTGTAATTTCTTGCTGTGACAGTTGCAAGTGAGGATGCTCAGAGCTGCCTTTGAAAGCTTCAGCAGCCAGCTTTTGAAAAGGAAACGCTGGCACTTTTCCCAATTTCCTGCCATCTGTTGGAAACAACCTCCAAAAGCCCAAACTTGCACCTACTCTGTAAAAGTTTCCAGGTAGGAAATCAGAGTAATACAAAGACTGGATGTAAGGTAATACCATATTAGTGCAATGTGTGTGCAGCTGCTTATTCCAGTTAGTTCCAAACCACACCTAGTTTGGGCAGAGCCCCCACAGACCACGTGCAAGTGTCTAAGGTTAGGGATGGCTTGTACATCCTGATTTACAGAAATTATCTACAAGAAGGTGTATCCAAGATGCTTGCCATAGAGGAGGAATAGTGGCTTGGTTGATTCCTTCTTTTCCCCCTTGTCTTCCCTCCTCACTTCTTCTCTTCCCCATCTTTTCACCCTGCTTTTTAAATTTATTTTTTTTCTGTAACTCACGAAGCTGCAGTTTATTCTGGGGAAGCTTAACAGCAGACATGTGCTGATTGTGGAACAACATGAAATCTGTGATGTGAGGAGCAATTGAAGACATCTCAGCTGGAAACAAAGCTCCTTGCCAGGCTCAGCACAGCCGAATTTGTCAGTGCTCAGCAAGCAGCAGCAGATGTGGGGCTGGTGTTGAAAGCAGCAGGGCTGTGGGGAGCCTCAGAGCAGGGAATCCTGGAGCTCATCTGTAGGGTGCTGGAATCACCTGTGCTGACTCTGACATCAAAGTTTGCCTAGCTCTTGCCAAAGAGCTCGGGGAGCAAGGAGTTCTTGCACATGCAGGAGACAGGCAGAGTGAGAGTGGGGTGTTGGAGGAGATGATGCTTTCATTCTTCCTCAGAGGAGGGTGTCCTTTCTATCCCCATCATCGACTGGACACACAAACTGCACCCAAAATTTTATATAAATAACCCCCACAGGAATCTCAACTGCTGGGTTGAGCACATGTTTTAAAGATGTTATAGAGTAAGAGGGGAAGGAGGCAATATTAATAAGTAAATTTTACATACTGTAAGGATGTAGGGTTTTTGTTGCACTCGGACTTTTGGGGCCTTACACAACTTAAGCAAAAGTTAAGATTTCATTTTTTGCTTTTGAGTGTTATTATGATTGGATGAAGCCTTAATTGTTGAAGCCTTCAACAATTGCACTGCAGTAAATATCTGAAAAAAATTAATGTAAATAGAATTTAGCAAATGAAATGAGAATATGTTTATTTGTGTAAAATGTGTCCTCATATCCTGCAAGCAAATTTACATTTTTAAGGAGCTGCTTTGAAACACCATCTGCAGAAATCCCTTAATACTAAATAAATAAATCTTCAGACTGGATTCACATGTAGAAATAACCAAATATATTCTTAATACAAAACAATTCTACAGCATCTGATGCACTCTGTCTAATGCATCATCATTTTAATGGATTCTGGTTTAATTGCTTGTACCCCCCCAGCTGAAAGCCACAGCTGAAGGTGGTTTTTGCTGGTTCTTCTGAGGACTTGTTGATATCCTGAAAAATTGCTGGGGTCATAGCCTAAGCTAAAACACTTTTGCTAAGCATTTTCCCTACATTTGGAGTAGGAGTACAGCTCCAGCAAACCAAGCTGCTGGGGCTGTGGGCTGATGCTCATGGAGGAGTCCTTGGGTTTTGCACCCCAAGTCCCTTCAACCTGAAAAAAAGTAACGGATGTGTCATATTTTGCTCTGGAAATCAATGCCATATTCCCAGTGAGCTCAGACAGAGTACTGATAGTTCCTAATGTCTCTGTAAGCCTCAGTATAACAGCAGAGCTTTTCCATTTGATTCTGCAGGCTTATCCCACATCAACCTCTATTAAAATGGAATTATTTGGCAGGAGTAAGTCTGGGAAGAGCTCTTGACTTTTCCTGATGGGTGCTAGTAGCTGTTCCCAAATTCTTGTGGACACTTTAGTACTTCCTCAGATTGATGTATCTCTTACTCTGCCAATGGCCAGAGGTTACCAGAGGGAGGCAGGACATGGGTTTGGGTTTGGTGGCCCCTGTGCAGTGAAAACTCCTTCTGGGATTGCTGACTGACCATCACAGGTTTGGGTTTCTCCTGGTGAGTTTTGGTTTCTCTCGGTGCTGAGATGATGGCTCTGCAGACAGTTGTGGGGATTTGGAAGCTGTGGCTGTGCTTGCTGCTGGAACAGGGAGTGTGAGTCAGAGGGGGTGAGGATGAAAGCAAGGAGTTATAGATGGTGTCTGCTTAAGTCTTTGATAGCTTGTAGTAAAATCTTACCAGCAACTCCGTTCACGTCATGTCTTCAACTGCTTGTGAAATAAATATAACTGGCAGCTCTGCACGCAGCAATGCACTGTTTGTGCACAGAATGCTTTTCATTTGAAGCAACCCAGAGGCAGAAAGAGATGAAACGCTTGGAGCAGCAGCCTGCATACCCACAGCATGTGTCACTGCGCCAGGGATGAGTGACACATGTCCTGATGGATTTGGGATGGCAGTAGCTCAGACTCTTCTCTGTGCTGATAATGAAAACAGTGCCCAAATCTGATTTGAGATCTGAAAATGGGAAAAGTGATATAGGCAGCTGAAGTGTATCATTTAGCTCAGGAAGCCTCGTCACTTGGATTGCCAAGGGAAAGTTAGCAAGAGAAAACACCTTCCAGTCTTCAGCTTAACCCCCCTGCAAGGGGAGATGCCAGGATGTGACCAGGGCTGCAGGGTGAATGTTTATAGGGCAGTTTGCCTTTAATTTACACCAGTGTGACATAAATTCATCTTGGGGAATTCCCCTGGTAAAGCACACAGGTCTGTGGCACAAGCTTCTTTTCCTTTTTTTTTTTTCTTTTTACCCTCTTGCATGTTTTCTTTAAAGAGAGATGAAGATGCATCCTATTCCCAGCTGTCCTTTTGCTCTCTCCTGTTGCAATGTTGTGTTACTTCATGAAGTCTGAGGTTGGAAAGGCCCTCCAAGATCATCAAGTTCAGCCATTAACCCAGCACTGAAACTAGCAAGCCACCACTAACCCGTGACCCAAGTGCCACACATCTGTTAAATGCCTCCAGGGATGGTAACTCCACCACTGCCCTGGGCAGCCTGTTCAAGCCTGAACAACCCTTCCTATGAAGAAATTTTCCCCAGCCTAAAACCTCCCCTTCTGCAACTTGAGGCCATTTCCTCTGGTCCTTTCCATTTGGGGGCTCATTATCAGTGCTGGGGGCTGGAGCTCTGTGTGCTGCTGTAGATGTGTTAATCATCGTGTTGGAGGCAGGGGTGAAGTCAGTATCTGCTCATCAGAGCTTGTCATTAGCTCTGACATTATTAGAATGCCTCATTCCTTCTTCAGTAGGTGTTGTTTAGGATATATAACAGAAAAAGGGAATCTATACTATGACTAAAGATACTCCTGAACAGTGTATTTATGGGTCTTGTTACACTTTGATAGTTGTGGGCTGTTTTTTGCTGGGAAAAAAATGTCCTTTCTGTTGTATTTTATGAAGAATTGGTGACATCTGGTGATCACTTATAATGAGCCCTCTCAAGACTGCTGACAGAAATAAACCTTTTAGTCACAAAGATTTGTCTTGCAACGTGTCTGAGAGAGCGACTGCAATTAGCACGGAATCCCTGCCCCCCGCTCAGCTCGGGAACATTCAGAACCTGTGCCAGGGCAAACACTGGTTTGAGCATATTGCAAAATGAAAAAGGTTGTTCCCTGGCTCTTAGGTCTAATTGAATAAAGGCCTATCCAAATGAAAAGGGCAGCACTGATGCTCTGGTCCCTGTGAGATGGGTGCAGGGAGCTCTTGGTAATGTCAGGGGGGATGTTTGCAGGATCAGAAATACTCTGTCTTCAGCTAAATGCATTTATATTTGTGGGCAGAGGGTAGAGGCTGTTTTACTTCAGATTTTGTCATTTGGTTTTGAAGTCTAATAAGGCAAAAGTGAAATAATGGAAAGCTGTTTTGGAGTGCTGCAGTATATTGATGATGAATTGATCAGGTGGGAAGGTTCCATGAGTCTGCACAGTGCTGGGCTTTCCAGTTGGCATTGAAGCCCTTCAGGTGTACCTGGACATGCTGCCAGCAGCCAGATGGACATTTTGCCTCTCCTGTGAGGAAAGGCTGAGAAAATTGGGGTGGCTCAGCCTGGAGAAGAGAAAGCTTTGGAGAGATCTTAGAGAACCCTCCAGTGCCTAAACTGGCCACAGGAGAGCTTGAGAGGGACTTTGCACAAGGGTCTGGAGTGACAGGACACGGGGGAATGGTTTCAGACTGACAAAGGGCAGGGTTAGATTGGGGATTAGAAAGAAATTCTCTGTGAGGGTGGTGAGGCCCTGGCACAGGTTGCCCAGAGAAGCTGTGGACTTCCCATGCCTGAAGTGCTCCAGTCAAGATTGGATGGAGCAACCTGGTCTAGGGAAAGGTGTCCCTGGCCTTGGCAGGGGTGTTGGATCCAGATGGTCTTTAAAAGTCCCTTCCAACCCAAACTATTCTATAATTTTATAAATAGGATGGCTTACATTAATTGTCTCACCTGTTGATTTTCTTAATCAACACCCAAACTGTTAATACCTTTCTTGGTACTCTTGATGTGGGGAAGGTTGGGTTGCCCTGGGTTGCTCTGTGAATTTGAACAGTAAGGTAGCCCTGGGGTGTTTATTAATATCTTTTAAAGGAAAGAAGTATGTTGTCTTGATTGTAGAACTTAGCCTGTTTTACTGGTAGTGAAACAACCTCTATTTATACTATGCTACCTTTGTTTGCAAAAGAAAGTAAAGATTTAAATGTTTTTCATTTTAGAGCACTTGACTTTGCTTTGTGTTTTGTGATAGCTTTTAAAAAAAATTTTAGATGCTTTCATTCAGTGAAATTCATGCATATGTCTGAAGTCTGATGATATTTTTTATTTTCTAAATAGTAACCTTCCTCATAAAAAGCTATCCTTTTGTTTTAAAAAACTTTGAAGAGAATTGTGGGTTAATTAAAATATTACACTGAAAATTCAGTCTGCTCTGAATGACTCCTTGTTTCTCAGTGTGCTCTGCCTTGGAGCTCTCCTATGGTTTTAAACAAACAAAACTAAGCATTCAGGAAATGGGAAAATAGCCCTCAAGCAAATCCCACCCATTTTGTGCAAAGCTAGTTTTATTGAAGAGATTTGGACACTTTAATTCTTTGAATGCAGGTGCTAAAGGTGGGTAAAAATAGATGTATCTTATGCATATGATGCATCTTTCAACTCAACTTTGCTCTCGGTATTGTGAATTTTGCTCTGTGTTTCAGGAGGGGGGCAGCTGTTCATGTGCTTTGTGTGGTGCCAACCTGCAGCTGCTTTCAATTAATGGAAAACTCAAAAAATCTTGGGTTGAATTTATTTTTAATAAAGATCTCTCCAGATTATCTGAATTGAGCACGTGTAAGGCCTGCATGCATAATCTCTGGAGAAAGTGTGGGTGGTTGTGAATAAAGTGAGTTCTGAAACACAGAAGGAATGGCCACAGTAGCATTTCTTTTATTTCTTTGATAAAGTACAATCTTCTCTTGCTGTTCAGTTTCATAGTCATTTTGGAAATAGCATCTTTCTAATCACATCCAGAGAAGTGCTCTCTCTTCCTGCCTGTGTGACTGTCTCTTTATGATCCCATGAAAAGATAATCAATGGAAGAGGCTCAGTGCTGACCCTCCATTGTTTTCTGGTGCCACAAACAGATGAAGTTATTGATAATAGCTCCAGATTAAGTGGAGAACAAAGCAATAGCTGGCTCCTTGCAGGCACAGGGTAATGTAAACACTGATATAGAAACCATATCCTTATCAGCTTTTTATCTCACTGGTTTGTCAGGGTAGATACCAGTGCGAGGAGCAGCTTGGAAACAACAGTCCCTTAATAACTTGTGCCCTGCTCTGAGCAGGGAGGTGGGACTTAGAGTGGTGTGACCTTGGTTTGTGGCCCTCAGTGGCCAGATACAGAGAATTCTAGGATGGTTTGAGTTGGAAGGGACCTCAAAGAGCATCCAGTTCCACCCCCTCTTCCATGGGTTAGGAGCACCTTTCACTAGACCAGGTGGCTCCGAGCCACACCCAGCCTGGCCTGAAACAGCTCCAGGGATGGGGCAGCCACAGCTCCCCTGGGCACCCTGTGCCAGTGTTAACACCTCAATCATCACTGGTAGCACAGGGCTTTGTCAGCCTGTGACATGGGCAGTGTTGACATTGTTGGGAGTTTTGCTCTGTCTTCTCTCAAAAGGCAGACATTATCCTTGGGTTTTTGATAAGGAGATCATCTGCCTCTGCTAGGGATATCAGCTGCTTGATTCCTGAGACCCCCACAGAAACAGCATTTAGCATTAGAATTACCTATTTAGAAAATGGATACATCTTAAAAAAAATATTTTTAAATTCTGTATTTTTAACACTTTTCCTGTCCAGGAAGGAGAGAGATGCCAAGTCCTCTGGGAACTGTACTGGATTGTGTTTTTCTGAGGATGCCACAGAGGCACTAGGAAGTCACATGTGACATTGGCCTTAGCTCTTCTTGCTCTTCTTTGGGCTCAGCATTCACTGCCTGTGCCAGCAGCCTCCTTGCAGTGAGTCAGGGTCATTTGAAAGCTTGCCAAGTTCTGGGTCCTTCATACGTGCCCTCTAACAAGGTCTTGCTTGCTGCCCTGGAAGGCAGCATCTGATTTCCTCTAATGGCAGATTTGTTTCAGAGGTCAGGAGGGGCAGCTGTGAATTTACTATATGGCTCCTTATTCATTGTCTGTATAAAAGAGATGCTCTTGAATTGGAAATAAAGGTGGAAGAACAGCAGACCTTTCTGAAGACTTTTTAGTATGTGGACTAGATCCTCCTGATCTTGTTTTGTTTCATTTCTGGCATCTGTAAAACCCTCTGCTCTAGCACAAATGTGCCAGCAACAGAGGGGGGGATGCTGGGCCAGGTCAGGGGGATGCTCTATCTTTTCATGATGGCTGGTTGCACCAGGGAAAGCCCCATGTCCCTGGCAATAATTGGGAGGAAAAAGTCTCTATAGGAACACTGTTGGAAGTTGGTTACCCTGCAAGACTGGAGCATTTTTTGGGATAAATTTTATTGCAGGTACGGGGCTGGGAAATGTCTGTCTTGATCCACACAAATCATCTGAATCCCTACGTGTCTTAACTCCCTGGATTAATGTGAACAGACAGTTAATTGAACTGTGTATTTTTTCTTCTTCTGTTAATTTAATGTTTTATTTGTAAGGAATGGGGAAAAGCACTGCAGGAAGTATCCAGCCACTAGAGAATGTGGCTGGCAATATTAGTTACTTCTGTCACGTTTCATTCTATACTCCCAACCATGTTTTCCAAAACTTTGTTGCCTTACCTGTAGTTTTGCCCTTTTTATGGTCCTGTTGTTTTATCTACGCTGTTTTCTGCAGACCAAATTATGAACTTGAGTCATCTCTGTTTATTTCTCAGCCAGCCCAGTGTGATCTGGGGACTGTGAGAGAGAAGGTTTTGCTCTAACGTGTTTGGAATCCTGGCTGGCTCTGAACCTCATTAGGAGCCATCATCACCGGAAAGGGTTTTTTACTGGGGGATGTTTTGATTTGTTTTATGCTTTCCACATCTCCAGCACCTTGAAAGGGCACTTGACAGCATCACACCTTTCTCCTGAACCACCAGGACTGACTCAACCCATGAGTTGTGCTTTTTCCACTCCAAAAAATCATGACCATCTAAAACCAAAGGCAGCTCTCTGAGAAGGTCCTGATGATTTGAAGATACCCCAAGGCTCAAGCTGGAGGAAGCAGGGCATGTGCATGTGGACATGAATGTGGTGGTGGGTCCCAGTGCCTTGTTGTGGCCCCCATCACATCCTCTTCTTCCTCAGCACATGAGGCTGTGGAGCAGTGTTGAGGAGGGTGGAATTGATCTAGAGCAATGTACACACCTGCTTACTCAGGTATCAGAGATGGGAATGGTGACACTGACAGGCATCACATGCTGAGCTGTTGCCTTTGTGATGTGCTCAGTATCAAATAAAAACCTGCTTTATGTTTTAGGGACTATGCAGAGAACAGAGCTTGTGATTGCAAACACAGTTCTACAGACTGCATTTTACAGTCTAGCATGTTTGCTGTGTCTGAATAATTGCACTAAAGAGGAATCAATAACCTATAGATTTTATAGAAGTAAAGGATGTTTCCTGTCTGCTCCAAGTAGCCATGACTTGGGTGGACATTGAAGTATTGACCCTCTTGCAGGTAGGCTGGATGGAGTCACTGAAGGACTTGCCATTATATTTAGTTTTAATTTTTGTCTGATTTTGTGATCTGTTAGCTCCATTAAGTTATTTAGGAGTTATGATCACCAGTATTTTGGAAAGAATATACAGATAGTAATCATGGTATTATTAATAAGGCCATTTCTCATTATTTCTTTTGACTTTGATATGCTTATATTATCATTTCAAGATACTGATTTGAATTTAATACTGTTTAGAAAACAAATATTTGTCCAAATTGGCTCCAGATGTGTTTCATTTAATTTTGTGCCTTTCAAGATGTTTTTAACAGCTGATGTATGATTGTGGTGGGAGATTGCCAAAACAGATGCTCTTTGTTTCAATTCAAAGGAGCAGAAACTCTTCATCTAAAACAAGACAGGATTTTTTTCCAATGTTTAAATAGAATCTCTAATTATAAATTTTAATGAAAGGAAATTTCTTTTGGCTCTGCATTTAAAGCAAGTGTCAAACATAAATAGTTCTCCTGCCAAGACATCCATTTCCAGGAATTGCCAGCATTCAGGTTAGTAGAGTTTAGGCTAGAAGGGTGACAAAGTGACCATCTCTCCATGGCATGAGTAGAGCTACATGCTTGAATGAGCTGAAATGGATGGATCCCTGCTAAAGAACACCATTTAAAACACTGCAAAGGGAAACATTTTAAACATTACAAAGGAAAAGAAAAGAATGAAGCAAACAAGTCAAAACCAGGTGCTGGGGATGTTTTGAAAGCTGTTGGTTCTGACTCTAATGAGTCAGAACCAACAGCTTTCAAAACATCCCCAGACTTTTTTTTCTGCAGAAAATACTAATATTTCCCTTGTAATACAGCATTAAAGGACGAGCACTACAGTTCCATTCCTAGAATTTTTATTTTCTAATTTGGAATGGTTTTTTTCTGAGAGTGTAAGATTTCTCATGCAGTGGATACTCACTTGCAAAAGCAGGTGTATGTCCCAAGCTTTACTGCTATTAGGGACCTGGCTGACACAGTTTAGGGCACGATTTTTGACCACAAGGCTGCCAGTGCTGAATTACCAGCAAGCAGCTCCCCTGTGTCCTGCTGTCTCAGAGCCATGGAGAGTTGGGCCCTGCTATTGCTGCACTGTGTCCTTGTGTGTGCATTATGTACATAAATGTATAGAAATGCATTATCATAATATGCATGTCCTGCTGAGATGGTTGAATTTGGGGCCATGTGCTGCCACCAAGGTCAGGATAGTTTAGATTAAAGAATTCCCAAGTTTCTAGGTCATTATGCTCAGTTCTGGCTTTAGCAGATAGAAGGAATAATGGAATTTAATATCTTCATGGTCTGAATCATGATGTGTGTTTGAGTGATGTTTAGTTATGCTTCATATTTAAACTTGTAAGAAATAAAAATAATCCTAGCCATATAGATCAATGTATGTTCCAGGTTCTGAGAGATGCAGCTGATTATTTCATTTTTGTAAGTTTTATAGTCAAAACCTTTATCTGCAGTCTCATAGTGCAAGGCACTAATGGCTGTGAAAAAGCACTGGTAAAGGTGCTCCTTTAGAGAAGGCAAACTCCTTCTCCCCCTACCTCTTGATAAAGATTTGGGATATTTTCAAGCTCATAGGCAGTGTATTAGAAAAGCTAACATGCAGATAAGCAGTAGCTGATGACTGGAGCCAAGGGATTAGTTTCATGCTCAGTGCTGAGCACTGCTCCCATTTTTTATTTACTAGTGCAGCCTCCACAAGGCTTGACACTGTCTCACAGCAGTGCCATCGTGGTGGCATGATGGAGGATGTGGCTGGTGACATCCTTCCTTAGAAAGTGTCCTGATTTCTCAACCTTCTTAGTGCCAAGGCTCCTGCAATTGTACTTTGTCAGCATTCCACTCCTTGAAGGAAATACTGTAGCTGCAGTCTTTTATGACTCAGTCCCATCTGCAGGTACTTCTGCCAGGTGTTGTTTTAAATGTGCCATTATCACCATCTTGAACAGTGCTATTTGGTTTTTACCTGAGGTGTTCATTGCATCCCTCCCTCGAAGAGGAACAGCCAAGGGAGGGAAGTACCATGGAATGAGGCATTAGGCAAAGTGTGTTAACTACACCTCCCTCAATTACAAATACGTTCTTATGGAAAATGTGCTTGTGGAGCATGACTCCTTCTCAGATACAGCCTTCCTAAATGGCTTTTGAGGAGTTCATAAATTTAAACTGGGAAAACAAATTTATTTCTGTGTCTCTCTAGTTTCTAATAATGGCAGGGTTTTTTTTTTCAAAGATCAGGCTTCACTTCCTTAAAATAATTTAACCTAGAATCAAAGAATCACAGGATGGTTTAGATTGGAAGGGAGCTTAAAGATCATCTCATTCCAGCCCCATGCCTTGGGTAGGGAACCTGAAACACCATGGAGATCTTCTACCTGACAGGAAAATTGAATTCTTTTGTAAGATGTAATGAATTAAAGTTTTTACATTTGAATATCAGTCAGAAAGCAATTATGCCATAATATGCCACAAAGCTCCCAAGACAAAAGATCCTGCTAAAGCCTTGCAGGGAAGGGCTGTTCATTAGCAGGAGGAGACCATGCATGGCTTCCCAAGGCAGGGCTTGGGAGGCTCTGGGATGGCTTCTCCTGAAGCTTCAAATGCCCAAGGTTTCCTGTAACAGTTTCCTCAGGTCTGGATGTATGGAGTGGACAGCAGATTCTTTCAGAAGGGAGTGAATGAACTGGAAGTCAAAAGGATTAAATGAGATTCTCAAAGACATGGAAAACATGACCTATGGAGTGGCACAGCCAGAGAACAGTCTGGGTGCTTTGTGTGTCATAGGAAACAATGATCAGATTTTAATGAGTATTACTAAAGATGCTGCTCCTCTGACATTTGCTGGTTTGCTCAGAGCCCTGGTGTGTTGTGCTTTCCATGGATGTGAGAGGTAAGAAGTGCTGAGCACAGTGATGTGCAAGGGAACTGTTGTGTGGGAATGCATTTCTGTAGTTTCTCATTGTGTCTGTGGTACAAACATCTCCAGCTGCAGAGGTGGCATTGCTGGTGACCTTCTGCACCCCTTAGCAGAGATCCAGATGTGTAATCTTTCTGTCTCTTTTTTGTAAAAGTCAATGGGTTTACACTGCTGCTACAAATCTACTCACAAATACCACCATAACATTTCATGAATGGGTCACTTGCAATATCTTTGAAATACGAATTAGACCAAGGAGCTGCTGGCTGGTATATATGGGATGCCAGGATACTGCTTTATGTGAGATAGCAATATATTTTTTTCACAGCTGAAAACAAATTTATCTGACAGCCATAGATATATTTTCTGCTTCAGTGATTGCAGCTCAAAACATTTTGTGGTTTTACAAATTCTAGCATATGAAGCATAAAAATTCATAAAAAGAATATTAGTTTTTAAAGTTTTCAGATATTTGGCTGCCATTGTATAAAAAAGAACAAAACTCAAGAGGTTACTTTAGTTGCCTGAAGAAGTTTGAGCTGGGATCTTTGTTCCGTTATTGTGACTGGCCACTGCTTATCAGAGGGCATCAGCCAACAGAGGGAATGGTTAATTTGTTTTCATTCTGTTCATGTGGATGCAGACAAAGCTATCAAATAATGGCCTGAATGTTGTGTTGTTTTTCTTACAGAGGTCATTCCAGCCCAGGGAGATGAAATTCGGGGAGCCCCTTTCTTTAGGGAGGTCTGGAGGGAGCCTGTTGAGACAGAGCATGAGCTGAAGCCCTGCAAGGCAGGGACAGAAGTGCCAGTGCCAGCTGTGCTCTGCCTGGGCAGGCAGCTCCCTTGGGGCCACTGCTCCCTTTGTCCCAGATCCTAAACTGTCCTATTCCCTCTCAATGTGTTGCTCTCATGGATCAAAACACAGTGATTTGTCATTCATGCTTTACCCTGGAATATGGCACTCTCAGTGCTGAAAATCTTCAGGAAAAACATGTTTTCATCCCCCTATTTCTTTGGTAAGAAGCTTCCCTCTGTAGTTTAGTGACATATATAATGAAAAATCCCACTGCCAGCAGTTGGTGTGGGGATATTGTTATCTTGACAGGCCTCCAGCAGATCTGCTCCAGAACTGGTACCCTGAGCTGCAGAAAGGTTATTTGACTTGTCAGAAGCAAAGCACTTCCAGTGCTCAGATAACTGTCCCATTCATCATCCATCATTATAGTGCTTAAGAGAAAATATTAAAAAGAAATCCCACAAAGAAAGAGGAGAGGAATTAATCCCCAAAATTCAGCCTGTAGCATTGGTGAGCTTTTATTTATTTATTCTGTTGCTTGATCTGCTGTATTTGCTGTTCATAACATGGATTTAGAGCAGAAATAAAAATCTTGTTGTTCCTGTTGCCTGGTCTCTGAAGGGAGAGGACAGGAAGCAGTGATGTGGGTTTGTGGTGTAAATGGGAAGTTAGAGTAGATGAATTCGTGTTTTTCTCTCTGTTGGAGCCCTCAGAGTTGTAAATGCTGCAGGTGCCTTTTAAAGACAGGTCAGGGTCTATTCAGAGGTTGAGTTGAATGCTCTGGTTGATTGGGCAGGTTGGTGCAATAGGCACTGCAGTCCTCATCTGCACTGTTTGTCACATGGAAAGAATTGGGTTTATCTCTACATAGCATAGGGCCTTTGAGTCATTAAGTGGCACAATTTCTCTCTCCAACTGTATTGTTTCTGGAGTGCCATATGTGTATGACACTATATGTGTGTGTGATTATAATAACAAAAATCCAGCTATTCTTTTCTACTAAATGGAGAACTTTTGACCTCATTAAATTCTGGAGGAGTAGGTAGGCTCTGGTGTCTACATGTGCATGTTGTAAATGTTTCCCTTTAATCTGTTGTTTCTCGACTAATTTAAGAGTTTTCTGTGTGAAGTTTCTTATTCCTTTTTAATGCCTTATTTCTCCATTAGAAGTACTTTCTGTCCCTTGTGCATGTTTTCCTCTTCAGAAGTTAACATTTTATAATTGCAGTGACACCCTTTAGGGTGTATGTTACGGTCTACTAATGAGATGCCTGAGAGGTCTCCTAATGACATCTGAACAACAGGCACAGCACATCGTTATCAGACCATTACACACGTCCTTAACAATAATAAATACTCCTGCTTACTGTAATTACATGTGCTGCCCTTTGGTGCTCTGCAAGAGGATAGGGGGGACTCCACAGTTCAAGTGCAAGGTGGGAGGTGCTGTAAATCAGCAGTGTTTTGCAGAGGATTTCTCTGAATGCCTTTGAGGATGTGGAAGGACACACGATTTCTGGAGAATTAGGGTGTTTTCCTCTTGCTTTTGGATTGAAAATGTCATGAGAACTGCTTCCCTGTGTGTGCACATACTCTCTGCTCTCCCTGTTGTAAAAATCACACACCTTCAGGGTAGGGATGTGGGTGAGAGAACAGGTAACCACAGGCAATGGGCTCAGAATTGCTTTAAAATCTCTGTGATAGAGGATGAAGCTGTCCTGTGGCAGATCCTGTGGTCTTGTGATAAAAGTAAAAGTGTCTCCAAGAAGGTATCAGAGAAAATCTGTGCACACAAATACCCACGAAAAAGAAAAAATGTTCTTGACTGCATCCATCACCAAGGATGGTGCACGGTGGCCTTTGTAGTACACATTGCTGGCCACTTTTCCTGTGCATACTTCATACAGATAAGACACCAAACAGTAAAAACTAAAAACACCTTTACCAGAGAGTCAGATTCATGAAATCTCAAGCACTGAGTGATAGTGAAGCATTCCTTCTGACAGTAGAGCCAGTGAATTGTTTGAAAAGGTGTTTCAGAGCAGAACAGAATCTGCAAAATTTACATTAGTGCCGGAGGACTTTAACGTTTATTAAAGCTTCCAAATAACACATTTGCTATCTAGAAGTACTTGATAGATATACCAGTCAGCCATAAAAAAGTGAGCATTGGTTACTTCCCAAAGGAATCCAGACAATTTTGCTTTCTCTAATAGGAATAAGGTAGAGGTTTGTAAAATGTCAAACTGCAGCTTGTGTAGCATCACCAACTGAAGCAGGCACAATGAGCAAACATCCTGTTTATCTAACAAAAACCTGTTTGGTTTGGTTATTTTAAATTAAAGGGTGTCTGCATTAAAGTACTGAAGACATGTTACATAAAAAAATGAGGAATAAGTGTTGGCTACAGTGATAGGCATGTCTGGCTTCCTGCACACTCTTCCTCACATAACTGCTGAAGTGAAGAGTGAGTGAAGCTGATCATCACTGTACATTAATTAACTCTTCCAGTTCATAATGACAGTGGTTTTATCATATATGGTTTCAGGTGCTTCAAATGGCCAGAAAGACCTTGTTTATTTATTTCTGTCCTGCAGATCACTCAGGAAGATTTGGCTTAATTGTTAACAAAGCAGCACTCCCCAGACATTAATGGTGTGAAAGGTTAATTCCCTTCATTTAAAAATAGCAATCTCAGGTGTGAAGAATTAAGCTAAAGCTCAGCATCAGGTGTAAACTGATGCTTACAGCAGATACATTGCAAAAGATATTACTGGCTTTCAAACAACTCCTCTGCTTGATGTATTTGGTTTGGGTTTTCCCTTGTCTGTGGCGATATGCATCAAGCCAAGGGTGATAGCTCTTAACTTCTTGTCCATCTCCTGCTTTTGCTGCCTCTGTATTGAGGCTGCAATCCATCACTGACACAGCATCTGATGCTGCTCTGTGTACAGATAGAAGGGTCCCAGCAGATGTGTTGTGCTGTGTTTATTCTGCTGTTTGTGTTTTGGCAGCGCTCGAGGCTTCAAAGCCATGCCAGGAGCTCTCTGAAAGCACTTTGAGAACCTTATCTCAGAGCCTTTGAATGGATTGGACAGACATGGACAGGGAGAAGTCTGTAGATCAGTACAGACTGCTCCCAACACCCTAAAATTCCCTGCTGACCTACAGCTGTCCTCCAAATACTCCTTCATAGCCCATCACAATGAAACTATGCTGATCAGAGCCTTCCTGCCATTGCTGCTGGCCCAAAGGTTCAGCCCATGGAAAGAAACCTGTCATCCAACCATCCTTACAGCAAAAGCACAAGGAAATATGTAAAATACCGTCAAGTTAATTCTTGCTAAAGGCAGTGTTTAGTTTTACCCCTCTGTACAGACTGAGTGTGGAGGTTCCTGAAGTGTCCCATTGTGCTGCCATGGAGCATCAGGGCTCTGGGATGGATGATTGACCCCAGAAAGTACAAAGCACACAAATGGAGATGCCATACACAGTCATACACAGTAGGTTTGCCTTCAATTACCCTTGATTTGCTGAAGTGATGAAACAGAAATTCAAGCCTGGATTTACAGAGAACACCCCTGTTTTCAGGAGTGCTGCTCAGCTGTTACTATCATGGAGTGTGTCTTTTCACAAATAGGTCTATTTACTTTTTTGTTGGTCATTTTGTTTTGTTTTGTTTTCCATATTGGAAAGCAGTATAATGCAGTATCCCTTATAGGTTCTATTGAGAATCCTCAGCACCCACCTTGCACCTGCCCAGTCACCTCTCTTGTCTTATTTTCTTCTCTTTCTTACCCTTTATAAAAACCTCACTGTCTTCCCAGACTCTTTCAATACAGTGTTTCTCAATCACTGAAGCAATTCATTACACTGTTTGTTTTGGGATGGGATTCTTAAGTAATTAGACATTCTTAAGCTATTTTTGTTGTTATTGTTAAAAGACCTCTATAAGGGACATTTTCCTCTCCTACTCCCCTCTTCCCTTATCTGCACCTTAGGATGCAGCATCACTAATTTAGCTTAATAGCTTTTAAAAAGCAGAACAATACAATCTTATTGTGTATATAATATAATTTAGAGAGAATACACAACAGTCACAGAGAGCTGAGTGTGTGAGAGTGTGTGTGTAAGATCACATCTCTGTGGGGAGTAATAGATTTACAGCAGAATGGGCTGTGTTTTGAGTAAATTAATCATTAGAAACAGACAGTTTTCAGCATAGGACTCATGCATAATTCACTCAGGATTTCTGTTGTATTTACACTCACCTAATAGTTGAGACAAGCAATACAGGAGTTATGAGTTGTTTGCCTTGACTGTGTGGTGTTCCTTCATCTGCATTGATGTTCATAACATTGTTTCTTCCCTCTGGTTTGACAATAATTTTTAATTTTTTAACACAAAAATAACAGCTAATACTCAGCAGGCAGCAAATATAATCAGAATAGCCTTGTTTGCTTTTGTGCTTTCCCAGCCCAGGAATTGCTGTTAGTAACATCTTCTTTATGCTAAATAGTTTTTGGGAATGCTGAGTGGATCTTTGTGAGAGATGTCCTGGTGCAATGAGAGCAATCATTCACCAAATCATCGAGAAATCCCTGGCTTGGGAACGTGTTTGGGCTCTTTGTGGGCAGTGCACACAAAGTAGTGTGTGCCTACTATCACCTTGTAGTACCAGGAACGGTCTGAGCCTGCTCAGGGGTAGGCATTTAATTTTGGAAAAGCCACCCACTGCTGACTAGAAGCCAAAGGTTCTTGCAAACATGGCCACAGTCATTTTGTGCCAACCACAGAAGGATAAAATTCCCAGAAAAGAGAGAAAACCACTCAGTCATTCAGAATGTGAGCTGCCTCAGTGAGAGCCATTGTATCCCACAGCTCCTCGAGAGGACAGGTGGAACATGAGATGAGCAAGCAGACCTGGGATGGTGATGTGGAATATGAGACTTACAGTTTGATGTACCAGATAATATGTGTAACAAAATTCAGTGGATGGAAGTTGAAGCTAAACAAATTAAAAATAAAATGTGTTTGCCCACTGAGACTAAGTAATCATTTGAAAAAATTGCTCTTTGATGCTTAAATTAAGGCTGGAAGCCTTCCTGGGTGGTGTGCTATAGAGCAAACAAATTATGGAACTGCTGCAGGGAAAATCTTGTTGAACTTGGGGCAGGAGGTCAGAGTGTGCACATAATCCCTCTTGGCTTTAAAAATCTATAAATCTGTGGCACACTGCCTAGGTGGTGATAGGCACTTGATAAATTGCATTTATTGTGTGTTTTCCCACCTGCAGGCTTCCTCCTGCCTCCCTCCCTGGGGCTGCTCCTGCTCCCTTCCAGGCAGGACACAAATCTAGAACTTGCCTTTGGACTTGGCAAACCAAGTTGTAATTCTTGGGCTTCCCAAGAAAGGCTGCAAATTCATCCACCTCTTTCTGTGCATTAGGGGCTGAGGCATACGATTCATTTAGCTTTATGCAGTTTGGAAGGTAATTGTTTAAGGTAGGAATAGAGTTTTTGTTTATAGAACTGGGAATTAATATTCTCATGCTGTAAGTTTTTAATATATTTTTAAAACTCGCAGAGTAATAGATGGGTGCTTTTTCTTGTAATAAAATGAAATATTGAAACAAATATACACTGAGGCAAGCTTTAACTCTTCCAGGTTGTAAATGTCTATTGTTTAATAGTATCTACTTCATGGCATATATTCCATTCCATTTCTGTGATAAATTTGGTGAGCTCCCAGTTGCTGCTAAATTATATATGGATACCTGATAAATGTACATCTTATTAGCTGAAACACATCCCTAAGATAAGCAAGTTAGTTTGGATTTTTATTGTTAATTGAATTTTTTCAGCAGAGGCAACTGAAGGATGTTCATGAATTTGCATGAAGTTAAACATCTGCTCCTCTTAGCAGGAACTGAACCAGAGTTTCACTTAACCTGTAAATTCAACTCAGGAATAAAACAGGTACTCAGCCTTTGAGGGGCTTGGTTGTGTGTGAAGGAGGCAGGCAGGTGATGCTGTGAGGGAACAGGATGTAATTAGCAGCTTTGCCTTAATGTCACATCTGTGGTGTGTGGCTTCCTCTGTGCACTGAGATGGTCTTCAGTGATGTTTGGAGGCAGCAGAACACTCCCTGTGTTATTGTCAGGTGTTACAGGAACACTGCAGTGGGGTTATGTGCAGTGTAATTGCTGCAGAACACAGCCTGGTGTTTTATAGGAAGCTTTCTCTGAATGATCAGAAGTTAAATGGTTGTTATCACTGATGTCTATATATTAAGATTTGGGTTAATTTCTCTTCATCCTAAATTGGTTTGCTCAGACCTTGCATAGAATCCTGGAATCATTAAGGTTGGAAAAGACCTCCAAGATCATGAAGTCCAACCTTCAGCCAAATATTCCCATTACCACTGTCCCATTGCAAAGTGCTACATCTGCTCATTTTCTGAACTCTTCCAGGGATGATGACTCTGCCTCTTCCCTGAGCAGCCTCTTCCAAGGTTTAGCCACTCTTTCAATGGAGAATTTTTTCCTAATATCCAACCTGTAGTATTTACAGCCTATAAAAATTAGAGTTGGGAAGATTCAAAACTCACAGATATCTCTAAATTGGAAGAAATTGTCAATTCCAAAAAGATTTCTTGATGTTCTCCTCTTGCAGCTGCACTTGCTCAGAGAAGTCTGTTCATGTAAATTGTTGAGAAAAGCAGTTATTTTCTTCTTTCCAACCACACAGGAAAATTGGGAGGAAAGTCCAGCCAAACTCTCCATGCATGTGCAGAAACAAGCAATTAAAGGAAGAGGAAGATAGATAGAAAGAGACAGGTAAAAAATTTGCATGGCAGAATGGGGATTTGCAAGGAGACCCCTGAAGAACTGAAGTCATCTTTAATTTTCCTGTCCCCATGTAAACTTGTTCTGTGGAGTCAAGCAGGCTGTAATGCAGCAGATCATTGGGGTAAAGAGTTCACAGAATGTCTCACTCAGGTTCAGCAGTCTGATCTTTTGGGACCACATTTCCACTGTTCAGCCAACACTTTCATTTTGTATGTAGGAAAATGGGCTGGTGCTGATGAGGAATTTTGCCATTAATGGCACAAGAATTGAGGAGCCACACTCAGAAATAAATTCATAACATTTTAGTTTAGTCATTTTCTGATCCTTCCAACAGTACCAGGTAAAACCTGAGTGAAACACAGGGAAAGGGCTATTTTGAAAACAGGACTTTTCTCCAACCCCTTTAATTTTGTCTAGAAATGTTATTTTCAGTAACTATATCTTTTTGGCCCTATAGATACGGATGAGAAAACAAATCTTAGTGCTCTCATCTCCTGCACTGAATTTCTTCCTGGAGCTTGAAAACTGCCATAGGAACAGCTGAAAATAGTCAGCATGGTCTGAGAGGATCTGTCAAATAAATTGACACCTCCAGTGCCTCCTGCCTTAGAAATGACACTCTTCAGCCTGCTCCAAACTGCTCTTTATTGCCACATATGGTGGTGCTGAAGGGTTGCCTAGAAAATGAGTGCCACTGGAGTTCCCCCTTCAGTGGTGGGTTATTTGTACTGGGCTGTTAGCATCCTCCCCCACGGGCACAGTGAGCAGGAGCACTGTCCTGCCCTGGTGGGTGGATTTCAGGCAGGTGATGGTGAGATCCAGGAGCCAAACAGGGCTGGCAGCTCTGTGTGGGCTGCTGGGTTGTTATGTCCTATCTCACCTGCAGGGATAACACACTGAGTCTAACCCTGTGCTGGGAGAGGCAGCACAGTTTCAGATTTTCAAGGGCTGAGAGCACATGGGCTGGGTACCTGTGCTCCAGCTGTATGGAGATGCCAGTCAGGGGAACCTTCTGGGGAGTTTTTGAAAGGTCACAAGAAGTTTAAACCTGTGTGTAAGCCTTGTGATGTGTTTCTTGATAATCACACACTCTTAGCCTGGATGCTAATGGCTGCACAGCTTCTCTCAAGGATTTTAGGAAGAGCTGCAGGTGCCACCTGCCATTCTTGCAGCCCGTGTAGTTTTGCTGAGAAATAGCTCAGGAGCCAGTGGGACTCCAATCCCCTAAAGACTCCTGTGTGTGTTGAGGCTCACATCTGCTGTCAGGTGATCTGCACACCAAGGTCTCAGAGATTGGTGCTCTGTAGGTGTTATCAGATCATTTTTGATATTTAAAGAAGTACTGACATTTCGAGTAATCATTGTATTGTAAGGCACCTTGCACAGTAATATTTCACTGGGAGATTAGTTTCCCCATCAAAGGAAGCTCTTCGCTTCCTCAGTTTATTTTTATTTTGTACCCTGCATTCCTTTGAAGGACACTTTCATCTCCAGCCTTGCTGTTCCTCTGTTATCTGCTTTTACTCAGAACTGGGTTGAAGATTGCTGTGGGATCCAAGTGTAAAAACCTGCAGCAATTCACAGAAACCAGGAGTAAAATTTTTAAAGAGGACAATTATTGAGGGAGCTGGATTAATGATCTGTCATCACAATTTAGCTACATTCACCACTGACCTTTCACAGGGAGGATGCTCTTGATAAATGTAGATCATTACTGTGTTCTGACATAAAAACATAATGGCATTCTGTGTTCCTTGGCAGGCTGATCAATATTTTATCTGCCAAAGCATGCAGAAGTGCTAAACAGGATGAATTACGTGGCTGCTGCAAGAAGCAAGAAGAGCAAGAAGCAGCATTGCTTGGAGCAGAGCATGTAAATTTGACAGTTATTTGCCACCTTTTAGCAATCACACCTTCATATGCTGGATTTTTCTTCTACTTTTTCTTCTGTCTTATTGTTTTTCTTTCCCTGTCTCTTTTTTATTTTTTTTTTATTTTTTTTTAATTCGAACAGTTCCAGGCTTTACTGGGTTTGAAAATGCTCTAAACTGATAAGGAGGGCTTGTTTCATTGGAGATCTTCCCCAGCATGAAAAGGGAAATAATGGACTGGAATTGAAGAATCAGTTTAAGGCATGGCAGAATAGCAATTTTAGCTGATCCAGAGTTTGTGTGGGTGTCTCTCTGTGTGTTGGCTCCCAGCTGTGTGGTGGGGATGGTGCCTGAGTACACACAGGGGGTCAGCTGGCAGTACCACACAGGCACCTGGTACACATGTGGTGACATTTCTGATGTTCAGAAACAGGGCAGGGAAGGAACACTTCAAAACCCCTCTCTGAAGAGCAGTGGTGGTCAGCTAAAATCACAGAATCACAAAATCCTGAGTTAAAAGGAGCCCACAAGGATCATCAAGTCCAGCTCCTGGCCCTGCACAGGATAACCCCACAAGTGCCACCATGTGCCTGAGAGCATTGTCCAAATGCTCCTTGGGCTGTCAGCCTTGGTGCTGTGACCATTCCTGGGGAGCTGTTCCTGTGTCCAAGCACCCTCTGGGGGAAAAGCCTTTTCCTAACATCCCAACTAAACCTCCCAATACCGCTTGCAATTGTGAGCAGAATCCAAGTCCCTGGGAAGCTCTAACAAGGAAACCACGCTGAGAGACATCCATTAGCAAGACCTACCAAGGAGAGCAGCCTCAGATGAGATAAACTGCTAATGATGAGTTTGTGTTGCAAAGGAAACTGCTGGGGGCAGTCAGCAGAGAGAGAGGAGAGTGGGGATAAGTGAGAGGGCACGCAGAGAGCTTTTCTGACATTCTTTTTGCTTAACAGTCAGATTTGTAATACCTGGAAGAACAGAACCAGAGGTGGCAGAAGCTTAAAGAGACAGTATTTAGTAGATAAAGTTGGTAGATGCTTGGCAGAGTGTAAGAAGATTACAGATGTCAGGACAGCAGGAGAGATTGAGAGGGAAGGAGGGGAAATACAGAGCTTTGCTCTCCAAGATGTATAAACCAGCTCTGTGTCAGCAGTCTGTAAGGAACTTAGGTTAAAAGATGCAATAATAATGCTTAGTAAATAAGGGGAAGGATCTTTGCTGCAGGAGAATCTTGCTGTCTTAGGTATTGACTTTCCAGATGTCTTGAGTATCCTCCATAACTTGGCTGAGGAGGCAGTGTCTTTTCTAGGACATCCATGTCTGGTTGCTGAAGCACCTTATTTTGTTTGAAAGAAATACCATTAGGTCTGGGTTGTGCAGCAGCACATCAGCTCACACATCCCAAGCACAGATAATTTCTGAGCTTTGGCCAGACTTAGTATAAAGTTAGTTTCAGGTCAGAGTACTTCAACTGACCTGGAGATGTTTTACCTCTGTTCTTTCACTACAGTAAGAATAAGTATATAATTATATATTTATATGCATATATATATATATTACAGTTGTAGTGCATTTCTCTATCGATCTTTTAGTCCGAAGGAGCAAATTATCAATCTCACACCCTGGGACAGAACTTTATTGCTTTTACTTGTGTGCTGCTAAACAGCTCAGCACTGCTGGGCTCTGACCAACTGCTTCTGTGTCACTGCACCCTCAGATGTCTGGGATGTCAGGGAAAATGTGCAAAGGTGTGAGACCCATGCAGTCTGTCACATCCCCACTCTGGAGAGAGGCTTGGGATCCACTTCCAGCAGAGCTGGAGAGTGTGATTTTCTCCAGAAGGAAGTGAAGGTATTGATTTGACAGGGGCTAGAAGCACCTTCTGACTTCCTGCCTGCAACATATGTTAGCAACGTGTGAAACTGGACTTATTTTTTAAATAAGAGACATAATTGTCTTACTGCTGGTTTTCTTTGATGTGTTCACCATGGACTGGTCTTACCCTGCTGTGCAGGATGGGGGTCTGCTGGATCCATGACCCTGAACATAGCAACAGTGTGATGAGGAAAAATGTATTATGGGTTTATAGCAGGATTTGGGAATTGCTGCCAGCAGCTGTCACCAGCTCTGTCCTTCTGTGCTTTCCTTTATTTCACTCTTAGTGCCCATCACACTTGCCTGGAAGCTGCAGCATGGCTGTGACCCCCAAGGTAAATGGGCACATTTACCTTGGGCTGGCTGGCAGCCCAGAGCAGTGTGTAGTTTTTCAAGAAAAGCAGTTTTGTGGTGGCTTTGTTTTCTGAGCATGGAAGAATGCAGGAGGGCTGTAATTCAGTGAAAGGAGATCACTGTCCCCTGGC
Source organism: Agelaius tricolor (assembly GCF_023055355.1). Taxonomy (NCBI): domain Eukaryota; kingdom Metazoa; phylum Chordata; class Aves; order Passeriformes; family Icteridae; genus Agelaius; species Agelaius tricolor. Next base: position 8,768,157 of record NW_027269278.1, on the reverse strand, counting down.
TTCACACCATGCTTGAGGGAACTGGGGGTTCAGCCTGAGAAAAGGAGGCAGGGGGACTTTCTCCCTCTCTGTAACTACTTGGAAGTTGTAGCCAAGAGAGGGTCAGGGTCGAGCTCTTCTCCCAAGTAGTAAATGACAGGATGAGATGAAATGGCTTCAGGTTGTACCAGGGGAGGCTTGGGTTGAGGATTAGGGAAAAATTCTTTTGGGTTGACTCCATCCAGCCCAGGATGGTGGTGGAGTCCCCATCCCTGCAAGTGTGAAAAAACCCCCTGTAGATGTGACACTTGAGGTAGTGCTGAGGGAGGAAGGCTGGGAAAGCCTTACCTAGATAACAGCAAATATCCAAATATCCACAAAAAGAAGTCCCAGCTGCTGAAAACGAACCTGGAGGGTGTAAATTAAGAACTGCTTTGGCCTGTCCTTGTGGGGAGCACAAGGTAAGTGGGTCAGCCCACCCAGGTGTCACCATGTACATTGCCTGTAGCACTGCTGGTGCCCACTAATGGAAACCACAAAGCAGAAACAGAAGTGGAAGAAAATTAAATCGCTTTCCCTGTCTTCATTAGCCCTAGATACATTTCTGGGATTAACTTTTGATTGAAAATAAAATTCCAGTTAAGAGAAAAAATATTATTGCTGTAGCTAAAACAGTATATACAACAGAATAGCTTGATTAAATGGATACGATAATCAGGTTTTCTCTTAAATAAGCTGGTGATTGAATGGAAAATATATATATATACTGCCTTCACAAACCATCACATGACATGGTTGGAAATAAAAAAGTCAAGAATAATAAACACAACTAATAGTAGCTGAATAGCCTTGTTTTTTCTGTAAAACAAATCTGATCCCAAGCGGGACCCGGTGCTTTTTGGAGGTTGTTTAGAGGGAAGGAAAAATTTATCAGCTGCTTAATATCCCTGAGCAGCAGGAAGCTCTCCAAACTAGATGGGACTGAGTTCAGGGTAGGAAATAAGCCTTGTCTTGCAGTTCTTGTTCGTGTAGCACGAGGGCACTGACCTGGCTGGTTCAGCCTCTCTGTCCTCTCTCACCTTCTCAGGTCATAATGCTTTTGAAGGTGTGAGCACAAAATATGAAGGGTAAAAAAAAACCTTGACAGTAGATGGGTTTTCTATCAGAGAAGTGCCTCCCACCTGGAATTTTAATTGGGTTTCAGTTGGAGTGGGACCAAGAGGTCCAAAATGTTGCAGCTCAGCATGAAAGGGACAGGAGCATTAGTTGTCACTGTGCCAGAGTCTTCTGTTATTTTTCAGAGGAATAATGTTTAGAGTCTTTAGGGTGCTGATCTACAAGGGTATTGCCCCTTAAACTGATGTGGGACCATCTTCTCTTAGATTTAGGTTTCAATCTTAGATTTAATCCAAGAGGATCAGTGATGGGATATAAAGGAAAGGTTTGTTTTAAACCCAGTATTGCAGAGAGTAAGGCTTTTACATTATAGGGAAGTTACATTATAGACATAAGGACATCTGAGGGGAGCAGCTGGAGGTGCTGATGCTGGTGGTGGGGTGTGGTTGGTACCCACAGAGTGTGGGACAGCTGGAGCCTGAGGGTGCTCCAGGGTCTGCTCCAAGGCTCCTGCAAGGCACCAGCCACTGTGCTCTGCACTAAAGAAAACAGATTTGCACAGAAGGACAGCTGCCATTTCTCATTCTGCTGAGCTCTGCCAGCCAACAGATGAGCAGAAAAGGGTCATAATATCTTGTACCACTTTGGGCATGTGGATGCATTTCCTTGAGGAGGGGAAGGGCTGGATGCTGCAGGCACAGCGTGAGCTTTCAGGGTCAGGAGGATTCAATCTGATTTCTTCAGCCAAGCCAGAGTCACTTCAGGGAGAGTGGCTTGAGGGCTTTTCCCTGGTAATAACCTTTTTCCCTGGTCAGGGACAGGACAGTGTTTATTTCAGCCTGCAGCGGGGTGATGAGAGCAGGCACTAGTGACACCACATCTGCAGGGGCTCCCCACAGCCCTGCTCTCCTCACTGTCCTTCCTCTGGCTTTCTACCACCTCAGGCTGCCTCTGGGGATTCCCTGAGATCAGCCCCATGTTTGACACAGGGTGACAGTCTGAGATACCAGGTACATTAGGGGAACTTTCTAAACATCAGCTTCCCCAGGTTTATTTTTTACTTTATGGGATAAATTTATTCACATAGAAAAGCATAGAGCCAACTTAATATTTGTTGGAGTCACAAAACTGAGTGTGGCAGTCTATGACTGAAGCCCTATAAAATCTGGATGGTAACATCCTGAAGAGTATCCCTGACAGCAGGATTTAGAAAATCTGCCAGCTATTACAAAAGGCAACGACCACGGGAACTCCTCAAGTGCAGAGCTGAATATGCAGACATATGTGCCTAATTTTTCCTTTTAGGCCCTCAGTCCTTTGAAGAGATAAGGATAAATGCACATGGTGCAGTAATGCTGTCTTATTTCTCAGGGGACAGGTGCACGATGGCAGACTACAGCCGGCTGAAGAGCATCCTGCTGGACCTGCAGGCTCGGCGCCAGAGCCCCCCTGGCAGCCTGGCCAAGGACAGGCCAGCCCAGAAACGCTTCCTCATTGGAGAGCTCTTTAAGCACTTGGACCTCAACAGCGATGGGCACCTCAGCAGCTCTGAACTGGCTCAGGTAGGTTTATTGTTCAGTGAGAATGGAATTATGGAGTGGATTTTCATTCAAAGTGTGAATTGAATGGAACGCGGCAGCACTCGGGTGGGAATGGTCATTTGTACCTGACCAGTCAGCAGCAAGTACGGGAGGAAAGTCTAACACAGTCAGTGAGTCTCTCTCTGCATCTCCCAGGAGTCAGCATTGTCTCAAACATTTGAAGCTCATCTCCAAACAAAAACATGGCAGCTTTCCAGCCCCATCCATACTCCTCAAAATAGATAATAATCCTTGCTCTGCTAACTGACATCTTCTGAAGTATTTCTAGTTGGCTGGCTTGGGGAGAATCAAGTTAGATTTTTTAGGTGCATGTAAGTTAGGCAGCAATCTCTCAATTCTTCTCCCTGCCTTCTGGACTGTGCATTAGCATAGAGTAATGTGACAGCAAAGTTGGGATGTTTGTCAGCAGGTATATTGTCCTAAAATCCCTGGGCAGATGCTGAAATGATTGGGATAGCAGAAATTAATAGAAAAGGTAAGAGCTTGAAAAAGCTATTATTTGTAATTTCAGGCATGCTGTGCTGTTGGAATTCATCTCCTTGGTAAAGTGAATCAAACAGCCATCCTGGGCACCCAGCCTGGGTACTCTGTGTCCTCAGCTTGCTCTTTGCACATGCAGACCTAGGAAAACAGTCCTGTAAAATATCTTTCCATTCCATTATGTCATCCATGAGAAGAATTAGAAGCAAGTGCCTTCTAAGAGCCCTTTGGAAGCCAGTCCTATCTAGGACCTATTCCAGTTTCCAAAGCTGTTCCTTCATAGAATGATGGAATGGTTTAGGTGGGAAGGGACCTGAAAGCTGACCTCATTCCACCCCCTGCCATGGGCATTGACTCCTGCCACTAGACCAGGTTGTTCAGAGTAATTTCACCCTTGAGTGTCTCATCTGCACTCTGACTTCCCAGGGAACACAGAGTGTGTTACAGGCACGAGCCTGCTCCTCCCTGAGCTCACTCCTCTCCAGGACAGTTTGTGCTGCATTTTAGTCCTCAGGCTGTTGACAGGATGCTTGATCCTTTCCACACAATGCAAATTGTCAGTGTAAATTCCCTTAGATCTCACAGCTATGAATATATGCAATATTTCCTCTGAAGGCAATGATTTTTTTATAAAGACATGGTAGCTATAAGAAAACACTTTTATCTTAATTCAAAGCCAGATTTTACATAGTGGCATCTAAGTGTCTGTTCTATTGTCCATTTTTTTTGCCCTTTTTACATGAAATTAATTTTATTAGGATTTTAAAACTCTCATGGAAATAAAGGTTTGGCAGCCTGCAAGCAATTGTTATTGCAAAGGAGCTCAGGCAGTGCTGTAAGCTCTGCCTCAAAGTTCCTCTGGGCTTTGTTTGCAGATGTGCCTGGAGCCTGGGTCTCTCTCACAAGTGCAAACACAGACATTGGCTACTCTTATTTTAATTCTTCTCACTGTTATCAAAATCAGAAAATATGCCTGAATATCTGGAGCCCACTGCAGTTTGATAGACCAGAATAAGTTCAGCCTCAGCCAGGAGCCCTCTCACCCAGGCATTCTCCACACAATCTGGCCACCAGCATGGCTGAGCTGACAGTGGGATCACCTCTCAAAAGACAAAATAATACCTTTTAATGCACAATTTAGATAAACCATGAGTGCTTTTAGTCCTGAGCTGAGTGTCTCTGCTCTTGGGCCCCTTGGTGGCAGCATGGCTGAGGACACATCTGTGGGCAGCTCTGGGCTCTCACAGGAGCAGGATTCACAGTTTATTTGTAACATGCCAATTCTTTATTTTTCTCTTTAACAAGATGATTTTTATGTGCTCTTACAAGAGCAGTTTATCCACCCAGGTTTCAAGGGACATTTTTTTAGGTAATGAGCAATTGTTAATTACCCAGGTTATAGTCTTAACAGAACTATTCTTACCTCTTTCTTAGGTAGATTTGTAATTGATTTGCATTAGCTCTCTATTTTGAAGCTCTCTGCAACTTTAAATTTCCCCCAAAGATGGGAATTTCGTTGCCCATGGGCAGAGGAAGCTGAGCTGAACGTGATGCAGTGAGATCTGACTGCTGGATGAGCTGGTGCTGTGCCTTTCCTTTGTTTTATTTAAAAGAAAAATAGTCTCTTGAGCACTATAATTTTGTCTGCAAGCAAAAACTCAAGGCAGGTAACTTGCACTGCTGCAGTAAAAAGTGATTTTTAAGACCTGGAAGTGGATCTTTAGGAGGCTCACTGCAGAGGGATTCACCCCAAAGGAGAGTCCTCCAGGGGGATGTTCCTTCATGGATTCAGCACCCATCTGTGTGTTCTTCACAACACAATTGCTTTGAACAAAACAACGGCAACAGTTGGCCCAGCCCGTTCTATTTAGAGCTGGTTTGCCTCCTGTCTGCTGGTAGACCCTATCCAATATTTTCCCTCTGGACCCAGCAGTGAAATTGCCGTGTAGTTTTGCAACCATGGATAAAGTATATTAACAATGGTGGTAACTGGACTATTATTTCCATTTAAATCTTTAATGTATTTTAAAGTCAGGTTCATAAGGTTCATCTACTAAGTGTGTCACAGCTGAAGTGTTTTCCACTGTTTTTTTTTCCCTGACATTAAATCAAAAGGACTAGTAAAAACTTGTCAGTCTTATGAAAAGTTAATCAATTCTCTATACAAAGGGTAGACAAAGGGAAGTTTCCATCTTTAGAGGATTGATCTTGGAAGTTATGGTTGATCTCACTTTTATTGAATACTTTTTACTTGCTAGGTGAAGGGTCATTTTTTTAGCATTATTACTCTAAATTGCTTCAACATAATGGGTCAAGACTAGAATAGTAAATAAAAGAATCCCTGGCCTACAGGAAAAAGCTTTCCTGTCTGGAAGATGCAACTGTTCAGCAGTTTTCTTCATGTTCTACAATAAATTCAGAGAACCCAAATGAAATGCTGAAAAAAACAAAAGAAGCAAACTCTCAGGGGTTGGAAAAGCACATCAGTGTTGAGTACACCATCCACTATTTCCTGTTCTAGTCCTAAAATCAGGGCACACTATTTTGTCCTTACTTAGAGGAGAAAAGAGAAACAGACTTTCCTTTTTCCCTGTTGAATATTTATTTTTCAGTCCGTTTTCAAAACGAAAATGCATCTCTGTGGTGCTGGTAAAGGAAGGGGCTCTTCAGTCCATGGTCCATGAAGTGCTGCAGGAATACAAATATCTTGATAGAAAGCAAATATATAATTATAGATATGATAATTTATCTGTGTGTCTGTCTGTCTATCTATCTATCTATCTATCTATGTCCCCAAAGGTCATTTCATGGAAAATCTGCCAGGTGAGCCAGGCCAGCAGTGTGTAGCATTGCATTACATGTAAGGTCACCTGTTCTCTTTGCTGCAGTTGATGAAGAAGGAGGACCTGGAGGGTGATTTTCTGGGTTGTACACTTGAAGACCTTCTCCAGTTTGATGATTACAACAACGATGGCCACCTGACCCTGCAGGAGCTCTACACAGCCTTCCGTGAGTCCCTGCTTTGCTCTGTCCTGGCTTTTGGAGCATGGCAGTATCTGTGAGGGCACTGTTGTCTTCCTAGATGTGGTCAGCCAAGATGATGCCTTTTTTGTCTTTAATGCCATGAAAACTCTTTGGAAGGCTCGCTTCCAAGGTGTCTGTGCTCCACAGTGTGGAGCAGGAGGTCGGTACAGGTGTGTCAAGTTTATTGTTTCTTCTGTGTCTTGTTGTGCTTCTTGTTGATGGCAAGGGAGAGATGGTGGCCTGGCCAAGGTCTGTAGACCTGAGTATGTGGTTTGATTAACCCTAAAGAAACAAGATGGAAACCTGTCTAAAGGTCCTGTGGTAATATGAGTTAGTTTGCTCTGGCAAAGGTGTTTACTGAATATTTTGCCTGGGAATTATGTTTTCTACTTTTTTTTTTTTCCATGTTAATGAGTGTATTAGAGTTTGCAATCATGATACAAATCTCAGCATCCTGTGCAAGGATCTGGGAATCACAGAGCTGCTTAAACAGTGGGATATAATCAATATTTCTGTTATCCCATTGATCTTTATAAATAATTCTTGCTTCAAGGTAAGCATTTGTTGAAGTCCTTCACTGGAAAAGGCCCACACTGTTCCCTTCATCTAGGTGATAGAAAGTTGTGTTGTTGCCCATTCCTTTGGGATACTAAAGAAAAAAGCAAATGGCTAAGGTTTTTCATTAATCAGGACAGTGAGCTACAGAGAACTTGGGTGTGGTTAAGACATTGTGGCTAAAGCTGGAGCAGGATTCAACCATTGACTCTGCTGAGTGCAGGGAAAGGGCCAATAACAATGTGGTTACCTCTTAAGCAGGATTCTTTTCTAAAGAGGGTGATGTCTGTTTTCTTGATTTACAGCTTTTCATTAAAAAAAACCCAATTTAGATAATAATAACAGAATGGTTTGGGTTGGAACGGGCCTTAAAGATTATCAAGTTCCATCCCCTGCCATGGGCAAGGACACCTGGCACTAGTCCAGGTCACTCCAAGCCCCATCCAACCTGGCTTTGAGCCCTTCCAGGGATGGGGCAGCCACAGCTGCTCTGGGCAGCCTGTGCCAGGGCCTCAGCACCTTCACAGGGAGGGATTTTTTCATAAAATATCCAGTCTAGCCCTGCACTCTGTCAGTTTGAAGCCATTCCCCCTTGTCCTATCATACCATGCTCTTGTTAAAAGTCCCTCTTTACCTCTCCTGTAGGCAGCCTTTAAATAATGGAAGGTGTTTAAAGTGCTTTAAGATTAGCCCCAGTTGTCGCCATGGACCTGTTTGAGCCACACATGCATTTAATTCAACACAGCAGATACACAGTGAAACATAAAATCTCATACATTAAGAAGGCATAAAGTGTATTAAACCAGCTATAAAGGCTTGACATGCAGTTATTTGGGAGCATATTTAGATCAATGGGTTCTCAAAGTCACATCAACTTAGAAATAATTCTTGGAATTTAGGTTTATGGGTTTTGGTTCAGAGAGTTTTAAGTAGGCAAGGAAGATAAGACAAGTACAAAATATGAATCAATTAATAGCAATAATATTGACAAACTGCACAATTGATCTTAACAAAACACAAGGTGTAACAATGACTGTTTGTCAGAGGAATTTGGTATCTGAACAGAATTGCTCACCAAGTGAAGCTGAAAACTAGATGACTTCTCCATTTTCAGTTTTCCCAGAATCCTGACTTTTATCAAGAGCAGGTAATGGCTCACCAGCTTTTAATTTAAAACCAAAGTTAATTTGCTTGCAACTTTTGAAATTTTAGGGAACCTGGAAGCAAATTTTATGCCTGGTTGAAGTATATTTTTTCCCTTTGCTTTATTAAATGATGTAGGAAAAATACTTTAAACACTTAAGGGCACACTTTGGTTTATGAAAATTTTGTTTATCAGATTTCTGCTTTGTTATGAGTCAGAATTTGGCTTGCAGCACTAGTTTAAAGGAACATCAAATGTGCATCCTGCGCATTTCCCCTATTTTTTGCCTATTAGAGAGATCTTTTTGTTGCTTGAAGTTCACCCAAGCCATGAATTGTGGCTGCCACAGGCTGGCAGCAAGGTATGGGCACGGCTGCACAGCAAGCTGAGTAACATAATTACCAGAATTCAGTGACATCAGAAAGCCTCAATCTAATTTATCCTCTCAAACTCTGTCACATCTGTTTTGGTGCTCTGTGCTCTGGTGGAGTGTCGCAGTGTTGGAAAGGTTTGAAAATGACCTTGATAATGTGAAGAGCTTCCCCATCTGACATTCTTGTGCTGCATTACAAGTTGTATTTCATTTTAGAGAGTCTTGTGGCCTTGCTGTAACTCACAGAGCCACAAAATGGCCTCTTTCTCTCACTCCATGTGTGTCTCTTGCTTTCCCTTGATCCATCCTCTCACTCTGAGACCCTCAGGGACCCAAAGGTTATTTTTCTTCCTCATCATGTTAATCATCCGTAAATAAATGAAAAGTGCATGAATGAGAGAAATCCAGTCTTACATTTTCTGAAATGTGGTTTTATCAGTACAAGCACTACATCTAATAGATGCTATTTTTAATCATAACTTCTAACCATGCTAATAGTTTTCTTACACATTTTAATGCACAGTTTTGGATTATGGACAGAAATAGTGGCCTTCCTTCTAAACCTACCATCTTTCTTCTGGTTTTCTGAAAGTTCTTTTGTTCCTTAATCCCAAAAATTAAGCTGTTAAGCATTTTCTTGCATCTATCAGAATGACTAGAAATATCTGTTAACACAGGATTAAAGTGTCAATTTTCAAATTGTCTTAATCATACACAAGTAGTGCATGAGACAGATGAAACACTCTCCTGGCAGATCTGGTAAGAACCACTTGTAGGTGTCTTCTAATTCCTCATTAATAAATTTTTATTAGATAAGGAGTCTCAGGACCATAATTAAAAAAAATTGGTATGATGATCTTGAGATTTTTCACGTGCCAAAAATAGAGCACTAGAAAGATTATTTGTCTGTTGTCTTTTCTTTAAGTTGTCACAAAGATTTCAATACATGACTAATAAATGAAAGGCTTAGATGTCATAAGAGCTAAAGCAGTGCATGATCTAATTAATCAGCGCAGAGATGGCCTGGTGAGTTGGCAAGCACATCACCCAGCTGAGTCATACTTCTAGCAATGCTCAGATGGGTGGTTTTTGGATGAAACTTCTGGCACTGTATATGACTGGAGGTCATTAAAATTAGGCATGACACTTCTGGCATTCCTGTTGTCTTCTCTAATGGGCAAGTGGCAGGTTGGCAGATGTGAAAGCCCAACTTAAGAAAAAAAGTCTGTTTAATCTTCTAGATCTGTATCATCATCATCAATATGGACAGGTCAATTTGTAATACAGATAATTGAGGGAGAGGGAAAAGATGCATTCCATCAAAATGCCTTTATCCTGTCAGCACTGTTTAGCTAATAAGGAGTTATTAAACCAACAATAAAATCCCGTTAAATTCTAGATCATGGCCCATTAAAGTACTTTCCTGATGTCATAGCTGGACCAAAACAACCTACAAATGAAGTTTGAAAGAAAAATACTGATTTGTTATTTTTCAGTCCAGTTGTTATTTGCCATGGTCTGTTGCATATAAGTTACATGTAGACAGAAAATTGCTGTTTCTGTAAGATGAGAGGCATGTCATCCATGGATATATTGCTATCTAAAAAACACAAGTAGGGACATTTTTCATGCAGGAATGAATGCAGCAGCAGCTGCAGGATTAATGTGCTCTTCTCTTTACTCCAGTTAAGGAGTATAAGACAATGTTTTTCTTTACTCCCTGATTCTGTTTCAGGTCAAATCTTCCTTTTTTAATATGTCCTTAATATTAACCAAAAAAAGCACAAGGAACAAGTATGAAAATGAGATGTGCACACTTTCAGCAGGAGGTCAGGGAAATACCAGGGAGGGTGGATGGTGCCAGCCCCAGGCCCTGGGGCTCTCCCAGCACCACCACCAGGGCCTGGGAGACCAGATGGAATTTGAATGAACTGGGTGAGAAAATGAATTTGAGAACCTGGGCTGGCCATAGGTGTCAGGTAAATCACTGCCAATGCAGAGGAGCAGTGTTGGACTGGCTCCAGATTTACTGGAGTGATCCTAAAATCTCCAGGAGTTGTACTCCCCACAGCTGTGTGGTGTGGAGAAGGGAGCAATCCATTCCTGATTCCTCCACCATCCTACAGAGGCTCATTAGAAGTGTGGACTAGAAGACAGATTTTTTTTTTTTTTTTTTTTTTTTTAATTTATTTATTTATTTATTTATTTTTGAGTGCATGTTTCTGATTCACTAGAAACTACTTTAGGGCAGAGCTTTTAATTGTCCCAAAATTGTGGAGATTGATACTGACTGGGTAAAAGCAAAACTCTACCTTGAGAAACAGGGAATGAAACATAAAAAGGCACTTGCAGGGTCAAGTGGAAGAGGAAGGTGTTGTGTGAGGAAGAAGCTTTCAGCAGGGTATCTGTTCTTGGTAGATATATCAGCATATCCAACTGTATGGTCTCATAATAAATAAGGTGATAATGGTGAATAAATACTGTTTGAGAAAAGAAATGCCTCTATTTTCTGTGTGTGTGTTTCTGTATATGCACTCCACACACGTGTGGCAAGCCAGCTGTTCCAGCAGCAATTGCACCTGTAAAATCCATGTTTAGGTGAAGTGTTTATCCACAAATTCAGGAAGCTGTTCTTGATGGCACAGCACCTACAGTCAGGTATTTGTTGCTGTTTCCTTCCAGCTGGATTGGTCAAGCCCAGATAATTACATTGGACAAGTATATTGTGAGATAAGATGTTTTGCTTGCAGTGTTTTCTTAAGCAGTGTTGTAGCAACAGTTATCTACAGAATCAAATCATAGCTCTGAAATATTGACAGTTTGTGCCCCATGCTCTGCCTCTCCCGCTGTCATCTCCCTGGTATGTGATTTTTCTTTCATGTTGCTGCAGATATTGGTACAAACTTGGAAATAATTCATTAGCTGACCAGCATTGATTGCTTGTGTGAGCGATGTGATAGCCCAACTTCAAACACGGCTGGGCAAGCAGGGGAGCAACAGCCTCTGCTTCTGGTTTGATGTGGTGTTAGAGGAGCTTCTCAGCAAAGAAATGAGGTTTCTTTTAGCTGGCCAAAGCAGCCCATTCTGGATTGCCTCGAGGAATGGTGTGCAGATGTGTTACTGAGGATGAAGGCAACTTATTGGGCATTTAGTACTACTAGTAGTAATATTTCATTGTTATTGTTACTGTTATTATTTTCATTATAAGTATATTAATACTATTTTAATATTGCAGTCTTATAGTAGAAACAAGATATAAAAGATAAAAAAGTCAAGGGAAAAAGCAGAAATTGAAAACAATTCAGCTTGATTCCTGCAGAAAGTGCCAAGTGGTTGAACAGGGATGACAGAAAAACCCAACAAGCACCCAAGTCAATGCAACAGCCCTTTGTCACCAGCATTCCCATGGCTGAGCTATGACATCATGCTGGATTTGTAGTCATTTTGAGGATGGAGCTGGTGTGGGTTGGAGGCAGACACAGCAGCTCAGCACAGGGGAGAGTGCCCAAAGACTTGTGAGTGGGCAGGGTTGAGCTCTGGGCGTGTGCTCGAGGATGGAAGTGCCTTTGATCAGCTCCTGAGATCTCCCTGCTCGATGTGTTTTGACTTTAGATCATTTTCAGAAGCACCTAACTCCTTGCCTCACTCATAAATGCAGTGTAAGATGCTTGGCTTGAGCACTGGGAATGATCCTGCTGCATCTGGAAATGTAATTTTTGTCTGGTAGGATCCCTCAGCTGGGGATATCACAGTGAGTTCATCTATACTGCATTTTAGTGGGCAGCTACTTCTTGAACGTTGAAAATTTTCTTGCTTGGATTTTATTTTTTTTCTTCCTTTTTTTCCTCCCTTGCTATCAAAGAAGCACATTTTGCAAAGAAAAGGAGTTGATTTCTTTTTCTGTCTCTCTTTTAAAGCTCTTCTCATTGTGAAAACCTTTTGCACTTCAAGTCTAAAATATATCTCAGGGCTCCAGCAAAGTGCCCTGTATTGTTTGCAGTTCCACAAAACAGCTGTCAGAATCAGGTTTGTTGTGTAGGTTCAATTGTTTTGCTGCATTTTGAACAAAATGTATCTTCTCAGAAAAAGAGAAAAATCTGAATTAATTTTTAGCAAGAAAGACAAGTTTAATCTAAGCAAAAAGGTTTCAAAAGCTAAAATGTGGTTCCAGAGAAAAAGTTAAAAGTGCTCAGATCAAGAATAATTATGTTCTGTGTGGATGCATGCTTGCCAGTGGAGAGAAGGACGTGGTTTTGCCTTGGGCTAAAAAGAGAAATGTTTCCATGTTCAGATCAGACATTAATTCATTTAATCAGGGCTGCTGCTCAGCTTTGTACTATACCCACTTTATATATTTTGGCATTATGACTTCAGTTAAGAGAGCCTCCTCAAATAAAATTTTAGCAGAATTACTGGTAAACATAGATGTGGTTAGAGTGATTGTGGTTTCATGTCAAGGATAGAGGCCAGATTTTTTCATGGAAATCCAGGGAGGGTGCCTGACACTGGTTTGGCTGTTCCCATCTCAGAACCCACACACTCAGGTGCCAATTGCCAAACTCCAGTATTTTTTCCAATAGGGAAGCACAGAATGGTTTGGACAGGGAGGGACCTTAACCTGTCCTGTCCTAACCCCTGCCACAGGGACCTCTTCCACTGGGACAGGTTGCTCCAAACCCCAATCAACCTTGAGCATTTCCAGGGGTGGGACATCCACAGCTTCTCTGAACATCATGTGCCAGGGCCTCACCACCCTCACAGGAAAGAATTTATTCCTAATATCTAATCTAAACCCAGGATCTTTCATTTAAAGCCATTCCCCCTTGTTCATTCCAAAGATACCATCTGTAAAATGTCAACACTCTTAATATGCAACCACTGAATAAGAGAAAGTGATTTAATTACAAGTTGTTATTGGAAATTGGAAATTGTCTACAAATTGCAAAGAAAACTCACTATAAGACAATGTAGTGTTGATCCTAATATGTTTTTCAGGCTGCATTGATCTGTTAATCTTGGTTTTAAATGCAAAAATTGCCATGTGGAGTAGTGCTTCACAGGTGATGTAGTACAAACCATATCAAATGTCTACACACACTCTAGCAGGACTAAAATATTTAAATATTTATAAGTATTTATGAGTGACTCACTGGCGCATAAGCCGGGCAAATACCATTACTCAAAAAATTATTTGATCTGCACTGGCAGTGTTCACTGAAGCAATTTCACATGTGCACAAATAATAGTATTTTGGGTTACTTGCAAACACAGAATTATGTCAGTGAGGAGCAAATACAAATATTGGTGAAGTCATAGAATGGCTGACAGTCCTAGACACGTGTTGAGTCACCACCAGCCATTAAACAAATGTGTGGCTGTGGCATTTGGGGACATGGTTCAGTGGTGGCCTTGGCAGTGCTGGGGTAACAGTTGAACTTAATGAGTTTAGGGGGCTTTTCCAACCCAAATGATTCTATGATTCTCTGTGCACCTTCAAGTCATGTAGTTAGGGGTCTAAAAAGTATAATTTTCATTTTCTGTGAGCTGGGAATGAAGAATTGCAGGGGTTCCTATGACTTCCTTATGGTCTTGCAAAACCAGAGACCATTTCTGAATGAAAACTGGACCCAAACTTTGTGTTGTTTTGGTTTTTTTGTGGTTTTTTTACCTTTTTGTCATATTCTGTCTTTCTGAGGAATTTTTAAAGCAAATGCAATATTTTCATGAAGCAAAAATGACATTTTGTTAAAAATGGGCAAAATTACAGTTACAATGCCTAAGACTTTACATGAAGTCAGAGACATGATATGGTAGGATCCTGAGCCAGATCTTGGTTTATTACACACAGTCCAGAACATTTTATCTGCAGTTTTCTTCTTCTTTCTTGTTTTCTCTCCTTGTATTTCCAAGTGGGTAATTGCTAGAGTTTTATTTTTCTTTCAAAATCTGCTTTCATCTGAGGAGAGCTGCTGTGAATGGTCTCTCTGCCTTTACAGGCACCTCATGGATGCTTTGAATTGCTCCTCCATTTTCATGTTCTTCATCTATTCTTCCACTGGTTGACCAGATTCATAGCTTTTAAGGCCAAAAATGTTCCATGATATATATATATAAATATTTTAAAAAAAATTACCTAACACAGCCTCAGTCCCACCTGAGTAGCTGCAGAGGGTAAAACTTCCTTTATTACCCTTCCCCTCCCATGTAACTTCCCTCATCATCCAGGCAGGGATCCTGTTGCTGTTATTTTGTCACTTACTGACCCTTTTCCCAGGATTAGAGATCTCATCTGGTTCCCTTTTTGAATAGATCCCTCTGAGAAATGCTTTTAGAGATCTGCCCCTCAGCCAGTTCTTAGTTCATTTAGGACAGATTTTATTGACACTGTACAGCACTACAGAGCTGCAGTGCTAATTTTGTAATCAAAATGCCAGAGCAGCCATCAGAAAATTATTGAGTACAGTACATATTCCCAGTGCAGTGATACAATTTATGGAGAGCCACAGCTGAGATGTTTTATTTCATGTTCTTCACAGGAGAAAATCTCCTTGACAAATCCAGGATGCCCAGATAGAAACTTTAAAAAAAGAACAGCAGTAGAAAATTGAACCAAGCTGAACTCAAAGGTTGATTTTGTTTTAATACTTCCAAAAAGAATTAAAAAGGGTTCTAGCCTTTAGAAAAAAGCAGAAAGCTTCAGAGATGCTTCAGTGGCATCAGGATTTGAGCTGAAACTCAGCTTTTGCTAATATCTGTCTTTAGCACCACCATAAAAAACTCATTCTCATGATTCTTGATGATCAAAACTTCAGAAAGAATATCAGGAGCCATCAATGGACATAAATAAGGGCAAGCTCAGCCCTGCTGTGCCTCTCAAGCACTGTTCCTGCTGTCAGCTTTTTCATCTGCAATACATAAAATTCAGCTGCAGAATTTTTGTTTCTCTTTTTGCAAACAAGTACAGGCACTACTGAACTCATGCTTTATGCCACACTTAGATTCCTGTAGCTTTCACCACAGTTCAGACACTGATATTCCAGCAGTGTTATTTGAAACTTGCTGCTTAGAGAAGAAATTTGTGGCCATGATTTAACAGAAGGGGGGAAAAAAAAAAGGAAATATGCTAAGTATATGTCTGTTTATAATTTGTCATTCTGTTCACCATACAAATCTGAATAATGTATTAGTAAAGGTCACAGGTCCTGTTCTGGACACTTGGAATGGTGTCCTGCTCTGTGGCCACCTGAAACCCAGCATTGAGCAGTAGCACCATTTACCACAGCCCCAAAAATTGCAGGGGGGTGGGAATGCAGAGGGTGATGGAACAGGGAGTGAGAATGACAATGATTACACAGCAAAACACAAAAAAGAGCGGGGTGAAAAGAAAATGAAAGTATCCTCACCCTGGGATTTCATAGGGTATGTATACACCTTTTAAATATTAAATTAAATGAGAGAAATGAGAGTTTGAAAGACCGGGGTAACATTTCAAATACCTTTCAGACTGTATTTTGACATGAACTGTATTTCAGAGAGTTCTCCCATGTCCTGATTTCCTGTAGTGGCAGGGCAGGGCTCTGGTCTGATGGATTGGCTGCTGGAACTGCTCTCAGATACAGACTGATTCTGAAGATTTTCCTGAAAGATGCTGCCCAGACAGACTCTTCCTGTGGTTTTGTTCTCCTGTCTGGCTCTGTGACCTGGTTCTCCATGTTGTTCATGCTTTGTTGTAATAGTGGAGAAAATTCAGCTTTCTGCAGTGTTTTGGGCTGCCACAAGTGGCATCATCAATCACAGCCCTGTGCTGAAGCTCCACGTGTAGCCAGGGGTGCTGTCCTGCTGTCCCCATGTAGCAGCAAAAAAACCCCAGATTAGTTTGACCCTGATCTGTGGAAACCCAAGAGCTGTCACCAGTCCTGACACTGAATGGGCAAGGTCAGGCACTGTCACTGCACTGTTTGTTTTTCATTGAATCATTAAGGTTGGGAAAGACCTTCAAGATCATCAGGTCCAACCTTTGCAGCAATACATGCATATATTTTATACACATATGTGCATATTTTAATATAACATCTCACAGCTATTATTTGATAGCTCTTACAGTTAAACTCATAAAATTTTTGCTGCACAAATTTTCCATTCTGCTCACTCCAGAAAGGCTGTTGATCTAAGGAACCTGTTGCTGGGGTGGGGAAAAGACATAATTTCTGCCAGGAAAATTCAGGAGCTGTGCATGGAGCCCTTAGCAAGCTGATGAGAGGAAATGCATCTTGCTGCTGCTGGTCCATGCTGAATGTTGGTGGTGGTGTTTAACCTGTCCATGAGCCCATCCTGTAACAAAACTGGGAGCTGGAGGAAAGATATTTGTTAATGTTTGTGTGGTGCAGCAGGATGATATGACACCAGCTGTGTCACCTGGTACTCAGCACCTGCCCAAGAACCCAGAGGTTTACACATCTGGGAAAAGGTTCCTCTAGAGGATGGCTATTGTGGGCATAAGCCCACACATAAAGTTACAATTTCCTGCAGTTTTACAACAGTGCACTTAAAAATAACCATTGTTCAGGACCTAATTTGCAGGACAGGAGTCTCATTTCTTTATTGTTCTTAGAATCCTAATGTGCTTTTCTGTAATCTGCTAGTTCAGCAGCAAGACACTTTGGTTTCCTGTTGAGGACACCTTGGCTGGGGTGGGAGGCAGGGATCTCCCATCCTCCTGCAGCAGGAAAACCCAGGTTCATAAACCATCTGGAACCAGAACTCCTTTTTCTGCCCTAAATACCCAAACAGCAACTTGTCAGTCCTGGAATCTGTAGCTGATATGCAGGCATCACTAGAGAGGACCTGGAGGCAAAGTTCTTTCAGAACAAGTGATAGCATCTGGTTGCATTTGGTCATTATGGATAGTGGAGGCATTTGCCTTCAGTCTCTTCTCCTCAGGGCACTGCAGTTTATTGTAGCTGCAAAAAAAAAAGCTCTGTCCCAGAATCTCCCCCAGTAAACAGCATAAATGTCTGCCCTGTCTGTTCTTAATCCCTGCAACACTGGTAGCTACCAAATTCATCTCCAGCCTTTGAAGCAGTCCACATGGTAATTTACAGGCTTAAGAAGGTATAAAATGGAGATGTTTTAGCACATCTCCACTTATTTGAATACTAATTATTATTGGTTTTTTTCACCATTAATATTTATTCAGTGCAGTATTAAGCACAAAGAATACAAGTGTGTCTCCTAGGTAGACTGGCTTGCAGTCTGCTCAGAGGTGTAGTGTGTCTTCTGGCAAGTCTAGAGAGTTGTGTGGCTTTTAATGCAATTTGCTAAGCAATCATCTGATAAAATATGAGATGTATATGAGGCTAAATTAGTTACAGAATTGCTATTATCCTCCTTATTTTGTTTTAAGATGTATTTTTATGAACCCATTCACTCCAAGATGCACTCATGGAAAGACTCCAGTATGTTAATCAGTATTTATTGAATACCTCAGTGTAATGGGATGGATAGGCACTGTGGACTGTAATTAATACATTGACATGCAGTGACTGTAGCTGAATGGAAGATGAAAACAGCTTAGTCTTAGGACAGGATGTACATTCATCTTGCAGTGCTACATGGACACCCACCGAGTCAAAGACCTCTCAAAAACAATGGAAACGCATTTTCATTGCCAAGCAGGAGTTTTTTGGCAGTAGCAAAACACACTGACCTGGCAGAAATACAGAGTGTGGGCGTTGGAGGGGCTGCTAGTGCATGGACTCCTCTGCAGAGCAGCACATCCCTCCAGCATTATCCATGAATGAGAGGGGTGCTTAGCACATAAAAGAACAAACTTGACTGCTGCCATCCAGGTGAGCACAGCTAGTGTCTCCTTCTTGCCCCCGCTTCCACCTGTCCCTTATCCTGCTGAGTTGAATTCAGTGAAAATAATTGCATTGAGGGAGCAATTTGCCTCAGAAAATACATTTTTTTTCCTTTCTCAAACATAGTGAGAGTAACCCACTTACTGCTGTGATGCATTAGCACAGGTAGGCTCTGAATGCAATGCATTAAACAAATTATATGAGCTGCAAATAATGTGGTTTGTATTCCAGTACATAAACAGGGCTCCAGCAAACATGTAAACCAATAGCCAAAAGCTGCTTTTCAGATTTCACTTTTCAAGCCCTGCAGTGAGGCACTAATACAATTATGTCAAAAGTCTGTTGAGCAGATAGAAGTAATGAACTGTTGGATTCCTGCTCTGTGAGAGCTCTTTAACAGCGGACATTGAGGAATGAAAGATTTCCCCTGCACCAGGCGTCATGTGTCCAAGAGCTTTACAAGGAACAAAAAAAGACAGTGGCAGGTTAGCTTCATCCTTATGGCTCTTGGGAGGGGATCAGCAGCTCTGAGCCATCATTGATCAGCACTCCTTTTGTTAAACATTAGGCAAGAGAAGGCTTGGCAGGTGTGATTTCCTTTAAGGAGAGAGCAGGAGGGAAGGGAGAAGGAAGGCTGGGGGGCTTGGTACCACCCTGTACTGAGCCATCCCCTTCATCCTCCTGTGCAGTCACTCTCTGAGGGGCAGATCTTCCATCAGGCTCTGAAAGTGCCCCATGAAACAAAAACTGCTTTAGTAAGTGTTAGTGATCCACTAATTTCCTATAATGAAAGAAACTTTGAAGAAATCAACAGGGCCAGTGGCAAAGCAATTTCATTACATGTCTCATGTCAGCCCACTGGATAATTTACTCTGAAGAATAGATACAAGTTGCTTGTAGAAGAGGTTGAAATATCTTATGAAGCAGTTATACCACTTGTGGGGATGTTTGACTTCCTATGGTTATTATTGCTTTTGTTATTAGTTTTTGTGGACGATGCCCCATAGGAACTGGATTGTGAGGCCCAGCTAATTTAAAATTCCAGCATCAAAAGCTGTCAGATAAAGTCCATTTTAAGTTGCTTGAAATAACAGATATGTTTCAGTGCAGTGGTGCTGGGCTCTGCAGGCAGCCCAGTAAATGCTGCAGTTGTGGTTCCACCTGTACAGAGCCAGTGGAAGTGCTGTGTGAGACTCACTGCTTCTCTTTTCATTTTCTTGTGAAGAATTACTTAATAATCAGTCAGAGTAATCAAGATAACTTTGCTGTGCTGAAGTTTTATTAGTCTTCTGGGTGGTTGTGCTGTCAGAGCCTGAGTGAGCCCCAGGTTATGCAGAGGCTGCATGGTTGCCCCCAGCTGATGTGCCCAGTCTCCAGCAAACCCAGCAGTGTCTGACTTTGAAGTGTGTTATTTCTTGTAAATCAGTTATGTCTCAGGTTTGTGTTTGACATACAAATTCTGCACACTCTGAGAGTCCTTGCCTATTCCAGTTGTAAGCTGGAATAACAGGTTGCCCAGAGTAGCTGTGGATGTCCAATCCTGGAAGTGTTCAAGGCCAGGTTGGATGGGGCTCGGATGGAGCAACCCGGTCTGGTGGAAGTTGTCACTGCTTGTAACTTTAATCATTTTTAAAAAGCTCATTACTTGGAGCTTTACAATAAGTGGAATTGTTTCTGGGTCACAATTCACCTGTCTATACATATTTGCAGTCTCTTTTAACCCATTTCTTCTGCCCACTCCATAAAATCAACAAGACATTGATCACCAGGGCAGCCTGCCTTAAAAATAAACCAGTAACAGCAATGCAGGAAAAACAGCCCAGGGAGAAATAGAAGCTGCTAATTTATATTTTTTTCACTCCCTCCCTACCTTCAGCAGGCTTATACAGTGCAGGATTAGGGATCCCATGTGGCATTCCATCCCATCCTGCAGCTTTCTCACTGCCACCCAGGGCCTCAGAAGTTCACTGCCTATGGCCACCAGCATCTCCACCCCCATCTTCACATGCCTGGCTTTCTCTTCTCAATTAGCCTATTTTTTCCTATCTGCCTCTTTCTACTCTGATGGAAATAAAGGGAAAAGTTTTTAAATTAAGGCACAAGAGGAACAGGAACAATTCCTATTTTGGCAAATTATTGTATTTCTAAGCCTTGTCCTTGTATAACTCATTAAAAGCTTGACTGTGGATGTCCAAGAGATGTTTCCTTTGTTGCTCAGAAATTATTTTGGGTCAGCAGCAGATGGGTCTCAGCTGTTAGGGGCTATGGCATCTCTCTTCAATTCATGGGTGCTGAAAAGCTGGAAAAGTCAAGGGTAACTTTTGTCTCTAAGCTCACAAATCTCTTTCTAACCAGAGCAAGAAAGAAACCATTTTTTCATCATTTTAAATCCTTCTAAGCATATCTATTGCAGGACTTGCTGTATCCTCCTCCTCTGGTCATGGGCTGTCTCTGATGTCCCTGTGCTCTGCAGTGCAGAAAGAAATACATTGGCTCTACACATGGAAAGGTTACACAATTGCTCATTCCTTTGCTACAAACTTCTTAGATGCATCCACATCAGCCTTAGATGTGGAAATAATAGTGGGATTTTGTCCAAGTGAATTAGATGTTGCAAGCTCTGCTGGTTTCTAAGGAGGGATTCCTTTGGGAGATATCCCTGCTCCAGTGGATGGACAGCATCTCCCTCCTGCAGCAATGTTTGGGAGCTTCTTTTCTCTGAATTAGTTGGGCAGCACATCGAGAGCTATATCCACATTTCCCAATATGTAATTTTATTATGACTGCTCATCCCATTGGTAGCCTGTCCCATGATAGTGGAGCTTGGTGTCAGCCACATGGAAATGCCCCTGCCAAAACACAGAGTCTTTTTGGTCAGTGCTGATTTGTGTGGTCTGTAGCTGTGGGAGTGGTGTTTCCTGGCAGGAATGTGTGTCCTCTACAAGGTGAAGGAGGGAATAATCCATATATTAGATTAAGTCTTCAGGATTTTGTATGCTTGAGCACTGGTACAATGTCGACATCACAATCTCATCAGATCACAGGGTTTTAGTTAAACCAAAATGACAAGACATTTCCTTGGACTTTACTCATCACCTGAAGAAATTGGTTAGAGTCTGAGTTTGTAGAGCAAACACATTGAAATGAATTTGAAGTACTTCTGGAAATAACAAGACCTACATGGATAACTTCCTTGCAATTTCTATTATGAAGATTTAATTTCTAAAAATGCAAACTATGACTGGGAATTATTTATTATACTACCTGAGAAATTTCTTAGTCTTCCTATCTTTGTGAATTATTTTCTCAATTTTTTTTTCAATGCAGCAAAGGGATTAACCACTTCTCTGCCATAGCTACTTACACATTTCACTGGGCCTAATTACACATTTCCACTGCTACTTACACATTTCCACTGCTTTCCTAGAATTGAGAGTAATCAGTTTCTGTTTAATGGGATTCAGGCTTCCCTTTGTGCCACAGGACAGCAGGGCCATACAAGGGGAAGGGTTTGGGTGCCCAGTCTGACCTAGCCTCTCAGTTTTCAGACAAGTCTTTGTTGTGTGGGGTTTTAATAGTATTCGACTTTTTGTTTTTTCCGCCTTCCAGCGATGACCTTAGGAGCCATAAAGATGGGCATAAAGATGCCCTCCCTGCCACCAGCACCAAACAGGCAGCTGTTGGCATCTGTCAGTGGAGTCAGAGCAGGGCCAGTGCCTGAGATGGCCCAGGGAGCTCCCACTGTGCCCAGGGATGCTCAGTGCTAGCTGTGGCCCTGGCAGGCACAGATCCCTCACAAGGACATTGTCACTCACTGCTGCAGAGGGTTGTCATGCTGAGCATCGCAGTTTTTCCCCTCTTGGCTAAAGCCCAAACTGCCTTCTAGCTCAAATGAGACTTTTGAAGAATACCTCATTTTCCCTGTGCCTCAGGGTGACTTCTCCCCAGAGTCTGACCTTGCTGTGTCCAGCTGAAGCTGCTGTGAGAGCTGGGGGTCCAGGGGAATCACTGCCACCACCACTGCTCATCTCTGTCTGGAGTGAGACAGCCACGCCCATGTACCACACACAGGGACTGCTGTGACTTTGAAGCTATAGAGATGCTGATAGTGCTGAGGAGTGATTTACAAACTTGGTCAAGGATCATGCTCTGGATTTTTAAAAGCAGTGTGTTTGCTGTAGATTGTTCCTCTCAAAGCCCCCCCCTTTTGCCAGAAAGAAACAGAAAGAAACCCTAGGACAGACGTGCCAGATTTTCCAATTATTTAAATGCCATCATTTCATTGCAATAAGTAACCTGTGATCATAAAAGTTAGAGGACCCTGGACCATGAAAGAAATTTTTTACAAGAGAAGATATTGTTTCATTTTTATAGAAAAGAATAGACTGTTCATCGTGTGCTGGGAACAAAGCAGCTCTGCTGATGGGGGAGGATACAGACTGTTTATAACCATCTTCCAGAGCATGCAGAAAATGAATGTTGGGTCCTGGATGGACACCAAGAGTTAGGGCATCTGATTGGGAATGTTGAGGAGGACATGGGGACTGCTGTCTCCAGGCAGCACCTTCAGGAAAGGACAGGAGCAGCCTCACAGGACAGGGTTGGAGCAAGGAGAGCATGGTTGGTTGTGTGGAAGATGGCAAAGAGGCAGTTCCTGGTGTTCATAACTAAGCAAGACTCTGCTGGAGCAGAGCTGTAGCACAAGGTGGGCTGGTGGCACCCCTGCTCTGGGTACTCTGCAGCTGGCTGCAGCCACTCAGGAGTTGCCTGGTTCCCCTGACTGTTGTAGGGTGATATTTGGGGTGTCTGGGAACAGCTGTATTACCCTCTTCTGCAGCTAAATCTGCTGTAATAGTGGCGGGAGCAGATGAAGAAAGGATCTGTGGCAAAAACCTCAGAGGTAGAAATGAGTAACTCTGCCCTGCAGAATATGGGACTGTCCAGCCTATCTCCCAGAAAAATAGCACCTCTTGCAGAAGATGGTGAGAAAGAGAGCACAGTAGCATCTGTGCTCCAAGGCTCTCTGTGCTTAAATCAGTGAACCTGAATTTATAGAAGTGAACCACCTGTCATTTCCCTTGTAGTGGATTCTTTTTACAAACAGCAACGTTCCTTTACATCACCTGCATGTCAGGGCAGTACAGGGGGTCTTCTTCCATTGTGTCACCTGGCTGGAAACAGCAAGTAAGGACATATGGAAAGATTTTACTGTTTTCTGAGCAAGCTCTCCTACAGGAGGCAGGAAGGAGCCTTCATCTCCATCTTGATGGGCTGTCTGGAAAGGTTCAGTCCAGGATCTTACAGCACTGGTTCAGTATTGATCACTTTCATGCATTTGCCAGGTAGCTATTTGCTTCATCTCTCCTTCCCATTTCCCCTAAAATTGTTGGTCTATGTTCTAGTTCCAGTCACATTTCTTGAAATACAAAAGTTTTAAATGTGCCAAATATCATTAAAAGCAACAGAGGAGGAAAGCAAAAATTGCATTTTTGTCCCAGGTGAGGGGAGCACTGAAGAACAAGCTCACTGCCTGGGTACACATGGGGGAACACAGCGATGAGGTCCTGCCAAACCTCCCACAGGCAGAGAGCATCCTTGGGAGCTCGCGTCATCTCAGATGCCAAAGTCAGCCTACCCTGGGCTGCTGCTGGATAAATCAAAACTGCTTCAGTTCCAGTGCTGAGACATGCTCTTTCAGGAGCATAATCAGATGCTCAGATGGTTTTTTTTTTGTTAAGTTCCTTTCTCACTGTATTAATTTGTAATAACAGTAAGAGCAGAATGACTTTGCTATAACCCACGTTTTACTTTCCCTGGTAGCACATGATGTTTTTTCACAGGGTATTTATTAATCATCTGTTCCTATTTCTTGAAAGATTTTTGAAAATAGGAGTTTGAGCAGTTCCCCCAGTCCAGGTTACACATGTCTCACCACATCTGTGTTTCACTGTTCAGCTCTGCTTTGCTCATTGTTGATTGTTCAGACTCCAAGAGGTTACATATGGCCAGGGAGGAAGATTCATCTTCCTTTAAGCTGTCTCTCCATTTACAGAAGCCAATAGGCTGAACAGCACCCTTGCTGGCTGAAAACATAAAGTCCCATTTAATTCTTTTGCTCTCCCTACTTCCAGAGATTGTAATATAAAATAATTAATCCTGATGCAGCCTATGTGGCAGCTTGCAGTCTTGTTGATATTTCTCTGTTGCTCCAAGCAGAGGGAACTTGCATTGTTGCTTAACAAATTGACTGCTTAGAATTGTTTAGAGAAATAATTTCTCTTTTAGTCTGTTCTTTTCTTGGGGGCATGAAAAGCTTTCAGTAGTCAGCTCTTTATTACACCTGTGGGCAAGCAGAAATATGTTAAGAGAGGACATAGAGTTTATCTTTACTGCATTTGCATAAAAATACAATTCAAACTATTTTCTTTTTCCATACATTTCTCTCCACAAAGAGAAAAATAAAACAGACAGAGTTTTGGTAAATTGGTGTGTGTTGTAACATGGCAAAGTCTTTCACACCACAGAATCCTCAGGGCAAGAATTGTGCCCTGGTTGTTCACATGGGAGTTGGGAAAACCAATTGACTTTGGGTATTCTTGTATTAAGCTAAACTATACACTGCAATCAGATGCTATCCCATGTTCTTAGAAATTGATTGAAATTTTTGAGTCATCTAAATTTGTTCAATGCTAAGTGTTGTGTGACAATACATTCAGAATTTCTGCATCATCTCATGCAGAAAATAAAGAATGAAAGTTGGAAATCTGGTTCCATGAACCTTTTAGATTCAGCCTGGCTGGACTAATTGAAATAAGTATGAAACTGTTCTTATTTCATTACTTTGTTTTGGTTAATATGATGATTAAATACAGGCATGAGATGTTCTGGTAGATTGAAGTTAAGCTAAAACCAATTATTTTGAGTGATTTCAGGTAGAACAACTTTCCATGGTTTTCTCAGGATCCATTTTATGCTGGCTTGCATAGAGATTGGGTCTGTGCCCCTGTTTTGGTAAAGAATGCACACAGTGGGGGTGTGGACTGTCTGAAGCACTGTCTAACAAGGAAATTCAAGAATGGTTTTCCCTATTTTTTCCTAAATACATTACTTCTACAATTCCAACAAGAGTAGATGGTTTCCTCTGTCTTTTTTTCCCTTTGTCCATTACCTCATGAAATAACATAGCAGCTTTCCCATCAAGGTTTTGTGGCCTTGATTAATCACATAAAGTGTATATTTCACAAGAAGAAGTGAATATTTAGGGGCTGTGTTTGGACACCCAAGCTAAGGGGATGGTGAGAACCTGCAGGGTGTGTCCTGAGGCTGAGGTGGGATATCTTTTGCCACATCCTTCATCACATGTTTCAGATGTAGCAATCTGCTCTGGTGGCAGGTAACAGGTGACCTATGGGCCTGTGCAGCTCTCTTTGTAGATTTTTATATTTCTAATAAAATGTTGCTGTTCTTCAGTCAGAGGACTGCATCATTTAAGGATTGCTTGTGTCTGCTTAGAAACCAGAGAGAATAAGCACATACAACTGATTTAAACAGGCGTGTGGTGGTGATGTAATTAGGCATTCAGGCCATTGTTGCCATTTTTTATTTACTTATTTAGTGTTTATCATCTCTATAGATAAAGCCTTGGTTCTTTGCTGCTTCATTAAATGCTGCAGTCTCCTCCCAGCTCCCTCCCATCTCTGTTTAGATAGATTGGACAGATCCTGTTAGCTTTCTCCTGGTGATGATGGGGACGAAAAAGTCATTTAAACATATTTGGCAGGTCATATATCTTAATGTTAACAGTAACAATTCAACAGGAAAAAAAATCTTGTGACTGCAGGCTAAATGAAATGAAATTTGGACTCTGAGTTCCCTGGGGGCCAGAATCCTCTTGTCTTACTTGATGTAAATGAGATGGGCCTTTGAGCTGGGTAATCAAGATGGAGAAATGATGTTCAGGGTTCTTCACTGGAGAGATGTGGTCTGAATTCCCTTTCAGGTGGCCAAATCTGCAGAGAGCCTTGCACAAAGAGGTAGCTCAGTGACCCAGAGTGCTGATGGCTTTGTGCAAACCCTCTGGGAGATGCCAGCCACACCCAGCAAACTGTAAAATCTGCTTTTCCACCAATGAAAATAAAGGAAAGAAACCAAGAGCAAATAGGGATGACAGGCAAGGGTGTTTCCATACTAGGAAAAAATCAAATATGTTGTTCATCACTGCTGTTGCAGGGGGAGCCCCTGAGGTATAAACAGGGCACAGACATTTTTATTACTGTGCCATCAAACCCTGCCCAAGGGGATTTAAGGCATTATTGCCGGAGGTAGCAGTCAGTGTAGTCAAAGAAGCATCTAACCTCAGTGAAGAAATTATCTAAGCTTCTTCCTATAATAAAGTTTATTTTCCCAGCATTAAATAAAAGGGGAATATGTGTGTGTGTGGGGTGGGAGCCATGCCACTCCCAGCACGCTCTGTGCTGCTACCTGCTGTCACCAAGCTTTTCACCTGTGAGCTTTTGAGAGTGGCCACTTCTTCTGGGTTGCATTTATTTACCTGAGCCACACAAATCCTGGGGTTTTATTACCCAGCTTGTGGTTTGTGCCTAATTCAGGCTGCATGCCTGTGCCCAGCCAGGCACAGGAGGGAACCAACTGCCCAAAGCACTGCAGACCTCTTGGCCAGATATTTCAAAGGGTTGATAACCTTATGTGCATCAGAATTTCAGCTTGGAGCCCCAGTTTTGTGTGTCAGGTGTGCTGTAGGCAGCCCAGCAGCAGAGTGAACAGCAGGGGCTGGGGTTCCTCAGGCAGGTGCTGCCCTGAATCAGGGCTGGCATCTCTCTGCCCATCCCCGTAGGACCAAGCCCAAAGAGCATCATTTGATGCACTGATGCTGTTCTGAGGTGTTTAATTGCAAAGGGACATGGAACATAACTGGACTGGCAATGCTGTTGGAATCAGTGGAGTTTTTCTGGTGTGCAGCCAGTGTCTGTCTGGGATGGACACAGGGCTGCCACGCTCTCCATGACCAAGAGGTGGGAAGCACTCGTGGCCACCCCGCAGCTCTCATGGGCAGTGATGTCAGGAGGTCTCTTCCATGCTTCTTTTTGCTGCTGTGAACTAATGTCCAGTTTTGTGTTGTCAACACGTGTTCTCCTCCTTCCATTAAACTCTCACCCTATCACGCTGTTCTCTTGGCTTCAGCAGTGATTTCATTGCTTTTTAAGGATTTGATCCACTTGTTGAAAGCTCCATGACAGAAAATAATCCCAATGCTTTCCAGGCATCAGATATTGGGTGTCAGATTCTTCAAGACTTCTTTTACAAGTGTTTGTGTGGTTGTAAAAAAAACCAACAAAAACAACACGAAGAAAACCACACAAGAAAAACCCTGAAATTAAAATGACAGGAGAAGAGAATACAGGTGCTA
Organism: Agelaius tricolor; assembly: GCF_023055355.1. Classification (NCBI taxonomy): domain Eukaryota; kingdom Metazoa; phylum Chordata; class Aves; order Passeriformes; family Icteridae; genus Agelaius; species Agelaius tricolor. Next base: position 8,740,598 of record NW_027269278.1, on the reverse strand, counting down.
GAGAAGAGATCTCAGCTCTGTTGTCATTTTAGAAACTTCATTATCCAGTTATGGGGTTTGATATTGCTATTGATTTCACATAGAAGATATTCAAGTGCTACAAGAATGAGGATTGTATAAAACCCAAAGACAGATCATTGCAAAAATATAATAAAATGGTGGTTACAGCTTACATTTTTGGTGAAAACTGCCACTAATAGAATTCTGTAATGAAATTTCTCTTTAAATGAATTATTATTCCAGAATTTTCTGATTAATATAAATCCCCTATTATGTCATACTCCAATTAAATTAGACAGGATATTATTTTATGTGATATTGTAATTAACTAAACTGGAATTTGGCCAAGTAGTCATAATTTATACCTGGACTGTGAGAAGATGCATGAGGATTTTAATATTTATAGTTGGTTGAGAACTACCCAAGTTTCACATTAATCCAGATGATGATATTTTGCCTTTTGTTCACTGTTCATACTGTAGGACTGATTTAGGACTTTGTGAGTCCTACCTTCAAACTTTACTTTACTTTACTATTCTTTCCAATATTTCTGTGTCTGTGAAGTGTCACCTACACATTTGTTTAAGGGGGTAACATTTCAGCCAAGTTTGGGGTGGTAAAAGTAAAAAGGTGACAGCCCTGGCACAGGTTACCCAGGGAGGCTGTGGCTGCCCCATCCCCTGTTCAACAATAGGTTGGACAGGGCTTGGAGAAACCTGGGACAGTAGAAGGTGCCCATGGCAGGGCTGTTGGAATGAGATCATCTTTAGGGACCCTTCCAGTCCAAGGATTCTGTCCCTCTGTGTCTTGCACATCTGGATCATGGTGTGCACCTGAGTTTGCCATGGAGCCATGCAGGGAACAGGCCCAACAGAGAGAGTGCTTTGAGTCAGGGAGAGAAAAAAAGAAAAGATGCCTGGAATCAATACTTTTTGATTTAGGCTTCTATTTTATAGGATTAAAAATGTTTCATGAGTGACCCAGAGGAAAAATGTAGACTGGAGGCAAAGTAGAAATTATTACTGTATCTAATAACTTCCAGATGTCCAGCAATATTTTGAGTAAAAGGGTGAAGTGCCAGTTTCCAAGCATTATATATTATTAGTTTTGAAGTGAGGTTTTGATTTTGGATTATTGCTGTATTGTGAGGGGTTTTTTAATTGCTACAAACACAATTTTTGCTGGAGAACTTTCAAAATATCTGCCTTTTTTTCTTAGAGATTAATACCTTATAAACAATATTTTTAGTAGCTGGGAAATGGGAAGAACACGGTGTATTTTGCAATGTAGTTTTAAATCATTCTAGTCACAGGTTTAACTCAAAAAGCAGATCTTTTATATAGGAGTATAAATTGATGCACAAGGTATTTGGACCATTCTGTTCTTACAGCCTGGCAAGCTATTTATGGAGCTTTACAGGACTTAATGGATTTGTCATGGACTTAACATTAATAGCAGCCTAATGTAAAGTTGCCCATCTTCATGGTATTTTATTTCTTCACTGGCTCTGCAAGGATTTGCTTGGCTGTTTGGGTGAGGAGGGAGGACCTCTGCATTGTGGCAGTGGAGGGAAAAAAATTCTGGAAAACTCTAATGTTCTGTGTGAGTTTCCTGATAGTGTAAAAGTAGCCCTTTGTGTAGGCCTGGAATAGGATTACCTGTGTGGAAATGCCTGTGGTTCCATTGTAAGACAGGAGTAAACCTGACAGGTCAGAGCCATGAGATCTGTTGTGCACAGCAACTCATTACTGTCAACATCAAAGTCATGGAATCACAGAACTGCTTGGGTTGGAAAGGACCTTGGAAGTTCATCTCATTCCACCCCCCCTGCCATGGGCAGGAACACCTTCCACTATCCCAGGCTTCTCCAAGCCCTGTCCAACCTGGCTTTGTTGGTTTATAACCTCGCAGAAAAAAAAAGAAAAATTAACCAAGACAATCCCCAAAAATTAACAACAAAAAAACTCCTCCAAAATGTTAAACTCATCAGCATGTATTTGTTTAGATGCCAGTGTATGAAAACCTGTTGGTTCTTTCTCTGTGTTTAATAAAAGTAAATCGCTTTTCTCACCTGGCAGCTGTCAGCAATGGGAACTTCACCCTTCAGATTATCTTTTATTGAATCTTGAAGAAATTGAATTGTTCATTGTGTGTGTCAGCTGTAGTTTGCTGGAACACTTCTGTCCCTCCAGGAATGGGCTGATTGCTGTAAACAGAGAATTGATTTAGTCTTAAATTTTAGAAATTCAGATGCAGCCCTGGAGCATGTGTCTTCATCCTATCCTTTTAACATTATTGTGGAATATTTATTACTATGAGTATGTAGCATTAACTGCCCATCACCCATAAAGCAGATCTACTTTAAAATATTAAAATATATTTTTTAATTTGAAAAAAGAGGGGCTTTTTTACAAATATGGATTGCATTAACCTTTTCCCTTTTCTCTCCTTATATCCATACCTCTTTATGCAGATGTACAGTTCATGTCTTCTTGCTTCTGTGTGCAACCCAAACATCCAAACTTCTTCTTAGTCTAAAAGGTCAGAGATCTTTTCAGAAGAAACAGATTTAATTTTCCACCTCTTACTTCTGGGAGACTCAGCTGGTGGTTCCTTGAGCTCCACGTTTGGGTGTTGCTGTGTAGTGGAGTTTATTTCTGATACACAACAGCCAAATCCACGTGTACTGGGCATTGCTGGCTCTGACTCCTCCTGTCACATCCCTCCTGGACACTGTCCCATCCATCCTGTGAGCTGGGGTGTATTTACTTGTGGGCACATCACTTCATCACTGTCCAGGTGCTCACTCTCTTCCCAGGTGGTCTGACCTGCAGAAAGCCACAGCACAGAGCTACAAAGGCCTTAAAATTCATTACCTGCTGTAATTAGTGGGACTGTTAGTTCCTTCTGTGGATGGCACAAATGTGAACTGTTTCCAGCAGGGTGGTCACATCCACTGCACTGCACACAGCACTGGGCTGTTTGGAATGCCTTGATTCAGTGGGAGATAGTGTTTAGTAAAAGTGGCATGTGGGGTTCTTCTGCAAATATTTTACATGAAAGAAAATTACTGTGAACCTGCAGGAAAGGAAGCTTAGAAGCATTCTTATATCAGAACTGAAAACTAAATAAGGATTGAAATCTTGTCTCATTCAACATGACACCATTCTTTTTTATTCTTTAACAATTGTGGAAAATAAATGTTGTGGCAGTAGCTTGCATAGCGTGAGAAGTCTTGTAAGATCAAGAGAAGGTGGTCAGTAGAAGTCCCAGCAGGAACAGATTCTTCCCAAGTTGCAAAGGGTGCATGAGGATGAGGGGAAGGAGAGAGCTGGATGCCCTGTGCATCAATTAAAGGGCTCAGTATGTGTTGCTGGGAGTGCAAAAGGACCAGGTGGTCCCCACAGGACAGAGAAAATGGAATATTGGAAAATGAGGATAGTGATACATTTCTTTTGGAGAAGTTCAGCCTGTGGTTTTCAGTGGGAGATTGAACAGGGGATTGACACTTTAGGAAAGATGTTTCCTGATATCTAAGAACAGGTAGTGTGCAGGGACCCTCTGTTTTGGAGAGAAGCATCATGAGATTTGTACATGGTGCTGTAAGAGCCCATACCTGGTAAACAGCCAGACAGCAATGGAGTCTGTCTGTCTGTCCCATGCCTGAACTGTCACTGTTGGGTTTGTCTGTGCTAGACAGGAATAGCTAATACAGGGCTGAGCAGGGGAGAGAGAAATCATAACCCAGAAGAGATGAGGTTAACTGATTGGCATTGGACAGGGTATTCTGAGACTAGTGCCCCTCTTGGGGTTTTTTTTGATAGTGTTTGTTTTTTTGGTGTTTGCTGCATTGTAGTGCCCTGTATTCCTCACTGGCACAGGACTGGAGACCAAAGACTCCTACTCTGAGATGGCTGGTAAGATCTCAGCTCTTCTGAGACTTCTTTTTGCATCTCCCAGCCTTATTTTTCCTCCTGGCCTCTGTTGGACACCAAAAACAGTTACTTGGTGTGGGGGGGGGGGAAGTGGTTTAAGCCTCCTTGGTTGAATCAGGAAGCAGATTGGTTGTGTTATGTGAGGATCAGCAATGGAAGTGGTAAGTTCTGGGTTTCTGGATATCTGAATTAACACTTAGGATGCTCTATAGCCAGCTGCAGCACAGTAATATGTCTGTATATGTGTACATTTCTTATGGTACTTGAAGAATTCATAATATTAATACAGTAGTCCTCCATATTATTCCAAGTCAGCCTGTTTAAACCTTCTACACAAACATGGATCTATTTGCAAGTGTCTGTATCATGTGTTCTCTTAGAAATATTTGCTGATGTAAAGGCAAGAGCTCTGAAGACAGACCCAAAGCACTCTCTGGCAATCTGGTGGCGTTGTCATTTCATAAATGAAGTGCTGTAGAACTTGTAGAAATAAATTGCTTTTTTCTTTGGTGAGGAATTCTTTGCCAAGTATGGATTGCAAGCTGTTCTCTCCTCCTGATCCCAGCCCTGATGGTGAGAGCCTGCAATGTAACCCACAGCTGCTTCCTCCCTGCTCATTCATTCCAGGACAGTACCACTGCTGTAGGACCCTGTGTTTTTTCTTATCTCATGAGAAACACTGTCATTTAGGGTAAATATTATGCTGTTGCTAATGGGTTTAAAATTCATTTCAAGTTTTCCAATTACATATTTCATTTATTTCATGAATGTGAAATGACACTGCAGAGAGCAGAGCTGTTCACAGGCATGCACTGAGCTGGAGAAGTTTTTACTTCTCCATTTTCCATTAAAACCCACAAATATGATTATTGAAATAAAAACTGTTCTTGTTTACTCTGAGGCTGAGATCATAATGTGCACCTACCCCTGCTGTTTTATGTAGGAGGTAAAAATGGTCCCTAGTGGCCTACCCAAGTCTGACCTTGGGTGATGGCTGGTGGCATGTTTGGGAGTTGGTTTGGAGACAGGAGTACGTTGCATGAACAACCTTTGTGTTCTTCTCAAGACCACGGGTTTATATCCATTTTTTCTTGAAACCTGCCTGGCTCTGCCTGCCAAGCAGTTTCTCAGCATAGCATAATTATTTAATTCATTTTATATATAGCTTTGGAAGCCAGAACGTTTGCTGGTCCTCGCTCTTTGCTCTGGTGAGAGTTAGAGGACAGCACCATGTGATAGAGATCATGTTTTCATGTGCATTTAGACATTCAAAAGGAATGTAAATACCTGATGGGTGTTCAGAAGTGAGAGCAGATTTTTAGTGGTTTCTCAGTGGGAGATGGAGATCTGTTTGGGCATCCCTGAAGTTTCATAAAAATCCAAATGATGCTAAAAAATTAATGTTGATAAATAGCCAAATGAGAATAAATAGCCGGATCTAGAAAAAAAAAATAGAAGGACCATTGCAATTCACAATTCTTCCTGGAGTGAAGCCACAAAATCCTGCCTATTTTTTCAGCTGTTGTTGATTTGTGGCAAGTTCATCAAATCCTGTTTAGGGCCTTAATATATGGATCATCTGCTGTGGTACACTTGGAGACAGAGCCCAAGTTGTAGGTGTGTAAGTGCTGTACACTGATTAAATTTGCAAATCAAGTGTAGGTTCCAGGGGTACAAACCCAGGGACAAGCAAGGAAAATGCCCAGGATGTCTTTATTCCAGCCCAGGATGAAGAGCTCTGCCATCTTTAAATATGAAAGCCTGGTATTCAGGGGTTTATTCTGCAGACTGAAGAGAGAAATCAGATTTCTTTGTTCAGTGATCAGAAATAAAAAAATGCATGTGTCAGAAAAATGCATTCATATCTTTATTTTTCATTTGTGCATGAAGAGGATCAATGAGAACAAATGCTTGGTGCAAACATTACAGATGATAAATTATTTTGGATATCTTTTCTCAAAGCATAGGGAGCACTCAAGTGCAGCAAACTATCCCAGTGTCCCAGGCACTAATAAAATCTCAGCATAATTCTTAAACCCACAATTCTTCACCAATCTAAGATACATAGAAAGATAATTTAAGTTATTTCATCTCAGCTGAGAGTTTTACCTTTTTAAAATGGCAAACTGATTTACAAGGCTTCTCCTCTGAGGTCCCTTAAAGTAAATTACCTGTCACAAGGGTTGTGGATCCCTGTCTGCATGTTTGAATAAAACGTGTGACAGATTTATCGTGTTAATAATGGGGCTGCCATGGAAAGCTCTCAATTTGCAACAGGAGGAGTGGAGAGATGGCAGTTTGGTTATTTAGCACCCTGCTTGTCTTTCCTCTGAAGTTCTGAGAAGAACTCAGTTGCCAATTATTTAAGATGTGCATCCTTTTTCTGATGGGACCTCCCCAACAGTGCTCCTGTGGGCCTTTCAGTGCTCCCCCCCCCAAATCCATGGGTGTCCCTAGCTGCCCAAATCTTTGTCCCTACATCTGGTGGTAGGTGCTGAGCATGTGGAGCACAGTGCTCAGTAGATGAGGTGGGGGTGCACACTTGATTGAATTCTTCATCAACGAAAACCTCCAGATCAGCCAACTGATTCATGTTGGCAATGTTTGATATCATTCCTGCAGGAACAGAAATAGTAAAATTGCTATTTTAGAAGCTCTTTAATAAATTTCAGTATCACTGGGCTAACATCATGTCTCTGCAGAAATTCATATACTCATGTGTACATCTGTGAAATTAGACTGGTGCACTTGAAATAAAATCCTGAACTTTATGAACAATTCTAGCTGGGCCCTGTTGTAATAATATTTCTGTATCAGACAGGGATGAGTGTCTCCACAAAATAGAAGTAGCTGCTCTTCCATCCCTTCATGGGCTGTTTTATATAAATGCTTGCTGCAGAGCCCCATTGAGACAGCCTGTATATCATACTCATCTGAGAGGAGTTTACATTTCATTCTCATTTATCTGTAAAGAATGCACACAGCTCTATGACAAGGGAGAGATGAATGGCGGTGCTGATGGGAAATTTACTGCATATCTGAAATGCATGCAGAGACCTTTGGATACACCTCCTCTTTTTTAACCAGATCAGTTTGCTCCAAGCTTGGACAAAAGCATTGTTCTCTCTTGGTGAAGCAGTGGGTCCTAATGTGGGCAGGGCTGCCTGTGGAAAGGGTAACACAAGGTCCCAGAGCTTGTCAGAAGCTGCCATGAGTCCATACCTAAGCTGTGCCTTGAAGCTGCCCAAAGAGAGCGCAGTCTCTGGGCTGAGGGAGTCAGGTCTTTCTGTCCTGTGAGAATGAACTTCGTTTTTCCATCTTGGGCAATTTTCTTTGTTTAGCTTCATGTAGCTCCTGGTGGCCCATTTCTTCAGTGGGTTGAGGTCCCTCTGTAAATCTCATACAATGTCTGATTCCTCCAGTTCAATAAAATCAGGCTTGTAGTAGTTTAAAATCCAAAAACCTTTCAAGGCTGGGAGGTGCAGGCACATCTGAAGGATATGGCAGAGTTCTTGCTCCTGGTAATAACTGCTGGCCAAGAGCCAAGATGACCTTTCCAACATTTCATTGCTACCCTGAGGTGTGAAAGAGCCACTACTGCAAGACTGTTCTTGCAAAGAGTGGGAAAAGCTGCCTGGGGCAAAAATCCTACCATGGGGAGTGAAGGCAAGTGCTCTCCTCCAGTATCAGTGATTTTTATACATATAGGTGGTATAAACTTGAGAGAGATTTTGCCAGCAGGGCTGATGGGGTAAAAAATTACACTCTGAACTGGATGGAGCAGACCAGTCAGAGGATGCTGCTGTGCCCTCCTGCTTCTTTTGCTGTCTAAGGAAAATTGAATTCTAATGAACTAAATTCACTAATTCTAAGTGAATATTTTTCTGTGCCAGGCAGGGACTTCATTGGAAAGTCACACATTTATTATGTATCTTGTACAAAGTGGTAGTTAAACACAAAAAGAGCAAGATAAAATCACAGACAACCTGGAAATCATTAAAGCATTACAGAAAAAAATAATGGAATACCAACACTAATATTTTTGTTTCAACACTATTAATAGTCCCAAAATACTATTTCTGTATCATGCTATTTATTGAAATACCAGTGCTGTGTGTTGTGGTTTATTTGCAAACCTTGTACCATCTGGATCTGAATCAAGTAAAAAACCACTTCCAGTGGAGTAAGAAATAAGGTATTCTTAGAATATTAAATTTCCACAACCATTTATATTTCATTATTTTTAATTGCATTAGCTTTCTTGCCACGTCATTACTTTGCAAATATGTTCCTGACTAAAAGATGTGTAGATGTGTTTGCACTGTTATCTTCCATCCCAAAGTGTAACAGTTCCTTTTGGTATTTTTTGTATGCGCATAACTTAACTGGGGAATTCGTTAAAACTTGAAAATCAAACCATAATTTGAATATTGGAACCATGTGCGTTCTTTGGCTGCCTGAGGTTGCTTCACTCTTGCTGTTGGCATTGCTGGGTTCATGCTGTGCTGCAGATTTCACTTGGAGGGCTGTACTGACCAGGAAACTTTTATTTTCCTAAGAAAATAAGCAAATGGGACTTTAAATGAATGCAATAAGCAGGTCGCCTTCACTGCTGTTGTAAATGGCAGGTATAGTGAAAAGGCAGAAAGGCAAGTTCATTGGGGACAGGGGGTGATGATGTACCACAGTCAAAAATGTAAAACTTTAGAGAAAGAGATACCTGATATGGACCTGGCCTCGTGATGAATCAATCTGCTGAATTATTTTCTCAGTTGCCCCAACTTTCATTGCACAGGTTTGCTACAATGGGTTTTTATTCAAAATGATGTTTTAACTAGCATGTAGATAACATCTGTGTATGTTACCTTGCAGTAATTTAAAATGAAGAGATAACTATAGAAGGTGAAGCTTGCTTGGGTAATGTCTACATTAAATTATTATAATTGAAGATTAGACTGTTCTAGTCTATAAGAGCCACACACAGAGCTGTCAATTTAATTGCATTACCTTATTGTCCATTCAAGTAGCGTGTACAGTCCCTTCCAAGGGCTGGGACATTAGTAGTGTAACTACAGTGAAAAAGGAAATAATTGCTAAGATTTTATGTGGTTTTCCTATTGATCCTTCATTAGATGTTTTCAGGCATCTGCTGCTAACCCAGGTGGAAGTCCTGGGCAGAGGAAATAAGCTGCTTTGGATCTGGGAAATCAAAATTGTATGCAACATCTTCAGAGCCTAAGGAGGGGTTCTGAGTAATCTTTTCTCTCTGTTCACAACAGTCTAATACATGGCATTATAATGTAGAGAAAGACATAAACTGGTCCCTTAATCAGTGCTCAGCTATGATTCAAGGATTTTGATAGAAAAGTGGATATTCAGGACTATTAAGTTGGGAACATCAAGCAGTTAGATGCATTGTATCCCTCCAAGTGTGACATTGCCCATATTTAAAGGCAAACCTTAGCTTCAATAGTTTTAGAATTCTAGTGCTGCTAGTTAATTAAATATTATTGATCCCTGCTGTGGGTCTTGATACAGTGCTGTAAAAGTTACACCATGCTTTTTCCTGTTTTCCATATGGAAGAAGATTTTGAGATATTTTCCTTACTGAACCTTTATCTGCACTTCCCTTTCCCATCCTGTGCTACCCCTGGGTGCTATTTTCCTGCTAGTAATTTGGAGTTTTACTCCATTTTTGCTCAGTGTGCACTTTTCCCAGTCTTTCTTGGGCTATGCAAGCTTTCGTTTTTGGCTTTTTTGTGCGCAAAGAACTGGAGAGAGTTGATCCCTCTCTGATAAGGGTTGAGTATGTCTATAGGAAACATCCACAGCCTTCCTGTGGGATGCAAACACCAGTGCATCACACTGGCACCGTCAGCATTACTCAAATGCTGTGGGATCTTGCATCCCTCTTTGTTATAAAATAGTTTTATTCATGGCTGTGTAATTAGGGAAAAAAAGCCTCCAACAATCTGTAATTTACCTATCAAGTAATGTGCAGTATTTGTTCCTGGATTTGGGGTTTCTCTGTATTCGTGCAAACTAAATGAAAGTAAGTCTGTAATATCCAGCAGGGTGTTAATGCTAAATTGCTGCTTTACATGTACTGCTGGAATTTAAACACCATGCAAGAATATAACCAGAAAGTTGGAGGTGTGCTTGGCTTAAGCAGCAGTCTGCCAATTAGATCCATGAGCCTTGGAGTAACCTTTTCTGGGGTTTGTTGCTTTTTACAAGGAAAATCTTTAAAACCTTTCTTCATAATCTAAGTGCTGAATGTGCCACAGAGGGTTCTGACCCAGCAGTAAAAACCACACCATAATATTTGTAACATTAAATTTAGTGTGTTCAGTGACATTTATCATTGTCACAGTGATTATCTGCCTCTAATTAGGAAAGAGCAGGGAAATATCTCAGCCCTGGTCACCACAGCAGGCGAGGGGTGGGGGTGGGAGGAGGTCTGGTTAACCTTGTGACTAAACCCCAGCAGCAGATATAACTGTTCTGCTCAATCCATGTGGTTCCCTCCTGACACCTGCAAGATTCCAGCTTACAGAAACTCATTAACATGCATTTTTTAAATATCTGATGCAAATTACCATGAAGTGCCCTTCATCAGTTAAGAGCAGCAAGTGTGTGCATCTTGTTGCTCAAGCTGTGCAACATCCTCACCCTCCAAACCTGATGTGGGATGCAGCTGGGCTTCCCTCTGGTTCTCAGGTGCTCTGCACCCCCTGGTCTGGGGAGGAGCACGAGCCATGGTCACTTGGGGCAGATGTTGTCACACAAGGCAGTCACTGCATCGGTCAGTCACACCCAGGATGAAGAGGCAATGTGCACTGCTGATGAGTGAGTGGAAATTTTGGGTGATTGATTCTCAAAATCAGGGACCAAAGATGCCACTCACCCTTCTGTCCAACCTCCACATGTCTGTGGATGTCCAACCAATATTGAGGGACACAGTGTGATGCCACTGACTTAGTAAGTGGAATTAAAACCAGCACTTTTCTTCTTTCTGTAATTTACATGAAGTTATTCCAGCACAGAAACTGTTTTTGGTTATTTTTCATTGCAGTCAGTGAGACCACTGATCAGGACATGTTCTGCCCTTCCTGGGTTTTGTAATATTTTTATACCTGAAATAGCCCCAGCATCGATGCATTGGACTCAGCACATTTGTGTTTTGCCAGGATAGGTATTTCATTGAGGGCTGCTATAAGCTGTAGCAGCAAAGCTCATTTTATGCCCCTATAAATGGCATGTGGACAAGGCAGATTTGCTGCTGTGGCTTATCACAGCTGCACTTCTATCAGCAGCCTTCTCCTAGCAGGCACCTATCTTCAATTTCCACTTTGTCCCTCAGCCCCCTGTATAACCAGAAGACTTTTGAAAATCTTGGAATAACTTGCTGAAGGCCTTTTATCCATTACTGCTTTTAAGCATTTAATATTTAAATACCATTTTATCATCCTAATATTCTTATTATTGCCTACACATCCTGCTGTTCCCTGGGGTTGTTATGAATGTAAGCTGCCCAGGAAGGCCCCATATCCATCCACTCTGCTTCCACCCTGATGCTGGTCCTGAGTGCATCACCCAACACAATCACATAATACTGATACATTAACAAACTCCCAGTTTAAATGTTCCCTCAGCACAGGGCAGAAAAAATGCAAAGCAAGATGTACCCAGCTCTTCCAATGACAGTCAAGGCATGAAATATAATTTATATTTTTCTGCAGTAGTACTGCAAGTTGCATTGCTGTATGAAAATGCTAACAAGGCTACAATATTCCGTTAGTAATGAGAATGGAATAAATTATCTCCAGATGAAATTTTTAATTGAATTGCAATCTAATCTGACTAATATATTACAATAATAAGAATATTAGGATAATAAAATATATTTAAAACCTGAGTCATCTGAAATGCTAATACTGGTGCTGGGTAAAAGGCCCATAATGTATATATGTCCCATTGATTCTCAAAAATGGGCAAGTAATTTGCTACTGTATGGCTCTGTGGAGTCATAAAGCTCCTCTCTGATGTGTGCTTGAAGTGTTTGTTCTCAGTTTTAAATGTTTCTTCCCAACAGCAGCAGTACTGGGGACCACCTTAAGTGCAGTCATTAGCTATAATATATTTTGTATAAGGCTACCAGAATACTCAGGTAATGGTCACATGGAAAAACCTTAGTTCCATCCCAGTTTCCTCTGGGAGAGGACTGGGTACTCAGCATTGGAGCTAAAATCTTCTGGAGTGAGTGAGAGGGTTTTGTTGGTGTTGCTGATTTGGTTAAACTTGTTTATGTGCACTGGTGACTCTCCCTGGGTGGCTTACCTGAGCAGCAGGGGATGGGGTTAGCCAGCAGGTTGACTCCAATATGCTGGAGATTACTTTTGTTTGCCCTGGAGATTTGATGACTCACTTAAACAGCCCTGTTCTTGTGCTTTTGTAGAGCTCATACAATTCAATCACCCATCATGCTAATGACTGGCAGGTAAAGCCTTTGCTGGGAAAGCTTCGGGTAGGACAAACACCACACTGGCCATGGAGCCTGCTTTGTGTTGGGTACCTTGTCAGCTCCTTGTTAGCAGAAATGCAGCTGCCTTTGAAGTCATTCATTTTATATGTGGGATATGTAATGTTTTATATTTATGTAAGTCCTGAAATGGACTTTTCCTGCTTGACTTCAGTAGGAGTAAAGGACACAACTTTAACTGAATTCCTCAGGGAACTCAAGGACAATATACTGTGCTAGTAGCACAGCATGGAGAATACTGGTCTCTTCCCACCTTCTGCCTTCCTTCTTCACATTTTTCCTCCTTACTGTAACCAAATAAACCATCTTCCATTGAGTAATCCAGGAAAACAAGAAAAACTGTTCATCATTTGACTTTTCCAGTGCCATGAGGTTCAGTCCTTAGGCCAAGAAGCACAAAAGCCTTCTGTTGCCACAATCTGTTATAAAATTTATTGTGCCTTAATTGATCTTTAATCGCCCCAGCTTGGTTAGTGCTTATTTACTGCTGAGTAACTGGTACTCCAGACCCCACAGATATAAAAGCTATTCCAGGAGAGAAATTGCTGACTGAAGACTCCTGCTCCCAGTCACGGGAGAAGCAGCACACTCAGAATCCTGTTAGATGAAAGCCTGTGAAGGAAGAGCCAGCCTTCTGTGAATGGAAAGATAAAGTGCAGTCATAATTTAAGCTGTTTGATGTAGTAAACAGTTAGAATGTGTTTTGCAAATTCCTTACTGTAGGAGTGAATCACTCCCAGTTCAGTCATTGCACAAATAGGCAAAGCAAAAGTGTTTATTGTGCATTTCCATCTGGGAATGGAACAGGTTTAGGGGGAAGTGTCTAAACTGATGTGTGCTTTAGGAGTGTGTAAGCATGTGTGCATGTATAGATACAGGAATTCACACATTCACATACTGGGAGCATCAGAGGCTACCAGTTCAAGCCCTTCAAAATCATCACATGCCAGATTTACAGTTAGAAATAAATAAAATAAATTGGATTGTGAGCAGTGGAAATAGCTCCAACCCCCTGGTTGCTGACAGACTTTGAATCCTTGTTCAGATCACTGAAGCTGCCTCTGTTGGAGGCACAGGGGCAGCAGGAGGCTGTGGGACCCAAGAGGAGAGCAGTGGGTCCTGTGCTCCAGCTGCCTCCTTGATGGTCACAGAATTGCAGAATGGTTTGGGTTGGAGGGGAACTTAAAGCTCATCTCATTCCAAACCCCTGCCATGGGCAGGGACACCTTCCACTAGACCTGGTTGCTCCAGGCCCTGCCCAAACTGGCCTTGAACAGGGATGGGGCAGCCACAGCTTCTCTGGGCAGCCTGTGCCAGGGCCTCACCACTCTCACAGGAAAAAAATTCTTCTAAATATCTCAATAATACCTAAATCCACCCTCCTCCAGTTTAAAGCCATTCCCCCTTACTCTGTCACTCCATGTCCTTGCCCAAAGTCCCTCTCCATCTCTTGTAGCTCCCTCTAGGTGCTGGAAGGGGCTCTAAGATCTTCCTGGAGCCTTCTCTTTTCCATGTTAAAGAGCCCCAACTCTCTCAGCCTGTGATGAGTTTTGTGGAACAAACAGTGTTGGTCACAAGGAGAAGAGATGCAAAACTTGAGATGGGAGGAGAGGACTTCTTAGGAGGTGAATAGGGACAAGGCTTGGAAATTATAACATGGTTTCAGAAGGAGCCACGAAAGGGCAAATGAGGCAAGAAAAGAGGAGAGTTTGGGAAAAAGATGAAGCTTTCCACTCCTGCCCAACTGCTCTAGGTGCCCATGTGCCTTGTGCATGAGGCTGGGAGCAGAATCCACTCAATGCTTCCCATAGAGACTTTGTTTCCAGTCCCATCTTTGCCCATCCAAATGCATTGGCACTGGCTCCATGCCAGGAACCTGCTGAAAATGAATTTGTAGTTTTTATTTGCTTTCTAAAAATTGCATTAAGAATTGCTCAGAAGCTTTTGTTAACAGGATTAGAAAAATGCCCAGTGTTTAGTCTCTACTACAGAAAAAAAAATATTACTACAACAGTGTGAAGGTTTAATACTGGATGTTTTGCAGTACTGGATTTAAACCTGGAAGTTGGGCTGCACTTGGAGTCAGGTATCTCCCTTCAGCTTAGAGCTGGATTTAGAAATGAGCTGAAGGGATACACTCTTGTGCTGTCCTGATGTCCTCAGTCTGCACTGCATAAATGGTGCCAGCCCTGCCAGCTGGGGAGCCTGACCTTTAGGATTACAATTAACTCCTTGACCCTCTGCCTTTTATTTCAGCTTTTCTGGTGAGCAAAAAGTTTCAAGGCTTTAATTTGTAAAAAGCCTGGGAGCTAAGGAACACAACAGAGAAGAAAAAAAGGAATTGTGGCTTTGTCCTCTGAGGGGGAGGCTGACCCTTGTGTACTATCAAATTTAGTCCTAAATATATTTTACCTTTATTTTAAAATGCCCTTCAGCTGGCACAGGAGCTTCTCATGCCCTGAGCTAATGCATTCAACAACACGGGCTGTTCAAGGTGAGAATTGAATCTTGTTGCCCCTTGACAGAGATGGAATAATAGTGTAATGCAACAGAACATATTTGAAATGCTAATACTTGCCACCTGCAACTTAATTTTATTTTTTTTCTTATTGCTTTTTTTCATGACATTTCACAGTCCCATAGTCTCAGTAGATGGATCTGCATCATAAAAATGACACAGCGATGATTTAAGGAGGATAGTCAGTCTGAGTGAAACGGATGGAGTGCTTTAAGAGTGTCAGTTTAGCACCTATTACATAGGGTCAATGTTCATTTTCAATACATCATTAAAGCATCCTGCTAAATCACTCAGAAAATGTTCGCCTTCTCCTTTTGAGCCACCATGTTAGATTACAGGGATAATGAAGTGTAACTGCACATAAATGGCAGTATTGCACAAGCATATTTTATTGTTTTCAGGGCCAGTGTTTTAGGTTGTTCTGAATATGAAACATTAAAAAATCCACAATGAAATACTGAGTACCTTCTTAGGTGATAGTTGCCATACTTAGGTTTGCAGTCAGCTACCAGCTCCATCAAATTTGATAATCTAGTGAAGTCATTTTCCCACTCTATCAGTTTTACAATATACAGTGTTCACTAAACTAATATCAATAAAATCAAAACTACCCACAGCCTAGTATCTAGTTCTTAAATTGCATTACAGAAGATGTATTTCTGTTATTTTGAGAAGAACCTGGAAAGCCCAGTTATTTCAACAGGAGTCACTTTGCCAAGGTCATTTCAACATCAGGGTGATCTTTGCTGTCTCCAGGTGGTATTACCAGAGCAGAGACTCAGTGATATCTCTGTCAAAATTCAAGTTTTGATTATCAGAATAAATTTAAAAGTCAAGCTATGGAAAACAGGAATCATGACTTACAGGTATAAAATGTTAAATCATTTCAATAAGTCATAATTTTTCCCTAATGCTCACCCTTTCTATGATACATGCTGGCAAACACTTGGTATGAACCTGAATTCCATCGATAGCATATACAAATACTGAAAATATTTACTTCTGTTGTACTGAAAGAGGGAGTACACAAAGCTGGCATCACCTTAGCAGGGAGAAAAAAATGTCAGCTCCCCTCAGGGCTATAAAATATTTATTTACTTTTATTGCATTTTGTAATGGAAAACGTGGGTTTTATTTACAGAAAGATGATGTAAGTGTGTCCTGAGGCACCTGTTTTTCATCCCACCTTATCCAGGACATCTGACTGAAGGGCTTGAATTAATACCTTGGTTACTTTGGGCTTTCACTGCCTCCACAAGTCAGAGATGGGCACCTCCAACTTTTTCTGTGTCATTATGGAGGGCACCTCCAGTTTCAAAATCCTGACTTGTAGATCACATTTGTTGTGTAGATCACAGTAGGAGCCACCTACTCGGTTGTTTTGGATAGTGTCATTTTGGTGTATAAATGACACAAATGAAGGCAGAGTAAATTGTGATATGGAAATGGGAATTTTGAGGATATTGTTATGAGGAGTAGCAGGAGCAGGCTGAGGAAGAGGTTAGAGCTGCAGAAGGGCACAGACTTGGATAAAATCTAGCTAATGATTGGGCTGTATTTTCAGGAGAGCATGGTTTTGCCCAGTTTTTTCTGGCTGTCTTTTCCTTACATAGGAAGTTCAGTTGTGGGGGTCATACAATTTTTCTTATGTTGTTCTCCTTCACTCCAGGTTAGTGCAGGGATCCTCCTTGTCTGCATACAGAAGGGACCCACAAGCAGAGCCATGAGAGGCTTTGTGGAGAGTAGGAATCGTGATGGGAAGGGCTCCAGGGTGGATGTGGATGAGCAGATGAATGGAGTTGAAGGTGGCACTGATCATTGTGACATGGAGCTGGAGAGGGTGGAGGAGCCTTCCACAAGTCAGCTAATGATGCAGGCATTACAGGATTTTTAATGCTTCAGTTGGGAAATTCCTACCATTACCAAGACATTCGTCTTAATGACAGGCTTACTTTAGAAAACGTTCAAAGCTAATAACTATACTCAATAATGACAGGGAATGTTACTGAGTTTTCCCCATTCACCTGTAAAGGATTGTAAAAGACTTGTACCCTACTGCCAATAACATCTTCAGCAAGCCATGTCCTCTGCTGCTCAGCTCCTCCAGACCCTTGCTACCTGGATTTGCAGGGAAATGTCACTTGGGAAGCTGCTGGATGGCAAAGCAAGGAATAGTTTTGCAAAGAACTTGAGGAAATGCTTTTTCCCAGTTCAAGTGAAACAAGTGTGGTCTGCAGTGGGAACTTCTTATGTGAAGGGGGTTTTATTCCTGATCTTTGTTCCCAAGAGCTGTGGTTATTTAAGCACATGGTATTCTTTCATTTTCAATCCTTTCAGGAAGGGGATCATGGTTCTTCCATTCTTTTTCTAGGATCAGGTCACAGGCATGGTTCAAGGTTGGCACAAGTCCCCTGTCCCCTCTTTTCTCCAGCTTCAGATCTGTGTGGAATAAGCTCTTCAGCATGAACTGGGGTTGGGGGTTCCCTGCATTCCAGGTAGGGTGAACCTTCATTTGGGTCTGAGGAAGGACATTACATTTGAATTTGTAGAGCAAATTATTTTCCACAAAGTCAGTAGAAGGGAGTCCCCTGAGCTGATTCAGAGACAATTTCTTGTCTTTTCAATTTCTTTTCTAGCCTTCCCTTCAAAAAGAAGACAGTGCTCCTTTCATATTCTTGACTTCAGTTAATTGCCTGAAAAAAATATTTTTGAAGGTCTGTTTGTTTTATTTTGTGAGGCTGCTCTGGGTTCTGAAGTCTGACCATATTTCCTTATGATAGCACTCTCTTACTCCTTGGAAGTGTGGCAATATATCAGTATTATCAGGTCTCAAATTCTTTCACTTTTTGAAAGCCTCAGTGGGTAGTTTCAGCATTTTCCTCATAAGTTAAGAGGAAATGTCCTTTATTTATGCCCTACCCTCAACCTCTCTGATCTTGGGCTGGTTCTGGGGCTGTAGTATCTGTTTGACAGAGCAGTGACACTGCTCCTTGATGTGACTACCTATAGATAGCAATCAAAAAGACAAGTTACAAGGTTTTGTTTGTCTTCTTATGGCATAATAGCTTTGCTTTGACTTTCTTGCTGTGCACTAACTAACTGATGGTCTTACAGGTTTCTGTTCAAAATAGATGAATAAATTACCCCTCATGTCCTGCCGAGAATTGCACAAGTGCCTCAGTCAGCAGCTGCTCCTGCCATGGGGTCTGTGCTTGGGGCTGGTTATTTCACCTTTGCCTGCACTGAGCAGCACCTGATTTCTGCACCTGCAGCTTCTTTGTCACACAAGACTTCTGGAAGACAGCTCTAGTCTTCTTCATGGTTTAATCTGTGCCACTCTTCAGGAAACCGCTTGACATCAGTGACCTTCAGTTTTGCCAGGAAAGGTTTAGATTAGTTATTAAAGTTATTAGAGGAAAGTTATTAATGGAAAGGGTTGTCAAGCCCTGGAACAGGCTGCCCAGCAAAGTGGTGGGGTCACTATTCCTGAAAGGGTTCAAAAAACATGTGAATAGGGTGGACATGGTTTAGTGGTAAATATTGTAGTGGTGTTGAGTTGACATTTGGGCTTGATGATCTCAGAGGTCTTTTCCAATCTTAACAATTCTATGATTCTAGACCTTAGTGGTTTCCTGTTGCATGGAGAAGGGACATCACTTGCCCCAAGTCCAGCTCCACATTTGTGCCCACAACCTCATGGATGGCTGTCCCCAGGACAGCACTGGCCATGGCTTAATTCATGATTTATGATCATGGTCCCAAGGGAGCTGCAGCACCTCTGTGGAAATTGGCACAGCCATGAGGGTATACACAGAGGCAGCCCTGTCCTCCAGAACTGACCTAGGGCACAGGACCTCCTGTGATAAATACAGACAAAGAATTTTAAGTACTACCTTGAGACTTACTAGGCCATCTGATTTAAGTATTCTGGCATTTTTCTGACAGGTCAAAGACAAAAGGTATTCTGTAAAGCAGCACTGCACTTGCTCAGAAATGCTGCAGCTGAAGTTTTTTAAAGGATTATTATTCACCATGTTTTAGGCAACCCTATATACACATCATACCCTCTAGCAGTAGCTCTCAAACATCTCCAAACCTTTGAACCAATAATTTATATTATGCATCTTGTTATTTCTATGGATAAGCTTGTTCCCCAAATGATCTTGAGGTGAATTAGTCATTTAGTAGAAACAAAGGAGCCTGAGCATTGACATCATTTCGTTGTAGAGGCTCAGACATGGTCTGATGGTGTGGAAAAAGTAGCCCTTGTACCTGTGGATGACCACAGCTCTTCTCCAGTGAAACCCAACCCAATGAAAATGCTTTGTCCTGATTCATATACATCCCTGCATCTGAATGTTACACCATTGTAAAACAAGATACTAGGGGATAAAACTTTAAAGGTTGGTCATAAAAGTGGTAATAAGTGGGGATATACAAAAGGCTGATGGGAAACTCATTTATTTCCTTGAGTTATGGATGACCCCATAACTCATGAGTGTTAGAGCGAGGTGGACTTGTGAAAGTCATGAAAGGTCATCAATAACAAGTGGAAATAAATGAGTTAGTCTATTGTATTTTCTGTTTGTGTGCATCACTCAGTGATAAATGTGACACCAATATGGGGATGATGAGGCTGGGAGGGAGCCCAGGAGGAGCAGAGCACCCCACAGCAATGCTGCTGGGACCCCACCCTCCCCAAGACACAGGGCCATCTTCTCAATGAGACCTGAGGAGAAAGAAAAGCTTCCAGCTGAAGTAGAAAATAGGCAGGAAAGGTGCCAGCACAGCAAAGAAGGTGATTTGTTGTTCTTGTCCCATAGACAATATGGTCATGGGATGGCACATCCTGTTTTTCTCTTGGGAGGGGGAGCTTCTCTTCAGAGCACATGGAAAAGCTGAGCAAGGATCAAAAGACTCCAGCAATACCAGCTCAGATGACTTATAAGTGTAATGTAACAGCATGAAGGTGCAGAAAGTCTTGAGCTGACATTTCTTGTGGTGTTAGGCTGTTAGTTCAGTGGCTGTGTATTTTAGCCCAGCCCCCAGTCTCTCCTCTGAGGCTGGTTTTTCAGGTTCAGTGGTAACTTTCCCCCCTCTGCCCTTCTGCAAACCCCACAGGAGCCGTGGCCAAAGCAGAGCGTGACGATCACTGAGCACTCACACCTTGCTCACACTTCAAGAGGAGCAATCCAAGGAGGCAGCTGTGTGTACATGGCTCTTCCACCCATAATGGGATTATAAAGTAATCTCAGAGAGGCTGGAGAGTAACCTTGGGAAATAAGGCATGTGTCTGGTTCTGGTTCAGATATGCTGTGTAACTGCAGCTAAATAACGTCTGTCTCTGCTTCACCTCACCATCTGTAAAGCAAGGATTTTTACATTCTTTCCATAAAGGAATATTACTGGGGAGAGAAAAAAAAAAAAAAAAACAGCTATGAATTGTGCAGATATTCTTGTCCTGGTGAGCCAGCCACAGAGCAGTACTCAAATGGAAAGTCACTGGAGGTAACTAAAGAAACAGTATTTTGATGAGTCAGTTAAAGAGCCAACACTCTTCCTTGCTGACAGAGTATTGAACTTCAAAATTTGGTTAGAAGGCACTGTTTTGCTGACAACACTGTCTTTCAAAGGACATGCAAAATCAACACCTGACCATCTGTAGTCATTTAAGATTCACCCATAAAATTTTTTTGTAATAGAAGGGTTGTTAACCTTGACATCCTGGGCAAATGCCAGCTTCTCCCACTCAGTGTTGATCACCAAGCATAAACAACTCACATCCTCTTCTCTCATGAAATACTCTTTTGAGTTCTTGGACATTGGATGCTGTTCATCCCTTGAGCAAGTGCAGGTTTGTGTCACCCATGGCAAGTTGCAGCAAACCATAAAATTCAGTGATGTAATCCAGATAGTCCTGAAGTGAGGCTGCTTTAGACCTGAAGTGTCCCCAAGATACTGTTCCATGCAGGTTTCTCCTCTCCTGCACAAGTAGTGCCCTGGCAGGTGTGGCAGCCAGGCTTCTCCTTGGAGTGGTCTTCAAGCATGTGCAGGGCTGATGTGCCTGACATTAATGGAGATGGGGAAGAAGGGATCTCTGTGCAACCTGTCAGCAGATAAGGATGCTTTACCCTCTAACACACAGCAAATTCCAGTGAGCAGTTCATTCCCTCTCAGGTGTTGCTGAGAGAAGAAGGAGGAAAATAAAGGTTAACCAAGTGTCCACACCACAGTAGGCAGCATCACAAAAGATCAGCATTTCTGTGCCTCTCTGCATGAAAATATTGGGGAGCAGTGTTGTCTCTGTGTTTGTGCCCTTGGCTTTTCTCCTTCCTTCAATCACTGTCTTCCATAAATTAGGAATAGAGTCCCCATTCAGCCTGAAAGGGGCAGTTCTGCTGCAGTTTATGAATGTTTTGTTTGATTAAACATCTGAAATATATTACTCTGAATCATTAAGAGCCTTTTTTCACAGTTTGTCCCTGACTTCATCCTTGATGTTTGCTGTATCCACATTGCTTTTGATTTACACTGAATTTTGCTGATTTGCAGTGCATTAAGTGAGACAGTCATATCTTCAGCAGGGGGATTTAAAATTACAGGCATAGCTTTAGGTGGAGCAAAGAACAGGGATGCCTGTGGAAGTCAGCCCTTGGTGCACACCCTGAGGTACCACTGATGCTGTTCATTTTCAGGAATAGGTACAGGCTTCATACTACACTTTTGTTCCAGCCTGTCTGGAGAGGTTTGTCGAGCATTACCACAACCCTGCTGTGCTCTGAGCCTGTGTAATCCAAGCACTGCTTTGCAGAATGTCTGAGGGATTTTTCCTGAAAAGTTCATCCTGCCCATGGCTGGAGGTGAGGTTTGCCTGACTCATGGCAGGAGCACTGTCATCTCCTTCTTATAATGAAATCAGGGTGGAAAATTACATCCTCTTTGATCTGACCTGGACTAAAAAGCAGCAAGAAGAAACATTTTTTCCCACACTAGTTTATGACTCTTTTGGGGATTTGTCAGTACACCTCAGGAGTAGGGAGACAAGGTTTGCTCTGCCCAACACAAGTCATTTTCTCTAACTATGCCTTCATTTCTCATTCCATCTTCTGGCTTTGTTGCATATTTTCATTGCAGCTCTCTAGGGCGTGAACTGCATTTCTAAAATATTTTTAATATATTTTTGAACACAGCTTTGGTCTGTGAAGCCCTGGCTGTGGTTGGGCCCTTTTTATGTCTGTGGCTCACATGTAGAATCCAAACCAAACCTTGTCAGGCATCATGTGTGGCACTGTAACAGCATTGGGACTAATAAAATAATAGCTCCATAAATTACCATTAATTGTTTACCAAATTAATAATAACACAGTTGAACCAATTAAAAATGTAGAATTTGATTACTTTGAAGGGGTATAAACCACAAAGGACTATGCATCAATTAAAATACAGCAGAAGGCTTTTCACTGCATGCCCTGCAGGTATGTGTTATATCTGAGTGAATGAATGTCATGTTGTGTTTGTGAAAATCATTTAATTAGCAAAGCCATAATTTACAGAATGGATAATAAATACTGGCATCTACAAGTCAACCACTGATCTTATTAATACTTGTATTGGCTGAGGGGTTTGCACTGGAAAATTTTAACTTTGGCATTACCATTGTGAGCAGTAACTACACTATAATGTTGATTTCAGTAGTTTTCTTGTCACCAAGGTTTAACTTAAATAAGGTATTTCAAAAGCAATTGGGCCATCAAGGCTGATGTTTTGGCTCTTTATGATGTACTAATTTGTATCTGACATCTGGTGAGTCAATAAATATATTGTAGAGGTTGTTTCTGTGTCTCTTCATAAAGGAGACCCAGAGGAAGGGCTGGTTGGAGCAGGTGAGGAAGGCTCATGTTCAGGCAAGAGCCATCTCTGAGGATGGACACCATTTGACCATTTCTGTGGTATGGTTGTTGTGATGTGCACATGGTCGTGCATTCTGAAAGAATTTCTGGGCTCTTCTTCACATTAAGCATGCATTATTTCTTGGGAAAACAGAGCATCTGGCTGACAATATTTGTGATGAGTGCTGTGCTGAAGATCTTAAAAAGAAGCTGTCTCCAGACTCTTGATGTGATGAATACTGTTATTTCTGGTGTTTAGCATATGGTGGCTATGCTGGCAAATAACTTAGCATTAAACAGTCTTTCATTTGGCCCACTGGGTTTCTGGTGTGTTTTAAATTAAATGTATATTTAAAGATTGTGTTGATATTTACTTAATCAACAGTAATTCATTATATATAGTGCACTGTGCATTCCTCAAATGTTCAGTTCGTTGAGCTGATTTTAATTTGTAATCATTAAATGTAAACAAGGCATGTATCTACTGCAATCGGCCTAAAAAGTCAATATTAGCAGCCCTCACCAAAATGGTGAGATCTAGGATCCTGTTCTTTCAGTACTAGAGAAATCTCTGTGCTGTTTGCTTGTATTGGGAGAAGGTGTGGGTAGCACACAGCCATTTAATGTCACACACAAAGAGATAATGAGATACAATTGATGGCAGTTCAGAAAGAAACAATTAAAATATAGGAAAAAATTAAAAGACCATTTTTATAGGAAGAAGGAATGGAAATGTGCCCATTAGAGAGAAGCTGTAGTGGCCCAGTCACTGGAGATGTTCAAGACCAAGTGGGATGGAGCTTGGGGCAAGCTGGTCTGGTGAAAGGTGCAAGGAGGGTGGAACTGGATGTTATTTGAGGTCTCTTCCAACCCAAACCATTCTGTGGTTCTATGATTTTAAATACTGTTGGTTGGAAGAGTTGATGAAACACGTGTTGAAGCAGGCTGGTGGTCTGGAGAGCAGGGGTGGGCCCACAGCACAAATGGGGCCAAGCTCTGAGCTGCAAACTCAGGTGCAGATTGCACAGACTCAGGGAAAAGCTCCTCTGGTTTTGGCAGAGAAATTCCTTTGGTGAGAAGTGGTGGGGGCTGTCCCTGCAGAGGCAGGAGCAGGACCAGGCTATGTTTTGTTCCATCAGCCTCTGCTGGACCTGGGAGGCATCAAATCTGGATGCAAGAGCTCTGCTGGGGCTGTGGGGAAGGGAGAGGGGCAGCAGCTGTCCATGGGATGAATGGTGAGGGCTGTCAGTCACAGTTACAGTCAGTGAGGTGGGGTGACTGAAGCTCAGCGGGAATGGGAGATTTTGGACAGGTCAGAGCTGAGAGCATGCTGAGCAGAAATGAGGCAGAAGGGCTAAAAAGTTCTTTTTGGCAAATAATCCCTCTGTGAGGCCACATAACTCAGCTAAAGCAAACATGTCAAAGGTGCTCACGAGCATTTCTGAAGACGATTTAATGGTGAAGGGTGTTACAGAAAAATCCAGGGAGCAATGAATCATTTCTGCCTTCTGAGCTGCATTTGAATAGTTGAAAATAAGGTTGAGGATATAAGATAAGAAAAATAAAATTGTTGAATAGCTGCTTTCTAACTAAATCCTGTCTGTTCTGTGCAAAGCTGGTGTATGCCAACAGAATGAGAAGGGTGCTGGGCAGCCCAGGTGATGGAGGCTGTCACTGCTCCCCGCTCCTGCAGCCGCTTCCCTTCACAATCAGAATGTTCTTCCAGTGCCAAGGGGTTTTATGTGACATAAGACTTATAAGCCTGAATGATAAAGAACAGCTTCCATACATCATTTTGCTCTGCAGATGTAAAAGTTTCAAGATGCTGATGTCAGGTTGGTACACAAAGTACAGCTGGCCACATTTTGCCAGCATATCTTGCTTTTCAAGATGCTTTTTAATATGGTAGTCCAGGTGATTTGTTTTTCCAGTTACTTTCAAGGAAGCAGCATTTATCATTTTTTTGACTGGAATTCAAGTTTCTTGCAGCAGAGGCTTCAAATCTCAGCTTCAAAGTATTTTTGTGTAATTAAATTTCAGTTTTATATGTGGATTTTATCTGTGAACCTCAGAGGGGCTTTAATAAGAAATCCAACATGCTTGTGGGTATTTGTGTGATACCTATTATTATGGTTCCAAGAAATCTTTTCAGACACCTTATTCCTGGAATGTCCTGGAGAGGTTTCATATGGGGGAAATTGAGGCAGAGTAGGGTTTAACTGCCTTGACAAAGATTAAATCTGCTTCTCTTGCTATGACTACAGCTTGACACTCTCTCTGGAGCTCTCTGCAGAGATTTCTGCTCCACTGAAGAAGCCACTTTGGTGGCTGTACTTACCCATTCCTTACTGGTCCCTTCCAAACCTTTTGTTGTCCACCTTGATTCCAAATCGTGTCCCAAGGTCCAGCTGCCTGCCCAGCATTGCACTGGAGTTCTGATGAATTAGCCAGTTAAAGGCTCTTCTCTGCACAGAAGGGTTCAAGCAGGACAAAACCTGCCCACCAAAAACAATGCTGTGTTTCTGCTGGTAGCAGGAAACCAGGGATTTTCTTTAGGAACTGTACTTTGCTTTCTGCTTTCCCTGCACCATCCTCTCCAGAAAGAAATGTCATTGAATTACCTGGCTCTTTGCTGTTCTTCTGCACATTCCTGACTTCCTCCTTAACTTCAGTCAGGTGGTTCTGAATAAGGGAAGGACGTGGTGAGAGTGCTGATGCCAAAGTTTTTACCAACTAATGTGTTTAGAAAATGCAAGATGTTGGCTGGATAAATGCTGCTGCAGAGCAACCTTGATGTAACCTTGCAGGATCCCCACTGGCCAAATTTGTGCTGTTTGTGCCATCTCCAGATTGGTACATCACTGCAGCACACATTGAACTGGTCACCTTCCAGGGCAGGACCAGCAGCACCTCAGGATGAGAAGAAATGCATCACAGCTGGTTTGGGTTGGAAGGATCCTCAGAGATCATCCAGTTCCAACCCCTCTGCCATGGGCAGGGACATGTGCCACTAGACCAGGTTACTCCAAGCCCCAGCCAACCTGAAGTATGTCAGGTTGTGTCTTGGAATTGGCAGGAGCACAGGAGAGCAGAGTCCTTGCATTTATTAAGCATCCTGAATGTAGCTTTAGTCAGTAAATACACAAAGTCCAGATAATCACCGTAGCTAAATTTGCAGTCATCCATAGAAAGCAATGAAAACTCCATGAAAAACATTACTAATGCCTATTTACAACTCCAAAGGTGTGCTTGCCCTGATTTGGTTGTTTAGGAGCACAATCAATATGGGAATGTGAAAGAAACATGCATACTTGATTTTAAATGCTTGGGATTTTTTTTTACAAACCCTGAGTCTGAGGTTTCGAAGAAGTGCAAGGTTAGTTTCTAGAATCCTTGTTTCCTGATTCATCCATTTTTTCCATGCATTACATTCATTGCAAAATGCTGGCCAGGAACTCAAAGGAAAATGGACAGAGAGTGAAATATCAGAGCAGTTTGATAAGGCCATTTTTGATGACTCAGGGGTTGTAAATTATATGTGAATGTTTCTTGATCGCCAAATGTCCCATGGCCTGACTTGTCTCTATATTTGAAGTAATTTCTGTACACATCTTAGTGGTTCCCACGAGTCATGTTGAACTTAATGTTCTGACAGTATTTCCATGATAAACCCTAGGGGTTTATAGAGCATCCATAAAAATTCACCCGAGGGAGAAACTTGGTGTGCCACATCCTCCACTAGAAGCTATCATCTTCTGCCTTAAATCAGGTATAAATCAATTCAGATGTTGTAACTTAGAAAAGTTACAAAAATAAGTTTAGTGGTTTTGTATCTTTTTTTTTTCTGAAACTCTGAAATACCATAGTTTAAATATAGATAGTGGCTGTTCAAAGTCTCATTGTTTTGACAGAACTTGCCTGTGCTAAAGACTTCCCAGTCTCAAAGCTAAGGAATTTCTGGATTTGGAGAAACTTTTTAACTCCTAAAAATGCTGAAATAAACCTTCTAAAAGAGACAACTATTGCTTTTGTGGCAATGAAACAACTGATGCTAATTGTGTCTTACAGTCCCAGTAGGATAGAAAATGTGAAACTCAGAGAGCAGCTGCAACACTTCACATCTGTCCCCAAAAATTCATAATGTTCTTTATTTTTTGGTGAGGTTAGTGAGAGGTTTTAATTCTGCTCTCCCACAGTTATTTGGAAAGAGGCAGAGGAGGACCCTGTAGTGTGATTTCTAACTGTTTTTAAGAATGAGACAAGTCTTTTGAGTCTCATGTTAAACTGGTGTGAACAGAGAAGCTGTGCCTGCCCCATCCCTGGAAGTGCTCAAGGCCAGGTTGGATGGGGCTTGGAACAACCTGGGATAGTGGAAGATGTCCCTGCCCAGGGCAGGGAAGGTGGAATGAGGTGAACTTTAAAGTCCCTTCCAACTAAAACAATTCTGTGATTCTGTGACTCCCTGAAGGAATTCTGAGAGCCAGTTAAACCATTAGCAATTTTACTTTTCAGATTAATAAAGTGGCTGGGGAAATGCATGGCTGCTGCAATCTCAGCAGGATGCTCTTGGTACAACATGGGAATATTTTATCAGAAATTAATCATATCAACATTGCTCTCAATCTGTGGGAAATAGGAATTTAAAATAAAAACAAATGCTTTTATGTAAACTTTTTTCTAAAATAGTCTACTTATGCCTATTTACATAATGAATCCATCACTACCCTCAGGAGATTAGATAATTAAGCCCTGAACAACTTATATTTATTCATGTACTTTCAAGAATGAATTAATTATCCCTTCCTGCACAAACTCAATGTTCTCCCTCTGATTAGTAGCAGGAGGACAGTGATGGGATTTTGTGATGGAAAGTGTGTTGCTTGTTTCCTTTAAAAAAAGGAAAACAAATTGATCATTAGGATAGAGTACATAAAAAAGCTGTGTTTGGTTAAAAGTCAATATAAACAGTTTTTAGCAAATTTATTAGCAATGTGAATATGCTTCATACAGATGCATATGAGAGAACTGGACTTCTTTTCTTAAATAGGTATCATTTTTGGGAGGACTTTGTGTATAATTTAGATAATTGTTGAAGCAGCTGTCTGAACAGTTTGGCTCTCCAGATGTGACATTTCCAGTGCAGGTGGCTCAGAATCACTCACCTGAAGATTCTCTCTTCCCAGTTCTTGGGAGAGATCACCAAGCCAGGCAGGGTGACCCAGGGTCCCAGGTGGGCTCAGAGGGGGATTGAGGGACCCTCTCAGACATGGCAGCAGCCTCCAAATCTCAGGTTCAGGAGATCTGAATTGAGCCTCAGATGGTCTCAAATCCAGCTGCTGGAAATGGTGCTCATCTTCCCCTGGGCGTTCCTTCAGTCTTCCAGAGAGGAACATGCAGGTATTTCACAGAAACAGGACAGTGTGGTCTCTGTGAAATCCTAATCCCCTTAGAAGCTGGCCCAAACTCTGACATTAAATACTTTTTTCAAATTATGCTTTATTTTCTGTGGCATATCCTCATTATATTAATAATCAACTGCTCTGAGGAGCTTGATTTAGTGGAAGTTGTTTCTGCCTGTGGGAAGGGGTTGACAAGACGAGCTTTGAAGATCTATTCCAACCCAAACCATTCTGTGAAATGTTATCAATAGCATTTTATGGACACAGCTGCTGAAGAAAAGTAAAAGGTATTATAATATTTAATTATTTCAACAGCCGTTTTTCTCTTACATTTGTTCAAAGTCGCAGTGACATTAGATAGGGATGAGAGGCAGTTTCTTTACCACCACACCAGAGCTGAGTGTCATGGGGACTTGCACACATTTATTTTGAATTCCACAACAAGATGGGGTTTAGTTTCAATTGTAAGGTTGGGATCTACCTTGGGGAGTCATAGCCTGTGGCCATCAAGAGTAATGACAGAAGAGTGCTTCAGGTACTAAATTCTGCTAGATATATAATTATGCCTTTTTATGACTTAAAAAACAGCATTAGTAATTTAGTAGAGAATTTACCATAAAATGTTTTCTGAAGTGGCCCACAAAAAGTCCTGAGGATTTATAAATTACATTAAGAACCTGAATTATTGCAGCTACAAAATAAAGCTGAGATATGAACATTTCTACTCAGCTTTAAAATCATTTTCTTGTTTGCATTAATTAAGCTTGCAATCCTTAGAGGTTCGTCTTTTTGAGGGACACCAAGCTCCTGAGATGTCCCACAGTGGCAGCTGGGCAGTGCTGGGTCACACCAAGGGTGGCCAGAGGCAGAGCCAGCTCCTGCTGGTGTTTTTCACAGGTTATAAAGCCAGAAACCTCATCCCAGTCACCTGCACTGAACTGATGTGGGAGCTGTCGGAATGCTCTGGGTTCATTAATTGTGAACTACTTTAATCATGTTCATTAACAACTCTAAGCTCGTTAATTAATAACATAAACAATTTTAGTAGCATGACTGGCTTTCCTCTAATTCTAAGTTGGTGTTCAGAAAATGGAGTTCTTTTCACTGGGTGATGGATAATCCTTTCACCTGACTCTGGGCAGGTGAGAAGATGTCAAATGTGTCTGGGTAAGACCAGCTTGTTGAACCTTAATGACCAGCAAAATGTGATGGCATGGCAATGTTTCTTCTGGAGATAATCCTAAAAAGAGCCAGTGGAAGAGGTGTGCAAAAGCATGCAAACCCAGGGTAATCTGTGTACTGAGGTTGTTAATAATTCATTTATTTGGTCTATAGAGTAGGGTAGAAACTAAATCAAATCCTAATATGAGCAATTTATAAGCATATTATACAATGTTGTACAGATTCAGACTCAGTGTGAATCATCTTCATTGCTTTTAGCCTCTCCCTGCTGTGACTAAGCAGATGGCATCCCATCCCAGTGTGTCCCCACATCCCATCCCAGTGTGTCCCCACATCCCATCCCAGTGTGTCCCCACATCCCATCCCAGTGTGTCCCCAACAGCATCACCAGAGTCCCTCCTTGGCTGGCCAAACTTCTGCTTCACTTTCATGTTTAGAAATGCATCTCACAAATAACGCAGTCATTTTAAAGTCAATTCACTGCAGTTGGCTCAGCTTTAAGACGGTCTAAAATTTCTCCAAACTCTATGCAGAGCCAAATACATCTCATCAAAATTATTGGAGAAAAGAGTAATTATAAAAGGTATATCCTGTTTTTAACTATGTTCTATTATTGTTTTTTGTTTTTTGTTTTCGGAATTCAGTTAGCTCCTCACCTGAGAATGTGTTCAGCTAGAGAACTCTTTTATCTGTTGAAACAAATGCTAAAATCACCACTGACCTTCATAGCCACAAGGCAATAAACAGATTTTACTAATGCAGTGCATAAACACAGCTGCAGGACTTGGGGAATTAAGTAGACACTAAAGTTTCCATCCCATTAAATCACCCCTGACTTGAACCATTGCTGGAGAAACACGATGTATTTAGGGCTGTGTTACCCATGCTTCAGTTCACAAACAACAGGTCTCTCTGCATTAATTTGGGGGCAAGATTCAGTGCTGGAGACTTTCTTTGAAAGTCATTCTCCTGTTGAACATCAAACAAGGCTGTGTTTTGGTTCATTGTCTCCCTTCTGAGGATGAGTTACAGGATTTAAAAAGTATTGCCTTGTCTCATAAGCACAATCTAAGCAATAGAAGAGTAGATTAAATATTATGGGGAAATTCTTCCCTGTAAGGGTGGTGAGGCCTTGGTACAGGATTCCCAGAGAAGGTGTGGATGCCCCATACCTGGAAATGTTCCATTCCAGGCTGGAGGGGCACTGAGCAACCTGTTCTTGTGGAAGGTGTCCCTGACCGCAGCAAGGGATTGGAGTGAGATGATCTTCCAACCCAAGCCATTCTGCAATTCTATGAGACTCTGTTTCAGCAAGGCAAGATGTCCATGAACAACTGTAGCAATGATTGAAGGTGGCAACAATGCATTGAAATGTGTATTTTCTTTAGATTTAAGGGAGGAGATCTAATTAATTATATTAAGCACTATTTAAAGTGTGAAATCTGTTTCTGTAGGTAGTGCAGCATAAGCAAAGGCAGGTGCCCAACATCACCAGGTAAATTATCTCCATGCCATGCTGCATCAGTGAGGTTTTCTCCATAAATGTTCATTCCAGGCTGCTCCCTGTAATGACCTCAATTATACATGTCTTCATTGTGAAATTATGATTGCCTTTGGTGGGCTGCAAATGACAGCAGAGAAAAAGATTTCCGTGATAAACCAGCACAACAGGTAATACCTGCTGCATTAGTATGCAGAGCTTGTGAACTCTGTGTAACTCCAGCTTAGCACCTTAAATAACACTGGAGAGGAGGGACAGAGGAAAATGTTCAGCCAGCAAACTGGCTTTCAGAATTCCTTCAGGGAGTTTAGTGGTTTTGTATCTTTTTATTTTTTCGGAAACTCTGAAATACCATAGTTTAAATATAGATAGTGGCTGTTCAAAGTCTCATTGTTTTGACAGAACTTGCCTGTGCTAAAGACTTCCCAGTCTCAAAGCTAAGGAATTTCTGGATTTGGAGAAACTTTTTAACTCCTAAAAATGCTGAAATAAACCTTCTAAAAGAGACAACTATTGCTTTTGTGGCAATGAAACAACTGATGCTAATTGTGTCTTACAGTCCCAGTAGGATAGAAAATGTGAAACTCAGAGAGCAGCTGCAACACTTCACATCTGTCCCCAAAAATTCATAATGTTCTTTATTTTTTGGTGGGATCAGTAAGGGGTTTAATTAATCTTGACACTTTTTTCCAAGGAAAGGAATTACTAAGATTTCACATTCTCACATGTCACCATGGGACCTGATACTGCAAGAAATTTAATGTAAGACCATCAAGATGGTGACAGCTGGGTCACCAAAGGTGCTCAGTGCTTCAGGCTGAATATCATACCAGGCAGGAAAGGTGGGAGAGGATGGACAAGAGTGGTCCCTCCCCTGAATAACCCCTTGGCACTAACCCCCAGCATGCAGGGAGGGATTCCTTACCCTCCTGAATAAGGGTCTGGAGATGGCACTGCCCTAATTCCTGAACCACGAGGTGTTCAGGCGCTGAGCTGCTGCCATCACCAGTGGAGAGTTTGTGGTGTCCTGGTTGCCTTTCACTGACCTTGATTTTGTTCCACATTTGGTGTCCTTCATCTACATGATCAGGGATTAGTCCCAGTCCTCTGATACACAGGCACATCCTTACAGCAATTCCTTTTTAAAGGGATCATTACAAAGGCTTTACCCCTGTCTGGAACCATTAAAAATTGAGTGAAGAATGATAGCATCCCATCCTCTGATGATAGTATCTCTCTCTGATGGCAGAATAGTTGGCAGGAACTTCTTTCAAGCTGGAATAAGCTGAGGAGCTTCTTCAGCTGAAATCCCAGAGTATCAGGTTTGACACAACTTGGTAACTATGGTCAGCAGCAACTGATACTGGTTGAACCTGTGAAATGTAGAAAAATGGTTTGCATGCCTCATCCTGCGGGATTTCCAAATGAACATAACATTGCTTGATTTTAGTACCAAATTCTATCCCAGCTTGTTTTCTTCTGCAAATGAGCACCCTTTGAATATTGCCTATTTGTTCTGTTCAGTTTTATACCCATGGTAAAAATCCTTTTATCTCCTAAAGGTTTTTTAAAATAAAATGAAGAGTGTTCGATACTTAATCTAGAAGCTCTACACAAAATCATTATGGTGACTTGAATAATTTTTGCACATAAACCAACAGCAGCAGTGTCTAAGCTCTATAACTTAATACAATATTGAGTCTTTTAAGAGTTTTAAAAAGCTCAGCCCTCACATCATCTTAGGGAATCCTGTTTCCTCTCCAATACACCTACTTGTGTAAGGAAATCTTTTTCTATTGAAAACAAAAAAGCAATAACTGAAACCACACAAAATAATTCTGTATTAGTAGAAAGGCTTTTAGATGTTAATTAGAGTCCCTCAAATGTACTGGTAATAAGATGCTGTCAAATATACTCCATAGAAATACTCTAAAAAGGAGTGTGTTTGTATTGTTAAAGTGGTCTGTGCTAATTACATGCTTTAACATAAAAAACTCATCTCTTGGCCTCATATGGTTCATCCAAGAATGGCAGCTGTGCAAGGTGTCTTCTTAATTAAACCTTAATGTATTTTTCATTACTGCTTCTAAAAAGCAAAATCCAAAGCCTCTTTAGCAATTGTTTGCAAGATGGGCAGGAAGCCTTAAATTCCACTGCAAGAGAGCACTGAAAAACCATTGCTGAAGAAGGAGCTTATGGAAGCCCAGCATGTGCCAGGGAACTCAAGGCACCATGAAAAACAGCAGAGGCAATTAAGGAAAACAGCACTAAGATGAAAAAACAATTCTCTTGTAAATGAATGGCCCTCTATTTCATTTCTCCTCAAGAGGAGATGTCCTCATTAGCCCTACTGCATGCTACAAATTATTGTAATTATCAGTTCTTTATCCTGTCAAGTGCACTCCAAATATTTTATTCATTAAAAGAAGCTCTTCATTATGTAGAAAATAACTACATTATTAGCCCCTATGTGCTGTTTCCATGCTTCAGGCAGCTGGATGAGGGTGGTGGGATGAGCTCTCCATCCCTGGAAGTGTTCAAGCCAGATTGGATGAGGCTTGGAGCAGCCTGGTCAAGTGAAAGACGTCCCTGCCCATGGCAGGGGTTGCAAAGATGGCCATTAATGTCCCTTCCAGCCCAAACCATTCATGGTTCCCTGGGACATCTCTATTCCTATTGCCCACTGCCCCTGAGTTGCCACATCCCTGATTTCTTCCAGCAGGTACCTGAAGGCAGTGTGATTTACTCACATGTTATGTCTTCCCAGCTTAGTTGCTAGCCTGATCAGTGATCTTAAATGGGTAATGTTGTCTTCCCAATATTCCTTCATCTCCCCTTTTGATTTTTAAGGTTTGATGGTCAGACTGTGTCAGTCTTCTCATGTAATGCCTCTGGGAGCCACCATAACACAAATAGTAGCACCACATTGGTCAAACATTCCTTATTTTGATCAACCATCTATCAAAACTGCAGTTACCTTTTATTTAGAACAGCTTGTACTCTTCCTGAAATAGCACTGGGAATTTTAAGTGGGAGAAGTGCTCACAGCTGGCAGACACACCAATGCTGTGTGGACCCTGCAGCCCAAAGTCAGCCTCAGATCCACAGTGGTGAACACTTTGTGGCACGTTAGCTTCTCACTTAGGTGGAAGAAGCAGAAGAGAAGGGGTGCTGAGCTGTTGGAGTGTGTTTTCACAAGCAGGTTTTGCACTAATTCTTCACAATCAGTTGCTATACCAGAGCACTGAGTCTGTCCAGGCTGCCCAAGGCTGCTGAAATACTCTGAATATTTTAGTGACAGATTTAAGAGGTTTGCTACTCAAGAGATGTTAAAGCAATTTTTTGATTAGATAATATGTGAAAAGGTGGAAAATTGTGCTTGCAAGTGTCAATACTGGGTGGGTTTTTTTCATTTTTATTCCATGCAAGTGACATTTAGATCTTGTGTGGGATGTAATGACAGAGTTGTGAGGTAAGTGGACAGGATGAAGAGTAACTTTACGAGTTGATAAGTTACTGTGAGTAACTTATCAAGAGTAACCTGACCCCTCTCTGTCATTTTACAGTGTCACCACTGCTTGAAGGGGTTTTTGTTCCCAAAGCACCTGGCCTTGGGTGAGGCAGCATCAGT
This sequence comes from Agelaius tricolor, assembly GCF_023055355.1. Taxonomy (NCBI): domain Eukaryota; kingdom Metazoa; phylum Chordata; class Aves; order Passeriformes; family Icteridae; genus Agelaius; species Agelaius tricolor. Next base: position 8,706,001 of record NW_027269278.1, on the reverse strand, counting down.
CTCTTTCATCTATGTCTTACTGCTGTTGTCACCAGTGGACATGAGGAAGGAGGAACCTTAGTGCTGGGAGAGGTTGTTTCATTCCCCAGCCCAGGTTTTGGAGTTGGCTGAAGCAAAGTAACACCAGCTGTGAACATTCCCTGTTCCTCTCAATGGGCCACTGCCTTGAAAGACAAATCTTCATAATTTACATGCAATACAGTTTACTTATTGCAGAGCTTGGGAATGAGAGGAAGCAAAAGCCATGCTGTGAATTACAAAGCTGTGGCTAGGGGAGCTTGGACAATATGGCCTGACTGCCCAGGCACTGGCACTGTCACTGCTGCCAAAAGGCTACATAAAGGCAATCTGCAGCCAGGGTAGTTCTGGTATCACATCTGACCTTTCTGTGTGACCACACATGGCAAAAGATGCAGCCACAACTGATGTCAGTGGCCAGAAGGAAACGATGTGACATAGTGTGGTTTCAGAGAGATGGCAGGAGTTTCTTTTGTGTGGCACACTTAAGTCAAAATAACTAGGATTTTTATTTAAATAAAATATTAGAAAGCTTTTATATTTTAGGACATCAGGTGCCATATGTAGCTGTGTTTGGTAAACAAGTTTTCAAGCTTGGTAACTTCCAGTGTTTGGGCAATTTGAAACTAGGTTTATCTATATTTCAGTGGCAGCAGTTTGTCTGACCTTAATTCTTCCTTAAGGAACAAACATGACTCGTTCTTGTACCTTTTAAAAGGTACAAGAATGGTACCTTTTGAGGTACCATTTTTGGTAGGAGAGCTTTTGAGAGGCTTTCCTACGAAAGAGAGGTAGTGGAGTGAGAAGTGCTGTAGAGAGGAGTGGTGTAGAGGAACAAGCCCAGATGATCTCAAGCTGGAGAGCCTTTACTTGTCCTCCTGTTCCTGACTGCTTTGTATAACCTACAGCAGCCAGGCTGGCCAGCTGACCATCTTAGTGCCCTCAGGCTGTAGCTAAGATGATTCAGAAAAGGAGCACAGGCAGTTTGATTGAGGCAGAATCAATTTGTCTCTCACCTGGCTTTACTGTTGATGGGATTTTTTTGTATAGCATAGGTACCCCATCTCCCTGACAAAATCCCCCGAAGTTATTCCCAGAATGAGAACAGAAGTCCGAGAGGGGAGAACAGGAGCAGCTTCCCTGTGTGGTGTTTGATGTTGTGCCTGTTCTTTTGCCTTTTGCAGAGGTGGTTCAGCTGAGCCTGCCTGAGGAGCAGAGGGTCACTGTGACCACCATCACTGTTGGCCTCAGCACTGTCCTGACGTGCAGCATCCGCGGGGCGCTGCGGCCGCCCATCGTCTGGAAGCGCAACGGCGTCGTGCTCAACTTCCTCGACCTGGAGGACATCAACGTACGTCCTGAGCCTCTCCTGTCGTTGTCTGTCATACCTTCAGTATGGCCCCCGTTAGCAGGTGGTGGTTATAAGGGTGCAGTTTTATCATATTATTACGGAAAGCAGAAGCTGGTGCAATATTTAGGATTTATGTGAATATGTCTCAGGAATAAAAGCAAAGCAGAGTATGTGCAGGGGAGAGCAGGAGTACTTGGAATAAGTTATATGAAATTATGCTCCTTTCACTGGTGCCTCTTTCATTGGTCTGGACCTCTGCTCCAAAGACCTCAAAACTCAGGGGAAAACAGCTCTACAGACCACTCACTCCTCAGGGGTATCTTTCCCAGTACAATCAAACAGGTTTATCAAGAGGATGAAACAAAACATTTGTGCCGTGGCTATGGGTCTCTCCTCTCTTTAAACCAAATAATCTGTTTTTATCTCTGATCCTCCTGTTTCTCTTGCCTTTGAGTCAATTCTCTTTTCTCATTCCTTGGCTGTTATTTCTACCAAGCAGTTTAAAAACGGGATTATTCAGCAGGGTGTGGCAATGCCCTCACAGGAAGGAAGATGAATCTCTTTTAATTCACAGTGCTGGTCTGATCTCTGAGTCATAGTTGGTAGTAAAGACAATACCTGAATGATGGTACAAACTTACTCATTTATTTAATAACATTTAATTACAGAGAGAGTGGAAAGTAGTGTACAAAAAATATGGTCTGTATTTCATTTCTCTTTTCATTAAAGTATATGGTAAATCAGGTTTTATTTTAATTACACTGCAGCAAGAGTTGATTTATATTTTTGTTCAGTTCTTGTTAATTTGATAAGCACTCAATTCAGAGTTGTTACAGTCAATACTATAGCTCCCTAAATTGTTGTGTATCCAGGATTGCTGAAATGGGAAAAATCTTTGGTTTATTCTTCTGCAGTAAAATGTGAAAATTACAGCACATGGGACAGAAATACACACAGAATCTCAGTGCTTTATTTGTTGACTCTTCCTTAGCAGGAAAATCATGTGCACCATGTATAGGCAATTACTGTGTGCACAAACTTAGTAATTAAAACCATCTAAACATCTTTTTATTTTCATCACAGCAAGTATTATCTTCTTAAATTTTTTTGTATTTCTTGTCACTGCTTTGAGCTTGACATAGAAATGCAGCAGAGCCTCTGAAGGCTAAAGAGTGGTCTTAGGATTTGTTGGCCAAAAATAATGAAAATTTCATTTATTTAGTTGACATTTATGAAATTTTGGTTATGATGATGTCTTAAAGAATTGAAGTTTCTGTGTGAACTGGACACAAAATGACAGTTCAAGAACCTGAGTAGAAACACATTATTGAAGGACTGATGGCACTTGGCTCTGGGGATTCATTTGCAACTCCTACTGTTTTAAACAGAATGTTGAATACGTTTACAGACTGAAATGCCAGTTCCTCACATCATTCAGCACCGGCCCAAGTGGATTTCTGATTTGCTTATAAGTAATTCTGTTTCTCATTGGTGATTCTATGTTAAGAGGCAGAGTTATGTCCTTGCACATGAGCTGACTGGTTCCTGAATGATTCAACATTCCCCCGGATTGTAATACAGAAAAAAACCATCAGTTTTTGATCTGTTTCAACTAGTACATCACTGAGAAACTATACCAGAAGAGCACTCTGAGGTTGTTACAAGGAGAAAAAACAAGATTTGTGCCTCAATTTTAATGTGTCTCATACCAGTTTATGACCTCTATCACCTTGTCATAGAACACCTACTACTAGTGAACATCAACCTTTCTAGTCTAATGAACACCTCCACAACTTTTTCATCTTTAATTAGACTCCGTAAATATTTTATGTTCTGTATATACACTGCTGTCCGTATTCTGGTCTGATTGCTTGAGGGGGCACAATTTGGCCATTTTTTATTTTCCCTCTTTCCCAGTGGGTGTTATGTAGGATGCTTGAGCTCAGGCATGTCTACTCTCTGGCTACTGAGGATGGGCACCTGCATGTCTGAAGCAATTGGTGGCAGCAGGGATGGTCCTTCAGCTGCTGAATGCAGCCTTTTATTTATCATAGAACCACAGAATGATTTGGGTTAGAAGGGACTTCAAAGCTCATCTCATTCCAACCCCCTTTGCCATGGGCAGGGACACTTTCCTCTAGGCCAGGTTGCAAAATCTTCATCCAGCCTGGCTTTGGACACTTCCAGGAATGGGGTATCTGCAGCTTTTATGGGGAACATGTGTCAGGCCTCACCACCCTCACAGGTAGGATTTTTTCCCTAATACCTAATCTAATCCTACTCTTTTTTAATCCATTCCCCATTCTCCTGTCACTACATGCCCTTGTTTAAAAGTCCCTCTCCACCTTTCTTGTAGGTTCCCTTCAGGTACTGGAAGGACCCAATTAGGTCACCCTTAATCCTTCTATTTTCCAGGCTGAAGAATCCCAATTCTCTCAGCCTTCCCTTATAGCAGAGGTGCTCCATCCCTCTATTCATCTTGGTCTTTTCCTAAACACCAAACAGCTCAGGTCAGGGGGTGGCAGCAGACAGTTCAAAGCTTCAGCCTTATGTGGGTACACAAACTCACATTAAACAATAATCTATTTAAAGGCCCTGACAGCAGAAAGTAAAGGCAGTGTGCTTCTTAATGTACTTGAAGGTAGTTAATTAAATTACTCCAGTTTTCCTTTAGTACGCCTCAAGCAGAAACTCAATTGCATTTCTGCTTTTCACAATAAGGTTGGCAATTTGGCTAATTGGAAGTGCAACAGGAGATTAATTGTACCTTTTTAACTTCAAGAAAATCCTCCCTGCTCTTGGCACATTGCTAATCACAGACCTAAAGGATAGTCACATACTTGGAAAAGTCCTGGTATTATATTTCAATTAAACTCTTTCTCTTCTAAATGCTAATTCTAGAAATCAAATGAAATTAGAAGCTCAAGTCTGAAAAAAACAGAATCCTGCCAACCAGGTGTGAGAGCAGCAGAGGAAAGGCTTTGCTGAAGTGTCCTTTGTTGCTTTATTCTCTCCAGATTCATGACAAATGTGATCTGAGAAGGTGACCTGTATTCCAGAGAAATACTGGGAGGGACTAAGACAGTCAACAAAAACCTCGATAAGCCTAAATTTGCACAGAAGTGAAAGATTGAAAAGGACTATAAAGCCTCCTTGTTTAACTGCATTAGTTAAATCACTTTTATGTGATATCTTGATTGGCAACAAAATATTTATAATTTTTCATTGCTCTCCTAATCAGAAGCTTTCATAAGCAACTAATAACAATTTGTCATGTCCTGTCTATAGGAGCTCTGTTTATGAGTTGTCACATAGCTATTGCAAAAGAGCCATCCTAATGGTACATGTAATTAAACAGTTTCTCTTGCAAACATTTAAGATTGCTTTTAGCATAAAAATATTATTTCTCCATAAATTACCCATCCATATTATTTATCCATTAGAAGCCCCTTTGCAGTTCCACTTTAATAAAGTCACATCAACTTTTCTCATGCAGAAAATAACTATAATGTAGCTGAAACTGATAAATTTGTTATAGCTATAAATTGATTTCTGACTACAAAAGTGAAGTGGTTAAAATGTGTCATCATTCAAAATAATATACTTTTGCCTCCTAGGAACAAGTGATATGTTTTCTCAAGTATGTGATTATGAAAGCATTCCTCAATTTGAGAATAAAATAAACTCCTCATGGAGTCAAATGCATATAGTATTTATAGGGTATTGTTTCACATGATTTGACATTATCTCCAGAGAAACATGTGTAAATTGATATAATTTATAAATATAAGTTGCTCCTTCAGAAGCATGGTGAAAAATAAGATTACCATAAGAAAACAAATATGGTGAAGAAGTAGATAAGAATTTGGTGAATTACCAAGTGTAATGCAGGTAGCTATAGCCTAAACTCATTAGTGTCTTTAATTACTCATTTCAGTTTTATCTGTACACTTTAACTCACATTGGTGTTGAGTCATTAGTTCAAAAATGGAGTTTATATATTTATATTTACACAATATAAATTGTGTAAATACAGAGTTCTTAATTTCTGCTGTGTCAGGTAGGATGGCACAGCCTTGCTCTCTCCAAACATCCCACCCAGGGACAAGCACAGAGCTCCAGACCACAGCCTTGACTGCTGGATTTCCCCTGGATTCCTGGGAAATCACCTCCATGTGCATCTCATGGCCCCTACAAGAGCTGTGCCCACCTGTCTTGGGACACATTTCATGCATGCTCATGAAAATGTCCCTTTCCCAGGTATAAGATTTGAAACCCAAAGCAAACAGCCAGTCTTTAAAGTGCAAGTCACTGGGATTAGTTTTCTCATTAAAATAGTCTGTATGAAGACAGTGTATTCCTGTTGATGCTTTTAATGTAGAATTTGGGCCATTAAAATGATCAAACCCTGGGCCATCCTAGATCCTGCAGTGATGGGAGCAAGTTACAAAAAGTTGGATATTTACAACCAAGTTTTTTCTTTCAAATCAAATTTTATGAAATTTCTTAGAGCTTCTTAATGCATTTACAGGCTCTAAAATAGAGGTTAAGTGCAAAATTACTACTGACAGTATATTCTGAATATATAGTCTCACATTTTGTCATAATGAAGATTACAGAAATTGTATCCACTTGCATTTTTAGAGGAATGTACCTACTATTCATTTTCCTTGTAATGTTTTCTCTGAGTTTCTCAGGATATAAAACTCACCCATTTTTTGTTTTATTATAATTACACAACTATCTAGGAAGTTCATGTCCATATTTTCAAGGCAAAAAAAAATTTGACTCCGCAGCATGTTGTGTTAAATTCTTTGAGCAGAAAAACAAGAAAAGATAAATTAATGCCCCATCAGGCTGTGTTTGCAGCAGTATTCTAGCATTTGCTTAAGGCTGAATTTCTCTCCATATAAATGACCAAAGTGATGTGTAAAACCAAGAACAAATAATATTAATGAAGCATAAGTTTTCAGCTTGTCTCTAGAAATGAATTATTAAAAGCATCAAAGAAAGTGATTTAAGGACCCATGATTAATTTAGTTTTTATCATTTTTACATGAATCACTCATAAATCTATTGTAAAAAAGATCAGAGGCATTTCATTAGTAAGGAGAAATCATTTCCAAAGTGATAGCCATTGTTGTAGATTTTGCATAATAATAATCTCATTAAATGCTTGGGTACATTTTGTTTTAAAATCCTGTAAACATTATCAGAGAGAGATTTCTAGGACACTGAGGATCAGACAAGCTTTTTTAGCTTGAACTAGTTAATACTGGTTGCTTTGCTGGTGACTCTGAGATCAGGATGGTGTTTTTCTTCATCTGGAAGTGTTCAGGGCCAGGTTGGATGGGGCTTGGAGCAGCTTGGTCTAATGGAAGGTGTCCTTGCCCATGGCAGGGCTTGGGCAAGATGAGCTTTAAGTTCCCTTCCAGCTCAAACCATTCTGGGGTTTTGGTGGAAAACTGGTGACGCCAGCAAGCCCCTTTGCCAGGACTGGTGTTGTCAGTAGCACTGAAACCATGTGGAGAAGGTCTCCAGCTTCCCTGGGCTTGGGAAGGGGCTGGAATGGAAGGGGTTAAAAATGGAGTGAATTAGTAGGAGGAGGAGGAGGAGTAATAATAGTATTAGGAAAGCAAATCTCCCGAGAGGAGAACCACTCAGGGAACTTCATTCCCTCTGCCATTATTTCTGCTATGAACACTTGAAACCATCATGGTGGGAGGGTATTGACTGTCTTTAGGGCTTTCCTCCTGCCCAGTATTTATTAGGAGCATTCAGTATCTGACTTGGATGGATTGAAAATCACTGTGTGGGTGTAAATGGCTTGAGCAAGGGAGGGTGTAACCCATAGTGCCATCCTGGGGGTGAGTGGTGCCAGTGTGCCCTCCCTGAGAGCTGGCAATGTGGGGACTCTGCCTTCAGTGGGATTGACTTCACTGCTTCTTCTTCCTGTTTATGGTTTGAAGTCAAGTTTGGGGTTTTTTTTCTCAAGCAACTGGAAATTAACCTAAAAAATAATAACCATCTATGCTCACTCCTCTTCAAACTTCCTGAAAACCAAGAAACTTTGACAAAAAATTAAAGGGTTTAAAATGTTGGAACAACCCTAAGGCATGTTAGAAATGAACATCAGAGACAGGCAAAAGGTGGGTGGCAGTGCCCTGCACCCTGTGGCATCACAGCCAGCTCAGCATCCAGGGTTAATGTGGCTCCTCTCTGCCAGCTCCTTCCTGGGTGTCAGAGCAGGAGATTTGTGCTGTTACAAACACGGGCTGGAATTCACTTGAGACAGAATGTGAACAAGATTTATAAGTAATATGCAATGTTTTACACATCTCTGAGCACGGTGTCCCTGAACTGCAGCAGAGTGCATGACCAGGGAATGCATTAGAATGGGAATGGGATAAATAAATATGAAAAATCTTGTGTTTGGAAAGACCAATGCCTTGGGTAATCAGTAGTGATGGAAAGGAAATACTGTACCAAAAAAAAGGTATATATCCATTTTCTAGGATCTGCTTTGTTATTTTTTAGAGAAACTTTTTTTTTTAATATTTTATAGATTACCAAGCTGTTATCAATGTAAAATGCAGGGCGATGCATTTTTTAAATCTTGAAAAGTTAAAACATATTCTGAGGTCATGTAGTCAATCATTTGGTTGAAGGGTAAATGCAAGACACAAAAGGAGCTCATGAAGGACAGAGAACTTTTTATTTGAAAAAGGGAGAAAAAAGGTGATACAAACTGCTAGAGAAGTCAATTTATCTGCTGCCACTAGATGACTTTATCAATTATGAGAAATTATAAGCATAGCTTTCTGAATTATTTCTATTTGAAAAATTACTTTATAATGAAATTCATAAGGTAGAGGTGATGAACACCCTGCCCTTATCTGGCTGCTTTGATTTAGGGCTTATGATTCTGTGGAGTTAGATGGGTATTCCCTCTAGTTTCATCACTTCTCTTTCTTCCTCTTCACAAGAAAATGGTGAGATGCCCCATCCCTGAGCATCCACATCCATTCCAGAGACAGCCCATCCCAGGAAGTGTTCAAGGCCAGGTTGGATGGGGCTTGGAGCAACCTGGTCTGGTGAAAGGTGGCAGAGGGGGTTGGACCATATGAGCTTACAGGGCCCTTCCAACCAAAACCTTTCCATGATTCCATGATAATGCACCTATCATGGTAAATGAGGAACACCAAAGTATATCTCAGAACATGCTGGTTTTGCCTTTCTACTGATTGCCTGTTCTTCTTCATGGGATAATACATTTAAATGTCTTTTCAATTCACTGTGGGGCATTACTGGGGTCAGGTAGGGCAGTAACAGCTCCCTGGGGTGTGCAGCACTTGCTGAGCCTCCTTGAGAGCCTCAAAATACTGTTTTAAAGCTGGGATAGATTTGGGGACAGAAGAATTATGTTGCATTAGTTTTATAGATGTTTTTGTTCTGCTCTGTCTGCTTTCAGGCTTGTGGTGACTTGGAGAACTGGCTTAACAAGCAAAAGCCATCTGAACTGAGTCAAAATATGTGAAATTATTTCCTCTGCTTTTTCCCATGAAAATGAATTATTCCCATTCCCTCTGCCCACCCCACCCACGTGTCAGCAAACCGGAGCAGCAGCTCAGGAGCTGTCAGTGCTCACTCACACCCTGTTAGCACAGGGCAGGGGCTGTGAGCAGCTCCCCAGAGCTCCCAGGGGCACTGCAGCCTGGAGGGGGATATGGGACACATCCCAAACACATCTCACAGCTTCCAACTGCAACACAGCACTCCTGGCTGCAGGATGTGAAGTTAGAGGCTATTAAGGAATCAAAGACTCATCATTTCTTAATGCTCCAGGGCTTGGGTTTTTACAGCACTTCCAAATACACCCTTATGAAATACACAAAGAAAGTGCTTGTGCATAAGAATGCATCCATAGATATAAAATGTAACAGTGCAATCCTAATGTACTAACTATATCCACAGGGAAACACGGGGAGAAAACCGTGAGCTGCAATAAACACAGAAAGTCATTAATTTGTTAGAGAATTCAGTCTACTTTTTGCAGCAACAAAAGGTTCAGTGTTAAACATTTAATGCCACAATCATTTTCTCCTTCCCACTCCTAAACACTTTCAATTCTTAACAATTGTGTAGTTATATATGAATTTTCTGTGTGTGCAGGTTCTAATACAGGGTTGATAATTCCCTTCTATCCGTGACATGGTGATATGGTGCTGACCTAAATCATCTTTGATAACTTTCTTTAAACACTAGAAGTCAGAAAATAGATTTTAAAAGTCACAAACTGTGCTTTTACCAATATAAGCCTCTTTTTTCAAGAAAAAGGTAAGGAAGTTAATAATACAATATTGTTGCACCTGTTTAGTTGTGCAATGGCTTTTTGCTTATATTAATACATTTGTATGCACTGGAAAAAAAAACAGATCATCCTTAAAAAGACAATTACAGAGCACAAACCAAGATTCAGAATATTTTTCTGTGATATTTTAAAGGAAGTAACATACTTAAATAGAGAAGATTATATTGTCCTGTTTTTCCACAACTCCTTGAACTAAATTATTCTATTAAAGTAGCCACCCTGCTTTTATTAATCTAAACTCAATTTTAGTTTCTTTTAACATACACAAACTGTTATTAAGTCTCCTCCAGTGCAAGAATTTTCTGTATCTCATGCAAGTATCATTTGAACAGGGTTGGTGTCTTTTCCATTAGCAGTCACTCATGCATCTTTGCTTTCCATCAGGAAAGATCTAACTGACCAAAAACAGACAAATGCTTGAAATGGGGATTTTTGAGTAGATATTTGTAATAATGTATTGGAAAACTTAACCAGCTTATCCCATAGCATAGATGCCTGACACCAAGGTGACAATAATATCTTAGATGCTTTTGATTATAGACAATGGATTTCAGATAAGCTATGGATTTACTCTGATTCTTTATAATTGTTCATACATTTGGAGCAGAACCAGGTTGTGATTGTGGGTGTGTTTGTGCCCTCTCAGGTGAAGGTTTGTGCTTTGGGAAGGGTTGTGTCCTGCCAGTAAACTCCTTATTTCTCAGTGCTCACTTTCAACCTGCCTTAAAATATGTCTAAAAACTAGGCAAGCTCTCAGGATTCTCTCCCCTCTGCCAGTGCTGACCTGCCACTGAGAGGTGAGGCATGAAGATGCTTCTTAATGCCAGACAGAGGATTTTGGAGAAGGTTCCTGAGCTGACAGAAGTAGTGCCAGATCAATCCATACTGCAGGAGATGGGCTGTTTTGTACTTCTCTTGAAGGCTGCCAGCTGGCATTGCACGTCTGCTGCAGAATCACAGCTTCCTTCAAAAACTGTTCAAAGTGTGGTGTCTGCAAAGGAAGGTTCAAACTGCAAAGCACATGCACCCTGAACAGGCAGGAAATGTGAGATGTAAGGAGCCCCAGAAGGTGTGGGTTTAGAAATCAGCCCATGTGCTGATGAAACAACCCCAGCCTGTGATCTCTGAGTCCTGGGCAGCAGCAGGTGGGTGTGGATGGTTCCTTACAGCACTGGGGCTGCCACGGGTGCAGCAGGGAAGGAGCAGCATCAGAACTTGTGTGTGTGGATTCCCTTCCTCCAGCACAAAGAAATCAGGACCCAGGTTCTGGACTCTGAGCCAGCAGATCAAAGTGATGTTCCTGTTTAATCTGTCCCCCTGGTGGGTTCTGCCATGCAGAGGAGGCAGTGAGCTGTCACCTCCTCACTGCACACACTGCTGCACGTCCCAGACACGGGGGTGGCAGCAGGCAGGACCTCCTGGAACGGCTTTCCCTGCACACACTGGGCTGCAGGCTGGCTTCCAGCTGCACTTTGGAGCTTTGAAAACAAATCCTTGTGTTTTCATAAGCAGAACCACTCTCTAGCATTCACCCTGTTGTACTGGGTTTGTGCCACCCTGACCCAAAGCTGAATTTTCCCATAATATTGCAGTGAAATTACTCAAAGAGTTCAATTTAGCGTACTTCACACGTGAGGGTGATTACAGAAAAATCTTTCAGCTCATGAATTATTTTAAAATGTGTCCTCCTCAGTTTGCATAGAAACACAAACACTCTGAAGCTGCAGAGTCTCTGAAGGTTGGTGGAGTAACAAGAGAAGCTGCTTCATTTAGCCATCAGTGCTGTGGTTCTCTTAGCTATAATTCAGTAAATAAACATGGAAATTAACAAATAAATAATGAATTTAAATAAATTCCTAAGCAGGGTGCTTGTACAGCACAATCAAGTGCCAAAATGTGTCTATTAACTCAACTCAGATCCTTCCCTTCTGTAATCAAAAACTGAAACAATGCAAGAGCAGGTCTAGAAAGGTGAAGGGGAGGAAGAAAGAAACTTGTTAAGCAGTTACAGAACTAAACAGGTATGTTTGAGAAAAGGCTTTTTGTCTTCTTCCTTGTCTCCTGCCTAGGATATTGTCTGAGATAAGTAACAAAGAGCTTCAGTTCTTTTTCATCAGGTCTCAAGGCCACAGTGCATTTTCTAAGAACCAGCACAGATAAAGGAAACCTTAACCCACCCAAATGTTAGCATTTTATGCATCTGAGGTTAACAGGTAGATATTAAATTCCCCCATAAATTAAACAGCTGGAAATGGCCATCTTTTTTATGTGCAAAAAGCACCTTGTTAGCAACAAGCACAAAAGTTCATATTCTCAGATGAGTCACTTTACCTTACTCTTAAATCGCTGCTCATTTTCTCCCTGTGTGTTGATTTATGAACTTTATAGCCTACTGTTCAAAATTCAAGCTGTGTCCCCAGGCTGCATTGCTATCAAAACCTCTGAACAGGTAGTATCCATTCATGTAGTGCTTAAAATATTGTTACTAAATAATAAGGCACCTTTCCTGTCTTTTGTTCCATTCAGGATTTTGGAGAAGATGATTCCCTCTACATCACCAAGGTAACAACAATTCACATGGGCAATTACACCTGTCATGCCTACGGCTATGAGGAGCTGTATCAGACCCACATCCTTCAGGTGAATGGTTAGTAAATGGCATATGTGACATTCCATGAAAACATTCCCTGAGAAAAGTGGTGTGTTAACCTCATTCACACAGAGATGTGTAAAGCCACAGCCCAAATTTTCTGTGCATGAGAGCAGATACAGCTTGGGGTTTGCTCACTCGCACTGTCACACAGGCAGTCAAAAATAAAAGTATCAAGGGGGGATGTGTATAATTACCTTGGGCTTCAGGAGGTATTTTCATTGTTAAACAAGCTGTCAGTGACATTTTCATAGAGTTAAGAGCAGCGTTTCCAAGCATCTCTTAAAGTAATTACTACTTTTGTCAACAGAAGTATTGCCTCAATAATTTCTTCTTCCAGAAAATCATTTCTGTTGCATGAAATAGCCCAGCATATTTAAATAAATACAGCAGTGTTTTCAAAAGCAGCTAACCTCCATCTATATATCCAGGCTATTACCTGGTTGTACTGAGCTTGGTTTGCTGAGGGCTGTTTACACTGGCTCACTGGATTGCAAATTGAGGGCAAATCATTTTACAGGTGAGAGAATCAGACAATTCCAGCATTCTCGTGCACCTCCATCCCCTGGACTACATGTGTGCCTAGTGGAAACGGTATTCAGGTGCTCACTATCTATCTCCTGACCTCAAACTCACTCAGTTGGATTTAGTTTAAAATTACATTAGATTAAGCCAGCATTTCATCAAGGGACCAGCCCACAGAGGATCCACCTCCACAGCAGCAACAGCATTTTCCAGCTTCCAACCCTTTTTCACCTGTGCTGATGGTGCCCAGCAGTGTCTCCAGAACAGGGGACAGGGGTGCCCATTACTAACTGTGGGTACATTCTGGTATGAAATGGGATGTACACTATGGGATGCACTCTGGTATGAATGTCTTTATTTTTAAGGAAAATTCAGTAACTTTATTACAGGGTATATATATTATAAGGAAAACTAGTATTCCTTTCTCTAGGTGTGTGTTGACCTGCACAAAGGAGAGCTTTCAGCTGGTAAGAGCAGGTCACAGAGGTGACACAGAGGTCAGCAGTGAGAGGAGAAACAGTAAAGAGGGATACTTATGCATCTTAAGAAGAGTCATGGTGGTTTTGTTTTGAGCTTTTGTTTTGACTTCAGGTCTTCTGGATGTGTTTAAGTGCTCCCCCACACACAAGTACCTGGAGGAGAGCACAAAGTATCTGGTTGATCTGAATGAAAGCTGACTTAATGTCTCTACATAATAATTTGTCATCTTTTTGGGAAAGTAAACTGTAAATCTCAGCAATGTGGATAACTAAGTCGTGTATGCTGCAGCTGAGAAAATAGGTTTCCTTCCTCAAAGTGCTGTTTGTTTGATGAATGGCAGTTGAAAGAAAAGCCAGCTAACAACTTAATCCCATGTCTATTATGTGATGTATTATGAGGCCTGAATGGAGTTTAGTTGGCAGACAACAATGTAGACTTTATCAGCACTGAGAATAGCAGGCCCAAAGGCTTTGAAACTTAAACCAGAATGAGAGGAAAGCTGGATGGAGTGTGGGGAGGGGGTGATCTGTTCCATACTCACGCTTGCCACTTAGATTTAACTTGTTATTGAAAGATCACATTTTCTTTTTAAGTGCAAGTTTCATACCATAGCTGCATGGGGGCTTTCTTACCAAAAGAATAATGCTGTTATACAAAAAACACTATCTGTGTGGGCTTTTTTAATATGCTATACAGTCACTAAATACAGAATAAAAAGACTTGCATTCTGGTATCAACTCAGGCTTGCTAGAAAACACTGCAGGGTCTAGAAATCTTTGTCTCACAGCATCTGATATTCCCTTGTGAGCCATTAGGCTTTGCAAAGCTGGGGTTTTGCAATTCTTGATGTGGCTGCCCACATCAGTATATTCCCTGCTGTTCTGCCTGTGTCACAGTTTCCTCCAGCAGCTGATGCAGGGGTGACAGCCCTGATGGCAGGAGAACATTGTTTGCCTTCAAATGCATCAGAGGGTTCCCAAGGCAGAGCCTTTCACAGGGAAACCTCAGTTTTAGCAACTTAAAGGACAAATTGAGGAATTTTTCTTGACAGGAGTAGAGGGAAGAAACTGAGCCGAGCTGAATTGAGTGAAGATGCTGAGAATCTAAGTGTGGTTGATGGGCTCTGTTCAGCACTGGGGCTTGTCTCTGTCTGTCTGTATCAAACTAAAAACTCCATCTTCAGCATGGAAGGGTTTGTGTTGCTTTCTTGTGTTGGACTAAAATGGTAAGAGAATGTGACAGAAGCAAATCAGCCAGAACTCGGGTGTATCTGCTTGCCTGTCTCCTCTAGGGAAGCACTGATCTACTTTCAACATCAAAAACTTGGGGGGCTTTTTATTTTATTAAAATGATCAGAATTTTTCTTTTCACACCTCCCAAGTTTGTCTGTTGGGAGAGAATATAGAAAGATCCAACTAGAAGTAAAAGGGTTTATCCCCCGCCCTTCCCAAGCCTGCTGTGTCTCTACAGGCTGGTTCTAACTTTTAGACTGTTTTTCAGTTAATCCAGTGTTTTCAAAGCTGGAGTGATTCTTCCAGCATCCTTTGGTCCTTTTCCATACCACCTGGGCCCTGTCTTACTGTTCCATCTAAGACACATCAGTGAGCTCACAAAAGAATCTGATCTTAGTTACATGTGCTCTCCTCCTCTGCTTTTATCCAACAAAGACGCTCTTCAACTTATTTTTTTCTTTGCTTCTTTTTAGAACATTAAGCTAGATTCTTACATTGATTAGGTAATATAGAAAATAGGGAAATACAATGCCTAAATGGAAAGTTTGCAGCCCAATTTTGACAACATTAAATGTTTATGAGATCTGGTGCTCTACTACTGCTCAGCTGCTGAATGCTATGCAATGTTCTCTTTGTGCCAGATGGTTCAGGATATCCCAAATAACATGGGTAGGTCCAGATGCTTATTTTGACAAGCAGAGATGAGAATCCTCTTAGGCAGAAAATGTGATGGTCACCAGGTGAATACCCCAACCTGCTGGCTCACATCTGGGCATGAAGCATGAAGCACATGTGAAATTCAGCCTGTTTGATGGGAGAGATTTGGTTGAGCTCTCAATCTTAGGATTCACAGTTACTGGTAAAAATTAAGTCAGTGTATTTATGCAGCATGCCCTTAAGATCTTTGGAGGAAAAGAAATTGCTGAAAGGCAATGTTTAAACAGTTTAAGAATGAAAAGTTCATCTTGCATTCTGGTATCTTTGATCAGGAGGAGCCAAGAACAGCAGGAAAATTTTGCTCTCTCCCATGTATGGATATTGCTTGGGAAATGTGTGCAGTATACACTAACTGTTGGGAGGAAGCAATTTAGCACTTTCAAAAGGAAAAAAGAGGTCCCAAGGATAAAGAATCTCATAAAATAGTAATCAACTATGAAAATTGGTAAGTCTCTTGGTAAATCAAGAGATTTACAGAGTGTAGGAGATTTGCTGGGTGTAAGGCATCATTTTCCTTGGTCTTTGCACTCAGGAAAACATCAGCATAAATCAGAATATTTTATTCCTTGAAAATAGTTTAAAAAAAGCCATTTGATCCTCAACCCAATTATAAGGGTCCAATAGGACAAATTTTCCAGTAAGGGAGACGTTACAAACATGGATGTTTCATTAATGTGGCTTTTCAGGAGAAAACATAAAATGCTGCAAGCTCCTTTCAAATCATAAATGTAAAACATCTCGAGTAAATGATTAATCTGTTAATTATTGCTACACCCTGGAGTATAGAGCTCCTACAGCAGCAATGGATGTCTTTGGGCCTTGGTGCCACCATCTGTGCTCATCGTGTGCTTTATCACCTGAGCTGTTTTATAGTAATGAATTGGTCTGCTCACCAGTGAGGTGCTGCTCAGTATGCAGTGGTAGGCAATCTACCCAATCTCATGCTTGTTTCAATGCCTCTTTCTTCCTGCTTTGCTTAAGATAATGGCATTTTTATATTGCCCTCAGCTGCAGACACAGTAATGGTTAGCAATGATATATATTCACCAAGGGAAAAAGCAAAAGGTAATCCATATATCCCAAAGTCTGGGACTGAAATCTTTGCAAGTTTAATGTGCTTACTTGGAATGTATTAATTTGTAGCAAGGACAATAAAAATATATTCTGCAGTTTGCTGTTATCACAAGGCATTTGCATGAAATAATTTGCCTGTGCAGTGAATTATGTAAGACAAGGGAGAAGAAATAAAAAGTTTAAAAACAGAAGGAAAAGGAAAAGAGAGCAGAAATGGAGGTGAAACACATACTCTTTGTAGGTGAAAACAAACAGTTTCCTTATTAATCACTCTTGAAAAGATACCTTGCAATAATTTTAAGTTAATTTTCATGCAGAGCATTGATTCAGTGTCTGGGACCTGTGAGCTACCTTTGGCAATATAAATCTGTTGTGCTTGCAGCCCTCCAGGTAAAATAGGTGGATTATTCATGTGTAGACTATCAAGGTGTGAGGCGAAAATGTGAGAGATGAAGTTTCAGTCTGTTTGTAGTGCCCTGATTCTGGGGAGCTGATGGCTGTGGCCAGCCTGGGAAGTGCTGACACAGCTGCCCAGATGAGCAGGAAAGCCTAAAGCAAACAATATTAAGGAAATAACAACCCACAGTGGGTTTGAGAGCATTAAATAGGTGATGACTGGGATGGGCTGTGTCTCTGAGAGCTGGCAGGTGAGAAGACATTTCGCTTGGAGTGAACTTTTTCTGGAGCCTTTGGCCATGTGAGATCTCAGCCAAGTCAGTTGATTTCAGGATTTGAGAATCAGACCTTGTATACTGTAAATCTTTTTCCTCTGCACTTGTAGGAGGCACACTGTTCTTCAGCTGTGAGTCCAAATAAATCATGTTGGCCTTCAATGGACCTCACTTACTCAATCATTTCATTCAAAAAATGTTACTAGTAGCATCCCATCCAGGCTGGGCAGATCCACATTGGACTCTGGCCATGATTTTACAAAACTGTACAGCTTTCAGCAGCTACATCATTAATCCCAAAATCTCCCAGTCTGATAGAAAAGTTGACTGCTTCATGTGAAACAGAGATACCATCAGCCACGGTATGAGACAATGAGACATCCTCACATTTCCTTTTATTTTTCCCTCAAGATGAAAGAGGGAAAAATCTCTCACTGGTATCTTTCACTGATGCTGCAATATTGCAATTTTTTTTTAAGTCAGTCAGTAAATTGTTAAGAAATAGTTAATGGGTGGTATTAAGCCTTGTTGGTTTGAGCAGTGAAGGAAAGATGATTGAAAATCAATGAACATCTCTGAAATTGTAACATAATTAGTAGTTCTGCCAGAGGAGTATATTAAATAGCTCAGGAGTGCCTTTGTGAACAAGGTAAGCCATGTTTTAAAAACCTCTCAGTGAAAAGAAGTAATTGATAAACACTTTATTTGTTCAGAATAAGAAGTAGTGAATACACAGTCCACTTCCTGATGGATAATTAAATACAGAAGATTAAGTTATTTTTCATAGGCAAGAACTCAAATTCCCTCCTAGATTCAGGGAAGATCTGAAGTTTATACTTTAATTTTTAAATATGTGAGTACCCACATTGGATTTTAATCCAACTGTTCAGTTAGTCACTCAATAGAAGTCTAAATACAGAATTGAATTGCAAGGTTGCTCCCTGGCATTGGTATATTAGTTTACTCTTTTCTGTTATAGAATCATAGGATCACAGACTGGTTTGGGATGGAAGGAATCTTAGACACCATCTCAATCATCTCAATCCAACCCCCTGCCATGGGCAGGGATACCTTCCACTGTCCCAGGTTGCTCCAAGCCCCATCCAGCCTGGCCTTGAACACTTCCAGGGATGGGGCATCCTCAGCTTCTCTCATATGCCAGTGCTTGGAAAAGTATTATTTTCTATTTTCTGCCCCCAAAGTCAAGCTGTAGAGAAATCATTCTTGTAGCTTGCACTGACAGCCAGACCAAGCTCACCTCCGTGGCTCTCAGCTCAGAGCCCCTCGTGGCTCTGCAGGACAGCAGTGGCTCTGCAGCCCCGGCGCGGTCTCAAGTCCCCAATTCCTCAAGTCCCCAATTCCTCAAGTCCCCAGTTCCTCAAGTCCCCAGTTCCCCAATTCCTCAAGTCCCCAATTCCTCAAGTCCCCAATTCCTCAAGTCCCCAATTCCTCAAGTCCCCAGTTCCCCAGTTCCTCAAGTCCCCGCTTCCTTGCTCCCCGCAGTGCCTCCGGTGATCCGCGTGTACCCCGAGACGCAGGCGCAGGAGCCGGGCGTGTCAGCCAGCCTGAAATGTCACGCCGAAGGCATCCCTAATCCCCGAATTACCTGGCTGAAGAACGGCATTGATATCATGCCAAAACTATCCAAACAGCTATCGCTCCTCGGTAAGAACAGAATTTTGATTAATTAAAGTATTGTAGGCAGGGATTAAGGAGGATTATTTTGCACTTTAAACCAGAAGTTCTTGTACTTTGCTAAGCCACAGTTGTTGGAAATCGTGTTATAAAACCCCCGTTCTTTCTTTTTATCTCTTTCTCCTGTGAATTTCCTGGGAAATACACTATTGATTGATGTAAGTGGTAATTGCATTCTGTTCAAAGACAGCCTGCCTGTTTCTTCACTGCCTTGCTTCTTGTGTACAGCACAGTAGAAAAGAAATGCATTAAATTATTTGAAGAGAAATTCGTTAAATTATTTGTTCATGTCTAAGCACACACTGGATGCAAGTCAGCTGAGAGTCATTCTCCCACTCAGTCCTGCTGAAGGAATTGGGCTTTTAACTCCTCTAGGTCTCTGTTCGAATGAGGGTGCAACAGGCATAGCAAAAGGCAAAAACATTAATTTGCAATATTCTGTGTAAAAATAGTAACCCCATCCTCAACACATGCCCCAGTCTGGCTTTGGTCGATTGTGCCCTTCAGCCTGTGTTGGTAGCTCTGATATTGCTGCATGACACATACAGTATCTCAACATGTTCCAAAGGTTTTAGCCATAGGTCCCTCTGCAGGAAGCAAAACGGTAGGAGGAACTGTAGAGAGACCCCTTTAAACCAAAGTTTTTTTGTGATCTGATGGAAAACAGTTTGCAAAACTGAAATTAATTTTTCTTCACTAAAGCCAAAGCACTTTTCTAACAAAAAAAAGAAATAAATGAACTGTGATTTATAGTTTGACTTGAGATTTTTTATTTGTTCTTTTCTGGTGTGAAGCGTGTATGTGCTGATGGGAAGAAGCAAGACATCAGCTCCCATGAGAATCCCCAAAAACCTCTAGTTAAATAGGGGGAGACACAGTGGGGTGGAACCACCCTGTCAGGCCATCACTGTGTGGATATGGCAATGGAGGACAATTAAGGCAGGGACATCAATTAGCAGCAGTGGGGAGCACTGTTTTTGAGTGTCTTTCTTACAGCAAATGGAAGTGAACTCCACATCAGCAGCGTTCGCTATGAAGACACTGGGGCTTACACCTGCATTGCCAAAAATGAGGTGGGAGTGGATGAGGACATTTCTTCCCTTTTCATCGAAGATTCGGCGAGAAAGACCCGTAAGCTCAATTTTCCATGTATTTCTTTCTTTAAATAGTGTTGGAATGTGATGGTAAACATGAAATTTAATTTAGTGTCATTTAGTTCAGGCTATTGCATGCAGTAAGTTGGATCTTACATAAGGTAATGACAGTTCTGAATGCACTTTGATCAGAGGATTGGACACTTTTTTTGGGGTAGGAATCATGCAGAGAAGGTAAAATCTTGTCCAGGAAGATGTGCCAGAAGTATACTGGGTGTGTGATGGGTAACAGCTTTATTGGAGTAAAAAATTGGCAATAGTTTCAGATATCAGGGAATCCAAAATGTAATATTTTGTCATATTCTAGAAATCTCATTGATTTCTGTATAAGGCTTCTTTTGAAGCCAGTTACCAGTCAAAATTCTTGAATATTTAGATATCTGAAAAATGTTGTGATTAAATTATTTTACCTGTTTTTACATCACTGACTGGCAAAATAGGTTTCCCTCAGCGTGAAATTATTTTCCACCTCAAAGACAAATACCCTCCCAGTTTCTGTTCCCACATCTCCCATAGGAGTACAGCAGTGTTGTCTTGACCACACTGAGCCCAAAACAGAATTGCTGAAGGAGGTGATCAGCTGTCCCATAGAAAAGCTCCCAGAGGCCTGATCTTTCCCAGTTCTGCTTTCTTGAATGCCTGGGAGATTACCTGGGTTTATGGTGATACTAAAAGTCTAGGTGCAAATGGGATTTTTACTGCTTTTCTGGCTGCTAATATAGAGCAAGAATTGAAACAAAGTTACCCATAAATACGAGCTTTCAAGAAAAAACTTTGGAAAAGATATCCTATTCCTCATTAGCTAGATTTTTGCACTGTTTTAATATTGGTCATTTTCCCTTGAATACTTGAGCAGGGGGAATTACAATATATTGAGAAATAATTGGATCTATCTGGAACAGAAATTCAAATGCAGGTGTACTTTCAAAGCTGGTGTGAATCCTGAAAGAATGCGGTTGCATGAAGTTCCAAGAGAAAAGCAGCCAAGGGTGTAGCTGCTGTGGCTGCTGTGGCTGCTGTGGCTGCTGTAGCTGCCCATCTCAGGCTTCTTCTGAAAGATGCTGGTGGACCTGGCAGTGCTGGGTTAATGGTTGGACTCTATGATCTTAGAGGTTTTTTCCAACCTTAAAGATTCTATAATTCCACGTTGTGTTTCCTTATTGAACCTGCACAGAAAACCACAGGCTGTACCACACCTGCAGCTGCATTTGAAGGTAACAGCTCCTCTTTTGTAGGTCATTGATCTTTGCACAGCTGCCTTCATTTCAGGAAGGATTTTTCCCATATCAGAGTTTCTTAATTGTCTCTAGAAGGAGCAAATATGTTTAGAATTCTCTGTCTTTCCTGGTATTTTATTTGAATGAATGTTAAAAAATTTTCACCAATTAAACAGTTCATGTAAACATGAGTATTTATTCAGTTACTTGATACAATGAAAGTTTTGACATTGTTTTGTTGTTTTTTTTCTTTTCCTGATTATTTTCTGGCTTTCCCAATATTCTGATGCTGCAGTTGCAAACATACTGTGGCGAGAGGAAGGTACTGCAGTAAAGTTCTTTTGTTGTAGTGATAATGTGCTTGTCTGCTTTAATAATTCCATGATGGGCCATTCTCCACTGACTTGCCACTAACCCTATCAACTTTCATAGTCACCAGATTAAGTACAGACCAGACTTTTAAAAGCTAAATTATTCAAATAAGAGATGTCACTCTTGTACCTATAACTTCTTGCATTTTCCCACTATGAAATAATAGATGACCATAAAATATATAAAAATATGAATTTTATATATACTGCCAGAAATGTGAGTAGCCTGAGATTTTCAAGCTGCATTAGCAATCACAGAAGTGTCAGAAGTGCTCCCAAATTACCATAATTGAACAAGTAAGGCATAAATTCAATATACTGCATTTTTAAGCAAGCAATTCAAGCTCTTCCTTTTCAATAGCATGTATTGATGTTTTCTAGGTGAGCAACAGAAATTGTGTTCCTGACTGTTAGGCAAAACAAAAATCCAAACCACAATAGGTTTTCTTCCCTCTATCCTTTGAATCAATGCAGGGTAAAGGTTGCCCCATTTCTCCTTGTTTTAATTGGCAGTTAAGAGCTCTGGTTTGATCAAAGTTACAGTGTGCCCTTCACAAGGTCAACAGCTGTGTATCTTGGAAGCCAAAGTAAAACAAAAACCCATCCTGAGCAGCTAATTGACTCAAAGATATCATGGAGGGCCTCAGAATCACCTTATCTTGTACATGCATGTGCTGTCATAATTTCCAAAATACCCAGTAAGAAGCATCAGCCCAAGGGGCTCTCACACAGGTTTCCATCTGACTCTGTAGGTGAGGAGCCCAGGTGTGCAGAGGGGACCCTGTGACCCTGGGCTCCTGGAGGGCTGTGAGCAGGACACCCATTCCTTGGAGGAAGGTTCTGAGGTTCAAGTGCAGATTTAAACCAGTTTTCTCACACCTGCCAGGTCCTTATGAGGCAGCTGAGACCTTGGTGTGGGAAGGGTTGCTGTGCAGTGACAAACTGCTCTCAGCCACTGCCCCCTGCAAACACCCAAACTCCCTCACCCTGCTCCTCCAAGAAGGGATTCAGGCTCACTCTGCTTTTGGAGGGTGCAAAGCCCCTTTGTCAGTTGTGCCTCCAAAACAACAGCTGGGCTTCCAGCCTCAGCAGGGAGGTTCTGGGTAGCTTGGGCTTGGCACAAAGGATTTTGGGGCAGAAGGAGGGTGCTGGGGCATGGTGACCAGAGCAGCCTGGGCCAGGTGTGCAAACACCTGGTGCCCACTGTCAGTGCCACTGTTGGCCCCATGGAGCAAATACACTGGTTTATTTCTAGAGTCCCTTCCAACCCAGGCAAATGCAGCTCCCTGAGGTCAGAGAGCTGGCTCAGTCACCTAGGAGAGCTCCCCAGCACTTCTTTCTGAGTACCCCACCTGCAGGTTCCTGGTGCAGGGCTGTGAGGAGTCATCACTGCTGATGTTCCTGTAAATGGCATTATGGGCACTAAGAATTGCTATTTCCCTTCTGCTTGGAAATGAAATCTCTAATGCATCTCATCAGTCCAGCATCACCTGCATGATGCTCCGTGGCTGTATATATATAATGTCCCTTATGCTCCTTTTTAAAGAAAGCAATTGGATAATCCTACCAGATGTAGAAATAGAGGAATATTTAAAGAACTGCTGAGAAGTTGGTTGCAGAAAGTCTTATTATAATTTTGCTAAATAGATGGACTTACTGCTTATCAACCTTGCACATTTTAAATGAAAGTATGAGAAATGTTGAGGCAAAACATGGCCAGTAAAGCAGATCTGCTATTGATGTTCCTAAACAATTCAGTATCTGTAAAGCAGGTTTATTACCCTGCTTGTGTTGTTCTGTAGTATTTGATGGACACATTCATTCTAGAATATACTTCAGCATGTGAAATCTTGGCACAAAGAAGCTGGAAGACAGAAATGGTATTTTTGGTTTTACATTTTAATATATTCTTTCAATTCCTTACCATGTACAAGTAGCAATATTAACAAATGCATTGGTAGATTTGAGTTCCTTTAAAATGATACTACCTCATCCCCACAAGGTCTGGAGTAATTAAAACCTTGGGAAAATGCCTAAACAAAATATGGTGCAGAAAAAACTTTTGCTGCAAGTCAAACTTTTAAAACAAGTATTTGGTCATTTTAAAAGTCAGTCTGTCAGTTTGTTCTCAAAACCTTTCAGACCATCCACAAGCAATGCCTTAGGAAATGAGTGCACATAGGGCAACCAGCCAGTTAAACCTGGGGCTGGAAGCACATGCAGTATTTACTCAATGTAGAAATAGTTTTTAATTTTGTCCAGAGAAAACCATGAGTAGCCCAAATGTAAAGCAGAGATTTTTTTTCTTCATGACAGTGTTCATTTCTGTAGTGAGCATTGTTTACTTAATACCTGGAGAAAAGGGGCATTTTGTGCCAGCAGGCAATCAGCAGTTATATGAGTGTATGCACTTAAAAAGCTGAAAGCCTTTTCATTACCAAATGTAAGTTCTAAAATATTTCCAAGTATTTAAATTAAGTTGAGGAAAACTATTTAAGTATAAGATCAGAGGAGAGTATTCCATGGTGAAAAATTTGCCCTTTGATCTCAAGGGAGGGATGTATAAATGTACACTGATGGAGACACTGTATTTCTCAAATAAGCTCTTGTTGATATCAGGTGTCCTCCCAATGTTTTTTTGTTAGAGCCAATTTCATCTGGAGTGGATCAAATAAGAACTGTTATGTTTAAGAAGCCCTCCCCATTCTTAGTGGGGTTTTTTTATATTAGGGATATTTTGCTATATAGGTGAAGTACTTTGTCTTTCATGATGCCTTTAGGTTTTGAACTAGTTGTGTCATCTAACCTGAAATGTCCTTAATTCAAAAGGAAAAAATTTTTCAAAACTCCTCATTAGTCCCTGAGTTCCCAATTTAGCACCTGCCTCACTACTATAAAAAACACAAAATACTTCATTGCCCACCTCTGTACTGAAATAATTCCCAATTTCCTGCACCAAGGAGTTGCATCAGTATAATAAAAAATTGACTCTGTTCTACTGATGTCCATGAGATTGTTTAGGATGTACCCCAACCAAGATTTGGCAAATGTTTCATAAGTCACAATAAAACACCTAGTTTGTCTAGTAAAATCCTGCTTGGTCTAAATATCAGTATGAAGACCAATCTCTGGAGAAAAAAAGTGGTTTAATTTTAACTGACCAACTTTTTTAAAAAGAGAGTAACTGAATGCTCTCGGGAATTTGAAGTATATTTTAATCAGTCTGCACAAAAACTTGGACTCATTTTACTGTAAAATAAAATAGTAGAACTTGCCAAGTCTCTGACTCTAAACCTATTGGTGTAAAATTTTTAATCAAAGTATTTTTGTGGGTAATTCAGGTCTTCTTAAATACACCCTCATTGTAACAGGATCACCATACAAAATCACGCTACTCTTGTGCATGAAAATAATAATAAGCATCTTCACAGTAGTCATAATTGATTGCCTGCCGTTTTTCACTTCTGAGGATTAAAATCCTTTACCCATGAAATGTCGGCACTCATTCCAGGCCAGGGTCAGATCCTACCCTCTGAGTGTTCATCAAATCCCACTAAAGCAGGTGGGAGTTTTGTGGATGCTGGGGGTGCAGGTTTTGGTCCAAAGTGCCTGAATGAAATGTATTACCAATATACTTGGGGAAAAATAACCCTTAGTCCATGGAATAACACTCAATGGAGCTTTTTCTTCTACATGCATGATCCTGCCCTGTGCAATCACATTTGAGGATCACAGCTCTTGTACCCACCTGGTGCCCTGACTGGGGGATTTCTGTGCTATGGTTCAGAGACTCAACTTGAACCATGTCAGTACAGCAAACACCACATGCTGACATATTGTTCTCTGAAATTACTTATTTGGCATCAAAAGAAGGGGGCTTAGCAACAAAAACACCCTTCTAGCCTTACTAAATACAATGTGTTTTACAACATTTTCCAAAAATGCATTTGTCCAAATTATCCCTATTTTTACTGTCAAATTTCCTGTGATGATTTAGATCTCAATCCTGCAGACAGTTAGGAAATGTGAGAAACACTGTCTCTGTGAGCAGTACTTAGAGCTGTCACCACAGGACCAGCAAAGGGAATTTTTAATACTGAACACTGTTCAGAGCCACAGAATGGGGACTTTATTTCTCCATGGGAAAGATGGAATCAATTAAAAGATACAAATTATAGCATCACCATATTGTTGGCAGATAAAGTACACTATCAACACTGCTAGGGGTGACAGTGGTCATTGCAAACACTTAGTAGTGGTGGTGGTGGTGTGAAAAATGGAATGATTGGATCTTTGAAACTAGAGGGTTTGAAAGGATCCTGAACATTTCTTAAAGATCTTGTCACTGCAATTCTGTGTAGCATGACAGAAGTGATAAAACACAATCTCCTAATGGCAAAGCAATGACAATCAGCCAGTTTTCCAAATCTCCTGGAATGCCCTGGTTGGATAAATGAGTGCTAATGCAATGCTGAACTACTCCACATTTGTGAATTAGTTTGCAATATTTCAAAAATGTATTTATTTTGGTGGCTGTAGTTAGTTCTTTCAGATGTTTTAAGAAAAAAATAAGAAATCTATATATTTTCATTCATGGTACAGATGCTAAACACTTCCATTTAACATCACAGTTACCAGTGGTCATGTTGCCTGTAACAGGATGACCTTCACTTTAATTTTAACTAAAGCTTGTCTTTCCATTCTCAAATTATTGTCAAGCTGTTTTTAATGAAATCATAGAAAAAAAAAAACAAATTAATAATCTGAGGGGGGTAGCAGTGCTACAGAGAGGCTTCTTGGGATCAAATCCTGTTTTGGTACCTATTTACAAGACCCAGCCATAATTATTTGGGTACAACCACCGCCACCAAGGCAATGCATTTTTGAATGTGTTTGTACCTCTTCACTCCTTGAAGCCCTTGTTGTGACATGAAATTTGATTTGTGAATGCTCCAACTGCATCCAAATGACCAACTTTTATGTAAGGCAGATTTTGTTTGTCGGGAAAGGAGGACAAGTTCTTTAAAAAAGTCCTAACAGCTATGGATACATACCAAAAAAAAATCCAACTCCTTCTTCTTTATCTCCCTTTAAGGCCTGAGTGTTGGGAATATGTTCTATGTCTTTTCTGATGATGGGATCACAGTCCTTCAGCCAAACGAATGTGAAATCCGGAGACACATCAGGCCTGAAGAGAGGATTTTCACAAGTTATGTAAGTCCTGAACCCAGCAGCTACAGCTGGGAAACTTTCTCTTAATCCCTTCAAAGGTTGCTATTGCTAAAGGACCTGTTTGCCACAGGGGTGTTGGAGCTTGGTGGGCTTCATGCAGCATCCCTGAGGTATAGCATCTTCTCTTGAAAATCAGGGGATCCACGTCAGTTCTAAGGCTGACATGGAGGATTTACTGACACGCTGCAGAGAATTTGGCCAGTTATCACAAAAGCAAAGATTTTCATTTGTCCTTTTGATCTGTTTACTTATCCATGCCCCAAATTTGTAACTGGGCTTTAGGAAAGGTTACAAAAGTCAACAGCAGAGAGTTGTGCACATCATTCACTGGTGCTCCTTTTACTGATGGCTCCATAGGCAAATAAGTGAGTTACTTTGGGCCACTTTCTGCTCTTTGGAAGTGCTTTGCTGTGTTAAACTGCAGCAGAAAATGGTTGTGCCATGAAGATCCTCTGCATCTTCTGTACTGAGAGAGAGACTGCACTGCCTGTGTTTGCTGTGGGCACTTTTCTGTCTGCACTGAATTTACCTAACCCTTGCTTTAGGAATTACAAGGACAATTTTTTCAGGTGTCAGAAATGTCAAGCACTGGCTTGTAGGCAGTGGAGCTCAACATGGCCAGTGGGATAACACGTGCCTGGAGGCTCTGAGAGGTCAGTGTTCTCAGTGACCTGTTATGTACTCCTGCACAGGAACATACAGCAGGCATATCCTCATGAAACTGTCAGTTCTTAAAAAAAAAACACAGGTGCTGAAATACACCCAGAAATGCTTTTTTAGTCACTCCTTTCCTTACTTTCTAATTTTTAAAAGGGGATGTTGAAAATGTGGCTAAAGAATGTGGCTCTTCTTAAAAAAAAGGGCTCAGCCTTGATTTCAATTTTGGGAGGAATCAAAGGCTAGAATTGCTGTCATGGGCCCTGCAGGTTGGGTCAAGATCTTCTTATGAGTCTGTAGTAAGTATTTTCTAAATGTCAATAAATTTGTGGTTGATACTGGGTTTTTTCCACTAGATTTTAATATACCTTAGAAGAAGTCCAGACTGATGCTCACCCCAAGGCTAGTCCTTACCATGGAATTAATGCTATTAAGCCACACCTAAGCTTTACAAAGACAGAAATCCTGTGGTTTCTTTTCTGAAGAACTGTAAATATTGAAGAGGTGGTCCTGGAGAAACAGATTGAAAAGAAAACAGAGAGAGCACTTAAGGAAATCATGTCAGCACATTGGTGTGCATGAGAGGGATTTTTAACATCACTTGGCTGCTCTTCAGAGACATCTCTGAAGGATTCCTACAGATCTCCAAGGACCCTTCCCTTGGTCTAGGGATAACTGACATTTTTTCCTCCCTTTTCCCTTTTGCTATCTTGAATGTTTGCTACATAGACAGTGTCACCACTTTAGGAGTAGATCTACAAAAAAGGTTGCTTCATTTGCTCATAGAGGGCCCAAAAGCAGGTGGAGCAGCTGCAGCTGAGCCCTGTAGCAGAAAGCCTGGTAACTTTTCCCTGCTCCCCTTGGCTTGGGTGGTGCTGCGTTGTGAGAGATGAGGATGAAGAGGGCAGTGTGAAGGCTGGCTATGTGAGTGGCTCCTGGAGGCCCCAGTCTGGGCTTTTGTGTGATCTTCTGGCTTTTAGCATTGATTCCCAGCCTGGCTGGAGGAACAGAAAGGAAAATGCAGCCAAGTTACTGAGTCTTTTGTCTTCAACCCTTACTCATGGTCTCCACCAAGACACTCAGCCAGCAGAGCTGTGCTGCTTAGAGGTGACAGCTTTCTGTCCATAATTGTTGCACATGGTGTAGGTCACTTCCAACTCAGGATATTCTATTCTATTCTATTCTATTCTATTCTATTCTATTCTATTCTATTCTATTCCTCCAGTGCAGGCACAATGCTGACATTGTTTTTTGTTGTACATCCTCTTTCCCTGAACAAGCTCTGATGCAGCTCCAATCACATTTCCCTTAGGTAGATTGGGCCATTATTTAATATTACCCACCACAAGGTCTAAAATCAACAGTTGTGTTCACTGAAATTTATACGTGCTCATTCTCATTTTACCCCATTTCCTCCCCACAGCCTGGTCCCACACAAATGCTCTTTCAAATAAAGTATTTTGACAGAAGGAAGAGCAATGAGAAGTAGCAAACATGCAGAGAGTTGGTGGTGAGACCAAAAGTAACTCTTCAAACTCCTGTGCAGAAAATGAAGACTTTATGGAAAATATAAAGCAGTGACTCAATTAATGTAAATCACTGTTTTTTCAAAGCACAGAGTGATAGTTCTGTTGCTAATAAATGCTGACAGCACTGCAAGTCTTGATGAACCACAGCATGCTTCAAAAGATCAATCCATAGGCTCTGTGGTTATTTAAATTCAATACAGGTTTGCAGGAGGTCCAGCTGTTTAATGTCATTGCATAGAGCTAGGCTGAAATGTGGTACCTGATAAATTAATTATTTCATGTTTTCCAGGAAAGAAAGGGGAGAAATATCATCCTAATGGAATCTCCAGGGATTTTTTCCTGCAGTTTACAAGTTTAAGCTTCTTGCTGCTGCAGACCCTGAACTTGTAAAAATTAAACCTTCTCTTTTTTTAACCCCTCAGGAGGAGATCTGTCCTAGAGTGGAAGGTGAAGACACTCAGTCCTGCCTCTGGGCTTCAGCAGTCAATGTCAGAGACAAGTACATTTATGTGACACAGCCAAAGCAGAACAGAGTAATGATAATTGATATCCAGACTCAAAAAGCCATACAGGTACTTACAAGTGAACACATTATTCACTGATGACAAAAGACTTGATATAGGACGAAAAAATCAGATCTTTGCCCAGTGGATCTGCTGGGCAAAGATCTGCTGATCAATAAAGAGCTGGGCCTGTGTTGCTTTCACCAGTGGCATCACATGGAGTTCACTGTTCTGTGACCTCACTGGCAGAATAAACTCCTCTGTGGGCTGGAGATCACAGACTCAGGGCTGCCTCTGCAGCCAAGCTCACAGTGAGTCTGGTAAAATAACACTGGGATGAATTCCTGGCTTAGCTGCCTGACCTGGGTTATAAGGTTTGGAAAGAATGCTAATAAATGGAAAGAGCTGGTGTGGGTACAATTCAGGCAGAAATTGGCCCTTGATCTTCTGGCTAGAAGTAACAGCAGAGGATGGAGTGATGCCTACCCAGAAAATGTCACCAAACAGCCACATTTTTCAACTGCTGCTGATCCCCCACTTGATTTGAAGGCAAAGCTGCACAGGGAACATAACAGTGGTGCATGAAAATGCCTGCAGGGAACTGATGTGATCTTTGTCATGTTCATTTGAGTAAATAACTCTCTCTGGGTTTTTTTAAGTCCTTGGATGTGGACCCATTACCAACCAAATTACATTATGACAAGTCCCACGACCAAGTGTGGGTGCTCAGCTGGGGGGACATGAGGAAATCATCACCCACACTGCAGGTAAGTCCTTCACCTTGGAGCCTTTGCTCTTCCTGGGCTCAGCATCACTGGTAACACACTGGTGGCTGGTGGGTTGCAGGTAATTAGCCACATTTAATGGTCTGGATATAAAGCTGCTGTTTCATTTGCATATCCAATGTGTTTTATTCACCCCTCCTCTGTCCATCCTCACATATTTTTCCTGCTGTTTAATTTGTTTTTGAGCAAATTTTTTGTGCCACAGGCTGACAGCAGGGCTGCTTTGTGCCAAGGTCTGATTTGTTTTAAGACTGGTGACAGAGCCAAGTGCCAAAAAGTTGCACAGCAAGGGCTGACAGCTGGATCTGAGCAGGACAAGACTGCTGTGCTCTGCAACACTGCTGAGGCACCTCAAATCCTGGGTTCAGTCTTGGGCTCTCACTACAAGACAAACATTGAGGGGCTGGGATGTGTCCAGAGAAGGGCAACAGAGCTGGGGAAAGGTCTGGAGCACAAGTCTGGCAAGGAGCAGGTGAGGGAGCTCAGGGAAGACCTTACCAGTCTCTGCAATTCCCTGAAGGGAGGTTGGAGCCAGATAAAAGTCAGACTCTTCTCCCATGTAAGAAGTGATGGGACAAGAGGAAATGGCTTAAAGTTATGCCGTGGTAAGGTTGAGGTTGGTATTAGGAAAAATTTCTTCACTGATAACTTTCTCAAGCCCTGGAACAGGATGCCAAGGGCAATGGTGGAGTCACTGTCCCTGGAAGGATGGAAAAGACCTGTAGAACTGGGACACAGTTCAGTGCTGGGCTTGGCAGTGCTGGGGAAATAGTTGGACCCAATGATCTTAGAAGGCTTCTCCCTCCTTAACAATTCTGTGATTCTGTGAGTCTCTCACAGTTAAATGCTAGAAGGGCCTCTCTAGGGCATGAAGAAAAAAAAAAAAAAACAAACCAGAAGAAGTAAAACCTCAGGGACAAATTGTGTTATTGGATGTTAGTGATTCCAGTGCAGGGTGCCAGTGATATCTGTGGAACTCCTCCATGCTCAGCACCACCAGACCCACAGTGACACTGGGACACAGCACTGCACATGAGTTTGGACACCCAAATTAGCTTCCACTTCTGCATCACCTTGGCAGATTTACTCTTCTGTTGACAGCACAGAGAACATGGAGAATTGCCATCTAGTGGGGCATTTTTCTGCTGCTGTATGATGTATGACAGAGTTGACACCAGTTGATGGATCTGATTTGATCCATCCAGACATCCCATTCTCTGGTGGTGGCTTTCTGGCGCTTGCTGCCCAGCCCTTCTGGAAGGAGGTGTCATGTGAATAGTCCCTCTGCCAGAAGTGTTTGCAGCTAAGTCTACATTAAAGCATTTCCCAGCAGGCAGAGAAAAAGAGGGGCTGTGCTTTCTGACCTAAAAACCAACAAATTGGAGTCTGCATTGTGAGGCTACCCAAGGCTTCTGCTGGGATACTGCCCCATGAAGATGGGATGGGCCATCCTTACCATCCACATGCTCCATCCAGTGCTGACTGTCAATAATAAACACTGGACCAGCTACTCATCACAGGCAATTTTAGGAAAATATGCCAAAACCAGAATGGAGGCATATAAATGAAGGTTTCCAGGGCAGCAACAACAGGTTGTCTCATCTAGGGATGTGAGTTTCCTGTACAGGGTATAAGGAGACAAAATGGGCTCTTTTTACCCTTTCTGACTTAATTTCTTCCATCCAGCTGTGAGAAGTTTCTGTAATTAAAGGAGAGATGGCACAAGCATGTCATTATTAGGGAGAACACACCATCTGCACAGTTGGAAACTTGTTAGAAAGTTCCAGGTCTCAGATAGTCCTTTCTGTTATCTTTATGATGTGCAGTTACACACATAGAGATGAGATTAGCATCATCATCAGCAGATCCTTTCTTTTTTCTGACCTTCTTTCCTAAAAGATGGTCAGTGACTAATTGGGCAAAGTTCCTCCTTAAAACCTGCAGTGTTCAGTTGCAGAAATGCAATAAAATACCTTCTTTTAATGAAGATGCTGCTGCAGAGGTTGGTGTAAATTTCCACTCCTCTGGAAGTCAGGGATTTATCAAACTGCCTGTGCAGCCAGCTAAGGGGATGCTGTTGTTTGGCCATTACTGGCTTGTTGGAAGCAAATGTCTGGCTTCTTGAAAGCACTGTGCTAGGCTGGGCATCCTTCTTGAGCAATCTAATTGGAAGAAATCTAAATGGCATGACCAGAACAGCTGTCTGAAATAAACCTTTTAGGGATTTAGCATGTCTTTCATGAGTTATGTAGCTATAAATTCAAAGCAACAACTGCTGCAGATTAGAGCAGCAGAAGGTCCTAATGAATGGACTAAAGTCATCTTAAACCCAGCAAACAATTTGAGCGTTTAACATTTTAATTTTTGAACACTTTTCCTTTCTGGAGCAGTGGAGGAGCTGAGTTCCCCTGTCCATGGAGATCTGTGCTGTGCTGGAGGACAGGACCAGGGGACAGCCACAGGGAGCTTCTTCACTCCTCCCTGGACTTTATATTGATGGATGAACAGTTTTTCTCCTTCAAAGTGATAATTAACTGCCGTGAGTTAGTGTTTGATCCTTCAGGGTGGTAAATTATCCCTGTTCATTTAAGTGAGATTAATAAATATGACCATGGAGTAAATGTTTACTTTAGACAGTGAGGGATAAATTATTATGGTCCTACTGTTGTCATACTGCTTCAGCTCCTGCTTGACTGCTCTTTCTCAAGATGTAAACAACTTATAAGAGTCAAGTTGTGTACTTACCTTACAAATGTCATGCCTCAAATACTGTTTGCTTGCACACCTTTTCAAGACAACTACACCAAACAGTGTTTTGAAATCATTAATCAGTTGAGTCTACTAGAGCCTGGAAGGAGCCACTCGGTACCGTGCATGTCTCTAATCTGTATTTACCTTTCTGCCTTACTCAGTGCTTATCCTGTGCTCAACCTTGTGTGTATTTATTGTAGGTGATTCCAGAGGCAAGCACTGGAGAAGATCCACATGTTATCCACACACCCTTTGAAGGAGTGGAAGATTTTTTTATACCACCTACAAATCTTATTATTAATCATGTTAGGTGAGATATTCTTTTAATGAATAATAATGGTGACCATGCTGCTCCTTTCTCATAACCTTAAAGCACTTTACAGATATGAATGAAGAAATGAATGAGTGAATGAATGAGTGAATGAATAAATGAATTTGTGATGAACCTTAACTACATTCATCCCCATTTTCACACATGAAGTGGAGAAATGGTTGAGGAAATTGCCAGTAGTTATTCAGCTAATCAGTAAAACAGTAAGAAACAGTCCTGGACTTCCCTTAGACCATGCACAGGCATTCAAACCTCACCTTAGTCAGCCATCCCTCCTTGCAGCTTATGGCACACTGCCCTGGCTTACTTGTGCCAGGAATTTGATAGCCCAAAAAACACCTTCCTTGCCACAAAACTGTTACACATCTGAGCAGAAATCTGTGTCAAGGATATATTGCTTGAACTGGTAAAAATGTACTCTGCCTGAAGCATAAAATGTGGTTCTTTCACATGCTCCCAACTTGTTCAAGTATTGAATCTCTGTGTGAGCTTTATGGCTGGAGCAGAAAAATTGTATGCCCTGCAGATTAGAAAAAACAAACGTCCATGAACTATCAGTTTTGAATGTTAATGTGATGTAGTGGTTAATGAGGTTGTGTAACTAACATACTAATAACCTGGAGTAATACTGGCTGCTTCCCAGCAGGCACAGGAAGCCTCCCATTAACATTATCAAAATTGATGATAACTGCACAGCAATTTATACTATTATTTCCATGTTATAACAACTGTTTAACCATCTTCTGTCCTCTATATAGTTTAACTAAGTTAAACACTCAAAAACCATAATATAACTCATTACAGTCATCTTAGGTTTCCTGCAGGAAACACCGAGAGAGAAGGGGTTACACTTAAATGATTATATGTTGAGTCTGTTCCAAAATAAATAATTTTGCCTGCTGAAACACTAAATAATGATGCATGCCTCATGGCTGTCATTTGTAATTTCTCCCTACTTCATATTTCCAGTTTTCTTTCACAATTTCATTATGGCTAATAGTAGTGCTGGAAGGTGAATGACTCTGCTGAATGTTAAAGCCTGAGCTGAGAAGGTGAGAACTGGATTCAAAGACAGGAAGGTGGAACAGTTACACATTTTTGTTTGTTTAATTGTCCTTTTGCTTCAGTGTGATTAGTTGGCTGAAATAATAAATATAGATTACTGTCCATAGTTTTCCACATGCAAAGCTGGAGATGCTGTCCCTGATTTCCTGTTGCATTTGTTCAGGGCCAGTTCTTTGTCTGTTCTCTCTCACCCTCAGCACAGAAAAAAAGTAATTGCTTGCAGGCTAATGAGACTCATTGGGATGATTTTCTAAATTCTCCACTCAGAAACAATAAATGGCAGTACCAGCCTTTCCCAGGAAGGTGAACATTTAAGCAATTTCTTCCACTAGCCAAATAATGTTTGTATGCAAATACTCCTGCATATGTATTTCAGCTGCCTCTTATTTTAGATGGGTATCTAGAAATATATCCATTTTTATTAGTTCCAAGGGTAGACTGTTGTCTATTAAAAACTCTCTAAGCACAAGGTTTGCTTTGAGATTTCAGATCACAGATTTCATGAAAGGGCTGAGCTTCTTCTGCAACTGTGGGCACATAAAATATATCCTGACCCACTTCTTTAAACGGAAGTTTATGATAAGGATAATTTCTTAAGTTCTTCAGGCATTTGGCCAAGTATTAAGGAAGTCTTGGGGGGAAAAAAAGAGCTGTAAGGGAAAGCACTTTTTAAAGTGTACTTAAAATTCATTCATCCAGGAGAAATACAAGTGTCATATCCAATTTCCACACACACAGTGCACTATGGCTCTCCACTGCAGATACTTTGTGAAGCCTCTAATGGATGTGAGTATAATGGGGAAATGAAAGGCTTAGCCCAGTGATTTTCATGGGATCACACACTACACTGGCTCATTCTTTAAAAGTGAAATCATTGCTGACTGTCTCATTGACAGATGGATTAAGAAT
This sequence comes from Agelaius tricolor, assembly GCF_023055355.1. NCBI lineage: Eukaryota > Metazoa > Chordata > Aves > Passeriformes > Icteridae > Agelaius > Agelaius tricolor. Next base: position 8,670,713 of record NW_027269278.1, on the reverse strand, counting down.
AAAGAAATAAACCTAGTGTTTCAAGCAAAATATGTATTTTCTGCACAGAAGCACGTTGTTCTCCACATTTCACAAGGCAATTTTACATCTTCTGAGGAAGACATACAACACTAAGCACTCACTTCATTTCCCTCTGTCTGCATTGAATGGATGAAAAGATAGTTGATGTAAAATTAGTTTTTGTAAGTCAGTGTCAGTGAATCCAGTGGAACACAAGCAGGCTGTTTCTAAGGGCTCCCTCTCAAATTAAGCAGAAACCTTTCTTGGCTATTCTTAACCTTTTCTTGTCTTCAGCAAAGGTCAGATGTGCTGCAGTATATATCTTTTACGGAACATTTATCCTCTGCTCACTGTTTTTTGCCCTGTCTTGAGACAGAAAATGAAGACCCCTTATCTTCAGGGCACCCTGGTTATGTTCCTCAAGAAATGTTTTACACCTTCCCTGGGCTGGCAGGATGGTTTTTAAGAGTCTGCTCTGCACCACAGCCTTGCCATCTCTTACAGGGGTTCCCAGGCACCACGGGTACCAAACACACACCACAGCTTCCCTCTGGTGCTGTCAGTTAAGAGATGAGATTAGATATGGTCTTCATTCAGTGGTTATGCATTATATTGTACACATCTATACTTATTATATATAATTACTCATAATTATTTATTACTTATAATTATTTATTTATATAATTACTCTCTGGCCCCAACCTGGCAGCAATATGCTTTGTATTGAATGCTTTTCTATTTTGGGATTGAATGTTTGCATATATATTGAATTTCATGACTATAATCTCAGACAAATTAAGTACAAACCCTGGTCAGCGTTAGCCTACTGAACACCCAAACCTTGATTTCACTTCTGTAGAAATTGGTCTTCCCAATAAGTTCCCAATATAAAGCTGCTGTTTCATTTGCATATCCCAATATTTTGTGCCCAATTTTTAAATCCCAAAAGAGGATTTCAGCTCTCAAAAATTCAAACAGCTAAGCAAATGTTCAAATTTCCAGGATCAGGTTGCTGATTTGAACTGATATATGTCCCTCCTTCTAGGATGTTTTAAAAGCACTAAAACAAGACATTTCTTACAAAAAGAGACAGCAGTATTGGACACGCTTCCAAAACCAAGAGAATAAAAGGTCCCCAACTCTGCTGACTGTTGTCTTTGCTCAAGCATGTCACCACATCTCCAGAGGTGACCTCAGTGCCTTGTTTTCCGTTTCAGGTTTGGCTTCATTTTCAACCACTCCAAGCACGTGGTCCACAAGATTGACCTGGAGACCGTGACGCACATCAAGACCATCCACCTCAAGGCCTACGGCTGCGTGCCTCAGGCCATGGCCTACACTCACCTGGGTGGTTACTACTTCGTGCAGTGCAGGAGGAGCCGCCCCGGGGCCGCCTCTCTGCAGCTCATCATCGACAGCGTCACCGACGCCGTGGTCGGCCCCAACGGCCGCGTGGCGGGCGCGCCCCACGTCTCCCCCGACGGGCGCTACCTGGTCAGCGCCGACCGCGCCAGCGGCACCATCACCGTGCAGGCCCTCACTGTCCGGGGGGAAATCAAGTTGATTCATGACTTGAAAACAAACATACACGTGTCCGATCTGACATTTCAGCCCTCTTTCACTGAAGGCAATCAGTACTATATATACGCTACTTCACATTTGCAAACAGATGTGCTATTTGTGGAGCTGTCAACGGGGAGGATGAATGTACTGAAGAATTTAAAGGACCCTATCGCGTCCAAAGACTGGCCCTGGAGCAGCTACAACAGAATTATGAAAGACAGTGGATTATTTGGACAGTATCTCATTACACCAGCTAAAGATTCGTTGTTTGTTATAAATGGGAGGCAAAATACGTTACGCTGTGAGGTTTCAGGTATAAGGAGGGGTAACACAGTGGTCTGGGTTGGGGAGGTATGAAAGGGCAGTAGCAGTGGAGCCTTTGGCAGGCAAGGACCAGTTGGACCTTTACACTGCAGGAAATGAGCAGTAGCATTGTATATTTTTACACTGGGAAAACAAAAAGACAAAAAAACGCTGTATAGGCTTCATGGTACAACACTGGTCTACTTGCAAGTTTTATAATATAAAGTATGCTCTGCTAATAGGAAGTGGTTTTGAAGGGATATTTTTTATTTGTGGGTATGATTTCTGGTTATGAGAAAAATGCTGGGAAGCAAATAATATCTCCACTGAGATATCATACAAGCCGTGAAACCTAATAATTCTGTAGAACAAAACAGATTTTGACTTTCCATACTGAGGAGCTTTTATGTTCTGTCCTAACATCAGTTTTCTTCCCTGTATCCCTTGCCTGTTGGCTGCACTGACTACCCCACCCCAGCACAGGAGACAGCAGCAGCGAGGACTATTCACATTTGAATATTCACCTTGGGATGATGAGGGAAAGTAAACATCAGAGCAGTTTTCAACCCAGAGAATCCTAGGAGAGTGATTTAATGAAAACTGATCAGTTTTCTCTGCAGGATGGCTTTGAGAGGATTCGCTGATGTGATTTCAGAAGGAGGCATCACAGAAATAGTAACTGTCAGCTCGCTTGCTTCTGCGCTTCATTTTGCTCTTGGTCCTACTGAAGGCAATGGGAGGAGTCCCCCCTCTTCCAGTGCACATTTGTGTGATTGTATTTGAGAAATTTGCCATGAAATATCCAGGCCATTACCCATCCAGGCCTGGGTAAAATCTGGAAAATACTGACAGGGGGGTCAGAGTTTATGTAAACAATTTTGTTGAGAAGGTGGCATTAGTCTTTCAACGGCTCATGAGTGTGGTCAGTTTGGGAACAATATGCAAAATCTACTCTTTGGGGGTAGAGAATTAGTTATGGTTATTCCCATAGGAGACAGCAACAGTTCTAGAAATCATTGGTTTCCCTCATTAAATATTTAGGAGCACTGGAATCACTTGGTTCTTCATAAAATAACAGTTAAAATAACAGAGGTTATTTTTAATAGAGAACTCACTCATTTTCTAGTCATAGCCTTAATTTGTCTGTTTCTTTTCAGAACAACTAGGAAACAATTTTTCTTTGGTTTTTTTTTTCCTTTCTGTTTATAGTATACACTTGTTTATAGTCAATTATCTTTTAGTTATGAGCAAAGACATTCATGTAAAAGCAGCTGAATTATCCAAGAATGCAACAGCTGGCATTGAGAAATTTCAGTTGAGTTCCCATAAAAACATACAGCCATTTATTTGCACACTTGGAAGATATAAAAAACTTTTCTATTTGCATTTTTCTAACTTTCTATATCCATCACCATGAAGTAACAAGGGCAAAAGCAGCTGTGGCAGCAGAGCCAGGCAAAAAGTGGTGCCATCCAAGCAGTTGTAGCCATCTCTTGGAAAATGGGGTCTTCAGGTGGGTGAAACCTCTCTGCAGGTAAAATATCAGTAGTATTGGAGCCACCCATTGGCCTCTGGACAGACCCAGCTTGGTTTGCCAAGCACCTTGTTGCCCAGAGTCTGTAGAAAGCTGCCCTTGAGCATATGCAGTGATAGGTAGTGGTGTAATTATTTCCCTCCACAGATGCTTTAAGACACCCATTCCACAACATACACAGAGGGATTTTAAGCAAGAAGGATACAGAATAACACTGGAAATCTTTGCTTTAAATGTTTATCAGAAGAGCAGCATTCTAGCATGGCTGTAGACCTGAGGTATTTTACACCATTTCAGTTCTATAGAGAATATAAAAATCTGTTCCGACAGACGAAGAAGGGAGCTGAATCCTATGAATTCATTAACCATGGAGTCCTTGAAATTGTCCTTCAACATCCATGTGCCGAATCCTACATTTCTTTCACTTATGAGCCATAGGAGTTAGAAGAGACTCTTCCATCATTGCAACACAGACATGTGAAACAGATGGGCATAGCCTTCCTTCAGCAATGCATGGTGTCCATGATTTTGTATTCATCCCATTAGGAAACATATCCCATGTCAAAGAAAGGAGAAGACCAGCTTTGTAAGTACCTTTAAATATGCACAGCTCCTTTCTTGAACAAAGCTGTATCCATACATTGCAGCCATCCTAAATGTGTTTTACCAAGGCCAAACACTGCTCTCGTGTTATCTTTTATGACTTCTTGAGTATTTTATTATGCCTATGGTAAGTTTTCCCTGTAGAGATGTTCATTGTGTCATAGATCAAGCAAATATTACTTTTTTAAGAATATTAAAAAAAAAAAGTGTATATATATGTTCAGGTAAATATTCTTGAGGCTGGTTTATATATAGGCTGTGAAAGATGTGTAACAGACCTCACTTTTTCCTGTTTGTTGCAAAGTATTGGAATAACATTCACTTGAAAAAAATCCCACTTGGACCTTCCAAAGATGTTCCCTTTGTTCCCTCTCCAGCCCAAGTTCCGGTGATGTGTTTTTCTAAAGTATCCTAATGGTTATATATCATACTTAGAAAATGAAGTATAATTTAGATTGTCCACACTACTTGTGAACAGTTCCAATGACAGTCAAATCTGACATTAAAGTGCTGCACATTTGTTACTCTGATATTTTTTTTTACAACACAGAAATTTTATATAGACTCAAAAAAATGTTTCAATTCATATTTGCCTTTCGACTTTGTCAAAAAGAGACTACATTTCCTTGTGGGCAATTTCTTTCACTATCCTTTTGGTTCTCCACCAATTCACACTTAATTCCTAGTTACTAAATTATTAATTAATCATGGTGATTAATCAAAATTGATCTAAATTGAATTAATGATCTTTTCATTATCTTATACACTCATACGTCAGTAGGATGTTCTGACACTACAATCATGGGAAAAATAATCCTTGGTTGCCCACTAAGACTCCAGTGTCAAGATCAGATGCATTTGCCATTCATCACTGAGGTTAAACAGCAGTAGGATAGAAATGCTGGTTTGTCCTAGTATTTCTCTCAATATTCAGAAACCATCCACTTTTAAACTGGAAGCAAAACTCTCAAGTCCCTCATTTGGAATCTGTGATGGTTAACATATTCTTATCATTAAATACTTTATTTTTTTATACCACTAAAAAAAAAATCAATAGAAGTACCAAGATATTTTGGTGGGCTTGTCTGCAGATGGGTGGGAGATGGGAACTGGCAGCGTGGGCTGGTCCCCCCTGCAAAAGAGACTTCATGAGGGGCTATTGAAAAACACTCTGCCTTGAAGGCCTTGGGCCATTTAGCTGCATTGACCTCCTTGAACACAGCTTTGCCCAAGAGGAACACCAGTCCTGATGACCTGTTGACAGGTACTTATGTACTTGATTTATACCATGATTAGGTCTTAATTGCCTGAGTGCCTGTTAGTGCACTGGGTGCTGTGTAAAACAGATAAAACAGGTCAAGATCTCCTTCTGTAAGGAGATAATGGCTAATTCCCTGTATGACCCTACAGCAGGTCAACAAAAGGAGCAGGAACACAGGAACAGAGGCTGGGGAGACAGATATGCATTAACCTGGTTATTCATAAGAGATGTGGGCATGCCATAATGCCTTTGTATTTTTTCCCTACAAGACCACCTTTGTCCCTCCCTGTACAAGGCTTTGTGACTCTCTCAGGTTACAGGTGCAGCTGTCACCCTTCACTGCCCCCCCAGAACTCAGGGATTTCCCGTTCTGCCATGTGCCCTTATGACTCACTGCCTCACTGCCTCACTCTCCAGTAATTGCTTTCTTAGAAAACCTGGGGGTAAATCCTGCTTTTCTTAAGGAAGTGCATTATGCAAGGCAAGCAGCAGCACTGGCCTTCTTTATGGGATTCCCATTGAAGCCAGCACCCATCACTTCACCCTCTGCTTTGTGCATTTTCTCATCATGGGCCCCCCCCAAAAAAAAAAAAAAAAAAGAAAAAAAACCACCGAAGTCCATGTATAGGAAACAGAGATCAATCTTACAATTGGCTCTTCCAGTGCTGCTATTTGCTCACTGGAGATCATGTCCCAGCCTGGCAAGCTCCCCTACAACCTACAGAAATCCATCCCCTCTGCCTGTCATATCTGATTTCCCCTTTGTGCATCTGTAGCACAAGGCATTTCAGACATGATGTGGGCACAGCTCCTGCCCATCACTGTGGTGTCCCACTCACTTGGCTGCTGCAAACTTTCCCCGACCACTTCTGCAGAAAGGGATTTTTATTTATATTCTGTCCCTTGTTAACTTTTTGGAAGTAGACTGAAATAAAACACAGGGACACCTCTCCACCTGGAGACCAGGAAGAGTCATGTGTTTCTTTAATACACAAGGTGGTGTGATGGTGTGTGATGTGGAAGACCAGACAAATTCCCAGCCAAGCACTGCAAGCCCAGGAATGGACTGCTCCTCTCTGCTAGTGGAAGAAAAACACACCTGAAATGTCACTCTTTTTTAACCTGCCTCCAACGAGAGGGTTTGGTTGGTTTATTAACAACTGTTTCTGAAAGAATAAAATAGCAAGGCTATAAAGATTTTTTTAATAAGCCTGAAAACAGAGAATGACAGGCAGGCAGGAATCTTACATCTGCTCGTGTCTGCTAGAAACCAGGATGCCCCAAAAATGCAGAGGTGTGTATGGGGGTCATACACGAGTGATGGGGTTGAGCTGAGCTTGGGCTTGGGCTATCTGAAGGAGCTGCAAATACAGACCTTACATTCATTTATTTTTTTATCCCATGCAACGTGAGCTGGCTGTGCAGCCCAGCTTAATGCATTGGCCAAAATACCCTCAGTTCTGTCTGCCCAGTACAGTGCAGTGAGATTTACAGCCTGTACAAGCAGAGCAGGATGGTTTGGGCAGGACCAGTGCAACTTGTTCAGTTCTTGGCCCAATCTACTCTCTGCACCAGCTGAATTAATGCCCATTACTCAGTTCTGTGGCAGCAAAAGGTCATCACCATGCAGCCCTGAGGGAAGATGTAGTGGTGCCTTCACAGTGCTGTTAATGACCCTCGGTGCCTTGGCACAGGATGCTCAGGTGACTTACAGTCCTCACAGACGTGACTGGCTACTAAAGAAGCTTTCCACCTTTGGGGGTTTTTCCCTTGTGATTTTATTTGTCCCTTATTCCAGAAAATCAGGAAAAACTGTGAAAACCTATCTGAGTAGAACAAAAGGCTCTTGCATGTCTCATCTTGAGTTTAGGAAATATGGGGATTGTGGGTCGTATTTTTCAAATTCTTGTAGCTGAAAACAAAATGCATGAAAAAGAAAAAAAGATTTCCAGTTCACAATACTAACTTTAGAAGAAAACAAAAAAAAAAAAAAAAAATAAAAAGAGTCCTGGTGTGGTGCTCCTATTAAGCAAATTGCCACATCCCAGAGGCTTGTTTAATTAAGCACTTCAGCACTTCACTAACCTTTGGCAGTCTATGGTGTCTTTGACACTTTTCCAAAGCCATCAGATGAAGGCAGTGAGCACAGCGAGAGCAGAGAGCCAGCTGTGCCTCATAAACAAGACAAGCACTAAATCAAACCAGCAGCATCCCAATTTCCAAAGGTCAGAGACCACTGGCATTTCCAGAAGCATAGCTCCAGTTCCCAGGTCAGCACAGCTTTCTGCCACTGCTGCACACGGGTGATGCCAGGTATGGCCTGATGGCCACATCACCCCTGTGCCATCAGATACCCAGCCCTGAGCTCTTCAGTTACTCTTCAATTAAAAGCGAGTGTAACCACAGCTGGCACTGCAATCACCTGCGGTCACAGCAGAGCAGGGTGTGGAGTTACCTGGAGAGGAGTTTGCTGCAAGGAGTATTGCAGAGAGAGTTTTTAATGTTTTATTTAAGGCTACAGTAAACTCAATGTTAATGGGCTTTCAGAAACTGGTGTTTCTGTGGCGGAAAGTTCATCATTTCTTCAGAGGATTTGCTTTGAGGGCTGGCAAAGCCTGAGTTGAGCTGAGTCAGGCAGGAGAACCAGGCTGGCATCTCCCTTTTCTTTTTCTTTAAGTAAGGCATTGGCTAGGAATTTGGAGTGGTAGGGGTTTTTGAACAACTATATTTCCTACTTTTAATTATCATCCATTTTGGCACAGCTGCTCCTGCAGGCCAGTACCTCCTGTACCTGTCAAAGCTGTTCTGAGCATTAACAATGAATTTTCCTCAGCTGGACATCAGCCCTGTTTTGCAGACAGTTCCATATGAGCTGCTATGTTATGTTCCTCTGTATTTGGAGTGTTGCATTGGGTTTAGTTTCATATTTTCTTAGTTTCACATTGAATCAAATATAATTATAATTAAAATAGTGTCAAAAATGCTGACGCCTGATGAGTTAACAGACCACAAAGAGAGGTTAACTACTGGCTTATTATCATAGAATCACAGTATGATTTGGGAGGGAAGGGACCTTAAAGCTCATCTCATTCCAGCCCCCTGCCATGGGCAAGGACACCTTCCACTACACCAGGTTGCTCCAAACCCTGTCCAGCCTGGCCTTGCTGGGGCACCCAAAACTTCTCTGCCAACCCTCTCCCCACGCCTTTCCTTCTAGTGGCTGCTGTGCACTGCTCCATCTCCTGCCAGACAGCTCAGCTTCAGCTTGATCCCTTTCTCCAGCCCATCAGCACATCGAGCCCCAGCACAGACAGCATCGCCTGCAGTGTCCAGCACAGCTGGATTCCTCCAGAATGGTGTCACCCTGACTCAGACAGCCAGGGCCAGCCAGTCCTGCCAGCCAGCCACTGCCTCAAACAGCAAGGGCCAGCCAGTCCTGCTCCCTCAGCACTTACCCACTTCCCAGGCTTGCTCAGCACAAAGTCAGCTCCGCGTAAAACACAACTTCAGCTTTGAAGCTGGCTGGTTCTGGCATCCTACCATTGGCACAGAGGATGCCAGCTTTGTCCCACAGCCAAAATTTCTAAGTATTTTCTCTCTGTAAAAATATTTCAGTCCACTAGACACATTGGCTTATCTATGATTTGTTCAGTATATTTTATTCTCTCAAGGCAAGGCATTTTCTCAAGTCTAAAAACTCTCTTTGTGATTTTTTAAAATTTATTTTTCATATCTTCATTTTTCCATAATTTCTATTTTTTAATGGAGGAATGGGATGCATTTTCATGACATTAGCCTGTCTTCCCTCACTTGTGGACCACACTGGTAAAAATCCCCATTGGTCGCAATTTCTAACACCAACAGGGCAGGTAGAACATCAAGCCCAACCATTCCCCCACCTTACCACCACTAAACTGTGTCTCTAAGTGCCAAATCTACATGTCTATTAAATCCCTCCAGGGGTGATGTCTCCAACACTGCCCTGGGCAGCCTGTTCCAGAGCTTGACAACCCTTTCCATAAAGAAATTTTACCTAACATCCAATCTAAACTTCCCCTGGTGCAGCCAGCTATCACCACACCTGCCACTGGTCCTTCCACAGCTCATTCTGGTGTCAGAACTTCTAAAACCAATAGAGTTGAACAAGGTGAGCTCCCAGTGTTCTTAGCTTACATTGTACTACTGCTTTATGGGTTCATATTTAAGATTAGCTGGACATGTCTGTGTAATTTATAATTATAATTTTGACTTGGGAAAAATTAGTCTGTTTTTACGTGGAGCCATTGTAATGCTGAGACACAGATTGCTAATTATCAATATGTCTAAAATGATCTTTGTAATAGTCCTAAGTCAAAAATATCCTGCTTTTGACAAGCACTATTTGCTGAAACAAATTCCATTTAATTAAGACATGAAGTCTGGACTGAAAGCCTAGCTTGTCAACACTACTAACTGCAGCAGATAGTCCTAAAGGTTAAGTTTTGCATTAAGGCTAAATGGTTAAGGCCAGGAACTTTTGGAAAAATTTCTTAAACTTGCCTGTATAACAAGGTTAAGCTGGCTCATTTTCTTGAACATTTTTTTACTTTAGAAGCTTAAATCAATCTTGATGAAAACACTCAATTTGACAGCTTTGGAGGCTGAAATCCTCTCTGTACCCTAAAAACTCCTTTCACCAACACATGCAGTTCTGTGTGCCCTGCCCCATGGTCTGGAAAGACCTGAAACCCCACAGAGGTGCACATGGGAGCACAGGGGCTGTGTCAGCAGGACCATCACCACTCCTGAGTGCTTCTCATAACAGGTTGGAGGTTAAAAAACCATCCCTCCTTGAAGCACATCAGCAGAAGTCATGGGCTTCATCCCAGGGATGTGGAGGTTGCTGCTCACCGCTCGTCAAGTGAGGCTCGTTAATGTGCGGAGGGGTTGTGTGCAAAGCCAGCAACTCAAGGTCTGCAGCATCCCATATGGCAGTAAAATTATTCAAGGAGAAATTATGCAGATAGTCAACAAGTTCAAGCTGCAATGAATTATGCTGAAAACATCAGCAGAAGTAGCAGTCAATTTGTGTTAACGGTCAACGAGCGCAGTTCGCTTCTTTTCTCCTGTTTGAGGCCCTGGGGGCTCAGGGATGCTCTAACAAACTCCCTGTAGCTATAGCTCTTACATCAGTCTGTGACAGTACTGGTAAATTAGCAGGAAAAAAATGTCTGAGAGTAACAGCTATCACGCAAAGGACACAGCACTTCATCCACTGGCTGCTCATCCACTGTTTTTCCAGACATAGCAGAGGGCAAGTGTGGGAGGAAAAAGGGCAGCAGGGAAGGTGCTGGCTTTACTGCAGTTACAGCTACAGGCTGACTCCCGACGTGCTACAGGGGGGAATTGCTTCCAACAAACAGGGGGCAGGGGTAGATTAGTTATTAGAAAGAAATAACCACCTGTGAGGGTGGCAAGGAACTGGCATAGGTTGCGCAGAGAAGCTGGGAATGCACCATCCCTGGAGGGACTGAAAAAGCATGTAGATGTGACACCTGGGGACATGGTTTAGTGGTGGTCTTTAGTGCTGGGGTAATGGCTGGACTGGATGATCTTAGAAGTCTTTTTCAACCCAAATGATTCTGTGACTCTATGACTCTGAATAAAGCACAGGTTTTAGAAACTATAACCAGGTTTGTGTCAAACATCCTTAAAAACATCACAAGGCAGGAGGGAGGCTGATACAGTCATCCCACAACATCATGCAATGATACTGAATCAATTTGTGTTTATTTAAATCCTTGCAGCAATAAAATCAAACCCACTGGCTCTGGTTTCCAAGTATTTCTTTGAGTCAGCCAAGCAAATCCCTGAATTATCATCTGCAGCAAACAGAAAACAGACACACTATTAAGCCAGGCTGTAAATATCACTGAAAAGCACACCTTGACTGATAAATCAGGGGCTGTGGTGGCAATGGTGTTAATGCAAACTGGCCCATGAGAAAATGGACATTATGGCTCACATGGGGCAAATAATGTATTTGTGGTGTTTCAGGAGAGAGGCAGTTAATGAATGCTCATTGTGTAGCACCACTTGCCCATGAAACCCTTCAGACCATTGCCTAGAACCTCCCAACTGATGGATGGAATTGACATATGGAAAGATTTGCACATCTTTTCACACCCCCTTGGGAAGGCTGGGATGGTCTAGAGCATGCTGTGAGTTTGCTGAAACTCAATGTCAGAAGAAGCTGTGGGTCATGCAGCCCAGGTCTGGGCTGCCAGGTCCCAGATCATCAATAAAGTGAACATGGCATCCTCAGGAGTTTGCAGTCCTTTCACCTCAGAACAAAAATATTTGCTCAGTGAAACTTATGAGTCTCTGGGGCTGTGTCTGGAGCTGGAAGCTGGGGGAGCACATGAGCTCCAGCACTAAGGAGGAAACCTGGGCTCCTGCACTGCATGAGGCACGTGGGGGTCCCAAAGGCACCTCAGCCACCAGGAAGGGCGTGTGTAGGTGTGTGACTGAAACCCAAAGGTGGCCCGTGGATACCCCAGGACAGGAAAACTGGTTCAACTTCAGTAGAGTGGGTCTCACCACAGTGATGTGATGTTTAAACACGTGAAAAGGAATAGGAAAAATTAAGGAAAGTTTAGTATAGAATTTACTGAATTTACTAGAATATACATTGCTGTCAACTCTAGTAATATTGGCATTTCAATTCATTAGAAGCCCACACAAATTAGATGTTTGTATTCATTTAAAATAATTTCTCCTCTTTGACCTAGTCTAATTTATCATATTATGTCTTTCTGCAGTGCTTAGGCAAGCTGCTGTTTAAATGAACCCAAAAGAATATACGAGTAAAATATTAAGCAGTTGTCATTAACAACAAGGTTCATTAAAATCCAGGACCACAGTTTCCATGCAGCTATTTTTGCCAAGCCAAACACAAAATATTCTCCTACAAATGTAGGATTTGTGTTCCTTGCTGTATTAAAGCCAAAATAGCTTGTGACAGTGTTTTCACAAATAAAACATGAATTTGAACTGTAGTCACTGCAAAGAAAAAGAAGTAGCAAAGGGGAAGTGTTGTGTCTTAATACATAATCCTTATTCAAATAATATTTACTTTTTTTTTCCTAATAAAAACCTCCCACGTTTCTGCCATTTTATATATACATTTTCAGACTTTCATGTGGTTTTTATGAGCAGCTACATTTTGGTTGTGAAAAGAAGCTGAATAATCACCAAGCATCCATCCAAACACTCAAATATTCAATTTTGGAAATTTTTGTTTATGTCAGCCCTGGCTCCAACACAGAGTAGCATTTATGCACTCACTGAGACTTACAGGTAACCCATGAGTAAGCTCCTCTCATAACTGCATTATTCATTTCTCTATCATCAGAAATAGATAGTGTCAGTGAAGGCTACCTAAATTATATTTATCCAGCAGGCTTAACCAAAGATATAACAATCTTGCTAAGGATATATTAATGTCAGATGGGGAGAGGAGAAAATACAGGACTTCCCCAACATCTGGAGCAAATCAGGTACAGAATGGAATAAACTGGCAAAGACAATTCAAGTATTAACTACAGCTAACATAACCTCAAAAGATCCATTCCAGAATGCTCCTCTGATTGACTCCAGAAAAAGCCATTACTGTAGTTTAATAATAGGATAGATAGATAGATAGATAGATAGATAGATAGATAGATAGATAAATAATCAAGTAGGTCTCCAAAGATGATATGGATTATCATTACATTTAGCAGACAGGACATGGCATGAAGCAGAAAATGTTCTTTATTTCTTCTGCAGTACCAAAGTCTGTGGCAAGGCATTTCTGCTGTTTCAGCTCTTCCTTATTAAAAGATTTTATGGAAGACTTAATTTAAATGTACACTTCTGCAGCTCCTGGCCATGGTTTCCCAGGTGTGCTGGTTGAATCATAATGTCACAACTACCATCTGTTGGCTGTCTGGGGTGTTCAGGGAGATCTTTCCGTGTGGTCTGATTTGATTTTGGCCTGAAATCCACGCTCCTTCCTTTGGATGACATCCAGAAAACACCTGCAATTTTTCATTTTGAAATACTGTTTGCAGCTTGCTACATGCTGGCTGGAGAGCTGAGAGATCCTTGGGGAAATGAGTGACATCAGTATGAGTCATTTGTCATAATGACTCAGAAAATTGCAGGATAAGATGTACACATTAGCATGACAATAGGAAGAGGCCTCAGTTGTTCTCCCCATGAAGAAAGTGGGACTTTCTGCCCCAAACCAAGCCCCCTCTCAACCCACACTGATCATGGTTTGCAGAGCAGCCCCAATGATGGACCCAGCCTCCTTCACCCCAATTCAAGAGCCAGGAGCTGAGAGCAGGAGAGAGGTAGCACTTTTTCAGCCTGAAAACAGAAAGGTCTGTTATGTGTGGAGAGGGGAATTACTTAAATATTAGTAAATAAACACAATTTTAGCCATCAGCTAAGCCTAAAAAGGCTGAACTCATCTTGGAGCATTCCTTTTGCCTTCTGCTGCAAAGTCTCTGCAGGGACCCAGCAGGAGATGGAACTTGTGATAAGGGGCACATCAGAGATGTCACAGCAAATGGCTCTCTGGGGCAGCTGGGCTGCTGAGAGCAGCAGGACTCTGCTGGTCACCAGAGAGAGGGACAGGGATAACCAGCAAAATAAAATATATACAAATAAAGTAAATAAATAAATAAATGCCACAGCCCAGTGAGTTCTCCCTGGTAAGGCTGTTGCAGCCCATGTCTAAATATGTCTGCATGTGAGTACAAGTTTCTCTTCTCATTCACTAGCAGCTAAGAGCTCAAAAAGGAACCTCTGCCATACTGCCTTGTAATATAATAATATATGTGTAATATCTGAAGATCAAGACCATTTCTCTATTAAATTAGATAACAAATAATTAGATAATTTTAATTTACTCTATGAATCTTCTAGAGAGTAAACTGCTTACAGGCAGCTAATGCAATAAACTTACTTTATAAGTAGAGAGCAACATCTGTTACCATGAAGAGTCTGCAGCAGGCATTAGGATTCTGTGCACACCCAGCCGTAGTTAGAGTAAATGTATCATTAAGTTGGTATCCTTTCCTATTCAAAGCACACTTTTCAAGATTTATGTACTGCAGACAATGAGATAGCAGGAGAATCAACTTGTGCTCAACTCGTCTTGCATTCTTGTCCCATGGCAAGATAACTGTAATAAAAAAGGTAAGACAGAGCATGGAAGTTAGCCCACTTCTACACGTGGCAAAGGAAATACAACTCCAGCTCCACACCCATCCAAAGGAATGGCAAACCAGAAGGTGTTCTGAAAGGCTATCCTTGAGATCACAAAATCAAGCACTAAAAAGTCAATCTCTTCATACTCACTGGTCTCAGGGATGCAATTATAGGGAGCATCCCAGGCCCATAGGCAAAAACATGAGTTAATATGGCTTCTAAAAATTCTTCAGTGTCTTAACTGAATATGTGAGAACTGCAGTTTTTCGAGAGATTTGTAAACTTAATGAACTAGGCAAATAGGAATGACAGAAAGGGATGTTCTTTGTAAAAGGATCTACTCTGCTGGGGGTGTGACACTACAATTCCAGATCCAAAGGGTGCTATGAAAGATCAATTAATACATTTGGGCAAAAGAATGTATTAAAGGGAACATGTCAATCCATGCACTTCACCTTTTCAAAGTTACCATGACAAAACATTGTGTCCAGAAGTGACCAGTGCTTTCTTAGGCGCCCTCATGGTTTGAATGGGGAAGAAACCAGTTTTTCAGTGGATGGATGCCTTATTGCCATTGACAGAGCTTGCCTAGATTTCTAACTGAAAAGGCGGCACAATATAAAAATAAAACCAAATCAGCCAAGCAACACTACTGTGCATTTTAGCAGTAATAGAAAACCACATTGTCCCTTCAGGCAGATGAGCACAGCACTAAAGATATCGCCTGATGTCATTTATGTGAAAGTTGCATTTTTATTATAAATTAATCTACCATGTCAGTCACACATGCAAACGCTGTCAATGGTCATTACATACCAAGAAAATGAGCCTTACTTGCTTCTCGATTTTGCAGTTGCTGATTTCTCCTGTTTAAGAGGAACTCAACAAGATAGGATTAATGGACAGAAGTTTGGTAATAACAGTGGGAAAGAGGGACAGCATCCAGCAGGAGCACAGGGCTGCATCATCCTTGTGATTGCTGTGTGTTAAACTGCTGGAAGGTCCTTGGCAGGTTAATTGGGAAGAAAGAATCTTGTCCCTGAGCTTTCATTGCCATCATGGGCTCTTAAAATCTCCCTTTCTTTCTTTGTAGCCTCTGGGGCAAGTCCCAGTGAGGGTCACTGAGTGTATGGATGGTTTGTGTCAACACCTTCAACTTCGTGCCAATGTCTTCCATCCAAGAAGATTAAAGGCTTTCAGAAGAATGAACTTGAACATTGTGAAGCAAAGATAAATAAGTCAACACAGGAGCCCCATCACAGCCAGCTACACAACACAGTTCCTGCCTAAGGTGTACAAGGTGGAAAAATCCAGCAGACACTTGATTTACCCAGCAGTACAGAACTTCTAGAGAGTTACCCTTCATGTCAAGCTCTAGACAATGCAATCCAAGTTGAGCTCTAGATAATGCACTCCAAGTTCTTTGGCTACTTGAAGGTGTCACCTGCCCTGTGTAAGGACACTGAGATCCTGACATGATGGATGGCTGAGAAATGGCCATGACAATGCTAGTAGAAAGTTAGTATGATTGTTATACACCAACAAGGGAGCCAGCTGTATTTTAAACATGTAGCACAAGGGCCTGTGATGGCCAAGGGCCCCGGGAATAATGCACTGAAACCTTGAAAGTTGTAGCCCTGATTATGGACCAGAGCCATTGGTAATATTTCAAGATTATGCCCAGAAATGAGCTATAAAAAGACCTTTTTTTTACCTCCAGAAGATTATCCCATGCTAGACCAGAATTAGTAAAAATTCCTAGGGTTTTCAGCACCAAGGAGCGAATCCCTGTGTATTTTCTCCCCTTTTCCTGGTGGATGTGAAGAGCCTGTGGTGTTCTGTATTCTGCTTCAGGAAGGTGCCCACAAAAGCAGATGGAGGAAATGTGTAAGACTCACTTTGAATCTGAGAATTCACTTTGATTCTGACTATGAGTTTTCAAAGTAAAATTCGGTTCATGCCTCAATGTGGAGCTCAAGGCCAGCATTTGTCAATGTGCTTTTTTTCATTTCATTGTTCTGATCAGGCTATTTTTAATCCCATTGTTCTTTGAATCATGGAATGGTTTGGGTTGGAAGGGATCTTGAAGATCATCTCATTCCAACATCCCCACTGGGGACAGGGACACCTTCCACTGGACCAGGCTGCTCCAAGCCCCATCCAGTCTGGTCCTGAACACTTCCAGGCACGAGGCACCCACAGCTTCTCTGAGTAAAAAATACCTCGTCCCCAGAAAACTGAGCCAAAAAAAAAATCACAGAAAGCTTACAACTGCAAACACTCTGAGGGATGGCAGCCACCTCTGTTAGAGAGTACAAGCCTTATGCACAGATGGTGAGCTGTACTTTACCTGTGTGATCCAGGAAGAGTCCCAGGGAGAGGGAACCTGACTCATTTTGGGAGAAAATGTGCATCCACAGCCCTAAGCACAGGCCTGTCTGTACTGACATTCACCTGAACTTGTCCAGCTTTAGATAGTCCACATAGTAACCCTGTGATCACAATGATCTGACTATGAAAATTGGATTGAATGTGGGGCTTCACACTCCAGATTTGACCCCATTATCTGTGGTTGGGTCAAGTGGTTTGTAGAAATACATGTAAAATACATTAAATACATATATATATATATATATATATATATATATATATATATATACATGTATTTCTATAAATACATAGAAATATTTCTATAAATACATAGAAATACACATCTCAAAACAGCTTTCAGCCTCATGGGCCTTTCAGAGCAGTTCATATGATTCCTGTATGAGCAGAAAACCCTGTTTGAACTGAGACACAAACTACTCTGTGGGGGGAAGGAGAAAGCAGCTTAAGATGCACTGAAAATTTGATAACTGGATTAGGCACAAAAAAGAATTTCCTGAGGGGGAAAAAAATCCACATCTTCTCTACTGAGAAAGATTTCTAGACCAATCTCATTTATCATGCATTCATTTGTTGAGTAAATATTCATAATATATAAGTGCTAGTGTCACTTTAATATTCTGATTATCATGGTACATCGTTTCATCTGTCTAGATAATGGTGAAAGTCATCCTAATCGAAGTAATGTTGTGTGTCAAATGATACAGAGCTGATTTACTTAAGACTTGAATGTCTGCTCCAATTAGTTTCCAAAGTACATTGCACTGAAGTTCCTTTTTCTGTTGGGTTTTTTTTTTTATGAAATAGAATACATAAAAATATGAGTTGCAAAGTCCACCAAAGTTCTCTTATATTATCTCTCAACATATCCATTGACCTTCAGCCAGCCATTTCCAAAGAAGCCTGCAAAACTCCTAAGTGTTATCCCCTGCTCTGGTAACAAATTCATATTTATTTGCAAAAACAAGCTCAGAGAGGTGCCTAGTTCAGATCTCAGGCTTTTCTGTACACTGCTCAATTGTTACAGCAAGCCCTTCAAGAGAGGGAAACTGTACATAGAATAAAAGATGTGAGAGATATAAAGTTCACATGGTTGACTGAAATCAGATCATTGTATCTAAATTGCTTTTTTAATGCTGTTGTGTGTGTTTATAATCCACCTTTACAAGGCACACAAAAAAGCACCACTCAGGTGGGTTACTATTGAAAGTCTGGCCTTATTAACACCCACTCTATCTTGTCATTTGCACTAACACTACTAGAAAATATTGTACCAGCCACCCCAATATTATTGCACTCCAGAAGTGTATTTGAAAAGTAGTTTACATGACAATCAAACATCCATTTCAGGCCAAGTGAATGCAGTGAATAAGGAAATACAAGGAAACATTAGCTGGCCCTAACAGTAAAAACAGAATTGCTTTGGCCACATCAGTTTTGAATGAATTGAAATAGAACAAAATATTCAATGGCTGCATAGATATTACTTGAGAATAAATGAGGGAGAAGCATGAAAGTCTGTAATCCCAGTTAATTTTATTTTTAAATAGCAAAATTACTAGTTCAGGTGCCTGCACACTGCTTGTATCTCAAGCCTATAAAAATTAACTGTAGGAACTGTAGGAAACCAGTCTGTGATTCAAAGCACTTCAGCCCAAGGTATAACCCCGAGGTATAATGCTCCAACCTAAACCTATCCACACTCATACCACATGAGCTGAGCCCTTGTTCATACTGCAGTGATTTTTAAGGGGAATTTAGATACAGGCTTCAGCACTCTGCTGAATCAGCTCTTAGCAGATCCTCCAGTCTACAGTGTCAAATCCCAAGGAAGGGTTTATGCAGGATCTACAATGTCTAAGTGCAAAGGAGGGACGTGGGGATTTGGTATCTGGATCCTGTGGGGCTTGTCTGGGAGCCACCACCACCCCACAGCCCCAGCCCTGGGTGCTCTGCTGCTGCCCAGCTGCCTCTCAGCATTTAGTACCTCTTTAAATTCTTCTGTTGAGCCAGAGGATCCTGAGAAAGAACAAGTAAATATTTAATCTACTGTCTGAGTTTTAACAGGTAGTTCTGGGGAGAGCTATTGAATTTTTATTACTTGAAAGATGATTTGTGCTCTGAATACCAGAACGTGGTTCTCTCACAGGGATGTTCAGGGAAGCAGGCTCTCCCCAGAAACACTCAAATTACCAACATTTAAATGAGGTTTTTAATGACTCTTTTCTGAACTGAGGGGACTGTGTCAGTATTCATGCAGTGGACGGGTCGGGGAAGCTGCAACAGCATCACTGCCTTTTCAAAGCCAGGGATGAAGCTGATTTTGCACCCTTCAGTCCCCCACAGCAATATCAAATACAGTTTAATCAATAGTAGCTGGCAGCACTGGAATAGCTTTGGCAATGCAGGCGTGCCCCCAAGCACAGGCTCTGTCAGAGCCTCGGACATCTCCCGCCAGCTCAGCCTCGGCCACATTAACCTTCCAAAGGACAAGAGACTCCAGCCTGAACTTCCTTATTTTTAATTAAGTTAATTCTTCAGGTTACTTTAATTGAGTAATTTGTATTTAATTTCCTGTTCAAGGGGGAGAAAGGATCAGGAGAAACAGATGTAGCCCCCTGCAGTCTGTAGAACAAAGAGAGCCATGAAAACTCATCTGTCCATCTGACTGCTTTTTTTATTAAGCAACACAGATGCTGGGAAGGTGGAGAGAACTGAGGCAAAACGTTAACTTCTGCTTTGGGTTTTTTCCCCATTCTGCTTTGTAATAGCTAAAATAAGATGGAAAAATAAGGTAGTAAACCTCCTTTCTCTTTCAGCCTTTGAATACACAGCAAACATCTGGTTTGTCTTTTTTTCTGACATGAGAGAGAAATACAAGTAGGGACTTTTTGCAATCACACACTGATTTTTCTAAAGAATGTTTAAGCAAAGGTTTATTTATGTGCGTCATCTGTAAAGGATTCATGTTTCTGTTTCTTGTAGAAGTTCAAAATTATAACAGCTAAAAAGGTGCAGAAAATATTTAATACAGACTGACATAAATATAAGTTTTGGCCATGCTATTTGAAAACTTGTCAAACAGTGTAGTATTGTGAAGTATCCTCTGCGTAACTCTGTAGGGGTTGCAAATGCAAAAATTGCCTTAGGTTGCAAAGCAGAAGGAACGGGAATGCTTGTGCATCAAAGAGGGAGGAAAGTGAGGGGAAATTCTTCAGATCAGTTTGGTTTTAGCCATTTTGTCAGATTTGTCAAGCACAATAATATTCAAAATATGTAGAATTCTGTAGGAACATATATAGAGGTTACAGGGGGAATGGCCTCTTCTGAACATGAAAATCTATTAATCTGTTTCTCCAGCCCTCTGGCCGTGATCAAATGAGTTTAAGATGGTACAAATGGGATTGCAGTAGCTGTCCTTGGATTTCAAGTCCAGTCACTGCGTAATGAGGGCAGCTGAGAGCCTGAAGGCTCAGCCTAGAGGGACCATGGAGGGCTGATCCTGAGGCAGAGAAGCCTTGGCCATCATTTTGGGCCAGCAATGCATTACTCTCCCAGCTTTGCTCAGATCTTCCCTTTGTAATTTCTTCACCAACTCAGCCATGTCTGGTTTAGAGACTGCTGTCAGCAAATTTGATTGAGACCCTCAAGATCACAAAATCATGGAATCACTTGGTTGGAAAAGAACTTTAGGATCATCAAGTCCAACCACTAATATCTCTTTACTGAACCATTTTCACTTAGAAATATTCTGCTTGTGCTTTTCCAGCTGGAGGGCATGTCAATCCTACACCTCGTCTATGTAAAAATCTTTTTATCTACTTGGATTTCACCAGTCTGAGAGCAGAGTGACCTATACTTACCCCCAGCTCCAAGGATCAGGGATGCTCAGACCCAGAGGTTTGCAGTGGATTTTCTGGTGAGAAAGAGAAGAACATACCTGGAGGAGCAGTCTGCAGGCATTAATGGGAAGGAAAAAAGTCATAACCTTGCCCTGGGAAAGTGTGCAAGCATCATATTTTTAGGGAAGAGATTGTTCTGCTGGAAGAAAATTATGCTGTTTTCTTCAATAAAAAATGTATTTCAAATTACTAAAATATGTGAGCCATTCTCTGATATACCACTAGCTTGAAACCATAAAAATTTATAGCTGAAGCCAACTCCACATCAAGCTGATGCTGGTAAAGGAGACTAGACCATGACTTGTTATGTAAATAAGCCCATAAAATCTTGAGATTTTACATGAAAATCAGATCTGCAACAACCACTGTGCCTTAGCTCTCTGGATTGTTTAATTTGTATGTACTTGATTATGCAGTGTTATTATACAGAGAAGGCAGTTTACAAACCTTTAAGTGATCAATCAGTTAAATAAATAAAGCATCTCTGGTGATGCTGTACTAACTCTTCAGGCAGTGCCTCATCCTTCTGTCATTAACATAATCAGCCTGAATAATGTTTCCACAGCAATTACCACCAGTGGGTCAATGTCTGCTATTAGCAACCTTTCCTCCATGGATCATGAACATAATAAAGGATGACAGCCCCAGAAGACACCGGGTGTCAGAAAACTTTCTCTAGAACCAGTGCCAGGCTGCTTTAATGCGGCACATATAGGGACAATAGATTGTCAAGGATCACTCAGTGCAACAACGATTTGCAGTCTCTGTGGGAGTTTTCTTGTTTTGAGAAGTACAGCAAGTGTTATAAATCTGTAAATTATATCAGATCTAAGAGGAAACCACATGCACAAAAGTAGTTTGACACAAATAAAAGTTGTCCCTGCTCAGAAATGGCTTTTTCAATCTGGATTTTCTTTCCCCGAGTTGTTGCCTCTTGGCATTAAGTCACACGGGGTAGGGCTGGCACCAACATTCAGGCTTTAAAGCAATTTCTTGTAGAAGAAATGCCAGTAAAATGTTTTAGAAAAAGCAGTACTTGGCCACTAAACTTAATTAAAAGCAGTGTGCTTTAAAGCTAACACCCCAAGGTTACCTGAGGATTCTGGAGGTTAATTGCAGCTGTTACTGCATTACTTTCCAAACTCAGATCTTTCATGCCTTGTATGCTATAAATCCTGCAAAGTCAGGTTAGAGAACTCTACATGTAACACATGCATCTTGCCAATTCAAATATAGCAAAGTGATCTACACTCAACAGCTTCCAATAGCTGGAAAATGTGTATCACAGATGGGTGGGACTGCCATTGCAGACTTCATGCCAGACCTTGGGGGGCTTGAGGGCCAGTGTGGCAGCAGAACCCATCTGTCAGTCCCAATGAGCACTCCAGAGCTGTCGCTGGTCCAGCAGAAAGGTGTCAAAGCCATAGGGTGACTGGAAAATTTAATGCTGCAAAGTTTTCCATTGCCAATAAAGTAGACAATTTTCTCATAAATACATTGATGGGGTGTTTATTTTCTTATGCAAAATGCACGGGCAGATAAATCCATCCACAGAAGTAAAAACCAAAAAATAAAAACAGTTCCACAGGTAGAGGTTACACTTACATGCAGCCCAGATTGGTGACTGGGTGCTTTGCAATAATTTCCTCCCTTCTTTCCAACATCAGCCCTTGCAGAGTGAAGGCATCAGCTTCTCCAGGTTGGGAAAGGGATCTGGGGCTTTCTGCAGGTGAAAGGACTGCAGGAGCCAACTCAGACTGGATGGTGGG
This sequence comes from Agelaius tricolor, assembly GCF_023055355.1. Lineage (NCBI taxonomy): Eukaryota > Metazoa > Chordata > Aves > Passeriformes > Icteridae > Agelaius > Agelaius tricolor. Next base: position 8,648,150 of record NW_027269278.1, on the reverse strand, counting down.
CAATACTTCCTTGGTAGCAATGTTAGATTTCCTGAAATGTGATTTTACTGAATAAGCTGAAGAAACAAAAAAACAAAACAACAACAACAACAACAACAAAACCAAAAAAAAAACCCAAAACCAACCAAACAAAAAAACCCCAAAAAACCAACAAAAAATCACCCCAAAACCAAACCAAACCAAAAAACAAGAAACAAAAACAAAACAAAACAAAACAAAAAAAGGAACTAAAAAAAAAAGAAACCCAAGCTCCTAAGCTCCTACAAGCACATGGGTACTATCTGAAGTCTTGATTTGAAAAGAGATTTTGCCCTATTTTTAAAATCCTTTTCTACTGCCACTTTGAAGTAACAACCATGTAAGTCTCATGTTGGGTATAATAATATACAGTAAATTACTGTATTTAGTCTGCAGAATTTAACATGATTGGTGTGATCAGGATTTTGAAAAGCAAACCCCACCTCTGTCTCCTCTTCTTGGAAACATTTCAGCTATTCCCAGTTTCAATTACTTTCAATTCCACCAGTGTGATCAGTATGTTTAAAATTCAATCAGCCTTCTCATTTAAAATATTTCATGTGTGTGTCACACTAACAATCAGCAACAGTCCTGAATTTAACATCTGTTTGTAATAGCAAAGAGGTTTAATTTGAGAAATGAAAAAAAAAATAACGTAATTACTAGGCATTCAATCACAATGAATAATGTGTTTGCTACCAGCATTCTGTTCTGTCAGCAAAAACTCTGGAGAGGCAGAGCAGCAGAAAAGTGGAATTGGTGGAAACTGGGGGGAAAACATCAAAATCCTGAAACGGGAGAAAGATGCTGCTGTGCCTTCCCTGTGGGTCACCCCAGGAGTGGCTGCTGGGGGATGCACCCTTGCCAGCTTGTGAGCACCAGGGATGCTCTGCTGTCCTCATCCCTTCACACCTTCCCTCTGCCCTGCCTGACTTCTGAGAGCAGGATGGGTTTGCCACCACAGGGGGGTACAGTGGGTGATGCTGTGCCCAGCCTGGTTTGGTCTGTGCGTGATTGTCCCCCACAACCGTGTTCGAAAAACCACTAATAGATATCCATTTTACAAACTTCAACCAATATTTGTTTCATCTGGTTTGTTTCCTGTTACTCAGGTTGAATACTAGGAAAAATTTAATCACAGAAAGCATTGGAACAGACTCTGCAGGGAAGTGGTGGAGTGGAGTCACCATCCCTGGAAATGTTCAAAAAATGAGTAGATGTGGCACATGCTCTCTCCTGCAAACATTACTGATAACATTTTCACTGAAAACAAAACAAAATTCAGTGCTTCCAGCTCAATGGATTATACCCAGAAAAAAAAAATACACATTTTATGAAAGCATCTTCAGAGCATTCACTATATATTAAATAAGAAGAGAAAATTAGAGAAGAAAATTTTGTAGAATTAAAGCATATTTTGAGTTGGAGTGGATCCACAAAGATCATCTAGTCCAACTCTAAAGTAAATGGCCTATATGGAGATTAAACCCACAAACTTGGTGATTTTATCACAAGGCTCTGTTTGGGACGCCTTCCAAATTATTGCCATTCTACTGGTATCAGATTAAAGCCGTGAGCTGTCAGATTGATTTGAAGTATCTAGAAGTCTATCATTTTTTTCCCAAAATGTTGTTTTGTTGAGTTTAACACAGGCATTTTTTGTTCATCCCTTAGAAATACAGAAAGGAGATCACATATTACTTCAATCCTAAGGGCTTAGGAGGTGACACCAGAGTGACTGGATTCTCTCTGGGACTGAACACATTTGGTAATTCTCACTCAATAAGCATCCATCTTTGATATTAATAGAAATTTTTAAATATTGGCATTAATAAACTAAATCCCTTGCAATGCTGGCATCAGTCAAGGCTGTCCCTGGCCCAGCCAGTGTCTCCAAGTATACCTGGAAATGGAGGTAGCCACCAATGTAGAGATACTGACATTTTTCCAATACTGCTTGGACCTATATCTTATCACATTTTCAGGCACAGGAAAAGAAATGGAAATAAAACAGCAAATATTTTGGAAAATTGTGATGTAGAAAATATATATTTACTTCTTTTTGCCTCAGAAGTAGAAATGTACTTCACTACTCATATTTTTTCAGTTCATAATTTAGATGTATGATTTTGTACTTATGATTTTCTCAGTTAGATGCACAACACAATTTTAATTATTTCAAAATGATTTAAATGGAATAATAAATCTAGTGTTTGATGTAACATGGCTGCCTGACCCAAAGAAATATGTGGATAATTATCATGTTTCCCAAGTGAATTTTTTGTTCCTCAAATCAGTCCCTAATTAGCAGCCACACTCCCAATGATCACTCAGAGTAACTCTGATGTTTTGCTGCATTGTTTCGGACAAGAACGAAATAATCCTCTTAATGAAAATAAATGTACAGATTTTTTCTCCTAGGCCAAAATGCAAATGTAGTTGTTCTGATGGTTATGAGCATAATAAACAGAAGTGACTTTAAAAATACAAGGGTTAGGAACTTGCAGTACTTATTTTCTAAACAAGAAAACTTGGTATCAACCCTGGTCACAGGCAGTGTGGGCAGACTCAGGAGAGACCACCACATTCTCTTCCCAGTGGAAAACCAGGGTACCCAGCCTGAGCTGCTCCACACTGCAGAGAGCTGCTGTGGGCTTATTTGTCAATAATTAATCGGTTATCTTTGAATTAATGTTATCTTTGAAAGTATCTGCAATTCCATTATCATTGCAGAACACTTAACAAGGTCACAACAAAGGCAGGTAAATGTAGATCAGTCTAGAATTTAAAGGGTCTAGCCATGAATGAGGACTTTTGGTTAGAAGAAGAAAGATCAGTGTACCTTAGGGATGCTTTTAAAACTTTTCTGTATAATAATTCCTGTGTGCTACACCACCATTCCAAATCCCATTTTCACATTGTAGCTCAACCTTCTAACATCCAATGTTAGGCAGCAACGTCCTCTTTAAAGGCCAACGACCTAAATTAATAATAACCAGCAGTAATAATGTTGATTTATCATCTCTGGAGTTATATTTTTCACATGTGTCTAGTAAAGCTTTGAGCAATCTCCTCAATCTGGGCACTTTTACTCTCAATGCCATTACCCAAGTGCAGGCTTCAGCTGCTCTCAGGGCTCTAATCCAAGTTTTGTCTTTGACTGCTCTGGGAAAATTAAATAAAAAATAGGTTGCTGAGGCATGAAAAAGGATAAAGAGAGCCAAGAAGACGACATGAAACTAAAGCTCTGCCCCAAATCCTGCTTCGTTTCATAAATCCTTGATTATATGTGGAGAAGGTGGCATAACCTCAAAAAAATTTCCTCAGACTTTTATGGTATTTCAGATAAAAACAAACATTCCTTCTCACTTTCCTTTTAGTCTGAATATTGCTTTTTTATTTACTGCATGCGCTTTTAAAAAAATAATACTGCTTTACCTGCATACTATGGCATTTTTTCATTCTTTAATTGCATTATATAAATTTGTGTGTGAACACAAAAGGAGAGGGAAAGAACTGCTCTGCACATAGCCCTGCCTCTTTATCCTGGGCTTCCTGTATGGTTAAATTGAAAATGTGAAAAAGTGCATAATGAAAATAAATATACATTAGGCATTACCTTCAAATAGCTGCCATTTATGCACGAGTGTGTGTATATGTATGTGTGTGTATAAACACACACACAGATATATGTGTGTGTAAATGACAAGATATACAAGATATACAAAGAATAATGTATCCTAACTACAGTCTCTTTTGTGGAAAACTTTTCCAAATCATAACAAGCAAATCACTTACATAAAACCTGGAGATATTATCTGCTGTGACAACTTGGAGCAGTTTGCAATGACACACAGCTAATTCCCTCTGGAGAACTGCACCACCAAAACCAGCACAGACATTCCCAGTTTGGCTGCTTAACCCAGGGAAGAGCTAACCAAGGGATATGAAAACAATAATTATGGCTAAGGTTGTTTTTCTGGAATTTCATAGGATGCCTCATGCCTGGAAGTGTCCAGCTTGGATGGGTCTTGGAGCAACCTGGTCCAGTGGAAGGTGTCCCTATCCATGGCAGGGGGTCTGAAACAAGGTGAGCTTGAAGTGCCTTCTAACCCAAACCATTCTGTGATTCTATTAAATACATGATTATAAATGTCTCCCAAAACAAATTCCCCTTTTTTCTTTTATGTTTACTGCTAGTCTTCAAGGGTGTAGAGCATGACCTAATTACAGCAGTGATTACCAGCTGTTTTAACAACAGTTTTAAAGGCTTAGTGGGTGGAAATAAAAAGGTTAATTTTGTAAATATTGACCATAATTTGGTTTTCTGAAGACTCCTCAATGAAGCTGTCCCTGGCTGGCAGTGCAGGCTGTGAGCTCCTGCACCCTGTCCCCACTCAGCCTGGACCTTAAAAACAAACCCCTGCCCCTGGCCCAAGGCTGCCACTGCTGCAGAGGATGACATTGCCCCAGCACATATTCCACATCTCTTTGCTATTCCACATCTTTTTTGATTGCTTTCAGGTATCTTTGAGTTGTGCTGATCTTTCTCTTATCATCACTTGCCAGGATTTGGATGGTAACTTTGAATTAGCACAATGAGTAATTCCACCAGTCCTTTGGAAGAGTTTTCAGCAATAGCTGCTGTATGAAATTATTCATTTCCCATTGCTGTCAGCAGTTCTTTTATTTACCAAGAGTTTTCTGTGCTTTATTCCCAGCCTTATTGACCTTTAACTCACTGGTTCCATTCTATGCTTTACACAGTCCCCAGAAATCCCCATTACCCTGCAGTGTGGGTGCTGTGTGACAGCAGATACCTCTGTTCTCTCTCCCCAGCTCCTGGGCTTTAGGTCAAGTCTGATTTTTGCATGTCTGCATCCACCAGAAGTACTGACCCATGGGAGCAGCTGGTCATCCCTGCAGGACTGCAGGAAAATGCCCCCAGGGTGTAAAGGACAGAGTGGAAATATGGACATGCACAAAATCATAGAATCATGGAATCTCCTGGGTTAGGAGGGGTCCACAAGGATGGTTGAGTCAAGCTCCTGGCCCAGCACAGAACCCCAAGAAGCCCACCTTGTGCCTGAGAGCATTGTCCAAATGCTCCTTGAACTCTGCCAGGCTTGGTGCTGTGACCACTGCCCTGGGGAGCCTGTTCCCATTTCCCTCTGGGAGAAGAAGGTTTTCCTAATATCCAGCCTGAACCTTCCCTGACACAGTTTCATGCCATTGCCTCAGGAACACGAACGTCATATAGACAAAATTAAAATATTTACAGTGGCAAATGCAGGCTGAGGAGCTCAGCTTGGTCCTTCCTGCCCCTCAGGGCATCCTGTCTCAGCTGGTGCAGGAGCCCTGGTCAGACAGACAATTCCTGCAGCATTGATTGCTGCAAGCAAACCCACATGCCCACACCATCGTTTAAAGGAGTTTATCAAACACATTCACATTCAGCTCCCACCTTGCCTGTGCTCCATGATTGTGCCAAGATGTCACACCAGGGGGTTTGGGGATGACAAGCACCAGCACTCGCCCCTGCCTGCTCACCTCACAGGTGGAAAACATGGAAACAGAGGGCAGAGACCACAACAGCATCGGCTCCTCTTTCACAATGACACATTTTGATGGGAATGTCTGGTTCTTTAATTATTTCCTCATTATATATGATACAGCACCACTCGTGTGCAAGCTATTTCAACTAATGTGATTTTGTTATGGAGAATGCAAGGAAAGGTGCTTCATTAATGTGCTTGCCTTGAACAGCAATCAACACAATGAACACACCCCACATGACCAGGAAAAAACAAATTGAATCATTCCAGCAGATTTTATTTATGCACTTTCCATCCAGGTGCACAGAAAACACCTTTCATATCAAATCCCAACTACATAGTGGACATAAATTTATAAAAAGGTATTAAATTATTTCTATTTAAAAAATAATTTTCAATGAGATTATAGATTCCTGGCTTGGATTGACTGCAAATTCACCATCCTGTGACTTGATTAAAATGCATTATGAAGGGAAGATGGCAGGAAGGCAGCCTGCATTTCCAGGCAGAAAAAAAGCACCCAGCTTGCCCTGCTGAATGTCCTTTGAGCAGAGTCATTCCTTTAGCAGACAACTGCATCTTTGCTGCATGCTCAGATAAGCCCAGCTCCAGAATGCCACATTTTCCATTCCACATTTCCATTTAAAATTCCTGTTTCACATGTTTTTCTGGGACCAGTTACTTGCAATCTGGATCTTAATGCAAATATTTAAAGCTTAAGACAGAACCAGGAACAGCAAGTTTGAGAATTGATAAAGCATTAGAAAGCCTTTTATCTTCCCAAGTTACCATTTCACATTTGATTCAGCACAGTAAGTATTGGTAGCTGTCTTTCTCCTCATTAATGAAAATACGGACAACGCGAGCAAACAGCTGAATTTAATTTCACACAAAAATGCAATTTTTAGTGAATGAGAACACTTCCCAGTGCTCAGCCAGAGTGGACTGTGAGCACCAGGGAGGGCTGAGCTGAAGGTGAGGGCTGCAGTGACCCCCCAGCTTGCCCTGGGGCCAGTGGCACGTGGGGAAATGGGACAGGGCAGAGAAGCACAGGAGTAGCACCACCACCAAATGTATTCAAATTTTTGTGTGTGTATATACTTTAGATACACAAAATAATTTGGTGCCATATGGATAGAAAATCTTCCTGGAATCTGTAAATATAACATTTCAGATATATAAGAATTTCAAGAGGATATTCTTGCGCTGTATTTTCTATTTCATCCTCCCTTGCAGAATTAATGGCAAAATGCCCTTAATGTGCCTTTATGGGGATAACCAGAGATATGTACCATAGCAAATCTACCTCTAATAAAATGAAATGTTTGAATTGAATTAAATGAGATTCTGTTGATATATTTTGCTGGAAAATCAACCTCTTTATTCTTAAATTGACCTATCCTTTAGCCTCTGAACACCTAATTGTTAATTCCCCAGTGTCTGCTAATAGGTTTGAAATAAAACAAACAGGAATGGTAATTGGAATTGTTTAAATTCCTTCACATTGATTTTTTTTTTAAGTCCTTTCTGGCTTCTTGACACTAGCTGTGCCAATGCCCTCTGTGTGTGTGTGAGAGTGTGCGTGTGCTCTGCAGATACCTGCACACACATGTGCTGTGGAATTTGTACCCATAAATACACCAGACCCAGCCTGGAAATGGCAAAATCACAATGACATTCATTCAGCCAGTGCTACATTTCTGTTTGGTGATTGTATTCTCCAGCCTGTCAAAAAAATGTCTAAATATTGCATTTTCTTGGGATTCAACACTTGAAAACCTGGCAGACTCTAATTTTTACTGGCCTGTATGTGATTGTAGCATGACAGGAGCTGTGTTATAGGAGCTGGGAAGCTGAGCCACTGGAGCTTATTCTGAGGGTGTGATTTGGGGTTGGTAGCGTCTATAACAAGAATCCAATGGTGGATTTTATCTTCTTCTATTTTAACCCTCAGTGCCAAAATGTCACTTGCTTCTGAGCTGTCCAACAAGGAGCAGTATCTTTGCCATGTCGCTATCCCTCTCCTTCAACCCAATCAGTTCTTGCTAAATAAATCATTAAAAAAAGGACTTTAATGTGACAGTGTTCACAGGGGTTTTCAGGTGAGGGAAGAGACGAGAATGTTGACTCCATGTTCAGAAGGCTTGATTTATTATTTTATGATATATATATATTACATTATAACGATACTAAAAAGAATAGAAGGAAAAGTTTCATCTCAGAAGGCTAGCTAAGCTAAGAATAGAACAGAAGAGAATGATAACAAAGACAGCTTGGCCTTGATTTGCCATTAATTATAAACATCCAAGATGGGCCAATCAAAAATCCAGCTGGTGCATTCCACAGCAGCAGATAACCATTGTTTACATGTTGTCCCTGAAGCCTCTCAGCTTCTCAGGAAGAAAAATCCAAAGAAAGGATTTTAATGAAAATATGTCTGCGACACTTTAACATTCCAGTCATACCCATCTCCTCATCTGGTTTCAGTAATGCCACCTAGTTGAAATTTATCCTCAGTGTAATAAATCCAGAGTGTTTCTTTCCATGATTAATTCTCCACCTGATATTTTGATTTGGTGTTAATTCTGCTTCCTCTTTTTGTCCTGCTGTTTTGTCATTGGGGCTGACCACAGGGCCAGTAGTAAGCAAGCCTGTGCATTGGAGCTGCCCATGGGGGTGGCTGCCCACTCCTGTGCCCTGCTCACTGTGCCAGCCCTGGCACCACTGCCCTTCCCCAAACAACACCAGATCAGGGATCCCACCACTACAGATGCAATTTCTTCTCCCTTTCCAATACTTGAAGTGTTGCCTCCAAGAAGGAACTTCCAGTCAATTCTCTCCTCTGCTCATTTCCTGCACAGCATATTTTAACTCAGATTTTAAATAGGTGCCTCTTCACAGAAAGACAGAAATCGCATATTACACAGGCTCCCAGCAACACTGGCACCTCTCAGACCCTCACACACACAGACACAGTGGATTTATCTCTGTGCAATGGTGCATGAGAAATATTTCTCTGCTCAGATGAAGAGATACAGCTGAAAACCAAAAGATATAAAAAGGTAGCTCTTCTAACACCCAGTGAGATAACGACAGTGTCATTCATGCTCACAGATACATTGGAAGGATTTGAAAAAAATCCCACCATTTGTCTTTTCTTCTGACACACAGGATGATGCCCATCATCAGTTGTAGCTGTGGGTAGGGCCATGACTGTGGATCCAGACCTCATGTGCAGAGGGCCAGTTACCCCAAAGTGGCATTGCACCTTCAGAGTGAAAACAGCTCCTCTCTATTTCTTGCTGTAAAGCACAATCAGCTGCAAAAACCTTAATTGTTCTATATTGATCATCTTGGGGATAATTTCCAAAAAACCTTTAAAGAAAAGCACTCCTGTACTTTCTGAGCATTATCCTCCATGTACATAAAGATACTCTACAGATCTTTCCAGCCATGGCTCCAGCCATGAATCCAATATTAACTGAAGGTGCAAGCAATCCCTGGTTTAAATCCCCCTTTTTTAACACTGGTCTTAGCAGTCACTAGGCCAATGTGCAGTCTGACATTTCACACTATGCATCACTGTAGCAAAACAGGATGGGACAAGTCAGCTCCCTCCATCTGGGATTCATGGACCATTTCTGTTCAGTCATTTCTGGGCAAAACTTTATTATAAATCTTCCACAGCAATGAGGGGAGAACAGCTTTCAGACAGGGATCTCCACATCTCTTCAGCCACACTTAGCAGCTTGTGAGGTGAGAAAACAGACATATCTTAAACTGATCTCAGACCATGGGCTTCAGGAAATATCTTTTTCCCAGGAAATTATAGAATCGTTGAATGGTTTGGAAGGGTCCTTAAAGCTCATCCAGTTCCAACCCCCACCCATGAACAGGGGCATCTTTCACTGTCCCAGATTGCTCCAAGCACCTGCCCAACTTGGCCTTGGACACTTCCAGGGATGGGGCAGCCACAGCTTCTCTGGGCAGCCTGTGCCAGGGCCTCACCACCCTCACAGGGAAGAATTTCTTCTCCATATCTAACTTAAATCTCTCCTCTGTCACTGAAGCCATTACCTCCTGTCCTGTCACTATATGTCCTTGTAAAAAAAATGCAGTCATGGTTCTGTGGTGGTGCTGAGGTCCTGGTGGGGTCTCATTTCCCCCTCCCAGTGCCTGCACACAGCCCTGAGCTGGCCCAGTGTGTTCATATATCATCCAGATAATTGTGACACCAAACCCAAGGTGAGTTCAGTCCCACACCAGAGCCACACATAATGTATGGTGCATCACACTTTGAAGGATAAAATCTTGATCCCCATTGGTTTTAACTAAAAATACTGTGAGTGGGTCTCCTGCATCATATTGAATTAGTTCTTGCAGGTCTGCTGCCAAAGCCTTTCTGTAATGAAACAAGGTTTAAAGTAACCAAATTAGTGTCTCTATCACTGGAAGGATTTACTGAAAATAGGAACATTTCTATGCACTCAGTTTTGTCTCACTCAAGGCATGCTAGATGATTTTTATCAGATGATCAGCAGGCAGTAATATTTTGATGCTCTGATGCTACTGAAATAAAGACAAAAAAAGCACACTGGACTATTTTTATCTTGAGAAAATCTAATGCAATCTGCCACTTCGAATTTTAGTTAAGTGGTGTTACATCATAAAGAACAGTTGGTATTTTGCTCTGCATGGCAGAAGCAATCTTCCAGGTACAACCTTCCCCAGGTGCACTTCACTCTTACCTTTTCAATATAGTGTTATAAGACAAATATTATTAGCACAAAGAGCTTTAAAATCTTGAAAGTTTAGACTCTTGAGGAATACAGCAGCCCCTAAAGACACTAAGCATCACCAGGATGAAAAACAGAACAGACCATCCTTGCTGTGTCAACAAGTATTTTAAATCCTCGTTGAAAAGCTGCACAATTACATTATGAGGGAAAGTATCTGAAGAAGTAAATACTCTCTGATTTCCCCTGGTACAAGGGCACACTGCCTGTGAGTTGCTGAGACATTTCAAAATTACTTTGCAATTCAGGCAGGAGCTGATGAACAGCCCATGACATGTAATGAGGAAAAAAAAAAAATCACCAATTTGAGAGCTGGAAAACCTTCTGGTGGGAAAATGGTCTTTTCCCAAATGATCCCTCACAATGAGGGAGTCAAAGAAGATGGCCCAGGACACACATGCAGCTTGTAGCAGTGCCCTTCTGCTGCTGAGAGATTATCTATATCAAGCAAAAAATATTGAAGTAATGATTCCCTGGACTCTAGGGAGGAATGCTTCATCTCACTTTACTTGGAAAGAGAAATCTTCTCTTATTTCATTGCTCAATTATAGAGAGTGGTCAGAGACACAATGGTAAGAAGGACAGAGGGAAAGGAAGGGGAAGGGAAAGGTCACAATGTTCATGGGATGAATCCATGCCTTGGTACTAAAGAGTTCTTCCAGATGGGTATTTTGTCACAGACCTTCCTTCCTGCTCATAATAAGAGAAAATAAAGTTGTGGCTGACCAGTTAATACTGCTGGGGCAGGGATACCATTACAGAAATAAAATCTGGTCCATCAAAAAAATAAAAACAAAAAACCAACCTGATGGCCAACCAAAACCTAATATCTACTGGTATTGCTGTCAAAAACAGCAATTAGAGGTAAAAAGGAATGGAGATTTATGTTGCTAATCACTTTGCTAACTGCCCTTCACTCCTCTACAGTGGGGCAGCAATACTGCTCCTTGAAAAAGTTACATGGAAGCAGCTCACTTTGCCTGAATCATCATTTTTTGTGTGTTAGCTGCCCTTAATATAAGAAAATTAAATTAAGTTAAATACAAACATCTAACACAGCAGAATAAGAATCAATTTTGCTTTAAAATGATTACACAAACCTGGTACTGAGCTTATATAAGCAAAACTATTACCAAGTTCTGCACTTTTCATTCTCAGCCCTTGTGAGGATTTGTGGCTCCCTACCCACTCACAGTCCCATAGTTGGGCCAGGGTGATGGATCCAGGTGCCTGGAGTGCCTGGGATGCCCAGAGTACCAGGGACAGGCATAGACCTGCCCAGGAAACTCATACAAGGACATTTCTGAAGCCAAACATGTGCAGCAAATTTTTCTTCCAAGGGTTATGGTCAATCAAGGAATAAGGGGTTACCAGGAGCCCAGCACATCCCTTCTGCACTCAAAGAAATATCTTGACATGAAACAGCCACAGGAAAATCTATACAGATTTGAGAGATTATTTAAAGCTAACCAATGCTTTTAAAAACAACTTTTCTTGGTAGATAATTCACACACAATAAGATGGGATTTGTCAAACAAATTGTGCACTGAACAGAAGCTGCTGAAGCTCCATAGGTTACAAAGCCATTTTTAGGCTTCTAAGGATGCCTTATGAATATTTCTCTAAGCTGCCAGCTTTCCAAGCAGCTGTACTAGAGCATTGTCCCACTAGATGAGAGATGAAATTACACAGCGTGTTTAGATAATAAGGATTGGGATAATTTCTATGAAACAAACAAAACAAATATTTAAACAAATAAACAGTCTGTGGCTTTATGAAAAGATGATGACTGCATAATGAATTCTTAGCAGGCACTGCAACTTCCTGCATGGTTTGAGCCCATGTTTTCAGAGTGTGACATTTTTCAAAAAAGAGGAGAAAAAATACTGGGGGCAAGGCTGAGAAGTTTGTCTTTCATGATGTTGGTGCCTTGGCACTGCAAGCAGCCAAGATGACTTGATGGGTGCTTGGGTAGGCTCCTACCCTGTCCCTCAGCATTGTCCAGGCACCTGCAGCCCACATTGCTCACCAGAAGGGAAAGGCTTCCCACATCCTGAGCAGCTCAGAGGCCACATGCTGAAACACACCCAGCATTACAGCTAGAATATCTCCTCTCCTACCTTTCACTTTCTCATCCTCCTGAAATACTGAGATTAATGACTTTGCAAAGTCTGCCTAAGCACTCTCCTCTAAAAATTCCACTTGAAGACTCCCCTTTTCCTCAGCCACTTCCTCACGACCCAGTCACTGGGATGGCAAGCCCCATTTTGGTCTGAAATTCTTCATATTAATAATGCCATATGTTACATTTGACAGTCTCTAACTGATCCTCTGACTTCTATGGGGCAAAAACTTCTGGCAGTGTTATCAGCTTTGCCTTTTTGATTAACTGCTCTGACTGGCAGTGAAATCCCCAGCAGAAGTGGAAACTCCTGGGGGAATTTTTCAAAGGTTAGATCCTCTCATGCTGATGCAACGTTTTTGTCATTATTCCAGAAGACAGATTAATCACTTAGGCCTACATCCTCATCACAGTAGGGGAAAAAAAAGTCAGTCAGGTGCTTAAAAAAGGTTCAAGCATTTAGATACACTTCACAAATTTAGTCCCTTGTAATCAAGCACTGGAAGAGTGGGAACAGCAAAGAGGGGAAATGAGACAAAGGAACAGAATGAGATATTCATTACAAGACCAAAGAGAATAAAGCAATATGGCATCAGGAATGGAAAACCTTACTGGTGAGAGATAGGAGGCCATTTTTTTTCTTAAGAATGAAGTAGAGACTTGGACAGAGTACTGACCCTTGAAGGGGAGTAAAAAGTTGTAATTCACAGCTTTTGAGGACACTGAAGCTAAAGCCTAAGTCACTCACAGACAAGTTCTATGTTATACTTCCAAATAGGTCCATAACTTCTCCAAAACACATAATACTGTACTGTATTCCTATTGCCGAGGAAAAACACATGGGCCAAGAAAAAAAATTCACACTGTCCAGTAACCTTCAATTTTCTCTATGCTTTCACTCTACGCTTGAGGCTGAAATCAGTCACATGGAGTGAAACCTCATTGATTCAAACCTTAAGTAACATCCTTCAGATGGACAGGGAGGGAATAGGTATCTTGGAACAGATTCTCTTTGCCAAACATATCTCTCCACCATAAGTTATAGTGTCCAAAAGGTGTTTGTCCTTCTTACCTCCTGCTGTCAAAGGGCAGCCCGTCCTTTCCTTCACTCTCTGCTCCACAAGGGCAGGTGGGGGATTCCATCTCCTTCCTCCAGTTCCCTTCCAACCCAACTCTGGGTCATGCTCAAGCTCTGCTGTACAGAACAGCCTCAGCCTCCTTGGCTCTTTGAGGGCAACCTGCTCCCCTAACAAGTTTATCTTTCATCATACTGAATGATGCCAGCTCAGAAACTGTGCAAATGTGTATTTTGGCAGGTAAGGTATATTTCCTTGTTGCTGAATCATGGTGGAGCTCATCTGTTCAAATCATCTCCCAGATTGTTTACATCCCTGTGACAGAGTCCTGCTCATCATGAAGTCAATATCAGGTCTGATTATTATGGTCAAATGACTCAGCTCTTTAGGCAAGAGTCGGTCCTTGGAAAACACTGATGTTACTTCAGGCCTCCATGTGAATTCCAGATGAATGAGCAGAGCTGCTCTCATGGGGCTGGCAGGCTGCACTGGTTCAAGGCCATGTATAATTCCTTAAATACCATTGCTTTATCCACCCCTAGTCTCGGTTTTGTTGAACGACTCTTAGTTCAAATTACATTTGGCTGAAAAAACATATTCCAGTTCATGCACAAAAATGCTCAAAGCGGCATCTTGTAGTAAGCTAAACTGCAGAATCACTAAGATTGGAAAAGACCTCCATGATTGTGAAGTCCAACCTTTGACCTAACACTCCAATGTCCACTAAACCATACTGCAAAGTGTCCCATGAAAGAGAGAAAGAGAGAAAGAGAGAAAAGAAAAGAAAGAAAAAGAAAAGAAAGAAAAAGAAAAGAAAGAAAGATTCTCTTCAATGACACAGCTTAGAATGGCATTGCTGAGGAAAGAAGGCTTTTGCACTGTTCTTACCTATATATGAAAACACAGAAGGGTAGTTACCTTTGTAAAGTAACTAAAATCACAAGAAAAATGCTGGGACTTTGCTTAAATTCCAGCCTTTTAATTCTATCACATAACAAAGTTGGCATGATTTGTCTTCTTTCCAGACATTAAAGCAGTAGCCAGAAATTTAAACTAAATCATTCAGTACTTGTCAGATTAGTGTAAATCCTTTCCTAACATGCAGGACAGAACAAGCTTAAAATTAATAAAAACAAATGGGAGGTTGTACAAAGCTGCACTTAGAAACTATTTTTAGTGTTTAAAGGCCTGATACAGTCTCTATTGAAATGTCCTTAATAACTTCATTAGATGTTGCATCAAACTCTTGGACTACAGCAAGACTGAGCAAAAATGGACACAAAAGAGCAGCTCGGCTGTCTCTGATGACTGCTCAGAACAGACTGCCTGGCATATTATGGGAAAGTGTACATTTTAGAGGAATTGATAAATCTTTTCAATTTATAGATTAGTTCCTAAAAAGAAGAATTTATCGCATTCAATTGAAAATTAAAATCTTAGTACCTTTTCATCCGAAGAAATGAGAAAATGCATTTGTTCTTTATTCTGCAAATCTCCTTATTTCAGGAGGCAGTACTTTTAAAGTGCTGCTGTACATTTGTCATGGTGAAGGCATTTCTTTTCAGCTTCCCAAGTATGTGCTCTTCTTTTTCCTATTGTCCTGGGGATATTTTGTACTGGGTACAAGGGAAAATGCATTTCCACTATTCCCTGAGGAACTGAAGGCATTTTACTTTAATAGTTAATCCTTTCCCTTCCTGAAGCACACTTTGTCCCTGTACAGACTCTCACTCTAATATGCAGAATTTAGAGAGCAGAATCTGTCCATCACCATGGTGAGAAAATTTCAAGCCAAGAGTTACCCTATGTACAACGACACTTAATTATTTAATTGTAAAACACAGCCAAGTATTCAGACTAACTAATGATTTATTTGCTTAAAAATGCTCAAGAGAAAATGTTGAATTTATTCTTGATATTTCCCTCATAGATAATAGCTCATATAAACGTGATATGAATAGTCAATGTTCAAGCCTTAATATTTGGACTGTCAGTCAGTTACATAAATCATGCACTATTACTGTTTTTCTTTCATGACATATGTAACTAAGCAACAAATCATGAATTCAAACATTAAAATTATTATATTCTGCCATTTTCACAGGGATAAGGGATGCAGAGATCTCAGTTCAGCAGGAAGTCTTGGGTCATGCTGTCCTGAAAGCAGAGAATCAGAGAAAATTGTCAGCTCAAAATCCAAATGATGCTGCCTGTTCTGGATTAGAATTTACATAATGAGCATTATTGTCCTAGCAAGGTTCAATTTCTCAGTTATTCAAAAAAAAATTTGTTCAAAATGCCAAGAATAGGGTTCAGCCTGAATTTTGATGAAGATGCAGAAAGACTTACTTGACCATGGCTGACACTCCTTGCTGGCTGCAAATTACAAGAACATCTAAAGAATTTGTAATAATTGCTGCAGTTCGTTGTGATCAAAATGAGATGTGGTAACACAAAGAGCTGGAAAAGCAGGGCGAAATGACAAGATTTCTTCAAAAGGGCTAGAAAAGATATTTGTCATTTAAAACAAAAAATTGAAGAATTCTAAGAGAAAAAAATGGCTGAATAACTGTAGAGTAAGAGGTATTGAGATACTAAAGGGAGTAACCTTTAAAGCCTGCCTACAAAACAGATCCCTGAAGTCCTGAATCATAATAGTGGAGGAAAGGAAGCATTGAAATACATGAACATTACCCCAGAAATTTCCCAGAGATGAGGGGGTGAGCAGAAGTTTCTTGCTAAAATATTCATTTCTGAACTTCTAAGTAGCATGGAGTGCAAGAGGAAAGGAAAAGGATAATAGGAAGGGAAATAAATCTCTTTAAATACGTTTAGTGGTGTAGCGATAGGGGTAGGATTACATTCCATTTTATCTGAATGGATAACACAGGCCAGGATATTATCTGTAGTTTTCTTAAAATCTCCTCTGAAATATGGCTTTAACATTTCTTTCTGCAACAGCAGTTTGCTCCCTAACTGTGCCATTTCCCACAGCACTCCACTGCTCAGGTTAACCCTCAGGAAAATGGACCTCATGGGACAGCACAGAAAAAAAATACTTGTTTAATTCCAGGGAGAATAGGGTGGCAGGAGTCCTGAGCTGGTTAATTTGGGGAAAATCATATGAACCACTTGTGTAAAACTGCAGGGATCTATCAGTAACACACATAAGCTGCAGCTGTTAACCAGACAGAATGGACAGAGGGGATTGCAGGAAGACCTCCCTGAAAAATCAGCTATTTGCTTTCACCTGCTTTGTGCAGTCCATGTGAAACTGAGGAACCATTCAATGATTTACAACAGCAGGTTGTAAGCGTAATCTTGCAAATCAGCACACCTCAAGTTGTCTGGCCCAGACTGGTTACAACTCCCAGCTGCTCCAGTTTGCTGTCCTGGTCTCAAATCCACAAGACCCACCACCACAGGGATGCAGAAATGAGGGACCCAGTGAAATTCTAGAGCTGTTTGATTTGAATTTGCCACACGTTCACTTCAGTGTATGCCCCACGACGGGGTTACACCTCCTGAATCTCTCATCTTGCTTCACGTTCACTTCTGAAGTTGCTTCCCAGATACTGGACTGAGAATGTTTTATGTGATACAGTAACATATTGCCAAACAAGGGACACAGAAATAGATGGAGATTAGTTCTATTTTTCTGGCAAACTTCCTAGTGGTGCTTAATTAACAATATTATAACAGTTAATCATTTGGTGGCTCCTACCTCCACATCCTTTCTCAGTGGCACAAGGGCACACAACAGGGGTGAGTGGCTGTGCCATGTCTGCTTGCAATAATCCCTCACTTCATGGAGGGCTCTAGTGCCATTAACTGGGTTAATTGGGTTCAGAGTTGATGCCAATCCAGACATCTCTGCTCAGCTGCTGACACTTCAGAAGAAAAAATAAGCTGAACACAAGTTCCTTGAAATCTTGATGAAGAGAAACTTGCCCCCAGACAGCTTTTACATCCCAAAGGATTCCTGGAGAGACAGAGGGTGTACAGAGAGCCCTCCTTTCTGGAAAGATGTTCCTAGTTTCAGAAGTTATCACCAGAAACACAATTTCCAGAATATGAACCCTTAATTTCTTGCAACAGATGTGGGAGAAATTCTAGTTAAATAGGGCTAGAAATGTAAATGTGGTTTGGCAAAGGGAAAATGCCAAGGGAATTATTTTAGCCAGCAAAACATTTATTTTCAAGTAATCTTCAATACTGGAAATGTCTCAATTCCTCTGTAGTGCCTTTCTCAGAAAAAAAAAATGCTGGGAAGAAGAAGTTATTGCTTTCTGGCTTGGAGAGGAAGTAATGCTATCACCTGCCTCCCAGAGAAGGCAGGCATGGGCTGAGGAAGATTTAATGGCTGTGGGTAACAGAAGAGTTACAGGTAAATGGTAATTTAACATCATAAATGCATTGAATTAGACAGCATTTTCTAAAAACTCACAACTAAAAAGATTTTTTTGAGTGAAATTGAGAGGTTTGGACTTTTCCTTTCCCCATAGCAAAAATTTAATGTATAACTGTTCTCTATGATTGACATTACATTTTACATGAGGGTTTTGTTTGGGGTTTTTTATGTACTCTAGAGACTGACACTGAGTTATTTCATGGGATTAGTGATTTAAGTGATGTGAGCAGGTTGCTTGTCAAGATCAGCAGAAGCTAAAGCTGAGCAGCATTTGCTAACTGCAGAAATTTCAGATTATGTAGTCAGCCAGAGCAGCATATTAAATGTATAATAAGCTCAGGAAACTTACAAAAGGAATCAAAATTCCATAACACAGGGAAGCAAAGTTCCCAAGTACCAACATTTTCCTGTAAGACTCTGAGGTGACATGAGATTATTATAAAATATTTAGTGAACAAATTTCTGATTGAACACATGAGTAGAGAAAAAAGAATTTAGTGCAGTGTGGTTTTCTGAGAAGAATTTCAAAGTCTGGCTTAACCACGCCAATCATTGTGGTGCTGCCAACCTCAGGGTGTTGGAATCAGATTCTTGTCTTTTACTGCAGGCCATGTTTTCCAGTCACTGAAGTATCATCATTTGAATCTGTACATTGCTTCTGGAAATCTTTTTTGGCTTTTTGCTATCTCCTATACTTAAATCCCCTAAGCATCAAAATATTCCCATTTTAATCAGACCCTGCTTCAATTTCAGAATGATCCTCCTGACTTTGCCCTGCAGGCCTTTCTCTCTGCTTCTGGTCCCACAGAGAAATCTGAGCACCCCTGCCTGCAGCCTTTGCCTTTCATTTGATGGGTTGCTATCAGCCTGCAATGTAAAATACTAATGGTTCTGGCAGTTCTTAAGCTGTGGACATCTACCAAACACATATGTTCACCTGCACCATCTTCCAGTAGAGTCAGACTTTGGCTGGATGGTATTTACATGGTGTCTCCCCAGAGCAACACAAATCTTGATCTCCAGAAAGCTCTGTGTGCTGGTTAAATACAGGATGTGTGGGTGGGTGATGGAAATCTCAGCAGAGAGTGGAAAACAATTAAAAACAGCTGCAGCCAAGTGAGTGCTGTACCAAGGGCAGCTTCATCGAGGTTATCAGCTGGACAGGTTCTTGCTGTCAGCAAGAGACTCCTCATTTCTACCAGGTTGCCAACGTCCCCTTGCCTCTCCAACCCAACTTTACATCTGTTATTGAGTCCTGCTGCATTCTGATCACACTTTACCATTATAAATGAGTGTTGCTCCTGCCTCCCAAACTCCTCACACCTATTTGAGAGCACAGGGCAAGATTCTACAGAGGATGGCAATGACATTTGGGTTATGCCATCCTCTGGGTAGGTGAATCATAGAATCATTAAGCTTGGAAAGGATATCCAAGATCATCAAGTTCAACCTTTGACAAAACATCACTTTTCCCACTAAACCATATCACAAATTGTCATCTCTACTCATTTTTTGGACACTTGTAGGAATGGTGACTCCTCTGTTTTCCTGGGAAGCCTGTTCCAATGCTTAATCAGTCTTTCAGTATAGAAATTTTTCCTAATATCCAGCCTGAACCACCACTCCCAAATGATTCTGCTGAGTCTTCTGACAGCACAGGGGTCAGAGGGCACACAATCAACACAAAGTGCCACCAAAGCTGTGGGCGCAGGGCATACAGGGCAGCACAGCACATGAGCAACAGGGGGAAAAGTGAAGCATGAAACTTGCATGGTGTATTAGCAAAACTTGGCTCTGCCTCCACTCCATTCCTTAAATATCTTCAAAAATTCCATCCCTAATGAAATTCCAGTGCTGAAATTGATGAGGTTCTTCAAGCAAAATGAAAACAGTACTTCAGCACAGACTTCATAGCATTGTGCTTATTAGGCGGTTTTCTGATTTGGGGACATGGCAGCTGTCTCAGAGGGTGTTTGACCATTTTTCTCCAATAGCAAGGAAAAAGTTTTTTCATTTCCTTTTGTGGAGAAACATATACAAGCTAGGCAAGAAGAAGGTGTCTGCTCATGTAAAATGTAGGAAGATATAATGGAAGTTTCACAATACCCTTTCAAAGTACCTCAATACACATCAGGCAGACTATTTCAGCTGCCGAATTCATTCCACATTTCCCTGCTTTCTGTTCAAAACTTGTGAAATATGGTGGTTTTATTATTAAGGTGCTGTCATTTATAGGTATGGCTTCAGTCATTCGTTTAGCAAAAACCTCTTTGTCCAGCCAAAGAGAATAATTTAATCTCTGTCCAGCTGGGTAATATCTATTGATGCTGTTTGGCTGCAGCTGAAACTCGGGACAGAGTGTGCCACTCATCTTTTACTTTCGTCTTTTTCCTTCCAACCCATAAACTGAAACAAATTATTTTAAATTAAACACCCTAAAGAGCTCATTCATTGGCAGAAACTGGAAGAAAATCTTGCTTTTGCACAGGAGATATTATTCCAGAAGGAAAGCAGTAAAAAGAGACCTTTACTATTCAATTATAGACCCTCTCACCTGCCAACAAAGGTACTGCAAAATTCTGTCCTGGATTTCCAGGGGAAAGGGGTGGCTAAGTGCCTCAGGGTGCAGCAAATATAATATGGACTGCCTTGTTGGGGCCCTGAATTCAAGCCAGATCAGGTCTTACTGCAGTGAAATAGTAGAGATTTTATCATAAAATACACACTACACCCTCTCCCCAGATTTATAGAGCATTTCAGAGAAATCTTACACGTGCTGGATTGTAATGATGGTGAATTTTCATAGCCTGGCTCCAAATCCTCAGGTCAGCCAGCAGGAGCATCACAGGAACAAGACAGCTTCGGCTTGCTTCTCCAGCAGGTTGTCTTTCCACAAACATTAGTGGACTACAGACATGATTTAAAAAAAAATAAATCCTACATTGGGTTTAAACTGAAAAGAGAAAAAATATTTGGGTTAATAATTGGCTCCTTCTGGCTGCAAGCTCTCTACAGAGAGAAAAGTACATTCAAAAGGTGAATTAGTTGGAAAGGGCAGATTCTGACCTGATAAAATTGGCGTGGCTATTTAGAGAGCAAGATTTCATTAGAATTGCTATAGCAATTGGAACAGTTTGACAAAACCTAATGAATTATTATGACAGAAATAGAGAAAGCTATAAGCTGTCAAAAGCTGCAGGAACAGAAGCTTCACAGGTTTCTGAGCAAAACCCCTCTGGAAGTACCCTGATCTCCCTGGAAGATACCACACTCATTTCAAACAGTTCTCCAGGGTACTCATTGAGCACTGACAGCAATAGAAAACCAAGTGCCCTCTCCACTGCAGTTCCTCATGGATTTTCTTCTCTGAGAGGCACACTTAGTTATTAAGTGCTTTATTATATAAAAGTACTTGGCATTTGTGTGGCACCACTCATCCCAGGGGACGGGGAAGCTCCTCCTAAGCTGCATTAACCTTGTCCAAGAGGTCCTAGGCAGTCCTGTGGCTGAGTAAACTGAGCCAGAGACATGAAAGGACTTTCCAGGAACCAAGCAGGGAAGCACATGATGGCCAGAGCTCCCAGAGCCCAAACAAACCCCAGGCACATGAGCAGGGGGGGCCTGCAGAGCACCCCCACATGAGGTGGCTCTGTGGCAAGCAGTTGCTGCAAAATATCTCCTGGGTTCAGCTGAGCTCCTGCTGCACTGTGGTGCCTCTCCAAGGCAAAAATCAAAGCTTCTGTCTGGGGGGGATGTTCTCAACTCAAACTCTGCTTGATGCCAAAAGGCTTTTCAGGAGTTGCATACACATACATACATACATACATACATATGTGTATATACACACACACACCTTTATTCCAATATATAATTCCCAGCACAACTCCTCTCACTGGGTTTTCCCTCAGGTCTGAGATGGAGAAAAAAATTGCCTTCAGGTCAACAGAGCAAATCTCAAACAATTCTCACCCAAAAGAGAGTGCACCCAGCTGGTCCATGCATCACAAGAGTGAGGAGGAAGGAGGGTTCCTGCCTCACCTCCAGTTCCCAGTCCCTTCTTTCTTTCACTCTGCCCTTATGGTCAGAGCCCTCATTTCCAAAAGTACCTGCAGACCTTTAGCCAGCTCTTTGAGGGAGAACAGCACTGATTTTAGGTTGTTGGACACATTGAGTGGTGACACTTGGACTGACCTGCTCCATCACTGGGCAGCGCTTCATCCCAGGATGGATCTTCAAATGACAGATATTCACCTGCAGC
This sequence comes from Agelaius tricolor, assembly GCF_023055355.1. Taxonomy (NCBI): domain Eukaryota; kingdom Metazoa; phylum Chordata; class Aves; order Passeriformes; family Icteridae; genus Agelaius; species Agelaius tricolor. The sequence goes on along the minus strand of NW_027269278.1, from coordinate 8,625,914 downwards.
AGGAGCTGAAACAATTTTTTTCTTTGTTAAAGATGTCTGAAGAGTGTTTTTACAGCATAAAAATCTAAACCAACAACAAGTCCTGTCCTTTAAATAGTTTGATTGATATGAAATGGAGTTAAATGAAATACAATTTGATTCTAGGCTTTTTAAAGCTGCTAACCCCAGAAGAGTCCCCAAAGCCTCATAGTGTTGCCCAAGGATATTTTAAATTATGACTCGAATTTAAAAATAAATTTCTTTCCAATTTTGTCAGAACTGGGCAGTCAGATCCTGGGCCAGCCAAGCCCCAGGGAGCCATGAGGGATGGCCAGAACAAAGCAGTACAGCAGAGAACATGTAGAGCTTCACTCTGCTATAGGAAATAGCAGATAAATAATGTTTTATGTTTTCCAAACATTTCTGCTAACAGCTCTATAAATTAATTTTCTCTGTTTGTTCAGATGTATCAGTCTGATAGCGAGTGTTTGAAACGTGCCTAAGCATCAAAGAAATGTATTTTGACATTAACTTTGTTACTGACAGAAAAACCGCAAAATATTTAAAGCATTGGAGGCCTTGATATGTTGGGGCAGTGTGCTAATTGTGTTGTGGTGACTCTAACTCACTCCTGAAAAATTACCTTCAGACTGTTTTAGTCAGACAGACACAAGAGCAGAGTGTTGGTTCTCTGGTGTCAGTGCAGAGGGCACAGAAAGCACAGTGCACTTACCTATTAACAGATTGCTGTATTAAACCTCATTTAATCAGCCTTGCAGTTGATGTCCCACTTGAGCCAAAGCCATTATCCAGGTGCTGTGTCTGTGCTGAAGTTTGTCAAGGGTCTGGAGTGACAGGGCAAGGGGGATGGCTTCACAGTGACAGAGGAGAGATTTAAGTTAGATATGGAGAAGAAATTTTTCCCTGTGAGGGTGGTGAGGCCCTGGCACAGGCTGTCCAGAGAAGCTGTGGCTGCCCCATCCCTGGAAGTGTCCAAGACCCAAGACCAGGCTGGATGTTGTTTGGAGCAACCTGGGGTAGTGGAAGGTGTCCCTGCCCATGGCAGGACACTGGAATCAGGTAAATTTTAAGGTCCTTTCCAACCCCAAACCATTCTCTGGTCCTTTCCAGCCCAAACCATTCTCTACCATTCTCATGCCTCTGAATCAAAATCAGTATTTGCCCATGTTTACCCCAGACATGGGCAAATACTGATTTAGATTCAGAGGCATGAGCTTTTAAATCTCCCTCCAGAAAGTTTTTCTAACTGTTAACCCTAGTAGCAGTGGTAATTTCTGTTTGTCATATCAGATAGGTAATCCCCTATCAGGTTCAAGTCCTTGGTCTTAATTCTGCACACAGCATTTCCACTTAGCATTTAGACTGAAGACTCAGCACTGATAGAGGGATTAGACATTTTACATTGCCATGGTTCATATTCTAATATATTTGAGTTCAGAAAGTGATTTCCTTTGCACACTTTTGTGTTGCTGCCTTTCAGTTTCAGTGTAAGTTGCTCAGTATTTGCACAGAGATGGGAAAATGGCATTTCCCTCCCAACATGAGCATATACTGTGCTCTTCAGCAGGAAATGGAGAAGAAAAGACACATTTTTTTGCATTATTCATTCAGCTTCAGTAGCCACTGCAAGCACACATGCAGGTGTGGGAGGGAGCTCCTACCACCTCTTTTATCTGTTTGTTGTGTAATTGGTCCAGCATGGCTCACCTGTGGGTCCCACTTTGGAAGTGACAACTGAAAATTTCTGAGTTTAAACTCAAATCTGCTTTGTTCAAAAGGAAGGTGATAACCTTAAAAGAGGTCCATAATCTGATCATTTATACAGAAAGAGACTTAATTCATGCAAGAGCATGAACAAGCCCTAAAGATGAGAATATAAAATTATAGTGGTGTGCATATGGAGAGAGTTGTACGCTGATGATCTGCAACATTTTATACAGAGAGATTACAGTTTGGTTATCAATTATAATATCCTCCCTTTCTGAATTAAAACTTTTGCACAATTATTACCAAGAAAAGAGAAAGATAATAATCAGAGCACATTCCAAACACTTGTCTCCATTTTCCTCACTGGAGTCACTTGCCAGGCTTTTCTCTCTGCCTCCTTAACATTCACTCCTACACTTCCCATCTCTGTGGGGCCACTGTGGAGTAGCTGACTACAATATGTTTGGCACAGCCTGAAGTAACAGGGGTCACAACATTAGACTGTCATTTTCTTAAAACTTAAAAACAGCCTAAAAATAAGAAGTAGCAGCATTTGGGGAAGTTTTCAACATATGGCTACATGAACAAATTTTAAACATATGGGCCATCAAATGCATTCAAGATGTGTTGAAGCCCATCTAGTGATCCCCAGTCAGATAATTCATAAGATTTCATAAGATGAAGGACATAGATGCCTTTTTCAGTCTCATGACTAATCTATGGGTACTTCATCTGCAGAATAAAGATTAGAATCCATCCTCACTTAAAGGGTATTCATTCATTTATTGCATGGAAATTTGTACAATAAGAAATTCACCTTTGGGATTTCTCATCTTTGGTTCTTGTACTAAATAATATCCTTTTGCTGTTAAAGAAAAAAAAGGAACTATCAAAATATGTATTTAAAATATGTATTTAATTTAACTTCATTCAGGACATCTAGGTAAACTGGTTCATCAATCCTCTCTTAAAAATGAAAGCAATAGTAATTATTGTTGATTATATTACCCCAGTGGGAGACAGAAATAAACCTGAATGCAGAAACTTAAATCACAACTTGCAATTTACTAAAACAAAACAGAACCAGAAAGAATTATCTTCTATAGCTACAGAAATATCCAATGTAAAAATTGCAACAGAGATAATTCATAACTATAAAGCAATAACTGATGATAGCAGATCTTTTGTGATGCCAAAAATATTTTAGATAAAGCTGGAACTTTTATTTTCTCTAAGAACTAAAGGGCTTCCTGTTGCCTTAAGTATTAGAGTGAAAGAAGAAAATTTTTTGTTTGAACAGTTGAACTAGTGGATAGCTTGTAAGAGCATACCCCTGCCTCTTTCCTGTAACTTAACCCAAATAAAGATGTGCATCTTTACTGACACAACAAGAGAGCTGCAAGCAGCCAGGCTAGCAGTGTCCATTCATTGTTATTTGTAGGTTATTAATAACTAACTCAGAGAGGCTGCTTAGCCTTAACATTTCTGTTATTGACTTCAAAATAGAGATTTTCCCTTTTCATGTCACTCCATTCCTGTATCTTTCATTTTGCCTTTGTCCTAGGACTTGCCATCTGCACCTGGCAGCATCCTCTGCTGCAGTGGATATTTTCTTATCCTTGCCCTTCAGCTCAGCTCAGCTCCAAGTGCTCTCTATGATCACTTCAGAAATGTCAGCTGCAGTGTTTATGTCAGCTCTAGTCAATCAAGGGAGGGAACAAAATTCTGAGTTTCTCCAGAAGCACACTGAGATGCACTACTGGAAACCTGATTCTGCCCAGAAAACTCTCACAAACTGGTTCCAAATCTGACTGTGGGAAGAGCAGCTGTGGCCTCTCCCATCTGGCTGCAATGCTGTGCAGAGTGCCCCAGGGAGCCCTGCCTGAGCAGGGAGGCTGAGCCAGCTGAGCCACTGTGCTCCCTTCCAACCTGAGCCTCCCTGTGTTTCTGTGAGTATGCCTGCGTGGGATGGATAAAACTGGGTTCCCCTCCTGGACATCAGAAAGAACACTGGAGGGGAATTGAGGGCAGTGACTAGGAATTTAAAAGAAAGATAAGAGCAAGAGAGAAAAAAAGATGTTTTTAAAAGGAAACATCACCATGTTGGAAGGAAGCTAGTGCTCCAAGGATAGCAAACCCCTTGCAAGCATCTCCCTCTGCAAGCACCTCCTATATAACCACACCAGCCTTAGAAATGGAAGAATCTTTCAGCAAATAGCAGTGCTATTTCTGCCAGGTTATTTTCCCCTGGGAGAACAGCTGGGGCTTGATATTCTTCACTGAGCTTTTGCTTTACAAGGTTCATTAACACTTACAGAGAGTGCATAGAAGTTTGTGTTTCACCTCTGACAACCTGCTCATGGGCATTGCTGGTCCCTGCCAGGCTGGGAGGAGGAAAGAGCTGGGCTGGCAGCTGAAGGCTCCTCAGTGCTCCCATGGAACAGGATGAACAGCACAGACAGACTGGGATGCATAAATGGGCTCTCCAACACCACTCCAAGGACAAAGGGAATCCAGAGATTGTCCTAAAACCAAGAGAAAAAGTGAAAGGTCAGTTGGATAGTGAGATAAATACTAGGCAACATTCAAAATAAATAAGGAGGGAGAAAGCATGAGAAGCAGTAGCACTTTTAAACAGATTGCCATGATAAAAACAATGTTTTGGGAGAAACAGCATAAGGAGAAACAGCATAAGGAATTGCTGGTCAGAGCTCTGGGGTGTTCCCTTTATCAGCAATATTATTCAGCCCGTTCCTGAGCTCCAAGAGCTTTGATTTATCTTCAATTTTAAGCCATCTCTTGGGAACCACTGTGGCTGGGCACCATGCCTCTGGCACAGCCAGGCATTCCTGTTTGCTTTCTGCCTGCAGACACAGCTGGAGCTCCTCATTCATGGTACCATCAGCATCACCCCAGAGGGCAGGTTTCACACATGTCAGGTCCCTGTAGCCACAGTCCAGTTCTGGGTCTTGTTCTGGGTCTTGCTCTGTGTCACTAAAGGGCCCTGCTGGCCCAGCCCTTTCCTCACACACAGAGGGGCTGCTGACTGATCTCCATGTCCAGTGTGCTACACTTGTGAAAGAGATGAGACCTGTTTTATCCCTTGTCCCTTAATGCAATGAAATGCATTGTGCTCTCAGATTGAAATCTGAGCCCTGGCTCAATTTAAACTTGTTGTTTTTGCCTGCTTATTTAGCCTGTCATTCTCTTATCCAGTGGCTGTCTTTTATCCTACCCACCGTGTGTGTGAGGCAGGCTTGGCTGAAGGCATTGACACAGGATCTGTCAGGCACATTTCAGCCCAGCCCCTCACTATGTCCCTGGCCAGCAGCTTTCAGGGGTCTCTGCAATGTCCCCATCACAGCCCTGTGCAAAGCCAGGCACAAGGGAACCCCCCCCCTCCATCCCAGGCACTGAGTCCCTGGCTAGTGGCAACATGCAAGGGAGGATTAATCAGCAGAGACATTTTTATGAGTAAAATAGCAACAAAGTCAGTGCTACAGCTCTTTCCCAGCAGAACTCTCCACTGTGGAGAGGCTGGGAAAGAGAAGCAGAGGATGTGTTCCTTAGTAGAGGAAATTCTTTAGAAAGTCAGATTTAATTAAGGCCCTCAGAAGCCCTTAATTTTTGAGAAGTGGGCCACATTTTCCTAACACTAGAAACAAAGAGCTATGTAGAGGAAGCATGAAATATAACAGTCAAAAAAAGGACTGCAATATACAGTAAGTGCAAGTAGCTGTTGAGTTCATAAGAAAGGCAGAACCAGAAGGATTTTTTTTCTCTGGGAGCACCTTTTCCAGATTGCCCAATTGATCTTATAATTATAATTTGAACATCTACAGCTTCTGGACACTACTACAACTCACACCAAGTGATTTGAAAACCACATGGTTCACAAAATAAACCTAAAATACTCATCTGGACTAAGGCAATTTTGTTTGTGAACAAAACACAACAAAGGAAACACCTAAGGCAGGAAAGCCACAGAGTGCTGGAGGATAAGAAAGACCTGTCTGGCCTCAGGGTTTCCATGTTACAAAGTAATTGTTGGCCAAATTGGAACCTCCTTGGTTAAAGCATTGCATAGAGCTTTTGCTTCTGCAGGAGCAGTCCTGGGGAGACACGTTGGCTTGCACAGCATTAGTTTCACACCACCCCTGGTACAGTCAAAATTGGGTCCTCATATCCTTAGATAGATTATTTAGATTAATGATTACACCTGAGTGATGAAGAAAAGCAAGGATGGCTACCCCAACCACTCCAAAAACATTTGCCCGTCCATGCTGGAACCAGATTCTGGGTGTGGCACAGCTGGATTTCACCCAGTGCACACTGCCCACAGCTGATTCATTGTCACCTATATTCAGAGCAATTTATCCCTCATCACCCTATTACTACCACTTTTTGGACTTTTGTCACCTTGATGCAATGAATTTTTCCATGTGCCAACCAAGACAGTGCCAGCTTGGCTGTCCTCCAGCCTTTAACATAACACAGAGGAGTTTAATAGAAACCAACAGCTTCCAGCAGAACACCACCACCCACAACACCTCAGTGATTCTCTCTGCAGTGAACAGGCACTGAGAGCACAAACACAAACAAAAACCTTTATGGCAGGACGAACCAGAATCCTTATTCTTTGAATGTGCTTCATATTATAAATCACCCATGAAAGTGATAAATGTGCATTTCAAACAAACTATATACACTGTTCAACAGGGGTGTTCAGCATAACAAAACTGCCAGAGGGCAGCTGAGCTAAAATAAGTGTATTGCTCTTATTGGTGTTTTTGGGGTCTAGATGAGTGTGCAGCAGGCAGATTTCCCAACCCACCATGTGGTTTCTGCTTTACTCTAAAAGACTTCTGCCACATTGAGCAGAAGTGCAGAGGCCAAAGGGCTGGGCAGGAGCCAGGCAGGTCCATGCCAAGAGCCACAGTGGTGGGATGGGGCTGTGTTTGGCACACAGGCTGGTTCCAGGCACTTAGTGACACTTGTCATTCTGTCACACCAACTCCCTTCCTAACACCTTCATCTCATTATCTGGAAGGTTATGTTTTACAGACAAGATCATTATCTGATTTTGTCAGCTGCTGTTTGATTTCTGTGTTCTGTTCCAGCGAGGTTTTCCTTATAACAATGGCTTTGCTAATGGACATCCCCCCGTGCTGCCCATTTATAACACCTTTCCTATTATACCTCCTAGATGAGACCTGACACTCACAACAAACATTATTGAATTAAACCTCAGCTGTAAAGTAAGCAAGCCTTATTATACCCAATTTTACAGTTGGGTAAACTTACATACTGGAGACATTTAAATGACTTTCCACAGCATTATAGAAAGAGTCAGTGAAAGCAGAGAGCCTGGAAAAGTCCAGCTCTCAGTCACTCACTGCAGGCCCCACTTTGAGAAAACAAAGTTATTAAGCATGTGTTTAATGTTAAGCTTATGAAAAAGGGGGCATTAACCCATTACAAAGCTTGCTTCCTTCAACATGCCAAAAAACCTGCTGCCAGCCAGCAACAACAGGATTTTAAGTATGCCTTCCACTGTCTCCATGGTCAGAAGGCAGCAGTGATTTATCATTTTGCAACAGAAGGATGTGACATTTGCAGCTTGTGACACAAAGTGGAGGAAAAGCACACTGGGTCAGGGGACATTTGGGGCCTATTTGATCCCAAAACTTATAGGAAAGCTACAGTAAAGCAAGCAATGTAATAAGAAGTGATGCCATTGTCAGAAGCAGGATGGAGTGTTCTGCAAAATTCTCAAGTCCCTTATAGAGATGCCAGTCATCCCAGGCCTGCTTTCCTTTAGAAGCATCAGCATCAGTCTCCAAAGATGAGCTAAGTGGTGCAGACATCAACAGTGTCAACCACTCAGAGGTGGCATGTCCATGGTGGCCTTTGACATGCCACCAGTCAGGGAGGTGCCAGGGATGCTGGTGGAGCCCAGCCTGAACCTGCAGCAGAGGACAGAGACTCACCTCCACACTGCTCACTCTACCAGACTATTAAACCTCCAATCTTTTCATTTTTCTCCTTTCTTGGTTACTTGACTGTCTGCAAACAGGTACATTTTCTCTTCTCAGTGCCCAATTCATCGTCTTGCTTTCATTCCACAATGCTGCCATTGCCTTTTTCACATCACAGGTCACAGGAGCTGCAATTACCTTACAAACATTGGATTGCCACTGTTGGCAGAACAGAGCAGAAGGAGCTGGTGGTGAGAGAAGGTTTTATTCAGTAATAACCAAGGCAAATGAGTAATTCCAGAGAGAATTGCACTAAATGCAAGTGCTGCAGTGGAGGGAGGAGGGGTCTTGTGGTGTAATATGTAATTTTCAGGGTTTGGAGGGCAGAGTCTAGTTAGAAAATCAGCTGAGGAAAACAGTCTACAGTGAAAAACCAAACAGAAATTCCTGCAAACCCAAGAAATTGAGTCACTGATGTATTTAGAAGCTCCTTGAGTCTGGAAATTATTTTCAGCTTGACATGGAATTTGCCATCAAATGACACACATGGACACTCTGCTCTCACACATTTTAGCAATAATTAATAACTCGAGAAATTGGGAAAAAAGGAATTAACACTAAGAGAAGGGAGGCCAGTGTACACTTGGGAGGAGGAATACCAGGCCTGATTAGAAAGGGGTTTGGATTACCAAATCCCAAAATCATCCTTCAAGACGTCCCCTCCATGCTGGGCCCCAAGGCAACCTCTTACCTGTAAAACCTTCAAAAAGAGCTTGTGGCCCAGGAGCAGCCTTTGTCCCTCACCAGCACTAGCTTGTTTCTTCCCCCCCACCTGACCCCACCCCACCTTACTTTTTCTGTCCTAACTGAGGGGTTTATTTTTCAAGAAGAAAAGGGCAAGACAAATCCTGGCTGCCTTCCAGGAAGCTCTAGTCATTTCAGCTTCATCCTGAGATTTAGACCCTAAAATGAGTTATAAATAGAGCGATTTTACACTGCTTAATGCAGGCTTGTACAAGGCAGAGTGGGGATTCCAGGTCTCCTGCCAGATGGGACAATAGCCTTAGAGGTGCCATGCATTTCATAACTTGGGGAAAATTCATTTGAGATTCCTTATCAGTAAATTCAAGGTGCCCATGAGCCAGAGTCCTCTCACGCCTGTATAAGCCCAAAATCCATTCACTAACCTTTAGGGAGGGAGGGAGGGAAGGAGGGAAAGAGCAAGGAGAAACCAGGTCATGGTGATAACTTTGGGACTCTGCAAATGGGCTGTGGTGAGCTCCCCTTTTTTTAACTAAATCCAAATGTGGATGAATAAAGGATTCTGGTGCAAACACCTGCTCGGGCTTGAGCTCTCCCTTCTCTTTCCATAACAGTAATTGAGCTGGGTTTAACATCTCCAGAATTTTGTCACAGAGCAGAACCATGTGGGATAAGCAAGGACACTGCAATGCTTTAAAGAGAGCTGCATCTTTTGTCTGAAGCACTCACCATTCTCCTAAACTCCTGTCAGATCTGCAACCTTAGGACTTGAGAGACAATCATGCCTAAGTTATTGAGCCAAGGACAGCTGTCCATCAGGTGGGACTGGCTCCTTTTCTCCCTGTTTCAGCAGCAGATGAGGAAGAACAAGCACCAGCACACTCCTTGCTCACCAGAACTCCCAGGGAGAACCCTCCATCCTCACTCCAGATGGCATTGCATCCCTCAAAGAACTTGTGGTATTAAAACTTTCTCAATGCATATCACACAGAGGTGAGGAATGAGCTGTGTTTTATCACATGAACTTAACAGCCAGAAAAATCCAGCACGTGTCAGTACCTCTGCAATTTCATGCCCTCCCTGGTTTCCACAGCATATGGTCTGATGGTGCTATTCCATTTGCTTTCCCTGGGAGAGCAGTTTAAAATGGAGAGAAATAGCATGGTACATTTGAGTTTATGGGGTATCAAAAGGGCTATAGTGGATGGTAGCCAAGGCACCAAAGTGAATTATTTATAGTGCAATTGCACTTTCTCCTAAGCTACCCTTCAGACAGATCAGGCCTTGGACACTCACATTAAGGTTTTGTTAAATCTAAATAAGATAAGGTGTATACAACAATACAGATACACCAGTTTGACATTAAATCATGTTCAAGTAACATTCCTTCAAAGTAGCACTCTGTGAACAACATTACTTGGTTCTTGGGTTAGAGGCACGGACATTTTTTACATAAACCTTCTTTCATCTAATTTTTATTGCCTTTTTTGGGTGGTATTTCCTAGTGTATCATGACCTCTATATTTTCAAAATTATGAGACAAAGAAGACTTCCTTTCTTTGCACAGTAAGAATAGAAGAATTTGCCTGGGGATATTGTTGAGCTCAGGTACCAACTAGGTCCATGCAAACTTTATTTGCACAGAAAAATGGCACCAGTTCTGCACTGCAGAGCACTGCAGTGATTTGCTGCATCACTTTTATGTTGTTGTGACGTAGCCCTTGTGGTCTGCAGGAAAAGGCATTAGCCTTCCCAGCCTGGCAGTGAAGTCTTTAACTACAGGAATTCTCCCCAAAGCAATGTAAAACCCAGACACTGCACAGTATCCTGCAGAGCCCTCTTTTTTCTGTGTAGAGTTTGCCCTAGTGTGATGAAAGGAAAACCAAAACCTGAAAAACTTAAGAAATTAATCAGGGCTCTCTGTGACAAAGGTACCACAGAGAAGGGAACAGAACAAACCCCTCAGCACAGTCAGGATACAACTCTCCAGGAAAAGCAAATATTAAAGACTAATTTCTTATTCCACATTTTCTATCCAATTATGGCTCCTAGCAGCTTTCTTGCAGCCTGCAGGCTGCAGGCAGGTGTTCCAGGTCCTTTCTTCAGGGTGCAGTTTCATGGCTAGAAGAGAAGAGATTGCATGGTCAGATTTTGGAGCAGGGCTGGAAATCCCAGAAACACAGACTGATTTGGGCATTAAAGCTCATCCAGCTCCAACCTCCTGCCATGGGCAAGGACACCTTTCACTGAACCATGTTGCTCCAAGTCCCCTCCAGCAGGACTTTCAACCTTTCCAGGGATGGGGCAAACACAGCTTCTCTGGACAGCCTGTGCCAGGGTCTCACCATTCTTACAGGGAAGAATTTCTTCCTAATATCCAATCTAAACCTAAACCTCTCAGTTTGCAGCCATTCCCCCTTGTCCTGTCACTCCATGACTTTATTAAACATCCCTTTCCAGACTCCCTGGCACCCAGCACAAGCCCCATCCCCAGCTGTGCATTCTCAGCCCAGAGGATGTGAGCAGGACGCTGCTCACCTGGGCTCTGGCACTGGGGGAAGGTGGCACCAGGGATCCCAGAGCTGGGCACTCCTCTCTGCCTTGGCCAAAAGCAAGCAGAGCAGAAATACAGTCTCAGCAGAAAACTAATGGGTACATATTTTTATGAGACTCAATAGCCCTTTAATTGATTTTATTGCAATTTATGGCATTTGCATAATGATGTGAGTCAATATGAAGAGAGTGAAGCAGGAGGTTATAAAAAGCATTTCAGAGTCTTGTTCTCAGGGAGCTGAGTCCAATCCCCACACTTTAACATTTCAGTTTTCTTAATTTTGGTAACTTAGCTGTTTTGCATAACCTTCTGAAGGCAGTAGCAGCATTCTGACAACATGCTGACTGTCAATAACATCTGAGTGTGCTCCCTAGGAAACACCTGATATCAAGAGATTGAATTAAATCCCTAAGTACACGAATTTTAAACCCCCAATTTTCAAACAAAGAAATCAAATCTATATGGATAAGTCCCCCTATCAAGGATTTCTTAATCAAACCAACAATCTTACTCAATTAATAGTCACAGAAAAGATACCCCTTGTTTAGGCCAGCTCATTGCATTGCTCCTTTTTCCTTTGTTTTCCACCTTGAGGTGGTGTCACTGGCTCACTCCAGACAATCCATGTGCCCTCACTGCAACTCAATCTGTCCAAAGCACAAGGTGCAAAGATGAACCACAGATGATATCATGACTTCAATGCAATCCAAGGTCTTGTAAGCTGCAATTCTGTAAAGACTTCATAGATTGAATCAACACAATGGGGTTCCATGGGAATAGGCAATAAATATAAAATTATCATCATTATTAGAGGGTTTTGTCCAGCACTGAAGCACAGCAGTTGAGATCTATAACTGCATTAAAAGTGCTGCTCAGTAAACAAAGTTTGGCCAGCTTCGTGCAAAATGCCTGTACATATGGGAGCAGTGCCCACAGACACCTCATCCAGCAGTATTTTCTATCTTGGCAAAAAACAAACACTTCTCCAGGGATCAGTTTCCCTCACACATTGCCATCCACTGGCTTCATTCCATTCACTACCAACAGGACTAAACCAGGAGATTTTTCTTGTTCTCCTAATAGACTCCAACAAAGTGAACTGCTGGAATGACAATTCAAATTATAAAAACATGGTTTTAAAAAGCTGTAATTAAGGCTTGTTAACTAACTTTTGAAAGCAATTAGGATACTGTTTAGCAGAAAACATTACAGTCATTGTTGTTGTTATTATTATTATTACTACTGCTATATTATAATTACTAGAGCCTCTTGCTTCTCTGGGGACAGAGCTCTGAGCAATCTGGTCTAGTGGAAAGAGCCAGTGCCCACGGCAGGAAGGTTGGAGCTGCATGATCTTGAAGGCACCTCCCAATATCAAACCATTCCATGATTCTAGGATAGCTGGAATGACATACAAGAAAGCAATCAGTAACCCATGGTTTGCTCCAATAGCAAAATAACCCATTCTCACTTTGCTTGGCTCTGCAATGGCACCAGCTGTGCAGCCAGAAGCTGTCAAAACCTTTGAGTGGGACTCATGATGTCCATGGGTAGGAAAGTGGGGCAGTAGGAGATGACAGCCTGTGGTGTTGTGGGGTCTTCAGGATAAGGTGAGAGATGAGAATTTGAATTTATGTTTTTAGAAGGCTGATTTATTATTTTATGATATTCTATTAAAAGAAATGCAATACTAAAACTATACTAAAGAAATAGAAAGGATCCATCAGAAGGCTAAACAAGAATGATAACGAAAGCGCGTGACTGACTCCTCACAGCCCAACACAGCTGATGGTGATTGGTCATTAATTAAAAACAATTTATATGGAACCAATCAAAGATGCACCTGTTGGTAAACCATCTCCAGACCACATTCCCAAACAATCAGATAATTATTGTTTTCATTCTTCACTGAGGCCACTCAGCCTCCCAGGAGAAAAAGTCCTGGCAAAGGGATTTTTCAGAAAATATCTCAGTGACAACAGCCCTCCCTGGGAGAGGGAATGGGGAGCAGCAGAGCCCAGCAGTGACCCACAGCTCCAGCAGCCCCCTGGAGAACCCCCAGGCACAGCACAAGCAGGGGTGGGGAGTGGTGTGGGGTCACCACCCAGCCACCCCTCGGGGCTCTCAGGGCTGGGGCAGAGCCCAAACTGGGTAGGGTTGTGTTGGACCAGCTCATTCACTCCTGCTCTTGCAGCTTCATGGGATCAAACTCTTCCCCAAACACAGTTGCCATCTTAATTAATTACAAAAATTGAGTAAAGACCAGAACTAATACCAGTCAATACTTGGACATTCTTTCAACTGACAGTCCAAAACCACTTTCAATTCAATAATCCTCACAGCAGCTGTGTGATCTAAATGCTTTCATTACACTCTTTTTACAGATGAAAAGGGCAGGGACAATAAAAGAAAGTCACAAGCACCCATAAGCCTGACTTCAGGTCATTTGGCAAGGAAGGTAGCTGGGGTAGAAAGCAGAAACCTTGACTGAGAGGGAAAATCCAAGCCATAGTTCTGAGATGAAGCATTTTCTCCTTCCTGCCCCTCAGAGGGGACAAGAGACTGAAGTCATTATATGCTACAATTGGGTGTGCATGTACTCTGCAAGATAAAATTACATCTACAGATGGTCTAGACAAAAAACACTCAGCTAATTTTAGCTTAGACAGAATCTCATGTGTGTATCTGGGGGAATAAAATTAGATGCACTTTACATACTTTCTAAATTATCAAGAAGATCTTCCTCCATAAATAAATATCAGCCAAAACCTAATCTTATGTTCAATACAAGGCAGTATTTAGGGGTTTTTTCATGAAATATCAGAAGTAACAAAAATCTGTATCTGTTTTTGTACATCTACAGATATTTACAACAGAGTACTTTTTGTCTATCTTTGTAAAATCCCATTATCACACAGTAATGTGTCCCTAGTACCCTTTATGGATTATTTTTCTGCTTTCCCAATTCTGTTAAATAATTAGTGGTAATTGCCCTAAGCAAATGGCTACCCAGCAATCCAATCCTGTCAGTAAGCAATTTGTGCTTTTGAGATGTCCTTGTCTTCACATGTTTGTGTCAGTGGTGCCCAGAAGAGGACACCCAAAATGAATATAAAGGCTCCTGGGATGGGGCTTGGAGCCACCTGGGCTAGTGGAAGGTGTCCCTGCCCATGGCAGGGGGCAGGAATGAGATGATCTTTAAGGTTCCTTCCAAACTAAACCATTTTATGATTCCATGATTCTATAAAACTGTTATTTTCAAGCCTGTGCCTTGGAGAAAAAAACCAAAAAAGTAATGTTTATGGCTATCAAGTCTTTATGCCATTCCACACAGTGGAAAAATGCAGGCTTACCTGTAACAGCTCTGGGATTATTATTTTGATTATGGGCAGGGATCTCCAGGTCCAGTCTCAGGAGTCAGCAGGTGTGACTGGCAATACTGCCTGTTTCACTCCAGACAAAAGACAATTTGCATCTTTTACACAGTGTTTGCAGAATAATGAACCTGTTTACAACAGTCAGTACCTTTCATATGAAGTTCTTTACAAAAAAAAAAAAAAAAAAAAGAAACAACATTTACAACATTTTAAGTTCTTTGCAAACAATAACTCTTTAAATGTGTGGGACATTTTACCTTCCAGGGGGTAAAAAGCTGGTTTGACTCCTTCAGACAAAGCTGCAAAAAGTGATGAGGTTAAGTTGTGAGGCCACATTGTGACTCATGCTCCCAGGTTAATTTTTAAAAGAATTAATATGCTATTTTTATTAATTATTATTTATTAATTCTTCCATACTATCAGTTACTTCATAACCTCTTTTTCCAGGGCTACAGACTCTCCACTCCACATAACACTGTTTAAGGGTTTACTAAAACAAAATTATCAGTACTTTTATAACCTGGATGTTCAACACTGCCATGTGCTACTCTGATTTATGTTTTGACCCTTCAGGTCTTCAGAGATGAAAATCAAAACCTTCTAAATCACCTGCATAAATTACTGTCTTTGTAATAAAAATGTGACTAATATAATTCTAGTCAATTCTGAATTTTCTAAAGAATTGCTCGAGGTACTGCTTCTGGATAAAAATAAATGTTCAAACAATTTCATACTTGAGCATAGGGATATCTCTGTGATGCATCATCCTGGTTCCACATAATAATGTAGTAAAACTAAATTGTATTTTAAAAGACCTTCTTGTTATTTCTCATGTATGTAAAAGTCTCATCACTCATCCATGCACGGTCCCTGTAATTGCAGAATTGGCATTGTAGCATTGCTGCTTTGACAGGAGATTCTAAGCAATTTTTCATTCTTAGATTTTTGGGGGGGGGGGGGGGGGGGGGGGGCAGGGAACAAACCTATTGACACACTTTACATTGCTTCAAGCAAGATTCAAAGTACTCAGAAACAAGTGAAGGCAGAGCTCTCTCAGCACTGCTGATGCATTCACCAAAGTGGAGATGCCAAGGTGGGAATGAGCTGGGCTAGGGACAACCAGCTCTGTACCCAACAGACCTGCTCAGAGCTCTGAGCAAAGCCACTGCAATGCTGATCAAGACAAGAAGAAATCAGCCTCCCCTTTCACCCCCCAGAGATAAGGAGGTAGCAAGGCCCTGAACAGCTGCCCTTGCACCCACTCAAGCATCCTCACAAGCCCAGGGCCAGCACAGAAGAGAATCAGGATTTGGGCATGGTGCCACTTGGATACAGGGATCCCTCTAGCCAAGCCACCCATCTGGACTGGAACTGCCAACAGCAGCCCATCAGGCACAGAGAGTGGGCATTACTTCATGGTGACAAGTATTTTACAGCTGTATGTGCAATCTCTCCTCTGCATTTCTGTAATATCTTATCAAAATACATAAGAAATTTCTGTGCAGGATCATATAAACACTCTCCACTCTGTCTTCCTGAGAAGCTGGCAGGCTTTATTTGCCTCTCAGTTACCTGGATAAACAGATTGCTAATATAACCAATGGATGTGATAATATTCCAAAAGCAATGTTTAACAAAAGGGTGAAATTATTTGACCCAAACAATTCCCAATGTGTTACTGCTGATAGAAATATCTTCTGCCTCTTGCCATAGCATAAATGAAAAAACAACTGCAACAAAAGCCCTTAAAAATGCATTTAAAAATAAAAAATCTGCATATCTCCAGAAATTACTTTCTCACTAGCATGAGCAATTTTGACCTCAGCATATGTTTGAGAAGTTCTGCTTCTCATTTAGGAACTGCTCAGATCTAGGAGCTCCTGTTTTAGCTGAGGTTTGATGTGCCAGATCAGTCCCCAGCTCACGCAGCATTAAGAGGGAGATTTGCAGAAGTATTTAGGTGCCTAGAAATGAAGACAGGCACCTCATGGGATTTGAAATGAATGCAAATAAGGCTATTTTTGTCAACCTCTGTAAGAATTCATTTGAGTTTTGTAACAGCCAGTGGCACAAGTGACATCTCTGTCACATTCCAGCCCTACCCTTGGCTGTGTGCTTGTGTCTGTGTGTCCAGCTGGTCCTCTGAGCATATGGCTTGGGGACAAAGTGGGAAAACATGAGCAACCATATCCAGCAGAGTCATCCAGCTTTACCCTCTCTACAGGAGGTGGCCAGAGAGGCCACGACCCCTGTAAAATAGAAACCCTTGAAGATGCACATTGCACACACAGATCATCAGCTACACTAGGCACTTCCCTCACAGAATCACAGAATGGGTTTGGTTGGAAGGGACCTTAAAGAACCCTTCATTCCAACCCTCCTTCCATAGGTAGGACACCTTCCACTAGACCAGGTTGCTCAGGTGTTCTGTGGTTTGATGCCACATTAATCTCTTGGCCAAATACTGGGACTCCTTTCACTTCATCCACAGACATGCAGACAGCTTTTTGCCAGTCAAGATGGAGCAGAACATTGGCTTCCTTTTCCATCATCCTTGACCTGCTACTTCACACTCCTGCCAGCCAGCACAGACTTCACTTGAACTGAGCCATACAGAGGGTGACCCCAGCAGGGCACAAGACCTGAAAATCCCTCTGCAGCTTCATGTGTGAGTCAGCTCTAAGAGAAGCCTGTCCAAGTCTTCAGCAGAAATTATGTCCTTGTGTGGTAAACAACAACAATCACTACTTACTCATGGTCCCTTTATCAGTTTGGTAGCAAAAAACCATAAATCCTCCACTGCCCTTCCACTCCAGCACATCAGCAGGCATTGTCAATCAGAATCAGCTAAAATGAATGAGATTTCACATATATTAATGAGATGTATTTCACATGTATTAATCTCATTTTTTTTTCACACCAGATTTGTTCTCTGCCCTCTGTGCTCAAAACCAACCTCACAGTACCTGGTTTGTGCTTAGGAAATGTCTGTGTCTGCAGCTCAAAGCCCTTCTCTCCTTTTCAAGTTGCTGACAGTGGGTCTGTGCCCAGCCCAGGTCTGTGCCAAACAGCTCTGAGTTTGCATTGCAATCAGCTGGTCAAGGGATCTTTATTTCTGTTTTATCTTCCTTGCAATGTGTGCCACAGTCTAGAGACAGAAGATGGGCAGAAGGAGCTCTGCATCCCAATCAAGGCTGACACACAGCTCCTGTGTGCAGGGAATCCTGAGCATGGGCAGCAGGAAATGCTAAGTGTGATTAACCTTCCCTTTCCCTACCCCACAGCCTCCACAGAGGCAGATTTGTACATTCTTAATTTTAATTAATAAAATCAATATGCATGCGCTCACACATGTACCACTGCAAATTAGCTTTCAAGGAAAAAAGAAAGGCAAAAGAAAAATCTGTGACACTCTTCCCCACAAATGGACTCTTGGAAAATATTTTCACTGGCTGGTGTTTCTCTGAACTTATGAGACCTCCCAAGATATTTGGCTGAAATGTTCAAGTTCAGCATGGACAGTTCAATTCCAGATTTATGTTTAGTAAATGTTCTAATGTTTTAAAAGCTAAAACCAAGAGAACTCATGATTACATTACATGGCAGCACTTAAGTGAAAACACAGTTTTTCACAGATTTTTTTTCTTATTTTTTTCTTTTTTTTTTTTTTTTGCCATTGCTGTGAGCGTTCTGCGGGAAGGGTTTTTGTCCTTGACATAATAATATT
The DNA here is from genome assembly GCF_023055355.1 of Agelaius tricolor. Taxonomy (NCBI): domain Eukaryota; kingdom Metazoa; phylum Chordata; class Aves; order Passeriformes; family Icteridae; genus Agelaius; species Agelaius tricolor. Next base: position 8,607,809 of record NW_027269278.1, on the reverse strand, counting down.
TAATAAACCATAATGTCACTAATTTGCTTAGGCTTTTAATGAGGCCAGTCTGAAAAGCTCTGTTCCTTTATTCCTTCATTTTCTTAATGAAATGAACTTTGTTCTCATCCCTTTGTCTTTGCTGGGGTCTGCTGTTCTGCTATTCTTGAGCTTTTCAGCCTATTTGATAAGCTGCAATAGAGACACTGCCAGATGAAATGTGTGCTGCATTATCACCTCCAATTAAGCAGCTGGGCTAAGTGACCTCACCAGGGAACAGGAGTCTCTTCTGATCACTCAACCCGGTGTTGCTACTCCCTTCTGCTTTAAATTTTCATTTCTTGGGCTGTATCAGGCAGTTATAGGGACTTTATATGGGACAAAAATGCTGCCATTGGTTATCCCAGGCATGCTGAGGAAAGCCATGCCACATCACAGCTGCTTCTCCAGGCAACCAGAACACCTCAGTGCCCCTCAGAGGACCCTGCTCCAGACTGACACCACGTCCTGGTGCTTTCCCCAGGAAGAGGAAGGGCAGCCAAAGCAGCATCAAAGACAAGTAACTCACCATGATCAAGTGTCTAAATCCTGTGCTGACCCTGAATAATTCATCCAGCTGGGCAGCCAGAGGTGAGCTGCTGTGGGAGCCGTGCTCAGCTCTGGTGCCTTTTGCTGAGAGAAGGGAACATTTTATAGTGACCTGAGGATCAGGAACCTTCACCTGCAGCAAGACCTGGAGTCTGTCTTAGCTGATACCTGAATTGGTTTGAGCTAAGGACTCTCAGGGCTGTGCTGGGTGTGCTCCCACCTGGGGGAGCCCTGAATGCTTTGCTCTCCTGTCCTCGGGGATGGCAGCACTGCCATCTGATCCCACCTCTGATCCCTCTCCCACAGCCTGCAGCTTCCATTCCTTAATATCAACAGGGAGCTTCAATATTCCAGAGATCTTTTTTCTTTTGTAAAATTTATAAAATGCCTGTTGAAGTACCATTCATGTTGAAAAGCCTCTCTCTATCAAGGCCTCTTGGACTAAACACAACAATATAACAAACATTGGCCATTAATAATAGAGAAAAAGTCCTCCCCTGTGTTATCATTCGTCAGGATGATGTGTTATTAGTTTATAGATATATATATTTTTAGCTGAAGATTTTTTTTGGCAGCAATTTGGCCTTCAAAATAATGGACTTGGCTGTATGTAAAGCCTCAGAAAAATAGTGGTTTTGAGAGAGGTTCAACAGTGAATGAATCTGCTTTAGAGAGGAATTTCCTTTGCAGTGAAATAGAAAAATAGTGCCATCTTTTGGTCTGAGCAGCTCGACCATCATGGCTGGGGGTCAAGAGCCCAAAACTGCTGGCCACATCAACAGCTGGATTTAGATGTGGTTATTACTGTCTCTGAAATTCTTATTTTTTCTTAAAACCACAATAAATTTGGATTTAGTACATATGCAAAGGAAAGAATGTTCACCCTGGAGGTCAGGGCTCCTATTTGTTGTCCCTGCCATGCCCAGCTACATCCATTCTTACACCTTAGGCTCACAGTTTTGCCCTGGGGTCTCACTTACCGGAGATTCCAGCTGTAAACCAAAAGGGCAGATGCCATCAGCACTCCTGCCCCTCCTTCCTCCATGCAAGGAAACAGCTTTGGGGATTTAAAACTGCTGATTTCCAGCCCTGGTTTGACAAATTGCCAGGATTTAATTCTAGTGCAGGGCTCTGAAAATCAGGGGAGAGAATTTGAGCCTCAGCTAGTTTTACATTCAATTGTAGACTGATTAAGGATAGTATTAGCTCAATAATCAACTACATAAAAGGGTTACACTCCCCCACAGAACATGCCACACCAGCATATTTTGCATTCCTCTCAAAAGGATGAATGTAGCTTTTAATCAGTATTTTTGTCTATACATCACCTTTTCCTTTCTGATCTCACAAATGGGAATGCTCTAATGCTTTTCATTTTATTCTACAAAACTGACTTACTGAAACAATTTGGTAAATGTTTCATTGTGCTGAGAAAATGACCCATCTTGCAGCTCTTTCTCCAGAAAAAAATGAACATTACTCTATACTACTGCCTCTCAAAATGTTATTTTTCTTTCCTAGGGCCATAGAGAAAACAATATTCTAGTTTTGTTCCAAATATCTGAAGTTATTTGACACAGAAAATATCATCCATGAGCCAGGACCCAGACATGTCCTGCAATTAAGATCTCGAGTTATTGGCTTTCCATTGACATCAGGAAGTCTATTAAATGCTGCTGTGGGCAATCTGTATTTGACATTGTCCAGGTACACAACACACTGGCAAAGCATCCAAATGAATGACAAAACCCCACAGAGCTGCACAAACCCCCTCAGGCTACCAGAGCAGGACAAGGCTACATCTTGATTAGTCAGCAAAGGCTGCTGATGGTAGGGATGGGGAAAACCTTTGTTCACAGGGAAATGACATCTATTAAAATGCTGCAACATGTCAAACAAATCCATATGTATTGAATTATAGAGGTATACATTTAGATAGAGCTTGAAGACAAAACAGCAAGGACACAAGTCAACATGTAGAGTAAAGTCAACAACAGACTGCTGAACTCAGTAGAGATGCTCACATTCCATGGGGAAAACAGACACATTCCATCACAATTTCACTACCCAAACGTCCCTTTTTTATGCAGGCTTTTATTATGCTGTTTCTTCAGGCATCAGGGTTGGTTTGGCTTTTTGGTTGAGTGTTTTCATTTTCCTTTTACACAGATAAGCCCATACAGGGAGTTTCCTCTGACCTTGGAGACATTACCAGTAGCTTAGCAATCATCTCGGATTTTATTCAGGCTTTAAAAGTGAGCAGGAGTGTTTGCACAGACTTCACTGGGATTCAGAGTCAGCTTCTGAAATGTTTTTCCTATAAAGACTCTAATGACATTGTGCTGGTTTTACTACTGCTACACTAAACCTTCTCACAAGTGACACCAGAATTTTCTGTCTGTAATGACTGTCATCTGCCAGCTCTACTCAATGCCTGCTTATCTTGCTTAACTTTCACTTCCCAGCAATTAGCAGAAGCAATATTAAAATTCCTCCCCAGGCATCTGCTTCCCATAGCCAAAAATTTGATGCTTTAAAACCGCTGGTAGTTTTTAATAGAACAGCAAACACTAACTAAAATGCAAAAGGAGGGCGAGGAACCCTAGGCTGCAACAATAATTTAACCATTCCAGGTACAGCAATTTTATTTGTTCTTTGAAGAGTGTAAGTTCCAAATTTACATTTCTTTAAATATCTTTTAGATGAGGCAGCATTTAAGAACCAGCTACACTGGATTAAATGCAAGACCTGGAATAAAATCAAGAACACCCCTGTAAGCTCTGCATCAGCTTTGTGCCACAGGATCTTTGTGCTTGACTCACTACACATATGGATTTCAGGAACATGAGCAAAAAAGCTGTTTCTTCTGGGGGATGAAAAAAATCCCAGCTAGAGATTAAACAGTATTCTGTTGCATAAGCCTAAGTGGAAAAGGAGTTTCCTGTGGATCCTGGCCATAAGCGAAGCAAATTCCCTGCTGCTCACAACAGATCCTGCAATGCACAAGGATTGCATCCTCTGTCCAGGACTTCTTCCTCTGGGAGTTTAGGAACCTCAATTCCTATTGGACTGGAAGTGTCCCTGCCCATGGCAGGCTGTTGGAACTTGGTGATCTGTAAGGTCCCTTCCAACCCAAACATTCTATATTCCTGTCCATCCTCCAGCTGTTGCATGGGCAACGTGACCAGATATGGCACTTTGGTGGAAATTGGTCCCAGCTCCCATGTCCATTTCCCAGCAGCAGGCAAGTCCAAATGTCAACATTTCCTTTTCACCTTTCGAAGAGGCCACACATTCTTCCACAGCACTTTATATTCACACTTGCAGCCCTGACACAGTGATGGAGCTCTGCAATTCAGGCCCTGGTGTTCTTCGATCCCTTGCAATGCACAAAACAGCAGTGTCGGGCTTAATGCTATTTCCAAGCTCTCAAGCTGCCTGTCACTGGGTTATTGATCTGAAGAATTCAAGCTGGCCACACATCATTTGCCCAGTGAAAAGCCTGGCTGGCTATTGACACTCCCCACACGCAGTCCCAGCAGCCAGCGGTGACAGAGCGGGAACCCCTGCCTGGCACACGGCTGCTCACAGGGCAGAACCAACCCAAAACCAAAATCAGTGCCAGCACCACAGATCGGGGTTAACAGGCACCGTGGGGTGTCCCCTGCAGTCACTTTGCTTGTTTGACAGGATTAGATGAAACGTATCATGACACCTCCAAGTCATTCATGTTTGCATTACTTGTGTAAACACCTGGTGCCAAACCACAGGCACACAAACCATGGCACTGAACTTCTTTACCTGCCTGTGCAGCCACCTGTGAAATAATAATTCAGATTAAAAACAATGAACCCAGCACATTTCTAGTCCTCTCCACCTTTGCTGGTCAGCAGTGAGTTCTCCAGCAGCATCACTGCCCCTTGTGGATCAGCATGGTGCCACACAGCACTCCCTTCCCATGGAGGAATAAATCCTGCACTAAAACACACCCTGGGGGGATTGACAGACACAGACTCTGCTTATGCCAGCAGAGCAAAGCCAGTCCATTACACCAGTTTACCAGTATTTTTAAGTCACTACGTTTGTACAAAAATTTTCCACTCAGACTCCTTTGTCCCGGTCCCCTTTAGAAACACAATCTTCTCGATAATCCCTCTTACACTAGCAATGTTTCTGTTAAACTCTTTCCCCAGCAATGTCCTTGTTATCTCCTCTCATCAGAGCAGTCAGCATCACCAGACATGATGTCTTCACTTCTGTCCTTGCCTTGAGTTTATCTCTCCCTCAGCTTTCACTCCACCAGGGCCAAAAGGTTGGCAGCGCTGCGCAGCCCAGCTTCTGCAGCTGTCTGATCTTCCACAGCACTCCACAGCTCCAGGGCTGTGCTGCATGTTTAACACCCTGTGAGGGCCCAGCTCACACCTTCCAGGGTGACACTCATGCATTCAAACAACCCAAGGCACCCAAGAGCAGGTGCCAGTGCTGCCATCCCTCTTCCCAGGGCTCCCATCAGCACAGGACAACTCCCTCTGGCCACAGGTGACATTTCCAGGTGGCAGGAAAGGGCACAGATAGCAGAAGAATCAGCCACTGAATCTCTTGCTTCATATTTTCCCTAGGCTGGAAGAGAAGAGCCATGACCAAATTGAGTCTTTTTAATTGGTAATTTTTACCTGACCATGTTTCTGCACTTCTGAAAATCCCACTGAAGGCCTGGTTTTTAAACTGTATAATTTCCTGACAATTAAGTTACTTTTAATAACTGTTTTAGTCAGGAAGGTCTCTACAGCATAGCAAAGGTTTTACAGCAAAATCTGGAGATGAAGCACCATCCTCCTGTGAGGAGATCTGCAATGGAACAGCCTCCTCCAGAGACAAGGAAGCAGGAATCCAACAGCTTCCCTACCTTCTGCTGCTGCTTTCATTTTTAAAACCTTCCTTTGCTGATGAAATGAGGTGCTTGAACACCAGCAGATTTCTCCCACCTTAGTGGCAGCTTTGTTCAATTAAGCCAGGGCAGAGGTGTGTCCCTGCTAGTGGACACCCCAAAGGGAGCCCAGGTAAGGTCACAGGCTCACATCACACACCACATTTACATGTCCTTGGATACTTATTTGTTTTTCTTGATGTGAAACATCTCATTGAAAAAAAACCATACAGCCTTGTTTAGAAGTCACACCTCAATTACATTTAATTACTATTGCTGTAAAAGGGATGGTGACTTCTACTAAATTTAATTACTTCCCTCTGCAGACAGTGAAGGCCAATGGCCAAGATATCTGCCAGGCTGCTTGATAAAAGGCACAGTCAGGGCAGCCACATGATGATACAGGAGAGGGAAAGGAGCCCATAGGAGATGACAGCCTGTGCAGGGAGCACAAAGCCTGCCCAGGCACCATAGCACAAATCTGCAGAGGCAAGAAGAGTTCTCAGCATCCCACCATGAGATAGCTGGGAAATCAACAGCAAATCCCCCTGAACAGCACCCATGAGGAGCTGGGGGTGCTGCTGCTCCCCAAACCCTCTGAAATCTTTTGCCTGCAGGAACAGCCTGGGAAACCCACACTGGATGGCACCAGCACAGCACTTCCCATGTAAAGCTCATAAAATTCATCTTATTCTACCCTTCACCATGGGCAGGGACACCTCCCACTATCCCAGGCTGTTCCAAGCCCTGTCCAACCTGGCTTTGGACACTCCCAGAGATGGGGCAGCCACAGCTGCTCTGGGCACCCTGTGCCACACCCCCCTTGCAGGCAAGAATTCCTTCCTAATACCAGGTCCTTCATCACTCCTTTGGTCCTCCAAGCAGAAGCCTGCCCCAAGAGCTTCCCTCCACCAGCTTCACTTCCAACACTGAAAATAAAATGAGAGAAAGGAGAGGAGCCATCACACTGCAGCCAAGCATTAGTGCTGTATTTACCCCAAAATACAATACCCTGAGGTGAAGACAAGGTGTGCTCACAATCCTGAGCAAGCAGGCCATGAAAGCCTCCATCAACCCTGACATGCTGGAAGAGTTTTTCCTAAGTAAAACACTGTCCCCTTCCTGCAAGGGCCATCTCCCTCTGGAGCCATGAGTTTTGTCCTGCAGTAGCATCCTGCTGAACAGCCCACTGGAGTTCTGCTGCTCCAGCCACACTGTCCCCAGGATCATCACTCTGTGGAGCTGTTCAATCCAAGTTTGTGTTTACATAAATGAGTTTGAATTTATAATAAACTTGATGGTGCCTAACTGATAGAGATAAAAATGAGCCAGTTATGTAGCACTCTGCTCTGATCCTAAAACAGATGTTTGAGGATATAAAATTATGTTGTGAGCTTTGAAATTGCTCATACAATTACAACCTTCATCTTTATTGCTCCTCCTAAGTGTTAAATGCAACTATATCTACATTGGAACTTCACTTACTGCCATACTTCTCCCTCTCTCCCAAGCCAAGACTGACTTGCAGCACTGTGACACCAATAATTATTCTCCTCCTCTGACAAATTCAGGGGAATGAACAGAAATCTTTGTGGATCCCATTTAACATTCATCTTGTACAAACAATTTGGTTCTTCCTTCATTTCCAGGAGTGTTGGCTCTCTCAGACAAGTAAAAGTCTTCAGGGCAGTACCTTAGGGAAAGACATTGTGCTTTTCTGTTGATGGGCTGTGGGAATTCAGCATCAGGAGCCTGCTGCTCAGTGCTGATGAGAGCCAGGGGCAGGTTAAATCAATATGGGTCTTCATTTCCTTCACTTTTTTTTTTTTAAGAATTCTTTTTATAGTTTGTGTTTTCAAGGTTTTTGTAGCAACAAGAGCTGCTCTGTATAACCCCCCAACCCTAAAATGTCATCAGTTCTTGTCATCACGTGCCTCCAGGACCTGGATCTTCAGGAAAGATAAAAATACTGCAAATTCTGGGTCAAACCACAAGAGCTGATACCACAGCCTGAAGGCACATAGCACAAACACTACAGACTTGAAGTGCTCCTCCTGAATTGAGGTTGCATGAGGAGAAATGCATTCAACTCCATCCTCAAAAGCGCAGGAATTCAACCCAGAGGGAAGAATGGTGCAGGGACAGGTTTTAGTCCTCCTGGTGCTCAAACATTGTCTGCCCAGAACATTTTACCCTCTTAATAAATGATGAATGGCTGAAAGCACCGACTGACCCTGCCTGCAGCGCCCTCCTGGCAAGTCCCCAGGTGGTGGGGACACCTCAGGCTGTGACCCTGCTGCTGCCAATACAGTTCTTGCCTTCTTCCTTAAGGCAAAAATAAAGCAGGTTTCCAGCAGGCAGCACCTGCTGGGCAAGAAATCTTCTGTGGAGGAGAGAGAATTCATCTCTCTTTTCATATTTACTTTGGAGGGACAATTCTCAACTTCTCCATGAGCAAATAGCACACAGCAATACTGCAGTCTAACAAGCAATTGTTAAATCTTACCAATAACATCAGATTGATACTGACTCTCCAGCAGAAAATCAGAAAAAGCCTTGTCTGAGTGCCCCCAGGGAATACACTCAAGTTTAGGTCAGCAGCTATTTGATGCACTGAGTGCAGCTTCAGAAGCCCTTGAGCACAGGGAATATGAGGCTCTATCAAAGCAAAAATCTTCCACCACTCCAACAGTACCAGGTCTAACCCAAATGCTTGGACATGAAATGTGAGGATGGGAAGCGATGCTGCACATCATGTGCTGGGTTTCCACCACCTGGAAAGAGAAGGTGAAAGAGAAGGCCAAAATCCAAGTAATTCATTAAGTGGATTGCCCACTAATGCCACTGCTTCTCCTCCATTTGATTTTACACAAGGAATTGCTGGCTGCAGCCAGGCCATCCTGGCACTGCACCTCCCAACACCATCTGAGAGCCACTTGCTGCCTTCCCATGCTGTCCCACCAGCTGCTGATGCTTCTGCCACAGGAAGAAATGGTTCACAGCTTCCCTCTGGCACAGTGGGTGGAGAACAGTGGAGAAAAGGGCACAGCTTCCCCAAGGCAGGATAACTATCATGGATGAAAAGGGATCGTCCAGGCACATGAAGGAGAAATCAGGACCAGGTACCAGACAGCCTTGAAGTCTTAAAAGCAAAGTGACCTGCTAAGATCCACGTCCTCCTGCACCCCATGGCTCCACATTGTCCCTGCAGACATTGCCACGGGCCCAGGGCAGCCCAGGCTGGAGAGCATCAAGTGGAGCCCAGAATGTCCCCAGTGCCACCTGTGCCACCTGCCAGGGAGCTGGGTACTGGCTGAGCACAGCAGAGACAGCGTGCACAGCCCTGCAAAGCCGGCACAAAACCAGAGGCAATGCTGGCCTCTTGTGGCAGCTCTGGTCCTTTCCCCTTCTTTAAAAAGAACTGAGGTTTTCATAAGTAAAAAAAAAAAAAAAAAATTAAAAACCTTACCACCACCCAGAAACTGCTGGAATTCAAAGATTTCCAGGAACAAAACCAGACTGGTTTTGAGCAGGGTCCTAAGAACAAGGTGAGGCTGGACAGGGCTGTGATCAGCCTGGCTGGTGGAAGGCATCCTCACACATGGCAGAGTTGGAACTGAGTGAGGATTAAGGACCCTTCTGACCCAAACGATTCTGTGATTCCACGATCCTGTGATTCTAAAACTGAAAATTCCCACTGGAGTGTGTAAAATGGTGAAGACAAAACTCAACTCTTACCTGAGCAGCAGAGGTGCAGCCACATCCCCATGCACAGGGAGGAAGGCAGGACAATGCCACTGGGGGAGCAGAAACAACAAGCTGCAGACTCTGCTTGCCAGGAAAGAACCCATTACACAAATGTCCTGTCCCTGAAAAAAAAAATGTCCTTTCCCATAAAGTTCCCTCCTAGCTTAGCTTTTGTATTATCAATGGATAATACAATATCCCACCAATGGAGTCAGAAGTGGCCCTGCCAGCCAGGGCAGGGGGCCCAAGCACAGCTCCTGCTCCCTTTGCCCATCCCACCTGGGGTGCTTGGGGACCACAGGCCCTCTGCAAAAATAAGGGCAGTGAAAAGAAATATTTTAGTATTTCCAGGGGTGTGGTTCCACGCTCAGTGCCAGCACACACCATCTGTATGTGCTGCACTGGGTGTTGGTCTGGGAGGCACCACAGGCCTGCCAAGGGCCTCAGGCCCTCTCTGGACTCTATCCTGAGGCAGCAGCCACAGGACCTGGGGAAAGGGGAAAGATCATAGAATTACAGAATGGTTTGGGTGGGAAGGGACCTTTCAAGGTCATCTAGTCCAGCCCCCCCACTGCTGCCATGGGCAGGGGCATCTTCCACTGTCCCAGGTTGCTCCAAGCCCAGTCCAGCCTGGCCTTGGACACTTCCAGGGATGGAGCAGCCACAGCTTCTCTGGGCAGCCTGTGCCAGGGCCTCACCTCCCCGACAGGCAAGAATTTCTTCCTAAAATGTAAACCAATCCTGCCCTCATTCAGATCAAAGCCATTCCTCCTTGTCCAGAGTCCCTCTCCAGCTCTCCTGGAGCCCTTTTAAACACTGAAAGGGACTCTAAGGCCTCCACAGATCCTTCTCTTCAGTCTGAGTAACTCCACCTGTCTGAGCCCATTTTCACAGAAAAGCTGCTCCAGCCCTCTGAACATCACAGGTCTGTATTGTCCTCACTGTGAAGACACGACAAAATCACTCAGTGGTGGCTCCTCTTTGATCCTGGGGTGAGCATCACTCCCACCAGGCTCTTCCCAGCTCTGTACCACCTCAGCTCCATCCTCCACTGGCTGCCAGAAAACAGCTGCTCAAAACAATTAATACATGTTGATTGTTTATTGATTCCAACATATTAATAGATTGGATAATAAACAGTACTTTTAAACATTCTCTTAACCAAAAATATAACAAATATTTACAATCACTCAGTAAAAATACAAAAAGCATACAGAGGCACTGTCTTTCTAAAAGACATAAGTGTAAGAGGTATCAAAAAATAGGAGACAAACATTGCTTGTTACAGAATACTTTACAATCACTGACTTGTGCAGTACAATTGCTATTGGAATATCATTACATCTGTGCAGTTTTGCCAATATGCTCACATATTTAGAATTTAATTAATACCAAGCTAAACTGCATTCCAGGTATATCAGAAATAAAGATAAAACAATAAAAAGCACAACAGAAGCAAAAGCTGGGTTGGGAATTCAAGATAGATTACCCTCTATACAAGCGTTCTAAAATATAATGTGTAAAGCTTTTCTAAAGAGAGAGTATCCCTTTTTTCTTTTCTTTTTGCAAAGGCAGTGGTAAGTTTATCCTTCAAAAATTCTGATGTTTTATAAAAACTTAAATGACAGGGTTGTATTTCCACTATTGCCTGCAGTAAAATTACTCAGGACATGATTAAAGAGGTTTTGGAACACCCCTGATGCCCCACAGGCCCCTCTCTAAGTGGCATCACTGGTACATTCAGCCCCTGGGGACACCCTCTGCCTCTGGGAGGTGCAGACAGCCCCCAGTGCACCCCATCCCCAGCAATGGGCTCTGACCCCCTTCCAGTGAAGCATCACTCACCTGGCAAACCAGGATCTGCTGAGCTGGAAGGGACCCAGCAGGATCATCAAGGCTGGCCCTGCTCAGCACCATCCCCAGCAATCCCACCCTGTGCCTGAGAGCCTTGTCCAAACACTTCCTGAGCTCTGCCAGGCTGTGCTGTCACCACTTCCACGGGGAGCTGTTCTGGTGAAATGCCTTTTGCTAATGCCCAACCTAACCCTTCCCTGACAGAGCTTCAGGCCATTCCCTCCTGACCTGTCACTGCTCATGAGAGTGAAGAGACAAGTGCTGCCCCTCAGGAGGATGTTGTAGATGGCAATGAGATCTCTCTCCCCTCAGTCTCATTTTCTCCAGGCTGAACAGACCAAGTGCCCTCAGCCACTCCTCATAAGGCCTCCCCCCTCCAGACCCTTCCCCATCCTCGTGGCCTCCTTTGGATGCTCTCTAATAGCTTCATGTCTTTCATATCATGGTGCCCAAAAATCACACACAGGACTCAAGGTGAGGCCACACCTACAAACTTATCTGAGTAAAGGCAAAAGGAAGGAGCCAGGAAAGCCCCACACTATCCATTGCTGGGAAACACTCAAAATTTGTCCACATTGCAAGAAGGTGAACTGTGAACATCCACAGCCATTGTATTTCCATTCTTTTGTGTACTTGGGAGATGAACCTGATGCTCAGTGATCTCATTTTCCCTTTTCTGCAACTGGAGAGGCCAATTCAACTTTACCAAACTACACTGCTTTCTCAGGAATTATTTGGAAGTTTAGGATTTATAACAAAACACTGTGTGCTTAAATCACAGAAATCTGAAATGCATCTTTCATCAACAAGACAGAAGCAAACAACGAGCAGGAAGTGAGCAAACCCAGGCATGGCAGTGGAAGAACACGACATGAGGCACCTTAACTGCTCATCAGCATCAGAGCCCGAGCTAGAAGAACCTAGCAGAGGTACTGAGTCAGGGATCTGTGGTCCAGAAGACATCACTTCAACAAAGCAGTGTACAACAGGTACTAACCACCATATTGCTTCTGTCTGAATTACCAAAAAAAGGGATAATGTCTCTTCAAACCCACAGCAGACACTCTACATTTGGCTATTGGCCCCAATCAATGTGATCGGTTGAGTTAAAAACAAACAAACAAACAGAAAGCCCAGCAAGGAGCAGCAGAGAAGCCACACTGTGCAAGGCAGGAGGAGCAGGAGTAGCTCATCTGTCCATCTTTATGCATGATTTATGTACAGCAGCTGTGTTGGCTATTAGGAAAATATTATTAGTAAGACTTTCACTCATTCCAGAGCTTTTCAGTGTCTGCCAAGCCCTGTGGAACAAACGGATGCTGTTGATGTGCAAACACCATCAAACACCATCTTTGGATGGGTGATTAATTCAGCTGCTCTTGCTGACTGCCAGGAGACCCCAACCCTGCTCCCCACAGGGGCTTCCCCACTCCTCCAAGGCAGCACTATTGGGTTTTGGGGTAAAAGGAAGCCACTTTAGTAACTTCCATCCCCTATATTTTGTTCAACAGGCTGGAATAAGCTGCAGCTCCCCCCCAGGGCCAAGGAACCGTAGGGCCTCATTCACCTGGCACAACACAGATGATTTCTGATGGAGCACAAAGCCTGCTGTTTCCATGTAGAAGTTAACAAGCAACTACAGCTGACAATGGGATGGCAGGATCTGGATTTACATCCCACAGGAATATCAGTTCAGAGTTCTATTACCAATATTGCATGTGCTGAAAACACTCACTCTGCCCTGCATTGCTTTGACACATTAATCTTTAGTCATTAAGGCCTGTGCAGGTTCACTGTAAGCAATAAGGCCTTGAGAAAGCAAAATGCATGTCTTATACCATACCTCAAGTGGATTTTAATGTATTTTTTCAACCATTTGCTTCTCTGATACTTGTGCCAAAAATTCATACAGCCAACCAGTGAGTTATAAATTAGGCATCCTCTTCCTCAGCATCACTGTTCATTTACACCTTCCCCATTCCAATGGTGAGAGGTACATTCCAGGCAATGCTGAACCTGGAACTGCTCTGAAGGCAGACACAGGCTGGGTCATTTGCATCAGCCCCTAGCTACTATGGAGAAAGCACATCAAAGGCTTTGGGTTGTTTTTGGTACTTGTGGCATTTTCCAAAAATGTTGCATTTACCTTGCGCCCCTGCACACATATAGGTAAAAAAAACCAACAAAACCTTAAAGCTCTCCACAACTATGGATATAGAAATCAGTTTTGAGGCACTGTAAAAATGACAAACATCATCTTTCTAGCTTAGGCTGTAAACATCACAACAAAGATTTACAATTAAATGTTTAAATACATATTCACACATTCATGTCTGATTTTAACACTAGAATGGGGTGTCATGTATGGAAAGAAGGAAGGAAGGAAGGAAAGAAGGGAGGGAAGAAGGAAGGGAAGAAGGAGAAAGAAAAGAACCTGCAGGCATTTCCAGTTCTACCCCTCTGCACTCTGGCTGGCTAAAAGTAAAATCAAAGAAGCAATTATTTTGACCATAATCAAACTAGAGGATCATGGGTTAATACTGGCTGGCTGTAAGTCAAAATTCTCATTGACATCAACAACACCAGGATTTTTAATTAGTATTTAAAAAAAAACTAGTTTGAGAGTATCTGTATTTTCCAGATAAACACAACAGGGTTTTTTAACCCATCATAAAATGCATTATGCTCTTCTATAAGCACTGTGTCATTCATTATTTAGTTTCACAAATTTTATTGTGAAATGCAGGTGATTTCTAATTCTTTTATAATTTTTTTCAAAGATAACCTTTGCACCTAAACCCTGTGCAACTCCGGGAAAAGGCCAGGACATGTGAGATGATCTTAAAAACCACAACACACAGCTGGAGTTTTGATTTTAGAACATGCTTTGCATGTTGAACTCTGCGAGGCAAAACCTGGTTAAAACTCTTTGGGGAAAGCTTCAGATCTCCCCAAATGCTCCCCCCTCAAGCTACAGCTTCCACATTTCAAACATTCCTGAACAGGGGAGGAGAGCACCAACTGTTGCCTTAGTTGGCTGGCAGCTAAAACAATTTCTAAAATCCTTGGACAGGTTTCTGCTGTGTCCATGTGGGAGGGGAGCAGCAGGAGTGCTGCCTTGACAGACACTGCTCTGCAGGGCATTGGACTCTATTCATATTAAATCTAAACCCACTCTAAAATCTATAAATTTCTGCACCCATTTCTACTTTTCTGTGTTTATTTTGAGAGTACAACAGTTGATGTGTAGCTAATTTACTGTCACATTGACTAAACATTTATATTAGCCAACCAGAGCACTCCCAACGCACATAAAGGAAATTCCCATTTAAAAATATTAAATTAATAAATTATTTTCAGATATTTCAGCAACGTCATTTGCTTTTGCTGACATCTTGATATAATTTTTTTTTTTTGAAGTTCATAAAATAACACTCTCAGACTTCTAACTGTCATGTAGAAAATAACAACAATGGAAACTACCAAAGGATTATATGGTATCATACAGAAAAATGCTCCCAAGTTTCAAGTGGTGGTGACAGCTGGTCCTGCCCAATGCACGAAGCTAGGTCCATCTCTGGGTACCCATGCTGGTACCCAGGCAGTCAGCACATTCCTTGAACAGGATGTTCTATTCCATGGGTAGAAATAGCTTCTTAGGAGGTGGTGGCAGAGTGAAGGAAGGTGTGAAGAGGTGATCCAACCCGTTCCATCTCGTCTGGGACACAGGCAAGGTCTGAGGTCAGTAGCAGCAAGTTGTCAGCAGTCCTAACAGAACCATGAGACCTTCTCCCACATCCTTTGTGTTGTGAGTGGTTCATATAAATAGCCCAAGGGTTAAACTGCTGATACTTGTTCATCTTCTGCAAAACAAGATAAAAGAAAAAAGCAGTTATTCCACCAGTGCCCACCTCGGGCACACAGGGCACAGACCAGTGAGGTGATAACAGTGAGTCTATGACAGCTTCAGCCCTTCAGCAGCAGCATGTTCTCACTGTCTTTATCACTGATCACTACACACTCCATATCACCATTTATCAGATCCTCAGGCAATCACAGAATGGTTTGGGATGGAAGAGACCTTATAAAGCATCTCATTCCAACCCCATGCCATAGGCAGGGACACCAGCCAGGTTGCTCTAAGCCCATCCAGCCTGGATTTGTGCACTTCCAGGGATGGGGCAGCCACAGCTTCTGCACTCTGAGGTATGATGGTCACACGATAAAGACATATTCCAAACAGAAAATCCTAGATTCTCCAAAAATTATCAGCATGCAGCTCCCAGTATGCCAAAAGCTATGGATTTGGGAAAAAAGCCAGCAAATTTCCATGCAGTGAGCATTTTATCCCAAATAGAATTAACCAAGCACTTAAAAAATAGTAAAATAGGTGTCTCTAAAAGTTAAATTTAGCTTAGAAAAAATTTGATTAAAAAATGTTTGAAGCAATGACTTCCTTATTTTTACATCAAAAGCACAACAGAATTAATGCCAGGCAGTTTTATGTTTACTCTAAGTTTGAACTGCAGTACTAATACATATATTAACTACTGCTTACACATTTTAAAGGGCTAAGATACAATAATTTTGCATCAGAAATTGTTTTAATCTAAATACAGGCTCATTTTAAATCAGACTGGAATGGAAGGAAATGATCACAACCTTCTAATTAAAAAAGAGTTCACCAGCAAAAGGTACAGAAGATCACATCAGTGCACAGAAATTAAAAGCAAATCAGCAGATAAACAATTAAGTAGAAATTCTCCTGACCTGAAGTTAGCTTTGACACAATATAAGAGCAGTCTTTAGTGGAAAGTCCTCTCACATTTTGGTTACCCTATAAATGCCATGCTTGGCAGCACTGGCTGTTGCTTCAAACAAGATCATGAAAAATGAACTGGAAGAGACACTGTCAGGCCAGGTTAGGCAGAGAACACAGGTTTCATCAAATGCACTCTCCAGAAGAACAAAAGTTCACTATTATTTTGTTCAATATTTTGAAACTCAATCTCCAAAAATCTGTGCTGAGGCACACCTGAATACAAATGAAATAAGTTCACTCCATCAAATCTAAATCACTGATTTTAGACCATCACCCTGGTGCCAGCCAAACCACTGGGACACCAGTTAATCAGCCCAGGGAGGCAGGAGTTTTTCCACATGTAGCCTGTCAGTGTCCCATCACTGTTTAAGAGGGGACCGATTTAAAAAAAAAACAAAAACAAAAACAAAAACAAACAAAAAAATCTACATGCTCTTAAGTGTCTCAGCTGCACTTTAGGAGATCTTATATTCACATTTTTGCATATTTATTTATTTATTTACATATACTTTGAGTTTGTTTGGTGCCAACATGCTTTTTCTAAGGGGAAGGCATTTGCTTTAACCGTGTATGTACATGCACACAGCTATGCATGACACGCACAGCCACACAAACACAACTGTGTATCCGGAGATTAATCTGCTTTTAATCTCCAAAGGTGAGCCCAGAGAAAGCCCAGACCGCTGCTGTGAAGTGCCCCCTGCAGAGCCCCGCTCCCCAGCCAGCTGTTCACCTACCATCCTCTTCACTATCTGCGTCAGGCAGCTCTGCTACCCTGGGGCTGGACGGCTGCCGGCCGTGCCACTGAGGCATCCTCGAGGAGACACAGGCCACCGCGTCCTGGGGCAGTCTAGACAGGTCACTGTGCAGCATCTTTGACCTCTGCACTGCCACACTATAGTCTGGAGGTTTGAGGTGTGGGTGGTGGGGCGATCCTTCTTTAATGTCCGCTAAAGAAATCCCCATATATCCCGGAGGGGTGGGCGGTGGCTCCCTATACCTATCGTCCTTCTTAGGTGAGGTGACACAGTACACTGGGCACGAGAAATAAGCGATGGAAATGTTAAAGAAGAAAAAGAAAGGAAACAAAACGTTAAAAAATCATGAAATGTTACAATGGCAAAACAGAAACTGATAACAAAATGCAAATGCAGAAACACTGGTTATAACGACAGCAGCAGGTATTTATGCCTTCATTTCTATTTTCTATTTATTTTAAGAAGTCAGAGTAACAAGAGAATCCATGAACTCCTTAGGTGAGATGTCAATCGAGTGGAAAGAGGACTCTAAGCTTGTCTGCATTCAGACTGCAATTAACACCTTTTATTACAGTCCCTGCTCCTGTGGCCCGGATGCACCAGGGGATGCTCTGGAGCTCTCCAGCAGGATGGAGAGGCAGCACAGCCAAGTCTGCTGCCACTGTTTCAGGCTGGGAAATTGAAACAAAAGGAATTAAGGCAACCAGCCCAGGGTTACTTCACGCAGCATGCTGGTGTTTGACAGCAAAAACTGCTGGTTGACTTCCAACACCCATTTCATCACCCAAAAGAGGTCATTCGCTTAACACAAATTCATTACAATAAAACATCACCATATCAACTGATGTGTATAAAGACATGAAACCATCCAGCTATGCCATAGGAAGAAAAAAAATAGCATCACTTAAAGTTGATCCTATGAGACAGACTGTGTATTGAGCCTGCATTAATTATTTTACGTTTTCACTGAGTGAATAATGGCTTATCACACCCATACTTTTGATTTCTTCCTTTTTTCCCTTGGTTTTTGCTTTGTTTTCTTTTTTACCCTCACCTTAAACTACATTCTCTGCTTACAAGTGAGAAAAAACCACGAAGTTATTGGAACAGCCTTTGGAAGGGCTGTATTGCACATTGTGCAGTCATGAAAAGACTACAGTCAATATGATACATTTGCAATGTCCATGCCTCATAATTCATTTTCTTCCTTCCTGCCCTGTTCACCAGTAGTTCAAGTCACAGAGGCTCTCAAAAAATATAACTCTTTTAGGTTGCCTCCCCTCCCTCCCACCCCAGGTCTGGGGCTTATGTGCATGTTAAATTGGGCTTTTTTCCATACACATGTTGCAACAGGAGAATTTCAAAGCCAGGGTAATTTTTTAATCTCTTAGTTAAGTGAATTTGCATTTTTCCTGTGGATCCATTTTAAACAGTGCATGTTCATCAGTTTCATTTATTTCAGCAAATATAGTAGTTTTTTATCTTAGAAGAATGTGAAGGGATGAAAAATAAAGGATTATTTCTTATTGTGTTGTAGGCTTGTGAGATTCCAGGTTTTGGTATCAGGAACACAAGCTGGTTCATACTTGATGGCCTCAGCTCATGTCTGGGCTGACAGTAAAACAACCAAAATCAAATTCAGTCAGTCTGGGTGAGCAGATACACGTGGGGACAGGCAGAGATTTATACTATTTAATTACAGGATTTATTTTCATTTAACTAGCACTGAATGAGGTCTCTGTGAAAAAGCAGAAGTGTAGAGGATCTGCTCTTCCCTGGAGGGATGGGGAAGGGCTGGGCCCTCACCTCACCTTCGGTCTTGGTTGGATTTGCAGGAGGAATGACAAGGGTGGGTATGTTCAAAGGAGAAAGATTCTGGCTCCCTGGAGCTAACCTTTAGTCTACTGTAGTAATGCAAGAATAATGTGTCCCTTTGTTAAGTTCCAATTCACAGTAATTTACAAACAGCGAAATAAAGTGAAGATAACTTTTGCACACTGTGTGATGGCGAGCAGCTAATGGATTTGTGTTTGCAAGCCTGTAATCATATCCACCCCTATCAGATCTTTCCTGGAGCAGACAGACTCATGTCCAGCACTCTGAGTGCTCCTCACAGCTATATGGTGCAATGGAACGAAATTGAACAGAAAGAGAATTAAAAAAAGGGCAAGTGCTGTCAGCAAAGACAGCATGTACTGAACAGTGAACCTGCCACCTCCTCATACAGCCCAGGCACTCATGAGCAGCTCTGAAAGGCTGCAAGGGCAGAGCACAGGCACAGCAATGAGCTGGGAGCAAATTTTCTGCAAGGCTCCACCACAATTTCTTTTTCAAAGCCAAGAAGGAGGAACACAATCCAAGACCTCCGCCCTATGTGCAATGTTTATTCAGGCAATTACCTTTGATAACAAACCCCTCCAGCAATCCACTCAGTAATTAAACTACATTTCAGCTGCACCCTTGCATCACAGTCTTAGAAAGCTTTGCATTCCATGTTTTATCTTGCTACTAACCCAGTTCCTTTAATTCTGGCTACTGAACTCACTAGGATGGGGGAAGAACATCTTGCTTGATAAAACTATGCATATTTCAAAGAACTTTTTAAGTTTTTTTCTCCTTTCATAAGTAGCCAAACTGCAGCTGTATAATCAAATAAATGGCATCTTAAAATAGCAAAGACAGGAAAGGAATCTGCTTTGCCCTTGAGCTTTCAGAGCCCAAAGCCTTGTGGATGAAAGGTGCCTCAGCTCCAGAGAGGCAGGTGAGCTCCACACTGCTCTGCAGTCATGCTCTTCCCTCTGGGCTCCTGGGAAGTCTGTCTTATAAGGAGTATGGGATCATTGACTCTTGTCAGAAGAACATCTACAGTGATGAGTATACCCTCCAAAGTAATTCAAAAAAGCAAAATAGCATACTACAGAAAAGAACTGCCTGACATTTTCCTGAAGAGAGTTTTCCTGCAGACCCGTGAAGTGACGGGGAAGTGCACTTGTTTATTATCTTGATATTCCTAATGCAAAAGAAGGTGACTTAAAAACACACTGTGTAGTGCTCTGATGAGAACCATGTGTGAAGCTGAATTCAACATGCAAGGCAGCCCCAGACCTGCTGATGTCATTTCTTAACAACTTAATACAAAATGAAGAACAGATGTAGCAGCTTCCACGAGCTGTTGGCTTGGCTTACCTATCAGGCCTTTTTCTGTGCTCGAAGTAACAGTTTTGTAAGTTGTATCAGCGCCTGCTTTAGAGTCCAAAGCCTCCGTCTGCTCCGCCGAGGAGTTCTCCAGCCCCCTCCGCTTTATTGTCCCATAGTTTGTCTCGTAAGTGTCTGACAGGGAGCTGGAGGATGCCCAGCTCTGCCGAGACTGGTCCAGCTCCACGCTGGCTTTCGATTGCCTGTTGGCTTTGGAAAAGGCTTCAGAATACAAATAACCCTCCTCAGAGTGATAGTTTGTGGGATCCACTTCAGCTATAGGTCCATCCAGCTGGGTGTGACGGTAAGAACTGAGGAGATCCCAGCTCTTCTGGTTTGGGATATTCTGGAAATTGTCATGAGAGCTACTTGAGCATGAAGTCCAGCTGCCCCGGCCGCTGTCTGCTGCCTCTACCGTGATGTGCTCATGGGAGATCTCCTCGCTGCTCATGGAAGATGTGAATGCCATCCCTCTGATCAGAGCAGGCCTAGTGATGGACCAGCTACATTGGAAAACAACAGAAATTGGGAAAAAAAACACTTGTAAGCTTTTACAACAAGAGACACTGTTACTCCCAAATCATTCCTGCACCCAGCAGCAAGGAAGGTATTCCCAAGGGAATAACAAGTTTGCACATGCATTTCCAGGCTGCACCCCAGATCCCTAAGTCTGGCCCACAGAAGCTCTTCTCTACCAATCACAAAAAGAGTGACAGAAAGCAGAGGATTAAGTTACCTCTTCCATTTAGTCTGCTACACCTTTTTCTGTACATTCATAAACTAAAACAAAGATAAATATATAGAATAAAATCCAACCCCTTCACTGGCAGCAACATCAAGTTGTTCAGACGGAGTGGAAGCAGTTGAATTTCAAGAACATCTGGAAATACTGGGCATAAGTAACATTTGTGGGACAATATGGAGGGATAGATTCGGAAAAGCAAAGTCCAAAATTTCTTTTTTAAAGAAATGTCTGCTGAAAGCTCTAATTGCCCTAAATGCTCGATTAAAGGGGGAAAAATAAAACCAGGTTTGTATGAATTTAGAATACATGAAGATAGGATTGCTAGACATTATTCAAGTCTCCCAACTATTTCTGGTTGTGTTAACAAATGCATGGGCAGCAGAACATTAAAATTCAACACCCTCCCTCAGCAGTTTACTGACATGTTGTGAAATCAAGGAACATTTTTTAGGTATGTGCAAGCAAGGGGTTTTATTTCCTTCCTTTTCTATTTTGTTAAGTCCTAGGATAAAATCCACTTTCTTCCCTCACAAGTTATTGAAACTAAGGAATAAAGGAACAACCACAAAACATGAACTCAGTGTATATTATGCCTTCTTGAAAGGGAATTATTTTCTTTGATGAAGCACATCTTTAAATTCCCATTTTAATCCTATGAAATAAACTGAATTACTCATTTCTTTCCATCCCTGGAAGTGTTCAAGGCCAGGTTGGATAGGGTTGGAAGCACCCTGATCCCTGCCCAGAAAATGGGGGTAGGATCAAGATGATCTTTAAGGTCCACTGCAACCCAAAGCATTCTATGATTCCATGTGCTGGAAAAATTAGAAATGTTAAGGAGCATCTCTCATTTAGCTGAATCCTTGACAGCTGAGGACAGACAATGCTATCCCAAGATATATTAGGAGATATTACATCCTATGGATCAAGGTGCTACATCTAGCAAAAAAAATCCAAAACCTTTCAATTCAAAGCATCATTTCAGCACAAATTCTCATTGCACTGAAGTAACAAGACCTCTTGTGTGGAAATTGTCAGAAAGACATTGGCAGAAAGCTACCAGTCTGCCTAAGCAACAAATAATAATTAGAAAAATCCTTACAAATCACATTAGAGCACGTTAAGTGACTGGCACTGCTGACTCAGAGAGAATTGATCATATCCTGCTGTTTTTTTGCTGTCTCTCACCATGGCATAATTTGCTAAGCATCATCCTGGCTTTTAACAAGCTTCCAGTCTCCTGCAAGAAATATCCAGCTAAACCCCACCAATGGGAACAAGCTGTTGTCTCCCCAAGTAATACTGTAAGCTTCTTATGGAAACAGGCTCCCACACTGCAGCCAGTGCTCCAGCCTCCAGCAGAAGCTGCATAACCACAGTGGAGTGTCCTGGCCAGAGCCTCCTCACCCCTTCTGACAGCAGAACACCCCAGCAGAAGCAGCTGCACCTTACCCTGGGCAGGGCTGGCCATAATCTGTCAGTGCCTGAGGATGCTCCTTCCTCTCTGCCCCGCCTGAATCCACCACGAGGAGGGACTGGGACAGAGCCCTCTCGTCCTGCAGCGCTGCTGACATGGAGTCCACGGAGCAGTTGCTCACGATGCTGGAGCGCGAGGAAATCTCACTGTGGCTGGAGTCTGAGAAGTTGTCAGATTTAGTGGAAGGTATGAGGGCATAGCCTAAGTACAGGAGAGGAGAGGAGAATGTCTCAATAAACATACCACAATGAAGTATGTTACATTGTAATATTCCAGCGAGGATATTTAGGAGAAAACCAACCAAACCCTGTTTGCATACAATCTGAGGATTTTATGGTACTAAAGCTTTTAGCATCTATCCACATCTAGCACTGATTTACTAATGCAAGTCCAGGAACACCAATAACCCACCTGCAACTCCAGTACTATCCAGAGCAGCAGCTTTAACCTACA
This sequence comes from Agelaius tricolor, assembly GCF_023055355.1. Classification (NCBI taxonomy): domain Eukaryota; kingdom Metazoa; phylum Chordata; class Aves; order Passeriformes; family Icteridae; genus Agelaius; species Agelaius tricolor. Next base: position 8,585,264 of record NW_027269278.1, on the reverse strand, counting down.
CAACCAGAGTCAGCAGCCTATTGCATCACCACTGGGCAGGCAGATCAGGTCTTTCAATTCTGCAAGTGCTGACTCCTTCAGTAAAAATGCAGCACACTTCCCACTATCCCTCTGCCATACTGCCATGCAAGACTCAAAAAAAGATTCTGGCAGTGGAGGAGGAGATGCTGACTAAGGTGAAAGACAGCTATGAGCATTCAGGGATTAGCCATATGATCCATTTCAGTTCTGTTATCTGCTCCAAAACTAACAGACAAGGAAGCAAATCAGGAAGTACAACCTTGGCAGGAGCTGGACCAGACTCCAGGGTTGTTCCCACAGAAGGGGAGCTACTGAAGACCCACCAGATTGAGAGCAAAATGCATAATGCTTTTTTTTCTCTGCTTGGCTTACCCTCAATTTAACTTCTTTCAGACCCAAATAAGGTATACACCCCTATATATCTAACACCTCAGCCAAACTTTTTTTCCTAAATTTCTGCACTTGTGCCTTTTAGTGGAACTGCCACGTATTTACAATGATTAGGTGAAGAAGTGAAATGACAAAGCAGTGTAAACATGATACACACAACCTAACACAGAAAATGGATGCCCTTAAATGCATAAACAATACAGAGATGATACAGTATGGCATGTGGAGACACTGACATACAGCCACTGAGCATAATGCTCATAATTTGAGATTTCACAGCTTAACTTTGATTGCTGTAAGATTTTAAGAGCAAATATGAGTAGTAAATATCAATATTATCAAGCTATAGAACTGAGCCTTAAAATGTACTTAAGAGCAACCTTTCTAAGACTAAATTTCAGTTTCCTTTCATTTGGCAATAACTAATATTTCATATTCTTTACATTTTTTAGGGACTCTTTAAACTGACACAACTACACTGCAGTAAAAAATGTCCTCACAGTGTTCCAACTATCTGGAAAACAAAGGGGCTCCTCTTCATTAAAGAAATTAACACTATCTGAAAGCCAAGCCACAAAATAACATGTCTATAACAGACTAAATCTAAGTATTTGCTGGGCAGGAGATGTAACCAATGGAATACACACCAATACTGTCAGTGAGCATTCCATTGACACCATATCAGGGTCTGTTTAATTAACAGATG